>NC_064618.1:739840065-742524232 GCF_023898315.1 Schistocerca nitens | reverse complement strand
ACGGCTCATAGTGCCCAGGTTCAGCAGACTAGATGGACAGCAAACTCGAATGCGGAGCCACCTGGCAAAAGATAGGCAACAAGTCACAAGGATTGCTTCGTAGCTGGCTTGCTATTATTGAATCACATATGGACTGGAAGCCTGATTATTTATTGATATTCGTCTGCGGTAGTCACTCGACAGGTATTTGATGTATTGGCGATTCAGGGGAACAAGTGGTTTTACGTCTCTTGCAAAAGTAGAGTACGCAAACCGGTAGTACTCACTCATAGTGCTAATACTTATATTCTTGATGCTACACCGTTGTATATCTTTACAGTATAGTGCTGAATGCACAGGAACATTTGTTCTGCGGAAATTATGTCTTGCTGAGAATAATCATATGTGTCACCGTGTTACAGGCTCATCAGGGTTCTTCGCTGCGTCTCGGTGTGACAACGGTGGCTTTCAGCACTTTGGCTTAGCGTCCACCCTCGATATCAATGGGCTGATAGGTGTTTTTGCTCAATGTTGGCTCGTTCTAGTGACATCCATCCCTCTTCACTCATGTCATTTTGCTGACTTTCCAATTCAGACTTCTTGCTGGAGCTAGGTGAAGCAATAGCTTCCAGGATGTGCAGCATTTTTTGTAGTATCGCCTCTTGGGCTGTTTTCCGTTCTGATTGCTACATGATCCACTGGCCGATTTTGACTTGGTATAGCACTGACTGGAGAAAATCTTACTAAAATTGTGCCTCGTTCCATGATACCGGTCTACGGCACAAAATACCTTTGACCTTTACAAAATTCGTTCCATATTTTTCGTTACTCTGCCTCTGGAAAAATCTCTTGAGACATCACATGGATAATTCCACAAAGTAAAATTTCTTGTTATTGAAATTTTTAAAAGGTTATACACAAATTCCTTGTTTCATTTCTTAATCCTATATTGCCTCTGCTGAATAATTATGCTCTAATGCAAGTTTACAGTGTTATTTATGGTACACTTCTTTGTCTATATTAATACTATTTAGTCACTCGACAGGTATTTGATGTATTGGGGATTCAGGGAACAAGTGGTTTTACGTCTCACGCAAAAGTAGAGTACGCAAACCGGTAGTAGAACCATGTCAGCACTCATAGTCGTAATACTTATATTCTTGATGCTACACCGTTGTATATTTTTACAGTATAGTGCTCAATGCAGGAACATTTGTTCTGCGGAAATTCGTCCTTTTTGTAACTCTGTCAGTTTGCCCAATGGGTGTAGTGGGTAGGTGTTCAATGTATTGAGGAACGTTGGGTTTCCTTCTGGTAAAACTTTTAAAGATTTTTCTGGGCAATACAAAGTAGGTTGCGACAACTTGATAATGGTCGTAACGGTGACAGTAACTGAGCGAGAAATTGTTCTTCTGCTAAGCCACAAGATGTACCATTCTTCAATATATCACTGTTTCGTAACTGTACATTGGCCATGCCTGTGAGTTACGGTTTACAGTGACAACTCCTGGAGAGAAAACTGATTAAATCCAGTGTGCTTCCACTCTCTGGAAATGTGGTCCTGTGGCCAGCTGATGGTTCTGCTTCATCAAACAACAACTGTACCTCATTTTCCAGTGCGTCAGTCTGTATCGGTCAAGCTGGACGAATTGTGATACTTTCTACTAGACGTTCTTGCAACTCTGCTAGTGACTTGATGGCGTACACTTCCCGCTGTTCTGAGATTAACAGTATTTCCTAAATTTGTAAATTAAACTCGTTTCTATAGTTCCCCACTTTATCGGATCTGTGTGAACGATAAAACGCTGTTATCGGGCGTTCATGCTCATAAACTGAAATTAAATGGGAACTTTACTTGCTAAGTGAAAGAATAGTAGTTTATTCTCAGAACTCTCTTTACATGTAGCAGTTCTGCGAGAAATTCTTTTTTTCCTGGCGAAATCCAGCTAGGAACTGTTTTGGAGGTAACAGTGCAGAGCTCAGTAGCGCGTACTGCTTGATAAGACGCTTCTTGCAATGTTGCGACTAGTTTCGCGTCATTCAAGCTATCTTCGAATGCTAGCAACAGCCTAGCTACAGTCATCCTCCTCTCTAAAGCGTTTAACTGAGTCTAAATTCTATCTAAAGTTGTTATTTATTGTCCACGTTGTACCTCTGGTACTCTTCTTCAATTCCATAATCAGTTCTTTTACCATTCTTGTGTTATTTAACATATGCCGTTACATGTTTTATAATTGAGTAATGAGTAATGTGCAATTCTGCTGTGGTTTTGGTGGTATCGGTTAATGCACGTATTTACGTTACTGTATTATTTAGAGTTTGTGTATCTTCACTGTCCGTCATGCCGAATGTTTCCAGTAATTTCCTTCCTACATCCAGCCATCCTCTTTTTCTTCGCGTTAACGTCTATGGCACTTTCCCCGTTAACTGATTCAGCTACGCTATCAGTTGCTTATACTAGAGTTTCAGCTCTTGATGCTCGTTTTGCATTTCTCCTAAGATTTTGTCTTTGTACGCATTTTCATGTAGTTCCATGAATGGCTCCTGTAATCTGCTTACCTCATTTCATACATCTAATACTCGGTGATTGATCTCAGCGTCCACTGATGGATAGTTACCGTTACCTGAATGCACTTTTTTCATGACACCTTGGCAGAAGATTAAAATAATTCATACATAAGATCCACAAAACAGGCAACATGAATAGTTTTCATTATTGTCACTGGCTCCATAGTCAGGTTCTATAACACGATAATAAGAAGGAAAAATAGAAATCTAAACGTAAGATGAAACATTTCCTAAATAATGTGTTTGTTCTAATTGAGCTATTTAAGAAACAAGAGTGCCCACCATGATTTTGTAGAAGTGTTTTAGAAACACATAAACTCAACATAATTTATTGTAGGCCGATGGACGATACATTTAATACAAGTATATTTATATATATACACTCCTCGAAATTGAAATAAGAACACCGTGAATTCATTGCCCCAGGAAGGGGAAACTTTATTGACACATTCCTGGGGTCAGATACATCACATGATCACACTGACAGAACCACAGGCACATAGACACAGGCAACAGAGCATGCACAATGTCGGCACTAGTACAGTGTATATCCACCTTTCGCAGCAATGCAGGCTGCTATTCTCCCATGGAGACGATCGTAGAGATGCTGGATGTAGTCCCGTGGAACGGCTTGCCATGCCATTTCCACCTGGCGCCTCAGTTGGACCAGCGTTCGTGCTGGACGTGCAGACCGCGTGAGACGACGCTTCATCCAGTCCCAAACATGCTCAATGGGGGACAGATCCGGAGATCTTGCTGGCCAGGGTAGTTGACTTACACCTCCTAGAGTACGTTGGGTGGCACGGGATACATGCGGACGTGCATTGTCCTGTTGGAACAGCAAGTTCCCTTGCCGGTCTAGGAATGGTAGAACGATGGGTTCGATGACGGTTTGGATGTACCGTGCACTATTCAGTGTCCCCTCGACGATCACCAGTGGTGTACGGCCAGTGTAGGAGATCGCTCCCCACACCATGATGCCGGGTGTTGGCCCTGTGTGCCTCGGTCGTATACAGTCCTGATTGTGGCGCTCACCTGCACGGCGCCAAACACGCATACGACCATCATTGGCACCAAGGCAGAAGCGACTCTCATCGCTGAAGACGACACGTCTCCATTCGTCCCTCCATTCACGCCTGTCGCGACACCACTGGAGGCGGGCTGCACGATGTTGGGGCATGAGCGGAAGACGGCCTAACGGTGTGCGGGACCGTAGCCCAGCTTCATGGAGACGGTTGCGAATGGTCCTCGCCGATACCCCAGGAGCAACAGTGTCCCTAATTTGCTGGGAAGTGGCGGTGCGGTCCCCTGCGGCACTGCGTAGGATCCTACGGTCTTGGCGTGCATCCGTGCGTCGCTGCGGTCCGGTCCCAGGTCGACGGGCACGTGCACCTTCCGCCGACCACTGGCGACAACATCGATGTACTGTGGAGACCTCACGCCCCACGTGTTGAGCAATTCGGCGGTACGTCCACCCGGCCTCCCGCATGCCCACTATACGCCCTCGCTCAAAGTCCGTCAACTGCACATACGGTTCACGTCCACGCTGTCGCGGCATGCTACCAGTGTTAAAGACTGCGATGGAGCTCCGTATGCCACGTCAAACTGGCTGACACTGACGGCGGCGGTGCACAAATGCTGCGCAGCTAGCGCCATTCGACGGCCAACACCGCGGTTCCTGGTGTGTCCGCTGTGCCGTGCGCGTGATCATTGCTTGTACAGCCCTCTCGCAGTGTCCGGAGCAAGTATGGTGGGTCTGACACACCAGTGTCAATGTGTTCTTTTTTCCATTTCCAGGAGTATATATATATATATATATATATATATATATATATATATATATATGTGTGTGTGTGTGTGTGTGTGTGTGTGTGTGTGTGTGTGTGAAGACTGATAACAATACCTAAAAACCATTTAACAAAGGTTTCGAAGAAATGTGTGGTATATGACCTGCCTGTTAAGGTCAAAAGAACTGGAAATATAGTTGTAAAACATAGGAATCGAAATGGAAATGCCTTGTGGCTAGAGCCTCCCGTTGGGTAGACCGGTCGCCTGGTGCAAGTCTTTCGAGTTCACGCCACTTCGGCCACTTGCATGTCGATGGGGATGAAATGATGATGATAAGGACAACACAGCATCCAGTCCCTGAGCGGAGAAAATCTCCGACCCAGCCGGGAATCGAACCCGGGCCGTTAGGTATGACATTCCATCGCGCTGACCAATCAGCTACTAGGGGCGGACAGGAATCGAAATGACAGTTATCTATACATTTATCTTATTCGTTAGCATCCACTTTGTGTAGATCTGTATTTGCAACTAAAAAAGTGCAGTTTAAAATTGAAAACAAGCATACTACATTTCTTTCTACAATATATGTCTATTTTGTACCATTTTTTTTGGATTACTAGTTACCTCTGAGCTGATGATGTTAGTCAACAATGTCTCTAAGGCGACAAAGACGTCATTCTCAGCACACCACTAAATTTGGACGAGGTCGTGTAACAGGGCTACGAGAAGCTGCGTGTTGCTTCTACGATACAGAAGAAATATTTGGTAGAAATTTAGCAACAGTACGTGACTACTGCCAGTGGTAGCCACGAGGCGCTCTGCATCGCGGTGTAGCTTGCTCGCCAGGTTTCGAGAGGGTGCGTTTCTGGATGAGGTATCGAATATATTGCTTCCCCATACTTATACCTCCCGAGGAGATCACGAATGTAAAATTAGAGAGATTAGAGCGCGCACGGAGGCTTTCAGACAGTCGTTCTTCCCGCGAACCATACGCGACTGGAACGGGAAAGGGAGGTAATGACAGTGGCACGTAAAATGCCCTCCGCCACACACCGTTGGGTGGCTTGTGGAGTATAAATGTAGATGTAGATGTAGATGAATGTACGATCGCAAGAAGACCGGGCTCCAGATGGTCACATGGCACTACCGTGAGGGACAACAACCATGTTTGGCGTATGGCTCGGGCTCATCGTACTGCATCTCCAGCAGCAATTTGAGCAGCAGTTGGCACCACAGTGACACAACGAACTGTTACAAATCAGTTACTTCAAGCATAGCTCCGAGCCACAAGTCATGTAGCGTGCATTCCACTGGCCCCAAACCGCCATATTTTGGGATCTCAGTGGTGTCAAGCGAGAGCTCATTGGAGGGAAGAGTGGAGGTGTGTTGTGTATTCTGATGACAGCTGGTTCTGTCTTGGTGCCAGTGATGGCCGTGTTTGGATAGGAGGAGGCCGGTTGAGGGCCTGCAGCCAACCTGTCTGTGTGCGAGGCACACTGGACTACGCCTGGTCTGCGTGAGATTTCATACGACACTAGGAGCACTCTCGTGGTTATTCCACGCATTTGTACGTCGTCTGGTAATTCGACCTGTTGTGCTGAGATTCACTAATAGCATTCCAAGGGATGTTTTCCAACAGAATAACGCTGGCCCACATACCAGTGTTGTAACCTAACATGCTCTACAGACTGTCGACATCTTGCCTTTTCCTCATCGATCATCAGGTCTTTCCCCAAATGAACACATGTGGAACATCATCGGACGACAACTCCAGCGTCATCCACAACCAGCATTAACCGCCCCTGTATTGACTGACCAAGTTCAACAGGCATTCCAACAACTGGTATCTGGCTTCTGTACAATACAACGCATGCACTTTTGCTTACTTGCGTTCAACATTCTGGTTATTACACCGGTTATTAAGGTACCAGCATTTCACAATTCTCATGGCTTATCTATCGCTTATATTAACCTGTGATCTTGTAATGTTGATAACTTAAAGGAGTTATCTAGACAAATTTATTAACGAAATTTCATTCTATACATTAATCATTTTTTGGTGTTGCGACATTTACCGTCAGCGTATGACTTTCCTCCAGAGCACATTCAGCAAAAATGTTCTAACCTGTATAATCTGTAACGCATTAAAAAATTTTGGTGGTTTCCACAACGCCGTTCTCTAAAAACTTTACTAGCAACAATTCGCATTCTAGCAGTCACTCTCTCCAAGATTCATCTGTCAAGACCTCCACAAACTGAACTTATATTTTGTTCTAAAGATAACACGCCTTGATACCTATTTATCACAGACTAGATTAGCACCAGGTGCTTCTCTCGCGTACACTGTATGGCCTGGAGACATTTTTTCCTCTCTTCTTAATTAACAGAATTTTTATGTTGTTCACAAATTGCAACCTTCTAAGCTTTTCACGCTAATTGAGGCCAGATAAGCATGGTCTTTTTTTCTCTGTCATGCCTTTTGGGTTATTGTGGAGATGTTTCCGTAGCAACTTTCATCCCCTAAAAAATATTTCTTTATATCTAACCGAGAAGTAAAAACTCAATTTTCATAAATTTAGCTTTAAAATATTTTAACGTAATGAAAGATTAGAGTTTGACAGAGCACTGAAAGACCTGAGTCGAAACAAGGCCCCTGGAGTAGACAACATTCCATTAGAACTACTGACAGCCTTGGGAGAGCCAGTCCTGTCAAAACTCTACCAGCTGGTGAGCAAGATGTATGAGACAGGCGAAATTCCCTCAGACTTCAAGAAGAATATAATAATTCCAATACCAAAGAAAGCAGGTGTTGACAGATGTGAAAATTACCGAACTATCAGTTTAATAAGTCACAGCTGCAAAATACTAACGCGAATTCTTTACAGACGAATGAAAAACTGATAGAAGCCGACCTCGGGGAAAATCAGTTTGGGCCGGCCGAAGTGGCCGTGCGGTTAAAGGCGCTGCAGTCTGGAACCGCAGGACCGCTACGGTCGCAGGTTCGAATCCTGCCTCGGGCATGGATGTTTGTGATGTCCTTAGGTTAGTTAGGCTTAACTAGTTCTAAGTTCTAGGGGACTAATGACCTCAGCAGTTGAGTCCCATAGTGCTCAGAGCCATTTTAAAATCAGTTTGGATTCCGTAGAAATGTTGGAACACGTGAGGCAATACTGACCTTACGACTTATCTTAGAAGAAAGATTAAGGAAAGGCAAACCTACGTTTCTAGCATTTGTAGACTTAGAGAAAGTTTTTGACAATGTTGACTGGAATACTCTCTTTCAAATTCTGAAGGTGGCAGGGGTAAAATACAGGGAGCGAAAGGCTATTTACAATTTGTACAGAAAGCAGATGGCAGTTGCAAGAGTCGAGGGGTATGAAAGGGAAGTAGTGGTTGGGAAAGGAGTGAGACAGGGCTGCAGGCTATCCCCGATGTTATTCAATTTGTATATTGAGCAAGCAGTAAAGGAAACAAAAGAAAAGTTCGGAGTAGATATTAAAATCCATAGAGGAGAAATAAAAATTTGAGGTTCGCCGATGACATTGTAATTCTGTCAGAGACAGCAAAGGACTTGGAAGAGCAGTTGAAAGGAATGTACAGTGTCTTGAAAGGAGGGTATAAGATAAGATCAACAAAAGCAAAACTAGGATAATGGAATGTAGTCGAATTAAGTCGGGTAAAGCTGAGGGAATTAGGTTAGGAAATGACACACTTAAAGTAGTAAAGGAGTTTTGCTACTTGGGGAGCAAAATAACTGATGGTGGTTGAAGTAGAGAGGATGTAAAATGTAGACTGGAAATGGCAAGGAAAGCGTTTCTGAAGAAGAAAAATTTGTTAACATCGAATATAGATTTAAATGTCAGGAAGTCGTTCTGAAAGTATTTGTATGGAGTGTAGCCATGTATGGAAGTGAAACGTGGACGATAAATAGTTTATAGAATGAAGGCTTTCACGACCGGGTGACATGGCTGTTGATATACTTTCCGGGATGTGAGGTCGTGGTCCAAGAACTTTTCTGCTCCTTACATTTCGTCCAGGACTGCGCTGGACTTCCTCAGAGGCGCTTCTCCGCTGAGTCTTGCCGACAGTCGCGCAAGACTCAGCGGAGCAGCGCCTCTGAGGAAGTCCAGCGCAGTCCTGGACGAAATGTAAGGAGCAGAAAAGTTCTTGGACCACGACCTCACATCCCGGAAAGTATATCAACAGCGATAAATAGTTTAGACAAGAAGAGAATAAAAGCTTTCGAAATGTGGTGCTACAGAAGAATGCTGAAGATTAGATGGGTAGATCACATAACTAATGAGGAGGTATTGAATAGAATTGGGGAGAAGAGGAGCTTGTGGCACAACTTGACTAGAAGAAGGGATCGGTTGGTAGGACATGTTCTGAGACATCGAGGGATCACCAATTTAGTATTGGAGAGCAGTGTCGAGGGTAAAAATTGAAGAGGAAGACCAAGAGATGAATACACTAAGCAGATTCAGAAGGATGTAGGCTGCAGTAGGTACTGGGAGATGAAGAAGCTTTCACGGGATAGAGTAGCATGGAGAGATGCATCAAACAAGTCTCAGGACTGAAGACCACAACAACAACAACAATGAAAGATTTTCTTAAAAATCCTCTTCTCGTATTGCACTGCCTTGGTTGAATTTCCAGAAACACTGAAGCACGTAATTCTTTTATTTCTAACTGAGAAGTCAAATAACAATTGCCATAGATGTTGCCTTAAAAATTCTTTTGTAGTTTTTTAGTAATTATTTAGTTTCAAAAAAAATTTCACCAACTATTTCATCCCCTTAGAGCTTGAATTTCAAAAAATTCTGAAACACTTATTTTTTACTTCTTGTGAGGAACCAAATACCAGTTTTCGTAGTTAACAGCTTCAAAATTACCTTTAACAGTGACATACTTTCAAAAGCCTTTCATCCCCTATTTCACCCCTTAGGAACGCAATTTCGAACAGTCCCTTCTTAAACTATGCCTACAGTATAAGGTCAACACCCACTTCAAACTACAAGTTTGTATTCTTAGCGATTGGGGTTTGAGGTTAGTCAGTCATTGAATCAGTCTGAACCTACCTCACCCCATTCAGGGCTGAATTTCCAAAACCTGTGAAACACGAATCTTTTGATCTCCAACGGAGAACCAAACACCACTTTTCGGAGCGAAAAATCGTCATAAAACGTTTCACCCCCTATTTCACCCGTTTAGGTGTTGAATTTCCAAAAATAGTGACAGGCGCATGTTTTATTTCTAACAGGGAAGCAAAATACAAATGTTCATAGATTTAGCTTCATAAACACTTGAACAATGAAAAATTTCCCCAAAAACTTTCGTCCTTCATTTCACCCCCATAAGGTCTGAATTTCCAAAAATAGTGATACACGTTTTTTTTTATTTCTAACTGAGAGGTAAATTTAAATTTTCATAGATTTAGCTTTCATAATAAAATATTTTCATACAAAATTTCATCGCCTCTTTCACCCCTCTATGGTGTTCAGTTTCGAAAAACATTTAAACACACTTTTTTGTGATCGAGAAGTCGAATACCAATGTTTATAGACGTAGCTTCAAAAATACTTATCAGTTCTTTAATGCTGACATATTTTCAAGAAAACTTTCACCCACTATTTCACCCTCGTAGGTTTAAATTTCCAAAAATGCTGAAACACGTATTTATTTCTGTCCAAGAAACTAAATGCCAGTATTCGTAGTTCTAACTTCAAAATTGCCTTAATAGCGATATTTTTTCTAAAGGCCCTTCATCCCCTATTTAACCCCCTTAGTGTTGGGATTTCGAAAAACCTCTTCTTAAACGACGCCTACTGTATAAGATCCACATCTTCTCCAAATTTCAAATTCCTGTCTTTAGCGGTTTGGGCTAGCTGATGATGAGTCTGTCAGGACGTTCCCTTTTATACACAGAGATCTACATATTATAGCGCTTGAAATACAAAGATGTTACGTAACCAGTTATTTCCACTCAAAAGCGCCCAACGGTAACGACTGAAACGCACTTCACTGTATTGCTTCACAGAATGCTGTTCATTATTTTTGCAGAAGCTGAAAGCGCGCGCAGTTTCCGTTTCGCCGACTGGTTGTTTTCCAGCGAGCCATTGATCCTCCTCAAGCCTGGAGCTGATTGCCTGCAGCTGATAGCGCCAGCCAACCGGCGTTCCATTAGCGTAATTGATGAGCCCGCTCGCTGAACCGAACTTCGGCTTCCTTTTTATACCACGAGAACATTTGCTAGATCGTGCGGCTGGCCAGTGCAGCTGTGCAAATATCATTTCTGAAGTACAGCGCTCACCTGTCCTGCAGGCCTCAGACAAACCTGTTTATGAGAAAGGTGACAGGTATTAAGAATTACAAACCTGTTTCCCTGTTCCTCTAGCAGCATGACTAGTGGAGAAGGACAGTATGTTATATGTTTCATTTTGATAGTTAACTGAAGTGCCACTCCCGAATACCATTCCAAGTAGTAATATGTGTATATTTGTTATCAAATTTAACCCTTGACTGAATTTGTGATTGGAGAAACGACAGAAGTTTATGGAGTTTATAGGAGAGCAAATATAATTTATATCTCTTTTAGAATTGATAACACACATTCCTACATTCTTTTATAAGCGAAGTAAGTCTTATACACAAAAAAAAAATTGTGTGATCAAAGTCGGAGTTTCGTTCCAATTCACGCTTCTAGAAATAAAAATCCGTAAAACTTTGTTGTGCTTCTGCACTAAATGAATAAAATTGGACTTGAAATAACCATTTATACTTCAAGAATGTGGATAATTGATCGCCTAAGTTGATGTAAATCAAAATGTCATGTGGTCAGTAATTTCCATATGAAAAACACCAACGGATATTTTGATCGAAGAGTCCACAGGTATACTGCTGGTTCATGAAGTGTAACATGACATTTTGATTTTATCCATGATTAGATGGGAGGACGCAGCTCTACTCAGCTACTACGCTCGCTGTTGTTAGCCATTTACGCTGGAGAGTCTTGTGTTTATAGATATACTAGATGACAAACACGGCCTTACCCGAGTACTCATTTTGCCAATTTTCTGTTAGAATCGAAAGCAAAAAAATAAACTGTGTTTGTAATGGAATATCGAGTAAATTCATTTCGAAGTATTCCTGAAAACACCTTTGAAATTATGAAACAATCTTATAAAGAAATATGCATAATGTACGAATATGTAAGTACAGTATCCAAATTAAGAAATATAGTATGCAAAATACAAATTCTCTGTACGCTTATTTAACTCAGTATTTTTGGCGTCATATCTCTTGTACTACGTGTTGTACACTGATATTTTGTGTGGGTACGTTCAGCGGCAGATGTGGATACTGTCTACGAAATATGTTGCGAACAGAGTTAGCACAGAAGCAATACATTTCAGTGTCATGCATGATGCGACAGTTGTTCACCATGTCGATGTTTATGAGTCATGTCTCCTGAGCTATGATAGATAGGACGGTGGTTCTCAAGCACACAGCGACTATTGCTTGACAGTAAGGGACACGTGTAGCAAGTTTATTTGAAATCTGTTGAGTGATTTAGGAGGAAATGTGGAACTCACACACACACACACACATGGTGACAAAATTTACACGAAAAACAAATGAACATACAACTGCAGCTGTATTTTATTTACAAACGTGAGGTGCACTGCAAGTAACGCCAATGTAGCATAAGAGAGAGTGAAAAAACAGAAAACTGACAACTGACAACGTACTACGAAATTTCTTTGGACTTCAACTACCGATGACAAAGAAGGGTAAAGCAGTGGTTTGTAGAAGATGTGAAAAGAGGCGGAAACACCGTAAGTAAAGAGCAAAATAAAGAAATACTGTTGTTAGTCTCTAACAAACAAACTGTACAAACATATGTATCCATATTTTCAGAATGACCGCAGATGGTGATTTGTAAATAAACATGAAGCGCGTCTGGTGTAAAATTCACTTTAATTAACTTCAGTAAGCTTAATCACGAAGAAACCAATAGTAATTGACCGTTTTCTTTCTTTGAACCTTCCCTTCAGCTACTTGGAGTGAGTATGTCCTGATAAGTGCATGATTTTGTCCTATGAAAAATTTGTTTGGGAAACGTGTTACTCAAAAATCTCTTTCCAGGGAGTGTTAATGTGTGAAAATGAAGACTGTAATTAAGTCCTGAAGGGTACCTCTATGTGGCTGAAAGCTGAAGGAAGTGGACAAGTGGCTGAAGAGATTTGTGTACAAAGCTCCGGAATGTTTCGTTTTAATTCCATTACATTGTTAATGGTATGATACTTTTCAGTTTCCAAACTAGGTTTCAGCGTTCTTCTGTACCAAAATTAAGAAACCAACAAAATCAAATGGACTCTAAATTGTTAAAGATATTATTACTTCCTTTGATGTGCACTTATGTGGATTGACTATAGTATTTTTCTTGTACACATAAATTACTAAACAGGTTTGTTGTACTTAAATGTAAGGTCGTTTATATGTATTTATTTATTTCTTATTGGTTAAAATCTTGACAGCTGCCTCCTGGAAAGTAATGCTAGTGATATTTTCACATAACTGTAGAAATCTCTATACAACTGTAATTAAACATTTGCTTCCTGATTCGTACTGTTGTTTAAGCACTTATAATAACTGGTGAAATTAAATATAAAATAGAAAAGGAAAATGCCAAAATCCTTAAACGATGGTATTACACATGTTGATCATCTCCACCATCGTCGCAGCCGATGCTTACTAGGAGCTCCCACTCTTAACCACTGGGACGCATCAGTGACAAGGAAGTTATATTATTCAGGAACCACCTATTGCGGACTTATACATTTATGACTTATGTTAACATTACTTACATATGTGAGAGTGAATCTCCGATCGTTGAGGATAATATACTAAATCTCTAGATTTCAAGTTCTAGGAGTCCCATACGAATTCCAAACAGCCCTGAAGCCATTCCGCTTCAGCGCTGATATGGGGACAAAAATGAGCTAGCGCTGTTCTTGGGTTCCAGTGAGGTCACGGGACATAATGATTGTCAAATGCGCCTTCAGTGTGAACCTAGATACCTACGACTCATTTGCTGCTAAAGTTGTCCACAGTGCTGAGGACACAGTTCATTGCATTGTCTATGGAGATGCCCTTTCTGAAGCCAGATGGTCTCTGGCTGAGGTCGTGTAGCTCCATGTGGTACGGTTTTCTGGTGAACCGCAAGCGTCCCTGTACTTTGTCCGAGATCCTAAGAAGACAATTGATCTACAGCTCTTGAACCACTGGATCCCCAACCACGCCGGCCGCGGTGGTGTCGCGGTTCTAGGCGCGCAGTCCGGAACCGTGCGACTGCTACGGTCGCAGGTTCGAATCCTGCCTCGGGCATGGATGTGTGTGATGTCCTTAGGTTAGTTAGGTTTAAGTAGTTCTAAGTTCTAGGGGACTTATGACCACAGCAGTTGAGTCCCATAGTGCTCAGAGCCATTTGAACCATCCCCAACCACGCTCCAGGTATCACACCTTGCGCAGACTTTCACAAAACAGGAATTCTTCATTGTCTTAGTGATTCATATGGTAAGTGTTCCAGGTATGAAACAATTTTGTTCTTTGCTGTTTCCAGAGGTTCGTTATGAGTTTAATCTGGACGGGGAGTTTCTACATTCCTTAACTGAGTGATAGCAGCTGAAACTTCTCGAGAAAACAGCAGAACAGTACTTGACTTTTCATGCGAGGCATCATAAATTCTCGTGGCTGTCTTTCTTTGATCACTGTCATCTTTTTGCTTATACCTTCAGGAAGTAGCGACGTCGGCAGTTATTCAGCGGGACTCTCCACCTTCCGGTAACAGCCCTGTCATTTTTAGCTTGCGCAGTTGGTGTTCGTACTTTCTCTGATACTGTTCTGCAGCGAGAGCCCCATCAGTCCGTCACTAATTGAATTTTAATGTATTTTTCCCACTGCTTTTACTTCGTGATATCTACTTGGCATTCGGTTTTAGCTGATCTATACAGCAACAGTCTAGCCTCTCTCTTCTCCTGGCCTATAGCTCTATGATACTATCTGGGCAGTCGTTGTACATATTTTTCCAGATTTGCAAATTCTGTTCTCCACGATGCCTGGACGTTCCATGTACTACAATAGTAATATTTTGTGCTTTTTGCAAGACTTCTCTGCACCTCTTTTTCCTCATTTAGCAGTTTTTAAATTATAGTGAGCTTGATCGTTTCACTATCCCATATTCTCTATGCAATCCAGGATCCAACAGATCCTTGATAATGGCATTTTTATCTCTACCAGTAGCATGATGAAAAACTCTGCAGGAATTGATTTTGTAACCTGCAGATCGATTTCTCAAGGTGACGTCAGTGTTGGTTGCGACACCAGCATTATTTTCATATGTGGACTGACTGCCCACCTCATTCACCACATGGAGGTTTAATTCGCCTATCGCTTTCTGGATTTATATACCACACGAATGTGCCACGCTGCGTATTTTGTATAAGGATCTGCTGCTATTATCCATCAGCGTAATGAGCCGTATGTCTCAGCCCCACGGTTCAATGCTGTGCGAATATTGCATGCAAACCTAGAGACTCTTCGATTACTACCTGAGCACTTTAGAGTTACAGATGCAGCGTGTGTGTCACAAATCTGAGATATTTTTGTTGTTTTATCAAATTACTGAAAAGTTTTGCCTTTTCGTTTACACCATCTACATTTGTTGTTACATTAACTCGAAACTAAGGAATCTCCCCCTTATATACGGCTTTCGAATGCGTGCGGGAATTATCTCCCAGTCCTCTATCAATTTTTGGGTACTCCAGCCATTGCTCTTGCGCAGTGCATACCATTTATTTGTAATATCAGTGTATCTCAAGCTTCTCCAGTAAACACATAACTGCTTTGCATTATGTCCACCAGACTAGACTTTCAAGATGCTTCACGGCATTCAGTATACTAATGAGGAACAAACGCAAAATTTTCTTGTTATTTCGTAGTAAGGAATCCACTTTCTTCGCAAAAAAAATCTGTTTAAGGAGACAATTACTGACTTAGCTGTAGATTGGGCCGAAACTGAGTATGCTTGTGTCATAAAAAGCCATGTCAAAAATAAACAAAACTTTACGCATCCACATTTATTTTTTTCCTGAATGAGCGTGAAAATACACTAACTGACGAGAAAGTGGAACACCCAGAGCACGTGGTAGATCTCAATGTAACTTCGCACACATGCACACCATCACCGGGTATATAAATGATTAGAGTTGCAATTCTCTGTGACAGATATAACAGTCAACGCAGTGAATTAAAGTTATCTGTGTTTAGTGTTGTTACTAGGCTAGTCCTGATAGGGTATATAAGGGGTGTGAACACCATCAGGACAACGTGAAGGTTAAGTGCTGCATACTCATGTAAGACAACGTTATCGGCACCTGGCCGTTGAATGTAAAAGATGTAGCAGCTTGGCAGAGTGGAAAAGGAGTGGTTGGCGCGCAAGTCGCAAATCGTCCTTTGTGACGGGTAAGGAGTCTGGGCTGAGCAGTGCTGTTGTTAACATCTCGTTAGCAGTAACGGATAATTGTGGCTCATATTCCTGGAGTTTTGAAGCCAAAAGAGCTTAAGGAGAGTATTTATGGGCGTCGGATGCTGCTTTTGGTGATACCATTATCATGGCATGGTTTTTGGCCCTATAAATATAATTCCGACGCCAAGAAGATATGCAACAGGGCGAGGTCAACAGTATTGCTATGATTGCATCGCCGCCACGTTAATAGCCACTGCAAACTGCACCACCAGCCTTCCACTAAATTCTTTACATTTGGCACTCTGTAAATTGACCAGGTATTTGTGAAATTTGGTAGATTTTATAATAATAATTGTGGTGTTGCTAAAAACTCTGTCTTACACCCGTGATTATCCCAAGTCACAATCCTGGACAGGAATTCTATCCTAGTGAATTTAATTCCGAGTGTCCTAATTTATTATAAGAATATGGTTGAAATTGAATTTATGGTGAGTTGTCATTTGCACAGGCAATTATACTTTTGAGTACGTCAAAAGACTGCTTATCATACCACATTTCTTATTTAAAGGGTTATAGTTTGTTGTACTTGATTAACAATTAATGATAAGAATACTTACCATTTTTCATATATACTGGTTAGTTTTGTTAATGAGCATGGTTCTTCAAACAGTGAAAGTTTAAGGGTCCTCATGTACTAGGCTAGTTAGTGAATGAAGCAATACAAAGGCTCCTTCAGAGCCACTTTAATTAGATCTGCATTCTGTTTAGTAGCTTCAAACCGAGTTTAAGAAGGAACTATTAACTGTTTTATCTTTTCTAATGCAAGTTTGTTAATGCACAGGCATAGAGACCCTGTACTAGGCAATGAACTTATAGATTATGATCATTAGCAGACCCCTGTTTTAATTTCAGAATCATTTCAAGCTTTTTCTTGTTCAGTATTGCTACTTGTTTCATTTTTGTGGACGAATGGTTTCATAAACTGTTACACCTAGTACATTTAAGGTACGTGTTGTTGAGAGGCATATGTTACTCTTTGCTATGTCATTGGCACATTTGTTTATTAATAGCACATTTATCAGTGAGGTTAGGTTATTGTGTTGTAGTGTGAACACATATAAGGAAAGAGTTTAGTCGGTGTGTCAAGGAAGGTCAGGTTAGCCTTAGCACTGCCTTCTGCTTTATCATTTTGCTTGACACAAGAATCCTAATTACGCTGGCGACCGGTTTTAATATGTAACGTTACAACTTGCTTTTGTGCTGGGAGAACGTCTGTTCCTGACCCACCAGTTTACTGTTAGTTATACTCTGCTGGAGTGTTTCGGAAACGAATCCCAGTTTGATTGTTCTGTTTCCATTAGGTTATCTCACGCTCACAACCACTCAGAAATTCCTCGCAGAGGTATAACGTAAGCATCGATTGCCGTTTAATGTGGTCGGTGGTACCGTTCCACATTCGGTGGAGGTCCGATCACCACTGCTTTTTTGGTCTGCGTGTTCCACTGACATGTTTCCCATGAAACACGTCGGTGACGTAGTTAGTCGGCAATTTATTGGCTACTCATACATCGCGTACTCCAACAGTCACATGCAAACTTCATAAAACGTGATTCAGCGGGAAGACACAGAAGAATTATTTGGTCCTACGTTATACGGTTGGAGACTACTAAAGAACATGTTATTGCCTCGTCCGTTAGAGAATATTTTTCAAAGTTTGAGATCACGTGTATTGAAAATAAGCTGCCGCTTCTTCGTACTCGCTATTTTCATTGTTCTATGAAAGCTGCTTGCTCTAGGTGAGCATTCTCATTAAATATTTATCGTTAACTTTCGATTTTTGTTGACCCTACTAGTGTAGCTAAGACAGGTTCCTATGAATTAGGCCAGTAACACATTGAAACGTCCCCTTAGAATAATTATACACGACTGTGCTTAAACTTACACACAATATTTTTGGCGCAACGCAATCTGACTTTCGAAACTCCCTACAAAAGAATGGCCCTGACTAGCATTAACCCATACGTTTCACAAATCACTTACCTCACAAAAAAGTTCGTCACTCGAACTACTGCAATACAGCGGGCGCCACTACTGCCGGCTAAATAAAAGATTCAAACTACTAAAGGCACTAACTACTGATAGACATAGTTAGCAAATGACAGATTTTGATAGAGAACAAACAATGTATTTACCTTAATAGTGTTCAAAAGTCATAATATACAGGGTGATTCAAAAAGAATACCACAACTTTAAAAATGTGTGTTTAATGAAAGAAACATAATATAACCTTCTGTTATACATCATTACAAAGAGTATTTAAAAAGGTATTTTTTTCACTCAAAAACAAGTTCAGAGATGTTCCATATGGCCCCCTCCAGACACACGAGCAATATCAACCCGATACTCCAACTCGTTCCACACTCTCTGTAGCATATCAGGCGTAACAGTTTGGATAGCTGCTGTTATTTCTCGTTTCAAATCATCAATGGTGGCTGGGAGAGGTGGCCGAAACACCATATCCTTAACATATCCCCATAAGAAAAAATCGCAGGGGGTAAGATCAGGGCTTCTTGGAGGCCAGTGATGAAGTGCTCTGTCACGGGCTGCAGGCCAATGTGGTGGCGCTCCATCCTGCTGAAATATGAATTGTTGTGCTTCTTGTTCGAGCTGAGGGAACAGCCAATTCTCTAACATCTCCAGATACTGTAGTCCAGTTACAGTAGCACCTTCGAAGAAAAAGAGACCAAAAACTTTATTGGCTGAAATGGCACAGAAAACGTTCACCTTAGGCGAGTCACGTTCATACTGAGTTGTTTCCCGCGGATTCTCAGTGCCCCATATACAGACATTGTGACGGTTGACTTTCCCGTTAGTGTGGAAAGTTGCTTCATCACTAAACACAATCTTTGAAACGAAAGATTCATCTGTTTCCATTTGAGCAAGGATAAAATCACAGAAATCGATTCTTTTAATCTTATCACCTGCAGACAGTGCTTGAACCAATTTCAGACGGTAGGGTTTCATAACTAACCTTTTTCGTAGGACTCTCCATACAGTTGATTGTGGAATTTGCAGCTCTCTGCTAGCTCTGCGTGTCGATTTTCCTGGGCTGCGAACAAATGCTTGCTGGATGCGTGCTACATTTTCATCACTCGTTCTCGGCCGTCCAGAACTTTTCCCTTTGCACAAACACCCATTCTCTGTAAACTGTTTATACCAACGTTTAATACACCACCTATCAGGAGGTTTAACACCATACTTCGTTCGAAATGCACGCTGAACAACTGTCGTAGATTCACTTCTGCCGTACTCAATAACACAAAAAGCTTTCTGTTGAGCGGTCGCCATCTTAGCATCAACTGACGCTGACGCCTAGTCAACAGCGCCTCAAGCGAACAAATGTACAACTAAATGAAACTTTATAGCTCCCTTAATTCGCCGACAGATAGTGCGTAGCTCTGCCTTTTGTCGTTGCAGAGTTTTAAATTCCTAAAGTTGTGGTATTCTTTTTGAATCACCCTGTATATAGCAGTTCATGACATCCATTCTTACAAATGTACTGTTTCTGATGGACACACGTCCAGATCATCCGCTCTCAGGAATCCGCCATCTCACTTCCCCACATCCACCACTGCTGGCGGCTCACCTCCAACTGCGCAATGCTACGCGCTGTTAACAGCCAACTGCCCAACGCTACAATAGCCAACAACAATGCAAAGCAGCCACAGACTGCACACAGCACAGCCAGTGATTTTCATACAAAGCGCTACGTGGCGTTACCAATTAGAAAACCTAAACAGCCTACTTACATAGCCCCCATGCTCGCCACAAAAAGTTTTACAAATTTTTTGGGCATTGGCCAATACATATTTGTTAAAATTTTTTTCACAATTACAATAACAAAGAAATCATATGCACACACTTATTGATACAATGTTGGTCAAAAGCTAAAATTTTCTCACAGTTCATAAATACAGTCCTGATCATTCATCATAATAGCAATTACAGTTTTTTTTTCACAAAGGCTCATTAGTAAAAGAAATTGCACACAGAAGTAGTGGATTTCCATGCAGTCTTGAAGAAGTAGTGTTGTCTTTCCAACAGAAAGACAGTGCTGACTCTTAACGTGCAGACAGGTAATAGGCCACAACAGAGCAAACCCACAGCAGAGTCAGTCGAAGTTTTGAAGAATAATGGTAGGTAGGTCATCACAGAGCAGACCAACTGTAGTCCTGGTAGAGATTACGGTATTGGTGGGCAGAGGTGTAGACCCAGTGCGGTCCTTGTAGAAATAATGGTATTGGTGAGTCATCAAAGGTGTAGACCCACGGTAGTCCTTGTAGAGACAGCTAGCAGCCATCTGCTGTGACTGTGCAGGTGCACAATCACCATTTAAGAGTCTTGCGGAGAATATAGCAAGTCCATAAACCACCACTTGTGCACTCACAAAGTTTTTTGGAATTGTCCTTAGAACCAGCAATGCTGTTAACCAGTCCCTTGTTGAATTATTAACACACGTGCAAACACTAACAGTCCCAACTTCTCACATATTGTGCATTACTATGACCAACAGAAACGTGTGCAGTGAAATGTAATTTAATTTGAAGAACTGGTGTCTATACAATTATAAATTTACAACATAAGAATACAATTACAAAGAACATAATAGTACAGATAACATTTGTAGTAATACAGGCTTTACAAAAGAATAGAAATAGACATATACATCAGTGTTACAGGAATTATGACATAAGTAAATAAATAAAATAATGAGAATAGTTTTCGAAACATTAATTTCACACATGAGAATTGAAACAGAACAGAATTAATAATGTGTAAACATCTTTACAAAGAAAATGACATATTATAAATGCAAATTATATTTGAGGATAACAGTATTCCTCATCATAGGGTATGTAGCTTAGTACTAGAAAAATTCTACAACATAAATCTTATTAACTAAACACATAAAGAGAGGAAGAACACAAATACACAAGGGTACACAAACACATAGAGGGATAACACAAAAGGAAAGGACAGGGTTTGTTTCACTGCAGTATTTTGCATGGAGATTTCCCTTCGTTCATCATTATTCCCAAAAAGTCCTATCTAAGCCTGCTTTCTGTACTCTATTCATCCTCTTTCAAAATCCTTTTCTGGCCAAACCATTTTCTTATAGCTTCTCAATGCATTTCTTCCAATTCATCATAACTCGTTCTCTTATATAGCCTATCCCATCTTAAGCTAACTTAAATCTACTGCGCTCAGATGCATAAACTAAGGGACGAGGCAATGCAGCAACACAAAACAATTAACACAAACAGCAATGAAAAAATGCAAATTGGCAAAGCTAGCAGCATTAAATCTAAATTAGCAGAGCAATTGCAATATTACAACTAACATAAGGCAATGTGCAGCAAAAAATAAAAATAAATCATTAGTAAAACTGGCTTAACAGAGTAATACAAAGACAAATTTTGTAGCACTATGCCTGGCAAGCAGGAGCAGCAAATGCAATAACTTATACCTAAACATGACAAAGCTCAAGCAGAAAAAATATTACAGTAAAAATGGCCATGTTTAATACCTATGTCATATCTTAACACTAGAGTGATGCATCACGAGAACTTACTCTAGCAGACAAGTTACCAAATTGTAAAAAAAATTATTTATGCAATTCCTGTGAAGGGAAATGTCTATTTGTGTTCCCTTCTTTTTTTTTAAGAAAGTAGATCATAAAATTTTTCTTCACTGGGTCTGTAGATAGAAAATAGTGATATTAGTGCATATATTAAATTTTATTATACCCAATGCTGCAGTGTAACTAGAAACTAGATATTAAACAAAATGAGCAATCTCTCAACTAGAAAGACAATAGATGTAAAATGTTTCTCATCATTTCATTAGGCATTTTGGTAAATATCATAAATTAAGAGCTCCACAGTGTAATCATATGTTTTCAAGTGTGAGCGTGTCGTATTTGCGATGCTTTCTGCAAAGAAATGTCAATAGCGAGGATAATGGCCTCTTTTTTTTTCACCTAATGGCTTTCTTTTTTCAGTCAACTATCTCTCAGCTGGGCGCCCAAAACTCATTACGTGAAGGTCACTTACCTTTCTTACCGAAATATTTACGACAGCAGATTCCGCTACAGTGACAGTCTCACACAAATATTACACAGGTCGAGAATTTGGGTTACAAATGTGTAGAAACAAAATCCTGTAAATATAACAGTGTCCAAAAAGGTTTCGCCGGCATTGTGATACATTCACGCATATACACACATTTCATAACTCTTAAAGTACGATTCTTGGTTTCCAACATCCTTCTTCTGAAATCAGAGTCCCTAACCACTACTCATTATTCCTTACCTTATTGCACATATACGTATTCGTCGACACTTCTTCAATATTTCATCATAATAAATACATAGCATAATCAAATTCCTCATATAGCATCAGCTTATTGATCATAAACATATCTCAACAGCATAATATACATCGTCATTGTAATTATAACATCATAACACCTGAGTCAAATCTCAAAAACGTCGTAGCTTTCTGTAATAATTTCAAAACCTAAAAAATATTCACTGCTCATATCAATAATGTCATCTAAGTCAAACGTACTTTAAAAATCATGATCTCATACCAAATACATCATTCAAAGCACTCATAGTATCACAATGGTTCCGAAAAAAATATGAACAGTTTATAAAGTACAGACAAAATACAGTTTCATAAGTGTGAAGTTATCCAACTGTGTAATTGCGTAAACATCTGTCACTGATGTAGTAAAATAAAAATGTTTGTCTCTCTCAGTTAAATGATCAGATAGCTGTGTAATTCTGTGTTAGAGAAATATGGTACCGATGTGTAAAGTTGTATAAGCAAATATCATATTAGCTAGGACTCTTTGTGCTTCCCAGACACATAGTACACAATGTAGGCGTGTACCCCCCTGAGGATTAATGTAATTATACCCTCAGGTGTTACAGATTACAGCAATGGAATGAAATTTATCATGGAAAACTTTCGTTGTAATTCAAGAATCTTGAAAAATAAATGGTTTAAGTACAAAATTAATGACTCAAATTCGTGTCCTGTAGCGCTAAATGTGTGTCTTGCTGTAAGATAATTCTGTGGATGTATCGTAGTTATCGTCCTCTGTAAGCAAAGTTCTGCTGAAGTCAATGTACTTACCTCATCATAAACGAAAGTGAAACGCTTTGCGTATAGATATCGTAGTTATTACCTACCTTACCATGATCAAGAAAATACTATAATGCTACGTATTGTTGTGCTACAGGAAAGGCTGTCTCATTGTAGCTATACCACAAAAGTTACTAATAGAACATGTTTTACTTTACAGAATAATACAGAAAAACTGTGCAGATATAAAGCAGATACAGCGCAAAAGCAATAATATAAATTGTGTCACTCATTAGTAGTGTCGTGATATAATCGTATAGCTGTCAAGAAACCAAATGCTAACTCATCTTTAATCCCACAGAAAGTACTTCAAATAAAGAATGTCTTTTCAAGTAAACCAAAATGTTGCATGAAAATCTCATTAGCAGTACTGGTATATGCTCTAAGTGTGTGAGCCTTATAGTCGTTACATAATCATACAACTAACAAGCAAGAATGTACACGCTCTATAACACTGTGTCATCTGTTCACTATAACAATGCATTCGTAATTACTGTCTAAATATGTTCCCCAGGTTCTAGACTGGATAGTTAACTTTAAAACATAGTTGCATGTTAACAGTTTCTAAGTCTGACGAAGAATACTAGTAACATGAAGTGAAAAATTTTATAGCAAAGGCTAAGTTAAAAAGCAGATTATCTTCCAATAAACGGTTTTACATGTGAAATATGGTGTAAACCTTTACTCTTCCTACTATGCAGAGCTCCAGCTTCAATGGAATTATCATGTGGTATATGGTACATCAGTAAAGAATGCTAAAATTTTTCTCAAGTTTAGCGTCTATGTTACTTTTCTCTGAGCCAGCCGGCGCACGTGGCTGCCTGCGGTGCGAGTCATTGTCTATCACTTTGTTGGCGCGCATCGTTATTGGGATTAGGAGACCTAACTTCTACAAATTCACCTTGTCGAGAGGGCCCTGTCCTGTTTGAATCACGCCAGATCTGATGGAATTCAGGTCTGTCGTTATGATTATATCGTCTGTCGTCATGTCGGTAGCTTCCATAGTTTCTTTCTTGTCGGTCACGTGGTGGAGAATTACTCCCTGAATCGTAACTGCGAGCTGGACTGTTGCGTCTGAAGTTATTCTGTCTCCCTTGATAATAATTATTTAAGTTCCCATATTGTCTGTTTCTCTGATTGTCTCTGTGATAGTCATTACCGCGGAGAGGTGATCTT
This sequence comes from Schistocerca nitens, assembly GCF_023898315.1. Taxonomy (NCBI): domain Eukaryota; kingdom Metazoa; phylum Arthropoda; class Insecta; order Orthoptera; family Acrididae; genus Schistocerca; species Schistocerca nitens. The sequence continues at coordinate 742,499,983 of NC_064618.1, read as the reverse complement.
TCCCTGTAATTATTACTACTCTGCCAACTGTTCTCATACGGGTGGTGTCTGTTTTGGTCACGATTTACGTTGTAAGAATAGCCTTGTCGTGTCCATTTATTATTTCTGTCATAGCGGAATTGTGATGGATGTGACCTGTAATTGTTGTGCTCCTGTTTTCGCGTTCCGCAATTGTCAGTGTCAATTTCCAATTCTTGTAACAGTCCCTGACAAGCTTCAATGTAGTCTTTGCAACGTCCTGCCAAAATAATATGTCGTAAATGTTCAGGCAATTTGATTAAGCAAATGCGGATGAGTTCTGAGGGGCTGTAAGGGTTTGACAAGTACTGATTCTTGTGCAACATGTCTTCAAAATATTTCACAAGACTGGAAAATTCAGATTGTTCGAAATGTTTCATCATTATGATGCTATGTTTTACTCGGTCTTGTGTAGCTTGAGACCAATATGCTGAGAGGAAGGCACGATAAAATTCTCGTTCACTGTGGCAGTTGTGAATGACCGATCGCATTCTTACAGCTGGTTCATTCTCTAAATAGCCACACATAAATTCTAATCTGTGCTCTAATGACCAGTTGGGAGGAAAACAATGATAGAATTGATGAAGCCACGCTTGTGGATGAATGTCGTTGCCGGAATTCTTAAATGTTTTGAATTTACGTGTAGTAATAAACAGCTTATAGTCAAAATCATCATGTCGGCGTTTCGCATGTCGGTCATTGTTACATCGTTTCGTCGGTTCCATCTCAAAATTCGGTGTACCTTGCCAATTTCTTTCATAATTTCCTAAGTATCCCATGTTATTATTTTGTGGCTGTTCCGTATTTCTATGTCCCTCTTCCCATATTGGAACGCGAGTGTCCTCTGAAATGTGTAATTCTTGTATTACCTGTGTCAGCTGGTCTTGTACTTCCCGGATTTCTCTTTGGTGTTGCGTATTAATTTGATTCTGATTTTGTTTGAATTTCGTAATTTGTTTGCACTCTTCTGTGTCATTAAAGACTACCGGTTTTGTGTCATTCAGATTATCATCTACCTTCATAGATAAATTATTTTGCTGATCCAAAAGTTCAACTGCTTTCTCTGATAATGAACTAATTTCCTCCATGTGCCTTTCTGAACCAATTTTCAGAGTATCTACTGTGTCCTTTAAGTTTTCCTGAGTTTTTGCGAGTTGCGTAACCAAATCGGTAGATGCAACTGAGTCAGTTTTAGCTTGCAAGGTCTCATGATTTTCATGAACAGTAGTTTGCAATTCTTTTATGGCTGCTTTGTTATTCTGTAATGTATTTTCATGCCGAGAAAAAATAGGTTGAAAATGCTCACAAATTTGTGTTTTTACGTCAGTACAGACTTTTTGACAATTCGATTCAATGTTATGTAACTCAGTAGTTAAATCTTCACGTGTTTGTTCAAGTGTGGTGTCTAACTTCCGAAGATTTTGTTCCATTGTGTCTAACTTTTGAAGCTTTTGCTGTGTTTGTCTCTGATGTTGTTCCATTGTGTCTAACTTTTTGAAGATTTTGTTCCGTTGTGTCTAACTTTTGAAGCTTTTGTGCCATTTGTTGCATTAATTGTAATAACAATGCACTGGTGTCTGAAACATGTTCCTCAGTGCTTTTCGGCAGTGCATTTGAACCGGCAATATTCGCATTCTGACAAGCAGAAAATGTGTCTTGACTTATTTGAGAAAACGGCGAGGACGCAAAACCTGAATCTACAGTATTTGCAAGATTGTGCCCTGTCATTTCGGATTCCTGAGGCGAGCTGTTGCCAACCAATCGATGGATAATGCTTCCCTGTTCACTATTTGTTTAACTGTCTACGCCATTATTTGCCGTCCACTCCATTTCCCTATGCACAGTTACCAAATTACTACTTTGAATGTCTGTTAATTCATTACACAGTGGTGCTCATAAACTACGCTCATCGTCACTATTATTTCTCAGTTTACTTTGGAGCCTAGTGTTACGTTTTTCACACGCCATAATTATCACGTATTTCACACGATAACACAGAAAAGCACAATAAGAAAACACATTAACATAGCACTGAAAATAATATCTAGTTAATTGCAAGCGCAGCTGCGAAATACTTGGAGCAAATCTACATGCATGCCACAACTGTTCTACTGTACAACAATGAAAGACTGCAACTACAAAGGAGATTCTCTCTACAATTATGCACTAGCAATAAACAAAAGCTACACTAATTACACAAACTACAAGAAAAAAATCAGAAGATTCCAGTGAGGTATCCTGGCAGGGTCGCCATATGAAACGTCCCCTTAGAAAAATTATAGATAACTGTGCTTAAACTGACACACAATATTTTTGGCGCAACGCAATCTGACTTTCAAAAATCCCTACAAAAGAATGGCCCTGACTAGCATTAACCTATACGTTGCACAAATCACTTACCTCATAAAAATCTTCGTTACTCGAACTACTGCAATACAGCGAGCGCCACTACTGCCAGATAAATAAAAGATTCAAACTACTAAAGGCACTAACTATTGACAGGCATAGTTAGCTAATGAAAGATTTTGATAGAGAACAAACAATGTATTTACATTAATAGTGTTCAAAAGTCATAACATATATAGCAGTTCATGACATCCATTCTTACAAATGTACTGTTTCTCCTGGACACACGTCCAGATCATCCGCTCTCAAAAATCCGCCATCTCACTTCCCCACGTCCACCACTGCTGGCGGCTCACCTCCAACTGTGCAATGCTACGCACTGTTAACAGCCAACTGCCCAATGCTACAATAGCCAACAACAATGCAAAGCAGCCAGTGATTTTCATACAGAGCGCTATGTGGCGTTACCAATTAGAAAACCTAAACAGCCTACTTACAACAGATTTGGCCTACAAGCATGCGTAACGGACCACACGGCCACGCAAACGTGAACAATGAATGTGTCGTTGCAGACAGCACAAGACTTAAGCGTGGGACCTTCTTTTCATTGGCATCTCTTACTGACAACTAACATCTCCCCCTAAGTGATTATTATTAATACGAGGGCATAAATCCTCCATAGTAGGACAGGATATATAGTAACATATCGTAATTTAAAAGAACCACAGTTTTTTTTACGTTGACAAGGTATATCACGGTTAACTTGAACAGAACAACAATAGATTAGAAGTTATGTGACAAAAAAGACGGCCTTCACTCTTGATAACGATTATTATGAATGAAACACTGATACAAGAGAGAAATGATACATTGATTTACTTTATACATTATTGGTTGAATTATATTTTTAATCTTTTTTTACATTTATTACTTTTACCTAGTTTCTCACACTGGAAGAGAAGCATTTAAATTGAAAATTCAATTATTACTTATTTGTTTTAACACAATATACTGTACCATATATTTAAAGCTAAACACTGTAGAGTGCAAAACCTACCATTATATGAAAAGACTGAACATTTTTGTATTGGCGCAAGCGTATTAAACAAGAGTATATATATATATATATATATATATATATATATATATATATATATATATATATATATATATATATATAATAAATTGACGGCCTATGTCTGCACATACTAGATATTTAAGAAAATTTAATTTGAGGATGCTTCATAACAGAAACAGAAGCCAAAAAAATTATTTTTAAAGATTTGTTTGTTTGTCTATCTCATGTCAGTATGTTTGCACGCGCAGCACACAAAAAAATGGTTCAAATGGCTCTAAGCACTATGAGACTTAACATCTGATGTCATCAGTCCCCTAGACTTAGAACTACTTAAACCTAACTAACCTAAGCCATTCACGAGGCAGGATTCGAACCTGCTTCCGTAGCAGCAGCGCGGTTCCGGACTGAAGCGCCTAGAACCGCTCGGTCACAAGGGCCGGCGCATCACACAAAAGCTACAGTAGGAAACTGGATACGGTTTTCACAGCTGTGTTGTTGGAGGTATAATTATAATCTGGTGCAGGTTTCATCTTGATACGCCACATACAAGCCGAGTTATCCATACATACAGAGTGTTTTAACTGGGTCAGTACAGGGAAATCGGAATCCATAAGGGATACAGGGAGACTATCATAGGAACCTTTAGGTGTATTTTTGTGAAAACAATTTTGTCATGACCAAATTTTTGGTCAAGTATGAGTTGCCTATGAAAATGTGTAAAACTGGCATTTTTATGTGTACTGACTCATTTTCATTACATTGGAACAAAAATATCGGGACAGCAAAAATTTTATGAAACTAAACTAAATAAACCACGACAAAAATGAAAAAATCTGAAAAAGAAGTATTTTGGTACGTTTTATCATCTTCATAATACTGTTAACAGTTTAATCCCGTTATCCACAGACGTTCTAGAATTCATTCTTCAATCGGTGTAACTATTGTCTTTGTCGAGTTGATACTAAAAGTCACTGTCGTTCACTTCAGAGGTTTTCATCGTGCTATAACGATGTTAGTGAAGTGGTAAAACTTTAGTGATTTCGTATAAGCCTCTTCGCTCGTTTAACTTTTTTTAATCATTTTTCAGTTGGTATAATAATTATCGTTGATCAGTCCATCGAGTAATAATGCCTCCCCGAAACCGGTCTAACCTTCCTCCTGTTTCTGCTCAACCGAAGCGAGTGTGATTGAGAAAACTAACAGAACGGGAACCGGAGCGTGAAGAGCGTCCAGCATCGCAGCGTCCTAGAACTGCATCGTCTCGATCTCAAGAGACTTCTTCTGGGCGAATACCGTTTGAATGCTACCAGACATCTTAACGCTGCGTCGCGGTCTGTAGAAAGTAACGCAGAACGTGAACGTCGTTTGAGTGCGGGCCGATCTCGCCAAGCTGCAGCGTAGGGTACTCAGGATGAACGTGAGATTCGATTACCGTCTGATCGTAGGCGCCACGAGATTTCCCGGTCTGTAGAGACGAATTCCGTAACGGAACTTCTTTGGCCGATGACCGCATCCGTCACTAAATCTCACATTCTCTTGAAATGCACCAGGAAAGGGAAGGAAGTTTATCAGTTGACCGTAGTGGTCAAGAAATTCTGCGGCTACTGAACACAGATGAGGAGCACGAGCTTCGTTTATCTGCTGAACGTAGCTGCCATGATATTTCGCGGCTTTTGGAGACAGAAGAGCAGCACTAGCTTCGTTTGTCAGCCGCTTGAAGCCACTACGTGAACGACAGGAGGCAACCGTTCATCACTTGGAACAAGAAAGAAGTCTTTTACAGGAAGTGCGGCAAACACAATCCGGTGAGAACCGAATGATGCCGTTAGAGGATGACAGCCTGAAATATGCCGTTGTCAGGCTGTCAGTAAGCAATGGTGATGAGTCAATGCTATAGGATCTTGAGGAGTTGTCGTAGCTAGAAAAAGAGAAAAGTGGGTTTGACTGAAATATGGTTTTGCAGGACATAGCGGATCAGATTGTGGAAAGGGGCACAAATCAGTTGCTGCTAGTTGCACAAATATACAAACTTTATTTGCTGAAAACACTTAATCACACATGCCCTTAATAGAATTCAGAAACAATACGGCTGAAGGCCAGAACACAAGTTTTTAAAATTACATTAAGGAATACACACGCTGAAGGCCTTAGTTACAAAATAGAAGAACTGAGGGCTTCAGGCCTGGATAACAAGAAATTTAAAGGTTTTAGACAAAGATATTTCAAATTCTAATTTAAGTAGGCTGAAGGCCTAATCTTAAAATATGTCACATAAGGTTCAGCTGAAGGCCACGTACTGAACATTAAAACAAACTAAATTAATACACGGCTGAAGGCCTCGCAAAGTACTTGAGACAAAAGAAAATCACAATCCCAAATAACAGAACAGTGGTGCTGACAAGTGTTCCAAGGGTCGGCCTGGGGAGGAAACTCAACAGGCAGCCAAGCGTAACACTAAATAATCGGGTGGCAGCACGAACTAGGGATGGCTGACGAACCAACCAACAACCTAATCAATTCCTTTCCACCCGACAAAAGGTACGACAGCCGAAAATATCAGCGAGGACGAAGATCGCAGCAGCACTACATCTTGATAATTGGCATATAAACACAGTCAAGGCACAATAACCACTCAAAGAAAAAAAGAAAGGAGAACAACATCAAGCTGTCGAACTACACGCCATGCCGGACAGCATCAACACTGCGAGGAAAACACACTGCCGGAAAACTATGCTAACGACCACGGCAGGAAACCAGAACGTTAACAGCCACAAGGCAGAAGATACCGCTGGTGCACTTTACTCATAAGTTACAATTATTTCAGTAGTTAAACACCATACAGGAAGACAGCTGCAAAATTTGCATACTCAAGCACATCATACGTTGCTGCTTGCCGGAACGGCCAGGGGAAGCAACAACTGGCAATGAATGAAGAGATGTCACAGCAGTTGAGGTTTCGTAAGAGGTTAGTTAACCTGTTACGCAACCTCAACTCCAGTATCCAGGTTCGGTGGGCGACGAACCTTAAAGCTCTCGCAGCTAGTGCCTCACAACTCCGACCACATATGGATGCCGCCAGTGGCCCCAGTCTGACCATACTCTGGAGAGACTTCCTCGCTGCTCTGTCGCAGCCGACCGACTCCCCATACACACCACCACACGGAAAATATAGCGGTCACACCAAAGATGGTACAGCAGTACTAGTATCGATAAACGCTGCTGCTGCCACTGATGGAGGCAAGTGAGCAACTCGTTCAGGTAGTAACTGAGGGAGCAATAAAGCGCCACTCGATGGTGAGAAAATGCCAAAAAAAAAAAAAAAAAAAAAAACGGCATCAGCACGAGCTGACCACGGCTCATTGACTACGGACAGTAACAAAATATGTCGATTATTGTCAACTTGGCTCACTGAACTTAGTATGCATGAATTACCGTGCTTCAAGTGGCACGGAGAATCGAAGGGAACGTGTTATTTATCTGGAAAACTTCTCATAGAAAGAAGACAAGACGCACCAGAACCACTGAAAGAGTTATTAAACGGAGAACATCCGCTGTAGAAATAATTACTTCTTTTGGAGCGAAACAGATCACCAAAGGGGTGTTTGCGCCTACTTTTAAGATACAGGGTCAAGCGTTTTGACGCCGACAGACGCCCCAAGGTTTTTTTCAAATTTATTTTCTAGCTAACTAGCAAGTCCTCGCAAATGTTAAGCAACAACATATTCCTAATTTAAATTCAAGTTTTGTAAGAAACGTACAAAATATGCTACACATTATGAACCCGCATCTCAACAGCTTTAAGGCGGCACTTCAATCAGTTCCAAATGACGAGCACAATAATTACAAATTTGCTATTACAGCTAAAAAAAAAATCAAGAAGATCTCACCCAGTTCGGTATAATGCACCAACCATGAATGAGGTTGCAATCCTGTTAGTCGACCAGCAATGTGATAGGGTAGACATTGTGTTACGTACACATGGTGATCATCTTCAGTGACACATATTGTGCTTATGATTCATTACATTCTCCTTTAATATTCTGTTATGGGGAAGATGGATACAATTTTGCTGTATATAGTGTTGTTCCTCATACGGGTGCTTCGAATTTTAACAAAAAACTTCTGTAGTGCAGCACTACATGAGAACGGACATACCTATATATTCCGATTTTGAGGCCTTTTAACCAATTATTAGTAACATATATGCAAAAATTGAAACTTAAAGCTCAGTATTCATCCGCTCTCATCAGAAACAATTACTTGCGGAAAATTATATTGGTCTTATAGACTCTTTATAACAAGATTCTGTTGCTGAAAACTTGGGTACGATGGTGATTTTTCTCTTCCACATTTACTGATACTCCCTGGTACATGGCCCAGCGTACTTAGGATACCTTTCGCTTTGTTAAAAAAAATATGGTGGCGCAGATTTGTTTCTTATTATGACCTCCGGTCCAAAGTTCCCGGAAACAGAGAAGAGCATGTTTGCCAGCCTGGTGTCCTACGACACGTACTACTTCATTTCTCAAATATTTCACTTAAAACAAAATCGCCTGATGGACGTTCTTACAGATGAAAAGGTATTTGGAGCAGTTCTGTGCAATAGGTATTCGACAGAGTGGCAAAAGCGTTGTTTGCCTCATTCGCACAACATTTTGTGGCTCGAAGAGATCAGGCCCAACGACATCGATCGAGTTATTAGTGCGAAATATTAAAACCAGACATAGACCACGTTCTGCACAGGATTGTCAAAAACCAGCATGATACAGGGCCCATGTGTCCCATTAAATACCAGTTCACCTTGCGTGAAAGAAGGCCGTTGCACGAAGGGGTATCCGAAAATCTTCGTTCAAGAAATTGTTACTGGTGAAAATGCTACTGGTGAAAACTGGTATCCACCGCATCGAAGCCGGACGCCTCAAGATAGTGGGTTTATGGCTGAAGTTAATATACCCGATGAGTGTGCTGCAGTAGATAATCTATGGGCAGTACCATAATAAGCAGTACTTACATTTGAAACCCACCTGAATGTCGAATAGTGCGTTAGCGTAGAGTAAATAAAATACGTTTTCAAATACATGAATAACGGAAGCGACCAGGCGAAACTTGGTTTTAAGAATTGAAACATGGGACTTAGGGAAGGCAGGATTCGGTGTGGATGAGGCCTTGCTCAGTTACCGTTGGTTGCTCAGTTTTTTTTTTATTCACGTACACTTTATTTGAGAACAATTGCAAATCAGGTTGACAATCAGGAACAATTATCAAATTTGACTGATAACACACAAAGTCTATTACAAAATTTTTAAGCAAGTTGATCTCATGGCTGTAGGCCTTATTGACCAGAAATTCAAATTATTTGTCGGCTGAAGGCCCCGATAGTAATAACGCAAAAACAATTTTTGTCTGAAGGCCTAGATAGCAAATTCTTACTAAAATATTATAAGAAAGAACAGTTTTATTAAGAGACACTATCTAATTAAAAAATTCTTAAGATAAACTGCATTATTATTAAGGCCTTATTGACAATCATCACAATCTGACCAAATCAAGAGAGAAGTGGGCCTCAGACAGTGCTCCAAGGATCAAACTGGGAAAGTCGCTCAACTTCTTAAACGATGAGACAGGAAGATTTCAACTCAAAATAGTGACAGTTTAAACGGCAAGGTGGAACTGGCGGACAGCACTGCGTCTTCAGAATCCGGAATTTAGAACACTCAGAAGTCGAAGGAACCACTACGAACAAAGTAGTCCAAAAAAACAAATATCCGAACCACAATCAAGGAGACTGTCGAACTACATGCCTTACTGGACAGCAGCAGCAAGGTGAGGAAAGGTACACTGCCGCGAAAATACGGTAACCTCCAGGGCAGGTAACTGGCAGAAAAATACTGCTGGTTGAACTTCACCAATAATAACACAAGGAATTCAGTGATTAATAATAAGTGGAGGACTGCTAATTAATTTCGTCAACTCCAAACACTCCACTCGTTGCTCTTCGTCTCAATGCCCCTTCGAGCAGGGGTTAATGTCCACTCAACTCAAACATCCTGGGTCCGGTGGACAATGAGGTTGTGGCCCTCGCAACTACAGCCCCTCAATCCAGTAGTGCCTGCGTGCTGCCAGCGGCCCTGGCAAGTCCGCGCACTGTCGGGCCTCACTCGTGCTGCTCCGTCCCAACCGACCCAGAAAACAGTTGACGCCCTTCCAAAGATAGTACCATGGTACTAGGTATCGATAAGCGCTGCTGCTGCCACTCACGGACAGACAATGCTAACAAACATTGTGGCGCCAGTAAACATAAGAAGAAAACGAGAAGCCACTATCCCTATTACACAATGCCAACCTACCAACAGCACCAATGTGAGTCGCAACACTGCTCAAGAATGTTGATCGTGACTAGGTGACAAAATATCAATCAGGTCGCTACATTAGTATCTCGGAAGGATGTGGCGGATACTGAGTTCGCTATTCAACAATAACATCCTACCGTTATGCACTTAGATGTTCGTTTAGAAAATGGTTACCGGGTCTATTTCAATACTCAAAATGTGCAGGAATGTTTAGAAAATTCTCTCCATACTACACTCTTAGCTTATCTCAGTCCCTGTTAGGATGATAATTTTGCTCAAACTCCGTACAACGAAGTTTCATCATACTACATTTATGGGAAACAAAGAGGTGCTTTCAACTGACGTCGACGTGGTCAACCAGTGGAAAGATTTCCAGGCATTTATCAGGACACCGCCTTACGTAGAGGCCGGCCGGTGTGGCCGAGCGGTTCTAGGCGCTTCAGTCTGGAACCACGGTATCGCTTCGGTCGCAGGTTCGAATCCTGCCTGGATGTGTATGATGTCCTTTGGTTAGTTAGGTTTAAGTAGTTCTAAGTTCTAGGGGACTGATGACCTCCGATGTTAAGTCCCATAGTGCTCAGAGCCATTTGAGCAATTTTTGAACCTTACGTAGAGTGTACATGGTGAAACCGTGCCTTTAATTATTTTTATCATTTAAACACTGACCTACAGAATTTTGCCTGACAAAGACAACTCAAACTTAGCCTATTCATTTATTACCCACAATATATAAGCCCAACGCAATCTGACAGCTATACAGTGACAATAGACTTCCAATAATTAAAACAAAAAAATGGCCCTGAATTGCGCGAAATCCTATCAATAATAAAATTCCAAAATATATGAAATTAAAGAAATATGAAACTATCTCCAACTCTGTTAATTGCCTAAACTCATTTCAATCACGAACCCCATTTTTTTTTTTTTTTGTAAGTCACTTACCTCACAAAAAATCTTATTAACACGAACTACAGCAATTACAGCAAGCAGCCAGCTAACTAAAACATTCTAACTGCCATAGACTCTAACTACTAGGAGGCATATGGTTAGCAAAAGAAAGATTTTGTTGAAGAGCAAACAATGTATTTAGAAAATTTTACCTTATTCATGCGACATCCACTTTCAAAAATTATGTAGTTGTCAATAATTCCACTACCCAAATACTATCAACAACATCCTCATCCTACATTTCCTTGCGTCTCGCTTTACTATGCATGTCCTACGAACACAGAGTCTCCGCTAAGAAAAAACATGTCCATAGACTCCTCCATACACTCGCTAACTGCTAGTCCGTCCAACCACAGAATCTCTTGCCGAGGGCACAGAGCGCAGTCATTGATATTAACACAGTCTATAGCGCTGCAGACTTACAAAAAGGCTACTTATGGTCCATCCTAGTAAGAGCGAATGGTATCACTTGCGCCTTTTACTGCACACAGTCCGCGGAACCCCATCTTCCGCGTTTCTCAGAAATGTAAGCGGCGCTGAACATCCAACGTTTCACACAGCTTTCAGTGCACTGCGTCTGCTAGATGACGACCTGAACTGATACGAAACGCTCGAAGACGCCGTAATCGGTGAAAGCCCCAGTCGACTGTGCCATTTGTTTGTCGTTATGATGGGGTTCTACGTCGTTTCTCATTCTGCGCAGTTGTGGGAGATATATCACCGGTATCTTTCAGATTTTCTGTTAGCGTCTAGACGATATGGCGATAGTCTATCAGAATCTGATGAGAGGGTTGTCAGTTTTTGCATTTGCTCGCTTCAATTGGTGGAGATGCTTTGAGTCATTGCAATCTTCTGGAACCGCATGAAACCGCTGGCGGTCCGCGATTTAGTAGCGAATATGCTGCGGAGAAAAAATAATAGTTCTACTGCAGTGGTTGAGACCATGAATAATAATATTGTGGCCCTCTCCGATGGCCAAAAGTCAGTATATGACGAAATGTTACGGAGCGATAATCGACAGCAGGGTGAAACGTTTTTCCTTGACGCCCTTGTTGGTAGAGGCAAAAGATTTTCGACTCAGTTACCACTGGCTCAAACCAAAAGGTAAGTAAGAGACTCCCAAAAATGATCTAACGGCTGATATAAGCCAGAATATTTTGTTAAAAATATGGGAACGAGGTGCTGCATCGGTCTATAAATATAATTCTGGACCTGACCGATACTACCACTTATCCGGTAGAGTTTCTTTACTCTTTCGGCATCAGGGCTCCCGTGCATAATATCGCTCTGAAAGTGGGAATCGCGAGTATGCTGCTTCGGAACTTAGCCCCTCGAAAGCCGTGTAGTGAAACTCGCTTCGAAAAAATATTGTAGAAGAGAAAAAAAATCAGCCAACTAGTTGGTGGTACATTACATTAGCTGAAGTCGACCTGCTCTTGTCAGCTAATGTAATGGACCACCATGTGATGTAGCAAGGCCCACTTCATCTGAAGAAGATAATTTTCGAAATATCTAAACCTTTGTTTTGCAACAGACTGGATGATTTTTTCAACCTCTTCAGGGTTACACAGCCGCTGATTCACAGCCATGATTAAGATTTTGTAATATTATTGAATCTGAAACACTCGCGGGCTGTCCAGCTGGTGAAATAGTTTTTATACCACGCATACCCCTCATTTCCAACAATTTCCCCTTAAAGTTCAAAAGCGTGAAGTTTATTGTGAGCATGTGCTTCGCTATGAACAATAACAAATCACAAGGACAGACGCTTTGAACCGCCTACGTCGACTTCAGAACGCACTGTTTCTCACAACGCTACCTAGCTTCCCAGCGGGTCACTAGCTTAGATAACTGGTTTATAATGTCTCCTATGGGCAAAACACCAAATGTTGTATGTAAATAAATTCTTTAGATCTCGTAATTTCCTTAATTACAACACTAGCCTGTTCCCCTGTCCAGGTCCAGTGGTATTTCGTGCTTCAAAGATCTATATCTGTGCTTAAAAGTACAGCAATTACTTAGCGTTGCGCGTTTTGGGAGCTTCGTCTTCAGTTTTTTTGCATCCGTTTTTCTCCGTGATAATAAGTTTCAGATTTTTTAAAAGTACATGGGGCTCGAGATCCATGTGAACAAATTCGCGGGTGGAAGCTAGTTACATACAAAAACGAAATATAACAAATTAGTTGGTGTAATAAGCATCTAAATACTCAACACACAGGCCCTCGTTACATTCCTTGCAATGGGAACATGATGATGCCCTGCTGAATATTCCAACACTTCGGCCTCTTCTGAGTACCTCTATTTTCACAGTAAAGTGGTTCATTCCATTAAACTGGAGCTCACATGCTACGGTACTGGACTGCAGGGTTTGTTGAAGCCCTCTCGGCGGCGTCGCATACCTCCTGAAGTATACGTGCACAACTTTTCATCTACAATTTACACACACCAAAAAAATGTTTTGCACTACTCCGGTTCCCAGAACTCCTGAAGATAGACGTTGACTGCGTATTTGTTTCACAAACACAGTCCCTTTCACTCTTCAGAGATGTCACTAAACCCGCCCAAAGATGTAAATAAACCATGCATGAGCAGCGCCTTTTAGACGGAGGGGGTCCGACAGCTGATCAGTTCCGATCATTCCAGCAGGAAAGAGGTACACGGCTCGTGTTGTCTATAGTTCAACCATGCCTAGACGGTCAATACCGCGGTTCGATCACGTCCGCATTGTTACTTTGTGCCAGGAAGGGCTCTCAACAAGGGAAGTGTCCATGCGTCTCGGAGTGAACCAAAGCATGTTGTTCGGACATGGAGGAGATACAGAGAGACAGGAACTGTCGATAACATGCCTCGCTCAGGCCGTCCAAGGGCTCCTATTGCAGTGGATGAGCGCTACCTATGAATTATGGCTCTGAGGAACCCTGACAGCAAAGCCACCATGTTGAATAATGCTTTTCGTGCAGCCACAGGACGTCGTGTTATGACTCAAACTGTGCGCAATAAGCTGCATGTTGCACAACTTCACTCCCGATGCTGATGGCGAGGTCCATCTTTGCAACCACGACACCATGCAGGGCGGTACAGATGGGATAAACAACATGCCGAAAGGACCGTTCAGGATTGGCATCACGTTCTCTTCAATGATGAGTGTCGCATATGCCTTCAACCAGACAATCGTCCGTTGGAATTCGATTACTCGATAAATAGTACAATTCTCAAGGCTGTCAATTCAACTAAGTACCTGGGTGTTAAAATTACGAACAACTTCAGTTGGAAAGACCACATAGATAATATTGTGGGGAAGGCGAGCCAAAGGTTGCGTTTCATTGGCAGGACACTTAGAAGATGCAACAAGTCCACTAAAGAGACAGCTTACACTACACTCGTTCGTCCTCTGTTAGAATATTGCTGCGCGGTGTGGGATCCTTACCAGGTGGGATTGACGGAGGACATCGAAAGGGTGCAAAAAAGGGCAGCTCGTTTTGTATTATCACGTAGTAGGGGAGAGAGTGTGGCAGATATGATAAGCGAATTGGGATGGAAGTCATTACAGCAAAGACGTTTTTCGTCGCGGCGAGATCTATTTACGAAATTTCATTCACCAACTTTCTCTTCCGAATGCGAAAATATTTTGTTGAGCCCAACCTACATAGGTAGTAATGATCATCAAAATAAAATAAGAGAAATCAGAGCTCGAACAGAAAGGTTTAGGTGTTCGTTATTCCCGCGCGCTGTTCGGGAGTGGAATGGTAGAGAGATAGTATGATTGTGGTTCGACGAACCCTCTGCCAAGCATTAAATGTGAATTGCAGAGTAGTCATGTAGATGTAGATGTAGATGTAGACGTGTTTGGAGGCAGCCCTGTCAGGCTGAACGCTATAGACACACTGTCCAGCGGGTGCAGCAAGGTGGAGGTTCCATGATGTTTTGGGGTGGCATTGTGTGGAACCGACGTACATTGCTGGTGGTCACGGAAGGCGCCGTAACGGCTGTACGATACGTGAATGCCATCCTTTGACCGACAGTGCAACCATTTTCTTTTCTTGGTCATCAGTCTACTGACTGGTTTGATGCGGCCCGCTACGATTTCCTTTCCTGTGCTAACCTCTTCATCTCAGAGTAGCACTTGCAACCTACGTCCTCAATTATTTGCTTGGCGTATTTCAATCTCTGTCTTCCTCTACAGTTTTTGCCCTCTACAGCTCCCTCTAGTACCATGGAAGTCATTCCCTCATGTCTTAGCAGATGTCCTATCATCCTGTCCCTTCTCCTTATCAGTGTTTTCCACATATTCCTTTCCTCTCCGATTCTGCTTAGAACCTCCTCATTCCTTACCTTATCAATCCACCTAATTTTCAACATTCGTCTATAGCACCACATCTCAAATGCTTCGATTCTCTTCTGTTCCGGTTTCCCCACAGTCCATGTTTCACTACCATACAATGCTGTACTCCAGACGTACATCCTCAGAAATTTCTTCCTCAAATTAAGGCCGGTATTTGATATTAGTAGACTTCTCTTGGCCAGAAATGCCTTTTTTGCCATAGCGAGTCTGCTTTTTATGTCCTCCTTGCTCCGTCCGTCATTGGTTATTTTACTGCCTAGATAGCAGAATTCCTTAACTTCATTGACTTCGTGACCATCAATCCTGATGTTAAGTTTCTTGCTGTTCTCATTTCTACTACTCCTCATTACCTTCGTCTTTCTCCGATTTACTCTCAAACCATACTTTGTACTCATTAGACTGTTCATTCCGTTCAGCAGATCATTTAATTCTTCTTCACTTTCACTCAGGATAGCAATGTCATCAGCGAATCGTATCATTGATATCCTTTCACCCTGTATTTTAATTCCACTCCTGAACCTTTCTTTTATTTCCATCATTGCTTCCTCGATGTACAGATTGAGCAGTAGGGGCGAAAGGCTACAGCCTTGTCTTACACCCTTCTTAATACGAGCACTTCGTTCCTGATCGCCCACTCTTATTATTCCCTCTAGGTTGTTGTACATATTGTATATGACTCGTCTCTCCCTATAGCTTACCCCTACTTTTTTTCAGAATCTCGAACAGCTTGCACCATTTTATATTGTCGAACGCTTTTTCCAGGTCGACAAATCCTATGAAAGTGTCTTGATTTTTCGTTAGCCTTGCTTCCATTATTAGCCGTAACGTCAGAATTGCCTCTCTCGTCCCTTTACTTTTCCTAAAGCCAAACTGATCGTCACCTAGCGCATTCTCAATTTTCTTTTCCATTCTTCTGTATATTATTCTTGTAAGCAGCTTCGAGGCATGAGCTGTTAAGCTGATTGTGTGATAATTCTCGCACTTGTCAGCTCTTGCCGTCTTCGGAATTGTGTGGATGATGCTTTTCCGAAAGTCAGATGGTATGTCGCCAGACTCATATATTCTACACACCAACGTGAATAGTCGTTTTGTTGCCACTTCCCCCAATGATTTTAGAAATTCTGATGGAATGTTATCTATCCCTTCTGCCTTATTTGACCGTAAGTCCTCCAAAGCTCTTTTAAATTCCGATTCTAATACTGGATCCCCTATCTCGTCTAAATCGACTCCTGTTTCTTCTTCTATCACATCAGACAAATCTTCACCCTCATAGAGGCTTTCAATGTATTCTTTCCACCTATCTGCTCTCTCCTCTGCATTTAACAGTGTAATTCCCGTTGTACTATTAATGTTACCACCGTTGCTTTTAATGTCACCAAAGGTTGTTTTGACTTTCCTGTATGCTGAGTCTGTCCTTCCGACAATCATATCTTTTTCGATGTCTTCACATTTTTCCTGCAGCCATTTCTTCTTAGCTTCCCTGCACTTCCTATTTATTTCATTCCTCAGCGACTTGTACTTCTGTATTACTGATTTTCCCGGAACATGTTTGTGCTTCCTCCTTTCATTAATCAACTGAAGTATTTCTTCTGTTACCCATGGTTTCTTCGCAGCTACTTTCTTTGTACCTATGTTTTCCTTCCCAACTTCTGTGATGGCCCTTTTTAGAGATGTCCATTGCTCTTCAACTGTACTGCCTACTGCGCTATTCTTTATTGCTGTATCTATAGCGTTAGAGAACTTCAAACGTATCTCGTCATTCCTTGGTACTTCCGTATCCCACTTCTTTGCGTATTGATTCTTCCTGACTAATGTCTTGAACTTTAGCCTACTCTTCATCACTACTATATTGTAATCTGAGTCTATATCTGCTCCTGGGTACGCCTTACAATCCAGTATCTGATTTCGGAATCTCTGTCTGACCATGATGTAATCTAATTGGAATCTTCCCGTATCTCCCGGCCTTTTCCAAGTATACCTCCACCTCTTGTGATTCTTGAACAGGGTATTGGCTATTACTACCTGAACTTGTTACAGAACTCAATTAGTCTTTCTCCTCTTTCATTCCTTGTCCCAAGCTCATATTCTCCTCTAACCTTTTCTTCTACTCCTTCCCCTACAACTGCATTCCAGTCGCCCATGACTATTAGATTTTCGTCCCGCTTTACATACTGCATTACCCTTTCAATATCCTCATACACTTTCTCTATCTGTTCAGCTTGCAACGTCGGCATGTATACCTGAACTATCGTTGTCGGTGTTGGTCTGCTGTCGATTCTGATTAGAACAAACCGGTCACTGAATTGTTCACAGTAACACACCCTCTGCCCTACCTTCCTATTCATAACGAATCCTACACCTGTTATACCATTTTCTGCTGCTGTTGATATTACCCGATACTCATCTGACCAGAAATCCTTGTCTTCTTTCCACTTCACTTCACTGACCCCTACTATATCTAGATTCAGCCTTTGCATTTCCCTTTTCAGATTTTCTAGTTTCCCTACCACGTTCAAGCTTCTGACATTCCACGCCCCTACTCGTAGATCGTTATCCTTTCGTTGATTATTCAATCTTTTTCCCATGGTAACATCCCCCTTGGCAGTCCCCTCCCGGAGATCCGAATGGGGGACTATTCCGGAATCTTTTGCCAATGGAGAGATCATCATGACACTTCTTCAATTACAGGCCACATGTCCTGTGGATACAAGTTACGTGTCTTTAATTCAGTGGTTTCCATTGCCTTCTGCATCCTCATGTCGTTGATCATTGCTGATTCTTCCGCCTTTAGGGGCAATTTCCCACCCCTAGGACAAGAGAGTGCCCTGAACCTCTATCCGCTCCTCCGCCCTCTTTTGATAAGGCCGTTGGCAGAATGAGGCTGACTTCTTTTGCCGGAAGTCTTCGGCCGCCAATGCTGATTATTTATCAAAATTTAAGCAGTGGCGGGGATCAAACCCGGGACCGAAGACGTTTTGATTATGAATCAAAGGCGCTAGCATATTGACGAGGCATTCGTCTCCATGGACGACAATTAGTATCCCCATCATGCCCATTTTGTGAATGACTTCATTCAGGATAACGACATCGCTCGACTAGAGTGGCCAGCATGTTATTCAGACATGGACCCCCATCAAACATGCCTGGGATGGATTGAAAAGGGCTGTTTATGGATGATGTGACCCATTAACCACTCTGAGGAATCCTTGATTGACTTGTGGATGGTATGCCACGACGAATACAGGCAAACATCAATGCAAGAGGACGTGCTACTGGGTATTAGAGATAACGGTGTGTATAGCAATCTGGACCACCACCTCTGAAGGTCTCGCTCTGTGGTGGTACAACATGCTATGTGTGGTTTTCATGAGCAGTAAAAAGGGTGGAAATGATGTTTATGTTGATCTCTATTCCAATTCTCTGAACAGGTTCGGGAACTCTCGGAACCGAGATGTGCAAAACTTTTTTTGATGTGTGTATCTATGCAATTGTATTTCCATTTTTGCGGTGGAGTATCGATGCATGTGTATAGTGACATACATTAACGAACTGAAAATATTCCAGTCCCGGAATGAGATTTTCACTCTGCAGCGGAGTGTGCGCTGATATGAAACTTCCTGGCAGATTAAAACTGTGTGCCCGACCGAGACTCGAACTCGGGACCTTTGCCTTTCGCGGGCAAGTGCTCTACCATCTGAGCTACCGAAGCACGACTCACGCCCGGTCCTCACAGCTTTACTTCTGCCAGTATCTCGTCTCCTACCTTCCAAACTTTACAGAAGCTTCTGTAAAGTTTGGAAGGTAGGAGACGAGATACTGGCAGAAGTAAAGCTGTGAGGACCGGGCGTCAGTCGTGCTTCGGTAGCTCAGATGGTAGAGCACTTGCCCGCGAAAGGCAAAGGTCCCGAGTTCGAGTCTCGGTCGGGCACACAGTTTTAATCTGCCAGGAAGTTTCATTCCAGTACCATTTCTTGTTACAGATATTTACCCTGTAACGATCACTTTTTGATCCATTCAGTCAGTTCCACCGATGTGCTAGTCTATACAGATCGAGAGTCGCGGATCTTCAGGTGTTTCCTTCACTACTGAGGACGTTTTTTGAATTTACTTACAGGGTTCGCGCCGCTTGTATTTGACTCTGCAGAAACAACGGTGTTGTCACGCTATTTACATGGAAACAGATCTTTTCATGGCAGAATGAGTGGTACCTCCTTAATCTTTCTTTATTTTCATCCTCTTTGGAAGGGGGCGATTTTGAGGGATACAGTTTCCTTTTCATAGTTCCAGTGCATCCAAAAACTTGTTCTCTACGAAAAATTACAACGGCAATAGGCACAATAGAACAATACTTCAAAATTATTAAAATACTCTCATTACTGGTTATGTTACTCCTGTGTAACGCTGAAAAATTATCGTGTGTCCCTGTGATACAAAAACTGAAGCATAGATTTAAATAAATGACATGCGGTTGTTGGTCTCTTAAGGACTTATTCGCAGTTTTTGAATCTGAATGAAACATTATTTTACTAGTTATACTTACTGTAAATATATTATGTGATGAGATTCAGGCTGCAGAAATAATGTTCAAATTCAATTGCCAGTTGTTGCAAGCGATGCAGTACAGCGTGCGGCGCGGGAACTTCCTTACTTAAAAAATCATAAATCAGAAAGTATTAGAGACATTAATTCAATTCTTTTTTGTTTACAAAGAGTAACATCTAAAGTTTTGTTCCATTAAGTTTTGAAAATGATATCTTGAAGGTGGCCTCCACTTTTTCCAACATGTCTCTGTCGATGTTGCCAATAGAAAAACGAATATTGTTGCGTAGCTCCACCAGGGTCTGTGGATGTTGCTATACACCAAGGATTTGAGATAGCCCCATAACAAAAAGTCGCATGGTGCTAAATCTGGCGAGCGTGCTGACTACTGGAGATCGCCCATCAAAGAGATGAGACGATCGGGGAAGGGTTCGCGTAACATAGTCAACGATGTCGTAACGTGTGAGATGTGGCGCCATCTTGTTGGAACCAGACATCCTCACATACATTTCTTCAAGTTCTGGAAGGAAAAAACTGTTCAATCATCTGAACATGACGCTCAGAAGTGACCGTCACTGCCCTATCGTTAGATAGTGCACACCAAATCTCTCGGTCCTCACAGCAGATCTGAAAATGTGCCTCGTAGCTGAAGAACACTACGTCGTCATGAGGCAGCTCATCGATCAAGGCTTCACACACATTTTTTCGTGAAACAAAATCACTTGTATGAAGTTTATACGGAAGAAATTTCAACTCTTGATGAAGGATTCGTTTCACTGTGCTTTGTTTATTCAGGCAGCCAGACGAATGAAAATGTGCCTCGTAGCTGAAGAACACTACGTCGTCATGAGGCAGCTCATCGATCAAGGCTTCACACACATTTTTTCGTGAAACAAAATCACTTGTATGAAGTTTATACGGAAGAAATTTCAACTCTTGATGAAGGATTCGTTTCACTGTGCTTTCATAAATTGTCTCTTGGGGGAATTCAAAATCTTCATCCTTACCCTCTCGATGTTTTCAGGCGTTCTGGTGGTTCTTGAACGTCTTGGTTTCTTTTTCTGCTCACTTCCTGTAGGCTATCCATAAAGGTGTCTACCCACATAACCATTGATTTCCCATCAGGAACACGATCTGCAGGAGCGACGTTGAACTGTTTCCTGAATGTACGCTGAGTTCCGATGACTGAATGTCCATTCGAAAAGTCGGCCGCAACGGCGAACGTGCACCTACTGCATGATAGCTACCAAACTAACCTTAAAAAAAGTCAAGTCTCGCACTTTTTATTGCGCTGAAAGCCACGAAACAATGAGTAACAGCCGCTATGTGCCGCGCGTTTCAAATAAGGAAGTTCCCGTGCCGCACCGTATATTTCTCACAGCTACTGACACAAGAATAAAAGAACAGGTCTTCAATAATCCTTAAACAAATGTAACAGGACTACAGAAATTAATTGTTGTCTAAAAATCATTAAAAGTCTAATCCTCTCACGTGTACCATTAACATAAGGCTGGGCACTAATGGGCTAAGCGCCCACGGTTTGGGACAGCGTCGCAGGAGGGACGGTATAACACAGCAGCGGGAAAATGCTCTTCCGAGAGCACAAAGAAAGGCGAATATGTTCCTCTCTAAAAGACTCTGACAGAAAATTGGAAACTATCTTCAAACAATCCTCATCCTACCTTCCTCACCGAAAATTTTGGAATGCGAACGTAAACTGTCCACAGATGATACGGTTGTGCATCAGAAAATAGCAACGTCAGAAGACAGTATAGATTTTCAGAATGACCTGCAGAGGGTTTATGAATGGTGCAGGCTTTGGCAGTTGACCCTGACCATAAATAATTCTAACATACTGAGCATACACAGGAAAAGAAACCCACTGCTATACGAACTATGCTATTTACGACAATAGATGGAAACAATATCTTCTGTAAAATATCTATGAGTAACTATCCTGAGTGACTTTAAGTGGAATGGCGACATAAAACAAATATTAGGAAATATAGATGCCAGACTGAGATTTAGAGGAAGAATATTGAGGAAATATAACTCACCCACTAAGGAAGCAGCTTACAAGGGGCTTGCTGAACCGCTTCTTGAGTATTCTTCATCAGTGTTGGACTCTTAGCTGGTAGGAGAGAAGAGATCGAGAAAATCCAACGAATAACAGCAAGTTTCGTCACGGGTTCATTAAGTCGGCGTGAAAGCAATATAGAAATGCTCAACCGTCTGCAGTGGCAGGCATTAAAAGAGAGTCATTTTACATCACGGATAGGTTTACTACTGAAATTTTGAGTGGACCCTTTCTGAGAATAGTCTGAGAGCATGTTACTTCCTCCCACATACATCTCACGAAATGACCAGAACTAATGCAGAGGCTTACCGACAATCAATCTTCCCATATGCCTCTCGCTAGTGGAACAGAACAGGAGGGATAGTGGTATCAAAGCACTTCCTGTCACACACCGTTAGGTTGCTTGTGGAATACGATGTAGACGTAGATGTCATACTAGGCCATTTTTCAGAAAGGATTCCTGGTAGGGCATTCATCCGCATACTCCACTTAGACGTCCTGTTGCAGGTTTTTGACGAATTAAAAGGGGGAGGACGTCCAGTAGTATCCTGCTTCCAGTCGATACAGCTGCTAAACAGTGCTGAATTAAAGTCTGAAATGAAGATTACCGATTTTGCTTTGCTTAGTCATTATTGTTCTTTGAAAGAATGTATGTGAAAGATACACAGCATTCGAATAAATACACATAGATGATCTCTAAGTATTTGATGGCGTCAGTTTCCCTGTTCACTTCAGGACTTGCCTAAATTTGAGAGGAAGAACCCACGTATATCAATTCATATTCACGGTCTGAAGAAAGATGAACCATGTTAGAAGAAGAGCGAAAAAAATACTTTAAGCACAAATTAGTCGGACACCTCTACTTTTCCAAAGTATCCAGTGAGCATGAGAAATACACAGATCTGTTGTTTTTTCTGAGGGGGAGAAGCAACACTACATATGGATCAAGAACATGTCCCGCTTACTTTCCTCCCAGTTGAGTAAACACTAAAATGCACGGTGTTATTGTACTACATGTCTCAGCTCGTTTACTAAGAGCGAGCACTTAACAAAGCACGTGATAGATTGATCTAGCCAGGAGTTGGTACGTGTCGAAATGTCAATCGAGGAGAACAAGTTCTTAAAGTTTAAGAACTTCTTCCACCAGGAGCGTTGCTCCTTTGTTGTGCTGCACTTGAGAGAAACACCAATGCCTCCCATACTATCGACACAGAGTGGCAAGGACCATATGCCGTGGCTTATCAGGTTCTATGCTAATATGACTCAAATGTTAATCGTTTCGATTCATACAATGGAGAAAATCCAGCGAGACGGTTGCTCTCTGAACTCAAAGAATATACTATGAATCTTCATTACATGTATCACACACATTTCCGAGACCAACATGCGGGAGAGTGATGTTTTGTACAAGAAAGCTGTCGATTGGCATATTTGTGAACTGCCATTAGATAGACAAGCTGAAACTCCATGCAGAGACCACTTTCATCTAATTGGGAAGTTCCACACCGCAGCCTACAATACATGTACTTGAAATACAAATTGCCATGACTCATACCTATTTTCTTCCACAATTTTAGCAGGTATGGTGCTCATTTCATAACTGACTACATGACTGATTTTCGATTGCATAATGATCAGGTTAGTATCCTGTCAGATAGCGTTAAACATACATTGCATTCTCCAAACAAATGACCAATGACATTATACTGCAGTTCCTGGGCTTCATTCGACCTATGCACAAGCTATTTCAAAAACTTTGAGACAGTACATTAGGAATAAATGTACCTCACTAGAATTGCACACTCTGATGGTTCAAAATTTCATCTCTTTATGAGGAAAGAGTCTTCCCACGCAAATATCTGGATTCAATGGAGAGACTCATTGAAATGCCGCCCTCACCAGTAACCTTACAGGCAATGCCATAATGGATGTCGAGTATGGGCGTGGAGTGAATGTTTGGCAGGAATTCAACATCTCTGATTCGAGAGAGTAAGCCAAGCTTTATGTGGAGACAGATGCAAGCTTCCTTGCAGATATTTTTATGAAATTACAAAGTGTATACGCTACATACACGCCAGATCCTGCTATCTATTACACTGTGCCATGGCTTCCAAGGGATGTAATGTTGTCAAAGACACAAGTCAACATCGAGCTACTGACCAATGTCAACATGCTGCTCTTTCTTAGACGTGGTATTTGTGGCGGACTTTGTCAGTATCTCCATAGGCACGCCAAGGCAAACGATCCACAAATGGGAGGAATTTCAGTGCATCTGACGATCTGAGTTACATCACGTACTTTGTTCTTAACAGCTCGCAAAGGCACACCGTGCTAGAATCTCTACCATTTCAACGTGCCAGCAGATTCTGGCGCAGGATGTACCGCGGAGGCAGACCTGGTATATTCTAATAGTCTGCATGACATGCACAGTGATTTTCCACTGCGTCCACAGCGCTTGGTTCCATGCAACAACTTCATCCGTAAGCTGATGACGACGCTGGATGGTAAACAGAGATACAGTATGCACTACAGAAACCACCATCAGTGTCTCAATTTGGTAATGAAAGTGATTACATTCACTTGTGCTACCTCCATTAAGCGATGGTTGAAAGAGCATACTGACGTTAATACCAAACAAGGTTCATGAGATGTGTGACTTTGAAACATTTTTTTTAAACTACTGAACGATGTAATTTCCGCAAAAACATTGGAGAATTCGAGAAACCACCACAAAATTCACATAATATACCGCTGGGAGGGGCGACATGGTGCACGGGACTACTTCGCCAGGCCTATTTTTTACGCCTCTATCTTCAAAGAGCGATTAGTTGCTTTGGAGGTGGCTAGGGTTTTGCTAGAGTGCACGAAACATGTTTATCTTGGTATGTGTATGTTTGACCATTCCAAACTCCACATGCACCAGTTTCATAATGGGTTTACAGAAACTGATTTTGCAACTCCAAAGTTTCTTTATATGGATTCAGACAGCTTCATCTATCGAGTGAAGCGCTGTGCTCCTCATGAAATAATAAGGTGTCATGGGGCGCATTCCACTCTTCTAGATACGCGGCTAATAAACTCTGTCGTGTAAACCCAGGTAACAAAAAGATTATCAGCCTAATGAATGTCATGGCGAATGGGTCACCGATTGTGGAGTTTGTGGGTCTCAGATAGAAAATGTATGCGTACCGTACGAATACAGAAACTACCCAAAGGCAGATGAAGAATGTATGTCATGTGGTCTCAATGGCTCGCACGATTGATGATTATAAAGGAGTGCCTGCTCAGTGTTTTCGGTGTGCTTTACCTCCTCTACCGCATATGGTGCGCCAAGTAAGCATTCGATTGCGAGATCATGTGGCGCACACTGTACCTCACTTAGAAACTGATTTGCTGTGCCATGATGACAAACAGTTCATTCGTGAGGCCGAGATCGAGGCCCCTCGTTATATACGATATTGACATGAATGGTAGTGAGAAAGAGGAGATGTATTTATTTGCAAATAGTGTGTCCGAGTGTATGAGCAACACGTTGTTATTTGACATCGTCAAATCGGAAGCAAGGAGATTTGTTGTGTTAAAATATTTGGGTAGGAATCTTAGGTCAAGATCGCTAAAATTTCTTTATTTTATTGCTAGTGAAACTAGTAATTATTTGATTGCTAGTGAAACTAGTAATCAAATAAAGGAATTTTAGCGATCTTGACCCAGGAACCTGCTCATTGAGCCATCACCAGATCAATAAAAATTATTATTTAATTCAGATGTATCAGCCACCAGGAATTACACATCGTCGTAATATTCTGAGCTGAATTGCTCCTGTTGTCTGCACATGTACTCATGTTAACATGACGACCTACGTTTGTGTGTACATGACAACAAGAGCTATTCAGCTCAACAGATTAGTGAGCACTAGTGCAGATAAAACTTTCTCGCCATATTCGAAGAGGATTCTAGTCTTCCTCACAGCACCCGAGCGTGAAAACGGTTTGCTGATTTCCATTCAGGTAACTGCAAAATTCTTTACAAGGTTTTTGTTGTTGTACTAGTCAGATTGTCCATTTCGGTAGGGTTAGAACCAAACTTCGTTTACCAATTTATTACAGTTTTACGGCGCACTCACAAATGCATCAACATTTTGAAAATCGAGTCCACCGGATCGTAGTTTTTCAGTACTTATTTCTTACAAACGCTGACAGTAATATCACTTCCCCCCCTCCCATGGATCACTATGTTCTCGTATGGTTGAGTACAATTCAAGATATTTACAGGATACGTACATACATATTTCTGAGAGAAAGATACACATAATCCATAGCTAGAAATAGGTTTCCATGAAGTTGCACATATTTTTATTACGACCGGGGTGGACTACTAAAGCGTCTAAGCATCTAATCGTTCATGAAGTCCGAGAAAACATTACTTATTCATTCACTACACAATTAGAGACTGTGTATTTTGTATTAAAACTAAATCAGTGCGCGAAATTTTATCAGAACACAAGAAAAATCAATGTGTAAACTCAGTTCGCAGAAAAGTATTTATTTAGCATTCACAAAGTGCGAAGTCGAAACGCAATCGTTCAAAGTCCACATACATTCAATAATACTATATAGGACTTTGCATACAATTCAAAATTTCATCCTCACGTCACAGTAATATTCCAAACGCACTAATCGACCAGTAATAAAGGCATGTCCCTCATGTAGCAAGCTGTAATTTCAGTCAGTTCAAACGTACTAGGAAAGAGAAAATGGTTCAAATGGCTCTGAGCACTATGAGACTTAACTTCTGAGGTCATCAGTCTGCTGGAACTTAGAACTCCTTAAACCTAACTAACCTAAGGACATCACACACACCCATGCCCGAGGCAGGATTCGAACCTGCGACAGTAGCGGTAGCGCGGTTCCAGACTGAAGCACCTAGAACCGCTCGGCCACACCGGCCGGCTAGAAAAGACAGATAAATTGTTCTTTCTGTTAAATACTTAATACTATGAAAAGAAATAGACTACATTATCTACACTCTGAAAGATCTAGTTTTACACACAAATGTCTCCCTCTTCTGAGCACACAGGCATAGTAACAGTATTCAGATAATGTGAAACTAATAATTCTACTTAACTTTCAAATGTAGCAGAACCCTTTGTTCAAATCATTACTCTGTACCCTAACCTTTTGGAGTATTGTGTGTGTGAAATCTTATGGGACTTAACTGCTAAGGTCATCAGTCCCTAAGCTTAAACACTACTTAACTTCAATTATCCTAAGAACAAACACACACACCCATGCCCGAGGGAGGACTCGAACCTCCGCCGGGATCAGCCGCACAGTTTGGAGTATTACAGCATGTAGTCTCCACTGCCATAGTTTGTAATCCATACAAATTCACACTAACACTCAGAATATAGTTTTGTTTTAAATTCCTACTAGCTATTGTTCACGTATATACTGTGAAGATCAGGATGGTTTCAGAAGATTAGGTGGGCATCCGGGAAGTCTTTTGCGCAGGTAAAATGAGAAATGATAGGATTCAGAAAAACTTGGGTTTTATTCCTAAGAACAATAGCGCGTGGGAGCCGACCACAAGTACTGCGGAGTAGTTTACGTAACTGCTCACACCACTGCCTGAGGCTAAGTTAAAATGGTGGAAGCAGAATATGATAAAAAAAATTTACCAGTATTAGCTTTACCATGTACTACACACTTTAATCAGAGATCATGAGATACATGCAATAAAGACTTTCACCACCAGATGTCATGGTTGCTGTTGAGGCTTCCCAGTTTTGTGGCTGTGGACCAAGACGCTTTTCGGTTCCTGTCATTTCGTCCAGAGCTGTGCTGGACACCTTGGATGGCTCTTGAACTTAAAAATCGATTGTCACCTGCCGAGGATAAAATCTTAGATATCGATCTTGTCGATCCACTGTCCATATATCACTAAATTTCATGCCTTCTTCTTTTCTGTTAAAATCATCCCCATGCTTATATATTTCGATGGCTTCTCTATACAGCAGTGGATAACAGCCTGTCATTTTAGATAAAATTTTGGTTTCAGAAAACTTCACCTCAATATTTACTGGCTGAAGATTATCTCTGCTACTGCTGATTTTTACGTTTTCCCTAGTAGCCAAAGACTTTTGTATCCTTTCATTATTGTGTTAGAGCTTGTCTTGGTAGTTCTAATGTAGACCTTCCCAAAAGTGTGCGGATATCTTATATACCCCACATGTCCACAGGAGACTGCATTTATTCTTTACAAACCGGAGAGCTTGGCAGATTTTCTGATTTATTCTCGAAAGCCTTCTTCAGATGTTTTAATTTGCCGTCGAGATCCTTCGGTATGCAAATTCTTTTGGTTCTGTGGATAAGAGTTTAAATGACAACTCTCTTTTTTTGTGGATGACAGTTGGCATTCTTATGCAGTTATCTGTCTGCATGCCTGACTTTCCGAAATACCTTATGTTTCAAACTTTAATCAGTTGTCTCATACTTAAAACATCTAAGAAGGGTACTGCATAGTAATTTTCAATTTCCATGGCAGTCTAGATATTTGGGTTTACGTCATTCACATAGCAAAAAAATTCTTCCAAACACTTTTTACCACGTGACGGAACGATGAATGTACCATTCACATAGTTTCTTATTTGCTTTTTAAAAAGCTAATTGTTTGAATGTTTTCCATACAAACCAAAATTTTATCTACAATGACAAACTATTGTCCACGGCTGTATACAGAAGCCATCGGAATGTATAAGCCCAGTACTCAGTTCATCCAATGTGTGTAAATATTGTAACAAAGATTGATTATTCTACACACTATCCATCAATGTTATCCATATCTAATAAACGTCTAAGTAAAAGTAGGACTGCTAATAGAAACTTCTCCAAACCTATGTGGGTTAAATATGCTTCCAGAATTTTATTCTATTATGTCAAGTTAATTGCTAATGTACAACTCAATACTCACGTAATCACAAACATTAGTGAAAGATAAACAAAGTTTTTCATTAGTATAGATATTTTTCAAGTGTCCCTGTAAGAATTGGGACGATGACTTGATTAATAACCCATGCATCTAGTACAAAGTGGACATCATATCACAGTGATGGTTCTATAATTTTCCATCTAACATCTGTCGTATCTCTTGGGCAACCATTTCTCTTTGTATTCATGGTATGGAGTAAGAGTTTTGGTAGAACATTTTATGTGTAATTACTTCCATACGATATTGGTGAATGCGTATGATACCTCGGTCTTTTAGTTCGGCCTGCTGTTGTGACGTAATAGCTGAAGGTTCTACCACTTTGTCATTTATGTGATCTTTGTCATTCTTCACAGTACTGCAGTGAGAAATTTGGCTACTAATTTATGAAGCTTTCCACTTAATCAACTTGACTCATGTGCCTTGGCAGTATTTACCATGTTTAGCATTTGTCTTTATCAAATGTACAACAATATCTCCACCACCGACATTCAGATAGCACTTGCCCGAGGAGAGGGAAATTTTTGCGTCCTTTCCTTCCGAAATTCCGTGCCAAAAATGTATTAATGCAGCCATGAAACAGAAAGGGTTAAAAATGGCTCCATTTCCTACAATTACCTTGAACTGCATCTGAACTTTGACATATCGTGACCTGGCACTGGTTTCTCCAATAATTTTGCAGTTTTGTAGTGGATAATGTAGTGATACCACCGTGTAGGATAGGGAAAGTTAGTTTTATGCGATATTCTGAGCACAAGTTACAGCCAGGTGCAGGCCAGATGGCAGTAAGTTACCCCGACCAGCGTTTGCGAAGTGGAATGGAGGCCACAGGGCCGTCGAACCACTGAAAAGAGTAAATGCAGCAGTTCGCATTTGCCAAGCTATAGGCATAAGGGGCCCACTGGCGCGACCAGGGTGTGGTGCATACGTGACACGAAGCGACGCGTTAGCGAAACTGAGGTGCACAGCCGAATATACAGGGTGTTTCAAAAATGACCGGTATATTTGAAACGGCAATAAAAACTAAACGAGCAGCGATAGAAATACACCGTTTGTTGCAATATGCTTGGGACAACAGTACATTTTCAGGCAGACAAACTTTCGAAATTACAGTAGTTACAATTTTCAACAACAGATGGCGCTGCAAGTGATGTGAAAGATATAGAAGACAACGCAGTCTGTGGGTGCGCCATTCTGTACGTCGTCGTTCTGCTGTAAGCGTGTGCTGTTCACAACGTGCAAGTGTGCTGTAGACAACATGGTTTATTCCTTAGAACAGAGGATTTTTCTGGTGTTGGAATTCCACCGCCTAGAACACAGTGTTGTTGCAACAAGACGAAGTTTTCAACGGAGGTTTAATGTAACCAAAGGACCGAAAAGCGATACAATAAAGGATCTGTTTGAAAAATTTCAACGGACTGGGAACGTGACGGATGAACGTGCTGGAAAGGTAGGGCGACCGCGTACGGCAACCACAGAGGGCAACGCGCAGCTAGTGCAGCAGGTGATCCAACAGCGGCCTCGGGTTTCCGTTCGCCGTGTTGCAGCTGCGGTCCAAATGACGCCAACGTCCACGTATCGTCTCTTGCGCCAGAGTTTACACCTCTATCCACACAAAATTCAAACGCGGCAACCCCTCAGCGCCGCTACCATTGCTGCACGAGAGACATTCGTTAACGATATAGTGCACAGGATTGATGACGGCGATATGCATGTGGGCAGCATTTGGTTTACTGACGAAGCTTATTTTTACCTGGACGGCTTCGTCAATAAACAGAACTGGCGCATCTGGGGAACCGAAAAGCCCCATGTTGCAGTCCCATCGTCCCTGCATCCTCAAAAAGTACTGGTCTGGGCCGCCATTTCTTCCAAAGGAATCATTGGCCCATTTTTCAGATCCGAAACGATTACTGCATCACGCTATCTGGACATTCTTCGTTAATTTGTGGCGGTACAAACTGCCTTAGACGACACTGCGAACACCTCGTGGTTTATGCAAGATGGTGCCCGGCCACATCGCACGGCCGACGTCTTTAATGTCCTGAATGAATATTGCGATGATCGTGTGATTGCTTTGGACTATCCGAAACATACAGGAGGCGGCGTGGATTGGCCTCCCTATTCGCCAGACATGAACCCCTGTGACTTCTTTCTGTGGGGACACTTGAAAGACCAGGTGTACCGCCAGAATCCAGAAACAATTGAACAGCTGAAGCAGTACATCTCATCTGCATGTGAAGCCATTCCGCCAGACACGTTGTCAAAGGTTTCGGGTAATTTCATTCAGAGACTACGCCATATTATTGCTACGCTTGGTGGATATGTGGAAAATATCGTACTATAGTGTTTCCCAGACCGCAGCGCCATCTGTTGTTGAAAATTGTAACTACTGTAATTTCGAAAGTTTGTCTGCCTGAAAATGTACTGTTGTCCCACGCATATTGCAACAAACGGTGTATTTCTATCGCTGCTCGTTTAGTTTTTATTGCCGTTTCAAATATACCGGTCATTTTTGAAACACCCTGTAAATAGTTGCCGTTTTCTAACGAGATTGATTGAAGTGTGACGGCGGGGCGTGCCGAACCATCAGCTACACACGGCAACAGATGGGGCGACAGCGTCCCAGCCCACGGCGGGTCGTCGGTTTGATCCTCTGAAGCCGACATGGGGCATTCAAGTGTGGCAGCTCTCCTGGACGGCGAGGCGTGTCACTCTGCCAGGCTACACGCAGCAACAATTGGGGCGACAGCGTCCCAGTCCACGATGGGTCGTTGGTTCGACCCTCTGAGGCCGATGAGGGGTCCGCATCCAGCCAGGGCGGGCCACTCTTTGGCTCACTACAACGGGCAGTCATCTCGGCTCCCTACACACGCCGGAGACTTCCGAGGCAAGGGGCCACAGATTCGGACGCTGGATCGCGGGCAGTCGTGCTGCCGCTTTCCCAGCTATGCCAGCCGAGGAAGAAGCAGCAGCGGGGCCGGCCTACGGCTCCTGGCGGAGCAGCGCGGGGACAACGAGGACAGTGGTCGCTGAGTCGGCTGCTGGCGCTTCCATCCTGACGTAACTGGAACACTCTGCAGCAGGTGTACAAGGCCGGTTCAACACAGCGCGTTGCACTGTGTCGCTGGGGCGATGGCCTTAGCATTGCGGGGCCCAGTGACACGGACTGAAGTGAACAAAGCACTGTAGTGGAAGCAAATAAATCATTTGCAAAGTTCTCGCCAACTTTTAATGCGGTATCTCCTGGCACCCACCCACTACATTTGGTATCAGTCACTACAATAAGTAGGTATTCTCGTAACCTCACTAATCTTACTAACTAGACTCGCTGGTATCACATTTAAAGGGGTGTCTGTGTCAATAACAACTGTAGTCTAAATTTTTCCCAAAATCGCATTAATAGTGACCTGAACTATATTTCCCCAGACGGTACAGCTTTTACCTAATAAGGTCTACTGTCCGTGTCTTCCTTATATCTTAACAAGTTCCCTGAATTGCGTTTCCGGCCCCCTCTCCATACCACGACCATCATTGGAGAGTATAACGCAGTCGCATCTAGATTGTTAAGATGTAATACATGGGGATTCTTCCATCATCTCAATAATTTCCTTGGCAGCTCATGTCAACAGCACAGTTGCGCACTGAACCACTTTGCTGCAGAGTACCACTTACATTTATCTGACTGCGGTTTCCTGTGTTGGAATTCCATTAACTATCATTATTTTTATGCCACTGACCCACACCATTATTATAGTATACGGTCTAGTACCTGTTATCAGCTCGTCTTCTCTTCTTAGAATCTGGTGGGCCGCACTTGGTATGATGAGTATTATGCAGCGGAGGCACTATCGGCTGCATTACAAAGCTAATGCGACAGTCGTTTCATCTGCAATGGTTGTAGAACTGCGTGCAGTGGAAGTGGACTGACCCCCACTTCGATTGTTATTGTCATTATGAATCTTAGAATCTTAATGTATTAAATCAGTATAATCCAGCATGGATATGAAGTGCTATAAGTTCATGTCTGGAATGTGGTCTAACTTTCCTATTATTTTAAGAACCAACTTCGCTTAAGTATTCGTAACATATAAATGTCCAAAATAGGTTCATCCCAATATCCAGTTTTATTTAAATACGTTTTTTCAGAGTCTGCCTTGTCTACTACGTTACGGAAATTTTCTGTATGCAGCATGACCAACACTTCGACAAGAATGTTTTATCAGTTTGCTCGTAGGTTAGTAGCACGTGGTCATTTCAGTTGTCCAAAGTGGGGTTTCCCCTTGGATGAGGCCGGTAGTGAAATGAATTTTCTGTTGTTCTGACCAAGATCGAGGTAATACTCCCACAACAGGTTTCACAAACCCAACAGGATGAACATTTTTCTTATCGGGTGTGAAAACCTAGACAGGTCGATGATTCAGTAGACTTTCTCTTAGCAAACGGATGGTAAAGAAAAACTGAACCTACCGTGTATGACATAAGTTAGGTGACAGAACATCATGATCTATTTCTTTTCTACACATTCTGTCATATGGTGTTGGACTATTATAGTCACCACTTACCCTAGTAACAGAGGGCAGCGTTCCACGTACCATTTCTTTAACACCTGACAATTCCTCCTGCTGTATGTTATTGTCTGAGAAATGATATTGTCACGTCATTCAGGCAAATCTCTACTTAAGTAGTTCTGATGTGATTTAACGGATTCCTCTGAAGCACCTCTTTTGGGAATACATGTCATTAATAGACCTTGGTGCAATAAGTTGTAATTCCGAATATAATTTTTCATTGAGATGGGTGTTCTTATCAGAAATCTTCTTCGAAAATCCTGTGAAAAACTTTCCATTTGCGCCGGCCTGTGTGGCAGAGCGGTTCTAGGTGCTTCAGTCTGGAACCGCGCGACCGCTACAATCGCAGGTTCGAATCCTGCCTCAAGCATAGATGTGTGTGATGTCCTTAGGTCAGTTAGGTTTAAGTAGTTCTAGGTTCTAGATGACCTCAGATGTTAAGTCCCATAGTGCTCAGAGCCATTTGAACGATTTCCATTTGCATGTCAAACTGTTCCTTTAACTTAACCTCTTGTTCGGCGGTAGAAATATCTACTTTTTCTCTTAGCTCCCAAACAGATTCCTGTTTGTAAGTGTATCCATCTGTTAATTAGGAATGACTTGATACACAGTTTTCCATTCCGAAATTTCCTTTGTTAGGGCATCCCGTTGCGATGACAAGTTTGCTACATCTGCTGGCATAGTTAGACAATATTTTACCTTGCTGAGACATTTCATCTTGTTGTAATGTGAAGCGTTCAGAATTCGTTTTCATAATAATTGCCTCCAAACTTCGATGTAATACCATAACTGGGTAATGCGTAGTACTAGCTGGTGAAATAATCTCTTCGCTCTCATCCTTCATCTCCTTTACACGTGCTGAAGTGTCAGTGCTTTCAGTAGTCATATAAGAAAATTCACTGACTCCGGCATATGACTCTATGTCGTTCTTCAGGTTCCATTATTACATCTTCCCCTATCTTTACCGTAACACAGAAATGGCTGAAATCACCTCACCGAATTACATATTTCAGTTTAAGGGGAGTTGGAACGCCCTCTTCCGACAATGTTAAATTTAGTGACTTGGCTGCCCTGTATTTGAGGAACCACTCTACCCATTGACATGAAACTTTTACAGGACATTAAACTGTATGTTCTGAGTTTACTGAACTACAATAATTGCATTTCAGCCACAGCTTTCGGAAGTACAATTCTTTAATTACACGTTTAAAATTCTGTGTACTTTTTTGTACGTAATCCTAAATAATTTTAATTATACATAATATTATGTTCTTCTTTTAGCTCAGTAGATTCAGGATATGTCTGTTATTTCTTCCTGAAAATTTGAATACTTTGCTCGTAGTGGTTTCTGAGATTTAGGGAAAAATGCAACAGAAAATGTAAATTTTCAGGAACTTCTTTCGAAGTTTCAAAAGACTGTAACTCACTCAATACAAACTTATTTTTTTTATTTTTGGTCACTCAGAAGCACCAAGCACCATACTGTATATCATACTCTTGATCTTTTTCCAATTTTTTTCTTCTTTTCTTCTTTCTGGACTCCTTAGAGGCCACTGTGCTGCATACTCTGCTTTTTCAATGCGAATCTTGTCCATCCGTTCAAGTTCTCTGATGCAGTTTGCTCCAGGATTAATTCCCATATTATGTAGCACTTTCACCCTATCAATGTTGGCATCATTAAAAGCAATAACAGCATCATTGATCCCCCCCCCCCCCGCTTTTGTGTCTTCATTCTAACAAAAACATTTTTGGTAAGGGAGTCCATATAAGATTATCGAACGACTCGTTGTAATTTTGAGTCTGACCATGCAGACACTTCTTCAGTAATTCAGGATTTGCTAGGTCTCTGTAAATAGGTTCTATGATACCATGACTGCTGCTGTGATGGAATGTTTATGGCTGTATGAACTGAGTACTGGACATTGTGGTAAATTGTGGTAATTGCACCGTGAACCAGGTCCAGGAGGGAAAAGGTGGTGTACTGGTTTTTCATCAGTTGGAAGTCTGTGGAAGAAGGTAGCCCATTCTGTCTGCTTCATTTTCAACAAATCCTCAGTATTATTTCTAATGGACATCCCATAATAGTGCTGTAGTTCATTAATCATTTTGTCTGTCAGCCTGTCTCTTATGGTTTTACCATCAGAAAGTTTCTTGTGTCTCAGACTTTATTTCAGCTTCCTCAACCTGGTGCCCATCCTGGACATGACCAACACATTTCAGTTTTGTGATAATCTTCTCACTATAAGGCTGAGCGGTTACTACACTGTTATATGCTTTTGAGTCTCCATCACCTACGAACTTAGTGTAACACACTCCCCTTTCGTTCAAGATCGACTAAAAATTGCACCAGCTGCAGAGACCTCCATACCACCACTTGTTCCTTCATAATTTCTGTCACAGATACACCCCTCTTCATTTGCTGAATTATACTTTTAACAATGTTTGGTTAAAATCTGGAAATCTATTACCTTTCCAGTATACACACTGGTCACCATAGCGACAGAATTCTTAGAACTGTACCGCGCTTCTGCCAAGTGCCATCGAAAGCTACTCGTATTTAAGTCATACCATCATTTTTTTCAACAGCTTCGTTTGCAGCACCCTTCGTTGACTCACATGCAACAGATTCCACAGGAGTCCAATAAATTCTGAATGCCTGTCGATTTTACAAGGTGGGTGTGGCATATTCATCACGGCACACATTGTTTCTGCTGCAGTGTGCCCTTTGCCAATAGCTCAATCCATTAAACCACCTAACATTTACTTCAAAATAATTATCTTTACACTTACCAGAATTCCAAAATCAATGAGTATATTTACAACTGCCACAATTAATGATAAGTTTCCTGGCAAGTCCATTACATACCTCACTGTCTTCATGTAATCTGACTGACCCTCCACATATTTTACAACACACACATTCGCCTAACACTCTTGTTAGGATGTGTAAATCTATCAGAATGTAACCTAACCTACCATTTACATCATTTTGAGAAAACTTTGTATCACAACGTTTTATTTTAATCTTCGAAGCACTAATGGATACTGACGAGTTTGCCTATATTTCTTTGTCTGTAACTGCGCACACCACATATTGAACATAATGTTTCCCTTTATTCGAAACTCTATTACCACGAAACCCACGTTTCTTAAAAACGCTTCGCTTTGGCGTCATAATTTACTTTTTGAGAGATTTACCAATCTATTCGTCACTTTTCCTCAGAAAAAAATTAGCACTTCGACATACAACGCGTGTTTATACTATGAAACGATACGACACTGTTTTTGAAAGTGCTACCAACAGAAACAAGCAATTTAACCTTTATAACACAGCAATCCACGGCCTTCTATACAAAAAAATTTCCGATTTTATTAGGTCTTGCAGTAATTCACGTAAAAATTTTAACATTTTAAACCGGTATAGATTATATTTGAAAAATAAAATAAAATACTTCCCATTTGAGTTTATAAGTGATATGTATATGATTTTGTTCGGAAAATTGCAAATTTTATAATGAGTTCAAAATCTGAAAATGTGAAAAAAAAATTCCGTTCTAACTCCCCTTCATAACAGCACACAAATAATAACACAGATTATGAACATTACTGTAAGAAAATATTAATCTGGAGAAACAACAGAACAGTGCTATGCCATGATGCACATACACTTCAGCGATCTTGTGCGACCTAAAATTCTGAATAATGCAGTTAGTTACTAATAAATTAAGGTAATCAGGTTTTGGACAAAAATTGAACTGTGATCCTTTAATTCAACCAGCAACAACTATGATACGCATAGGTAAGGGAAGTAACTACATTTGAAATTATTTTGTCTAACATTTTTTCCTTTTAATGTGACATATTTTTCTTCTACTTCATTCCCTTTCCAACCGTATTTTACAGTTTCCAATTAGAACATGAAACCGAGAAAAAGAATTTGTAATAATATAATGACAATAAAACTGCATACACAGAATGTTTATAAAACTGTTCTGTAAGACATTCGATGGTATAATATATCAGGTTCCTTTCCCAGTTTGTGTTTTGTTATTTTGAATTTTTTCATGAGAGTAAAATGTTATTAATGAAAGTGTACATCACATTAACAATAAGAAAATAAAACATGTAATAATGAAGTTAGAAAGTCCTTTCTTATTAAGCAATTCTGTAAGATACTTTGAGTTTGAATCATTTCAAGGGAAGAAATCGTCGTTGGAATGCAACGAATTTCGTGACTAGAATCCATGTTTCGTTAATTGTCAATGCAAAGAACTACTTTGCATAATAATAATGGAACTTCGTTTAAAAACATAGATTGCAGATTCGACTTACAAATGTTGAAATCAGAAGACGATTGCATGCTCATAGCTCGCGACTCTCGCGTCACCAAACTGACTGCTTTAAACAAATTTAAAAGGCCAAAACGTAAACAAAAGGTACATAATGGGAGCGCAGGGTAGTGCACTGTATTGCAAAATGAAGATCAAATGACCACTTAGCACAAATATTTCACAACATAATTCGAGATACAGGGAAAATACAGCAGCTGGGCTCAGCAAGGAAGATGGGGACACTACCATACAATATTATTTTAACAAAAAACGTCAGATTGACTTCCACAGACACAATGTATTTAAAGATGACGTTTATCATTAGCTATTTAGTTGCACCTTCAATGGTAGACTGTATCAGATTCAGTCAGGGTATCTGCTTGAAATGAAATAATTCGCGACAAACTATAATATATTTAAGAAAAACTACTGATATACTGATACGGGAAACATACTATACAGATTATGTTTTTGTTAATTTAAACTTGGGAAGTTTCAAGTCATCGATGTTTAAATATCCACCAAAGAAAATGTGTGTCTGTGTATAAATTTCTTCTAGTCAGTATTATTAATCTCTGTGTATATTGTACAAAGAAAATATTATGCATATGTATTTAGTGAATGAACCAGAAACCGCAAACTGCCAATACAATTATACAGCAGTTGCAAAAATGTTTTGCGACAGATTAAAATTTAAACCAGTCTGGGACTTGAAACCGGATTTCACACTTGTTGCGAGAGGTTACTTTTACCACTTCTCCTATCCGTGCATGCCTCCTGGGCTGAACCAAACTTGTATATGTCGCAGTGTAGTCATGCCATACTCGCACATATTTCTGTGATTCCCGCACACGGAGAGATATTGTTATTATCGTCGTTTTTCCTTGCCTTCCTAAGGACATTGCACTAAAGCATACAGACACTGCCAACCTGTATTTCATGTCACATCAAGCCAAAACGACGAGAATAACAACGTCTCTTCTTGTGTTGGAATCACAGGAATATGTGTGAATATAGGACATGGACAGTGTCAGATATGGATGTCTGGGTCAGTCCAGGAGGCATGCACATAAGGCCGAAGTGGTTATGGTGACCACTCACGTTAAATGGGAAATCCAGTTCCGAGTTCCAGTCTGACACAAACTTTCATGTCGCAAATCAGCTGGTGTTTAATCGTAGTCACAGTTTGTTAACACATTTCGTTAATTTAATACGACAGTAGATCCTTGGCAGTGTCAGTTCCTTCAATCATGAATGCATGTTTGAAGGACATTGCGTTAGACTATACAGACAATGAACAATACAGGCGT
The DNA here is from genome assembly GCF_023898315.1 of Schistocerca nitens. NCBI lineage: Eukaryota > Metazoa > Arthropoda > Insecta > Orthoptera > Acrididae > Schistocerca > Schistocerca nitens. The sequence goes on along the minus strand of NC_064618.1, from coordinate 742,461,092 downwards.
TACCTTCTTGTAAACAAGAAATTATTTTTCTGTCGTATGTATTCTTCTTGAGTTTTTTAATTACAAAAATCCAATCACACTGGCAGTTGCACTGCATATAAAAATGCGCACTTTTTGTAGCTTTGACAACTGGGAGGAGCACAGTAGTAATGCCTGTACTCTATTTTGAATGAGCAAGTACCTTAGTGACTGAACTACAATGACAGTAGATATTTACCTATTGTGAAAGAACGTTTTAGAGACAAAATCAACTCATGTATGTTTTCCTCCTTTTTTTTTTATTTCAAATAACATCGTTCAGTATACTGAAATGTACAACTAAGCAAATACACTGAAGGGAAAATAATCTCAACATCAAGAAGGAGTTGTGCTATATAAGAGAAAGTTGGTATGCGTGTTTCTAAACCTGAAAGATGATGTGCCAGTCTCATTAGAGAGGTGCTAGAAGTGCCACGTGGTGAGGCGACAAAGACGCCATTATCGATATCTCACTAGCTTGAACGAGGTCGTATAATATGGCCTCGAGAATCTGGAAGTTCCTTCCGCAATACCGCAGAAAGACTTAATCGCAATGTAGCCATTGTACGTGACTGCTGAATAAACCAGAAACCGCAAACTGCCAATACAATTATACAGCAGTTGCAAAAATGTTTTGCGACAGATTAAAATTTAAACCAGTCTGGGACTGATGCCCTGATGCCTGATGCCTCGAGAATCTGGAAGTTCCTTCCGCAATACCGCAGAAAGACTTAATCGCAATGTAGCCACTGTACGTGACTGCTGGAAACTGTGATTACGGGAATGTGCTCTCACAAAAAGGCTGGACTCCTGATGTTCGTGTGGCACTACCCAGAGAGATGACCATAGTGTTCAGCATATCGCTCTGGTGCATCATAATACAGGGTGATTCAAAAAGAATACCACAACTTTAAAAATGTGTATTTAATGAAAGAAACATAATATAACCTTCTGTTATACATCATTACAAAGAGTATTTAAAAAGGTTTTTTTTTCACTCAAAAACAAGTTCAGAGATGTTCAATATGGCCCCCTCCAGACACACGAGCAATATCAACCCGATACTCCAACTCGTTCCACACTCTCTGTAGCATATCAGGCGTAACAGTTTGGATAGCTGCTGTTATTTCTCGTTTCAAATCATCAATGGTGGCTGGGAGAGGTGGCCGAAACACCATATCCTTAACATACCCCCATAAGAGAAAATCGCAGGGGGTAAGATCAGGGCTTCTTGGAGGCCAGTGATGAAGTGCTCTGTCACGGGCTGCCTGGCGGCCGATCCATCGCCTCGGGTAGTTGACGTTCAGGTAGTTACGGACAGATAAGTGCCAATGTGGTGGCGCTCCATCCTGCTGAAATATGAATTGTTGTGCTTCTTGTTCGAGCTGAGGGAACAGCCAATTCTCTAACATCTCCAGATACTGTAGTCCAGTTACAGTAGCACCTTCGAAGAAAAAGGGACCAAAAACTTTATTGGCTGAAATGGCACAGAAAACCATTCTCTGTAAACTGTTTATACCAACGTTTAATACACCACCTATCAGGAGGTTTAACACCATACTTGGTTCGAAATGCACGCTGAACAACTGTCGTCGATTCACTTCTGCCGTACTCAATAACACAAAAAGCTTTCTGTTGAGCGGTCGCCATCTTAGCATCAACTGACGCTGACGCCTAGTCAACAGCGCCTCAAGCGAACAAATGTACAACCAAATGAAACTTTATAGCTCCCTTAATTCGCCGACAGATAGTGCTTAGCTCTGCCTTTTGTCGTTGCAGAGTTTTAAATTCCTAAAGTTGTGGTATTCTTTTTGAATCACCCTGTACTTCTGCAGCAGTAACCTGAGCAGCAGTTGTCACCACAGTTACACAACAGCTCCGAGCCTGATGCCCTGTAGCGCGCATTCACTGACAACAAACCGCCGCCATTTGCGACTTTAGTCGTGTCAAGTGGGAGCGATAGCTGTGTGTTGATCAAGAGGTGGTCAGGTTATCGCCTGTAATCAGCGTGTCTCCGTGTAAGACACACTGTAACCAGTGTCTGGGTTGCGATTTCGTATGAGAGCAGGACCACTCTCGTGGTTGTTCCACGCACCCTGAACCCAAATTTGTACGTCAGTCTGGTGATTCGACATTATATTGCACTGTATTACAAGAGGAGCGAGATGGCCATTTTGGATCATAAATTATAGTAATTAAGAAGATCGTTTTGCGTCATAAATTAAATGAGGCTAAAATTATGGGGTCTTTAATTAGATCCTAAATGAACAAAACTAAGAGCACAAGTGAGCAGTTTGTTTACTTTATAGTCATTATGCATACCTGGCTAAGTGGCCTGTGCGTTTATGTAAGGAGGACAATGTCCCCATTGTACTCGGCCCCAGACAGGTCCCCTTCTTAACAGATTTGTATATCTTTTAAAAGAAATTTTTTTAGAATGTTAGGCCGAGTTATGTTACACTTCAATTTCAACTATACAATCAACGTTTCGGTCCATCTTCTGAGATCTTATGACGTTCATTGTTTGTTCAGTATTTGTGTATCTTTCTTTAGTTACTTTTTTTCATCTAGAATTATAGTGAGAGATAAAGACCAATGCTTATTCATAACTTCACCAATCAGTGACGTATCGTAATCATGCTTTATTTTAAGTGGCAATATGCTACTTTGCATTTAACAATTGATCTGTCTGATCCACATCCTGGTGTACAATTCTGCTGTAACTACAATGAGAAATTGCAGGTAGAAATATATTCAGTTTTGGGGTTTTATTGCTGTCGTTATGACAGTTTTAATCTCGTCATTCTGCCTAGATGTTTGTACTGCTCTCCGTTGTCCAGTGACATAAACATCACCCATCGATTGCTGCGGCGGCTGTGTAATATGTCCTAAGATCCTGGGCGCTGCGGCGTTCAAACTGCTGGAAATATATCACAGAAATCCTAATATTCAATTTATTTCTACTGTTTAATTTCTTGTGGGACTTACTACACAGTTATATCACAGAATTTCTTAAATCTGTCGTCAGTCCCAAGAATGATTTGGATAGTGTTGTACTTTACTGGGTTGGAGTTATTCCACAGAGTGTCACGATTGGTTAGAAGTTTCATTTTCTCTAGAAAGTTAACCCAACTAAAACTTGAGCGCTATTCTTTATTGTAACCCGACAGACCAGTCAATACGTAATTAGATTTATATATTAATGCCTTCACCTGCTGACGGGCGTTGATATATATCAACGGGGACATGTGAAAATGTATTCCCCGACCGGGACTCGAGCCAAGGATCTCCGGCTTGCATGGCAGACGCTCTATCCATCTGAGACACCGAGGGCAAAGAAGATAGCGCAACTGCAGGGACTATCTCGAGCACGCCTCCTTCGAGACCCACATTCTTACATTATATGTCCACATACTACATTCGTACTGTCCCTACCCAACACACTCATTACTCGTAGAAGACATTCTTACCAAGTCCCGTAAGAGTTCGGGTAATATGTGTGCATCCGCACAGAAGAGAGGGTCATGGCCGGTATTGCCAGAACTATATAATGGATATGGTGTCTTTTCTTTCGGACATGTCCGAAAGAATAGACACCATATCCATATAAGTACACAGTCAATTCGTTGTTTATCTTACTAACGGATCATGCAAACCTGTACCGAGGACGTACTTCACTTACCGGTAACAAGATTAATTTTTCTGCAGCAACTAGCTAGCGTGGTCGGCAGTACGCCCGATGTGTGGCCGCAACCCCCCACCCTCCCTCTCTCTCTCTCTCTCTTTTCACCAACCTCCCCTCTCCCCCACTAGACCCAAGCCAAATCATCAATCATCAACGACTAAAAACCAGTCACACACTTTTATTTGGCCCTGATCTGTATGGACGTGTTGTACAAGTCTCACAATCTTTTTCACGAAACCTTGTAACACACTGTCCAGTCATAATAATGTGACTACGTCTCAAAAGCCTGAAAAAGCAGGAAGGGAGTCAGTGAGGTTCTGGAAGGTACCGACAGGTATGTGGAGACATACCGACTCCAATGCCGTGGCCGGCTGTTCGAGGTTCCTCGTCCTTGGAGGCATTGTGTGAACAGCCCGATCTAGGTGATCCCATAATTCCCAATTGGGGTTAAATATGGGTAGTTTGGTAGAGGAGTACGGCATGATCATCCTGGTGCTCTCCCAACCATGCTGTATGCCATGTTGCATTGTCCTGCTTGTAGGTGCCATCGTGCCAAAGAAAAACTGCATGTAAGGGTGGACGTGGCTCCCAAGGAGAGATGCATGATTGTGTTGATCCATTATGCCTTCCTGAATAACGAGATCATCGAGGGACCGCCACAAAACATTTTCCAGACCATAACGCCCCTCCTCCTGCCTGGACCCTTCCGACGATTGTTGCAGAGTGTTTGATTTCAGACACTTCACGACGCACACGCCAACGGCCATGTGTTATATGAAGCATAAATTGTGATTCGTCTGAAAAGGCCACCTGTCATCATTCAGCAATGTCCAGTTGAGGTATTGACCCTCAAATTCCAGCCATCGTCGTCTACGAACAACAGTTGCGTGCTGCGGAAGCTCACACGCAGCAACGTCCGTTGAACGGTCATTGCGGAGACAATATTGGTAGCCTCTTGATTCGAGCGGTCAGTTGTTCAGAAGTTGCACGCTAATTCACCCTTATACATACGCAGAGCCGTGATTCACCCCAGTCATCTATGGCCCTTAGGTGCACCAGAGTTGCCTCGGCACCGGTTTTGGACAGTGCCATTTTCCCACGCAAAGTATACTTTAACCACGGCAGTAGTGGACAGTTTAAAAACTTAACCGTTTCGGTAATGCTTCAGCCTTGACCGGAAATTAATGAGGATGCCCTTATTGACATCAGATTAATCGCTCCATTTCCTCATTATGACAACGACTGCACTGTTTTCCATATCTCACGACGTGCTTTATATACCCTTCGCTGCTACTACTGTCACCCGCCATCTGTGAGTGGCTATTGCACCTTAACGTCCAACATAGGCGGTGGTCACATTAACGCGACTGGACCAAGAATAAGGCTACCTTTGCAATCCCGGTCTCCAGCATATCAAAGCTGTTTCCCTCATTCCTTTTTTCTCTGTGCGGTTTTCTCTATTACAGATTTGGCACTCAACTCGGCCGTACTTGATCATCTCTGCTCCATCCATTTACAGAAGTGAGGAGTCACTTCCATTGTGCCTAAGAACTTTCCTGCTCGGAAGATTCTGCTCTGTACATCAAGGTGGAGACGGTCGCTACTTCAGAAAATTTCACTTGAGGAAATGATACAGTTGCTACAATGTTCAGTTGCTGTAATGTATTAACACTGATGTATATTTTTGATCTCATTGATTTCTTTCCTAGGAAAGTTTGAACCTTAATTTTAACTCTTCAGACACTCGTACATGATGCTGAAAACAGATGTATTTTATATGCTGCTTGAGATTAGGAATAGATTTGTCTCTAACCGTGAAAATGATCTTCATCATCATTTCAGTGTTCATTTTAGCAGTCGGGGGCAAATATATTCCTAATCTCAACTTATTATACGACCTCGTTCCCAAGTTCCATCACGATGGAAAGTTTAAACTGGTATATTGCCTTGGGAACATCTCTCCACGGTTAATTTAGACCGCCTGTACAACTCCCTGTTAATTACGAGTTGTCCAGCGTTCGTAAGGCCTTAGTATTTTCATTAACACATGTGCCTGCTGAAGTTCGCTCGCAAACTGGCAGGTCTGAGGCATCGCATCTTGCCAGTCCACGTCTCATCCATAATTAATGCGCCACATGGGACGTCAGAACTGGCGATATTGCATGTCCCGCAGTGCGTAACTATGTCACAGCGGCGTGTCCCAATTAGCACGTAAATTTGAACAGGATGCAGACAATGTGAGTTGGTAACAGGTAATCTTTAACAAAGAGCAGATAAGAAATCTCTTATTTATTTCAAATGGCCATGAAGTGAGTAACGATAGAGTGATAATTGCGATATGACTCTCCTGGGACTGCCTCAAAATATTACTGAAGCTATTCAGTTGCAAATCCTGACTTTCTTTGATATTTCGACTTACTTTATGTCCCCCTTATTATTTCGTGTAGTTTAACAAGTGAAATCTCTTTGAATGGTACGCTATTGTAGCAGACGTACCGTAGTTGTGAGTAAACACCGTTATATTAACAGAAGCGTAGGTGTGCGGAGCGAGATAGCGCAAGAGTAAAAGGCTCATAACGCGATAGCTAAGCCTTCAGGTTCGATCTGAGCTCTTCTGCAGTAATTTGCTTTTTGACACCGGAGTTGTTTCTAATTGCGTTCTTCGTACGAAATGTTCTTTGTTGGCGTTTGGAAAGAACGAGTCAAATAAAACGGAATACGAACAGAAAAATGTGACGTTACCTTACGGTTATTCTGCTGAGTAGTAGCTTCTCTAACCAGCATCCCAAAAGTGCAAACCAATTGCGATGTTATCTGAAACAAGCTAGTACCATAGGTAATTGGTGTAGGCACGGCTCTTAAAAAAGAATAGCTCGATAATGTCGTTAGGTCGAGCCGCGCACGGCTGCTTTCATGTCCAGCGGCTAATCTCTGCAAATAATAACATGTAGCTGTGTCCCTGCAGTCAAACAGTCTATGCATTGTCTATAAACGCGAATTAATAAATTAAACAGGAACGTTAAAAGACAAACGAAATAATTCATAAAAAAGGTTCTGTTGTAACTTCTGCAAATGATGTAGACGACACCAAGGATTTCTGTTGAATAACGTTTATTAAAGGAAGCATATCGCACATAAAGGGAAAATGGTCCTACGACAGCCAGTAATATTGTAGGCAGAACGATTAAATACAGTAAAGTTGCACTAAATGTGTCACAAGAATGGTAGCATAATCCCTAAGCTAAATAGTCATCCATGAAACGCGAAAAACTAAGTCCTTTTCGTGATCAAAGTACACGAAATAATGGCCGCATCAAAATACTTTAGAGTACAGTATGACATTTTACACTATAACACACAAGAGATAACGAGTAGAAACTCCTACTCTGCTTATTCTCAGATCCATGACACAATCATGAAAAGTTCAACTGGAGCTCATTCAGTCCTCTCAATAGTTGAAGTATTGTAGTAGCCCAGAATAAATCACCTACTCGATCGATTAACACACATCAGCACAGACAGGTCTGCCTCCTTCCAGCTCAAATGGAAACGTGTCTTCAAAAGTTAAAGCCTTGCAGCAACCGTTCACCACCCAAAATCTATCGCCTACACGACCGAGTATCGCACTACCTGTATACCACAGGCAGGTGTGGCTTCTTCACGTAAGAGTGTCCAGAAGCGCTTCCTTGAGCGCGCCACTTTGGATGTGTCTGTCATCATTTGACTCCAGCCATGTTCCACCACCGTTTAACTGTCGTCAGCTGAAAGTCATCGCCACCAAAAATACATCGATCTTATTTTATACAGACATGAATTTGACTCAATTTGACCACTCTTTGCACGAAATGAATATATTACAATATTTACACTAACAAAATGTTATAAACATTCGATCACATTCAGACCATTCACAATAAATAAGGTAATATTCTTGCATAAGTGCACTCATGTGAAATGACAGTAAAATATCGTTAAATATTGTTTAAACAATGATGTATGGCTGCTTGACAGAGGTATCTTTTGGTATTCTCTTTAACGTGGTGTCAGCTACAACGTGCAGTTGACAAATTTTAAATTACCGCGTCTTTTAATATCAGCTTAATCAACATTTAAATAAAGTTAGTGTCAAAAATAGTGACATATTCCTTACATAACTATACAAGTATGAGGCAGTCATGCTGCGTTCAACTGCTACGTTATTGTGGAAGAGACGTTGTTCTGACAACCATTTTAATAATGAAAAAGATGTTAAAATTGTAATAAATCAATAAATAAACAAGATTCGGATGTGTAGCTTCCAGGGATGGCAGGTACAGTGCAATGTTATCATCTGAGATATCGTTTTCTGACATCGCATGAAGCGTATAAAAGTTGCTAATTCTAAGATTCATAATGAAAATATTTAGTCACTGTAAAATAATAAGTTCTGTAGTTTTTAAGATACTGAAAATAATATTGCTTCACTGTATGTGACTCATTTCTCTGAGACAGCAGATGTATTCAGATTTGATTCGATATCTAACTGTGGTTTGTTATAGAATTCCTACGAGTTGTAAACAGTTATATTAACAGACTGTCTGACACTGTGCCATTTCTGGTGCATCATCTTTTCTTCAGCTAAACAAGCAACCGACATCCAAATTACCTGGACTGCAGGTTTCTCCCATTTCCCGGCACACTGCCCGCTTTTGTACTTGGGACGCCCGACAACATTCGCTCCGGCTGGCCAGGCCGCGCCGTGCTCTCGGTCATCGGCACACCAGCTTAGCATACACCCACGTACACAAATTCATTTCCTTATCTCGTACGAATTCTAGGCTCCCAAATAAAACGACTATGTATGTGTAATTCGAGCAGATGTGAGGAAGTTAACTGAGTAGATAAGAAGAGCATTCTATGACGCTATAATAGAGTTTAATGTGGAGCACAGTACTTAACTCAAGGAGCACTGATTTATTTTCGACATAAATGATTCACGCGCCTATTATATTTCCTAATATTCAGTGCTGTTACATTGGAATAAGTCTTAAAATTACGAATATATCTGTGGCTAGCAAATTCTACCTATTCATTTAGCATTAATTTTGACTTTCTGATTTTATTGTATATTTTTATCCTATCAAGGTTTACACTATACAGTATCGCCGAGCTGACCATGTAATAGTGACAATTATTTTGTAGTTGTTAGTGATGTGTTTTTATAGAGTCTCTCCTGTAAAATATTTTGTATCTATCATTTACATTCTTTCTGTCAGATTATCTTCGGTCCCATAAAGCCAGGGAAAACGCAGTTTGTGTCCCAAATTCTCAAACTAACTTTATTTTACCTTCTGTACATTGATCGCTTACATGCAGATTATCTACCATCACGAGAATAGCATCATAACAGAGCTACGCTGGTGGAAAGACGTGGCTTGTGCTCGTGCAGGGGGTGGGTACAACAACAGATTTGTTTTTGTACTCGTTCAAACAGTAAACTACGAGTATATAATAAGTCATTCTATTTTCCGTATAACTTGAATATTCAGTTTTAAGAGTTCTTGTGTGGCCTCTTAGATATGAAGTGCAGCTCATTCTCAATATCCATTAACACTGTCACACTGTCACCGTTGCCCACACATCTGGGAAGTTATAATTGGAGCGAATGCCTCCTGTTCAACGGCTATTCTTTTAATAGTAATTATTGTTGTTTTCCACAAAACTTTTCTGCCTTAATTACTAGTATTTACAGTAGTTCTGGCCCTCCTTATTTCAATGCAGTGTGGGTGAGATTCATAACTGTTTGAGTTTCTCATTTTGATATTCAATTTTTGTGCTGTTCCCATTACCTTCTGGCCTTTCTTAATATCTTCTGGTCTTCCCGATGATCCATAGCTGAGTACATGTATCAATAGTTTTGATAGTGCGAGTAATGACAAGTAAGCTATCATATGTACATGCAATAATATCACTGCCCTCACGTTTCTGCCTGTTAGGGTAACCACAGCTTGTCATGTGCCCACCCTCATCTCCCCTCCCCCTCACCGCGAACTGACCCAGTGGATGACAGTATGGCACATGCAGCATCACTGAAGATCTGTGAGCGCAGAGGGATATGGTTAAGAGTGCACATGTATACACTGTGTTACTGAAATAGCCAAACAAACACGTACGTTATGCTACATCGAATATTTTCTTAGCATGGTTTTTGTTCACTGTTGTAAAACATGGTGTTCTATTCCCTACTTTACCCTTGTATGGACTGATGAGGACTGAGGAATATACAAGCATTGCATTCATTATGTTGAATAGCATTATCTAGAATAAAAGCATTTTCATAAAGATGATAAAGTTAGAAGCTCAGAGAGTAAATAGCTTTCCCATAGAATGATTATTTTCCCTAATTCACGTTCTGTTCTTTAAATCAATAAATATATTGTACTAGTACCTTTTTAAAGTGGCCTTTGTCTCTCCTCAGTGTCCATGCTATCTCCAGACCAAATTTCATCAAAGTCGGTTCTACAGTTGAGTTTTTGCTTGCTAGATGAAGGCAGAGCTTACCATCAGTATCATCGCCTACAGAGCCCACTGTGGTCCTTTGGTCCGGAGTCGAGCGGATGGTCTGCATCAGAGACTCAACACGGCTTTGCATCCTTGTGGGACGGTGTGTCTCCAGGTTCCGTTAAACAGGTCTGTAATCCACTACACGCGGGAAGTGGTCGAACGGGTAGTGGGGGCTGTGTGCAGAGGGCTTGGCGGTATTTTTGATTAGATGGTCTCGGGAAAGAGCAGAAAAGATTTCAGATCCAAAGGGTGTAAGACGAACAAAGGAAGAGGTTGGACATAGGAACAGTCAGTATTGTAGTTGTAAACTGTCGTGGCTGTGCTGGAAAGAACCAGAGCTCCAAGCGCTAATTGAAGTCACTGGATCTCAAATAGTTGCGGTAGGGAAAGCTGGCTAAAGCCGGAAATAAATTCAACAGAAATTTTTACAGAGGACCTAACCGTCTTCAGAAATGATGGATCAAATACAGCTGATGGTCGAGTGTTTGTTTCTGTCAGAAGTTGCTTACCTTGTACTGAAACTGAAGTAAATAGTTTCTGTGAGTTAGTATGAGTAGAGATTATACTTAACAACCGGAATAAATTAATAAAATAGTTATTGGTTCCTTTTACCGACATCATCGACTCTGAATTGCTAAACAATTCAAAGAGATAGGTACCCTACTCATACAATTATAGTTGGTGGTGATTTCGATCTATCCTAGATATGTTGGTGAGAATATATTGCATGGGGGCTTAATTAAAATAAAATGCAAATAATTTTAATTTTTGATTTTAGTAGCTGTCTGTCCGTTTACGAAGTCTCGCAAACGGTTGGGCCTGACTAGTATTATTACGCAATCTGACTGCATAGAACAACAACAAAGAATGAAATGGAAATTTTCATTAACACAATTAATTAATTAAGTCCCCAGCAACTATAAAACCTAAGAAACCAAAGCACAAGTGTCACTGTTCTGTGTGTAGAAGTATGACTCAACGTACACATCTGGCACGGTTCTTCTTCAATAACATAAAAAAAATTTTAAATATCATTTATACTGAAGTAATTAAAGAAAATAGAAATAGTAGAATTACGCAAGAAAACCAGAATAACACTCTAATCCAAGAACACAAGCCAGATGCTTTGTTGACTGAACCTGTAATGACGCATTATTTAAGACACTGAAATAATAAAAAGAAAGTATGGAATATTTTACCTTCATATATATTGATGAAAACCACTCAAATCATTACAATATCTCCATTAGAACAACATCTGCTATCTATTCCATCAAACAACTGCATAAGACATGGAACAAGCACTCCCTACTACAACATCTCGACAAGCACACTCCACCACGACCTCTCAGCGAGCACTGACTACTACGAGTCCTCGACAGGCACTGCCCACTACGACATCTCAATAATCACTGCCAGTGGAGGCGGCGGAACAATACTCTCTAGCGCGATCTCTGGCGCTGTGGCTCAGTGTAGCCACCTTTCATATGCCCTTCCTCCACAGGCTAGAATTTGATGGTATTTTTGCCAGCATTGGTGGTGAAAATACCACCAAATTCGTCAAAAAAAATACAGACAAAAATAAAAGATAATATTAATGCGTAAATATCATATAACTAGATAAAATTTTGGCTTTGCACTGACCTTTCAATAACCTAATATATAAAATACAGTAAGCAATACAAATTCTTTCATACATGTAACTTTACATAATAGTTTACACAAGTATTATGTGGTTAAACAGTTCAATCTATAGCGTCAGCAATGACGAATATGTGCAGGTAAGAGTCTCATAACTTTTCACAAACAGTAATACACAAAAAATCAGTTTATACAAATATTCACATAAACGCTTTTGATATAAAAAAAAACAAGTAGTTGATACTTCCAGCAGTAGCACCCAGCAATGGTCAACAGGTGCAAATACCAACAAGTGACATTATTTCAATAGAAGCAGTCCATCAGTGGCACCCAGCAATGTTGAACAGGTGCAGATATCAACAGGTGACATTTTTTCAGTAGAAACAGTCCATCAGTGGCACCCAGCAATGTTGAACAGGTGCAGACACCAACAAGTAACACCATTTCAGTATAAGCAGTTCCATTAGTGGCACCAGCAATGTTGAGCAGGTGCTGACACCAACAAGTGACATCTTTTCAGTAGAAGCAGTCCATCAGTGGCACCCAGCAATGTTGAGCAGGTGCAGACAGCAACAGGTGACATCTTTTCAGTAGAAGCAGTCCATCAGTGGCACCCAGCAATGTTGAGCAGGTGCAGACAGCAACAAGTGACAACATGTCAGTAGAAGCAGTTCATCAGTGGCACCCAGCAATGTTGAACAGGTGCAGAGAGCAGTCCATAATATTCACTAACACAGATCACACTGTTCATCAGAGTTTATAAGCACAAATTAAACATGTCCTAGTGGCACCAATCATGTTGAAAAAGTACAAGTAACAGTCCATAATATTCACTATCCTAATCACATAGTTCATCAGCAGAAATTAATCATTTCTAAGTGGCACCCATTATGTTGAAAAAGTGCAAGTAACAGTTCATAATATTCACCATCACTAATCAGACAGTTCAGGCATGAACAAGTTTGAATACACATACAAATGCTTTTACACACTAAACATATAAATTCTGATAAACACAAAAATGATATCAGGTAGTTGTCATATTAACTATTACAATACACAAATAGCAGTAAACCTATAATATTTATGGATGTCAGTGCAAGCCAAAACAACAAGTAAAATAATATTTAGGAGATAGGTTGGTACCAATTTGGGATAGGGAAAGGAAAACACACAAAACACACTCACTCATCTTTCATCCACATTAGTGCTACTGTGTAATTGAATAGTGTTAACTGTGTAAATGCAATTCTGTCAAAATTTTATGTTCATCATGTGTATCAAGTAGTAGTGGCAGCAATGTATAACAGTCAATAATAGTTAGTCAACGTCATAGTCATCATGTCAAGACCAATGTTTGCCAAGCCAGATCAAAATGTACGGTTGCTGAACAACTGTCAGTGTGCCAAGATATGCAAATCCTTCCTCTCTCAAAAAAAGTATGTACTGCTTATTGATTTAACAAAGTGTGTGTGTAGGCAATCTTCCTTCTACTTGAGTGTTCTAGTCTGCCATCTTCATCCTCCTTGTTCCATATAGACCAACAAGAAAAATATGCTCCTCACTTACTTTACCTCTTATCCACCAAAACTCCAATAATCATCATCATCACTTAATCTTAATACTTCAATAATACCTCTTACGTCTACATATAAACCTCAGCACCAATATCATTTCACTTTCATAACAACTCTTTCCTCTAGTCAGTCTCTTCGAACAAGTACAGACAAAATCCTAGTGTAACTTCAATTCATCATCCCATACAATCCGAAGACACAATGTCAACACACAACCTCTGTGTAATCCATCTGACCCAAATCTTCTACTCATTATGAATCATAAAATATATTTTGGTTACTTTGTCCATCATTAAATAAAAGAAATGGATACATGACCTCTAAAAGCCTTTAGTTCGAAGAACTTTCAGTAAGTAAGTACGATTACGAAGTGTGAATAATCGTGATATTTCAGTGTGTACACCACTTCAAGAATTATAGCAAACAGAAGCAAACATGTGGAATATTTCTTGTGTCAAGTGTCACTTACTATTTCAATTGCTCACAAAGAATGCCGTGTAATAACTGTCAATGGTCTGACCCTAGTGTTGGTATGTCATGTCGTTAGCTTCCTTCCTATTAGTATAAATTTATACAGCTTCCATAAAACCTCCAGCTCATGTGACTTCTATGAAGTTTCTTGTACTAATGTCGTTCGTAGCATTATAGCAGTTCATTTTCTTATCTTAAAAATATCAGGCACTGAGCGTAAGCAAAACATGCAATAGCGAGTAAATATACCAGTAGAGAACAGAATGTCAACAAGTGGATGCAGCACAATCCCTATAACGAGTCTCCGTCAAGCGAACAATCTATAATTAATACCATAGTGTGGCCTAAACTCCATGTACGTACACCTCATATCAGCATTTCTATATATAGCAAATTAAAGAATAGTTATGACAACAAACAGAAATGTGTAAATATGCAATCCATACGCAAAGCAGCAAATATGTATCTTACATAATAAACAGGTCATTATCATCATATCAGCATAAGCAAATAATTGTTCATACGTAATCTTAATAAGTAAACATGAAGGCGCAAGCAGATAAATCACAAAGTGTAACCTACATACATAACCACAGTCAGCACAATTAATCAGTTGACAATTACAATTTAAATAAATAAGCACAGCAGGTACATAATTAAAAAATATGACATCAGTGAAAAAGCATAGTAGCCAAGCGATGCATAATATACACAAGTAATACCACTGTTCATTAATAAAACATTGTCAAAATCAATTAATGTACGCAAGCACGTCGCTTCACAAGTAAATTCATAGAACATGAAATTTAGCACAAAGTATGAGTCACGTAATCGCAAGCAGCAAATTACGTCTAAAGTACGTAACTAAGTGGAAATATGTTACCTGAAAAATGAACTCAATTAATAGATACCCTTTTTAGTTTATTACTTTTTTCTTCGAAATTACATTCTTCCTGAAATTTTCTCCATAGCAAGTCGTCTTAACGTCGGACATGCACAGAATTTACCTGAAGGTCTTAAATATTTTATACAACCGTATCCTGAAAAATACTGAACGTTAATAACATAATTTATAAAGTCACCATAGCTTTATACAGAATTTAGTCGGAGAAATTAGACTGTGTATTTGTTTACGTCTGTCAGTGCATTCGCACTGAGCGCTCGATCAGCTGTAGGCACGTGACGTAGGAAGTGATTGTTTGCGGTCAACGACTGCCTTGTGCGGCACGCAGACTTCACTGTTGCTTTGAGTATCTGCCGCCGCCAAAACACAGCGCGGTATCCTTGTATTCTCCGCATGTTTACATGTAGCTGTTAGTTTCTCAAAAGTATGTCATTCCACAAAAATTTTAACATTTGATATATGATGTATTCCTTTAGAGCGTCGAGATTTAAGAGTTTCTACTTCAACAGTGTTATCATGAATAATTTTGCGAATTCTATATGGACCGTTATAAAGCAGAAAAAAATTTACGACATAAGCCTTTTCCTTTATGAGACAAACGATGAGACTTAATTAACACCTTCCGACCAACTGACAAAATTTTTAAACGACCAGGACGCTTAGCTGATTTCTCTCTTCTTGCCGCCGCAGACGCAATATTTCGTAGAGCCAGGTTGACAACTTCAGAATGCCGCAGTTTCCGTGAAGGCGGAAAAGGAACGATTTCAGAAATGCGATTTGTTGGTACTTTATTTTTTAATATCAATAGAGGCGGTAAAGAGGTTGAATCATTAGGGAGTTCATTCAGAATGTTTTGAAAAATATGAAGATACTGATCCCAAGTTCTGTGATTCTGATGACAATAAAGACGACACAATTTATTGATTTCTTTCATCCATCTCTCTGAAGCATTAGATTGAGGGTGAAAAAGTGAAATAAAAATTGGTTTAATCTTACAACGCCGTAGAGTACGAAGCCAAATTTTAGAGCGAAACTGTGATCCATTATCTGATTAACCTTATCAACATGACCAACTTCTTTAAGAAAATGTTTGATGAAAGCGTTAGATACTGAACGAGCTGTTGCTTTGCGTAAAGGTGTAAAACACACATATTTTGATGTCAATTCCACTGCTACGAAAATGTACGCAAAACCATTAGTAGAACGAACCACTGGACCGAACAAATCGACTGCAGCCATGTCCTTTAATTTCGCTGGAATGATAGGAAACAACGGTGCTCTGTGAGAAACAGTTGGCGGCTTAGCCTGTTGACATAATTTGCATTTGGCAAGAACAGAACGAATACGTTTTTCCATATTATTGAAGTAGCAATTTTCTCGCAATTTATGAAAGCATTTTCTGGGACCAAAGTGCGCATAACTAAAATGTGTGTACCAAATCAATTTATTGATCCACTCATCAGGAATACAAACTAACCAAACAGAGTTGTCGACCGATTTTCGTTTGAAAAGAATGTCATTGCGAACTAAATAATACTGTCTGATCGCTACGCTTTCCTTTCTCCTCCACTTCTCCTTAATGTCCTTCCAGATGGGATCCTTATTTTGCTCCTTAGCGATGTCCTGGAGCGAAGATGAAATAAAATTCTCAAACGCAACACCTTGAATGTACATCAAACAATAATGGTTTTCTTTGCAGTCCTCCTCAGCACTTTGTTTCAAACCCATAGGTGCACGTGATAAAGCATCAGCAACAATATTTGAAGATCCCTGTATGTAAACAATACTAAAATCAAATTCCTGTAGTTACAACGCCCATCGTGACAATCTGCCATGAGTTAATTTTGTCGACATAAGAAATTCCAAAGCTCGATGATCAGTGTAAACCTTAGTATGTCTACCGAAAAAAATGTGCGAAATTTTGTGAAAGCCCAAACAACAGCCAAAGCTTCAAGTTCCGTAATCGAATAATTCTTTTCGGATTTAGAGAGAACACGACTTCCAAATGCAATAGTCTTCTGTACTACAACGCCGTTTTCTTCTATCTCTTGAAATAAATGTGCACCTAGGCCTTTGTATGATGAGTCCGTCGCCAAACAAAAATCTTTAGATAAATCCGGATGTGAAAGAAGTGGAGCAGCAACTACAGCATCACGAAGTTGTTCAAATTCTGACTGAGCTTCCTCATCCCAACACCAATTAGATTTCTTTCCAGATAGTTCACATAAACGAGGTGTGGCCAAATTGTCCAACTTAACAAAGCGTCTAAGAAAATTACAGACACCAAGGAAACTACGAACATCACGTTTTGCGGTAGGAACAGTATAATTACGAATAGCGTCTAGTTTCTCTGGATCAGGGAGAATACCTTCTGTAGAAATAATGTGACCGAGAAATTTCACCTGAGAACGACCAAATTCAGATTTTTCCAAGTTCACTGTCATGCCAACTCGTGCAAAAATACGTAATAATGAATCCAAAATTTTGTTATGCTCACTCCAAGAACGTTTAGCAATAAGAATATCGTCAACATATGAAGTAATATTGTCACGAAGATAAACAGGTAAAATTTCATTTAAACTACGAATGAATGCTGCAGAAGATACAGTAAGTCCAAACGGTAATTTCCGAAACTGGTAACAGTTACCAAAGGCTAAAAAGGCAGTATATTTTCTACAATCAGGGTGGAGTTCTATTTGCCAAAAACTTGCGCGCATATCAATCGTGGATAAAACTTTAATTCCATGGAAATGTTGAAGAAGTTCATCTAAATTTTGTGGACGGTCAGTTTCAGGAATAATAATATTATTTATCTGTCTGGAATCCAGAACCAAACGAATTGATCCATCCTTTTTAAGAACGACGTGTAATGGGCTGGTATAAGGACTGACTGCTGGCTCAATAATGCCCTGATCTAACATGTATTGAAGTTCATTCTTAACCTTGTCTCTGTAAGCCAAAGGAATAGCGTACGTTTTCCCGCGAAATGGTGTGTGTTCTTTTACTTTAAATAAATATTGTAAGCCTTGTATAGTTCCTGTGTGATGACTAAACACTGTAGCATGTGAAGTCAAAATATGGTGCAGTTCTTCTCTTGCAACGTCATCTGGCACTTCAGCTTTCTTAACCTTTTCATTAATTAATTCTTCGCTACTAATTACATCCTCCATCGCGTCTCTGTATCTATTGTCATTGTCATGAATAAACACACTGTCGTCATAATGCTCAACGAAAACATCAGAAGTAAGAAACCTTAAACATTTTGTATCTAATTCAGATCTTGCTAAACACTCGAAAAATTTCAAACATTTCGGCATTCCGGCAACAGTCAAATTCACACTTCCTTCTTTAAAGTTCAAAATTGCCTTATGTGTGTTAAGAAACTCCATACCTAATATAATCTGTGTACTGAGTAATGGAACAATAATAAAATTAGCAGACAATTCGTATCCTTGACAAATGAAATTTAGGTTGGTCTGTTGTTTAACTTCCACACCTTTTCCAGAAATCGCTCCTCGAATTGTAGTTTTAGAAATAGGTAACACAGGACAGGCAATAGTTCTTTCACATATACGAAAAACTGATTCACTAACGACGTTCAATGGGCTCCCAGAATCTAAAACTGCAGTGAACTTATTCTTACCCACACATACTTCAATAACAGGATGTAAAAATGCGCCTACATTATTTTCCTTTTCGCCTAGCAAAATGTCTCTCATATCTTCCAGGCGTACGTAGTGTAAAGTTGTAGTGTCATTACTTTCTGAACCGTCTATATTGCTGCCAGAAGCCGAAGCTGCAAGTCATGGTCGATCGTTTGCGTCACGTCTTTGATTATTCCCGACATTTCGCGGATCAATTTCTACTATTTCCACTTGTCTCTCTGAATTTCTGTCACGCGGAGGATGCCAATTAGGTCCTTCCTGTCTGTTAGATGCAAATTCTTGGTTGTGTCTGTTATTAAAATTTCTGTTTTCCTCTCTGTCTGCATAACTACTTCTTGTGTAATTTCGACTGTCACTTCTGAAATTACTGTTAGACCTACTACCCTGGTTATTTCTGAATCTATTGCTGTATGAATAATTTCTGTCTTGACGATACCGATTACTGTTTCCGTATGATTGATCATTCCGGTAGGAATTACCGTTATTATAATTGTCTGTGTAATTTCTGTTAGAACGCCTGTTATTGTCATAAGGCTGGTATCTATTGTCCTGTCTGTTACGTCTGTCATTCTCAAAATTACCCATATAACGCCCGTTCCGATCACTATCCCTTTTCTCTGAAAATCTATCGTAATTACTGCTACTGAAAAAATTACAAGAAGTCCCGTCGTCGTTGTCATACTCAAGTTCTTGTAGCAAAGTCTTAAAAGTCTCAATGTCGTCTTTACATCTTCCGGCTAAAGCAATTTGTCTTATGGATTGTGGCAGCTTAGTTAAACAAATGCGAATTAATTCAGTCGGGCTATAAGGGTTGGACAGGAACTGATTCTTTCGAATCATGTCTTCAAAGTATTCTGCCGGCGTGCGGAACTCAGACTTTAAAATTACGCTGCATAATCAGACTATGTTTGACTCTGTCTTGTGTGTTTTCGGACCAATATGCCGATAGAAATGCATGATAAAAATCATTCAGATTATTACAATCTCTAATGAGTGCGCGCATCCGCGTCGCCGGTTCATTTTCTAAATATCCACACATAAATTCCAGTTTGTGACTTAGTGGCCAATTTGGTGGAAGTGCGTACATAAATTGATCTAACCATGCACATGGATGTATGTCATTCTTGGAATTGCGGAAGATCTTAAATTTCCGAACAGTCAAAAAGTGTTTATAGTCAAAGTTTTCGCCTCGTGGCGACAAAGACCTACCGCGTCTGTCCCAGTTTGAATGTCGATTATTGTCAAGTTCGCGCGCCTGGCGCTCTCTTGTTGCGTCCCGTAAATGAAACAGATTATTTTCTTCAAAGCCCTCTGCTATCTGCGATTCTAAATTTCTTCTGCTGTCTTTTCCTACGATTTCGCCTTCAATTTGTTTGACTTGCTTTCGTAATGCTTCAACTTCCCTTTTAACGCGTTCATTAAATTTTCCCTGATTTTCAACATGCTTATTTATGTTCTGGTACTCTTCGGTTTCTGCAAATGGTAATGGAGCTGTATCATCTGAATCTCTATCCCCATTTAAACTAAGACTTGTCAATTTATCTGAAATCTCCTCAACTCTTTCCGATAAGTCACCTATTTTTTCTTTCTGTTTACTTACGTCTTCCGTAAGTGTCGCGACTCCGGTTTCAGTATTGACACATTTGGTAGTTAACTGTTCATATTGTTGTGTTAGGTTATTTAATCTGTCATTTGGTACGGATTCCTCAATTCTCTCAAATATTTCTTCTTTATCGTGTGCACGTTGTAAATTTAACTCTGAAAATTTTTGTACTATCACGCGATCTCTTTCTTCCTGTTCTCTATCCTGTTCCCTTTGTCTAATCTCTACTGCAATTAATCTATTATTGTGAGCATTCAAAATCGGTTGTACTTCCTCTCTAATCTCTTTCTTTAATTCATCCTTCATGTTTTTGAAACATGTCCCTATTCGCGAATCTAACCGTGTTTCCATCGTTTTTAATTCAGATCCTAACTGTGATCCCAGTGAGTCAAACCGTGTTTCCATTGTTCCCATATCAGTTTTAATTGTTCCTATATCAGTTTTAATTTCAGATCGCAAAGTTCCCAACTATGTTTTAATTGTTCCTACTTGTGATCCCACTGTTTTTAATTCAGTTCCCAAATTTAATATTGCACTCATCAACTGCTCCATATCTTCTGTCGTTAATCTCGTATTCTGTGAATTTTCTGATTGAGAAAAATTTTGAAATGGTTCCGGACTATTTTCCCGACTTATTAAATTGTTTTGCACTTCATTATTCATGATACTGTTTTCCTCTGTTGGCGAGTTCGCCATGTTAACAATTTCGTCATTCTCACTATTCATCATTTTTGCCTTTTTCATTGATCGCGTAATCATTTACAAAATGTACAAAACTCGTCACTGTACGAAAATTACACACAATGCCTCCTTATTTCCAACAATACCATTCACACGAAATGTTTCCCTCAAACACGATTAATCGAACAATTGAAATAATTGCACTAAATTGTCAAACGCGTATGCAAGACAACAAAATTAAATTCTGAAAAAAAAATACCATTAGAAGAATGACAAATACCAAATCTACACATGCAATATAGGCTACAATTACTAAACTACAATTACTAAACTACAACAATACTACTGTCTACTATTTTTGCAATCAGAAGAAATCCAAGGGACGATCCGAAGCAGCGGTCGCCACGTGCATGGGGGCTTAATTAAAATATAATGAAAATAATTTTTAATTTTTTGATTTAGTGTCTGTCTGTTCGATTACGAAGTCTCGTAAACGGTTGGCCCTGACTGGTATTATTACGCAATCTGACTGCATAGAACAACAACAAAGAATGAAATGGAAATTTTCATTAACACAATTAATTAATTAAGTCCCCAGCAACTATAAAACCTAAGAAACCAAAGCACAAGTGTCACTGTTCTGTGTGTAGAAGTATGACTCAACGTACACATCTGGCACGGTTCTTCTTCAATAACACAAAAAAAATTTTAAATATCATTTATACTGAAGTAATTAAAGAAAATAGAAACAGTAGAATTACGCAAGAAAACCAGAATAACACTCTAATCCAAGAACACAAGCCAGATGCTTTGTTGACTGAACCTGTAATGACGCATTATTTAAGACACTGAAATAATAAAAAGAAAGCATGGAATATTTTACCTTCATATATATTGATGAAAACCACTCAAATCATTACACTATCTCCATTAGAACAACATCTGCTATCTATTCCATCAAACAACTGCATAAGACATGGAACAAGCACTCCCTACTACAACATCTCGACAAGCACACTCCACCACGACCTCTCAGCGAGCACTGACTACTACGAGTCCTTGACAGGCACTGCCCACTACGACATCTCAATAATCACTGCCAGTGGAGGCGGCGGAACAATACTCTCTAGCGCGATCTCTGGCGCTGTGGCTCAGTGTAGCCACCTTTCAATATGTTTCAGTCAGTACTAGAAATGAAACGTCGTTCGAATTCCTACTGAATGTCTTCTCAGAAAATTATTTCCAACACCGAGTTCAGGAGCCCACTCCTATTTGGACGGCTATGGAGGGAGAGAGATACCAAATAAATTAATAAGAGGTGGTACTAATACCCCGTGGTACAGAAAACGGGCCTGAACACTATTGCAGAAGCAACGAAAAAAGCATGTCAAATTAAAAGAACGCAAAATCCCCTAGACTGGATAAGTTTTACAGAATCTCAAAATTTAGCGTGAACTTCAATGCGAGATGCTTGTAATAGTTTCCACAACGAAACTTTATATCGGAATCTGGCAGAAAATCCCAAGACATTCTGGTCGTATGTAAAGTACACCAGTGGCAAGACGCAATCAATGGTGATGTCATTGCCCACAGTGCTACTAAAGCAGAGTTCCTAATGCCACGGTTTTCCGAAATTCGTTCACGAAAAGACGAAGTAGATATTCCAGGATTCGAATCAAGAAGAATTGCTAAAATAACTGACTTAGTAGATACCCTTGATGTAGCGAAGTAGCTTGAAACACTTAAGAAAGGCAGGGCCTCTGATCCAGATTGTATACCGGTCAGGTTCCTTCCAGAGTATGCTGATACAATAGCTCCATACTTAGCAATCATATACAACTGCTCGCTCGCAGAAAGATTTCTACCCAAAGACTGGAAATTTGCACAAGCCACACAACAGTCAAGAAAGGAAATAGGAGTAATCCGCGTAACTGCAGATTCATATCACGTCGTTCTGCAGTAGGATTTTGGAACGTATACTGTGCTCGCACGTTATGAATCATGTCGAAGAAAACGATTTATTGACAGACAGTCAACATGGATTCAGAAAATATCTTTCTTATCGAACACAACTAGCCCTTTATTCTCACAAAGCAATGAGCGCTATCGACAGGGGACGTCAAATTGATTCCGTGTTTTCATATTTCCATTAAAGTGAGGAGCATCAGTTGTGCATTTGTATTCGTGATTTCCTGTCACAAAGGCCAAAGTTCGTAACAACTGACTGGAAGTCATCGAGTAAAACAGAAGTAACATCTGGCGTTCCCTAATAAAGTGGTAGAGGCACTCTGTTCTTCCTGATCTACATAAACTATTTAGGAGTCACGCTGAGCAGCCCTCTAACATTGTTTGCAGATGATGCTGTCATTTAGTCACGTAAAGCCATCAGATGATCAAAACGAACTGCAAGATATCTGTATTGTGCAAAAAGTGGCAATTGATTCCATATAATGAAAAGAATGGAGTCATTCACATGAGTAATAAAAGGACCCACTAAATTTCAGTTTCACAATAAACCACATGAATCTAAAATATGTAAATACCACTACACACTTAGGGATTACAGTTACTAACAATGAAATTGGAACCATCACATAGATAATGTTGTGGGGAAAGCAAACCAAAGACCATTGTAACAAGTCTACTAAAGAGACTGCTTACATTGCGCTTGTCAGCGCTCTTCTGGAGTATTGCTATTCAGTGTGGGATCCGCATCAGATAGGATTGACGAAGGACATCGAAAAAGTTCAAAGAAGGGCAGCTCGTCTTTTACCATCGCGAAATAAGGTAGAGAACGCCATAGATATGATACACGAATTGGGCTGGCAGTCATTAAAACAAAGACATTTTTCGCTGCGGAAGGGCCTTCTCATGAAATTTCAACCGCCAACTGTCTCCTCAGAATGATCATCACGATAAAATAAATCAGAGCTCGCACGGAAAGACTTAAGTGTTCGTTTTTCGTGTGCACTGTTAGAGAGTGGAACGGTAGAGAGGTGGTTCAATGAACCTTCTGCCAGGCACTTAATTTTGAATAGCACAGTAATCATGTAGATGTAGATACAGATGTACTTTCCCATTTCTAATATTATGAAGAGCGATCAAAAAGTGTTTGTATTTATAATCTATACAGCACAAAATTAGTATGCCAGTCAAGCAAAATCGCTGTGACCATTGAGGCAATCATCCGACCGATACACCAGGCTGAAGATAACCGTTTGGCAAAACACCATGTCCTGCTGCGTTAAGAAGTCCGTAAGTGTCCGGTGCACATTTTCATACGACAGGAATCCTCGATCCTTCAATGCCATTTTAAAGAGAGAAGGGTGGGAGATATCAGGACTACATGGCGGATTCTCGAGGGTCTTCTGCTTGACGTTGATGAGCCTGCCCTTCCAGATCGACGAGCGTCTCGTGTTGTATCGCGACGAGCACGGAACTTGGCGCGCCATTCCACAACGATAGTTTCCTACGTACAAGTTGCTTCGTACACACTCTCTACTCTATGATGGATGTCTGTCGGTTTTTGTTGTTTAGCGTCCAAGAAAAGAATAACAGTACGTTGGTCCTATTCGGATGCATTTGGTAATAACGTCACCACAGTTGACGTTTCCGTGTTTACCACACACACACATACATACACACACACACACACACACACACACACACACACATTGAATAGACACGAATGCAATACGAATCCCTTCCTGCATTTCGGTGCTTATATACCCACATCGGCGTCGTGCTACATTGCATATACGCTGCAGCAACGTCCTCAAACAGAAATTTTTTGATCTCCCCTTATACAAGTATTATATATTAACTGAAAATCGTATCTTCCTATTTACCTCTCGACAGCCTTGCCTGTGAATGGTTACCACTGGAAACATCTCTTCTGATGTTCTAGAGTGCCTCTTTTCTAAGTCGGTAATTCATCGAATCGTAATCCTTCAGTGCTGATTCGTTTCATTTCTCAGGCTAGTTGCTATTCCCCCATCCGTCTTTCTTCTAATTGCCAGCTCTTTTCCACTTCTAGTCTGCTGATTTGCACGTGCACCTCCTGATTACTACTGAACAATGGATGCTATTAGTTCCTTTCAAGTTCGTTTTCTAGTAATTTCATGAAATTTCGAATGATATCACGTGGTGGTTAGCACACTGGACTCTCTTTCGGGAGGACGACATTTCAAATCCATGTCCGGCCATCCAGATTTAGATATTCCGTGATTTCCCTAAATCGCTCTAGGCAAATGGCGGAATTATTCCTTTTGAAGGGGCACAGCTGATTTCCTTTTGGGACTTTAAATACAAATTTTCCTTCCTTCTTTCTTCCTTTTCAAATCATCCGTTGCGGCCTGCTGCGAACAGGGCTCAAAAGCAATTCTTGCTTCCGTTTGGATTTGTTTGTTTTTTATTTACACATTTATCGTATGTTTTAAGCACAATATGAAATATAGGAGAAACAATAAACTGTAAGTTAGAGTTCAGCTTCTATTATAAACAGTTGCGTCGTTCGTTGTCATCAGGAAACCGTACAAAGTTTCAAGATATGCCATGATGGGACGTTCTGTGACAATGTGACTGAGCCTTGCGGGCTCGGCCTTCTATGTACTTCGCCTCTCAATAATGATCTTCGTCCGGATAACTTTGGAGGTTCGCCGATGGCGCCACCGGTGGGGACAAAAGCCGTGGAGCAGGAAGTGAGTGGTGTGCGGAGCGAGCCCGCCGGGGGCGCGAAAGGCCTGCAGTTCTGGGTCCTACAGGAGAGAACGAATCGGCACCTGTGAACGCCGCGAGCCTTATTTTCACTGTCGGTTATCAACTGCCCTACAATGAGGTTTCCGTGGGTGGGCGTGATATTTTGCAAAACACGCTAGTGACTTGGAGGCTATTTAACCACTCCGACGCTACCTAAGACTGTCCGGTCTCTTCCAGACTTAAGGAGTGGAAGGATGGCGACCATTCTACCCAAGCTAAGTAACTTCCTTGTATGTCATTACCAATCACCCCTCCCTTCGCGTCCCCCCCCCCTCCTCACGTCGGTGGGGTTTATGCAATCTCCACTCATATACTACTGGCCATTAAAATTGCTACACCAAGAAGAAATGCAGATGATAAACGGGTATTCATTGGACAAATATATTATACTAGAACTGATGTGTGATTACATTTTCACGCAATTTGGGTGCATAGGTCCTGAGAAATCAGTACCCAGAACAATCACCTCTGGCCGTAATAACGGCCTTGATACGGTTGGGCATTGAGTCAAACAGAGCTTGGATAGCGTGTACAGGTACAGCTGCCCATGCAGCTTTAACACGATACCACAGTTCATCAAGAGTAGTGACTGGCGTATTGTGACGAGCCAGTTGCTCGGCCACCATTGACCAGACGTTTTCAATTGGTGAGAGATCTGGAGAATGTGGTGGCCAGGGCAGCAGTCGAACATTTTCTGTATCCAGAAAGGCCCGTACAGAACCTGCATCATGCGGTCGTGCATCATCCTGCTGAAATGTAGGGTTTCGCAGGGATCGAATGAAGCGTAGAGCCACGGGTCGTAACACATCTGAAATGTAACGTCCACTGTTCAAAGTGCCGTCAATGATAACAAGAGGTGACCGAGACGTGTAACCAATGGCACCCCATACCATCACGCCGGGTGATACGCCAGTAAGGCGATGACGAAAACACGATTCCAATGTGCGTTCACCGCGATGTCGCCAAACACGGATGCGACCATCATGATGCTGTAAACAGAACCTGGATTCATCCGAAAAATTGACGTTTTGCCATTCGAGCACTCACGTTCGTCGTTGAATACACCATCGCAGACGTTCCTGTCTGTGATGCAGCGTGAAGGGTAACCGCAGCCATGGTCTCCGAGCTGATAGTCCACGCTGCTGCAAACGTCGTCGAACTGTTCGTGCAGATGGTTGTTGTCTTGCAAACTTCCCCATCTGTTGTCTCAGGGATCGAGACGTTTCTACACGATCCGTTACCGCCATGCTGATAAGATGCCTGTCATCTCGACTGCTAGTGATACGAGGCCGTTGGGATCCAGCACGGCTTTCCGTATTACCCCCCTGGATCCACCGATTCCATATTCTGCCAATAGTCATTGGATCTCGACCAACGCGAGCAGCAATGTCGCGATACGATAAACCGCAATCGCGATAGGCTACAATCCGACCTTTATCAAAGTCGGAAACGTGATGGTACGCATTTCACCAGGCAACGCCGGTCAACTGCTGTTTTTATGAGAAATCGGTTGGAAACTTTCCTCACGTCAGCACGTTGTAGGTGTTGCCACCGGCACCAACCTTGTGTGAATGCTATGAAAAGCTAATCATTTGCATATCACAGCATCTTTTTCCTGTCGGTTAAATTTCGCGTCTGTAGCAGGTCGTCTTCGTGGTTTAGCAATTTTAATGGCCAGTAGTCTAATTCATAGCAGGTGTTTAAAAATAATTTGTGTAAAATCTGATCAGTGAATTTTGGCTAAATGTAGCTGCTAATTCAGCGACTGTTAACTGTTTGTTTTAAATTCTGTATTTTGTTGCCTCCTGACTGACGGGGACTCACAATTAATAACAGCTGTTTAAAAATCATTTGCTTAAAATCTGATTGGGGAGTTTTGGTTAACTGTAGTTTCAAAATACTGTACCTTTGACGTCTGCTGACTGACATTTCGCTCATATTTAATGACAGTTGTTTAAAGGTCATTTAGTTCAAAAACTGCTCAATGAATTTGGCTAACAATAGTTAATTGTTTTTAAAGTTCTGTACTTTTGATGTATACTTAATGACTGGTAGCTCGTAATTAGTGGCTGCTGTTTAAAAGTCATTCATCTAAAGTATGCACAGTAAATTTTATTGTTGATTGTTCATTTAAGTTTAATAAACGCAAGTTATGTATTAAAGATGATGAATGCTGAAGCTGTTATGTGGTGACCCCAGTCCTTCCATTAGGGTGACACGATACCAAATCTTCCCACCAGAATTCCTAGTTATCAGTGACGAACGGTTTGTCTAGCTGCTATACAATCACATTTTGAGATGGAACTTTAACCCATTTCTGAAGAGACTCCATGTTTCTGCCAAGACTGATGAGTATTCTCTTAAACATTGTCCATCTTCTACGTGATTGTTCGATAGCAGTATTTCTATCTGATACAGGGAAAATCCCGGTAACATGGAGGGTGTAATATTAGTATCTGTTTCGATAGCGTAAATAAACTTACATTCGATAATCTAACCATGCAGGCTCTTAAAGTCATACAATTTGGAAGGTAGGAGACGAGGTACTGGCAGAAGCAAAGCTGTGAGGACGGGGCGTGAGTCTTGCTTGGGTAGCTCAGTTGGTAGATCACTTGCCCGCGAAAGGCCAAGGTCCCGAGTTCGAGTCTCGGTCCGGTACACACTTTTAATCTGCCAGGAAGTTTCATACAATTTGTATAAAAATTTCTTAGATCGTCGCTGAGCAGCGACCACCTGATATTTCAAAGAAAACCTTAAGCGCCACGGCGCGGAATACGGAGTGTGGGGCGGCGTTTAAGAAGGGAAATATTGTTGCTGTATAAAAGTTTGAATGTAAAATCAGTTTCTGGCTTTTAGAATGTTGTTAATGCTGTCTTTCGCCGTTCTCAACACTGGCTCTCTATTTACTTTTTAGCCCCCAGAAAGTGATTTAACAAAACGTGAAGCCTGTAATTAGAGTTCCTAGTGCCCACTTCATCTGAGAATCCCATTATAGCTGCAGCTTATAGCTCTGAGGAATTTGGAGATTGTCCGGGATTTATAATCAAAAATGATTTTCCAAAATAGTTGAGTATATTCTCAAAGTCACAAATAAAAAACAAGTATCCCTACAACCTAACTAACACAGCAGTTCAGAGTCTAATGCACTGATGCAACTATAAATGTCCGAATTAAATGTTAAAAAGAATGCTCGCCATAATTTGATGAGACTATTTCATCAAACTCCACACTAAATTATTGGTAGAATGTCTGTCCCGCGACGGCACGTGAAAATACGACAATACGCAAACTGAAGCTAGATAATGAAAATCATCCCAGAATTAACACTTCACTTGAAATGATTTCATGGTTACGCGTATCTCTAGTAACTTAATACGGCACCCGAGGCTGTTTGTCGCAGTGATACCGATGCGACGCGACTCCCGACACAGATGGCGTGTCATTCAGCGTCTCGAGAGAACTGGGGCCTTGCTTCCTCGCGCAACGTTCTTATATACACTCCTGGAAATGGAAAAAAGAACACTTTGACACCGGTGTGTCAGACCCACCATACTTGCTCCGGACACTGCGAGAGGGCTGTACAAGCAATGATCACACGCACGGCACAGCGGACACACCAGGAACCGCGGTGTTGGCCGTCGAATGGCGCTAGCTGCGCAGCATTTGTGCACCGCCGCCGTCAGTGTCAGCCAGTTTGCCGTGGCATACGGAGCTCCATCGCAGTCTTTAACACTGGTAGCATGCCGCGACAGCGTGGACGTGAACCGTATGTGCAGTTGACGGACTTTGAGCGAGGGCGTATAGTGGGCATGCGGGAGGCCGGGTGGACGTACCGCCAAATTGCTCAACACGTGGGGCGTGAGGTCTCCACAGTACATCGATGTTGTCGCCAGTGGTCGGCGGAAGGTGCACGTGCCCGTCGACCTGGGACCGGACCGCAGCGACGCACGGATGCACGCCAAGACCGTAGGATCCTACGCAGTGCCGTAGGGGACCGCACCGCCACTTCCCAGCAAATTAGGGACACTGTTGCTCCTGGGGTATCGGCGAGGACCATTCGCAACCGTCTCCATGAAGCTGGGCAACGGTCCCGCACACCGTTAGGCCGTCTTCCGCTCACGCCCCAACATCGTGCAGCCCGCCTCCAGTGGCGTCGCGACAGGCGTGAATGGAGGGACGAATGCAGACGTGTCGTCTTCAGCGATGAGAGTCGCTTCTGCCTTGGTGCCAATGATGGTCGTATGCGTGTTTGGCGCCGTGCAGGTGAGCGCCACAATCAGGACTGCATACGACCGAGGCATACAGGGCCAACACCCGGCATCATGGTGTGGGGAGCGATCTCCTACACTGGCCGTACACCACTGGTGATCGTCGAGGGGACACTGAATAGTGCACGGTACATCCAAACCGTCATCAAACCCATCGTTCTACCATTCCTAGACCGGCAAGGGAACTTGCTGTTCCAACAGGACAATGCACGTCCGCATGTATCCCGTGCCACCCAACGTGCTCTAGAAGGTGTAAGTCAACTACCCTGGCCAGCAAGATCTCCGGATCTGTCCCCCATTGAGCATGTTTGGGACTGGATGAAGCGTCGTCTCACGCGGTCTGCACGTCCAGCACGAACGCTGGTCCAACTGAGGCGCCAGGTGGAAATGGCATGGCAAGCCGTTCCACAGGACTACATCCAGCATCTCTACGATCATCTCCATGGGAGAATAGCAGCCTGCATTGCTGCGAAAGGTGGATATACACTGTACTAGTGCCGACATTGTGCATGCTCTGTTGCCTGTGTCTATGTGCCTGTGGTTCTGTCAGTGTGATCATGTGATGTATCTGACCCCAGGAATGTGTCAATAAAGTTTCCCCTTCCTGGGACAATGAATTCACGGTGTTCTTATTTCAATTTCCAGGAGTGTATAAAGCCGCGGTGCGGACGGCTAAGGGAACGCCTGATCAAATCGGCTCTCCCGACTAGCCGCTGGGCTAGTAACGCACCACTTCAAGTTACATAATGAATTATAGCTTCTTTTGCTGATGGCCGATGAAGCTCTTAATTTAAATGTGCATTCAGCACGCAGGTAAGTATTGATAATAAAATTTTGACGTGGCTAAGTTAAATATTTTGGGCGAGAGAATTAATTAAATTACACTGCACGCAGCAGATGAGCTCTGAACTGTCCCTTTTGAGATCCGCTATCGCTATAATTTTATAGGTATTCCAAAGAAACTTTTCACATCTTCATAGTCATAGCGGACCTCCAACCTATTTAAATCTAAACATCCTAGCCCTATTTCTTAGCCTACTTAATCTATCTTGCTTCCTTCAGTTTTGAGACGAAAACCAGAAAAATCATGAATTTCCACTAAAATCTTAATTTGTGAAATCCAAAGTACAGTTTTTATTAAATCATTATGAAAGATGAATCTAAATTTAAATTTTGAAGTCTCTAGCTCTTTTCTGTTGCGCCAATGATTTTTACAGAAAAACGTCCAAATTTCGGAAATGGCTTAAGTTATCGAACTGATATTCAACACACATTAATTTAGTATTATTCCTGACATGCCAGAAAAGTTTTAGGTAATTTGCTTGATTTTTAAGGTATTGCGCAACATTTATGACGTCAGAACTAGTTACAGCAGACTGGCTGGCACACAATTGAAAACTGATGTGAATTTACTACAGCGTGAGTAGGTTGCTTCCCTACAGGAGTGTTCATAAACTGTATCGATAGAGGTATTTTGTGTTGCTTATTTTTTGACAGCTGAAGAATTGTAATCCTCTTCTGTTACCACAGTCGTGATATTTTTTAAAGACGGCGGACGCGTATATGGCGTGGTCCGCAATCGCTAATTAGTTATTATAAAATATTGCTATTGTTCAGTGCTATGTAAGAATTTATGTGTGCATCTCAGATGAAATAGCGAAGATGTTAAAGAACTTTATTTAAGGAGACAGCCAGAACGACAGAACATGTGAACTGTACGGAGCCTGTTGTTAGCAATACTGACTAAGGTAATTAAATAAGTTATTGTGCTCTCAAATGCAGCAGTGGGTGCTTATTACTTGAAGTATTTCTATGCTATCCATCTCCTATTAATAGCAACAGAAATAACGGTGTATTTATAGTTTTCATACAGTTACCAGGGACCGACTGCATGTCGGCAAACGCCGTAATTAAGGCAGAAGGCGCATTGCTAGTTAACTTGTTTGTGATTTAAATCCAACTTCTTTTAATGTGTGGTGTAGTTAATAAAGAAAATTTTCAGCTCTGTCTGGTCCTTTAAGTTTCTCTGTTCGTAGTTTCTATGTCTCATATCCGGTCGTGATCGAACATGATCACGACACAAATAAATTAAGTGGCAATGTGAGCTCTGTTCTCGATCTTGAGAACGCTACGCCTTCTGCAAACGATTTCATGTGAAATATAAACTATCACTTACAGTACTTAAGTTTTTTGAAAAGTCGTTGCTCTTCCGGCCAAGAAGTGGTGCAAAACTCACAACAGATTTCTGAATCTTCACAAAAGAATAATAATTTGATCAAAATTTTAATATTTTTGAAAAAAAAGAAAAACCCACAAGGGCAAGGCAAGCCTCTGTACAGTCTCGTCCCCACGAGTCGGTTAAGTTGAAATGAGACCGTGTAGCTGTTTGGCTCTTTTCGTGGATGGTTTTCTTGACTGAAGCCGATTTCTTTCTGATATAACCGCGTCTTGACGGATACGGAGTGTTGATTGCCTTATATGCGTTTAAACTCACGGAAAAGTCCAGGTGGCAGCCATTCGACGTGGGTAGCTTTTGGTGTGCTACTACACATGATAGCATATGGTTTGGATCAAAATTTTACAAAAAATCTGACCCACAGTTAGCCAAAGGACGCACGCTCTTTTTATAGATACTTTCTCAGTCACAATTGCTCCCTTCATTTTTTCCATCCAAACAGGCATATGACAAGTTCCCTTCAAAGATGCGTCCAAATACCGCCAAGTGCAGCTCTCCTTTTTATATCTTTCACAGTTACTTACGAATTTGGTGTGTGGATCACACTAATCCATGTTACTGAAGTCACCAGTTTTATTAAAACCCATTTTTCTAACGCTTTCACTTTCAAGATTTTTGTTGTCTTCAGGGATACCTGCAATTTTATTTTCGTTCTAATAGATCCACTCTTGGTAGTTCTTTTCGAACTTTTTAATACGGGTTCACTACTCTGAAACATTACATTAATTTTAGATTTTGCTTCGAGTTCCCTCTTTCCCGCACTGTTTTTCTTTTGGGGCTACTTTTACCGGCTTTACGTTGCTCGTCTGTGCTTGAAAGTCTGCTCGCAGTAAACCGGTTTGGTCGTTGTTTGTTTGGTCGGCCTTTGATATTTCAAATTCACATCAGACGTCCTCGGAACCGTTAACGGTATGGTTCCAATGGTTCAAATGGCTCTGAGCACTATGAGACTTAACATCTATGGTCATCAGTCCCCTAGAATTTAGAACTACTTAAACCTAACTAAACTAAGGACAGCACACAACACCCAGTCATCACGAGGCAGAGAAAATCCTTGACCCCGCCGGGAATCGAACCCGGGAACCCGGGCGCGGGAAGCGAGAACGCTACGTTAACGGTATGTTACATCTGTTTTCAACAAGATTAACTGTGAGAAAGTCCTTACTAAATAACGTATAGTCTCTTTTTAGCGCTGTACTAATTACAAACGTATCAACATCAACTTCTCTTTTTCAAAAGTAACTGTAGAAATATCTGCTGGTAACAGCCCCGAATCTACGATATATCCGAAGTGGGGAAAAACCTTGATAGTGACGACCCCCTCCTCTCCCCTTTGAGCGTTTGAGACAGGAAGTCAAAAATTTTTTAAAAATATTTTTCAAAAATGGTTCAAATGGCTCTGAGCACTATGGGACTTAACATCTGAGGTCATAAGTCCCCTAGAACTTAAAACTACTTAAACCTAACTAACCTAACGACATCACACACATCCATGCCCGAGGCAGGATTCGAACCTGCGACCGTAGCAGTCGCGCGGTTCCAGACTGAAACGCCTAGAACCGCTCGGCCACAACGGCCGGCAAAGATTTTTCAAAATTATGTTTATTTTGTAGCACATATGTTTCTGAAGAGTTTGATTTATAATATATATATATATATATATATATATATATATATATATATATATATATATATATATATATATATATATATATATATTCGAGGAAATGTAAGAAATGTTATTTGGTGTTAAATGTCTCAAAGCGCAATTCTAAGCCTCTTCACACAGCATTGTTCTACCACCTGTCACTGTATTTCGCTCTGTGGAATTCAAACCTGTATATTTTGTGATGGAAGCCATCAAACCTATATTCAGGACCGTGAAGATTAAAATGTCCTATGGTGCCTCTTCTGCTCCCAACCAGTAGGTTTGTCATCCTACCCCGCTTAAAAAAAAAAAGACTCAGAATTAACAATGGGTGGGATTATTTGTGTCCAGGAGAACAAGAACTCTTCAGAAAACTTGCACAGTTTATTGCCTATTAGCTAATAACTTTCCATTTTGTATGACAAAAAATTAAATATAAAAAACATAACACCAGTAAAGACAAGAGACAAGCTGTACACTTTTCTTCAGTCCTTAGGTCCCGGCGTTATTTTCCCTCTAATCCTGCTACAGCGTTACAAGACGTGCTTTCCTTTCTGCGAAAGAATCTGTTACCTCAATATTTGTCAAACGTTTTGCTACATGAAAAACCAAAATGTCGTTTTCTAATACTGTGAAAGCTTTTAATACGAATAGTACCCAAGACTGGTTGGTTTCTCGATCTTATTACGTCTATTTTGACACTGTCAGGAGGATAAAACGAAATTAGAATTTTCTAATATTACAGCAGTTGTAACACACGCTAAATAAAAGAGACTGTTTTGGCACAATTGGTCAGTTTTATGTACCTCATTCACATAAATAACATGGCAGAATATAATTCACGAAATACCAATATCAAACCCCTATTAAGCCTACTACAAGCAAACCATTTTATGTTAGGAAATAGTTTCACATTTCATTCACACGCTCCAGTTTCTCAAGCATGAGATCGAAAAGTAGTAGTACGAAATTTTTATATAAATTTCAAATAGTCTTATTCCTCCATATAATTTGTGTGATGTCCCCATTTCTTCTCCTTCCTCGTTCTAATAAACCATCTTCTCATCACTAATTCTGTAAGTAAGCCTGCCATCGTCAAAACTTATAACTTCACAAACACTGCCAGAATCAAAGGTACAGTTATCCCGTGTTTATTCTCCTGTTAGACGTTATTATTTGTTCGTACAACACGTTTACCTCGCTATTCCTATGATAAAACTTAAAGCGGCTAGTAACAGGGGCTGTATAACTGGTCATGTAACGATCTGGAAAAAATTTTGTATCAAAATTTCGTTTTCTTAGATACATAGAGAAGATAATATGTAATCTTTGTTACCTGCTATTCCTGTTGGTCGTTTATTTCCACTCTTGTAATCCGAATGTATGGATTCCGCTAATAAGTATAACAACGCTGACCATTCGCTCACCCAGTCAACCACATAAACAGAATTGGCATTCACCTGTTCGGGTTTATTCGGCTCAGCTCGTATAGTCCCGTTGCCTTTTGGTCTGCGGAAAAGTTTTTTTTTATATCTAGATGTGATGGGGATTCCTCTGGCAGAGATATCACGTACACTACGCACGCATTCAAAAATCAACTTGTGATTCGTTCAGAAATCAGAATGTGTTCAAAAATGTTCAAAAACCAACTGCGATGCGTGTCAAAACCATATGAATGATCGGTAGAGGAACGTGCGCTGGATGATAGGCACCTTGTGAAACAAGGTTATTTTCTTCAAGAATATGAATCGTGCGCCCCCTGAAGAAATTGCCGCCTGGATTAGATACCCCGGTATGCCGCCCCCCCCCACTCTCCTTGGATCAAGGCCTGGCTGTTAGTGCCGCAGTTCTTAAAAAGACGAATTCAGCGGCGTTTAACTCTTCCAAATACGATTTTTCATTTCGGAGTAATTACCATATTTAGAGCATATGATTTATTTGTTTTGAACATTAAATCGATTTCAGTCTTTTTTTAAGTTCGTGATTTTGTGCCCAAATAAGGAAGTACTTCACGTCAGATGCAAATAGTTCACGTTAGATAAGATGTAAAGAGAGTCTTGTTTGTAATGAGCAGGGGGCTCGTGTTGGTTCCACGTACATCAACGTATATCAAGTGATATTTTCTCTATATCCGGTAGCACTTCGGTAAGAAATTGTGCTTATCTTTTACCCCTTAATTTTTCTTCGATGAAGTAAAGACCAGTCACTTAGTCACAAACAATGCCATACCAAACGCAGACGCTTCCCTGTCTACAGTCTTCTACCTTCCTCAGCAAGTGAGAAACCTCGACAACCTGGAAATGCATGTTTCTAACATTTAGCTTTCCGTGGTTTGTAAAGGTAACTAACTTCAGTGGTAAAGAGAATTCTTTGAAGGAAGAGCCTATTGTCCTGATGTCGCTTCAGAAGTGAGCGGCTGATTTTCATGCTTATTTCGCATTCCCGCTGCTTAATACGACAGTGATGGAAGATGTTTGCGCGCAAAATGCAAACAATCACAGATGCATTAATGACAAGAAATGGCTGCAGATTACCTAATCTTTGTGGCTCTATACCTGAGTACGTGGATGATATACTCTTCTTTGGTTACCAGAGATAATAACATCACTGTCGTCTTGACGTCTCCCCTGTGAATCTGAGTCGTTATTCACTACACTTCCAAATTTAAAGGTACGCATATTGCAAGAAAACGGCATTTAAAGTTACAGATAATGTGATTTAAAGGGACAGTAGTTATCCAGGATTCATACTGGGACAAAACGGGTTATAGCCGGTTTTATAACATCACTTCAGACATCAGTTTCAATAGCTGGATGAATTATATTCATAATCATTCAGTGTACCCACAAACTTGGTAAGGACTTCTGGTGACATGTTACACAACTGCATGACGTCATAAATAAATGCTACTGCCATCCTTCCTCCGCCCTCGCCCCACCCCAAACCTTCCCAAGCGCCTGCTAAGGATGTACGGTGACAGGTTACATTTGACTTGACGGGGACCGGGAGGAGGGGGGGGGGGGGGATATCAAGTCTCAGCTGAGGAATTTGCGTGAACCACATTCAAGGTCCCCCATGCCTTCCCACCACATTTGAAGCACAGCTTGTTCTTGGTACAAATGTAATCTAGAGGCAGTATCAGGTTACACGGGCAAGGACTTCTGGGAACACTGACCACGCACCTGTATGTGGTGCATTCAAGGTCACGACCAATGTACGTAATGTATTGCCTTGAAGCAATTCAGTCCATTGATAAGGACTTCAGGGAATCAGTCACATTGTCTCCAGGCAGGAAAATGGTGGTCACCCTCTGTTTAATGGGATTCAAGTTCTCTCTGCCTTTTCTACCCTACTTTTATCGACGTAGCATTTGTGTGGATGACATCATTCTGGTGCTGGACACAATAGTCAACGCCTCAGGGTTGTTGTTTGTTGTTGTGGTCTTCAGTCCTGAGACTGATTTGATGCAGCTCTCCTGTGCAAGCTTCTTCATCTCCCAGTACCTACTGCAACCTACATCCTTCTGAAACTGCTTGCTGTTTTCATCTCTTGGTCTCCCTGTACGATTTTTACCCTCCACGCTGCCCTCCAATACTAAATTGGTGATCCCTTGATGCCTTAGAACATGTCCTACCAACCGATCCCTTCTTCTAGTCAAGTTGTGCCACAAACTTCTCTTCTCCCCAATCCTATTCAATACCTCCTCATTAGTTATGTGACCCACCCATCTAATCTTCAGAATTCTTCTGTAGCACCACATTTCGAAAGCTTCTATTATCTTCTTGTTCAAACTATTTATCGTCCATGTTTCACTTCCATACATGGCTACACTCCATACAAATACTTCCAGAAACGACTTCCTAACACTTAAATCAATACCCGATGTTAACAAATTTCTCTTCTTAAGAAACGATTTCCTTCCCATTGCCAGTCTACATTTTATATCGTCTCTACTTCGACCATCATCAGTTGTTTTGCTCCCCAAATAGCAAAACTCCTTTACTACTTTAAGTGTCTCATTTCCTAATCTAATACCCTCAACATCACCCGACTTAATTCGACTACATTCCATTATCATCGTTTTGCTTTTGTTGATGTTCATCTTATATCCTCCCTTCAAGACACCATCAATTCCGTCCAACTGCTCTTCCAAGTCCTTTGCTGTCTCTGACAGAATTACAATGTCATCGGCGAACCTCAAAGTTTTTATTTCTTCTCCATGGATTTTAATATGTACTCCGAATTTTTCTTTTGTTTCCTTCACTGCTTGCTCAATATACAGAATGAATAACATCGGGGAGAGGCTACAACCCTGTCTCACTCCCTTCCCAACCACTGCTTCCCTTTCATGCCCCTCAACTCTTATAACTACCATTTGGTTTCCATACAAGTTGTAAATAGCCTTTCGCTCCCTACATTTTACCCCTGCCACCTTCAGAATTTGAAAGAGAGTATTCCAGTCAACGTTGTCAAAAGCTTTATCTAAGTCTACAAATGCTAGAAACGTAGGTTTGCCTTTCCTTAATCTAGCTTCTAAGATGAGCCATAGGGTCAGTATTGCCTAAAGTGTTCCAATATTTCTACGGAATCCAAACTGATCTTCCCCAAGGTCGGCTTCTACTAGTTTTTCCATTCGTCTGTAAACAATTCGCGTTAGTATTTTGCAGCCGTGACTTATTAAACTGATAGTTCGGTAATTTTCACATCTGTCAACACCTGCTTTCTTTGGGATTGGAATTATTATATTCTTCTTGAAGTCTGAGGGTATTTCGCCTGTCTCATACATCTTACTCACCAGATGGTAGAGTTTTGTCTGGACTAGCTCTCCCAAGGCCGTCAGTAGTTCTAATGGAATGTTGTCTACCCCCAGGGCCTTGTTTCGACTCAGGTTTGTTATAAACAATTATTTTCTCTCTCTAGGGAAAGGGTCAGGAAATAATAACAATGTTGCAACAAATTAACTTGTGATCTCTTAACCGTTTTTACAGCACAATTTACTAACAATATTTTTATACACAGCTATTTTTATAAATTTTCTTCAGTGTCTATGCCTTATATTTTCATTTTAATCGTTCCTTCCTCATCTTTTGTCTACTTAAAATATTTGAGAAACGGCGCTAGCAGCAGCAGTTGAAGAGAAAACAACGCACACACATACACACACACACTCTCACACACAGATATACACATCAACAATTACTTGTACACAAAGTGTGCAGTCAATCTCACATACGGCACATACTAACACAAACACCTATGACAAGTGGTTCATCCAACTATTTTGCACACACATTCATTATTTACAATTCATATTTACAAAGACAGTAACTTGTTCTCGAAAGAACAGTTATTGTTGATGACCGTGCAGCTTTTCCCTGAAATAAATGATGACTAACTGACAACCTCAGCTGCTGATAGGTGTTGTTGTTATACCTCGATGTGGACAGCTGAAAATGTGTGCCCCGACCGGGACTCGAACCCGGGATCTCCTGCTTACATGGCAGACGCTCTATCCATCTGAGCCACCGAGGACACAGATGAATAGCGCGACTGCAGGGACTTATCCCTTGCACGCTTCCCGTGAGACTCACATTCCCAACTGTCCACAATTATACATATGTACTGTACCTTATAGACATTTGCCCACCCACTCATTACTCGCGCACGCGCTGGCGATTCCCGTAAGAGTTAGGGCAACCTGTGCGCATTCGCACAGACAAAGGTCAATGGCTGGGTAGCCTTTAACTATATATACAAAGACAGTAACTTGTTCTCGAAAGAACAGTTATTGTTGATGACCGTGCAGCTTTTCCCTGAAATAAATGATGACTAACTGACAACCTCAGCTGCTGATAGGTGTTGTTGTTATACCTCGATGTGGACAGCTGAAAATGTGTGCCCCGACCGGGACTCGAACCCGGGATCTCCTGCTTACATGGCAGACGCTCTATCCATCTGAGCCACCGAGGACACAGATGAATAGCGCGACTGCAGTGACTTATCCCTTGCACGCTTCCCGTGAGACTCACATTCCCAACTGTCCACAATTATACATATGTACTGTACCTTATAGACATTTGCCCACCCACTCATTACTCGCGCACGCGCTGGCGATTCCCGTAAGAGTTAGGGCAACCTGTGCGCATTCGCACAGACAAAGGTCAATGGCTGGGTAGCCTTTAACTATATATACAAAGACAGTAACTTGTTCTCGAAAGAACAGTTATTGTTGATGACCGTGCAGCTTTTCCCTGAAATAAATGATGACTAACTGACAACCTCAGCTGCTGATAGGTGTTGTTGTTATACCTCGATGTGGACAGCTGAAAATGTGTGCCCCGACCGGGACTCGAACCCGGGATCTCCTGCTTACATGGCAGACGCTCTATCCATCTGAGCCACCGAGGACACAGATGAATAGCGCGACTGCAGGGACTTATCGCTTGCACGCTTCCCGTGAGACTCACATTCCCAACTGTCCACAATTCTACATATGTACTGTACCTTATAGACATTTGCCCACCCACTCATTACTCGCGCACGCGCTGGCGATTCCCGTAAGAGTTAGGGCAACCTGTGCGCATTCGCACAGACAAAGGTCAGTGGCTGGGAAGCCTTTAACTATATATACAAAGACAGTAACTTGTTCTCGAAAGAACAGTTATTGTTGATGACCGTGCAGCTTTTCCCTGAAATAAATGATGACTAACTGACAACCTCAGCTGCTGATAGGTGTTGTTGTTATACCTCGATGTGGACAGCTGAAAATGTGTGCCCCGACCGGGACTCGAACCAGGCATCTCCTGTTTACATGGCAGACGCTCTATCCATCTGAGCCACCGAGGACACAGATGAATAGCGCGACTGCAGGGACTTATCCCTTGCACGCTTCCCGTGAGAATCACATTCCCAACTGTCCACAATTCTACATATGTACTGTACCTTATAGACATTTGCCCACCCACTCATTACTCGCGCACGCGCTGGCGATTCCCGTAAGAGTTAGGGCAACCTGTGCGCATTCGCACAGACAAAGGTCAATGGCTGGGTAGCCTTTAACTATATATACAAAGACAGTAACTTGTTCTCGAAAGAACAGTTATTGTTGATGACCGTGCAGCTTTTCCCTGAAATAAATGATGACTAACTGACAACCTCAGCTGCTGATAGGTGTTGTTGTTATACCTCGATGTGGGCAAATGTCTATAAGGTACAGTACATATGTATAATTGTGGACAGTTGGGAATGTGAGTCTCACGGGAAGCGTGCAAGGGATAAGTCCCTGCAGTCGCGCTATTCATCTGTGTCCTCGGTGGCTCAGATGGATAGAGCGTCTGCCATGTAAGCAGGAGATCCCGGGTTCGAGTCCCGGTCGGGGCACACATTTTCAGCTGTCCACATCGAGGTATAACAACAACACCTATCAGCAGCTGAGGTTGTCAGTTAGTCATCATTTATTTCAGGGAAAAGCTGCACGGTCATCAACAATAACTGTTCTTTCGAGAACAAGTTACTGTCTTTGTATATATAGTTAAAGGCTACCCAGCCATTGACCTTTGTCTGTGCGAATGCGCACAGGTTGCCCTAACTCTTACGGGAATCGCCAGCGCGTGCGCGAGTAATGAGTGGGTGGGCAAATGTCTATAAGGTACAGTACATATGTATAATTGTGGACAGTTGGGAATGTGAGTCTCACGGGAAGCGTGCAAGGGATAAGTCCCTGCAGTCGCGCTATTCATCTGTGTCCTCGGTGGCTCAGATGGATAGAGCGTCTGCCATGTAAGCAGGAGATCCCGGGTTCGAGTCCCGGTCGGGGCACACATTTTCAGCTGTCCACATCGAGGTATAACAACAACACCTATCAGCAGCTGAGGTTGTCAGTTAGTCATCATTTATTTCAGGGAAAAGCTGCACGGTCATCAACAATAACTGTTCTTTCGAGAACAAGTTACTGTCTTTGTATATATAGTTAAAGGCTTCCCAGCCACTGACCTTTGTCTGTGCGAATGCGCACAGGTTGCCCTAACTCTTACGGGAATCGCCAGCGCGTGCGCGAGTAATGAGTGGGTGGGCAAATGTCTATAAGGTACAGTACATATGTAGAATTGTGGACAGTTGGGAATGTGAGTCTCACGGGAAGCGTGCAAGGGATAAGTCCCTGCAGTCGCGCTATTCATCTGTGTCCTCGGTGGCTCAGATGGATAGAGCGTCTGCCATGTAAGCAGGAGATCCCGGGTTCGAGTCCCGGTCGGGGCACACATTTTCAGCTGTCCACATCGAGGTATAACAACAACACCTATCAGCAGCTGAGGTTGTCAGTTAGTCATCATTTACAATTCAATTGACTACCTACACAGTCAGACACTAAATGAATAATGAGTATGGGAGGGTTCCAACCCCGTCCTAACAGATGAACTACTTGTCATCATGATCCACGCGCCCAACACTCAGCTGGAACGCAATGTGTACCTCATGGCCACACTACAGAAAGGTTGCTTGGTGTACGATACACAGAGCAGTGCCAATAGCTTCCAGCAAGCACCTCTTGTAATTCTCTGTCACCAGAGCCTCTGACGCTGCACGATGCGCACACTTCGCTTTCCTTTGTACGAAACGTGCAATTGTGCTGTATGCGTACATCTTTAGACTGAGCCCCACTTACTCCACAATCTGCGTCCCTTCGTCTCGTCCTTCATCAGGCCTATAAATTTCTTCTATTGAAGTGTTATTCTGTAAGGTTCAAATGGTTCAAATGGCTCTGAGCACTATGGAACTTAACTTCTGAGGTCATCAGTCCCCTAGAACTTAGAACTACTTAAACCTAACTAACCTAAGGACATCACACACATCAATGCCCGAGGCAGGATTCGAACCTGCGACCGTAGCGGTCACGCGGTTCCAGACTGACGCGCCTAGAACCGCACGGCCACACCGGCCGGCTATTCTGTAAGGAGTATCAGCCACATACCCAGAAGTGTTCAGTGTTTCGGGATAGTACCTAATGGATCACAGCTTTCCATCCAGTAGTAGGAGTAGTAGTAGTGGGATCAGTGAAGTTTGGCTTCAAACACTCACAATGAAAGCAGTATATCTGGATTTTGGAGAGGTTCAGTATACATATATCGATATATAAAAGGCAGTCAAATGAAAATCAAACACCTGCCACAACGGGACTATGGAATGGTTCCATTCAAAAGCAATCACCACATGCGTTAAGACATTTACCCCACTGGGAAAGGAGAGGATCAATTCCTGTTTCGTAGAACGCAGTCGGTCGCTGACGGATCCATAGCGGCACGCACTCCCGCACGTCCCCATTTGACTGAAAGCGATATACATGCATGTTGTTCTTCAGGTCGCCAAAGATTTTAAAATCACATGATGTAACGTCCTGGATGTATAGAGGATGTTGCAGTGTTTCTCTACACATCGCTGAAGCATAGCCTTTGTCCGATAGGAAGTGTGCGGGCGGCAGTCTTCGTGCAACAATGATCTTCCGAAAGATATTGCTGTAATCTTCGGAATCTAGATAATAGAGACGGATACTGATTCTCACGTCCCTTCGCTATGTACGCTGACTGTGAATGTTTCTAAGCTCCTGTGATCCCAATGCATTTCACACCACCATTAGAGAACAGCAATTACAGTACGTGGGAGCGTATATGATTCTATACTCCTGGAAATTGAAATAAGAACACCGTGAATTCATTGTCCCAGGAAGGGGAAACTTTATTGACACATTCCTGGGGTCAGATACATCACATGATCACACTGACAGAACCACAGGCACATAGACACAGGCAACAGAGCATGCACAATGTCGGCACTAGTACAGTGTATATCCACCTTTCGCAGCAATGCAGGCTGCTATTCTCCCATGGAGACGATCGTAGAGATGCTGGATGTAGTCCTGTGGAACGGCTTGCCATGCCATTTCCACCTGGCGCCTCAGTTGGACCAGCGTTCGTGCTGGACGTGCAGACCGCGTGAGACGACGCTTCATCCAGTCCCAAACATGCTCAATGGGGGACAGATCCGGAGATCTTGCTGGCCAGGGTAGTTGACTTACACCTTCTAGAGCACGTTGGGTGGCACGGGATACATGCGGACGTGCATTGTCCTGTTGGAACAGCAAGTTCCCTTGCCGGTCTAGGAATGGTAGAACGATGGGTTCGATGACGGTTTGGATGTACC
This sequence comes from Schistocerca nitens, assembly GCF_023898315.1. Classification (NCBI taxonomy): domain Eukaryota; kingdom Metazoa; phylum Arthropoda; class Insecta; order Orthoptera; family Acrididae; genus Schistocerca; species Schistocerca nitens. The sequence continues at coordinate 742,417,200 of NC_064618.1, read as the reverse complement.
GTGCACTATTCAGTGTCCCCTCGACGATCACCAGTGGTGTACGGCCAGTGTAGGAGATCGCTCCCCACACCATGATGCCGGGTGTTGGCCCTGTGTGCCTCGGTCGTATGCAGTCCTGATTGTGGCGCTCACCTGCACGGCGCCAAACACGCATACGACCATCATTGGCACCAAGGCAGAAGCGACTCTCATCGCTGAAGACGACACGTCTCCATTCGTCCCTCCATTCACGCCTGTCGCGACACCACTGGAGGCGGGCTGCACGATGTTGGGGCGTGAGCGGAAGACGGCCTAACGGTGTGCGGGACCGTAGCCCAGCTTCATGGAGACGGTTGCGAATGGTCCTCGCCGATACCCCAGGAGCAACAGTGTCCCTAATTTGCTGGGAAGTGGCGGTGCGGTACCCTACGGCACTGCGTAGGATCCTACGGTCTTGGCTTGCATCCGTGCGTCGCTGCGGTCCGGTCCCAGGTCGACGGGCACGTGCACCTTCCGCCGACCACTGGCGACAACATCGATGTACTGTGGAGACCTCACGCCCCACGTGTTGAGCAATTCGGCGGTACGTCCACCCGGCCTCCCGCATGCCCACTATACGCCCTCGCTCAAAGTCCGTCAACTGCACATACGGTTCACGTCCACGCTGTCGCGGCATGCTACCAGTGTTAAAGACTGCGATGGAGCTCCGTATGCCACGGCAAACTGGCTGACACTGACGGCGGCGGTGCACAAATGCTGCGCAGCTAGCGCCATTCGACGGCCAACACCGCGGTTCCTGGTGTGTCCGCTGTGCCGTGCGTGTGATCATTGCTTGTACAGCCCTCTCGCAGTGTCCGGAGCAAGTATGGTGGGTCTGACACACCGGTGTCAATGTGTTCTTTTTTCCATTTCCAGGAGTGTATGTTCGTATGACATTAGTCGCAACAAATTGGAAATACGTCGGGGAATCCTATAAGATAACTGCTTTCTGATCTGATATAACTTGCGTAGGAGGTTTGTGGGATTTGTTACATAGACGTCGTAGGAGAATAATTCCTCATACGAGCAGACAGTTGACAGTGGACTGCCGTTGGATAGAAAAGCGACCTCTTGGAGACCATTGACATCTAACAGAGAAGTTCTGCAGTGCAATCCACACACAATGCATGCTACTTGAAGCACCAATTGCCATGGCACATACCCATCTTTTTCCATAATTTGAGCAGGTATGACACTTTTTGTTGAGTCCTTGGATGATATCGGCCTGGAAAAAGGTAATTTCTGTGTAATTTCTGATACTGTCGAAAAGTACATTTCATTTTCCAAGAGAATCAAGCCAAGAATAATCCTCCGTTTCCTGTACTCGCTACGTTTCATGCATGCGCCTCTTCAGAAACATGCTGAGACAATGCATCAGGAGAATATGCATATCACAAGAGCAGCATATCCCGCTGATGCAAAGTTTCATCTTGTGACGATGGAAGGGTTTTTCCCTACGAGTACACGGAGTCGGAAGAGAGACTCTACGGAACCACATTGCCTGACATAAACGCATCCTCCGGCAAACTGAGAGGCACTGCCATAACAGATGTAGAGTACGAGCATGCGCTGAATGTTTGGCAGGAGTTCAGTATCTCTGATGTAGGGGGCATGCTAGATTATTCGTAACACTAACTACATCTACTCATGAACATCTTTGAGAAGTTGCAGACTGTATGGCTGGGCACATACTTTCTGGATGGTGCCTTTCATTACACTGCACCAGGGCTCTCGTGGGACACGATATTAAGGAAGACGCGTGTCGACCTCTAACTGCTGATCGATGTTGGCATGCTGCTCTTCTCTGAAAGAAATTTTTACGGGGGTGCTTTGAAAATGAATGCACTAGGCGAATATCCCCCGAGAATGAATGAGGAGGAGTAGAGGCCATCTGATGATGTAAGTTACATTCTTTGCTTGTGTGTAAACAACCTCTAGGGCGTTGGACGTCAAACTATTTTGTGTAAGAGCCAAAAGAGCCAACACTGACCGATCTTATTATTGATTGGAAACCTACATAAATCAGTATGTTATGAGCCCCCAATAGACTAGCTATTGTAGGGGCGCAGTGAGCTGGCTACTGATCCCCAAGTAGTGATTGTTAGAAATCAACAACATTCAAAGCAGTTCGTATGGACTGTTCTCTGTTTCAGAGTGCTGCCAGCCTCAGAGAGTTCAAAATTGGGACCGTGTAATTACCTGACGAAGTGTTGTTGTATTGTAAGAACAGATGATAAACTGATTGATAGCAGTAATTGTACTTTAAATGCATCATGCACAATGGGACACATTCAGAATATTTAATAAATGTTTGATGGTTATTTACTTCTACTCACTGCGTTGTATTACAACGACCTTAATATTTAATTTAATATTCCTTTCGTAAATAAGTATCGCATTTGAAGATGACCATCTCCGTAATGTGCATTCACGATTCACGTTACTTACATTTGAAATTTATATTATAGCAGGTGGTCGGTGCGAGACACACAAGCCATGAGCTGTCAGTGACGGAAGATAAACAGTAGAACATTCCCCCTGTCACATACTATTACCCCGCAGTGGCCGCGCTACTTGCCCCTCTGCCCCTGAGGTAAGCCTCAAACTTTACCTAGGTCATTGCCGAATCCCACAGCTTCAATTAAAATCTAATACATCTTAAAATACTGTCAGTTTAAGTGTTTTTACTTTTTACTGACTGCGAGCAACTAAACTACACTCTTAAGAACCTCCTCACGTTAGTTGACGTTTTTTTTGGTTTGGTTGTTAGTCGCTAGATGCATAGTGTTACACAATATGTCCGAGAACAGCAGCCCGTACGAATACTCTATTGGCTGCAATTCGACGACCACTGCTCTAATGGAAGCTACGCAATAATCTCTACTGACTGACGAGTTCAGATGGATATCCAAGCGGAAATCGCCAGACTGAAGAAAAGGAGTCCATATGTGTAAACGTAGGCTTCCGCGGCCGTTGTCACAGTCAATAAAATTCTTCTGCGTTTGAGGCCGCATTGTCAACTATAAAATTCCGACGTTTCGACGACTGTTGCAAGGCGCCTTCCTCAGGGTGTACTTCTAACTGCTGAGTGAGCACTTGTTTGGTTGCTTATATATTATGAAGGAGTGCTGTATTGAATATGAGGGTGAGGAGGAAGGGTATCAGGTGTTCTTTTATTGGTCTTTGCATTGAGTGTTGTCATTGGAAGAAACAGGCGTTTTTCATCCTGCACTGTTCCTGATGTTCTGCCACAGCTGATCTGTTGTATTGTTTGAGACGGATATATCTCTCGTGTTCAGATAACCTTGTGCTTATTGGACGCCCACTCTCACCTACGTACACCAGTCCACATTCGCAACCGATTTCATAAACTCCGACGGAATGAAACTTGTCAATTGTATCTTTCGTCGAGCCCAGAACGTCTTTTATTTTGTTGTTGCTACGAAAGATCGGCTTAATACCTGCCCTACGGAGAATTTTGCACAGACTCCTTGTATGTATGGTAGCAGGACGGTGTTCCGTGCTTTGTTCTGCATTTCCCTAATGCCCTCCTCCTTTAGCGCCATAGTTTTATGTATCATCCTCATGTCGTTGCCATTGGCTCCAAAAATGGACCTGAGGTTCTGCAGTTCACCTTTAAAATTGTGCTCATCGCTGATCCTGTAGGCTCTCTTAGTTAAAGTTTTCAGGACCGATTTATTTTCCGTAGGATGATGGTGGGAAGATGTATGCAGGCACCTCTTCGTGTTGGTGGGCTTTCTATAAACTCTGTGTCCAAGCTTCCTGTCAGGCTTACGGTAAATTTCCACGTCGAGAAAAGGCAATACCCCCTTCTTCTCCATTTCCATAATAAAGTGAATTTTGCTTTGCTGCTGATTGAGATGCTGGTGGAAGTTTTCAAGTTCTTCTCCGTGTGGCCAGATGAGAATCGTGTCCAGAATGAGATTCTCACTCTGCAGTGGAGTGTGCACTGATATGAAACTTCCTGGCAGATTAAAACTACGTGCCGGACCGAGACTCGAACTCAGGACATTAGCCTTTCGCTGACAAGTGCTCTACAAACTGAGCTACCCAAGCACGACTCACGCCCCGTCTTCACATTTTCAATTCTGCCAGTACCTCGTCTCCTGCTTTCCAAACTTCACAGAAGATCTTCTGAGACCTTGCAGAACTAGCACTCCTGAGGAGGAAAGGATGAGTTGTTGATGAAGTGTTGTGAGAGATGTGAAGTTTGGAAAGTAGGAGGCGAGGTACTGGCGGAATTGAAGCTGTGAGGGCGGGTCATGAGTCGTGCTTGGGTAGCTCAGTTGGTAGAGCACTTGCCGGCGAAAGGCAAAGGTCCCGGTTCGAGTCTCGGTCCGGAGAAAAGTTTTAATCTGCCACGAAGTTTCGAGAAACGTGTCGTCAACGTATCGTAGCCAGCATTCAGGGCGTAACGGTGCGTACTGGACTACTGTTTCTTCAAACGCTTGCATAAAAATGTCTACTGCAACAGGCGATAGAGGAGAACCCTTAGCTACACCGTCCGTCTGCTCATAGAAACCCCCCTTCCACCTGAAATAGGTGGTCGTCAAACAGTGGCGCACTAGCTCGCAGGTATCAGGTGCCGTGCGTCCCTCTAACAAGGGAACCTCCCCATCGCAACCCCCTCAGATTTAGTTATAAGTTGGCACAGTGGATAGGCCTTGAAAAACTGAACACAGATCAATCGAGAAAACAGGAAGAAGTTGTGTGGAACTATGAAAAAATAAGCAAAATATACAAACTGAGTAGTCCAGGAGTATATAAGATCAGGAGCGCCATGGTCCCGTGGTTAGAGTGAGCAGCTGCGGAACGAGAGGTCCAACGTTCAAGACTTCCCTCGAGCGAGAATTTTAATTTTTTATTTTCAGACAATTATCAAAGTTCAGGAACTTACACATAATCAACTTCGCTCTCCAAAATTCCAGGACATGTTCAGATTTGCTTGGACATATGCAGGATTTGACGGACTACACATGGAAAAATTTGAAAACGTTAAAAACATATGTTTTGACAGAGCACAGGGAAAACTGTTGTTGTTGTTGTGGTCTTCAGTCCTGAGACTGGTTTGTTGCAGCTCTCCATGCTACTCTATCCTGTGCAAGCTTCTTCATCTCCCAGTACCTACTGCAACCTACATCCTTCTGAATCTGTTTAGTGTATTGATCTCTTGGTCTCCCTCTACGATTTTTACCCTCCACGCTGCCCAACAATGCTAAACTTGTGATCATTTGATGCCTCAAAACATGTCCTACCAACCGATCCCTTCTTCTAGTCAAGTTGTGCCACAAACTTCTCTTCTCCCCAATCCTATTCAATACCACCTCATTTGTTATGTGATCTACCCACCTTATCTTCAGCATTCTTCTGTAGCACCACATTTCGAAAGCTTCTATTCTCTTCTTGTCCAAACTATTTATCGTCCATGTTTCACTTCCATACATGGCTACACTCCATACAAATACTTTCAGAAACGACTTCCTGACACTTAAATCTATACTCGATGTTAACAAATTTCTCTTCTTCAGAAACGATTTCCTTGCCATTGCCAGTCTACATTTTATATCCTCTCTACTTCGACCATCATCAGTTATTTTACTCCCTGAATAGCAAAACTCCTTTACTACTTTAAGTGTCTCATTTCCTAATCTAATCCCCTCAGCATCACCCGATTTAATTTGACTACATTCCATTATCCTCGTTTTGCTTTTGTTGATGTTCATCAAATATCCTCCTTTCAAGACACTGTCCATTCCGTTCAACTGCTCTTCCAAGTCCTTTGCTGTTTCTGACAGAATTACAATGTCATCGGTGAACCTCAAAGTTTTTACTTCTTCTCCATGAATTTTAATACGTACTCCGAATTTTTCTTTTGTTTCCTTTACTGCTTGCTCAATATACAGATTGAATAACATCTGGGAGAGGCTACAACCCTGTCTCACTCCTTTCCCAACCACTGCTTCCCTTTCATGCCCCTCGACTCTTATAACTGCCATCTGGTTTCTGTACAAATTGTAAATAGCCTTTCGCTCCTTGCATTTTACCCCTGCCACCTTCAGAATTTGAAAGAGAGTATTCCAGTTAACGTTGTCAAAAGCTTTATCTAAGTCTACAAATGCTAGAAACGTAGGTTTGCCTTTTCTTAATCTTTCTTCTAAGATAAGTCGTAAGGTTAGTATTGCCTCACGTGTTCCAACATTTCTACGGAATCCAAACTGATCTTCGCCGAGGTCCGCTTCTACCAGTTTTTCCATTCGTCTGTAAAGAATTCGCGTTAGTATTTTGCAGCTGTGACTTATTAAACTGATAGTTCGGTAATTTTCACATCTGTGAACACCTGCTTTCTTTGGGATTGGAATTATTATATTCTTCTTGAAGTCTGAGGGTATTTCGCCTGTCCCATACATCTTGCTCACCAGATGGTAGAGTTTTGTCATGACTGGCTCTCCCAAGGCCATCAGTAGTTCTAATGGAATGTTGTCTACTCCCGGGGCCTTGTTTCGACTCAGGTCTTTCTGTGCTCTGTCAAACTCTTCACGCAGTATCTTATCTCCCATTTCATCTTCATCTACATCCTCTTCCATTTCCATAATATTGTCCTCAAGTACATCGCCCTTGTATAAACCCTCTATATACTCCTTCCACCTTTCTGCATTCCCTTCTTTGCTTAGAACTGGGTTGCCATCAAAGCTCTTGATATTCATACAAGTGGTTCTCTTCTCTCCAAAGGTCTCTTTAATATTCCTGTAGACAGTATCTATCTTATCCCTAGTGAGACAAGCCTCTACATCCATACATTTGTCCTCTAGCCATCCCTGCTTAGCCATTTTGCACTTCCTGTCGATCTCATTTTTGAGACGTTTGTATTCCTTTTTGCCTTCTTCATTTACTGCATTTTTATATTTTCTCCTTTCATCAATTAAATTCAATATTTCTTCTGTTACCCAAGGATTTCTACTAGCCCTCGTCTTTTTACCTACTTGATCCTCTGCTGCCTTCACTACTTCATCCCTCAGAGCTACCCATTCTTCTTCTACTGTATTTCTTTCCCCCATTCCTGTCAATTGTTCCCTTATGCTCTCCCTGAAACTCTGTACAACCTCTGGTTCTTTCAGTTTATCCAGGTCCCATATCCTTAAATTCCCACCTTTTTGCAGTTTCTTCAGTTTCAATCTGCAGTTCATAACCAATAGATTGTGCTCAGAATCCACATCTGCCCCTGGAAATGTCTTACAATTTATAACCTGGTTCCTAAATCTCTGTCTTACCATTATATAATCTATCTGATACCTTTTAGTATCTCCAGGATTCTTCCAGGTATACAACCTTCTTTTATGATTCTTGAACCAAGTGTTAGCTATGATTAAGTTATACTCTGTGCAAAAGGCGGCTTCCTCTTTCATTTCTTCCCCCCAATCCATATTCACCTACTATGTTTCCTTCTCTCCCTTTTCCTACTGACGAATTCCAGTCACCCATGACTATTAAATTTTCGTCTCCCTTCACTACCTGAATAATTTCTCTTATCTCGTCATACATTTCATCAATTTCTTCATCATCTGCAGAGCTAGTTGGCATATAAACTTGTACTACTGTAGTAGGTATGGGCTTTGTGTCTATCTTGGCCACAATAATGCGTTCACTATGCTGTTTGTAGTAGCTATTCATTATTAGCTATTCATTATTAAACCTACTCCTCCATTACCCCTATTTGATTTTGTATTTATAAATCTGTAATCACCTGACCAAAAGTCTTGTTCCTCCTGCCACCGAACTTCACTAATTCCCACTATATCTAACTTTAACCTATCCATTTCCCTTTTTAAATTTTCTAACCTACCTGCCCGATTAAGGGATCTGACATTCCACGCTCCGATTCGTAGAATGTCAGTTTTCTTTCTCCTGATAACGACGTCCTCTTGAGTAGTCCCCGCCCGGAGATCCGAATGGGGGACTATTTTACCTCCGGAATATTTTACCCAAGAGGACGCCATCATCATTTAATCATACAGTAAAGCTGCATGTCCTCGGGAAAAATTACGGCTGTAATTTCTCCTTGCTATCAGCCGTTCGCAGTACCAGCACAGCAAGGCCGTTGTGGTTAATGTTACAAGGCCAGATCAGTCCATCATCCAGACTGTTGCCCCTGCAACTACTGAAAAGGCTGCTGCCCCTCTTCAGGAACCACATGTTTGTCTGGCCTCTCAACATATACTCTTACGTTTTCATCACTTTTTTGGGAGTGATTATCACATCGACAAGAAAACCTAAATCGGGCAACGTAGAAGAATCTTTTTACCCATTCGCCAAGTGCAAGTGAGGTGGCTCGACAACATATTCCTGTCATGTGACGCACATGCCGTCACCAGTGTCGTATAGAATGTATTAGACGTGTTTTCCTGTGGAGGAATCGGTTGACCTATGACCTTACGATCAAATGTTTTCGGTTCCCATTGGTGAGGCACGTCCTTTCATCTACTAATCGCACGGTTTTGCGGAGCGGTCGCAAAACACAGACACTAAACTTATTACAGTGAACAGAGACGTCAATGAACGAACGCAGATCATAACTTTGCGAAAGTAAAATTTTCACTCGAGGGAAGTCTTAAACTAAGGATCCATCGTTCCACAGTTGCTCACGCTAACCACGGGACCACGGAGCTCCAGCGCCCACGTAACCCTTAATGTTGCTTATCTTTAATATGGTCTACTCAGTTTGTATATTTTGTTTATTTTTTCATAGTTCCACACAACTTCTTCCTGTTTTCTCGATTGATCTGTGTTCAGTTTTTCAAGGCCTATCCACTGTGCCAACTTATAACTAAATCTGAGGGGGTTGCGATGGGGAGGTTTCCTTGTAAGATGTTCATCGTGTCCGCCACGGGTACATTCGTGAATAAAGACTTCATGTCAAAGCTGACCATCAGATTCGTACCCGAGACACGCTTTTCTTTCAAAAATTCTACTAAGTGGGTGGAGTCCTTGATGTATGGATCTGTGTGGCTCACTAGACGTCTAAGCTTCAGAGACAATTCTTTCGCTAGTTTGTAAGTCGGTGAGTTTATACTACTCACTATTGGCCGTAAAGGAAAGGATTCTTTGTGAACCTCCGGTACACCATATATTCTTGGTGCCTGTGGCACTTGTAGAATGAGTCTTCGGGCCGTGTCAAAATTCAACTTAGTTTGCTCCAGCAACGTTTGCGTCGATTTCATTATCTTGGCCGTCGGATCTCCCTTAAGTTTATGGCAAATGGATTCACTCAAAAGGTCCTCCATCCGCTTGTCGTAATCTAGTGTGTCCAACACTACGGTGGCATTTCCCTTGTCCGCCTGTATTACCACTATCTGAGAGTTGTTCTTCAGCTCCTTGATGGCATGGCGTTCCTCCTCACTGATGTTTTGCATCGGGGGCTTTGCGTGAGCCAACACTCGTACCGTTTCTTGCCGGATCTTCACTGCCTCTGCTTGTGAAAGATGACGAAACAAAGCCTCCACTGCTTCTATAATGTCTTCTTTCGGTACTAGTTTCGGTGCGATTGCATAGTTCATCTATTTAGCTAGAATTTTTGTGGCTGCATCGCTCAAGGTGTGGCTGGATAGGTTCACCACTGTTCGTCGCCCGTCCAGAATCGATCTTTCATCTGTTGTTTTCCGTTGCAATTTGTAGAAGTTCGTCATCTGGCGTCTGGTGACCTTGTGGCTTATTGGAAAGTTAACTTGTCCTCATCCAGTTGTCCACTCAGGAAGAGGTGGAATTCACACAGTTTTATGTTGTTCACGTCGAGACTACCAAGAATGTGACGGATCCTTTCCCGCAACAGAGCTTTCCTGATTTGTCTACAGATACTCCTGGCCTGGTTCGATTTTATGTGGGACGTTAACTGTAACACCCAGAAGAATTTTACTGACGACGATTCCATATGTGGCTGTGGATTCTAGTAGGGGATATGTCCTGGAGGCGGACCTGGATAATCCCAGCTTTTTGCATGACGCACACAGCCACCTGCTGCTGTGTCTGGAATGTCTAGTCCGGTGCAAGCATTCCATCTTCACGCTGATGATAACTTTGAAGAATAAGCAGAGATACATTCTGTTACACAGAAATCTCCGGCAATGTCTCAGGTTGGGGATGAAACTTGTTAGAACTGCCCGCAGCATCTCCTTCGACCAGTCATGTGGTTAAAATAGTACTTTTATTTAAACGCCGAAATGATTTCAAATAAAAATTTTCATAAATCAATGAACAATTCAATTTTCGGGGAAACAAGGCAAACTGTAGTGGAACACGGTGCAGTTCATTTAGCAGGCGAAAGATGCGTCCTACTTTTCTAAGGTCAAACTGGACAGAAGACAGGACAGTTCCATATGTTAGTGGCGTTATCGCGGCAGCGTCTATTTCACATGACAGCGGTGACTGGATCAGTAGTACGTGTACCTATTTTAGGGAACTTAGCGATGACTTTGTACTTCCTTATTTCTACAGTAGCTGGGAAAATGCGCCCAATGGATGCACTGTTCGCTCAAATGAGCAATCAACCTTTACGCCTTGTTATACCTTGGCACCTAGGGGTTCTAGGGACGGGCAGTGAAGAATAGCTGGAACATGTTTGAACGTCCCTCTCTATAATGCAACACGTTTTTATAGTTACCTAGTCCCTCACCTTCATTTGTATTCCATACGCCGGCCTCATTCTTATTTTCTTTTTATCTTCCTGCTTTCTCGTACAAATTCTAGTAGCAGTCAAGTATAAGTGTGATTTTTTAATTCAGGTTTTTCCAGTAAGCAATACAGAAAATAAAAGTAAAAAATCCTTATTTAATGTGGACGGAAAGTTGATGATTACGAATCATTATCGAAACAATAGCTGGTGGGTTCCAGGTGATACGGAAAATCATCAAATAAGGGAAAATTATCATTAAATGTTTGTTATATTCTGAAAATTAGTAGCAGTTGACTGCACGTCCTTCGCCAGTTAACTACCTCCGAGGTACAACTTGTGTAAACTCGACTGCGTTATTTCGCACGTACAAAATAAAATTTCTTTAAATAGCGACAGTCCTCTAAAGCACCGAGTTGAAGCGCAGTTTCCCAGAGGGTTGTATTTTGAAAGCGAAAACATAAATTGTGGAGCAACTTCCTACTTAGAATTCTTCCGCAGAGACGTTCATTACTCGCTCCATTTTCGATGTAATAATTAATCTCGCTCGCTTTGTCCTTCAAATCTGTCCCTAGCAAAGTTCCGTAAAATGGGCAGCGAGGGCAAGTTGTTCCACACGCGGTCCGGGAACTGCTCAACTCTCTCTCTCTCTCTGAATACTGAAACACGCGGACGTGGCCGTGTGGCTGCGAGCAGAACAGACGCTTTGATTAAAGGTCTGACCCCCGCTCACCTTGCTTCTGACGGCACCCAGACGACTCATTCTGCATAAATGTACGGAATTTTCAGTACACTCCTAAATATCCACAACGAATTTACAGTTTATTCGACGATTTCATACGGTTACGTTTAATAAATGATATAGCCGCTATCACAAATACAGAAATTATGACTAACTATGCCAGTGATCTGCGTAACAATTCGTGCGATCCACAGACCATCATTGTTTTATTCATGGTGTAAGTGATAAAATTACGAGACATTTTTATTGCTTTTCGTAGAAGAAAATGTACTTTAAAACAAGTACTCTACACATAGCAGCAGAAAATTTCATGTGCCAATTCTCACCTTGCCGCCGTCAACAGCGCTTCACCGTTACGCTGCATTATTGTCGCCCATAACAACCCTAGAACAACAGTTTACCTCTCCACTCAGTATTACTGTCCACGTTGAGGAGGTTATACTCCCTAAGGCTCTTCTCTACCCAAAGTAAGTGATACTTTGCTTTGTGATATACTGTTACATTAGGAACCAAGGAGGATGTAATTAGTGAATTTCAGCGCCAAGAGGCCGAAAACGAATATTATAGTAATCCAGACGAAAATGTGAGCGAACTTGAAGATGGTCATATCACAGAGGATAACAAATTTGATGTAACGCCTTCCGAGGTTGATTCATCAGATGAAGCTGATCAGCGAGTAAGGAAAATTTTGTGTGGCATAAATAGGTTTTATTGGAAGACACAACCCATTATACAAAAAAATCGTCAAGAGTGCCAGCAAAGAATGCAGTGGTACGAATACCTGATGCAAGAAACGATACGCCTCCCCTGAAGTAATTTGAACTGTTGTTTACTAATGACGCGATTTCACTAACAGTTATCTACACAAACCAAAAAATCACTGAGCGCAAGTCAAAGTGTACATCGCCCATCGCCCCGACGGTGTATTGGAGATACCAACCAACCAGTGATACAGTCATAAAAGCATTATTTGCATATATTTTTGTGAGTGGGGTTCTAAAAATGGTTTGCTTATTGTGAAGTAGCAGACAAATTGCAGGAAAAAATTTTACAATGGTTGGTACCTTAAACAGAAACAAACCAGAAATCCCAGAATCCCTGCTTCAAACACCAAGATTAGGCTAGTTTCTTCGTCTGTATTGATTTACAGGAAAGAAAAACTGTTAGAGTAAAAAAAAAAACGTTGTTCTATCGTCGACGATGCATGAGACAGGTCAAGTAGATGAGGAGTCATCGAAAATAGTACTTTTCTACAGTAATAACAAAGGGGGTCGACAATCAATGTATTTGTTTTATCATGTCAGAGTAAGACCATGACACGGAAAACCTGGCGCTAGCCTATGCGATATTCTTCACATAGCGATGGAACAGATTTTGACACATTTTGGGAGCGATATTCCAGAAACGTCTCACAAAAAGGTGGACAGTCGAAAAGAAGATCGAAAAACTTCTTTCAACTCTGCGTCTGTTGTACAGAGACCATGGGGAAAACATTTTCCGGAGCTGCCATAACAGTTTGGTTTGGATCTACTATATGTTCAAAATGTCATGTCATTTTTTAATTACGTTATAAAATCTTTACTTCTTTTTAAACGATTAAATGTTTTTAATAGTCGTTGATAGCTTTTTATTTTTTACCAATTCACATATTATTTGTCATACTGTGCTAAATAATACTTGTTTGTCTCAATGATTCTTCTTATGTTTTATGATATAATACAAAGGTTAATTGAATACTAAAGATAAATACAATCTCATATTTTCATAGATCACAACAACGATGTAGCAAAATACATTGAGATTATAATTATTATTGACTTAGTTATACTGCAAAAAATTTACAATACTTTGTAATAAATATTGCATATTGCTTGATTATTACTTTATATTACTCCATAATCTCTATTTTAACGGAGATAATTTTGGAAAAATGTGGAGTAAATTTGTGTTCCAACCTTGTTGTTTAGGTCTCAGAGTCGGCACATTGTTACGGTAGGTTTAAGTTATCCAGCAGTCACCGGTTCGTACAACATGCCCTGCATCAACAATTAGTTTCCACTGCATTCTGTCTGCTGTTGTTTCCTCCCAACTGACTACAATCAAAGCTTCCAAATTTGTCTTCTCTGTTTCTGGTCTACTCAGTACCTAGGAGTCTTTTTCTTGTAATGTGGGCAATGAAAGCTGGCTTAGGAAGTCGGATCTCTGGAATACAGATTACGTTGTTTGCCCCTTGGAGTCTTCTGTTCTTTTGATATTGTAAACACTGTGCTTGTTTATGATCTCATAAATTTCATATTCTTTCTCGTTCTCCAGGCATCTCCGTCTCTCACCGGGTCGCAGATCATTCTCATCGCACTTCTTTCAAATGTTAGGAGATTCTGCATTTCCGTTTTAGTTAGCTTCCAGATTTCTGAGCCATAGAGGACAATGGGATGTATGCGGCTTGTAGATCTTTATTTTCGCAGAATGTGAAATGGCTTTAGAGTTGAACGTAAAATTTCGTTTTGCTTTAGCTATTTTTAATAGATGGTATTTCAGATTCTGTCATGTGAGATCGAACTGTTACCATGCAGCCATTATTTCATGTTTCACAACTGCTTCGTACTCGATTTTTAGTTCCTCATATTCGTATAGGCCATGAATGCTTATGTCCAGACGTTGCTACTCTTTTCTTTTGATTTCGTCGCCTTTACCAGTGCTTTGTTGAGAATTTCTTTGACATCATTCATATCAAAATTTTGTTATTTTAAGTTATTTCTGTGGAAAATAAAATTTTGTTCAAGAAGAGAAAATATATATACAGAGTGGTACATGCCAGAATGGCAATGTACTTCCAACATGATGGATGTCCGGCACATAGCTCGCGTGCGGTTGAAGCGGTATTGAATAGCATATTTCGTGACATGTGGATTGGTCGTCGAAGCACCATACCATAGCTTGCACGTTCACCAGATCTGACGTACCCGGATTTCTTTCTGTGGGGAAAGTAGAAGGATATTTGGTATCGTGAGCCACCGACAACGCTTGACAACATGCTTCAGCGCATTGTCAATGCAAGTGCGAACATTACGGATGGCGAACTACTCGCTGTTGAGAGGAATGCCAAAGGCATTGAGGTTGACGGACATCATTTTGAGCATTTATTGAATTAATGTGGTATGTACAGGTAATCACCCCTGTAACAACATGCGTTCTCGGAAATGATAAGTTCACAAAGGTACATGTATCACATTGGAACAACCGAAATAAAATGTTCAAACGTACCTACGTTCTGTATTTTAATTTAAAAAACCTACCTGTTACCAACTTTTCGTCTAAAATTGTGAGCCATATGTTTGTGACTATTACAGCGCCATCTATCACGAAGCGAAAAAGTGGTCCAACTAAAACATTCATATTTCTTTACGTACCACACGAATATGTAATAAAAAATGGGGGTTCCTATAAAAAAAACGCAGTTGATATCCTTCTGACCTATGGCAGCGCCATCTAGCTGGTCAACCATAGCGCCATTTGGTTTCCCCCTTCAAGCTAGACAAGTTTCGTTCTTCGTAGTTTTTTCGTTTGACGCTTATTTCGTGAGATATTTGGCCCGGTCACTATCAATGGACCACCCTTTTCTTGAACAAAATTTTATTATAGAAATACTTCGGATGTGTCTTTCACTAACTTATTATATATACAAGTTTATCATTTTAAGCGAAGTGCTACCAGTATTACTCACTAAACAAAAAAACTGTGAGGTTTCAACACATCTTTATTGAACCCTTTCAGAAAATAAAGTTGGAAATACGCGCGGGGCAGAAGATATTGTGATTTTTGACAGTGCAGCCTGTGGATAGGGTCCACACAGAACACACTGAATGATGAGCAGTGACCAGTTTTCGTACAAAGCACCGGCCGAGTTCATTCGTTTATTTGGAAGGGGAGTACAATCTTGTTTGCCCACTGTCGGCCGATCAGCGACGAGCTGCGATTACAGAATCGAGGAGCACGCCCTGCAATCTTTCTCATACCATTTTACAGAAACTATGCTGTAAATAAATTCGTTTTTGTGTTACTCGTAGCTTTATATGTCAGCTTCAGATAACGTACCCATCATGTCGTTAAATCGAGTACTGGTTATTGTGATATTTTCTTTTAAATAAGGCGCAGTGCGAAATTCGAAGACGTTTGCAATGAAACACAGCGGTTGCTATGATTTTGAATTTGGTGCATATTACATAATATTTTGCTGCATATGAAATTTATCTAATATATTGAAGTTTTCTTTACACTTAGGCGGATGTCTCTATATGTCACCAATCTGGAGAATTTGATCTGATGCAGCACACTCATACGCGATTGCGTGTTTCAGCGATTATGCCAGAATGAAATATCCACAACGTTTCTCATATTTCATAAACGGTTTGAGATACCGAAATGAGACTTTGGTAAATGGTAGCACAGAAAGAGGAAAGTATTTTACCACATACTTATTATGCAAGACTTCATTATCTACCGTATTATTCCACCAACTACAGGCTTTTTCAATGAAAGAATGTAATTTTTAAGAGCCGTCAATAGCGGGTGAAATGAAAAATACAATGGATTTTGGAACATCACTGAGTACGCACTTATTTTTGTACCGAAGATGTACTTTTTCATTAGTTATTGATCTTACTTTTCCTCAGTTTCTCACTTAATAAACTCATTAGACCACTGTTTCAGAATTCTCTCTCAGTTGTGTCTGCACATGTTTGTGAGGTCACATTGTGTGAACGCCATTGTGTTTTGGCATTAAAATCAAATTTTAAAATGGTAACAAGAGGAATGTAGGTTTTACTCAAAATTTGCCGTCGTAGCGCTTCTCCGGAAGTTACGAATTGTTAACAAGCCAGGCGAAAATAAAAATCTGCTTTTTTGCGTTGTCAGTGGAATTATTTTTAGATACTATTCAAATCAGAGGTGACAGTAGATCGTTTTGAATGGTCACCATGCAAGTGTGGGCATGGTGGGGCTCCATTAAATATTTACAAAAAAAATGAGGGTAGACTTCAATTTAGAGTGGCACTTCACCCCGGCGCTCCTCATTATCCCTATAGCACAGGCCCCAACCCCCACCACTTCTACTATACTCCCCACACGTGCCCAGCCAATCGTGCATCTACAGCCACGTTATTCTTTGCACATTCTGCTAAACTATTGCGACCTGTAGCATATCACATCTAGCAAAAAACATAAATGTAATTGTTACTGAAAGCGTGGTTGTATGAGTGACATATCACAAATGTAGCTTGTAACAATATCACATACGTCACATGTTTCCGGTACATGTACAAAATATTTGTTTCTCTTTTCCTTTTATTGGGGAAGAACGCAAAGAGTCTCAAATAATTTGTGACCAACACTGCGGGTTCGTGAGATCTAAAATGGATACAATAACTTTTTTTAACTAAAACTTGTAAGGTAATTTTGCGAAATTGTATCTTGTATTGATAATTCGAAATTAGTTATGATTTTCTACAATTTTTTGTAACCTGTAATGTGAAGGTACTGTTCCATGCTTAAGGTCTTGTAGGCAATGTAATAAATGTAACATTGCAGAAGAAAAACTGGTTTAGGAGGGGAGGAAGGAGAAGTTCCATTGCATTATGTATGCGCAAGGGCGTCAAAGTTAGAGAACTTTGTTCGACTTCTGATTATTATTTTGTGCGTACATATAGTGTGTGCTACAGAAAACTTAGTTCGACTTCTGATTATTATTTTGTGCGTAAATATAGAGTGTGGTACAGAAACTGGGAAACAGAATAGCACACCTGAATATGAGGAAGTGGATTTCTCTTAAGAGTCTCATACTGTTTCTGAAATGTTAAATAGCGACAGGCTTCACACTAATTACATTAATGAAAATTTAAAAGGGACCATTATTATTACATCAGGTCTCTGTATTTATCGGTTAATATTATTGAGAGAAGTATCGATAAACGTTAATACTTGTGAGTGTCCTAATAGGACTGGCGAGCGCTTTTAACAGACTACAAATCCCATAAACATTGTTTCTCGTGACTAAAGCCAGAATGAACTCGCGTTCTTCTGTACCATTATAACGTTACAACTTCAGAACAAATTTTTTAAGAGCCTGAATGTGAAATCGAATTGCTGTTTCCTTCGTCATTGTTAATGGTGTTCCATTTTTCTTCTCCAAAAGACAAGGCAACACTCACGCATTCCCAAACATTTTTAAATTTTGGGGAAGAGATAAAAAATACATAAAATTACCCAAATTTACCAACAAAAGTACTAAGAATAGTAACAATTCACATCGAAAGGGAAATTCGACTTAAAAGAATTGAGAGTATATTATACACGATGTACAAGCTTTATTGCGGTTCGACATATCTTTATACGGCAATTTGAACTTCATGAAGCTACTCCGACGTAAATTCAAGTTAACATGAGCAGTTTTGGAATGGTCAAATCAGTATTATAAGAATAGAAAGTTCACAAATCAGTGCTGATGGTCATCCAATTCCTACAAAATCAACTTCAACCATGATAAGATTCTAGCTGCATAAATGGCAACTCCGGGCAATTTAAAGTGTAACACTACCAAAAAGTGTATTGGTGTCTGTTCCGTGTTCATTTAGGCAATTGATGAATATTCAGTTGTGACCCAAGCAGCAGTGTCACACGACTTTTTCAAGTCAGATGCTCTCCTGGTGGTCTTGACACACACAAAATCATCAAGATTACGGAACAGGTAGTGTACTCCACCTGCCTACACAAGTCGTTTGCATCGGAGGTGGTCACTTCATGTTGTTCCCTGTTTTTCTGTAAACAGTAATCGGCACAGCCTCAGAGTTAAGAATATCGCTGATACACAATATATCGTCCACCGCAAAGCACTTCTGCTTAATCCCACACTCCGGCACATGTTGCATTGTCTTTTCTCACGAGAACTGCCATTCCGCTAACACTTACGGCTCAGATTGCTACCTATTCTACTTTACACTAGGTATGGCAGTCATCGCTGAAACAATCGGTTTTCGGTTCCATCGACTTCTTCCAACACAGTTTGACCGGGGATTGTGAAAGCCGCTCAAAATAACCGGTTTCCGAAATAACCGATTTTCGGTATTTTATTCCTATTATTTCCTGTAGTAAACTTAGAAACAATGATCGAAACATTTTGACTCCGTCAGTTTCAAGACTCACAGAATAAAAATTTTAAATTACGTAGTCAAGTAGAAAGACCTTACCCATCCACCGTTCGCTGCTTTTCTCGATAAGTGATAAGTGGTAGACCGCGACAAAAAATCACCAGCGTTCTCCTAGTGATTCGAATTTTTTGAAACTATGCTTAAAAATAGTATTGCATCGGGGATTATACCACTGCCTGAACATTCAGTGCTGAAGGGTGAAAAGTTAGGCTCAATAAATTATTCTTCGTGTTAATTCGTACATTTTCAAGGTCTGAAGGCATGTTGTGTAGACAAAGACAGCAGACCAGGTGCTTTCAACTATGAATGTACTGTTAAGCTTCAAGTTTTCTCCTTACATGATGTCGCAAGTTTGTTGCGGCTTCTCCCATATTTAATCTTTTAAAGCAAATGGAGCATTATACTTCATTGATACCGCACTTCGTAAAATGCTTCCACACAAGAAATGGTGCCGTTCTGTAATACGACTGATGTCCGACTATGACAGTGAGGAACCGTCACATAGACCAGATAGGTCAAGTGTTCACGTAAACTACCTAATACGCCACACCACATAGTAACAGATACATTATTGTAACTTCCTAGTAGATTAAAACTGTGTGCCGGACCGAGACTCGAACTCGGGACCTTTGCCTCCCTCAGGCAAGTGCTCTATCATCTGAGCTACCCAAGCACGACTCACTCCCTGTCCTCTCAGGGTTCGCAGGAGAACTTCTGTGAAGTTTGGAAGGTAGGAGACGAGGTACTGGCAGATGTAAAGCTGTGAGGACTGGGCATGAGTCGTTTTTGGGTAGCTCAGATGGTAGAGCACTTGCCCGCGGAAGGCAAAGGTCCCGACTTCGAGTCTCGGTCCGGCACAAGGTTTTAATGTACCAGGAAGTTTCATATCAGCGCACACTCCGCTGCAGAGTGAAAATCTCATTCTAGATACGTTATTGTCTCAGCAACTCTGCAGCAACTCTTATGTGAGTGTTTCTTGATCGTTTCTATCGATATTGTTATTAAAACAACACTGATCACTTTTCCCATTTTCTAAAATGACGCTATATTTCAAAGTAATGCAAATTTTATGAATAAAAACTACTCTTTCTTGATGGAAAATTTATTTACAAACGAAATATTTTCGCACTGTTGCAATTGATAATTGATTTTTCCGATTTTTTACTTACTTATGAGTGGAAAACAAAACCACCTGTTATAACCGAGACCAAACAAATACCATAAAATACCGATTATTCTGAACTAAAACACCACTATTGGTTTTAACTGGTCTGTTTTTCCCATCCCTACTTCAGACGCAGTTCAGATCTTCCATTGTTGAACGAGACCTGGTCATCAGTAACCCTGTGTTATATCGGCTTCGCTGTAATTCGCCTATTTCCGACTAGAACTAATCGTTATATCATGTGTATGTCCTCCAGAAAGCATTTCCACGTCGCTACTGCTAGTAATAGAAACTGATTTCCTCAGTGTATTTTTCTGAACCAAGTTTCAGTGTGTCCATTTGTGTTTCCCTGAGTTTTTGCAAGTTGTGTAACCGAAACAGGAGATGCAACTGACCCAATTTTAGCTTGCAAGGTGTCGTGATTTTCATGAACAATTTTGATGGAGAACAGACAATGTATTTACCTTAATAGTATTCAAAAGACAAATTTCCTTTTTCTGGCGGACACACGTCCAGATCGTCCACCCTCAAAACTCTGCCATCTCTCTTCCCACATCCACCACTGCTGGAGGCTCACCTCCAACTGCACAACGCTACGCGCTGTTCACATCCTACTGCCCAAAACTACAATAGCAAATATTCCAACAATCCAAACCAGCCACACACTGCACACAGCAGAGTCAGTGATTTTCATACAGAGTGCTACGTGGCGTTACCAACATAAAAACCTAAACAGCCTACCTACAGTGTGAAAACTAATGTAAAGTGTTTTCTCTTACATATATTAACACTGTAATCATGTTATAAAGTGAACATCAAGATACGAAGTGAAACTGATTGTACAGTTAATTGTAAAATAAGAATGCATACCTATTTACCAGGATACGAAATTTTAATAATGATATGAAATATCCTATGTTCCAGGTATTAGAATGTAACAATGGTATAAACTGTGAAATGTAAAAATGCAAGTATATTCTCATACAGGAAAAACTTGATTTTTACTTACCATTGTTGAGGAGAACAGTAAAACATTTATACCTATGTATTTGAGTATTATTCTAAAACAAATCTGAACGCTTCCTGTTAACTGAATAATGAATGAAAAACTTGTGAAACAGTTTTTAGTCACTGGGGACACCGGCTACAAATTTTTCGCTAAAGGGGGAAGGGGGCGTCGTATATTTAAAAATGCAACCCCCAGAATGCAGCATAACTGCAGCCAGAATGGATAAGTTTTCTGGAAAGTATTCCAAGTGCAAAGGAGACGCCATGGGAGGGGCGTTGGTTTGGGCATTGGCAGGAAATATTGCATGAAGTCGTGAAGCTCAATGTGAGTTCATATGAAGAAGCCATGAACCATGGAAATGCGTCGGCAGTGACCATATATGGCCACACATGAGGCCCCGGAGGGCCGTGGCCAGAAACGCCAACGTGGAAGAGACGATGTGGCCTGCTGCGGAGTATGAAGGTGGATGTGGCAGCGGTGGCATCTGAAGCAGAGTTCAGATAGCTGTCCGGAAGGGCATCTGTGCAGGAGAGGCCCAGGGTCTGGACTTGTAGTATTCTCTCTGGCACTGTTCGCATTCACACTTACAAGTGTACCTCCATCCATGAGATTTTTGGACAATCAGGAATAGTGTACATTCACAAAGATCATTTATTCAGTTTTGTTCAGACGAGCATAAAAGACTAGTTATTCAAGTCTTGCCAATATGTTGGTGTATTTCCTGACTGAGTTCCATAATTCCTTCAAAATATTCAGTTAGCCTGCTCCATGTAGCTGACTAGACAGAGCATTCTCAGACCACTCGCTGTATACGACAGGTTAACCCACGTTTTGTTCCGCATCCAAATGTATTTGGTTTGGTGCGTTTTTCCATTAGTTCAATAAACGCAACAGATACACATAACAGAGACTATTTACGTCTGCCAATGCTGAGCCACGACTGTTGAAATCACGTGGTTGTGAGGTGAAGAACTCTTCATGTTCAGAGCACAATTTCATCTGGAAGGTAAGTTCCTTGAAGGTTGGAAATTTGTGGTAAGAACTATGGGACCAAGCTACTTAGGTCATCGGTCCCTAGGCTTACGCACTACTGAGACTAACTTACGCTAAGGACAACACACACACCCATACCCGAGGGAGGACTCGAACCTCCGATGAGGTTAGCGCGCGAACCATGACAAGACTTTTGGACAACATGGTTGTGGAGAGAAGCAGCGATTAGTATGATTAATCAATAATTCGAGAACAGTCTTAATCGCATTTATTATTGTTATAATACCGCCAACCGGTTTCAACCCGCCGAAGGGGTCATCTTCTGGGTGTTTACACCATTGGTCGACTGCTGGTGGTGTCACTCCAGTCTACATAACGCCCAGAAGATGACCCCTACGTCGGGTTGAAACCGGTTGGCGGTATTATAACAACAATAAGTGCGATTAAGGCTGTTCTTGAATTATTGATGACAAGACGTCTCAGACTGCACGGCTACCCCACACGGCTCTTGAAGGTTGTTCGATAGAGACTGGAAAAAGTGAAAACCTGAGGGCACAATATTAGGTGCATAAGGTGGGTGCGGAATGAATCCCCAACCCAACCCCTGCATAGTGTTTTTTGTCAGTCTTACAGAATGCACGCTGGTGATATCGGAGAGTAGCATCACTTCCTGGGTGTTCTTCATGGAGTGCCTCTTCAAGACATCTCAGTTGTTGACAATAAACGACAGCAGTGATGGTTACGCCTTGGGGAAGCAAGTCTTAGTACACTATACTGTCGCCGTTCCACCAAATGTATAACATTAGCTTTTGTTGATGCATGCAAGTCTTTGTATGGGGAGTTGCTGCTTTGTTTGGGCTCAAACGTCCCTTTCCTTTCCTTACATTAGCATAAAGAAACCTTTTATCATCACCAGTAACGATACACGATAGGAATGGTCAATGTTGGTCACGATCCAATGGCTGGCGAGCATTCAGAGATGCACATATAGCCACCTGCTGATTTTCGTGATTTCGGCTTAAAGCAAACAGTACCCATACACCCGATTTTTTAACCTGTCCATTGCATGCAAATGTCAAACGTGTCTGATCATAGTTCATCACATTTGCAAGTTCTGCAGTACAATGACGTAGATCATTGTGGATTAATACGTTTAATTGAACTTCATCAAACCCTGAAGGTCTTTCTGAACGTGGAGAGTCACTAATGTCAAAACGATTCTGCTTAAAACGATAGAACCATTTTTTTGCCGTGTTCGGTCTAATGATATTATCCTCACACACAGTGCAAATGTTCCTGCTGGCCTCCGCTGCTGTTATCCCTCTACAGAACTGAAATAGAAGAATATGTCGGAGATGTGCCTATTTCTTCAATAGGGCCTCCATTTTCCGGCATTCACAGCTCCACTCGTTATCTCCAAATGACATAATGATAATATGTAATGTAATATGTCCGACTGCGGCCACTTTCGCCAATGCACAGCGAGCGGCCGAGGAGGAGAAGGAAGCCAGGCACCCTGGGACGAGCCCCGGAGGAGAGGGCACTGCAGTCATTCTACAAGGACACAATGGGAAGCCAGGGTGGACGAACACGCCTCCATCATGGAGGGACATGATGTGAAGTGCCTGTCTGACAATGAGAAGCGTTCCAAGAACTGATGGACACCTACAGCCATTAGGACGGAACTCCAAGAATGTACACGCGAAACCATCTGAGTTCTTCTGGCCTAACGGCAGTAATTTTACCTGCCTTAGAAAGCAGGAATTTGCCAACATTTCCAGCACCGCACGGGCACAGCGAGGAGTATACACATAGAGCTGGAAATTGGCACAGGGAGGTGTCCGAAAGAAGTCAGCGTTCTTAACCCTTTGTGCGTCACAGTTAGGAAAAAATTGGGGAAATTTTTTTGTGATGAATATTTACTGTATATGTTGCACATATTCCATATCCATTGCAAATTGGTTAATAAATGAAATAATGATTCCAAATGACATCATTAGAAGTTACATAACAATTACTCAAAAAAATGCATACATAACTGTATTGTAATCTTACCGTATTTCTTTCCCTTGCCCTTGAGGAACTACATAAAGTTGGTTCCATAACCAAGAATTTCAGTATACACAGAATAAAACTAAACACAACAGTTACTATTCACTCACAAATGCAGTAGCACAACTCACGACAATTCTCTGTTCTGCACTTCAAACAAACGCCGAGTCATGGAAGCAAATGCCACTGTGATCTGATGGCCAAACTTGGAACTACGTGAAGCGATGCCAAACAGTATCATTGAAGCATTGGGAAGCTCAAAAAAGCCAGGAATACTTAATGATGCCATTCGGAATCGCAGACGCAGAAAAGGTTAAGAAGATGTTTTTCTCGACAGTAAGTACCGTTCTTATAAATCAGGGACGCCGGCAGATTTTGAGACGGAGCCCAAACAAGAGTCGGTCCAGGACTCGTGCAAAGAGAGTGGTTACAAAGAAGTGTTGTGTAGTCTCCCAGCAGCCTCGGAATGCAGGAAAAGATCTTAAGAATGTGAAACCGTGAGAAAGATGCCGATTCGCGAGGCACACGCCAGATAGGGAATTTCCACCCCGCACAGAGGCGTGGCTATGGAACGGCAATCTGTCACTGGACTGAACTGAAAATTTCGACCGCCAATGACAACACCGAGAGGAAGAATATTTCGAAGGGTAGTTGTGCTCAGAGATAGAGAAGAAGAGAAGCAGGGGTAGTAGATGAGACACCGCGGAAGCGAGAGGACATGGACGCTCTTCCACCCATCGTCAGCATCCGCCTTCCGACACTGTGATACCACAGCTTCGGCCACGCAACCCACAGTGCGGTGATAACGCGGAAGTCGTACCCGGGCTGCGCCGCAAAGCCGCGATTGCTGATAAGGCAGCCAATCCGTGCAGCACAGGTCCAAGGCTACGCGCCGCACCGACGCAGCGTCTGCCACCGACAGCAGTATAAGGAGAACGATAACGAAGAATGGTGAGGCGATTCCTTCCCTCCTCCTTCCCCTTAATAACTGAGTCGTGTCTTATTTTATTTTTTTTTTTTTTTTTTTTTTTTTTTTTTTGTCATAAGTCTACTGACTGGTTTGATGCGGCCCGCCACGAATTCCTTTCCTGTGCTAACCTCTTCATCTCAGAGTAGCACTTGCAACCTACGTCCTCAATTATTTGCTTGACTTATTCCAATCTCTACAGTTTTTGCCCTCTACAGCTCCCTCTAGTACCATGGAAGTCATTCCCTCATGTCTTAGCAGATGTCCTATCATCCTGTCCCTTCTCCTTATCAGTGTTTTCCACATATTCCTTTCCTTTCCGATTCTGCGTAGAACCTCCTCATTCCTTACCTTATCAGTCCACCTAATTTTCAACATTCGTCTATAGCACCACAACTCAAATGCTTCGATTCTCTTCTGTTCCGGTTTTCCCACAGTCCATGTTTCACTACCATACAATGCTGTACTCCAGACGTACATCCTCAGAAATTTCTTCCTCAAATTAAGGCCGGTATTTGATATTAGTAGACTTCTCTTGGCCAGAAATGCTTTTTTTGCCATAGCGACTCTGCTTTTGATGTCCTCCTTGCTCCGTCCGTCATTGGTTATTTTACTGCCTAGGTAGCAGAATTCCTTATCTTCACTGACTTCGTGACCATCAATCCTGATGTTAAGTTTCTCGCTGTTCTCATTTCTACTACTTCTCATTACCTTCGTCTTTCTCCGATTTACTCTCAAACCATACTGTGTACTCATTAGACTGTTCATTCCGTTCAGCAGATCATTTAATTCTTCTTCACTTTCACTCAGGATAGCAATGTCATCAGCGAATCGTATCATTGATATCCTTTCACCTTGTATTTTAATTCCACTCCTGAACCTTTCTTTTATTTCCATCATTGCTTCCTCGATGTACAGATTGAAGAGTAGGGGCGAAAGGCTACAGCCTTGTCTTACACCCTTCTTAATACGAGCACTTCGTTCTTGATCGTCCACTCTTATTATTCCCTCTTGGTTGTTGTCCATATTGTATATGACCCGTCTCTCCCTATAACTTACCCCTACTTTTTTCAGAATCTCGAACAGCTTGTACCAATTTATATTGTCGAACGCTTTTTCCTGGTCGACAAATCCTATGAAAGTGTCTTGATTTTTCTTTAGCCTTGCTTCCATTATTAGCCGTAACCTCAGAATTGCCTCTCTCGTCCCTTTACTTTTCCTAAAGCCAAACTGATCGTCACCTAGCGCATTCTCAATTTTCTTTTCCATTCTTCTGTATATTATTCTTGTAAGCAGCTTCGATGCATGAGCTGTTAAGCTGATTGTGCGATAATTCTCGCACTTGTCAGCTCTTGCCGTCTTCGGAATTGTGTGGATGATGCTTTTCCGAAAGTCAGATGGTATGTCGCCAGACTCATATATTCTACACACCAACGTGAATAGTCGTTTTGTTGCCACTTCCCCCAATGATTTTAGAAATTCTGATGGAATGTTATCTATCCCTTCTGCCTTATTTGACCGTAAGTCCTCCAAAGCTCTTTTAAATTCCGATTCTAATACTGGATCCCCTATCTCTTCTAAATCGACTCCTGTTTCTTCTTCTATCACATCAGACAAATCTTCACACTCATAGAGGCTTTCAATGTATTCTTTCCACCTATCTGCTCTCTCCTCTGCATTTAACAATGGAATTCCCGTTGCACTCTTAATGTTACCACCGTTGCTTTCAATGTCACCAAAGGTTGTTTTGACTTTCCTGTATGCTGAGTCTGTCCTTCCGACAATCTTTTTCGATGTCTTCACATTTTTCCTGCAGCCATTTCGTCTTAGCTTCCCCGCATTTCCTATTTATTTCATTCCTCAGCGACTTGTATTTCTGTATTCCTGATTTTCCCGGAACATGTTTGTACTTCCTCCTTTCATCAATCAACTGAAGTATTTCTTCTGTTACCCATGGTTTCTTCGCAGCTACCTTCTTTGTACCTATGTTTTCCTTCCCAACTTCTGTGATGGCCCTTTTTAGAGATGTCCATTCCTCTTCAACTGTACTGCCTACTGCGCTATTCCTTATTGCTGTATCTATAGCGTTAGAGAACTTCACACGTATCTCGTCATTCCTTAGTACTTCCGTATCCCACTTCTTTGCGTATTGATTCTTCCTGACTAATGTCTTCAACTTTAGCCTACTCTTCATCAGTACTATATTGTGATCTGAGTCTATATCTGCTCCTGGGAACGCCTTACAATCCAGTATCTGATTTCGGAATCTCTGTCTCACCATGATGTAATCTAATTGAAATCTTCCCGTATCTCCCGGCCTTTTCCAAGTATACCTCCTCCTCTTGTGATTCTTGAACAGGGTATTTGCTATTACTAGCTGAAACTTGTTACAGAACTCAATTAGTCTTTCTCCTCTTTCATTCCTTGTCCCAAGCCCATATTCTCCTGTAACCTTTTCTTCTACTCCTTCCCCTACAACTGCATTCCAGTCGCCCATGACTATTAGATTTTCGTCCCCTTTTACATACTGCATTACCCTTTCAATATCCCAATACACTTTCTCTATCTGTTCATCTTCAGCTTGTGACGTCGTCATGTATACCTGATCGTTGTCGGTGTTGGTCTGCTATCGATTCTGATTGGAACTACCCGGTCACTGAACTGTTCACAGCAACACACCCTCTGCCCTACCTTCCTATTCATAACGAATCCTACACCTGTTCTACCATTTTCTGATGCTGTTGATATTACCCGATATACTCATCTGACCAGAAATCCTTGTCTTCCTTCCACTTCACTTCACTGACCCCTACTATATCTAGATTGAGCCTTTGCATTTCCCTTTTCAGATTTTCTAGTTTCCCTACCACGTTCAAGCTTCTGAAATTCCACGCCCCGACTCGTAGAACGTTATCCTTTCGTTGATTATTCAATCTTTTTCTGATGGTAACCTCCCCCTTGGCAGTCCCCTCCCGGAGATCCGAATGGGGGACTATTCCGGAATCTTTTGCCAATGGAGTGATCATCATGACACTTCTTCAATTACTGGCCACATGTCCTGTGGATACACGTTACGTGTCTTTAATGCAGTGGTTTCCATTGCCTTCTGCATCCTCATGTCGTTGATCATTGTTGATTCTTCCGCCTTTAGGGGCAATTTCCCACCCCTAGGACAAGAGAGTGCCCTGAACCTCTATCCGCTCCTCCGCCCTCTTTGACAAGGCCGTTGGCAGAATGAGGCTGACTTCTTATGCCGGGACCGAAGACGTTTTGATTATGAATCAAAGACGCTACCCCCTTTTGTTTATTTTTATTTTTATTTAAATCCAATGAACCGCTGCAGGAGCAGGACGACGGGTAGGGCAGGGGTCGACACCCGAAGCCTGGGCATCCCGCAGCCACGCCCAAGCAACGTATTCGAGTTCGAGGATCGAAGGATCAGGAAGAGGATGTAGTGGGTTTGTCGATGTTGTTTTATTTATTTATTTATTTAATTTTTATAACATTTTTTTGTATTATAGATTTATTTTTGTTTCATTACAAAGAAAGATCCTACAACTGCCGTAGCCGAGCGTCCGAGTCGTCTTCTCGTCTGTTGGGAGGGGTTCCCCCCTATTCCGTCCGTAGAGGATCAATATGCTCCAGGATTCGTCTTCATTTTCAGCGTTTCGTACCCGGAACGCCCCAGTGAGCAGGAGGATCCGCAAATAATGAACCTAAATAATTTGCGAAACGAGTTCTGTATTTCGGGTGGCGGCTGAAAGCTGTATGTGTCGTCATCAATAGGGGCCAAAAGTCGAGTGTGCCTTTGCGAGCATCGCAAAATATGTAGTAAACGGCCATGCCTTTTAGCCAGTTAACGGCGTTCGTTCTGGTTGATGGAAAGTATATGCCGTCGGGGTGCAATACGTCATCAGGAGAGATAGACTCCGGCAATCGCCGCAAGAGTGATGCCAGCATGCGCTGCGTCAGTAGGCAGCACTCGCTGGTCGGCACACGTCAGACGGTGTGCATCCGAGTCAGCGACTGAGCATGTCGGACACAAGGGGTCGTCCGTCAGATGTATGGAATGTAACCTCTGACGAGTAGCGAACTTCCCATTCACAACCACGTACCACAATGAACGCACCGTCGTAGGTAGAAAAGGCGTGTGTACCGCTCGCCACACCGTGTTCCAGGCAACTTCAGGATGTCTGTGGGTGACCGTATTTACAGGTTGCCGCTGTTGATAGAGGCGATAATAGTCATTTGTGCTGGGCATCCGTGTCGTCGGAAGTTCTGACCGTAAGTAGCTGAAGTCAATAAAGAGCTCTCTGATGTGGGTGAGTGCCGGTGAAATGTGTCCTACAGAAACCGGGGGATGCAGAGAGTGTGGTGCCACTTCCGCTATCAGGGTGCCCGTCAGAGTGGCATGGGCAGAGGTCCACGTACGACGCATAGTGTTGAGATAAAGCGATCGCGCACGGTTATATACGTGAATTAAACCGATACCGCCCGCCCGCTGCGGCAGTGTCAGGGCGGCGTATCGGACTTTATAAACCAGACCGGTGCTTACGAAATGTCCATATGCTGCTTGAAATCTGTCGGCCATCGTAGATGTCAAGGGAAGGATATGCGCAAAATAGTTCAGTTTTGAGACAAGATAGGTGTTGACATAACGTGTTCTGAGGAGCATATCCAAGCGACGCAGTTTGTTGTCCTGCAGCAGAGCACGTGTCTGGTGTAGGAGCCGGCGGTACGTAGCCGCCGCCGTGCGGCGGACATTGCTATAGAATTGCACTCCTAAACACTTGAGTACGGGCACTTTGTCAAAGGGCACCACCGTTGTGTGGGAAATCCCCCCTCCGACATCCATGTATTTTGTCTTCTTCACGTTGATGACGCTCCCAGCGACCGCCCCGTACTGGCGTAGCCACTGTAGCGCCATATGCATTTCATCCTCTGATCTGGCCAGGAACACCACGTCATCGGCGAATGCACCACAACAAAAGGTCACGTCCCGCAAGGAGATACTAGTTAATCGCTGCCGTAGACCATGTAAAGCTGGTTCAAGCGCTGCAGCAAATAATATACCCTACAGGGGGCACCCTTGTCGCACTGACCGTCCAACAACAATGTGACCAGACTGATAACCGTTGACCATGATGCGGGAGCGCGCTCCGTGGACCAGTCGAGGGACCACCTGTGCAGACTCCGGAGAGAGGCCCATGTGTTGCAAAACTACGCGTCAGAAGCCGTGGTCTACGCGGTCGAATGCGTGGTCGAAATCTACGGCGACAAGGGCGCCTCGTATTTTGCAGGCTGCCGTCAAAGCAATTACGTCGCGGTATGCTCCTAACGCTGACACCACCTAAACATGTCTGATTGGTGTGGATGGCTTTCCCAGTAGCGGTGTGGAGACGCGCGCGGAGGATACGGGCGAAGATCTTGTAGTCGTGGTTGAGGAGTGTGAGTGGGCGAAAATCCTGCCACTTACAACCACCATTCGGTTTCGGAACTGGGATCAAGATGCCTTCTGTGAATTCTGTGGGGACAGTGAAATCAGGGCGGATCAGGTCTTGAAACATTTGGAGCCATTTGTCACCCAAAAGGTGGTAAAAAGTGCGGTAGAATTCCAGGGGTAAACCGTCTGGTCCAGGCGACTTGTTCGGTGCTCCACGTGCCAAGGCCGATGTCAGCTCGTCGGGTGTAATGGGCAACAGCAGACTATCATCGGGTGCCACGTCCCGAGGGGCGGGAAAATCGTGCAACAGCTCGTCATAATCACGTACATTTCGCGGATCTTCCATGTACAAGGTCCCATAGTGTCTGGCGAACGTGTTCGCGAAGGCTCTTTGTGTCACTGCGCGCCCGCCGTCCGTGTTTACCGCCGTAATGAGCTGACGTTTGCGGTGGCGCCTCTCGCGCACAATGTGATACACTGACGCTGTTTCGTTGGGGATACAGTCTTGCACTCGCGCACGGATGCGGACACCGTCTAGCTGCTCTGTGCTGATGCGAAGTAGACGAGCTTTGATGCGTTGTACGGACATCTGACGTTCGGGAGACGGCGGTTGCGTCGCCAGCTCACGTAACGCTGTATAGTAAAATTCCGATGTTGCCCTTTGCCAGTTCGATCTGTCACGCCCGTAGGCCATCAAGGTCCTTCTGAGTGCAGGTTTGACACATCCCAGCCACCACAGCAACGTGGAAGCATACATAGGCAGGCGCCTGATACATCGACGCCACGTGTCAGTGACTGCTCGCCGACACGCTTCCTCGCGAAGGAGGGAGACGTTCAGCGTCCACGGGCCCTTGCTGCGTCTTGTGAGTTGTCTGGGTAAGATGACAGTGCAGATGTACGCGAGATGGTCCGTGAAGGCCGTCGGCCAGAGTTCTGCATCACAGGTTGCTGTGCGGAGGCCACGTGAGACGTATATCCGGTCCAGACGACTGGCAGAATGGCTGGTAAAATGCGTATATCCACTCTGGGTCCAATGATGTAAGAGCCATGTGTTGTGGAGCGCGAGGTCACGTATCAATGCTTGTAGAGCCGGGCATGGGACGTAATGCGGTATCTGGTCCTCGGGCCGCAGAACACTGTTAAAATCGCCGCCCACTATGTAATGGTCCATATTTCCTTGCAAAAGTGGGGCTACCTCCTCCGAATAGAAGACATTCCTGTCACCACGGTGCGAATTACCGGAGGGAGCGTAGACGTTAATGAGGCGCACTGCGCCAAGTGTAAGTGCGATGCCTCGCCCGTTCGGCAAGTACGTCTCGTCCGTCGCGTCTATGCCATCTCGGAGAAGGATGGCCGTTCCTCCTGCGACATCACCTACGGGGAGGCTCTACGTGGTGTAGCCATATACGTCTAAACACAGCTCGGGACGGACCTCCTGGAGAAGGGCAATGTCCAAGTCTGCCGCTCTGATCATGTCGTGTAACATGCGGGTCTTGACAGTGGAGTGGACACCATTTACATTGACTGTTCCCACACGGTATGACTGAGACATATCAAGTGGCGGAGGCAGTGTGCCGGTGCAATCCCACAGTGATCTCACACACCACACACCACACAGCCATCCATCTGCATGCTGTGCATTACTGTGCCGTAGGAGTCCCTGACTGGCAGAGCCCTCCGGGCACAATGTCAGCCATGGGCTCTGGTGGAGATATCGATGTTTGCTGTGCATCATCTGCCTCCATATCGTCTGCCCAATCACCAAGAGACGATTGTGCTGTCATTGGGGGCTGATCGCTTTCACAGGAGCCCACATTTTGGGAGTCGACGCAGTGCGCCTCGTTTTCTGGGCCACCAGATTTAGGAGAGTGTTCCTTGTCGCCCGCATCTCGTGGTCGTGCGGTAGCGTTCTCGCTTCCCACGCCCGGGTTCCCGGGTTCGATTCCCGGCGGGGTCAGGGATTTTCTCTCCCTCGTGATGGCTGGGTGTTGTGTGCTGTCCTTAGGTTAGTTAGGTTTAAGTAGTTCTAAGTTCTAGGGGACTTATGACCACAGCAGTTGAGTCCCATAGTGCTCAGAGCCATTTGAACCATTTGTTCCTTGTCTTCAGGCACCTTCTGGTGAATGATGCCACTGGAGTCCGTTGCAATTGTGGGCGAGTCAACGAATTCGGTGTCTTCCGCCGGCTTCACATCCCTGTCCTGTTCTTCAGCTGACAATCGCCTCTTCTTGTGTCGCTTGGGTGATTTTTGCTTTCGGGTCCGAGATTCGACATCCACTGGAGGGCGGGGCTCGACACAGTCTCGGTCGCTAGGAACCCCTGTGTCTGATCCCGACAGTGACGGTGGCTGGGTGCCCACGACGCTGCGGTGGGCAGAGGCTGTAGGAACCTCTGCACCGTTGGGCTGCGGCGGCGTCGACGGCGCTGACTCTCGAACGGAGCTGGCAGCGGCTTGAGGAGGTAGCAGGTTTTGATCATCCATCACATCATGTCGTGCCGCCTCCACATATGTTAGCGGGAGAGAGGTCATAGTGGATCGTTGGGGAAGTTCATTGCGGAGCACCTGAACGAGGCGGCGCTTCAGACACTCAGTTCTAACATGGCCCACCTGGCCGCAGCCCGAGCAGGTCC
The DNA here is from genome assembly GCF_023898315.1 of Schistocerca nitens. Classification (NCBI taxonomy): domain Eukaryota; kingdom Metazoa; phylum Arthropoda; class Insecta; order Orthoptera; family Acrididae; genus Schistocerca; species Schistocerca nitens. The sequence continues at coordinate 742,384,297 of NC_064618.1, read as the reverse complement.
TCGGTTGTCCATCATATATAACAATTGCGCGGCAGCCACCAACGAAAACATATGATGGAACGTGCTTCTTAAGTTCTATGCGCACTTGTCGTACCCCGTTAAGGACAGGGTACGTTTCGAATGTGTTCCATTTCTCCTCTGTGTGGCTCAGAACTGTGCCGTATGGCCGCAGCGCCTCAACGACTAGGTTGGCAGGAACTTCGAACGGTAGTTCAAAGATGCGCACGGTAGGCACCCCCAGACCAGCATGGTCAACTCCTACCACGCTCACGTTACCGTCTGCGTGACAGAAGCGAAAGCCGTTTGCAGATCGTTGGAGTAATCTGTCGCAGGCCGCTTCGTCGATCAGTTTGAGGTACACTGTGCTGTTTACAATAGACAGATGAATTCCTATCAGTTCTTGTGGTTCGATGTGCATGATGTCTCGTAGAAACCGTTCAATTTCATGGGCCTTCGGTCTTGTGTACGATGCGTCGAACGTTAGTTTGATTGTAGCTTTTCGATATGAGAACGCCATGTCGGGTCGGTACAAGTACTATACGGCAAGACAACGACGCGACCGCGCGCTAGCGGGTAAACAACAACACCTGCGGAGCACTGCCCGGCGCGCCGAGCCCGTCCGCACGGTAACACGGCTGAAAGCCGACTGCCCCTAGACCACGGGTGCATCGTGTTTACGCTTAGTAAAGTCGGCCCTGAGATTTATAATTTTGTTTTGGTTTGTGTGAACAGCACGAAGATAAATACCTCTCTTTCATGTCTTGATCATATATGCAATCTTTACATTTCATACGAGGGCAATCCGAAAGTAAGGTCTCCTATTTTTTTTATAAGTACATAGACCTGTTTATTTCTACAATGGTTTACATCAGTTTACAGGTACCTGTTTTTTGACATAATCACCATTTCTGCCGTTGAATTTTTGTAGACGCTGTGGCAGTTTTTGTATGTCCATGTCATACCAGCTCGCCGCCATGCTGTTTAGAAAGTTATGAACCTCCTCTTTTACCTCGTCGTCGCAGCTGAATCGCTGGGACCACAATTAACGCTGACAGGTACTGTGAGACTCTGAAAAAACTCAAACGGGCAATTCAGAACCGGGGAAGAGGAATGTTGAGCAAGGGCATACACATTCTCCATGACAAACGCTCGCCCACACATCGCTCGGCAAACCGTTGCTCTCCTGCAACAGTTTCAGTGGAACACAATCTCCCAACCACCCTATAGTACCAACTTGCCGCCCTGTGACTATCACCTGTTCCCTAGATTAATAGAACATTTGGCCGGAAAGCGATTCAGCTCCGACGTCGAGGTGAATGAAGAGGTTCATAACTTTCTGAACCGCATGGCGGCGAGCTGGTATGACATGGGCATAAAAAAACTGCCACAGCGTCTACAAAAATGCGTGGACAGAAATGGTGATTATGTCGAAAAATTGCTAAATGTTCAAGCTGTAAACTGATGTAAACCATTTTGGAAATAAACAGGTCTATGTACTTATAAAAAAATAGGAGACCTTACTTTTGGGATTACCCTCGTACATGAACCCCTTAATTACGAACCACTTGTATTTGATTTCATTTCATTATTGATACTGGGAGAGGAATTCGCAGTTTACTACATTTTTTGGCGCCCAGCGTTCGGCGACCTGAATGGTAAAGTTTCATAGTATCTGATGTCACATACATAATTTCTCGAGTTGACCACATTTTTGGCGTCCAACATGGGGCGCCCTAATTGGTAAAATTTCACAGTATCTGATGTCACAAAATAATTTCTCGAGTTCAGAACAGTAAACTCAAATAGGTAGTATTCATGTTGGATCTCCAGCCGGAACATGTCATCATCTGGACACAATATTTCAACGATTCACCTGGCCGCCATCTTCAGGTGAAATCAAACACGCCGCAGCAGCTCCTTTATACACCAACCGTAAGTCCACCGATCGTGCGCGAACATAACTGCCCTCTAGCGACAGGCGCAATAGAGCACTGGTGGTGAAAGGTCGCATAAACGATAAATCGATCTCAAACACTATTGGCAGTTTTTTTATGAGCGAAATAACTACAGTTGTTTCTTAATGTCGAACACAACAAGGTTCCAACTCTTACGTAAACGAACCCCTTATCTCTGTTTATGATATTCTCAGATAGCAAGATTTCAATGGCTTCTTTCACTACACAGTCCCAATATCGCAACGCAGCGGCAACCACTTGTGTCTCATCGTACATCACATTGTGTCCTTCAGTAAGACAATGTTCCGCCACTGCAGATATTTCTGGCTGAAATAAACGTGTGCGAAAATGTTGCTCCACGCAACGATCCTGGACTGTACAAATCGTTTGTCCCATATAGGATTTCTCGCAATATTAGGGAATCTTGTAGACCTCGTGCTTTCTCAAATCCTAATCATCCTTCAATCAGTCCAGCAGAGTTCTGGTCTTAGTCAGTTGAGGAAATACACTTTTAATATCAAATTTCTTTAAAAGTCTCCCTATTTTTGAAGATATACTCCCTGAAAAAGGTAGGAATGCCATCGATTTGCTTGTGTCTTCTGTTGGTTCCCGCGAATGTCCAGTCTGTAGAGTGTGACAGATCTGATTGTCAGTATAACCTTCTGCTTGAACACAGCTTTTAGATGATTCATATCTGAGCCATGCTGCGGCTCGCGTTGGTGCTGTTTGTAGGTTTCCGTCCTGTTTTGAGGCCAGACCGAATCGTTTAGTTGACATGGTTGCGCTTGTTTGTCTTCTTCTCGTGTTGACTGGCGTCACTTGGTTTCGCAAGTGTTGCCTGTCCGCTAGTGGCAGCAGCGGCGGTTATCGATATGTAGTAACTTTGGCTCTGTCTTTGGGGCGACATCGTTGTTCTTCCGGGTCGTATCAGTGTGCAGTTCTGTTGGGGACTCAGGAGGAGCCAGGTCCGCACAGTACGGAAACATGCCAGGATCGCTAGGGCATGCATGGACTGCCGGATCGAAGGCCTGTGGTCAAGAGGGTGCACGACCTCGTCGTAAATCGGATACTGCAAGTTTTAAGTTGAATGCATTTGGATTCAAGTAGAGAAACCTCCACCATTGTGAGATCTTGCCATTGTCCAGTGACTTGGATTCGTGTTGCTGCTCGTAGTGTTGCCGAGGCGAAGAGCAGCGAGTGGAGTGCTTGGTGAAGGTGGATCTGATTAGCTTTCCTGGACTTCCAATTACTATTTATTGCGTTCAGTTTGTTACTATTTGTTAAGTTCAACCAGGGGAATTTCTCCTGCCTCGTGGCCGCTAGCGTCCCAGTTACCTGCCCTGGGGGTTTGAGTATGTAACGGCAGTGTACATTTCCTCGCCTTGCTTCTGCTGTCCGGCGAGGCGTGTAGTTTTGACAGCTTTCTTGATTGTAGGTTGGATGGCGATTCTTCTACTCTGGTGGTAGTGATTCCTATCTCGTTCTGGGCGCTCTAAGCACAGTATTCTTCCCGTGGAGTCCAGACCGCCGGTTCCGGCTTTGGCGTATTTTTACATCTTTTCAATTGGTTTATTGAACGTCAGGTAGCCTCAGCAAGATTATAATTAGTCATTCGTTAGACTGCCACTAGTCTGAGTTACCATCTTGTGAAGTGAATGCAACTCTTGGCTGCCAATCTCATCGCTCGCGAAAGTGTTTTTGCCGGACCTACCTAGAGGTCGATTCCTGGTGCACCGTCTGTGACTGGCCCTTGTGTTTTATTATTGTATTTGCTGTTTTATTGTATGTTTGTAAATTTTTTTTATATAATTGCCATTCTTGAGTCAAACTATCTGCATTTGAGATGGCGTAAGCTGTTTACCAATGTACGTAGGACTCCGTTGCGTTGGTAAGGTGGATGACAACTTGATGCATGAAGATATCGGTCTGTATGCGTGGGCTTACGATAAACACTATTTCCTAATGTCCCATCATCCCTCCTGTAGACCAAGACATTTAAAAAGGGAAATTTTACATCGTTTTCAACTGCCATCGTGAATTTAATATTGGGATGCAGTCAATTAAAATCATCTAGGAAACGATCCAGAGCATCCCTCCCATAAGGCCATACCATAAACGTATCGTCGACGTATCTCCAGAAACAAGTTGGTTTTAAGAACGCCCTCTTCTGTATCATGTCCCCAAAATCTTCCATAAACATATTGACGACTACGGAGGTAATGGACTCCCCATAGCCACTCAGTCAGCTTGTTCAAAGTATTTGTCATTAAATAAAAAATACGTCGACTTCAACACTTGGCGACAAAGCATAGTTGTCTCTTCGTCCAGTTTTTCACCAATTAACTGCAAAGAATCTTCAAGAGGAACTTTGGTAAACAGAGACACAATATCGAAACTAACGAGAAAGTCTGTGGGACTGAGTCAGACAGACTTCAAACGCTGAATAAAAACCACAGAACTGGAAATATGGTGTTCGCAATTTCCGTCATGGCGACTGAGAATGGACGCTAAATACTCGGCTAAATTGTAAGTAGGTGCTCCCAAATGGCCTGTAGAGATTTGTGGCGAATGTAAATAACTCTCGCATCAGCTTCTGAACGAAGTTTTTCAGGATGAGTTTTTAACTTCCTTCTTTGGTTACTGGCCTTCTGTTTTGAAATTGTAGTTAAGTTGCGTACTGTAATCTGACCTTTGTTATTAGCCTGTTCGTCAGTAGTTCTAAATTAACTGAAAGCTGAGGCACAGAGATTCTTGCTGTTTGGAATGTCTGGCTGCAAATGTTGGCGCCAAGTGCTTAGCGAGGCGCGGAAGCCTTGAATCATCCTCTGTGAACACAAGAGTGGGCAACGCAGGGGCAGTATGGCACTAGCTGCCTTTGTTTAAGTTTATTAAAATTTCTTATCCTACCCTACCACACACAGAACAGTAATTCGTTGACCCATAAATGAGTTGCCACATAATTTTAAATTTATGGGGAGCTGGGTGGGGGTGGAGGGGTGTGAGGGCGAGGTTAACTGTTTAAAGATGCAGGCTGTACAAGTGAGCAGTGATGTCAAGGTTTTCGAATTTCTCACAATTTTAAAGTGGGATGCCCCGCCATTTCCAAAACTCCTACTTCTGATACTGGAGTTTTGAATTTCCTGTTGTATCCGACCTAGTACAAGTGGCCTACTTCTGCCATCTTGGACTATGATTTCACAGGGTGAAGGAAGGGTGGGGTGTGAAATATGGCAGCGTTGCATGATGTCAGCAGGCTATCTGATCAGTTACAGTAATAGGAAATTTGGCAACATCGCAGACTTCTCCGGTATAAACAAATCCCTGCTACTGGTACTTACTGTGAGAGGGCGCTCGAGAATCGGAGCCTCCACGGTGTGGTTCTGGAGGTCGCAAGGCAGGCCTGCCCGTGATAAACGCAGCAGGAGAGACGGTTGTAATGCCCTCTGCTGGCGCCCTGTTTCGCCCTAATGATGACGCATTACACCGGCCAGACTTAATGCTGCCGCAACTCATCTCTCGTTATTGCGTTTTCGACGAAAGCTCCCATTGCTCCATTAGTCGCTCTCTCCATTACTTCCCTCTTTCCGTTTCTCTCTCCCTATCTCGCGTTAAAATTCATCTTGCGAGTGCTCAAAGCTTTTGACTCCTCTTATACTTCGCATGTGCCTGAAAATGAATGATACCCCGGTCGTAATGTATTTTGCAATTGCACTACTTTAATTCGACGTAACATGTTTTGCGTCAATTTACAGCATTTTCGGTGGGGAAAGTTTCGTCTCCTTCCATCATTCAGGTATCCTGTACCACACACCGGTAACAAGCTTTCATCATTTTATATTATATCATATTTACGTAGATTTTAGTGACATTTATCAGGTAAGGATTTTCGCAATTTCTGTTGACATGGCTACTAAACAGAAAATAGTGACTAGACTTGCCAGATGCTATGATTTTGCATGTACAAAAATCGGAACCAATAAATAAATTTTACGTTTTAGTTACTAGTAAAGCGCATTGTTGCCAGATTACAATGATCAACAATTAGTCAAATAATTGAAAAAATGTATCCGTTGATCCATTATGGACGTGGGAAAGCTGCGACTGCCATGAATAAAGATTTTAAAAAGTGAATGCGACAAGTCACATTTCCTTCATATTCGTATTGGCTGTCTAGTATCACTTAAAAATTTCAGTTCCGCTTCTTTCTTAGTTTTTTCCTATTTTTCCAGTACTGCTTCATGTTTTCCTCATTTTCTCTTTTCCTTTGTTGTGATCATTTTGTGCCTAATTTCTTATATCTTCTGTCTTGAAAACTTTCTCAATTCATTGTTTTATTCTGAAAAGGTATTCTTCTGTCATTTACGATTCTTTGATGTTGTTTCTTTGTAATTGTTTTCTAATGTCTGTAATAAGTGCTAATGCCAATTTTTCTTCCTCCGGAAACAGAGGAATATTTGTTTCGTTAGCCTGTTCTCACTCATTCAGTAGATTTGTCCAATGAAGATTAATTATAGCTGTGCCGTTACTTCTGATGTTTTTTTCTATATTTTTGAAGACATCTCCGTTGCTTTTCATTTTCCAAACATATGTAATTTGTACTGCACTCATTATTTTCCAACAATCTCTCTCGCACGTATTTCTATGCTGTCTGGCCTACAGTCCATTGTTAAGCAGTCACATGTACAAATACATAAATATTCTGAGCTTACCACTATTGTACAGTTATGCACTTCTGGTTGTAGATACTTTTTCGTCAAACGATATGATTTTTTATGTCATTAAATCTTACATCTATTGCAAATACTTCTAGTCCAATCTGCTATATAGTTTCCGCAAGATATTTAAATTTGTTAATTCACTTTACGTTTTCAGTTTGTATTTCTATCATTTTGCTACATTTTTGTACTTCTTTTTATATTTTCTTTTTCTATCAAAATTTGAGACTAGTTATACTCACTATTTTTCCTCCAAGATTTATTTGAGGTAATTGCTTCTGTCACATTTTCTGGAAGTATAGTAAAATCTTGAAATGTATTCACAAACTGCGAATACCATGAAGCATCATCTGTATTGTGTCCTAGAGACACGGAAATTTTTGCCAGACGGGGGCTCGAACCCAGATCTCCTGCTTACTGGAAGCGGTCGCTTAACCACTTCGGCTATGCATGCACGCCTACCGGACCATTCAAAACTTTCACATGTCATGGCGTCTACTCACTCACCGCTCGTATACCGTTCGTGTGATTATCGCATAGGGAGAGTGTCTTTCTCGTCAGTTTGCCTTACTTTGGCAGTCAATACAGAGTCTGTATTTGACAGCGTCTGTGTAATCCAAGACAAATGTCCTTCAGGCATGCGTTTTTTTGTTAAATTTTCTTGTATTTCTATAAGCTGGGATTTTTCAAACGTTCACTTACAAGAGAAGAAAAATCATTTTACTATTACCGATCACGGTCATCACACATCGGATCTAATGATCTAATGGCAAAGCGTGTACCTCTAAAGCGGAGGGCTGTGGGATCGAATCCCAATCGGATCACTGATCTTTAAGGCGAGCGTTTAACCTTTCCTTCACTTCTGAACGTTGTGAGGAGGAATTACAGGTGCTTCCGTTCCCACATTAAACTGCAGGTCCCCTTTACCCTGGAAGCGGTCGCTTAACCACTTCGGCTATGCATGCACGCCTACCGGACCATTCAAAACTTTCACATGTCATGGCGTCTACTCACTCACCGCTCGTATACCGTTCGTGTGATTATAGCATAGGGAGAGTGTCTTTCTCGTCAGTTTGCCTTACTTTGGCAGTCAATACAGAGTCTGTATTTGGATAACCTGGGTAAGTTAGAGACACTCAAGTCGTCGAAGTGGCGTCCATTGAAAACCTTGCATCAAACCGTTTGGTCACACGAAATTATTACTATTACTATTATTATTATTATGAACGGTATACCGCACATTTCTTAGTGATTGTCTGTAGCACCTGGGAGCCGTTAACTGTAGCAAGTTTAGTGTAGCGCCATATAATTAACTAAACCGGAAAACATAAACTACCTTTTCCAATGTTATGCGCTGGGATTAATCCTACAGATTCAAATCACCGGACGCAGCGACCCACACATTGCTACAAACAGTTTCTAACAACTGTGTAGCATTTGGTGATAAGTCGCTAGGTCACTTGAAACCGTCAATGGTAAAATAAAAATTTCTGCCATAACGAAAGGCGACTGGCTGCAGTTGTCTCTGAGAACATTCGAAAAATCTATAGTTTCCTGTAAACTCTGATCTACAGACTTTATAAGCGTAATCAGGGAATAAAGATCTTTGAGCGTTCGAAGTAAAATTATTCAATTTCATTTCCACTACTGAGTGATTTCCACCAGTTATACGTGTTCACATAGTATCGTCAAAGTGTATCGCAATGACCTACCATATAAGATGTCGGCAGTCTATGTACTGACACATAAACCACTCCATGACGATATGCCGTCTCTCACGTCAAAAGAGCGACTAACTTGATGGTCAGTTCGAATGCAATTGATGTAGTATATCTGGTGAAGAGGGAATGATATATTAGTGCGCGAGATGTAGACACTTTTCATATCCATATCAGCCGAGTGCTGTGACAAGACTCCCGAGATTATGGCTGTCAGAGCAGGAATTGTATTCCGTTGTTGAACTGCACAGCATATTTCCCATTCCTTTGCGCAAGTAGTATTTTTATATTTTGTAATATTGGTAGCTTAAAAGATACTAGTGTTGCACCTCTATACCTACATTCTCGGAATCACTGTGAAGTATTTGGCTATCTATGATTTGGATTAGGTCAGTACTGTGGTTGCACATTGGTCATGCAATTCTGTGCTGGTTGGTGGCTTCTGCATATTATTATGCAGATCTGAAGATGTTCCACAGAGAGAAATTAATTATCTGAACCTTAAAAATGCCATCAAAGACAGTGAATTACATAATATACAATGTAGTGAGGTTTCATCGTGTTGAATTCATGGTTGGATTTTTTTACACTCTTCTCTGTTGTTACAGGGATATTTTTTCATGAAATGATCTCCACGTGGGGGACATAACGTATCTTTCCTTGCTGGCAAATAAAAGTGAGAGCAATTTGTTTATTAACAAAAAATATGCTGTGCATGAGTATCAGTTTTCCTCAACAAAAGACACATTACAAATGCGATGGCACGTTGTGGTTAGTAATTTTACACACATCCGTAGTTAATTAATTCTCTTAGAATCTTGAACCGTTATTACTTTTAAACTTGTAGGCCATCTCTATTCTACTGTTTCGATGTATCAGGCCCTGGTGATTACCGAGCGTCATCCCTGTCTGAAGCTTGGTTGACCATAAAGTGCTATTGTGACTTCCACGAAAAAAGTCGTAACAAGTATTCGTTCGGGCTACCTAAAAAACAGATACTCTTATTCAAGTTGTAGAGAATAATATACTTACAAGATTTTAAGCGATAATCAAAGGGGTCATTTTGCCGTCAAACAATGTGAACATAATTTCCCGATACATTTACCTGAAAAATGTAAAGTCATGAAACAAATTCAGTATAGTGACAGTAACAGGTTCGCAACAATACCTGCAAACAGAGATAAGTTCGAATAAAAGTATTATTATTACACAGACATGTCAATAACACATCGCCTGTTAAAACAGAAGTAATTCATAGGAAGAGACAGTCTTTGCTTTGTATTTTTTACTTCATCCTATTTTGTATGTACTATCTGTTTGTCAAATATCCGTAAACGATGCACCTTTGCTTTTGCTTGAAATTTACGAACTTACATGAGTGTATCGACTCCTAAAACCCCATATCTAATCGCTGCACTAATTTCGTTCGTCTGCTTTTTCTGTACTTCGGAAGGTTTGTTATCTCTTGTGAGTTCTGTCTTTCTTTGTCTCGCCATCGTCAGGCCATACGCCATTCTGCTGTACTCATTGTAAAGACTGTTTGTAAATGATAATCAGGTTCTCTTAAAGTTAAAGTTATTGTGTCTCTTATTTCTAGCGAAAACTATGTCACTTGTATATGATTTTTAATTTGTATGATGTGTTTTCAGAGGTTCGCGGGTGGAAAAGAGGCATCGACGGCACATCGTTACTGGACGCTGCTGACCGAACGCTTTTCTTGTTCAGTCATTACTTTTCATTGTGTCTTACGCTATACGTCCTGAGATACTTCGACCGGTCGTTTTATTTGTGTCTTGCAGGATTTTCAAGCAAGCTACGCGCAGAATGATTCGGTCATTCGTTTACTAACAATGACGTCGTTGTGCGGCGTATACCAGTCGAACACAGACCTCACGAACATTTACAAGTTATTTAATGGTGGTTAATTTCCCTAATATGTTGCATTTTCAGCTTGACGCCGAACTCGGTACGAAGCACTGGCCGTATTACCACGCTGAGCAGTACGTGCTGCGGACAACAATAAGACCAACCGTCACCTCGTGACAAACACCATTTTTTAAAATTTATATTAAATCATTGAAATTACTGTTTTTGAATCTATTGAAGGGTAGTAACGTGTCAGTTACCTTCCCAAAATCATTTTTTCTTTAGTTTTTCTTACGTTTCCCGTTTCATACATACAGTCTTTGAATTCTTGTTATTTAATCATTGACATTATATATCCCTCATGATACATGCGCTTTTTTATATTTAGAAGTTTCTTCGTAAACAAAATAAAGTACAAAACGTCTTTTTATGAGATAAGCTTTAGGGACCGAAGAGTACTTGAATTTATGCCCTGATTGTCGGTTATAGAAATTCCCTGGGCTTGTTCTGGCGAGATATACGACGTCTTTATTTGATAGTTAAAAGTTTTCATCTTTTCTGTGATACCCCCTTGTCAGCCAGACAAGCTTGTGGCCACCCACATCGCTTCTTTGTACTCACTCTCTGTCCCTGATAGTTCCACCCTAGTATGGGCTCCATCAAGTGAGCGGTATTCGGGTATGCATCGCGCAAATGTTTTGTATACAATGACTCCCTCAAATAAACTGTAGTTTCGTAGTATTTCCACTGTCACTTGATTCTACATCTACATGGTTACTCTGCACTTCACTCTTAGTGCCTGGCAGAGGGTTCATCGAGCAATTTTCATACTACTTCTCTACCATTCCACTCTCGAATGACGCCTGGGAAAAAGGAACACTTAAATCCTTCCGTTCGAGTTCTCATTTCTCTTATTTTATTATGATGATCATTTCTCCCTACGTAGGTGGGTGTCAACAAAATATTTTCGCATTCGGAAGAGAAAGTTGGTGATTGAAATTTCGTAAATAGATCTCGCCGCAAAGAAAATCGCCTTTGTTTCAGTGACTGCCACCTCAACTCGCGTATCATATCAGTGACACTCTCACCCCTACTGCCCGATAACAAGAAACGAGCTGCCGTTCTTTGCTCTTTTCCGATGGCCTCCTTCAGTCCTATCTGGTAACGATCCCACACAGCGCAGCAATATTCTAGCTGAGGACGGAGAAGTGTAATGTAGGCTGTCTCTTTAGTGGGTTTGTCTCATTTTCTAAGTGTTCTGCCAACAAAGCTCAGTCTTTGTTTCGCCTTCCGCACAACTATGTGGTCCTTCCAATATAAGTTGCTCGTAATTGTAATTCATAGGTATTTAGTCGAATTGAGATTTGTGCAATTTATCGTATACCCAAAATTTATCAGATTTCTTTTAGTACCCATGTGGATGACCTCACACTTTTCTTTGTTTAGCGCCAATTTCCACTTTTCGCATCATACAGAAATTCTCTCTAGATCATTTTGTAATTGGAATTGATCGCGTTATGATTTTAGTAGACGGTAAGTTACAGGTTATTTGCAAACAACCTAAGGGGGCTGCTCAGATTATCACCTAGCTCATTTATGTAAATCAGGAACAGCAGAGAGCCTATGACACTACCTCGCGGAAGCCAGATATCACTTCTGTTCTACTCGATGAGTTACCGTCTATCACTACGAACTGTGACCTCTCTGAGAGGAAATCACGAATCGAGTCACATAACTGAGACGATACTCCATATGCACGCAATTTTATTAATAGTCGCTTGTGAGGAACGGTATCAAAAACCTTCTGGAAATCCAGGAATATGGAATCGATCTGTCGACAGCACTCATTACTTCATGGGAATAAAGAGCTAGCTGTGTTGGACAAGAACGATACTTTCTGAATCCGTGTTGGTTATGTATCAATAAGTCATTTTCTTCAAGGTGATTCATAATGTTCGAGTACAGTACATGGAAAATCCTACTGCAAATTGAGGTCAGTGATATGTATCTGTAATTCAGTGGGTTACTCCTACTTCCTTTCTTGAATATTGGTGTGACCTGTGCTACTTTCCAATCTTTAGGAACAGACCTTTCGTCAAGTAAGCGGTTGTATATGATTGCTAAGAAAGGCGCTATTGTGTCTGCATACTCTGAAAGGAACCTGATTGGTATACCATCTGGACCGGAAGACTTGCTTTTCTTAAGTGATTTGAGTTGTTTCGCAACACCTAAGATATCTACTTTCATGTCACCCATGCTAACAGCTGTTCTGGTTTCGAATTCTGGAATATTTACTTCGTCTTCTTTCGTGAAGGAATTACGGAAAACTGTATTTAGTAACTCCGCTTTAGTGGCACCATCATCGGTAACATTTTCATCGCTATCGCGCATTGGTGGTATTGACTGTTTTTTGCCACCAATGTGCTTTGCATACGACCAGAATCTCTTTGGGTTTCCTACCATACTTTGAGACAATGTTTCATTGTGGAAATTATTAAAAGCATCTCGCATTGATGTCCGCACTCAATTTCGAGCTTCTGTGAAACTTAACCAGTCTTGGGGATTTTGCGTTCTCCTGAATTTGGCATGCTTTTTTCGTTGCTTCTGCAACAGTGTTCTGACGTGTTTTGTGTACCATGGTGGATCAGTCCCGTGTCTTATTAACTTATGCGGTATGAATCTGTCTATTGCTGTCAATACTGTATCTTTGAATTTGAGCCATATCTGGTCTACACTTCCATAATTAGCTTGGGAGGAATGGAGACTCTCTCTTAGGAAGGCATCAAGCGAATTTTTATCTGCTGTTTTAAATAGATGTATTTTACGTTTATTTTTGGTGGTTTTGGCTGATATGGTTTTGAGTCTCGCTACAATGACCTTGTGTTCACTAATCCCTGTATCCGTCCTGACGCTCTCTATTAGATCAGGATTATTTGTGGCTAAGAGGTCAAGTGTGTTTTCGCAACCATTTACAATTCGTGAACTAATAGTTCAAAGTAATTCTCAGAAAAAGCATTTAGTACAATTTCGGAAGACGTTTTCTGTTTACCACCAGCTTTGAAAATGTATTTTCGCCAACAAATCGAGGGTAGATTAAAGTCTCCGCCAATTATAACTGTGTGAGTGGGGTACTTATTTGTAATGAGATTCAAGTTTTCTTTGAACCGTTTAGCTATTATATCATCTGAGTCGGGAGGGGGGGGGGGGTCGGTAGAAGGAGCCAATTATTATTTTGGCATGGCTGTTGAGTATAACCTCTACCGGCCGGCCGCGGTGGTCTCGCGGTTCTAGGCGCGCAGTCCGGAACCGCGCGACTGATACGGTCGCAGGTTCGAATCCTGCCTCGGGCATGGATGTGTGTGATGTCCTTAGGTTAGCTAGGTTTAAGTAGTTCTAAGTTCTAGGGGACTGATGACCGCAGCTGTTAAGTCCCATAGTGCTCAGAGCCATTTGAACCATTTTTTATAACCTCTACCCATAGTAATTCGCAGGAACTATCTATTTCAACTTCCCTACAAGATAAACTACTACCAACAGACACAAACTCACCACCATCTATTGTATTTAATCTATAATTTCTGAACACGGTTTGCGCCTCTGTAAAAATTTCGGCAGAATTTATCTCCGGCTTTAGCCAGCTTTCTGTTCCTATAACGATTTCAGCTTCAGTGCTTTCTAACAGCGCTTGAAGCTCTGGTACTTTTCCAACACAGTCAATTGCAACACCAGCCGGCCGAAGTGGCCGTGCGGTTAAAGGCGCTGCAGTCTGGAACCGCAAGACCGCTACGGTCGCAGGTTCGAATCCTGCCTCGGGCATGGATGTTTGTGATGTCCTTAGGTTAGTTAGGTTTAACTAGTTCTAAGTTCTAGGGGACTAATGACCTCAGCAGTTGAGTCCCATAGTGCTCAGAGCCATTTTTTTCAATTGCAACACCGACTGTTGCTTGGTCGGTTCTCGTCGTTTCTTTGCCCTCTACCCTTTGAGACTGGAGCCCTTTTTGATCTTTCCCAAGACTGTTTAACATAATAAAACCGCCCAGTCTACGCCACACAGCCCCTGCTACCCGTGTAGCCGCCTCCTGTGTGTAGTGGACGCCTGACCTATTTAGCGGAACCCGAAACTCCACCACCCTACCTACAACTTAGACTATGTGATCGTCCCACCTGATATCTCTACAACTTGCTACTTACAGGTAATTCTATCACGTGAATAAATAAAGTTGTGACACATTAGCTCTGTAGTCAAAGACTGTCACAGTTTTAGATTTAATGAAACGGACAACTTACCATTTGTACACTAACAACTAGTTGCAAGTCTCTGCACTAAGGTAATATCTGCCCGTAGTGCAACTGTATAGTACTGCTGTTTTTAGTGGATACAATTTATTCCTTCATAATTACGAGGGCTATTCGGAACGTAAGGTCCAATGGGATGCAAAATGGAAACCACAGTGAAAATCCGGCGAAGCTTTGCACAGATGTGTTGGGCAGTGTCACTGGTATGCACGTCGATGGCGTCAAGTCGCTCTTTTCAGTTCTGAGCGCACAGAGAGCACGTAAAGTTGCTTAGAACAATAGTGTCTCCTGTTAAGTATGAGGTCCTGGTGTGAGATTTTACCTGATGTCATTCACCCCACATAGTGTAACTGTCATACGTTCCCTTCTGCACGACAATTCTCGGCCGCACTCTGAAAGGGGCAATGAAGATGCCCCTGCAGCGTTTTCGATGGGAAGTGTTTGATTACCCACAATAGAGCCCGTAATTCACTCTCCCTGAGTTTCATCTCGGTTCACATAAACCACTAGCTATGAAGACGCCGTTCTGGCAAAGGCAACCAGCGTAGATAATTGGCAAGAAGCACAGGCGGTTTCCTTCTATGACGAGGGTCTTGAAAAGTTGGTACACGCTACAGAAGTGGGAGCGACGACTATGTAGAGATGTAGTTGGAAGGTGCAGCTAACTGTTGCAAATAAAACATTTTTTATTTTCGCAGTGGCTTCCATTTTGCAACCAATCGCACCTTACTTTCCGAATAGGCTTCACACATCATCTACGAGGAGCCTGCGATAGCAAGTAATACTACGTGTTTAGTCATTAATTTATAGGCCTAACATGAAATGCAACCTATCACACTCTCCTTCGACACCAGAGAAATTAACAAAGAAAGCATCGTGACATTGTAATTCTGTCAACGAAGCCAAAGAACACGAAAGATCAGGTAGTCAGAACGGATATTGTCTGGAAAAGAGGCTTTAAAATGAATATCAATGACGGTGAAATAAGGGTAATGCAATGAGGTCGAACTGAATCGGATGATATTGAGGGAATTACATTAGGAAATTAGACACTGAAAACAGCAGATGAAGTCGAAGTAGAGAAGATAAAGTGCAGACTGGCAACACCAAGGAAAGCATTTCTAAAAAAGATAAATCCGTTAATTCCAAATATTGGGTTGTTGCATAGACCCAAGTTCGTAGCGCCCTAGTTTCGCCTGTAGACTTTCCGGATTCTATCATTTATTTAACGACTGTCATTTTTTATTTCTACCTAACTGTTGCTATTTGAATTTATATATTCTCATTTTGTTGTTTGGAGATAGTGGGTGCAGCTGTGGATGCTAGAAAATGGAGAAAACGGAACATTTCCGACATATGCTTCTTCTTGTGCAGAAACATTTGCGCTGTGTATGGAGATAATTCAGAGTACAAGTCGCTGATGAATGAAATAAATAGCAAGTGCACGGAAGCTAAGACGAAATTCCTGCACGGAAAATGTGAAGAAATCGAAAAAGAAATAATTGTCGAGTGACTGACTCAGCATATAGGAACGTCAAAATACAACCTTCGATGAAACTAAAAGCAAGAGTAGTAACATTAAGAGCGCAACATAAATTCCAATGTTAAATGAAGAGGAGAGAGCGGACTGGTGAAAAGAGTACATTGAAGGCCTCATTGAGGGGGAAGATTTGTGTGATGTGATAGCAGAAGAAACAGAAGTCGATAGAAGATCCAGTATTAGAATCAGAATGTAAGAAAGCTTTGGAGGATTTAAGATCAAATAAGGCACAAGGAAAGACAACGTTCCATCAGAATTCTAAAATCATTAGGGGAAATGGCAACAAAACGATTATTCACCTTAGCCTGTAGAATGTATGAATCCGGCGACATACCAACTGACTTTCGGAAAAATATCATCCACGCAGTTCCGAAGAATGCAAGAGCCGAGAAGTGAGAGAATTATCATACAATTAGCTTAACAGCTCATGCATCGGAGTTTCTTACAAGAATAATACACAGAAGAACGGAAAAGAGAATAGAGTATCTATTAGGGTGACGATCAGTTTGGCGGTTTTCTGACGTTGATAATGGAAGCAAAACTAAAGAAAAATCAAGAGACTTTAATGGGATTTGTTGACCTGGAAAAAGCTCTCGACAATGTAAAATGGTGCAAGATGTTCGAAATTCTGAGAAAAACAGGGGTAAGCTATAGAGAGGGACGGGTAATATACAGTATGTAAAAGAGCCAAGAGCGAATAATAAGACTGGACGACCAAGAGACCAACAACTAATTGCTCGGACTAAAAAGAGTGTAAGACAGGGATGTAGCCTTTTGCTCCTACTGTTCAATCTGTACATCGCAAAGGCAATATTGGAAATAAAAGAAATGTTCAGGAGTGGAATTAAAATTCAAGTTGATAGGTTTTCAGCGATACTCTTCACTGATACCATTGCTATGCTGAGTGAAAGTGAACAGGAATTGCACGATCTCCTGAATGGAATGAACAGTCTAACGAAAAAAGAGTATGAGTTGAGAGTAAATCGAAGAAATACGAAAGTAAGTAGAAGTAGAAGAAATGAGAACAGCGAGAAACTTGGGGAATTGACGTTCACGAAGCAGATGAAGTTAATGAATTTCGCAGGGATCGAATGAAGGGTAGAGCCACGGGTCGTAACACGTCTGAAATGTAACGTCGCCAAACAAGGATGCGTCCATCGTGATGCTGTAAACAGAACCTGGATTCATCCGAAAAATTGACGTTTTGCGATTCGTGCACCCAGGTTCGTCGTTGAGTACACCATCGCAGGCGCTCATGTCTGTGATGCAGCGACAAGGGTAACCGCAGCCATTGTCTCCGAGCTAATAGTCCATGCTGCTGCAAACGTCGTCGAACTGTTCGTGCAGATGGTTGTTGTCTTGCAAACGTCTCCATCTGTTGACTCAGGGATTGAGACGTGGCTGCACGATCCGTTAAAGCCATGCGGATAAGATGCCTGTCATCTCGACTGCTAGTGATACGAGGCCGTTGGGATCCAGCACGGCGTCCCATATTACCCTCCTGAACCCACCGATTCCATATTCTGCTAACAGTCATTGGATCTCGACCAATGTGACCAGCAATGTAACGATACGAGAAACCGCAATCGCGATAGGCTGCAATCCGACCTTTATCAAAGTCGGAAACGTGATGGTACGCATTTCTTCTCCTTACACGAGGCATCACAACAACGTAACACCAGGTAACGCCGGTCAACTGCTGTTTGTGTAAGAGTAATTGGTTGGAAACTTTCATAATGTCAGCACGTTGGACGTGTCGCCACCGGCGCCAACCCTGTGTGAATGCTCTGAAAAGCATATCACAGCATCTTCTTCCTGTCGGTTAAATTTCGCATCTGTAGCACGTCATCTTCGTGGTGTAGCAATTTTAATGGCCAGTAGTGTATTTTATATTCAGGATTAATGTAAGTTCAATATTATACCCGCTGCTTTAGTTCAAGCTATGTGTATGTCGTTGTTTGAATTTTATTTATACGTTGTTTTATAGAACTATCCTGAGTTATCACAATTTATGAACAAGCTGCGTACATTCTCTCTTGGCTGACATTTGTTTGCTACTAAGTCTGTGTTTGGCTATTTGTTCCTAATCTCCGGCACTTTACAGAGATAACCTCTATCTATTTATGATAGTTAAGAACGGAAAAGACCCACAGTGGTTTAATAACGAGATTCGGAAAATTCTGAGGAAGCAGAGGCTGTTGCATTCTCGGTTCAAAAGAAAACTCCCAAATGCCGACAGGCTAAGGTTAGCAGAGGCTCGTGCGTCTGTGAAAAGATCTATACTCGAAGCATTCAACTGCTACTACCGTCATACCTGGGCTAAAGATCTGGCAGAGAACCCGAGAACATTCTGGTCCTGTGTAAAATCGCTACTCTTCCGTCCAGTCACCTCTTGACCAGTCTGGTGTTGCAGTTGAAGAGAGGAAAACTAAAGCCGAAATACCAAATTTCATGTTCAAGAAATCGTTCACGCAGGAGAATCGTACAAACATACCGCCGTTTTACCACCGAACAGAGTCCCGTATAGTACGACACAGTAATAAACATACTTGGCGTAGAGTAGCAACTGAAGGATCTGAAACAAGTAAGTCACCAGATCCGGATGGAATCGTAGTTCGGTTTTTCAAAGAGTACACTACGGCATTGGCCCCATACTTAGCTTGCATTTATCGTAAATCTCTCGCCCAGCGCAAAGTCCCAAACGACTGGAAGAAACCGTAGGTGATTCCTGTGTATAAGAAATGGAAAAGAACGGAGCTGTAAAATCACAAACCAGTATCTGTAGCGTCGGTTTGCTGCAGAGTCCTTGAACATATTCTTGAGACCGCGAAGTTTATGTCCACAAATCAACATGGTTTTAGAAAGCATCGCTCGTGCGAAACTCAGCTTGCCCTTTTCTCACATGATTTATTGCGAACTAGATTTCCGGAAAGCGTTTGACATGGTGCCCTCATGCAGGCTGTTAGAAAAGTACGAGCATATTAAATAGGTTCACAGATATTTGAGTGGCTCGAAGACTTCTTAAGCTATAGAACCCAGTATGTTGTCCTCGACGGCGAGTGTATCGTCAGGAGTGCCCAGTGAAGTGTGATACAATCGCTGTTGTTCTCTATACACATAGATGATTTGCCTGATAGGGTGTGCAGCAGTCTGCGGTTGTTTACTCATGATCCCGTGGTGTACGGTAAGGTGTCGAAGTTGAGTGACTGTAGGAAGATACAAGATGACAGTTGGTGTGATGACTGCCAGCTAGCCCTAAATGTGAAAACATGTAAGTTAATGCGGATGA
This sequence comes from Schistocerca nitens, assembly GCF_023898315.1. NCBI lineage: Eukaryota > Metazoa > Arthropoda > Insecta > Orthoptera > Acrididae > Schistocerca > Schistocerca nitens. The sequence goes on along the minus strand of NC_064618.1, from coordinate 742,364,918 downwards.
GTAGGGATATCAAAGCTGTAATGTTCGGAACAGTATTACTAGTGTCCTACTGGACACAGTAAAGTCATTTAAATATCTGCTCGTAACGTTGCAAAGTTATATGAAATGGAACGAGCATGTGAGGACTGTGGCAGGAAAGGCGAATGATCGACTTGGGGGAATTATAGGAAAGTGTGGTTCATCTGTAAAGGAGACCAAATATAGAACGCTAGTGAGACATGCTCTGGAGTACTGTTCGAGTGTTTGTGATCCGTACCAGGACGGGTTGAAGGAAGACATCGAATTAACTCAGAGGCGGGCTTCAAGATTTGTTATTGGTAGGTTAGAAACACACGGAAGTGTTACGGAAATGCCTCGGGAACTCAAATAGGAATCCTTGGAGCGAAGGACACGTCCTTTTCGATGAAAAATATTGATAAAATGTAGATAACCAGTAACTGAAGCTGACTGCAGAACGATTCTGTTGCCTACATCATTCACTGCACGTAAGAACCACGAAGATAAAAAACGAGACATTAGGGCTCATACGGAGGCATATAGATAGTCGCTTTTCCCTTGTTTTATATGCGAGTGGAACATGAAAGGAAGTGACTAATAGTGGTACGTGGTACCACCTACCACGCGCGGTAATGTGGATTGCGGAGTATCGGTATAGATATACATGCATAGTATTTCTCTGATTTCCGGAAAGGTTACATTTCACAATGTTTTTACAGCTGCTCATTGCGTGTTGTGATATGGTACCCTTACAACTGTTAACTGACGTATATTGATGCTTGATATACTATTCTGGAACAATCGTCAGCTAAATTTTTTTTCTGTCTGTCCTAAAACTACATGAATTCACCCTGTGTTTTATTTCATGTATTTTGAGACTGAACCACCGAGTGAAGTGAAGTTCTACACACCCGCGCAATGAATTGTCAAATTCCTTCAGACTAAATTTGAAACACTAAATATCTGTTGCTGATTTTCTTACAAGGGAACCTCCCTATCGTAATCCCCTCAGATTTAGTTATAAGTTGGCACAGTGGATAGGCCTTGAAAACCTGAACACAGATCAATCGAGAAAACAGGAAGAAGTTGTGTGGAACTATGAAAAAAATAAGCGAAATATACAAACTGAGTAGTCCATGTGGAAAATAAGCAACATCAAGGAGAGTGTGAGCTCAGGAGTGCCGTGGTCGCGTGGTTAGCATGAGCAGCTGCGGAACGAGAGGTCATTGTTTTAAGTCTTCCCTTCTGTGCATAGTTTAATTTTTTATTTTCAGACAATCATCACCACACGTACTGTTTATCAAAAAATGTAGGAAATAATCATACAAATGTTCGACAATCGTTCGATCCCTTAAGGAACTTTCCGATTTCTTACAGTTCGTAAAATATTCATTGACCTTGTTATTGAAGTCGCGAGCTATATTTTCTGGATTCATATTGCCCACGGAATACATCTCACGTATTTAAAGCACTCTCGTCCAAAGTAGCGAACAGTCAACTGCCAGCCAGGGAGCCTCGTTAGCAGGAATACTCTCTCTTCCGTGCGCTGTAGTCGACTGACGTCCTGTGTTTCGACGTTTGTTTAGGTGTAGCGTCCCCATACTACGGCGCAGTTACCTCGCATCGGACGGACGGACGGACAGATAATAATTGTATGAAAATAAAAAATTAAACTTTTCACTCGAGGGAAGATTACATCTAGGACCTCTCGTTCCGCAGTTGCTCACGCTAACCACGTGACCACGGCGCTCGTGAGTATACACCCTCCTTTATGTTGCTTATCTTGTGCATGGATTACTCAGTTTGTATAATTTGCTTATTTTTTTCATAGTTCCACACAACTTCTTCCTGTTTTCTCGATTGATCTGTGTTCAGTTTTTCAAGGCCTATCCACTGTGCCAACTTATAACTAAATCTGAGGGGGGTGCAATGGGGAGGTTCCCTTGTTAGATTATTACATACACTGAAATGCCAATGAAACTGATATAGGCACTCGTGTTTGAATACAGAAGACAGGCAGAATACGTCACTGCGGTCGGGAACGCCTTTTTAAGACAACAAGTGTCTGGCGCATTTGTTAGATCGGTTACTGCTGCTACGATCGCAGGTTATTAAGATTTAAGTAAGTTTCAACGTGGTGTTATGGCCGGCGCACGAGCGACGGGACACAGCATCTCCGAGGTAGCGATGTAATGGGGTTTTTCTCGTAGGACCATTTCACGAGTGTACCGTGAATATCAGGAATCCGAAAATATCAAATCTCCGACATCGCTGCGGCCGGAAAACGATTCTGCAAAATCGGGGTCTACGACGACAGAAGAGACTTGTTTAACGTGACAGAAGAGCAACCCATCCGCAGATAGCTGCCGATTTCAATGTTGAGCCATCAAAAATGTCAGCGTGCGAACCATTCAACGAAACATATCGATATGGGCTTCCGGAGCCGAAGGCCTACTCGTGTACCCTTGATGACTGCACGACACAAAGCTTTACTCCCCGCCAGGGCCCGTCAGTTCCGACACTGGACTGTTGATAACTGGAAACATGTTGCCTAATCTGACGAGTCTCGTTTCAAATTGTATCGAACGGATGGTAGTGTACGAGTATGAAGACAACATCATGAATCCATGTACCCTGCGTGTCAGCAGGGGAATGTTCAAGTTGGTGACGGCTCTGTAATTGAAACTTCCTGGCAGATTAAAACTGTGTGCCGGTCCGAGACTCGAACTCGAGACCTTTGCCTTTCGCGGGCAAGTGCTCTACCAACTGAGCTACTCAAGCACGACTCACGCCCCGTCCTCATAGCTTTACTTCTGCCAGTATCTCGTCTCCTACCTTCCAAACTTTACAGAAGCTCTCCTTCATATCAGCGCACACTCCGCTGCAGAGTGAAAATCTCATTCTGGAAACATCCACCAGGCTGTGGCTAAGCCATGTCTCCGCAATATCCTTTCTTTCAGGAGTGCTAGTTCTGCAAGTTTCGCAGGAGAGCTTCTGTAAAGTTTGGAAGGTAGGAGACGACATACTGGTAGAAGTAAAGCTGTGAGGACGGGGCGTGAGTCGTGCTTGGGTAGCTCAGTTGGTAGAGCACTTTCCCGCGAAAGGCAAAGGTCCCGAGTTCGAGTCTCGGTCCGGCACACAGTTTTAATCTGCCAGGAAGTTTCATATCAACGCACACTCCGCTGCAGAGAGAAAATCTCATTATGGGCTCTGTAAGTGTTTGGGGCGTGTGCAGTTGGAGTGATATGGAACACCTGATACATATAGCTATTACTCTGACAGGTGACACGTATGTAAGCAACCTGCCTGATCACCTGCATCCGTTCATGTCCATAGTGCATTCGGATGGACTTGGGAAATTCCAGCAGGACAATGCGATATCCCACACGTCAAAAACTGCTAAAAAGTCGCTCCAGGGACACTTTTCTAAGTTTAAACACTTCCGCTGGCTACCAAACTCCACGAAGTGAACAGTATTGGGCATATCTGGGTTGCCTTGCAACGTGGTGTTGAGAATAGATCTCCACCCCCCCCCCCCCCCCCGTACTCTTACGGATTTATGGACAGCCTTGCAGGAGTCATGGTGTCAGTTCCCTCCAGCACTACTTCAGACGTTAATCGAGTCCATGCCACATCGTGTTGCGGCACTTCTGCATGCTCAAGGGGCCCTGCTTTTTATTAGGCACGTGTACCAGTTTCTTTGGCTCTTCAGTGTATAATTCCATTTATTTGAGATTTTCGAATAATAATAAGTTTCCGCAAATTGTTAAATAAAAATCAATTTATCTTTTGTGGGTGACGCGTTATATTTTGCATCTCACGGCATCTTAGCACTCCCATCCTTGCCTGCTATCGTTTCCGGTACTACTCCACAACCTCTTTTCTGAAGTATCCAAGCAATTTTTCTCTTCCATTTCGCAAATCTGTGATTACCTGTTGTAATGGTACTTGAATTACGCAACCATTACGGCACCTCACCTGAACCTCTCGATACCAGCAATATTCTACTGTATTTCTGTAAAGTAGTTAACATATTTCTGAGACAACATTCAGATTTGATTTCATATGTTTATGTTGAAATGATATTCTTCTTATGTGTATTCTTTCTTTTGTCACTATGATCTTTGACGTACTTGTAACTCTGATTTTTGGGCGCGTAATCGATAGTTAGTTAGTTGTTAAATTGTTAGAGAGTCGGACCTTTAGAAGGTCAAATCTTGACCGTCGTGTTGGAAAGACGCGTATTGTAGTCCCTTTATAAAATGTGAACTTTAACAGTGACTGTGAGAAAGATGTTTTCAAGTATGTTTGGTATTGTGAAGTGATGTTTGTGTGTCACGTGATATTGCAATTAAAAGGAAGTGTAACGTAATTTCGGAATGCTGATTATTTTTTTTTTACATCACCATTGTCCAGCAAAAGTGTAATCTCCAAGAATGGTTTGAGAAGTGCATCTACAAAACTTTTGAATATAGCAGAATAAAACCTAGGCCTCTTTGCATCCGAGCTTGGAATCATAACCACCTAGATTTTCAACGATTGAGCCATGATTTTACGACGAGACCAGCGTGGGAAACACAAAAAGATGAGTGGCTAGTTTTTTGATTATTACATGAAATGACTTTATTATCTGTGCTCTAATAACACTTGCCACATAATAACTATGTTGTTGCCCGAAAATGCAGTACTTAGCAGCGTGAGCAACACCACAATCATTATTAATGTTTGACCTCTGTTGTGGTAGGGTTGTTAGACTGTCAAATTATACTCCATTCCAGACAAAACAGTTGGCATATTTCTTAATTCAACCGGATTTATTTTTGGTGTGAATAAATCTTGAACCTTTCCAAGGTACTTTGTCCTACAGACACTCTTGTTTCCTCCACATAGCCTTCAGTTTTTGTCGTCAAAGTTTGTAAAGTACTTAAATGGCTCTATTTATTCCAACTTAGTGTTTGCTTACTCCGATAACTTTGGTCTTCCTATAGTCATCCTTAACCCACTCTTTTTCTCACTTTTATGGTCATCTCTACTATGCATTCTAATTCTTTGTCTGGTTCAATCAAATCGTCTTTTCTTTTCTCCTCCCAGTAAAATGTCTCCTGCTTGAAGCACTTAGAAACTGCGGCTGGTAAGCGGGAGTGCCACGAGTGTCAGAGTGATTACGTCTGTTACGTTTCACGGAGTAACGGCTGGTGGCAGGGCAGCGGTGTCCGGGAGTTGGCGGTAGCTACCCCAGGGACGTGACGCTAAGCCCCGCCGTCTCTACGGCAGCGGATCTGCGCCGCACGTGTCGCCTCGGAACACTGCCTTCGCCGCGCGTCTCCCCCTGGGATGGTGGAACTTCCGAAGCTCGTCTCCCAACTCTTCTCTTCCCCCTCCACTCTGCTCGATTAGTTCCAAATAATTGTTTTCAGAAATGGGGAAACGAAGTCTAAGCCCGCGGCCAGGTCACAGTTCGGCTAGATAAAGAGAAGCATACAATCTCCGTGAAGGAAGCATACTGGCATTGATAAAGCAATCCAGTGTATCGAAATGGATTGCATTGGAGGCGAATAAATGTTTCAGCTGTGTTTCAGGCATTTGCTATCGATTTTTGCGCTGCAATACACCATACACAAAACACGATTTGATTGCACCGAGAATTGCGGCATATTGTATTCCCGTCCGTTAAGCCGTCGACACACGGACCGTGCTGTCGAACGTTAAAGTTCAAGGTGCCGCTGAAAGCTCGGGAACGATGCGACTTGTGCATACGGTACGCGGGCCCCAACGTGGTATACGCGATCGCAACGCACCCCAGCGGCAGTTGAGAGATGTTTCTAGTTCGTAAATCACACTGTTTACTCAACGGGCGCGCGTAAAATTCCCACGTTAGCTCTATGAAGACGCACATTTCTTTCAACGCCCACGAAAAGGAAAGTACATTGTCCAATTAATAAGGACACAGCCTTATAAAAGTTCCAATACAAACAGTGCGGTACAAATTTGGAATACTTCACCGCATGAGATAAACATTATTTCATCATCCCCACATTTTAGTAAAACCCCAAGGTCAGTCTTACTTGATCACTGTTCCTACCCAGTAGCAGAATCTTTGCAACACGTGAATTACGAAGCGTTTGCCATTTTTCGGGGTGCACTCAGTCTCGTGATGCTAACTGAGGAGCTACTCGATCGAATAGTAGCAGCTTCGGTCAAGAATACCATCATAACGACCAGGAGAGCATCCTCCACCGAGGATGACACGGCGGTCGGATGGTCACGGTAGGCCACTCGTGGCCTGAAGACGGAGTGTCAAAAGAAAAAGGAGCAGAATATCTTTATACTACAAGTAGCTGTCCTGTAGATTAAGCCAATCGAACAGTCACCCCTCAAAAAAAGATGAACTTATCAAATATTATAGCATATACTTATATTAAATTAATAATTAAGTATCAGAACCTAATAAAAACGCGAATGTTAGGAAAAAAAATTTCGAAGTGCTACGACGCGAACCACCGCCCAAAAAAAAACAAAAAAAAACAAAAAAAATCATTGGTGGATAGATACGCAACTCACTACGCTACACCAACAACATGGATTAGGTGCTTAATCATATTATCTTACCCCTTGCTAAAAACATTAATCGTAGATAATTATGTTACTAATTGAAATTTAATTATAACAAATTTTACCAAGAACAATGCTTTTTGGGTGGAACTTCAGTGTGTCGCTGGCTTCAAATAGCCTACTCTCATAATACGAAAGTTACAATAATTCTTTGGCTTCGAATATGATGTTTCTCATTATTGTATTGGATCGAATCACACAACTAACAACGGTTTTTCCAGTGATTCTCAATTTGCTGGTGCTCAGAAACGGCATATATACATATAGGCTTGAGATGAATGCCAATATGGCGCCTCACAACTCTGTACTGAAGGGAGACGGCGTGCGTGTGACGTAGGTGGCGTTGTTGCATCTCATTGGTCAACGCTCAGACGCACGCTCAGAAATATGACATGCCAGATATTGCTCTGCACGTTCGAAAAGAATCCCGAACGTGCTATTCCACGCTATGACGTCAGAAACTTGGCACGATCAACTCAACGTTCGGATGCACGGTCCGTGTGCCGACGGCTTTACGACGGGCGTGTCCAACGTTCGTTTGTCGGCTGGTCATCCAGAGGTCGCCTCTGGCGCGGCGGTCCATCGCCAGCGCCGCCATGCTCGATCTACGAAAAGCCTCCTCAGTGAAGACGTGGAGAGTCGCAGAGCGCCGTTGCAGAAGCACAACAAGCGACCAACCGAGGTGGGCCAGCTGTATAGACGGAGCGGCAACTGCGGGGGCCAATAGTGGGGGCAGCCCGGTTTAGTCTGAACCGAAGCTTGCAGCGGCTTGCTTCCAACAGGAGGTGTCGTCTCCCGCTCGGGAAAACGGACAGTGCCTGGCTACTCGGCTTTAAGGAAGGTCACACTGACGAGACACCAGCAGAGGTGAACAGTTGTGCGTACTCTAGGGTGCTAAGAAGAGTTCCCTACCGGTTCTGTTCGGCAAAACACAGGTGTACAGACGGTAGTATCTGGTTGTGTTTTAGCTTTAGCTGTGCGAGTTGTTCAATCATCACAAAGTTGGGGCCACTGGAACGCTTAGTATGTTATAGGAAGTAAGCTTCAGTAGGAGAAGATTTTAGGCGACCTAGAGCCTGAGAGTGTACCTTATTTTCTAATTTACCTTTCTGATATATACGAGGATTGCAACTTTAATAGTGGCAAATATTTATTTACAGCTCGTAAAAAATAGATACGTGTTTCAAGGTTTTACTGACCTTCAAAGCAGTCACCAGCATTATGTATAACCCGCTACCAGCGATGTAGAAGTCGTAGGATACTTTTAACAGTGCCAGTTGTGTCGACAGTTCGAGCGGCGCCGTCTATTGTCCGACGAATTTCTGAAGCGAATGTCATGAAGCGTTTGCTTCAGTTTAGAAATCGAGTTCAACTCACGAGGGCTTAAGGCAGGGGAGTGTAGTACGTGGTATAGCACTTAGCAGCCCCAACAGTCAAACAAATCAGTAACAGCTTGCACTGTGCACGCTTGAGCATTGTCCTGCAAAATGATGGTCAGGTCTCTATGCTGTTCATTTTTGGAACACAATCTACGACCAGCTTAGGGACAGAAGTGATGACACTTTCTGCAGGACCTGGTCATCATTTTGCAAGACAATGCTCAAGCATGTACAGTGCAAGCTGTTACTTATTTGTTTGTCTGACGGGGCTGCTAAGTGCTATACCACCTACTGCACTCCCCTGGCTTAAGCCCTCGTGAGTTCAATTCGATTTATAAACTGAAGGAAACACTTCACGGCATTCGCTTCAGAACGGCTACAAATTCGTCGGGCAATAGGCCGCGCCGCTCGAACTCTCAACACAAATGGTGTGGTGTCACCGCCAGACACCACACTTGCTAGGTGGTAGCCTTTAAATCGGCCGCGGTCCGTTAGTATACGCCGGACCCGCGTGTCGCCACTATCAGTGATCGCAGACCGAGCGCCGCCACACGGCATGTCTAGAGAGACTTCCTAGCACTCGCCCAGTTGTACAGCCGAATTTGCTAGCGATGGTTCACTGACAAATTACGCTCTCATTTGCCGAGACGATAGCATAGCCTTCAGCTACGTCATTTGCTACGACCTAGCAAGGCGCCATTACTAGTTACTATTGATACTGTAAAACATGTACCGTCAAGAGCAATGTTCACCAATTATGGATTAAAGTTAAGTATTCCAGCAGCTACGTATGTTTTTGGCTATTCTCATTTCCGTGTCCTGTTCCAGACCTCACGCCAGCCTGCATGAGCTTAAACGTGTGCCTTTCGGCTTCCTCCTAGTGGATTGGCTGTCTTGCCAGTCCCCAACAAGTGGCGACGAGGCCACACCGCGTTCGTAACTATACTGTCCTGATTTACTTGTGTAATGGCTTCGCCACAATCTCCAGATGTACTGTCCGAATTTTATCGCTTACAGAATCAGCAGACGCAGGCCTTACTGGATGCCCTTGGACAGCTCGTCCAGGGTCAATGTGCAATGCGAAACGATGCGGCAGCCACCGCTCCACCGCTCACGCAGCCACAACACGCAGTTGCACCACCTTTTCGTCCTTTTGATGCGGCACTGGAAAGCTGGACGGAGTGGTCACGCCAATTTGGATTCCATCTCGCCACCTACAGAATTCAAGGTAATGAGCGGCAGCCATATCTCCTTTCGTCCGTCGGCGTCAACACGTACCGTGTGATAGTCAAATTATTTACCCGACGCGACGTAGCAACTCTGCCCTATGACGAACTTTTGTCTGCATTAGACGCATATTTCAAAGAATCAGTCAATGTAGTTGCAAAAAGGTATACCTTCTTTCGTACAAAACGTACGGCAGGTCAGACTAATCGAGAGTGGGTTGCAACCTTGCAAGGCCTTACTAGGGATTGTGCTTTTAAGTGTCAATGTGGACTCCCTTAATCAGATACTATGGTACGTGATGCAATTGCACAGAACGTTTCTGATGTTCGTATACGGGAACAGATTTTGAAACTAGTCAATCCCTCCCTTCAACAAGTGATGGACATATTGGATCGGCAGGACACACTTGACTTTGCTCAGGTATCATTTGAAACTTCGCCACCCATGTGTCAGGTTAACCGACCCGCCGGGCGAACTGCACGGAACAGTAAACAGTTCTCGCGCCTGGCCGCGCCAAAGCTGCCTGGCTCTCAGCCATGTGTACCGCGCCAGCAAGCAAATGCAGTGAAATGATGCCCGCGGTGTGCTACTTGACATTCGCGTGAGAATTGCCCGTCCCGCCAGGCTATTTGCTTTTTCTGTAATAAAAAAGGACATGTTCACAGTGTTTGCCAGAAAAATCTCTGATCGGAAGCTCAAAACCATTCCCTGCCCTTTGCTTCGCGCCGAATTCGAACCAAGGATACTCAGGCTCGTGAAACTTCGCCCATGGAAATTCATGTAGTTCATTCCACTCCGCCCAGTGCCACTCTCTCTACCAGTGACTGCGTTCGTCCCACAAATAGTGTGCGTCGACATCGCCGGAAATCCCGTCAAGACGCAAGTGATTCTGTACCAGTGTCCCTTCACGATGCACGAGACGGTCGCTCTTGTCGTCAGCAGGACAATAAACTTTTTGTAGACTTGGACATTAACGGCAAAGTGATAACATTCCAGCTCGATACCAGAGCTGCAGTTTCACTGATCAATCAAGACACGTACAAACAGCTGGGCACACCTCCGTTGCGTGCCGCAAATGTTCAGCTAACTGCCTATTCAGGTCACGGGCTCCCTGTGTTAGGACAGTGCAGCCTTCTTGGAACATGCAAGGGACAAACAAAACTTGTGTCATTTTACGTCCTTCATTCTTCTTCTGCAGTGAACTTGTTTGGTTTAGATTTATTTCAGTTGTTTAACTTGTCTATAGTAAATCAGGTCCTATCAGTGAACCAGACTGTGCCTCCAGCCAGTGTTTCTCGTCTATGTGAAGACTTTGCGGACATTTTTTGCACTGGGCCTTGGTTGCGCTAAGAACTATAAAGCACATTTGGAACTGAAAGTCAACGCGCAACCGAAATTTTTCAGAGCACGCAATGTTCCCCACGCATTGCGTGATGTGGTCGCAAAAACATTACACGATTTGGAATCACAAGGTGTAATTGAACGTGTGCAGGCTTCTCTTTGGGCATTACCCTTCGTAATTTTGCCAAAACCTTCCGGAAAATTGAGACTTTGCGTGGACTTCAAGGCAACAGTGAATCCCCAACTAGTGACTGCAACTTTTCCTTTACCCCGCCCGGAAGATCTTTTTGACAAACTATGCCCGGGGAAATATTTTTGGAAGTTGGACCTAGCAGATGCGTACTTGCAAATACCGGTGGACGAAGACTCCCAGCGCGTTTTGGTGGTTAACACGCATCTTGGTTTGTATCGATTCAAACGACTGCCATTCGGGTGTGCATCCACCCCTGCATTGTTTCAGCAATATTTACAAACTGTTTGTGCGTCGGTCCCTACTGCAGCAAACTATCTGGACGATATTGTGATCTCCGGAAAGACGGAAGAAGAACATTTAGCCACTCTCAGAACATTATTTCAGGTCTTGCGACAAAATGGTCTTCGCTTGCGGAAGGACAAATGTGTGTTTTTTGCTCGTGACTTACCCTACCAGGGACATGTACTCACTGCCCAAGGCATACATCCCAGTCCAGAGCACCTCCGTGCCATACAAGACTTGCCTTCGCCGCAGAATTTGAAGCAGCTACAGAGTGTGCTGGGAAAAATAAATTATTATCATCGCTATGTGCGCCACGCCTCTTCCCTTTCAGCTCTGCTTCATCGCTTACGCCGTAAAGGTGTTCCGTTCGTCTGGACGACGGAATGCGAACGCGCCTTTCGCCAGTTGAAATCGGCGTTGCTTTCCAATACTTTCCTTACGCCATTTGATCCCCGGAAGCCCCTTTTGTTGATGGTGGATGCATCGGATTTCGGGATCGGTGCTGTGCTTGCGCACAAAGATGGATTGCACGATCGCCCTATTGCCTTTGCGTCCAAATTGCTCTCGTCTGCGCAAAGACATTATTCACCGATCGAGAAAGAAGCATTGGCTCTCGTATTTGGTGTTGCTAAGTTTCATGATGTCTTGTATGGTCGTCACTTTACCATCATCACAGACCACAAACCTTTGACGTCGCTTTTCATTCGACCAAGCCTGTACCTCCACGTACAGCGCAGAAATTCATTCGCTGGTCTATTTTCCTCTCGCAGTACTGCTACGATACCTTGTATCGGTCCACTGCTAAGCACCGAAACGCCGATGCGTTGTCTCGTTTGCCTGTTGCTGAGGATAGAGCATTCGATTCCTCCGAACTTGCTTGCATGTTCATTGATTCAGAAACCGATGATGTGGTCGAATCGTTTCCGATTGATTTTCATCGTGTAGCTACAGCCACAGCTGCTGACCCTGTCCTTGCTACCGTTCAGCGTTTTGTTGCTACGCAATGGCCCTTGTCCAAGTCACGGATCAGGGATCCGTTGGTTCGCCGATTTTTTGCTCACAAGGAGAGACTTTTTGTACGACCTGGTGTTTTGCTGTTGCGTTCTGATAATGATCAGTCCAGGGTCGTGGTCCCACGTTCGTTACAGTCCTCTGTCTTACGGCTTCTCCACCAAGGACATTGGGGTATAGTGAGAACGAAACAACTTGCTCGTCAGCACTGTACTTGGTTCGGAATCGATGCTGCGATTACACAAATGTGCTCTTCTTGCATGGCGTGTACCGAACAACAATCCGCACCACCGCGGAAATTCTTTGCATGGCCAAAAGCCACTTCCCCTTGGCAACGCTTACACATCGATTTTGCTGGTCCATTCTGGAATGCTCGATGGTTGGTTGTGGTAGATTCATTCAGTAATTTTCCTTTTGTTGTCCGGATGTCTTCCACAACGTCATCTGCCACCATCCACGCGTTATCTGCTATCTTTTGCATTGAAGGTCTTCCGCAGACTATTGTTTCCGACAATGGCCCACAATTCATGTCCGCAGAATTTCAGTCATTCTGCAAGGCCAATGGTATTCAACATCTGACGTCCGCGCCGTTTTCGCCACAGTCAAACTGTGCCGCTGAACGATTGTTCAGGACTTTCAAGACACAGATGCTGAAGTTGAAAGAGTCGCATTCTCGGGAGGACGCGTTATTGCTCTTTTTGTCTTCGAATCGCTCTCAGCCCCGAGATGGTCGCTCGCCAGCTGAGTTGCTCCACGGTCGCCCTCATCGAACCTTGATGTATTTGCTACATCCGCCGCATCAGGTTCCTGTGCAGCGGCAGACACCTGCTTTGGCTCCAGGCGACGTTGTCTACTATTGCAACTATCGAGGGTCACGGCGTTAGCTCGAAGGGTGCATTCTTCGCTGCCTCGTCCGCGCTATTTATCTGGTTTTGGGGACCTCTGATGAGGTGCATCGGCGTCTCAATCAGTTGCGACTCTGTCATCGCACGGGATCTGCCGCTCGCCGTCTGCTTTCAGCGACAGTGCCGTCCGGTCAGCGCCCTGGGGACCCATCTACTGGCTCGCCTCATCCCCAGGTGTTACCAACGCTGCCTTCCATTTTGCCCCATGGCGACGCGCCGCCGCCGCCACCGCCGCCTGTTCTCCCGCCGGCGCCGCCCGCAGTGGACGCGTCGCTGCAACCGCCGGGCGCCTCCCTGGGTCACGCGCCGCCGATCGCTTCCCGTGACCAGTTGTCCTCCGACGTGGAACTCTTGCCCGATCCGGACCATATGTCGTCTTCGCCCGTCGGGTGCCCCGGCCCGATGGAGGTCGACCCTTCGGCCCCTCCCGTCTCTCTACGGGCGCATACACCGCATGTTGGCGTGCACCCTGGAGCTGGTTTTCAGGTGTTTCCTAGCTCCCCTCGGTCCGAATGGCAGGGTGCAGGTGGCACAGCCTCGCCTGTTGTTAGGCTCCCCACCTCGTCGCATACGTCAACATGGGGTCCTTCCTCCGTCGAGCAGAAGCCTTATGCTACAACCGTCCGCCGATTTGCGGGGGAGGAATGTGGTGTCACCGCCAGACACCACACTTGCTAGGTGGTAGCCTTTAAATCGGCCGCGGTCCGTTAGTATAAGTCGGACCCGCGTGTCGCCACTATCAGTGATCGCAGACCGAGCGCCGCCACACGGCAGGTCTAGAGAGACTTCCTAGCACCCGCCCAGTTGTACAGCCGAATTTGCTGGCGATGGTTCACTGACAAATTACGCTCTCATTTGCCGAGACGATAGTTAGCATAGCCTTCAGCTACGTCATTTGCTACGACCTAGCAAGGCGCCATTACTAGTTACTATTGATGCTGTAAAACATGTACCGTCAAGAGCAATGTTCACCAATTATGGATTAAAGTTAAGTATTCCAGCAGCTACACACGTTTTTGGCTATTCTCATTTCTGTGTCCTGTTCCAGACCTCACGCCAGCTTGCGTGAGCTTAAACGCGTGCCTTTCGGCTTCCTCCTAGTGGATTGGCTGTCTTGCCAGTCCACAACAAATGGCACTCCTAATAGTATCCTACGACTTCCACACCGCGGCAACGGGTTATACACAATGCTCGTGACTACTTGGAAGGTCAGTAAAACTTTGAAACACGTACTTGTTTTGTACCAGCCGTGAATAAACAATTGCCACTATTAAAGTTCCAACCCTCATAAACTGCAAGTCCTGCTTTGGATTACTAATCTGATCTATATGGTCCTTTTGCCAGCAGTGGTTAGGCTGGTTCTATGTTGGATGTGGTGTCCTGAGATAGAACATTAGCTCTGTTCGCAGATTCTATTGACACACCAGTCTGGCTGGCCGAGGTGGCCGAGTAGTTCTAGGCGCTACAGTCTGGAACCGCGCGACCGCTATGGTCGCAGGTTCGAATCCTGCCTCGGGCATGGATGTGTGTGGTGTCCTTAAGTTAGTTAGGTTTAAGTAGTTCTAAGTTCTAGGGGACTGATGACCTCAGATGTTAAGTCCCATAGTGCTCAGAGCCATTTGAATCATTTTGACACACCAGTCTATTGTGCTGAATGCGGCAACAGTTTTGTCAGGCCCATTTCCACGGTCACTGCTAATATATCGTTTTCCTTGGCTAAAGCCCACTAATCCTCAAGTATCCATCAGCACACAATCTTTCAACTGCATTTTAAGCTCTTGCTTATTTGGTGTCGGCTTCGCTATACAGTCACCACAGGCATACTCTTGAATACTGTAAACACTGGTGGTTTACCCAAACAAAAAGCAAATGTATTTGCCATGAAGCTTAACGTTCCTGTGAAAGGAGCTAGAATCCGCTCATTTCTATGATAAACCAAGTATTATGCAGATATTCGCCGTGCTAGCGTTCGTGTGCGCTTGCGTTGTGTTGTCATTTACCTTGTGTGGACGTATTCAATTAGCCTCGGTTCGAAAGGCGTCCTTCATTCATGAGTTACCGCCGGCGGGTGTGGCCGAGCGGTTCTAGGCGCTTCAGTCTGGAACCGCGGTCGCAGGTTTGAATCCTGCCTCGGGCATGGATGTGTATGCTGTCCTTTGGTTAGTTGGGTTTAAGTAGTTCTACGTTCTATGGGACTGATGACCTCAGAAGTTAAATCCCATAGTGCTCAGAGCTATTTGGACCATGAATTACCACGTGAGTAGAACTATTAATACCAGTTACTAGGTCACATACAAGTTTACTTAGTCGAAGTTATGTCTAACGCCATACTAGTCCTGTGAAACATTTCATGTTTCTTCTGTACGTTGGTGGGTTGTACTGTAGGAGCTACAAGCAGCTATTTTCAGTATCAACAAAAACTGGACAGATATGTGGAACACTATTTCCCATGAGAAACATCAGACCCTCCAAAAACCTGAAACAAGGCCAGCCGGTATGGAGCTAACGCGACGTGCCTGGAAAACAATTAATCGGATGCGCACAGGCCACGGCATCTGTGCTGAAAGCCTCTACCAATTGGGAAGGGCTTCGTCTTCTCAATGTGTATGTGGAAATGAACACCAGACGATCCGTCTCATTGTAACAAGCTGTAGCAGGAGCCTACCATGAAAACTTGGAAGAGTTATTTGAAATGACAGAGGCAGCCCTTGAATGGATCGACAAATTAGATATTAATTTACAGACTTATTTTTTAAATTATGAATTATGAAATTAATATATTTTGTAAAATTTTGTAAAACTATGTAATCCACAATTGTTAGTCGCTATTCATATGTAATGCCATCTACTTTGCCAGCAGTGGTTAGGCTGGTTCTATGTTGGATGTGGTGTCCTGAGATAAATGTAAATACTTTCGATATCTGTTACATTTTCTATTCTTGTGTTACACTCAGATACCATAATACGTAAGAACGTGATATTCATCAGACCACTGAAAACTTGACACTATCAATGAAACAAGAGTTTTAATAGTGTTTATAGGTTCATAAACTACATTATTTGCAGATCTGAGAACGTGGCATAGTAAACGATGTGACAGGAAAATCGATGAGGTTGTGTGGGCACAACTACTTAACATGTCTTAACGTCTGTATAAGTAACAAACACAAGGAAAATAACCAGCATTCATTGCAACAAATACACATAAATGTAACATCTAACAAGCTAAGAGGAATGACAAGCAAAATGAAATCACCTTCTTCATCCAGAAAAGTAATATGGCGTCACATTAGTATGCAAAACTCTTATCATTATCAAATTGTGGTATATATTACGCGTGTAAAGTATGAACGGTATGTGCTGAGATTCGATCACGATAGAGCCAATGAAAAATGTCGATAGTTCCCAACCGCAAGGTTGGACGAGTAGTACATCTTCGAGTAGTAAGATCTTTGACAGCTAACAGAGCTAGGTGCACGCGGTAAAGGTTTGAGTAGTGGTGAGGAAATGCACAGAGACAGCAGACGTGTTTCGAGTCAGAGCTAGATGCCTGCAGGAGGCAGCCGGGTCGTGACAGCATCAAAGTAAGAATTGGCGCTACGCACATAATAAGCTATATATTGAGCGAAACTCTGCACATACTTGGGGAAACTAGAGAGAATAATTAATAAAATAGGTTTTCTTTGGTTAAATAATGTCTAAAAGCTAGATAGAAATCGGGTCTAGTTTAGCAGGGGATACAAACCGTCGGCTTTGACCAGTGACGTCAGAATTCGCCAGAGAACATGTATTACAAAGATGAAAGATCTGAGAAGAATGTTCAGAAACAAAGGAATGCCAGAGAGAAAAACTGTACAGTCTTAGACATAAAAACTGGCCGCCGGCCGGCCGCCACAGAGACTAAGTCCGAGTCGTTCACTTAAGGTGGCCAATAAAACTGGCCGCCCCTGACAACTCTAAGTCCGGCCATCTGCACAATCTGGCAACACCGTAAGATGCGGAAGTGTTAGGAGGAAGTGTTGTCTACTTCCGATGTGTGCTCACACTGTGTGAGCCCGTGGTGTAGCGGTAATAGTCGCGCGTTCTAAACTGATAGTCTCCTGTTCGCGTCCACCTATATGTATATATATTTTTTTTACTACATTTCGGCCCTCGTATAAAGTTATGAGTCTGATTGAACATCGAAGATAACTCGCTTGACATTCTACCCACCAGCAATAACAAGTATTCCAGAAACAATTCCGCAGGACAGCTCGTGGCTGCGTCGCGATCATAAGAGCTTCCGCTCGAGCGTTTCCTCGCGCTGCAGCGGCTACCGGCCACCGGCCAGACGCCACCCGCCGCCTGAAATCCGGCGCCGCCCATGTGAACGCGGCGCGACGCTGTCAGTATATGTTTTAACTGTCATTTTCAAATTTGAAGTTCTAGTTATCATCTTGCAGTTAAGCATTGCATTTTGCATACTTGAAAATCATGAACTACGGTTAAGCATTGTAAAACTGAGTCGCAAGTGGAAGAAGGTGTAACATCTGCAACACAACGTTTACTTTTGGTATAACAGAGGGGTGAATGCAGAGGAGGCAACTAGAAAGATTTGAACTGTGTGTGGAGCGAGTGCTTTTGGGAAAAATACGCCAGAAAAAGATATTCTTGTTTCAACAAAGATCGTTCTGGCATGAATGATTTTCCACATTAAGGAAGTCTCGACTACTGGTACATGTGATAGATTACCATTTCACCATCATGCGACATTTGCAATCAACATGCAAAGTTCAGAAGTCTGGCGTAGGAGTACTGCATGCTCTAATTCGAAACAACAAAAATCATGGAGTGACTATTATTGAACGTCATCAGGTCGCTCATTGAGCATTCGTATGCAATACTGTTGTTGGTGACGTGTTATGATGCCTTTATCGTTAACTTCCTAAGAAGAAATGAAAGGCTGAGCCCCACCAAAAGACGTAAACTCGAGCAAAGAGTAGTGTGAACATAATATTTTACATCTGATAGCTCCAAAAGTGTGTTTTGGGCTACGAATTCTGCCCCACGGGGTGTGTGCAACACAGCTGGAATTTGTTGCCAACAAGTAAGACACCTTTTGGTGGCAGTGTAAGGAAATCGAGCAACAAAACTACATCACCTGTGCTACTGCATGATGACGCACTCTGTTGATTTGAGAAACAAAACTGTCCAGGAGATTGATAGTAAAGTCGTCTCTCAGGCATTTGTATTGATAGGGAAGTCCTTTCTCGAGCACATGTCCCTCTCGTCATATATTCGTAAAAATTTACCTTTCCCGCTCTTGATCGATCAACCGTCAAGGCAATTCACTTCTAGACGTAAATACTCTTAAAACTACACTGGTTTAATGACATCGTTAGAACTAGTGGGTTTCTACGGGCGTAGAATTTGTAAACAACATTAGCATTGTCAGATTGTTTTAGATATCGTGAAAGAAAATTGTGCTCCTGATTAATTTCTCTTTGGCGGTTACTGATGCGTTTAGTAAACTAATGGAAAATTTAATTAAAATATTCACTGTACTAATACAAATTAAATTCAGCTTACTACAGTAACAACACGACGGCAGTCTATCTTAATAAAACATTAAGTGTCTATAAGACGATTGATCCTATTTTAACGCGAATTAGTAGGATATTACCGACTTTTGACATCGAAAAGATCTGAATTTACTTCATTTCGTGTATCATTCGCAAGTATTACGAAAATGTGTCATTTCATAGATAAAATTATGTATTCGCAACAAGAAAAAAATATGTAGGTAGAAAACAAAAGTGGCATTATGAATTTGGCAGTACCGTAAGGTTTTCGTTCTGACACTAACAAGGGGAGGCCGCCAATTGTGAAATTCAGATTCGATTCATACTGCGCATAATAAAAGCTCATGGCCAGAGGTGTAATGTGGCAAAGCACCAAGATGCACTTCTCAGCCGTTGTCATTACAAATAACAAATACTAAAAAAAAGTTGCATGGCGCGAGATTCGATCCGGCGACCTTCGGATTACGAAGCCGAGCGCTTACCGCTGCGCTACGACGCTGTAGAAAGTTACAAATCGTAGAGAGTATTTCACCTCAACGGTTTCTTTTAACTGTCGATTACACCTCTGGCTATGAGCTTTTATTATGCGCAATATGAATCGAATCTGGTTGGTTGGTTGGTTGGTTTGGGGAAGGAGACCAGACAGCGTGGTCATCGGTCTCATCAGATTAGGGAAGGATTGGGAAGGAAGTCGGCCGTGCCCTTTCAGAGGAACCATCCCGGCATTTGCCTGGAGTGATTTAGGGAAATCACAATCGAATCTGAATTTCACAATTGGTGGCCTCCCCTTGTAAGGGTTCCTGAAAGTAGCAGGACCAATTTTGCTCGAGCGTTGTCTTACGATTCCCTTATTGAGTTTGTATCTGCCTGCTTGTAGCTCTCCTACAAAAGAATTAAAAATTGGCTTTCAGCGAGTCTCGAGAGGCGAACGAAAGCAGCTTGCACCTGGTAGCCAAGCATGTTACCTCAGAACTGGTTTTTTCCTAAAGTGGGAAGACATCCTTTTGAGGTTCAATTGTTGGCAAATGTCAGTCAGACATGTGCCGTTGGTCTAAACGTTTCGGTGTGTTGAATTTGTACCAATGATTTTTCTACAGGTTTTTTCTGTCCCAAATACAGAGTTGAAGTCTCCCATTAGTATTTTCACGTCATCTTGGTGAATTTAGCTCATAGTATTTTGAGTGTGTTCCAGAATTTTTTCGACATTTTCAGTGTTTTTCTTATTTTCGATGTTGGTGGGGACATGTGCATTGATGAGTTTATATTTTTTACTGGGGCTCTTAATGGGCATAGTCATAAGTCGGTTGTTGATGGGCAGGCCGCGGTGGCCGAGCGGTTCTAGGCGCTTCAGTCCGGAACCGCGCGACTGCTACGGTCGCAGGTTCGAATCCTGCTTCGGGCATTGATGTGTGTGATGTCCTTAGGTTAGTTAGGTTTAAGTTCTAGGGGACTGATGACCTCCACTGTTAAGTCCCATAGTGCTCAGAGCCATTTGAACCATTTCATTGTTGATGGGTGTGATTTCTTTGACAGAGTTGATGATAGATCTGTGTTCGAGAAATTCAATGCCAAAGATTGGTATGCCTTTCGCTACCTTTTGTTGTATTTTGCTCTTGAAGATTCAATGGTTTCCGTAATGCAAGGATTCATTGTCAGTTAGTCGTGGTTCTTGAAGAGCAAGGGTGAGAATTTTTTGTCGGTCGATTTCTTATGTGAGATTATTTAGTTTTCGTGTTTTGATCAATGTATCGATGTTTAGTTTTCAAGTGCATGTTTTCTGCTAGTAGGGAAATCTACCAGAGATCTTCGATATTCTCTGCCGTGCTAACCTGGACTCCCCAGAATCCGAAAATCCGACTGCCGCCTGTCGACAGGCGGGTTGTGTACCACCTGGGGTAATGTTGACTTTGCTTGCATAGTTCATGTTTGTTTGTGTCTCATTGGTTTGGCCTGGGTGATTCCAGGACCGGACAGGACCATAGGGTGTTGAAGCCTTTGCAACCAAATATTTTCAGCTGAGCTCATTGAGCTGACAGACGGTGACCAGAGTAGCGGTGATTTTCACTCAGACGTGTCTGGATTATGGGTTCAACGGATTGAGTAGCCGTTCAGGATTGTGTTAGTATTTGGTTCACCCCAAGTATTTGATTTCCTCGGTACCACCCATATGGGGGAGGGTTTCCCCTATCCGCCACACTGGATTATTATTATTATTATTATTGTCATTATGTAATCAGCAAATCCGATATGGTGTATCTTCGAACCACTGAAATAGATGTGTATTGTTATAATTACGTTACATTGCTGGTAGTAGACATATTTCTCACTTTATCTTAGACAGTTGCTACCTGTTACTCCATCATAGGAATTTATGTGCGCAGCATTGTTGCAATACAGTCGTTCAAATTATACGATTTCTGTAGTTTCATTTCGATACCAGATCGTTCTAATCGGATTCAGTCAGTCAGTCTTAATGTGGATATTCGACTACGACCCTCATCATATGATAGGCTAGGTAAACCTCATTCTTAATCGGACTGTTGAATCCAGATCACTTATCTATGACAAGGTCTGAATTCTTAAACACTGTGGAAAATAATAATCCAATGTGCTTATTACAAACACGTTATTTAAATATAAATATATGAACTAACGAGATAACAGTTTATTTACAGGAGCAGAGCCCCATCCATCATAGCAGAGCAGTGCGAGATTGGTTTCAGGGCGAAGAGAGGATAAAGCTGTTGCCGTTTGTTGCACGATCGCCGAACATCAGCCAGATAGAGAATATGTGGGTAGAAGTAACAAGGTCATTGCCATGTGGACCTACAAATGCAAGCGACCTTTGGACGAATATAGAAATCGTATGGTGGGAAGTAAACCATCACGCTACACTGTCGACAACTTAATGAAATCAATGCCCCTACGCCTGCGATAAATCTTACGTAATGGCCGTTGGTCGGTTGGTTACTAAAAGTATAGTCCACAAAACCCATGTGGACAATTTTCTGATAATCGGTCAAGCTTTGCTTTGTCGCAGCTCTTTAGCATAAAAGTCCATTTACTTTCAGTCTCCTCCTTACAATTCTTGCAATGCAAGGTAATTGAAAAATCTCATCCACTCGACGCCAACTGAGGAATTGACTGGTGCATGTGTTGTTCAACACACAGTAGTTGTCACCCTCCCTGGAATCAATGACTGTTTGTGCGTGTGTGTGTGTGTGTTTTCGTGTTCACGCACAATCTGAATCAATACTACTAACATTAGAGAGACAACCAACAATAAATATTGCATCAAATATGACTGTAAAGTATTTTAATGCGATGAAACTGAATTTTTACCCAACCCACGTCCTGCGTATTACGTTAAGTAAGATGTATTAACTCCATAGTATCGTTAGCAGAGACAGTGCGCTCTTGCTGTCGAGGCTCGCGACAAGTACAGCGATTAGCAGTGCCCAATGCCGCCGCGCTTTGTTTATGCTGGCTGAGCGTGGACACTGCAGCAGACGCTTCGCCATAAAACACAAGGAAATCACCTTGGCTCTGACAGCAGTGAGCGGATATCACTGCCTGCGTGTTCTTATAGTAACCAACGTGAGACTCTACTCACAGGTGCCATGGAGCAATTGCAACGGGTATCATGTCATTAGTCATCAGAATATCAACCAGTGATGAAATGTCCACTCTATTTGAATCCCACGAAAACAGGAACCTTATCAGAAAGGAATGTGAGGTGGTATTAAAATTTATCCAACAGGCAAAAATTAACTGCAGGGTTTTCATGTATGCAGTAGTAGCACACAAGGAAATATTATGTCTTGGAAGCGTATATTTCATTTCCTCTTCTCATATTAACGCCCTTGTTTTAGTATGAAGTGAGAAAATAAACACGAAAAACTAAAGTTCCTGAGAAGTATTTAAGTCATTATCTCTTCTCATATGACAACGTTTGTTTTTAGTATGAAGTAAAAAAATAAATAGTTTAGGGTTCTGAAGCATAGTATGACACCAGATTCTTATCGTAGGCGCTATCGGAAACGCAAAAACAGGGAGCTGTCCATCCGTTTGTCCAACAGGCTGTTTCCTTTCATGCCTTACTCTCGCTAGGAGATTCTTATTTAAGGACTTGTGGGCATCAAGTTCTTCAGCAGAATAAGCCTTATCTTATTGTGCTAATTACGGTACGGAAAAAAATGCAACAAAGACGAGTTCCCCTGAAGCAGTGAGGATATTTGCACATGTCTGTATTCAGCAATGACTGCCAGCTGCCACAACACTTCACAGAAACCATGCGGCAGGCAACACAACTGTGCGCGCGCTTCAGACTTCATTCAGTAAGCCGTCAGGAGATGGATGGAAACGTCAAATTAACGTCGCTTTCCGAGTCGTACTCAATCCAGAATGAGGTGTTATTAAGGTAGTTGAGCGTTATAGCAATACTTGAGGCAATACGTCGACTCTTTTCTTCGCTGGGTGACCTATTACTGTTATTTAGGATTCTCTGTGTCCTAGTCGTAATGCAAATGGAACTTCAGAGGCGCTTTCCGCTATTCTTGACAAACATCAGCAACTTGTAATCACTGCGAGTTACAACTGCGTGATGATAATGGTTCAGGTTGTCAATAGTTGTGGTGGTGCTATGCTGTCAAACTGCTTACAGTAACGTTAATGTTGGCGCACATAATTTAGCGCTGACTACCTACTTAAGTAAAAATAGTGTTGTAGCGTCGTCGCTTCTCTTTATTTATCCTCAGCTTGAGTAATACAATTTTACGAACATACTACACCATTCGCGAGCTGCTAATGATACAGTGTGACTACAGAGGTCATCGTGCGGGTATTACATTAATTCTGCAATGAATTGCTTAGCAAATATTACCCTCAGCTATGCAGCTGGAATGACTCATTACACAGGTACTCTATGTTGCATTTGGTTAAGTGACCAGTTCGCTGCAATCCTGCTTATACTGTTCGTAAATACTACTATATACTTAAAAAATGGTTCAAATGGCTCTGAGCGCTATGGGACTTAACTTCTGAGGTTATCAGTCCGCTAGAACTTAGAACTACTTAAACCTAACTAACCTAAGGACATCAGACACACCCATGCCCGAGACAGGATTCGAACCTGCGACCGTAGCGGTCACGCGGTTCCAGACTGTAGCGCCTAGAAACACTCGGCCACCCCGGCCGGCATACTTGTATGCTGACCATCCGTTATTTGACTAAATATGAACTACAATCTGATTCGCATATATATGACATGGGTTATCGCCGGCACAAAGTAATGACTAAGGGTTGGATCCCGTTGAAGTCCCGTTACATTGATGGCAAGACAAATGTTCGCAAATCTCCTGTGCTGCCTCAAAAAGCAATTGCATCTTAAGTATCGAAGGACCGACGTCCACACTGTCACAGCGCGTTGAAATACAGCAACGATGGCAGATGAAAATTTGTGACCGACTGGGCTTCGAACCTGGACCTCCTAGTAACTAGACAGACGTGCTGATCACTGCATTATTATTAATTTTTTTTTATAGTTTGAGAAGACTTTCAGCACCAGGTAGGCGGAGGCAAAGAAGGCAGGTGTCGCAGATCCGAGGCCTCGCCGCAATGCTTCCCCCGCACCTGTCACTGAGCAGCTGCATTAATCCCATGTATTCCATGTTTGCGCCCATATATTCCTTTAAATTGTAGAACAAAATTGAAGTAGTAATTAAGGTAAAATAAATTACAGTTGCCGCCTCCAATGGCGTGCATTCCTTGTAGAAAATAACTTATAACAGTGAAAAAGGTGACGGAAAAATACATGACAAACATTCATTCTGAAATATATTCACAATTTAGGTTATTATGCATTGGATGCATATGAGGTCTGTAATGAAGACATATATTTATCAACAAATGAATAACGTTTCTGAGCCGGAGGGGTTTTGCCAAATTAGAACAGTTCTAATTTTAGGACCAACGTAAAAGAATATTCCGGGAATAAAAAAGTGAAAGAATAGTATTCTGCTTCTAATAAAAAACTGTCCCCCTTTTTGTAGCTCACATAAAGCAATAGATAAAAAAAATTGATGGCATTCCTTATATTTATTATTCTTCTTCAGCTTAAAATGTTCTTCTGCAATATAAAGCATGTACTCTTCTTTGTTCTAAGTTTTGCTTCTTACGACATAAAACCCAAACGATCCCAGATGTCACGAACAACTGTTATTCTTTGCGGACGGGCAACATTTCCAGTCGGATTGTAAAGTTTCAGTTATCGGTATCTGACTTCTTGCTGTTCTGTGCTAATTTCTTCTCAGTCCAGTTCCAAATTCTGATTCTATTTTCACATAAGAACATGAGCGCTACAGTTTCTACCAGCCGACATTTGTGGCAGTATGGAGATGGTCTCAATTTGATTTTCCATAATCGTTCCGCTGTTGGTATTGTTTCGTTTACAACGTCGCACCATACGGCATTGACTCTAGTTGGTAAAATTTTGTTGTTGATATTTTTCCTGACGTTCCTCCAGTCTTTTGTAGGTTAATTTACCGTAATTAGTTTGTGAAGACGATGTCTGGTAATATAATAATCATAGACGGTACTAGTGTTGGTTTGTGCTGGTGGAAGTCTTATACAGCTCCAATCGCCATAGTACTTTCGGACGTAATCTAGGCTGGCATGCTACATTAACAGGAGCGTTCATATCCCCAGGATCTAACGAGAGGAACAGAAGTTTCGTGACGCCTGTCTTAGTAGCATGTATTAGTTTAAAAGCACGTCTTCAATTCCAAGTCCTCTGCCTCTGCAAGTCATTGCCTCTGCAATGTCGCCGTGTGGAAGGATACTTTGAAGATATTTTGTTTCCACACATACCAAGAGGCTACAGCTAATATTTTATGTGCAGTGACCTGCGGTATCGGTAAGACAGCTGCGACATGATACATTTTGCTAAGTATGTATGTATTTATAAACTGAACTTTCTGCAGTCGGTCTAACGATCGCATGTCGTTGTCCTTCAACAAGGTTCCGATGACATTTAGTTTCCGCTCCCAATTGTTCGTGGCCATGCATTCGCACAGAAGAGGATGGTCAATCTTCAGAATGTGGGTTTCGCGGGAGGCATGCCAGAGATAAATCTCTGCAGTCACGCTATCCTATGTGGCCTCGGTGGCTCAGATGGATGCCGGCACGGTAGCTGAGCGTGTTCGGTCGGAGGGTTAGCTGCCCTCTGTCATAAAAAAAAAACTGAGTTAATAGATCAACAAAGAACTTAAACGGATGTCTTACGACGTCTGCCCCGAGCAGATGCAACGAACAAAAGCGAACAAAATGAGATTTAACAAAAAAAAAAAAAAATGGATAGAGCGTCTGTCATGTAAGCAGGAGATCCCGGGTTCGAGTCCCTGTAGGGGCACACATTTGCATCTGTCCCCATTGACGTATGTCAACGCCTGTAAACAGCTAAGGGTATTCATTTCATTTAATTTCAAGTTTAGTTTTTCTTTTTTTCTGAGTCATCAGTCTTCTGGCTGGTTTTATGCGGCCCACCCCAAATTCCTCTCCTGTGTCAACCTTTTCATCTCAGAGTAGCACCTGCAACCTACGTCCTCAATTATTTGCTGGATGTACTCGAATCTCTGTCTTGCTCTACAGTTTTTGCCGTCTACAGCTCCCTCTAGTACCATGTAAAACGTTCCTTGCTGTCTTAAGACATCACCTCCCATCCTGTCCCTCTCAGTGTCTGCTTCTGTGCAGAACCTCTTCATTCCTTACCCTATCAGTCCGCCTAATTATCAACATTCGTCTTTAGTGCCACATCTCAAATGCTTCACTTCTCTTTTGTTCCGGTTTTCTCACAGTCCATGTTTCACTACCATACAGTGCTGTGCTCCAAACATAGATCCTCAGAAATTTCTTCCTCAAATAAAGGCCCAAGTAGACTTCTCTTGGCCGGCAATGCCCTTTTTCCCAGTGCTAGTGTGCTTTTGATATCCTCCTTGCTCTGTCCGTCAATGATTATTTCGGGCCGGCCCAAGTGGCCGTGCGGTTAAAGGCGCTGCAGTCTGGAACCGCGAGACCGCTACGGTCGCAGGTTCGAATCCTGCCTCGGGCATGGATGTTTGTGATGTCCTTAGGTTAGTTAGGTTTAACTAGTTCTAAGTTCTAGGGGACTAATGACCTCAGCAGTTGAGTCCCATAGTGCTCAGAGCCATTTGATTATTTCGGTGCCTAGATAGTAGAATTCCTTAACTTCACCTACTTATTGACCATTAAGTTTCTCGCTGTTCTCATTTCTGCTACTTATCATTACTTTCGTCTTCCTTTGATTTACTCTCAATCTGTATTCTGCATTCATTAGATTGTTCATTCCATTCAGCCGATCATGTAATTCCTCTTCACTTTCACTCAGGACAGCGATGTCATCAGCGAATCTTATAATTGATATCTTTTTGCCTTTGTGAGGTAACGGGCGAGTTGTGGCGCCCTGGAAATATTCTAAGTTGGGAGTTGGCGTGGGCGCGCTGGGACCTCTCGGCGGCCCACGGCTCATCGGCGGCCACATAGTGCCAAACGTTAGCTGGGGCACGGGGACTGCATGCCTGGGAATTCAGTGGTTATGCTGTGTTGATGAAGGAGACATGCCGGGTGTGCCAAAGATGGCGGGCTTTGTGAAACTTGAATGGCAGCCATTTCACAGTTCGTATAGAAATTAATAGTAGCCAGATGAATCATGATACCTGAAAAAGAAACATGCACCTTACCACTATTTGCACGACGATTCTGATGATGTAATCTGATTTTCAATATCTTTTTTTGTTTAAAGTTTAGTATCTGACTGTAAATTATACAAGTAACACCTAGCAACGAATTTCCAAAATATAAACGCTTCATTCGATTTTGTCGATCACCGTGTTTTGAGAAAGCTATTAGTGTAAATCTAAATTGGTATGAATTAAAGGCATTGTAACGGCTCCATGTAAGCCGCTACATGGCTCGACCCCACAACTAAAGACGCCTGAGTGCCCTTCCGACACTCAGGGAAGAGCCTGATGATAATTAGTAAGGTAGGGTTATTTAAATATAGACGACCATTTTAATATTAGATATGGTAATTGTCTGCAAAGTGTGAATGCGAACGTATGATGAGGTATGCGTGAGATGTCGGCTGTGGGTGTGCTATAGGCATAGTGGAAGTGTAGCCAACCTCGAATCTACTAGAGCGCGACTGCACTGGACCAGAGAGGCATAAGCTCCACGCGCGTCATTAGCGCTCGTTAGGTTGGCAAATAACCGTGTGCGGTATCTCTGAGTCCTTGCGGCCACGATGTGTGGACCCGGACGAGGGAGACCGTATCAGGGTTGTTGCTGGGAAGACCTGGGTGAGTAAGCACGCTCTGCTCTATCGCTCCGATAGTTAGCGAAGATTTAGAATTCCATGCTCACTTTGAACTTGGAAGCAGCTTCCCTGCTGAGGAAAGCCACTATAGTATTTCCTAGAATCATCTCGGTTAGGAGAGATAGGGAGATGATTTCTTTTGCCAAGTAAATGCATGGGAATTGTGTTCACTGCACTTGGGAGTGAACAGGCTCTCATTGCCGAGTAATACTCAGAATTCCTCAATTTGCATTTCAGTGTGAGTGTGAAGTATATATGCAAAGTGTATTTTATTTAAATGTGTTCATTGACTGATGATTGTGCGGAGATTGGTAACACGTGGTCCGCAGACCCCGTGTATTTCTTGGTGAGAAGCTTCAGCTCGACGTAATCACATTTCGTGATCGAGCTGGATCTTCTACGTAAATTCACGCG
The DNA here is from genome assembly GCF_023898315.1 of Schistocerca nitens. Taxonomy (NCBI): domain Eukaryota; kingdom Metazoa; phylum Arthropoda; class Insecta; order Orthoptera; family Acrididae; genus Schistocerca; species Schistocerca nitens. The sequence continues at coordinate 742,336,605 of NC_064618.1, read as the reverse complement.
TGTGATTTAATTGTTCCTTCATAATATCCAGTAAAACTCGCGGAGTTAGTTAAACGTGAAGACGGGACTTGCCCGAATTAAAGTTACAGTGGGAACCATGTGCTCTCTCCCAATGTTGTCCCACTTGGTGTATGGGAACCTTCCTCTTTTATCTGTTAGATAAAATGAATAGAGTGAATGTTTGTGTGTGTGTGTGTGTGTGTGTGTGTGTGTGTGTGGCTAAATGATGATAGAAATGTACAGGCGGCAGTCATTGTCGATTCACGGCACATGTTAGCCGGATGTTTAACTAAATTTACGTAGATATTATACTATTTGTATCACGCCAGCATTCCGTGATAAGTGAGAGGGAATATTTGAGATGGTAATGTTTATTGAATAAATGTGATTGTGTTATTATATAAATATGTTACAGTGACTTCTCCCAGCCACACCATATTCCCTTATCATTTCACAGAATATTTGGTATGCGTATTTCAGTTAATCACCTGTCTATGTCCCACTCATGGGCATATTTCATTTAATAAACTCTGTAAGGTGGTATTAAAACTTCATTATAATAATATTCTAATTCTAACTTGATCAAAACCACCGAATAAAACTTTAGTTGAGTATTGATGCTTGTTGCTGCAAATGGCCGCCGGCGTCTTCTATAGTACTGGTGCCATTTATAAAATTGAGGAGGCCTGCCGAGGGTGCGGAAAGCAAGTGTCATACAGCATGTAAGTTGAATAGTTGTTGAAGGTCAAAGTGGCTGAGTACTATCGATCGCTCAGGCCATAGTACTCCACAGTTACAAGTAAAAGCGGTAGCAGAATGCTTATAAACATATTTATTCATCTATGTCTTTATTTATACCCGATATATACTATTCATGAAGAAACTGGTTAAATATTTACTGTATTTTAGAAAGCACATAGACGTTAGGCTACAGGCATACCTTTTGTTTCTATTCCTTTGATGTATGTTTACTTCATTTATTTATGTATTTAAAAATATGTGTTAGAGGGTATTTATGGTCCAGCAGTAGGAATAATTATTTAATTTCAAGTTATTTAAATGTAAATCCAGTACTTCGAATGTGTTTGAAAATGTTTGTGAGTCTGTTGGCTGGGAGACATGACAGGAGCGCTATCGCTAATGACAGCGCTCGTTACTGAGGGAGGCGACTACCGAAGTGAATGGAGGGCATTTCTGAGCAGACATAGGCGACATAAAAATGAAAAAGCTTGCATACTTTGCTACTTTCATTCTATAATGTCATATGGTATAATATTTTGGGGTAACTCTTCAAGTCAAACAAAAGTTTCCAGAGTCCAAAAGCGTGTAATGCGTATTGGTTCAAATGGCTCTGAGCACTATGGGACTCAACTGCTGAGGTCATTAGTCCCCTAGAACTTAGAACTAGTTAAACCTAACTAACCTAAGGACATCACAAACATCCATGCCCGAGGCAGGATTCGAACCTGCGACCGTAGCGGTCTTGCGGTTCCAGACTGCAGCGCCTTTAACCGCACGGCCACTTCGGCCGGCAATGCGTATTATTTGTGGAGTAAATTCACGGACATCCTGTAGAAACCTCTTCAAAGAACTGGGTATACTAACTACTGCCTCTCAGTATAATTACTCATTAATGAAATTTGTCCTAAATAATATAACTCTTTTTCCAACAAACAGCTCAGTTCACACATACAATACCAGGAACGAAAATGATCTGCACAAGGACTTAAAAGCACTTACTTTAGTTCAAAAAGGGGTCCACTACTCAGGAACACTCATCTTTAATAATTTGCCAGTAAACATAAAAAACTTAGTTACAAATAAATATCAGTTTAAAAGGAGCCTGAAAGACTTACCAGTGGCCAACTCCTTCTACTCCATTGACGAATTTTTTAATAGAAACAAATGATGTATTGTATATATTCATACTATTAGTATTGTTATTTTATATATATATATATATATATATATATATATATATATATATATATATATATATATATATATAAAAATTGACATGTTCCACATCCATGAGGATCTCCTCAGCACGGGTCTATGGAACGAAAAACTAATCTAATCTAAAAACGTCACAGGACACCGACAGTCTGGGACAGTATGGGCGACAGACGCACGGTCGCGGCAGAGACTTGGAGAGTGTGGAGCGGTTTGCGCGTGGTCGGGAGAGATAGAAATACTTCGGAGTGCCGACTTGTGAACCTGAGAGATTTCCGTGCTTTCTACAGTGAAGACGTAGTATGCACTTAAAAGCGAATATCTCGTTAGCTATGTTGTTGTTCCTAACTAATTACGTGCCGTAGGAATCTTATGTTTCCTGTTATTGAACGTATATTTTATTTAACTGCTGGACCATCGACACAAAGAAGTGTTTTACACTAATAAAGGTCAATCTTAAAGGTACTTCTGCTATCGTACTCATCATTTAAAGTAGTTAAAATAGTATCTGCAGATTTTATTTAATTGCTATCTTTCATTTATAAATTTATGTTTACATTCATAATTCACAATTGCCGAGTGATAGGAACCTTCGACCATTCGATTCATGTGTCTATTGATATTGTATACTGCAGACTCAGCAGTATTTTGTCTGTAATGCGGCAACTACGTATCCCAGCCAGTAGAAACGAAACCAACCAAAACTTAATATTTCATCACTGAATCAGAGGGTGCGTAGTTGAGGGCCATCACCAATGTATTTCAAAATACCTCATTTATTAAATTTAACGTCCGCACCTTGAATTTTAATTCCATTCCTGAACCTTTCTTCTATGAACAGATTGAACAGTAGGGGTGTCTAAAATCATTTTTAATCCGAGCAGTTCGTTCTTGGTCGTCCACTCTTATTATTCCCTCTTGGCTCTTATACATATTGTGTATTACCCACGTCTCCCTATAGCTTACCCATATTTTTCTCAGAATTTTGAGAATTTTGCACCATTTTACACTGTCGAATGCTTTTTCCCGGTCTACAGATGCTATGTTGGAACACGTGAGGCAATACTGACCTTACGACTTATCTTAGAAGAAAGATTAAGGAAAGGCAAGCCTACGTTTCTAGCATTTGTAGACTTAGAGAAAGCTTTTGACAATGTTGACTGGAATACTCTCTTTCAAATTCTAAAGGTGGCAGGGGTAAAATACAGGGACCGAAAGGCTATTTACAATTTTTACAGAAACCAGATAGCAGGTATAAGGGTCGTGGGGCTTGAAAGGGAAACAGTGGTTGGGAAGGGAGTGAGACAGGGTTGTAGCCTCTCCCCGATGTTATTCAATCTGTATATTGAGCAAGCAGTAAAGGAAACAAAAGAGAAATTCGGAGTAGGTATTAAAATCCAGGGAGAAGAAATAAAAAGTTTGAGGTTCGCCGATGACATTGTAATTCTGTCAGAGACAGCAAAGGACTTGGAAGAGCAGTTGAACGGAATGGACAGTGTCTTGAGAGGAGGATATAAGATGAACATCAACAAAAGCAAAACAAGGATAATGGAATGTAGTCGAATTAAGTCGGGTGATGCTGAGGGAATTAGATTAGGAAATGAGACACTTAAAGTAGTAAAGGAGTTTTGCTATTTGGGGAGCAAAATAACTGATGACGGTCGAAGTAGAGAGGATAGAAAATGTAGACTGGTAATGGCAAGGAAAGCGTTTCTGAAGAAGAGAAATTTGTTAACTTCGAGTATAGATGTAAGTATCAGGAAGTCATTTCTGAAAGTATTTGTATGGAGTGTAGCCATGTATGGAAGTGAAATATGGACGATAAATAGTTTGGACAAGAAGAGAATAGAAGCTTTCGAAATGTGGTGCTACAGAAGAATGCTGAAGATTAGATTGGTAGATCACATAACTAATGAGGAAGTATTGAATAGGATTGGGGAGAAGAGAAGTTTGTGGCACAACTTGACCAGAAGAAGGGATCGGTTGGTAGGACATGTTCTGAGGCATCAAGGGATCACCAATTTGGTATTGGAGGACAGCGTGGAGGGTAAAAATCGTAGAGGAAGACCAAGAGATGAATACACTAAGCAGATTCAGAAGGATGTAGGTTGTAGTAGGTACTGGGAGATGAAGGAGCTTGCACAGGATAGATTAGAATGGAGAGCTACATCAAACCGGTCTCAGGACTGAAGACCACAACAACAACAACACAGATCCTATGAACGTATCTTGATTTTTCTTAAGTCTTGCTTCCATTACCAACCGCAAAGTCAAAATTGACTCTTTGGTGCCATCACCTTTCCTAAACCCAAATTGATCGTCACCTAACACATCCTCAGTTTTCTTTGGCGTTATTCTGTGTATTACTCTTGTCAGGAAAATTGATGCATGAGTTGTTAAGCTGATTGTACAATGATTCTCGCACTTGTCGGCTGTTGCAGTCTTCGGGATTGTGTGGATGATATTTTTTCGAAAGTCACATGCTATGTCCCCAGACTCATACATTCTACACTACAACTTCCCCCAATATTTTAGAAATTTTGATGGAATGTTATCCATCCCTTCTGCCTTATTTGATCTTAAGTCCTCAAAATTTCTCTTAAATTCTAATACTGGATACCCTGGCTCTTCTAAATCTACTTCTGTTTCTTCTTCTATCACATCAGATAAATCTTCCCTTGCGTAGAGGCCTTCGATGTACTCTTCGCACCTACGCACTCCCTCTTATGTATTTAATAGTGTAATTCCGGTTGCACTCTTAATGGTACCAACCTTGCTTTTAGTTTCAACGAATTTTTTTTTAACTTTCCTGAATGCTGAGTCAGTTCTTCCGATAATCATTTCTTATTCGATTTCTTCACATTTTCATGCAACCATTTCGTCTCAGCTTCCCTGTTATTCCTATTTATTTTATTCCTCAGCGACTTGCACTTCTGCGTTCCTGAATTTCCCTGGTTTCTTCGCAGTTACCTTCTTTGTACGTATGTTTTTCCTTCCAACTTCTGTGATTGCCCTTTTTAGAGATGTCCATTCCTCTTCAACTGCATTGCTTAATGTGCTATTTCTTATTGCTGTATCTATGGCCTTAGAGAACTTCAAGCGTACTTCGTCATTCCTTCGTACTTCCGTATCCCACTTCTTTGCATATTGATTCTTCCTGACCAATCTTTTAAACTTCAGCCTACTCTTCATCACTGCTACATCGTGATCTGAGTCTATATCTGCATCTGGATACGCCTTACAATCCAGTATCTGATTTCGGAATCTATGTCTGACCATGATGCAATCTAACATAAATCTTCACTTATCACCTGGCCTTTTCCAAGTACAGCTCCACCTCCTGTGATTCTTGAACAAAATATTCGATATTACTAGCTCAAATTTATAACAGAATTCTCATTCCTTGTCCCAAGCCCATATTCTCCTGTAATCTTTTCTTCTATTCCTTCCCCTACAACTGCATTCCAGTCCTCCATGACTATTAGATTTTCATCTTCCTTTGCGTACTGTATTACCCTTTCAATAGCCTCATAAACTTCCTCTATGTCTTCATCTTCAACTTGTGACGTCGGCATGTATACCTGAACTATCGTTGTCGGTGTTAGTTTGCTGTCTATTCTGATAAGAACAACCCTATCACTGAACTGTTCACAGTAACACACTCTCTGCCCTTCCTTCGTATTCGTAACGAATCCTACTCCCGTTATACCATTTTTTGCTGCTGTTGATATTACCTTATACTCATATGACCAGAAATCCTTGTCTTTGTTCCATTTAAAGCCAGGGATAAGCTCAGCCGAAATTTTTGCGAAGAACCTGACGGTGTTCCGAAAGGATAGGCTACACAGGGTTGGCGGTGGAGTGTTTGTTGCTATTAGAAGTAGTTTATCCTGTCGCGAATTGAAGTAAAGAGTTCCTGTGAATTAGTATGGGCAGAGGTCATTGCTGGCAACCAGAATAAAATAATAATTGGATCCTTTTACCGACCTCCCAATTCAGATGATACAATTGCTGAAAGGCTCAAAGAAAACTTGAGTTTGATTTCAAGCACGTACCCGACTCATGCGATTATAGCTGGTAGTTACTTCAATTTACCCTCCATGTGTTGGTAAAAATACATGTTTAATTCCGGAGGCACGCTTAAAACATCATCCGAAATTGTGCTAAACGCATTCTCCGAAATGATTTCGAGCAGTTAGTTCATGAGTCATCGAGTACTAAATTGTTGTGAAAACACACTTGACCTCTTAGCAACAAATAATCCCGAGTTAATAACGAGCATCAAAACGTACACAGGGATTAGTGAACAGAGGGTTGTCGTAGCGAGATTGAATACTGTAACCCCCTAAATCCTCCAAAAATAAACGAAAAATATACCTATTAAAAAAAAGATAAAAATTCACTTGACTCCTTCCAGAGAGACAATCTCCACTCCTTCAAAATTAATAAGTGTAGACCAGATGTGGCTTGAATTCAAAGTAATAGTATCGGCAGGAATTGAGAGGTTTACACCAAATAAATTAACAAACGACGGAGCTGATCATCCTTGGTACACAAAAAGGGACAGAAGACAGTTGCAGAAACAATGAAATAAACATGACAGATTTAAACAGACGCAAAGTCTCCAAGATTGGCGATCTGTTGCAGAACGTCGAAATTTAGCACGGACTTCAATGCAAGATGCTTATATTCGTTTTCACAACGAAGCTTTGTCTCGAAATCTGGCAGAAAATACAAAGAGATTCTGGTCGTATGTGAAGTATGCTAGCGGCAAGACACGATCAATGCCTCTTTCTGGGCGATAGATACTGTCTAAGACAGTGCTGCCAACCAGAGTTATTAAACACAATCTTCCGAAATGTCTTCACAAAAGAACACAAAGTAAATACTCCAGAATTCGGATCAAGAATAACTGCCAACATGACTAACGTACATGTAAATATCCTCGAAGTGGTGAAGCAACTTAATCACTTAATAAAAGCAAGTCTCCTGGAGCAGACTGTACAGTATACCAACTAGGTTCCTTTCAGAATACGCTGATGCGTTAGCTCCATACTTAACAAACATATACAACCGTTCGCTCGACGATAGATCTGTACTCAAAGCCTGGAAAGTTGCACAGGTCACACCAATATTCAAGAAAGGTAGTAGGAGTAGTCCACTAAATTACAGGCCCATACCATTAACGTCGATATGGAGCAGGATTTTGGAACATTTATTGTGAATTACCTCGAAGAAAACGGTGTATTGGAACACAGTAACAAAATGGCTCAGATGGCTCTGAGCACTATGGGACTCAACTTCTGAGGTCATTAGTCCCCTAGAACTTAGAACTGGTTAAACCTAACTAACCTAAGGACAGCACACACATCCATGCCCGAGGCAGGATTCGAACCAGCGACCGTAGCGGTCTCGCGGTCCCAGACTGCAGCGCCTAGAACCGCACGGCCAGGAACACAGTCAACATGGATTTAGAAAACATCGTTCTTCTGAAACACAACCAGAGTTTTATTGGCAGGACACTTAGAAAATGTGAGACATCTACTAAGGAGACTGCATACACTACGATTGTCCGTCCTCTTTTAGAATACTACAGAGCGGTGTGGGATCCTTACCAGATAGTAATGGCCGAGTACATCGAAAAAGTTAGGAAAAGGGCAGCATGCTTTGTATTATCGCGAAATATGGGAGAGAGTGTCACTGAAATGATATAGGATTTGGGCTGGACATCATTAAAAGAAAGGCATTTTTCGTTGCAGCGGAATCTCCTCACTAAATTCCAATCACCAACTTTCTCCTCCGAATGCAAAAATATTGTGTTGACACCGACCTACATAGGGAGAAACGCTCACCATGATTAAATAAGGGAAATCAGAGCTCGTACGGAAAGATATAGGTGTTCGTTCTTACCACGAGGTATACGAGATTGGAATAACAGAGAATTGTGAAGGTGGTGCGATGAACCCTCTCCCAGGCACTTAAATGTGGTTTGCAGAGTAAGTCATATAGATGTAAATGTAGATTTCACTTCACCGACCACTCCTATATCTAGACTGAGACTCAGCACTTCCCTTTTCAGATTTTCTATCTTCCCTACAACGTTCAGGCTTCCGACGCTTCACACCCCGGCTCCTAGAACATTATCCTTTCTGTGGTTATTCAGCCTTTTTCTCACGGTCGCCTTTCCCTTGGTAGGACCCTCCCGGGACTGTTCCGGAATCTTTCGCCAATGGAGAGGTCATCATGAGACTTTTCCAATTATAGGCCACACATCCTGTGGATACACGTTATGTGTCTTTAATGCTGTGGTTTCCATTGTCTTCTGCATCCTCATCCCGTTGTTTATTTCTGATCCTTCCGCCTTTAGGGGCAGTTTACTACCCTAAGGACAAGAGAGTGCCCTGAACCTCACTGTCCGCCCTCTTTGAGAAGACCGTTGGCAGAAAGAGGAGACTTCTTATGCCGGAAGTATTCGGCCACCAGTGCTTATTGTTGTTGTTGTGGTCTTCAGTCCACAGACTGGTTTGGTGCAGCTCTCCATGCTACTCTATCCTGTGCAAACTTCTTCATCTCCCAGTACCTACTGCAAACTACGTCCTTCTGAATCCGCTTAGTGTATTCATCTCTTGGTCTTCCTCTACGATTTTTACCCTCCACGCTGCCCTCCAATACCAAATTGGTGATCCCTTGATGCCTCAGAACATGTCCTACCAACCGATCCCTTCTTCTGGTCAAGTTGTGCCACAAACTTCTCTTCTCCCCAATCCTATTCAATACTTCCTAATTATTTATGTGATCTACCAATCTAATCTTCAGCATTATTCTCTAGCACCACATTTCGAAAGCTTCTATTCTCTTCTTGTCCAAACTATTTATCGTCCATATTTCACTTCCATACATGGCTACACTCCATACAAATACTTTCAGAAATGACTTCCTGACACTTATATCTATACTCGATGTTAACAAATTTTTCTTCTTCAGAAACGCTTTCTTGCCATTGCCAATCTACCTTTTATATCCTCTCTACTTCGACCATCATCAGTTATTTTGCTCCCCAAATAGCAAAATTCCTTTACTACTTTAAGAGTCTCATTTCCTAATCTAGCTGCCTCAGCATCACCCGACTTAATTCGACTACATTCCATTATCCTCGTTTTGCTTTTGTTGATGTTCATCTTATATCCTCCTCTCAAGACCCTATCCATTCCGTTCAACTGCTCTTCCAAGTCCTTTGCTGTCTCTGACAGAATTACAATGTCAACGGCGAATCTCAAAGTTTTTATTTCTTCTCCATGGATTTTAATACCTATTCCGAATTTTTCTTTTGTTTCCTTCACTGCTTGCTCAATATACAGATTGCATAACATTGGGGAGAGGCTACAGCCTGTCTCACTCCATTCCCAACCACTGCTTCCCTTTCATGCTCCTCGGCTCTTATAACTGCCATCTGGTTTCTGTACAAATTGTAAATAGCCTTTCGCTCCCTGTATTTTACCCCTGCCACCTTCAGAATTTGAAAGAGAATATTCCAGTATACATTGTCAAAAGCTTTCTCTAAGTCTACAAATGCTAGAAACGTAGGTTTGCCCTTCCTTAATCTAGCTTCTAAGGTAAGTCGTAGGGTCAGTATTGCCTCACGTGTTCCAACATTTGTACGGAATCCAAACTGATCTTCCCCGAGGTCGGCTTCTACTAGTTTCTCCATTCGTCTGTAAAGAATTCGCGTTAGTATTTTGCAGCTGAGACTTATCAAACTGATAGTTCGGTAATTTTCACATCTGTCAGCACCTGCAGGTGGTAAAATACAGAGAGCGAAAAGCTATTTACAATTTGTACAGAAACCAGATGGCAGTTATAAGAGTCGAGGGGCATGAAAGGGAAGCAGTGGTTGGGAAAGGAGTGAGACAGGGTTGTAGCCTCTCCCCGATGTTATTCAATCTGTATATTGAGCAAGCAGTAAAGGAAACAAAAGAAAATTTCGGAGTAGGTATTAAAATTCATGGAGAAGAAATAAAAACTTTGAGGTTCGCCGATGACATTGTAATTCTGTCAGAGACAGCAAAGGACTTGGAAGAGCAGTTGAACGGAATGGACAGTGTCTTGAAAGGAGGATATAAGATGAACATCAACAAAAGCAAAACGAGGATAATGGAATGTAGTCAAATTAAATCGGGTGATGCTGAGGGAATTAGCTTAGGAAATGAGACACTTAAAGTAGTAAAGGAGTTTTGCTATTTAGGAAGCTAAATAACTGATGACGGTCGAAGTAGAGAGGATATAAAATGTAGACTGGCAATGGCAAGGAAATCGTTTCTGAAGAAGAGAAATTTGTTAGCATCGAGTTTAGATTTAAGTGTCAGGAAGTCGTTTCTGAAAGTATTTGTATGGAGTGTAGCCATGCATGGAAGTGAAATATGGACGATAACCAGTTTGGACAAGAAGAGAATAGAAGCTTTTGGAATGTGGTGCTACAGAAGAATGCTGAAGATAAGGTGGGTGGATCACGTAACTAATGAGGAGGTATTGAATTGGATTGGGGAGAAGAGAAGTTTGTGGCACAACTTGACCAGAAGAAGGGATCGGTTGGTAGGAAATGTTTTGAGGCATCAAGGGATCACAAATTTAGCATTGGAGGGCAGCGTGGAGGGTAAAAATCGTAGAGAGAGACCAAGAGATTAATACACTAAGCAGATTCAGAAGGATGTAGGTTGCAGTAGGTACTGTGAGATGAAGAAGCTTGACAGGATAGAGTAGCATGGAGAGCTGCATCAAACCAGTCTCAGGACTGAAGACCACAACAACAATAACAACAGCACCTGCTTTCTTTGGGATTGGAATTATTATATTCTTCTTGAAGTCTGAGCGTATTTCGCCTGTCTCATACATCTTGCTCACCAGATGGTAGAGTTTTGTCAGGACTGGCTCTCCGAAGGCCGTCAGTAGTTCCAATGGAATGTTGTCAACTCTGGGGGCCTTGTTTCGACTCAGGACTTTCAGTGCTCTGTCAAACTCTTCACACAGTGTCGTATCTCCCATTTCATCTTCATCTACATTCTCTTCCATTTCCATAATATTGTCCTCAAGTACATCGCCCTTGTATAGACCCTCTATATACTCGTTCCACCTTTCTGCTTTCCCTTCTTTGCTTAGAACTGGGTTTCCATCTGAGCTCTTGATGTTCATACAAGTGGTTCTCTTATCTCCAAAGGTCTCTTTAATTTTCCTGTAGGCAGTATCTATCTTACCCCTAGTGAGATAAGCCTCTACATCCTTACATTTGTCCTCTAGCCATCCCTGCTTAGCCATTTTGCACTTCCTGTCGATTTCATTTTTGAGACGTTTGTATTCCTTTTTGCCTGCTTCATTTACTGCATTTTTATATTTTCTCCTTTCATCAATTAATCATATTTCTTCTGTTACCCAAGGATTTCTACTAGCCTCTCAAAGCTACCCATTCTTCTTCTACTGTATTTCTTTCCCCAATTCCTGTCAATTGTTCCCTTATGCTCTCCCTGAAACTCTGTACAACCTCTGGTTCTTTCATTTTATCCAGGTCACATCTCCTTAAATTCCCACCTTTTTGCAGTTTCTTCATTTTTAATCTACAGGTCATAACCAATAGATTGTGGTCAGAGTCCACATCTGCCCCTGGAAATGTCTTACAACTTAAAACCTGGTTCCTAAATCTCTGTCTTACCATTATATAATCTACCTGAAACCTGTCAGTATCTGCAGGCTTCTTCCATGTATACAGCCTTCTTTTATGATTCTTGAACCAAGTGTTAGCTATAAGTTGTGTTCTGTGCAAAATTCTACCAGGCGGCTTCCTCTTTCATTTCTTAGCCCCAATCCATATTCACCTACTACGTTTCCTTCTCTCCCTTTTCCTACTACCGAATTCCAGTCACCCATGACTATTAAATTTTCGTCACCCTACACTATCTGAATAATTTCTTTTATTTCATCATACATTTCTTCAATTTCTTCGTCATCTGCAGAGTTAGTTGGCATATAAACTTGTACAACTGTAGTAGGTGTGGGCTTCGTATCTATCTTGGCCACAATAATGAGTTCACTATGGTGTTTGTAGTACCTTGCCTGCACTCCTGTTTTTTTATTCATTATTAAACCGACTCCTGCATTACCCCTATTTGATTTTGTATTTATAACCCTGGATTCACCTGACCAGTAGTCTTGTTCCTGCTGCCACCGAACTTCACTTATTCCCACTATATCTAACTTTAACCTATCCATTTCCCTTTTTAAATTTTCTAACCTACCTGCCCGATTAAGGGATCTGACATTCCACGCTCCGATCCGTAGAACACCAGTTTTCTTTCTCCAGTGCTGATTATTAATCAAAATTTAAGCTGCGGGAGGTTTAGAACCCAGGACCGACGACGTTTTGATTACTAATCCAAGACACTACCCTTTTTCTTATTTTTGTTGATCTCATTTCATTCGTTATTGTTCGTTGCCTTTTTTTTTTGGTGGGCGTCCCATGACGCCCGTTCATCGTTGATACGTTCATTCTGTTTTTTATTGCAGAGGGCAGATGACCCTCTCACCAAATAAGCTGAGCTAACGTGCCGGGTATCCTAGACTACGGAAGTTTTGTTTTATGAAAAGTAAAGGCATCAGAGAAACTGTTGTGACCTTTCACTTGGTAACGGAAGCAAGACAAGAAAAATCAAGATTCTACGAGGGCAGTTCAATAAGTAATGCAACACATTTTTTTTCTGAAACAGCGGTTGTTTTATTCAGCATTGAAATACACCAGGTTATTCCCCAATCTTTTAGCTACAAACACTATTTTTCAACGTAATCTCCATGCAATGCTACGGCCTTACGCCACCTTGAAATGAGGGCCTGTATGCCTGCACGGTACCATTCCACTGGTCGATGTCGGAGCCAACGTCGTACTGCATCAATAACTTCTTCATCATCCGCGTAGTGCGTCCCACGGATTGCGTCCTTCATTGGGCCAAACATATGGAAATCCGACGGCGCGAGATCGGGGCTGTAGGGTGCATGAGGAAGAACAGTCCACTGAAGTTTTGTGAGCTCCTCTCGGGTGCGAAGACTTGTGTGAGGTGTTGCGTTGTCATGAAGAAGGAGAAGTTCGTTCCGATTTTTGTGCCTACGAACACGCTGAAGTCGTTTCTTCAATTTCTGAAGAGTAGCACAATACACTTCAGAGTTGATCGTTTGACCATGGGGAAGGACATCGAACAGAATAACCCCTTCAGCGTCCCAGAAGACTGTAACCATGACTTTACCGGCTGAGGGTATGGCTTTAAACTTTTTCTTGGTAGGGGAGTGGGTGTGGCGCCACTCCATTGATTGCCGTTTTGTTTCAGGTTCGAAGTGATGAACCCATGTTTCATCGCCTGTAACAATCTTTGACAAGAAATTGTCACCCTCAGCCACATGACGAGCAAGCAATTCCGCACAGATGGTTCTCCTTTGCTCTTTATGGTGTTCGGTTAGACAACGAGGGACCCAGCGGGAACAAACCTTTTAATATCCCAACTGGTGAACAATTGTGACAGCACTACCAACAGAGATGTCAAGTTGAGCACTGAGTTGTTTGATGGTGATCCGTCGATCATCTCGAACGAGTGTGTTCGCACGCTCCGCCATTGCAGGAGTCACAGCTGTGTACGGCCGGCCCGCACGCGGGAGATCAGACAGTCTTGCTTGACCTTGCGGCGATGATGACACACGCTTTGCCCAACGACTCACCGTGCTTTTGTCCACTGCCAGATCACCGTAGACATTCTGCAAGCGCCTATGAATATCTGAGATGCCATGGTTTTCCGCCAAAAGAAACTCGATCACTGCCCGTTGTTTGCAACGTACATCCGTTACAGACGCCATTTTAACAGCTCCGTACAGCGCTGCCACCTGTCGGAAGTCAATGAAACTATACGAGACGAAGCGGGAATGTTTGAAAATATTCCACAACAAATTTCCGGTTTTTTCAACCAAAATTGGCCGAGAAAAAAAATGTGTTGCATTACTTATTGAACTGCCCTCGTAGTACATCCCGCCGCGAAAGTAGAACACGCGCCAGAACAAATGGACATGGTCAGCCCATAGAAGGCTCTGCGTCCGCGGCAGCTCTTCCGCGCAGCGGCTCTCGCGCAGCAAGGGTGCCACCACTACACCACGTGCAGACTGCGGCCAATAGCCGCTCCCTCCGGTTTTGTATATAGGGAGCCGCTCTGCCCTAGTCCAGTCGCATTCGAGGTTTGGATTCCCTCACTTCCTCATTGAGGTTGTATCTTCGACGTGGCACCCTTGCTGCGCGAGAGCCGCTGCGCGGAAGAGCCGCCGCGGACGCGAAGCCTTCTATGGGCTGACCATGTCCATTTGTTCTGGCGCGTGTTCTACTTTCGCGGCGGGATGTACTAGAATCTTGATTTTTCTTGTCTTGCTTCCATTACCAAGTGAAAGGTCAGAACAGCTTCTCTGATGCCTTTACTTTTCATAAAACAAAACTTCCGTAGTCATTGCCTTTGGACTTCGGGGTCTCCTGTCGCCCGTGGGGACTGCCTGCAATCATGGACACCCCAACTACCTCCCCTTCACCTGCACCCACTGTAACATCATGGAGTGCTTCCTCTGGGATTAACCTGTCTCATCCACCTCCCCTACTCACAGTCTCCTCCTCATCTATCTCCTCCCCATCACCTGTATGTCACTCCTGCTCCTACCCCTGCTACTGCACCTGCTGCTGCTTCTGCTCCTGCCTCTGCCCCTGCTCCCGCCCCCCTCCCGCTCCTGTCACCCGCCGAGATGACTTTCCCCCTCTCCGCCCTGCAACTACCACTGCGTCCCCTGCCCAAGTCACCACCCGCTGCGCCACAGTCGCCGCTACAGAGCGCCCTACCCTCTCATCCAGTGCTACTGCCTCACAGGAGGGCCCTGCCTCCCACCACCTCCCCATCCATCCAGTCCCTCATTCCTCCTCCCAGGCAACACCCACCAAAAAATCTTCCAAACGGCCCAGTGGCGACCTCTCCTCTACTCCCTCTGCCCGGCCCACCTCCCGCTGACCCTGCTATAGATACCACCCCACCTCCCTCCTCTCCAGCCCCCTCCCTGTATACCTTTGTCCTAGCCAACCATGATCCGAAATTCCTGGATGCCCGCACCCTCACCCTTGAAATCCAGAAGTACATCCCCAGTGCACCCATAACCCAACTTATCCCTCTCCATCCTTCCATACTGATCTCCTCCGGCGCCTTCCCCGCATCACCTTTGGTCCCCATGCATCCCTCACCCCATTCCTTACATCCTCCTCTCCTCATCAGCCCCAACCACCTCATCGTCCACCGAACCTCACTGCCGTCATCACAAAACTCAGCCCTGTGGTCACGGAGCCTGAGGTGTTGGCGGAACTGAACGCCCACCCCGCCCTGGAAGTCCACTCCGCCCGCCGTATTTACAACTCCTCTGGCCCTACTTTCCTCATGTGTATATTTACAGAGTCCGCCTCCTCCATCGACTACCACCTCACGCAGGGAGCCCTGATTTTCAACCGCTGCCACCCTCTTGACCTGTCCCGTTCCCCTCCTCAATCCTACCGCTGCCAGCAGTGTCTTCTGTACAATGACCACCTCACCCAAAACTGCAAGAACCCACCCACCTGCCCCCATTGTAAAGCCTCCCACTTCCTTAAACAGTGTCGCAACCTCACCCCCCCCGCCCCCCGTCCTGCGACACCTGCAATGAACCTCACCCCACCTATTCCTCCAAATGCAACGTTAAGCCCCCTCCCACCAACCCTGAACTCACTGTCCCCGTTCGCCCCATCAACCCACCCATCCACCCTAACAATTCCCTCCGCTCTCCCCCTACAGCAGAAGACATCATCCTGTTCCTCACCATCGTCCTGCAGAACATCCACCCCTTCCAGCGCCCCCACACACTCCAGCAGATTTCCCTTGCCGCCTGCTCTGTTTTCCACTTATCACCTACGCCACCTACTCCCACAATCAGGCCCACTTTACCTTCACCTGCCTCGACACCCTCGTTAAAGCCCCTCTCTCCCCTTCCTGCACCCTTCCCACCTCCAACCTCCTGGTGCGTCGACAGTATCGTTTCCTCTACCTCAACATTTGCTCCCTCCCTGTAAACAAATACCTCTTCGTGCATACCCTCTCCCAGCACCAGGTTGACTCCTTCATCCTTAATGAAACCTTCCTCCAACCCCACCATGTTGTCTGCCCGTCCCCTTATCTCCTTCACCGCACTGACAATCCCCTTCCCCTAGCCCGAGGCGGGGTTGCTATAGGCCACCTCAGGCATCTCCCTGTCTGGCCACAACCCCTCCTCAATGACCCAACCAAACACCTTCTCCTCAGCCTATTTTTTCCCTCCCTCACCATCACCTGTGCCACTATCTATATCCGCCCCACATCTCCTCTCCCCTTTGTCTTCATTTCCCATGTTGACCGTACCTTCTCCATCTATGTGATCGCCACTGACCTCAACATCCACAGCCGTGACCCTGCCACCCTTTGGCGGTGACATACCTTCTTTGCCGCCCTCGATGGTGACCTTGTTCCTCTCCCACAGCACACCCGTCCTGAAAGTAACTCCACCCCGATGTTATCCTCGCTTCCCCCAACCTCCTTGGTCGCATTGCCGTTGATGTCCTCGATCCCATCGGTAGTGACCATCTCCCTGTCCTTCTCACCATCTCCTCTACCCGTCCTGCCACTGCAGCCACCCACCCAGCTGCCCCTCCAAAGTCTGTCCATGACTACCACCATGCAAATTGGGATGCCTACCGGGAATCCATTGCCTTACAGTTCAAAAGCCACCCCCTCGCCTTTCACCACCCTGATGACATCACCCATGCCTTTTCCTTCCTTAAGAAGACCATCACTGACGCTGTGGAGGCTCATCCCTACCAAACTCATCCACCTTCACCGCCCTATGCTTCCTCCACAGCCTGTCCTTCTTTTGCGTGAATCCCGCAGGCTCTACCGCTCCTTCCTCTGCACTCATGACCGGGATACTCTCACCCGCCACCGGCAATTACAGTGACATATCCGGAACCTCCTTACAGCAAAGAAACGCAAGGACTGGCGCCAGACATGCATACGCCTCAACTCCACCCTCACTGTCAAGTCCTCCAAACACTGGTCAGACTTCCACCACCTTACTGGTAGCCATCCCACCCCGCATTACCCCATCCTCCATGACGATTGACTCTTTCCTGACAACCTCAGTAAGGCTAACCATTTTGCTTCCCACCTATCCCAGGTCTTCTCCATTCCTGATGATCCCCATTTTGATTACTCCCTCTTCCCCACTGTCCTTGACCGCACTGACATCTCTGTCCCCCTGCTCGCCCCTAGCTTCCAGTACTTGGATCAGTTACCCCCCCTCAGACATCAACACTCCCATCACCACACAAGACATCACACTCGTCTTCCGCTCCAAACGCAACACCACCCCTGGTCATGATGGCGTCACCTATCGTCACCTCAAGGAATCCCCTCCATCCTTCCTGTCTGTCCTTTCTACCCTGTTCAATGTCCTCCTCTCCACTGGATTTTACCCCAACCTGTGGAAGACCTCCAATGTCCTGCTGTTCCCTAAACCGACAAACCCCCCTCTGATACCTCTTCCTATCGTCCAATCTGCCTCACCTCCATGTTCAGTATGGTCTTCGAGGCCATCCTCTCTCGCCATATTCACTGTCACCTTAACCAGCACCGACTCCTTCCTCTTACCCAATGTGGCTTCCAGCCTTCCTTCTCCTCCGACGACCAGCTCCTTAACCTTACCAATCTTCTTTCCCTCCAACTTAACTCCCGTCGCTCTGCTATCTTTTTTTCCCTTGATCTCCAGAACGCCTATGACCATGTCTGGCACCCCAGGCCCCTCTTCAAACTCCAGACCTATGCTCTCGCCATCAACTTCATCCGTCTCGTTGCTTCCTTCCTCTCCCATCGTCCCTCCTAAGTGACTATCCACAAATCCAACTCCCATACTTTCTATCCCTCCACTGGCGTGCCCCAAGGTTCTGTCCTTTCCCATCTCCTCTATCTCCTGTACACTGCTGATATGCCCAAACCTCCCCCTCCTGTTCATCTTCTCCAGTTCGCTGATGACACCGCCTTCCTAGCCCTTTATCCTACCCTTCAACGATCCCAACGTACCCTCCAAACCCACCTTGACCAATTCACTGCTTGGTGCAACCAGTCGTTCCTGCGTGTTAATCCCTCCAAGACCCAGGTGATCATCATAGGCCGCACCACCTGCTCCTTCCGCCTCCATGATTTCTACCTCACCATTTATGGACGTCCTATCCACCTCACACCTACCCTCAAATACCTTGGCCTCACACTCGACCACCACCTCACCTGGACTCCCCATCTCCTTACCATCCAAAACAAAGCTCACAACCACCTCCGCCTCCTGAAACTCCTGTCCAGCCGGACGTGGGATCTGCATCCTTCCACCATCCTTCACACCTACAAATCCTTGATCTGCCCCATCCTCTGTTATGCCAGCGTAGCTTGGATTTCCGCCCCTCCCCAGTTCTATAAAGCCCTCCAAATCCTCGAACGCCATGCGCTCCGCCTCGCCTTCCGCATCCGCCTTCCATCCCCCTCGCGCATCCTCTACGACCTCGTCCCCTTCCCCCATCTTCTTCTTTTCCCTGAACACATCTGCACACTATATATTGTCCGCTGCCTTGATCCCCCTCATCCACTGGTGTCTCCCTTCCTCTCCACCCCCATCCAGTTGCCGCACCTTTACCATTGTGTCCCACCCTCTCTCCATCTCCACACCCTCCATCTCCTTTCCCAACTCAACTTCCACCATCTACCCCTCATGGATGATGAGCTTTGCCCTGACATCTACCCTTCCTACCAACTCTAAACCCACTTCCTGCATCCTCCTCAGGGCTCCCTTTGCTCCCCCTCCCTCCTCCTCAACGGCTTCCCCCTCCTACTCCCCCTCCATCTCTTGTGCCTCCATTCAGTATCTCTGCACTACCTCCTGCCCTGTCTTCCCTCTTCATCTCCCACCCCACATGTCTCCTGCCTCTTCATGTACCCACTGATGCCCCTCCTCTCTTCATCCCGCCGCTTCCCCTGCTGCCCCATGCTCTCCCCTCCTTTTCCATCCTCTCTGCCCTTTCCCTCGGCAGGTCCTGCCTGGCTGTTTTATTGTTCGTCGTGTGTGCTCCAAGTGGGTTTTAAGTGTGTTGTTCCGGAATGTTTTACTACTGTGGCCGACTTTTAACGTGTGCATGTCCATTCTGTATCTTCTCCGAGTTTTGAAGGCTCACCAACTGTGTTTCTTAACTTTCTGGTGACTTATAACTGTCCTCCATGAACGTCTCTGTGTTAGTCTATTTTTTACCTTCATTTTCTCCCATTATTCTGTTTTAAGTTCCCCTTTCTCGCCTTATGTATGTAACATTTTATTCTTATTTCAAGTGGTTATGTCACTCGGCTGAAGAGCCGCGGATTGCGCCGCTGACAGCCCTCCCCTGCCCATAACGGGCAGGGCAATGAAATCACAATAAAGAAAAAAATAACCTAGTCCAGTCAGTCTGGTACTCGCTCTGGATTGCGTCTCTATCTCGGCGGTACTGCGTTCTGGTCGTTGCTCGTTGTTGACATTTGCCTGGCTCTGGTTCCGAGTGGATTTACTGTTGGTGTTTGGTGTTGTGGTTTCTATAAACCTCCATTGTTTATCTCTTCCTTGTTGTGTCGGCCATAGTCGGTTGTTGTCGGTTGTGGTTGGTCTGTCGTCCTAGTTGTCCTTGTGTTTACCCGGTGGTGCATTTTCCACTGCCGGCGGCTTCCCCGCCTGGCGGCTCCGATCCGCAGCCCAAGGCGTTCCCGCAGTTGGTGTTGGTTACCCCAAAGATACTTTAATAGATTTTGTCGATCTAGAAAAAACGTTCGGCAGTGATAAATGGTGTAAGGTGTTAGAAATCCTTAGATAAACTGATGTAATCTATAGAGAAGGATGAGTAATATACAAAGCGTATAAGAAACTAGAAGAAACAGTAAGAACCCATGACTAAGAGCGAAGCCCTTGGAATCGGAAGGGTGTAAGATAGGAATGCAGCGTTTCTCCCCTACTGTTCAGTCAGTACACTGAAGAAGGAAATAAAGGAAACAAGACATACATCAGGAGTGTGATTGAAATGCCGTGTGAAAGAGTATCAACGATAAGATTCGCTGGTAATGTAACTATCTCCAAAGAGAGCTAGGAAGTACAGCAGGACCTACTGCATAGAAGGAACAGTCTACAGAGCACAGAATTAGAGTAAATCGAGGGTCTTAATTTGCGGAAGAAATTTGTGAGATTGTACGTCTAAAGCAAAGTGTTACATGGAAGTGAGTCATGGACAGTGTACTGCTTTGCACCAATTTAAAAAAAAAATTGTAGATTTCTATTATCTTTAACAGAAATAATGTCATTTGTATAGCTTCTATCGCTATCTATCTTTCAACAATATCTCATATTGATTTTATTTTATTATCTTACTGGCAATTTCTGACAAGTTGTATATAGCCATCGATTTTTCACAACTTTTCTTAATATGTTACAGCACTGTTTATAATAAGAAACTGAGTCAAAGCTTTGTCAAAATTTATTTGTAGCCAAAGCTGTATTCATATTTATTTCTTCCTTCTTTCACTATTTTTGTAAATTTTGCGTTGTGCTGTGCCCACCTCCAAAGTCACCTTGTTCTTCCTTTAACTATAATCCATTGTTCTTCTATGCGCTTTCTAACGGTTTCAAAAAAGATTACGAAAGCATTTCGAAAAAGATAGGTCTCCAGAATTTTTCTTTTCTGTATATTTTCTTGTGAACTAGAATACCGTCAGCATTGCCCTAGTTTTGGAGACTTTTTCAAGTTCTATTTGTATTACCCAGCAGTAAAATTCAATCGTTTCTATTGAAACATCGTCATCGCCAAGTTCCTTTCAACATTACTTTGGAATAAAAACAGTCTTGGTTGCGAAATTATTTAATGTCAGTGACGCGTTTCGCCTTTGGGGACATAATCATATTGTGTAAAAGTATAAAACCCATCGGCCATCAAGTCACATAAAATGGAAACTTTCAGCATTCTTGTAATAGTTTCGCACATCTCATTTGATATTACATCTGGAATGTTCTACGTGTATACGTCCCATGCCAACTTTATTTAATGACGACGAACAGAAATTATATTACGCTTATTGTGCGAACAGTGTTGCTAAGGAGCCTGCAAGTAAGAAATGATTTTTAAATATTTCAATTTTTTCCTTAATAAATGGACATTTTATCGAATATTACGCCCTACCTCCAGTGCCCACAATCGTACAGTGTGAGACAGAACTCACGGGAATAACGAAAAGCATCTGAGAGCCAATTAAAATGTCATAAGAAATCCGCCGATTCGTCCTTGACAAATAAATTTCAGGTGGAAAAGGAAACATGTGAGTAACGAAAAAGAGAATATGCGACTTTATTCATTTAAATTCATTTTTAGTCGTGCATAAGGCTACGACTGATACAGATTTCAGTAACGATGTTACGCCATCATATCGAGCCCCCGACACACAGCTGTGTACTAATACTCCCAGTGTGCCTTTGAGGCTCCGTTATGGTCCATCCCAGAGGGAATTAATTGCACAAAGCGGCGCATTTGCGTCTGTGTGCCATGCCACCTGTTTGAGCTCCAGTGCTGTAGCAACCCTCTGAAGCAAACATCAACGCTGTAGCTCACTAGCGGACTGTTAATTGGTACGAATTTCATACTGTCATTTGATGGAAAGAGTTTCTGGGATTGATCCTGAAACATCGGTGTATCACGAAATATAAATCTGTCTCAGTTAGACGATTTTCGTTGCTGTAGTTATGTAGTAGAGGCGAAGTCTGCTATGGGAGATTACGTTCAGAGATTTTGCCCGGTGACTGCGGTTTAAGAAACCCACTGTTATCTAACCGCAAAACAAATCCGTGATACACGCATACATTGGATCTCCTCTGCGGCACAAGCATTTTGACGATCACAAAAATAAGTGTAAATATACTAAAACAAAAATAAATGTAAATATACCATCACAAAAATAAATGGAAATATACTATCATAAAAATAAATGGAAATATACTATCACAAAAATGAATGGAAATATACTATCACAAAAATAAATGGAAATATACTATCACAAAAATAAATGGAAATATACCATCACAAAAATAAATGGAAATATACTATCACAAAAATAAATGGAAATATACTATCACAAGAATAAATGGAAATATACTATCACAAAAATAAATGGAAATATACTATCACAAAAATAAATGGAAATATACTATCACAAAAATAAATGGAAATATACTATCACAAAAATGAATGGAAATATACTATCACAAAAATAAGTGGAAATACACTACCACAAAAATAAATGGAAATATACTATCACAAAAATAAATGGAAATATACTGTCCAAAAATAAATGGAAATATACTATCACAAAAATAAATGGAAATATACTGTCACAAAAATAAATGGAAATATACTATCACAAAAATAAATGGAAATATACTATCACAAAAATAAGTGTAAATATACTATCACAAAAATAAATGGAAATATACTATCACAAAAATAAATGGAAATATACTATCACAAAAATAAATGGAAATATACTATCACAAAAATAAATGGAAATATACTATCACAAAAATAAATGGAAATATACTATCACAAAAATAAATGGAAATTTACTATCACAAAAATAAATGGAAATATACTATCACAAAAATAAATGGAAATATACTATCACAAAAATAAATGGAAATATACTATCACAAAAATAAATGGAAATATACTATCAGAAAAATAAATGGAAATATACTATCACAAAAATAAATGGAAATATACTATCACAAAAATAAATGGAATTATACTATCACAAAAATAAGTGTAAATATACTATCACAAAAATAAATGGAAATATACTAGCAGAAAAATAAATGGAAATATACTATCACAAAAATAAATGGAAATATACTATCACAAAAATAAATGGAAATATACTATCACAAAAATTAGTGTAAATATACTATCACAAAAATAAATGGAAATATACTCGTGACCAATTGAATTAGAGATAGCTCTTATGTTGGAGGGAAACTGATCCTAGCTCTACTCCAAATAGAATAGTTATACTGCAACGTCCCCTCAGAAAAATTATAAATGACTGTGCTGATAATCCTCTTACGCTATCTGATTTTCAAACAGCTGAGCAAAACTGAACGTACTCACACATTTCTCTCTTTACTTATTCTGATCATCACTAAACTGACACACAATATTTCTTTTTAGCGCAACGCAATCTGACTTTCAATAATCCCTACATAAGAATGGCCCTAACTAACAATAACCTATACCTTTCATGAATCACTTACCTCACAAAAATCTTCGTTACTCGAACTACTGCAATACAGCGAGCGCCAATACTGCCAGCTAAATGAAAGATTCTAACTACTGAATGCACTAACCAATAGGCATAGTTAGCAAATGAAAGATTTTGATAGAGAACAAACAATATATTTACCTTAATAGTGTTCAAAAGTCATTTTATATAAGTTCATGACATCCAGTCTTACAAATTTCCTTTTCCTGACAGACACACGTCCAGATCGTCTGCTCTAAAAACTATGCCATCTCTCTTCCCACATCCACCACTGCTGGCGGCTCACCACCAACTGCGCAATGCTACGCGCTGTTCACGCCCAACTGCCCAACATTACACAAGCGAATATTCCAATAATGAGCCCAACCAGCCACAGACTGCACACAGCACAGTCAATAATTTTCATACAGAGCGCTACGTGTAGTTACCAACAAAAAAACCTAAACAGCCTACTTACAATACGTATCACTTTGACTTAATTACGTCAAACTTTGTGGGGGTGATAGCAGGCCGCATTTGATCGCCGCGTTTGATCGCGGTCAGATGGTGGTTTCTCAACGTATGAGAAGTTTCCTGATCCTGTCTGCAGACGATAGTGTATTGTACAGGAAGGCTGCAACACCAGAAGAAAGCAGCGAAATGAAGACCTGCGACGGATCGATGGGTAGAGCAGGGACTGGCAGTTAATTCGTTTGGCACTTAATCCCGAATGTAAATAAATGTAATAAATCGCACCTAAACAGGAGAACAATTCGCCACTGTTTGAACACACTGCAGGCGATAAACAACAGAAAATGGTAACAGCCGTAAGGTATCTTAAGAGCAATCGTTCGGCATGACCTGTAGTGGAATGTCCACATAAAACAAGTTACAGGGAAAGCAGAAATGTTCGTGGGAATATAATTATCACGAAAGAAGTGGCTTGAAAAACATTTCTAAGTCCGATTCTCAAGTATTGCTCAACAGTTGGGACCATTACCCAGTTGCGTTAGTAAAAAAGGTACAGAAAATCTGCCGGCCGGAGTGGCCGTGCGGTTCTAGGCGCTACAATCTGGAACCGCGCGACCGCTATGGTCGCAGGTTCGAATCCTGCCTCGAGTTTGGATGTGTGTGATGTCCTTAGGTTAGTTATGTTTAAGTAGTTCTAAGTTCTAGGGGACTGATGACCTCAGAAGTTAAGTCTCATAGTACTCAGAGCCATTTGAACCATTTGAACAGAAAATCCAACGAAGCGCGGCTCGCTTCGTCGCGGATTCGTTTAGTAATCACGTGAGCTCAACGCACTCCCTTGACAGACACTACCAGAGAGAGGCGTTGTGCATCACTGAGAGGTTTACAGTGAAAATCTGGAGAAAGTGTGTACCAGGGAGAGGCGGGCAACGTATTACTTCCTCCCACACATGTCTCTTGAAGCGACTACAACGAGAAAATCCGAGAAATTACAGCTGATTTGCTGAAAATAATTCTTCCCTCGTACCATTCGCGAATGGAACGCGGAAGGGCGTTTAGATAGTGGTATAAGTGGTACCGTCCGCAAAACACTGTAAGTTGTCGATGTCGATGGGTCATTCCACCTGCGACGGTTTTCTGCTGAGTATCTGCTGTCTAAACAGTGTCCCGCGCAAGCAAACCAATTACGACTTTATCTGATGTTGCTTGTAGCTTAGTTAATTGGGCTGTGCAGGGTCCTGTCTATAGGCAATAGCTCAGGGCAGCCATATGGTCGGGCCACGCATATCTGCTATGATGCCAAGCAGTTAACTAGCTGCAGTCTATGCATTGGCTGAAACTGCGAATCAGTAAATACACAGAAATATAAAATAAAATATAAATGAATAATTTAAAAAAGTTGTTTTATTCTAACGTCTTTAATTTAATGTAGACGGTAGAGAATTACGTTGAATAATGTTTGTTCACGAAAATATATCTCGACAGTAGTAGTTATATTAGATGTTAAACTTTTGCTGGAGTACTTAATTACGGACGTTTATGTCTTAATGACGTTTCGTTACAGCTCCACGAGGGGTACCAAAAGAAACGGAATAACATTACTGTGTGCGGAGCTTGTGTAGTGTGCAGGCTTGCATAAACCTAATTCAGACCGAGTTAAACCGAGCCGAGACGAGAAAATTGAGATAACATTCAATGCTTTTCTCTCTTTCGCACATGCTCAGACTACGGTTCAGTTCAGTTAGCTAACGCGTGCTTTGTGGTTTCCCAGTTGGTGATATTAAATATGTAGTCACGTGCGTGATGGGTACCACATAGGGCGCAATTTTTGGACTTTCGGCTTGAAATTTAGAAAGTATACGTGCGAAATGCCTGAAACATACAGTGCAGATTTTGACGACTATCGGGCGATCAAAGGTAGTCAAATGGCTGTTCACGATCATTTCATACCACCCTACAGACTGCAATATTAGATCTTTTGGCTTGCAACCTTGAAAATAGACTTGTGAAACATCTGAAATTCGCAATATATATTTTATATGCTGAAGGAGCTATCACTGTTCATATAAACGCTGTCATAAGGACGGCTTTAGACGTTAGATTATCTTACAACAAGAACAAGGAAAAGGATGAGGCCTTCAAAACAATTGCTTGCCTTTTCACGAGCATGATTGCACACCGCGCTGCAGAGCGCAATTTCAAGTCTTCTCACATGAAATTTTGAAAATGATGATGCACCCCGAATTCACTGTAATGGTCTTTCTAAATGCCTCGTCACGAATATTAATGGATGCCACACTACAGACTGATATTTGAAAATGCTCTTATGAGACACTTTTAATTCGTTGTATGATTTGGGCGATTATTGGAAGATCTTAAGGTAGCCAAATGCCTCGTCATGTGCATGAATGGTTATCGTGCTATTGATCGCATTTCGAAAATACACTCATGAGAAACCCGGACTTTGTGTAGCTACCAGTTTCGGCGCTTCAGTGCGCTATCTTCAGGCCATAGTTAATGCGGAAGGAGCTATCACTGTTCTTATCAACGCTGTCGTAAGGATGGCTTTAGGCGTTTCATTTCCTTACAACAAGAACAAGGAAGAGGATGAGGCCTTCAAAACGATTGCTTGTCTACCACACATTCTTAGTAAGAATACTAAGAAGACTTGAAGTAAGCTTTGGACTTCCTTCCAAAATATTATAGCTTTGTGATCTGTTAAAGACGGCTTAGAGTTGCGCAAAGCAGATTTTTACGGGACTCCGTGTGAATGCGGCAAATCTTATATAGGGCAAACGGCGCGAACTGGTGCAGGATTGCAATATAGGACATCAGCGGCATACTCGCCTTCTCCTAGCAAATAAGTCTGCTATAGCTGATCACTGTATTTCCAAGTCACTTGATGAATTATAAAGAAGCAAAAATTGGGGCACATAAGTCAAACTTTTGGAGCTGAATCATAAATGAATCAGTCGAAATATGACTGTCTGAATCCCTTATGAATCGAGACTGCGGTTTCCAATTAAATTCTGCGTGGAACTTGATTATAGAAAAACTTCGTGCTTGGCGGTCGGCCCAGCCTGCGATATTACCGACCGAAGAAAATCCTTTTATATCGAAGAAGCGTGCTTTCGCCATGGAGCGCACCCAGAGCAGGGCACGCACTTACAACAGAAGCGCATGCGCTCAAGCAAAGCATGCGCACAGCCAACTAGGACACCATGCATGTGCTGGCGGGATCTAAATAAGGGAGCTTAGTGTATTGCTCATCAGTTTTAACCTAAAGATGGCCAGAAGAGCTTGCACCGAAATATCCTACCGACACGCTACAGACAACCGGTAGTTCTCTTAAATTTTATAGAACATACTCTCTCCTCCATCTTAAAGTGGTTTGCAGAGTCTAAACGCACATCTAGATTTAGTTGTAGAATCAGATATTTAAACGAAAACCTTCTGTGCGTTTAGGCTCTGACATTTTCTTCTTTCACTTAAAAACCACGACGGTTCGGTCCATACGCAGCGATCGTTTTCGGAAGTGTTGTCTACAACTGCCATGCAGCTGCCATATTGTTTTTCACCTCGCTCAACATATTAGTTGCGGTTTTAGTCTGTCTCCCTCCTCACAGAGCCATACACTGAAGAGCCGAG
This sequence comes from Schistocerca nitens, assembly GCF_023898315.1. NCBI lineage: Eukaryota > Metazoa > Arthropoda > Insecta > Orthoptera > Acrididae > Schistocerca > Schistocerca nitens. Next base: position 742,309,087 of record NC_064618.1, on the reverse strand, counting down.
GAAAATAGTACACCTCCCTAATGTCGTGTAGTACCCTCACAAGCACGCAGAAGTACCGCAACACGACGTGGCATGAACTTCACTGATGTCTGAAGTAGTGCTGGAGGGAACTAATACCATGAATCCTGTAAGGCGTCCACAAATCCGTTCCCTCCGCCACACACCGTTGGGTGGCTTGCGGAGTATGAATGTAGATGTAGATGTAGAAGAGTAAGAGGGGTCGAGATCTCTTCTGAATAGCACGTTGCAAGGCATCCCAGGTATGCTCAATAATGTTCATTTCTCGAGAGTTTGGTGACCAGCGGAAGTTTTTAAACTCAGAAGAGTGTTCCTGGAGCCACCTCGTAGAAAATCTGGACTTATGGGGTGTCGCATTGTCCTGCTGTAAGTGTCCAAGTCCGTCGGAATGCAGAATGGACATGAATGGATGCAGGTGATCACACAGCATGCTCACGTACGTGTCATCTGTCAGAGTCTTATCTAGATGTATCAGGGATCCCGTATCACTCCAAGTGCACACACCCCACATCATTATATAATCTCCACCAGTTTGGACAATCCCCTGCTAACATGCAGGGTTCATGAATTCATGAGGTTATCTTCATACCCGTACACATCCATCCGCTCGATGCAATTTGAAACGAGACTCGTCCGACCAGGCAACATGTTTCCAGTCATCAACAGTCCAGTGTTTGTGTGGATGGGCCCAGGCGAGGCATAAAGCTTTATGTCACGCAGTTATCAGGGATACACGAGTGGCCATTCGGCTCCGAAAGCCCATATCGATGTTGTTTCGTTCAACGTTTCGTACGCTGACACTTGTTGATGGCCCAGCACGGAAATATGTAGCAATCGCGAAAGGGCTGCTCTTCTGTCACGTTGAACAATTCTCTTCTGTCGTCGTAGGTCCCGTTCCTGCAGGATCCTTTTCCTGCCGCAGCGATGTCGGAGATTTGATGTTTTCCTGGATTACTGATATTCACGGTACACTCGTGAAATAGTCGTACGGGAAAATCTTCACTTCATCGCTACCTCGGAGATGCAGTGTCCCACCACTCGTGCGCCGATTACAACACCACGTTCATACTCAAATCTTGATAACTTTCCACTGTAGCAGCAGTAACCGATCTGACAATTGGGCCAGACACTTGTTGTCTTATAAAGCCGTTGCCGACCGCAGCGCCGTATTCTGCCCGTTTACATATCTCTGTATTTGAATACGCATACTACTTTCTTTGGCGCATCATTGTACAAATAATGGGCACCTTTCAACATGATCTGCAGTGGCTGCAGGAAACGCATAATGACGAAGCCAGTTAACACCCTCTCAGCCTCGATTATACGGCACTGAATGTCAACGCAAAGAAGCATTTCTTCTCCTCTCTAGTTTAGGAGGTTGAAATTCGACTATTTGTGTTTCACACTGACAATACTGCCAGCCAAGTGCTGCGTATAATCCTTCGAGTATCTCAACATGGAATACACGACGTTGACTTATTCTTCGGTGAACACAGCATCGCCACTGATGAGTATTACATGCACAGCTGGTATCACAACAGTAGCTGCATGCGCTTAAGTAGGGCATCCTGCGTGACGCGTAACAGCGCTTGAAACTCTTGCGCTTCCTTGTAGCGGCACTCACTGCTCTGGATGGTGTTGAAGGCCCCACACCGTAGGTGGTTCCAACACTTCTGTGATAAGCCCTGAGATGCTCCCATTCAGCAGTATTTGAAAGATATACACTTGTGAGATACTTTCTTAGCCATCTTTCCTATAACTGTAATTGATTCTACTACGTTCACTTTGGAATCAGCTAGCTGCTTATTTTTCTGCTGTCTACTTCTACATCTGCATGGATAATCTACAAATCACATTTAAGTGTCTGGCAGAGGGTTCATCGAACTACCTTCACAATTTTCTACTATTTCAATCTCGTATAGCGCGCGGAAAGAACGTACGAGCTCTGGTTTCCCCTATTTTATCGTGGTGATCGTTTGTCCCTATGTAGGTCGGTGTCAACAAAATATTTTCTCATACGGAGGAGAAAGTTGGTGATAGGAATTTCGTGAGAAGATTCCGTTGCAAAGAAAAACGCCTTTCTTTTAATTATGTCCATCCCAAATCCTGTATCATTTCTGTGACATTCTCTCCCATATTTCGCGATAATACAAAACGTGCTGCCTCTCTTTGAACTTTTTCGATGTACTCAGTCAGTCCTATCTGGTAAGGATCCCATACCCCGCGGCCGTATTCTAAAAGAGGGCGGACAAGCCTAGTGTAGGCATTCTCCTTAGTAGATCTATTACATTTTCTAAGTGCCTGCCAATAAAACGCAGTCTCTGGTTAGCCTTCCCCATAACATTTTGTATGCGTTCCTTCCAATTTAAGTTGTTCGTAATTGTAATTCCGAGGTATTTAGTTAAATTTACGGCCTTTAGATTTGACTGTTTTTCGTGTAACCGAAGTTTAACGAATTCCTTTTAGCACTCATGTCGATGATCTCACACTTTTCATTATTTAAGGTCAACTACCAATTTTCGTATCATACAGAAATCTTTTCTAAATCGTTTTACAATTTCTTTTGATCTTCTGACGACTTTATTAGTCGATAAACGACAGCGTCATCTGCAGACAACCTAAGACGGCTGCTCAGGATGTCTCCCAAATCGTTTATATAGATAAGGAATAGCAAAAGACCTATAACACTACTGTTTTAATGGATGACTTTCCGTCAATTACCACGAACTGTTTTCTCTCTGACAGGAAATCACAAATCCAGTTACGTATCGAGCTAATGGATCAGCGTACTCTGAAAGGAACCTAATTGATATACAGTCTGGATCAAAAGACTTGCTTTTATTAAGTGATTTAAGTTGTTTCACTACTCCGAGGATATTTTCTTCTGCGTTACTCATGTTACCAGCTGTTCTTGATTCGAATTCTGGAATATTTACTTCGTCTTCTTTTGTGAAGGCATTTGGGAAGGCTGTGTTACGTAACTCTGCTTTGGCAACACTGTCTTCGATAGTATCTCCATTGCTGTCACGCAGAGAAGGCATAGATTGTTTCTTGCCGCTAACATACTTTACATACGACCAGAATATCTTTGGATTTTCTGCCAGGTTTCGAGACGTCGTTTCGTTGTGGAAACTGTTATAAGCATCTCGCATTGAAGTCCGCGTTGAATTTCAAGCTTCTGTAAAAGATCGCCAATATTGGAGACTTTGCGTCTGTTTAAATTTGGCATATTTGTTTCGTTGTTTCTGCAACAGCGTTCTGACTCGTTTTGTGTACCAAGGAGGATCAGCTTCGTCATTTGTTAATTTGCTTGGTAAAAATCTCTCAGTTCCTGCCGATACTATTTCTTTAAATTCAAGCCACATCTGGTCTACACTTATTAATTTGGAGAGAGTGGAGATTATCTCTCAGGAAGGCATCAAGTGAATTTTTACCTGATTTTTTTGAATAGGTATGTTTTCCGTTTATTTTTGGAGGATTTGGGGGTTACAATATTCAGTCTCTCTACGGAAACCCTGTGTTCACTAATCCCTGTATCCGTTTTGATGCTCGTTATTAGCCCAGGAATATTTTTTGCTAAGAGGTCAAGTGTGTTTTCACAGCCGTTTACTATTCGCGTGGGTTCATGAATTAACTGTTCGAAATAATTTTCAGAGAATGCGTTTAGCACAATTTCGGACGATGTTTTATGCATACCTCCAGAATAAAACATGTATTTTCGCCAACATATCGAGGGTAAACTAGTCACTACGAACTATAACCGTATGAGTCTGTTTGAAATCAAACTCATGTTTTCTTTGAACCTTTCAGCAACTGTATCATCTGAATTGGGAGGTCGGTAAATAATGATTTTATTCCGGTTGCCAACAATGACCTCTGCCCATACTAACTCACAGGAAGTATCTACTTCAATTTCGTGACAAGATAAACTACTTCTAACAGCAACAAACACGCCACCACCAACCGTGTTTAGCCTATCCTTCCGGAACACCGTTAGGTTCTTCGCAAAAATTTCGGCTGAGCTTATATTCGGCTTTAGCCAGCTTTCAGTGCCTATAACGATTTGAGCATCAGTGCTTTCTATCAGCGCCTGGAGCTCTGGTACTTTACCAACACAGCTACGACAATTTACAACTGTTATACCGATGGTTCCTGCATCTACGTTCCTCCTGTGTTCGGCCTGCACTTTTTGCGACTGAAGCCCTTCTTGTGTATCCCCAAAAACCTCTTTTCTAAAAAACCGCCTATTCCAAGCCACATAGCCCCTGCCTCCTGCGTATAGAGGACACCTGACCTATTCAGCGGAACCCGAAACACAACCACCCTTTGGCGCAAGTCGAGGAATAAGCAGCCTACAACGTCGCAGAACCGTCTGAGCCTCTGATTCTGACCCTCAAAGCTTTTATACTATGCTTGGAGAATGAATTCGTTGGCACCAGTTTGTTTTATTTTCGCCCCAGATCAGCAAACTCTTTCTTTTTAGGCTTCCGTACGTCAATCGGTACAAATGAAATGCTTATAGAATCACTCTGTTGCCCGTCTCTGCCTGTCTGTCTGTGCGACCCTTTTTCTCTGTAACGTTAAACGTATCACGTTGAAATTTGTGTTACAAACTGACGTCTATGGTATCTTGGAGGTGTAAAACATTTAAGCTTCTAAGTAAGTACTATCAAAAGATACGGCCATTTATGTTACTAATAAGTAATACTCGCAAACTCACTCATGAAAACCAGTTACTTCTTATCTGCCTCTATATCTGGTCATCCGTTGGTTAAGATCCCCTTTTCTCAGGAACAGGTAGACACATTTCTTAATATGCGTCGTCAGTAAACTCTGTAGTGTGTAGACGTGTGGATAATTGAGTGAGAATCCGTACCGGTAGAAATCAGAATAGTTTCTTACTTTTCTGTTTAAAGTCGTTGATATTTGTCATTGATTTCTGTTGAAACATGCCCTGTAACATAACATGAACAGGCAACGGTCATCAGCAATTTTTCGATTGGGCAAGTACTCACTGGCTCTTTTAGCAAATGTTTGATTGGTTCAGGGCTCTTCTAGCCCATAAAAAATGTCCGATAGCGGCGAATGGCCACCGCTTAAAAAGTTTTCCGGACTCTCTTCCTGGCGTCACCGCTAGAGTTTGATCGAATTCAGTTAAATTTTCCTTCTGATTGTGGGTAATTATCGTGTAATCTTCAAGCATCAGTCAATAGAATCGTTCCGAAAATGCAGAATTTTGTTCTAAAAAGTTTCTCAGTTTGATGTGGACTTTGGTGTTCGTGCTTTGTGCTAGTTCACGTGCTGAACCCGTGCATTTAGCGCTATCGTTATTTGAATTCAGAAATTGCTTTCATAGTTACTAGTTGAATGATGCAGACCTGCGTCGTGCGAAGTGAATATACACTACTGGCCATTAAAATTGCTATACCAAGAAGAAATGCAGATGATAAAATGGTATTAGTTGGACAAACATATTATACTAGAACTGACATGTGATTAAATTTTCACGCAATTTGGATGCATAGATCCTGAGAAATCAGTACCCAGAACAACCACCTATGGCCGTAATAACGGACTTGATACGCCTGGGCATTGAGTCAAACAGAGCTTGGATGGCGGTACAGGTACAGCTTCCCATGCAGCTTCATCATGATACCGCAGTTCATCAAGAGTAGTGACTGGCGTATTGTGGCGAACCAGTTGCTCGGCCACCATTGAGCCGTTTTCAATTGGTGAGAGATCTGGAGAATGTGCTAGCCAGGGCAGCAGTCGAACATTTTCTGTATCCAGAAAGCCCCGTAAAGAACCTACTACATGCGGTCGTGCATTATCCTGCTGAAATGTGGGTTTCGCAGGGATCGAATGAAGGGTAGAGTCACGGGTCGTAACACATCTGAAATGTAACGTCCACTGTTCAAAGTGCCGTCAATGTGAACAAGAGGTGACCGAGACGTGTAACCAATGGCACGCCATACCATCACGCCAGTTGATACGCCAGTATGGCGATGACGAATACACGCTTCTAATGTTGTTTCGCGACGATGTCGCCAAACACGGATGCGACCATCATGATGCTGTAAACAGAACCTGGATTCATCCGAAAAAATGACGTTTCGCCATTCGTGCACGCAGGTTTGTCGTTGAGTACACCATAGCAGGCCCTCCTGTCTGTGATGCAGCGTCAAGGGTAACTGCAGCCATGGTTTCCGATCTGATAGTCCATGCTGCTGCAAACGTCGTCGAACTGTTCGTGCAGATGGTTGTTGTCCTGCAAACGTCCCCATCTGTTGACTCATGGATCGAGACGTGGCTGCACGATCCGTTACAGCCATGCAGATAAGATGCCTGTCATCTCGACTGCTAGTGATACGAGGCCGTTTGGATCCAGCACCGCGTTCCGTGTTACCCTCCTGAACCCACCGATTCCATATTCTGCTAACAGTCATAGGATATCGACCAACGCGAGCAGCAATGTCGCGATACGATAAACCGCAGTCACGATAGCTACAATCCGGCCTTTATCAAAGTTGGAAACCTGATGGTACGCATTTCTCCTCCTTACACGAGGCATTACAACAACGTTTCACCAGACAACGCCAGTCAACTGCTGTTTGTGTATGAGAAATCGGTTGGAAACTTTCTTCATGTCAGCATGTTGTAGGTGTCGCAACTGGCGCAAACGTTGTGTGAATGCTCTGAAAAGCTAATCATTTGCATATCACAGCATCTCCTTCCTGTCGGTTAAATTTCGCGTCTGTAGCACGTCATCTTCGTGGTGTAGCAATTTTAATGGCCAGTAGTGTATGAATAAATTTCTCATTTTCAAAAGGAATGAGTGTGAGCTTCGTACAGAGTCACTTAAGTCACTCTGTACTCTGATCGCCTTCAGTGAATTACCTGTAACTCGTGTTTTTTACAGTTTTCATAATTCTAATTTTGATTCTGTTTCATGTATGACTATTCAGGACGAACTTGTACATCTATGTAGTGCCAATGGCCACGTGTGTTTTAAGAAGAGCGTTTTCCTACCAGGAGATCGATTAGTCGTATAATTTTTAAGTCACTGAGTAGAACGAACGCCCACATATCCATTCAAATTTGTATTAGACTTTATTGATTTTATTTCATTTTTATAGCATGGCCCTGAATCTATTGTTCAGCCACAATAGGGTCGCCTAATGGCACCATGCCCAACTCGCTGAGCGGGACAAATGTCTGCACCCCTGTAAATGTCGTGATATACTGAAATTTATTAAAATCATTGACTAAATTATTGACTTAAATGTAGTAGATTTTTATTTCTGTCCTTTGTAACCTCCGCCTGTGATAATAGTGTACGAGGTGCGGCTAGAAAAAAACTGGATTGATGCTGGAAAAAACATTTATTTACAATTATTTACAATTTCATGTTATCTCCTTCAATGTACTCTCCTCCTCGGTCTCTACACCGCTCCATACGAATTTTCCACTGTTCATAGCAATGCTGCAGATCATTTTCGGTAAGTCCATACATTACTTCCGTCGCTTTTTCTTTTACTGCTTCAACAGTCTCAAATCTAGTTCCTTTCAAAGCTGACTTGACTTTAGGGAAAAGAAAAAAGTCACAGGGGGCCAAATCAGGTGAGTAGGGTGGATGATCTAAGATGGGAATGTTGTGTTTTTCCAAAAACGTCTTACTGACAACGCACTGTGAGCTGGGGCATTGTCTTGGTGAAGGATCCGTGACTTTTTTCTCCACAAATCGTTCCGTTTTCTCCGTACTCGCTCACGTAGGGTAGCCAGGACGCTAATGTAGTAATGCTGATTCACTGTTTGTCCCTCTGGTACCCAATCAATGTGCACAATCCCTTTGATGTCAAAAAAAAACAATCATCATTGCCTTGAATTTCGATTTTGACATTCGTGCTTTTTTTTGTCGTGGAGAACCAGGAGTTTTCCAATGCATCGATTGGCGTTTAGTTTCGGGATCGTTAAGTAAAAAACCACGATTCATCGTAAGTAATAACATTTTGTAAGAAGGTGGGATCACTTTCAATGTTTTCCAGGATGTCAGAACAAATCATTCTTCGGCGTTCCTTCTGTTCAATTGTGAGACACTTTGGAACCATTTTTGAACACACTTTGTTCATGTTGAAACTTTCATGAAGAATCTGCCTAACACTTTCCTTGTCAACTCCTGTTAACTCAGACACTGCTCTGATTGTTAAACGGCGATCTTGTCGAACAAGTTTACCGATTTTTTCAATGTTTGCATCAGTTTTTGCTGACAATGGTCTGCCAGTGCGAGTGTCATCACTGGTGTCTTCGCGGCCATCTTTAAATCGTTTAAACCACTCAAACACTTGTGTTCGCGATAAACAATCATCGCCGTACACTTGTTGTAACATTACAAACGTTTCACTTGCAGATTTTCCTAGTTTGAAACAAAATTTGATGTTAACACGCTGTTCTTTCTGTACACTCAACTTTTTCCGACGCACAGACAAAACGTCAACTACTTAAAACAGACGCCACGGGCAGACTGAGTGCAGGAGGCAGATGAAACTCGAGCAGTAGGCGGAGCGAGAGTCACGTGACAGGCCACGCGACTTTTAGCCTTATTGCATTCGTTTTATTGTTTCACCAGTACTAGTCCGGTTTTTTTCTAGCCACACCTCGTATGCTGGTATCAAAATGTTGTGCAAATTTTCAGTTAGTTTTCGGCCGTGTCTTTTGAGACACAGAGTAATTTCGTTTCCTAATGTATCCACACTCCCTATTGTTCCTATGAGCTCCATGTGCTGATGTAGCATCTTAGCGAATAATGTTGATTGCTGTTCTTGATGCACTATGTTTGCTGTGAGAGTGAAGAATTTCATTAGTAATAGATGTCCATTTTATAGAATGTGAGTCACTCTTGCTCTCAATCCTGTTCATTATCAGCCGTATTCGTAGTTTCCATCTGGATTCACTAATAAGAAGAGTACGTCGTTTAAGAATCGTGTGGCAAAGACATAACGAGAAATTCTCCATGTATCGTCATGTTGTCATCTTCATATTAATTTCCATTGCGCATTTTATTAATGTACAGGGTCATAAGAAAAAGATTTTCAGTGGCATTTTGCATGACATAGCACGTAAAAGTGCGACCGAATAAAACGCCTCCAAATTCGAAGAGTCATGAATCTATTTAAAAGATGTTGACATATGGCGAAAGTGGTGTTCCGGAGAGTAAGACCTAGATACCAGTCAGAAAAAGGAGTATAGGTACCACTTTTACCCTACAATCACTCTGTCGCGCTAGTTCCTCGTGGGTACAAACAATTTCCCCTGCTCTCCTTGAGCATGATCGAAGATAGAATTTGCAAAAAGAATCTCCAGCGTGATATCCGTCGGGGCACGCAAAATGTAACAAGCACATGTTCACCAGCTGTAAAGTCCACAGAATCGGGGTACAAAGCCTGCACAGACTGCAAAATCACCACCCTGGCCGGGACAGAGATAATTCCATGTAGAACCAAAAGGTTAGTGTCGTGGTTCGTGTGATTACTACCCAATTTTGGCTATTTTTTGCTACCGATCGGAGGAACATATCAGTGCCAGCATCTTTGCTGCTCACTCCAAATTCAGCTGTCGCAGTGATAAAAGAAAGAGATGACAATTGTAAAAGGATCCTCTTGTTTCTGATCTTGACGATACATGTAGGTCACGTCCTGGGCAGAAAAAAATTACGCATTTGCTTAACCAAAGGTAGTAAACTAAGATGAGTTCTTTATAAAAGCTAGTGAAACCGTCTGCGTGACTTCAAGTACGTTTACTTTTTTCACATCTACACTATAGAAGAAAATAAGACTCAGTTTGTATGTTTTTAGGAGAGTAATGACGGAATGTGCTAAGGAGGCAGCTGTGATAAGTTGTACTAATAATAAGTGTTTACCACGCTGAAGTCCATGCCATCGTAACTGAGCGTTCGGCGTGAACCATTTACTTTCAGGAGGTGCCTATGTGGTGAGCATCTTAAAGTACGTTCCCTGCGACTCAGTTGGCAGTAGAGTGGGGGTGGAAGGAGGAAGGATTGATAATAATAACTGCTGAAGTTGTGGTTGTGCAATTTAAATCAATTAACACGCAACTAATGTGATTAAATAATTTATACACTAAGCATTTATTCTCCTACTTGCAGGAGAGGTTCATGTGCAATTATTGTTTTGATAGTGACCGAATCTGTCAATGAATAATGTAACTCCTCCTTACCTTCATTACTGAACACATTAATAAGATATATTTGTCATTGCAAAAACAAGTACCAGAAGATTATTATGGTATTTAGCAAAGAGTGCAAGAGTGGACTACCAGAACCATATTCAGTATTTTTATGTTACCACATAGCTGCGGGCTACAGTCGCTTTGAACTTGAATAAAACATTACAGAAGGGGCACACACACACACACACACACACACACACGCACTGTCTCTCTCTCTCTCTCACACACACACACACGTACACACACACACACACACACACACACACACACACACACACACACACACATACACACACACACAAGCACACACAGTAGAGGAAACGCAGTTGCACCACATTGTTCCACTACAGCTAGTCACTCTTCGAATCGCTTTAAGAAAGACTTAACCCAAGGGGAAATGATAAAGACCTAATCCAAGGGTTCAAAAAATGGCTCTGAGCACTATGGGACTTAACTTCTGAGGTCATCAGTCCCCTAGAACTTAGAACTACTTAAACTTAACTAACCTAAGGACATCACACACATCCATGCCCGAGGCAGGATTCGAACACGCGACAGTTGCGGTCGCGCGTTTCCAGACTGTAGCGCCGAGAACCGTACGGCCACTCCGGCCGGCCAACAACGGGATGCTGGTGGTCTTATAGAGTTGTAGTTCGAATTTTCCGTAGACGAGACCCCACTACTTAGCTCCAGGTACTAACACAAGTGATGGGGTAACATGAACGAACAGCCCACTGCTCTTCCGTAGCCTAATAGTCTAAGCCGATGGCGAGCATCCCCTACATTTGGTATAACGTTTCCAAGTAGGTCCGAAGGCACTGAAGGAGTACAGCATTCGGGGTTCCCGGCACCAGGCTGTCGGGACTGTATAGTTCCATTTAGTGGCTAAAACTGGCGCCCTTTCTACCAGCGTCGGGCTTCCGAGACCGCTTTCGCGCCTGTACTGCAGCGTTACAGATCACTAAAAAAATGTTCTATTAATGTCACACAACATGCGACGAATGTAAAAGTGAGGGTGAGTTCAGTGGAATGACTCTCTGCTCTCAGAATGAAATTTTCAATATGCAGCGGAGTGTGCGCTGATATGCAACTTCCAGACATATTAAAACTGTGTGCCGGACCGAGAATCGAATTCGAGACCTTTGTCTATCGCAGGCAGGTGCTCTACCAACTGAGCTACCCAAGCACGACTCACGGCTCGTTCTCACAGCTTTACTTCCGCCAGTACCTCGTCTCCTACCTTTCAAACCTCACAGAAGCTCCCCTGGCGGATCCCTTGCCCGCGAAAGGCAAAGGTCTTGAGTTCGAGTCTCGGTCCGGCACACAGTTTTAACCCTCCGTCGCTCGCGCGGATGACATCATCCACATGACTTTCCCGCTCAATTTTGTCTGATAGGGCAGGCTTGAGATCGCGCCATTTTCAGTACCTTTCTGTTAACTCTCCAGCAGTTAGCTCCAATCATTGTTGGTTTTCAATTACGAAAGATACATTGTTTGTGAAACATTATTATAGTCTGGAGGACACCAGTCATCCGTGCGAGCTCTGCTGCCACGATCTCAAACAAAGTAAGTCTGTATTATTTTATTGCTTTCCTAGATTCAGTCGATCTTTCATGTGCGTAAATCTGGACTTATTGAAACTGACTGCAGTTACCTACCGTGTTGGTTGGAATGGTTCAATGAGCTGAGTGATGAAGATGCTCACAGTGATAGCGCTGACTCAGAGACTGAGGATTGTGTTCATGAAAGCGGTCATGATTCATGAACAGAACAAGAAGTGCCAGAGAATGATGAATACGAGTCACAGGAAGAAGTAACTCAAGAGGATGCATTTCTTTTAGGGAAAGATGGAATAACCAAACGGAGGAAAAATAAATATACTGCCATTGTTAGAAGCAGATTTTGTAATATTATTACGCATTTGCCTGGGCCAAAAAGTCAAGATCGTATAAAAAAGACAGAAATATAAATTCTGAATTTGTTTTTGGATGAAAACGTAATAAGCATTATTGTAACACTAACATCCATCAGTGAAGTTCATGGTAACTTCTCTGGGAAAGGGATGTTGAAGAAACAGATGCGATAGAGATCAGAGTTTGTAATATCTGTGTGGATCTTTAAGATGTTCTAGGAAGAATATATCGAAATTGTGAGATAACTGAAAGGGAAACGGACTTTAATCATGTCATTTATGCATAAGTGAAAACCGATTCAGGTTTCTCTTGAGATGTCTTAGGTTTGGTAATATCCGTGATAGAGGTGTTCGCAGAGATACTGACAAGTTGGCTCCTGTCAGAGAGGTACTTGAACTATTCACGGACAATTGCCAAAAATATTTTCACCTAGTGAATATCTTACTGTTGACGAACAGCTTTTGGCATTTAGAGGAAACTGCTCATTCCAATCAGGCAATATATCCCTAGCAAACCAGAAAAGTATGGGTTGAAAGTGTTTGCTTTGGTTGATGTAAAAACAGCTTACAGTTTGAATTTAGAACCGTACGTCGGTAAGCAACCAGAGGGACCATGTAATGCCAGTAATTCAGCTGAAGATATTGTTCTTCGAATGGTCGAACTGTTTCAAACGTTAGAATATATTATACTGTGTACGAATATTAAACGTATTATATTTAGATTTAATAAAAAATCATAAAATCAGTCATAAAGACCGTTCAAAGTACACAAATAGACCGCTTGCTTTGTGGATGACACCTGTCATCCACGCGAGTGACCATGTCACGAATTTTCGAGCGAGTAACGGATGGTTAATCTGCCAGGAAGTTTCACTAGCTGTTCTGTTTGTAATTAATATATTTAACTGGATGATTAATTTTGGTATTTAAGCCATAATTTTTCAAATAGAGAAAGCAGCTCCTCCTTCGCACTTGAAGTGGTACACATTCGCGTCTTGTAAAGGGATGTGGATTACTGGTACCCGGCTGGCTATAATCCACTCAGGTCATCCAAGAGCCATTTTGAACCCTTATGCTTGCAGTGCCTGCAGGAAGTCCAGTACCCGTGTCCAACGCAAACTTTTCCTATTACTCTTTGGTTGTTGTTGTGGAGGCGGCGAACCAAAGACTACGTCTTACTGGCAGAACACTTGCAAATGCAACAGACCTAAAGAGACTGCCTCAACTGGAGTATTCCAAAGGGGTATGGGATCCTTACAATGGGACTGACAGAGGACATCGGAAAAGTTCAAAGGCAGCTCGTTTGGTATTATCGCGATATTATATGCGAGTCTGGGTGGTAGACATTAAAACAAAGCCGTTTGTCGCTGCGGCAATATCTTTACAGAAATTTTAATCACCAGCTTTCTACTCAAAATGGGAAAATATTTTGTTAGCTCCCACCTAGATAGGAAGAAATTATCATTGTGATAAAGTAAACGTTTTTACTCGCGCATTATTCAAGAGCAGAACGGTAGAAAAATAGTCTGAAGGTATTTCGATGAACCCTCTGCTAAGTACGAATTGCAGAGTATTCATGTAACTGAAAATATAGATATTTACGTGTAGTGTCCGTGCGGTTCTAGGCGCTGCAGTCTGGAACCGCGAGACCGCTACGGTCGCAGGTTCGAATCCTGCCTCGGGCATGGATGTGTGATGTCCTTAGGTTAGTTAGGTTTAAGTAGTTCTACGTTCTAGGCGACTAATGACCTCAGAAGTTGAGTCCCATAGTGCTCAGAGCCATTTGAACCATTTGAACGTGTAGTGTTGCGTCGTGTAAACGTTAATTGTGGTTTTCGGTCTCTCAAGCTATGAATTAGGTTATGAAGAGATAACGTTTGTTTTTGCAGCCTCCTGTAACACACTCTAAGAACAAGTATTATATGCAGCCGGAAAGAAAAAAAACCTTTCCAAAAATTAACTTCGTTCCAGACGTGATTGCTCGTATGAAACTAGACGGAATTTTTCACCCACTACGTGTTCCCAATGTGGTAGGCTGACAGTTATTGGATACAAGCATTGTGAACATATGTTACACAAAAAGAATCTGCAGAGTTTAAATTAGGACTCCTAGAATAGTACAATACTGCCTGTTACGTGGCCTAAAGAAAGACTGGAGACACAGCCGAGGTCCAGTTGTATCATGTACACAACCCCATGAAACAATGTGGCCAAGGACATGATCTGTACGCCAGTGACTGTTATAAGTTTTTATTACACTATTGCAATTTCGGCCTTAGGCCATTATCAAGTGCTGATACTATGGCTTTAAGCCATGTCAATGTAATGTAAGATGACACATTTGTGTGTCGTTGTCAATCCTGTTAAATACACGAATGTATTACGTAGACATGGCTTACAACCATAATATCAGAATTTGATAATGGCCTAAGGCCGAAATTGTGATAGTGTAATAAAAACTTATAACAGTCACTGGCGTAAACATGATATCCTTCCAAAAATTTTTATGACTGTGAATCCCAGCTACAACAAGTGTATTCAATGCAGCCAAAGTCCAGTATAGAAAACGTTATTGTCAAAGGGCTCAGCCCATGTTGGGTTAACAGTAACGTAGTCCAGTACTACAAGTGAGATGGAGTGAAGAGACAGTGTGTTGGCCTTCACGTCACGACCACAGAAAAAGCCATGGTTGAAGCTGCTCCCTGGTGAGGCGCGAGAATGAAGGGTGTGTTACTTCCTAGTTATGCTGCTTCCATCGCTTTTGATGTCGAGATCACTATGCTCATATTTCACACATATCGGCACTGAAATATGCAAGCTGTTGATGTTGTTGTGGTCTTCCGTCCGAAGACTGATTCCATGCAGGTTTTTGTGCTGGTCTATCCTGTTCTAGCCTCTTCGTATCTGTACAACTATTACAATCAACATCGAAGTGAATACACTTTTTTTTTTTCGAGACATCAATCTTCTGTGGAGTTTAAAGCGATGTGCCATGAATTCCTCTCCTATGCCAAACTTTTCATTTCAGAGTAACACTTGCAACCTACTCCTCAATTAGTTGCTGGATATACTCCAATCTCCGTTTTCCTCTACAGTTTATTTCTTCTACGGATCTCTCTAGTACCATGGAAGTTGTTTCATGATGTCTTAATATATTCCTTTAGTCGACAATTCTGTGGAGAACCTCCTATTCCTTACCCTAGGTCCACCTAATTCTCAAGATTCTTCTGTAGAACCAAAGCTCAAATGCTTCAATTCTCTTCTGTTCCAGTTTTCCCCACAGTCAGTGTTTCACTACCACTCAGTGCTGTGCTCCAAACACACTTTCTCAGTAATTTCTTCCTCAAATTAAGGCCTATGTTTGATACTAGCAGACCTCTGTTGGCCAAGAATGCCCTTTTAGACAGTGCTAGTCTGCTTCTCAAGTCCGCCGGCCGAGGTGGCCGAGCGGTTCCAGGCGCTACAGACTGGAACCGCGTGACCGTTAGGGTCGCAGGCTCGAATCCTGCCTCGGGCATGGGTATGTGTTATTTTCTTAGGTTAGTTAGGTTTAAGTAGTTCTAAGTTCTAGGGGACTGATGACCTCAGAAGTCGCATAGTGCTCAGAGCCATTTGAACCATTTTTCTCATGTCCTCCTTGCTCCGATCGTCGTGTGTTACTTTGTTGCCTAGGTAGCAGAATTCCTTAACTACATTCTCTGACAAACATTCCCACCAGTTAATTCATAAGCCCACGCGAATAGTTAACGGTTGTGAAAACGTACTTCACCTCTTAGCAACAAATAATCCTGAGCTAATAACAAGCATCAAAACGGATGTGGGGATTAGTGAACACAGGGTTGTCATAGCGAGATTGAATATTGTAACCCCCAAATCCCAAAAATAAAATAAAAGTAGTTACACACCTATTCAAAAAAGCAGATAAAAATTCACTTGGCGCCTTCCTGAGAGACAATCTCCACTCCTTCCAAATTAACAATATAAGTGTAGACCAGATGTGGCTTGAATTAAAAGAAATAGTATCCATAGCAGTTAAGAGATTTATACCAAACAAACTCACAAACGACAGAGCTGATCCCCCTTGGTACACATATCGAGTCAGAACACTGTAGCAGAAACAACGAAAAACCGCATGCCAAATTTAAACGAACGCAAAACTTCCAGGATTGGGGATCTTTTACAGAAGCTTGAAATTTAGTGTGGACATCAATGCGAGATGTCTATAATAATTTCTACAACGAAACCTTATCTCGAAACATAGCAGAAAATCTAAACAAATTCTGATCGCATGTCAGGAATGCTAGCTGCATGACACAGCCTTTCAAAATTGTTTCACCAAAGAAGACGAAGTAAGTATTCCAAAATTCGAATCAAGAACAGTTGCCAACATGAGGAACTTAGAAGTAGATATCCTTGGAATAGTGAAGCAACTTAAATCACTTAATAAAAACAAGTCTTCTGTACCAGACTGTATACCAATTAGGTTCCTTTCAAAGTATGCTGATGCAATAGTTCCATACTCAAAAACCAAATACAACCACTCACTCGACGAGAGATCCGTACGCAGACTGTAAAGTGGCACAGGTTGTAACACCGAAAATGCAGTATGCATGGCACCTGCTACCGATATCCATTTTTTCTTTTTGCTGAATTGTAAAATATAAATATTTGTAATTTAAATGCTTTCTTTTAATAAGTAAGGACATTGCTTCACAGTATGTGAAAATTGGATAGAAGTCTGTTGACATTTCATTGTATTTATCTGTGTCTTACTGTGAAACTTATAAGCTCTGGGGAAAAGCCAAAAGAATTGTTATTTGCATCGACTAGCATCAATAATAACAGTGCTTGTGCGCTGTAAAATCTTTGGGTAGGGAATGGTTGCGCAGAGCGCGCAGAGAGAGGTAGACGGGTTACAGCGCATGTAGTGTGTGGAAGTGTGGCGTTGACGCTCTCGCAGTAGAGAGTACCACTTTCGGCGGCATCATGTACGCGCGCCGGCCAGATGGCTAGTAGCAGGAGTAAGGACAGTGGACGAGCGGAAGAGGCTGTTTTAGTTACGATTGCCCGTTCCTGTAATTACCCGTGCTACACAAGATGCTACCGTCTTCACCAACAGCAGCAGTTCCAGCAACACAGTTTCGTCATCGGCTCCGAGTTTCGTCGTATGCACAGCACTGAAGTAAGACTGTTCTTTGGTAGAAAGTATTAACGGCTAACCCAGCAGCAAAACAGAATGTGATTTGATTGATAAAATTTATTTTAATGATAATCAGTTAAACTCAGGGCGATTGTGTCCTCATTGTCCTCAGACATTGTTATCAAGCAGGGACCTTGTTCCTTTTTTTTTTTTTTTTTCTTATATGCTAACCGAGTGTCATAAGAAACAAATTGAATAGTTACAGCCAGTTTATTAATGAATAATTTTATCCTCAGTCTACTTTCGGTTAACTGTTGTACAACAGAGGCTTCAGTATATGAGTAAAGTAAAGCAATATCATTTTTCAAGTTTGAGACTCAGTCACTGGAAAAACTCCAGATCTAAAGAAATGCACAAATGAAGAGTGCGGAAGTTTTATTTATTTTACATATAGCTTGGAGCACATGGCTGTTTGGTTTGGTACATGTTCTATTATATATTTCTGTTCAAGTCGGTAAAAAAGGCACAGTTGTTCAGACAATAATTTGAAATCCAATTTGCAAAATAAGTAAAGAAACGTGGCAACCTTCAGTTGGCACATCAGTGTTTAATAATACATGTTTTTCTTTGCCCTCATCTTGTACAGGCGACCGTTAATTATTTCCTTTTCATTCATTAGTGTAACTTTTGGATTCATTATCAGTGGTACCTCTTTTCTGTCCAGTGCTGTTCGTGAGTGAATGCACAATATAACTTTCGTTTTTCCAAGTTATAACCTGTTCGGTTTAATTACTTTTTATTTTTAGTAGACTTTTCCATCAGAAGGATCTGTTGTACACTTTTCTCCTACTTATCGGTATTATTTCTTCGGGAAAGATAGCCTTATTCAATTAGTAAAAATACATTAGGCATACATGCGACCCACGGTCATATTTAATATCGCAAGCAGGATAGGCCGATTAGTAAGGGGGAGGTTACAAGGTCACACCAATATTCAAGAAAGGTAATAGGAGTAATCCACTATATTAATAGCCCACATCATTAACGTCGATACGCAGCAGGATTCTGGAACATATATTGTGTTCGAACATTATGAATTACCTCGAACAAAACTGAGTATTGGCACACAGTCAATATGGATTTAGAACACGTTCTTCCTGTGAAACACAAGTAGTTCTTACAGACACGAAGTGTTGAGTGCTATTGACAAGGAATTTCAAATTGATTTCTTATTTCCAGATTTCCAAAAGGCATTTGATACAAGCGGCTTGTGGTGACATTGTGCGCTCATGGAATATGGTCTCAGTTATGTGACTGGATTTGTGATATCCTGTCAGAGAGGCCACACTTCGTAGTAATTGATGGAAAGTCATCGACTAAAACAGAAGTAATTTCTGGCGTTCCCCAAGGTGGTCACACAGGGCCTCTGCTGTTCCTTATCTATATAAACGATATGGGAGTCAATCTGAGGAGCCGTCCTAGGCTGTTTGCAGATGATGCTGTCGTTTATCGCCTAGTAAACACATTAGAAGATCAAATAAAACTGCAAAAAGATTTAGAAAAGGTGTCTGAATGGTACAAAACTTGTCAATTGACTCCAAATAATGAAAAGAGTGAGGTCATCCACATGATAGCCAAATGGAATCCGTTAAACTTCGATTACACGATAAATCGGTATAATCTGAAGGCCATAAATTCAACTAAATACCTAGGAATTACAATTACGAACAATTTATATTGGTAGGAACACATAGTAAATGTTGTGAGGAAGGCAAGCCTTATTGCGTTTTATTGGCAGAACACTTAGAAAATGTAACAGATCTACTAAAGAGAGTGCCTACACTACGCTTGTCCGTCCTCTGTGCGATCTGGGATCCTTACCAGATAAGATTAACGGAGTACACCGAGAAAGTCCAAAGAAGAGCAGCACGTTTCTTACTTCCCCGAAATAGGGGAGAGAGTTTCGCCGACATGATAAAGAATTTGGAATGGACACCATTAAAACAAAGACGTTTTTAGTTGCTGCGGAAACTTCTGACGAAATTTTAATCATCAACTTTCTCCTCCGAATGCGAAAATATTTTCTTGACGTCGACCTGCATAGGGAGAAACGATCATCATAGTAAAATAAGGGAAATCAGAGCTCTCACGGAAAGACATAGGTGTTTGTTTTTTCCGAGCGTTTTTCGAGAGTGGAATAATAGAGAATTTTCGGAAGATGGTCCTTGAACCCTCTGCCAGGCACTTAAGTGTGATTTGCAGAGTATCCATGTAGATGTAGATCTAGATACTTCGTGATCACAAATTTTGATGTTAAGTTTCTTACTGTTCTCATTTCTGCTACTTCTCATTACTTCCGTTTTGCTTCGATTTACCCTCAGATTATATGGTTTACTCGTTGGACTGTTATTCCAATCAGCAGGTCGTTTAAATCTTCTGCACTTTCACAGAAAATTTTATCATTGGTATCCTTTCACTCTGAATTTTAATCCCACTATTGAACTTTTATTTCCGTCACTACTTCTTCAATATACTGATTGAACAATAGGGGCGAAAGGCAGCATCCCTGCATTACACCCTTGTTTATGGTAGCCAAACAACGGTCCCCACCTATAGCACATCCATGCCCGATGCAGGATTCGAACCTGCGACGTAGCGGTCGTGCGGTTCCAGACTGAAGTGCCTAGAACCGCTCGGCCACACAGACCGGCCTGTTTTTCAAAGCATCGCCCTTCAGCCGCCTTAAATTTTAAGGATCCTTCTTATCAAGTATTACCTTTCGGAAGATAAAGCTGTGGGATTTCTGCCTGTTGAAAATTTATTGTAGTTGTATCGTTTTTTAAAAGCATGGGCCCTCAGCCGCTTTAAGTTTTAAGGTGCTTACTTATCAAGTATTACATTCTTTCAAGATAAAGCTGTGGGCCCTCTGCCTGTTCAAAATTTGTCGTAGTTGTATTGTTCTTAAAATGATGGGCCTTCAGCCGCTTTAAGATTTTGGATTCTTACTTATTAAGTCTTATATCACTTGGGCTTAAATACTGTTTAAGGTCAAAAGCTTTGGGCTTTCTGCCTTGGAAAATTGGTTGCAGTTTTTTTTTTTTTTTTAACAAAGGCCTTCAGCCGTTTTGTAGTAAGGTTTCTTATTGGTCATAAAGCTTGGGCCTTCTGACTATTGAAAGGTTATTGTAGTTATGTTGTTTTAAATTTTTCGGCCTTCAGCCGCTTTTAAAAACTTAATCTATCTGACTAATGTAGTCTTATATCACTTGGCCTTAAATACTATTTAAGGTTAAAGTAGAGCCTTCTGTCTCAAAACAAAAAATATATTTATAGCAGTTGTATTTAATTCATGGGCCTTCAGCTGTTTCAGAATTAAAGACGTTTTTAGTCGATAGTCAGGCTTAGAAGTTGCGCTGTAATGTTTGGACAACTAAATAAAGTCTTATGTTTGGAGTGTAACTGACAGCCGTTCATTCTGACCACCTTCCACAGTTCGTACTACTTGTCCTGTCCTGCGAGTATTGCAGAGCGTCTGAAGGTGGGGTGAAAAGATACGGGATGAGGAGCTTCTCCAGAGGGTAGAAAAATGTAGAAACCATTAACAAGAAGAAGGGACTGAGTGATATGACCTGTGTTGAGACATAAGTGAATAACGTCCATGGTACTAGGGAGAGCTGTAGGGGGCAAAAGCTATGGGGGAAGACAGAAACAGGAATATAGCCAACAATTAATTGAGGATATTGGGCAGAAGCACCATTCTGAAAGGAAGTGGCTGGTACACGAGTGGGAGTCCTGACGGGCTGCATCAAATGTCAGAACATAGCGAAATAAGGCCGGACGTTAATGCTGCAGTCGTGGTGCAGGACGCAGGTGGATACGGCGAAGACCGAGGCAGCTGGAGGGAGAACAGAGATGCAGGCGAGCGTGTAACGGTGCGGGGAGCACGCCTTCAGCTTCCCTCCCCAGCGTCGGTAACGAGCCACTCGACGACCTCAATTACCGGCCTAATGAAAACGGCGCCACCCCAGCCACACACCCCATTACCAGACGTCATCTGTTTTGTAAATGCAGCAGTTCCGGGAGCCACTGACGTCACAGCTGGACCAAGAATAATTGGCCGCGACACTGTTCTGCGACTCCTTCGGAGCGCAGGATATCCAAGCCGCAGGAGCTCATTATTGTGACCGGCTGCGAGGTCTGGCGACTACCTCGGGAAGTTGTGTGTTCCGAGCTGTACTATCAGAGGGAGAAGAGTGGTTGCCAGGAGGCCTAGATATATTATTTATTTATTTATTTTGTGTATTAAATACAGACAACCAGTGGTTTGTGAACAGCAATTCTGCGCATGGGATTTGTGTTTCCCATGCGTAATCTTGTTGACGTGTTTTAGGTGCCTCGTAAGTCTTCTGCTACCGATGTCCTTCCGATGACTATTAGGTGCTGTACAGAGTTAAAAATGATTCAACACTACACTGTCGAGATGGTCTTTCAGCTAGTTTGCGTTCATTGTTTTAAAGCACACGAGGATCAGTTTTCATTTCTTAACTTAGATATTACCATACAGGTCAGCAGCTCACATATGCTTTAAGTAGCCCAGCAAAAATTAACAGGTAGCTATTCAAACCTTTACAAGCGGTTGATTACCATAATTTTCACTGTACTAAACGCAGTAACTAAATACAGTCCGAATCGGCTGTAGAAATGTTCTGGCACCGCAGATAACACAATGACCTCTGAACTCAGACTCAATAAACAGAATAAAATAGTTTTTGCCCTGGGTGAATGCTTGTCGCCGACTGATTGCATCTGTGCTTGACGCCTATGTAGAACACGCGAAGGACAGATATTACAAAGTGGTAAAATACACAGCTACTACATCTTCAATACTAATAGACACCAGAGGGAAAATAGGTAATAGGTATATAGATTAGACTGTGAAGTAACTTGCTTTAACTAAAAGCTGTACAACGTAAAAGCGCTGAAAATGATAGGTACTTTTTTGTGAGGTAGTAGTTTTTAACGTGCACGCGATTTCCAAAGCCTTCCAAGAATTTCCTGGAAAATCTGATTTTATAATTCTAATATTTCACGGACTAGCATGTCATTCCAGGAATTATAAAACTATAGCAACAGCTTTTGGAAATGATTAAGTTTTAAGATCCAAACATTATGTAATACAATAAATATTCAATAGGAATAACTTTTCAAACAACAACTTTTCGGAAAAAGTAAGACGTTTGTTTAAAAAAAAATAAGCCTTTCAGGTCAGATATGGTGATGCTAAAAGGAATAATAATAACTGGAATCGAAGTCTGAACAGCATTTAATTTCCTCAAGAACTTATTAGACTTACAGAATCAGTAGTGTGAAAAGAACACAATGAATAGTAACAGAAGAATACTGAGTGAATAAGAATGTAGCAGTTTCATGCAATCAAGTATACGCTATCGGATCAAAAGTGTGTCGACCTTAATATGGGGAGTGTCCACTCTACGGTTTAATGACGCCTTCACGTAGGACACGTTCAGTAAGGTGTCTGAATGTCTATGGAGGAATGGTTGCACATTCTTCCTCAGGAGCCGAAACAAGACAACATAGTGATACTGGATGCTGGAGCCTGGAGCCGAAAGGTGTTCCGTTGGATTCAGGACGAGACTCGGGCACGCCACTCCATTTCAGGAATCTTAATGTCCGCAAAACATTGTCTCGCAGGTGCGGCTTTATGACTACGTCTATATAAGCAATCGTAGTCTGCAAACCGTTCCTCTACTGTACGCAGTATGCTTTGCTTCGAAATGTGCTCATATCCTTCCGCATCTAGCGTTAGTATGCTTTGCTTCAAAATGTGCTCATATCCTTCCGCATCTAGCGTTATCTTAAGCGCAGCAAGTGAACCACACCCTAACCATGAAGAAGACCCCGTTGCAGTAACATGACCTCCATACTTCTCTGTTGGCACTGCACTTGATGGCAGATAACGTTCCTCAGTCATTCGCCAAACCCAAGACTTTCCATGGGATTTCCACGGCGTATGTAGCCTGATGCATCACTCCAAATCGCTCGTTTCAGGTCATCTGCTGGACGGTGGCGTCGCTCTGTACGTTACCTGAAGCGTCGCTTAACATTGGTTACAGAAGTGTGAGGCTTTTGAAGAGCTGATCGACCAGTGTATGCCATTGTTTTTAGCTGCTTCCGCACTGCAGTGTCATCTATGACCGCACCGTGGCGCACGGCGTATCGCGGCCAAGAATCACCGCGTCCAGCTCACGACCGATAGGCGTCGGCACCCCTTAGCCGCTTCCGCGGTAACCCCAGAAACGCCAGCCGGCGTACTTACGGAAAATAGCAGCCTACCGACCACGGGCCAATCACGCCGTGGGCATACCGGCAGCCTGTGTACTCTTGCGCGCCTGGACTAGTTCAAAGCGAACGCCCCGCCACGGACGCCAGTGCGAAGTCAGGCTGCAATCTCGCGAAGTGTTCGGACTCAACGCTTGTAACTACAGACCTATAGAGACTTCACGTGACAGTGTTATGTGACTGCGACTCAGGGTACAATTCCGTCTGACAGTGTTTGTATTCAGATCTTGTGTGTACTTCAATTGCGAGATTAAACTTGTTTTTCCACTCGTACCTCTAATCTTTGCTGATTCGTACTTCCCGAATACAACAAATTAGTGGCGACAGAGGCTGGCTGTTGGTTTCAGTTTTGGTTTCATTGGTCCTCCCTTGCTTCTGGTCAGGTGTACCGGGAAAAAAAGTGGCTCTAAGCACTATGGGACTTAACATCTGAGTCATCAGTCCCCTAGACGTAGAACTACATAAACCTAACTAACCTAAGGACATCACACACGTCCATGCCCGAGGCAGGATTCGAACCGGCGACTGTAGCAGCTGCGTGGTTCCGAACTGAAGCGCCTAGAATCGCTAGGCCACCGCGGCCGGCGGTCAGGTGTTTCAACGCCTCCGAACAGAAGGGGGGGGGGGGGGGGGAAGCGTGCGTTTCTTTTCTTTTGTGCAAATGGCGTTGAGGGACATCCATTCGTTCCTTTGCGTTTGTCTTCCTCGTTACTTCTCTTCTTTTCGCTTTGGGCTGCGCGGGATTAGCCGAGAGGTCCAAGGCGCTGCAGTCATGGACTGTGCGACTGGTCCCGGCGGAGGTTCGAGTCCTACCTCGGGCATGGGTGTGTGTGTGTTTGTACTTAGGATAATTTACGTTAAGTAGTGTGTAAACTTAGGAACTGATGACCTTAGCAGTTAAGTCCCATAAGATTTCACACACATTTGAACATTTTCTTTTTTTCTTTTTTTTTTCGCTATGGCGGCTCCCCAACCTGAGGAACTTATGAACTTATGTCGCTCGAAACCTTAAGTATCAATCGATGCAATTCTCTCAACTGACGACCGGCAGTTACTGCAGCAGGCATCACCCAGTCTGACGACAGCGGCAGCCGGCACCGATCAGCCCCGCCGCTCCCTAAGTTCTACGCTGCAGTGGAAGAATGGGACGAACACAAATGGCAGCTGTTTCGACACATTATGGCCTGCAGCATTTCTAGTGATGTTTCAGAGCTTTGGTATCTTACGCATCTGCATTAAGCTGTTGCCCCTACCTTCCCAGTCATACCAGAAATGGTTCATGTTTCCATGAACATGGTGTAGGTGATCTGATCCCCAGGTGCAAATTTGTCTGTGCTTGTGGTAAGTCGTATGTTGACTCTATGTTGTGGGGCTCTATTGTTCAAAACGTTGTTGATTCACAAGCTCTGACTCTTCCCTTGAGGATATCATTCATATAATAGAAGCACAAGAGCTATTCAACAACGCTGAGTTGGAGATGCCGGCTGCTGTGGTTGCCACCCTTGACACTCGTCTCCCCTTCACACAGGCCTTCTGTTTCTTCTGGACACATTAAACAATCCGAGTCCCATCTACAGCAGCTCCGTTCCACTGGAAGTTGCAATTCTGCCCTCAGTGCTACATTTCTCGTGATAGGGTTGCTTGTCGTTATTCGTCGAGCCAAATATTTGTTTTGCAAGAAGGTTGATCACTTCAAGAACTTTGCTCCAAGAAATTGCGCGGCCAGACTGTCCCTCTGTCCACTTATAGCTTGGAGACCAATGGATGTCAGTCAGGTCGACAGCGACGATGCTGTGTTCCTGCATCAGTCGGTTTTTGATGAGTCTCCTCCTGTTAATGTTTCCACTTCACCAGGATCAGCTCCAGTTGTCAGTCGTCAGCAGCGTTCCTCCTTGCTTATACACGAACCAAAAAACCTGTTCATTCAGTTGTGCATCCGGAACGAAATGCTGGACGCTGAGGCTTCAGAGTCACGTTCGAGCTCGGTTCTCCATCGACCGACACGCTGACACAGGCCCTCACTGCATACAATGGGGATCGCATTGCCATCTTGGGCAACTGTTCTTTGGTTCAAATGGCTCTAAGCACATCTGAGGGCATCAGTCCCCTAGACTTAGAACTAGTTAAACCTAACTAACCTAAGGACATCACACACATCCATGCCCGAGGCAAGATTCGAACCTGCGACCGTAGCAGGCAGCGGTTTTGGTCTGAAGCGCCTAGAACCGCTCGACCACAGAGGCCGGCCACGACCGTTAGGACATAGCATCTCCGAGGTAGCGATAAAGCCTGGACATTCAGTCAAGCAGAGCTTGGATGGCGTGTACAGGTACAGCTGCCCATACAGTTTCAACACGATACCACAGTTCATCAAGAGTAGTGAGTGGCGAATTGTGATGAGCCAGTTGCAGCCAGTTCCTCACCCACCATTGACCAGATGTTTTCAATTGGTGAGAGATCTGGAGAATGTGCTGGCCAGGGCAGCAGTCGAACATTTTCTGTATCCAGAAAGGCCCGTACAGGACTTGCAACATACGGTCGTGCATCATCCTGCTGAAATATAGGGTAACTTCCACTGTTCAAAGTGACGTCAATGCGGATAAGAGGTGACCGAGACGTGTAACCAATGGCACCCCATATCATCACACCGGGTGATACGCCAGTATGGCGATGACGAATACACGCTTCCAATGTGCGTTCACCGCGATGTCGCCAAACACGGATGCAACCATCATGATGCTGTAAACAGAACCTGGATTCATCCGAAAAATTGACGTTTTGCCATTCGTGCACCCAGGTTCGTCGTTGAGTACACCATCGTAGCTGCTCCTGTCTGTAATGCAGCGTCAAGGGTAATCGCAGCCATGGTCTCCGAGCTGATAGTCCATGCTGCTGCAAACGTCGTCGAACTGTTCGTGAAGATCGTTGTTGTCTTGCAAATGTCCTCATCTGTTGACTCGGGGATCGAGACGTCGCTGCACAGCCATGCGGATAAGATGCCTGTCATCTCGACTGCGAGTGATACGAGCCCGGTGGGATGCAGCACGGCGTTCCGTATTATCCTCCTGAACCCACCGATTCCATATTCTGCCAACAGCCGTTGGATCTCGACCAACGCGAGCACCAATGTCGCAATACGATAAACCGCAATCGCGATAGGCTACAATCCGACCTTCATCGAAGTCGGAAAAGTGATGGTACGCATTTCTCCTCCTTACACGAGGCATCTCAACAACGTTTCACCAGGCAACGCCGGTCAACTGCTCTTTGTGTATAAGAAATCGGTTGGAAACTTTCCTCGTGTCAGCACGTTGTAGGTGTCGCCACCGGCCCCAATTTTGTGTGGATGCTCTGAAAAGTTAATGACTTGAATATCAAATGGTTCAAATGGCTCTGAGCACTCTGGGACTCAACTGCTGTGGTTGTAAGTCCCCTAGAACTTAGAACTACTTAAACCTAACTAACCTAAGGACAGCACACAACACCCAGCCATCACGAGGCAGAGAAAATCCCTGACCCCGCCGGGAATCGAACCCGGGAACCCGGGCGTGGGAAGCGAGAACGCTACCGCACGACCACGAGATGCGGGCACTTGAATATCACAACATCTTCTTCCTGTCGGTTAAATTTCGCGTCTGTAGCACGTCATCTTCGTGGTGTAGCAATTTTAATGGCCAGTAGTGCAAATGATATGCCCTCTAGTATTATGGGTAACTCTAAAATATTTCTGTTTGTTGATGACACTAGCTTGGTAGTAAAGGATGTTGTGTGCAACACTGACTCGGTTTCAAATAGTGCAGTATGTGACCTACGTTCATGGCTTGTAGAAAATAAACTAACGCTAAATCACAGTAAGACTTAGTTTTTACAGTTTCTAACACACAGTTCCAGAAAACCTGATGTTTTAATTTCACGGAAAAGGCATGTGACTGGTGAAACTGAACAACTCAAATTTATAGGTGTTCAGATAGATAGTAAGCTGTCGTGGAAAGCCCACGTTCAGGATCTTGTTCAAAGACTTAATACTGCCATTTTTACTATTCGAACGGTATCAGAAGTAAGTGATCGTTCGACACGAAAATTAGTCTACTTTTCTTATTTTCATTCGCATGTGTCGTATGGTATTATATTTTTGGGTAACTCATGCCATTCTGAAAGGATATTTTTGGATCAGAAACGGGCGGTTCGGGCAATAATTGGCGTAAGTTCACGAACCTCTTGTCGACCCCTGTTCACGAGTCTGGCTATTTTGACATTGGCCTCTCAATATATATATATATATATATATATATATATATATATATATATATATATATATATATATATATATATATATATATATATATATATATATATATACCTTGGCAACGGCCTTGCCGCAGTGGCTACACCGGTTCCCGTGAGATCACCGAAGTTAAGCGCTGTCGGGCGTGGCCGGCGCTTGGATGGGTCACCATCCTGCCGCCATGTGCTGTTGCCATTTTTCGGGGTGCACTCAGCCTCGTGATGCCAATTGAGGAGCTACTCGACCGATTAGTAGCGGCTTCGGTCAAAGAATACCGTCCTAACGGTCGGGAGTGCGGTGTGCTGACCACACGCCCCTCCTTATCCGCATCCTCCTCGGAAGATGACACGGCGGCCGGACGGTCCCGGAAGGGCCACTTGTGGCCTAAAGACGGAGCTACAAAAATATATATATATACCTTACTGTCATTTCTTGTTAACAATATTAGCTTATTCCCAAGAATAAACAGCTTTCACTCGGTTAATACTAGACAGAAATCAAACCTGCATTTGGATCGGACTTCTTTAACTCTTGTGCAGAAACGTGTGCAGTATACTGCTGCATAGCTCGAATTCAAAACTCTTAGCAGTAATCCACGCGTTTCCAAATCGAAACTGAAGAGTTTCCTCATGGGTCACTCCTTCTATTCTGTCGAGGAGTTCCTTGAAACATTAAGCTGATTCTTATTGTATTGTTGATTGCGTTTACTTAAACTTACGGACTGACTTTTTTCGGGTTCATATACATTTATTTTTATCTATTTTTATTTTTATGATGTAATTTCATTTACTGACACGTTCCATGACATTAAAGATTGGCTCCTCAATTTTGTCCTACGGAACTTGACGTGTAATTAAAAATCTTTTCTGACTGCACGTTGCAAAGCATCGAAGATATGCTCAATAATGTTCATCTCTGGGGAGTTTGGTGGCCAACAGAAGTATTTAAACTCAGAAGAGTGTTCCTGCAGCTACTCTACAGCAATTCTGGACGTGTGTGGCGTTACATTATTCTGTTGGAATTGCCCAAGTCTGTCGTAATGCACAATGTTCAATGGACACAGATGGATGCAGGTGATCAGTCAAGATGCTTACGTACGTGTCACCTGTCAGAGTCATATATAGACGTATAAGGGATCCCACATCACTCTCACTGCATGCGCCCGACACCATTACAGGATCTACACCAGCTTGGACAATCCCCTGCTGACATGCAGGATCCCTGAATTCATTAGGTTGTCTCCATACCCGTACACGATCATCCGCTTGATACAATTTGAAACGAAACTCTCCGGACCAGGCAACGTGTTTCCATTCATTAACAGTACAATGTCGGTGTTGACGGGCCCAGGTGAGGAGTAAGGCTTTGTGTCGTGCAGTCAAGGGTACACGATGGGTGTTCGGCTCCGAAACCCATATCGACGATATTTCGTTGAGTGGTTCGCACGCTCACACTTTTTTATGGCCCAGCAATTTGCAGAAGGATTGGACTTTTGGTTCAAATGGCTCTGAGCACTATGGGATTTAACATCTGTGGTCATCAGTCCCCTAGAACTTAGAACTACTTAAAGCTAGCTAACCTAAGGACATCACACACATCCATGCCCGAGGCAGGATTCGAACCTGCGACCGTAGCAGTCGCGCGATTGGACTTTTGTCACTACGACGATTCTCTTCAGTTGTCGTTGGTTCCGTTCTTGCAAGATCTTCTTCCGGCAGCAGCAATGTCAGAGATTTGATGTTTTACCTGATTCCACACATTTAGGGTACACTCGTGAAATGGTTGTGCGGGAAAATCCCCACTTCATCACTGCCTCGGAGATGCTGTGTCCCATCACTCGTGCGCCGACTCTAATACCACGTTCAAACTCACTTAAAAGTTGACAACCTGCCATTGTAGCAGTAACCGATCAACTACTGCGCCAGACGCTTGATGTCTTATATAGGCGCTGCCGACCACAGCGCTGTATCCTGCCTGTTTACGTATCTCTGTATTTGAATATCCATGCCTATACCAGTTTCTCTGGCGCTTCAGTGTAATAAACAAGCCGGCAAATACGTGGAAAGAAAGCGAAACTAAATAATTTAAATGTAATGCAGGTCTAGGAAGACATACGATCGATTCCAGTCTGAAAACGCACGTGGCAGTGTCAATCCTTAGGACATTGTACTCTGTTCCCGTCTTCGTAAAGGCGTGTGCCCATTCCCAGATTATTGTTTTATTGTTGTCTCTATCCTTATACACTGTCCAATCACAGTGTTCTGACATGAATAGCCACCTTTTGCTGTGCAGGCCGCTGCGAGACGTGCAGGAAGAGTCAGTGAGGTTCTGGAAGGTACCAACAGGGATATGGAGGCATGCCGTCTCCAGTGCTGTGGCCAGATGCGTTAGGTTTCTTCGTTGACGATCCATGGCACGAACAGCCCTATTGAGGTGCTCCCACAGATTCTCGATTGGATGTAAATACGAGG
The DNA here is from genome assembly GCF_023898315.1 of Schistocerca nitens. NCBI lineage: Eukaryota > Metazoa > Arthropoda > Insecta > Orthoptera > Acrididae > Schistocerca > Schistocerca nitens. The sequence continues at coordinate 742,278,656 of NC_064618.1, read as the reverse complement.
AGTTTTATGGCCAGAACAGTACGGTAATCTCATCCTGGTACTCCTCAAGCTGTGTTATACGTTGTATTGCCCTGCTGGTAGATGCCATCGTGCTGAGGAAAACCAAACTGAATGTACGGTGCACATGGTCCCCAAAGATACATGCGTACTTGTGTTGATCAATTTAACTTTCCAGAATGACTAAATCACCCAGGGAATGTCATGAAAACATTCCCCAGACCACAACGTTATTGCAGAGTGTTTGCTCGCAGAGGTTTCACGCTGTACGCGCCAACAGCCATCTGCCTGATGAAGCATGAAACGTGAACGGTCTGGACAAGGAATCTGTCGCCACTTAGTGTGTGTGCAGCTGCGATACTGGCGTGCATGGTCCAGCCTTCGTCGCCAATGAACAGCAGTCAGCATGGATGCATAAACCAGGCGCCTGCTGTAGACGATCACACGCAGCAAAGTTCGCTGAACTGTCGTCGAGGAGACGCTGTTGGTAGCCTCTTGGCTAAGTTACTCAACAGCTGCTCTTGTATTCGCCCATACACATGGCCGCAGCAGTCGTTCACTCCTTTCATCTACGGCCCATGCCCGCCCCTGGTAGTTGACTGGTCAGCTCGACGGGATGTGATACCTAACGGCCTGGGTTCGATTCCCGGCTGGGTCGGAGATTTTCTCCGTTCAGGGACTGGGTGTTGTGTTGTCCTTATCATCGTCATTTCATCCCCATCGACACGCAAGTCACCGAAGTGGCGTCAACTCGAAAGACTTTGCACCAGGCGAACGGTACACCCGATGGGAGGCCCTATCCACACGGCATTTACATTTTTTATCTATGGCCCATGGTGCACCATAGTTGCTTCAGCACCAGTTGTGAAGAGCACCATTTTGCTATGCACTGTATACTTAAACCACGGCGGCACGTGAACGATTGACGATCTTAGCGGTTTCGGAAATGCTTCCATCTTTTACCTGAAAGCCAATGATCGTACCCTTTTGGACGGCAGATGAATCACTCCGTTTCCGCAATACGACAACGTCTGCGTTATTTTCCGCGCCCCCGCGACACGCTTTTTATACCCTCCACTGCTAGTGCTGCCGTCTGCCATCTGTAATTGGTTATTGCACGTTGACGCAAAAATAAGTGATGGTCAAATTGTTGCGACTGGACCGTGTATTTGTACGACAGGAATCTTGGTCTCAGTGTTTGCATCGTAATCTTAAGTGTTGAAACCTGTAAACGCAGGCTTCTTTGTTAAATTATTATTTTTTTAAGCTGAGTTACAATTTTCAGTAAGTTTTTTGGATGCACGAACAGAATTGTTATTGGGGGTATTAATACATTATTAGCAGTGGTCGTCTTTTTATGTATTTAGCCCAGCCTATTGCTTCTTTGTTCTTTGCAAGTAAACTTCCTCCAGTTTCCTTGTTATCATGCAGTCGATTTCATATAAAGAGATGGTTTGCGCCAATTACAAAATAATCTTTTTGAGCGTACCGGAAAGGAAAGATTAAGATATGTTACATAAGAAAGCCATCATAAACACACAAAGAAAAGGCTCAGAAGAAGGAACATCTTCTCAGTGCTACATCCAAAGAATCAATGTTAGAGTCAAAATGCTATCAGACAAGAAGAGCTAACTACTATAATTTTACTTTCTCGGATGGCATAAAGGATATCTGCCTAAAATGGGCGTATTTCCGAGTTCGGCAAGTGATGTATACTGCTGCAGCACACTCACAGGAACCTGAATTAGAGAAGACTCTCATCGTCACAGCGATTGTGATACATACTGGAGCCTCATACCTTGTGTTGGCTGAGCGAAGGAGCCTTTACACGTGTTGGGCGCAGTTCATTGCAGTTATTTGCGGCTTCGATGCAAGGGACTCTCCATCTACAAGGTTGTGGAATCACGTGTCCCTGTATCAAGGTTAAGTGGTGAGTACCACGTTTTGGAAAAAACTGTTGTCGTTAGAATCAACAACGTATAGGGTATAGGGTGGCATCGAGTACTGCGTATTGTGCAAGACTGCAGGGCCACAGCGCAGCAAGACACACGGCAGTTCCACAGCAACATCCGGTGAGCAGCCACACCACTTCCTCTTTATGGGGTGCAAAAGTTCACAGGCAATGGAGAAAAATTTAGGTGCAGCGACTCCGCCACAGGATGTGCGAAATATGAAAGAAACCCACATGAATTTTGTGCTTTGGCACATGTTGCAGAATACGAGCACACATGAGGAGATACATTCCGTTTGTCACACAAACTTGCGAGAGGCGTTGTGAACCACGGAGAAATTCACTGTTCAAATTTCTGGAGCATAAGTTTCAAGAAGAGTCAAGCAACATACTACCTTACCTCCAAAACATTTTGTTTAATGATAACGAGGACAAAATTATAAGGCTGCTGATTTGGGGCATACAGTGCAGTATTGAGGAAAACGTTACACTTTTTTTCATCTCAGTTGGATGAATATACAGTTTACTGCTTCAGTGGTTGCACGTTTTGGGCTGAGTCGCCCACTGTCAAGCCACACACCTTTTTATCTACCGTAACTAGATAAACTAGTTGCTCATTGTCTGACTTTTTTTCTTGTCCAAAGCTATACGTGCCTTCTGCCACCATGCTGTATAACATGGACTCGAAATTAGTAACCACTGCAGCAATGAATTGTACATTCATGCAACTGGGACGGACAAAATTAAAAAAAAATGTTAAATTTTCCTCGTCAATTATGAACAGTGTTCAAATGAAAAGATACGAAACGTCGTAACAAGCAAAACGGTTGAAATTTGCATATGCCGCTTTGGGGCACAGTAGTGCGACATCTAGCGACGCGAATGTAGTATCCGGCGTGGGTGTAACCTCCCCTTCCAAAATTTAAAGCTCTGCCCTCAGCAGGCAATGTGGCGATCATCGTCTTTTTCGATGGTCCAACGTCATCGAATTCCTCGAGCACGGAAAAACAATTAGCAGTGACGGCTACTGTGAGACAATCCGTAGCCTACGCAAACGCATTAAGAGCAAACGGCCTGGCCTTCTCACAGAGAGAGTGATTCTGCTCCAGCACAACGCGCATCCACACAAAATGCACCGGCCAATTTCAAGTTGTAGCAGGCTGAGCATCCTCTCAACAGCCCACATATGTCCCCCTGCGCCTTCCATGTGTTTCGCCCGCTCGAAAAAAAAGGGGGGAGGGGGGGGGGGGGGAAGACGGGACGATGAACTGAAGGATAGAGTGAAGGACAGGCTCCCCTCACAGTGACAGGAATTACGAGGACAGCGAATCCTTCTTGAAATAGTGTAATGGTTGTGTTCAGGCCTCAGGTGATTACTTTTGAATGAAGACTTTAGTCATACTCACAGTGTTGAATCGTACCTTTCCTTCGAACATTCCTCACAGAAATACATCATGTATCTCTTCAATAATTGTTTTAACCCTCATACTGAACGATTATAACGAAATTTCACAACAAGACTGGAAGCAACAATGGTAACGTCAGTAAGAATCTTGAATCTGTAATCCAAAATTAAATACTTATCTAAAGTGTTTAAGTAACAGTTCTGTTCGTGAAACACATTTTAATACTGGTATAGAAGTTCTTGAGATATTCATTTTGTAAAGCTATAATTCAGAAATAGCTTTAAGCTATGGAAAATGGAAATGAAGTCCCATGCGACTTGATAACGCATAGGAGAGCGATGTGGGAGACCCGCGCCGCCGTACTAGGCAAGGTCCTAATGGAGATGGTTTGCCGTTGCCTTCCTGAGACCGTAATGGGGATGAATGATGATAATGAAGACGACACAACAATACCCCCCTCCCTCCCGTTATCTCTAGGCAGAAAAGAAAACCCTGACCTCGCGGGGAATCGAACCCGGGGCTCCGTGCCTGGTAGGCAAGAACGCTACGGCGAGACCACGAGAGGCGGACTTTTAATTGAAATAGTTCATTTTGTTTGGTAGTAATAATTTTAGTGCACCCATTTTTCCTTAACATCATTTTTCTGAATACCAAGAAATTAAATGTCACCAGAAAAAAGAGGAAGTGTACTCAATGAGCGAATGTCGGCATTATAAACAATTAAGTATACGTGAACCCGCAAGGGCTGGGCAAAAATATGGGAACACCGCGTGCCTGAACGTAAATGCATATGCTAGCCAAGCCCGCAGGTTGCGTTGTTGTATTTGCCCGCAAACAGTACCTGTGTAATGTCCTCAATACATTGCAAGTATCAGTCCTGTTCAGAATACTGTCCTGCGTAGTATGAATGCATTATGCCGGATCTAAGTTAAATTGAACGAGGACAAATTGTTCATGCTCGTATGCTAGTGCGGTTGGTGCTTCCTCAAACAAGGAAGAGGCACCATACGGAAGATTTGTACTGCGTACAGGGAAGGCGGAAAAACGTTATCCGCTAAGGCACAAATGGTTCAAATGGCTCTTAGCACTATGGGACTTAACTTCTGAGGTCATCAGTCCCCCTAGAACTTAGAACTACTTAAACGTGACTAACCTAAGGACATCACACACATCCATGCCCGATACAGGATTCGAACCTGCGACCGTAGCGGTCGCGCTGTTCCAGACTGTGGCGCCTAGAACCGCTCGGCCACACGGCCGACTGCTAAGGCACTACATGGACTAAAGATTCTGTTGCGTGATTGTGACAGACGGTCATTGAAGAGGACTTTGACGAAAAATAAAAGGACGACGGATGCAAGAGTCACTGCACAACTGAATTTCGCGCTCTCGAATCCTGTTAGCACCAAAAAATACGATGCCTACACCATAGGTAGGAACTCCAAACCCTCTCCTCACTGACGCATTTGCCCGTACCAGCAAAACGTGGTGCTGAAGCCATTATACCGGGACTATGGAGGAACGGAGGAAAGTCGTTTGTTGGATGAGTCTTGTTTCACACAGCTTAGAGTTTCGAGTTTACGTCGCCAAGAGTGAAACATGGTAGGTGTTCCGTGTGATACCGGCAGCTGTATCGTGGTCTTCCACGGGCGTCCGCAAGGTCACATTACTGTCATTTATTATGATACCATCTTGGTCGATCAGGTCCATCCCTGATGTGCCCTAACGTTGATGCTGTGTTCCAAGACGACAAGGCCCTTGTCCACAGAGCTTGCGTCGTCCAGGACTGGTTCTAAGAGTACCAGTATGAATTGTAATTTCTCACCTGGCTACTACAGTAATCAGATCTCGATGACATTGAATCATTGTGGTCTACTTTGGAGAAAGAGGGCGTGATCGCTCTCTACCTCAATCATCGTTACCTGACTGTGCCAGTATTTTGCCATGAGAAGGTATAAGATTCCTTTGAAAATCGGACAGAACTGGTATTTTCTCATCCGCGACCTCTCGAAGCTGTTTTGAATTCCAACTGTTTTCCTACACTGTACTCGGCATGGTAACTGTTCTCTTGTGTTGTTTCCATATTTCTGTCAAGCCCAAGTATTTTTAAAACATCGCAATCGTGTGCCATGAATTATGTACATGGCATGAAAGTGTACCGTAAAGCAGCCGGTATTTATATTATGGAAATAATGCCTTTACCCTTACTCTTCATACAGGTAAATATTCTGCTAGTTAAAGTTTGTTCAGATTTCAAAAATTACGGGACAAGATCCGTGAAAAGTTGTTTTAATCGAAGATGCTGTTTGGGTGAACTGGGGAAGGCCTTCATTCCAGGTGAGTATTTAATAATACAGACTGGCCCTATATTTTTCCAGCCTGTAAAACAGAGAATCATTCTGGATTTACAGATTTCGTTAAATTCATGCTACTGAATTCTGATGGAGCTGCAGAGGCGCTGACAACAGGATGTGTCTCTCGATGCTCCAAGAAGTTTTGTGAGTAATTAAGCAAGTACCTAGTAGACAAAGGAGCGTAAACTGTAAATAGTAGGAGAAATGAGTACGGATCATAGACATGTAATTTATTAGTGCCCGAACATTTAATTATGATTAACTTTTAAAACTATTTGCTTTCGTGAAATTTATCAGGCCTTTTGCGTAATAGCTGTAATTTCTGGCTGCTTACATATATGCATTTGTATAAATGAATTTGTAAGGATTTTTCGTATGAGAGAACAATTTATTTTGAGCTGTATTGAGTTTGTCAAAAACTAATTACATTATCTAACACCATCTTGGTAGTGATGTTCTGTATTGCTGCATATAGAACAACTCAGCACAACTACGTTTGCCAAAACTATTATTCGTGATTTTTTAAAAAGGGACTGTTTTTGATACCTAGTGAAGGAATTAAGGTTTTTATTTAACGTGGCCAGACACGCTTGATGTAAGACAATTTTAAAAATGTAATACCGGCTCATGATTTTAAAAATGTAATACCGTCTCGTCATGGCGCTGCCATCTATGTCATGGTGCTATGCCGTCCCAATAAGTTTCATGATGGACTACCGCTTTTAGCGTGCTTTTTTTTTATCTTGACGATGAAGGATGGGACTTGGCTCTAAAGAATTACTTTGCAGCGGTATGAATGTTTAAAAAACTTTTCATCTAAAAATGCATCTAGAAGAATTTATTGACCATGTGGAATTTTGGCTAATGTTGGCCGACCTTTAAATAATGTTTGAAAAATAGACAGATTACCGAACGGAGGTATGTGACCATTTAAATGTACTTATAATAATTTATTACTCCCAATATCACTTAAAAAGTAAGTAAGCTTTTTGTTATTTCAAAAATATTCGCCATAAATATTAATACGTTTATCACACTGTGGGGGAAGACGGTTAGTGCCTTCACGGAAGTCGATCCTTGATGGAAAAACGTTTTCGGTTGCCCAAGGAGCCATGATTTTATCTACGTATGCACCTCTTCGTCTCAAGTAAATAGATGGCCACGATTGTCTCTCTCCAGAGCTCCCAGAGCTCCAAAAATGTGAAAAGAACGGGACGATGTGGATTATGTGCAAGGGCTTCGCAACAAAATTTCTGCAGTATAATTCAAACGATATGTGGGCCCGCCCACCTGTTGCCAGGGTGGTTTCGGAAGTTTCTCTTGGAACCCCTTACGCATCTTCCATGCAGACCCGATCTCTCCCCACGCGATTTCCATATTTTTGGAGCTCTGAAGAAAGACATTCGTGACCGTCGACTTTCCTTCAAAAGGAATAGGTACACGTTCGTGTACAGTCATGGTTCGTAGGCTGCTACAAACGTTTTTCCATGGAGGCATTGACCGTCTTGTCGCACAGTGGGATAAATATTTTACCCGTTACGACATTTAATTTTTAAATAATAAACAGTTTACTTACTTTTTTCCACGTGTCTCGTTTTCATTTGACTGCCTCTTACATACGGTCGAGTCACATTAATTTGTCCACTGCCTATGTTCGACATCAACGTTTGATAAAGACTCACAGAGGCAGGTGGCAGCACTGGCAGTGGAGGGCATGTAAGGGGTGACGCTGTCGCGGTGGGAGAACAGAGTGATTTATCTGGCGTCCAAACAGAAAAAATTATTGGCTCTCGGGTCAAGGGTATAAGCATATCCGAAAGAGGTAAATCTGTAAAGCCCCGAGGCAACTATGGTGCACCAAGCGCCAGGGTTGAATGACGGATGTGGAGGTATGTGCGGGCGACTAGGCGTGCTCCTGTCGAGCAATCCATGTGAACCAAGGGGCCACCAACAGTGTCTCCTCAACGAGCGTTCAGCGAATGTTGCTGCTTGTGGGCCTACGCAGTGGGCGCCTGGTCCATGCGCCTATGCTGACTGCTTATCATCGGCAACGAAGGCCGGAATTTGCTCACTATTACTGCAACTGGATGTCCACCGAGTGGTGATATGTGACTTTTTCAGATGAATCACGTTTCATGCTCCATCGGACACACATCTGTTGGCGCGGACGGCGTGAAAAGTCTTTCAGCAAACAAGGAGGGAGCGTTATGGGCTGGGAAATGCTTTCGTGGCATTCCGTGTGTGATTTCTTCATTCTGGATCAACGCAAGTATGCACCTATCCTTGAGAGCTATGTCCACCCCCACATGCAGTGTGTTTTTCCTCAGTGCGATGGCATCTACCAGCAGGACAATGCAATGCGCCGCACGGCTCGCAGTGTATGTGCGTGCTTAGAGGAGCATCAGAATGAGTTTGTTATACTCGCCTGGCTACTAAACCCGCGGTTTAAACCCAATCGAGAATCTGTGGTTCTACGTCGATTGGGCTGTTCGCGCCATGGATTCTCAACCGAGAAAGCTATAGTGGTCGGCATGAAAATAGGGCTTCAAGTTCTCGCCGTCTTACAGCATTGCCAGTTTTTTATACAGTGATAATTTCAAATGTTCATAAAAATTTTAAAAAAACTATTGGGCAACTCTGTTTTTAGTGCAGAACAAAAAATGGCTCAAATGACTCTGAGCACTATGGGACTTAACTTCTGAGGCCATCAGGCCCCTAGAACTCAGAACTACTTAAACCTAACTAACCTAAGGACATCACACACATCCATGCCCGAGGCAGGATTCGAACCTGCGACGTAGCAGTAGCGCGGTTCCTGACTGTGGCGCCTAGAACCGCTCGGCCACCCCGGCCAGCTTGTCTAGAATATGCTGGAGTATTTCCAAAAGAAAGTTCTCACTAGCTGCTAGGAAAAAAAAATTAAAATTAACGTCACAAGAAACTTTGGAAAAAAATTTGCTGTAAGTAACAGAATCACTAATGTAATTGGACTGAAAAAAAAAACAATGAACATCCTCAAAGTTTACGGATGCATTCGGAAATGTAAAAGTATTCTGAGATATACAAAAATATTATAAGAGGTAAAATGGAAACCTCGTATGACTATGGCCTCCCGTCGGGTAGACCGTTCGCTGGGTGCAAGTCTTTCGATTTGACGCCACTTCGGCGACTTGCGCGTCAATGGGGATGAAGTGATGATAATTAGCACAACACAACACTCAGTCCCTGAGCGGAGAAAATCTCCGAGGGAGACGGGATTCGAACCCAATTGTTCGTAGCGGACGTCACCTGACGCCCGTTGAAGTTCGTTATTGATCCATTCACTCAGTCTTTTTATTACAGAGGGCAGCTAACCCTCTGACCGAACACGCTGAGCTACCGCGCCGCTAACTCAGCTAACTGGGGCGGACATTATAAGTGGTGTGAAACTGTGCCGACTGCGTAGCGAAAAATGTAGACGCTGATGAATTTTCGTTCTGTAGGACTGCGAAGAAACTTCTGGCGAGAAAGTTGTTAAGAAAACAACAAAATTATTTTTGGTAACTTTTCAGACATCATTACTGTATCGTATCACGAACAGAGGCAAATTACTTCCGCGATATTCCGTGCGCAGCAGCGCGCCAGTCGTCGTAGGCCGTCGCCAAGAGTTTTGTTCGGACGGCTCGCTTTAATATGACCAACAATATTCCCTGTCCCCCGAAGATATTTTACTGGCTGCTAATGCATATCCTTCGACATTGCATCCATCACTCAAAACGCCAATATACGCCACGCAAAAGTAATTATAGTTATTTTGAAGCCAATATTTTCACTGAAGTCGAGCAAAATATTTGTTCGAAGGGTTCTGTGAAACCCAAGTTTTATCTAAATTTGCTGTAAGCCTATCATTCTCAGCACGCAATATGTGCTTGGTACACAAAAACCTCGTTCTTACTACTGCAATGTCCCTGTCTTTTGTTACAAATTTCGTCCATCATTACAGTTTCTGAATTAAAAACCGAGTGGGCACACAAGACAGTGCATTGAAGTGACTGGCCAGAATAATCAATTTTATCTCGGACATTACCCTGTATTTCTCTAGCCATCGAATACTATCCTCTGTCATACTAACGTAATACAATTGTACGTTCTAGCTTTTTGTAAAAGTCGTCAAATAGCATAGATTTCTATGTTTTGATGTTACTGCACTGATTTATATATACAGTCGATACGGAAGCACCACAACGTTTTGTCATTTTATGAACTGCATTACCCTTACTATGAAACAGCCAGTAAATCCTTCTGTGAAGAAAATGAGTGAAATCTCGAGTGTACAGGTAAACCGAATGCAGTAAGATTATATCCGAATGTAAAGACATTCGATTCAGGTTTTATGAAAAACTGTTGTTAATTAATGCGGAATTTACAATCATATTTTAATTGACATTTACTGTCGACTAAGCTAATCGCCACCACTTGTGATTAATTTATCAGACGACTACTGCAATGGAAAAACATTCGCAGTAAGTCCTCTATAGCTGAAATGAATAGACAAACATTTAAATCAAGTCAGCTTTTTTACATAGACGGCACTTACCTAAACTGAAGGATTTTCTGGCTCCGTGTCTTCAGATTCACTGTCGCTTATTCCAGCCAGGTGTATGATCACAGATTCCGCTATGGTGTCTCTTAAACGCTGGTTCCAGAAATCAGTTTTTTGCGATGCTTCTGCTTGTTTTACGCACCTCTCCCACTCCTGCTGAGTAACACTGTCAAGATCGTGTGTTAGCTTCTCGACATCAGTAAGTTTGAAAGTAGTATTTCTTTTCGCTACTTCTCGCTTTACTTGGGCCCATATCAACTCAATGGGATTATACTGGCAGTGATTCGGTGGTAGACGTACCACTTGGTGTCCCATTTCGTTTGCCAACTAATCTAATTCGTAAGTCTTTTTGGCACCTACGATTTCTTCCTTACACAGGAGTTCAGCCTTCGTTTCATCGACTGAAAATGAAACATTCTTTCTCTTTAACCACTCCATAATATCTGCCTTGCGCCAATCTGAACGTCGCAGCTTTTCTATCTGAACTGAGTGGTACCTGGCTTTATCCATCACGATAATTGACCCTTCTTCCAGCGCAGACAACAGTCGAATAAACCAATTCTTAAAAACTTCTTCATTCATTTCTGAATGGTAATTGGATTGGCAAGAACTTTTCCCACCACGAAAAACAAGTTTAGCCTCTGGCATGAAGCCTGTGGTTAATGAACCAGCATGGGCGATGATTAATTGGCCAACTATACCAGTGCCATATATACTTATTGTTGTGGTTCTGTGAAACCGCCGTGCGGTTAAAGGCGCTGCAGTCTGGAACCGCAAGACCGCTACGGTCGGAGGTTCGAATCCTGCCTCGGGCATGGATGTTTGTGATGTTCTTAGGTTAGTTAGGTTTAACTAGTTCTAAGTTCTAGGGGACTAATGACCTCAGCAGTTGAGTCCCATAGTGCTCAGAGCCATTTGAACCATCTGTGAAACCCAAGTCTCATCCAAATACACTACATGCCTGGTGTCTTCAGCACACAAGAAGTGCATTGTAAGCAAAAACTTCGATCTTACTGTTGCAATGTCTCTGCGTTCCATTAAGGAATTCCGATCATCATTACACTTCTTGAATCGGAAACCAAGGAAGTGGAGAAGATGAAGAACGGAGATCTCTGAGCCCGAGTAATTAATTTTTTCATGGAGGTCAGCCTGTATTTTTTGGCCATTGGATACTCTCCACTGTCGTAATATCCAAGTACAGTTCTATGCATGAGCTCTTTGTTAAAATCGTCAGTCGATTGATTTCCATTCACATTCGTATCCCTTTCTTGGAGAATCGGAACACTCATTCATGTCTGGATATTCTCCGAATGACACAGATTTGATAATACGGCCTACAGTTGACTTGCAGATACCACACGCTTTAGCAGTAAGTTCATGAATTTGCGCAAAATCTAAGTTTTTCCTTGCTTCCTCATTGTCGGCAAGATCAGTAAAAAACCTGAGTACATAAGCTTGTGTACATTCGATATGATAATTTTCGATTGTTTACAAATGTCTTTCAGCCCTTTACGCACACCGACCGGAGGAGTACTGCAAGTAGGCCATTGCTCCTGCATTGTTGTTCACCACCGAACACACGTCAAAGCACCTTTCTAAAGACAGTAAGATTCTGAGATCAGACATGAACACTCGATATAGCACAGTAACACTGAGCTTTCAGCTGCTCTGGCCTACCGCCCCGCTAACGGTACTCACATGGCAACAAAGCCGAGAGGCAGCCCGTAGCCCCTGCTGGCGGCAGGCAGCGGTCGTGACCTTGAGGACTCTACTTTCGTGCCGGCCACTACAGCGCAGATGGCCACAGCACTGGAGTCAGCATGGCTCCACATCCCTGCGGTATTATCCAGGACTTATTCAGTCTCCTCCTGTACATCTCGCAGCAATCTGCACCGCAAAAGATGGTTCTTCAGACTTTTGACAGGTGGTTACAGTGATATGAGTAGATACACTACTGGCCATTATAATTGCTACACCACGAAGATGACGTGCTACAGATGCGAAATTTAACAGACAGGAAGAAGATGTTGTGATATGCAAACGATTAGCTTTCAGAGCATTCACACAAGGTTGGCGCCGGTGGCGACACCTACAACGTGCTGACATGAGGAAAGTTTCCAACCGATTTCTCACACACAAACAGCAGCTGGCCGGCGTTGCCTGGTGAAACGTTGTTGTAATGCCTCGTGTAAGGAGGAGAAATGCGTACCATCGCGTTTCCGACTTTGATAAAGGTCGGATTGTAGCCTATCGCGATTGCGGTTTATCGTATCGCGACATTGCTGCTCGCGTTGGTCGAGATCCAATGACTGTTAGCAGAATATGGAATTGGTGGGTTCAAGAGGGTGAAGCGGAACGCAGTGCTGGATCCCAACAGCCTCGTGTCATTAGCAGTCGAGATGACAGGCATCTTATCCGCATGGCTGTAATGGATCGTGCAGCCACGTCTCGATTCCTGAGTCAACAGATGAGGACGTTTGCAAGACAACAACCATCTGCACGAACAGTTCGACGACGTTTGCAGCAGCATGGACTATCAGCTGGGAGACTATGGCTGCGGTTATCCTTGACGCTGCATCACAGACAGGAGCGCCTGCAATGCTGTACTCAACGAAGAACCTGGGTGCACGAATGGCAAAACGTCATTTTTTCGGATGAATCCAGGTTCTGTCTGCAGCATGATGATGGTCGCATCCGTATTTGGTGACATCGCGGTGAACGCACGTTAGAAGCTTGTATTCGTCATCGCCATACTGGCGTATCACCCGGAGTGATGGTATGGGGTGCCATTGGTTATACGTCTCGGTCACCACTTGTTCGCATTGACGGCACTTTGAACAGTGAACGTTACATTTCAGATGTGATACGACCCGTGGCTCTACCCTTCATTCGATCCCTGCGAAACCCTACATTTCAGCAGGATAATGCACGACCGTATGTTGCAGGTCCTGTACGGGCTTTCCTGGATACAGAAAATGTTCGACTGCTGCGCTGGCCAGCACATTCTCCGGATCTCTCACCAATTGAAAACGTCTGGTCAATGGTGGCCGAGCAACTGACTCGTCACAATACGCCAATCACTACTTTTGATGAACTGTAGCATCGTGTGGAAGCTGCATTGGCAGCTGTACCTGTACACGCCATCCAAGCTCTGTCTGACTCAATGCACAGGCGTATCAAGGCCGTTATTACAGCCAGAGGTGGTTGTTCTGGGTACTGATTTCTCAGGATCCATGCAACCAAATTGCGTGAAAATGTAATCACGTGTCAGTTCTAGTATAATATAGTTGTCCAATTAATACCCGTTTATCATCTGCATTTCTTCTTGGTGTAGAAATTTAATGGCTAGTAGTGTAGTATATAACAATTGTTGTGAAGCTTTCTGGGCATTATGAAGTCTTATAAAACATGTCGTTACATATTAAAAGAGAATGGCATGCAGAACATGTAATTTTTAATCTATTTTGGACGCAATAAATTATTATTCAGGTAGGCTGGTGTTTCTGTATAAATAATACAGTTCTTTGTCGCGAGGTAGGTGAAAATAAAGAAAAAAAACTTTCGATCCCAGCCCACGGCACAGTACGCAGCGCCACCGCTTCTGCATGTGCTAGCAGATGTTTTCTTTGCGAGTAGAGAAGTCACCAGCGTCTTCAACTAATAGCAGTGTCTGTCAATTTTTATTCGTGGAACAGAAACGTGTACGTTAATGGAGCCCTTGTCTCTTGTTTTTATTGTCGTTGAAGAAGTTGATATCGCTGCGTTGTCAGCTAGCGCTTTCCTCTGCCATCACTTTGGGCTCCAAGTTAGGGCACCGCAGGTGAAAGTTGGAGGCCGTAAGAGCCATTCAATTGCACCTGCGCAAACTCCTGAATGAGCGCCAACTTCCGGAACTGCGTTAGCGCGCGGTGCGCTCCCTGCTTGCCGCCGACAGGCGCAGAGCGGCAGCCCGGCTCACCTCGCGGTCGGATTACCTCGCCAGCCGGCAGAGCCGCAACTGGCTGCCTTCGGTGGCTGCCCTAACTTCATCGTTGCATGCATACACTGCAAGCCTTGTACCGCTTCTTCTCTCCTGTCGTAGTAGTAGGGCCTAATGGCTTAGCCAGTAAAGGCTTTCAAATTATTTGCCTCCAACTGCAAAACAATCTCGCTTTTCGTGAGAGAGCATTAGCCATGAGCTACAAAAAAGCGCATGTTCTTCAGCTAATCCGTACTTACACTAAAAAGGACTTACCAAGAATAAAGTAAATTTTTTTTCTGATTCATCATTCTTCGGACTGGTTTGATGCGGCGCGCTGCGAATATCTTTCCTGTGCCGTCCTTTGCACTTCGCCGGCCGGAGTGGACAACCGGTTCTAGGCGCTACAGTCTGGAACCGCGCGACCGCTACGGTCGCAGGTTCGAATCCTGCCTCGGGCATGGATGTGTGTGATGTCCTTAGGTTAGTTAGGTTTAAGTAGTTCTAAGTTCTAGTGGACTGATGACCTCAGATGTTAAGTCCCATAGTGCTCAGAGCCATTTGAACCATTTTTCACTTCAGAGCAACAATTGCAACCTACGTTCTCAGTTATTTACTGAAAATTCTTCAGTCTCTATCTCCCCCTACAATATTACCTTCTATAGCATCCTCTAGTGTCATGGAAGTTATTCCCTAACGCCTTAATACAAGTCCTATTGTAAACTTATTTGTCCGTCCCTGGCATAGAAGACCACAAATCTTTCCTTCCCGTCTGGGCAAGCTGTGCAGTGGCTAGAGTACATGTAAAGCTTACTCGTACAGGGTACATGCTAGCTACAATGAAGTCGATAATTCGATTGAGATACCGGCATTTTCCCACCTTTTTCCCAAAAAGGTGGGAATTTAAGGAGATGGGACCTGGATAAACTGACTAAACCAGAGGTTGTACAGAGTTTCAGGGAGAGCATAAGGGAACAATTGACAGGAATGGGAGAAAGAAATACAGTAGAAGAAGAATGGGTAGATCTGAGGGATGAAGTAGTGAAGGCAGCAGAGGATCAAGTTGGTAAAAAGACGAGGGCTAGTGGAAATCCTTGGGTAACAGAAGAAATATTGAATTTAATTGATGAAAGGAAAAAATATAAAAACGCAGTAAATGAAGCAGGCAAAAGGGAATACAAACGTCTCAAAAATGCGATCGACAGGAAGTGCAAAATGGCTAAGCAGGGAGGGCTAGAGAACAAATGTAAGGATGTGGAGACTTATCTCACTAGGGGTAAGATAGATACTGCCTACAGGAAAATTAAAGAGACCTTTGGAGAAAAGAGAGCCACTTGCATGAATATCAAGAGCTCAGATGGAAACCCAGTTCTAACAAAGAAGGGAAAGCAGAAAGTGGAAGGAGTATATAGCGGGTCTATACAAGGGCGATGTACTTGAGGACAATATTATGGAAATGGAAGAGGATGTAGATGAAGATGAAATGGGAGATACGATACTGCGTGAAGAGTTTGACAGAGCACTGAAAGACCTGAGTCGAAACAAGGCCCCGGGAGTAGACAACATTCCATTGGAACTACTGACGGCCTTCGGAGAGCCAGTCCTGACAAAACTCTACCATCTGGTGAGCAAGATGTATGAGACAGGCGAAATACCCTCAGACTTCAAGAAGAATATAATAATTCCAATCGCAAGGAAAGCAGGTGTTAACAGATGTGAAAATTACCGAACTATTAGTTTAATAAGTCACAGCTGCATAATACTAACGCGAATTCTTTACAGATAAATGGAAAAACTGATAGAAGCCGACCTCGGCGAAGATCAGTTTGGATTCAGCAGAAATGTTGGAACACGTGAGGCAATACTGACCCTACGACTTATCTTAGAAAATAGATTAAAGAAAGGCAAACCTACATTTATTGCATTTGTAGACTTAGAGAAAGCTTTTGACAATGTTGACTGGAATACTCTCTTTCAAATTCTAAAGGTGGCAGGGGTAAAATACAGGGAGCGAAAGGCTATTTACAGTTTGTGCAGAAACCAGGTGGCAGTTATAAGAGTCGAGGGGTATGAAAGGGAAGCAGCGGTTGGGAAGGGAGTGAGACAGGGTTGTAGCCTGTCCCCGATGTTATTCAATCTGTATATTGAGCAAGCAGTAAAGGAAACAAAAGAAAAATTTGGAGTAGGTATTGAAGTCCATGGAGAAGAAATAAAAACGTTGAGGCTCGCCGATGACATTGTAATTCTGTCAGAGACGGCAAAGGACTTGGAAGAGCAGTTGAACGGAATGGACGGTGTCTTGAAAGGAGGATATAAGATGAACATCAACAAAATCAAAACAAGGATAATGGAATGTAGTCGAATTAAGTCGGGTGATGCTGAGGGAATTAGGTTAGGAAATGAGACACTTAAAGTAGTAAAGGAGTTTTGCTATTTGGGGAGCAAAATAACTGATGATGGTCGCAGTAGAGAAGATATAAAATGTAGACTGGCAATGGCAAGGAAAGCGTTTCTGAAGAAGAGAACAAGTATAGATGTAAGTGTCAGGAAGTCGTTTCTGAAAGTATTTGTATGGAGTGTAGCCTTGTATGGAAGTGAGACATGGACGATAAATAGTTTGGACAAGAAGAGAATAGAAGCTTTCGAAATGTGGTGCTACAGAAGAATGCTGAAGATTAGATGGGTAGATCACATAACTAATGAGGAGTTATTGAATAGAATTGGGGAGAAGAGGAGTTTGTGGTACAACGTGACATGAAGAAGGGACCGGTTGGTAGGACATGTTCTGAGGCATCAAGGGATCACCAATTTAGCATTGGAGGGCAGCGTGGAGGGTAAAAATCGTAAAGGGAGACCAAGAGCTGAATACACTAAGCAGATTCAGAAGGATGTAGGTTGCAGTAAGTACTGGGAGATGAAGAAGCTTGCACAGGATAGAGTAGCATGGAGAGCTGCATCAAACCAGTCTCAGGACTGAGGACAACAACAACAACAACTGGCATTTTAATTTGATATCCCCCACAACCTACAAAATTTACAAAAAAAATGTGAATTTCCTTGTCCACCCACACACTCCTGAGAATGGCACATAAGCAATTTGCAATTACGCCCCCCTATTACCGGCAGCTACGTTGATAAATACTCGGCACCTCGCAAGGATAACTACCACATCAAGAAAATCAGGTAAGTTGCTGGAAGCAGTTAAGCGTTGGTGAAAAACTCGCTTCTGAGCACACAAAGAGCTCAAACCGTAGAACTTTGCACGGAAAACGCATTGGTGCAGTGCTGCTATACAGACCGTATATCTCCCTTCGAAGACGATGGCCAAGACGCCGTCTCCAAGTCCGTACCGCTCGATGGTTGAAGGCGAAGTCTACTCTCTCCACAACTATCCCGTCTCCCACGCGTACGAAAACGCGGCGGAAGAATACTCAGTTTCGGCCAATGTCGAAAGCTCTGTCATCGCCGAAATCCCTCCCACGGCATTTCTGAGATCTACCCAATGATTGAGTAGGTCATAACGTCCCTAGGCAAACGTAATTCCCGTCTTCGCCACGCGTTTCCCAGCACAGGTGGCTCCGGATGCCGGGCTATCCCCAAAAGCGCCGTATCGTCCCTCGTTTCCGGTGACCGCTACCTGCCGCCCACGGCGGCCCGACGAGCTACGGCCAGCTGCAGGCTTTATATTCCACAATTCTCAACTTCCGACACTTTTCATCAACGCTTTAAGTTAGTGACTTAATCATGCAGACATGCAGGGCATACTGCTCGAGAGTGTCTCATATTTATCATAATTCAATAGTCATGATCTGATGCCCTTGTCAGTCCCTTTATTATTGATACTAATGTTGATAAGCTAACGTGTAAGTGCCCATGTCCTGGCACCTTACAATATCATAGTCTTCCCTTTTCTTGGCAATGTTGTCCATATATTCCTTTCTCGCCGATTTTGCGGAGAAAATCTGTATCTTACCAGTCGACCTAATTTTCATCATTCTTCTGTAGCACCACATCTTAAATCTTTCGTCCTGTACTGTTTTGGTTTTCCAGCAGTCCATGTCTCACTACCACGCAATACCCTGTTCCAAAGGTACACTCTAGAAAGTTCTTCCTCAAATGAAGGCCTATGTTTGATATTAGTAGACTTCTCTTGGCCCGGAATGCCTGTTTAGCCAGTGCTAATCTGCTTTTCATTTTCTTCTTACTCCTTTCGTCAGGGGGTTATTTTGCTGCCAAGGAAGCAGAATTCCTTAACTTCGTCTGCTTCGAGATCACCGATTCTGGTGTCAAATTTCTCGCTGTTCTCATGTCTGGTGTGGCCGAGCGGTTCTAGGCGCTTCAATCTGGAACCGCGTGATCGCTACGGTCGCAGGTTCGAATCCTGCCTCGGGCATGAATGTGTGTGATGTCCTTAGGTTCGTTATGTTTAAGTAGTTCTAAGTTCTAGGGGACTGATGATCACAGATGTTAAGGCCCATAGTTCTCAGAGCCATTTGTATTTGTAATCCACCGAATAAGGCGCACTTGAACCGTGACGCCAGACAAACAGTTCCTAAACTTAGCTATTTCGGATGTATTTCCACATTGGCTCAAAAGCCTATGTTCGTGCCCTCCTTGACGTCCGTTAAATCTCTCCGTCTCCGCATCACAGCATCGACTGCGCTGTTTCCTGCGTGTCCCCCCCCCCCCCCCCCCCCCCGACACACCATAGATACCCTTAACTGCTGGTACTACCACCTACCGTCTGTGAGTGGTTATTGCACGTTGACGTTGACCATAGGCGGTGGTCACATTAACGTGACTGGACCGTGTATTTCAGGCTGCAAATCAGTGTGAAATGTGTCCTACAGGTTTCGTATTTTCCCATTCAGTTGCGCTACGGATCCTGACTTTTTTTTTTTTTTTTCCTCAACGGGACTGGCGCTCCGTATGTAGACACATAAACTAATAAATACCATGACAAATCTACATTTTCTTCGATGCTGCTAAGTATATCACATCCATCTGTGTGCTTGTGATATCTGCTAGTTCATAGAGCACGAAAGAATGTGCAAAAGCCTCAAGACTCTTTACCCTGAACACCTTCTGCAATAACCTCGGCGGGGGGCATCATCGTCAGGTTTGATAACGGCACCAAGCGAAATTGTTCAACATGAAGTGGACACAGACGTTCAGCTGCAACTACTAAGTATTCTCTTAGTAAACCACCATCCGTGTAAGGATGCAAGGACTTTGGTGGGAGTAGTGCATTTTTGTAGTTCATCCGAACGGCACACACACTTGGTTTCTCCTTCTTCCCCTTCATCTTCTTCAGAAAGTTCTTTTTTAACACCTCTTGTTGACGTTTCCATGTCCATCACATTTTCCATGTAAGTATTCTCGTTGTAAGACTTGTAGTGCCCTTGGAAAATTTATCGTTCTGAAAGTACTCAGGGTCTTACAAGACACTAAAGATTTTGTGCAAAATATTCAGATTCCTCGCACTGCAATTTGAAATGAGAAGACATTGTCGGTGTTTCACAGTACGGCCCCCCACTGCTGCTATTAGATGGCACCACCGTCACTGCCCTATTTCAAAGTTGGTGGTTCTCCCGTGTCGGCGCGGTCACGTGAGGCGCGCGCATATCCCTGACTCCCCACCACACCGCAACTGCTCTGCTCGCGAGAACTCAATCTAAAAATCAACCTGTTGTTAAGCCCTGCTCTATCTCTTCCCATATCCCTCGCAAGGCATGATGCTACTAAATTCACAGTGCTTCCTTGCAGGGATGCAGAAAGTTGCGCTACATAAAGACTTTCGGGCAGACGAAAACTCTTACCTACTGCTCATCCATGCGTGACTCACGACTTCCCTCACAGCTTCATTTCTACAGGCACCACTGTACTGCTTTCTGTACAAATGCTCTACTGCATGCTCTATTTGACTAATACTCCTGGAGGAAATGGATATCACAGAGCCCGGGTTCCCGGGTTCGATTCCCGGCGGGGTCAGGGATTTTCTCTGCCTCGTGATGGCTGGGTGTTGTGTGATGTCCTTAGGTTAGTTAGGTTTAAGTAGTTCTAAGTTCTAGGGGACTGATGACCGTAGATGTTAAGTCCCATAGTGCTCAGAGCCATTTGAACCATTTTTGATATCACAGAGAAATGGTTCACCCACAGCCTAAGGACTGTTTCCAAAATGAACTCTCTCATACTCTCTCTCTCTCTCTCTCTCTCTCTGTCTCTCTCACTCTCGCGGCCGGTGTGGCCGAGCGGTTCTAGCCGCTTAAGTCTGGTACTGCGCGATCGCTACGGTCGCAGGTTCGAATCCTGCCTCGGGCATGGATGTTTGTGATGTCCTTAGGTTAGTCAGGTTTAACTAGTTCTAAGTTCTAGGGGACTAATGACCTCAGCAGTTGAGTCCCATAGTGCTCAGAGCCATTTGAACCATTTTTTCAAACTAAAATTTCCATTATTGTGCTTCATAACCCATCATCATACACTGTAGAATCGGGTCATCACGTCTCTGGCAATCGGTGTCAGAGAAGTTTGCCTCGAGTACGCTGTGGCGCTAATAGTCTGTGGCCGAGGCGAATGTCGAGCAGCGTTGGCTGGTGCGCAGTCTCAGTCTAGGGCCTGATAACGAACAAAGAAGGAAACACGTGGTCCGCTGCAGTGCCTTGAGTAACGGACGGACTGTGTATTGGACGTTGTGGCCATGACTGCTCTGCAAGGAGGGCAGTCCTGACCAGTGCGCACAGAGTGCAGGCCAGTGGCGGCTGTTGGGTACGAGCACAAGAGCACATGAACACTCTCACGTTTGACACCTTTCGGATTTATTGGTTATTTTTCTTTCAATGGTTCAAATGGCTCTGAGCTCTATGGGACTTAACATCTGAGGTCATCAGTCCCCTAGAACTTAGAACTACTTAAACCTAACTAACCTGAGGACATCACACACATCCATACCCGAGGCAGGATTCGAACCTGCGACCTTAGCGGTCGCGCGGTTCCAGACTGAAGCGCCTAGAACCGGTCGGCCACATCGGTCGCCTTCTTTGAATGCTGTTAAATGTATTGCAGATGCGGTAATCTGAAATACACTGCACTAAATCTACCGAGCTATGCTAGTAGATTACTACTCCTCTTGACTCCGTGATAATTGGCATCAGGGTCACTAGCGCACCTTCAGAGTGAACGTTTTATGGAGCTTTTACGCATGGACAAATGGCGTTACGTAGTGGCCTTAAGGGGCAAATACACAAGGATTTTATAAACAACGTGCACGGTTCACAGGGTGCACAGCTAGCTGTTACCACTCAACAACAAGTTTATGTCATTGCCGCCAGATGGTAGCACACTGCAACAGACTTTTATCCATGGAGGTATAAGGAGGGGAGTTGGCACAATGGCCATCTACTGTACGTCTGTTTGAAGCCGGTGGGCCGCCATGTTTGATTGGTCAAAACAGTGACAGAGCTCTTGTTAGAATTGCGTGTTTTTCATATTTAACGTTATGTCTGCGAAATAATTTCAGATGATGAGTGTTAACAATGTTTACATGCATAACACAACGTCAGAATAGCTTTTTCAGGTGTTTTCGTTTTGTTTTTAATGCGTCTTTGCCCCAGCAATACAGCTGATTTGGTCTCGTTAACTTAAGTGTTTCTTTTGGATACGAACTTCGAATGATGAAAAATAACAGTGTACAAAGCTCTTTTCAAACTCAAATCACCTTTTACTGTATTTGTCTCGATGTAAACTGAAAGCAGAACCCGAAAGCTATGCTAGTTTACATACCGGATGATATTTCTTACTCGTTTACACACTTATACAAAATTTCATTTGTAAATACAAACATCGTTTGTGCTTTGTCAAGAAAAATAAGCATATGAACCCACAGAGCCCTACGAGCTTCATTGATCGGAAATCTGAAATAAAATAAGAAGAAAACAGTTTCACAAAACGTAAACAAGGCCGCACATCTCACGAATATAAACGACAATATTTTACGAACGGGGCCACTTACGCATGGAACGTGATTCCTTTTAACTTGGTAGCACTATTCCAACGGTTAGTACACCCGTAAACAACGCAAAACGGCATTTTAAAATGAAAAAACCTTCAGCAGCTCTACACAGTAGCACAATCGGAAACGAGTCTTCTGACCAAAGTGCAATGGCGGAGCTCGGTTTCTGTCGGCTTCAAGTTTGTGACGTCATGGCATTTCCCCTCCTTATACCTCCATGCTTTTATCGCAGTTCGCTTGGACAAAGTCTCGCTACGCCAATTCACTCACTATATAGTAAAATTAGATCGGACATCAGTATATGCTGTCAGTAAAACCCATCATGTGGGACTCTGCATGAGATATACACTGAAGTGCCAAAGACATTGGTATAGGCATGTGTATTCAAATACAGAGACGTGTAAACGTGCAGAATACGGCGCTGCGGTCGGCAACGCTTATGTAAGACAATAAGTGCCTGGCGCAATTGTTAGATCGGTTACTGCTGCTGCAATGGCAGGTTATAAAGATTCAAATGAGTTTGAACGTGGTGTTATAGTCGACGCACGAGCGATGGGGGACAGCTTATCCGAGACATCGATGAAGTGGGGATTTTCCGGTAAGACCATTTCACGAGCGTACCATGAACAACAGGACTCTGGTAAAACATCAAATCTCTGACATCACTGCAGCCGGAAAAAGATCCTGCAATTACTTAACCACCGACGACTAAAGACAATCGTTCAGCGTGACAGAAGTGCAACCCTTCCGCAAATTGCTGCAGATTTCAATACCGGGCCATCAAGAAGTGTCTGCACGCGAACCACATAATGAACCATAATTGATATTGGCTTTCGGAGGCGAAGATCCACTCGTGTACCGTTGATGACTGCACGACACAGATCCTTACGCCTAGACTGGGTCCTTCAACACCGACATTGCACTATTGATGGCTGGAAACATGTTGCCTGATCAGGTGAGTCTCTTTTCAGATTGTATCGAATAGATTCACGTTTACAGGTATGGAGACAACCTCATGAATCCATGGACCCTGCATGTCATCATGGGACTGTTCAAGCTGGTGAAGGCTCTGTAATGGTGTGAGGCGTGTGCAGTTTGAGTGATATGGTACCCCTGATACTTCCATATATTACTCTGACGGGTGACACGTAAGTAAGCATCCTGTCTAATCACCCGCTTCTATTCATGTCCATTGTGCATTCCGACGAATTTGGGCAATTCCACCAGGACAATACGACACCTCAAACGACCAAAATTGCTACAGAGTAGCTCCAGGAAAACTCTCCTAAGCTTAAACACTTCTGCCAACCACCAAACTCTCCAGACATGAACATTATTGAAGCTATCTGGGATGTCCTGCAAAGTGCTGTTCAGAAGAGATCTCCATTCCCTATTATTCTTACAGATCTACGGACAGCCCTGCATGATTCGTGGTGTCAATCCTCTCCATCACTACTTCAGAGATTAGTCGTGTCCATGCCACATCGTGTTGCGGCACTTCTGCGTGCCCGCGGGGGTCCTACACGATTTTAGGCAGGTGTACCAGTTTCTTTAGCTCTTCAGTGTAGTATATTAAGTTTTGGATTTGATCATACAATAATCCATTTGAGGCGCTGAGAACTATAAAGTACATCAAGATCGATTGTGAGACTGTAGCATTTATTCATGCTTCTGATATCTGTTGATCTTATGACGGGTCAGGTTTGTCTCTGCTGTAGGCCCACATTGTACAGGATAATTATAATTAAAGTTAAACTTTCAAAATGCTGTAGAAATAACACCACTGGTCAGAATGACGTCGAATTGTAAAGGAATATTATCGGAGAAGGGGGCAGACGTATTACAGAAGAAAAAAATAGTGTGAAAATTAATGAATAGATGTGTGAGAATACGTAAATGAAAACACCTCTCATATGCATGACCCATTGTAGTATGGCATAAAAATGCCGGGACACGGCTATTCTTCCTTCCGCGTCTGCGACTTTCGCCAGGACTGTCTCAATCCAACATCGAGCTCTGCTTGTAAAACTACACAATGTGGTCAAATGTATCCGGACATAGGGCTGAAAATGTCTTACAAGTTCGTGGCGCCCTCCATCGGTAATCCTGGCCATGATGACACCTTCCACTCTCGCAGGCATACAATCATTCAGGTGCTGGAAGGTTTCTTGGGGAATGGCAGCCCATTCTTCACGGACTGCTACACTGCGGAGAAGTATCGATGTCGGTCGGTGAGGCCTGGCACGAAGTCGGCCTTCCTAAACATTCCAAAGGTGTTCTACAGGATTCAGGTCAGGACTCTGTGCAGGCCAGTTTACAGGGATGTCATTGTCGTGTAACCATTCTGACACAGGCCGTGCATTATGAACAGGTGCATGAGCGTGTTGAAAGATGCAGTCACCATCCCCGAATTGCTATTCAACTGTGAGAAGCAAGAAGGTGCTTAAAAAATCAATGTAGGCCTGTGCTGTGATAGTGCCACGCAAAACCACAAGGGGTGGAAGCCCCCTCCATGAAAAACACAACCACACCAAAACACCACATCCTTCGAATTTGCTGTTGGCACTACACACGCTGCCAGAAGACGTTCACCGGGCATTCGCCGTACCTACAGCCTGCCATCGGATCGCCACATTGTGTATCTGATTCGTCACTCCACACAACTTTTTTTCACTGTTCAATCGTCCAATGTTGACGCTCCTTACACCAAGCGAGGCATTTACCGGCGTGATGTGTGACTTACGAGCAGCCGCTCGACCATGAAATCCTAGTTTTCTCATCTCCCGCCTAAGTGCCATAGTACTTGCAGTGGATCCTGATGCGGTGTGGAATTCCTGTGTGATGGTCTGGATACACGTCTGCCAATTACGCTTTACGAACCTCTTCAACTGTCGGCGGTCTCTGTCAGTCAACAGACGAGGTCGGCCTGTACGGTTTAGTGCTGGACGTGTCCCTTCACGTTTTCACTTCACTATCACATCGGAAACAGAAGACCTATGGATGTTTAGTAGTGTGGAAACATCGCGTACAGACGTACGACACTAGTGACACCCAATCATCTGACCACGTTCGAAGTCCGTGAGTTCCGCGGAGCGCCCCATTCTACTCTCTCACGATGTCTAATGACTACTGAGGTCGCTGATATGGAATACCTGGCAGTAGGTGGCAGCACAATGCACCTAATATGAAAAATGTATGTTTTTGGGGGTGTCCGGATACTTTTGATCACATAGTGTATATTACAGGGTGATGACTGTACACACATTGCTATGCAGAAGTTCCAGACACTGAAGGGTTTGAAAAAAGGCGTTGGTCCAATGACGGCAGTGCGTCTGGAGAAAATGATTCAGAAATTCGAAAAGACGGGTTCTTTTGGTGGGCAACCTGGTTAGAGGGAGGAGACGAATTGACTCGACGTCAGTGGAAGCAGTGGCTGCAGCTGTGCAGGAGAGACGAGTGGTGGTGTGCAAACGAGTAGTGCACGGAGAATTGGCCGAACATTGTCCATACCCGTAATCACGGTGCGTAAAACCCTAGGAAACATCCTTCTTTGCTACCCATTCAAAATTACCCATATGCACGAGATGATTCCTGTTGACCTGCCAGCAAGAGAGCCTTTGCTTTAGAATTTCTTGCTCGCATGGAAGTGGACAATGATTGGCCGTGGAAGATTTTGTGGACAGACGAAGCCCACTTCCATCTGACAGGGTATGTCAATTCACTGAACTGTCGAATATGGGCAACGGAAAATCCACACGCAAATCAACCAGTATCACTGATCCTGGAAAGGTCACTTTGTGGTGCGGGTTTACGGCATCATTTATCATAGGGCCACATTTTTTCGAAGAGACAGGTGCTTCCGGTCCTGTTACTTGTACCGTCACTGGTAAGCGCTATGAGTGTCTTTTGCTCAACCCCGTTATTCCAGCTCTCCAATAGCGTGGATGTGTGGATGGGACCATTTTTATGCAATACGGCGCACGTCCGCACATTGCGAATTCAGTTAAGCAGCAGCTGAAGCCCCATTTCACGCTAGAATTATCAGCCGCTATTTCCCTACAGCCTGGCCGTCCCTTTCGCCTGATCTTAATCCATGTGACTTCTCGCTGTGGAGCTATCTGAAAGATGTTGTGTTCCGTGTTCCGAGTGAAAACGTAGCTGCATTGAAGGCACACATTGCGCAACACATTCTGAGAGTGACTCTGGAAACACTTCGATCAGTTGTGGAACATGCTGTCTCTCGATTTCAACTTGTTGCAGACAATGATGGACAGCATATTGAACATGTTTTGCGCCAGTCACACGGAAATTAATAATCCGATTTGATTTTGATTGATGCTTTTTATGCGGTTTTTGGCCTCAGGAGAATTAAAACCGATGAGATTGATGCATTTTACGCGAATTTTGGCCCCAGGAAAATTAAAAACCTGCTTTTCCCATACGCCGTGATATGATCTTGCCGTGATGGACAGCCTCACGTAACTAACAGCATCACACATGTGCATCCATGCAAACTGGGCACTACAGTTTGTTTAATGTCAAACGTACACCTTAGGCATTCTAACGGAAAACCGCCACTGGAATCACTTCCTTAGACGCTCATGCCGTGGACCTCTCTAACGAGGCTTCCCCCATGACAAGATCTGCCGTAAGGCAGAACACAAAGTTAGTTTAGGCATTCTTGTATGATTCATTTGCCGTTTGTAGTCGACCATAATTAAATTATGATGCTTACAGCGCTATCTATTGTTACATTTTGTAACTATTTATTTTCCTTTTGCCGTACGTTTTCCCCCTTCTCCGATAATATTCCGTTACAATTTGAGGTCTTTCTGACCTTTAATTATACTCACCGTGTATATATGAACTTTCACGAAAAGCTGTCTCACTGATTTCTGTGATATTCGCTTCTATGTGGGATCGACGATGGTGTTCTTTTGGCCCTTATGTCGCGGGGGGTATCCACGTGGTCTTAGGCGTCTTGTCATGGTTCGCGGGGCTCCCCCCGTAGGAGGTTCGAGTCCTCCCTGTACATGTGCCCGAAAAAATAAAAAAGCACGAAAACTCCCACTTGCACAAAAACGGAGAGTAACGAAAGCTTAATCGTTATTTCGTTCTTGCCGTAAACTGTACTTAATTAAGTACAAAACAACAAAATTACTCAAACGCAATTCTTTCTTTTTGCAGACAAGTTATGCATATTTTTACTATTGCTGTTATTGTTATTGTTGTTGACAGTGACTGTAGTTGTCTAAATATGTTATGCAGCAGATGCTATTAATTTCACACTCTCATATTTATCTGAGTCTGGAAATTTGTGAACACCCAGAATGTATACTTACGAGTCGCTGCAGGTTCAGGCAGTTTGTTTGTGTGACACTTCTCGGTGTCATTTACGGAGGTCGGGGTCGCATGGATATTATGGGACAACACGCATCGGGAACAGGGTGTTGGCCTGTCGTTACCTCATACTGAATATTGACGCTGTGAACTCACCAGCAACGGCTGTAAGCTGTCGGTTTACCATTTTCTCTCTGCTGTGTGTCTGGAATACGGCGGACCCTGTTCATTAAAATGGTGAACAAATGAGGCTACTAAAGGTCGATCATCTGTGTGAGCATCTGTTCTGTCAGTCATTATGCTTCGTATGGTGTCGTGTTTTTTTTTTTTTTTTTTTTTTTTGGGGGGGGGGGGGGGGGGCGGGGGTGATTTAGCTGTCTTCTACGTCTTGTACGTGTGTTTAATTTTGTAGTAGTAGTAGTAGTAGTAATAGTAGCAGCAGTTTTATTCATCCGTATATCTCTTCTTACAGGGATATAGGACATGTCAAAGTATTTGCAAGTTTAGACCAATTTAAAATAAGCTAATTCAAATACACATACATTTACAAACTTCTAGTTACAGACATCATTGAATTTGCTCCTGGTATACAATACTTTCTTTACAAATATCTTATTAAATAATTTAATGCCACACTGTTCACTCATCTCTCACTATCAGTCACTGCACACACTATACACACATTTTTTCATAACACTTCACTCGCTACACACACAAACGCACACAACCTGGTGATCTTTGGTCCATTTTCTGTACCGTAACTTCCCATCTGCTATCCTGAAAAAGTGAGTCAGCATCCCTCTATAATGAGTGATACGTTGAGCTCATAAAGAGGAAGAGGTGTTAGTATTATGTAATGCATAGCTTGGGATTAAGTTTTTCTAGAAAAGGAAAGAAGAAGGAAAAAACATAGTGTGAAGGTGTTATGTGGAATGTTTGATGTTTTATTATCATAATTACTATTTATTTGCATAACTTTTTTCTTACCGAACCCCTACTCTGTTTTGTCTAAATAATCCTCCAATGTATAAGATGTATTGCATAACAGGTACTTTTAGCTGCCTTTTTAAAGAAGTGTATTTTTGCAATTTCTTTAATCGCTTTTGTTAATTTATAGTACAGTTTTATTCCTTGGTAGAAAATGCTGTTTTCAGTTTTATGTTTATCTTTTCTTGGTTAATGTAAGTTCAGTCAATGGTCATGGTCATGGACAGAACTGATTGTGCAGTAATTACCAATATTATTTTTGATGTGTACAACTGACTGGTAAATGTATTCCTATGGAACAGTTAAAATCCACAGTGTTTTGAACAGATCTTTACAATGAGCTCGACTACCATTTTCGGTTATGATTCTTATGGCTCTTTTCTGGAGTTTGAAAATTGTGCTCATATTTCATGCGTTTTTCACAAAAAAGAATGCCATAGCTAAGAATTGAATGTACAAATGAATAGTATGTAACTAAAAGACACTGCATGTTACACACTGATGATAGGATTCTAAGGGAATAACATGCTGACGACATTCTGTTTGCAAGTACCTTTAAGTGCTCACATCACTTCAACTGAGAATCAGTATTCATTCCTAGAAATTTAGCATTTGTTACACAGTCAATACAGGTACAATCTACGTTTAATTATTGTTGTCACTTTCCCTCTTCAAACTGAAATTCATAGAGCTAGTTTTCTTTATGTTCATTGTCTCTTTATTGCTTAGTGACCAACTGTAATCTTCCTTCAGACCTTCATTTGCTTTCTATAATATTGCTGTCATCAGCAAAGAGAATTTTTTCCCGATGAGTAACACTACTGGGAAAGTCATTGATGTACATCAGGAATAGTATTGGTCCTAATATGCTACCTTGTGGAACCCCTATATTAATGTATTTTGGTTCTGATAAGTGTTTTACTAAATGTTTCGATCTATTTGAAGTACATGTTATCTTTGTACCCTATCTGCTAGGTATTATCGAAACCAGTCATTAGCTACCCCTCTTATTTCTAATGCTTCTAATTTATTTAATAGAATCTTGTGGTTGACTGTATCAAAGGCCTTAGAAAGATCCAAAAATATCCCTGTGACACACTCATCTTTGTCAAGAGCATCTAGCAAAACCTCTGTGAATTGTACTATGGCTTAACCCATATTTTAGCCACTTTGGAAACCAACTGTGATTTGCTTAAAAGATTGTATTTATTCAGGTAATTGATTACTCTGTCTTCCATCATTGCTTCTATTATTTTTGAGAATGGTGACATCAGGGAAATGGGCTGGTAATTTTCTATGACTTCTGCATTACCTTTCTTAAGCAAAGGTACAACTCTTGACTGTTTTAACTGCTCTGGAAATGTCCCTGATGTGAAGGATTCATTTGTTATATTTGTTAAGGGGCCTTGTAGAATCTCTATGCATTGTTTCAGTACACACATTGGTACTTCATCTAAGCCTAATGATTTCATATTTTTTTAGTTTTTGAATAGTTTTATTGATTTCATTGTCTGTGGTTGGAAGAAACATCATCGTATTTAGTGCAACATAATTTACTGGTGTTATACTTGTTTTGGGGACTTCTTGCTGTAACTTCTCTGCAATCCTTAAAAAATGCTCATTTACATAGTTTGCTAAGTGTTGTGGATCATTTAGTACCTCATCTCCCTCCCTTACCAGTATGTTATTTTGCGTTTCTTTGCCTCTCCCCATTTCCTTTTTTAAAACGTTCCAGTCTGCTTTGCTTTTATTCTCTACATTATATATTATTTTGCCATTAAATGACATTTTTGCAGCAATCAGCACCTTCCTGTAGGTCTTTTTGTATCTACGATAGAAATTTAAGAATTCTGGATCGTTGCGACTCTTTTTCATGGAACTGAGGTATTTATGTGTTTGAGAGGACTTCGTAATACCTGCTGTTATCCATCTGTTTTTGTGAGATGTTGATACAGACAACCATACTTTTGGAAATGCCTTTTCAAAGTTAAATTTAAATAATGTGGAGAATTTCATATTCAAATTGGTTTCCTTATACACTTCATCCCAGCTTTGTTTTTCTAGTTCTTTTGAAAAATCTTTTATTTTGATTTCTGATAGATGTCGTTTGTAGGCTTATAGTTTAGGGAATGATTCTATGCCTGATTTTACTGTTGTTATTTGACCGAGATGGTCTGATAGAGATCTTTTACAGCTACATCACATTTTTCCCTCTCCACATTTGTGGCCACATGATCAATAACTAATACAGTCATTGTTTAGATTAGATTAGATTTACTTTCATTCCAATTGATCCGTAGTGAGGAGGTCCTCCAGGATGTGGAACATGTCAGGTAACCCTTGTTGCACTGTTGACCAATAGGAACATGCCAAAACTTTGAAGGACATTTATGAAGGTGCTACTAGATTCATTTTAATATTAGTGTCGATGTTAATGCCCCTACACAGAATTATGTTGATCTTTGTACTTGAGACTTTATCTAGAACTTCTGTTAATTTATTGAAAAAAGTGTCCACACTACCACTGGGAGATCTATACACACATAGAATGATTAATTTCTTGGTGGTATCAAGCACTGTTAATTCAATAGCTGATATTTCAAAGTGTTTGTCTTAACTTTCTGTACTGAGGTCATGTCTTGGTTTGAACTGTGTTCCTTTTCTGATATAATTGCATGATCCTCCACCCCTTGAAGCAGCTCTGCAGTAAGAGCTTGCCCTTTCATTTGATGATAACACTATTTGTTGGATTTCTGTCCCTCCACAGCAGTGCTCAGTAACACAAACTACCGTGCAGTTCAAAGATTGGAGCTCAACTTCTAATAGTTGTGCTTTATTTTTTATTTTTTTATTGCATGTTTTGATGGATGATTGTTAAGCCTGTGAAATGCTCCATGTTACTCTTTCCAATTGTTTGTTTTTCTTTGTGACATCTGGTATGTGTGATATTTGGAGTGTTAAAAGCTGTCTTGTGAGTGATTGCTTCAGTATTTTTTTAAATTGCTGGAGATATTCTTTAGGGACAGGACCTGTTGTCTGGATTTATCCTAAAAATACTTACTTTTCCTACCCATGACAACAGGTATTTGACCATGTGTGGCCCGAGATCCACCCCCTATACTTTCATGAATCAGCTGTACCAATCTTACCTTCCCAGTCCTGTTTATGTGTAGTGCATGCCTAGTGAAACCCCATCTGTTGATAGTCCTGAAGGGCACCAGAGAAACAAGAGCAAAGTTGGCTGCCCTGAGAGGCACCCTAAGCCCACATTGATTCGCCTCACAGCTCCATCTAGGTGTGGGCGATCCACAGTGTGTACGTTGGTGCCATGAGTCAGAGAAGCTATCTTGTCCAGGTAAGCTCTGGACGAGCGGTTCTAGGCGCTTCAATCCGGAACCGCGCTGCTGCTACGGTCGCAGGTTCGAATCCTGCCTCGGGCATGGGTGTGTGTGATGTCCTTAGTTTAAGTAGTTCTAAGTCTACGGGACTGATGACCTCAGATGTTAAGTCCCATGATGCTTAGAGCCATTTGAACCATTTTGTCCAGGTAACCACCTATGTCATAAGCCCCATCCCCGTCCAAACTGTTTCCTGCCCCACCCACTATCACTACATCGTCCTCTTCTGTAAAGTCCTTGCATTTTGCTTGAAGATACTGATGACCTGGTACACTGCCCCCAAACTTTCCTGTAACTGAGGGCCTTCCCCCTGCCCATGGCTACTACCTAGCAGCAGCACGTTCTTCTTCTGAACACTTTGCACACTCCTAGGCTTCTTGGCCTCGAAGTATGCTGCACATTTTCTGCTCCTCGTTTTACGTGAGGATGTTCTCCACTTAACTCTGGCAGAGGCAGATACCTGTTTTTGGTGTTGACGTTAAAACTGTCAGATAGCGTTCCCTTTTTTCCTATCCTCCTACCAGCTGGCAGTTCCCAACCACCCTCCCCCCTCCCCCCTACAGATCTCCCTTGATCCTTATCAGTTCCTTCTTTGCTTCTTCTAACTGTACCTGAAGGGCACAGATTTTCCTTTCCTGTTCCCCCAGTCAAAACGTTCCAACTGCATGCTCTGCAGTTCCAGGAGAGAGCCTCTTCTGTTTCCCAACTTTCTCCCCACTGCATCCCCCCCCCCCCCACACACACACACAGTGAAAATATTTCATACAAGATTGGCAACAAATCCCTCTACTCACTACCCTATAACAGCTCCCACATTTATCACTCATGGTCAGTTTCGAAAGAATAATTAAGTTTAAAGGATGTTTTAAATTTGTCAAGGACGCGAGACTGGCTGTATGCAACCAAAAAACGACACAAAGGTCTAATGTCAGTTAGTGTCTTGTTCAACTGTGTATATCAGTTCGTTGGTCTCACGTATAAGGCAGGGGGCCGTTATGACATATCAAGTTTCGTTCTTGTTCGCTCCTATTTGTTGAACAGAAACTTAAGGCGCTAGAGGTAGTAAAAAATGATGAAATCTAGGTAGTTAGAGAAGTAACAAAAGAAGATCTAAAATACACTGTCATGCCACATACACTGGGTAGATTTAAGGTAAAGTAGCACGTACGTTCCGTAAAACTAACGTTCTTGTTAGTTTCTGTACCAGCATCATCCATCATAAAACACAGAAAGATTGGCCTTTCAATTAATCCAGCATTTAGGAGATAAACTCTGGAAATTGTGAGAAATTTTACATTGGACAAACGGTGAGAAATTTTAACACACTGCTTATAAGGACTTGTCAGATGGGTGCCAGTAATCCGTCCACGTTCAGTACGCATCTGAGAGAAAAGAGTGGAAATGAGTGTATGGCATTGTCGGCCGGGAGGTCCCCATGCGGGGGAGTTCGGCCATCCTATTTGCAAGTCCTTTTTAGTTGACGATACTTCGCTGACTTGCGGGTCAATGATGATGAAAATGATGATGAAGGACGCACAACACCCTGTCCCCTGCCGGGAATCGAGCCCGGGTCCCCTGCGTGATAAGCGGAAACGCTACCGTTACGCTACAGAGGCGGACATAAAACAGCCATTACGCAATAAACCTGAATAAAACAATGAAAATTTAACACAGAGCAGATAAATGAAAAACTATCTTGGAAGATATAAGAGATATACGGACATCCGATAAATGGCTCTGAGCACTACGCGACGTAATTTCTGAGGTCACCAGTCGCCCAGAACTTAGAACTAATTAAACCTAACTAACATAAGGACATCACACACATCCATGCCCGAGGCAAGATTCGAACCTGCAACCGTAGCGGTCGCTCGGTTCCAGACTGTAGCGCCTAGAACCGCACGGCCACTCCGACCGGCCATCCGATAAAGCAGCCAATACAAAACTTAAATGAGCAGACAGACTTAACGAGTTAGATTTTTAGACAATTTTAGTTGTATTTTGGATTGTATGTGAACCGATTAACAAGAGGGACTGCTTTTATCGTCATGAGATCTGGCTATGTTTGCTGAGCAATGCTATATTTCTGTGTAGGAATGAGTTTCATATTTTACTAGTGACGGAAATTGTTAATTTCAATATACTACTTTAGGCTACTGTAGAAGAGTCGCACCAAAATCATTGCTTATTCTTTACACAACAAAGCGATGTCGTGCCACTTTATGGGTTATGTAGTGGCAACGAGTGTAGACAACTTTTAGCAATGGCATAGAACAAAAATTTAAAAAAAAGTTTAGATAGATTAACAATAACACCTCGAAGCACCTATGTAGCATAATGAATACTTGATTATATTAATAAAAGTCCGATTAAAATTACTTGTTAGTTTACGTCTTCACTTGCCGCTACAAGGCTGCCATATCGGCTGCCACTTGCTCAAAAGCAACTCGCAAATATGGCTTGTCACTTCACAAGTGCTGAAGTGCTGTTACATGTGACTCGGAGCAATGTTGAAAGCAGCTACTGTCGTGTACGGTGGGAATGCGACATGCTGTGCTCACAGCTGATTTTAAGCGACCAGTAACTGAACTACGGTAAACGATACGTTTTGTAGCCCGGAATTTATGCGTACGATGTTCTTTTGATATTGCATTCACAAACGTTTGAAAATGGCTAACGAAAGAAACTGGCCAGTAAAGTGAAATACAAGTATATACACACTGCAATAGAGACACCTACGGCGTTTTACAACGGTTTCATCATTTAGTAGTTCGAAGGCTGTGCACCTACACATGAAGAAACTAATGCTACTTAATTACATTTCTTTCTGTTTCTTGTTGAGCAGCAGTGGATCCGATTTTGTTGCCGGTATTGTCGCCCTGCTACAGTTGTTCAAGCAGATGTGTGCCAACCAGTTTCATCTTCGCTAACACCTCTGGATACTGCGTGGTTTGTCACAACAAACAGCTTTCTGCAACAGACTTTTACCAACCTTGGCACGTATACAGGGTGGTTAGAAATAATCTGGAAAGCTTGAAAGGCTGTTTCAGGGTATGTTGTACTGAAAAATAATTACCAAGAAAAAAAATTCGCTTCTTTGCGTCATAAATTATCATTGAAGTTGGTCAATCAGGCCGTTGCGCGCAAATTCTAGCGGACCACCAGAGATGGTGCCGCCAAACGTGTTCTTCGTTTACTTCCTAAAACTAAACAAGAGAGCGATACAACAATTGTACATGGAACGGTATTACGTGTAGAACAAGATTCCAAAGGTTGAAAAGTTTTGTGCGCTATCGTCTACGCTATCAGAACAACTGACTATAACTGTTATCTGGCGGGCCGCTTTGAATTTCCACGCATAACGGCCTGATTGACTAACTTCAATGCTAATTAACTCGGAAACGCCGCAAACTATCGAATTTCTTCCTTCAGAATTACTTCTCAGTACAACCTAACCTGCAAAAACATTAAATACTTTTCAGACTGTTTCTCACCACCCTGTGCATTCTCCACTTGCAGCTTAGCCTGACCCCTCACCATTATTCATCGGTAAGATCTCCTGTCTTTATACTGTACCCGAGGATTAAAATTACGTACTGACTGTCGTCATTGGAGAACCATCACACACTCGACAAGAAGTTTCAGAGCAAAGGTGGACAAAATCAGTACTTATACGAGGCGTATTCGGAAAGTAAGGTCCGACTTGGTGCGAAATGGAAACCACTGTCTAAATCCGATGGAACTTTGCACAGATGTGTTGGGCAGTGTTTTTACTGTGCAAGTCGATTACTTCATGTCGCTCTTTTCAGTTCAGAGCGCAAAGTGCTCACTTTGAAATGCCTAAAACAACAGTGCCTCCCGCCAAGTTTGTGCAACTGGTCAGAGATTTCATCTGAAGCTATGCAGCCCACCTAACATAAATGTCACGCGTTTCTTTCTTCAAGACAATTTTCAGCCGCATTCTGCGAGGGCAACGAAGACGCTCCTGCAGCGTTTTCGATGGGAGGTGTCTGATCACCCACAATACAGCCCTTAATTGGCTCTTGCCGTTGTTCATCTCTGCTCACATTAACCGCTGGCTACGAAGACAACATTTCGGCACGAACAATGAAAGGCAGATCAGCGTAGAGAATTGACGGAAAGCACAGGCGGCTGCTTTCTGAGACGAGGGTTCTGGAATGTTTGTACAACGCCACGAAAAATGTCTAAGTCGGAGCGGCGACTACTTAGAGAGGTAACTGGAAGGTGTGGCTAACTGTTGGGAATAAATTTGTTTTTCCTTTCGCTGTGGTTTTCATTTGAAACCGATCGGACCTTACTTTCCGAACAGCTCTCGTATCTGTAAATCATGTTTTTTTGTGAATAAAAATAAAATTTTTGTAACAGGGTATAGTTTATGTTGATATTTTGTAAGGTGTCAGACAAATCCAACACCTTCCATGAAAACACTGACATGATAGCAAATCCGGCAGTATGTCACATAGCTCCGAATAAATCCTGACATTAAATTAACCAAAGTAATACGATCAACGAGTGAGCAAGTGGAATACCACAGACTAACACAAGAACTCTTAAATCCACCGTGAAACAGACGCAGTTCCGAGGGGAGAAACGAGAACAAAAGCCGAGAGCAGAACCGTGCTAAGCTAGAAGGCCCTACCATAAGGGACGGTCACCCACATCTCCGGCAGACCGCCAAGACCACCCCCCAGCCCATGTTAAAAGATAGAGCCCTCCAGCAGAACAGTATAGATCTTACTATAGCACTAAAAGGGCTACACCAGCTGCAAGTTTTAGCGTGAGACTATACGCGTCTATGTTACGTTGCAAACGTTAAAAACATTGCCCCACCACGAAAAGTATAACGTTTCTCATTCGATAGACAGAATTTTTGTAGGCGGAGCTTAAGGTTAACATTAAGACGCTGATTGGTCAGTTGAAAACACAGCCAGATACCTTTTTTTTAAACCAGCTTCGGTAAATTGTAGTAAGGAGAGGTTAGAGAAGAGTTGCTTCCGAGATGGCGAGGTGTGTGGAGCTGCGCCGCCCGCCGCCCCCTGACGCTGCCTAACCAAGACAAGGTAATGAACGCACGCGATGCCGCATAAGTGCGCATAAGGCTTCACTCAGAACTGCAGAAGTCTCATCTGTTATATCCCCTTTTTGCATAATACTAATGTCGATCGTCAATTAAATCTCATTGTATTCACATTTGCTACGAGAAGTTAAAATCTGAAATGCGATGATTTTTCTGTTATATAATTATTGAGAAACCACATCAGCCACTGTAATTTACGACAAGTTAAATAAGTAATTAAAGATAATTGAGGGTCACTGTAGACCATTTTGATAGTTTTCTCTCCATCCATTGTAGAACTTGGAAATCCATTCAGGGAATATTCGTTCATATTTTTGTTGAACGTAGTTGGTTTTTATCATCCTGTATTAAAATATTTCCTTTTATCAATAATGCAATTTATAAACAATGCTTTGTGAGTAGAATAAAAATTCCAATGGTAAACTTAACCACTTTCTCGACGTTATTTTACCAGCTGACTAAAAATAGGAAAGCCTTGAACCCGTTCCACTAAATTTAGTTGGTATTAAGATTCTTTTACAGGGAGTGCAGTGGAGCTGACGCTGAAATCGTTAAGTATTTGATTATATCATCGCTAGTCTCACTGAACTCTTCTGAACTCTACATGTCATGTGTGGTCTGGCGTCTCCTTACCAGCAACAGGTCCCAGGTTCAAACTAGTCAATTCCCTAAAAAACACGCTCAGAGTGTCGTTGCGCGAAAGTGGCAGGGAGACACGACATAGAACAAACATACACCACGCAGAATGTTAGAAATTATCAGATGATCATCTAACTAAAGCAACAAACTCGTGTAGACTCTGTACTGAGGATGTGGCAGAAGTAAAACTGATGATTGGAAACGACGAGCTTTTTCAGGGTGACTCCACTAGGAGATGGATCCCTTATAAAATCATAATTTCGGCATTATTCCCTTCCTGGCCTCTTTTTATGTGGATGCTGCGTGATTATTTACGAACAAGCCGAACTGCTCCTGTATAACATATTTATTGCACTGAACTGATAGAGCTGTTGAAGAGGAGTTTGGTAGGAATATTTTTCGTGCCATGAGGCATGTGTATTGCAATTTCACTTTTATCCTACGTAAAATGTGTAAAATGTGTTTTAGATAATAGAAGTAATGGTGTTGTTGTTATTAAAGCCAGCCACACCCACGTTATTTTTTATCACCATCATAGACGTGTAGCAACTAAGTACTGTATGGTCTGTAATGCAACGTCGCCGCAATACGCGCAAGACAGACACAAATCGAATATGTATGCTAAGAATCTCTTTGACAAATAGTGTATCTGCATGTAGGCGTTTTGAATTAACAGCAAGTAGTTCACACTGTGAATCAAAGACTTTTGCTGAAAATATATTTTCCTCTGTATCTCCAGGCCATTACAGTCAGCGCGCAGAAATGCGGTTATGTTCTTTGAGCTGTCGAACAATGCACAAAGCTGTCATTGGCCATCACTGTTCCACGTTTGAAGCACATGCACTCACTTCTCATGTGTGACATCTAGTGACGTGTACTTTCCGTCCCGTCACCTTTTTAGATGCTTCTGGTGAAGCTATTGTGTGGATAATTGGTTTACTTCACACTGAACTTACTCATTTGGTCTTCGTAACTAGTCCATTGTCGTAAAGCGCAAAGATTTACACAATCACGGCTTTCAAAAGCACTCTTCTACGCCTCCTCTCTCTCTCTCTCTCTCTCTCTCTCTCTCTCTCTCTCTCGCGCTCTCTC
Source organism: Schistocerca nitens (assembly GCF_023898315.1). Lineage (NCBI taxonomy): Eukaryota > Metazoa > Arthropoda > Insecta > Orthoptera > Acrididae > Schistocerca > Schistocerca nitens. The sequence goes on along the minus strand of NC_064618.1, from coordinate 742,239,846 downwards.
TCTCTCTCTCTCTCTCTCTCTCTCTAATCAATTCAAATGGACCTCTTTCTACACTAGAGTGTATTTGAAATTTATGATTCACTTATTCTGTTCTCCCCAGCGCACGGGGCAGTCCTGACGAGTTGGAAATGTGCTTCAGGATTTTAGTCTCCATCTGCTGTTCACTCCCTCAGCGTATGTGGATGAACACTCTGCCCGATGTTTCTTTTCTTCTTCACGTAAAATTTCCCTCACAGAGGGGTTAACTTCATTTCAATCTGTTCTTATCTTTTCGCGACGACGTAGTGTCGCGAATATTATTCTTTAATTACGAGTCTTTGTACGTTCTTTTCTTTCCAGCGGAATTATTCCACGCTGTATTCTGTTTCCTACGCTAGTTATAACTTTGCATAGGGGATATCGTCAAACCACAGCTATTATCAGTGTTAAAGACGTCATAGCGTATTAGGCCTTTTACTGAAGCTTCTGTTCATGCACTGCCTTACGCAGGTTCACATGTCTGTATTTGAGACTATGTTCCTCCATCGGTTCTTTCATCAGCGCTCAGATTCTCCGCTGTTTGCGTCTTCCGCGCCCGGGGGATTTTTAAAAGCACGTTCCGCTACTACATAATTTTGACAATACTCTACAGTGGGTTGGCAATTACTTATCAAATAGCGTACGTATTCCCTGTTGATATATGATTCCTGTGACGTGATCTGCGATGATGATTGGTGAGCAGCAATTTTCGTAGTCGTCACCTTGTATCTATATTTGTAATAAGAATTACACTTCCTAAGAGCTCAGAGACATCAACGCTGTTGTTAGACTGAAATTAGAAAACTAGATAAGTGTTCGACTGTGACCATTACAGCTTAAATTTAAAAAGAAAAACTGGTGTCTTTAAGCAACAAGAAGAAACGTTGGGTTTCATTTACCATCGATAATGAGGTCTTTGGAGATGGAGTATTAGCTACGGTAGGTGAAATCGACGCTGGAGTGGTTAAAGGCACCATCCCAGCACCTGTGTGGCATATTTTGGGCAAAACATCGATAGTCTGGATCAGAATGGCCGATAAGGAGTTGAGCCCTTTTGTCAGATATACAGGGTGAGTCACCTAACGTTACCGCTGGATATATTTCGTAAACCATATCAAATACTGATGAACCGATTCCACAGACTGAACGTGAGGAGAGGGGCTAGTGTAATTGTTTAATACAAACCATACAAAAATGCACGGAAGTATGTTTTTTAACACAAACCTACGTTTTTTTAAATGGAACCGCGTTAGTTTTGTTAGCACATCTGAACATATAAACAAATACGTAATCAGTGCCGTTTGTTGCATTGTAAAATGTTAATTACATCCCGAGATATTGTAACCTAAAGTTGACGCTTGAAACCTCCGACGTTCAGTTGCGTGTTGTAACAAACACGGGCCACGGTCGGCGAGCAACATCTGCAGGGACATGTTTACGATGACGACCGTGTTAACGAGTATGGCTGTAGTGCACTGTTGTGGTTTGCTCTACCTGTCGCAGTGTCCGCATGTAGCGCTTGCTGCTATTGTTATTCTGCATTCGTCTCCGCACGCAGACCAACTGTAGTACACCGTGTTACCAGACGTCTGTGATAGTGTAGTGTTGTAGGAACTGTGACCATGGTGTATTCGAACTCTGAAAAGGCGGAGATGATACTCATCTATGGCGAGTGTCGACGAAATGCAGCTGAAGCCTGCAGGGTGTATGCAGAACGGTACCCGGACAGAGAGCATCCAACGTGCCGCACATTGCAAAACATCTACCGCCAACTGTATGCAACAGGTATGGTCGTAGCACGCAAACGGGTCCGTAACAGGCCCGTCACAGGAGAAGCTGGTGCAGTTCGTGTGTTAGCTGCTGTTGCCATGAACCCACACATGAGTACACGGGACATTGCGAGAGCCGGTGGACTGAGTCAAAGTAGTGTCATGCGCATACTGCATCGTCACCGCTTTCACCCGTTTCATGTGTCGCTACATCAGCAATTACATGGTGATGACTTTAATCATCGAGTGCAATTCTGTCAATGGGCATTAACAGAGAATGCGTTGCAGTTCTACCTGTTTACCGATGAAGCGGGTTTCACAAACCACGGGGCAGTGAATCTACGGAACATGCATTACTGGTCCGTGGACAATCCTCGCTGGCTCAGACAGGTAGAGCGAGAGCGGCCGTGGACTGTAAATGTATGGTGCGGAATCATTGGCGACCACCTCATTGGTCCTCACTTCATTGCAGGGGCCCAAACAGCTGCAACATACATCGCGTTTCTACAGAATGATCTGCCAACGTTGCTCGAAAATGTCCCACTGGAAACGCGTCGACGTATGTGGTATCAGTATGATGGTGCACCTGCACATTCCGCAATTAACACTAGTCTGACCCTTGACAGGATGTTCGAGGGGCGTTTCATAGGACGTGGAGGACGCATAAATTGGCCAGACCGTTCTCCTGATCTTACACCTCTGGACTTCGTTCTGTGGGGTACGTTAAAGGAGAATGTGTACCGTGATGTGCCTACAACCCCAGAGGATATGAAACAACGTATTGTGGCAGCCTGCGGCGACATTACACCAGATGTACTGCGGCGTGTACGACATTCATTACGCCAGAGATTGCAATTGTGTGCAGCAAATGATGGCCACCACATTGAACATCTATTGGCCTGACATGTCGGGACACACTCTATTCCACTCCGTAATTGGAAACGGAAACCACGTGTGTACGTGTACCTCACCCCTCATGGTAATGTACATGTGCGTCAGTGAAAAAGACCAATAAAAGGGTGTTAGCATGTGGACGTAATGTGCTGTTCCAGTCTCTTCTGTACCTAAGGTCCATCACCGTTCCCTTTGGATCCCTACGTAATTCGGTGCTCTCCGATACACACGATCGAACAGCGGAGGAGTGGTACTCAAGCATCAACTTTAGGTTACAATATCTCCGGATGTAATTAACATTTTACAATGCAACAAACGGCACTGATTACGTATTTGTTTATATGTTCAGATGTGCTAACAAAACTAACGCGGTTCCATTTAAAAAAAAAACGTAGGTTTGTGTTAAAAAACATACTTCCGTGCATTTTTTTATAGTTTGTATTAACCAGTTACACTAGCCCCTCTCCTCACGTTCGGTCTGTGGAATCGATTCGTGAGTATTTGATGTGGTTTACGAAATATATCCAGCGGTAATGTTAGGTGACTCACCCTGTATATACGTTTCAGTAACTACTACATCTCCTTTGGCAAAAGCCTACAGGTATGTCATTACGACTGGTAGCACATCAGTTCTTTTTTTTACAAATCTGAGTATTCTTCAGCATAGTTTTACACCAGACAACTAAATCTGCGGCAGATGGGAATCTACATGAAGTGATTACTTGCCACTGCTCTTCATAATGTCTTCCATCCTATAAACAGAGCTGTGCCTTGTGGTAGCAGAACACACAACTGTTGTTGCTCATCTATGTTAAGGATGACGTGCGTACATAATTACTACGAAATTAATCCTGCGAAAGAAAATTAGTAATGAATTAAATGCTACTGAATAGTGCAGACGATGTTAATCAGTTATTTTCTGTGGCTGTTACTGCGAAATGTATGCTGTGTACCTCAAAACTGTCATCTGAATGGATAAATTTTGATTAGTTTATTGTGAACTTTTTTGTGTGTTCATCTGTATTGTCAGTGGAATATTTGTGCCCGCATGGATGACATTGTATTACGACTTTTTTTTTTAATTACCATGTGCAGAATAAATTAAGTTCTGAAGCAAAGTTTCATCATCACATGTACTCATTATCACAGAAAGCTACGATCAGTTGTGTTGTCACTACTGGCATCAAAGTAATGACATCTGTCTGTTTAGTTGGCGAATTCATGTAATCAGGTATACAGTTGAATTGTTTTTATGCCACATAGGCAGAGAAGTACGATGTAAACACTTGTACCAGTGGCGTATTAGAATGTGAAATGAAGCGTTAAGCTTGAAATATGTGTTTGAAGACAACCAACAGTTGAAAGTGACCAACTGCACGGTTAATAAACAGATCATAGCTTAAAATTGTCAAGGCTTTCGTGGCCACTTGTTGACAAACTACCTTTTGGCTTCTGTCTGAAGTTCTTCTGCCGACGTTTATTTGACGATTTTTCTGACGACCTGCTACCGTTGTCAAAGCTTCAGCCTCCTTTGCTTGTTGTGGACTGAAGTCGAAGTCGCGGCCGTAGATTATATCTACTTGGCACGCCAACGTCTAAGGGCTTTACCGTGATCATTTCTGCTGCGGTTCTCTAGTTGCTACGTGCAACGGTCGTTCGTTGCAGCACGGGAATATAGAATCCGTTCATCTTGAGACTTTCTTCTTTTTTGTTGAATCTATTCTCATATTTATGTATTTCTGTAATTCGTCTGAACACGTGTGTCTTCTCTACAGCAAGAATTTCGGTGTCGGCGAGTTTTACTATGTTGTGGGTCTCACACAACACGCGCTCCTCCACGACCGATTTCTCCATTTACCCCACCTGCACTGCCACTTATGTTTGGTGATCCTGGTGCTGATTGATCATCTAGTCACACTGCGCAAACATGGCGTAAAGAGTGGTTGTAAACCTACAAAGAAGATCAAAGAGTGTCTTAGATCAGCAAAGAAGAAAAGGAATCCTCAAAATGGCTCAAATGGCTCCAAGTACTATGGCACTTAACATCTGAGGTCATCAGTCCCCTAGACTTAGAATTACTTACACCTAAATAACATAAGGACATCGCACACATCCATGCCCGAGGCAGGATTCGAACCTGCGACCGTAGCAGCAGCGCGGTTCCAGACGGAAGTGCGGACGACCTTTGCAAGTAGCAAGTGAAGAACCACAGCGGAAATGACCACGGGAAGCCCTTAGACGTTGGCGCGCCAGGTACATATAATATGCGGCGCCGGCCGTTGCGGCCGAGCGGTTCTAGGCGCTTCAGACCGGAACCGCGCTGCTGCTACGGTCGCAGGCTCGAATCCTGCCTTGGGCATGGATGTGTGTGATGTCCTTCGGTTAGTCAGGTTTAAGTATTCCAAGTCTAGGGGACTGATGACCTCAGATGTTAAGTCCCATAGTGTTTAGAGCCATTTGAGCCATTTTTTTAATATTGGGCAGTGCACTCGACTCCTGTCCACTGCCAGCAATGGCAGGTGAAGCTTTGAGATTGCCAGACACTCGCGCTGGCGAAACTGCAGAAAACTCATCAAACAAACACCGGCCGAGGAACCTGCGACAAAAGTCAACAGGTAGTTTGTCGGGATACAGCCTACTTGGATCATGTTTTCATTCTCGAAATATTCCCTGACCGAGGAGCACAACACGCTACGACTTATGTGTGCAGTTAGCCAGTAACAATGATATTTCACTGAGGGCAATAACAAAATACAACAGTAGTTTCCTGGAACATAAGTCTTCACTACTTTGTTCAGTTTGATGGTCAATCACTGAAGCACTGGAATGTCCTAGCAATTAAACACCGACGTTCCACTGGAATGTCCTAGCGGGTAACACTGATACTTCACGTGGATGTTCGTATGTGGACGAAGTCCCAGGAGGCTGTGAAGTCGGGGATGAGGTCACACGAAGATTGATGGACTACTAGGCATGGTCGGGATTATGAGTAATATAGCTCTCAATTAATCTTTATGTATTTTCTCTTACCTCTCTATAATATTGCCTTCTATTTCGTTTCCCTTGTACAGCCCTTCTATGCGTTCCTTCCACATTTCAGTGAAGAAGAGAATGTGCGATAATGTAATCACAAGACCTGAACAACTGTATATGAGAAGTAAGCTAGGCACACGATAGTGAAGAGATAAATTGTGAGGCCAAAAGCTACGGAAAGGGTTGCGTCATTTGAAATATGCCTTTTAAGTCACCCCAAAGTTGCAGGAAAATGCAGCGTATGCCGCGAGTGTAGAGGAGTCTGTTAGGGACCGGTGTGCAGCGAATACGGCGGTATGTTGCGCGTTAACCGACTCTGAAAGTGAAATTACAACATGTGCAAGACACTTGGGACATAGGATACAGGAGTTTACATAAGAATTCGGGTTTCTGAGTCAGCAGAGTCTATCTCCAACACCGCAATGACTGTCTGAGCCACCTCACAGGATGACCACAAACAAGTTAGACTACGAAGGCTTTCCCCGCGTAATAACTGATAATATTCTTCTCGGGTGTGCAGCCGGAACGTAACGTCATCTTGACACAATATCTCAGCGGTCCATCTAGCCACCATCTTCAGGTGAGAGTGGTGATACACGATCTCGCCGGAACTGACTTCTCAGCGCAAGCGGCGGCCCCTATATAGGCCGCAGAAGGCCCACAATGCGTGCGCGAGAAGGTGCCGTAACTGCCCTCTGTTGTTGTTGTTGTGGTCTTCAGTCCTGAGACTGGTTTGATGCAGCTCTCCATGCTACTCTATCCTGTGCAAGCTTCTTCATCTCCCAGTACCTACTGCAACCTACATCCTTCTGAATCTGCTTAGTGTATTCATCTCTTGGTCTCCCTCTACGATTTTTACCCTCCACGCTGCCCTCCAATGCTAAATTTGTGATCCCTTGATGCCTCAAAACATGTCCTACCAACCGATCCCTTCTTCTAGTCAAGTTGTGCCACAAACTTCTCTTCTCCCCAATCCTATTCAATACCTCCTCATTAGTTGCGTGATCTACCCACCTTATCTTCAGCATTCTTCTGTAGCACCACATTTGGAAAGCTTCTATTCTCTTCTTGTCCAAACTGGTTATCGTCCATGTTTCACTTCCATACATGGCTACACTCCATACAAATACTTTCAGAAACGACTTCCTGACACTTAAATCTATACTAGATGTTAACAAATTTCTCTTCTTCAGAAACGCTTTCCTTGCCATTGCCAGTCTACATTTTATATCCTCTCTACTTCGACCATCATCAGTTATTTTACTCCCTAAATAGCAAAACTCCTTTACTACTTTAATTGTCTCATTTCCTAATCTAATCCCCTCAGCATCACCCGATTTAATTTGACTACATTCCATTATCCTCGTTTTGCTTTTGTTGATGTTCATCTTATATCCCCCTTTCAAGACACTGTCCATTCCGTTCAACTGCTCTTCCAAGTCCTTTGCCCTCTAGCGCAAGTAAACATATAGCGGCCCAATGGTGGAAACAGGCGAAATCGAGATGTCGCTATCAAAAATGAAAAATTATTCCGACGATGAAACACAGACCGTTGCTTTTTAAAGTCTGATAACATCGGGTTCCAAGTCTTACTTGAATGGTAACCCTTAATTCGATTATCAGATAATCGAATCTCTACGGATTCTTTTAAAATACAGTCCCAATAGCGAGATGGAGGGGCAACCATTTGTGTCTCGTCAAACAGGAACCCGGTGTAATCAGACTTTAAAGCCGGAATAATTTTTAATTTGTGATAGCGGTATCTCTACTTCGCCTGTTTCCACCACTGGGGCGCTGTATGTTTACTTGCGGTAGAGGGCAGTTACGGCACCTTCTCGCGCACGCATTCTGGGCCTTCTGCGGCCTATATAGGGGCCGCCGCTTCAGCTCTCCTGAAGATGGTGGCCAGATGGACTGCTGAAATATTGCGTCAAAATGAGTTTATGATCCGGCTGCACACCCGAGAAGAATATTACCACAAACAAGTGTTCGACTCACGGATGTCACGTCGCTTCCACAGAGCCATAAAGAGCAATCGACGATCTATCGCGTCTCAGAACCTCCTATTTGAACGTGGAGCGCCAGAAATCCATTTTCAGCAGGTCGGTCCGGAAGCCAATGCACCGCAACCTATTACAGACACGTGTCTGTCTGCTTTCCAGCTATAGGGATTGGACAAAAATATGGAAACACTGCGAGAAATGGTTGCTTCAACGTAAATTCAGATACTAGGGAAGACTGCTGGTTGCATTGTATCTGATCACGAGCTGCACGTGCGCAATTTCCCCAATACGTTGCAACTGTCAGTCGTGGTCAGAGCGGGGTTCCGTGTAGTTGTGAGAGCATTATGTCGCAGTTAAGTGAATTCGAACCTCGACAAATTGTTGGTGCTGCAAGGATGAGTGCTTTCGTAAACAAGGCTGTGGAAGTGTTTTGTGTCTCAGAAGGCACCATATCGAAAATACATAGCAGACAGGAAAAAGAGGCAAAGCTTCATTCGCTAAGCGACAATATGGACGACAGTGTGTACTAGTGATCGTTACAGACGGTCACTGAAGAGGATTGTGACGAAAAGTCTTAGGACAACTGCTGCAAAAGTCAGTACAGGACAGAATGTCGCAATAGCGAACTTCGTCAGCAGCACAACAACGTGAAGAGAGTTAAATAAGCATGGCATTGGAGGGCGAGATGGAATTCCAGAACCACACGTCATTGATGCAAATGAATGATGCAGAAGAAAGTAGTGCCGAAGACATAGATCATGGAGTATGGAGAAAATGAAGAGCGTCATTTGGTCGGATGACTCTTGTTGCACACGGTTTCCAACTTCTGGCCGAGTTTACGTCCCAACAGTGAAAGATGACGGGGGTCGTTCATGGTCTGGACAACCACTTCGTGGTGTTTCTTGGATCCAGTCGGCACTCAGTAGGGTCGCATTATTATGTGGCCATTTTGGCCAATCAGGTCAGTCAGTGTTTCCCAAGAGTGATGCTGTGTTACAAGTCGACATGGCGCCTGTTCACACTGCTCGTATCATCTAGAAATGGTTTTGTGAACTCCAGCATGAACTGCCGCATTTCCCATGGACACCACAGTCAACAGATCTCAATATTATTGAGACTTTGTGGTCTACTTTGGAGAGAAGGGTGCTTGATCGCTATACGTCTCCATCGTCGTTAACTGAACTTTCAAATATTTTGCAGGGAAAATGATATAAGATTCCACTGAAAACCATACAGGAAACATACAGGACCTGTATTTATACATTCAGGGACGACGGGAAGATGTTACCAATGCCGAAGGTTTTCCTATGCAGTATTATGTATGGTAATTTGTTCTTGGTGTTACGATACTTTTGTCAGTCTCCTGTACAGAATGAGCCAAAAGGAATTTACTTTGGAATGGTATAGAAATGTATTGAGATAATTTACAGATACGGTAGATGTGTCATTTTGTACCAAACAACCTCTAGTTTGATTCATATAGTGCATCAGTTTGCGGGATTTCTAATAGAAAATGAATGAAATGAGGTGGCTCTCAACTACGTACCCACTGACTCGAAATATTCAAAGTTTTGGCTGGTTTCGTTGTCTAGGGGCTGGGATACGTAGTATCCGCATTACAGGCCAAATACTGCTGAGTCTACAGTATACGATAAGAATACACACATGAATCGAATGGTCGAAGGTTTCTATCACTCGGCAGTAGTGAATTATGAATGTAGCATATAAATTTATAAATGAAAGATTGCAATTAAATAAAATCTGCAGGTACTGTCTTTACAACTTTAAATAATGAGTAGTAGAAGTACTTTTGAGAATGTGGTATATTTCTGTAAAACAGTTACTGGTGTCGATGGTCCAGCAATTAAATAAAATATAAGTTGAATAACAGAGAAACAATAGATTCCTACAGCATGTAATTAGTTATGAATAACAACAGAGCTCGCGAGATATTCACTTCTAAACGCACACTGTGTCTTCACTGTAGAAGCCACGCAAATCTCACAAGTGCACAAGTCGGCACTCCAAAGTATTTCTATCTGCCGCGACCGCGCGCAAACCATTCCACATTCTCCAAGTCTCTGCCGCGACCGAGCGTCCGTCACGCCGTCACGTCCAGCACTTTCTGTGTCCTGTCCCGTACCGTCCGTGTCCTGTGTTTTACTGCCCCGAACCCTCCTCCTGCTTCCATCCAGTCTCCCCATTCACGAGCGCTGTGATTGGCTAGAGCGCTCACGCCATGTCTTCAAGCCAACGCACCCACTCTTAACAGAACGAAACACATTGGAAATACTGGATTTATATTTAAATAACTTGAAATTAAGTAAATATTCCTACCGCTGGACCATAAACAAGCTCTAACGCACTTTATTAGATACATAAACAAATTAAATAAACATATATCAAAGGACTAGAACAAAAGGTAGGCCAGTAGCCTAATGTCTCTGTGCCTTCTAAAACACAGTAAATATTTAACAAATTTCTTCATGAATAGTATATATCGGATATAAACAAAGACTTAGATGAATAAATATATTTATAAGCATGCTGCTACCGTTTTTTCGTGTAACTGTGGAGTACTTATGGCCAGAGGCGATCGATAGTAATCGGCCACTTTGACCTCCAATAACTCATGTACTATTCAAGTTACATGCCTGTAATCTATACCAATTTAGGTTTACACAAATATCTTTCTAAAGACATGTCGATCGACGAAATGGGATGAAGCTTTTAGACTGTGGAAATTCGTTGCTGGACGTTACTTGTATAATTTATCGTCAGATACCAAACTTTAAACTAATAAAGATATTGGAAATCTCATTACACCATCTGAATCGTCATACAAATAATAGTAATGTACATGTTTCTTTTTGAGGTATCATGATTCACCTGCCTACTATTAATTTCTATACGAACTGTGAAATGTCTGCCACGATAGTTTTACAATGTCCGCCATCTTTGGCACTCTCGGCATACAAGTCTCTTTCATTGACACAGCGTTACCATGGAATTCCCAGCCGTGCGGCTGCTCGACCCCTCTTGCTTCAGCCAACATCCGGCACCACGTGGTCAGGCTGCCGACTGGCCTGCACCTGCCTTGTGGCGTGTGCGGTGGTCGCCAACTCTGAACGTTACCTAACAAGTTCCCCATTCCACCACCAGGAGTGCCAGAGTGCACAGTTAAAACGGCTACTTTCACTTGTGCGGAGCGTGCTCGCTATGTGTTTTGGTTTCACGAAACGACCTCTACAACAACTGTTCGGCGAAAACTTCGTGCTGAATACTGTAAGGAACCTCCAAGCAGACCTATAATTTACTCTTCACGCAAGAACTTCGCTGAGACAGGTTGTTCACTGTGACATGATAAATGACCAGGTCGCCCGCGTGTTGATCATTATGTCGAATGGGTCACTAGTATTTTGTATCTGGACATGCTTTAAAACTTTTTAATTTCACAGATCGTTGAAGATCACCGAGATGGGATGATTTACTACCAGCAATATGGTGCACCACCTCATTTCCTCACGGAAGATCGAGGTTTCCATCGCTTCCCAGGTCTGTGGACCATCCGTGAAGGGCCAGTCGCTTGGCCACATCGCTCCCCAGACTTGTCACCACTGGATGTCTTTCTCTGGGGTTTCATCAAAGACGGTGTGTATGTTCCTCCCCTACGAAACAATGTAGCCGATGTGAACAATGGCTGTTGCACAAATTAACCAGATTTGCTGCAACGTGGTGTAGGAAGAAATTGATTACCGGTGGGATGTTTGCCGCATCACAAATGGTAATCACATCGAATCAAAATAACACTTGATTATCTTAAATGAAACTTGAGGTATTTTGATACAAAATGAACATCTACCGATTTTGCAAATTATTTCAATAAATTTCTATACATTCCAAAGACGTAAAGTCCTTTTTGACTCATCATGTACTTATTGTCATGTGTTCAAAAAAGGAATTCTCAGTTCTTTTAATAACAATCCATACTGGTGTACCATGATTTTCAATATTCTCAGTTTCTATTGCTGGTGAAAATGCCTTACATTTCTGATCAAGAGCTGCTCCTAAGAAATTAGTAATAATCCAAGCTACACATCTTAATTTAGGGAAGCATTATCGGATACGTAAATAACTTCTCTTCCTACGTTTTATTCCTCAGTTTCTCAATAAATGTAATAGAATGTGTTTCCAAGACACAGTATGTAAATTTGATTTCTGGTCGTAAATTCTGGAAGACAATCAGAGGAACAGCATGCGCTCTGCCTCCACATGTCTCATTAAAGTGAAGTACGTTACCTTCAGAATTAAGCACATTCGCGTTAATGAAGATGAGTGAGAGCCATGTTGCTATGGCGTTTGCTTTAAGAAGATGCACGAGTTCCCCGACTGTAAGGAGTGCCCTCATTTATGGGGTGAATGCGAGAGGCAGCTGGCCTTCCTCTGCCTGCTTTAAGCTGGTTTACCGAAGAAATTAAATGGCTGCCGCGAAATGGTGTCCGGCCGCAAGACAGAGTGCTCGTAATTGGAGCCTCCTTGGGAGCAGAGGAGGGGGCGGTGGTGGTGGGAGGGACAGCTCCGCCTCACGCCATCTCCACGAAGCTTTACGTACTTCGGCTCTCAACCGCAGCGCTACCTGTAACCAAGTCTCCTCAGTAAAACAGCTGTATTCCAGGCGGCATATTCAGTCTTATTGTTTTGTATAAAAAGATTCTGGAAACAAATGAACGTGATGAAATCAAATAAATTCTGACATCAGTGGTGACAAGTGAAAATCTGTGCCGGGCGGACACTCGAACTCTTATTTCCCACTTTACCGAGAGGTCACCTGAACATCTTCGCCTCTCCGAGCTCGCTTTCCATCCGACCCACATTCCCATCTTTCCTCAAAACTTGTTGCTCGCTGCATTACGCCGGATTGCCGTAAGAGTTCAAGAGTGAGAGTCCATCCGCACTGAAGTGATCTTAACGTCGTGCATATTTATATATAGTACCTGCTCTTTCGACAATTCCCAGTTACCACACATGTACAAACAAGTAAACAGTCGGTTATTTTGAAGTTGATTAACAGTACATAAGCGTAATGAAGTTCATTAAAAGGTTTTCAAATTCACTATCTCGGCATTACCACTAAAGTCTCTCATAATTTAAATTATGTTGAGTAGCATACACTGAGTCAAAACATTATGACCACTGCGCATCCTGAGAATGAACTCCACGGGGTGGCGTTGCGGGCGCCTGGCGAAATTGTTGCCCGCCGCGCGCAGGAACTACGACAAACATACATGCAATAATTAGATAATAAAGAAACACTGACGATATAAAACATACTCACTACAGCTTTGAAACAATAGATGACCATTGGCGGGTGACAACGTGCGCTCTAGTACACGGGGCAGGTTTTTATGCGTCACCATGCATATAACCCCCCGAAAAAGAGAGAGATCGGGAGTCATTCTAGAGACGATAGGGGTTGAGAGTGGGGAACTCCACTGACATAAAGGTCTTGGACCTGGGACGGAGTATCTCGGACACAGTGAATTTGTCAACTGATTATGTGATACTGTCGCGACCATTTGTGGAAACTAGTTGAAAGAGAGTGACACCCGTGTAACACAGATCACAACGCTATGCGCAGATGATGATCTGTGGCAGTTTCGCTCTCGTCATTATTTTCTTTTCCTATTTAGTTTAGACTATTTTTTCCGGTTATTTGACTATAGAATGTAAGTATTGGAGCTTTACTCATATATCATATTTCATTAAGAAATGAATCTGCTGCGTAGCATTAGCTGAGCGGTCTAAGGCGCTGCAGGCATGGACTGTGCGGCTGGTCGCAGTGGAGGTTCGAGTCCTCCCTCGGGCATGGGTGTGTGTGTTTGTCCTTAGGATAATTTACATTAAGTAGTGTGTAAGCTTAGGGACTGATGACCTTAGCAGTTGAGTCTCATAAGATTTCACACACACAAATAAATCTGACTAAGTACCTAATACAAATTCGTGTGCCTTTTTTTACTTTTCCAATATTATAGTTTCTCAGCTAAAGAATGAAAACTTTCACCTTGAAGTAATAACAATACATGCAAAATTACTTTCTTTAGGTGTTCTTTTGCATAACACACTTCCCTAACAGGGGCTACGCTCATCCACTCTCGTTAAAAAAGTTAAGTTTGTTTCACCTTCACACAAGTAACTTTTATCATCTTGCGTTTCAGCAATAATGAAGCAGGTAATCACTGATGATGGAAGCCTTTACATCTAAGTTATACTAGAAATACGTTTCTCCGTGACAGTTACTGACTCGCAAACACGACACTGTTATCAACCATAAATCACTTAAATAATCCTTCGCATATTTCCATTAAATAATTGAATTCCTAAAACACTTTTCTTCTACAAACTTACGTAACACTTTCAACTATTAATCCACTTTCTACCAAATTCTTCCTAGTGTTCGCTCAACCTCTCCTAACGGGAATTCGTCACCGACTCTCCTTACGGTTGGAGCATCGAAGTGACGTACATCGATATATCGGATTCAACTACGGAGAATTTTTAATCGCTATTTGTCCAACCAATATACCGTTAACATCGAAATTGTGTGGCGATATAATTGGATATTACTGTTATCACTATTTAACTCATAATACTGAAAATTCAACTTTGCTTTCTTTTTAATACGGAAATATTTACAACATACAAACGATACTTACAGTTTTTTGCTTTGAAGTTCTTAGAGAAGTATTGACAGTTGTCAGATGTGTATTTTCGTAACCTACCCTCAATCGAAAGTACGGTTGGCAGAAATATTGGAAATGTGGAATTTTAAAAAAAAGAAAGAGAATAACTTTAGACAATGAAGAAACTTTCCCAGAATAGTCAGTATAATTGCGAATTCAACCACCAGAGCTGGTAGTAGATAACTTATTCATAACTGGTGTGAAATACATCAACCTTACTTATTCCAGTCTGTATCAGACAACTAGGAAATATTTATCTGTTGTAGTGACTTCAGTTCCAACAGAAAGACTATTTGCAACGGATAGTTGAATGGTTTCTGCTCAAAGAAGTAGACTAAACGCAGAAAATGCCAAACAATTAATTTTTTCATTTGTTTAGAAAATAAGTTTTGGAACATAATTCTTTCATTTTATTTTCCGGTTTATGAGTGAATTTTCCTATTTTTTCATCTGCCATGGACCTTGCCGTTGGTGGGGAGGCTTGCGTGCCTCAGCGATACAGATAGCCGTACCGTAGGTACAACCACAACGGAGGGGTATCTGTTGAGAGGCCAGACAAACGTGTGGTTCCTGAAGAGGGGCAGCAGCCTTTTCAGTAGTTGCAAGGGCAACAGTCTGGATGATTGACTGATCTGGCCTTGTAACAATAACCAAAACGGCCTTGCTGTGCTGGTACTGCGAACGGCTGAAAGCAAGGGGAAACTACGGCCGTAATTTTTCCCGAGGGCATGCAGCTTTACTGTATGATTAAATGATGATGGCATCCTCTTGGGTAAAATATTCCGGAGGTAAAATAGTCCCCCATTCGGATCTCCGGGCGGGGACTACTCAAGAGGATGTCGTTATCAGGAGAAAGAAAACTGGCGTTCTACGGATCGGAGCGTGGAATGTCAGGTCCCTTAATCGGGCAGGTAGGTTAGAAAATTTGAAAAGGGAAATGGATAGGTTAAAGTTAGATATAGTGGGAATTAGTGAAGTTCGGTGGCAGGAGGAACAAGACTTCTGGTCAGGTGATTACAGGGTTATAAACACAAAGTCAAATAGGGGTAATGCAGGAGTAGGTTTAATAATGAATAGGAAAATAGGAACGCGGGTAAGCTACTACAAACAGCTTAGTGAACGCATTATTGTGGCCAAGATAGATACGAAGCCCACACCTACTACAGTAGTACAAGTTTATATGCCAACTAGCTCTGCAGATGACGAAGAAATTGAAGAAATGTATGATGAAATAAAAGAAATTATTCAGATAGTGAAGGGAGACGAAAATTTAATAGTCATGGGTGACTGGAATTCGAGTGTAGGGAAAGGGAGAGAAGGAAACGTAGTAGGTGAATATGGATTGGGGCTAAGAAATGAAAGAGGAAGCCGCCTGGTAGAATTTTGCACAGAGCACAACTTAATCATAGCTAATACTTGGTTTAAGAATCATGATAGAAGGTTGTATACATGGAAGAACCCTGGAGATACTAAAAGGTATCAGATAGATTATATAATGGTAAGACAGAGATTTAGGAACCAGGTTTTAAATTGTAAGACATTTCCAGGGGCAGATGTGGACTCTGACCACAATCTATTGGTTATGACCTGTAGATTAAAACTGAAGAAACTGCAAAAAGGTGGGAATTTAAGGAGATGGGACCTGGATAAACTGAAAGAACCAGGGGTTGTACAGAGTTTCAGGGAGAGCATAAGGGAACAACTGACAGAAATGGGGGAAAGAAATACAGTAGAAGAAGAATGGGTAGCTTTGAGGGATGAAGTAGTGAAGGCAGCAGAGGATCAAGTAGGTAAAAAGACGAGGGCTAGTAGAAATCCTTGGGTAACAGAAGAAATATTGAATCTAATTGATGAAAGGAGAAAATATAAAAATGCAGTAAATGAAGCAGGCAAAAAGGAATACAAACGTCTCAAAAATGAGATCGACAGGAAGTGCAAAATGGCTAAGCAGGGATGGCTAGAGGACAAATGTAAGGATGTAGAGGCTTATCTCACTAGGGGTAAGATAGATACTGCCTACAGGAAAATTAAAGAGACCTTTGGAGATAAGAGAACCACTTGTATGAACATCAAGAGCTCAGATGGAAACCCAGTTCTAAGCAAAGAAGGGAAAGCAGAAAGGTGGAAGGAGTATATAGAGGGTCTATACAAGGGCCATGTACTTGAGGACAATATTATGGAAATGGAAGAGGATGTAGATGAAGATGAAATGGGAGATACGATACTGCGTGAAGAATTTGACAGAGCACTGAAAGACCTGAGTCGAAACAAGGCCCCCGGAGTAGACAACATTCCATTGGAACTACTGACGGCTTTGGGAGAGCCAGCCCTGACGAAACTCTACCATCTGGTAAGCAAGATGTATGAAACAGGCGAAATACCCTCAGACTTCAAGAAGAATATAATAATTCCAATTCCAAAGAAAGCAGGTGTTGACAGATGTGAGAATTACCGGACAATCAGTTTAATAAGCCACAGCTGCAAAATACTAACACGAATTCTTTACAGACGAATGGAAAAACTAGTAGAAGCCGACCTCGGGGAAGATCAGTTTGGATTCCGTAGAAATACTGGAACACGTGAGGCAATACTGACCTTACGACTTATCTTAGAAGAAAGATTAAGGAAAGGCAAACCTACGTTTCTAGCATTTGTAGACTTAGAGAAAGCTTTTGACAATGTTGACTGGAATACTCTCTTTCAAATTCTAAAGGTGGCAGGGGTAAAATACAGGGAGCGAAAGGCTATTTACAATTTGTACAGAAACCAGATGGCGGTTATAAGAGTCGAGGGGCATGAAAGGGAAGCAGTGGTTGGGAAGGGAGTAAGACAGGGTTGTAGCCTCTCCCCGATGTTATTCAATCTGTATATTGAGCAAGCAGTAAAGGAAACAAAAGAAAAATTCGGAGTAGGTATTAAAATCCATGGAGAAGAAATAAAAACTTTGAGGTTCGCCGATGACATTGTAATTCTGTCAGAGACAGCAAAGGACTTGGAAGAGCAGTTGAACGGAATGGACAGTGTCTTGAAAGGAGGGTATAAGATGAACATCAACAAAAGCAAAACGAGGATAATGGAATGTAGTCGAATTAAGTCGGGTGATGTTGAAGGTATTAGATTAGGAAATGAGACACTTAAAGTAGTAAAGGAGTTTTGCTATTTGGGGAGCAAAATAACTGATGATGGACGAAGTAGAGAGGATATAAAATGTAGACTGGCAATGGCAAGGAAAGCGTTTCTGAAGAAGAGAAATTTGTTAACATCGAGTATAGATTTAAGTGTCAGGAAGTCTTTTCTGAAAGTATTTGTATGGAGTGTAGCCATGTATGGAAGTGAAACATGGACGATAAATAGTTTGGACAAGAAGAGAATAGAAGCTTTCGAAATGTGGTGCTACAGAAGAATGCTAAAGATTAGATGGGTAGATCACATAACTAATGAGGAGGTACTGAATAGGATTGGGGAGAAGAGGAGTTTGTGGCACAACTTGACCAGAAGAAGGGATCGGTTGGTAGGACATGTTCTGAGGCATCAAGGGATCACCAATTTAGTATTGGAGGGCAGCGTGGAGGGTAAAAATCGTAGGGGGAGACCAAGAGATGCATACACTAAGCAGATTCAGAAGGATGTAGGTTGCAGTAGGTACTGGGAGATGAAGAAGCTTGCACAGGATAGAGTAGCATGGAGAGCTGCATCAAACCAGTCTCAGGACTGAAGACCACAACAACAACGCGTTAGAGCTTTTTTATTTTTTCCTAGAATTCCTCTATTTATGCGGAAAATAATTTGATTTTTCTCACATTTTTAAATATCATGTGCAAGTATAATTAATCCTACCAAACGAAATATTTCACTTCTATATACTGAAATAGCAGTACTTCTCTATACATAATCGTTGATTTCAATATGAAATGCATAGAAATTTGAAATACATCGGGTATCGATATTTATATTTCGATGTCTCATCTCTAACCCTCTTATACATGCCAAGACAGCGCCTGACCATCAGCACTGGGGCAATGTTGTCGTCATACCCCAAGAGAATGCTCTCTCATAGAAAAGGCGCGCTTGGCTGCTGAAGTTCCAGACGGCAGTGATAAGTATGGAGGACAATATCAACACATGACAACATCAAACACAACGTAGTCCAACAGAATGCGATGCTGTTGTATGCGAAAGTGTTTCAGATCAGACGGTTCAGCACACACTGTTGGTACGAGAACATCGAGATTTGACCGTGGGTCAATGAAAATTTTTAGCCTGGTCGGATGAATCACATTTCACATTACAGCAGATAGATGGCAGTGTTCGGATACGCAATTCATATACATGCAATGATTACAAGATACCGCATATGAGCAAAGCAAGCTGTATTCGGCACGAATGTTTTGTTCTTTTTCTGTTTTGTTTTGTCCTTTTTTAACCCATAAAGATGCTTGGATGAAAGCTTCTATTTCTACAGCAGAGTCATAATGTCTGGCCTCTGAAGATGCTCCAGGATCCTGAAACAGATGGGTGTCCGAGATATTCCATATTTGTCCACTTTTGTCAACATGAATGATCCACGCTCTTCGTTGCGATAGGAAGAAGGAAGGGAGAAAGGTCAGAGTTTCACGTCCAGTCGACGACGAGATCTTCTGAGATGGAGCCCAACTCGGACTGGAGGATGATAGAGAAAATCGGCCGTCTCCTTTAAACGGCACCATTTCGGCAGTCGCCTTAAATGATTTAGCGAAATTATGGAAACCTAAATCTGGACGGCTGATCGAGGATTCGAACCATCGTCCTCCAGAATGTGTCCAGAGTCGTACCACGACACCATGTCGCTCGTTCGCTGCCCTAAAGATTGGAGACCAGCTTGAGCTGGGCAAGTGTCCATTTGCGCAACGTGCTTAACATAAAACTTAATAGAAATTCTCCGGCCCTTGGTACCTTGTCTGCTTTCAGCAATTCCAGGGCCCGGCGAAATTTCTATTAAATTTTACGTTAAGTACGTTGCGGAAATGGAGCCTTGGCCAGCTCATGTTTGTGGAGAGTATCTAGTGCAGCGAACGAGCGAGATGGTATCGTAGTATAGTGGGATGCTTGTATCAATACCATTTGTGAGTCTACAAGGCGGTGTCGTCATGCACGAATATATTTTTAAATTATGAATTGCATAATTCGCCTTTCAGTCTGCTGGATAGACCGTTGGGCGCGTTCGTTGATTTATATATTGTAAGAACGTCCTAGGATTTTCGCCATTACCTGACTGTTGAAATTTTCGTGGGCTTTGCATGGATATAGGAGCTGCCATTAAGTTTCCCAACAGTCCCTTTTATAGCGACAGTTTAGTTAGAAACTT
Organism: Schistocerca nitens; assembly: GCF_023898315.1. Classification (NCBI taxonomy): domain Eukaryota; kingdom Metazoa; phylum Arthropoda; class Insecta; order Orthoptera; family Acrididae; genus Schistocerca; species Schistocerca nitens. The sequence goes on along the minus strand of NC_064618.1, from coordinate 742,220,045 downwards.
GTGTTCCAGTCTCCTAATGGTACCATAAAACCAAGGTGGCTCTTTGCCGTATATTACTATTTATTTGTCCCATTATCTATATAGCAGTTTATGGCCTATAACCACCATTGATATGCATTTGTCTGATTAGATATAGTCTTCAGTTCGTCTTTTAAGTAGGTTGTTAGTGAACTTCAGTTAGATCAAATACAAAACTCTTTTAGCCTTCGTGACAACTTCAGTAGTAGCAGTAAGATCTATTTCATCGGTGAGTCTGTCTGCAGTGAAGAAAAATATTTCTCTAGTATGTTGCCTGCCATACTGGTTGTCCAAGTCAGTAGTCAGCCAATATTATCAGTCTTGCTTCTTTAAGACTGCTTGTCCGCTGCATTTCGTGATGTATCCGTAGTTTTCCCAACCGATGTTTTATACAAAACTCTTGAAAAAGTAATGTATTCAAGACTAGCATCACATGTTTGTAAATATGAAGTACTGAGAAAATATCAGTTTAGTTTTCAGAAAGGTTATTCAATAGAAAATGCTGTATATGCTTTCAATGATCAAATATTAAATGCTCTGAATAACCGAACATCACCCATTGGGACATTTTGTGACCTCCCAAAGGCTTTTGACTGTGTGAATTATGAAATTCTTCTAGATAAAGAAACTGGAAGCAGTCTTGATCGCTTAACTTCTTTAATGGTGACCGGTTTCGATCTTTTTATCAGATCATCTTCGGACTATAAATGTCTGCCGGAGGCGGTGGCTCATGGCAATCCTGTTGTTTGTGGCGCCAACAAGAGGATTGCCATGCGCCACTGTCTCCAGCAGAAATTCATGGTCCAAAGATGATCTTATAAAAATATCGACACCTGTCACCATTAAAAAAGTTAAGCGATCATGACTGCTTCCAGTTTATTTATAATAATTACAGATTGCTGTTTTCCTATATAAGAACTATGTTCTTTAAAATATTCTAGATAAGGATAAGTACTTCATAGATAGTTTAATTCATATTTAACTGGAACAATGCAGTAGGTAGAAATTAATTGTGCAGATAATCTTCTAAAACTCAACACAGTCCTCTAACTGGGGAGGTATTAAGAATGGTGTCCCCACAGGGTTCAGTCTTGGGTCCCTTGTTTTTCTTAGTATATATTAATGACTTGCCACTCTATATTCATGATGATGCAAAGGTAGTTCTTCTAGCTGATGATACAAGTGCGGTAATCACACCCGAAAAACAAAAATTAGCTGAGGAAATTTTAAATAATGTCTCTCAGAAAATTATTGTTTCTCTGTAAATGGACACTCATTACATTGTGAGAAAGCACAGTATATACAATTATTTGCAGTAAATGGCATAACACCATTGATAAATATAGACTTTGCGCATAAGTCTGCTGCTGAGGCAGAATATTCAACATTTCTTGGATGGCATAGATGAGAAACTGAGTTGGAAGGAACACATAGATAATCTGCTGAAACAGTTAGGTTCAGCTACTTATGCTATTAGGATTATTGCAAATTTTTGTGATAAACGTATCAGTAAATTAGCCTACTATGCCTATTTACATTCACTGCTTTCATATGGCATCATATTTTCGGGTAATTCATCATTAAGAGAATAAGTGTTCATTGCACAAAAGGATGTAGGCAGAATAATAACTGGAGATCACCCGGAGTCACCTTGCAGATATATACACTCCTGGAAATTGAAATAAGAACACCGTGAATTCATTGTCCCAGGAAGGGGAAACTTTATTGACACATTCCTGGGGTCAGATACATCACATGATCACACTGACAGAACCACAGGCACATAGACACAGGCAACAGAGCATGCACAATGTCGGCACTAGTACAGTGTATATCCACCTTTCGCAGCAATGCAGGCTGCTATTCTCCCATGGAGACGATCGTAGAGATGCTGGATGTAGTCCTGTGGAACGGCTTGCCATGCCATTTCCACCTGGCGCCTCAGTTGGACCAGCGTTCGTGCTGGACGTGCAGACCGCGTGAGACGACGCTTCATCCAGTCCCAAACATGCTCAATGGGGGACAGATCCGGAGATCTTGCTGGCCAGGGTAGTTGACTTACACCTTCTAGAGCACGTTGGGTGGCACGGGATACATGCGGACGTGCATTGTCCTGTTGGAACAGCAAGTTCCCTTGCCGGTCTAGGAATGGTAGAACGATGGGTTCGATGACGGTTTGGATGTACCGTGCACTATTCAGTGTCCCCTCGACGATCACCAGTGGTGTACGGCCAGTGTAGGAGATCGCTCCCCACACCATGATGCCGGGTGTTGGCCCTGTGTGCCTCGGTCGTATGCAGTCCTGATTGTGGCGCTCACCTGCACGGCGCCAAACACGCATACGACCATCATTGGCACCAAGGCAGAAGCGACTCTCATCGCTGAAGACGACACGTCTCCATTCGTCCCTCCATTCACGCCTGTCGCGACACCACTGGAGGCGGGCTGCACGATGTTGGGGCGTGAGCGGAAGACGGCCTAACGGTGTGCGGGACCGTAGCCCAGCTTCATGGAGACGGTTGCGAATGGTCCTCGCCGAAACCCCAGGAGCAACAGTGTCCCTAATTTGCTGGGAAGTGGCGGTGCGGTCCCCTACGGCACTGCGTAGGATCTACGGTCTTGGCGTGCATCCGTGCGTCGCTGCGGTCCGGTCCCAGGTCGACGGGCACGTGCACCTTCCGCCGACCACTGGCGACAACATCGATGTACTGTGGAGACCTCACGCCCCGCGTGTTGAGCAATTCGGCGGTACGTCCACCCGGCCTCCCGCATGCCCACTATACGCCCTCGCTCAAAGTCCGTCAACTGCACATACGGTTCACGTCCACGCTGTCGCGGCATGCTACCAGTGTTAAAGACTGCGATGGAGCTCCGTATGCCACGGCAAACTGGCTGACACTGACGGCGGCGGTGCACAAATGCTGCGCAGCTAGCGCCATTCGACGGCCAACACCGCGGTTCCTGGTGTGCCCGCTGTGCCGTGCGTGCGATCATTGCTTGTACAGCCCTCTCGCAGTGTCCGGAGCAAGTATGGTGGGTCTGACACACCGGTGTCAATGTGTTCTTTTCTCCATTTCCAGGAGTGTATTTAAGGAATTCAAGATATTCACAGCACCTTTGAAATACATAGATTCACTGAAGAAATTTGTTATTACTAACTCATCCAATACAAAAATAATAGTGAAATGCGTGGTTACAAAACTAGAGGAAAGGATGATCTTCATTATTCTGTGTTAAATCTGTCTTTGCCACAGAAGGGGGTGAATTATGCTCCTACAAAAATCTTTGGTCATTTGCCAAATAGCGTTAAAAGACTGACAGACAGACAACCAACATTTTAAAAAAATTAGAAGAATTTCCGAATGACGACTGCTTCTACTCCATATAAGAAGTATAAGATATGAAGTAGTAAGTGCTATTTTACGTGCAGGGTGGCTCATTGACAGTGACCGGGCCAAATACCTCACGAAATTAGCACCAAACGAAAAAATAAGAAGAACAAATCTGTTCGAGCGTGATGGGGGAAAACAGATGGCGCTATGGTTGGCCCACTAGATGGAGCTGCCATAGGTCACATTGATAGAAACTGCATTTTTAGATAGGTATCCTCATTTTTATTACATGTTCATATAGTACATAAATAAATATGAATGTTTGATTTGGAACATTGGTTTCGCTTTGTGATGGATGGCTCTGTAATATTCCAACACTTATATAATAAGCGTCACCCATTTAGATGAACAGTTGGTAACAATGTGTTTTTTTTTAATTAAAACACAAAAAGTTGTTACGTTTGGACTATATTTCTGTTGTTCCAACGTGATAAATTTACTTTTGTGACCTTATCATAAATTATGGGAACGCATGCTGTTACTGCGTGAGCAACCGTAATAACCTCATTAATGTAATAAATGCTCAACATTATGTCCTTCAACTTCAATGTATTTGGCAATACGCGTAATGAAATTCCGCTCAACATCGAGTAGATTGCCTTCAATAATTGTAGCACATGCACTGACAATTCGCCGACGCATATTCTCAGGCGATGTCTGTGGATCACCGTAAAAAATATCTTTCAATTTTCCTCAAAGAAATAAGTCCGGAGATGTAAAATCCGGTGAACGTGTAGGCCATGGTATTGTGTTTCTACGACCAATCAACCTGTCATTAAATATTGTGTTTAATACCGCTTCAACTGTACGCATGCTATGTGCCAGACATCCATCATGTTGGAAGTACATCGCCATTCTGTTATGCAGTGAAACATCTTGTAGTAACATCGGTAGAACATTACGTAGGAAATCAGCATACATTGCACCATTTAGATTGCCATCGATAAAATAAGGGCCAATTATCCTTCCTCCAATAATGCCGCACCATAGATTAACCCGCCAGGGTCCCTAATGTTCCACTTGTCGCAGCCATCGTGGATTTTCCGTTGCCCAACAGTGCACTTTATGCCGGTTTACGTTACCTCTGTTTGCGAATGACGCTTCGTCACTAAATAGAACTCTTGAAAAAATAGTTTTCGGATCATAATTTATTTTGTGCCCAGGGGCAAAAATTTGCAAGACGTTCAAAATCATTGCTATGCAATTGCTGGTGCATAGAAGTATGGTAAGGGTGAAATGTATGATGATGTAGAATTCTCGAAACCGACGTTTTTCAGATTCACAATTCCCGCTCAGTTTGTCTGCTGCTGATGTGTGGATTAGCCTCAACTACAGCTGAAACACTTATTTGGGCATCTTCATTTGTTGCAGTTCTTGGTTGCGTCTTCTTCTTAGCTAAACACTTCCGGTTTCTTTCAATACATTAACTACCCGACTAAAGATCCGGACATTTGGATGCTGTCTGTCAGGATAACGATCAGCATGCACAGCACAAGTTTGTTGGGCATTTTGATCACAATAGCCAGAAATAAACGCCATATCTACCTTTTCTACAACTGTTAAACATTCCATTTTAACAAGATTACGTCTTCCGCGTAATTATTATGACTGGACAAGAGTATTATCACACCGGATTTAAATAATGAATTGCACACAGTGCTATCGGATGTGTTGCTACGTTTATGAGAATATTACAGCGCCATACATCACAAAGCGAAACAAAAGTTCCAAATCAAACAGTCCTATATTTTAAAAACATGCAGTTTCTATCAATTTGACCTATGGCAGCGCCATCTAGTGGCCCATCCATAGCGTTATCTGTTTTCCCTCGTCACGTTCGAACAGAATTGTTCTTCTAATTTATTTTCGTTTGTTGCTAATTTCATGTGATATTTGGCCCGGTCACTATCAATGGACCATCCTGTAGATGTGAAGTGGTAACTGTAATATATATTCATTCATCTATTTAATAGAAAGAGTACTCATTCAGAAATTCCTTTAGTGTATTTTTAAATAAATAAATAATAGATTTCTAATCCTATTTGGCAATTGACCAAAGATTTTTGTCGCCACATAATTTACCACTTTCTGTGCTACAGTCAGATTTAACCCCGAATAGTGAAGATCATCCTTTGATCTAGTGTTGTAGCTATGCACTTCGCTATTATTTTTGAATTAGGATGGGTTATTAATACAATATATATATATATATATATATATATATATATATATATATAATTATTATTGGTGTTTTGCCCTTTAAAAGCGCAGTTGGGCTAAACTACATGGCCAATTCCTATTGCTGCCTCCTTTGCTGCGCAAACTTCCCTCATTCACTCACTGTGTTTCTGTTTCCGGTCCTCTGTCCATGTTTCTTGTCGGCTTCGTGTCTTCGGCTTTATCTCGGTTGCCTTTTTGGTTGCCCATATTTCTTTCATCTTCCAGCTGTGATCTTGTTTGCGTTCTTCGGTCTATTTTACGCCTATTCGTTTGTCACAGTGTATCTCATGTAGATTACTTTTCTTCATGATGTTTCTGAATTTCATTTTGTTGTTTATTGTGTCTGGTGTATATATACATATACGTAGTGTAATGAAAACTTATGTTAACTTGACACGTTCCACATCATTACGAAATGTCATATTCATGATCCATGGAACAAGTGGTAATGTAATGTAATGTCAGCCTGTGCTGCTACAGTATATTCGGAGTACTTCCGTGATATCAAGATTCAGTTATCTTTAAAGAGATCTGCGACAGGTGTGAGTGAATCTGGTAGAAAGATATGTTTACTTATCTAAATCCAATGGCCCCGATTGTCCATATGAGCTGGCAATTGGAACTATTTAGGATCTCTCTAGACTCAATGTTTCTGCTTGTTGTTATGAACGTTTATGGAGAGTCCGAAACAGTTTCCACCTCATGCAGATAATATTCTGATTATGTATCTCAGATTCGAACCAATTCTCAATCCTTAGTATGGTACAGGATGCCTACTTCAGCTAGAGAAATGTATTTAGGGACACTGCAGCGAGTACTCTAGAAGTTAAATACAAGTACAGTAAAATTCTTAGTCAGTGCGTCATCGATCCGATCTGTTATAGTTATTGCGTTATCTGATACTGGTTTTTCTATTGAGCTTCTTGGAGCTTCTCCAAACCTTGTAAACTCCCCACAAAATTTTTAAAATTAAATAAATATTATTTGGTTAATGATTCTAATTTTTGTGTAACCTCACAACAAAACTGGTTCCCATTTATAATCTCCGTGCAGAAATGCATTCACATTTAATGTACCCACAAAATTCTTTTCTCATTTAATGTAAGCTCGAAACAGAAAAATTCCTAAACCCCGAAATAAAAAAAAAATAATTCAGTAACCTGGTAAATTTTAGGACGACAGCAGTGCTGCGTCATGGCCCTGTAAGATCATTCTGAATAAAAAAGCAAAAATTCTTACCTCAATAAAAACGGCGAATATATCTGCTCTTACCTAAAAAAATTTCGGCACAGCTCCGTGCAATGCTGGCCTATACATTTGAGATTCGTGAAAGGAATGATCATGGGTTGGATAAATTCTTTAAATTGTAATGGATGCTTTAAAAAAATTACTTTATATTACAAAAATTATTATTAGGGCATTTTTAAAACATTTGGATGACAGTTCACATACATTACTAGATATGCGCGACACTGCTTCTTTACCTTATACAATAATACTCCGCCTCCAGATTCCCGACCAGAGCAGACTGCAGACAAGCACAGACTTGCGACTAGCAACAACTTACTGCTAGAGCTACACAGTTCCTACTCAGTCAACACTGCTCTCTGGTCAGCGACTCTCCTATACCTTGCATATCGCAGGCAGCGCATACCCCTTACATAACCCTCCACTAGGGGGGCAAAAATTTGGCAGCGATGGTGAGTCAATTGGACTTGCCATGAGCAACAAATTTTTCTTAATTAACTAAGTTTACAGTCACAGAATATATACATATATATAAGTGCAGAACATGGAATGAAATATAGTGCACATGCACTGAGTACAGAACATATCAAGCAGTGACAAAATGTATACGCAATAAGTACAAATCATATTAACAAATGACATAAAGTGCACACGCACTGTATATATATATATATACCATTTTACAAGAACTAGGATAGGAAAGGGAAGGATTGCATCATGGTTGTAGCACAGTAGGTTGCACGTAGCTGCACTAAAAGTCCATATCTTTCTACAGAAGCACAACACCAAGTGAGAGAATCTGAAGTTCTCTTCCCTGAAGTATTAATCAGTGTAGCCAAGACACTGAAATGTCGTATGAATATTCAATGTTATCATTTTGGTAGTACATTAGGTACACCAAACAGTGGAACCATAATAACATCTCCATTGTTCAAGGCTATGGACAGCATGTCGTGTCAACACCACGTTCTTGTAAGGTACACCAACGTAGAATTAGTGCAAAAACCAAATATAGTGCTCCATGATCATGAGGATAGACAGGACAAACGGATATTGCAGTAATTTCTGGTAATTAGGTCAGAAGGTGAAGGACATTAAGTCTTATGCCAGTCATCATTGAGAATTACACTAGTCTATCAACTGATTTGAGTAATTGGTGGCACTCATCGTCTAGTTACTGAACATTTCTGTACTATGTATGAAGTATTACAGAATAATGTTCATAAGTCATCTGATTATAGTGAACATTGGCACTCATTGGCCAGTTACAAACCATTTTTATGCATTATTCAGAAGTGATCATTCAAAACAAGAGTTAATTAATGGCATACTATTTACATAATTCAGCTAGTTATAGTAATCATTGGCACTCATTGGCCAGTTACAAAACATATGGCAAGTATTGAATATTACAAAACATTTTTCATCATTCAAGTGACATATGACATATTTAAAATAATTATTGCCACTCATTGATCAATTACAAACCATCAGAAGTCATCAGTCAAAGTGAGAGTTAGTTACTAGCATAGCATTTATAGACTATAAGAAAAATATTATTTACAGAAATTATTGGCATAGCATGTATGCATTATTACAAAATATCATTCATTATTACTCAGAACTCATCATTCAAGTGACATATGACATTTTTAAAATGTAACACTCTGTAACTATTACTCAAAGTCTGTGATTAGAAAACATCATTCAGTATTACTCAGAACTCTCTTAAACTGGTAGCATTATTTGGGACTGGTAATACACTTTTTTGTGCTAGCAATGCATTGCGTTGGGATTGATAATTAATTGCTGGGGATAACAATATTTGCTTTTGACTTATTGCTGCAAATGAGGATAGATAACGTCATTCATCATGAGTCAGCTGTATCAAGGTTATGAAACAAGTAGAGTATATGTGATCACATTCATGAATGACACACACAAATGGGTAAAAAATGCAAGTACTAGAACAGGTTTAATGACCAACTGCTTATAGCACATTAATTTCATGTATAGCTTCTCCTGGAAAAAATACAAAATGGACTATTAAGCTGAAAGAAGAAACGCATATTATGCTGAAAAGTAGTGAACTTCGAATTAACAGGTAATGAAACGTGTACTCAACATGTATGTACTCTAGCTGTCCTTTCCAAAACATTCAGTCATTATACCATGCGACATAAGACATACTGTCAAAACGAACTGCAACAAATACTTAAATAACTACATAGCATTTCTTAACTAACAGTAAATATATATAAACGTCATCATTATTCTCATCTGCAAATAAAAACTTAAAAGTGGTGCGTTAAGTGGCCATATAAAATTCATCACTATCATCACCTGCAAAGAAAAACTTCATTATTCATATTAGCATAACTTCATTACTATCATCACCTGCAAAGAAAAACTTCATTATTCATAGTACCATATACTTCATCACCATTCATCATCATTCATTATCATCTGAAAAAAAGACACTTCATTATTCATTATTCAAATTACAATTTACTTCACACAACTATTCATAGTATAGAGTTTCTTATTTCTAGCATATTTCATCACTAAAACTAAGATGTGTAGTTCTGTCTGACAGCCTGCATCAATCGCCTCGTATTCTGAAAGAAAAATTAGTTAACACCGCTATCATACGATGTGTATAGTATATTCTTGTTAATGCTTGTTAATTCTGATACATTTACTCTTCGTGACGAGGTATTGCATCTTCTTTCGTTCATTCCGAAGGTGAAATTCCCATTTCATAGTAATCCACTGTGGTTTGTTTCATTTATTTCTTTTACACGTTATCGCTTTCTGAAAATTATGAACAATGATTAATGTCTTGCATTTAAATCATATACCTATTAAATAAAAACTGGTTTCTAGTGATATAATTGAGCATACAGCATAGCATGACAGAAAACATATTATGTCAAAAACATAGACAGTGTTCAGGTGCAAAAATGAACACAGAATATCATAATGTAGTAGCAAAAAATTGTAAAATAGTCACGATGTTGAGATATCATATGGCAAAATGTCAAAGTCAACTGGTGTTTGTTATATCTTAAAGATTTCGTAGTGCATACAAACAAAACAGTAAAACAATCATACATACACGGAAAATGGAAAATGTACACGGTCTGATATATAACGACAAGAAAAGCGACCTGCTAACCTTACCTTGCCGGGCACATGCCAAGAAAAAATATGATAATCATCAGTAAGTAGTCACATAAATATAATTGCATCATTGGTCACATAAAAATCAGAAAATAGCATTACAGTGTGATAAATGATAAAGTATGTTCATTCAATAAAGGGTTTAATATTGGACGCATGGTGATTGCCTTTACTTTTTCTGGTTCTCAGAGTTTCGACGTGTACTACATTGGAGTGAGGAATGCTGCGAATTCGATATGGACCTGCGTATAGAAGTTCAAATTTACTACATCTACTCTTTCTTCTGTTAGATAAATAATGTGTGCGTACTAATATCTTCTGTCCAATGTGAAAGTCACGGCGTGTACAAACCTGTTTTTGCTGTCTTCTCCGGCGCTCTGCGGCACGTTTGATGTTGTTCAGCGCAATGTCAATTATGTCATGGTGTCGTAGTCGACGAGATGTAGGAAAGGTTACTAATTCTTTAATTTTATTAGGTGGTTCATCATTTTTCAGTATAACAGTCGGAGACAGCATAGTAGATTCATTTGGTATGTAATTAATTACATCTTGGAATGAGAGTATGTGTGTGTCACAATCAATATGTTTTTTATGGCAGTATATTCTACATAGTTTACCAATTTCTTCCATTAGTCGTTCACAAGGGTTCGAAGAAGCATGGTATTTGGATATATAGATCGGAGAAATGTTTCTAGCTCGTAACATACGTGTCCATATAGCAGATCGAAACTGTGATCCATTGTCGGAAATTACTTTCAATACATGCCCTACATGGAATAGAAAATGTTTTACAAATGCTTTCAAAACAGTTTTAGCAGTAGCTTTGCGTAACGGAGTGAAGGTAACAAATTTTGAAGTGAGTTCAACAGCGACAAAGATGTAGCAAACACCTCTAATAGTTCTGGGAATCGGACCAAAAATGTCTACAGCAGCCATGTGTCTCAATTTAACAGGTACAATGGGATGTAACGGAGGAATATGTGAAGTCGTATCTGACTTAGCTTTCTGGCAGATATTACATGACGCTAAAACTCGTCGAATACGTTTCTCCATGTTGGTAAAATAACAGTTCTGTCTCAGTATTAGAAAACATTTTCTGGCTCCATAATGTGCGTAACTTAAATGAGTATACCAAATTAATTTGTTAACAAGCTCGTCAGGAATGCATAGTAACCAATTGTTGCTGTCAGGGTGATAGCGGCGAAACAGAATATTATTGCGTACAGTGTAATGGTTTCTAATGGTAACATTATTCCTATCTTGCCAAAGGTGTTTAATTTCATTCCACTCGTTGTCTTTACTCTGCTCTTGCGCTATGTCTCGTAATGACGACGAAATGAAATTTTCAAATGCAGCTTGTTGAACATACATGACGCTGAAATTTCCTTGGCAGAAGTTGGTTGCGATGTCTTGCTGATTGTTGCTGAGAGAACGGGATAGTGCGTCTGCTACAATATTTTGTGTGCCGGGAATGTGAACAATTGTAAAATTAAATTCCTGTAAATACAGTTTCCATCTGCTTAATCTGTCGTGTGTAAATTTAGCGGAAAGTAAAAACTGTATAGCTCGGTTGGTAGGACATGTTTTGAGGCATCAAGGGATCACAAATTTAGCATTGGAGGGCAGCGTGGAGGGTAAAAATCGTAGAGGGAGACCAAGAGATCAATACACTAAGCAGATTCAGAAGGATGTAGGTTGCAGTAGGTACTGGGAGATGAAGAAGCTTGCACAGGATAGAGCAGCATGGAGAGCTGCATCAAACCAGTCTCAGGACTGAAGACCACAACAACAGCTCTATGATCTGTGTAAACGGTAGTGTGTCTTCCATAAAGAAAATGCCGAAATCTCGTAAATGCCCAAACAACACATAATGTTTCAAGTTCTGTAACAGAATAATTGCGTTCAGCAGGTGACAGAATGCGACTCGCAAAGGCGATGTTTTTAATTACTGTAGTGCCATCTTCTTTAATTTCCTGAAAAATGTGTACGCCTAAAGCGGTGTTAGATCTGTCGGTGGCAATGGAAAAATTTCTAGTAAGATCTGGGTGCGATAAAAGTGGTGCATTCAACAAAGCTTGTTTCAGGATCACAAATTCAGAATGTGCTTGCCTATCCCAGGACCAAATAGTGTTTTTACCCGTCAATTGACATAATCTAGGGGTGTCTAAAGCAGAGTAATGAATAAATTTACGAAAAAAGTTAATTAGACCCAGAAAGCTGCGTAGTTGTTTCTTCGTCGTAGGAACAGTAATGTCACGTAAAGCTTGAAGTTTTTCCGGGTCAGGCGCAATGCCTTCTGCTGAAATTACATGTCGAAGAAATTTTATAGAAGTTTTGCCAAAGTGCGATTTACTGAGATTAACTGTGACTCCTTGTGCACGAAAAGTTCGTAACAGTTGTTCAAGAATCAGATTGTGTTCAGACCAGTTAGCTTCTGCAATAAGAATGTCGTCTACATACGTTGTGATTCTGTCTTTAAGTTCTGTCGGAAGTATAGTATTCAAACCGCGAATAAATTCTGCTGAAGAAATAGTTAAACCGAACGGTAATTTACAAAATTGATAACAGTCACCAAAACAGAGAAAAGCCGTGTACTTTCTGCAGTCCGGATGGAGTTGAATTTGCCAAAATCCCGATTTCAAATCTAATGTGGAATAAATAGCAGTACCATGAAATTTCTGTAGAAGTTCTTCTAGTGTCTGTGGGCGATCTGTTTCATTAATAATAATGTCGTTGATGTGACGCGAATCAATTACGAGGCGAAGTGAACCATCCTTTTTCTTAACAATATGGAGCGGGTTTATGTACGGACTAACTGCCGGTTCAATAATTCCTTGGTCAAGCATAGCTTGCAATTCTTTCTTAGCTTGTTCTCTGTGAATATACGGAATGGGATAATGTTTGGCTTTAAATGTGTCGTGCTGTTTAACTTGAAATTCATACATAAAACCGGACATAGTACCAGGAACGTTGTCAAAAACTGGAGCTTGCTGTAAAAGAATTTTGCGTAGTTGCGTGCGTTCGTCGTCTGTATTTTCACTGCTCTGTTTAACTTTATCAGAAATCATCTGTATAACGTCATAGTCGGCTTCGTCTGGAGTATTATAGTTGTGTACGTACATATCTGTGAACAATGTGAAATGACAGTCTATGTCACGTGATGCGGAAATGGCCTCTGTACGATTAATTGTTTGTTCTTCTGCAGATAAAGAGCGCTGAAATTCTAAAGCCAGTTGTACATTTTCATCCTTTAACATTAAATAGGAGTTTTGAAAGTCAATAATTGCGCCGTGTTGTACCAGAAAATTCGTACCTAAAATAACATCTGTCGTCAATAAGGGAACAATCCAAAAATTTGAGTGAAATGTATGACCTGCAATACAAAATGATAAATGTGTCTGTAATTTTACATCTACTCCTTTACTAGATACTGCTCCTTTTACTTTAGTTTTGCCTAATGGTAACGTAGGATAGGTATTCTCTTTATTACATTCGTTGAAAGTTTCCTCATTTATAACTGACATAGGTGATTCAGAATCGATTACTGCTGAAAATTTGGATGATCCAATCTTTACTTCAATGACAGGGTGTGAAATGGTTTTTTGAATAACTGATCTTTCCTGCAAAAGAGTGTCTCGGATGTCGTCAGAAGTAATAACATTTTCGTGAACAAGATTCTGCGTGTCAAAAGCATTGCTTGCGTTACTGGAAGATGCAACCTGTACTGTATCTAATCAAATTCTATCTGACGTGCTATTATTTTCGGGGGGATGCTGTGGCATTTCCACTGTTTGTACTGTTCTGTTATTTCGTCCTGACGTATTACGTTCGGGATGATATCTACTGTCTGGTTCATTCATGATAATATGTTGTTGCGGATGATTTTGCTGCTGGTAAGACCGACTGTTATTAAACGTACGCTGAAAATTGTGCTCATTACTTTTACGTCTGTCATGATAGTTATTTCTATACGGTGCATTGCGATAGGAATTGAAATGGTGTGTTTTCTGTACGTACTGATTTCCTTGTTGCTGTGCGTTACTATTTGTTGGAGCTGACGCTATACGTGTAGGCGGCGAAACATTAAAGCTTGGTTGACCTTGCAGACTGCATTGTTGGTTAGGTATGCTAACCGGCTGGATTTCATGCTGTTGCGGTGAAAAACGTCTATTGTTACCATAATGTGATTCCTGTTGCTGATAATTTTGTACATACTGATGATTAAGATTTTGTTTGTTATTAAAATTACGGTGATAGTTCTGGAGTGTCTAATGAAAATTGTCACTTTCGGTAAAATTTGTCATATCGGGTTTTCTTTACTCATTTCTAAATCCTAGATAGATCGATAGTTGAAGAGTTGTTTTGATAGATATAAAGGATAGTAGAAGAGAAGGCAGCAATGCAGAAAACTAAAGATGAAATAGCACTACTACAGCTCGGGGCCCTGTGCACGCTACGGCACTTATTCATTGAAGCGTAATGAATCCCCTGAGGTCTCTTACGCGCTGCAAATAAATTTTAGTTTGTGCATTACAGGCAATGCCGGCGAAAATTCGAAAGCAAATTGTTGTATCCAGTTCAATTCTAGTTTCTGCATTACAGGCCAAGCTGATGAAAATACAAAAGCAAATTGTCGTATCCAGTCCAAGCGATGTATTTGTGTTCTGTCATTTATAAATACCTTAGATTTTTTTACGGATAAAAATTGCTTACAATCAACGTTATCGTCTCTGAATATGTAAAAAGGTTCAGGATTGAATGAGAATCTATTTGTCTGTGTCTGTTCGGATTCTAAGTCATGTAGTCTCTGCAAATTACTTAAATAATACTGGCTGTGTAAGTCTGACAAATGTTCGCAAACTGGCGTATGCTGTGATGTGTTAAAGGCTGAAAAATTTTTCATCTCTGTGATTCTTGAGTTTCTCCCGGCGTATTTGATAATCAAAATATCCACGGGTGTGCTGCCGGTCTATAGTGTCCAACGGGCACAATATTTCGGCGATCATACATGTCGCCATCATCAGATGAACTGACGGACTGAGCTCCTGTGAACGTGCCGGCACGGAGATCCGTACGCTATGGCTGCTCAGAGGGAACTGGGTTCGGTCGGCTCGGCTCGCTCTTTACCTAACGAACCTGCCCTGGTTCGTTGTGGATGCAGGCTAAGCACTTGGTGCTACTCCTGCTAGTACTTTGGGTTAGAGATTTTTTGCCTGTCTTTATGGTCTGTCCATGCTGGACGCTCTTGGCGTCCTGAGTGTGTTCCTATGTGTTACTCCCGTAACAGATCAGGCCAACGTGTAGTTGGCCTGTGGTGTATTTGTTGGCCCAGGTCCTTTACGAGCCGGTTATGCGAGGTTTCGGCCTTCGCATAGAACAGCCTGGCTGTTGGAACCTATTTCTGTGGAGCGGAATGCCTGTTTGCTCGTGTAATTGAGCTGTGGAGTACCGCCTAGGGAGGCGCAGAGCGAGCTTCAGCGCTCGATTCTGCACCCTCTGTAGTGCGCCGATGTGTACATCTGCTGCATTTCCCCACACCACTGCTGCGTACTCCAGCACTGGTCGTATGAGTACCAGGTAGAGTGTGATGCCATGGTGTGGGGGAAGGGTTGATGTGGGGTTTAACAGAGGGTACAGGACTCGTAGTCGTCCTATAGCTCTGTCCCGAACTTCCTGGACGTGTGGTCGCCATGTGAGCCTTTGGTCAAGAGTGACCCCGAGGTATTTTCCGGTCTTGCTCCATGGGATGGGGCCTCCCATGATGCTGACCGGTTGGAGATCGGGTGGCAGTGCTCTTCTCGTGAAGATCACTGCCTGGCTCTTTGCGGCATTGTACTTCAGCCGCCACTTTGTCGACCATGCGCCCAGGACGTCACAGCCTAGCTGAAGTTGTCTCTGGGTTCGGTCGCGGCGGTGGCCGATTTAAATACCCTCCGCCCGCGGCGCGCTCCCTCCGCCGTCCGCGCCCCGCGCCACGGTCGCGCGGTGGAACAGATTGCGACGGCGTCCGAGATGACGTCGGTGTGATGGCTCTGTCCGCCGTGGTCGTCACAACTATACGTTTGCTCGATTTACTCTTGATTAACCCAATCGGAGGGTGACGCTAAGAAATTGATACCCCAAGGTCCGGTACCGCCTAGACTATATGGACTCCCGAAGGTTCACAAAGAGGGGGTACTATTACGCCCCATTGTCAGCAACATCAGGGCACCTACATATTTGTTGGCCAAATACCTGACGGGAATATTAAGTCCTTATGTGGGTAAATGCCCTCATCACATCCGTAATTCCGTGGATTTTGTTAAACGCCTTGATAGCTTCAGGTTGGATGAGTCAGATATCATGGTGAGTTTTGACGTCGTTTCCTTGTTTACGAGGGTACCCGTGCGAGAGTCACTAGAATTGATTAGTCATAAGTTTGACGAGAAGACCACTGAACTTTTTAGGCATGTCTTGACTTCCACGTATTTTCTTTTTAATGGAAAATACTACGAACAAACGGAGGGAGTCGCCATGGGTAGCCCACTCTCACCGGTGGTAGCGAATTTGTACATGGAGAACTTCGAGGAGGAAGCCCTGTCGTCATCCGTATGGAAACCTACTTGCTTTTTCCGTTACGTGGACGACACGTTCGTCATCTGGCCACATGGTATGGATAAACTCCTTGACTTCCTTACACATCTAAACTCCATACACCCCAACATCAAATTCACTATGGAGACTGAAACGGAGGGTAAATTACCTTTCCTTGACGTCTTGGTCAAGAGAAGGGCTGACGGCACCCTAGGTCATGGGGTGTATCGGAAGACAACGCACACTGATCTGTATTTGCACGCAGACAGCTGCCACCACCCTTCACAGAGGAATGGGGTACTTAAAACTCTAGTACATAGGGCGCGCACTATCTCTGACGCAGAGAGTCTACCCCAGGAATTGGAACATCTGAGAACTGTATTTCGAAAAAATGGGTACTCAGAGTGGCAGATTCAACGTGCTCTCCGCCCAACCACTGCAGCACAACCTGTTGAGATGGATGAAGTCACGAGGGAGGAGGTAGGCACTGCATTTATTCCATACACAGGCGCACTCTCGCGGAAAATCGCCCGCATTCTGAAGAAACACCGGGTCGGAACTGTGTTTTGTCCTCCGAATAAAACCCGTGCACTGGTGGGGAGCGCCAAATATGACCTCGGTTTGAGGAAGGCCGGCGTGTACCAGATTCCGTGTCAATGTGGCAAGTCGTATATTGGTCAGACGATGCGTACCGTCGAGGATCGATGCCGTGAACATCAGAAGCACACTCGACTGATGTATCCGAGCAAGTCGGTGGTCGCTGAACATTGTTTGTCGGAAAATCACGCTATGGAGTATGACCGCACGAGGATTCTGGTACAGACGTCGAGATACTGGGACAGCGTTGTTAGAGAGGCCATCGAAATTCGCACCAATGACGACCTCATAAACCGTGACTATGGCTATAATCTTAGCAAGGCTTGGGAACCAGCGATTGGGTTAATCAAGAGTAAATCGAGCAAACGTATAGTTGTGACGACCACGGCGGACAGAGCCATCACACCGACGTCATCTCAGACGCCGTCGGAATCTGTTCCACCGCGCGACCGTGGCGCGGGACGCGGACGGCGGAGGGAGCGCGCCGCGGGCGGAGGGTATTTAAATCGGCCGCCGCCGCGACCGAACCCAGTTCCCTCTGAGCAGCCATAGCGTACGGATCTCCGTGCCGGCACGTTCACAGGAGCTCAGTCCGTCAGTTCACCTGATGGCGACATGTATGATCGCCGAAATATTGTGCCCGTTTGACACTATAGACCGGCAGCACACCCGTGGATATTTTGATTATTTTTCATCTCTGTTACTTCTTGTTGTAAAGTTGACAATTTTCTACGTAATGTATTATTGGAATTGGACGAACCTATCTCACTGATTGTCTGCTGTAAATTTTGGAATTCGGGTGTTTGATTAAACGAAACTGGTGACGTATCGTCTGATTTGGTGTCATTATTACTTTCGATAACATCAATACGACTGGCCAATTCATCATATTTTTCAGTCAGTATTTTTACCTGATCATCATTTTTAGTATCGCAAGCATTAATTTGTTCTTGTGTTTTACGTGTGGTTTTGTTTAATTTCTTAACGTCTGCTTTGATGGCATCGGGATCCTGTATTAGTTCTAATTGTTCAAGTCTGTCGGTCACTGTCTGAAAGTCTACTGTGTGTGTGTCTGTTTTTGTTTTAAGATCAGAGATTTCATCATGTAATTCGGTGTTCAACTGTTTGATAGCATTAATTTCGTCTGATACTGTAGCAATATTGTTGTCTACGTATGTTTTTGCTTTCGTAAACAATTTACGCTTATCTTCCTGGCTCTAAGCAGTAATTGTTTCCATGACTTGTCGTTTTACTTTATTCTGTTCCTGTATAAATTTACGGTAACGCGTTTCACTGTTTTGTAGGTGGTGATTAAAACGTTCGTCAATTTGGCTGTTCTGTTGGTCGAATTTCGCGTCTACTTTCGCATCCAGTGTGCGTGAAAGTTCTGCTGACGTTAATTTAAACTCGTCGCGTAACTGTGTTGCGTTTTCAGAACATTGTTTAGCGACTGCACTAATTTCATCTCTAAGTAATTTAGTTGTGGCTGCATGTGTATTATTTAATTCTTGTGCCACAGATCTCATTTCTTTACTACTCTTCCTAACACAAGCCTTAATCTCCTCACGTAATTGTTCTTTAGTATCATGACATTGCGCAGCAACGGCTGTAATCTGTTCACTAAGTTGTTTGTTCTGTTCATTAAGTTGTATGTTCTGTTCATTAAGTTGTTTGAAATTGTTGTCTTGTTCTTTCTTCGACTGTTTGGAATTGTTGTCTAGTTTTTCATTAATTTGTTTGTTCGATTCATTAATTTGTTGTTTGAAATTTTCGTTAAGTTGTAGCATTAATGCTATGACTCGATCCATGCCAAAATTAGCTACTGTATTCTCTGTGCTGTGTGATGGTGTATCTGCTTTTGTCGCGTTTTGTGTAACCAGTAGGTCGTTCTCATTCTTGAAAAGCTTCGCCACTTGGATGTGCACTGTTAATCGCTACCTCGGAATCAAATAAATCTGACGTACTTTGAGTACATTGTTCACCTTCGTTAGAAACAATTATCTGTTTGCTACGTAAACTTTGCAAATTAGATGTATCAAACTGGACAGCGTTCATTGTAATGGAACGTGCCGCGTCATCAATTGTCACATTTACTGTGGACGTAATTGCATTTGTTTGCTCATCATTAGAATTAAAATCATTACTAGTGATCGGCAGGCACTGATTATCCGTAATTAGAGGATTATCACTATTACACTGACTGTCGCAAGAATTATCGGTCAAATTATTAGAGTCGGCTATTTCACTCATTGAACATCGCGATGTACTGTTAACAGTTTTTCACGGCATTTTTCACAAATCAAAATTAAGCACACATGAAACAAAGACAAAGCGAAATGGAACAAACAATTACAACAAAGAGCAATAAATTGTCGATGATCTGTGAAAGAAAGAGTGACAAATTAGTAAATGCGTTGCGCCAGATGCAAACTACGTTTAAGTAAATAAGAGCAGATATATAACTACTTATCAGAAGATTCACAAAGAAATACTATCCTGGCCGGATGTCGCCAAGTGTAACCTCCCCACAAAATTTTTAAAATTAAATAAATATTATTTGGTTAATGATTCTAATTTTTGTCTAACCTCACAGCAGAACTGGTTCCCATTTATAATCTCCGTGCAGAAATGCATTCACATTTAATGTACCCACAAAATTCTTTTCTCATTTAATGTAAGCTCGAAACAGAAAAATTCCTAAACCCCGAAATAAAAAAAAAATTAATTCAGTAACCTGGTAAATTTTAGGACGACAGCAGTGCTGCGTCATGGCCCTGTAAGATCATTCTGAATAAAAAAGCAAAAATTCTTACCTCAATAAAAACGGCGAATATATCTGCTCTTACCTAAAAAATTTTCGGCACAGCTCCGTGCAATGCTGGCCTATACATTTGTGATTCGTGAAAGGAATGATCATGGGTTGGATAAATTCTTTAAATTGAAATGTATGCTTCAAAAAAAATACTGTATATTACAAAAATTATTAGGGCATTTTTAAAACATTTGGATGACAGTTCATATACACTACTAGATATGCGCGACGCTGCTTCTTTACCTTATACGAGGGCCATTCAGAAAGTAACCTCCGGTTGATTTAAAAAAATACACCAAGTTAAATAAAAATATTTTAATATATACATCTTACAACTACATCTTTGCACTATTTTTCTACATAGTCTCCATAGCGATTGAGGCACTTATCGTATCTCTTCACAAGCTTTGAAATTCCTTCTGCATAAAAATCACCCGCTTGTGCCTGGAGCCAGCCTGTGACGGCATCTTTGAGCTCTTCGTCGCCATCAAACCGCTGTGACCCGAGCCATTTCTTCAAATGCATGAAGAGGTGATAATCACTTGGCGCCAGGTCTGGGCTGTAAGGTGGATGGTTGATAACGTCCCACTTGAAGGACTCAAGAAGGGCTATTGTTCTGCGAGCAGAGTGAGGACGGGCGTTATCGTGCAAAAAAACGATACCGGAAGTCAGCATACCACGGCGTTTGTTCTGTATAGGTAACTTTTTTATTGTTTCACAGTACACGTCTTGATTAATGGTCGTACCACGTTCCATGAATTCAACCAACAACACCCCTTTGGCATCCCGAAACACCGTTGCCATCAGTTTTCTGGCAGAAAAATCTTGCGAGGCTTTTCTTGGTTTGGTAGGCGAATTTGAATGTGCCCACATCTTTGATTGTTCTTTTGTCTCAGGGTTCACGTACTTAATCCAGGTTTCGTCACCGGTCACGATTCTGTTTAACAATGGTTCTCCTTCGTCCTCATAACGTGACAGAAAGTCTAATGCAGAGGCCATTCTTTGAGTTTTGTGGTGGTCGGTAAGAATTTTGGGCACCCATCGTGCACAGAACTTACGGTAACCCAATCTTGCTGTCACTATCTCGTACAAGAGAGTCTTAGAAATCTGTGGAAAACCAGTAAACAACTCCGACATTGAGAAACGTCGATTTTCACGAACTTTTGCATCAACTGTCTGAACGAGTTCGTCAGTCACCAATGATGGTCTACCACTCCTCTCTTCATCATGAACGTTTTCTCGTCCACTTTTAAATAAACGTACCCATTCACGGACAACTCCTTCAGTCATAACTCTTGGTCCGTACACGGCACAAAGCTCATGATGAATAGCTGCTGCAGAATATCCTTTGGCTGTAAAAAACCTTATGACAGCACGCACTTCACATTTGGCAGGGTTTTCTATTGCAGCACACATTTCAAACTGCCACAAAAACTAAACTAGCGCAGGTACGACGTTCACTCGACCACGGCTTGATGCCGACTGACCTGTTGAGTGCGTGAACGCACAGATGGCGTCGCTACTCCCCCCACAACCCGTACTGTGACCAATCGGAGGTTACTTTCTGAACCGCCCTCGTACAATAATACTCCGCCTCCAGATTCCCGACCAGAGCAGAATGCAGACAAGCGCAGACTTGAGACTAGCAACACCTTACTTCTAGAGCTACACAGTTCCTACTCAGTCAACACTGCTCTCTGATCAGCGACTCTCCTATACCTTGAATATCACAGGCAGCGCATACCTCTTACAACCTAAAATAAAACCATATAGACTCCACAGACAGTGTTCCACCCAGTGGTCTTCCCGGGGTATAACCACCTACCGATGCAGAATTTACACATTCCCGCAGTGTAGATTAGATCGAGAAACCTAAAGTCTCTCTTATCACGAAACCTACGCAACTTCTGCTTTTGAACGTCCACAATGTTTCATCCCAGAGGCCTCTGATCAGTTTTCGGAACAATGCTGCAAATAGATAATTGTGCTGTGGCCCCGCATGAGACTGGCTTCCACCAGTCTCCGTAAAGAACTGACAATGACCTCAGAATCAATGTGCCGGACGCCGTTGGTTCCGACGTGTGTGAAGATATACAGCTGAATGCAGGCTGTGCTCTCTGTTGGTCCCAGGATGGCCTCTTCCATTGCTATTGCTGCTCTCAGAATACTCACCAAGTGCACGTTATTCCCTCACGTAATGCTATTTCCATAAGAGGGGCCATCACGCATCTAATATTGCAAACGCCTACCATGAACAATCCCATCTATTTCTTTGGTGGGTGCCCTGATTTTTTCACAGGAGAAACCACTGCTTCTGTAAGAGACGCAATACCCACTGGTTCCGTCTCACCAACTAACCTGCGAAAGGATCCTGATACAAAACCGCTGACTGACCACTTGGTGCCATATCGAAGCTACTTCCGAAACACTTTGTAAAGTAGCTGGCAAGTTCCGCAGCACGTATTCAGCGGAAGACCGCGATTCCACTCTATCATACGACTCAATTCATAGCAGCCGTACGAAGCTAGTTGACAGTCCCAAAACTGTTTCCATGAGCATTATATGTCATTCATACAAACATCGTTAGTTAATTTCCGTGAACACATTGTAAACCCAGCACTGGGTTGGGCGGGTCACTTGCAGCGAGATTGTGTTGTGTTCTGGAAACTTTCATCGGCCCACACAAAGCTAGCGCAAATTCTTTCATTATATTCCTATAAATAACAGGCCCTTAGACTTTTCACGGTTAAAGTGAGCCAAGGTTTCTCTATTTCTCAATAGAAACTACCATTTCATTGTGGAGACGCTTTATTTTTCAGTGCCGTATTGGACAAAGTCCGTAGCCAAATTTTCATCCTCCAGATGGCATTAGACCTTTTTCTTTGAAAACTTTTTTTCAACAGTTGTAGTGAACCTAGTCCACAACAGTGTTGCTACGAAGCTAACAGATTCATGGTTTTGAGGTTATATTTTGTCGTCAAACTGAATTGGAAGGTTTCTGAAGTACGTGTGGTGTATTGGAAATGCCTATGATAGGAATGACTACATATCGGTTATTACTTATTTTCCAAATTCGTCTCCCAGAAATATGTGCACATATCTTTGAAAGTATCCTTAAATCCAGTTTTTAAGGGAACACTTTTTCAAAATTTAGCCACTGTATTTTCATGTACTTGACGGAAGTGTTTTGCTAACTGGGCAACATAATAATTAATAACAGATAACGGCATAGATAATCTATGCTACAATATAAAGACAAGTCGTTGTTTGACGGTAATATCAATAATTTAGGAAAGTACTTGATCGGTTTACTTCAGAATTTTACACAAACCTCTATCGAACATTCGGACGGACAAAGTT
Organism: Schistocerca nitens; assembly: GCF_023898315.1. Lineage (NCBI taxonomy): Eukaryota > Metazoa > Arthropoda > Insecta > Orthoptera > Acrididae > Schistocerca > Schistocerca nitens. The sequence goes on along the minus strand of NC_064618.1, from coordinate 742,196,642 downwards.
TGTATATATCTTAATACATAGGCTCTTTATTTTTAACTGAAGACATTGAAATATCTCTAACACTACACAATGGATCCAAAAAAGTTATAATTCCAATTTGTCTGTCTCTCGAACCATCACCCCACCCCGTGCGTGGGTGGTGGGGGCAACTTTGAAACCTTCAGTAGGAACCCCGGTTTTTATTGCAGATTACGATTCTACGGAAAAATCTACTTACGCTTTTGTCTGAAGCATTTTATTCGTTTCGCCACAGATGGCGCTGTAATCGGAGGAACAGAAATGGATGCGCAATCGTAGTTTACGACATGCTACTCAATGGCCATTGAATATTCAATAGCATATGGGATCCCACTTCCACGTTGCGAGGATAGTCCAGGGCGGTATTTCATATCTTCTAATTGGAATCCCGACTCGCAACACTGTATTCCTCCAATATACTGAAAAGGGTCTGCTCAACGCGCCACCGTGGTCGTGCAGCGAACTACCACGTATCGTAACAGGCAGTACACTGCGACCGGATGTCACGTATCGCACAGATGTAACAGATAGCAGCTCTAAACACTAAAATACTTGTGCAATGCATATTGCCTTCACAGCTACCTAACGTTTGTAAAACAGAAGTGCAAGCGAACGATGAATGTTGCAACTACAGAAGAAAAGATTGGAATGATCATGATTTACGGAAAATGTAGGAGAAACGTTGTGGCTGCTGTTGCCTTGTATGTTGAATATTTTCTAGTGAAATCTCATTCTCGTTCGTTGAGAACTTCTTTATAGTTGAAGGCAGCGTGCAGACCAGAAAACGGAAATGAAGCAAACGTATTACACGAGAAGCTAATGAAATAGCTGTACTAGCGTCGGTGCACCAGAACTCACAGATAAGCGCGCAGCAATTACACTACGATTCCGGAATGTCCGTAGGCAGTATTGTCACAATATTCCATCATCATATCATCCACACCACGTGTCACTGCATCAAGAACTTCATGGTGCCTATTTCAATAGGCCGGCCGAAGTGGTCGTGCGGTTAAAGGCGCTGCAGTCTGGAACCGCAAGACCGCTACGGTCGCAGGTTCGAATCCTGCCTCGGGCATGGATGTTTGTGATGTCCTTAGGTTAGTTAGGTTTAACTAGTTCTAAGTTCTAGGGGACTAATGACCTCAGCAGTTGAGTCCCATAGTGCTCAGAGCCATAGAGCCAGCCTATTTCAATAACGCGGTATTGTTTTGTGAATGGGCACGTCAACAAATACAAACGACTCCAAATTCTGTTTTCCGATGAGTCTACACTGCCCTCCATAAGGTTGGAAACACTATGCTGCGTATTACAACGGAGAAAGATGGAATTGATCTATGTGAGTTATGGTTACAATACGGAATAGCAAGCTCAAATAACGGTTAATAATGACACGTACTGTATTCTACACTTAATTATTGTACATATACATACATATTGGAACATACTAGTATTGCTCCGTTATATGTAAACCGACGTTACCTGTCCAAGCAGCTCTACTAAACACGCTAGGTGGTGCGAGTAGACCGCATGGCTATGTAGAGGTACGTTGTTTACATTTCTGTTCACTTGTAGTTGCGTTTGCATAAAGGTATAACACGCCGCGAAAGTAATTGGTTCAGATGGCTCTAAGCACTATGGGACTTAACATTTGAGGTCATCAGTCCCCTAGGCTTAGAACTACTTAAACCTATCTAACCTAAAGACATCACACACATCCATGCCCGAAGCAGGATTCGAACCTGCCACCGTAGCAGCAGCACGGTTCCGGACCGAAGCGCCTAGAGCCGCTCGGCCACAGCGGCCAGCGCGAAAGTAATAGAAAATGGCCCCAAAGTGCCATATTCCTTATGAATCACGGGTAATGATAATCACTTTGCACCAAGAAAGCAATAGTGTCCTACAAATAGCAAAGGAACTGATGATTTCCATCAGCAGAGTTATCAAAACCATACACCGGCATCGAGAAACAGGCTCCTATGGAGATCGTCCTTTCTCAGGAGCAACCAGGAAAATATCAGAACGCCAGGGAAAGTGTTTGGTAGTGACCAGTAAATGTAACAGATTAAAAGCTGCCCGTGAGTTGACTGCTGAACTAAACGCAACGAGGGTTACACCGGTGAGCGAGTCAACAGTGAGACGACGCCTGGCAGACAACCTCCGAGGTTATGTAGCAATAAGGAAACCGCGGTTGCGCCCTGTTAACAAGAAGAAAAGGCTTCAGTGGGCTAAGACACACCGACATTGGACAGCGGGGGATTCTGGAAGAGTCTTATCCACTGATGAATCCAAGTTCGAAATATTTGGAAGTAAATGCCGTCAATTTGTACGCCGTTTACCCTGTGAACGCTTGAATCCTCAGTGTGTAATTCCAACCGTAAAGCATGGAGGGGGGTCTGTGATGGTATGGTGATCCTTTGGAGAGAATAAAGTAGGAGATTTGGTGAAAATAGATGGAAAAATGAACCAAAGATCTTTATAAACATTTGGAAAACAACAAAATGCATTTCTATACTGTATTTCCTTTCGATTGCCGGTCGTGGTAGCCGAGCGGTTCTAGGCACTTCAGTTCGGAACCGCGCGGCTGCTACGGTCGCAGGTCCGAATCCTGCCTCGGGCATGGATGTGTGTGATTTCCTTAGGTTAGTTAGGTTTAATTAGTTCTAAGTTCTAGGCGACTGATGACCTCAGAAGTTAAGTCGCATAGTGCTCAGAGCCATTTGAACCATTTTTTTGAACCATCCTTTCGATTGTCTATAATTGCTAGATGTTTGCAAACCTATGGAGGGTAGTGTACATTCACAAACCATGGAACCGTTAACTGGCATAGTGTGTAGTGTAGACAATCCCCACTGGTTACGGCAACTTGACCTTCAACGTCCTTCGTCGGTTAATGTACGGTGCGACATCAGTGGAAACAAACTCATTGGTCCGTATTTTATCGACGGCGCGTTGAATGGACGCAAATACGAACGTTTTTAGAATAGTTACTACCGGTACTACTGAAGGATATTACCCAGATGTTCGACAACGTATGTGGCTTCAGCATGACGGTTGCCCAGCTCATCACGCAATTGGAGCACAGGAGGTATTAGACCGTGGGCAGTGGATCGAATGAGGTGGCCCTATTAATTAGCCCAGTATGTCGCGGGATTTCTTTCAGTGGGGATATTTAAAAGACAAGGCGTACCAGCAAGTTCCAATAGGCCGTGAAGACATGGTCGACCGCATCAGAAACGCCTGTACTGACATTCCAAAAATGGTTCAAATGGCTCTGAGCACTATGGGACTCAACTGCTGTGGTCATCAGTCCACTAGAACTTAGAACTACTTAAACCTAACTAACCTAAGGACATCACACGCATCCATGCCCGAGGCAGGATGCGAACCTGCGACCGTAGCAGTCGCACGGTTCCGGACTGCGCGCCTAGAACCGCGAGACCACCGCGGCCGGCGTACTGACATTCCCGCAGATATGCTTCTCTCCTGCGTAAGGTCATTTACAAAGTGAATCGCTAGGTGTACTGAACACTTACTCTAATTGGAAAAGTAGAGTAGCGTTCGCCTCGAGCCACGGCCACAGTGCCGCATCGAGCAATACCTATTCGATATATGGGAGGGATAGGATTTCAATAGTTGGGTTTCGAAGCAAAAGTTATGAAATACTGGCTGTTCTACCTTCGCAGCAAGGAGGTGGGATCCCACATGCCGCTGGATATTCAAGGGCCATTGAGTAGCATCTCGTAAATTACGACTGTGTACCCATTTCTACTCCTCCGGTTACAGCGCCATCTTTGGCGAAAGGAAGTAAATGCTTACGTCAAAACGTATGTAGATATTGCTGTAGAATCGTAGCGTGCAACGAAAAATTGGGGTTCTCACTGAGGATTTCAAAGTTGCCCCCCGCCATCCATACACAGGGTTGGGTGGGGTTCGAATCATCAATGGGTGTCCCCCTCCGAGACGAACAAATTGGAATTATAGCGTTTTTGACCCGATGTGTAGTTTTTGAAATATTTCAATGTCTTCATTTAAAATGAACACCCTGTATATGAACGTAAGTGTAATTTATAAAGGGGAAACTTTGTTATCAAAAGTCTCGAAAAGTTCTTTGTAGATTTACTTCAAATTTTTACACAATACTCTAATGGAAATTCGGACAGTCATAGGCTGAATATAATTTTTTAATGTATATGTGTATCTAATATGAAAGTGGAAAATGTTGTTACCAAAAATCTCCCAAAATATTTGACCAGTTCACTTCATTCGGACGGACAAACGCTATATATGTTTTAAACAACATTGTACAGGTTTCCCGTTAACACCGACTACGAGAAAGAAAATGCTGTGCTGTTCTGAACTGTGAAAATGTGTTTCTTTGTTCCTTGCATTCAGTTTTAACTATGATAGCAGGGCACTTAAACCATGAGACAAGTTCTTTCTCTCATATTCAGGGTGATTTTTTACACCGTGTACAAAATCTAGGTGTTGACCGATGAGAGGATACGGAACAAAAAAGGTCTAGAAATGGGTGGTTTCCATGCTAGACAGCATTTAGTCAATCACACATTGTTACAGAGACTGCGGTCTAATACGCGCTGTGCCTCCCCACAGCCACTGTATGTGCTGAAAATACTTTCCATGTGCCTCAACACCGTAGTATGTTCTGTCTCACACGTTCACATCGGCCAGACTGCATCCGGACAGTGTGAAAGGCAGCACGAATACGCTGCTCCCCGTCTCCACATCTGTAACGGGCTCTGCATGCACGATACTTTTGAGATGGCCTCATAACCAGAAACCTCACGGGTTCAGATCCGGTGAACGAGCAGGCCATGCAATTAGATCCCCTCGTCCGATCCATCGACCATGGAAGTCATGATTGAGATGCGTCCGGACATTAATGGCGAAGTGGGCTGGAGAACCATCATGTAGCAGCCTCATAACCGTTCAAATCATCAGCGGCACTTCTTCCAGCAGGGGAGGCAAAGTCACCCACAAGAAACGCCGAGAGTAAAGGCCTGTTAGGAGGCGTAGAAGGAAGACTGGTCTCAAAATACGGTCGCTAATTATCCCGGCCCACACATTCCGACTGCACCGATGCTGATGATTAGCTGTCGTCATACCACGGGGTCTCTGTATATGATCCCACAGACTACTGTTATGGAAGCTGAAGATATCACATCACGTAAAGGTGGACTCATCTGTGAATAGGAAGGATGATATAAATCCCGGAATCATGGTTCCCTGATGAAGAAACCATTGACAAAACTGCTCCCGATGTGGAAAGTCTGTTGCTAGTAAGCCCTGCACACGCTGTAAGTGATAAGGGTAGTAACAACTGTCATGGAGAATATTTCACACGGTCGTCTGACTTAACCTGTACTGGCGGCCCAATTGCCTGGTGCCTTTTATTTGTTTATTTACATGTCAAAAAAATGGTTCAAATGGCTCTGAGCACTATGGGACTTAATTGCTGCGGTCATCAGTCCCCTAGAACTTGGAACTACGTAAACGTAACTAACCTAAGGACATCACACACATCCATGCCCGAGGCAGGATTCGAACCTGCGACCATAGCGGTCGCGCGGTTCTAGACTATAGCGCCTAGAACCGCTCGGCCACTCCAGCCGGCTTTACACGTCAGGTTCCGTAGGACCAAATTGATGAGCAAATCTCCAAACGCATGGAACGTGTCAGTACATGAAATTAGAACATAAAAGTAATAATAGGTCAAAATAAAATGTTTATGAACCGAAAAAAGTCAAGTCATAAGCTTAAGTAAAAGCAATCAACAATACAACAAGAATCAGCTCAATTTTTCAATTTCGACAGAATAGAAGGGGTGACGCATGAGGAAACTCATCGGTTTCGATTTCAAAGCGCGTGGATTACTGCTAAAATTTTTGAATTCTTGTGGTGGCTTATTGAAAATGGATGCAGCAGTATACTGCACACCTTTCTTCACAAGAGTTAAGGAAGTCCGATCCAAATGCAGGTTTCATTTCTGCCGAGTATTAACTAAGTGAAAGCTGCAAATTCTCGGGAATAAGTTATTATAGTTAACAAGAAATGACTGTAAGCAGCATTTATATTGAGAGACCAATGTCAAAATACCCAGACTCGTGAACAGGGGTCGACAAGAGGTTCGTGAACTTACACCACTTATTGCCCGATCCGCCCGTTTCTGAGCCAAAAATATCCTTTCAGAATGGGAAGAGTTATCACAAAATATAATACCATACGGCATAAGCAAATAAAAATAAGCAAAATAGACTAATTTTCGTGTCGAACGATCACTTACTTCAGATTCCGTTCGAATAGTAAAAATGGCAGCATTAAGTTTTTGAACAAGATCCTGAGCGTGGGCTTTCCACGACAGTTTACTATCTATCTGAACATCTATAAATTGGAACTAATCAGTTCACAAATCACATGCCCATTCTGTGAAATTAAAACGTCGGGTTTTGTTGAAAATGTGTGTTAGAAACTGTAAAAACTGAGTCTTACTGTGATTGATCGTTAGTTTATTTTCTACAAGCCATGAACTTATGTCATCAACTGCACTATTTGAAACCGAGCCAATGTTGCATACAACATCCTTTACTATCAAGCTAGTGTCATCAGCAAACAGAAATATTTTAGAGTTACCTATAATACTAGAGAGCATATCATTTTAAAAAATAAGGAACAGAAGTGGCCCCAACACTGATCCCTGGGGCACCCCCCACTTGACTGTACCCTACTCAGACCCTGCATCACAGCCATTCTCAACATTGTGAATGATGACCTTTTGCTTTCTGTTGCTAAAGTAAGAGGTGAACCAGTTGTGAGCTACTCCCCGTATTCTGTAATGGTCCAACTTTTTGGAGAAATGTTTTGTGATCAACACAATCAAACGCTTTAGTTAAATCCAAAAATACGCCTAGCGTTCGTAACCTCTTGTTTAACCCATCTAGTACCTCACAGAGAAGAGAGAATATAACATTTTCAGTTGTTAAAGGACTTCTAAAGCCGAACTGTATATTTGATAGCAATTCATGTGATATAAAATAATCAGTTATTCTTACATACACAGCCTTTTCAATAACTTTAGCGAACACTGATGGCATAGAAATAGTCTAAAATTGTCTACATCATCCCTTTTTTCCCTTTTTATAAAGCGGCTTTAGTACTGAGTTCTTCAATCGTTCAGAAAACTGACCATTCCTAAAGGAAAAATTACAAATATGGCTAAATACAGGGCTAACATGTGAACCACAGTACTTTAATATTCTCCTAGGCACTTCATCATACCCATGAGAGTCCTTAGTCTTCAGTTATTTAGTTATTGACTCAATCTCCCCCTTGTCTGTATCACAGAGGAGTATTTCAGACATAACTCTCGAAAAGGCATTGCCAAGAGAGCTACATGATTCCCTGTAGAAACTAAATTTTTATTTAATTCATCAGCAATGTTCAGCTAATCATTGTTAAATACTGTACATATGCCTGATTTATCAGTAACAGAAATATTTTTACTAGGAACTGACTTTATATTGTCGACCTTGTGCTGCAAACCAGACACTTCCTTCACAACCGACCATATAGTTTTAATTTTATCCTGCGAATTAATGTGGTTGATGTTGTTATTGTGTTTTCCAGTCCAGAGCCTGGATTGATGCAGCTCTCCATGCTACTCTATCCTGTGAAAGCTTTTTCACGGCCAAGTAGCTACTGCAACCTACATCCTTCTGAATCTGCTTAGTGTATTCATCTCTTGGTCTCCCTCTACGATTTTCGCCCTCCACACTGCCCTCCAATACTAAACTGGTGATCCCTTGATGCCTCAGAACGTGTCCTATCAAATAATCCGTTCTTCTAGTGAAGTTGTGCCACAAATTTCTCTTCTCCCCATTTCTATTCAGAACCTCCTCATCAATTACGTGTTCTACCCATCTAATCTTCAGCGTTCTTCTGTAGCACCACTTTTCGAAAGCTTCTATTCTCTTCTAGTCTAAACTATTTATGGTCCATCTTTCACTTCCACACAGGGCTACACTCCATACAAATACTTTCAGAAAAGATTTCCTTGCACTTAAATCTACACTCGATGTTAACAAATTTCTCTTCTTCAGAAACACTTTCCATGCCATTGACAGTCTACACTTTATATCCTCTCTACTTTGAACGTCATCAGTTATTTTCTTCCCAAATATCAAAACTCATTTACTGCTTTAAGAGTCTCAATTCCTAATCTAATTCCCACAGCACCGTCAGATTTAATTCGACTACATTCCATTATCCTTGTTTTTCTTTTGTTGATGTTCATCTTATATCCTCTCAATACACTGTCCATTCCGTTCAACTGCTCTTTCAGATCCTTTCTGTCTCTGACAGAAGTACAGTGTCATCGGGAAACCTCAAAGTTTTAATTTTTTTCTCCGTGGATTTTAATTCCCACTCCAAATTTTTCTATTGTTTCCTTTACTGCTTGCTCAATATACAGATTGAATAACATCGGGGAGAGGCTACAACCCTGTCTCACTCCCTTCCCGACCACTGCTTCGTTTTCATGCCCCTCGACTCTTATAACTGCCATTTGGTTTCTGTACCAATTGTAAATAGCCTTTCGCTCCTTGTATTTCACCCCTTGCACCTTCAGAATTTGAAAGAGAGTATTCCAGTCAACATTGTCAAAAGCTTTCTCTAAGTCTACACAAGCTAGAAATGTAGGTTTGTCTTTCCTTAATCTATCTTCTAAGATAAGTCGTAGGATCAGTATTGCCTCACGTGTTCTAGCATTTCTCAGGAATCCAAACTGATGCTCCGCGAGGTCGGCTTCAACCAGTTTTTCCATTCGCCTGTAAAGAATTCGTGTTAGTATTTTGCAGCCGTGACTTATTAAACTGATAGTTCGGTAATTTTCACACCTGTCAACACCTGCTTTCTTTGCGATTGGAATTATTATGTTCTTCTTGAAGTATGGAGGTATTTCACCTGTCTCTACATCTTGCTCAGCAGATGAAAGTGTTTTGTCATGGCTGGCTCTCCCAATGCTATCAATAACTCTAATGGAATGTTGTCTACTTCCAGGGCCTTGTTTCGACTTAGATCTCTCAGTGCTCTGTCAAACTCTTCACGTAGTATCATATCTCCCATTTCATCTTCATCTACGTCCTCTTCCGCTTCCATAATATTGCTCTCAAGCACATCTTCCTTATATAAACCCTTTATATACTCCTTTCACCATTCTGCTTTCCCTTCTTCGCTTAGAACTGGTTTCCCATCTGAGCTCTTGATATTCATACAGGTTGCTGGTTTTGTGATTTGGATCAAATCGTGTGCCACGAAAATGATTTTTTTCTTTTCTGTTTTCTATATTTGTATTAAACTTAAGCTACGTTGAGCCTGAGCTGCTCATAACAACAATAATGCTGATGTCTACTTTCTGATGTCAATTGCACGTGTGTTGTTGTTGGAGACTTCACTCAGAAAACTGGTTTCATGCAACTCTCGACAATACTCTGTTCAGTGAAAGTCTCGTTATGTCTACGTTTCTGCTGCATTTCTTCAAAATGGTTCAAATGGCTCTGAGCACTATGGGACTTAACTTCTGAGGTCATCAGTCCCCTAGAACTTAGAACTACTTAAACCTAACTAACGTAAGGACATCACACACATTCTCTCCAAGGTCTCTTTAACATTCCTGTAGGCAGTCTCTATCTTACCCCTAGTGGTTTATGACTCTACATCCTTACATGTGTCCTCTAGCCGTCCCCCCTTAACCATTTTGCACTTCCTGTGATCTCATTTGCCTCCCATATACTCTTTGACTTCCTAATAACATTTTAAAACACCTTGCAGTACTGTTTGTAATGGGCTACTGTAGCATGATTGTGACTACGTCCAACATTTTTATATAATTCCCAGATTGTTTTGCATGATATCCTTATCCCACTAGTACCCCGTTTAGAACGTTCTAATGGAATGCAACTCACAAAGTTCGTGAGAAACGTGTTAAGGAAAGCATTATATTTGTCATCCATGTTATCGGCACAATAAACATCCCGCCAGTCTTGTTCCTTGACGAGGTTTAAAAAACTTTCTATTGCTGTTGGATTAACTTTCCTACGTAGTTTGTAATTATACGTGACATTTGTTTGAGTACAAAAGCCTAACACGGCGGTCGCCTTCAATCGCGTTTTGCTCCAAGTCTGGTGTCCGAACATTTCTGGTACATCCTTCATGATTTCGTGCTTGCTGAAACGACACTGTCTCGGACGAACGGCGAAACACTGCTGCAAACATTGAATGCTGTTTTTGTCTTCTGGGACAGCTCTCCTGATACAACCTTGCTGCCCCCCCTCCCCCTTGCCATTTGCCTTTCCGTAAGTAAACACCATGTGGGCAAGCTCTCGATTCGAATACGGAAATACAGGGTTATTACAAATGATTGAAGCGATTTCACAGCTCTACAATAACTTTATTATTTGAGATATTTTCACAATGCTTTGAACACACATACAAAAACTCAAAAAGGTATTTTGGGCATTCACAAATGTTCGATATGTGCCCCTTTAGTGATTCGGCAGACATCAAGCCGATAATCAAGTTCCTCCCACACTCGGCGCAGCATGTCCCCATCAATGAGTTCGAAAGCATTGTTGATGCGAGCTCGCAGTTCTGGCACGTTTCTTGGTACAGGAGGTTTAAACACTGAATCTTTCACATCACTATGTGTGAAACTTGCCCGCACGCGTTCAACCGTTTCTTCGCTCACTGCAGGCCGACCCGTTGATTTCCCCTTACAGAGGCATCCAGAAGCTTTAAACTGTGCATACCATCGCCGAATGGAGTTAGCGGTTGGTGGATCTTTGTTGAACTTCGTCCTGAAGTGTCGTTGCACTGTTATGACTGACTGATGTGAGTGCATTTCAAGCACGACATACGCTTTCTCGGCTCCTGTCGCCATTTTGTCTCACAGCGCTCTCGAGCGCTCTGGCGGCAGAAACCTGAAGTGCGGCTTCAGCCGAACAAAACCTTATGAGTTTTTCTACGTATCTGTAGTGTGTCGTGACCATATGTCAATGAATGGAGCTACAGTGAATTTATGAAATCGCTTCAATCATTTGTAATAGCCCTGTATTGTGTACAACGCTGTACCACATCCACTAGAAGGTGAGTCAGCAAGAGAAGTGAATCGGACACAACGTTACCAATTACTATGGCAGGAGACGGCGCTAAGGAATGATGTATGAGGAACAGTACCACCCTCCAGAAGGAGACCATGCATACTGTAACTCTGGCTGCATGGTACAGTGTGTATCAGACCGCAGAGTCTGTAACAAAGTATGGTTGAATACAGGGTCTCTAGCATGGAAACCATGCGTTTCCGGACATTAATTCATTAGACCTTTCTTATTACGTATCCTCTTATCGATAAGTCCTAGAGTTTGTACACGGTCGGAAAAAATCACCCTGTATATTCTTTCTGATTATATTTAAGCGAAAATTGTATGCACAAAATGTACAATTTTATTTCCTTCCTCGCAGTCGGTTTCCAAAGAAATCAGGTAAGTTGCATTTGTGGTTTACCCGCTTATGATTAGAATACTACTACGGAATCTGAATTTGCAATAACAATAAACAAGGCTGGAAGTCAGAGATAGGAGTGTGAGAAGATTGTCGGAGAGGTCGGGGGGAGGGGGAGAGAGAGAGAGAGAGAGAGAGAGAGAGAGAGAGAGATGGGCAGAAGTGTGGCGAAGAAAATGGTGAAAGGAGATGAAGGAACGAGAGAAGAGGAAGGATGAGGTGTTGAACAATGAGAGGTGAAGGAGGAGAGGGAGAGGGGAACAGATTAGGACATATATCCAATATCCGTACCAATTTAGCATTTGCGAAGTATTGCTGGATTCGCCAGGGAGAACGATAACGTAAACTAGAAATAGCAAGAAAATACTCCTTGAAACAGAGACGTGCGTTGCCATTGAATATAAATTCAGTTCTTAGACAGTGTTTTCTGGAAGTTTATGTTTATATGGAATCGAACGCGTATAATAAAGGGGACCGCTAAATGCAGCTGTATAAAGGACTTCTTTTTGATTAGATGGGTGAATGGAGGAGCTAATGAAGACGAACTGCTTCGAACAGGAGTCGAAAGAGCTTTTTGGTACAATTCCACTAAAAGAAGGAATATTTTAACATGATACATACTGAGACATTACGAAATACTGCATTTCTTCAAAATGGTTCAAATGGCTCTGAGCACTATGGGACTTAACTTCTGAGGTCATCAGTCCCCTAGAACTTAGAACTACTTGAACCTAACTAACCTAAGGACATCACACACATCCATGCCCGAGGCAGGATTCGAACCTGCGACCGAAGCGGTCACGCGATTCCAAACTGTAGCGCCTAGAACCGCTTGGCCACCCCGGCCGGCACTGAATTTCTTCGATTACGATAAACAGATGCACATTTATATTGGCTGCAACAGAAGCGTAGACATAACGAGACTTTCACCGAATAGAGTATTGTCGAGAGTTGCATGAAACCAGTTTTCTGAGTGAAGTCTCCAACAACAACACCCGTGCAATTGACATCAGAAAGTAGACATCAGCATTATTGTTGTTATGAGCAGCTCAGGCTCAACGTAGCTTAAGTTTAATACAAATACAGAAAACGGAAAAGAAAAAAATCATTTTCGTGGCACACGATTTGATCCAAATCACAAAACCAGCAAACGGTAATATGTCTTACTGCGTAGCAATGAATTTCACAGTACGAAATCTTTGGAATACTCTTTAATTTACAGAAAGTGGAGACACATCTTTGTTGAATTTGAATAAAAGACTCACCTTTAAACCTTGCATTCAGTGAAACTGTCAACGTGTTTCGCACTTAATTTCGGGAGACTGATTTAGAAAATAAGTCACAGAACATATCTGAATATTCTAAGAGAAGTTTGCCATGATACACTAGAATAGTCACGAAATTTCACATAAAAATTTTATTCATGACTGAGAATATTACTCTATACCAGTTCTTTCCAAATGAGTGATATGGCACTCTGCGTGTAAAAAAGCAATTAAGACTACAAAGCAAATGGCTGTGATGGAGTTACTGCGTGCTTTTATATTGAATACGCTGCGGAAATAACCTTTATACGTATTTTGCTGGATACAGAGCCAGGGCCGGTTTGAGAACATTTTTCCGCATAAGCGACTTGTCGTTGGGTTCATCCACCGCCCCCTCCCCCCCCCCCCCCCACCACCAAAAAAAGTGACTCAAACGTTAACTGCGCTTCTTTGGACTCAGGTAAAACCTTTATAAATACATTTCAGTGTAGCGACTGTGAAAATGGGACTTTGAAAATAAGTCCTAGATTGAAATTCCTCTCTACAGAAATAAATGTGTGCATCTTACTACAAAGCTAAACATTAAAAGAAGAAGCAATTCATTTCCACTGAAGGTAACTCTTGATAGCTTTAAGATATTTTAGTGAAAGTATAAAGAATTAAACCGATTTTAATTTTTCTATCTTCACTAAATGTGTGCTAGCTGTCAAACTCAATGGAGAGAACGTAAATATAAAAAATTGTTATTCCTTTAGTTTAATAATGGAACTGTCTGATTCTGTAATTTACAAATTATTTAACTTTCCATAGGGAAAAGGGAAATGGAAATATAGTAAATATCATCTAACTTTAAATTACATGTTAAACGTAAGACTGTGTTTCCGTGCGAAAGCTGTATGTTACATGTGCGGAAAACTCGCCAGTAAATAGTAAAACTACAGAAAATCTGTCATGAAAAGTAATTGAAAATAAATAGATATAATTAAAATTTTTATGTATGCACATGGAAAGGAAAACGCACATTTCTGTCTGTAATATTCTATTAAAAATTCCTGTATAATTCCTACAGTTCTTCAATATATGTACTGCCGATATTCCCCTTGGATAAAAAATTATAGTGTAATTTTTCTATCTTTTAACATAGCAAAATCTTTCTGACTTTTTCTGCTGCATCTAACACTATTATCTATTCTTCAGTAATGATAAATACTACTATGTGTGAAAAAATATTTTTTTAAAATCAAGACCCATCATTTTGAATTACGTAAAAGAGCTTCAATAAGTGACTATCGCGTAAAGCGTTAAAGAAAACTAAGGAGAGGATTTACATACAATGGATAGTACATTACAAGAGTTTCCAGGAATACAGACTCTTCCATCAGTATGGAATGATGCCGCGAATGGGCAGGCTGGGTAACAAAAAGTTCGAATAGGCTGCAGTGGGTCCCTCCATGTACCATCTGTAACATTAAAAACACACATCAGCCCTGTAAAAGCATTCAAGAATTTGATGCCCCTCTCTGCAGATTTTCCCGCACGCTGTTTACCAGAAACAGGCTGTCTTCGACAGTTTCCTGACGAGTCACTGAAATACATGATCAGGATTATCAGGGGTATGAAGGGGAACATTACTGAAAATGTCGAAGGTGCGAAGAATATACATTAGAAAATGCATACAACACATGTCGAGGATAAATAGAAACAAAAACATCTTGTCAATCACGGCTAATATAACCGAAAAGCATAACAGCAGGGACTCTACACATTTTATTGAAGACGCAATTGTAGCTGTAAGCTCACAGTATTTCTATTTGGAGAAATTACATGTGTACAAGATTTTCACTGATATGATCGTTTTGCATTGTTGGACGGGAGGCCCCGTCCGGAGAAGTTCGGGCGCCGGGTGCAAGTCTTATTTCGAGTGACGCCACAATAGGCGACTTGCGCGTCGATGATGATGAAATGATGATGGCGACGACACACCATCCAGTCCACAGGCGGCGCTAATCTTAACCCGGCGAGGAATCGAACCCGGGCCCACTGCATGGTAGGCAAGGAAGTTGTCACTCAGCTAAGCAGGCGGACGCTGGTTGATGAAGGCGGAGTAGAAGAAATTTTCGTAGTCTTCAATTGTGTTTCGTTTTCCTTCCTTTCTTGAGGTTTTCTTTTTCGGTAATTTGTGCCATTTGGTGGCATTTTCCTAGAGTAATTTCACAAAAGTTCTGGAGGAATGGACACAAAACAGTGTATTAGTTTAGAATAAGTTCACTCTAGCACACAATTTCAACAGTGACGTCTGGAATCAAGTGTTGCTATCACGTTGTTTGAATGCCAGACTGTTCAGTGGGATATGAGAGAAGGGAGACAGTGCGCGATTTTGTGTCCGTAAACAGTTCATTGGTCATCGCTGATCATCGGCGAAAGAAGTACAGATGCAGTTTTATTACTCAAAATGTCGTAAGGTTAATAAAATCCAATCAGAAAAGTTTTACTATCATAAACATAAGAATACCTATCCGTAGCTGAATGATAGGATTCACGCTATTAACGTGGTGGTCCTGGGTTCAATTTTTGACGAGTGCTGTGACGGTATGTGTAGTTGCTCTTCCAAACAGCGACCCATAGGAGCAAATCTGTTGTGCCTTTACCTGGGGTTACTTGTAATTTAGGTACTGGGGCTATGCACGGCTCTGTTTAAAAACAATAGCTCCATGCAGTCACAGGGTCGGGCCGCGCACGTCCTCTTTCATGGCCCACAGCTAATCCGCTGCACATGATAACCTGTAGCTGTGATCCTGAAGTGAAACGGTCTATGCACTGGCTAGGACTGCAGGTTAATAAAATACACACAAATACAAAATAAAAGTTAAATGAATTTAATATTAAGACTTTGTAACTAAAAGTCTAAAAAGCCGCCGCAGGTGGCCGAGCGGTTCTAGGCGCTGCAGTCTGGAACCGCGCGACCGCTACGGTCGCAGGTTCGAATCCTGCCTCGGGCATGGATGTGTGTGATGTCCTTAGGTTAGTTAGATTGAAGTAGTTCTAAGTTCTAGGGGACCGATGACCTTAGATGTTAAGTCCCATAGTGCTCAGAGCCATTTGAACCATTTTTCCTAAAAAGCCGACCTTCTCTAGGGTACTGGACGGGTCACAGGTGGCGGCTAGTGAGCATTCCTTCAGATATGGTGGACAGCTGCGAATACAGAATAAGCAGTCCCGGATCAAGGCAAAATAAAACCAAGTCCACTTAGAGTCTGTCTTGTAGCAAGCGGCAAAGTGGTCAGTTTCTGTTCACAGGGGTGGGGCCGAAATTCATATTTTGGAACTAAATACTCGGAGATCACTGAATGAGTCCACTCAACCCCACCTGATTCCATGTACAATAATCGCGGATCATTTTGATAATCACAATATTACTCCAGGTGGTCAATCTACCGCCAGAATTACTGGCGCTAGTGGTCTTTCGGATTCTGTAGCGGCCAGGTTAAAGTGCAATGTGATTCAACAGAGGTAGTCAGAGTTCTCTGGCCAACTTAAAACCAACACTTGACATACGAACACTTCTGCAACCAGGTAAACTTCATAAATTGAGAGATCCGTAAAAGAAGATTCAAATTTTACACTTCAGGAAACACGAATAACACCATGGATTTCGGCAGTTATCGTCTTTTGAAAGTAAAACTGATAAAATCATACTTAATGATACACCAGTCTGGGGGTTGCTTTTGCAGTCACCAAAAATATTATAAATTCAGTAATGGAGGGAAACCCCATTAATAATGGACTAATGAAATTGCTCTTAAATGCGCAAATAAAGCCTACACTTTTATTAATGCCCATATGCCAGTCAATAAGAATAATCGTAAGAAACCTGAACAAGTTAATGAAGCTTGGGAAACGTTAAAAACTATTATTTCGAAAATTCTCTCAAACTATGTTAAGATTTTAGTGGGTAATTTTAATGCTCCATTAGGTAAAGAGAAAAAATATGAGAAAGCAGTGGGTGGATATCCTGCGCATAAATGGACGAGCCAAAATCACCAAAGACTTGATGAAACGTGCAAAAATTTTAACCTTAAAATCATGACAACACATTGTAGAAAGAACCCTTCTAAACAAAAAACTTGGCCGGCACCCAATACATTTCTTGGGGAATTTTAAATCGATCATTGAGCAATTTCGTACCCTAAGTACAAAGAAATTTTAAATCTCCAAGTTAGGAAAGGGGCTAATATTGATTCTTACCATTATTTAACGCGAATAAATGAATAATTTCAACTTCAAAAACTCTTCAAAACAAAAAATGTTATCCCAAAACTGATACTACTAAAATAACCTCAACTCTAACAAGCGAAATTGCCAAAAAAACAATCCAACAATTAGCAAAGCCTAAAAAAAGGTTCATTAACATCTACATCTACATGGATACTCTGCAAATCACATTTAAGTGCCTGCAGAGGGTTCATCGAACCACCTTCACAATTCTCTATTATTCCAATCCCGTATAGCGCGCGGAAAGAATGAACACGTATATCTTTCCGTACGAGCTCTGATTCCCCTTATTTTATCGTGGTGATCGTTCCTCCCTATGTAGGTCGGTGTCAACAAAATATTTTCCCATTCGGAGGAGAAAGTTGATGATTGGAATTTCGTGAGAAGATTCAGTCGGAACGAAATACGCCTTTCTTTTAATGATGTCCATTCCGATAAGGATCCCACACGGCGCAGCAGAATTCTAAAAGAGGACGGACAAGCATAGTGTAGGCAGTCTCCTTAGTAGGTCTGTTACATTTTCTAAGTGTCCTGATAATAAAACGCAGTTTTTGTTAGCCTTTCCCACAACGCAATTCCAATTTACGTTGTTCGTAATTGTAATTCTCAGGTATTTAGTTGAATTTACGGCCTGTAGATTTGACTGATTTATAGTGTAACCGAAGTTTAACGAATTCCTTTTAGCACTCATGTGGATGACCTTACACTTTTCGTTATTTAGGGTCAACTGCCACTTTTCGCACCATTCAGATATCTTTTCTGAATCGTTTTGCAGTTTGTGTTGATCTTCTGATGACTTTATTAGTCGATAAACGACAGCGTCATCTGCAAACAACCGAAGACGGCTGCTCAGATTGTCTCCCAAATCGTTTATATAAATAATGAACAGCAAAGGGCCAATAACACTACCTTGGGGAACGCCAGAAACCACTTCTGTTTTACTCGATGATTTTCCGTCATTTATTACGAACTGTGACCTCTCTGACAGGAAATCACAAATCCAGTCACATAACTGAGATGATATTCCAGAAGCAAGCAATTTCACTACGAGTCGCTGGTGTGGTACAGTGTCAAAAGCCTTCCGGAAATCCAGAAATACCTAATCGATCTGAAATCCCTTGTCAATAGCACTCAACACTTCATTTGAATAAAGAGCTAGTTGTGGTTAACAGGAACGATGTTTTTTAAACCCATGTTGACTGTGTGTCAATGGACCGTTTTCTTCGAGGTAATTCATGATGTTCGAACACAATATATGTTCCAAAATCCTGCTGCATATCGAAGTTAACGATATGCGCCTGTAATTTAGTGAATTACTCCTACTACCTTTTTCGAATATTGGTGTGACCTGTGCAACTTTCCAGTCATTGGGTACGGATCTTTCGTCGAGCGAACGGTTGCATATGATTGTTAAGTATGGAACTAATGCATCAGCATACTCCGAAAGGAACCTAATTGGTATAAAGTATGGACCAGAACACTTGCTTTTATTAAGTGATTTAAGTTGCTTCACTACTCCGAGGATATTTACTTCTACGATACTCATGGTTGCAGCGGTTCTCTATTCGAATTCTGGGATATCTACTTTGTCTTCTTTTGTGAAGGCATTTCGGAAGGCTGTGTTTAGTAACTCTGCTTTGTCAGCACTATCATCGATAGTATCTCCATTACTATCACGCAGAGAAGGCATTGATTGTTTCTTGCGGCTAACATACTTCACATACGACCGGAATCTCTTTGGATTTTCTGCCAGGTTTCGAGACAAAGTTTCGTTGTGAAAGCCGTTGTAAGCATCTCGCATTGAAGTCCGCGCTAACTTTCGAGCTTCTGACAAAGATCGCCGATCTTGAGGATTTTGCGTCTGTTTAAATTTGGCAAGTTTGTTTCGTTATTTCTGAAACAGTGTTCTGACCCGTTTTGTGTACCAAGGAGGATCAGCTCCGTCGTTTGTTAATTTATTTGGTATAAATCTCAAGATTTTAAACATGGCTGCAGCAGCAACTGTTAAATTCTTCACAATAAAGGATGACAGCCAGAAACAGTTGCAGGATAGAATTTTTTTATTAAAATTCTTGACCAAGGTTTCGGTACATATAAATATACCTTCATCAGAAGTAAAACTTCTAAAATTACATCATGCCATGGAGAATAATAAAATAATTATGCCAAAGGCGTCGTCAGTAATTTAAAACATCATCTCCATTTATACGACATGTGTAATGGGCACAGGATCATAGCGAACAGTTTAACACCGTTACTTCGCCTATGAAATAGAGTCGATCGCGGTCCTCTGGTTTGGAGCCGTGTGGAGGGTCTAAACCAGAGGCTCAGACGACTCTGCGACCATAATGGTTGCAAATTCATCGACCTCCGTTATTGGGTGGAGAACTGTAGGGCCCCCCTAGACAGGTCAGGCGTGCACTACACACCGGAAGCAGCTACTAGGTTAGCAGAGTACGTGTGGCGTGCGCACGGGGGTTTTTTAGGTTAGAGGGACCCCCCATTGGGCGAAACGATAAAATACCTGACGGCTTACCAGAGAGAACATCATCATCGTTGATAAAGAACGTCCGTCCTCAGAGACCAAAAACAGGAAAAGTTAACGTAATATTGGTAAACTGCAGGAGTATCCAGGGCAAGGTTCCTGAATTAGTATCTCTTATTGAAGGAAATAGTGCGCATATAGTATTAGGAACGGAAAGTTGGTTAAAACCGGAAGTGAACAGTAACGAAATCCTAGACACAGAATGGAATATATACCGCAAGGATAGGATAAACGCCAATGGTGGAGGAGTATTTATAGCAGTAAAGAATTCAATAATATCCAGTGAAGTTATTAGCGAATGCGAATGTGAAATAATCTGGGTTAAGTTAAGTATCAAAGGTGGGTCAGATATGATAGTCGGATGCTTCTATAGACCACCTGCATCAGCAACCGTAGTGGTTGAGCGCCTCAGAGAGAACCTGCAGAACGTCGTGAAGAAGTTTCGTGATCATACTATTGTAATAGGGGGAGACTTCAATCTACCAGGTATAGAATGGGATAGTCACACAATCAGAACTGGAGCCAGGGACAGAGACTCTTGTGACATTATCCTGACTGCCTTGTCCGAGAATTACTTCGAGCAGATAGTTAGAGAACCAACTCGTGAAGCTAACGTTTTAGACCTCATAGCAACAAATAGACCGGAACTTTTCGACTCCGTGAATGTAGAAGAGGGTATCAGTGATCATAAGTCAGTGGTTGCATCAATGACTTCAAGTGTAATAAGAAATGCCAAGAAAGGAAGGAAAATATATTTGCTTAACAAGAGTGATAGGGCACAAATCGCAGAATATCTGAGTGACCACCATCAAACGTTCATTTCTGAGGAAGAGGATGTGGAACAAAAATGGAAAAAATTCAGAAACATCGTCCAGTACGCCTTGGATAAGTTCGTGCCGACTAAGGTCCAAAGCGAGGGGAAAGATCCACCGTGGTATAACAATCATGTACGAAAGGTGCTACGGAAACAAAGAAAGCTTCATCATAGGTTTAAGAGTAGTCGAATCATAGCTGATAAGGAAAAGCTGAACGAAGCGAAAAAGAGCGTAAAGAGAGCAATGAGAGAAGCATTCAACGAATTCGAACATAAAACATTGGCAAACAATCTAAACAAGAACCCTAAAAAGTTTTGGTCATATGTAAAATCGGTAAGCGGATCTAAATCCCCTATTCAGTCACTCGTTGACCACGATGGCACCGAAACAGAGGACGACCGAAGAAAGGCAGAAATACTGAATTCAGTGTTCCGAAACTGTTTCACTGCGGAAAATCGTAACACGGTCCCTGACTTCAGCCGTCGCACGGACGCCAAAATGGAAAATATTGAAATAAACGATATCGGAATTGAAAAACAACTGCTATCACTTAGTAGCGGAAAAGCATCCGGACCAGACGAGATACCCTTAAGATTCTACAGTGATTATGCTAAAGAACTTGCCCCCTTTCTATCAGCAATTTATCGTAGATCTCTGGAAGAACGTAAAGTACCTAGCGACTGGAAGAAAGCGCAGGTCGTTCCCATTTTCAAGAAGGGTCATAAATCAGATGCGAATAATTATAGGCCTATTTCGCTTACGTCAATCTGTTGTAGAATAATGGAACATGTTTTATGTTCTCGTATTATGACGTTCTTAGATAATACAAATCTCCTTCATCATAACCAACATGGATTCCGCAAACAGAGATCATGTGAAACTCAGCTCGCCCTATTTGTCCAAGAAATTCACAGTGCCGTAGACACTGGCGAGCAGATTGATGCCGTATTCCTGGACTTCAGGAAGGCATTTGATACGGTTCCGCACTTACGTTTAGTGAAAAAAATACGAGCTTACGGAATATCGGACCAGGTTTGTGATTGGATTCAGGATTTCCTAGAAGAAAGAACACAACATGTCATTCTTAACGGTTCAAAATCTGCAGATGTAGAGGTAATTTCGGGAGTACCGCAAGGAAGCGTGATAGGACCTTTATTGTTTACAATATACATAAATGACTTAGTTGACAACATCGGTAGCTCCGTGAGGCAATTTGCAGATGACACGGTTGTCTACAAGAAAGTAGCAACATCAGAAGACTCGTACGTACTCCAGGAAGACCTGCAGAGGATTAATGAATGGTGCGACAGCTGGCAGCTTTCCCTAAACGTAGATAAATGTAATATAATGCGCATACATAGGGGCAGAAATCCATTCCAGTACGATTATGCCATAGGTGGTAAATCATTGGAAGCGGTAACGACCGTAAAATACTTAGGAGTTACTATCCGGAGCGATCTGAAGTGGAATGATCACATAAAACAAATAGTGGGAAAAGCAGGCGCCAGGTTGAGATTCATAGGAAGAATTCTAAGAAAATGTGACTCATCGACGAAAGAAGTAGCTTACAAAACGCTTGTTCGTCCGATTCTTGAGTATTGCTCATCAGTATGGGACCCTTACCAGGTTGGATTAATAGAAGAGATAGACATGATCCAGCGAAAAGCAGCGCGATTCGTCATGGGGACATTTAGTCAGCGCGAGAGCGTTACGGAGATGCTGAACAAGCTCCAGTGGCGGACACTTCAAGAAAGGCGTTACGCAATACGGAGAGGTTTATTATCGAAATTACGAGAGAGCACATTCCGGGAAGAGATGGGCAACATATTACTACCGCCCACATATATCTCGCGTAATGATCACAACGAAAAGATCCGAGAAATTAGAGCAAATACGGAGACTTACAAGCAGTCGTTCTTCCCACGCACAATTCGTGAATGGAACAGGGAAGGGGGGATCAGATAGTGGTACAATAAGTACCCTCCGCCACACACCGTAAGGTGGCTCGCGGAGTATAGATGTAGATGTAGATGTAGATGTAAACTGTTCGCTATGATCCTGTGCCCATTACACATGTCGTATAAATTGAGATGATGTTTTAAATTACTGACGACGCCTTTGGCATAATTATTTTATTATTCTCCATGGCATGATGTAATTTTAGAAGTTTTACTTCTGATGAAGGTATATTTATATGTACCGAAACCTTGGTCAAGAATTTTAATAAAAAAATTCTGTCCTGCAACTGTTTCTGGCTGTCATCCTTTATTGTGGTATAAATCTCTCAATTGCTGCCAATGCTATTTTTTTTTAATTTAAGCCACATCTGGACTACACTTATATTATTAATTTCGAATGAGTGCACATTGTCGTCTCTCAGGAAGGCGTCAAGTGAATTTTTATCTTTTTTTTTAATAGGTATATTTTTCGCTTATTTTTGGAGGATTTAGGTATTACAGTATTCAATCTCGCTACGACAACCCTGTGTTCACTAACCCCTGAATCGATTTTGATGCTCGCTATTAACTCAGGTTTAGGTCAAGTGTGTTTTCACATCCGTTTGCAATTCGCGTGGGCTCATGAACTAACTATTAGAAATAATTTTCAGAGAATGCGTTTAGCACAATTTCGGATGATATTTTATGCGTACCTCCGGAATTAAACATGTATTTTCGCAAACACATCGAGGGTAAATTAAAGTCACCACCAACTATTATCGTATGAGTCGGGTACGTGTTTGAAATCAAACTCAAGTTTTCTTTGAACCTTTCAGCAAGTGTATCATCTGAATTTGGAGGTCGGTAAAAGGATCCAATTATTATTTTATTCCGGTTACCAACAACTAATTTACAGGAAGTATCTAATACAATTTCGCAACACGTTAAACTACTTCTAACATCAACAAACACGCCACCACCAACCGTGTTTAGCCTCTCCTTTCGGAACACCATTAGGTTCTTCGCAAAAATTTCGGCTGAGCTTATATCCAGCTTTAGCGAGCTTTCAGTGCCTATAACGATTTGAGCATCAGTGCTTTCTATTAGCGCTTGGAGCTCTGGTACTTTCCCAACACAGATACGACAATTTACAACTGTTATACCAATGGTTCCTGTATCTACGTTCTTCCTGTTCAGCCTGCACCCTTTGTGACTGAAGCCCTTTTTGTGTTTTCCCGAGACCCTCTAACCTAAAAAACCGCCCAGTCCACGCCACACAGCCCCTGCTACCCGTGTAGCCGCCTCCTGCGTATAGTGGACACCTGACCTTTTCAGCGGAACCCGAAACCCAACCACCCTTTGGCGCAAGTCGAGGAATCTGCAGCCTACACGGTCGCGGAACCGTCTGAGCCTCTGATTCAGACCCTCCACTCGGCTCTGTACCAGAGGTCCGCGATCGGTCCTGTCGACTATGCTGCAAATGGTCAGCTCTGCTTTCATCTTGCAAGCAAGACTGGCAGCCTTTACCACTCCTGTCAGCCGCTCGAACCAGAGAGAATCTCTTCTAGTCCAAAGTGACACACATTATTGGTACCGACGTGAGCAAACACCTGCAGTTGGCTGCACCCTCTCCTCTTCATGGCATCCGGGAGGACCCTTTCCACTTCTCCAATGACTCCACCCAGTATGCACATGGAGTGCACATTGGTTTTCTTACACTTCTTGTCAGTCAAGTCCCTAAGGAGCCCCATAACGCACCTAACGTTGGAGCTCCCAACTATCAATAATCCCACCCTCTGTGATTGCCCGGATCTTGCAGGCTCAGTGGTTTCCTCTGACACAGGACAGGCGACAGCATCTGGCTGAGCGACAGTATCAGCCACAGACAGCACCTGGAACCTGTTTGTCAGACAAACCAGGGAGGCCTTACGTGCGGCCGTCTGGGAAGTCTTTCGCCACCTGCTTCGCCCTGGGGTGACCTACCAGTCAACCACATGTGAGGGTTCAGCCTCAGTGCGAGCAGTAACTGGGTTGGCCACCAGTGAAGACCGATCGGAGGGCTCAGACGTGCTGGACGTCCGTTTCGCCCTGGGGTTACCTACCAGTCAACCACATGTGAGGGTTCAGCCTCAGTGCGAGCAGTAACTGGGTTGCCCACCAGTGAAGACCGATCGGAGGACTCAGACGTGCTGGACGTCCGTTGGATCCCCACGGCCAGCCCACAACAGTGGTCCCCATGCACTGCAGTCTCAAGCTGTGTAACCGAAGCCATCAGAGCCTGAAGCTGAGAGTGAAGTGTCACCAACTCGGCTCGCATCCGCACACAATAATCGCAGTCTCTGTCCATACTAAAGGCCGTAGAAAACTAAAATATGCAGATAAACGGATTATCGGTACGTGCTGCGCAACTCTACTGTAGACCCTGACGAAAACGCACGAACTGTGTCTAGTAATACGCAGATATTCAAAAACCTAACTACCAAAGCACTCAGGTGAAACTAAATAATTCGCCCCTGATTAGGAACTTCTAATATGTCACAAAATCGGTTTACTTTCTGACGCAAAAGAAAACGCGAAAACAGTTGCTGTTAGATATTAAATTTACAAGCAGAAACTCAAGAAACTAAACTGTTAATGCACACAGATGATATAATAAATTTCGCTACTGCTTAGGAACTCGTAAATGTCACAAAAGCGATTATTTCCCTGTTGCTGCATCTGTCTCGGTCGGCTACTACTGCATGCTAAAACAGCACAAAATTTAATTCGGCCTCGAAAGATACAAAAACACCCTTGGTGGAATGCGCATTGTGAAACAGAAGTTAAGTTTAGGCATGAGGCATTAAAAATTGGAATAATAACAAAACTGCAAATGCATACAACCTCTTTTCTAACTGTAGGAAAAGAAACTACTAAATTAATCCGACTGACTAAAAGAAACTACGAAAGTGCCCAACTTTTAGAAATCGAAAAAGACTTCCAAAAGAGCAATACAAGAAACTTTTATAAAACATTCAAAACAAAACCAACCGGTTACCAACCTCAAAGTCTTTGCTTCAAAAATGAAAATGGCAGTTTGGCTCGTGACAACCAGGAAAGTTGTAAGCTACTTACTAATTATTTTGAAAAACTGTTTATCTGTCCAGAACCGGCGAATAAATTCCAACCACAGAAAACTAATAATACTAACAGTAACTTTAAAGAGTCTGACAAAATCGAAATAATTAAGCAAATTAAGAGACTTAAAAACAATGAAGCGTCTGGAGAAGACGGTATAATTGCAGAACTACTAAAACCAGCTGATCTTAACACTACAAGAGAGATCACTCAACTAAAGGACGTATCTGGCAAACTGAGAAAATACCTGAGGACTGGAAAACGTCCCTAATTCATCCATGGCATAAAAAAGGGGACAGAATCGATGTCAATAATTACCGAGGAATTTCTCTTGTCCTGGTCACATACAAAATTCTCTCGCAATGTTTACTTGATCGAGCCCAAGAACAATTAGAATCTAAAATTGGTGAATACCCAGATCCTATCCAGAACAAATTCTTAATTTAAAATTAATCCTTAGGCACCAAAGGATTCCTGGTAACAATATTCTACGTACATTTGTAGATTTGAGAAAGGCCTACGACTCAGTTGATCGTGAATCTCTTTTCCAAATTTTAAAGCAACAAGGACTAGATAAAAAACTCTAACACTGATTAAGGAAACGTTAACCGATACTAGCTCTTAAGGTAAAATCATGGGAGAGTTTCTGAACCGGTTGACTGAAAGAAGGGTTTAAGACAGGGAGATGAACTTTCCCCATTACTGTTTAACTGTATTTTGGATACGGTAATTGCAGAATGGAGAGATCAAAAGTAGAATCAAAATATGGATCAATCAAGCAAGGTAGAAGTAATATTACAATAGAAGTAAGGCCAAAACTGAACCATTTAAATGGATCGCTGCGGTTAAGGAAGATCTTAAAATAAAAGCCGGTATAGCTCAGGCAGACTTTAAAGACAGAAAAACATCCAGACAAAAGATATTTTATTGTAAAGTTAGTCAGAAGGGGGTTAGAAAACGGACGGGAACACAGTGGTCTGATGAAAGAAAGAGACTTCATTCTGAAAGGATGAAACAAGTTTGGACACAAAGGAATACATTGATAGATTGTATCTCGCGTGGTCCTGTTGCGACCATACGTGAATAATAAAATAAGGGTTCTGCTCTAACGTCTGTAAGTGATGACAGAGAATTACTTTGAATAATGGTTATTCAACAGTGGACATGTCAGGTAAACAGAAAGTAGTCCCGCGACATTCACTAAAAATACAGACAGAAAATACCTTTGTCAAACGTAGAAAAGTTACGTTGACAGCGTTAAGAGAATGGTAGTAAAATCCTCAAATAAATACCCATCGAAGATACACAAACATTAAGTGCAGTTCGTAGTCACAATACACTCAATATTCGCCAGCTCAAACCAGTTCAGAATTCAGCATGATAATTCACAAATTAAACACGCAATGCACAGAATAGGAACTCACACTCTGCCTATTCTCAGTTCCATAATACAGGTGGAAATAGTTAGAGCCTTGTTCTGGAGTACTTTCAGACCTCTCGCAATATATTACCACAGGCAAGTCTGCCTCCTTCCAGACTCGTGTAAAAGTGCCTAGAAAGCTGCCTTCAGCTCTACATTCGAGAAATCCCAGTCTGCTCTTGACTCCCGTAGTAATCCGCTACTGTCTGCTTCGCCATTACCTAAATGCCGTTATCACCAAAAATACCTCGTCCTTCAGCTCTACAGACGTGATTTTCTTCATCTTCACGATTTTCCCACATTAAACAATATTCAAATAAAATGAATGTTATAAACATTCAGTTACACTCAGATCATTACGATAAATGTAAGTAATAGTTTGTACATTAATATATAGACCACATGTTAAATGACAAAGAATTGTAGTTAAATTTTGTTTAAATTATTATTTATGCCCCATGACAGAAATGTCTTTCGGTTCTCTTTTCATTTGAGGTGTTCGCTAAGACATGTGCTCGACCACTTTTAAATTGGCACAGGTTTTTTAATAGCACTTGCAACCAGCATTTGAACGAAGCTACTGCCAAAATAATAAACTGTTCATTAAGTAAATGCACAAGTGTTCATGCTGCATTCATTTGCTGTGTAATTGTAGCAGAAACAATGTTTTGACGAACACCTGCATAATGAAACATATATAAAAGGCATAGAAAATCAATAAAGAAAACAGATACAGATACGTAGCTTTCAGGAATGATAACTAAAGTGCAATGCTATCCTCTGAGATGACGTCTGATGAAATCACACGAAGCATTTTAAAATTGTTAATTCGGAGATTCATTGTGAATATTGTTCTTCAGTGTGAAATATTAGCTTTTGTGGCTTAAAAATATTGAAATATTGTTATGTCATTGGATGTGCCTCATTTTTCTGAGATCGCAGATGTATTGAGTTTTGCACTAATATTTGACCGAGTTATTGTAGAATCTCAAAGATCTGTAGCTCAGCTATGTTTAAGATTCTCTGACACTCCGCCATTTCTTGGAGCATCTCCTGCACAAAGCCCATGCGAGTAACAGCAGTCCACATTCCCAGCTTCGGGATTTTTTCCATTTCCGGCGACGCTGCTAGTCTTTGAGCCCGGAATCGCTCGCCCTCAATTGCTGCGGCGCGCCCTGAGACTTGGGCGCGCTTGCGTTTAGCCGTACAACAAGTTCAGCTCTTCTTCTACCAATTCTAGAAGACCGCTTAGCTTGCCAGCATACACATAACGTTATAGTACTAACTGAAGCTAATTCACGCGTCACTATAGTGGCTTCATGCAGTAATATTTGCTCTCAGCTCTGAAACATAGGAATTTTATGATTTACTTACCAACAAATTTTATAGCAAATATTTTGTTTTATATATAAAGGGTAGATAACAATTAACAGAGAAAACTGCAACTTTAACTGCTGCCAACACGGGTAACTTAGGAGTAGGTATCTTCGGTGCAGGGTTAAAACACTTAAGAAAGGCAAGGCTTTCGGTCCAGACAGTATACCCGTCGAGAGTATGCTGATAGAATAACTCCATATTTAGCTATCATATACAAACGCTCGCTCGGAGAAGGATCAGTATCCAAAGGCTTGAAAGTTGCCAAGACACACCAATACCCTAAAAGGAAATAGGAGTAATCCGTTGAATTACAGACCCGTATCACTAATGTCGATTTGCAGTAGGTTTTGAAACATGTACTGTTCTCGAATATTATGAATTACCTCGAATAAAACCATCTATTGATAATCGTCAACCCGGATTCAGAGAATATCGTTCTTGTGTTACACAGCTAGCTCTTCATTCTCATGAATTAATGAGTGCTATCGGCAGAGGATGTCAAATTTGAGCCGTGGCTGGCTCGCGTCGTGCCTTGCGTTTTTACCATTGGTTGCAGTCCAGTGGTGTCTTATTTCTTCTTCGGTTACCGCCATACCGTTGCAGTCTTCTCTCCGTGAGTGGCAGCAGCAGAGTGTATCGGTACTAAAACTGCTGTACTACCTTTGGTGTGGCGGATATATTTTCCGGGTGTGCTGTGTGAGGCAGTCGGTCGGTTGGGGCAGAGCAGCGAGGAAGTCTCCGTAGCGCATGGTCAGGCCGGAGCCGCTGACGGCGTGCACGCGCAGTTGGAGTTTTGAGGTGCTTCTTGCCTTGTGAGGGTTACGAAGTTCGTCGCCCACAGATCCTGGACACTAAATTTGAGTGCTCACTTAAGCTACTATCAAGCTTCACCTGCTATCACATCTCTTCGTTTGATCCTGGTTGTTACTTTCCGGGAGATTCCCGCGAGCAACATTGTGTGTGCATTGAAGTCGGCTAGAATTGCAGCCATCTTCTTGTGAGTTGTTAAACTTAATTTAATTCATTCCTTCATTAATGAAGTGTACCAGCGGTATCTTCTGCCTTGTGGCCGTTGACATTCCTGTTACCTGCCCTGGGCGTTGACGTAGTTTTTGGTAGTGTATTTTCCTCGTCGTGTTGATGCTGTCCAGCACAGCATGTAAATCGACAGCTGACGCGTTGTTGGTAGTTTTGGGCGTTTATTCTGACTTGGCTGGATTGGGAACCAGTATCCAGAACATTGTGATCTTGACGTCTTGTCGTTTTGCTGGTCGGGTGGAGCAGAACTGATCTTGTCGGTTGGTTCATCGACTGGATTTCGGTTGGGTTGCCTTCCGACCGATTAAGAGATTGTCGGTCTGGCTTCCTGTCTCACCTACACGTGCATTAGTGTTACTTCCCAGGCCGACCTTTGGAACCATCTGAGCGCCGCTCCTTGTGTTTTACATAGTGATTTCGTTCTTTTTAGTCTCTGTGTGGCCTTCAGCCGAGATTTAGCTTATTAAAATGGCAAGGCTTCTTCTTAGGCCTTGAGCCGAAAAAAAAATCTTGTTTGGTATGTGGCCTCAGCCGAGTTTCAGCATTTCAAGATTAAAATTGAAAATTCATTGTGTCTAGGCCTTAAGCCGTAAACTTGTTTCAAGTTGGTATGTGGCCTTCAGCCGAGTTTTCAGCCTTTTCAAATCAAAGGTTGAAAAATTTTGTCTAGTCCTTAAGCCGTAAGAAATATTTTCTAGTTTGTATGTGGCTCCAGCCGAGTTTTCCAGCTTAAATTAAAATTTGGAAATTTCTTTGTCTGGGCTTTAAGATTGTTTGGGTTTCATATGTGGCCTTCAGCAGAGTTTTATGTGAAGCATTTTAGGATAAAGCCTTTAGCCTATTTTAGTTGAAAATTAGAAGCTCTTCGCTTTAGGCCTTAACCCGTTAAATTGTTTTCTGCGTGGTGTGTGGCCTTCAGCCGAGTTTTACACGAAATATTTTCAGATAAGGCCTTTAGCCTTTTCAAATTGACAGCTCTTTTTCCTAGGCCTTAAGCCGTTAAATTGTTTTGCTGATACGCGACCTTCAGCCGAGTTTTCAGCCTATTTAGATTGAACAGCCTGAAGCCATAAAATTGTTCTTGATTAATGTGAGTTCTATGGGAAAAATTTAAGCTAATGCTTTCAGCCTATTTATTTTGAAGATAAAAAAATTTTTTCTAATGAAGTGAAACCTCCAGAAGAACTCCTGTACCACAATTCCTTGCTTAGGCCTTGTGCCTTGGATTTTCGATGTGGCCTTCAGCCGATCTAAATTAAATCAAAGGAGGTCTTTCGTTAAAACCTTGAGAGTTTTGAATTCTTGCTTGTGTGATTGCGTGTTTTAAAAAATAACGTTTATATGTTGAGTGCAAGTGACAGTAACTTATTTTGGCCCCTTTCCACCAATATAAACTCATCCGCTCTGTCCTGCTAGCCCAGGGATTTCAAAGTTGATTCCACATTTTTAGATTTCCGAAAGTCTTTTGGCACCATTCCTCACAACCGACTTCTAAGCAAATTGCATGCCTATGGAGTATGGCCTCAGTTGTGCCACTGGATTCGTGATTTCCTGTCAGAAATGTCACAGTTCGTAGTAACTGATGGAACGTCATCGAGTAAAAGAATGTATGCCCTCTGCTGTTCCTAATTTACTTAAAGGACATAGGAGTCAGTCTGAGCAACTCTCTTGGATTGTTTGCAGATGATGATGTCATTGACCGCGTTGTAAAGTTATCAGATGATCGAAACCAATTGTAGAATGATTTAGACGCGGTATGTGTATAGTGCAAAAAGTGGTAATTGACTGTAAATCATGGATGTTGTGAAGTCATCCACATGAATACTAAAAAGAGTCCGCTCAGTTTCAGTTACACGATAAATCATACAAATCTAAAGGCTGTAAGATCAACTAAACACATTGGATTTATAAGTATGAATAACGTAAAGTGGATGGATAAAGTAGATAACGTTGAGAGGAAAGCAATCCAAAGATTGCGATTTATTGGCAGAACACTTAGAAAATGTTAACAGGTCTACTAACGAGCCTGCTTGCACATGGCTCTTCCGCCCTCGTCTGGAGTATTTCTGTGTGGTGTCGGATCTTCATGAGATAGGATTGAGGAAGAACTTCGAAAAAGTTCGAAGAAGGGCAGCTCGTTTTTTACCATCGCGAAAATACACTACTGGCCATTAAAATTGCTACACCACGAAGATGTGCTACAGACGTGAAATTTAACCGACAGGAAGAAGAAGCTGTGATATGCAAATGACTAGCTTTTCAGAGTATTCACACAAGGTTGGCGCCGCTGACGACACCTACAACGTGCGGACATGAGGGAAGTTTCCAACCGATTTCTTATATACAAACAGCAGTTGACCGGCGTTGCCTGGTGAAACGTTGTTGTGATGCCTCGTGTAAGGAGGAGAAAAGCGTACCATCACGTTTCCGACTTTGATAAAGGTCGGATTGTAGCCTATCGTGGTTGCGGTTTATCGTATCGCGACATTGGTGCTCGCGTTGGTCGAGATCCAACGACTGTTAGCAGAATATGGAATCGGTTGGTTCAGGAGGGTAACACGGAACGCCGTGCTGCATCCCAACGGCCTCGTATCACTAGCAGTAGAGATGACAGGCATCTTATCCGCATGGCTTTAACGGATCGTGCAGCCACGTCTCGATCCCTGAGTCAACAGATGGGGACGTTCGGAAGACAACAACCATCTGCACGAACAGTTCGACGACGTTTGCAGCAGCATGGACTATCAGCTCGGAGACCGTGGCTGCGGTTACCCTTGACGCTGCATCACGGACAGGAGCGCCTGCGATGGTGTACTTAACGACGAACCTGGGTGCACGAATGGCAAAACGTCATTTTTTCGGATGAATCCAGGTTCTGTTTACAGCATCACGATGGTCGCATATGTGTTTGGCGACATCGCGGTGTACGCACATTGGAAGCGTGTATTCGTCATCGCCATACTGGCGTTTCACCCGGCGTGACGGTATGGGGTGCCATTGGTTACACGTCTCGGTCATGTCTTGTTCGCATTGACGGCACTTTGAACAGTGGACGTTACATTTCAGATGTGTTACGACCTGTGGCTCTACCCTTCATTCGATCCCTGTGAAACCCTACATCGCAGCAGGATAATGCACGACCGCATGTTGCAGGTTCTGTACGGGCCTTTCTGCATACAGAAAATGTTCGACTGCTGCCCTGGCCAGGACATTCTCCAGATCTCTCACCAATTGAAAACGTCTGGTCAATGGTGGCCGAGCAACTGGCTCGTCACAATACGCCAATCACTACTCTTGATGAACTGTGGTATCGTGTGGAAGCTGCATGAGCAGCTGTACCTGTACACGCCATCAAAGTTCTATCTGACTCAATGCCCAGACGTATCAAGGCCGTTATTACGGCCAGAGGTGGTTGTTCTGGGTACTGATTCCACAGGATCTATGCACCCAAATTGCGTGAAAATGTAATGACATGTCAGTTCTATTATAATACGAGTATATTTGTCCGCTGAATACCCGTTTATCATCTACATTTCTTCTTGGTGTAGCAGTTTTAATGGCCAGTAGTGTAGGAAGAGAGTGCCACAGATATGATACATGATTTAGGGTGCAATCATTAAAACAAAGGCGTTCTTAAGAAATTTCAACCACCAACTTTCTCCTCAGAGTGGGAAAATGTTTTATTGGAGCCCACCTACGTAAGGAGAAATGATCATCATAATAAAATAAGAGAAACAAGAGCTCGCAAGAAAAAAATTAAGTGTTCGTTTCTCCCACGTACTGTTAGAGAGGTGGACCGGTAGAGGAGGAGGTTACAGGTGGTTCAACGAATCCACTGTCAGGAACTTAACTGTCAACTGCAGAGTAGTCATGCAGATGTAGATGAAAGAAGCAAAAACGATCCAGTAAACATACATTCATAAACGGTGTGTTTGCGAGATAACTGTGAAGGTGAGGCTGCGCCTTCGGGCCGTGTGTGACGCTGGTGATCGGCCCCGCGACACCGCAGCAGCCTACGAGAGAGCCCTGGATTAGCCGAGCCGCGTGCAGGCGGCGGTGGCTCCGTCGAGCGGCGCCCGCCGTGGCGCGACGTGGATTTATGGCGCGCGACTCGCTTCCTCCAAGGCGGACCGGCCTGTCTCTACACTGCCTCCCTTTCATAAATTCTGCACAGACTAGGCGGCTAACACAGCGTGAGCTGCCAGCCTTTGATGGATCACGCATCATTTATAAACTTGCCAGACAACTCAGGAACCTAGTGGCTAGCGAGTAAGCGCTAAGCTGAGGCATATGACGGTAATCTGCACCTCGGCATCCACCTGCAATTCTGAGTGGAGCACCTCCTCTGCGAGTATTGGAAGAACTCGACCGACGTCTTTGGAGATGGACTGAAACTGAACAAGGTTGCCAAAGTAACCCCGCCATGGTTGTCGGCAAGGAATCATAGTGCCATTCGGTCTTCAGATATCGGAGTGGGTTGAGGCGCAATGTAAAGGATTGCGAGGCCCTTCCCGCCGGAGGTTCGAGTCCTCCCTTGGGCTCGGGTGTGTGTGCTGTTCTTACATAAATTAATTTCAGTTACTTTAAATAGTGTGTTAAATAGTGTGTAAGTCTAGGGACCGATGACCTCAGCAGTCTGGTCCCTTAGGAATTCAAACAAATTTGAACAATTGGTCTTGAGACTTCCTTTTCATCCCGTCTAGTACTGATTCAGGATTTGTCAAATATTATTCTTAGTACTTAGTGACTGAATGTCTTTCCTGACAATAAAGTCGTCAAGGTAACCTAAGTGGGGGAATTTGTGCACGACATCTGTCTGCGAATGTTGTAAACTTTCTTCCGTGAGCTATCGTATGTTAACTTGAAAGGGTACAGTACCGCCCGACATTGAAAATAGGTACAACATTCTTCGTTATTCTTGTCAGAACAACATATTTTTTGTAATAATAACTCAATTTTACTTAATACACCGAAGCCGGATACCAGTGTAGTAAAGAAGGACAATTTATTTATTTAATTGATCACATGTGCACTCCCACAAAATAAATTCCTATATCCAAGTTCGTGAGATCTGAGAAATGAATGAATGTATGGTCGTCTGCTAACTGCATATAGTGAATGTGCAATATATGATCATCTTTGAGACGGTCCTTTAGTCACCTTTGGTGGAACCAACGAGATGAAATTTACCTGAGCTTTGAGCGCCTGAAATGTGGCTGACCAATTCAGTAGCATGGTGTTCCCCCACCTCGGCGGAGGTGAGAGATGACCTGAAGAATGGCCATGTTTCACCACTCTGGCGCTGGATCTTGTGTTGGTAAGACCTCTCTTAGGTGTGCTCCGTAAAGACAAAAGAGGCAAAAGAGTGGAGACAATGGTATGCATGTGAAATACTTAAGAGTAGTTTGGAATAATTATTTCTCTATTTCAAGAACTTTTGTGGGGGGAATTAAATGACAGGCAGGTAATATTAAGGGGATCGTAGTAATCTTCGGAAGTGACCAACGGTCACATTGAAACCACGTGTAGCAATAAGTTGAAATACTTCCGAGTGCTAAAGTTAAGCTGAATTACTGGCGTGTGTACTATAAGTTGGAAATATTCAAAAAATGGCGTGTGCAGGACTTGTAATTAGAGACAAGTACTTCCACGTGGTGAGTACTGTGTGAGTCTCAATCTGTGTATGAGACAAAGGATAAAGAGAAGTACTGGTCCATGGTATCAGTTGAGGACTCGCGTGTGTGACGAATATGTTCTTAATGTTACTTTGAGTGTTATGTTTCCGTGTGGCGCTTGATTCAAACTCTAATACTCTGAGAGAGAAGTAAGGTGAGTCAGCCGTCTATCCAGCAACGCTACTTGGCTTGCATTGCACAGGAAGACGTGCATATATCCTCCAGAGTTCGTAGTAGGAAAGAAAAGTTACGAAGTGAGGCAGTGTCGAGTGAAACTGGGATGAATACTAATTGAAGTGGGAAAGCTGTGAGTGAAGTAATTCTAACGTTGTGACTATTCTTTGTGTGTATTGTATGTTGCCAGTGTGATCTATTCCATGTAATTTAAATATATGTGGTTTGCATGGGAGAGTAGCAAGATAGGTTCAGAGGCAATGGGTGATGCATATTCCTTTTTGTACCGCTCGATCTGGAGGAAATGTTCGTGATTATGGGTGTGAGAGTCGAAGTGTGAGATATAGCAAAAGATCCACCACCCTATCCAGAAAGTGCACTGTAGCGTTAGATAATTACGAGACCATAAGATAGAGAATCACCAATGTAAAGCCATGCCCACTGGGCGGAGTTTCTCATGTGTAATTGTTGTATAAAATGTAATAGTGTGTTTAGGTTATCTTTGAATCATAATGGAATTTATCGGAATAAAAAAGATAGAGAAAAGAAAAAGATTGGTGGCCTTGTTCTTCGAATAGTGTGTAGTCATGATATCCAGAATTTATAATGTGCGCGCCATTCATATTCAGTGCGATGGCCACGTGTTGATCAAAGCCGTTGGGTAAGAAAGAAAATGTGGTATTGCCAGTGCGTAGTGAACAGTCAGAGTTGTGTAAATTACTGATAGTCAGATGTGCGTTATCCGTTTCCGTTGCGTAATATTCAAACAGAAGAATAATTTTTAGCTTAATTTTGAGTACTAGAGCTCATAATCAGTCATTGATGTTACTCGATAAATAAGAATAAATCCACTCGCTTGGCAGACCACTCATCTTGCAGGCCTGACTGCTTGACGCCACAGTATGAACAAGGCATGTGGGTGCCTCTCAAACTGTTTCTTTATCGTATTCTCCGAGAGGAAATTTGGAGATTATTTAAGCATTTGGTGACGCCGGCGTGGGAAATCGCCTAAAAAGCACACACAGACGATGGTGTGCCAGCCCACAGCCGTAAATCTGCCGCGCCGGCTTCGATCCTGATCTGTCTCGCCGACGTGCCTAGCAACCCAAGGCGTTGCGCGTTATGACACATTAGCAGGTTTCTCAAACTGAGCACAAGAAACGCTAGACGTGCATATGAATCAGGCTCCTCTACATACAAACCCTATCAATGATGCACACTCTGGTTCTTCCGCCGCTTGTTCGTGGAACAGTTTCGTAATTGCAATATTGCAGTGCGTGTATTGTTAAGAACAACGATGCAGGGTTTCTTGTCCGAAGGAACATCGAAAGCGTGCATTTCCGAGGGAACACTGCACCGTTGTTCGTAACAACAGAAGCACTGTAATGCCGTAAGTACCCGCCGATACCAGGCAGCGAGTTTCTATTAAAATGTCCTCCATGTACGGGAATTACATAATGTGTCCACGATTACAGGTTGTAACACAAGAAGCACAGTATATGGAAGCTTGGGTCTGGTTTTAGGTCGTTCACGGATAGCCCAAGCAGTTAATGTGATCGCTGGCGTAGGCCTATAGCGGGAAATCTTTGTTCGAGTCCCGGCCCGGCACAAATTATCGTTGTCGTACTTCCCTTATACATCTGATGGTTCCAGAATGAAATTTTCACTCTAATGGTTGTTCATATTCGCAACTGTGAATATATTTCATTTAATTCATCGCTGAAGTCGCAGAAACATCGGTGCATTGCACAGACGTCTAAGAAATGAGAAAAGTAGCTCCGTTCTCCATTTCATATTCCCTGGTCACTTTCTTACCCATGCCCAGCCGTCCATGCCTACCACGAAGTCGACAACGTCTAATAACACAACTGCCTTTCACTTCTTGAAACAGGAAATGCTTGTTTCTCAAGGATAGTAAAATTCGCAGGAAATGCTTTAGTCGCTAAAAAATTTAGTGAACTTTATAATTATAAATTAATAGCACAAAATTGTGGGTGTTCTGCAGTATGAATTCGTAAAAAACAGATATAATGTCTAATGGGATACCGCAATCACTGGTTATAAAATGTTACTTATAATCCGTCTTGATTGCAAAAAAGTTTATTCACATGACCTGGTTCGGTTCCTCTAGAACTATCTTCAGATCTGCAATGTGACGCAGCATGTGAAGGTTGCTGTGTGTGGACGGGTTACTCCTGTAACCGAAATTGCAGATCTGAAGATGGTTCTAGAGGAACCGAAACTGGTCATATGAATAAACATTTTTGCAATCAAGATTTGCAATAAGTAACATTGTATTAATTTGTTCCGTTAATAAGTTTTCTGCTGATGGTACGCTGGAAAATCTGATGATGGCCTTATAGCCGAAAACTGGTTAAGGACATCTAATACTCTAGAACATCCACAATATTGCGCTTTTCATTTACAATAAATCATAGTTTACGGGGCTACCTGAAATTAGAAATAAATTAAATTTCCTTTACTGATCAAAGAAACGATAACATTCAGATTCAATACTTTATCGGACCACCCGTTCTTCTAAATCAACCCCAAAGAATAGGATGTAAACTAGAAACTTCACTGTACCGACTGCTATACAAGCATCACGCATATCACTAGCACTTTGTCACTGTGTGGAGCAATGTAGCTGCGTAACAGTTGGCCATTACTGATAGGAGCAAATATGCTCAAGTCAGGGGAAGGAATACAAGACACAGTTACAAGAGAATACTGGCTTCATAGTAGGGATGACAGAGGAGAAATACTAATTCTGCAGTACATTTCACCTAGTGATCGCAGATGCACTTGGAACGGCCGGGAGACACGGCAACATACCGGAAGGATTTCATTATGATACGGAAGAGATTCCATAGTCGGTATTGGATTGTAGGGAACACACAAAAGATCACAGTTCGGTAATGATAAAGAGTAGGCTGAAGTTTAAAAGGCCTCTCAGGAAGAATCAGTTTGGAAAGAACTTCTATACTGAGATATTAAAAAATAAAGAAATACGTCACGATTTCTGCAAGACTTTAGATACTGCGATGATGAATACAACA
Organism: Schistocerca nitens; assembly: GCF_023898315.1. Lineage (NCBI taxonomy): Eukaryota > Metazoa > Arthropoda > Insecta > Orthoptera > Acrididae > Schistocerca > Schistocerca nitens. The sequence goes on along the minus strand of NC_064618.1, from coordinate 742,158,359 downwards.
TTTAGCAGATCAGTTGAAAAGGAAACGACATCTCTATAAAGGGCGATCACCGAAGTTGGATGGATAAATACAGATACAAGGAAGGAAACTATGTATAAATATTGGGTAATAGAAGAGGAACAGAGTGACTAATTAGAAACACACGTTTTTGTACAGCCTTGCACAGGGTTATCAGTGCTGTGAGGAAGACGTTGAGTGCGTAATTTACTTCTTGGGGGTCGACCAATTAGGTCGCCATGGCACGGAGCATCACGTTTTCTTAAACGTCAACATACTATTGATTTGCAAATCCAGCATTTCACGCTATACTTCAATGGCTTGATGAAATAAGGAAATGTAAAAGCGTTCAGGCAAAGACAGTACTACAGCAGTTTGAGTGGATAGGTGTAGAGACTACACTGAAGCCCTCTGCAACGGTAAGAACCTTTATAACAACGTGATATAAGAGGAATGAGAATCGATATGAAAGACTTAACGGATCCAATTGAAGCTGAGGTTTTGATAGAACCTTGGAAGTCACGCAGTCAAAGAAGTCAAGAGTCTTAGCCGCTCGGGGTAGCCGTGCGATCTAGGGCGCCTTATCACGGATCGCGAGGCTCCCCCCTCGGAGGTTCGAGTCCTCCCTTGGGCGTAGGTGTGTGTGTTGTCCATATTGTAAGTTAGTTTAAATTAGATTAAGTAGGGTGTAATCTTAGGGACCGATGACCTCAGCAGTTTGGTCCTATAGTACTTACCACATATATTTCAAGAGTCTTAGATAAAAATACTCGCGAATTTCTAAAATTATTATGTGAAGTGGCAACAAAATGACTGCTCAAGTTGCTGTGTAGAATATATAAGACTGAGGATATACCATCAGACTTTCGGAAATTGTTTCATCCACAAAATTATGGAGACAGCTAGGGCAGATAACTGCGAGAACTATAGCTTAACATGTCATGCAACTGGGTTTCCTACAATAATGATATAGAGTAGAATGAGAAAGGAAATTGATGATATGTTACATGAGGATCAGTTTGACATAATGAAAGATAAAGGCAGCAGTAGAACAGTTCTGACATTGATTTCATAGCATTTGTCGGCGTAGAAAAAAATGGACGACAACGTAATATAGTGCAAGTTGTTCGAAAGCCTCAGAAAAAAACGTTTAAGTTGTGGGGAAAGGCGGATAATGCAGAATATTTACAAGAACGGATAGGGGACAGAAAGAATGGAAGATCAAGAACAGAGTGCTTAGCTTAAGAAGGGCTTAAGAGAAGGATGAAGTCTTCGCTTAATCTGTCTGTCACAGAAGCAATAAAGGAAATAAAAGAAAGGTTCTGGAGTAGGATTAAAATCGGGCTTAAAGGACAACAATGATAAGATTAGTTGATGGCGCCGCTACACTCAGTGAAAATAAGGAAGAATTACGGGACCTAACAGTTACAGAATACAGACTCCAAAATGGTCAGGAATGCAAATGAGAAAATTCGAGGAAGTTTAAAAATGATTGAGGTGTGCAAGAGAACAGACTACGCGGTAGGAATGTGCCGCGAGAAGAGAGGATACTCAGACTGCAACAAATGCGATTTACATGGCAGTAAAAGGCTCCAAGGGGGTGGATTCCATTGTTAGCATGGACTGGGAAGAGAAATAATTCGCGATGGATGACGCACAGCACCGGGTCAAATGAAGAAAGTATCACCTAGAAACACCAATGCTACATTAATCAGGGAAATCCTAACTGAAGAAGTGTCACACTTATTGGAAAGATTCACTCAACGGCCTGGCAAACAACGATATTTCTGCATTAGAGATTCCAAAAAACAAGTTACCTAATTACGTCTCTTAATAACGACTACGTTATCTGCTCTCTCTCTCTCTCAGGCAGCAACCCCTCCCCCTCCCCCTCTCCCTGCAAAAGCTATGAACGTCTTTAACCAGTACTTTATTCGCTGAACTTTGTAAACACAGTACCGTAACACTCCATTCAACTACAGTTATGGTCATTTGCACAGAAAGCAACTTCGTTTCGTCGTTGTAGACGTGACATAAAATACTGAAATTAACATTCACTCTTCATTCATGTCAGCACATTCTTCCTTCAAAAGTTAATAAAAAGAATAAACCTTCTGAAACGAAGTTGTCTGTTAATTAATAACATATTTATTGTGTCAAACAATGAGAGGCAATACTATGCCACAACTAACGAAGATCATGCATGAGCTGAAGAGACCATGACTTTGTGCTATTATGCATATATTATTTTAGTAAACATAGCTTACTTCAAAGAAATAGTGCAGATAGAACCTGAGAGATTTGTATGAAATAAATAATTAAGAGACGGAACAGATCCCCCATGATATACAAGTCAGAATACTGTTGCAGAAGCAGAGAATAAACATGCCAGATTTAAAAGGAAGGAAAATTGCCAACACTGACGTTGTCTCACAGAAGATCGAAATTTAGCGAACTTCAGTGTGAGATGATTTTGAATAGTTCCCACAACGTAGCTGTGTTCGAACTCTGGTCGCATGTAAAGTACACCAGTGACAACACGCAATCAACAATAGAAGAAGAACAACAATAAGAGAAACGTTATGTCGATGCACTGTTCTGCTAACTTACATTCCCCATAGATGAGTAGCATTTCTATCTTCTCCTCGTTGGTGTGCATTCTACTCACAAAACTCTTCAACTGACGATGGTTGACGGTATGACGGGTGTGCATTCTACTAATTTTTACATTTGTCCTCTGTCAACGTCAGCACTTGGATATGTTCCATTACCCCGAGTACCTGCACTAAGCGCTGGGAGCATCAACGTCAGTGTTGTATTATGTAATTAATAACGTTGTGTTTCAGTAAATGGTACACTGTGATACATTTCTGAATAGGTATTTAGGAGAGGAAATGAATTACCGAATAAAAATACAGGGTGCTATTTAAAAAAGTCATACCGCTGTTCATATCTTTGTAAAAAAACACAGCTACAACGAAGGCAATCATACTGATTGATGTCCCCCTGACGGCTAAAGAACATTTGTTTGAAACATTTTGTAATTTTCATCTGGACAAGCAGTTATTTAGGGTGGTCAAGATAAATGGGACAGCCTGTATATGCGTTGCCGAAAGCAGCGCCGTAGCCGTAGTCTGCCTCTTTGGCTCTTCAGCATATATATAAAGCGTAATATTAAAACTACTATTTGTGTAAAATGGATGAGGGAATTTCCCTCTGAATTATGTAACCACACCACACACGAAATAGTAATCAGTAAATGTCAAACAGAAAATGTGCAAACGGTAAATAGTAAACAGATAAATGCTTATTTCCCTATAAAATTGTCCACTTTCGACTACTTTGCAAGATCAGCAGAAAATGTCAGTTACAAGATAAAAACTTCCAGAGAATTCCGTCTCCACTTGAAGATTTACTGGTGAGACAGAATTAGTGCTAATAAGGTAGAATTTCTGTTGAAGTATTTGCACGTCAGGCTACAGGTGATTTGGCGTATTTAGTGTATATAGCAAGCCTTCACAATTGTAAATTGTCTGTGCCCTGCGGCAGTGGAAAGTGTCACCATGCTTTCACTCGAAGTACTTTACATCCCTCAACTATCGGGGAAGAAGCGGAAACCAACTTAAGAATGGTTTGATCTGTCGTTATTGCTGGAGGACATGGACAGTCTTGGTACTTAGTATGGAGAATTTAAAAAGTGCTTACACCCATTACGGAACCATTTGTGACAACATTATGGCGGTTAAAATTTGTGATCAAATGCATTGCCAAGATCAATTAGAGAAGGGCAGTGTATAACCCCAAAGAAGGAAATGTAGAGGTGCATTTAAAAATTATCTAAGCGGTAAAGGTAAATTTTTCAAATTTATCTCTGTGAAACAAGGTGTCAAGGTGAAGTTACCATTTCTGTTACACGGGAACGACAATGTGACAGCAATGTAAATATTGTAAAAAACTGGAAAGGAAACGCTGTAAACTATTTCGAGGAAATATGAAAGTCCTTTTGCTACACCATATAAAGTGGAACAAGCTGATGCTAAAATTGCTTTACTAATGGATGAGCTGCCTGAGATAATACAGCATTTCCATCTTGAAGTGTATTACCTTATAGACCTCGACACACCAGAGGCTTTGCTGAGATTTTTAACAAGAGGTAAATGTTTGATGACTTCACATCAACCCATGTCTTCTGTGTGCAAGTAGACTACCAGGGAAACAATAGTGTGATCGCAAATAATGAGAAGACTACTGGAATAGGCTGTTTCACATGGTGAGCTTTAAATGCAGAGTAAAAATATATGACAAAGTTATATGTCAAATTAGAAGCTCAGGAGTGAACAAAGATATGAGCAACCATCTTATCTGTTTCGCGAAATGTTCAGACTAATTTCTATAAGAAACTATTACGTCTTCTTTGGCTAAATAACACGATAATACCAGATTGATGGCTATAGTATATAAGCACAGAATTGATCGCCTGTTTGACGCTGTGGAAAGTTGTATAAGTGTATTAAACACTAACCAACAGCCTTTACAACGTTCACGCAATTTTACATCAATATCGTCGGAAAAATGCACAACTATGACTTTGGCGTCACTTTCACACCTAATTTTAACGTTACGCCAGAAGTACGTACGTGTTGGCCACTTCATGTAAATTTAATGGAAATAATGAATATACATGACTTTCATATGGGGGCTACAGAATTATTTACTGCATACCTGGATCCATTTTTACGCATTATGTTTTTACTGCACTTTGTCTGGCAGGAGAGAAGGGGGAGGGGGAGTTTTTTTAATGCTAGCATGGAATTTATTGGTTAGTATAGGAGAGGGTAGAGGATAGAAGGTACAATAGGGCTGGTTCTCCCATTTCGAAGTTTTAAATTTTCTACCAATTTTTACATTCCCACAACCGCCCCCTTTTATTTACGGATTTCCCACCATTTTTCGAGTTTCCCACTGTCTGCCATCTTTGAATTTTAATCCCACCAATGTTTAAATATCCCACCATCTGTCATCTTGGACTTCTGAATTTCCTGATGCTAAAACACCACGACTACTTTCGACCTCTATTGACATGAACTATGTATCACAAAGAAAACTCATGCTTTGAGCTAAATATATCTAACCATCGAAAGGTTCACATCTGCCTGAAAGCACCACATTTGTGCTGAGTGAAGTCATCTTGCTGTTATCTGCTTGGGTACCAAATTTAAGTACATTGTAACTTTACATTTAGGAAAAATCTATTTAATCATATCAAATAAACGAATGTGAGCATAATACACCAATTTCTTCAACTTTTCTCTCCCCTTCACTCACTTATCTGCCACAACATTATGATCATCTATTAATAGCCGTTACGTCCATTTTTGGTACGAGTAACAACGGCGATCCGTCGTGGCATAGAATCAACAAGGCCTTGGTAGGTCACTGGAGGGAGTTGGGACCACATCTACACACACAAGTCACCTAATTCCCGTAAATTCCGGGGAGGGAGCGACGATCTCTATAACTGGGGAGGGGGAGGGGCGTAGATGCCCAACCCCACGATGACTGGACGGGGTTTCACCTTGGTTTCGTCACGTATTGAACTCACTCACCATAGACCTCCTCAACATCCGACATGTTGTGCAGTTTCCGAAAAGCTCGTGCCGAGCCTCCGGGCCATAACTATCTGCCTTTGGTCAAACTCAGATAGCTCGCGCGCCTTATTCACTCTACAGGCGGACGGTACGCTCACTGGTACTACGTACACCGCACTTGTTTCTAACTAACTGTCGTTCCTCGCCGTGTCGCTGCTATTGCTTGGACGGGCTTATATTGGTGTAGGTCGCTCTGGCTAATCAGTGTATTATCTCCTAAAGTTGAAACAAATGAGCCCTCGATCACAATTTTTAGTCTTTTTAATCAGGTTTCATCACTTCTAAGAGTGCCTTCATCAGAATTTTAAAAAAATCCTTTTCTCATAAATTTGTAATTATGTCGTAGAGTACTTCAAACATTTAAATTCTGATGAAGGCACTCTAAGAAGTGTTGAAACCTGAGTAAAAAGACTAAAAATTGTGACCAAGGGCTCATTTGTTTCAACTTTAATTTATAAACGTTTACTGAACCAAGCAGCCATGTTTAAAAATTTATATTATCTAGGTCGGTTAGGTTCGAGTATTAGGAGACGTGACACCGCTGCAGTTTCCGCTGATGCCTGGAAAGTTCAGAAGAGAAAACTGGGAGCAGCGTAGATATTCCGTAAAATTAGTGTAGCTATTCGTACAGCTTCTGTATTGACTGACGTCTTTCCAGTCTAACAGGTGCGCTAACTCGCAGAGGGGGGCGGAAAAACCAGGTGTTTTGTTCAACACTGAACAAAAGCAAGATCAAATATGTGATAATTTATCGTCATGAAGCCCTGCCAGTAACAGACAGTTTAGAAGGACATTAAATAATTGATCAGTTCATCTAACTTTGAATCATGATCTGTAATGACTTTGAAAAACAAAAGATAGAAACAACGTGAAAGGTACGAGTTATATAGAACGATAACGCTATTACTCAACATACAAAATTAAGAATGCTAGTCTTTCCAATGTTCCTAGTGTTACCGATACATGGGCCATCAGAAAGTCGACCGTATATGAATCAGTACACTTTGAGATGTGAACAAAACAGATTATCGTGTGTACCGTGATTGAATGAAGAACTATGTCTGAATTTTAAAAGCATGAAAGTTTGTGAAAATCATCAACGGACTAAAATTTAAGGCCAAACGCCCTGTAGAAGAAACCTTGGATAGTACAAAAAATTCAGAAGGAAACTTACCTGACAGTAAGACATCTGGCGTAAGAGATGGAGGTTTGGAAAAAATCTATAATAAAAGTTCACGATGATTCACCAACTCACAACTGTGAAAAAAAGGATTTCAGAAATTTAATACTGTTTGTAACAAATCGTTGGTGCTTTTGTTCCTGCAATTGTATTAGTCCGCATAAGCTAGTACTTAAAGTAAACATATTGTTTAAATAAAGGCCTGTTTAGAATGTAAATGTTAGAGGGACGTTATAACACACAGCCAGACTGTCATCCCTGTCCGTCACGTGACAACTCGCTTTCGTGGGTACACTTGGAGCACTTTCTCAGTCTGAAAGTTCACTGAATGACAAAAAAAGTGAAGTACCCAGAAGACATGGCCCGATCTCAATGTTACTTCGTACGCACGTCGGCAGATACAAAATTATTAATGATAGGCAGAAATGAGTGTTTAGTGTTGATACCATTCCTGGTAGTGCACGTATACCTTGTAATTGGGCTGTACACTGCTCTGATTTAAAAGAATGACTCGATAATGTCGTAGGGTCGAGCTGTACAAGTCTTCTTTCATGCCCTAAACTCGCTGCTAGTAATTTTATGTACGTGTAATCCTTCAGTCAAATAGTCTATACATTAACTAGAACTGCGAATTAATAAAATAATCCGAAATATTAAATAAAATATAAATGAATAATTAATAAAAGTGTTTTGTTTTAATGTCTGAAATTGACGTAGATGTCACCAGAGGATTATGTCAACTAATGTTTATTCAAGTAAGTAATCTCAAATAAAGGGGAAGTTGTCCTGCAGTTGCCGGTTATAAAACAGCTAGAAACATATCCTCATTAAAATGCAATAAAGTTGTGTGAAGTGCATTACAAGATTGGTATCAGAGTGCCCAAGCTAGACATCCAAGATATACGAAAAGCTAAATTCCTATCATGAACACAATAAACACAACATTCGCCTGGCCAAAATAATTCAGAATTCAGTATGACGAGTTAATCATCAACACACGAGAGATAAAGAATAGACCGTCCTGCTCTGTCTAGTTTTAAGGCCTTAATGAAAGCAGAAAATGTTAAAGCTCTAAACCAGAGCACATTCAGACTTTGCGAAAGTTAAAGACACTTCGAAAGTCATGGTATTGTAGTGACCATTGACGATGCAGAATCTATCGCTTACACGACCGAGTATCAAAAGTTGAGCCAGGAAAATTTGCCTTCTTCCAGTTCTCGACGTAAAAGTATTCTCCTCGTCCCTTTAAGCACACCACTCAAAAATCGTCTGCCTCCACTTGACTGCAGTAGTGTTCCGCCACTTTCTAATTGTCATTGGCTGAAGCCATCCCCACCAAAAGCACATCATTTTGTGTTATACAGGCATAATCTGACTTGATCACTTTCTGCACAAAACTAATTTATTATAAGAATATTTCATAAAAAGAATGTTATAAACCTTCAGTCACACTCAGATCATTTACAGTAAGTGTAAATAATAGTTTGCCCGTAAATAAATAAGACTGCATTCTTTCACATTTGTGCTCTAGTAAATTACTCATTAAGTAACTACAAATCATGACAAGATACGAGGCAGTCATTCTGCTGTCAGCTGCAGTGATATCGTGGAGAATACGATGTACCGACAGACATTTGCATTTGGAAAAGTTCTATTAACCCTAGTAAATTAATAAATGAAATCGGTAAAGATGTGTAGCTTTCAGGGTTGGTAGCCATAGTGCTATGCTATCATTCAAGACGTTGATAGCTGAAGTTAAATGAAGTGTTTCAAAGTTTTTAGTTTCAAGGTTTATTGTGAAGCTATTCAATCACTCCAAAATATCAAGTATGTTAGAAATATTACTGTTTCAGTGAATTGACCTCAGTTTTCTGATATCGTATATTTATTAAGATTTGCTTTACTATGGAGCTATGATTTACTATCGGATTTCTAAGAGTTATAAGTATCCATAATTCAGACTGCTTTAAATGCCGCCACTACTGGTATATCTTCTGCACTCCAGCCTGTGAGTAACCACTGTCCAAATTCTCGCTGCTCTGGAATTCCCTATATCCAGTTACATGCTGACCACCTTGCTACCTTTGTTCATCTGGAGCAGCCGAGTTATCTCCTCCCCCTGCCAACTCACACCCAGGTGAGCAGGCAAATCCGCCTCTCCTCAATACCACCCTATACAGCCGAATAGCTTCAATAGCTATGTGTAAGGGCACAATACACAAGGAGGACGAACAGCATCAGATATTGAGTTATCACTGTGAAGGACATGGAGATGTTGTTTACTCATGTGGAACAACTTACCACTACCTGACAAAGCTTTGCCTCACTCTTTGTCTCCATTTGGCCAGCTGGTAGAATCGTGCATTACCCAGATGTGAGGCGTTTGGATGTGACAGTAGCTCGATGTTAAAGTGCAGATGAATGTGAGGGCAGGCTTTCATGCCATTAAGGTTCCAGCCGAACATGTCAGGACGGGATAACTGTATTGTGGATCAACAGCGCTGTAACCCCTTCACATCTGCGCCTGCCATCCAAGAACAAGTAATATAGGCTCCCTACAACTTTCTAAATTACGGCGCACCATTGGTCTAGCAGGAGCCAGACTACGGCTATACCATCCCATGTGTGGGCTCCTGTTAACACTACAACATAAACGGCGGCGTTTGGAGTGTTGTTGCCACATGAAGCATTGTCCGATGGTGAATGGCGTCGCATTATGTTCATCGATGATCTGTAGTTATGCACGTTCCCAAATGACCATCAGCGAGTATGCTGGTGACCTAGCGTGAGGTACCTTCTTCCAGTGTTTTGGAGAGGCACAGTAGTGTTACTCGTAGCATCACATGGGTATCCATCAGACACGACTTCATGTCACAGCTGATAGTGATTCGGCGAACTCTGAGGCTGATGGCATAACAGTACGTCATTGACATCCTGCGTCCCTATGTGTTATCTGTCTTGTTACAGTATTATGGTGCCACGTTTCATCAGGATAACGCTCGTCCTTACAAGGCACCTGTCTCTATGAATTATCTGCAGGATGTTGATATTCTCCTGTGTCCAGTAATATCCACAATCTGACCTGGGTAGAACAAGTGTGCGACCAGCTAGGATGTCAACTCCATTCCAGTAGCAGTACCCAGTAAACCAAAGACCAGTATCAGAGTTGTGAGCCAGTTTGTCTCAGGAGAGGATACTACTTGTCTAGAGACTGTGTATAGGGAGAATGACTCATGCATGCACAGTGACAAATGGTCTGAAACGGGTTCGGTCGAGTACGAAGTTCCAATTTTCATCTGCTAGAGGACAGTAATGCACAGAGACATTCAAGAAACAGTTCAAGAGAATGTTTTTGTGAATTGTTCTGTTTATTTCTTGAAGGCTTTTTTGTTTATTTATGTTTGTACAGTTTTTAATATGCTTTTGGTAGTGTGAATAATGCATCAATGTGGTCTAAAGTAAATATGTAGATCATTATGAAACTTCCTGTCAGAATAAAACTGTGTGCCAGACCAAGTGAGCTCGGGAGCTCTGTCTTTTACGGTCAAGAGATCTACCATCTGAGCTACCCAAGCACGACTCTCGCCCTGTCCTCACAGATTTATTTCCGTCAGTACCTCGTCTCCTACCTTCCAAACCTCACAGAAGCTCTCCTGCGAAACTTGCAGAACTAGCACTACTGGAAGAAAGGATACTGTGCAGACATGGCTTTGCCACAGCCTGGAGGATGTTTCCAGTATGAAATTGTTGCTCTGCAGCGGAGTGTGCGCTGATATGAAACTTCCTGGCAAGTTAAAACTGTGTGCCGGACCGAGACTCGAACTCTGGATCTCTGCCTTTCGTGGGCAAGAGTTCTACCATCTGGCTATCCAAGTACGACTCACGTCCCGTCCTCACAGCTTTATTTTCGCCAGTACCTCGTCCCCTACCTTCCAAACCTCACTGAAGCTCTCCTGCAAAACTTGCAGGACTAGCATTCCTGGAATAAAGGATATTGCGGAGCTGCTTGGCAAGCCATGAGTGGCTCAGATAGGAGAGCACTTGGTTGTGGAAAGCCAAGGTCCCGAGTTCGAGTCGCGGTTCATCACACAGTTTTAATCTGCCAGGAAGTTTTATATCAGTGCACACTCCTCTGCAGAGTGAAATTTCATTATGAAGATCAGTTTTCTACTGATGAACGCTGTACGAACTAGTGTGAGAAAGTTTTCAGAGAGTGTGAATGCAGACGACGGTGAATTTTGTATCACAAAATCGTAAGTAAGTTTGTAATGAAAGGAAAGCTAATTCCAGTGAAAATGAAAAGAGTTAATAACGTAAAGTATAAACAAAATATCAGAATGTTAAATATTTACTTTGGGAAAAAGTACAGTTCGAAAGTGTGTTATTTGTTGATTGGTTAGTCATGAAAAGCACGGACGAACGCGGGAGAATAAAGTTTTTCTATTGGCTTTAAAGGAAACTGACAAATCAGAACGGAGTATCCTTTGCGCGTCTTTTCTCTTGAAGATGGAGAATGCTAACGGCAGTCTAAAGTCGTCGGAGCCCATCCTTTGAATGGTACGATCGTGTGTAGTATTAGCTCCGACGGAAATTATAATTTTCCAGTTTTAGTTATGCTACATGTTTCAAAAAGTATTTTAAAGCGCAGACATGTTTTTCCGTTGTGTTTTTTTAGAAAGCACTAATTTTTAAGCAATTTTGTGTATAGCCCTATGAGAAAAGACAGTAATTCCGCGTGGTATATTGAGGAGATCGGTGGCTGAAAACATGAGTGCATTAGACACCGATAAACTTAATAGTATGGCAAGCATTTTCATTTAAGAACAATCCGTGGTTGGTAGCTGTTCATATTTTGGGAAATACGTTACCATAAACTTGCTAACATGAATGAAAGGGTTTGTGCATGACTGTGTTAAAATTAGCACGGGCTTGGCAGTGGACGCGTACATTATCAAGGTTCAGAATATACCGAAGTTTTGCCTGTATTTCCACCCTTCATTCAAATTTGAGAACTTTTCCCTACTCTTGGAATAGTTACGTTGTATGCAGCCTGGTGCGGGTTGCAGTAAGGCAGATTTCTGTTTGGCTTTTCTACCGGTGATCTGCTGCAACGAGTTCACAAGTACTCGTAGGTGCAGGTAATGGACTAAAGGAACCGCATCGCCGCAAACTGCTTCATGACATCCTTCCCAACCGACTCAGTGCATGCATCCACGCCAAAAGGGGTGGAACGTCATAGTGATTAGTTGTCTCATATTGACAAGTTCTTTGTAAATTTGACTCGATTATAATTGCTGAAATATCGTCACGAACCCTCTCAGCCAGTGAAGCTCAAATTCGTTTCCTCCTTCCCTTCTGGGTGCTTCACTTTTTTGTCAGGCAGTGTATTTCATATCCTCCAGAAACGTGTGTCTCGAAGTTTTGGCTTCGCTGAGCCAGGTCGGTCGGAATGTGGTGGATATTTTGTAGCCGGGGATGTAGGCGGCGTAAAAAGTGTGCAGGATGTGAGTGGAGCGGGCGGAAACGGCGGCAGGCTACACAGTGTGTGGTATTGATCAGCAGAGGCGGGCAGGGGGAGTTCCAGCAAACAGCGGGACGGCTTTTGCTGCGGGCAGTCCATATTTCGGCAGCACTTTGCGGCTCCGCCGACCAGCAGGCGACGTCTAGACCCGGGAGAAGGTGTACGGCACTTGTGGCCTGCTGCAGTTGGACTGCTTCCACAGTTGGCTCCTGCGAAAGGATCCTACAGTTCATGCGAAATGCGCTCCAAAGTTCTGATTAAGGCATGGGAGTTGACTTGCAAGAGACTAATTAAGCATTCCTGGGAACTTTCTTGGTGTTAACGTCTGTTATCTGAAGACTTGAGCTCATGCCTTACAAAGCAACTGCGAATTCGGGGAAAATTATAATTGCAGAAATTTCACTCTATGTAAGTCTGACTTACTTCATTTTGTTTATATAAACACGATTCACGTCTTTTATTCTCAGTTGTGAGCAACAGCGTTTCATCACTTACCTGGAAAAATATGAGCTTGTACATCTACTGTACAGCGGCTTGCAAAGAATATTTGTAGCTCCAGCTATGGAAAAACTACTCTCAGCAATCTTAGAGGTGGTTTTGAAATTCTTAAGCTAGGAAATCGCAGCATGAAACAATATCTTCAGCCAACTTACTTTTTACTTGTGACATTGCACCGTTTGCTTCTAGTGTAGATAAATTTCAGTTTTGCATGGAAGAACTTAATATATAAGACCTGAAATTCAGTTTCGATAACACTAAAGTAATTTACAATCAACATATATATAACAAAACAGCGAAAATTTAAACTGAACTCAAAGAACTTGGACAGTTGTAGATAACGGTTGAATAGACAGCAAAAGAATGGAATTGAAGAGCTAACACTTAATTAGATGAAAATGATTCTTTTAATGTACCATGTTTTTAAACTGGACTAACAATGATAAAATAATTTCTCCTACCCCATACGTATTCCTAATACGATACGAATAACCCTTAAAATTTGCGATGGTGAATTGTTAATAGCTACGAAAATACCTGTAAAATTTAAAACAAAGAATTTGGGAGGGATGCAATAGATAATAGCAAGGAGGTGACCTGTTCATCCACCATCTAATAAGTAGAGTAACATTAAGGAGGTGAACTGGTCATGTATCTACATTGTATTTCACGTACCCCACGTTTTTCGTTTCACAGCTATTAAAAATTCAGTCACAAATTTTTGGGGCTATATGTATGGGCTAGGAATCTGTATGGGCTAGAATAAATTATTTTATACCTTTTATCCTGATTTAAATACGTGGTATAGTAATTGTAGTAATGATGTAGGACAAAGCAGTGAATTCAAATTTGTACCAGTACCAGAATTCGAACCTGGGTCTCCCGCTCATTGGACAGATGCTCTTTTCTTTACTTCTTTTTATAGAAAATCGTAGGTTTATTTCCGATTCCACAAAAAAAAAGCAGGAACAAAAATATCTTGTAATGAAATTACATAAATAAGGTGGTAGTTAATTACAGCCATCAATTATAAAAGCGCATGGAAACAAATCTAACGACGTCTTCCATTCGAGACGCATCTTCACTGTCACCTTCAACCGGTGGCAGTCAGCATCAGCATTTTCTTCTTCTGCAGTCTGAGGTTCCTCTCCAGCAGTGCCCAGGTCCAACTTCCTCGTTCAATATGCCCCTTAGTCTCCTCCATACTAAATTATGGGAAGTTATGCGGACAGAAGATCTCTCTGTTACATCATACTGGCACTACAGATAACACACGTGCACAGACTATATTCTAGTATATCTCCCTCGCCGATATAAGGAGAGGAGACCAACGTTCGAGTCCTGGTACTGGTGAAAACTTTAATTGATTGCTTTGGCCAGTGTTATAATCGTAGTTAAAGGTGAGACTCAATACGTCTCAGGAATACCAACTATATATGATTAAATAATAACTTTTTTCTGCCATTTAGTCCAGTGTATTTTTCATACCATTTCTACCATTTTGAGGAGATTTCAGCAGACAAAACTAGTAAATTTCAGGTTTATATAGTTTCTTTCACCTGACCTTTCCAATATACTGCTTCCTCCTAAGTAATCTCACGAAAAGTCCATGAAGGTAACAATTCGAGAAATTCGAGCTCATGTGGAGGCTTACGTCCAGCTGTTCTTCCCCCAAACTATTGTGTGGCAGTGAGCCCATATATGCCGCCACCGCTACCGCAACTTTCGCATTCGGTGCCGCCCACGAGAAGGCAATACGGTGTCGTCTGCTTCAGTCGATGGCAGCAGCGCCATCGCCGGACAAGCCTTCCCTGTGGTACGTCGCCAGCCCGGCTCGCTCTCCCTTGTGCATCAGCCGTACCAGGTGAAGGTTCCACTCACTGAGTTGGACAGATACGTGTCATTGTAGGACGAACATTGCATGTCATAGATCTCGAACTAGAATTGTATTCTTCGTTTATGTTAGTGATTGAAAACTCGCGAAATCAACACCGAGCATGAAATATTCTTTATTTGAATTGATTACTAGTTTCGGCTAACAGTCTAGATCGTTCTGGATTAGTGTTGGTGCCATTACGGCTTCACAGATCCTGAAAATCAGTCTTGAAGTGACATCCATATATGAAAAAAAACAGAGTTTCGTCGTTCGTGGCCAGTTGTAATGTCTCTTTCTGCTGTAAGTTATATGAGGATTCTATTAAGTTCCTGAAGTTAAATTTCGAAAAGCAGCCTTTCATAAAACCTTGTAAGAAACGATTACAAATAAGCAATATTATATTTGTAGGTTGCCAAATTAAACTTTAAATTCTGATTGAAAACGAGCACCAGGCTCCCTACAAATAATATCAGATGAGTTAGCGTAATAAAATTTATGCCAAGAGGCACCTGACCTATAATAAATTGTATCATTGAAAATAGTCACTTTATGATAAAATAAATGCTAATTAATTTTGATAGTATTTTAAATAAGTTCTTCTGCTCCGGCTTCGTCGTATTTCCTGTGGAAATAAAAAGTTTAAATGCGCCGCATAATGGCGTCCAACTTTCACTGTCAAAGATGATCGCAGCTAGCTAGCTAGCTCCGCAGCAGATGCAAAAAATGCTACACAAACTCTTGCGTTATAACAAATGTGGCATGGGTTCCTTAAATGATTACTCTGCACTCCAGATTAGCTTATTATATTTTCGTAACTCTTTTACACATCAATTATGTTCTAGTAATTAAACGAGAGCAAGACAAAAGCTACCGCAATACAATCGTACCTTCTGCACTCTAACAATAGCTAAGACACAAGAAAAGACGACTAAGTTCATTGTCTTGCAGTCCTTTTATAATATAACAAAGATTATAGTGTTCAGTTATTTAGTGTACACATACGATCTTATATCACGGAGAATAATGTCTTTTTTCTATTATCAGAATCGATAAATTGTCTTTAAAGTTATTTCGTCACTTTGACTGTATCACAATGAGGCATTAAAGTTCACACAACATTACGCATGTATTGTTCTTTTGTCGTTATTTATATTGTTCATGTCAAATATATGGAAAGGTACACTATGCAGTGTAATAGAACGATGGCCATATATAGAGTGAATGAGCTACAACTTGCACCACAAATGTTGCGGAAATAGAAATGCTACTGATATGCGGTTTTCACGGAATGAATTGGTAGTCAGGAGTTCATATTGTTAGTCAATCAACATACTGTAATCATACTTACAAAGAGCATTTCTTGAGAAAAGATGAATCTTTTTAAATAGGACAATGCCTATGGACATTAAGAATCTAAATATAGCGTAAACTATAACACCAGTGGTGTTTGTTGGAGGATTCTAGTGCGAGTCGCCAATTAGATATCGTATTTTGAATAGTTCCCACACCGATACGTATTTCTGCCATTCGACCTGCGTAGTTGCTAGGATCGATGTTGTTATGTTTCAGTGTGCTTGTTTGTTCCTTGAGTGCATTGTGACCTGCTAGTCAGTGAGTGTGTGACAGCCCAAACAGTAGGTCGTGAATGGACGATGGGATTTACCAACGCTGAATAGCCGATATGCAAATGGTGTACAGAGAGTGTAGTAAGAATGCAGTTCGTTCTCGTACATTGTAGGTGGCAAGATATTCCAATAGACGTCAACCATCCCGACAATATTATTTATCAACCTCTTCACTCAGTTATTTGAAAATGGTAGTGCAGCTGTTGAATCCTCGTTACCAGCTTTTATGTCGTCTCGTTGTCTCTGTAGAGGTGTACTATAGGAGCAAAGAGAGGATGTTGTTTGTTGGCCGGTATCCTCTTTCTATAACACAAACTGCACGCAATTGTTAACTTGGTTCTTTATTCATAAACAAAGAGCTACTTACCTTAAGCTTCCGTGTGCTGTGGTACAAGCTCTCCTGTATGGTACACTTTAGCCTCACTGCTGTTGAAGTACAAAGTGCGCTATGAACACTATAAGGTTGCTATTTGCTACTTGTCTCTGTGCTCGGTGACACACTGGAACTCACGTGGCATACAGAGTGGAACTAACTGAACTGACTGGAACTGACGGGCCCTCCGGTCCGCAGCGGCGATTGTAAGTACTGGCGGCCGAGAGGGCGTTGGCTGTGCGTTTCCAGTGAGTCTGTCGTTGGACTTGATCGATCTTCTAGTGACCTCTGTGCTGCATGATGTGATGGTGCCAGCTTACTCCAGCACAGTAGCAAGTAGACAACGTAACATAAGGAAATAAGTGACAACAGAAGAGAAGGAAATTAATGTTCCTGCTGCTGTCGCAGTTGATCCGCACGTTAGCTTACGCGCAGTCGCATGAGGAAGTGACAGGGGTCAGACAAGTGTCCTTTGCATTCTCCATCGACACAGGTTCCCTCCCTATTACATCTCTCTCCACCAAGAGCAAAGGAGACAGTGTACTGGTGGAAAGAGGAAAGAGTATATTCAAGGCCTCTATGAGGGGGAGAACTTGTCTGATGACTTAATAGAGAAAGAGAGTCAATAACCAAAGTATAGTCAATACAGTACTAGAATCAGAACTTAAAAGAGTGTCAGAGCTTCTCGTTCGTGGCCAGTGTGTAAGCGTATTGTCATATCACTGGCTTGGTTGCGGAGTATCTCCGCAGGCAGCGCGTTTGCAGAGTCGAGTGCGCGACACAGAACTGTTATGTTGTGTTGTGGGTAGCTCTGCATGTAAGAAGCATTGTTAGTATGGAAGTTGAAGTGTTGCTACAAGTGCTATTACAGTAAAGTGATGAAATATGGAAGTGACTCAGAGGAAAGTGTGTCAAGATATAATTAAAAATGAGCAGTGCCGCCGATAACATATTTGTGTATCCTCTCGTTGCGTGAGGCACAGCAGCCGGCCGGAGTGGCCGTGCGGTTCTAGGCGCTACAGTCTGGAACCGAGCGACCGCTACGGTCCTTAGGTTAGTTAGGTTTAATTAGTTATAAGTTCTAGGCTAATGATGACCTCAGAAGTTAAGTCGCATAGTGCTCAGAGCCATTTGAACCATTTTTGAGGCACAGCATCAATCATCCGCGCCGTGTTCGGTCTCCTAGAATGAACTGATGTGAATCGATAGAAATTAGTCACCTTAAAAGAGTGCAGTCAAGTGCCAGTGTCTTGTAGCGAGCGTGAGAATATGCGTTTGGTCATTGCGTTTCCGCATCATCAACAATCAGCCGCGCCGCGACGGTTACGTGCACTTTCGTACAATTGAGAACTGTGTACTGTAAATTTAACTGTGTGAACAGTGTTAAAATTTATTACTAGTGTCAAAGAGGACTGGTACCAAAAGAAATCTGTGGCGAGCGTAAGAACTTTCGTTCGATTATTCGGCTTCCGCATCAACAATCATCCGCGCCGTGTTCGAAAAATGTGTGTGAAATCTTATGGGACTTAACTGCTAAGGTCATCAGTCCCTAAGCTTACACACTACTTAACCTCAATTATCCTAAGGACAAACACACACACCCATGCCCGAGGGAGGACTCGAACCTCCACCGGGACCAGCCGCACAGTCCATGACTGCAGCGCCCGAGACCGCGTGCTAATCCCGCGCGGCGCCGTGTTCGGTTACGCGTACGCTCGCCCAATTGATATTGTAGACAGATAATCACCAGTAAGTTAATTGGCATAGTCACTTATGACTTGCAGAGAGTAAACAGTGTAACCTGTGATTTTTTCATATCGTCTCAGAATATAGATGTTGTGCTTGAAGTTGAGTGGGTCCCCTAAACCTGCTTGCATATTACATACATAATTTCAGGCAAACCAGCAGCAGTGTGGAGTAGAACTGTATGACCGCCGCGGGATTATCAGGTACGTGGTGTGGACTGGGCGCACGGTCAAGAAACGGTCCCGAAGATGAGAAACCAGTTTAAGGGTACCCCACCCATTTGTGCGCTCGGGCGTGTTACGCACAGTAGCACGTAGACAGAAGGAAATAAGTGACAACAGAGAAGGGGAAATTAATGTTCCTGCTGCTGTCGCAGTTGATCCGCATCGTTAGCTCCCGAGCAGTCGCACGAGGAAGTGGCCTGTTTCTGGCAACTGTCCTACGCATTCTCCATCGACATGGGTTCCATCCCTATTACATCTCTCTCTCTCCACCAAGAACAGCATGTAAACGCATAGGAGACAGTGCATATTGAAGGCCTCTATGAGGGGGATAACTAGTCTGATGACACAATAGAGAAAGAAATTGGAGTCAATAAACAAGATATAGTCAACACAGTATTAGAATCAGAACTTAAAAGAGCTCCAGAGCTTCTCGTTCGTGGTCAGTGTACTTGAAGGATGGTTAGAGAGATCATCGTATCACCTAAACCTTGCACCACAAATTTTGGAAATGTAAAGTGCTATTGACGTGCGATTTTATAGAATGGATTGGTAGCCAGGGGTTCGTATTGTATGCCAATCAACAAACTGTAATAAAGTCAGGAAGTATTTTTTGTGCAAACATATACTTTTTTCAGCGGAACAATGCCAACTGACGTTAACAAACTAAAAGTTGGGTAAAGTAGAATGTCTGTGGTGCTTGTTGTAGGATTCTAGTGCGAGTTGCTTACGAGTGTGGCGTTCGCTGTGTTATTCAGTGGTCTGGTATTTAACTAATTTGTAAATGGAAATGATAATCTTATTTTATTACATTGAGTTATTACTAAATAATTTTTCTCCCGGCTAAAGATTTGATCAAGTTGCTAAAGAACTCCAAGTTATCGTCGTGTTAAAGTGTTGTCTGTAAGTTGTGTAAGTGTCACTAAAACACAGTTCATACAATAGATTCTATACAACTATTGATTAAGATGGAAGTTGTTATCTTCAGCAAAATGATCATTAAAACCACTGAATATCAGCCGCGCACAACACTGACGTATGTTACCTGAAACAATATTCTTCGCAACTCGTGCGTAATTAATTTCGGCTCCATACATCAGCTAGAAAAGTTTGTTATAATGTTCGTGCTATGAGCACTGTTTTTAAAGAACCAATCTGATCGAATCATTTTCATTAAAATGAGTTCGGAACCACCGGTGCACATTTATTTTTACACATTTGTATTACGTTCGGCAGTTATGTCTGCAGAGTTGCGTAATTTGAATTTGCCGCTGAGACAATTGTTAAGATGGCGGCAGACAATTGTTAGAGACTTTCTATTGTTAGACCAAATAAGTATTTTAACTGCTTATTAAACTTTACAGAAACTCTACTTTCGTATTGTGCACTATTTAGACTTCATCAAGCAAACATTTGATTTGTTTCTAAGGGAAACACAGACAAAAACGCGATACAAATCGCTATCATCAATGGCTGCGCTCCTTGCAGCAGAAAGATAATGCTTACTGAGAGAGGAATTACAGTTACAAATAATTATTCACTCTTGTTTATAATAATAATGAACTCTATTTTCAAGTAATAATTAACAAATAATTACAGTTTCTTAACAGACCTCAGTTTGATATGCGTCTTGCGTGCTGAACCTACAAAAGCCATCCAACAAAAGGTAAAAAAAAAAGAAGACAATCGCAGATCATAAAAGGAATTTACAATTATCATTGTCTTTGTATGATACTCATCGATATGTCTAATTACATCATAGAATATTATACACTCCTGGAAATTGAAATAAGAACACCGTGAATTCATTGTCCCAGGAAGGGGAAACTTTATCGACACATTCCTGGGGTCAGATACATCACATGATCACACTGGCAGAACCACAGGCACATAGACACAGGCAACAGAGCATGCACAATGTCGGCACTAGTACAGTGTATATCCACCTTTCGCAGCAATGCAGGCTGCTATTCTCCCATGGAGACGATCGTAGAGATGCTGGATGTAGTCCTGTGGAACGGCTTGCCATGCCATTTCCACCTGGCGCCTCAGTTGGACCAGCGTTCGTGCTGGGCGTGCAGACCGCGTGAGACGACGCTTCATCCAGTCCCAAACATGCTCAATGGGGGACAGATCCGGAGATCTTGCTGGCCAGGGTGGTTGACTTACACCTTCTAGAGCACGTTGGGTGGCACGGGATACATGCGGACGTGCATTGTCCTGTTGGAACAGCAAGTTCCCTTGCCGGTCTAGGAATGGTAGAACGATGGGTTCGATGACGGTTTGGATGTACCGTGCACTATTCAGTGTCCCCTCGACGATCACCAGTGGTGTACGGCCAGTGTAGGAGATCGCTCCCCACACCATGATGCCGGGTGTTGGCCCTGTGTGCCTCGGTCGTATGCAGTCCTGATTGTGGCGCTCACCTGCACGGCGCCAAACACGCATACGACCATCATTGGCACCAAGGCAGAAGCGACTCTCATCGCTGAAGACGACACGTCTCCATTCGTCCCTCCATTCACGCCTGTCGCGACACCACTGGAGGCGGGCTGCACGATGTTGGGGCGTGAGCGGAAGACGGCCTAACGGTGTGCGGGACCGTAGCCCAGCTTCATGGAGACGGTTGCGAATGGTCCTCGCCGATACCCCAGGAGCAACAGTGTCCCTAATTTGCTGGGAAGTGGCGGTGCGGTCCCCTACGGCACTGCGTAGGATCCTACGGTCTTGGCGTGCATCCGTGCGTCGCTGCGGTCCGGTCCCAGGTCGACGGGCACGTGCACCTTCCGCCGACCACTGGCGACAACATCGATGTACTGTGGAGACCTCACGCCCCACGTGTTGAGCAATTCGGCGGTACGTCCACCCGGCCTCCCGCATGCCCACTATACGCCCTCGCTCAAAGTCCGTCAACTGCACATACGGTTCACGTCCACGCTGTCGCGGCATGCTACCAGTGTTAAAGACTGCGATGGAGCTCCGTATGCCACGGCAAACTGGCTGACACTGACGGCGGCGGTGCACAAATGCTGCGCAGCTAGCGCCAGTCGACGGCCAACACCGCGGTTCCTGGTGTGTCCGGTGTGCCGTGCGTGTGATCATTGCTTGTACAGCCCTCTCGCAGTGTCCGGAGCAAGTATGGTGGGTCTGACACACCGGTGTCAATGTGTTCTTTTTTCCATTTCCAGGAGTGTATAAATAATTAATATTTATAAGTTTTTATTGTTTTTTTCATACGTCAAATACATAATGTTTATAACTGTTAGAGGCATAATTTCCTCTCGTCGCACTGTAGCCAAAAATTTATCACGTGGATGTTGCACGAGATATCGTGTTTTGAAAATTTCACAAATCGACACCTGTATAATACTTGTGGCAACATACCCCAAAGAACAAGTGCATATACTAGTTATGTAGATTCTGACCAGTAACGAGACAACTGACGATCACAGGTTGTATGAAAAACGATGACTAGCAGCGGCATTGCATGCTTCCAGTCTGATATGGAACGACTGCTGCACACGTGCCAGCATTTCAGCAGAATGTCCGAGTGGGCTGCAGTAATAATTCGTTCCATATCAACGGGTGTAGTCTTTCATCTTACTCCACAGAAGACAGTCTACAGGCGTCAAATGCGGTGAGTGGCCCGGCCGAGGAGAGAGTCCTCTGCGTCCAATCCAACGATTTGGAAACAATTCGTGCTCGAGTACCTCGTGCACTATGGGCTGGACAGCCATCACGTTGGTACCACAGGTCTCTCCTGGTCTCCAGAACAACGTCTTCTAGCATCCGTGGCAGATTGTTTGTTAGGAGGCTGCGATATTTGTGTGCGTTCAATGTTCCGTCTATGGAAAACGGGTCTATGAGCTGATGGTTCACTATCCCATACCACACGTTTACCCTCCACGGACGCTGTCGTTCTACCTGACGAAGCCAACGGGGAGTGTCAACACACCAATAATGAATGTGTCGGCAGTTTACCTGGCCATGGTTAGTAAATGTGGCTTCATCGCTAAAAAAGATACACGATACATCAGGAGTATCCTGGCTTAATGCCCACATCCAGAAGTTAACTGTCTTCTCTGCGTGGTATTTCCACTGCACTTTTAATGTTACCATCCAAGCCGTTAGTTTCACGAAAGGTTGTATCGTGTTGTCTATATACTGAGTTACTCTCTCCGGCAATCTTTTTTTTTTTTGCAGCCATTTTTTTGGGCGTCTTACGCTTCCTTTTTATTTCATTCATAAGTGCTTTATATTGTTTTATTCTTGTCCTTCTCGGTGAAGTTTGTGCCAGGAAACCGAGAGGTCGCGGGATCGAGTCTCAGCCGGAACACGGATTTTTCATTGTTTGTTTTAATACAGCCTTCACCTCTGAACGATCTGATGAGTTGTCGGTAACTTTCAACTGTAGGTTCCCTTTCGCCAGTTGACAACTGAGCCAGATTAGATACACACAAGTCGCCGAAATATTTCTTCTGTTACCCCTAGGTTTCTTCGGAGTTATATTCCTTGTACCTATGTTTGACTGCCCAGCATCTGTGATTACCCTTTTTAGAAAGTTCACTATTCAGCTAACTGTTCAGCGTTGCTAACATGTAATGTGACTCTATATACACTCCTGGGTACGCCTTGCAAACCAATATCTCATTTCCGAATCCCTGTCTGACTATGATGCAATCCAGCTGGAATCTAACAGCGTCTCCGCGTCTTTTCGAAGTATACCTCCTCCTGTTGTGACTATCGAACATAGTATTCGTTATTACCATTTGAAATTTATTGGAGAACTCAATTAGTATTTATCCTTTTTCATTCCTACTGCCAAGACTATATTCTCTAGTAATCCTTTCTTCTATTCCTCCCCCTAAAACTACGTTCCAGTCAAACATAATTATTAGATTTTCATTTGCCTTTATATACGCATTTATCCGTTCAGTATCCTCATTACTTTCTCTCTTCATCTTCTGCCTGCGACGCTGGCATGTACGAATATACATGAACTATCTGATGAGAAAAATTCAGTCACTAACTGTTCAAAGCAGCTCGGTCTCTGCCCTACTTAAATATTCACAACGAATCCTACTGCCGTTACACC
This sequence comes from Schistocerca nitens, assembly GCF_023898315.1. Lineage (NCBI taxonomy): Eukaryota > Metazoa > Arthropoda > Insecta > Orthoptera > Acrididae > Schistocerca > Schistocerca nitens. The sequence continues at coordinate 742,134,579 of NC_064618.1, read as the reverse complement.
ATTCTATGCTGTCATTGACATTCGTCTGATCAGAAATCCTTACCTTCTTCACATTTCACTTTACTGGCTCCCACTATATCTAGATTAAGCTTTAGCACTTCTCTTTTCAGTTTTTCTAGCTTTCCAGCTAAGTTGAAACTTCTGACATTCCATGATCCGACTGGTAACATGTTATACTTTCACTGGTTATCTTTTTCTCATGGTCACCCCCGCCCTGGTAGCCCCTCCCGGGGATATAAATTGGGGCCTTATTAGGAATGTCATGATACTTTTTCAATTCCAGGCCACTTGTCCTGTGGATACAAGTTATGTGTATTGAATGCAGTGTTTTCCATTGATTTCTACATCTTCATGCCGCTGATCATTGCTAATTCATCCGCCTTTAAGAAGCAGTTTCCCACCCCATGGGCAGGGGAGCGACATTCTCCTCCGTCTGCTTTGCCAAGACCGTTGGCAGAGCGAGGGTAACTTTTTATGCTGGAAGTCGTCAGATATTGCTGATGACTTTTATTTGAAATTTAAGCAGTGTTGTGTTCGAACCTGGAACCCAATATGTCAGAGTTACTAGTCAAAGGGTCTGCCTGTAAATCTGCCTGTAAACCACAGGATACATAGAATTCGACTTGGAAGACATAGGAGATCTAGTACTATAGCGAGGTCTGACAGAGATTAGGAAGACTAGCAGTCAAATAAGACAGAACGTATAAACGAAATTCCTTCGGAATTTCTAAGATCACTGAGGGAAACAGCAACCAAACTTCTATTGTAGTTGGCATTAGAATCTATGGTACCAGAGAGATACCATCCAACTTTCGGAAAAATGTCATCCACACAGTTCCGAAGATAAGGACAGATAATTGTGAGAATTATCACACAATCAGTTTAACAGCTCGTGTAAACAAGTTACTGACAAGAATAATGCAGTAAAGAATCCAAAAGCCAAAAAAAAAAAATTAGAATTACTTAAACCTAACTAACCTAAGGACATCAAACATATCCATGCCCGAGGCAGGATTCGAACCTGCGACCATAGCGGTCGCGCGGTTCCAGGATGAAGCGCCTAGCCGCTCGGCCACTGCGGCCGGCCCCGTTCTAATGTTGCACGTGATTATCTAATCAAGAAACAAAAACATTAAGACTCGTTGGTAGGGTTTGTTCGCCTATGTAAACCGGTGCAAGGTGGTTGAAGTTGTCAGAAAAATAAGTGTAAGCTACAGGGAAAGATGGGTGATGCACAGTACGTGCAAGAACCAAGAGGGAATATCGAGAATGTAAGTGTAAGTACGAAGTGCACGGATTAAAAACGGTGTAAGTCGGGATTAGGATCAAAATTTGCATGAAAGAATATAAATGATAACATTCGGAGATAACGGTGCAGGTCTCAGTGAAAGCGAGAGGGAATTACAGGACATACTGGATGGTGTGAGCAGTCTGATAATCACACTCTATAGACTGAGAGTGAACTGAAGGAAAGAAATGTAATACGGAGCAGCAGAGATGAGATTATTGAGAATCTGACCGTCTGAGTTGCGGAATAATAGGCATATGAAGTTGAGGAATTTTGCTACCCCGGAGAAAAATAACATGTGACAGACGAATCAAAGATGACATAGAAAACGGATCAGCACAGGCAAAACAAGGCAATCGTGGCCAAAAGAAGTCTGCTAGTATCAAACATTGTCCTTAATTTTAGGAAGGAGTTGCTGAGAACGTACGTCTGGAGCACAGAGTTGTATGGAAATGAACTGTTGACGGTGGGAAAACCGGAGAAAAAGAAATCAAAGCGTTTGGGATCTTGCGCTATAAACGAGTTCCTTGTCAGGCCGCGAAGGCCCAAGGCCGCCGTGTCATCCTCTGCCTTGTGGTGTCCTGCGGATACGATGTAGTAGGCCAGTTGGTCAACACACCGCTCTCTCGGCCGTTCTGCAGAATTTCCAGATCGTGGAGCCGCTACTGTTAGGTACAGTAACTTCTCAGTTGGCATCACGAGCCTGAGTGCAGCCCGTACCAGTCCCCCCCCCCCCCACCACCACCACCAAGGATAAATGCTTGGCAGTACTGAGAATCAAACCCGGATCCTCCCGATGGCAATCATCTGCGCTGACAACTCAGCTACGGCGGCGGAATAAAAGGATGCTAAAAATCAGGTGGACTGGTAACATCACAAATGAGGAGGTCCTCCACAGAATCGACAAGGGTAAAAATGTGTAGAAAACACTGACGAGAAGCTATGGGGTGATACGACGTGTGTTGAAAGATCATTGAATCAGTTTCATAGTACCAGTACGGATAAAAGAGATTAGGCCGGTGACCAATGGAAGCAGACGGCAGATTGTTATGGTTCAACGCTTGAGAAAGAGCTTGTCGGAAACAGCGAAGCCGGTCGATTGTTCGTGTCCTGCTGTCGTGGGCATATGTAGGAAGTAGATGGAGCATTGTGAAAGCATGAGGAGGTGACAAGGTGTTAGGGGGCAGCGCCTCATCACAGTACATAGTAGCTGGAGTCTTGTTCACCGTAAAGCAGGGTAGGCAACAATCTGTGGCACATATGAAGGCAGAGCACAAAGGTGGTGTAGCCACAAGCGTCTCGGGCCACACTGTTCATTGCATTTCTCTGGCTACACTGTTCATTGCATGTCTTGGGCTACACTGTCCATTGCATGCCTCCGCCTACACTGTTCGTTGCATGTCTTGGGCTACACTGTCCACTGCATGCCTCCGCCTACACTGTTCGTTGCATGTCTTGGGCTACACTGTTCATTGCATGTCCTGAGCTACACTGTTCATTGCATGTCTCAGGCTACACTGTTCATTGCTTGTCCCGAGCTACACTGTTCATTGTATGTCTCGGGCTACACTGTTAATTGCATGTCTCTGCCTACACTGTTCGTTGCACATGTCTAAACACAACACGTGACTCCTACGTATCCCCATGCTGGCCCAATGACATCGCCAATTACGGCTACATTGGATAAAAGAGATTAGGCCGGTGACCAATGGAAGCATGTCGCCTGGTAGAACGAATCACGTTTCTTGTGGATGGATGGTCATGTACAGATATGTTGTCATCCAGGCGAAAGATTGCTTAGAAAATTAACTACTCCACGGACACAAGCTGGTAGGATCAGTGTTATGCTAAGGGAGACACTCAGCTGAGCTTTCATGGATCCTATAGGTGTAATTTAAGGCACTGTAACAGCTGTGGTCTATGATTATATTACTCCCGACCATCTGTATCTCTTGATGCTTGAAGTGTTCCCCAAATCTAAGGCCTTTTCCAACAGAATAACTGTCCTTCTCACAAGGCCAGAATCGTGGTAAAGTGATCTGAGGAAGATGACAGTGAATTCATTTTCATGTGTTGCCCGCTAGAATCGCCTGATCTTAACCCGATCTATCATATCTGACACGATATCGGGTGCAAGCTCTGTGCCGGTGAACGTACGTAATTTATAGGAATTGCGTGACCAGTGATTAGACAACTGGTGCCATATACGACGGGGAACTTACCAAGGACTTTTCCAGTCCATACCACTCAGAAACACTCTATATTGTGTTCCAAATTTGGACCAACACACTACTGAACAAGAGTTCATAATCTTTTGCCTCATCGGTATAGGTGGCTGCGATATACTCACATACTCGAACAGGAATGTAATAATTCCATTACTAAAGGAGGCTCTTCATGGCAGGTGTATTACCGAATAATCAGCTTAGGAATTTGTGGTTCCAATTACTAATATGAATTTCCTGCAGAAGAACGTTTGATTTCCTCGCGGCTCCCCACTTCGGAAGTTCGAGTCCTCCCTCGGGCATGGTGTGAGTGTTGTCCTTAATGTAAGTTATTTTAAGTTAGATTAAGTGGTGCGTAAGCTTAGCGCCCGATGACCTCAGCAGTTTTGTCCCATAAGATCTTGCGACAAATTAAAAAGAATTATTAAAACGTTTGACTGATAGAAGCTGACTCATGGGCAGATCAGTTTGACTTCAAAAGGACATACGAATACATGAGGCAGTACTGAACCTGCAGCTTATCTTAGAAGATAGATTGAAGAAAGATCAACCCAACATTTTTAATATTTTTTTGATTTTGAAATGTGTTTGGGCGTCGCTTATACAAAGTAGGCTCTCATGACCGACATTTGCATCCTTGGTGAATTTTGTTTGATGGGCATTAGACCGTTGTCCAAGGCATATTTCTGTGACTAAAAACATTTCGTCTCCTAATGCAGGAGACATCATCAGAGACTGTAAAGACTGAGCTAGCAGTTTCGAACGCAACAGTTCGGCTAGCTGAGCTAGTTTGAGTCTGTTGTCGCCTGAGTCTTTATACTCTCTGATGCTTTCTTCAGCATTAGGAGATTAAACATTAGAAACAGAAATAAGCCTTGCAGCCAATAAAACAAAATTAACCAAAACCACTTTTCAACATTGTTGATCGGAACTCATTCTTTGAAATTCAGAAGTTGTGAGTGATAAAATACAGACAGCCAGAGGTTATCTTACTGAAACCAGATTCTTGGTGGACATGAAAGGAAAGCAATAGTTAGGGAGTAAGACAGCGTTAAGGAAACTCATAATTATCACATCCAGTTTTTATGTTGGTGTCCTTACCAAAGCCAATTTCAAGTAGATTGCAGCTGATCTTTCCGTATCTTCTTAGGACGCCGAACATTCCTTTACCCTTGAGGTGTATATTTGTGTATTATTTTCAGTACTCGTTCTTCTGGCATCCTTTGAATGTGTTCATGCTATTTCTTTCTTAACTTCTGTTTTCTGAAGAATGCATTTGACATCTAGTCCATTCTGTATTTCACTATTTTTTTATCCTATCGATGTGTCTGTAACCAGCTAGTGGTCTTAAGAGTCTCACCTCTGTTGCCACGATCCGACTTCTTTGACTCGCTCTTAGAGTCCAAGTCTCTGACCCATACATTGCAGTCACATCACAGAATTTTAGTACTGTCTCTTATCAAAGCTTTTTGAGGAGAGTGCGATTCATAGTGCCGACCAACTGCTGGAATTTTTGCAGTTTGCATTCTTGATAATTGTTTGTGATACATGAGACCTCATATCCCAAGTATTTAAAAGTATTTATTTGTTCTAACGGCTTATCATCAGTTGTTATTTTTGCTCCTAAATGCTTCTTACCATGGAATTCCACTATCTCAGCACCATCCTTCCTTCGAGGAACGCTACGAGTGTCACTGGTACTGTGAAGTTTGGAAGGTAGGAGACGAGGTAAAGCTGTAAGGACGGGTTGTGAGTCGTGCTTGGGTGACTCAGTCATTAGAGCACTTTCCCGCGAAAGGCTAGGGTTCAGCGTTCGAGTTTCGGTTCAGCACACAGTTTTTATCTGGCAGGAAGTTTCATATCACCACACACTCCGCTGCATAGTGAAAATTTCATTCTGGCTCTCATCGTATAGTTTTAGACATTGTCATTGTGAAAGAACTAAATTACTCTCTGTAATTTATGTCCTGAGTTCGCAAAGATTATTTGATCATCAGCAAACAGCAGTGTATTTATAACTTTATTATTAAGCTTATAATGGTGCACTGTTTAATTCTGCAGTGTCTTTATGACATAGTCTATACATATATTAAATAGTGTGATTGATAAAGGACACCCTTTTCTCACACCTTGAGAGATGTTTCTCCCAAACGGACTTCCTTTTTGTACTCTTAGTTTATTGTGTATATACATACTTTGAATTACACTTATTAGGTGCTGATGTATGCTGTTATTTTCTAAAGTTTCCCGTAATTTTTAACTCAGTTAACTTCATTAAAAGCTTTCTCATAGTCAACAAATGATGATTGTTTTCTCTATGTTTTTCAATAATTCGGCAGACTGGAAAACACTGTCTAAGGAAGTCTTCCAACCCAAAGGCCATTCTGCTCTTCAGTAAGACACGTTTCCGAAAGTACCTTCAGTCTACTTATTTCTAGTTTTGCATATATCTCGTATCCAGAGTTCAGAAGACTAATTAATACCTTGATAACTGTAGCATTTTCCGCGATCCCCTATTTTTAAATAATGGAATAACAACTACTGTTTGCCAGTCCTCTAGTATGTTGCTGTATTTGCAACAAATATTTACAAAACTCCAAAGCTCTATGAGCAATGATTCTGAAACATATTTAAATAATTCCACATTGAGTTTGTCTTCCCCTGGGAATTTTCTGTTTCTAAACGTTTTTAACACAACCTTTAGTTGTTCCATTGATGTAAGATCAACGTGCTCGTCCCAAACTCCAGTTTTCACATTCTCCGGATGACCTGTCAATAGATTTTGTAAATAATAAGGAAACTATGGAGAAATTTCGGAAAGTTCAGGTAGAAGAAATATTACTGTACGGTCCGCCGATGGCATTGTACTATCAGAGATTGCAAAGACTGACAACGTCTTGATAACATGTTATAAGATAAACATCAATAAAACTAAAACGCGGGTCATGAAGTGCATCCGTTTAAGCCAAGAGATCCTGGGGAAATTACATTTGTAAATGAGCCAGAAAGTAGTATATGAGTTTACTATTAGGTAACCAAAATTACTCATGACGGCAGGAGTGAAGGGGAGATAAAATTCAGTTAGCAAATAGCAAAGAAATCTTTTCTGGAAAAGAGAAATACATTAGCACTGACTATAAAGTTAAGTGTTGGAAAGGCCTTTTGTCAAAGTACGTATCTGGAGTGTGGTACCATATTAATGCGAAACGTGGACGATAAACAGTGCAGACTAGGAGAGAACAGAAGCTTTTGAAAAGAGCTACTACAGAAGAATGCTAAAGATTAGACAGCTAAATCTGGTAATTATTGAATAAGTACTCAGTTTAATCGAGGAGGAAAGAGCTTTGTGGTACAAATTGAGCAAAAGTGGGAATCAGTTAAAAGAAAGCCTCCTGAGGCTTCGAGGCGTAGTTGACTGTCTAAGGAATGGAAGAGTGCGGAAGCAGACCTAAGCTAACTACTGTAAGCAGATTCTAACTGAATGTCGGTTGCAGTAGTTATACATAGATGAAGAGATGTGCAAAGGCAGCACTAGCGTGGAGAGCTACATCAGATCAGATCGAAGACTACAACAACGGATTTTGGAAATAGTGCTAAAATTATGTAGGTCTTAACTAAAGTAATTGAAGTCAATAGTATATAAGTAAGAACTTCTAAAACGTATGCAATGTTTTCACGGGTTTGCGTTATGTCAGGTTTTCCTTTGGTTATAGGATTAATTTGGCTGTATTTGTATGCCACATTGTTATCGCAGAGTATCGTTTAAAGCAGTGGTCGTCAAACTGTCGCCTTAGTCAGGTATTCGTGCGGCCCGTGGTTCCCAGATGCATTTTGTAATAATATTCATCCAGCAACTAATAGCTGAATCTAAATTTTTGCCATACTTGCGTTCATTCTCTTACTTAAATTAAATAGCTCTCATCCCTAGATGTTTCTGAACATATCTGACTGCCAAAAAGTAGTTTTTCTGGTAATATACATTTGTTATTAGCATCAATCCATTTCGTAATATCGAACTTGCACTATGAAAATTAGGAATGAAAATTGTCAACCTATATCACCAAAAAACAAATTTACGGAACTTATAACACTGTTATGCTTAAGTTTCCGTGTAAACAAAATTTCTTTCTTGATTTACAATTTTTCTAATTTGGCTATCAGTAAAGAAATAGATTCTAAGTAATAATGGGAAGCTAATATTTTTCATATCACAAAAATTTGCAACCTTTGTTATTACCCCTTAAGGCTACAAATCTCCACTCAAATAATTAACTTCAGGAAACAATCCATAAATTAAACCTGAAAAATGATTTCTCTTAAGACACTTACTTTAATATTAATTTGGACTACTTCCTGTTCTAGAAAGGTACTGGAAGTTGGGTTCGTAATATATTGTTGTTGTTGAGGTTTTCAGTCCTGAGACTGGTTTGATGCAGCTCTCCATGTTACTCTATCCTGTGCAAGCTTCTTCATCTCCCAGTACCTACTGCAACCTACATCCTTCTGAATCTGCTTGGTGTATTCATCTCTTGGTCTCCCTCTACGATTTTTACCCTCCACGCTGCCCTCCAATACTAAATAGGTGATCCCTTGATGCCTCAGAACATGTCCTACCAACCGATCCCTTCTTCTAGTCAAGGTGTGCCACAAATTCCTCTTCTTCCCAATTTTGTTCAATACCTCCTCAATAGTTATGTGATGTACCCATCTAATTTTCAGCATTCTTCTGTAGCAACACATTTCGAAAGCTTCTATTCTCCTCTTGTCTAAACTATTTATCGTCCACGTTTCACTTCCATACATGGCCACACTCCACACAATTACTTTCAGAAACGAATTCCTGACATTTAAATCTATACTCGATGTTAAAAAATTTCTCTTCTTCAGAAACGCTTTCCTTGCCATTGCCAGTCTACATTTTATATGCTCCGTACTTCGACCATCAGTTATTTTGCTCCCCAAATAGCAAAACTCCTTTACTACTTTAGGTTCTCATTTCATAATCTAATTCCCTCAGCATCACCCTACTTAATAGACTACATTTCATTATCATCGTTTTGCTTTTGTTGATGTTCATCTTATATCCTCCTTTCAAAACACTGTCCATTCCGTTCAGCTGCTCTTCCAGGTCCCTTGCTGTCTCTGACAGAATTACAGTGTCATCGGCGAACCTCAAAGTTTTTATTTCTTCTCCATGGATTTTAATTCCTACTCCGAATTTTTCTTTTGTTTTCTTTACTGCTTGCTCGATATACAGATTGAATAACATCGGTGATAGGCTACAACCCTGTCTCACCCTTCCCAACCACTGCTTCCCTTTCATGCCCCTGTCATCTGGTTTATGTAAAAGTTTTAAATAGCCTTTCGCTCCCTGTATTTCACCCCTGCAACCTTCATAAATTTGAAAGAGAGTATTCCAGTCAACACAGTCAAAAGCTTTCTCTAAGTCTACAAATGCTAGAAACGTAAGTTTGCCTTTCCTTAATCTATCTTCTAAGATAAGTCGTAGGGTCAGTATTGCCTCACGTGTTCCAACATTTCTACGGAATCCAAACTGATCTTCGCCGAAGTCGGCTTCTACCAGGTTTTCCATTCGTCTGTAAAGAATTCGTGTTAGTACTTTGCAGCCGTGACTTTTTAAACTGATAGTTCGGTAATTTTCACATCTGTCAACTCCTACTTTCTTTGGGATAGGAATTATTATATTCTTCTTGAAGTCTGAGGGTATTTCGCCTGTCTCATTTATCTTGTTCACCAGATGGTAGAGTTTTGTCAGGGCTGGCTCTCCCAAGGCAGTCAGTAGATCTAATGGTATATTATCTACTCCCGGGGCCATGTTTCAACTCAGGTCTTTCAGTGCTCTGTCGAACTCTTCACCCAGTATCATATCTCCCATTTCATCTTCATCTACATCCATTTCCATAATATTGTCTTCAAGTATATCGCCCTTGTATAGACCCTCTATATACTCCTTCCACCTTTCTGCTTTCCCTTCTTTGCTTAGAACTGGGTTTGTCAAATATGTGATGGTGAACTGAACACGCAAATATAAGAAGAAAATTAATAACCAACGTAACGTTCCAGCGACTTGTCATTTAAACGACCACGGACAATAGCTTATACTACAGAAACAAAGGAACCAGCCCTGACACTGGGATCAACTTTGCAAGATAAGTACTATTTACCTACAGATATAATGCATTAGTCTTACTATAGATTTTAACGTTGTTTGAACTATGAGATAGTTATTAGAATGTAATAATTGCGCTTCGTAACATATGGACTATAAGTAAGGGATTGCATTATATCACAGAACCATGGTAATACCCAGCTGGGCTTGCATGTTGCAAAGGTTGTTTCGACTACGCTACAGAAGTTTCACTGTGAAGCCCTTACACGTCCTCGAAACAGTCCAGATCTCTCCTCATATGATGTCCATATTTTTGGAACACTGAAGAAAGACATTCGTGGCCGTTGGTTTGCTTCGGACGAAGAAGTGCGCGCCTGTGTACTGCGATGGTTCTGCAGGCAATCATAAATATTTTTGCATGAAGGCATTCACTCCCTTGTCTCACAACGGGATAAATGTATTAACAGTTATGGGGATTTCTTTTTAAATTATAAACAGTTTACTTACTTTTTTCCACCTGTCTCGTTTATATATGACTGCCTCTTACAGTATCAGAGCAGAAAATAGGAACGACATGAATGTGATAACTTCCAGTTCCATATCTCCTTCTTCCGAAGATGTCTTACGACACGGCTATCAGGTGGGCTCGTTCTAGTTTCCTCTGCTATACGTCTCTTCCTTAATCTGCTGCTAACTCTGGTAATTTTTTATGTCTTCTAGCAGTCCAAACCTTCCTCTCTCTCATTTCCCTACAGTCTTTCCCTCGATGGTTATTTCCTGGCAATATATGTAGCAACATGTACAGCGATGGTTCTGCAGGCAACCATAAATATTTTTGATGAAGGCATTCACTACCTTGTCTCACAACAGGATAAATGTATGGGGATTTCTTTTTAAATGATAAGCAGTTCACTACTTTTTTTTACCTGTCTCGTTTTCATCTGACTGCCTCTTACAGTACTAGAGCTGAAAATAGGTGCGACATGAATGTAATAACTTCCAGATCTACATCTCCTTCTTCCGAAGATGTCTTACGACACGGCTATCAGGTGGGCTCGTTCCAGTTTCCTCTGCTGTACATCTCTTCCTTAATCTGCTGCTAATTTTGGTAATTTTTTATGTCTTCTAGCAGTCCAAACCTTCCTCTCTCTCATTTCCCTACAGCCTTTTCCTCTATGGTTATTTACTTGCAATATATGTAGCAATATATAACTTCGTTCTCATCTTTTTTACTAGTATTCCCTTTCATCCTATTTTTAATTTTTTCAAACCAACTTATTTCAAAACGTTGCAAGTTGTTTCCTACTTTCTTTTTCACTGCACAACGTTAACTATAACAAATACAAAATACTTTGAGGAACTCTTTCTTAGTTAATTTGGTATTCTTTATGTTGTCAATGAACCTTTCACTTTTACAAAAAAAAAAAAAAGTTTCCCATGTACAAACTACTTATCTCCTCCGCACAGCTTCAATCTGGAGTCAACAGACGTATAAAATAACTACATATTTTAGTTGTTCTAAGGGATTTTCTTCCAGTGACGTTTCGTACGTACTGATTCCCAAAGTTTTGGTTTTTCCTAGGTTCATCTCTATTTTACAACTCTCTCCGTCAGAAATTGTAATTCTTCCTCTGCTTATGGCAACACTTCTTGATCAACTGCGTACTCAATAGCCTTTCTGCTACTATGCCTTTTGCTCTTTTAAAGCCTTTTCGTTAACTCTGATATTCTTTGAGTGTAACTGAGTGCATTCTTGTTCAAGAATGAAAAAGTTTATCGGCCATGAAACTGGTCAAAATAAACTCAGTTACATATAAGGAATTTTTGCGATTAATATCTTGCCAATGTCGGACTAATTAGGATGATCGATCGAGGATGTTATTCCAGCACCTCTTGTTAACGTAACTTAGACGTGTAATCGTAATATAAGTTACTATGGCCGTAAACCTAGCATGCAATAGTACTAGTACACATAAAATTTAGTGCAAAGAAAAATCATCAAATGTTTTTCCTTACAGAGGCATGATAACAAACTGAATGGAGATGGCAACAGTGAACTGGAAAAACATGCCAATTACTCGCGTTGTGGGAGAAACGTTCTATAAAGGAGCACACTGTATTTTCAACAGATATACTGCCTCCTGGAAACATATTCTACATTGCACTGGGGCGCATATTTCGCCCTGGTGCACAAGGTATTGAATGCGAGCTGCACCGTATGCAGTTGATAGTGCGGTATCGCTACATGGCTGCGCAGATTAAAATTACGATCCTGGCGTGTAAATTCTGGCCGCTACAATTACGGGAGAGATTAGAGTCGGGTGCCCCGCTTTCAGACTCCTATTTGCCCTTCCGGGACCACAGATAAACGTACGGACCGGCAGCCCCCCGGAGTATTATGTGGACTGCGGGATCGCACGGTGGCCGCTGCTCGCTGCGCGCGTTTGTGCTTGCGGATTATGTGAGCCTACACTTTCACGGTTGCCGCACCGTCGGCGGACGATGCCTGGCTTTGGAATTACCCGCTACAGCTCCTGCTGTTTCACTTTACTGAAATGGACACGTTAACCGGATGTTTGTTCCACAAAATTGTTTACGCTTTGGATAATTTCCTAGCTAGTACAGTATCAACTGGTACAATGTCAGTGGCATCACATATAGTGGAAAATACAAGCCTGGAGTTCGTATCAGTCCAACAACACTTTACTTTCCTAGAAACAATATTCACAACAAAGGGCAAAAAATACCTTTAATATGCAATTCCAGCGGTGCAGAAGCTTTATGCAGCGTGTGTTTATGGTCTGTCAAAAGAGAAACGAGACTGCTCACATTATCAGAGTAATCTCTTTGAAAATTTCAAAAAATCCAATTTTCTTGCCTTAAAATGTTCTCTTGGATACCTACTTTATTGTAGTGTTCGTCCCAAGTTCGCCAGAAACGCCGTTATCGAGTTACAAGCCGCTTTTTTTTTTTTTTTTTTTTTTTTTTGGGAAAAAGTGTCTCCGAAAACCGTACACAGAGGGAAAAAGTAATCGGCATATAATTTCAACGACGACCCAAGAGGCATTATGGAAGTTGTGAACTTGCTCGAACTTGAGTTCGGACCAGTCTGTTACAACTTCTGCACAAAAGCGGATGAAAAGCGTATCGAGCGAGCAGAACAGCGGATGACAGAAGCTGCCAGAGAGGCCCACTTGAGCACCATGGTCACTATAAAGATGGAAGAGGACTTCCTTTTGGATCTGGAGGCATTGCTGTACGGTCCAGCAATCGGTGACTAGAAGTAAGATCAACTTAACTACAAGAAAAGTAACCCAAAACTTTAAACGCGTTTTTCTCGACGTCGCGTTTTCCAAATTGGCGAGAAACTTCAGAACGGTACATACGATTTTGATCGGAATTCGATTACAGCATTCTGTATTGAACACTCTGTCCACGCACGTAGCCGTTTTGCAATCAATTTACAAGTCCATACTCCGCCAGCCACCGTATGTTGCGTGGCGGTGGGTATCCTCTAGCACTACTAGTCATTTCGTTACCTGTTTCACTCGGAAATGGACAACTGTCTGTATGCCTCTGTATAGCCCTAATCTCTCTGATCATATCTTCGCCGTCCTTACGCAAAATGTATGTTGGCTACAGTAGAATCGTTTGTCAGTCAGCCTCAAATGCTGGTCCTCAAAATTTTCGCAATAGTGCCCCACTAAAAGAAGGGACACCATCCCCATTTAAGTTCCTGAAGCATCTCCGTAATACTTGCTTGATGTTCGAATCTGTCGGTGAAAAATCTAGAAGCAACCCGCCTCTGAAGTGCTGTAATCCGACCGTTACTCAACAGTGGGTCGCAACTAGTGTCCGACATGAGGTCTCCTTTACTGAAGAACCACACTTCCTTAAAATTCTACCAGTAAAGAGAAGTAGACCATTTGCCTTCCCCGCTACAATCCTTACACGCTCATTCCATTCCAAACTGCTTTGCAACGATACGCTGGATATTTAACCGATGTGACTGTATCAAGCAGCACAGTACTAATCCTTTATTCGAACATTATGGTTTTCTTTTTCCTATTCATCTGCATTACTTACCTTTTTTTTACAGTTAGAGCTAGCTGGCATTCACCACACCATCTAGAAATTTTGTCTAAGTCATCTTGTATCCTCCTATAGTCACTTGACACCGACACCTTCCCGTACACCAGAAACAGCAAACAGTCACAGACTGCTGCTTACTCTGTCCGCCATATTATTTATGTATAGCTCCAGAAAACAACAGCGGTCCCATCACGCTTCACTGGGACACTCCTGACGAAACCTTCGTCTCTGATAAACACTCGTCGTCGAGGACAACGTACTGTGTTCTGTTAATTGAGAAGTATTCGAGTCACTCACATATCTGGGAAGCTATTCTGTGTGCTTGTACCTTCGTGAGTGTCAAAAGTTATTTTAGGTGCACGCTTTTGTTTCGATTTCGTGGGCGAAGAAAATGAGATTTGTTTAAACACGTCACCATTTTGTAATTATCCTATAATGCTAACAGAAAATATATTGAAAATGACATAGAAAAATATTTTGTTACAGGTACAATCGGAGGGATTCGGGAATTTACGCCGATGACCAATGTTCCGGCTGCAAGGGGTCATTCCATCTGGTGCAGCGGCTACAAGGAGCGTCCGATGTGGACACAAAAATGATTTCTTAACGGCAAAACTATAAGGAATAAAAGTATCTCATTGGATTCAACATTACTTCTTATTTTACTTGAAAAATTAAGAAAATCGTATTTTTTCATGTTTTCAACGAGGGCTACCCACTTAATAGGGAACCTTCTGTCACAGTCTGTTATGCCAAGACTGTCAGCTGCGCCATTACGCTACGACAAGTTTCGTATTAGTCGATCAAAGCTGTGGCAGCAGACTGGGACTGTCCTGTAAACGTGTTCTTGCCGTCTAGCGAAAAATGTTGCCTTCAGCTAAGCACCCATTTGAGTTGACACACGTCTGCACTCGTTCATTCTGCTGCTAAAAGCATTTCTCCGTATCGTTTCCCTTGAGACCGCACTTGAGCACCCTTCCGACGGAGAGTAAAAACATGTTTGTACTTTACTCTTCGACTACCACCTAGATGATGGATTGTTAAGAACGTTGTCACAACGTAGGTGAAGAAGAAACATTGTGGCGCACCAATACACCGAGGCAAATAGTTGCTTGGTATAAGACCGACTTCATTTATATTTTGTCGAGCAACGTACCTCGTAAACGATACAGTACATCGAAATAAGTTTTTTGACGAATATTTATGTAAGTATCCACAGTCTATGAGCTTCAGTACCTCGATGTACATAATAATTAAGAGCAATAACCGTAGAGAAACATTCTTGTCTTTGGGTACTGCCATAGGCAAACCAGTTTACTTTGTTCCTTTTGATACTTCATGAAAAATTAAGTGCCCACGCTGCATAGAGTACTTGTACATTTTATTTCTTAGTAGCAACCTGCACACAGTGGTTAAACAAAACAAGTACTTCTGATGTCTTCACACTTGCCGCCCATTTCTCATTTGATCATATGAGTTCAAAAATGGTTCAAATGGCTCTCTGCACTATGGGACTTAACGTCTGAGGTCATCAGTCCCCTAGAACTTAGAACTACTTAAACCTAACTAACCTAAGGACATCACACACATCCATGCCCGAGGCAGGTTTCGAACCTGTGACCGTAGCCACTCCGGCCGGCCATATGAGTTCGTTTGAAGTTACATGCAGGAGCCTTGCCGCAGTAGTAACACCGTATACCGTCAGATCACCAAAGTCAAGAGCTCGCGGGCTTGGCTAGCAATTAGATGAGTGACCATTCGGGTTTGCCGAGAGCTGTTAGCCAGCACTGTGCACTCAGACCTTGTGAGGCCAATTGAGGAGGTCACGAAAACTGACAATTGCCGGGAGAGCGTTGTGCTGGCCATATGCCCCTCCAAATCCAAATCGAGTGAAGCCTATAGGCTGAGGATGACGCTGCGATCAACCGGTAGTATTAGGTTTTCTGAGGCCTGTTAGGACAGAGTTTATTCGCAACAGTATTCTTATAGTCTAATCAAACAGGTTCAGATAAAATTATCATAGATACATACCTAAAACTCCCGTCTTACAAACTTCTTTAAACAAAACAGTCACTGGAGACGTAACATTGCTCGAAAAAATGCAACACGCTGAGGGGCTACGTTCAGTGGCACCAGTGTATAATACGAGCGTACGGATGGTTGGTAATGTTAGTCATTCATTTGTCATAGTCATCAGCTGTCAGATGGTGATCAGGAGGCCTGTCTGTGCAGCCTCTGTTTAGGCTATTTAGGAAGTAACTGCGCTGAGTTTAGAGGTGAAGAGTGTCTGCAACATTCGTTGCAGGATACAATCATGCCCCACTGACAAGCACATACTGCTGTTGAACATCTTCAGCCATTTGAACAGGGTGGCATTATGAGCCTGCAGGAACCTGTATGGTCCTATTGACGGATTGCTGCACTTGTTGGGCACAACGTATCGGTGGTGCTATCAACAGAGGTCTGTGGAATATTAACACCTGTAGACCAGGTTCTGAACGTCCGCCTAATACAGTCACCCGTCATGATCGACGCATTGTGCAAGCAGTGCTGGCCGATCGATCATCACCCAAGGACGAAATCGGGGCCCACGTTGCACGTGCTGATCCGTCAAGGGCCACTGGGAAACGTCTGTCTGCAGCAGGGTTAAACTAACGTGTGCCTCTGGCCAGGCTCCCATCGAAACGACACTCTGGTGTCGCGAAAGAGTTGACTGGACACTAGAAGGGCGTTCTGTTGTCTTTAGTGATGACGATAGGTTCTGTTTATATGCAAGTGATGGATTTACACCAGTACAGCGTAGGTCTGGCTATTCGAGAGTCTATTCACCACGACACACAGGTCCCATACCACGCTTCATGGCGAAGAAGCTATCAGTTACAACGTGTCACGTCTGGTGTTTCTGCAGGGTAAAGTACCCAGCGCCCACTACGTTGCACAGGCTGTTATTTCTGTTGCTGTCATTTCTTCTACAGGATGTGCTTTACCAGCGGGAGAATGCACGTCCACATACGGCTGCTGTGACATAAGGTGCAGTGTACAACTGCTCTGACCAGCAAGATCGCCAGATCTCTCACTGATTGCACATGTATGGGACATGACGAAGTGCGAACTTACTCGTTATACAGGGCCTGCAAGAACCACTGCCAAATCGGAACAAAATGCACAAGATACTTGGGACAATCCATCGCAGTATATGGTTTGACACCTTTATGACCATTTGCTTGGAAGAATAAGAGCCTGTTTTGCCACCGGAGGTGAATACACTGTGCACTGTTGTGACAGTTAGGGCGCATTTTTCTGTGACGTGCATGTTTCATCTGGTCTAAACTTATTTTCATATATTCCTAAAATGATGAAGTGTCTGCCAATATGCCAATAGAGGGTTCCCCCTTCTCTCTGGGGGGGGAGATAGGATAGATGTGGCAATGTGTCATGACGTCACCGCCCCACTCCTCCCCCTCCCTTACCCACTTGGAAGTTGGAATTTGGATGACAAGGACTCATTCTGTGCTGAGCTGCTCAAGAGGGCAGATGTTAGACAGTGTTTTTCTTTATTTACTTTATTTATTTTTTTCAGGATGTTGAAATGTCCTTCACACTCCGTCGCCCCCCCCCCCCCCCCCACCTACCGCCATTTTTTCTGATAACGTGTGTGTATGTTCACCTCGAAGCTTGACCGCTCTAGTGCACAATACACCCACCAGACGGTGCTATAAATTGTCCTACACCTGCCCCCACCTACCCTCACTTTCCACCACCCCCTGCCTCCTCTTTTTCCAATAGTGTGTGTGTAGATGTTCACCTTGCTGTGGACCCTAGTCTACAAAAAAAAAGGTTCAAATGGCTCTGAGCACTATGGGACTCAACTGCTGTGGTCATAAGTCCCCTAGAACTTAGAACTACTTAAACCTAACTAACCTAAGGATAGCACACAACACCCAGCCATCACGAGGCAGAGAAAATCCCTGACCCCGCCGGGAATCGAACCCGGGAACCCGGGCATGGGAAGCGAGAACGCTACCGCACGACCACGAGATGCGGGCAATCTACAATACCACTCGAATTTGCAGGACATTGCTAAAAATATAACTGAAAAAACTATTAACTGATCTACAAGTAGAGAAACATTGTAGAAATTACAGATTGCTGATAACGAAAACCGCAGAGGAGGTTAAATCGGACTACACATACAAAAGCCCATACTGGTCATCACTCCTAAGTTGTCGAATCATAAAAGAAGTTACTGATAATAATATTGTTCTAAAAACAGGCGTTATAATTCGACACACTGTGCTAAAACGACTACAAACCGCGAAATGTGGATATGAACGCTTCGTCTGTAAATTATGGCTGTACACACATAGAAAAAAATAGTTTGCTACGGAGGTTCACAGTTATAAAAATGTCACGAAAAAGGTTTGCAAATTACGGGGTGTTACCACACTGGATGTAAAAACTGCTGCTACTAATGCAATACACACAACTTCTTATAAGGGCGATCACGTATTTAAAGAAAACTAATGTGCAGAGTCCTGTCTGCGTGCTGCCAAATGAAGCGACGCATGAATACATGAATACATGTGTCTACTGCGATGTCCCGATACCTGCTCGCTCCTCGCGTTGTTTCCCGGCCGATACTCGTGTTTGGTGCAGACAATCACTGCTGCCACAGATATCTTTCCAGGAAAACTGTAGCTTTGCCTGAAACAACAATAAATTTTACTGTCATAGACGATACTGACGCCCTTCCAAGAAGGGAAGATTTCCTCACAAAGGAGCCATAGCCAGCCAGGAAAAGTATTGTTACTTACCGTATGTATGTATCTTGGAACTCGCAGTTTCGTCTAAAACACAAGAATTTACCTCGCTAGAGATCAACCTTAAAGGTTTCCAGACCATCCTGTAGAAGTCGGCAGCTCTCTGCATGTCGGCAGGCTCCTACCTGTAGGACAAAGATTTACGATGTGTATAGTCCATCATTCATCAGCGGACTTCTCCCAACTTGTTGATCTCCGTTACTGCATTCCTATTTGCTTTCCCATTGCCTACTGCTAAAGAAGGAGACGAAGATTGGGTCTGTATAAGCCTTACCACAGTCATCTTCATCCTGCTCTAGTCTTTAATTTCATTCCTCGTGATTGCTTACCTCTCTAAGACTATCATCATCATTCGCCTCGCCGAGAAACAGTGCCAGCAACAAACGCCCGAGGATGAATGAAGAATTTCCCTGTAAGTACATATTTTCATTTGTAACAGATCAGTGCTGTGTTAGTCTGTTTCATAGTGTGTCGGAAGACCAAGTAGCTCTACGTATTTTCGTAATATCTGAGTTCAGGTTTATTGTCTGTTTTTTTTTTTTTTTTCGTCAGTGCTCGTTATTTCATAGCTCTCATTAAAACAGATGTTATCTCGTAACTCTGTGCATCCTTTTCGTTAAAATGAGTTTCATACCAGGTGTGTGTTGGAAATTAGATTCCGGTAGCTCTAAGTACGCCTTGTCCTGCAGGATGAGGCTTGTAACTGCATAGAGCCCCCCCCCCCCCCCCCCACCGCCTTCCCCACCATCCATGCCGCCCCGCTCTGGCTTCCATGGAGGTCACCACATCCATCTGGAGCAGGGATAGCTGCTGCTGGTACATCCCGCTAGCCTCGTCCCCCCCCCCCCCCCCCGCCACCACCACCCCTGCACGGCTATTCACGTAGGAGCGACAACATGCCACCAACTGGAGCAGGCACTGCTGGTGTACCTCGCTGTTTAGCTTATCCTCAGCCTAGGTGCTTATGCTAGGGCAATGAAGACCAGCAGCTGTCATAGTGTTTCTGTGGTTGCCAGTGCTATTCTCTCTCGTGTTGAAAGTGTTCAACACCAGGTTAGTACCGCTACCCCACAATTAATCTACGTGATGACTGAGGATGCTTTTGGTGAGTGAATCTCATTTTCGCGAATTGAGAACATGGTAAGGGGGTACTAAGAGCAAAGAGCAAGTAGAGTTTCTAAGAGCTCGCCTTTCCCTGCTGGAGAGAGAACTCGCCTTATTAATCATCCGCAGTACCCCTCCATTAAGTGCACTACAGTGATGTGCTGCGAGCCCACGCAACACCCCCAAACAAGGCAGTGCATCAAAGGTGACCAGTATCGTCTACATTTTGGGGAGAAATGGAGTGGTATCACAGAGTACCTCAATCGCTACATGGTTTGAAGATTTCACCTTGAGTTCGCCAAGTTTTCTGAGATGCTAGTTAATATCAGAAATGACAGTCAGTATTGCTTTGCGTGTTCACTCCTCGCTTCCGAAAGAAATTACAATCATAGAGATCATCTGCAATGTACCTCTCGACACAGCAGAGGTATTGACGTTCGTGGGTTTTATAACTTTGACGTTATCGGGTTCCCCATTAAAGCCCAGGATATACTTAAATTTGAGGCACAGAACACCGATATATCGGTTCATGTTCATATCGTGGATGAGTGCATGGCAGATGATGGTAAAGTTTCAAAAAGAGGCGTCAGACCCATCCGTTTGTCGGAATTTGTAGGTCAGATGTATTTTAATATGCTGTTATTCTCAGATAAGAAAAATAAAGAGAAAGACAATTATCATTATTGTTGGATCAAGCACATTTCCCACCTCCTATACTCCCAATTGAGTAAACATAAGCGCAAAAGACTGAGCGAGGTGGAACAGTGGTTAGCACACTAGACTCGCATTCGGGAGGACGACGGTTCAATCCTTCGCCCTGCCATCATGACTTAGGTTTTCTGTGATTTCCCTAAATCGCTTCGGGCAAGTGGCAGGATGGTTCCTCTGAAAGGGCACGACCAACTTCCTTCCCCATCCTTTCGTAATCCGATGAGACCGATGACCTCGATGTTTGGTCTCTTCCCCCAAACAATGCCCAACAAGGGAAAAAAGCATATTTACTTAAAATGTCTGAATGCCTTTTCCGCAAGCAACTTTTTAGCAATACATCCAAGTTGATTGTCCTACCAGGAAACCAGTATATGTTACAATTTTTCGTTTATTCAGTTCTCACAGATGCAATTCAATGCTTCAGGTAATATGTGCTTCTTGAGATACAATTTAGTTCTTGAGGTACAATTTAGTTCTTTAGCTACAGTTTAGTTCTAATATTTCAATATAGAGACCCAATTCAGAGATACTTTAGGCTTACACACTTTTAGTTACTAATGACAATGACTAGAAAAGAAAATCGTACACAGTCCACCCAACAGTAGCAGCACTGGTTGAGAATATTTAGTTTTCAGTAGCACAGCACTGGTTAAGAACATTTTTTACAATTTTTCCGGTCGCAGCCGCACTGGTTGAGAGTATTTACAATTGTTTTTCCAGAGAAATTGTAGAATTGGATGAGAATTCAGAAAATCAACAAATTTGCAAGGATTGGGAACCATAAAGTTTAAAAATTAATCAGATTGTTTGGTGGGTAGCAGATGAAACTTACATACTAGGCTATTTTCACTGCACACATAGTATATATATCGCAGATGCACAATGTAAACCACGCATAGTGCACATACAAATATATTTGCATGTGCATGTAGTGCATAACAAACCACACATGGTGGTTATTTACTCACAAATATTTACACTAAAATATTTACACAAGAATAAACGAATCATGCTGTTCAATATACATACAACATTTATTTGCTCTCACTCTCTCTCTCATTCATGCACCACTCTCATCAAGTGAATAGAGCGAGTATGAGCGAGTTTCAGTGCCATCATCACGAATTACTCATTTATCCTCAGGAGCTGACAAACCGATTTTATACTGCAGGACAATGTACAGTCGTGGACAAAACGAGCGAGACCCCTCGCCTTTTCGTTATGCTGATCCGCACGGCTTTAAAGTCTGCTACACAGCATAACAGGCAAGGCGACGAAGTGCTACCAACATACTATGCGCAGGCGTGAAATTGACAAACTATCTGAACTTTTTTAGACTGTATTCCACAATTTGTAAGACTATATTAATGCTGATTAGTGTGTTAAATACAACACGTAAATATAAGACAGAACTGAAAGAACAAACGCTAATTGGTATGAACTGGACAAATAAAAATGAATTTCAACTTATCGAGATGACTTAACTGTTTCAGTAAGACAAAGAACCCCAGATCGTTACGAAGTAGCAAAATATTATCCGCATTCGGCCGCGAAACGGTCTGTGTCAACGTTCAGACCAGTCATACTGGATTACCGTTGCTGACCTACCATGAAAGTGTGCAAATTTAGCAATGCGTGAAGATTCATAACGAAATTCAGTTAAAAAACATTCAGTGCCACGCTTAAGTCAATTCCATTATTGACAGAAGCGGAAAAAGTAGGCAGTAACATGTATGAAATTCTACAAGAGTGTCATATTGACATGCACAGGGCGCCAGTACAGAATAAAGGTAGCGATAAAACGTATTGGGTGCGCGAGAATTTCTTAAAATTGCTTTACTGATATTCTACCTGCCTCCATAGAGATTAGAACCGAAAACAAACCAGACCTTCCTTTCACTATGCTAGCAGACAACCTAGGCAAACAGCCCTCTATTATTACCCCAGACATGAACAAGCAGGCAATTTCGAAATGAAAATCTGCAGTTTCTGTTGCATAGAGCTTTCTGGACTCAAAAACATGAATTTTCTTCCTTTATGTCACCGCTTATGTGACAATCATTCGGGATGTTTATCGAAATAACAAATTACTGTTATTAGAGAGTAAATTTTGTAGGATAATTCTGCACCACCCCAGGAAATAAACGGCTACATAGCTGCCAAACGTATTCTGCATTGTTTCGAATTCTCCACTAGACTCGCCACAGCCAGAAAACGTTCATTAGCAGAAGTGTTTCTTAAGCTAGCTAGCAATGAGAATGTTCGTACTTCTAAAACGCGGTGGCATTAATACTGGGATGTGAATTACCACGTGTATAGGCAAATACATTCTATTTGCATTCCTGTAAACGTGATTTGGATCGAAAACGTAGCTACGACTAATATGCTTATGTATCGACAGCAACTAGAACATTTCGAATAAAGAGTAGCGGGTGTTATTTATGCGGCCCTCATCTTCAGTGTTTTCGTTGTTAGGATTTCGTCACCTAAACCGGTAAAAACGGAACCCTACTAGTCTCACTTTCTTGACCGTCTATCGGTCTACCCAACCCTTAAAACCCGTTTACCTCCAGAACGGGTGGACATAATAAGCGGAAATGTATCGCACTTCTTGCTGTAACCGGTCCCATGCTGGTGTAAAAAAGTGAGCTTCTATGTCAACGCAATCAAAAGATACGACGGTTTATGTAAAGAAAATTTACGCGAAAGGTCAAAAAATGGCTTCAAGAACTATGCGACCTAACTGCTTAGGTCATCAGCCCCTAGACCTAGAACTACTTAAACCTAGCTAGCCTAAGGGCATCACAGACATCTATGCCCGAGGTAGAATTCCAACCTGCGACTGAAGCAGCCGTGCGGTTCGTCACTGAAGCGCCTGGAACCGCTCGGCCACCGCAACGCGGCGAAACCCTACTCACCTCATGTATAATGATAATATATACTGTCTAGTGAGGATAAACTGTATTCTCCAGCAACTCAGATCGTTTGATCACGGAACTTTTACGAAGCTACATTCAAACTTTGTCGAAGTCGTCTGCAATATCCATTACAAACACCCTAGGAACTTCGTATGCGATATCCACTTCTGAAGACGCTGGCAGATACTGCAGTACTATAACAAGTAGGTGGGAATTTATTGTTATTGGTCCACGCATGACACTTTATTTCAATATCAATTTAACGCGCCTAGGTGTTTGTATATGCCTGAAACTATTGAACAAAAAGTAAATAAACAACAAACGAGCCGGCCGCGGTGGTCTCGCGGTTCTAGGCGCGCAGTCCGGAACCGTGCGACTGC
Source organism: Schistocerca nitens (assembly GCF_023898315.1). Taxonomy (NCBI): domain Eukaryota; kingdom Metazoa; phylum Arthropoda; class Insecta; order Orthoptera; family Acrididae; genus Schistocerca; species Schistocerca nitens. Next base: position 742,110,911 of record NC_064618.1, on the reverse strand, counting down.
TACGGTCGCTGGTTCGAATCCTGCCTGGGGCATGGATGTGTGTGATGTCCTTAGGTTAGTTAGGTTTAAGTAGTTCTAAGTTCTAGGGGACTTATGACCACAGCAGTTGAGTCCCATAGTGCTCAGAGGCATTTGAACCATTTTGAAACAGCAAACAACTTCGATGTTTAAATCAAATGAAAGTCACATGTCGTAATTAAAACATAATTTCGTCGTTACATCTACATGACTACATCAACAGGATTTCTTGGCAATCCGGACTTACGTGCCTGGCAGAAGGTTAGGGTTATTTCTCTACCGTCCCACTCATTAACAGTGTGCGGGAAAAAGGACCACTTAAATCTTTTCTTGCGAGCCTTGAATTACATTATTACTATGGTTTCTTCCTGTGATCCCGAGGAAATACCCCGATCTTGCTGAAACTTCGCTCAGTGAAAGCGGGGACAAAATAAGCGAACACGTGTCTCGGCTTATCTGCTTACACTCTACCGCTTCTGAGAAAACGACGGTCAAAGTTTTCAATGCGCTGTTACTATAGTGTAGACACCTCTTAGCGGGTAAGCATTCAACTGGAGCGGTGGCTCTGCGGCTACCATAGCGATTTCTGAACTTTGCGCTGCGAGTTCGAAACCCGGTTTTTCCTTTTTTTTCCCCTCACTCTCTGAATTATCTATGAATGTTTATTCCAATTTATGTTGAAACACTGTTGTCGTTATTCGTCAGTTAATTTACTGTGTAAAGAAATAAGTTAAAAAGGGAACACACAGTGCGTAGTGGGGCGATCACTCTGTTGTAGAAATAATTCAGAAGCCAAGATCGCTTAAATATTGTTTACTGGATAACCGGTTTCAACACACTAAAGGTGCCATCATCGGATCTGAATGTAGATTAACATTTATAAAATATTTGGTTATAACGATACATGAGGCAGCCCAGATGATGTTAGATCAGCTTGTCTCATTCGTTTATTACTTTTTAATTCATTAATTACACATAAAGTTAATTGGCGAATAATGACAACATTATTTCAACATAACTTAGAAAAAAACATTCGTAGATAATTCTGATAGAGAGGCAGGAAAATAAAATAATTAAAAAACCCAATATGGTATCGAACACGGGAATCAGTGTTAAGAAGGAACGACGGTAGCCACCGCTTCAATTGCGTTCTCGGCTGCAGAAGGTATCTACACTAGAGCAACAGCGCGTTGATAACTTTGACCGTCGTTTTCTCGGAAACGGTCGAGTGTCTGCAGATAAGCCGAAACACATGTTCGCTTATTTTGTCCTCTCCTTCACTGAGCAAAGTTTCGGGACAATCAGCCTATGACATTTGGCGAGTTCCCCTCGCTCGTCGAGTCGCTTCTTACGCCCGGCGAGAATTATGTATGCCTCCGAGTAAACTGCGCCACCTGGAAACACGGCGAGCGGGGATAAACACGTTTTCCTTCTTATAAGGCAACCTTCTACAGATAATATTCACGAAGTGTTCTTCAGGTTGCCTCAGATATTTCAGAAATGTTTCTTGCCTCAGGCCTGCCGCATATGCAAAACGTAAACATTTCATTTCATGTAATATTTATCAGGATAAGACATGACAAGAGTGGACCAGTCACTTCTGAGAAAAATTAGAGATTCTAAGTTGCTCCACTATGTAATGACACGGGCACGGGCTTGCGATCTGTCTTTTATGCCATCGATTTCCGTGTTACACATACTTGGCCACTGCGTTGCGGCTGCCATCTTGGAGGAGGCAGTCTGTTTCCTGCCAGCGCTGTTTCCGCAGCCAATATTAACCGCGACGAATCATTCAGTCAACGCTAAATGGCCCATCTGGCTGAGGCAGACAAGGGCGCTATAATACTCCATGCAGAGGGATCTTCAAATGCCGACATAGCGAGAACTATGGGTCTTCACAAGTCGACGGTAGCCAGGTGGATCAGACGAAAGGAAGAGAGTGGTAACTTGAATGGGAGGCCTCATGGCCGTCGCCGCAAAACAACGCAAGCTCAGGATCAGCAGATACGCCGTTTCAGTGAGAACCACCCATTTGTCAACGCACGACAAATCAGCAAATTCATGAAGCTTGGAATGAGTTACTTGAATCTCCTAGTTCTGTGGCTCGAGTTGTGGGCTCAATGCCCAACAGACTTCCAGCTGTTGTGGAAGCCAAAGGAGGCTATACGCGATTTTTTTTTACAGACTTATGTTTTATATAATTTCAAAGAAACGCAATAAGTGGAATGGGGACAAACAAATTAATTCACAGCAAGATATGTAATATTTAATTTGATAAGAGAAGAAATACTCACCTTATATATTCATTCAGTCTCTATAAAATACGTGACACACGTGTGTATGCAAGAAGGGTACAAAACAGTTCAGCACAAAATAAAAATGTTGAGGAGAAGCTCCCCGATGAAGACGTAATTGCAGAACAAAGGTTGGGCTAGAAGGAGAGGTAAGGAGGCCCGAAAAAGCAGAACAAAATCAAATACCCAATAGACTTTGAGTAGTTGTCGCAGCAAAGGGCGGTTGGTATATGCGATTCGGAGTAACTGTACAAGAATAGTTTTATTTACTGATTTTTGAGGCTTTATTTTGTGACGGCTAAACAGTGCTGCATCATGAGACCCGCTATTTTTCCACATGTGGCTAAACATCAGAGCTGAAAAAATTTTGAGAGGTACCGAAGTTCTCTGGAAGAGTAAAGTGTTTTAGACAAGAAGATGATTTTTAGTTCATTTCATTTTAACCATTCACACTATGCTTCGACATTCTAATCTTTGATTTCATTTTATTATTACGTATCTTTCCTTCAGTGAAAGTCAACGGTAGTAAGTTTCAAGATATGAAGAATAACTGGAAGTTTTTAATTTGTGGAATAGCGTATTTAACAGTTAATATTTTCGACAAATCTGTAGTTATAGGACATATTAAGAAGCGAGTCAAAAATGGCATTGTGGAATGATCAGGTTGGTCTCTAAAGGGTAACGACGATAAAATAGCAAATATGAAACTATGGGTAACAACTATTGTTGATGGTGAGGAGCCATAATCGATATGTCACTTTTCCGTAATTGTATTTCTGAAGTTTATCGTCAATCCTAGGACTGACACCGATACTCTGTTTTACGTAAAGAATACAACCTTCAAAATTTATTTAGCAGCGCAGAATATTAAATCACAGTTTATAGATCAGGAACCTAATCCAACTGCCTTTAATTTTATTTTCACGGATGACATTGAGACAGTAAATAACAAGAGAAATAAGAAAACTCTCAGAATCAATATAGAGAATTCAAGTATCATGTGAATTCAAAAGTTTGCTATAATAGCGATTAATTGCTTTTTACAGACCCCTTCATGCCTACGTTTTCCGTCAGACAGACAATGTTTGAAACTGGGACTAACGAGGTAAACAATTTTTCCACAAATTGTCAAATTGGAAGTCGGAGAGCCAGTTACATAAATTACGATGACAACAAACGTTTTTCAAGTAAACTGATCACAGGAGGCATCCAACGCATTTATTGTGAGTTACATGCACAGTATGTAAACTGGCAACGCCACCAACACACAATACCACTAACAAGGGAACATCCCCATCGCACCGCCCTCAGATTTAGTTATAAGTTGATACAGGGGATAGGCCTTGAAAAACTGAACACAGATCAATCGAGAAAACAGGAAGAAGTTGTGTGGAAGTATGAAAAAAATAAGCAAAATATACAAACTGAGTAGTCCATGCGCAAGATAGGCAACATCAAGGATAGGGTGAGCTCAGGAGCGCCGTGATCCCGTGGTTAGCGCACGCAGCTGCGGAACGAGAGGTCCTTCCGTCAAATTTTCCCAGGAGTGAAAAGTTTAATTTTTATTTTCAGACAATTATTATCTGTCCGTCCGTCCGTCCGATGCGAGGTAACCACGCCGTAGTATGATGACGCTACACCTAAAAAACATCGAAAGACATGACGTCAGTCGGAAGAGAGAGTATTCCTGCTAATGAGGCTCCCTGGCTGGCAGTTAACTGTTCGCTACTTTGGACGAGAGTGCATTAAATACGTGCGATGCATTGCGTGGGCAATATGAATCCAGCAAATATAGCTCGTGACTCCAATAACAATGTCAATGAATATTTTCCGAACTGTAAGGCATCGGAAAGTTCCTTAAGGGATCGAACGATTGTCGAACATTTGTATGATTATTTCCTACATTTGTTGAATAACAGTACGTGTGGTGATGATTGTCTGAAAATAAAAAAAATCAAACAACTAACCCGAGGGAAGCCTTAAACCAACGACCTCTCGTTCTGCAACTCCTCACGCTAACCACGCGACCACTGCGCTCCCGTGCTCAAGCTATCCTTGATGTTGCTTATCATGCACACGGACTACTCAGTTTGTTTGGTTTGAATATTTTTTTCATAGGTCCACACAACTTCTTCCTGTCTTTCGAATGATCTGTGTTCAGTTTTCAAGGCCTATCCACTGTGTCAACTTATAACTAAATCTGAGGAGGGTGCGATGGGGAGGTTCCCTCGTTAGCTATGAAACAACTGTAGCAAAACGGAGCATCCTCGTTATCCATGTGATGGATAAGACGACTAATTCGCAACATAAATGTCAATGTAAGCATCAGTTTCTGTTGGAACGTGCTTCCCGGACCAAATAACATACATTTCCTACGTCTTCAATGCGAATCATGTAGCAAATGTAATTTAAAGGACATAAAAATATCGAGTGAATTTACTAAAATAATTATGAACCACTTGAATTTGCATTCAACAGGCAATGTTCAGAAGTCTGGTGTAGGAGTACTGCATGCTCTAATTCGAAACAACAAAAATCAACAGAGTAACTATTATTGAACGTCATCAGGTCACTCATCGAGCATTCCTATGCAGTACTGTTACTGGTGACGTGTTATGATGCCTTTATCGTTAACTTCCTAAGAAGAAATGAAAGGCTGAGCCCCACCAAAAGACGTAAACTCGAGGAGAGAGTTGCGTGAACATATTATTTTACATCTGATAAATCCAAAAGTGTGTTTTGGGCTACGAATTCTGCCCCCAGGGTGTGTGCAACACAGCTGGAATTTGTTGCCAACAACTGAGTCACCTTTCGGTCACAGTGTAAGAAAATCGAGCAACAAAACTACATCACCTGTGCTACTGCATGATAACGCACTATGTTGATTTGAGAAACAAAACTATCCAGGAGATTGATAGGAAAGTCGTCTCTCAGGCACATTTGTATTGATAGGGAAGTCCTCTCTCAAGCACTTGTCCCTCTCGTCATATATTTGTAAAATTTTACCTTTCCCACTCTAGATCGATCAACCGTCAAGGCAATTCATTTCTAGACGAAAATACTTTTAAAACTACTCTGGTTTATTGACATCGTTAGAACAAGTAGGTTTCAACAGGCGTAGAATTTGTAAACAACTTTACCATTGTCATATCGTTTTAGATATCGTGAAAGAAAATTCTGCTGCTAATTAATTTCTCTTTGATAATTACTGTTGCGTTTAGTAAACTAATGGAAAATGCAATTAAAATATTCACTGTACTAATACAAAGTAAAGTCAGCTTAATACAGAAACATCACGACGGCAGTCTATCTTAATAAAGCATTAAGTTTCTGTGAGACAATTGGGCTTATTTTAACACGAATTAGTAGGATATTACAGACTTTACACTTACAAAAGATCTGTATTTATTTCATTTCCTGTACCATTCGTAAGTGTTATGAAAATGGGGCTTTTCATAGATAAAATTATGTATTCACAACAACAAAAAAATGTCGGCAGAAAACAAAAGTGGCATTATGAATCTGGCAGTACCGTAAGGTTTTCACTCTGACACTAAGAGTTACTGAAAGTAGCAAGAAGAATTTTGCTCGAGCGTTGTCTTACGATTCCCTTATTAAGTTTTTATCTGCCTGCTTGTAGCTGTGCTACAAAAGAATTAAAAATCTGGCTTTCAGCAAGTCTCGAAAGGCGAACAAAAGCAGCTTGCACCTGGTTACTAAGCATGTTACCTGGGGACTGGTTTTTTCTTAAAGCGGGAAGACATCCTTTTGTGGTTCAATTGGCAAATGTCAGTCAGACGTGTGACGTTAGTCTAAGCGTTTCGGTGTGTTGAATTTGTACCAATGATTTTTCTACACGTTTTTTCTGTCCCAAATAGAGTTGAAGTCCCCCATTAGTATTTTAACGTCATCTTGGTGAATTTTGCTCATGGTATTTTCGAGTGTGTTCCAGAATTTTTCAACATTGTCGATGTTTTTCTTATTTTCGATGTTGGTGGGTTCAAATGGTTCAAATGGCTCTGAGCACTATGGGACTTAACATCTGAGGTCATCAGTCCCCTAGAACTTAGAACTACTTAAACCTAACTAACCTAAGGACATCGCACACATCCATGCCCGAGGCAGGATGCGAACCTGCGACCGTAGCGGTCGCGCGGTTCCAGACTGTAGCGCCTAGAACCTCTCGAACACTCCGGCCGTCGATGTTGGTGGGGACACGTGCATTGATGAGTGTATATGTTTTACTGGGGCTCTGAATGACCATAGTCATAAGTCGCTTGTTGACGGGCCAGCCGCTGTGGCCGAGCGGTTCTTGGCTCTTCAGTCCGGAACCGCGCGACTGCTACGGTCGCAGGTTCGAATCCAGCCTTTGGCATGAATTTGTGTGATGTCCTTAGATTAGCTAGGTATAAGTAGTTCTAAGTTCTAGGAGACTGATGACCTCCACTGTTAAGTTCCATAGTGCTCAGAGCCACTGGAACCTTTTGATTGTCGATCGGTGTGATTTCTTTGACAGAGTTGATAGATCGGTGTTCGAGAAATGCAATGCCGAAGATTGGTACGCCTTTCGTTACCTTTTGTTGTATTCTGCTCTTGAAGATGCAATGGTTTCCCTAATGCACGGTTTCATTGTCAGTTAGTCGTGGTTCTTGAAGTGCAAGGATGAGAATTTTTTGTCGGTCCATTTCTTTTGTGAGATTATTTAGTTTTCGTGTTTGGATCAAGGTATCGATGTTTACTTTTAAATGCATGTTTTTTGCTTGTAGGGAAATTTACCAGAGATCTTCGATATTCTCTGTCGTGCTAACCTGGACTCCCCAGAATCCGAAAATCCAACTGCCGCCTGTCGACAGCCGGGTTGTGTACCACCTGGGATAAAGTTGACTTTGCTTGCATAGTTTACGTTTGCTTGTGTTTCATTGGTTGTGCTTGGGTGATACCAGGACCGGACAGGACCAGAGGGTGTTGAAGCCTTTGAAAGCAAATATTTTCAGCCAAGCTCATTGAGCTAACACGGTGACCAGAGTAACGGTGATTTTCACTCAGACGTGTCTGGATTTTGCGTTCAACGGATTGAGTAGCCGTTCAGGATTGTGTTAGTATTTGGTTCACCCCTAGTATTTGATTTCCTCGGTACCACCCATATGGGGGAGGGTTTCCACTATCCGCCACACGCGATTATTATTATTATTATTATTATTATTATTATTGTCATTATGTCTCAGCAAATCCCATATGGTGTATCTTCCCACCACTGAAATAGATGTGTATTGTTCGATTCAGTATTTCCATCACATAAATGTGGTTTATAATTACGTTACATTGCTACTAGTAGACATATTTCTCACTTTTTCTTAGACAGTTGCTACCTGTTACTCCATCATAGGAATTTATGTGCGAAGCATTGTTGAAATACAGACGTTCAAATTATCCGATTTCTATAATTTCATTTCGATACCAGATCGTTCTAATCGGATTCAGCCAGGTAGTCTTAATGTGGATATCCGACCACGACTGTCATCATATGATAGACTGTGTAAACCACATTCTTTATCGGACTGTTGAATATAGATCACTTATCTATGACAGGACCTGAATTCTTAAACACTGTGGAAAATAATAATCCGATGTGCTTATTACAAATACGTTATTCCAATATAAATACGTGAACTAACGAGATAACAGTTTATTTACAGGAGCAGAACTAATGTTCAAATGTTCAAATGTGTGTGAAATCGTATGGGACTTAACTGCTAAGGTCATCAGTACCTAAGCTTACACACTACTTAACCTAAATCATCCTAAGGACAAACACACACACCCATGCCCCAGGGAGGACTCGAACCTCCGCCGGGATCAGCCACGCAGCTCATGACTGCAGCGCCCCTGACCGCTCGGCTAATCCCGCGCGGCTACTAAAAGTATACTCGTCCACAAAACCCATGTGGACAATTATCTGATAATCGGTCAAGCTTTGCTTTGTCGCAGCTCTTTAGGATACAAGTCCATTTACTTTCAGGCTCTTACATACAATTCTTGCAATGCAAGGTAATTGAAAAAACTCATCCACTCGACGCCAACTGAGGAACTGACTGGTGCATGTGTTGTTCAACACACAGTAGTTGTCACCCTCACTGGAATCAATGAGTGTGTGCGTGTGTGTGTGTGTGTGTGTGTGCGTGTGTGTGTGTGTGTGTGTGTGTGTGTGTGAGTGAGTTTTCGTGTTAATGCACAATCTGAATCAATACTATTAACATCAGACAGACAACCGGGCATCAAATATGACTGTAAAGTATGTTAATGCGATGGGAAGTTACAAACTGAATTTTCACCTAACCCACGTCCTGCATATTACGTTAAGTAAGATGTATTAACTCCATAGTATCGTTAGCAGAGAGTGCGCTCTTGTTGTCGAGGCCTGCGACAAGCGCAGCGATCAGCACTGCCCAATGCCGCCGCGATTTGTTTATGTTGGCTGAGCGTGGACACTGCAGCAGACGCTTCGCCATAAACAGAAAGAAATCACCTTGGCTCTGACTGCAGTGAGCGGATATCACTGCCTGCGTGTTCTTATAGTAACCAACGTGAGACTCTACTCACAGGTGCCATGGAGCAATTGCAACGGGTATCATGTCATTAGTCATGAGAATATTAACCAGTGATGAAATGTCCACTCTATTTGAATCCTAAGAAAATAGGAACCTTCTCACAAAGGAATGTGAAGTGATATCAAAATTTATCCAACATACAAAAATTAACTGCAGGGCTTTCATGTATGCAGTAGTAGCACACAAGGAAATAATATGTCTTGGAAGCGTATATTTCATTTCCTCTTCTCATATTAACGTCCTTGTTTTAGAATGAAGTGAGAAAATTAACGCGAAAAACTTAAGTTCCTGAGAAGCATATAAGTCATTTCCTCGTCTCATATCATAGCTTTTGTTTTAGTATGAGGTGAAAAAATAAACAGTTTACGGCTCTGAAACATAATATGACACCAGATTCTTATCGTAGGCGCTATCGGAAACGCAAAAAGCAGGGAGCTGTCCATTCTTTTGTCCTAAAGAGCTGCGACAAAGCAAAGCTTGACCGATTATCAGATAATTGTCCACATGGGTTTTGTGGACGAGTATACTTTTAGTAGCCGCGCGGGATTAGCCGAGCGGTCAGGGGCGCTGCAGTCATGAGCTGCGTGGCTGATCCCGGCGGAGGTTCGAGTCCTCCCTGGGGCATGGGTGTGTGTGTTTGTCCTTAGGATGATTTAGGTTAAGTAGTGTGTAAGCTTAGGTACTGATGACCTTAGCAGTTAAGTCCCATACGATTTCACACACATTTGAACATTTGAACATTAGTTCTGCTCCTGTAAATAAACTGTTATCTCGTTAGTTCACATATTTATATTGGAATAACGTATTTGTAATAAGCACATCGGATTATTATTTTCCACAGTGTTTAAGAATTCAGGTCCTGTCATAGATAAGTGATCTATATTCAACAGTCCGATAAAGAATGTGGTTTACACAGTCTATCATATGATGACAGTCGTGGTCGGATATCCACATTAAGACTACCTGGCTGAATCCGATTAGAACGATCTGGTATCGAAATGAAATTACAGAAATCGGATAATTTGAACGTCTGTATTTCAACAATGCTTCGCACATAAATTCCTATGATGGAGTAACAGGTAGCAACTGTCTAAGAAAAAGTGAGAAATATGTCTACTAGTAGCAATGTAACGTAATTATAAACCACATTTATGTGATGGAAATACTGAATCGAACAATACACATCTATTTCAGTGGTGGGAAGATACACCATATGGGATTTGCTGAGACATAATGACAATAATAATAATAATAATAATAATAATAATAATAATCGCGTGTGGCGGATAGTGGAAACCCTCCCCCATATGGGTGGTACCGAGGAAATCAAATACTAGGGGTGAACCAAATACTAACACAATCCTGAACGGCTACTCAATCCGTTGAACGCAAAATCCAGACACGTCTGAGTGAAAATCACCGTTACTCTGGTCACCGTGTTAGCTCAATGAGCTTGGCTGAAAATATTTGCTTTCAAAGGCTTCAACACCCTCTGGTCCTGTCCGGTCCTGGTATCACCCAAGCACAACCAATGAAACACAAGTAAACGTAAACTATGCAAGCAAAGTCAACTTTATCCCAGGTGGTACACAACCCGGCTGTCGACAGGCGGCAGTTGGATTTTCGGATTCTGGGGAGTCCAGGTTAGCACGACAGAGAATATCGAAGATCTCTGGTAAATTTCCCTACAAGCAAAAAACATGCATTTAAAAGTAAACATCGATACCTTGATCCAAACACGAAAACTAAATAATCTCACAAAAGAAATGGACCGACAAAAAATTCTCATCCTTGCACTTCAAGAACCACGACTAACTGACAATGAAACCGTGCATTAGGGAAACCATTGCATCTTCATGAGCAGAATACAACAAAAGGTAACGAAAGGCGTACCAATCTTCGGCATTGCATTTCTCGAACACCGATCTATCAACTCTGTCAAAGAAATCACACCGATCGACAATCAAAAGGTTCCAATGGCTCTGAGCACTATGGAACTTAACAGTGGAGGTCATCAGTCTCCTAGAACTTAGAACTACTTATACCTAGCTAATCTAAGGACATCACACAAATTCATGCCCAAGGCTGGATTCGAACCTGCGACCGTAGCAGTCGCGCGGTTCCGGACTGAAGAGCCAAGAACCGCTCGGCCACCGCGGCTGGCCCGTCAACAAGCGACTTATGACTATGGTCATTCAGAGCCCCAGTAAAACATATACACTCATCAATGCACGTGTCCCCACCAACATCGACGGCCGGAGTGTTCGAGAGGTTCTAGGCGCTACAGTCTGGAACCGCGCGACCGCTACGGTCGCAGGTTCGCATCCTGCCTCGGGCATGGATGTGTGCGATGTCCTTAGGTTAGTTAGGTTTAAGTAGTTCTAAGTTCTAGGGGACTGATGACCTCAGATGTTAAGTCCCATAGTGCTCAGAGCCATTTGAACCATTTGAACCCACCAACATCGAAAATAAGAAAAACATCGACAATGTTGAAAAATTCTGGAACACACTCGAAAATACCATGAGCAAAATTCACCAAGATGACGTTAAAATACTAATGGGGGACTTCAACTCTATTTGGGACAGAAAAAACGTGTAGAAAAATCATTGGTACAAATTCAACACACCGAAACGCTTAGACTAACGTCACACGTCTGACTGACATTTGCCAATTGAACCACAAAAGGATGTCTTCCCGCTTTAAGAAAAAACCAGTCCCCAGGTAACATGCTTAGTAACCAGGTGCAAGCTGCTTTTGTTCGCCTTTCGAGACTTGCTGAAAGCCAGATTTTTAATTCTTTTGTAGCACAGCTACAAGCAGGCAGATAAAAACTTAATAAGGGAATCGTAAGACAACGCTCGAGCAAAATTCTTCTTGCTACTTTCAGTAACTCTTAGTGTCAGAGTGAAAACCTTACGGTACTGCCAGATTCATAATGCCACTTTTGTTTTCTGCCGACATTTTTTTGTTGTTGTGAATACATAATTTTATCTATGAAAAGCCCCATTTTCATAACACTTACGAATGGTACAGGAAATGAAATAAATACAGATCTTTTGTAAGTGTAAAGTCTGTAATATCCTACTAATTCGTGTTAAAATAAGCCCAATTGTCTCACAGAAACTTAATGCTTTATTAAGATAGACTGCCGTCGTGATGTTTCTGTATTAAGCTGACTTTAGTTTGTATTAGTACAGTGAATATTTTAATTGCATTTTCCATTAGTTTTGTGGTGTCACCGCTAGACACCACACTTGCTAGGTGGTAACTTAAATCGGCCGCGGTCCTGTAGTACATGTCGGACCCGCGTGTCGCCACTGTGTAATCGCAATCCTAGCGCCACCACATGGCAGGTCACAAGACACGGACTAGACCTCGCCCCAGTTGTACGTACGACATAGCTTGCGACTAGACCTACCAAGTCTTCCTCTCATTTGCCGAGAGACAGATAGAATAGCCTTCAGCTTAGGCCATAGCTACGACCTAGCAAGGCGCCATTTGTATCAGTGCTTATAGCTTACTACTATTCAAGAGATGTATTCCAACAAGAGAATAAAAGTTAAGTAACATCAACGTACTTTTCTTCTTATTCATTAATAAGTCTCATGTTCCAGAACTTCAAGCCCGTCTGCGTTAGTTTAGCGTGCACCTAGCTACCTCATTGTGTCTAGGCTGTATGGTCTAGACACAACATTATTTGGCGACGAGGAAAAGAGTTTGTATTAATTCGTTTGTGTCATGGCTTCGCCACAATCTCCAGATGTGCTGTCCGACTTTTTTCGCTTGCAGAATCAGCAGACGCAGGCGTTATTGGAAGCCCTTGGACAGCTCGTCCAGGGTCAACGTGCGCTGCACAACGATGCGGCAGCCGCCGCTTCTTCGCTACCGCTGCCACAAAACGCGGTTGCACCTCCTTTTCGGCCATACGTGGCGGCCGACGAGACCTGGGAAGAGTGGTCTCGCCAGTTCAACTTTCACCTAGCAGCATACAGAATTCAAGGTAAAGAGCGGCAGCCGTTTTTGCTTTCTTGTGTCGGTGTGTCTACCTACCGTGTGATAGTGAAATTGTTTCCCCGACGCGACCTAGAAACTCTGTCCTACGAAGAAATTTTGTCTGCTTTAGATGCCTATTTCAAAGAAACAGTTAATGTAGTTGCAAAACGGTATACGTTCTTTCGTACAAAACGTACGGCCGGTCAGACTAATAGGGAGTGGGTTGCAACTTTGCAAGGACTTACTAGGGAGTGTGCCTTTGAATGTGACTGTGGCCTCCCTTATTCAGATACTATGGTGCGTGATGCAATAGCACAGAACGTTTCTGATGTTCGCATACGGGAACAGATTTTGAAACTCGTAAATCCCTCCCTTCAACAAGTGATAGACATATTGGATAGGCAAGACACACTTGACTTTGCTCAGGCATCATTTGCAACTTCGCCAGCAGTGTGTCACATTAACGGGCCCGCCGGGCCCGCTGCACGGGACGCTAGGCGGCCCTCGCGCCCGTCGCAACGGCAGCCTACCTTGCAAACACGTGGGCCGCGTAAGCAAGCAAATGCAGTGAAATCATGCCCGAGGTGTGCCACTAGACATTCGCGTGAAAATTGCCCGTCACGCCAAGCTATTTGCTTTTACTGTCACAAGAAGGGACATGTTCAAAGTGTTTGCCAGAAAAAGCTTAGATCAGACAATCACAATAATTCCAGGACTTTTGCTTCGCGCCGGAATCGAACCCAGGACAATCAGGCTCGTGGACCTTCACCCATGGACATTAATGTAGTTCATTCCCACCCGTCCAGTGACACTTTAGCTAACAGTGACTGTGTTCGTCCCACCCAAAGTGTGTGTCGACGTCGCAGGAAATCCCGTAACGTCGCAAGTGCTTCTGTACCTGTATCAGTTCAATTTGCACGTGACAGTCGCTCTTGTCGTCAGCAGGACAATAAACTTTTTGTGGACTTAGACTTTGACGGCAAAGTGATCCCATTCCAGCTCGATACCGGAGCTGCAGTTTCATTGATTAATCACGACACGTACAAACAACTGGGCCAACCGCCATTGCGTGCCGCAAATGTTAAGTTAACTAGTTACTCAGGACAGCCGATCCCTGTGTTAGGACAGTGCAGCCTTATTGCAACATACAAGGGACAGACAAAACTTGTGTCATTTTACGTTCTTCGTTCTTCTAGTGCAGTGAACTTGTTTGGTTTAGATTTGTTTCAATTGTTTAATTTGTCTATAGTAAATCAGGTCCTATCCGTGAATCAGACTGTGCCTTCCGCCAGTGTTTCTAGTCTTTGTGAAGAATTTGCAGACATTTTTGCACCGGGCCTTGGTTGCGCTAAGAACTATGCTGCACATTTGGAACTGAAAGACAACGCGCAACCGAAATTTTTCAGAGCGCGCAATGTCCCCCACGCATTGCGTGATGAGGTCGCCAGAACATTACACGATTTAGAATCTCAAGGTGTAATTGAACGTGTGCAGGCGTCTCTCTGGGCCTCACCCTTAGTAATTTTGCCAAAACCTTCCGGTAAACTGAGACTTTGTGTGGACTTCAAGGCAACTGTGAATCCTCAACTTGTGACTGCCACTTTTCCTTTGCCCCGCCCGGAAGATCTTTTTGACAAACTGTGCCCGGGAAAATATTTTTCAAAGTTGGACCTCGCAGATGCGTACTTGCAAATACCTGTGGACGAAGAATCCCAGCGCGTCTTGGTGGTAAACACGCATCTTGGCTTGTATCGCTTCAAAAGACTGCCATTCGGGTGTGCATCCGCCCCTGCTTTGTTTCAGCAATATTTACAAACTGTGTGTGCGTCGGTCCCTACTGCTGCGAACTATCTGGACGATATTGTGATCTCAGGAAAGACAGAAGCCGAACATTTGCAAAATCTCCGAACATTATTTCAGGTATTGCGTCAGAATGGTCTACGCTTGAGGAAGGACAAATGTGTGTTTTTTGCTCGGGACTTACCCTACCTGGGGCATGTCATAAATGCCCAAGGTATACATCCGAGTCCAGAGCACCTCCGTGCCATACAGGATTTACCTGCTCCGCAGAATTTAAAACAGCTACAGAGTGTGCTGGGTAAAATAAATTATTATCATAAATTTTTGCGCAATGCTTCTTCCATTTCAGCTCGGCTTCATCGCTTACGCCGTAAAGGTGATCCGTTCGTCTGGACGACGGAATGCGAACGCGCCTTTCGCCAGTTGAAATCGGCGTTACTTTCACATACTTGCCTTACGCCATTCGATCCCCGAAAACCCCTTTTGTTGATGGTAGATGCATCGGATTTCGGGATCGGTGCTGTGCTTGCGCACAAGGATGGCTCGCATGATCGCCCTATTGCCTTTGCGTCAAAATTGCTCTCATCTGCGCAAAGAAATTATTCACAGATAGAGAAGGAAGCGTTAGCTCTTGTGTTTGGTGTTACCAAGTTCCATGACTTCTTGTATGGTCGTCACTTTACCATCATCACAGACCACAAACCTTTGACATCGCTTTTTCATCCGAACAAGCCTGTACCTCCGCGTACAGCGCAGAAATTCATTCGCTGGTCTCTTTTCCTCTCGCAGTACCGCTACGATATCTTGTATCGGTCCACTGCTAAGCACGGAAACGCTGATGCGTTGTCCCGTTTGCCTGTTGCTGAGGATAAAGCATTCGATTCTTCCGAACTTGCTTGCATGTTCATTGATTCGGAAACCGATGACGTGGTCGAATCGTTTCCGATTGATTTTCGTCGTGTAGCTACAGCCTCAGCTGCTGACCCTGTTCTTGCTACTGTCTTGCGTTTTGTTGCTACGCAATGGCCCTTGTCAAAGTCACGGATCGAAGATCCTTTGGTTCGCCGTTTTTTTGCTCACAAGGAGACTTTTTGTACGACGTGGTGTTTTGTTGTTGCGTTCCGATAATGATCAATCCCGAGTCGTGGTCCCACGATCGTTACAGTCCTCTGTCTTAAGGCTTCTTCACCAAGGACATTGGGGTATAGTGCGTACGAAACAACTTGCTCGTCAGCACTGTACTTGGTTCGGAATCGATGCTGCGATTACGAATATGTGCTCCTCTTGTGTGGCGTGTGCCGAACAACAATCCGCACCGCCGCGGAAATTCTTTGCATGGCCGAAAGCCACTTCCCCTTGGCAACGCTTGCACATCGATTTTGCTGGTCCATTCTGGAATGCTCGATGGTTGGTTGTGGTCGATGCTTTCAGTAATTTTCCTTTTGTTGTCCGGATGTCTTCCACGACGTCTTCTGCCACAATCCAAGCCTTGTCTGCTATCTTTTGCATTGAGGGTCTTCCGCAGACTATTGTTTCCGACAATGGCCCACAATTCATGTCCGCAGAATTTCAGTCATTCTGCAGGGCCAATGGTATTCAACATCTGACATCCGCGCCGTTTTCGCCTCAGTCAAACGGTGCCGCTGCACGATTGGTCCGGACTTTCAAGTCACAGATGTTGAAATTGAAAGAATCGCATTCTCGGGAGGACGCTTTGTTACTCTTTTGTCATCGTATCGCTCTCAGCCCCGCGATGGTCGCTCGCCGGCTGAATTGCTCCATGGTCGATCCCATCGCACCCTGATGTCTTTGCTGCATCCGCCACATCAGGTTCCTGTGCAGCGGCAGACTCCTGCTTTTGCTCCTGGCGACGTTGTCTATTATCGCAATTATCGCGGTTCACAGCGTTGGCTCGCAGGGCGCATTCTTCGCTGCCTCGGCCGCGCGATGTATTTGGTTTTGGGGGCCTCTGGTGAGGTGCGTCGGCATCTCAATCAGCTGCGCCTCTGTCGTCGCCTGGGTTCTGCCGCTCCCCGTCTGCTTTCAGCGACGGAGCCGTCAGGTCAGCGCCTTGGGGACCCATCTACTGGCTCGCCTCATCCCCAGGTGTTACCGACGCTGCCTTCCCTTCTGCCCCATGGCGTCGCGCCGCCGCCGCAGCAGCCGCCGCAGCCGCCGCCGGCGCCGCCCGCAGTGGACGCGTCGCTGCAACCGCCTGGCGCCTCCCTGGGTCACGCGCCGCCGCTCGCTTCCCGTGACCAGCCGTCCTCCGCCATGGACCTCTTGCCCGCTCCGGACCAGATGTCGTCTTCGCCCGTCGGGTGCTCCGACCACATGGAGGTCGACCCTTCGGCCCCTCTTGTATCATTACGTGCGCATACACCGCATGTTGACGTGCACCCTGGACTAGGTTTTCAGGCGTTTCCTAGCTCCCCTCGGACCGAATGGCCGGGTGCGGGTGGCACAGCCTCGCCTGTTGTTAGGCTCCCCACCTCATCGCATACGTCAACATGGGGTCCTCCCCACGGCGGGCGGAAGCCTTATCTCACGACCGTTCGCCGATTTGCGGGGGAGGAATGTGGTGTCACCGCTAGACACCACACTTGCTAGGTGGTAACTTAAATCGACGGCGGTCCTGTAGTACATGTCGGACCCGCGTGTCGCCACTGTGTAATCGCAATCCTAGCGCCACCACATGGCAGGTCACAAGACACGGACTAGACCTCGCCCCAGTTGTACGGACGACATAGCTTGCGACTAGACCTACCAAGTCTTCCTCTCATTTGCCGAGAGACAGATAGAATAGCCTTCAGCTTAGGCCATAGCTACGACCTAGCAAGGCGCCATTTGTATCAGTGCTTATAGCTTACTACTATTCAAGAGATGTATTCCAACAAGAGAATAAAAGTTAAGTAACATCAACGTACTTTCCTTCTTATTCATTAATAAGTCTCATGTTCCAGAACTTCAAGCCCGTCTGCGTTAGTTTAGCGTGCACCTAGCTACCTCATTGTGTCTAGGCTGTATGGTCTAGACACAACAAGTTTACTAAACGCAACAGTAATTATCAAAGAGAAATTAATTAGCAGCAGAATTTTCTTTCACGATATCTAAAACGATATGACAATGGTAAAGTTGTTTACAAATTCTACGCCTGTTGAAACCTACTTGTTCTAACGATGTCAATAAACCAGAGTAGTTTTAAAAGTATTTTCGTCTAGAAATGAATTGCCTTGACGGTTGATCGATCTAGAGTGGGAAAGGTAAAATTTTACAAATATATGACGAGAGGGACAAGTGCTTGAGAGAGGACTTCCCTATCAATACAAATGTGCCTGAGAGACGACTTTCCTATCAATCTCCTGGATAGTTTTGTTTCTCAAATCAACATAGTGCGTTATCATGCAGTAGCACAGGTGATGTAGTTTTGTTGCTCGATTTTCTTACACTGTGACCGAAAGGTGACTCAGTTGTTGGCAACAAATTCCAGCTGTGTTGCACACACCCTGGGGGCAGAATTCGTAGCCCAAAACACACTTTTGGATTTATCAGATGTAAAATAATATGTTCACGCAACTCTCTCCTCGAGTTTACGTCTTTTGGTGGGGCTCAGCCTTTCATTTCTTCTTAGGAAGTTAACGATAAAGGCATCATAACACGTCACCAGTAACAGTACTGCATAGGAATGCTCGATGAGTGACCTGATGACGTTCAATAATAGTTACTCTGTTGATTTTTGTTGTTTCGAATTAGAGCATGCAGTACTCCTACACCAGACTTCTGAACATTGCCTGTTGAATGCAAATTCAAGTGGTTCATAATTATTTTAGTAAATTCACTCGATATTTTTATGTCCTTTAAATTACATTTGCTACATGATTCGCATTGAAGACGTAGGAAATGTATGTTATTTGGTCCGGGAAGCACGTTCCAACAGAAACTGATGCTTACATTGACATTTATGTTGCGAATTAGTCGTCTTATCCATCACATGGATAACGAGGATGCTCCGTTTTGCTACAGTTGTTTCATAGCTAACGAGGGAACCTCCCCATCGCACCCTCCTCAGATTTAGTTATAAGTTGACACAGTGGATAGGCCTTGAAAACTGAACACAGATCATTCGAAAGACAGGAAGAAGTTGTGTGGACCTATGAAAAAAATATTCAAACCAAACAAACTGAGTAGTCCGTGTGCATGATAAGCAACATCAAGGATAGCTTGAGCACGGGAGCGCAGTGGTCGCGTGGTTAGCGTGAGGAGTTGCAGAACGAGAGGTCGTTGGTTTAAGGCTTCCCTCGGGTTAGTTGTTTGATTTTTTTTTATTTTCAGACAATCATCACCACACGTACTGTTATTCAACAAATGTAGGAAATAATCATACAAATGTTCGACAATCGTTCGATCCCTTAAGGAACTTTCCGATGCCTTACAGTTCGGAAAATATTCATTGACATTGTTATTGGAGTCACGAGCTATATTTGCTGGATTCATATTGCCCACGCAATGCATCGCACGTATTTAATGCACTCTCGTCCAAAGTAGCGAACAGTTAACTGCCAGCCAGGGAGCCTCATTAGCAGGAATACTCTCTCTTCCGACTGACGTCATGTCTTTCGATGTTTTTTAGGTGTAGCGTCATCATACTACGGCGTGGTTACCTCGCATCGGACGGACGGACGGACAGATAATAATTGTCTGAAAATAAAAATTAAACTTTTCACTCCTGGGAAAATTTGACGGAAGGACCTCTCGTTCCGCAGCTGCGTGCGCTAACCACGGGATCACGGCGCTCCTGAGCTCACCCTATCCTTGATGTTGCCTATCTTGCGCATGGACTACTCAGTTTGTATATTTTGCTTATTTTTTTCATACTTCCACACAACTTCTTCCTGTTTTCTCGATTGATCTGTGTTCAGTTTTTCAAGGCCTATCCCCTGTATCAACTTATAACTAAATCTGAGGGCGGTGCGATGGGGATGTTCCCTTGTTAGTGGTATTGTGTGTTGGTGGCGTTGCCAGTTTACATACTGTGCATGTAACTCACAATAAATGCGTTGGATGCCTCCTGTGATCAGTTTACTTGAAAAACGTTTGTTGTCATCGTAATTTATGTAACTGGCTCTCCGACTTCCAATTTGACAATTTGTGGAAAAATTGTTTACCTCGTTAGTCCCAGTTTCAAACATTGTCTGTCTGACGGAAAACGTAGGCATGAAGGGGTCTGTAAAAAGCAATTAATCGCTATTATAGCAAACTTTTGAATTCACATGATACTTGAATTCTCTATATTGATTCTGAGAGTTTTCTTATTTCTCTTGTTATTTACTGTCTCAATGTCATCCGTGAAAATAAAATTAAAGGCAGTTGGATTAGGTTCCTGATCTATAAACTGTGATTTAATATTCTGCGCTGCTAAATAAATTTTGAAGGTTGTATTCTTTACGTAAAACAGAGTATCGGTGTCAGTCCTAGGACTGACGATAAACTTCAGAAATACAATTACGGAAAAGTGACATATCGATTATGGCTCCTCACCATCAACAATAGTTGTTACCCATAGTTTCATATTTGCTATTTTATCGTCGTTACCCTTTAGAGACCAACCTGATCATTCCACAATGCCATTTTTGACTCGCTTCTTAATATGTCCTATAACTACAGATTTGTCGAAAATATTAACTGTTAAATACGCTTTCCACAAATTAGAAACTTCCAGTTATTCTTCATATCTTGAAACTTACTACCGTTGACTTTCACTGGAGAAAAGATACATAATAATAAAATGAAATCAAAGATTAGAATGTCAAATCATAGTGTGAATGGTTAAAATGAAATGAACTAAAAATCATCTCCTTGTCTAAAAGACGTTATTCTTCCAGAGAACTTCGGCACCTCAAAATTTTTTACACCTCTGATGTTCAGCCACATGTGGACAAATAGCGGGTCCCATGATGCAGCACTGTTTAGCCGTCACAAAATGAAGCCTCAAAAATCAGTCCACATTCCATTTACTGCGTTTCCTTGAAATTATATAAAATATACGTCTGTAAGTAAAAAAAAAAAAAGACGAAGAAGAAAGAAACAAAGCTTGAAACAGCTGATTGGTGAAGCCTCCTTTGGCTTCCACAACAGCTCGAAGTCTGTTGGGCATTGAGCCCACAACTCGAGCCACATAACTAGGAGATTCAAGTAACTCATTCCAAGCGTCATGAATCACATCAGAAAGCTGTCGGCGAGTCGACGGTGACTGCCCTTTTCTCGTATTACTCTGACCATTTCTGCCCAGATATTCTCAATGGGATTCGTGTCAGCTCCTTTAGGTGGCCATTCCGTTACAGTAATATTACTATGGTCGTCGACCCGCCTCTTAACCACACGTGCCATATGAATAGACGAGCGATCTTGTTGGAACATGATCTGATCATCGCCAAATCTTGCTGCCACAGCAGGCAACATCACGTTCTCCAGAATTGATATGTAATTGCGCGCATCGAATCTTCCTTCCACTTCCCACAGGAGCCCACACCCTTCGGCCGATATCCACGCCCATACCGTTACCGACTACAAATGGCTCTGAGCACTGTGGGACTTAACATCTGTGGTCATCAGTCCCCTAGAACGTATAACTACTTAAACCTAACTAACCTAAGGACATCACACACATCCATGCGCGAGGCAGGATTCGAACCTGCGACCGTAGCGGTCACGCGGTTCCAGACTGAAGCGCCTCGAACCGCACGGCCACACCGGCCGGCACCGACAACCTGCCACTCCTTCGGCAACTGTAAATATATTTTCGATTATACCTAGCACATTTAGGCCGGTAAACTAGTACTTTTCCGGATGATGCCGTAGAGAAAACTTTTTGGTGCGTGAAAATCACTCGCCTCCAAAACTGGAAAGGTTTGTCGCCATTTTCAGTAGCAAAAGCAAGGCAAGCTTCTCTTTGGGAAACAGTCAATGTCTCTTTCACAGCAGCGCTTCTTGCTCTCAGTCCACCTTCCCTTACACGAGGAGTGACGGTCTTACTGCTAACATTGAGACCCAAAGTTTGCTGAATTTGTCGTGCGTTGACAAATGGGTGGTTCTCACTGAAACGGCGTATCTGCTGATCCTGAGCTGCTGCTGTTTTGCGGCGACGGCCATGAGGCCTCCCATTCAAGTTACCACTCTCTTCCTTTCGTCTGATCCACCTGGCTACCGTCGACTTGTGAAGACCCATAGTTCTTGCTATGTCGGCATTTGAAGATCCCTCTGCATGGAGTTCTATTATAGCGCCCTTGTCTGCCTCAGCCAGATGGGCCATTTAGCGTTGACTGAATGATTCGTCGCGGTTAATATTGGCTGCGGAAACAGCGCTGGCAGGAAACAGACTGCCTCCTCCACGATGGCAGCCGCAACGCAGTGGCCAAGTATGTGTAACACGGAAATCGATGGCATAAAAGAGAGATCGCAAGCCCATACCCGTGTCATTACATAGTGGAGCAACTTAAAATCTCTAATTTTTCTCAGAAGGGACTGGTCCACTCTTGTCATGTCTTATCCTGATAAATATTACATGAAATGAAATGTTTACGTTTTGCATATGCGGCAGGCCTGACGCAAGAAACATTTCTGAAATATCTGAGGCAACCTGAAGAACACTTCATGAATTTTATCTGTAGAGGGTTGCCTTATAAGAAAGAAAACGTGTTTATCCCCGCTCGCCGTGTTTCCAGGTGGCGCAGTTTACTCGGAGGCATACATAATTCTCGCCGGGCGTAAGAAGCGACTCGACGAGCGAGGGGAACTCGCCAAGTGTCATAGGCTGATTGTCCCGAAACTTTGCTCACAAGGGGAGGCCGCCAAATGTGAAATTCAGATTCGATTCATACTGCGCATAATAAAAGCTCATGGCCAGAGGTGTAATGTGGCAAAGCACCAAGATGCACTTCTCAGCTGTTGTCGAGAAAATCGACAGTTAGAAGAAACCGTTGCGGTGAAATACTCTCAACGATTAATAATTTTCTACAGCGTCGTGGCGCAGCGGTAAGCGCTCGAGTTCGTAATCCGAAGGTCGCCGGATCGAATCTCACGCCATGCAACATTTTTTATTATTATTATTTTTTGTAATTCAAATATATATATATATATAAACTATTAATGAATTGCTTATGCATGTTGGTGAAGGCGGATCGCTCTCCAATTGTACCGCCTCCATTTCTCCATTTTACCGTTTGTTTAACAGGGTGTACCAAAGCTCTCACGTCCGCACTGATTTTCGACGGTGTTATAAGTTGTGCTAGGGACCGCATCTACCTTCTTTCGAAGTTAGCAGGCAACTACGCTGTTATGCGGCGGCTCGTTTCGGCCCATTCAACATCTGTCCTTCAAGTGTAACGAGCGATTAACGGAGTTTATATTTCATACCTGCCACAGCAAATTTGTGTTCGTGGGGTTTCTATTCTAATTCGAACGTTTGACTTACGCTATACGTATTCGTTTCGGAATATCGTTTCTACGTCTTCCGCTAACTATACGTGGTTAACATTATGAAGACAATTAATAACATTTGTGAAATACAAATTTGTTAGCGGAAAACATAATGATGTTCGAAGTCGCCAGTTTTTCCACGACAAACGACTTTCAACAACTTATTATATGCATAATTGTTGCAACCTGTTGCCGGGAATTATATATATATATATATATATATATATATATATATATATATATATATATATATAATGTGTGTGTGTGTGTGTTTATACACACATTTGAATTACAAAAAACAAATACTAAAAAAAAAAGTTGCATGGAGCGAGATTCGATCCGCCGACCTTCGGATTACGAACTCGAGCGCTTACCGCTGCGCCACGACGCTGTAGAAAATTATGAATCGTAGAGAGTATTTCACCGCAGCGGTTTCTTCTAACTGTCGATTTTCTCGACAACGGCTGAGAAGTGCATCTTGGTGCTTTGCCACATTACACCTCTGGCCATGAGCTTTTATTATGCGCAGTATGAATCGAATCTGAATTTCACAATTGGCGGCCTCCCCTTGTCAGTGAAGGAGAGGACAAAATAAGCGAACTTGTGTTTCGGCTTATCTGCAGACACTCGACCGTTTCCGAGAAAACGACGGCCAAAGTTATCAACGCGCTGTTGCTCTAGTGTAGATACCTTCTGCAGCCGAGAACGCAATTGAAGCGGTGGCTCAGTGGCTACCGTCGTTCCTTCTTAGCATTGATTCCCGTGTTCGAGACCATATTGGGTTTTTTAATTATTTTATTTTCCTGCCTCTCTATCAGAATTATCTTCGAATGTTTTTTTTCTAATTTATGTTGAAATAATGTTGTCATTACTCGACAATTAACTTTATGTGTAATTAACGAATTAAAAAAATAATAAACGAATGAGACAAGCTGATATAAAATCATCTCGTCTGCCTCATGTATCGTTATATCCAAATGGTTTATCAATGTTAATCTACATTTAGATCCGATAATGGCACCTTTAGTGTGTTGAAACCGGTTATCCAGTAGACAGTATTTAAGCGATCTTGGCTTCTGAATTATTTCTACAACAGAGTGATCGCCCCACTACGCACTGTGTGTTCCCTTTTTAACTTATTTCTTTACACAGTAAATTAACTGACGAATAACGACAACAGTGTTTCATCATAAATTGGAATAAACATTCGTAGATAATTTAGAGAGTGAGGGGGGAAAAAAGGAAAAACCGGGTTTCGAACTCGCAGCGCAAAGTTCCGAAGTCGCTATGGTAGCCGCAGAGCCACCGCTTCAGTTGAATCCTTAACCGCTAAGCGGTATCTACACTATAGCAACAACGCATTGAACACTTTGACCGTCGTTTTCTCAGAAGCGGTAGAGTTTAAGCTTATTTTGTCCCCTCTTTCAATGAGCGTAGTTAAAAGCAAGATCGGGGTCTGACACTTGGCGTGCCCCCTCGTAAATTGCGTGCGTTGGGATTCAGTAGACAGAATGCGTCCACTTTCCTCGACTACTCATTGACATGTTTGGAAACTTTCTTTGTTGTAGTTGCACTTTGCATTATGAGGGCTGGTTTTCCTGATGAGGATCTACTTATGGACTTTGCTCCTAATTTACGTTACTGTGTAGTAGACCTACTGCAACTACTTAAACCGGAAACGTTTGTTTGTTTGGATACTCCGCTTCTTAGTTGCTACATTTCGCTAAAATATTTTCCTTTTTTTCAAAACGGCAAGTTAAGATGACCACTGCAACATGGTAAGATCAGTAACAATTTAATACTTTGAAACAGTTATGTGTGGTGTACGAGGAGTCTACTGTTGTTGACTGAGGAATACATTAAACACGAAAGCTGCGTCCAATAACAATAATTAACTTTCGGTTACATGACAAAACACAAGTCGAAGCACTGTCAGTTCATCTCAGTACCCAGTAAAACTTAAACTGGAAAGATCGAAAACATACTTTTGTGGGGAAGGCAAACGAATGACTGCGTTTTATTGGCCGCACACTAAGAATACGCAACAGGGCAACTGAAAACACTGCCTACACTACGTTTGTCCGTCCACTGCTATAATATCCTTGACAGACGTGATTGACTGTGCACGCAAAAACGTCCAAGGAACGGTAGCACGCTTTGTAATGTCACGAAATAGGGGAGAGAGGATCCCAGATTTGATAATCGAGTTGGGGTAACATTCATGAAAACATATGCGTTTTTCGTTGCCACGAGATCTTTTCACGAAATTTCAATCACCACCATATGTTCTGAATGCCAAAACATTATTTCCTAGGGTACTTACACAAGAAGAAACCATAGTAATAATGTAATTCAAGGCTCGCAAGAAAAGAATTAAGTAGTCCCTTTTCCCGCACACTGTTAATGAGTGGGACGGTAGAGAAATAATCCGAACCTTCTGCCAGGCACGTAAGTCCGGATTGCAAAGAAATCCTGTTGATGTAGTCATGTAGATGTAACAACGAAATTATGTTGTAATTACGACATGTGACTTTCACTTGATCTGAACATCGAAGTTGTTTACTGTTTATTTACTTTTTGTTCATTAATTTCAGCCATATACGAACACCTAGGCGCGTTAAAGTGATATTGAAATAAAGTGTAATGCATGGACCAATAACAATAAGTTCCCTCCTACTTGTTATAGTACTGCATTATCTGCCAGCGTATTCAGAAGTGGATATCGCATACGAAGTTCCTAGGGTGTTTGTAATGGATATTGCAGACGACTTCGACAAAGTTTGAATGTAGCTTCGTAAAAGTTCTGTGATCAAACGATCTGAGTTGCTGGAGAATACAGTTTATCCTCACTAGACAGTATATATTATCATTATACATGAGGTGAGTAGGGTTTCGCCGCGTTGCGGTGGCCGAGCGGTTCCAGGCGCTTCAGTGACGAACCGCACGGCTGCTTCAGTCGCAGGTTGGAATTCTACCTCGGGCATAGATGTCTGTGATGCCCTTAGGCTAGCTAGGTTTAAGTAGTTCTAGGTCTAGGGGCTGATGACCTAAGCAGTTAGGTCGCATAGTTCTTGAAGCCATTTTTTGACCTTTCGCGTAAATTTTCTTTACATAAACCGTCGTATCTTTTGATTGCGTTGACATAGAAGCTCACTTTTTTACACCAGCAAGGGACCGGTTACAGCAAGAAGTGCGATACATTTCCGCTTATTATGTCCACCCGTTCTGGAGGTAAACGGGTTTTAAGGGTTGGGTAGACCGATAGACGGTCAAGAAAGTGAGACTAGTAGGGTTCCGTTTTTACCGGTTTATGTGA
Organism: Schistocerca nitens; assembly: GCF_023898315.1. NCBI lineage: Eukaryota > Metazoa > Arthropoda > Insecta > Orthoptera > Acrididae > Schistocerca > Schistocerca nitens. Next base: position 742,084,406 of record NC_064618.1, on the reverse strand, counting down.
CTAAATCCTAACAACGAAAACACTGAAGATGAGGGCCGCATAAATAACACCCGCTACTCTTTATTCGAAATGTTCTAGTTGCTGTCGATACATAAGCATATTAGTCGTAGCTACGTTTTCGATCCAAATCACGTTTACAGGAATGCAAATAGAATGTATTTGCCTATACACGTGGTAATTCACATCCCAGTATTAATGCCACCGCGTTTTAGAAGTACGAACATTCTCATTGCTAGCTAGCTTAAGAAACACTTCTGCTAATGAACGTTTTCTGGCTGTGGCGAGTCTAGTGGAGAATTCGAAACAATGCAGAATACGTTTGGCAGCTATGTAGCCGTTTATTTCCTGGGGTGGTGCAGAATTATCCTACAAAATTTACTCTCTAATAACAGTAATTTGTTATTTCGATAATCATCCCGAATGATTGTCGCATAAGTGGTGACATAAAGGAAGAAAATTCATGTTTTTGAGTCCAGAAAGCTCTATGCAACAAACTGCAGATTTTTATTGCGAAATTGCCGGCTTGTTCATGTCTGGGGTAATAATAGAGGGCTGTTTGCCTAGGTTGTCTGCTAGCATAGTGAAAGGAAGGTCTGGTTTGTTTTCGGTTCTAATCTCTATGGAGGCAAGTAGAATATCAGTAAAGCAATTTTAAGAAATTCTCGCGCACCCAATACGATTTATCGCTACCTTTATTCTGTACTGGCGCTCTGTGGATGTCAATATGACACTCTTGTAGAATTTCATACATGATACTGCCTCCTTTTTCCGCTTCTGTCAATAATGGAATTGACTTAAGTGTGGCACTGAATGATGTTTAAGTGAATTTCGTTATGAATCTTCACGCATTGCTAAATTTGCACACTTTCATGGTAGGTCAGCAATGGTAATCCAGTATGACTGGTCTGAACGTTGACACAGACCGTTTCGCGGGCGAATGCGGATAATATTTTGCTAATTCGTAACGGTCTGGGGTTCTTTGTCTGTTATCTGGATAAGCTGAAATTCATTTTTATTCGTCCGTTTCATACAAATTAGCGTTTCTTCTTTCAGTTCTGTCCTATGTTTACGTGTTGTATTTAACACACTAATCAGCATTAATATAGTCTTAGAAATTATGGAATACAGTCTAAAAAAGTTCAGATAGTTTGTCAATTTCACGCCTGCGCATAGTATGTTGGTAGCACTTCGTCGCCTTGCCTGTTATGCTGTGTAGCAGACTTTAAAGCCGTGCGGATCAGCATAACGAAAAGGCGAGGGGTCTCGCTCGTTTTGTCCACGACTGTACACCTCGTGCCATCGAGATCGAATACTAGTTTGCTGCACCACCTGTGGTGGCTGTAGTTGAGCACCACCAACGAGCTATACATACACTGCAAATAGTCCTCAGTCTCGAGAGCCCTTGATGCCGCATGACAAACGCCCTTTGCCCGCTTCTGGCACCTTCTAGTGTGTGATACAAGTACATCTTGGATATTAGATCCACATTTTCGGTAACTCATTCGCCTCGTCTTTCATTAGGCTAATAAGCTTCTTGTTCTGTGGAACAGTGCCGTGAGGATTATCGGTCATCTAAAAAATGTGGAATTCTTCAACATGACACCTCATTACTTCATACAAATCGCCAATAAATGAAGATATCTGTATCAATATAAAGTAACTTAGGATCAGTAAAATGAGGTTTTGCAAACCTGTAATGAAAGCAGTACATGAGAAATTTGGACAGTTCTAGTATGCACATCCCAATATAGACAGGTTTCATGAAGTCTACTGCAGCCTTCTCCATGTCCACAGCAGCCAAGTTCTTGTTCTTGTTGAATATAGTGACATGTTTCAAATTTGGTCTGGCGAGATATTCCTTATACCCCACTGCCCATACCAACGCGTCCTAATAAGAATTTCGCGGCGTTTTCTTAAATTTTCCATCGTCTTTCCAATAACCGCATTATTCATAAATTTATAAAAAAGTCTTTTTCGAAATAATTTTTAGCGGATGCCCTCATTCCGGTATTTAAATCAATATACTCCTTCAAGCAGGATGACTGCTTGAAGGAGATGTGCACCTAATTGCAGTTAACTCCATTCATAAATCATAACATTGCTAGAGGTTTTTGTAACGCATAGCGCATCTCTGCTTGTTCCCCAGTATTGCCGTCAACTAAGGGATGGTCCCGCCCGTTGGAACTAGTTGCTATGGGGATAATGGCGAATCACTTCGCGCATCATGCATACTATATGTGTATGTAAGGTCTGTCTTCACATCATACCCTACACTAGAATCAGCTACCACACCCCCGCCATTATGGCATTCGGGCTTGGACAGCCCACAAAACTGGCCAATCAGAATCGACTGTTGCATGGCATGCCTGTACGAGTTATTTCTGTTAAGATACATAATATAGCTAGAATCTTTGGATGCGTTGAACCTCTCATCCATACGTGTGTTATTCGACTTGGTGTATCTATGCACACAGCAAGTCCCCCACAGATCCCTTTCTCAGACAAAAGAAGTATGTCAAAAGCTCGACGTTGACTTTCGTTTTCTTGAGCTTAGCGTCCCACGACGAACCAAGTGCCTTGAACTTGTCGTAGAACATTTACCTAAAATGCTTCGTCACGTGAACATTAAACGCACACAGCAAGGAGACCTTGAAGGGGATAAAAGTATACAAAGAGGGGAAGCAGTCCTTCAGGCAGATTTTCCCATGTCATGCTCCTAATATGATCTAAAAAAGATTGAGAGTCATTGTGGTCTAGAAGAAGTGTTCTATTATTTACTGCAGCTACATTCTACAAGGGAAATTGAAAACTTACATGTTCAAAAACTGCACACGGGGACAAAGACATAACATTTGTCTATATGAATACACTGTATGATACAAATTGCCAAAATGAACTTGAGTCTGATTCTGAAGAAGTGGTGATTTGGAGTGATGGTCCCTCCTCAAAGTTTAAAATGCGATTCATGGTTGAACTTCTTGGTATTTTGTTTGCAAAGCATTCCAAGAAATTTACTTGTAAATATTTTGCCACTTCACATGGAAAAGGTGTTGTGTATGGAGTGGGTGGAAATGAAAGCGCCTTGTATGTCAGAAAAGCATGACCCAAGGAGAGGAAGCAACAATTGTCGAGTCTGCCACGGACTTCTACTCAGTGGCATCTAAGTTTGGAATACTACTGTACTCTAAGCTGATCAGGATATAATTAAACAAAACATTGAACAAGAGGAACCTTGGAAAAATGTTCCTGAAACTGTAGGAATATCACAGTCTCATGTGATTGAAATAAATGAAGAAAGTATAATTTGGAAAAAGAATGCCTTGGACTGCAATGTATTTTACTCCTGAAAGCACAATCAACATGACAGTTGGTCAGTTGGAAAATGGGTAATTAACTGTGACATACAATGGACAAAAATATCCTGCAGAGATTTGTGAATTTGACTCTGAGGGGATCAAGAGACCAGTTATGAACAAAGCAAGAAATTATAAACAACGGCGAACTCCTCCGTTTCATGGGATATATTTAACTGCCACTGTTTATGTTATCTGCTTTCACTTCATATTAAATTGAACCTAACAACATTAAAAAGTGTTAATTTTAAATACTGTGTTTTGTTCATGTTGGTATTTTTAAAAAATTACTCAGACAAATGACATTGTTTTCGAAACTGTTCTCTACGACTACTTTCGTCACCAGATCACACCCCCACTATTGCATAAGCTATATATGTTTAGTCTTGGAATACAGTTAACTGATGCCTTCACATATTCGTGTCTTACCAGACACATGTGACACCTCTTTATCACACATGACAGAAATAAATTACTTTTTTCTAATTTCCAGGGCTCACAAATTTTAGCGGTATTTTGTTTATATTATGGTTCAAATGGCTCTGAGCACTATGGGACTTAACATCTGTGGTCATCAGTCCGCTATATTATGTGAGACACTTCATATTCTCAAGAAGTCTTATTACAGTAAGATTTTTCACTTAACAGAAGTTTTTCATTAACTCTTGACATGTGCATTTTATATTTTGTACAATGTCCTGCACGTGACACCTATTGTAAAAGCACAATATGGTAGTTTGTAGCAATAAATATGAAGAATGTTCCCTACTTTAGATATGCAGTACTGTAACGCATAAGTGTTTTATGAACAAAAATTACTGTACAGTTGTCCCAAAAATGACAGTCGAATTCCCCAATTGCCGATTGGTTCAGGTGTGTGGATTCCAACCACGTAAAGGCTTATATTCAGAACGGAGGCAAATCCCTATGTGTAAAGGGTTCATTGATTATATGGGTCGCCTGCCTCGAAAAAGAGCTGGCAACCGTTACATATTAGTTGTCATGGACGCTTTTTCTCGTTTTGTGTGGCTTTTGTCAAGTAGAGTGGTTACCTCCTCGCTAACTATTCGTCATTTCACCAAAATATTTTCCTGGTTCGGTCCCCAAAGGCGTTTGTCAATGACAATGACTCCATCTTTGTGTCACGAGAATTTAAGCAGTTTTGTTTTGGTAATGCCATTAAGCACATTGCGACAACCCCCTAGCACAGTCAACCCACATTTTCTCTGCCTACAGCGTGACGTCCTGGGAGGTCTTTGTGTAATGAGTATGCATTTTCGTGTTCCAAACACGCCTCATCAGGTAGGTTAATCCACATATACCTATGACCCAAACGTGTTTGGGACATTGTACTAGGTCCACAGTAATTATACCTCAAAATGTGCAATTGAACTGGAAGTTTGTCGAGAATGCCACCATCTCCTAAAATGTGTCTTCTATCATGCAGGTATTGTTGCTGTGCTGGTTGTGCTATGTACACCCTGTTATACAACAAATTGTCAGTGTCCATCCAGCTGTTTTGTGTTATAGAAAAACCAAGCCATTTAAGTAGAGCTCCATTCCCTCGATGTCTTATGACATACTCTATGAGGAACACATGTGGTTCTGGGCACTTCTGCAATTCATCTGTGTGAAAAGATACTGAAATTTCAGTGCCACTGGGATTTGCTCTCCGTTCTCCAGAAACTGTGAATATACTACTCGACCATTTCGGGAGGTATGAGTTCTCTGATTCTGTCTTGTATTTTGAGATATGCACCAAATTACTCACATTAAATATTTGTTTACGTTTATCCAACACTTCAGTACCTTATATACATTCCGTCCAATTCTATCAGCCCTTACAGTTCAGTCCTGCACATTCGTCTCAGTTCCATCAACCTTTACAGTTAAGTCATCCACTTTATTTCTCAAAATGATCTGTGCGTACGTCTCTAATTCCTTGACCCCAACATCTAAGTCATTGATCTTTCTTATAAAGATCTGGGCATACATCACTAGGTCCTTAATTTTACATTCTTCTAGCTCCTTAACTTCACATCTGAGGGGGCGAAATTTTCCATCTGTACATAGACACACTATCTGTTTATGCTCACCTATCATCTCGGGTTCAGTGCCTGACATATTTGAAAACTTCTCGATGGTGTTGTGTCACCTAACTTACTCATCACTTTTTAGTATATAAAAAACTCCGCGAAGTTCCATCTATACCTGCTGTCTTTCAGTTTACCTGATTTATCAATAATTGAAAACCCAAACTGTGTGTGATTCCAGCAGTCCGCATACACTCCTAGAAATTGAAATAAGAACACCGTGAATTCATTGTCCCAGGAAGGGGAAACTTTATTGACACATTCCTGGGGTCAGATACATCACATGATCACACTGACAGAACCACAGGCACATAGACACAGGCAACAGAGCATGCACAATGTCGGCACTAGTACAGTGTATATCCACCTTTCGCAGCAATGCAGGCTGCTATTCTCCCATGGAGACGATCGTAGAGATGCTGGATGTAGTCCTGTGGAACGGCTTGCCATGCCATTTCCACCTGGCGCCTCAGTTGGACCAGCGTTCGTGCTGGACGTGCAGACCGCGTGAGACGACGCTTCATCCAGTCCCAAACATGCTCAATGGGGGACAGATCCGGAGATCTTGCTGGCCAGGGTAGTTGACTTACACCTTCTAGAGCACGTTGGGTGGCACGGGATACATGCGGACGTGCATTGTCCTGTTGGAACAGCAAGTTCCCTTGCCGGTCTAGGAATGGTAGAACGATGGGTTCGATGACGGTTTGGATGTACCGTGCACTATTCAGTGTCCCCTCGACGATCACCAGTGGTGTACGGCCAGTGTAGGAGATCGCTCCCCACACCATGATGCCGGGTGTTGGCCCTGTGTGCCTCGGTCGTATGCAGTCCTGATTGTGGCGCTCACCTGCACGGCGCCAAACACGCATACGACCATTATTGGCACCAAGGCAGAAGCGACTCTCATCGCTGAAGACGACACGTCTCCATTCGTCCCTCCATTCACGCCTGTCGCGACACCACTGGAGGCGGGCTGCACGATGTTGGGGCGTGAGCGGAAGACGGCCTAACGGTGTGCGGGACCGTAGCCCAGCTTCATGGAGACGGTTGCGAATGGTCCTCGCCGATACCCCAGGAGCAACAGTGTCCCTAATTTGCTGGGAAGTGGCGGTGCGGTCCCCTACGGCACTGCGTAGGATCCTACGGTCTTGGCGTGCATCCGTGCGTCGCTGCGGTCCGGTCCCAGGTCGACGGGCACGTGCACCTTCCGCCGACCACTGGCGACAACATCGATGTACTGTGGAGACCTCACGCCCCACGTGTTGAGCAATTCGGCGGTACGTCCACCCGGCCTCCCGCGTGCCCACTATACGCCCTCGCTCAAAGTCCGTCAACTGCACATACGGTTCACGTCCACGCTGTCGCGGCATGCTACCAGTGTTAAAGACTGCGATGGAGCTCCGTATGCCACGGCAAACTGGCTGACACTGACGGCGGCGGTGCACAAATGCTGCGCAGCTAGCGCCATTCGACGGCCAACACCGCGGGTCCTGGTGTGTCCGCTGTGCCGTGCGTGTGATCATTGCTTGTACAGCCCTCTCGCAGTGTCCGGAGCAAGTATGGTGGGTCTGACACACCGGTGTCACTGTTCTTTTTTCCATTTCCAGGAGTGTATATCTTTACAAATTCATTGTATGACATGTCAGTTCCTACAGGGTGTTTCAAAAATGACCGGTATATTTGAAACGGCAATAAAAACTAAACGAGCAGCGATAGAAATACACCGTTTGTTGCAATATGCTTGGGACAACAGTACATTTTCAGTCAGACAAACTTTCGAAATTACAGTAGTTACAATTTTCAACAACAGATGGCGCTGCGGTCTGGAAAACTCTATAGTGCGATATTTTCCACATATCCACCATGTGTAGCAATAATATGGCGTAGTCTCTGAATGAAATTACCCGAAACCTTTGACAACGTGTCTGGCGGAATGGCTTCACATGCAGATGAGATGTACTGCTTCAGCTGTTCAATTGTTTCTGGATTCTGGCGGTACACCTGGTCTTTCAAGTGTCCCCACAGAAAGAAGTCACAGGGGTTCATGTCTGGCGAATAGGGAGGCCAATCCACGCCGCCTCCTGTATGTTTCGGACAGCCCAAACCAATCACAGGATCATCGAAATATTCATTCAGGAAATTAAAGACGTCGGCCGTGCGATGTGGCCGGGCACCATCTTGCATAAACCACGAGGTGTTCGCAGTGTCGTCTAAGGCAGTTTGTACCGCCACAAATTCACGAAGAATGTCCAGATAGCGTGATGCAGTAATCGTTTCGGATCTGAAAAATGGGCCAATGATTCCTTTGGAAGAAATGGCGGCCCAGACCAGTACTTTGTGAGGATGCAGGGACGATGGGACTGCAACATGGGGCTTTTCGGTTCCCCATATGCGCCAGTTCTGTTTATTGACGAAGCCGTCCAGGTAAAAATAAGCTTCGTCAGTAAACCAAATGCTGCCCACATGCATATCGCCGTCATCAATCCTGTGCACTGTATCGTTAGCGAATGTCTCTCGTGCAGCAATGGTAGCGGCGCTGAGGGGTTGCCGCGTTTGAATTTTGTATGGATAGAGGTGTAAACTCTGGCGCATGAGACGATACGTGGACGTTGGCGTCATTTGGACCGCAGCTGCAACACGGCGAACGGAAACCCGAGGCCGCTGTTGGATCACCTGCTGCACTAGCTGCGCGTTGCCCTCTGTGGTTGCCGCACGCGGTCGCCCTACCTTTCCAGCACGTTCATCCGTCACGTTCCCAGTCCGTTGAAATTTTTCAAACAGATCCTTTATTGTATCGCTTTTCGGTCCTTTGGTTACATTAAACCTCCGTTGAAAACTTCGTCTTGTTGCAACAACACTGTGTTCTAGGCGGTGGAATTCCAACACCAGAAAAATCCTCTGTTCTAAGGAATAAACCATGTTGTCTACAGCACACTTGCACGTTGTGAACAGCACACGCTTACAGCAGAAAGACGACGTACAGAATGGCGCACCCACAGACTGCGTTGTCTGCTATATCCTTCACATCACTTGCAGCGCCATCTATTGTTGAAAATTGTAACTACTGTAATTTCGAAAGTTTGTCCGCCTGAAAATGTACTATTGTCCCAAGCATATTGCAACAAACGGTGTATTTCTATCGCTGCTCGTTTAGTTTTTATTGCCGTTTCAAATATACCGGTCATTTTTGAAACACCCTGTACATTCGCCTGGTACATGTGTTTTAAATTAAAATTGTTTTGTTTTAAAGCTATAACGAGATTTGAACTATCCTGCACCAACTGTTTCAGCATTCTGAAATATGTTTGAGTTATATAAAAGAGATCAACACCCACATGACGACCAGAACAGAAATATCGTAGAATTTGATCCTGGTTTTCCATAGCAACATCAAGTATGAACAGTGTTTGTGTTTACTTTTAATGGTGGGGGGATTTCACTGCTTTGAATGAATGTCGTGTACAGAACACCATCGACACCTTATAGTATCTTCTGCAGCAGCTGGATATCTGGCTGAAATAGCGTTTTTGAAAATACGCATCTTTGCTCAAGGCGGACTCTATCTCGGTGTGACATGGGAACGTTTGTCTTGCCACAACTGCATGGACCTACAGTTATAGCTCGTATATCGTTGAGAAGGAATATCCTATTATTATTCTTACTCTTCTGGTCTAGTTCTTCCACCGTCATATGACCAATTTCTTACAACGAAGTCGTTGTGTCTAGGATGTTTCACTTATCTCACCATAATGGGCATTTATAGAAAATGTATATGTCGGCAACGGAGCTGCAATATTCACATGAAAGTGTAGTCAATCATTCACTTTAACAATGACTGAAGACGTTGACTGTGGTGACAAGGTGATTCCCACAGCTTGGTGCTGCTGTGGTATTCTAGACATTGCAGTGGAAATAATGGTAGTATTAACATTTTTATGAGAGGTATGAACAAAATAGAAACACAATTTGTGGTAATATACATATTTTTATTTTCTAGCCATACATTTGTTGAACTATACCAAAAGAATCAACCAGTTCTTTCTTTGTCTTCACAAATGTCAGAATTTAGCAAATTTCTCTCAAACTGAAGGATGTTCCTTTAGCTTCTGATGCAGTGTTCTAAATCATCTGCATGCAGACTAAATGTACAGAAATAGTTCACCATGTCTGTATACGCAGTTTGAACACATGACAACCCATTGTTCAGTCTTTCCAATTCAAGGGAGAGCACTATCCATAGGTCAAAAGAGTTTGTAATGGTGGAATGTTAAAGATAAATGGATCAGCCTCCATATCTCACCATTACTGCCTCATGATCATACAATGATGTTATATATTATGTCAGACCAATACAAGAAATGTCCAGGATAGATGAAATGGACAATACTCTTAGTTGATCTGTTGATTGATGTAAGGTTCTGCGTGACACAGTTCATACCATTCCGTAAGCCACGCTTCAACACTTCTCAATGCACTATCAGTCTCTAACACAACACGCCAGTCACTGTCCACTGATTCTTCTATACCGACATTCCAGCGCTTTGAACCACTATCTATTAAATCACAAGTTGAGGTGAAAAGGATTGGGGCACTGGGAGGAATCAGCAGCTTCTGATCAACCACGTCGACACTCTGTCCTTACAGTAACACCATAATTTTCTGGGATGGTGCACAGATTGGAGTCAAGCACCGACCTGGACCTGCACTGTGGGGTGTAGGAATCCCAGCACAATTCCCCTGAGTGTTGGGGAATGTCTGGGAGTCTCTTTATACAAATCAATGAGTGGGGTGGATAATAGCAACTCATTGTTCTGCCCCAACATGCTGGTCAGGTTTGCTACAGCATCCCACAGTTCTGGTGCTGGTCCTGGCACGCCAGAGGTCCCTGCAGGCCTCAACGAGCCATTGATGGCTACTATTGACCCAGAGTGCTGGAGGTCACATGGGTCCATACACCTTAAGGTTACTGTCGGTCTGGGCATGATGGAGGTGGCTGAACAAAGACGAAGAAACAATGAGCATCCAGAGACAAACACATGGAGTTGAACAAAGACATTAAACTAAACCACATGTCAGTGCGCACTTCGCTGCAGAGTGAAAATCTTCTGCAAGGTGGAAGTGGATGACGATCTCAGTTGTTGTTGGCACTTCATGGTTCTTCCATTGACTGACTATGACTGAGACCACATCCTCCTTGTCTCCCTGACATCATGATCACATGATCAGATGTAGCAGTCCTGCATTCCAATTGGTTTCCGCCAACTTTTCGACCATGGAGTCACACTTTCAAGCACCCTCTGGTGGTGGAATTTCCAAGTACGTCAGTTGGTCTGGGGCTACTGAAGAGGACATGTCGCTGCAGACACATCTGTTTGACTGCAGGAGGAACCATTATTAGTTCAACATGTTATTACTATTGATGTTTCCACATTAAAAATGTAGCACATAGGAATAGTATCACGTACCTACTGGATTGGCGGCAATCATCTCTTGCACAGTGGAAGAGGCAGGTTGATGAGCCATTTCAAAGGAGCTCACCAGCAACCCTCTGTATGAGCTGCGAAATGCAACTTCCCCCATCCTGCTGCATCGCCGTTATTTGGCTAAAAGTATTCTTTTTGTGGTCCTCCATTATCTCATCTTTCCAACTATCAAGGAGGACTGTGTATGCAGTCTTCAACTGTAACTTTACATGTAATACAATTATTAAACTCCTCTCTGCTAGACGCCCACAGCTCATCAATTGTGCACATTGTGCACACACACATTACCTTCCTCACCAACAGCTCAATACTGACTGAGCTTTATTAAGCAATTCACAAGTGAGGGAGGAGAAACAGCTGTAGGATAATCCACATATATATACGAGTATAAATAAATGTAGTAACTTATGTTCTCCTTCTCCAGCAGCTCTGTTCAGGCTTTCTCCATCCAATCTACCACTGTGGGAGGAGAGGAAAAGTGGGAGTGGGGGTATATGGGGGAGGGGAAGGGGAGGAAGAGGAAGGGGTGTAGGTGGTGACCTCATGCGACATTGTCACATCTACCCTCTGGGGAGATGAGGTGGGGAGAACCCCTACAAAGGGCCACCTTTTGAATAAATTTGGCCACAATGCAAAATGGTTCAAATGGCTCTGAGCACTATGGGATTTAACATCTGAGGTCATCAGTCCCCTAGAACTTAGAACTACCTAAACCTAACCAACCTAAGGACATCACACACATCCATGCCCGAGGCAGGATTCGAACCTGCGACCGTAGCGGTCGCGTGGTTCCAGACTGTAGCGCCTAGAACCGCTCGGCCACTCCGGCCGGCTGGCCCCAATGCAGAGTGGCCCCATAGCCCCCTTTCTTGTTCCACTACTCCTTCCACCTCACTTGTCATAAAATGACCTTGTCTCTAAGAGTGTTGCATTTCTTTTCGATTAGGGTAGTAATATCGTGCTACAGTTTGCAATTAGACATAGGAGCAAATGCACACAATATCGCAAGATTCACGCGATCAGCGATTCAGTATTGCCTAGAAAAGAACATGCAACTCTTTAATTTACTCTGAAATCGTTCACGATTTCATTAATTGTTTCAACAAGGGAAAGATTGCTATGAAACCTAGGAACATCAATGTGATACTTCAAAGCCACAAAATGAAAAAAAAGCGTTTGAAATACGTTATCCTACAAAGGCGAGAATAATATTACCAACAAAGTTTATCGATGAGCTTATACATGCTTGTGAGTATAGGTGTATTAAAAATGATCATAGGCTGGTTCTTTCTCAAAATGCGCCTCGTGTGTGATGGATCGTTTCTACTAAGAGTAAGTCTCACAGCTGGAAATAAAAACTGAGACAGTAAGCTCGAGAGGAAAGCAATCAGTGAAGCACATGAATATTTATCAAAAACTGAAGAACTGTAGTTGGTCTTTGCATAGACCTATCCCCAGTGCACCACATATCGTGTCATCCATTTGTGATACGGCTTAAGATTTCAAGCCATATCACAAATCGATGAGACACAGAGACAGACAGAGAGAGAGAGAACCGGAGAAAAACCTCACTGGTTTAACGTAGACGATGAAAGGCGATGATTCTCTCTCACTAGCTAAAGAGAGAGGCTACAGATTTTGGCCATAACCTGTGCCCCAACAGTTTCACCTACTTCCTTCGAGTGCCTTCCTCAATTGGGTTCTAAAATGCGTCAACACAACCATTGCTTTTACGGCCACGGTACCACCTATTATATGTTCATAATTAACCTCTGATACACTTTATTTTAATTTTCATTTTGGTATAAAAGCTTCAGTGTTGTGTTTGAATTATAGATGCTGGTTTCATACAGCTTGTAGCGTCCCCGTGAATAAAAAATTAATAATTATAGAATAATTAATCTGATAATGCCACAACATAATATGTAGTTGGCAATGCAGTGATAATAGTGTGATAATATTTTACATTAAATTGAGGTGACTGCAAGTAATAATTAATTGAAATAACTGGTTGCTGAAATAATTATTTAAAGGAACATCGCAGAAATGAATCCTTTAAATATTCTTAAAGTTACATAAATAAAAAATTCCTCGTCTCACCGAAGACTGCTAAAATGGTTATCTCGACAATAAGATGTGACGTAAGAGTAATTCAAAATGTTACGTGTTTAGATATCTACCTCCACACATCAGCATTTTTTCTCTCAAACGTTTAAAAGATTAGAGTGGTGAATGCATTCAGATATGAGACAGCCATAAATGACTTACTCAGAAAAGACTATTCATCGTATTTTTAATAGCTTCTCACGTATGCTGCACCATAGAATGTATTTACATCAACGCCTGTGCTTCTGGCTGTATAGCATTAGTTCAAAATTTATGTACAATAAAGCAGCCGCTCAGAGAAATGGCGGATGTCGTGCAATTTACTCCGATGGATACATTAGAAGAAGAAGGAAGCAGACAGAGAATTCTGAATATCGATTGAAAACACGAACATTTTTCCCTAAAAACTGTCTGTCTTCTGAAAATGCGTCTCTGGACGTAGATAAAGGCTAAATTAATTTTTGTGTTGATGTTACAACGGCCCTAATGGCTGCATGAATCACAATTGTTATTAATTTAGGATATTAACACATAGAGTTCCCTATATAGCGTTGACAGCTCTTGTTTAATAAATGGAAATAGCAAAAGTTACTTAAGATTAAGAACGTTCACAGTGAATTACAATATTCATACACTTTTGTTCATCCTTCAGACGAAATGGTGTTACACTTTGTAACTAGGAATACAGCAATTGGCAAGCCTCCCCCCCCCCCGCCCTCTCTAGCTCTCAGGGAAAGGTAAAAAAATAGCGCAGTCAGACGTTTTTCTTTCAAAAAATATTATTTAAAGGTTGATATTACGCAGGTTTTTAACAGGGTTGCAATTGAAACTTTTTGTGGCTGCTTACAAGTCGCCTTTCGTCTTCCAAAGTATTAAAAATACTCCCCCCCCCCCCCCCCCCCTTCACCGGTTTGGCTCCAGCTACGAACTATCGTATGGGTCTCGTTTGTAAGTGGTGTACTTTATAGTGTATCTATGTCAACAAAATAGTTACACATGTTCAACAGTTAACATAGTAAATGTTAAATTACACAAAATTGCGGTACAGGCAAAATGAAGATATTAAGATTTTACACAAATGTATATCTACTTATGAATGCTACAGTTTTATGATTCTGAACGTCTCTATTTTTGATACGAAAATGAGTATCTACTGTGAAATCACTTACAACATTTCAGGAGGCACAGCTGCAAATATTTTGCGTGCTATTTCTAATACGAGGCGACTTGGGACTCTTTCCTTACGCCCGCGAATGGTGCAGATGTTTCAGGTGGATCTAAGCACTATGGGACTTAACATCTGAGGTCATCAGTCCCCTAGACTTAGAACTACTTAAACCTAAGTAACCCAAGGACATCACACACATTCATGCCCCAGGCAGGATTCGAACTTGCGACCGTAGCAGCAGCGCAGTTCCAGACTGTAGCACCTCGAACCGCTAATGATGGGACTGCCTCTAGGTGGTGTGTACAAATGTGTGTGAATTCCTAAGGGAGCAAACTGTTGAGCTCATCGGTCCCTAGACTTACACACTACTTAAACTAACCTAAAGTAACTTATGCTAAGAACAACACGCACACCCATGCCCGAGGGAGGACTCGAACCTCCGGCGGGAGGGACCGCGCAAACAGTGACATGGCGCCTCAAACCGCGGAGCCACTACGCGCGGCGTTGAGGTGGTGGTTGGACTCGCTATGTCCCAGCATTCGCCCAAACCCCACAGTGAATCAACCGAAACCTGGGGAAGGACGCTCCCATAAGTAGATAGCTCTGACGTAGTGTTCAATTACTGACACTAGTCCGGAGATAAACTCTCGTCATTGAGAGAGGAGCAAGATTGACGTCAGCTAGGTGAAGGTGAGGAAGTGGCTCGCTTGTAGGCAGTAGTTTAGCGATGTAGCAAAAATGAAACACGGAAGCAATCATAAAACCAAGCTCAAATGTTCTTCCTGAAAAAAGAATTCATTGATCAGAATAGAGCCTCTTATAATGAGAGGTACGCAAAAATAACATTGTAAAATACCGTACATACTCGCATGTGCTCTTAATCACCTGTCGAAGCTGGTGCAACATCAAAAACATAATATTCAATAACAAATAATGTTTCTCTCTGTTAGTGTCAGTTTTCTATTTAATTTTTTTGTCACGGGCGCTCAGGAGATAGGTTCAGGTACCAAGAATTGGATTAAGCCTTTGCGCACGTGACTATACTCGTGTGACATTCGAAGTTTGCGTTCAGACACAGTGAGGTACACAGTAGATCCACGTGTCAACTGAAGCGATCACTGCACATAATTTGCATTCCGCTCGCACGACCCTGGCGTTAGCTGCGCAGCTGAGATGCGACGTCAGTGTTTATACTACCTTAATCGAAGTAGTTCACAAATTCCACATCGAACCATGCGGTGTTGGCGTCGCTATCACTCCGAGGTTTGAATTTCATTACAATGCAGTGAAACAGTTTATTTTTTAGTGGAACGTAGCTGCGGGGCATATATTCGAATGATTCCTTGACACTTAAAAAATTGGATAGTGTTCCACACGAAATCACCAGCTGCACGTTGAATAATATATACACACTTCTCATCGCCTATGGCCGCGTCTGAGTGGTGAGTACTTTCAAATGTTTTTACTCGCAGTAGCGCAAGGCATGCGCCTAGCATACCGTTAAGCAAAGTTCACTTATCTTCCAGCACTGTTCAGTTTACTTTGCTATATAAGGTACGGTAAGCTGCGTAGAGCATCAGAGTTTTTCTAACGTAATATCATAATTCGTCAGTGCACACTGTCCATCACTAAACATTGGGTTAATACGTTGCACCGAATGTTAGTTTCCAGAATCTGTGAATTTAGGAGGATGGATGTCAACGCATTGGAATAAACAAAAGTTCTGAATAGACACAATTTATATAGTAACATTAAATTATGCTTACCTACAGGTCAATTACACAAAAATTACCTTCTTGTCACATCAAATTACAACTAAATGCTCCTGCTCTCACCACAACTCCGCCCGAACAGGCCTCGGAAGGGCTCACGGTGCCGACCGGTCTCTGTGTCATCCCCAGCCGATAGGCGTCACTGGATGAGGATCTGCAGGGACGTGTGGCCAGCACACCTTTCTCTGTGCCCTTGTGTGTTTCCGTGATCGGAGGAGCTATTTCTTAATAAAGTAACTCCTCAATTTGCCTCACAAGGGTTAAGTGCACCCCGCTTGCCAACAACGTGTAACCTCCCCCTCACATATCGACCTTAATGACAGTGAAAAATTAAACCGCGTGTACCTAATGGAAATTTGGGAAAAGCAATCGTCACCGAAGTTAATCTGTCGGTAAAGAGGGAGGAAAGGGTTACATCTAAATGAAAGGAAAAATGCAAATGAAACTGGTGGAAATTAATTTTGAAAAGGGGTAAAGTTAATAAAGAAAGTAAATGTGCGGCCGTTACGTCAACAATTAACAAGCGGTAATTAGATATTTGAGATTTGGGGGAAATTACGGTCGCCAGTCCTAAGGACAATTACTATAGTAACTGAAAAAGAAAGGTTATTACACATATAATTAGCACTAGAAGCGTGGCAACTGAAGGTTGACACGTGTAGTGTGAAAACTGAAAGTTTGTCAGAAGTAATAAATTTCGCTACACTGTGACTTAATTTAGCAAAAGAATTAATAAAACCGGAAAATCGAAAGTTAATTTAGTGACTGAAGTTAATAGTGAACTTGGACTACCTCAACAATCATTTCAAAAGCTACTTGAATCTACGCAATTTAGAAATAAGAGATTTAACTTTGAACTTGAATTAAATGATTCTGAACAATTAACAATAGTAAAATTTAGTACGTACCAAGCTGAGCTGCAGTCACAGGTAAGCTAAAATATGGTAACAAAACTCGCACTCATAATTTGTGCTTGTGTAATCTAAATATTGTAGCCAGCTATGAATACTTTAACTGAACTTTGAAATTAAAGCAGTGAAATCGAATTATATTATTTTAATGCTGGCGTTTGAATTTCAACGACACTCGGGTTCATTTCGGAAAAGGAAGGGACCCTGCTTGGCAATGCAATTGGGACAATGAGCAACAAAGGTTCATGCTAAGTTGCTGTAATTTTGTGATGGAACAATTTTAAAAGCTGAGGCCTGCCATACGGTTCTGAAACTTTACGTGCTTTTAGTCTTCCTTGTTGGTTGATTGAAGGTTTGAAGTCGTCGATCGAGGAGGTGGCGACAGTCACTCATTGTCGGCCGTCGCTGTTGCAGAAGCTGGATGCTGGCGCGCCTTCTTCTCGACACGGTCACCAGGCGAAACGGGTTCTTGATGTGTGCCAGCTAATGCTTCCCGTCCGCGACACCGTGCTAGAAACTATTATAGCCAGTCGAGCGCAATTACATGCTGTCCAACCCCGAACGCGCGGCAACTCGCGGGAGCGTCACACAACACACCTGCTCCACTGCACTACTCCAGCCAGACTCTCCCTGCCCCGCGCTCCACGCGGCAGAGTTAACACTACCAAACATCCTAAACACTTTCGTTCTCCACACGACCTATCGATGTATTCGTTCGATAGTATAGTTTTCCCTAGGCCAGACCCAGCGTATAAATGCAAATAATATTCACAAAACAAACCAATTATACATCGACATAAATGCATATATATACAAATAGTAAAACAATTACAATATACAAAGACACCGAAATGTTATATCTTCAGGTTACAAAATAAGGAAAAAAATTTGCAGTGCAATAGATGGAAATAGGAGGATATGCATTTCCAGCGTTACAAACGCTTGACACAGCAAGACGCCCACTCATCCAAGTGCTAGCCAAATCGACAGCGCTTATTTTCTGTGATCTGACGGGAATTGATGTTATCATTGCGGCAACACCGTTGTATCCTCACCAGAGCTGACTGATAAATGGACTCAACACTCATGTGACCTGAATCTAAAATAAAGCACGATAGTTTTCCTTCAAAAACAGTCAGAAGGAAAGCGTATGAAAGTGATAAACAAGTTCATGGTGTTTGGGAACATGAGTGGTGGTGGTGGTCGCAAATCTCCGGATCGACTATCCTATTTCTAGCAGTATTAACTGAAATTCCCCAGTTATAGACATACCTGTGCCCCATTAAATTTGTAAGTATGAAATACACAGTAAACATATGGTTCAAATGGTTCTGAGCACTATGGGACTCAACTGCTGAGGTCATAAGTCCCCTAGAACTTAGAACTACTTAAACCTAACTAACCTAAGGACAACACAAACATCCATGCCCGAGGCAGGATTCGAACCTGCGACCGTAGCGGTCGCGCGGTTCCAGACTGTAGCGCCAGAACCGCTCGGCCTCCAGCGGCCGGCAGTAAACATATGAAACACTCAGCATTGGGTATCACTGAAATGACTGTAATGATCTCTCAAGACTAGTGCATCACAAGAGAAACCTTATCTCGTACTATACACCTAGAATTTAAAAAATATTTTTCACACACATTTACAAATGGACCATGGAACACAGTTAAACATGTGTCTACGTACATGTACTCTAATGCATGATTCTGTACAGCGCCTATTTGTTCACATGTTACTTGTGGAACGGTTATAAATCTTGAACAGGCTATAGCCCCTTCAACCTTCTTCATTCAGGATGAGCTACCAGCCAACTGCCAGGGTTTGGTATGTTGGCCACAGCATAAGCGGGTAATGAAATGGCAGCTTGGATTTGTATGCATTCTGGACCTTAAATTGCTTTTTTTTTTTTTTACTTCGAGACTACCGATCGCTCAATTAGATATGTGACAGTGCGTTTGGTGAAGGTAAACATCACAGTTACACTCACAGATTCACCTAATTTCAGACCATTCGCCTCAAACAATACGACATGTGATATAGGCAATCCATGCCTGCTGTAGGGCGACTTGTTGGGTGCCATGAAGATAATCAGACTCTTGCAATTCAAGTAGATAACTTTTTGTAAGGGTGGACTGATTTGTTTTGCAGGGCTGGGCAGATTCAGTGAGCTCGCTGGCAGCGGTTTTATTCCCTGGCAGCATTTGCCATGCCCCATGGCTGCAGTAAAGAAGTCCAAGATGATGTCAGTATAACCCACCCAGGCATGTAGCTTGTCAGTGGAGAACTCTAATTTTTCATCCCATTTGGCCAAAGAATCTATACATGCAGTGCATTCAGTTGTTATCCCATCTACAACGAGCAACGAGTGTGAGCACTTCATTTCCCGTAGATTGACATACAGAAAAGGTCTGGAGATTAATGGGTTTATATTTTGTAGGTCACGGCTCGAAGAGTATTGCTACCATTTACCCTAAATGTGAAAACTTGCGTCAGCTCACAAATTTGCCAGAACAATCTGGCTGATACAGTAGTCCGTTGCGCTCCATTACCCAGAATAGCAGTTAGCGGTAAACCATTTACTGTGGCAGCGGTTTGTACAGCACATTTCTGTGATCTTGGCAAACTCTTCCATCATACTCATCGTTGAATCTTAAAAGAGGAAAAATGTGTTCCATGTTCCTATGCTTCGCCAAGACCAGACGAGCGGAGCTGCTTTCTGTCGCGTCTAGTTTAAGGTTTTGATGCGTCATCAGAGTGATCCTCCGTAATGTTCAATCCACATTACGGCTTTGGGACCGTTGTTCTCCCCTGTCCAAACAATGGTTGTGCCACCATCGGTTTAGCTGTCTGAAATTATGATTTCAGTCACGCCTATTCCTGTGATCAGGGTCACCATGATTTTCATCTCTTTGACGGTGCTGTGGACTATGACTACTCGATAAAGACACATTGTTTGATCTGTGCTGCTCAGGCCAACAACGGCATTTCTCTGCGCGTTCCAAACGCTGGTTATTGGCACCACTCAATCACACGTTATTTGTCTGCATGCTCTACACTGCTCTCGCATCCTCCTGTATTAAATAAATATTATCAACAACATATAGAAATGCATCGAGATCTTCATCCGGGGCATTCAATAGTTCCTGACGTGTTGCGACTGGCAGCTGGCCTTTCGGCATTCGCAGCAGGTCGCGGCTCATAATCGCTTCAACCCAACGCTTTATTTCATTTACATAGTTTTAGATGGCCCAGTGGAGACTTCCTTGTCGTTCATTATAAGTTTCTGTATTAAATACTTCCTTCCATAACCTTTCTTGAATGTCTCTTGATCAGTTCTTTGCCAAGAAGGACCATTCAAGTTCTTCGTATGTTGTCAGGTATTTACAGCCTCTATGCCGCAGAGAACTGTGTCTTTTTGTATGAAACTACTGATTAATTTAATCTTTTGGGTATCAGTCCATGATTGATGTAGTATCCCTCTAGATGATCGAATGAATACCACAACATGATCAGATTTGGCTCTGAGCACTATGGGACTTAACATCTATGGTCAGCTGTCCCATAGAACTTAGAACTACTTAAACCTAACTAACCTAAGGACAGCACACAACACCCAGCCATCACGAGGCAGAGAAAATCCCTGACCCCGCCGGGAATCTGACCAGATTTCTTTTCATGTGCAAACATGCTAGTTTTCCTCTGATGACTCATGTTTTCCTCTAACATTGTGCTTGCAATAAGATGGATAGTACCTAAACTGTACAGGGTATTGGTATCAACATTAGGTTGTGGCTCTGTACTTGTCCCAGCACATTGCTTGCTGAAATAATTGATGAGTCGTCACTCTCTATCATCTGATTAATCTTGTTTTACTATGGTAAATTCTTTTACCATAGATATGCACCATTCTTTGATCTCTTGGCGACAGAATCTTTTACACCGCTACCTTACACCAGCAAGGTTTGCACTCGTGGTTTGTGCTTCCTTTGCAGCAGCGGCGAATACCATGTTGTTCACTCCGATGCCTACGCCAGAAGAAGAAGGAAGCACACAGAGAAAGCTGAACACTGATTAAAAAATGAATAATGTAATTCCATCAGTGATTCTGTAAAAACTTCCCATCTGCCCTCTACCCCTGAAAATTCATCTCTGGACTTAAAGGTTTATAATTAATTTTTGTGTTGAAATCATAAACTCTCCGCGCTGATGTATACTGTGCAAGCCTCTTTATCGCTCAATAAATACTGCAAGCTACAGCCATTTGAACCTGCTTACAGTAATCAAGTCCTGATCGCTCTCTACAGTCATTGCCCATCACATATCCCTCCATAATCAGATCGACTACTCTTCAGGAAGTGCTCTGTCACCTGTTTCCTTCTTTCAGACAAGATGTGCCATAATTTTATTCGCTCTGATTTTATTCTGCGTCTTTTCTACACTTATCCAATCTTACCACCTCATCTTCAGCTTTCTTCTGAAGCGTGTAGAGCGCCTAGCTAATTTGGATCATTGGGAGTAATTCATTGATATTTTTTTGAGAATTAAAAACTTTTCCTGTAGGTCCAATCGAGCTACAGGCTTACGTCCCCACCAAAAGTCCTTGCAGCGCCTATATGACCAATCAGCCTTTTCCTTCAGGACAACACTTCATTGCAGTAAGAGCTGATGACAGGGTACGCTTCCAGTCCTCCGCTGTAGGGAAATGTGACAAAGGAATCATTTTGTTGCTGCTGACCGTGTCCTGGGAAGCAGAGGACAATGAAATCTCTCTCTTCGTTTCTAGCTTTTGGATAGACAAGGCCGTGTTGTCTACCTCCGTCCCTGCTCTCTCCGACCGGCCACCGACTAGTTCGAACGTGACCCACCTTCCTCTCCCTTTCCTATCCCTATATTCGTGAGCACCCCTACAGGTCAGCCTGGATGAGCTCTTATTATGTCATATTGTCAGAATATAGCCAAAGTCTATTTTGTTCATCTCTTTCATTTCAAGCAGCACTCCCCTCTGCCATTCTTGACACTGGCCGCCTCCACATCAGCTGCGGTCTGAGCAGTAGTATCGCTTTTCAGAAGTTGCTATTTCCCTTTCGTTTATCGTCCACGCTTTCCTTCCATACAAGGCTAAATTTTAGACAGGTTGTTCTTAAATCTGTTAGATTCTGGAACTTTTCTCTTTAACTGAAACGCTTTTCTTTCTATTACAAGTTTGAATTTTATACCTTCTTTACTTCTGGCACAATCAGCTATTTTAATTCTCAAATATTAAACGTCGTTGCTACTTTCAGTATTTCATTTCCTAACCTAATTTCCTTAGAATCACCGGATTTAACTGGTTACAGTCCATATCCTTGTTTTACTGTAAATGATGTTCATTTTATTAAACTTTTTTCAAGACACTATGTTCTGATCCTTTGCTGCCGCTGACGGAATTACAATGTCATCATCGGCAAACCTTATAGATTTTATTTCTCCTTCCTACGCTTTAATCCCGTTTCCAAATTTCTCGTTGATGCTATTTACCGCCTTCTCAATGTGCAGATTGCCTAACATGGGCTACAACTCAGTCTCACTTCTTTCTCAACTTCCATATCTCTATTAGCTTCAAAATCAGAGCACCTAAAACCTTGCAAGCGCTTTCACGATCCTGTCCTTCGGAGACGGGCGTGGGGCCCCTACACCGTGTGTCACAGCGCGACCCGGCAGAAGCCGACAGATACCGCGAAGCCTCTGTCCGTTGCCGTCCCCACCGTTACCATGCCTCTTGCTGTTTTCTCTCCGCTCTGCGCAACTTCGTCCTGTCCTAAGCCGAGATAGGACATAGCATCAGTCAGCAGGCTGCAATCAACCTACATCTCCTACCCACCAATTTAGCTTGCGTCACAGTTTCTTCTTGCCATTTTTTCCCTAAATCGTCGTGCCTTCCGTCCTCCTTCCCTTCCTTCCTTGCTTCCTTCCTCCCTTCCCTCCCTCCCTCCCTCCCTCCTTTCCTTCCTCTTTCCCTGCCTCACCCTCCGCCTCCCCTCCCCCCCCCCTCTCTCTCTCTCGCTCTCTCTCTCACGCGCACACACACACACACACACACACACACACACACACACACACACAGCAAACACGAAGACTTTGAGGTCATCATCAGGGTTCTAAAACCCACACATATAACTGTCTTTTCGTACACAGCGTTTGAGTACCACTCCTTGGACTGTCGTTCAAGCGATGCGGTCATGTCTATGAATTGTTCCTGACTGAATAACACTACTCATTTCAGAACTAATTAGGGTATTTATAGTATTTTTTACTATTTTCCCTCTCAATAATCTAAAACAGATGCTAGTTACCAATCCGTTATCTCACTGGATGAGCATGGTTCAAATTCCCGTCCAGCCATTCTGAGTTTGGTCTTCCGCGTTTTCTGTAAATCGATTACGGAAATAATTGTGTGGTATCTTTGAAAAGGATATAGGCAGTTTCCTTCCCGATTCTTGCTCTAGCCAAGTTCATATTCTAACGGCCTCATAGGCGAAGAGGAGATAAACACTAACTTCTCTTCCTTCCTTTTCGTGACCTGTTAATACTGGTGGACAAATACAAAGTTCATTTTGTTAATGGAGATAAATTTGTGTGTGTGTGTGTGTGTGTGTGTGTGTGTGTTTGTGTGTTTGTGTGTGTGTATGTGTGTGTGTGCGCGCGCGCGTGCGAGCGCACGTGTCTGCGTGTGGGGTGAGTGGGGGGGGGGGGGGAATTGAAGACAGAGAGAGACCAACAAGGGGCGAACACCGTGAGCAGGTTCAAATTAATGTAGGTTGCTGTGTATAGTTATTCATAGATGAAGAGCCTTGCACAAGACAGACTAGCTTGGAAACCTGCATCGGTCTTCGGACTGAAGACCACGGCAGCATCAGCTACTATGTATTCTGAATGTCTTTACGTAACCTTTGATCACTTTTTTAGCACGGTCATTGCTGCATGGTAAGGGACGTGGACACATTGTGGCTACTTTGATCCTAACTAACGGGGGATAGTTCTGAAGATGGCTTGTATGTATTCCGAAACTGGTTCTACTTCAACAGATTTTACATTCCCAGGCTCTTAGATAACAGCCTATTTGAACAGATTTTGTTAACAGGCAGGCCTACTCTACGTACATGTATGTTTTATCTTCATTGATTAATTGAGTATTTGTCAGAGAGCGCACAGATCACCTTCTAGGCTATTTCTCTACCACTCCACTCTAACAGCATGTGGGAAAAATGAAAACTTGAATCTTTCCGTGTGAGCTCCGATTTCTATAATTTGTCATGATGGTCATATCTTACTGTTTTGTAAGGAGTCAACAAGATATTTTAGCATACAGAGGAGATGATCAAAACAAACTGAAAAAGTTTAGTCATCTGTGTGGTGGGAAAAGTGGCAATTGACTCTAAATAAAGAAAAGTACCTAACGGAGTCCGCTAGAGTTCTGTTACACGATAAATCACACAAATCTAAAGGCTCTAAATTCTACTAAGAACTTAGGGATTACAATTACGTATAGCTTACGTTGGAACGATCACATAGATAATGTTGTAGTAAAGCAAACAAAAGACTACGATTTATTTACAGAACACTGAGAAAATGCAACAGGTCTACTAAAGGGGCTGCCCACACTACGGTTGTACGTCCTCTTCTGGTATACTGCTGTGCTGTGTGGAACCCGCATCAGACAGAAACGTCGGAGGGCATCGAAAAAGTCCAAAGAAGGGCAGTCGTTCTGTACTGTCGCGAAGCAGGGGAGAGAGCGCCATGGATATGATACGTGAATTTAGTTGTCTATCATTAAAACAAAGGTGTTTTTCGTTGCGGTAGGATCTTCTTATGAAATTTCAGACTTTCTCTTCAGAGTATTTATATATTTTGTCGGCGCTCTCCTACTTAGGGAGGAATGAACATCATGAAATAAGAGAAATTAAAGCTCGCACAGCAAGATTTAAGTGTCTGTTCGTTCCTCCCGCGCGCTGTTGGATAAATAGCTCGAAGATGGTTCGAAGAACCCTCTGCCAGGCACTTATTAGTGAATTGTAGAGTAAAATGTAGACAAAAATAGAGTTGGTATCTACAGTGTAACAAGCAACGTCTCAATCTAAAAAATGGTTCAGATGGCTCTGAGCACTATGGGACTTAACATCGGAGGTCATCAGTCCCATAGAACTTAGAATACTGAAACCTAACCAACCTAAGGACATCACGCACATCCATGCCCGAAGCAGGATTCGAACATACGACCGTAGCAGCAGCGCGTTTCCGGACTGAAGCGCCTAGAACCGCTCGGCCACAATGACCGGCGTCTCTTTCTATATTACTGCTAATGTAAAATAAAGATGTGTCATTTGAATATTATGTGCCAATCTCGTGATACCCTGTTTGGCAATATTACCTAAAAATAAAATTTTCTTCTCCTTCTCCCACGTCTTGTCGAAGCAATGAAAACTTGGGAAGTACTCGCAGCTGTGCTTCAGTAACTTTACTGGGCGATTAGAACAGCTAGTGTTTCATGTAACCCTCTTAAGCACTCTTTTTAATGGGATTTTTGCTTCCTCATTTGTCCGTTCCTACACAAATTTAATGTCTCCGCATATAATCACACATGTTTGATTATGAAGCACTTTCCCTGCGTCTATGGTGTGTGAAGGCTGCTCTGCCTTGTTGTGTAGTGAAGACGTAGCAACAAGAACGCTGGAAGCGTGCAGACAGTCTATCGAGGCAACCGCCCTTTGGAACAGCAGGATGGACTCGCCTCGCGCTCACGGCGAGAATGCGTTTCTGTGACGGTGCCACGTCATTCCACATGAACTCTGTGATTTCGGATGAGGTTTTAGGCCTACGCCGACGATAAACATGTATTTTTGCCGAAATATCGAGGGCAGATTGAAGCCTCCACTAACTGTATTTATGTGAGTCGCGTGCCTATTTGAAATGAGACTCAACTTTCCCTCAAACATTTCAGGATCTATATCATCTCCTCCCCCCATGAACCATGGACCTTGCCGTTGGTGGGGAGGCTTGCGTGCCTCAGCGATACAGATAGCCGTACCGTAGGTGCAACGACAACAGAGGGGTATCTGTTGAGAGGCCAGACAAACGTGTGGTTCCTGAAGAGGGGCAGCAGCCTTTTCAGTAGTTGCAGGGGCAACAGTCTGGATGACTGACTGATCTGGCCTTGTAACACTATCCAAAACGGCCTTCCTGTGCTGGTACTGCGAACGGCTGAAAGCAAGGGGAAACTACAGCCGTAATTTTTCCCGAGGGCATGCAGCTTTACTGTATGGTTAAATGATGATGGCGGCCTGTTGGGTAAAATATTCCGGAGGTAAAATAGTCCCCCATTCGGATATCCGGGCCGGGACTACTCAAGAGGACGTCGTTATCAGGAGAAAGAAAACTGGCGTTCTACGGATCGGAGCGTGGTATGTCAGATCCCTTAATCGCGCAGGTAGGTTAGAAAATTTAAAAAGGGAAATGGATAGGTTAAAGTTAGATATAGTGGGAATTAGTGAAGTTCGGTGGCAGGAGGAACAAGATTTCTGGTCAGGTGAATACAGGGTTATAAATACAAAATCAAATAGGGGTAATGCAGGAGTAGGTTTAATAATGAATAAAACAATAGGAGTGCAGGTTAGCTACTACAAACAGCATAGTGAACGTATTATAGTGCCCAAGATAGACACGAAGCCCATGGCTACTACAGTAGTACAAGTTTATATGCCAACTAGCTCTGCAGATGACGAAGAAATTGAAGAAATGTATGATGAAAAAAAAGAAATTATTCAGGTAGTGAAGGGAGATGAAAATTTAATAGTCGTGGGTGACTGGAATTCGGCAGTAGGAAAAGGGAGAGAAGGAAACATAGTAGGTAAATATGAATTGGGGCTAAGAAATGAAAGAGGAAACCGTCTGGTAGAATTTTGCACAGAGCATAACTTAATCATAGCCAACACTTGGTTCAAGAATCATAAAAGAAGGTTGTATACATGGAAGAATCCTGGAGATACTAACAGGTGTCAGATAGATTATATAATGGTAAGACAGAGATTTAGGAACCAGGTTTTAAATTGTAAGACATTTCCAGGGGCAGATGTGGACTCTGACCACAATCTGTTTGTTATGAACTGTAGATTAAAACTGAAGAAATTGCAAAAGGTGGGAATTTAAGGAGATGGGACCTGGATCAACTGACTAAACCAGAGGTTGTACAGAGTTTCACGGACAGCATAAGGGAACAATTGACAGGAATGGGGGAAAAAAATACAGTAAAAGACGAATGGGTAGCTCTGAGGGATGAAGTAGTAAAGGCAGCAGAGGATCAAGTAGGTAGAAAGACGAGGGCTAGTAAAAATCCTTGGGTAACAGAAGAAATATTAAATTTAATCGATGAAAGGAGAAAATATAAAAATGTAGTAAATGAAGCAGGCAAGAAGGAATACAAACGTCTCAAAAATGAGATCGACAGGAAGTGCAAAATGGCTAAGCAGGCATGGCTTGAGGACAAATGTAAGGATGTAAAAGCTTATCTCACTAGGCGTAAGATAGATACAGCCTACAGGAAAATTAAAGAGATCTTTGGAGAAAAGAGAGCCACATGTATGAATATCAAGAGCTCAGATGGCAACCCAGTTCTAAGCAAAGAGGGGAAAGCAGAAAGGTGGAAGGAGTATATAGAGGGTCTATACGAGGGCGATGTACTTCAGGACAATATTATGGAAATGGAAGAGGATATAGATGAAGATGAAATGGGAGATACGATACTGCGTGAAGAGTTTGACAGAGCACTGAAAGACCTGAGTCGAAACAAGGCCCCGGGAGTAGACAACATTCCATTAGAACAACTGACGGCCTAGGGAGAGCATGTCCTGACAAAACTCTACCATCTGGTGAGCAAGATGTACGAGACAGGCGAAATACCCTCAGACTTCAAGAAGAATATAATAATTCCAATCCCAAAGAAAGCATGTGTTGGCAGATGTGAAAATTACCGAACAATCAGTTTAATAAGCCACAGCTGCAAAATACTAACGCGAATTATTTACAGACGAATGGAAAAACTGGTAGAAGCTGACCACGGGGAAGATCAGTTTGGATTCCGTAGAAATGTTGGAACACGTGAGGTAATACTGACCTTACGACTTATCTTAGAATACAGATTAAGGAAAGGCAAACCTACGTTTCTAGCATTTGTAGACTTAGAGAAAGCTTTTGACAATGTTGACTGGAATACTCTCTTTCAGATTCTAAAATAAGAGTCGAAGGACATGAAAGGGAAGCAGTGGTTGGGAAGGGAGTGAGACAGGGTTGTAGCCTCTCCCCGATGTTATTCAATACGTATATTGAGCAAGCAGTAAAGGAAACAAAAGAAAAATTTGGAGTAGGTATTGAAATCCATGGAGAAGAAATAAAAACTTTGAGGTTCGCCGATGATATTGTAATTCTGTCAGAGACAGCAAAGGACTTGGAAGAGCAGTTGAACGGAATGGACAGTGTCTTGAAAGGAGGATATAAGATGAACATCAACAAAAGGAAAACGAGGATAATGGGGAATGTAGTCGAATTAAATCGGGTGATCTTGAGGGAATTAGATTAGGAAATGAGACATTTAAAGTAGTAAAGGAGTTTTGCTATTTGGGGAGTAAAATAACTGATGATGGTCGAAGTAGAGAGGATATAAAATGTATACTGGCAATGGCAACGAAAGTGTTTCTGAAGAAGAGAAATTTATTAACATCAAGTATAGATTTAAGTGTCAGGAAGTCGTTTCTGAAAGTATTTGTATGGAGTGTAGCCATGTATGGTAGTGAAACATGGACAATAAATAGTTTGGACAAGAAGAGAATAGAAGCTTTCGAAATGTGGCGCTACAGAAGAATGTTGAAGATTAGGTGGGTAGATCACGTAACTAATGTGGATGTATTGAATAGGATTGGGGAGAAGAGAGGTTTGTGGCACAACTTGACTAGAAGAAGGGATCGGTTGCTAGGACATGTCCTGAGGCATCAAGGGATCACAAATTTAGCATTGGAGGGCAGCGTGGAGGGTAAAAATCGTAGAGGGAGACCAAGAGATGAATACACTAAGCAGAGTCAGAAGGATGTAGGTTACAGTAGGTACTGGGAGATGAAGGAGCTTGCACAGGATAGATTAGCATGACGAGCTGCATCAAACCAGTCTCAGGACTGAAGACCACAGCAACAACGTCATCTCTGGTTGAGAATCAGTAAAAAGAACTAACCACCAGCTCGGTTTTTGAGTATAAGTTCTATCCACACTAACTCAGAGGAACCATCTATTTCAATTTCCCTACAAGACAAACGACGTCTAGCAAGAAGAAATATAGCACCACACACTGAAATTGCTCTATGGTTTCTATGTTATGTAGCATTTCGTGAAAACTTCGGTTGACGTACAGCTATAGCTAACTTTTAGTACTTGTAACGATTTGTGCTTCAGTGTAATCTATGAAAGCGCTCAGCTCTGGCCCTTCCCCCACACAGCTACGACGATTATCAACTCCTGCATTGGTGTTTTCTTATGGTACCCTCGTATCCTCGTCCTTTGCTTCACTCGCTCCGCTTGAGATAGTGTAAAGCCGCTCGCCTCATTAATGACGTCTTTTCCTTTTTACTGTAGAGTAATTTTTGCTACTATCGGACTCAAATATGGGAGCTTCATTATAAAATAAACATGATCGTGTGCCTAGTACGAACATGTGTCTCTTATACATTTCAAATATTCACATTCACGCTGAAGTAAACATTACTACCTTGTATTTCCGCATTAATTAAACATTTAATCACTGATACGGAACCCATTTCAATTATGTTTTACTATCAATGCGTTTCTCCACAACATTTACTAATTCTCGAACAGGGCATAGTATCAACCATAAATCTCACAATTAATCCTGCGCGGTTTTCCGCGATATAACTGAATTACTAAAATAATTTTCTTCTACAAAACGACGTAACACTATCAACTATTAATTATACTTTTCACCAAATCCTTCCTACTACTTAACCTGCGACAAGGCTGTGCGCAACAGCTCCGTACGGGAGCTCAACGCCGACTCTTCTTCACACACCAAGACAGCATGTGACCACTAACGCTGGGGCATTGTTGTCATTTGCAGCAAGACAATGCTCCCTCACAAAAAAGTTCCACCGCCCAGCGATAAGTAAAAAGTACAATATCGATACTTTATGGCATCAATGACAGCATTACTCCCGACATTAGTACGACTGAAGTTTTCCGAGTCTCTCAAACATGTTAAACGCCTAGTCCACGTCCCATAGTCTCCGCTACCCGTAGCCGCCTCCTCTGTGTGTGTTTCTTGTCCAGCATACAAGGCATGGTGATGCACGTTCCGCAACTTTAGTGTTCATTTGGAATAACATAAGGACACCAGCTGCACATTTGTTTTTATTTTATATGCCACAACCGGTTTCGGCTCCCAAGCCCACTATCCAGTGGTTACATGCCAGCCGTCCTGAGAAAACACAGAACGAAAATTATGAGTTTCACGCTGCGAATGATGTCATCAGCACATGTGGAGTCCTTTGTTTCTATTCTCCAATGTTTACTGGTACGGTAACGGAGAAAGACGAGAACTGCGCGATAGTGAGCTGGACCACTGGTTCGATGGACCTCAGTTTTCGAGAATCATGTTTGGAGGTGATGAGGGTTTAACGCATATTTTTGTGGATCCATTGTACACATTATGGCACTCGTAAGGAATTTTTTCCACTCCTGACGCGGCCAGCTGAAGAGGCACTACCCGAAACATCCAATCTTTCGTGCTCTTTTCTTGGTTGTTTTAACATTATGGCAATTTAGGCGTTTCCTTAACAGTCTGTTGATGCGGTAATTGGTTGTCTGTTTTAGAAACAGAAGAAAAATATTTTCATTAAACGGCTATTCTTCGATGCCACTACACATCTTTTGATTTGTTGTAAACCATTTCCTTCATTTTCAATTTCTTCTGAAGCAAGAAAAATTTTTTCATTAAATGGCTCTTCTTCGATGCCAGCTACAGATCTTTGGGTTTTTGTAATCCATTTGTTTCTTTTTCAATTTCTTGTGTAGCATACTTTTAAATCGGTCAACTTTTCATTTAAGAGGTCAATAACTTATTCTCTCCTCTGCTCTCTTCTCCTCCGAATGACGGTTGGGATTTTCGCGGAGGTATCTACATAGGTGAGTGGACTAGCTACAAATTTTGAGCCCGAAAGTAACATGTTTCGACATAAATGTGGTGAATATATACCACTCCCAACACGAAAGATCAGTAGAAAGCATTCGATAACCTGTCTGTTGATTATTCCTAAAAGATCATTGGTTTACTAACGTAAAATTCACATGAAAATTTCCATATTAACTTGAAACATATAATTTAACTTCTTCAAAATTGTTTCTATTAAAATTTGTCTCGATTTCACTAAATATAAAAACATTTTTCATTATATTCATTTTGATGTTGAAGCTCTTTTGACTGTGTTTGCTTTAACAATAACATACGTTTTGAGTGGGGTCCGCGTTTAGCAAAACACTATTTTGTTTTTGTCCCAGACATGTTTCACTGCAGTTGCAGCATCATCAGTGGGTTTTTATTGTTATGGCTGTTAAACATAAGGAATGTTCTTTACTGTTTAAATAAATACAAATATTAGTTTCTAAATCGTAATTGCAGGATCTTGAGGAGCACGTGAAATGTGTATTCATTCCTTCTTACCGCATGGTGTGGTTTTCCTGCTGTATTACGTTTTTATAGTGTCTGTTTTTCTTTACAGACGATTTAGAAAGTAATATTTGTATGTATTTAAATAGTAAAGAACATTCCTTATGTTTAACAGCCATAACAATAAAAAGACCTCTGATGATGCTGCAACTGCAGTGAAACATGTTTGGGACAAAAACAAAATAGTGTTTTGCTGAAGGCGGACCCCACTCAAAACATACGTTATTTCATTATATTTAGTGGTATCAAGATATTTTTCATAGAAATACATTTGCCAAAATTATTTCTGATGCAACATAACATACTTATTTGATTGCAGATAGCCTAAAATTTCCTCTTTCCTTTCATTCCAATCATTTTACATATATTTGCT
This sequence comes from Schistocerca nitens, assembly GCF_023898315.1. NCBI lineage: Eukaryota > Metazoa > Arthropoda > Insecta > Orthoptera > Acrididae > Schistocerca > Schistocerca nitens. The sequence goes on along the minus strand of NC_064618.1, from coordinate 742,052,388 downwards.
CTATACCTATCCACCATGTGATTTGATTTTCACTATTGACAGTCAGCTACCACTATTATTCGCAGTCAAATAACAGATTTTGTGGGGACAGCTCCCAAGCTAATCTAACGCGACCAAACCTTATATGAAAACACTACACTATTTTACTTTAGACACGATTCAGAAACAATTTACTGAAGTAACTGAAATTTTTCAGTTGAACCAGGACATCAATGCCGGCAGCTGATTTTTCATACAAGATATTTTTGTAATAGGAATGAATTCAAACATTAATATGAAAACATAAAACATGGAATATTTGTCAGACAAGTTGCATATACAGAATCTGGTTCTTGTTTCATATTTACTGTATCATACGTTGTCCTTTGAGACTTGTAAGTGTTACATTCGATTCAATCTTTATTTAGGAAAATTCCATTTTTGTAATTTTTTTCAGAGCGGGTACTTTATAAACAACATTTGCATGACCGCAGACCTAGCAATCAGTGAGAGACTTCCTTCTATATAACGAATGTGAATCATATTGAAAAATTCGATTTCAGGCTAAATTAACAATATACACAAGATATGACGAATTAAAATTCATTTCATTATGAGATGTAGCTCTTTTGAGATACTAATCAGCCACTGGTTAGAAACGATTTGCTTCCCATGAAGGTGAGGGGCGTGTGGCAGCAGTAGGTGGAGCCCCCAATCTGTACCACACTATAGTATCTCCCAAACTTGACGAGTGATTATTTTAAGCAAAGTCAACAATAATATGGTAAGACAATACATTAAATAATTAATTGCAGATATTCAAGGTCACCTTAAAACTAAAAACATTGTTAATTAGTTGACGGGCTCCGCGTACTGCTATGCGTGCTACGTACCGAAGCTTCTAGCTCGTTGTGAAGACTAGAATCATCATGGACTGTGTACAGCAGGCTCGACCGCGGAGTTCAAGCTCCTTACCACTCCGTACTGGCGTACCACAACCTCTTACAGATGATTAATGGAATAAAAAGTCTGGGTATTCAAGTTGCCATACCATCAGTTTCGTGGCCGGACTTTTCTTCTAATATCCTCAATGTTCTATGCACTGCTTGTTACTTAAAAAAAGATATATAAAATTCTTCTCGAGAATTAATAATTCATTAATCATATAACTCGACTAGATCACATTTTAAATTCCTTCCAGAACACAGTCCAAGTCATATTTGTCTACTAAATTAATAAGACACAATACACAATAAGTAAACGCGTAGCACATGGAGCGCATATCACAGTTACATCGTACACTGAAGAGTCAAACAAACTGTTACACGTGCCTAGTATCGTGTAGGGCCCTCGAGTACGCAGAAGTCCGAAACACAACGCGGCATGGACTCGATTAATATCAGAAATAGTGCTGGAGGGAACTGAAACCATAAATACTGCAGGGCTGTCCAGAAATCCGTAAGAGCCCGAGGGGTTAGAGATCTCTTCTCAGCAGCACGTTGCAAGGCATTCCAGATATGCTCAATAATGTTCACGTCAGGAGAGTTTGGTGGTCAGCGGTAAACTGGAGCCACTCTCTAGCAATTCTGAACGTTTGGGTGTCGCTTTGTCCTGCTGGGACTTGCCAAGTCAGTCGGAATCCACAATGGACATGGATGGATGTAGGTGATCAGACAGGATGCTTACGTATGTGTCACCTGTGAGAGTCGTATCTAGACGTATCAGGGTTCCCATATCACTCCAACTGCACATGGCCCCCACACTATTACAGAGCCTCCACCACCTTGAACAGTCCTCTGCTGACGTGCAGGGTCCACGGATCCATGAGGTTGTCTCCATACCCGTACACGTCCGTCATCTCGATAAAATTTGAAACGGGACTCGTCCGACTACGCAACATGCTTCCAATCATCAACAATCCAATGTCGGTGTCGATGGGCCCAGGAGAAGCGTATAGCTTTGTGTGTGCGGCCCATATCGATAATGTTTCATGAATGGTTCTCACCCTGACACTTGTTGATGGCCCAGAACTAAAATCTGCAGCAATTTGAGTAAGTGTTGCACTTCTGTCACGTTGGACGATTCCCCTCAGTGGTTGTTGGTCCCGTTCATTTTACGGCCGCTGCAATGTCGGATATCGGATTCCTGATATTCACGATACACTCGTGAAATGGTCGTACCAGAAAATCCCTTCTTCATCGCTACGTCGGAGATGCTGTGTCCCATCGCTCGTACGCCGACTATAACACCACGTTCAAACTCAGTTAAATCTTGATAACCTGCCACTGTAGCAGCAGTAATCGATCTAACAACTGCGCCAGACACTTGTCTTATAGAGGGGTTGCCGACCGCAGCGCCGTATTCTGCCTGTTTACATATCCCTGTATTTGAATACGCATGCCTGTAGCAGTTTCTTTGGTGCTTCAGTATAGTCACATATAGTCTTCGGACCGCACAGCATTTCTTTTAAAAATACAAGTACATTTAATTGCAGGCGTAGTCACTTTTCACACTCGAGTTCCCACATCAGTTCGTCAATCTTATACTACAGCACTTGCCATGTATTTACTTAACAACGAGTGTCATATTATGTGTTGGTAACACTGATGGCACCGAAATTTAATTTCCACATTCTATATCAGTATTATCGTTTGTTTATATCTGCAAGTGAGAAAGAAGCATAAAGAGAAGGTAATTTTTTTTATTTAATTTAGCTATTGAAAATGTGAAAAAAGAACACAAAACGTGAAATTAACCTGACGACCTGAACCTCTGGAGGAGACTATGAGCCGCAAAACTTAAAAGAATACTACATTCACAAAAATTTTTGATTTGGCACTGTATAACTTTCAATGGGGCTCCAGATACTTGCCCGTAAACTACAGCAAGATCGTTGTGTAGGCAGTACATGTGAAAACGAAACCCGAGTTCCTTTCTCTTTTGCTGTTGACAGTTGTAGGTTGTAAATGAAACCACTCAGATAGTTCTTAAATTTCTAAATACTACTTTTAGAACAAGTAAACGTCAAGTTGTTAACTGACTCCATACCATTAACGTCGTCTCCACAGCAGGAGACGAAATGGTAAGCACAAAAAACAGTCTTATATCACAAATAAAAATTATGAAAGTGGTTTCCTCTAAAGACATAATTGTCTTAATCAGCTACTGCGAACATTGACGACATAAATGCTTTTTGTAGTGACTCGCAAAAGCGACTAAGCCAGCATATTAAAGACAAGAACCAAGTTGTTAACCAGGTAGTACAACTATATGTATGTATTCCGTACTGTCGTATTGATTGACCTGTAAACAGATTTCTATTTACAAGATAATCCTCACATGGTTCTGATGATAGCCTCAGTACAACTAAAAAGGTCCACACATTCATTGTTGGTGTACTCGTATTTTTTCATTCGTTTGGGCTCATACATCTAGTATCGATGTACATGTGATGAAGATAAAATGAGGACTGGCTTAACTTTTCAAGAACATCATATAATTTTTCTCACCTATCCAATACGTGAGTTTTCTTCAAAGTCACATCTACGGTCTCCAGTCCTTTCTGTTTTGTTCTTCCAGTTATTCAGCATTAATTGTCATAAATGGGTGCTCTAGATAATAGTTTTAGTAAGCGCCTTTCTGACATCTAATTCGGGTCGTTACTTCGAAACACATGATTTCTGCATTCGTATTGTTCCCTTGCAAAAGCAATCCATTGTTTGACACCATTGCCATATGTGTTGGGAATAGTATTTACATTAAGCATGTATCAGACACTGCTTTACTATCTTATTTCTACGGTTACCCAGTATTGTCTTTAGCTTGAATTCATTCTTTAATTACAATACATTTAACCTTCTCTGGGTGACATTTAAGCTTTCGATCTTTCAGATTTGAGAATGTTTTGAAAATTATAATGGTACGATAACGTCTGAGCACCAATGACGGCGAAATTTTTTTTTCTCTTCCCCCTTAATGTCAATTTCATACCGAATGAAAATCTTTACCACAAGCTGATTAAACAAATGAAAACTATGTCGAACAAGTTCCCTATTTTTGGCTTTTTTGTCACAACCATTATCTTCCTCTACTGTTTCTTGACCTTTGTATAATGTTCATAAGTCACTTTACAGTCTTTTATTTTTACGAGAAAAACTTAGTCTTGACAACATAGGCCATCACGTAAAGATCAGGTAAAAAACAATCAATGTAATGCTTACAACTTATGGAAGACTAATTAATAACGTATGCAGATACAAAGATTTTTAATTTACGAGACGCACACGGTCTGCAGGCACCGAGCACTGAGAGGTTTAATGGCTGCTTTGAAATGAGGACGGTGACTTGCTGTAGGTGATGATACTTGGCTCTGACAGAGTGATCGAGGTTTTCGCTGTTGATTCAGAGGGCTAAGCAGTGGGAGAGGGAGGGGAAGGGGGGAGGGAGGGTTAGACAGGGTTCTCCTCTCGGCTGAGTCGAGTGCCCTCCGCCGCCACTTGCTATTTCAGTAAACAGAAGGCCCCTCTGCTGTCGGTCGAGTACTTGGCCAGTGCTTCTCGCTGCAGATGGGCGCCAGATACGATGTTCATCTCTGACAGTCTCTCTGAAAGCAGTGATCCGAGAGATTGCCACGTAACAGCCCACCACACAGCTTCAGTTTCCACCAGACAAAATACAAAATTTTATTCTAAATTCATGACAAATACACTAAAAAACTGTTTTTTGTTTCGTAGTGTAAGACCGGTGTGTTTTTTGGAGTCCGCAGTCGAAGTGAATGTGCCTAACAGACAAACTACTGGTCGGACCGGAGACAAGTTATCTTAGGTTGTCTATTCCTTGCTAAATGCGTACACTACTCAGTGACATATTCGCTAAGCGATCCAGGATTAAAAGTCTTGGCGCTGGAGCAGTAGATAACAACGATCCTGAGGGTAGACTAACTGTAGTACGCAAAACAGGTTATTGCTGCTCTTAGATGTAGCAAATACAAAAAGAAGGAAAGCGTAAAGCAAGGGACGGAAGCTGTCATCAAATCGATTGGAAGACCTATGATGAGCAAATAATCAAACACCAGATTTCGTTTTCACGATTGACGGATGTTTCCAGTTCTGCCAGGTAACGAGCCCGCGGACGAAATGGGCTACGAAACTGTGTGGTGATGTAGGCCTACTTCTTAGCGGGTTTAAACCTGACAGCATGTAAGAGTATCAACTCAAGAATTTTATCTCATTCAGTGTACGCAAGAGCCCCTTAGTTACGTTCCTAAAAGATATCATCTGGTGACATGATCCTTGCGTGGTGAATGTCGTAGCCAGGTCTGAACGACAAGCACTTTTGGGGTGTCCGCCCCCCAGCCAAATCAGCGTCAAATGCCCAATAGTACTAACAGTGCTTTTTTCATTATTTGTAGTGTAATGTCTAGGATAAAAGCATTACTCAGTCAAAAGTGCCAACTACTCATAATTTTTTTAATGATTTCCTTTACTATGTGCCCTATGAAATTTATATTGTTTACTCACACTTTCCTCTCTGCTTTTCTTATATAATATGACATGATTTTTCTTTCTCCTTCAATTTATGTATAGTCTGTAGTATATATAAAAAAGTTTTCTTCCATTTCCGCTCCAACTGCCACGCTGATGTTTTCCCTCATACTGTCCCACCTAACAGTGCAAACTAGAGGAAGAGATCAAACCAGTATGCACAATGTGCCTGTGGCATCACAAGTGCATGACATACAGAAACATGAACTCAAAATAAGTGTGTTGATGCTACATATAAATTATTATGCCTGTCCTGCAATGTTTTACCCAAAAAAGGCGACAAATCGCCATGTAAAAGGGTTCAAGGAACAACAATAAGAGAAAAACGAAAAAGAAAAGAATATACAAACGAAAACCAATAAAACGACAGTAATGTTAAACAACTCTAGGAATATAAAAGGTTAATAGACAGAAATGTTTTTTAAATGTATCGTTGTTAATAATTTAAATAAATATATATGGTTACAGCCGGCCGCGGTGGTCTAGCGGTTCTGGCGCTGCAGTCCGGAACCGCGGGACTGCTACGGTCGCAGGTTCGAATCCTGCCTCGGGCATGGGTGTGTGTGATGTCCTTAGGTTAGTTAGGTTTAAGTAGTTCTAAGTTCTAGGGGACTTATGACCTAAGATGTTGAGTCCCATAGTGCTCAGAGCCATTTGAACCATATATGGTTACAAAAAAAAGTAGCTGAGTGGTCAGCGCGACAGAATGTCAATCACAAGGGCACGGATTCGATTCCCGGCTGGGTCAGAGATTTTCTCCGCTCAGGGACTGGGTTTTGTGTTGTCCTAATCATCATCATTTCATCCCCATCGACGCGCAAGTCGCCGAAGTGGCGTCAAATCGAAAGACTGGCACCCTGCGAACGGTCTACCTGATGGGAGGCCCTAGTCACACGACATTTACATTTACTTTTGGGGTTGGATCCTTTCGCAGAATACAAAACAAACGATGACGGCAATGGGTATCACCTTTGTTTGCCTTTATACAGTCTCCCAGAATTATAGATGCCGATTTCAAACAAAGGTGTTGTAAATTGAATAGTACACGTTAAGGACACGGCTAAATGCCCAAAAACCATGATGAAATAACGTGGCTGTACAATGTCGCGCTACATTAAGACCCTAGAATTTATGAAATACAGAATTTTGGGAGTTCTGTCACCTACTCGAGAAACAGAGATAACATTTCCAGCCAGGTCAAGAGAGATTTACATTTATTGCCTGATAAGGACAAAAACTAGGAGGTGTAAAACACATGCTACTGTTCTTGCTTAATCTCTTTCTAATCACCAAAACCCTTGTAATGAAATTACAATGAAATCCAGACCATTAGCTGCTTACATGTGATGATAAATATCAACGTGGAAAGTTGAAAATGTGTGCCCCGAGCGGGACTCGAACCCGGAAGATGCTCTATCCGACTGAGCCATCGAGAACACAGAGATTAGTCCGACTGCAGGGACTTATCTCTGGCAGGCTACCCGTGAGACCCACACTTCCATCTTACTGTCCACACACTACATTTGTAGTGCCCCTGCCCACTATACTCATTACTCGCGGCAGTCAGTCTACGATTCCCGTAAGAGTTTCAGCAATATGAGTGCATCCGCACTGAAGAAAATCATTGGCCGGAAGAATAGATACCATCTTCATATAGATAAGGCTTACCGGCTAGTGATCTTCTTCAGTGCAGATGCACTCATATTGCTGAAACTCGTACGGGAATCGGTAGATTGACTGCCGCGAGTAGTGCGTGTCATGGGCAGGGCACTACGAATGTCGTGTGTGGACATTAAGTTGAGAATGTGGGTCTCACGGGAAGCGTGCAAGGGATGAATTTCTGCAGTCGCAATATCCTCTGTGCTCTCGGTGGCTCAGATGGAGCCGGCACGGTAGTTCAGCGTGTTCGGTCAGAGGGGTAGCTGCCCTCTGTGATAAAAAAATTGAGTTAATGGATCAACGACGAACTCAAACGGATGTCTTGCGACATCCGCCCCGAGCAGATGCAACGAACGAAAACGAACAAAATGAGATAAAAAAAATGGATAGAGCGTCTGCCATTTAAGCAGGAGATTCCGGTCGGGGCATACATTTTCCGCTGTCCCGTTGATATTTGTCAACGCCTGTACGCAGATGCCATCTTCATATAGATACGGCTAACCGGCCAATGATCTTCAGTGCGAATGCGCTCACACTGCTCAAACTCGTAAGAGAATAGGTAGATTGGCTGCCGCGAGTAATGAGTATAGTGGGCAGGGGCACTACAAATGTAATGTGTGGACGGTAATTTGGAAGTGTGGGTCTCACGGGGAGAGTGCCAGAGATAAATCCCTGTAGTCGCACTATCCTCTGTGTTCGCGATGGTATCTGATACCATCTTCATAAAGACCCTGTTAATTTTACGAACCATTTACAGATTGTGTTTCATCATCTATATTTGAACTCTGGATGTCAAAGTGTATATTAAAAGTTCTTTTTCTTCCATTGTGACCACAGACATAACACACCATTCAATGCAGAAGACATAAAACAGATACCTCACATGACCCGCCAAACTATTCCCAGTTACGACTTTATATATTAAAGAAATATACCTTTATTTCGTACCAATCGTTCTGATCCACTACAGTATAATACTCTGTACTGGATACTATACTGAGATCCAAAAAACCTTCCAGATTCTTTTTTAGCTAAAATGGTTCAAATGGCTCTAAGCACTATGGGACTTAACATCTAAGGTCATCAGTCCCATAGACTTAGAACTACTTAAACCTAACTGACCTAAGGACGTCACACACATCCATGCCCGAGGCAGGATTGGAACCTGCGACCGTAGCAGCAGCGCGGTTCCGGACTTAAGCGCATAGAAACGCTCCGCCATAGCGGCCGGCTACTGTAGCTCTTCACGTTTTCGCAGTGCAGTACATCCATTAAACTTCTGGCGTGCAACCGCTTCATCCTTATTTCATCTCTTAGTATCTCACCCATCTACCTTTCGACCGTCTCCAGAGTTAGCCATCAGACTGAAGCTACAATACTCGCTCTGCCAGTGAAATCTTCTCCTCCTGACTCACCAGTATTACTTCGATGTCTAGCAAGGTCTTCTTTTCGATCCTATCCTAGAGTATCCACAAACACAGAAATCAGACCTTCCCTATTTCCTCTCAAATTATCCTCCGACAACCAGAATCTGGACCTAACACACCTATCCCATCACCTTAAAAACAAAATCTGCCACTTTTGTATTCCTTGACCTCTAAAAGCCGAACAATGTACATCAAATTATATAGATCAGTCTTACTGTATCATAGCTGTCATCTCATACTTTATCACCATAACAGCGCCAATTCCTGTATTTCTGTACTGTTACAAGAGTGCCCCCGGGCTCCACCCTGTCCGTCCTCCAAAGTAGGTTGTCAATAACAGTTCAAGCCACGATCCAGTTATAAATGGTTCAAATGGCTCTGAGCACTATGGGACTCAACATCTTAGGTCATAAGTCCCCTAGAACTTAGAACTACTTAAACCTAACTAACCTAAGGACATCACACACACCCATGCCCGAGGCAGGATTCGAACCTGCGACCGTAGCAGCCCCGCGGTTCCGGACTGCAGCGCCAGAACCGCACGGCCACCGCGGCCGGCGATCCAGTTATAGACAGTCGTTTTACCTCAAGGTCACTGATAGCGGATTCTGGTGTTAGGTTACATTTTTGGTCGACTTGTTACACATTTTGTCGACCTATAATCAAGGTTACCCCATTCCTCTCCCCCTGCGTAATCACCAACAATTGATCAACGTTATCCAGGGGAACCCACACTAGCTGCACCTGCCTCCAGCACCTCGATGCCTCAGCCCACCGCCGTCTCCACCGCCGCCTTGTTCAATAGTTGAGGACGGGTATCTGACACGACGACAGAGAGCGAGAGAGAGAGAGAGTCAAAGTCTCGTGGCTTTTAGGGCCGATAAGTAGTTGCCGGCACTCCCCACGGGGGCTCATATCTCAGTAGCGAACGGAACAAGACTCAAGGGCCTCATTGAAATATGAAATGGGACTTCACAAAAATATGTGGGTCAGTCGATAATCCGCTCTGTCGACAAACACACGCATATTGTTATTTAAAAAAAAGATAAATTGAGTAGGAAAAAAACATTTCCTATTTTCCTTTTTACATTCAACACAGTGCAGTTTAGTGGGAGGATTCTCACCAATCTGGCATCGTGAATTCACATTATGTTTCTATCAAGGCTCATACAGAGAACATACATTGCACATCATTTTTAAGCACCCGAGAGAGTAAGTTTCATCTTTGTGAAATATCAGATAGCGAACTTACAAGATATGTACGAAACAAATAATTATCTACAGCACTTAAACTGTGACATCGTTCAATAAGTTTCCTATGATGATGATGATGAAGAGGTCCCATACTCCGAGGAGCGTAGGGGACGATGCGGGAAACCCGCACCGCCGTACTAGGCAAGGTCCTAGAGGAGATGGTTTGCCATTGCCTTCCTCCCACCGTAATGGGGATGAATGATGATGATGATGATGAAGACGACACAGCAACACCCAATCATCTCGAGGGAGTGAAAATCCCTGACCCCGCCAGGAATCGAACCCAGGAACCCGTGCGCGAGAAGCAAGAACGCTACCGCAAGACCACGAGCTGCGGACAAGTTTCCTATAAATTTCCAAAAGCACTTTAGAAATGTTTTGTGCTTGCAGCCACTCAAACGTGTAATAGGAAGTGATAACCCACTCATCCATAGTCCCCAGCTGAATTATTGTAACATATTCAGGAATGTTCAGGAAGTCGTTTTCTCGAGTACACCAAAGTTGTGCAGTCACTATTCTTCCTAAATGGCGAGGTAATGGTCAACGCATCAAAAAATAGCACTTCGAGTAAACACCCACTGCCCACACTTAAGTTAACAGTGAGCACAGTCGCCCCACAAAAGATAGTAAAATCATTCATTCTGACGATGCAGGAGAGACAAGCGTTATCATTTTTTACACAGGGATTTTTTTAAATGCATACACTGTCGCAAATAATGTATGTTAAAAGTGATTCATAAATTGTTCGTCCAGAACAGGTAAAAGACGAAGCTGCAGAGGTACACAGCAGATGAGGTGAAGATTAAACAGCAATCGCATGATACGATACTTAGGTTGATAACGCTAGCTGCAGTTTAAACAGTACTGGCTGTAAACGTCTTAGTGTTGGTATGATTAATGGGAGACCTGTCTTTCGGTTGTGATACTAAAGTGATATTACCCACATATCAGTGATCACAACGATGTTATATGTAAATACAGATTTATGAGTTGCTCCACAGAAATGTTCTCTCACCATCAGTAATGCTGGGAGATCATACAGTCACAGCTGAAGACTTCCCTGGAACAATTAAAATATTTAACAGTGGAGAGCGCATACATCTGCAGTAACGGACAGTTTAGAATCTAATGTACACAAGTCATTCTATAAAGTATGCTGTAGACTGTCGACTAAGGTGGAACTAGTACAACAATCTATTATACTAGACATTCTGGAGAAAACCGTTAAAATCTTACTCTGTGGCCGTTGGCAGAAACCATTGCTCAACTGTATGATTCATGAATCTTCCTAGCAGATTAAGACTGTGTGCCAGACCGAGACTCGAACTCGGGACCTTTGCCTTTCGAGGGCAAGTGATCTACCAAAGGTCCCGAGTTCGTGTCTCGGTCCAGCACACACTTTTAGTCTACCAGGAAGTTTCATATTAGCGCACACTCCGCTGCAGAGTGAAAATCTCATTCTGTATGATTCATGTTCTGCCATATGAAAGTTGAAATGTATCAGCCAAGTGTGCCAGATATAGGCACAAAACTGCCATCACATTTAAGTCTGTTCATATATTCTGCAATATGTAAGTGTTTAGAAATAAAATGTTTAGAAGCTACATACATGTTCTCTGTAAAATACCCTGAATGCTATTGTGAGTGTGCAGCCGTTCTCATAAACAAATGGATGAAACATCCCTAACACGAGAGTCCTGTAGTGACCGACTGGTCCTATAATGATGTTGCTGGGAGTCAGAAGAAGAAGAAAAATGAATCACTACTTCCCGATAACATACGTTCTTTAACTATTGGACCTTCAGATTGCAGTTTTGAGTTCTAACTGACTGATATATTAAGTGGTGGTGGTAAGTTCTGTGGGACCAAACTGCTGAGGTCATCGGTCCCTAGGCTTACACACTACTTAATCTAACTTAAACTAACTTACGCTAAGAACAACACACAAACACACACACAGACACACACACACACACACACACACACACACACACACACACACACACACACACACACATACATACCCAAGGCAGGACTCGAACCTCCAACGAGGAGGGCCGCGCGAACCGTGGCAAGGCGCCTTTAGACCGAACGGCTACTCCGCGCGGCTATATATTAAGTAAAAGTTCGCATACGCAACATATAAACTTAATTCTAACTAATATCCCTATCGGAAACAGCACTATTAAAGGTGCAGAGGCGATGTCTACGGGAAGTTACAAGTAAAATTATCGCCCTGACTTCTGATCACCAAAAGTCAATTGCTCGCCCTAAAGGTGGAAAATAATCTCACCATTTGCCACGTGGTTTTGTCAGCATGAGGGGAGACACACAAACAGTTACTTTAGTGAACTCTAAACGATCCAGAACGGTGTACAGACCTCGTATGTTCAATTCGTAGTTCTACCAAAAACGCCTTCAAATCTGTTCAGCTCTGACGTCATCCGAGGCACAATGCGCACGGGCGTTAGGCTGACTTGGTCAGGTTGACATTTCGGTTTGAAGCGCCGTTTTTTCCTGCCTCTCTAGCTGTACTTATATATGGGCACAGAAGACCGCCAAACGGGAAATCTGCTATAACCGCCCTTGGCACGGGTAATACTATCTAAATGGCCCATTTCTCGAACAGGTATTAATTAATATCTGTGTTGTTTAATAATTTACCAATTTCTTATTTTTATATAATTAGAGTTAAGTTTGCTTTAGTTTCTGAAAAAGTTTTAGCTTGACTGCATGTAAACTTTTCCGGCTAGCATTTTCAGAACGGAAACGACAGTAGAACATGACCTCTGAACTGTCTCTCTAAGATTCCATGTAACCATAGTTGTTTACAATATAGTCTTGAAACATGGTACATCTGTATTATTGCGTTAATGTAATCGAGTGCTGTAAGTAGAACCTTCTATAACAAATACAAATGATACGTAATCTATTATGAATAAAGATTTTTCGTTCCAAATTTGGTTTTTAGTAAATAAATAGAAAACAGAGGTAGCTTAATGAAGTCACATAGTTATTGTTTTTATGAGAAACTGAGGTTACAAACCAAATGTCATCTATCTGAGTCTAATATTTAACGACTTCAACTTTTGTGAAAACGCCGATTTTGACCGATATATTGCTCTGATCAAGTTGAGACTTGTAACTTTTGAGTGTGGCTTGCATTGGCATATTCTGAACAGTTTTTAGAATATCTTTGTAGTCTTATTGTTCAGCGGGACTTATCTTTTTCATAAGCTCGTATAATTTGCCTGACATATTCATTCGATCATTACAATGTTCAAATTAATATACCGAAGCATACACTGACAAAGTTTTGAACAGTTATTTTTAATTTCACTCTTAGACATGATGCCTCCGTTTGTATGTTATGCACATGCGCTTTATGATGACTTAGCGCTGGCAGTAGTGAATTGGGGTAAGCCCCGGCACATACACTCGCCTCTGTAGCTCTTACATCGATACAGTGCTTGTTTTGCCTGACGCCATTTCGGAAGTTAGATGCATTACCGAATGATAAGGAGATAGTGCTCTGTGAAATCCACAAGCCTGCTAGCAACATGTTACGATGCAGATGAGACATAATACGTGGTTTGGATGATTTATGGCAGACCGATCTCGTGGATATGAGAGAATGTTCAAGATCGAATAAAGGGTTCAAATATAGTAATCATTTTGTTTGTGCACCCATCTAAATTGCTTGTGGGGTTCTTAGAAGATAACAAATGTGTCATAATGAATGCTAAGTAGGAACTGAGTCTCGAAGCACTACAGAGAATGATACATACAGTCAGGAAGCGCAGGTAGCGGACAATAAAATTAAATTGGTGTAGAAAGTACCGCACATATCTGTATCAGATGAGGCCTGTCTCAAACTCTTACGTGAGCTAAACTGTGGATTCCAACTGTATTAAGTTTCTGACGCTGGGAACTCTACGCGTGTCTACTTTTACTGACAATTTCAAGACATAACTGGCCAGTTAAGATATCTGTTCAACCACAAACGTCTGGATTCATTATTTTGAGAGTGGGAGAGGGGAGAGGGAATGTGACTAACGAATGAAAAATGTTACTGAATTTAATTTATTACCTATATGATAACTACAACGTGACTGGAACAGTGACAGTATCAGGGTAATGTATGATATGTACACAAGGTTCCGCTCTTCTTCCTATGAGGGCAATGAATTTTTTTAATGTATGCTCAGCCCATAGAAGTTTAAAGAACTAGGACCATTGTCAGGTTGAATGCTCGAGGCATGATGAGCGTATCAAGACAGGTCCTACAGACATTTATATTGAATGTGAATCATCAATTTCCCTCCAAACATCGCGGTGTACAAATTATTATTATTAACAATTAGTCACCTCTCACGGGAATTATGTAATGATTAGTATAAATGTGGTGGTGCTGCTTCGTATCAGAGGCATTCCACGATGGTACCTCAAAGCGTGGGTAATGTCATGGACGAGCAGGACAATTTGTATTTAAATACGTTGTAATCTCTGCATTCGACAACAATGTATGGGTGTTGACAACGTTCTCAATTATCACCGCGTCACCCAACCTTTTCAGAGGAGCACAGACTGTCAACAACAGATGGAAGGCTGCCTGGATAACTCACAATCATCACAGAAAGCGGTGGGCCGACGATGGACTGTTGCATGAAGAAATGGTGAAATTGCTCCGAATCTACCATCAAAGTGACAGCATTGTTTACGTCGAAGAACGTGAAAATGTGTTGCGGCTTTGTGGCATTTGAAAAGTGTGTTAGTGAGGAATCATGAAGATTATAACTGCCCAGGTATTCAGAGACTCAGGAAAAAAGTATTGTCGACACATAAGTGATTGTACACGTTCTACAGAAAATGTGCAAATACTTATAATTGGACGTCAATAAATTATATTGCATTTTTTAAACTGTGTTTTCTTTTTTTATTTATTCCCATCCTCTTCCTCCTCTTGCGTGGTCGAACTAAGTATTCCTTACATGCTGCCTGTGCATTTCGCTCAGAACCACGGTCGTTATTCTAGAACCTTACTCAATACTATTTTGGACACACTATTTGTCCACAGCTACCTGCATCCAAGGACCTACAAGGGCCCCTCTGCGCACAGAAAGTGACCAATCATTTAATATGTGAACTGATGTCCACACCTCTTCTGGAAAGTTTAGTTCTTCATGATGACTTCAACGTCAATTTACAACCTTTTTTATATACAGGCACAGCGTGTCACAGCCAGTGCTCTGTGCCGAGCTGTCATGACCCGAGTGCGACCGGCCAGAAAAGAGTAACAGCAGGTGTGTCTGCACTGTCGGCTGCTGACATAGCCCCAACAGCAGTGGCATGGGAAGGAATCTGTAGATAGCAGCCTCATTGCAGCTGGCAGCTGCCAGCATGTCACTGAGTGGGTCACTCTTACACCAGTTACAGTGAAGACCTTACATGCTGTCTGTGCGTTTCGCTCAATACAACTGCAGCCGACGTACGATCTTGATTATGGTATACAAGACACTTTCACTGAAATTAGTTGTATTTCAGCGCGACACTGCTGCACCCAAGCGTTGGAAGAAAAAACTTTTCTTGTGATGACGGGATGCTCCTGAACGCCTCCGGCATGGTAGCAGGCAGGCTCTGAGTCACTCACACCTATGCATGCAGGAACCAACCAGGATAGCAATAGGTGTACTCGTTTCCAGTACAAAATAGCCGCTTCGGTGCAGATGGTCATTCTGATCTGACAGGGGTCACATTCCTTCCTTCCACTACTGAGCAGACTGGCCAAAGTCACTCTTTGCACTTCCCAGTAACTATCTCAGCATCAGCCGGCCGGTGTGACCGAGAGGTTCTAGGTGCTTCAGTCTGGAACCTCGCGACCGCTATGGTCGCAGCTTCGAATACTGCCTCGGGCATGGATGTGTATGATGTCTTTAGGCTAGTTAGGTTTAAGTAGTTCTCAGTTCTAGAGGACTGATGACCTCAGATGTTAAGTCCTATAGTGCTCAGAGCAATTTGAACCTTTATCTCAGCATTCATTCCTACTGAGTAGACTGGCTAGAGTAACTCTCTAGTGCTTCTCAATACTAACCTTACCAGCATTCTCTTCATTCCTATAGAGACCTTTTCAGTAAGAGCTGCTATTATCCCCGCTCTTTTTTCTTCATTCTTAAACCCTGTCAGCGTTCTATCCGCTACGAAACAAAGTTTCGCTGGTGATGACAATGCTTCCGCTAGTAGGCGGCCCAAATTGCCGTCTGAGATGATTCTACATGTGTTTGGAGATGATTTCTGTAAAATTTGTTGTTGTTTTGTGCGCGTATTTCGTTTTTTATCTGCAATATGGTGAATAATTTCTTCTTTCCATTCTTCATCTCTTGCAGACTGGATCGTACCTCACCCCTAATGAACGACAGTTCTCTTGAGGATCTCGTGAAGTATCTTGGCAATCCAAAGGATGGCAGCTACTTAAATTCTGAATCATATGAACGTAAGTACCCGTTTCCCTCTCACCCCCTCTTTCCTCACGTAAACAATGTAGTTATCTAACGATTTGTTTCTGTCTATTGTAGAATTCTTCAACGAGATTACAGCCACGGGAATTGATCCAGTGCTGCCACAGTCGCCAACTGTAATTGATGATCGATGACGACGATTTAGATGATGAAGATGGTGTACAGAAGATCCCCGAGACCTCAATATTAGAGCTAACGCCTTTCTCCATTTTGAGCGCATGGGGTATGTTGCCAGTCCTCGAAGTGTGAAGACATGAGTAATAGTTCTTCTTTTTCTACAATAATAATAATAGTAATAATAATTATAATCCAAAAAACTGCAAGCATGCATTAACAACATGATGTTTTCTTATCTGTTGTTAGGTGTGTTCGTCAATGAGTCTTGAGAGAATGATGTAACACAGCAGCAGTCTATGAGCCCAATCTCCAGCATTAGTTCATGGGGCATGACGACGGTCATTAGGGAGCGAATACGTGAGCAGTAGTTATTTTTAATTTTATTCTTCTTGTACGCCAACAACAATAATAGTACTCAACACTATTTCTTGCATGCAGAACTAACATGAGGTGTCTTTGTTTGTCTCTGGGCGCACTCAGTGACATGAGGCAGGGCAGTCTAGGTCCGCAAATTGAGCAGCATCGAATAATGTCTCGTGGACTGGTTCAGACACGGCAAATTTTGAACGTTAAGACAACCGCTATGGATGCCTATATATTCTTTTATTATACATGACTCTTGACATTTTTTTATTTCTTTGCAGGTGATATTGAGGAGATAACTGGCGACTTGACTTGTGCTGTAGCAGCAACGACAATTAACCTGACTAGTGTGATGACATACCCACAGCCTGATCCATGACCTGCGATGTACCTGTAGCCGGACGCGCAGCAGCCCATTCCATCATCTGTGATGTACCTGTCACCAGGCGTAAAACAGGGTGGTCCATTATCTACAATGTACCCAAGGCCTGATGTGCAACAGCCTGGCCCGTCATTTACGATGCAGCCCAATTTTTCAATGCCCCAGGCAAGTCCATGGCATGGCATCGCAATTCTGGCCCATTTTCTATGGTCTGGGCCACACCCTCCATGACCTGGCCTGTCTCGCTAACATCACCACCATCGGAGATCAGCACTACATCATGCTGAGTCTAGCAGCACCAACACTGTCGCCCACCCTGTTAAGGATCACATAGTAAGTGCTGTCGTTGAAATGAACTATTTCTTGGGTGCTTGCGCATTTGGGGATAGGATCTCACTTGCCCGCATTGATAACTAGACAGCAACACTACCCAGATCCTGCCACTTTCCTTAATTCTCGCCTAGCAGTTCTGGGAAGTGAACTCCCAGTCTACGTTACGGCCTGCAGTATCCTGTCATTAAGTGCAAAGCTGTACTGCAAACTGATGCTGTGTGTAAGCGAGTGCGTGCATGTGGTTTTTTCTTCCCCTGATGCTACTTGTTCCTCTTTCTCATGTATATATTGTAAGCAGAAAAAAGATCAGAAAGAAATTTAAATACCATATATAGAAAGAAACGATTGACGTTTAAAAACTGAATATAAGATGAAGCAACCAATCAGGAAACAACATGACTCAAAAATGTAAATTCTGTGAATAGAAAGATATTGGGAAATACAGTATTTATGTTTTTAGCTTTAGGGTACCTAATAATTACAAGTCTTCAGAAAAAATACTTTGTAAATAAAATCAGTTTACGTATATTTCTCAGAAAAAACTTCTGTAAATACACCAACAACAAAAAAAAGAGCTTTGTGAAAAACCACTTTGTGAATAACGGATAATCTAGTAAATAAAAACTGTTAATAAACAACAAATGATTGTAAAAAAATACGCTATGCGTAACAAAAGGCTTGTAAAAGAAAAAGAATTGTGAAGAAGCAACAAAAAATGACTGCAAATAATGTATTGCCAAAAAAAAATTTTTTTCTTAATAAACTGTTAATTTCTTACAACATTGTTATTACACTCCTGGAAATGGAAAAAAGAACACATTGACACCGGTGTGACAGACCCACCATACTTGCTCCGAACACTGCGAGAGGGCTATACAAGCAATGATCACACGCACGGCACAGCGGACACACCAGGAAGCGCGGTGTTGGCCCTCGAATGGCGCTAGCTGCGCAGCATTTGTGCACCGCCGCCGTCAGTGTCAGCCAGTTTGCCGTGGCATACGGAGCTCCATCGCAGTCTTTAACACTGGTAGCATGCCGCGACAGCGTGGACGTGAACCGTATGTGCAGTTGACGGACTTTGAGCGAGGGCGTATAGTGGGCATGCGGGAGGCCGGGTGGACGTACCGCCGAATTGCTCAACACGTGGGGCGTGAGGTCTCCACAGTACATCGATGTTGTCGCCAGTGGTCGGCGGAAGGTGCACGTGCCCGTCGACCTGGGACCGGACCGCAGCGACGCACGGATGCACGCCAAGACCGTAGGATCCTACGCAGTGCCGTAGGGGACCGCACCGCTACTTCCCAGCAAATTAGGGACACTGTTGCTCCTGGGGTATCGGCGAGGACCATTCGCAACCGTCTCCATGAAGCTGGGCTACGGTCCCGCACACCGTTAGGCCGTCTTCCGCTCACGCCCCAACATCGTGCAGCCCGCCTCCAGTGGTGTCGCGACAGGCGTGAATGGAGGGACGAATGGAGACGTGTCGTCTTCAGCGATGAGAGTCGCTTCTGCCTTGGTGCCAATGATGGTCGTATGCGTGTTTGGCGCCGTGCAGGTGAGCGCCACAATCAGGACTGCATACGACCGAGGCACACAGGGCCAACACCCGGCATCATGGTGTGGGGAGCGATCTCCTACACTGGCCGTACACCACTGGTGATCGTCGAGGGGACACTGAATAGTGCGCGGTACATCCAAACCGTCATCGAACCCATCGTTCTACCATTCCTAGACCGGCAAGGGAACTTGCTGTTCCAACAGGACAATGCACGTCCGCATGTATCCCGTGCCACCCAACGTGCTCTAGAAGGTGTAAGTCAACTACCCTGGCCAGCAAGATCTCCGGATCTGTCCCCCATTGAGCATGTTTGGGACTGGATGAAGCGTCGTCTCACGCGGTCTGCACGTCCAGCACGAACGCTGGTCCAACTGAGGCGCCAGGTGGAAATGGCATGGCAAGCCGTTCCACAGGACTACATCCAGCATCTCTACGATCGTCTCCATGGGAGAATAGCAGCCTGCATTGCTGCGAAAGGTGGATATACACTGTACTAGTGCCGACATTGTGCATGCTCTGTTGCCTGTGTCTATGTGCCTGTGGTTCTGTTAGTGTGATCATGTGATGTATCTGACCCCAGGAATGTGTCAATAAAGTTTCCCCTTCCTGGGACAATGAATTCACGGTGTTCTTATTTAAATTTCCAGGAGTGTATTTCCAAACCCTCCCACTGTAGAATTATGGCTAGTAATAATCTGTTTATAACAGATCTGAACTTCTCACCATGATACACAGATGTCGAATGAAGAGCCCTACGCAACTGAGGTACTTACAAAGTATGATAACTTTGAGAAGGAGGAGCTCAGATCTTATTCGTCCAGAGTGTGCTCTCATTTCTCCAGGGGTTTCCCACCAGTTTTATATACAGGGTAATTCAAAAAGAATACCACAACTTTAAAAATGTGTATTTAATGAAAGAAACATAATATAGCCTACTGTTATACATCATTACAAAGAGTATTTAAAAAGGTTTTTTTTTCACTCAAAAACAAGTTCAGAGATGTTCAATATGGCCCCCTCCAGACACTCGAGCAATATCAACCCGATACTCCAACTCGTTCCACACTCTCTGTAGCATATCAGGCGTAACAGTTTGGATAGCTGCTGTTATTTCTCGTTTCAAATCATCAATGGTGGCTGGGAGAGGTGGCCGAAACACCATATCCTTAACATACCCCCATAAGAAAAAATCGCAGGGGGTAAGATCAGGGCTTCTTGGAGGCCAGTGATGAAGTGCTCTGTCATGGGCTGCCTGGCGGCCGATCCATCGCCTCGGGTAGTTGACGTTCAGGTAGTTACTGACAGATAAGTGCCAATGTGGTGGCGCTCTATCCTGCTGAAATATGAATTGTTGTGCTTCTTGTTCGAGCTGAGGGAACAGACAACAAATGCTTGCTGGATGCGTGCTACATTTTCATCACTCGTTCTCGGCCGTCCAGAACTTTTCCCTTTGGACAAACACCCATCCTCTGTAAACTGTTTATACCAACGTTTAATACACCACCCATCAGGAGGTTTAACACCATACTTCGTTCGAAATGCACGCTGAACAACTGTCGTCGATTCACTTCTGCCGTACTCAATAACAAAAAAGCTTTCTGTTGAGCGGTCGCCATCTTAGCATCAACTGACGCTGACGCCTAGTCAACAGCGCCTCAAGCGAACAAATGTACAACTAAATGAAACTTTATAGCTCCCTTAATTCGCCGACAGATAGTGCTTAGCTCTGCCTTTTGTCGTTGCAGAGTTTTAAATTCCTAAAGTTGTGGTATTCTTTTTGAATCACCCTGTATAATGTGACCAGTATCGATAAAAGTCATGGCCTCGTACATGCTCCTAAAAAGTGTCGGTGTGTGGAAGTTTCACCTGGATGATTTTGAATAAAACTTGCACAATTACCTATGGTGTGTGGGGGTTTCCCTGGTGACCTTTATCAGTTGCCTGTGGTTCCCCATGAGGAGCGGATTATAAGTTACCTAAGCATGTAGCCTGCCACTGGAAGTCCTTGTCAGCGCCTCTGAGATAAGAAACCATTTATAACTGGATTGCCACCTGAATTGTTACTGATAACCTGCCCACGTATACATCCTTCAGTCTTTTGTCTCGCGCAAAGCCACAACATACTGTCCATCTCTTCCAATGTGTCCAGTCATCTATCTCACTTCCAGATATTTCAATGGTTCCTTCAACTCCATCTCAATCGATTCGTCTCCTGGTGTAACCAGTGGCTCCTTAAGATAAATCCATCCAAAGCCTTGCAATAATCATAGGATGACCACATCCATGAGTTTTTCCAGACAATTTAACACACGAATACTTCAGACTAAACCTTGACAATAAACTGACAATGATCCCCTTAGGACCTACACTAAGCATCCAAAGGAAAATCCACAACTGAGTAAACCTATTAACTGGCCCAATATATGCACTCATCCCATAACCTTTCACCATATCTACATAGCTTTTGTCTGTGCAAGGCTCTGCTGTGGTAACACAGCATGGATATCAGCTCCACCAGAGTTGTCTCATTGACTCCAAAACCTTGGAACCCAAACACTCTGCCCTGTTATCCACATCCATGTACCCTTCCCTAGAGGGATGCCTTATCAGTTCATCGCTTTCTCCTCACTGGACACCTCTGTATAATGTGTACAGGGAGGTCAGAAACAGCGAAAAGCTTGTAAGGGTGTGCTAGGCTGTACTAAAAAAAAATCTTTAAGAACAAAATTCGATAGGTAGCAGTGTTTTTGAGTTAATTAGCGTTGAAGTTAGCCAATCAGGCTGTTGCATGAGCAAATTCAAGCGGCCTTCCGGTACATTTAGTGTCAGTTGTTCTTGTAGTGTAGGTGGTAGTACACAAGACTGTTCAACCTTTGACTCAGGTTCAGTCCTTACCACCATCCCATGTCCTATTTTTCCATCACTCTCTTGTTTGGTTTCAGGAAACCAAATGAAGAACACGTTTGGCGACGCCACCTCTGGTGGACCGCTTGAATCTGCGCACACAGTGGCCTGACTGCCTAACTTCAAAGCCAATTAACTCGGAAACGGCGCAACAGATCGAAGTTTTTCTTTACTATTATTTATCAGCACTGCTACCCTGTAACACACTTACAAGCTTTACAAAATGTTTCTAACCATTCTATACGTGCCGAAACTTGAGTCCAACAAGGCCACTCTATCCTCCCTAGTTTTCAATCCTGATATCCCGCCGCACGTATAATAGCACACCTCCCCAACCCTAACTGTCTAGGGTACACACTCAATATATGCTCTCGTTATGAAATTTTAACAGACTTTCACTCAGGGATAATGAAATTTGCCCTGTTATTTACACTTCCAATAAGTTCTAACTCACTTTCTATCTTCTCCAACATATGGTTTCTCCTTTGCTTTCTCATACACTCCCAGTCTCTTCTCCTAAAACAATGACATGACCTCCGTCCTAACTGCACATATCCAAAATCTCATATAAGCCACCCTTTCACTTTACATCTGTTCCCAAAAATAAACCTCCTGCTCCAGTGATACCCTTCACCTTATAAGATCATCTTTTACATTTTGCATTGCAACAACTGAAGCAATTCATCACAAAAAGATATTAAATTTTGGGAGCTTGGTTAAGACAACTAGTACACGGAGCAGCATCGGATTACACCCTAATGCTGACGGAACTCTCGTGTATACTCCGTACAATTGCATTTGCTTGTTAATTTACTTGATTTTCTGTTGTAGTACTAAACCTTGAATGACCAGTAGGCTTCCACTAGCATTTACTAGGTCAAAAGTGGATCTTAATGGTACCAGCTGCCTAAAATAGGCTTGATCAGGCAAGTACCGATTACAGACATAAGTATGGTACATACTTAAAGAAAGTAAATAAACATGTACAAGAAAATCAATGGTAACACAGTGCAAACAAATAAATAAATTTAGTCAAGACAGTAGCACAGTTAAGTCTGAATCATACGTTACATTGTCATATTACAGCAGAAACAATCATGCAACTCTTATTTCACTGATAGCAGCATCAGCACTTCCTTTTCTGCAAGGCCAGAGTGCGGACCACTCACGGAGGTTAAGCATGAAACACCCCCCGCCATGAGCAAAAGTAGGCTGCAGGTCACATGTAGATTATATTTCGCTGACAACAGCATCATTCAGGAAACCACATGTCAAGGGGCCAAGGAGGGGAGGAGAGGGGGGGGGGGCTGGGAATCAAGTCATGTCAGCATCAGCACTACCTTACCTCTAAGACCATACCATGAACCAGGATATCAGCTGAGCACATCTAGCCAAGTGTAAACGGTATTTAGGGGGAGAAGAGAGGGAGCCTCTCACGCCTGTGCAATTGCAATACAGAATTTTAATTTCAGCATTAAATGAATTCCGGAAGACGGAGTCAGATAAAGCTGTGTATAATACTCAGCTGAAATCATTGATTAATGGCTACCTAATTGTTATAGTCTCCTGATTAATATTAGGTCAAAACTGCAATGCAGAATATTTAAGTAAATGGAACATTTTTAAATTATCGCTAGCATTTACTTCATTTTTGCTTTTTTAAAGCATAATATCTTTTTAAATCATCACATGATTAACGAACAGTGTGTGACCCTGCACAGATTACCAAAACGCCTGCAAATATAATATTCACAGTCATTTCTTCATATGCTATTAAAAGAGTTTAATGGAAATCCGTGTAGTGTAAAACAATCCTTATGATAAAACTTTTTACATGATGAAATAATTGGGTAACAGTATTACAAATAAGTTGATACTTCATGAATCATAACTTTGATCATGACTTGAGCAGGTGACATGTTAGTATGCGTATGAGGGATAGTCATAAAGTTTTAGATAAGCAATCAGAAAAATAAAATACTAACGTAATTAATGTTCTGTTTGTTCTCAGGTATTGACCTAGAATCCTGATACACGTGGGAGATCCCGCACTACATTACCGAAGAAGATTTCTACAAGTGTCAAAACATACTGGAACAGCCCAATGACAAATCGGAGTATTATGAGGTAATTCGTTTTCCAAATTTTAAGGGGAACATTGATACAACAATCTTCACTGAGTTGGTGGAAGATTACAGTAAAAACGCACGGCCATGTATCACAGTGCATAGGAGGTGGAGACGTTGGAGTGTGCTCAAATAAATTTCACTGACAATGAAGGAGATAGTGGACTTGGTCTTTGTGATGTGAAGGACCCGCATGTCAGAATCGAGGCCACAGTGTCAACAGCGAAAATTAATTGTGCACCAGATATCAACATCTTGCACGACATTTTGCACATACGTCGCCGCCCGATGGGTTCAGCGAGATTTCACAACCAATCGATTTCACTGAATCAAGGCAGCAGAGGAAATATTGCGACGATGTTGGGCCAATCCTAATGATGCCTTTCGTTGCTTAAACATCATGGGCGAGAACTGTGTGTACCACTTCGATGAGACGAAGCCGTAAAGCAAGAGGTACAAATATGAGGAGGGTATCGTAATGAAGTGTCCCAGGAAGCTATCATAGGGGGCGTCTTGGCTCCTAGACAACACTTCAGCTCGATGCCTGCACGTGACGCAGCCACAAACGCTGTTTCTTGATTTATCAAATTTTGCCTCTTCTCTCGCATTCTTTTTACTTGGCTGTAGAAACCACTGCATTGCATCGCAGGTATTTCCAGGTAGACGACGAGATGATTTTAGGCGTGGAACGTTTCCTAAATACACTCCTGGAAATGGAAAAAAGAACACATTGACACCGGTGTGTCAGACCCACCATACTTGCTCCGGACACTGCGAGAGGGCTGTACAAGCAATGATCACACGCACGGCACAGCGGACACACCAGGAACCGCGGTGTTGGCCGTCGAATGGCGCTAGCTGCGCAGCATTTGTGCACCGCCGCCGTCAGTGTCAGCCAGTTTGCCGTGGCATACGGAGCTCCATCGCAGTCTTTAACACTGGTAGCATGCCGCGACAGCGTGGACGTGAACCGTATGTGCAGTTGACGGACTTTGAGCGAGGGCGTATAGTGGGCATGCGGGAGGCCGGGTGGACGTACCGCCGAATTGCTCAACACGTGGGGCGTGAGGTCTCCACAGTACATCGATGTTGTCGCCAGTGGTCGGCGGAAGGTGCACGTGCCCGTCGACCTGGGACCGGACCGCAGCGACGCACGGATGCACGCCAAGACCGTAGGATCCTACGCAGTGCCGTAGGGGACCGCACCGCCACTTCCCAGCAAATTAGGGACACTGTTGCTCCTGGGGTATCGGCGAGGACCATTCGCAACCGTCTCCATGAAGCTGGGCTACGGTCCCGCACACCGTTAGGCCGTCTTCCGCTCACGCCCCAACATCGTGCAGCCCGCCTCCAGTGGTGTCGCGACAGGCGTGAATGGAGGGACGAATGGAGACGTGTCGTCTTCAGCGATGAGAGTCGCTTCTGCCTTGGTGCCAATGATGGTCGTATGCGTGTTTGGCGCCGTGCAGGTGAGCGCCACAATCAGGACTGCATACGACCGAGGCACACAGGGCCAACACCCGGCATCATGGTGTGGGGAGCGATCTCCTACACTGGCCGTACACCACTGGTGATCGTCGAGGGGACACTGAATAGTGCACGGTACATCCAAACCGTCATTGAACCCATCGTTCTACCATTCCTAGACCGGCAAGGGAACTTGCTGTTTCAACAGGACAATGCACGTCCGCATGTATCCCGTGCCACCCAACGTGCTCTAGAAGGTGTAAGTCAACTACCCTGGCCAGCAAGATCTCCGGATCTGTCCCCCATTGAGCATGTTTTGGACTGGATGAAGCGTCGTCTCACGCGGTCTGCACGTCCAGCACGAACGCTGGTCCAACTGAGGCGCCAGGTGGAAATGGCATGGCAAGCCGTTCCACAGGACTACATCCAGCATCTCTACGATCGTCTCCATTGGAGAATAGCAGCCTGCATTGCTGCGAAAGGTGGATATACACTGTACTAGTGCCGACATTGTGCATGCTCTGTTGCCTGTGTCTATGTGCCTGTGGTTCTGTCAGTGTGATCATGTGATGTATCTGACCCCAGGAATGTGTCAATAAAGTTTCCCCTTCCTGGGACAATGAATTCACGGTGTTCTTATTTCAATTTCCAGGAGTGTAGCTAAAATGAAAACTTCTAGAACCAATGACTCTGCCAAGTCACTTGTCATTGGGAAAAACGTAGTCGTACCGAAGTGTGAATGTGTAAAGAAGGGAGAATACTATCACCAAGGTTCATGGTTGCACGTGATTGTCCTCATAATGATTGCTGTTGTATTTTCAATTTCTAATGAAACGTAGTGATTATCTAGGGCAATTTTTAGCAAGAGAAATATAAATTACATTGCCATTTTAGCAGGTGATATGAAGCCTTCAGTAGTGTGTATTTTCTTCTTGTTTCATTCTAACATTATGATTGTGTATTTGACATATTGGTGTATGAAGAGTCACATGAGGTATGCACCAGCATTATCATCATAAAACTACACAGCTACACTGATGCATCAGTCTGCTATCTATTAAACTTTGTGGAGATATTAATGACATCACAAACATCAACTGACTAGACTATGATTACATTTGGATTGCTTGGTTGATTTGGGGAGGCGACCATACAGCGAGGTCACTGATCCCGTAGTGTTAGGGAAGGCTGGGAAAGGAAATCGGCCGTGCCCTTTCAAAGGAACCATCCCAGCATTTGCCTAAAGTGATTTAGAGAAATCATAGAAAACTAAATTAGGATGGCCGGACGCGGGTTTGAACCGTCGTCCTCGCGAATGCGAGTCCAGTGTGCTAACCACTGCGTCACCTCGTTCGATTTACATTTGGAACTGATGGCTTTATCGTCCTCAGTGTTTGTGACACCCACAGGAACGAATATACTATTCATTGCGGCATGGAAACAAACAGCTTCCGGATCGCATCTTTAAGAAGTTCTTGCATACCTAAAACTCATACTGCGTAAGTTAACAAAGATTGCTGTTTGGAGACCAGTATGAAAGCATATACCTTCCATCGCATCCCAAATATACTTCATGGGTGACAAGCCACGGAACTGCGCAATCTGTCAAGGATTTTTACATTCCTCAAGGCGTCTGTATAGCGAACTGCAGAGCGGTGCCTTCCACTATGTTTCTGGATGGCCGAGCGGTTCTAGGCGCTATTGTCTCGAACCGAGCGACCGCTACGGTCGCAGGTTCGAATCCTGCCTCGGGCATGGATGTCTGTGATGTACTTAGGTTAGTTAGGTTTAATTAGTTCTAAGTTCTAGGCGACTGATGACCTCAGAAGTTAAGTCGCATAATGCTCAGAACCATTTGAACCATTTTTTTGGTTCTGGAATATGCCATCTGTTACATCTACATCTACATGGATACTCTGCAAATCACATTTAAGTGCCCGCCAGAGGGTTCATCGAACCACCTTTACAGTTCTCTATTATTCCAATCTCGTATAGCGCGCGGTAAGAACCATCTCTTATATCTTTCCGTACGAGCTCTGATTTCCCTCATTTTATCGTGGTGATTGTTCCTTCCTATGTAGGTCGGTGTCAACAAAATATTTTCGCATTCGGAGGAGAAAGTTGGTGATTGGAATTTCGTGAGAAGATTCGTCGCAACGAAAAACGCCTTTCTTTTTTAATGATGTCCAGCGCAAATCCTATATTATTTCAGTGACGCTCTCTCCCATATTTCGCGATAATACAAAGCGTATTGCCCTTCTTTGAACTTTTTTGATGTACTCCGGCAGTACTATATGGTCAGGAACCCACACCGCGCAGCAGTATTCTAAAAGAGGACGGACAAGCAAAGTGTAGGCAGTCTCCTTAGTAGGTCTGTTACATTTTCTAAGTGTCCTGCCAATAAAACGCAGTCTTTGGTTAGCCTTCCCCACAACATTTTCTATGCGTTCCTTCCAATTTAAATTGTTCGTAATTGTAATACCTAGGTATTTAGTTGAATTTACGGCCTTTGGATTTGACTGATTTATGGTGTAACCGAAGTTTAACGAATTCCTTTTAGCAATGATGTGGATGACCTCACACTTTTCGTTACTTAGGGTCTACTGCCACTTTTTGCACCATTCAGGTATCTTTTATAAATCGTTTTGCAGCTTGTTTCGATCTTCTGATTTTATTAGTCGATAAACGACAGCGTCATCTGCAAACAACCGAAGACGGCTGCTCAGATTGTCTCCCAAATCGCTTATATAAATAAGGAGCAGCAAAGGGCCTATAACACTGCCTTGGGGAACGCCAGAGATCACTTCTGTTTCACTCGATGACTTTCCGTCAATTACTACGAACTGCGACCTCTCTGACAGGAAATCACAAATCCAGTCACATAACTGAGACGATATTCCACAAGCACACAATTTCGCTAAGAGCCGCTAGTGTGGTGCTGTGTCAAAAGCCTTCCGGAACTGATCTGAAATCCCTTGTCAATAACACTCAACACCTCAAGGGAATGAAGAACCAGTTGTGTTTCACAAGAACGATGTTTTCTAAACAGATGTTGACTGTGTGTCAATAGACCGTTTCTTCGAGGTAATTCATAATGTTCAAACACAATATATGTTGCAAAATCCTGCTGCATGTCGACGTTAATGATATGGGACTGTAATTTAGTAGATTACTCCTACTATCTTTCTTGAACATTGGTGTCACCTGTGCAACTTTCCAGTCTTTGGGTACGGATCTTTCGTCGAACGAATGGTTGTATATAATTGTTAAATATGGAGCTAATGCACCAGAATTCTCTGAAAGGAATCTATTTGGTATACAGTCTGGACCAGTAGACTTGTTTTTATTAAGTGAGTTAAGTTGTTTCACTACTCCGAGGATATTTACTTCTATGTTACTCATGTTGGCAGCTATTCTTGATTCGAATTCTGGAATATTTACTTCGTCTTCTTTTGTGAAGGCATTTCGGAAGGCTGTGTTTAGTAACTCTGCTTTGGCAGCACTGTCTTCGATAGTATCTCCATTGCTGTTGCGCAGAGAAGGCATTGATTTGTTCTTGCCGCTAACATACTTCACATACGACCAGAAACTCTTTGGGTTTTCTTACAGGTTTCGAGGAATAGTTCCGTTGTGGAAACTATTATAAGCATCTCGCATTGAAGTCCGCGCTAAATTTCGAGCTTCTGACAAAGATCGCCAATCTAGGAGATTTTGCGTCTTCTTAAATTTGGCATGTTTGTTTCGTTGTTTCTGCAACAGTGTTCTGAAGCGTTTTGTGTACCAACGAGGATCAGATTTGTCATTTGTTAATTTAGATGGTATAAATCTCTCAATTTCTGCCGATATTATTGCTTTAAATTCAAGCCATATCTGGTCTACACTTATTGATTTCGAAGGAGTGGAGATTGTCTCTTAGGAAGGGGTCAAGTGAATTTTTATCTGCTTTTTGAATACGTTCATTTTTCGTTTATTTTGGAACATTTGGGTGTTACAATATGCAGCCTATCTACGACAACCCTGTGTTCGCTAATCCCTGTATACTTTTTGATGCTCGTTATTAACTTAGGATTGTTTGTTGCTAAGCGGTCAAGTGTGTTTTCACAACCGTTTACTATTCGCGTGATCTCATGAACTAACTGCTCGAAATAATTTTCAGAGAATGCGTTTAGCACAATTTAGGGTGATGTTTTATGCGTACCTCCGGAATTAAACATGTATTTTCTCTACTTGCAGCATCGTTCCCAGAGTGTATCGGGGTCCTTTGGTTTGGAGCCGAGTGGAGGGTCTCAACCAGAGGCTTCGTCGACTCTGTGACGGTCTTGGCTGCAGATTTCTAGACTTACGCTATTGGGTGGGGAATTGTAGGACACCCCTAGATAGCTCAGGGGTGCACTACACAAAGGAAGCGGCTACTAGAGTATCAGAGTACTTGTGGCGTGCACATGGGGTTTTTTAGGCTAGGCAGTAGTGCGAGGTGTCCTGATGAACACTCACCAGTCGACGTGCAGGCGGGGAAATCAGGACGCGTTCAGTGTAAAGACACTTCAGCTATCAAGATATTAGCAGTAACTTTTCAGAGTGTTCGGAATAAAGTTCCTGAATTTACTGCCCTCCAGGAAGCGTGTGGCGCGCAAATTATTCTCGGGACTGAGACCTGGCTGAACCCTGAGATAGGAAGTTCTTAAATATTACGTGAGGGTTGGAACGTGTATCAGAAAGACAGATTAGACACCGTAGGAGGTGGTGTCTTCATTGCAGTTGACAAAAATATTGTGTCTACTGAGGTGATTTTGAAGTTATCTGGACGCGTTTAACAGGGCTAGGGGAAATAAAGTTAATTGTGGGGTGTTATTACCGGCCACCAGGTTCCACCGTGACAGTTCTAGAATCATTCAAAGGGAGTCTACATTCTGTACCGCAGAAGTACCCGGATCATGCTATATTGGTCGGAGGCGACTTCAACCTACCTAGTATAGACTGGGATGTCTATGGATTCATTAGACAAGCCGTCGTGTGAATTACTTTTGAACACATGATCCGAAAACTGTCTTGAGCAGCTAAATCGACAGCCAACGCGTAATGGAAATATTTTAGATCTGGTAGCCACGAGAAGACCAGACCTCATCGACGGTGTCAGTGTTGAGACAGGGATTAGTGACCATGATGTTGTCATTACGACTATGGTTACGGAAGTTAAAAAGTCGGTCAAGAAGGTTAGGAGAGTATTCTTACTAGAAAGAGCAGATAAGCAGTTGTTAGCAACCCACTTAGTAAATGAATCGACTTCATTTACTTCCGGTACGATGGACGTGGAAGAATTATGGGCAAATTTTAAACACATTGTAAATCACTCATTGGACAAGTATGTGCCAAAAAAGTAGGTTACGGACGGAAAAGGCCCACCGTGGTTTAACAGCGCAATTCGGAGAATGCTCAGGAAGCAAAGGCAGTTGCACTCGCGGTACATGAAAGATCAGGAGAATGAGGACAGGCAAAAGTTAGTAGAGATTCGTGCAGCTGTAAAAAGAGCGATGCGCGAAGCATTCAACCACTGCCACCGTCATACCTTAGCAAAAGATCTTGCCGAAAACCCAAGGAAATTCTGGTCTTACGTAAAATCGGTAAGCGGGTCGAAGGCTTCCATCCAGTCACTCACTGATCAGTCTGGCCTGGCAACGGAAGACAGCAAAACGAAAGCTGAAATTTTAAATTTAGCATTTGAGAAATGATTCACGCAGGAGGATCGTACAAACATACCGCCATTTGAGTCTTGTACAGATTCCCGTATGGAGGACATAGTGATAGACATCCCTGGGATTGTGAAGCAGCTGAATGGGTTGAAAATAAATAAATCGCCAGGTCCTGATGGAATTCCAATTTGGTTTTACAGAGAGTACTCTACTGCATTGGCTCCTTACTTAGCTTGTATTTATCGCGAATCTCTTGCCCAACGTAAAGTCCCGAGCGACTGGAAAAAAAGCGCAGGTGACGCCCGTATATAAGAAGGGTAGAAGGATGGATCCTCAAAATTACAGACCAATATCCTTAACATCGGTTTGTTGCACGATTCTCGAACATATTCTCAGTTCGAATATAATGAATTTCCTTGAGACAGAGACGTTGCTGTCCATGCATCAGCACGGCTTTAGAAAGCATTGCTCCTGCGAAACGCAGCTCGCCCTTTTTTCACATGATATCTTGCGAACCATGGATGAAGGGTATCAGACGGATGCCATATTCCTTGACTTCCGGAAAGCGTTTGACTCGGTGCCCCACTGCCGACTCCTAACTAAGGTACGAGCATATGGGACTGGTTCCCAAGTATGCGAGTGGCTCGAAAACTTCTTAATAGAACCCAGTACGTTGTCCACAATGGTGAGTGTTCATCGGAGGTGAGGGTATCATCTGGAGTGCCCCAGGGAAGTGTGGTAGGTCCGCTGTTGTTTTTTATCTACATAAATTATCTTTTGGATAGGGTGGATAGCAATGTGCGGCTGTTTGCTGATGATGCTGTGGTGTACGGGAAGGTGTCGTCGTTGAGTGACTGTAGGAGGATACAAGATGACTTGGACAGGATTTGTGTTTGGTGTAAAGAATGGCAGCTAACTCTAAATATAGATAAATGTAAATTAATGCAGATGAATAGGAAAAAGAATCCTATAATGTTTGAATACTCCATTAGTAGTGTAGCGCTTGACACAGTCACGTCGATTAAATATTTGGGCGTAACATTGCAGAGCGATATGAAGTGGGAGAAGCATGTAATGGCAGTTGTGGGGAAGGCGGAGAGTCGTCTTCGGTTCAATGGTAGAATTTTGGGAAGATGTGGTTCATCTGTAAAGGAGACCGCTTATAAAACACTAATACGACCTAATCTTGAGTGCTGCTCGAGCTTTTGGGATCCCTATCAGGTAGGATTAAGGGAAGACATAGAAGCAATTCAGAGGCGGGCTGCTAGATTTGTTACTGGTAGGTTTGATCATCACGCGAGTGTTACGGAAATGCTTCAGGAACTCGGATGGGAGTCTCTAGAGGAAAGGAGGGGTTCTTTTCGTGCATCGCTACTGAGGAAATTTAGAGAACCAGCATTTGAGGCTGACTGCAGTACAATTTTACTGCCGCCAACTTACATTTCGCGGAAAACCCACAAAGATAAGATAAGAGAGATTAGGGCTCGTACAGAGGCATATAGGCAGTCATTTTTCCCTCGTTCTGTTTGGGAGTGGAACAGGAGAGAAGATGCTAGTTGTGGTACGAGGTACCCTCCGCCACGCACCGTATGGTGGATTGCGGAGTATGTATGTAGATGTAGATATTAAAGGAACATTCTTTCGTTACTGTAACTCGCTATAAAGTTCAAATATCTTCCTTACTTTACAGTTATTGAAAAAGTTACTGAAAATTATTTCGTTATCAACACTGATATTACAGTATGCACTGTTTGTTCAACATCAAAATTTTGCAGTTGATTTTTGTTAACAGTAAAACACCAATAAGTACCACCACTAACACGAGAACATGAGACTATTATCAGAGAAAAAGATGTTTTTACTATAATGTTTGCCAGACCAGAACCAAGGAAAGCAAGATTTCTTTTATGTTAAGAAGGTAAATTATCTTTTTGCACTGTTAATAATCTATCATCCGCAGCCCGCGTCCACCTGAAAAACACATCATAAAATCTGCTGCTCTGCCCTGCAATTCCGAAAGCTGAAAGAAATAATTTTACTTCACTATTACCTGCCCGCTTCTTTGCGGTATGATTGGTTTCATTTAAGGGGCTCCGGAACGCCCTATACTTGCAATGTTAAAATAACGCTTATAAATTACATCTTTCCCCACAAAGCATTTGAGGTAGGAAGTTGAACTTTTTACAGATTATTTATTGGAATATGGGCTACAACTTAACACAGGGATTTTTCAACATTTTAGTTCAGTTATTAAAGATGATTTTTTTTTCAATTGTAATGAAAATTCACAACATTTGTTTGCAATTTTTTATTTATATATTCAAAAATATACAGTTTTTTGGAAAAAGGCTGTGTTAAATTATGCAGACGGTACTGTGTAACATTTACTGAAAGTTTGAAACAAATATGTTTGGAAGATCCTTAGAAAACATGTAATTAGTATGAGAAAATAAAAGTTTTGGGAATCGAGCGACAAAGATTGGATTAACTTTTTAGTGCATTCCAGGTCCATAGGATGGATTATCTTCATCCTCTGCAAACTCCTCCTCCAGCTTCCTCTTGTTCCTCCTCCTGTTTACTCTTGCTTGTATTTCTAGACTCTTTACAGCCCTGTCTGCAGCCCGAAGGCGTTCCTTGTCTAAAGCAAGCATCGCTCGTACCATGTTAGAACCTATCTTCATTCCCATATTTCTAAATACCTTGCACCTTGCAATGTTGCCATCATTGAAAAT
Source organism: Schistocerca nitens (assembly GCF_023898315.1). Lineage (NCBI taxonomy): Eukaryota > Metazoa > Arthropoda > Insecta > Orthoptera > Acrididae > Schistocerca > Schistocerca nitens. The sequence goes on along the minus strand of NC_064618.1, from coordinate 742,018,336 downwards.
CGCAACAGCATCATACACACCAAAGTGAAGTGTTTCTATTCCAACAAATACAGTCTTGGGGATTCTCGACCATATGACACTATTTACACTTTCATTGGGGTTTTGAGTTTTTCCGTGAATACACTTTTTCAACAGTTCAGGTGCTGCTAAGTCTCTGAAAATAGGTTTTATCACCTCCATTATTGCATAATATTGCATAATAACACCATTTGACAGCAGTTTAACAGCGCCACAGTGGATCACGCCCATGTAGAACACATTTCAAAAAAAATTTAAAAATAGTTGTAGTCTTCGGAATTGAATAAATTATATATCTATTAAAAGGTAATAGTCTGCAGATTCAGAAAACGCAAAAAAGTACAAATTGAACTTTTCATGATTTTGAGCCTTTCCGGAGCCCCTTAATGGAGTTTGAATGCGCCGGGGCAGCGGCTCGTTCGTTCGTAGCGCAGCTCTGCACCAAGAATAATATTTAAATAGCTGAAAACGTCTTAAAAAGATGGTATAAAATACCAGGCAAGCTTATTACAAATCATAATGCAAGTTTTCACTAAGTAACTCTATTCAAAAACATTTAGACAGATTAAATTATTACACACCTTTACAAATCAGTACCTAATGGCGTACGTCTCTCCATCTTGACAAAAGAATGCTACGCAAGCATACAATATAACGTCACAGGCTCTTCCTACTCACGTAACTCCAAGAAGACAAATGGCTCTGAGCACTATGGGACTTAACATCTGTGGACATCAGTCCCCTAGAACTTAGAACTACTTAAACCTAACTAACCTAAGGACATCACACACATCCATGCCCGAGGCAGGATTCGAACCTGCGACCGTAGCGGTCACGCGGTTCCAGAATTAAGCGCCTAGAACCGCACGGCCACACCGGCCGGCTTCCAAGAAGACGACAGAGAAATTAATGCTCGGTCACTACTATTTATACTAGTTGTGACATATTCTCATCTTTGTTTGATATTTAATAATTATCGTCTGTGGCGGTTTCAGTACTCGCCGACACAGATATTATATTTAAAAAATCGGTACGTAATTCTATACAAGTATAAAACATGACACATAATGCTTTCTCTTTATTACATAAAGTTCACACAATCGTTGTCCACGCGGTTACAATCATCCAGTTCAATTATTCTTTTCTCCTTTTTTACCACATATAATATGTGTTTTGCTAAGAGATTTTACATGACCTCGGCCCACATTAACTCACAGGAACTATCTACTTCAATTTCGCGACAAGATAAACTACTTCCAACAGCAACAAACATGTCACCGTCAACCGTGTATAGCCTATCAGTTCGAAACACCGTTAGGTTCTTCGTAAAAATTTCGGATGAGCTTATCTTCGGCTTTAGCCTGATTTCAGCACCTATAACGATTTGAGCATCAGTGCTTTCTATTAGCTCTTGGAGCTCTGGTACTTTCCCAGCACAGATACGACAATTTACAACAGTTATACCGATGGCACCTGCATCTACATTCTTCCCATGTTCCGCCTGCATCCTTTGTGACTGAAACCCTTCTTGTGTTTTCCCGAGACCCCCTAACCTAAAAAACCTCCCAGTCCACGCCACACAGCCCCTGCTATCCGTGTAGCCGCCTCCTGCGTATAGTGGACACCCGACGTACTCATCGTAACCGAAACCCAACCACCTTTTGGCGCAAGTCGAGGAATCTGCAGCCTACATGGTCTCAGAACCATCTGAGCCCCTGATTCAGACCCTCCACTCGGCTCTGTACGAGAGGTCCGCAATCGGTCCTGTCGACTATGCTGCAAATGGTCAGCTCTGCTTTCATCTTGTAAGCAAGACTGGCAGCCATTACAACTTCTGTTAGCTGCTCGAAACCAGTAAGAATCTCTTCTGATTCAAGTGACCCACATCATTGGTATCGACACGAGCAACCACCTGCAGTTGGCTACACCCTGTGGTCTTCATTGCATCTGGGAGGACCCATTCCACATGTGGAGTGACTCCACCCAGTATGCACACGGAGCCATGTCCATAAGGGGCCCCACAACATGCCTAACGTTGGAGCTCCCAACTATAAATAATCCCCCCTCTGTGATTGTCCGGATCTTGCAGGCTGAGAGGTTTCCTCTCAAACAGGACAGGCGACAACAACTGGCTCAGCGATAGTGTCAGCCACAGACAGCACCTGGAACCTGTTTGTCAGACAAACTGGGGAGGCCTTACGCACAGCCACCTGGCAAGTCTTTCGCCGCCTGCTGCGTCCTGGGGCGATCCCCCCACTCGATCACAGGTGAGGGGTCACCTTAGTGCGAGCAGTGACTGGGCTGGCCACCGGTGAGGACCGATCGGAGGACTTGGACGTGCTGGACGTCCATTGGATCCCCACGGCCGGTCCACAACAGTGGTGCCCATCTACTGCAGCTTCGCCCGCATCTCGTGGGCGTGCGGTAGCGTTCTCGCTTCCCACGCCCGGGTTCCCGGGTTCGATTCCCGGCGGGGTCAGGGATTTTCTCTGCCTCGTGATGGCTGGGTGTTGTGTAATGTCCTTAGGTTAGTTAGGTTTAAGTAGTTCTAAGTTCTAGGGGACTGATGACCATTGATGTTAAGTCCCATAGTGCTCAGAGCCTACTGCAGCTTCAAGCTGTGTAACCGAAGCTCTGGTCATGAAGGCTACAGTGATATGTTTCATCATTCTTGTCAAATACTGGTGAACATTCAGCCACCCTACAGCAATTACAGAATGCGTCTGATGTTATATGCAGTAGTTCTGCACCCCGTACACCAGAAGCTGGAGAGCTATGGTGCCGTGGTGCCGATCTGGTCGCTAAAGGAAGACTCTATGCAGAATGCCATTCAGTGTCCCGGCTGACTCTGTCTCAACACAGTGCATGTTGGTAACGTATGGTGTCAGTGGTAAATGATCATGGAAACTCGAGATACAACCCAGCTTCCAGTTGTCTGTTCCCATCGGATTGTTGTGACACACTGACTGTGACCTCTGCCATCGTTTCATTGTTGTTAACCAACCATTCGTCAGAGCAAGTAGAACTGGCCTATAATCCCCATGCGATGCAGTTCTCTCTGCCACACTGCCAGTAATCCGACCATTCTCAAATCCAAAGATGGCTTTAGGCCTGCTGTAGTGTGATCTCAATCTAAAAACTTCAAGTAAGGTTAGACACAGCTAACAGCAACCGTATAGTTACGTCATTCTTCATCTGTTGATCTTTTTCTTAATTCAAGAAATACGGTCACACAAGGATGAAACTTTAATCATCAAATCCGACATTATTAGAAATACTGCACTATAAGCTCGGTAGTGTTCGGCTCAGATGTTTATGATGTAACACTTGGAATTTCCTTCAGCATATTACAATACGCCTCTACTTTTGGGTAAATTTTCCATCTGCAGCCCATTCTTGATAGCATCGTTTTCTAACAGTACTACCAATTTCAGTTCGTTGTACTTTGTAATCTTGTGTTTTTCTGTATACCCAGTATAGGGTAAATTCAGACAGGATAAATGCAGTGACGAGTCGAGACACCACCGCTGAGACTGAATGCGGACTGCTGGCATTATGGCCACGGGTCGTGGTAAAAAAAGAAAATATGTGGGGCTAAGATGAGTGAAAAATCATTGTTGCTATGATACGGACCCTAAATGGGGAAAACCACTGAGAGAAGCGACTTTCACAAGGGACACAGCGTTGTGGCCTTGGCCCCAGGAACGAGCCTTGTTCATATGCTCCTCTCATGAGCACTCACAGAAAGTGTTAAATATCGGTGAAACCATGAGTAGCCGTCAAGGTGTCGGACGTCCATGCCACGAGTCCTGCCCGTTCCGTTAAACAGGAAAGACGGAGATTTGTGCCCGTCCTTACGCGTACAATGCTGGTGCAGGAACAAGTGTTTTGAACACACCATTCAGCACACGTTGTTCGACCTGGGACTCCGCAGCTGATGACCCTATGCGTTCCCAAGTTCGGACAATAACGTCTTTAATCGCAATTCCAGAGGTCAGGAGATCATCAGTATTGTACTATAGATCAATGGATACCAGTTGCCCGGTTGAATGTGATCAGATATACGGTAATGCAGGCACTTGACTATTCCAAAACACACACTGCATTACATATGCAGCATGAGGTTAGTGTTATGATATGGGGGATATTCACATGGGCCTGCATGGAACCTGTGGATGTAATCACAGCCATAATTGACATCTCTGGACTACATGAGCATTACTGCAGACCACCTGCTTCCCTTCATTTCTAATGTCCTTCCTGCAGGTGAAGGCATCTTCCAGCAGGGTACCAGTCTGTGACAATGAACTCATGTTGAAGTCTTGGGCACAAAATTCACCTATTCTGAACCCAGTGCAAACTTCGCCCAGCAACTGAAAACATGTTAATAGTCATTTAAGATTATCATCATGTATCTTCTAAAATGTCAACGCCAATGATATTAAGTTATTTGTTAGAAGGTAAGGAGGGCAGTGAGTTACCTTCTTGCTGAATCTCTTACGAGGGAAAGAAACATTAACATAAAGGAGATGATTGGAAAGGGAGTGGTGAAGGCTAAGGACAGAAATAGGAATTTCGAATAGAGATTGAACCTCGCTCTTCCCGAACTCGAGCGCAATGTAACTACTGTGCCGTCTCTCAAGGCACTTAAATGACTTATTTATCAGGATGTCGTCTAGAATGTGGATCCATTGGAAAAACCGTAGCGGAGCCCGACGTTCCTCATATGTGGTAGAGCTGTTGCCATTTGAACGTTGTATCCAAGTTAACTACCACTTTCATACCACGTTTTTAGCTGTTGTAAGCAGAGCCGCCACTCTGCTAAAACATTATTATGAAATGTGGGAGATTTTAAGGGTTACCTGTGCTTGACGCAATGACTGGCAGCTGACTCCCAACACGAAAACAAAAGGAATTTAATCCGTGCAAGTTATTTGAGAATGCTGCCAGTGCCCGGGCACGACCGTCATATTTCTTGGAGTATCTGAATGAGTCCGTTTACGAGGAGAACGTAAATTCCAGATTGATTCTATTCTAAGAAAGTTTCACCAATGAAAGAGGATACTTATACGAAATCATTCCCCTTAATTATTTGAATACCGTGTGCCTGTCTGCAGCCCTTGTTACAATCGATTCATGGAACAGGGAGAAGAGGTTGAAATAAAAGCGACGTACTTCGTTAATAGGATGTTTAGTCAGCGGCTAAATGCTCAGGAAAACGTCGAACAGTTAGCAGACGGAAACAGTGCCACAAAGGCACCATGCATCAAGGGAATTTTCCGAGAACCCATGTTACAATTGACAGAAGAAACATTTAATAGTTTCAGTTTACGTCTCATGTAACGTCAACGATAATTCTAAAAATTCGGGCGTATTCAGAGAAGCAGCAACAATCTATCCTCTAGTGCAACGTCTCCGAAACAAATATTAATGCCGGAAAACCGTACAGTGGCTTGCGTAAGACAGACGTATATATATATATTATGTTTTATAATCGAGTAAATTTTCATTGCATTTAGTCCACCCAGCTGTTTGTTTTTGTGTCCTTGGACAATTTTGGGTGCAAGCTCCGCTAACACCGACCACCAACTCGTGATTTATGGGAGGTAGTTGACCTGCGAAATAATTCGCACTATATCCTGATCTGTCACCGATTGCTAATATAGTAATAGAGAAATAAGTAAACGCAAGTATTTATTAATGACATGTATTATACACTCCTGGAAATTGAAATAAGAACACCGTGAATTCATTGTCCCAGGAATGGGAAACTTTATTGACACATTCCTGGGGTCAGATACATCACATGATCACACTGACAGAACCACAGGCACATAGACACAGGCAACAGAGCATGCACAATGTCGGCACTAGTACAGTGTATATCCACCTTTCGCAGCAATGCAGGCTGCTATTCTCCCATGGAGACGATCGTAGAGATGCTGGATGTAGTCCTGTGGAACGGCTTGCCATGCCATTTCCACCTGGCGCCTCAGTTGGACCAGCGTTCGTGCTGGACGTGCAGACCGCGTGAGACGACGCTTCATCCAGTCCCAAACATGCTCAATGGGGGACAGATCCGGAGATCTTGCTGGCCAGGGTAGTTGACTTACACCTTCTAGAGCACGTTGGGTGGCACGGGATACATGCGGACGTGCATTGTCCTGTTGGAACAGCAAGTTCCCTTGCCGGTCTAGGAATGGTAGAACGATGGGTTCAATGACGGTTTGGATGTACCGTGCACTATTCAGTGTCCCCTCGACGATCACCAGTGGTGTACGGCCAGTGTAGGAGATCGCTCCCCACACCATGATGCCGGGTGTTGGCCCTGTGTGCCTCGGTCGTATGCAGTCCTGATTGTGGCGCTCACCTGCACGGCGCCAAACACGCATACGACCATCATTGGCACCAAGGCAGAAGCGACTCTCATCGCTGAAGACGACACGTCTCCATTCGTCCCTCCATTCACGCCTGTCGCGACACCACTGGAGGCGGGCTGCACGATGTTGGGGCGTGAGCGGAAGACGGCCTAACGGTGTGCGGGACCGTAGCCCAGCTTCATGGAGACGGTTGCGAATGGTCCTCGCCGATACCCCAGGAGCAACAGTGTCCCTAATTTGCTGGGAAGTGGCGGTGCGGTCCCCTACGGCACTGCGTAGGATCCTACGGTCTTGGCGTGCATCCGTGCGTCGCTGCGGTCCGGTCCCAGGTCGACGGGCACGTGCACCTTCCGCCGACCACTGGCGACAACATCGATGTACTGTGGAGACCTCACGCCCCACGTGTTGAGCAGTTCGGCGGTACATCCACCCGGCCTCCCGCATGCCCACTATACGCCCTCGCTCAAAGTCCGTCAACTGCACATACGGTTCACGTCCACGCTGTCGCGGCATGATACCAGTGTTAAAGACTGCGATGGAGCTCCGTATGCCGCGGCAAACTGGCTGACACTGACGGCGGCGGTGCACAAATGCTGCGCAGCTAGCGCCATTCGACGGCCAACACCGCGGTTCCTGGTGTGTCCGCTGTGCCGTGCGTGTGATCATTGCTTGTACAGCCCTCTCGCAGTGTCCGGAGCAAGTATGGTGGGTCTGACACACCGGTGTCAATGTGTTCTTTTTTCCATTTCCAGGAGTGTAGTTTGAATAGTGATAACAGATATTAGTCTCACTGTAAAAACATTCGATATCATTTTATACAATATGGTTAAATGCAAAACGTATATGAAGGGCAGATCTAGTCTTTGTCAGTTTAATTTTATTTTTTAAATTTTTTTATTTTACAAAACTTCTTGGAAGACAATGTTAGCAATTGTAATGTGATCATCGTTTACTTTTTGGTTGTATGTATTTATAGCACAAACATGAATATCACTGTATGTGCGAATTTGTGTAAAAGCCATATATAACTACTGCCCATGCGAAAAACAGTTTTTGGTAAATACAATCCTGCACTTTGAAGCGCCTGACCTCGTGCTTTATTAATAGTCATAGCGGAAGCTACTTTTATTGAGAACTGTTTTATCATTTGGTAGGGCGTGACCCGATCAGGTGTGAGGTTAGTGGCGTGTATGAGCACGGTATCGACGTCTATGAATTAAGCAGTGATGTACTCGACTAAGAGTTAAGACGAATACTGCACAATTAGTTAATCCCTGATTGACGTTAATATTTATAATTAACATAATAGTAGCTTTTTCTTTATAAGCAATTGATGTAGTGCTAAACCGGACGGAATTAAAAAGTTCAAGAATTCTGTGGGATACAACTGAACATCATTAGTCATCAAGTTGGACAGAATCAGAACTGTGGTAAAACTTTGATTCTACAGGTAACAAACTGTAAATGACTTATTCATTAACTGTTACACAGTCTTCATTCTTTGGACATGGAATCACCGTTGAATAGGACTACGAAACATTTTGCTCATTGAATAAGGTGGTAATAAAATTACCGTAACTACAGTAACTTACCTGTGGTGATTAACATCACATTTCACACAACGCTCACTTAAAGAAAATAAACTGCTCCAACCGCTGTTGGTCATAATAATAAAATTAGGTTGTCGGCAGATGGCGCCTTCTAAATTGCTTACGACGACCTGTTTGAACGGAATCGCATGGTAGACTACGCTTGTGCAAATAATCTAAACAACTGCAAAAGCTGTCGTGCCTATTAATTAAACAGATTCTCAATAGATTGTATATTCTACGTTGACTTACAAAAATCCTTTCAAAATTAAGATTTCTAATCGAAAACAATAACATTAAACTATTTGTATATTTTTCGTCATTGGTGGTGAACGAAATCTTGAAAATGATGTCTCAGTCATTAATTTTGGTTAAGTAGTACGAGAGATATTGCCCGCCGACAAAGAAACACCTTTGAGAAATAATATACACGATTTCATGATCTTTGGGTAGAAGTCTGGTCCCGTGAACTTCCAAGAACTTGTCGAAACCGTGGGGTCCAAAGTCGCTACTGGTTAGAACTTGAAAGGTGAATTAACACACATTTAATACCGTGGTGATTTGTGGAGTTTGGACTATGTTAAGCTGCTGGTGGTCATAATGTTTTGGCTCATCAGGGAAGGCTGCCTGAAGCGAAGATGTCTGTCCTAGTATTCTAGCGGCTTCAAAGTGAGCATGAGGTTGGAGTAGGTCGTCACGATAGAGACATGAAGCCGTGGGCACACGAACCGTGCTTTCGAACGTCAACGCTATGCGTGCCGGGTTCAACGTGCTGCTGAACGCTCAGGAACGATGACACTTGCGCATACGGTTTGTGTGCCTTAAGTGGCACACGCGATCGCAGCTGTCTCCAGCGGCAGTTGTCAGTTGTAACTGGTTCTCAAATCACATTGTTTACGAAACGGAAGGACACAAAATTACTACAAAGTATGATAGCTCTACTGAAACGTACACTTCCTCCCTTGTCTATATCCTAGTGATAGTATTCTACCTGTAGTATTCATAAATGAAAATTTCAATATTCATGTACATAGTATGAGGCAAAAAATGAAAATAATATGGCCAGCAACTAAGGACATCGGCTCAAGAAAGTTCCATTAAAAATAGCGGGATGCAAATTTACAATAGGTCTCCACGTAAGATAAAAATTATTTCATGATTCTCACTTTTTAGCAAAATACTAAAGTTTATCTTACTTGATCACTGTTACTATTCAGTAGCAGAATCTTTACATCATGTAAAACTCAAAATTTGAAACAAAAAAGTACAGACTATCTTACTACAAGTAGCGCAAGATCTCTTGCAGACAGAGCCAATAGAACAAACTCACTCCACAGGAAGAGAGCATTTATATTTACATAGAACCGACTGTCATTGAATATTTCTCTATGAGAGTAATATGAAAGTATCAGAGCCTATTTAAAAGACGTGAAGGTTAGTAAGAGCAAAACAAAAAATGGAACCCAATAGGACACGAACCTGTAACATATTAGGTGATACAGCATTAACCAGCATCGCTATTCATTACGCTACACCGTCCACTAGTAGTTTACGCTCGTACTTTAAATCTTATCACACCCTGAAACCTAAGGCTTTAATCGTAAATACATTAATAACTGGCATTTAAGTATAACAAATTGTACCAGGAGCAATGCGTTTTTGATGGATCCTGGATACTCCATTGCCCTGATACGGCATGCTTTCGTACTACTTAAGTGTCAGTAATTATTTAACCAACAATATATTTCCCGTCATTTTATTACAACATATCGTACAGCAACAACGGGTTTTAAAGACATCCGCAATTTGCTGGTGCTTAGGAACGGTATATACTGTATGTGCCGTTCGTAAGTACCATAAAATATATATATAACACAGTGTGGTCCATTGAACGTGACCGGACCAAATATCTCACGAAATAAGCGTCAAACGAAAAAATTAAAAAGAACGAAACTTGTCTAGCTTGAAGGGGGAAACCAGCTGGCGCTATGGTTGGCCCGCTAGATGGCGCTGCCATAGGTAAAACGGATATCAACTGCGTTTTTTTAAATAGGAACCCCCATTTTTATTACATATTCGTGTAGTACGTAAAGAAATATGAATGTTTTAGTTGGACCACATCATTCGCTTTGTGATAGATGGCGCTGTAATAGTCACAAACATATGGCTCACAATTTTAGACGAACAGTTGGTAACAGGTAGGTTTTTTAAATTAAAATACAGAACGTAGGTACGTTTGAACATTTTATTTCGGTTGTTCCAATGTGATACACGTACCTTTGTGAACTTATCATTTTTGAGAATGCAAGCTGTTACAGCGTGATTACCTGTAAATACCACATTAATCCAATAAATGCTCATAATGATGTCCGTCAACCTCAATGCATTTGGCAATACGTGTAACGACATTCCTCTCAACAGCGAGTAGTTCGCCTTCCGTAATGTTCGCAAATGCGTTGACAATGCGCTGACGCATATTGTCAGATGTTGTCGGTGGATCACGATAGCAAATATCTTTCAACTTTCCCCACAGGAAGAAATCCGGGGACGTCAGATCAGGTGAATGTGCGGGCCATGGTATGGTGCTTCGACGACCAATCCACCTGTCATGAAATATGCTATTCAATACCGCTTCAACCGCAAGCGAGCTATGTTCCGGACATGCATCATGTTGGAAGTACATCACCATTCTGTCATGCAGTGAAACATCTTGTAGTAACATCGGTAGAACATTACGTAGGAAATCAGCATACATTGCACCATTTAGATTGCCGTCGATAAAATGGGGACCAGTTATCCTTCTTCCCATAATGCCGCAACATACATTAACCCGCCAAGTTCGCTGATGTTCCACTTGTCGCAGCCATCGTGGATTTTCCGTCGCCCAATAGTGCATATTATGCCGGTTTACGTTACCACTGTTAGTGAATGACGCTACATCGCTAAATAGAACGCGTGCAAAAAATCTGTCATCGTCCCGTAATTTGTCTTGTGCCCAGTGGCAGAACTGTACAAGATGTTCAAAGTCGTCGCCATGCAATTCCTGGTGCATAAAAATATGGTACGGGTACAATCGATGTTGATGTAGCATTCGCAACACCGACGTTTTTGGATTCCCGATTCTCGCGGAATTTTTCTGCTACTGATGTGCGGATTAGCCACGACAGCAGCTAGAACACCTACTTGGGCATCATCATTTGTTGCAGGTCGTGGTTGACGTTTCACACGTGGCTGAACACTTCCTGTTTCCTTAAATAACGTAACTATACGGCTAACAGTCCGGACACTTGGATGATATCGTCCGGGATACCGAGCAGCATACATAGCACACGCCCGTTGGGCATTTTGATCACAATAGCCACGCATCAACACGATATCGACCTTTTCCGCAGTTGGTAAACGGTCCATTTTAACACGGGTAATGTATCATGAAGCAAATGCCGTCCGCACTGGCGGAATGTTACGTGATACCACGTACTTATACGTTTGTGACTATTACAGCGTCATCTATCACAAAGCGAAAAGAGGGGTCCAACTAAAACATTCATATTTCTTTACGTACTACACGAATATGTAATAAAAAATGGGGATTCCTATTTAAAAAAAAAACACAGTTGATATCCGTTTGACCTAAGGCAGCGCCATCTAGCGGGCCAACCATAGCACCATCTGGTTTCCCCTTCAAGCTAGACGGGTTTCGTTCTTTGTAGTTTTTTCGTTTGATGATTATTTCGTGAGATATTTGGCCCCGTCACTATCAATGGACCACCCTATATACATATATATGCTCTTCCTAAGCACCAGGAAATTGCGGATCTCTTGAAAACCCGCCATATGCATATATATGAAGACAATGAAATATCTCGAAAACTAGACATCGGATCAAACAAAAAAAAGTTGTATTTCCAATTTGTTTGTCTCGGAGAGGGACATCCAGCTATACCACAACGTGCGTGCGTGGCGGGGGGCAACTGTGAATTGTTCAATGTAAATCTCCGTCTTTTTATTGCTGATTACGATTCTTTGGAAAAATGTACATACGTTTTGCCTGAGCTTTTCCTTCGTTTCGCCAAATATGGCGCTGTAATCGGAGGAATAAAAATGGGTATACAACCGTAATACACGACATGGCACTCGATGGCCCTTGAATATTCAATGGCATATGCGATCCCACCTCCATGCTTCGAGGATAGGATTTCATAACTTCTAATTGGGAATCCCATTCTCAACGCTGTATTCCTCCGACATATCGAACAGGCGAATACTCGACGCACCTCTATGGCCGTGCAGCGAAGTACAACGTACTGCGACCGGAGCTCACGTTTCCTGCAACGTAGAACAGAGAGCACCACTAAATAAAATAATACTTGCACAGTGTTTATTGCCTGCACACTTACCTATTATTTGGATAACAGACGTGCAAATGGAGGATGGATATTGCAAAAACAGAAAAAAACTGAAATGATCCGTATTTACGGAGAATGTAGGAGAAATGTTGAGACTGCCTTGTATGCCGAGCGTTTTCCAGGGAAAGTCTCTCTCGTTCGTTCTTTTCCAAAGCTGTCAAAGCCTTTATGTCTGATAGCAGCGTACTGACCGGCAAAAGGAAATAAAGCAGACGTGTTACAGGAGAAGCTTATGGAATAGCTGTACTAGCAGCAATGCACCACAACCCACGGACAAGCGTTCGGCAGTAACACCGCGATTTCGGTACGTCTGTAGATGGTATTGTAACAATAGTGCATCATCATAAGTACCATCCATGCCACATGTCACTGCATTAAGAACTTTATGGCGCCGATTTCCACAACCGGGTAGTGTTTTGTGAATGAGGACGTCAACTAATGAAAACGACCCCCACGTTCTTCGTCGAGATACTATTTTCCGAAACATCTACATTCACAAATCGTGGTTGCGTTAACCGGCATAGCATCCATTGCGGGAGTGTAGAGTGTCCACACTAGTTATGGCAAATTAGCCAGAGAAGAGTGCGCGAGGCGTGACAGGAGTGAGTGGAGAGAGTGAGACCGACTGGGGATGTGAGCGGCGTGATGCGCGGAGAGAGAAGAAGCGGCTTTAACGGAGACTGTAATGGTCGAGTCGGTCATTGTTGTGGCTCTGTGGGCCTCTTCTACACATATGTGGGTTCGTTGCCTGGTGTTGGCCGCCGGCCGCGGTGGTCTAGCGGTTCTAGGCGCTCAGTCCGGAGCCGCGCGACTGCTACGGTCGCAGGTGCGAATCCTGCCTCGGGCATAGATGTGTGTGATGTCCTTAGGTTAGTTATGTTTAAGTAGTTCTAAGTTCTAGGGGACTGATGACCACAGATGTTAAGCCCCATAGTGCTCAGAGCCAATTGAACCATTTTTTTCGGCTGTTAAAATGGCGAAACGAACTGCTCCTTCCCCAGGCATAAGTTAATTGTTAACGCCGCGATCTCACCTTTAGGGCACATGTGGTGCCGATCTTTAAGCTGGCCTCTGCTTAATGGGTTTTTACATTTTGAGCCGGCCGAAGTGGCCGTGCGGTTACAGGCGCTGCAGTCTGGAACCGCAAGACCGCTACGGTCGCAGGTTCGAATCCTGCCTCGGGCATGGATGTTTGTGATGTCCTTAGGTTAGTTAGGTTTAACTAGTTCTAAGTTCTAGGGGACTAATGACCTCAGCAGTTGAGTCCCATAGTGCTCAGAGCCATTTGAACCATTTTGAAACAGTTATTACTCTGTTTTGTCTTTATCATGTGAGAGTGTTATGTTAATTCCGTCATTGCGGGATCCCGCAATGTTTAGTGTGGAAGTCTTGTCGTAAATATCTTCGACACATTTGATTAGGTCGGAAATAATTGATTGTTCCGGTCTGGAGCTTAAACTGCACATGAAGACCTGTGGGCTTTCATTGCTTGTTGTCACTTAAGGCTAACTGGCCCTCACCACATGTCTCGCAATGTCTATAAATGTTCATGTATGTGATCTGTTGCTACACTACTCGCCAATAAAATTGCTACACCACGAAGATGACGTGCTACAGACGCGAAATTTAACCGTCAGGAAGAAGATGCTGTGATATGCAAATGATTAGCTTTTCAGAGCATTCACACATGGTTGCCGCCGGTGGCGACACCTACAACGTGCTGACATGAGGAAAGTTTCCAACCGACTTCTTATACACAAACAGCAATTGACCGCCGTTGCCTGGTGAAATGTTGTTGTGATGCCTCGTGTAAGGAGGAGAAATGCGTACCATCACGTTTCCGACTTTGATAAAGGTCGGATTGTAGCCTATCGCCATTGCGGTTTATCATATCGCGCCATTGCTGCTCGCGTTGGTTGAGATACAATGACTGTTAGCATGATATGGAATCAGTGGGTTCAGGAGGGTAATACGGAACGCCGTGCTGGATCTCAGCGGTCTCGTATCACTAGCAGTCGAGATGACAGGCATCTTATCCGTCACAGGCAGGAGCGTCTGCGCCTGCGATGGTGTACTCAACGACGAACCTGGGTGCACGAATGGCAAAACGTCGTTTTATCAGATGAATCCAGGTTCTGTTTACAGCATCATGATGCTCGCATCCGTGTTTGGCGACATGGCGGTGAGTGCACATTGGAAGCGTGTATACGTCATCGCCATACAGGCGTATCACCCGGCGTGATGGAATGGTGTGCTATTGGTTACACGTCTCGGTCACCTCTTGTTCGCATTGACGGCACTTTGAGCAGTGGACGTTACACTTCAGATGTGTTACAACCCGTGGCTCTACCCTTCATTCGATCCCTGCGAAACCCTACATTTCAGCAGGATAATGCACGACCGCATGCTACATGTCCTGTAGGGTCCTTCCTGGATACAGAAAATGTTCAACTGCTGCCCTGGCCAGCACATTCTCCAGGTCTCTCACCAACTGAAAACGTCTGGTCAATGGTAGCCGAGCAACTGGCTCGTCACAAAACGCCAGTCACTACTCTTGATGAACTGTGTTATCGTGTTGAAGCTGCATGGGCAGTTGTACCTGTACACGCCATCCAAGCTCTGTTTGGCTCAATGCCCAGGCGTATCAAGGCCTTTATTACGGCCAGAGTTGGTTGTTCTGGGTACTGATTTCTCAGGATCTATGCACCCGAACTGTGTGAAAATGTAATAACATGTCAGATCTAGTATAATATATTTCTCCAATGAATACCCGTTTATCATTTGCATTTCTTCTTGGTGAAGCAATTTTAATGGCCAGTGGGTATTTATGTTTTAGAGAAGCGGAGTTTGGGTAGTGGAGGTGGCTGTTTGTAACATGTCCCGAAAGTCTGGGCGATGTCGGGGACCGTTATTAGCTATTGATTGGACTACCCACAAGCAAAGGTAGCCACGCGGTCTGAGGTGCGTTGTCACGGTCCGTGCGGCTCCCCACGTCGGAGGTTCGACTCCTCTCTCGAACATGGGTGTGTGTGTTGTCCATAGCGTAAGTTAGTTTAAGTTATATCAAGTAGTGTGTAGGCTTAGGGACCGATGACCTCAACAGTTTGGTCCCATAAGACCTTACTACAACTACTCAAATTTCGCAAGCAAAGTTTACTTATACCCATATTTTTCATGTTCTTGCTATGTGCTTTGCTAAGTTGAATAACTTGTTTCGACCAGTAACATTTTCCGTGATTTTCCTTAAGCAAAGGTCAAGAACACTTGTTAACGCAGGCGTAACCTCTCGGATAATTTTCCTTTAGTAATTGTTTCAAATCTAAGTATTGGTTTTGTGATTTGGTGTGAAACACACTTTAATCATCTATATTTGAGATCCGTATTGTGTCAATGCTTCTAACCATTGTTGGGGAAAGCTTAGTATTTTAACTACGTTCATTGTTGCATGTTCAATAAATGTATTTCAAAACTTGTTACCACAAATTATGTTCAATACCCCTTTGGTCTAATCCTTCCGATCCCTAGCCAACCAGGCACGGCAAGCCGTGTATCAAATGTATGGTATGGCACCATGGGGAACAAACCCATTCCACGTTGAATGGACGGAAATATCGCGCGTTTTTTGAACAGGAACTGCCGGTACTACTATAGTTTGTTGTTCTAGATGTTCGACAACGTATGTGGTTTCAGGAAGACGGTTGCCTAACGCACTACGCAACTGAAGCACGGGACGTATTAGACTGTGCTTACACTGATACCTATTAGTTGGCCCGCTAGGTCGCCATATTGGACATCACCTGATTTCTTTTTGTGGGGGATATTTGAAAGATGAAGTGTACCAGCAAGTGCCAACAGATCGTGAAGACAGTATCTACAGCATCAGAAACATCTGTGCTGACATTCTCGCAGATATTCTTCTCTCCTGTGTACGGTCATGTGAAAAGTGGATCACTAATTGAAGGTGGCGGTACTACGTTTGAACACTTACTGTAGTTGGAAAAGTAGAGTAGCGTCAGCCTCGAGCCGATATATCGAAGGAATACAACGTTGCGAAAGGCGTTTCCAATGAGAAGTTACGAAACACTAACCTATCCTACCCTCGCAGCATAGTGTGACTAGATATACAAGGGCCATTACTAGTGGGCAAAGCCGATTGTGACGCACTTTTGATATCACATTTATATGCAAATTAATTAAATTGTGACAGCTGATTGATTTATGACCTTAACCTATTGTTGTGCTAAGCGGTTTATGACCCCCTGAGAGTTAATTTATGAACCCTAGGAACAAGCCATCCTTCTCAGAAACCCCTCACCCCTCTAACTCCACCACTTCATTCTCCACCCCTTTGGGAAATCCCAAAACCACCCTCCCCCCTCATAGATACAAGCACACGTTTAATATCAAATTAATTGACTAATTAATTAATTTGACCCATTAATGATTCCTTACCCCTCCTGGGATATCCTTCAGCACTTTCCTCCCCTCCCACAGTTCTCCCCTCCATAATCAGGAAAAAATTGGCGGGAATATCAAAAAAATGGTTCAGATGGCTCTGAGCACTATGGGACTCAACTGCTGAGGTCATTAGTCCCCTAGGACTTAGAACTAATTAAACCTAACTAACCTAAGGACATCACAAACATCCATGCCCGAGGCAGGATTCGAACCTGCGACCGTAGCGGTCTTGCGGTTCCAGACTGCAGCGCCTTTAACCGCACGGCCACTTCGGCCGGCGCGGGAATATCACTCAGTCTGTGCAGAGCTGTTGTTGTGGAAGGTGCAAGTATATTACCCGTCCAGCAACTACATGTCCTAATTACATAATTACACTGCCACAGATTGGAGGTGTGGTCTTGGGAAATTTTCACATGTGTGCTCACCTTGACATGCAGGGAACGACTGAGATAGTATACAACGCCACCACCAGAGTATGTCCCACCCATTGGCCCCTCCCTGCCTCCCCACCCCTCCCAGAACAAATTGGCGGGAAAAAATCGCTGAGCCAGTGGACTGGGAGGATCCAATGAAGGAAATTCAATTACGGACATTGCAGAGGATATAATAATATATCGTTTACTTATAAAATTCAGTTTTCATTGGTTGGATCTCTCTTTCATTTGCTGGCAAAAGCTCATCATTTCCTGCTGTTTTGGAATATGCAGGTCTTGTAAAATACATCGAAAAGAAGTAATTAAATAGACCGCTTTTTCTCCATTCATTCTCCATTCTACATGCTAGGAAAACCGTCAAAAAATTGACGTCAACGTAACTCATCATACGTATTTACACTGTTACAGCTCGCACTAAACATATATGGTGAAGAAACAATATTCTGAGTGCACAAACTTGATTCTTCCCATTCACCGTCCGCAGACTACGAGGTGATGAAGGGGTCACAGTCACACACGCATTCAACAGTGGGCAGTGACTTCGGGAGTGCAGGCCGCACTCAGAAGGGGTTCCGGGTGGCCTCCCTTTCATACCAGATTCACTTCTTGTTTTGCTCTCAAAAACATCATCCATACTAGGTCAGTGGAAGCAGCTGCTCTATGTGCTCGCCCTGCTGTGTAAATAGTTCACAGTCCAATCGGCAAAAGATGCTGGGACAAGAAATTTCCCGAACCTCCCCCCCTCCCTCCTCCTCCAATGCTCCCCTCCCCTCTCCCTTGTCCCTTTGGTCACTTCTTGTTGGACAAAGCATCAGACGGCGGCAACTCTCTGATACTAATACTTGAGAAATTCCTGTCGAAAGACATCTCTCTCTCTCTCTCTTTCTCTCTGTCTTTATTTCTCTGTCTGCCCCTCTGTCCCTCTCCATCTTCTCAAGTGACCACTTCCAGCCCAGCAAGTGTTTGTCACATGCTACCAGAAACCATACTAACCCCTGTTTTGTCCTGAACAAAGTAGTGGATACATAGTAAATCCCCAGCCCACCCCAAAATGCTGGACTGTGGATGCCTCGGAAATAGTATGTTTGCACTATCCCCATTCAATCAAATTGATTGGCTAATTAATTAAATTGATACCCTCTGTGTGGGACAGTTTTTCCATGCGTCCTATTGGTGGGAACTAGGACTGGAATACTTGGCAGGAAATTCTAGGATTCGATCCCCCAACTGCCCGATTACCAAGACCTACTCTTCTCCCTTCCAGATTTTATCCTTGCATCTTGCTGCTGAATACTGGCACGGGTAGGTCGTTTAGCAGAATGTCCCTTACAATGGAGGTAACTGAAATTTCAGCTCAATTGCACTATGTCCTTAAACAATTTGCAGTAGATAGGGCAGGTGTTTGACTGGAGTTTGCTTGCAGTACCAATATCGAAAACTAGAAATTAATCAATCAGGATTTTGATGTTGCTATTGGTTTTTAAAGCATTATATAACTCCTAGGTTGGTTCTCTCAACTACACAGGTCGAAGAATGAGGAGGAGGAAGACTCTACCACATGAGAGAATAGTAATAAAAAGAATGCCACTCCCTCCTATTCGCGCCAAGGCAGAACCTACACTGTACCACGAGGGCTCCCAGGTGAAACCAGGTGAAACCAATACAGGCATACAGAGAAACTCGGCACTCGGTGCTGACAACTGTACTACATTTACAAGCAAGTTTAGAATACGTGGCAAGAAATGATGCCTTGATCACATGAGCAGAAGAGACATACAATCGATAAAATTACTAAACTTGACGGAAAATACGCATAAATTGATGGAAAATACGCCAGAACGCGTGGAAATTGAGGGACAATGATGAAGTGCTTACATGTCTCCTTGGTGCAGAAAAATTCTTGTACATGGGAACGAACGAGTATGTGACATCACGAGGAGTGCGAAAACAAGTTGACATGGAAGCACTGGGAATCAGGGAAACAGTCATTTTTCGTGCACAGTGACAAGACAGCTGGAATAGACTGTTTAACATCGAGTAATATTGGTATGTATTATATTGGTATACATAATGTTGGTCTATATTACATATCGCCAACCATCTTATAGATTTTTATAAAATGCTTTTAGCCTAAGAGGATTGTATTACCTGCTTGGAGGGTGCAATATGCATCTACAGAATGGATCGCATGTTTGACTGCAAGACTGCAAGACTGTTTACGTGTTTTAAACTCTAACAAATAGTATTTACAATTCGATTCTCTGTATTCTCCACCGAGCGAGGTGGCGCAGTGGTTAGGCACTGGACTCGCATTCGGGAGGACGACGGTTCAATCCCGCGTCCGGCCATCCTGATTTAGGTTTTCCGTGATTTCCCTAAATCACTCCAGGCAAATGCCGGAATGGTTCCTCTGAAAGGGCACGGCCGACTTCCTTCCCCATCCTTCCCTAATCCGATGAGACCGATGACCACGCTGTCTGGTCTCCTTCCCCAAACCAACCAACCAACCATCTGTATTCTCTACCAATCACAACCATGTGGTGTGAGCTAACAAATATCTTACAGAACAGTTACTGCGTGGTTTTTAACAACATTGTGCTGTATGTCTGTTGAATTAACGGATATCGAAGCAAGTTGACAGCTGTCTTTGATGCTTACCTGGAAAAGAGAACCCACTGCCTCTAAATTACGAGTAACATAGATCTTCGTTAAAGTATGATAGAAAGTAGATTGTGTAATCGGTTGAGAGGGGTTGTAAGGAGATATGATTTAATGGTAGATCGATGATTCCAGAGAGAGGAAGACGTTGCGGCACATCATTTACCACTCATTTATCCATTTTTTCCGTTTCTCTCTAGGGGTATATTAGATGTGTGGTGTAACCTGCGTTCGACTCATGTAAAATTGCGTGTTCTGGTTGTGACTTAGAGCGCGACCTGCCTGCGATCGTTAATAGCAAACCTCTCCACACCACAGTGAGCAGAGATCGTCCAATGCATGTGTGATGAATCATGTAGACCAAATCGATGGAAAACCTATTTTGGCACCCTCCTCTTGACGAACGAAGATGTGTGCGGAGTACTCCATTCCCCTGTCACATCATGGACATAAATCGAGTCTTCAGTTAAGTAACTGGAGGGATTATAAGTTAGTGACAGGGAATTGTGAGGTACTGCAATCCCTGTGTATACATTTGCATGACGGATTCGTGCGTGGAGGAGACTGTTTTCTGTTCACAGAATTCGATCAGCATGGCGTGTAATTTCAGATGTCAAACACAGATGCTATGTGTTTGTCTGTTTCCTCATAATACGTCGTTGTTTCATACATTTTCCATTGCTGACGTCCTTTTTATAGGACTGATGAGAGAATTGTATATTTTCTGAAGCGTAATCGGATGTGAACGGTGCGCGCTATATACCTCTGGAAAGCTATGTGCACATGTCAAAAAAAGTTTTGCATCACCTCGGTTCCGAGAGTTTCGGAACGTGTACAGAAAATTGGAATAAAGATCAACATAAACATCATTTCCGCCCTTTTTATTGCTTATGAAAACCACACATTGCACGTTGTACCACCACACAGCGAGACCTTCAGAGATAGTGGTCCAGACTGCTGTACACGCCGGTACCTCTAATACACAGTAGCACGTCCTGTTGCATTGATGCATGTCTGTATTCGTCGTGGCATACTATCCACAATTTCATCAAGGCACTGTTGGTCCAGATTGCCCCACTCCTCAACGGCGATTTGGCGTAGATCCCTCACAGTAGTTGGTGGGTCACGTTGTCCATAAACAGCCCTTTTCAGTCTATCCCAGGCATGTTCGTTAGGGTTCATGTCTGGAGAACATGCTGGCCACTCTAGTCGAGCGATGTCGTTACCATGAAGAAAGTCATTCACAAGATGTGCACGATTTGTCGTCCATGAAGACGAATACCTCGAAAATATGCTGCCGATATGGTTGCACTGTCGGTCGGAGGATGTCATTCACATATCGCACAGCCGTTACGGCGCCTTCCATGACCACCAGCGGCGTACGTCGGCCCCACATAATGCCACCCCAAAACATCAGGGAACCTCCACCTTGCTGCACTCGCTGGACAGTGTGTCTAAGGCCTTAAGCCTGGCCGGGTTGCCTCCAAACACGCCTCCGACGATTGTCTGGTTGAAGGCATATGCGACACTCATCGGTGAAGGGAACGTGATGCCAATCCTGAGCGGTCCATTCGGCATTTTGTTGGGCCCACCTGTACCGCGCTGCATGGTGTCGTGGTTGCGAAGATGGACCTCGCCATGGACGTCGGGAGTGAAGTTGCACGTCATGCAGACTATTGCGTAGAGTTTGAGTCGTAACACGACGTGCTGTGGCTGCACGAAAAGCATTATTCAACATTGGGGCTTCGCTGTCAGGGTTCCTCCGAGCCATAATCCGCAGGTAACGCTCATCCACTGCTGTAGTAGCCCTTTGGCGGACTGAGCGAGGAATGTCATCGACAGTTCCTGTCTCTCTGTACCTCCTCCATGTCAGAACAACATCGCTTTGGTTCACTCCGAGACGCCTGGACACTGCCCTTGTTGAGAGCCCTTCCTGGCACAAAGTAACAATGTGGACGCGATCGAACCGTGGTATTGAACGTCTAGGCATGGTTGAACTACAGAAAACACGAGCCGTGTACTTCCTTCCTGGTGGAATGACTGAAACTGATCGGCTGTCGGACCCCCTCCGTCTAGTAGGCGCTTTTCAAGAGTGGTTGTTTACATCTTTCGGCGGGTTTAGTGATATCTCTGAACAGTCAAAGGGACTGTGTCTGTGACATAATATTCACAGTCAACGTCTGTCCTCAGGAGTTCTGGGAACCGGGGTGATGCAGAACTTTATTTTGTTGTGTGTAGTACTCGTATCACAAGGAATCTATTTTCCTTTCTTTGATTTTGAAGGTAGTAGTTTTATCATCTTAAAGTTTCTCGTCGTAGTGAGTCGGCAAGAAAACATGCGATGTCCTGCTTTCTGTGAGAGTCAATAGACTGAAACGTGTTAATGTCAGTTTATTACCTGACACACGAGGTCGATGTCAGCATGCAGACGCTATTTGTTTCTGATCTATCAGAAGAGAGACGTGGTAAAATCTTATTGAATTCACTACTAGATGACGTTAGTGAATTTTTTATAGTTTGTGGTTTCACTCTGTTTGATGTCACAAAAATAACGAGCAGAGGGTTCAAAAAATGGTTCAAATGGCTCTGAGCACTATGGGACTTAACTGCTGTGGTCATCAGTCCCCTAGTACTTAGAACTACTTAAACCTAACTAACCTAAGGACATCACACACATCCATGCCCGAGGCAGGATTCGAACCTGGGACCGCAGCGGTCACGCGGTTCCAGACTGTAGCGCCTAGAACCGCTCGGTCACTCCGGCCGGCACGAGCAGAGGGGGAGAGAGAATTTCTTTGTGCAGTTCACGTATACTCTGCAAGGATGTGAATTGCATTCTGTAATGTTATGTCCTATTTTTCTCGTTGTATTAGTTCTCTACCTAATCAGTAACAGATGGAGGACTAGACAGCCTTCTAACAGAAAAACAGTGCTATCGGAATTTGATGGGACTTCGAGAGAATTAGCAGGGATCTGTGACTTGGCTGGTGTATCAGTGCTTTCTGCTCTGTCAAGTGAGGGTATTTTAATTGTTATTACAATCTTTATTCGTCAACAAATATGTGATAACAACGAAGTGGTGGGATGATTTTCTACTGGGTAGTGCAAAGCCAAACCCAACTGGTGTGAGTATGGATGCACCATAATTTTTTCTGATGCAATACGCGCATATAAATGATAATCGGAAATGTTATGCTGTTGGAACGTAACGTTACTGTGGTCAGTGCTCAAAAAGAAAATGATAGGGGTCTGACTATGTGCCGTCAAAAGGGAGGTATAGATTTGACGTGGAAAACTACAATTTCAATGTGTCAATAGAAGTAAAGGGCATATGAGATTTTACATGGAATATTAAGTCCAGTCATAAGGAGGATACAGATTTGCATCGGAAACTGATAATTCCAGAGCCACAGTAGTCAGGAGGAGGTATTTTTGATACTTTGCTCATTGCCAAATGTCACTCTATTGGGGCTGCTGTCGTAATATTTAATTATAACGCAACTGATAAATATGTGGCTAGTTTCCACGAACGATACTGCTTTGCGTGCGAGGTGCACGGTACAGGTAGCCGGTGGTCGGTGGTAGGAACGAATGTACATTTCTGACTTAAGATGCGAGCCACCACTGACCCTTGCAGACTGGTCAGACACGGAACAGATATGCACTTGACCTCACTGTGTCGCCCTCTGGGCATGTGAATTGCGAACTAATACTTAATATGTGTTGGGTAGCCTTAGTGATCACGTGTGTTGCGAGTATTCTCCGATTTTTATGTGGACCTATGAGAAGATTCGGTATCGATCACTGACAACTATTTTATGCAGGAAGTATTGATAACATCCGAACTCCATTCTTACCACTCCGGTCATTCTGGACACGCTTCACAGCTGGATGGTGCTCTCCAGCGCTTGAGAAATAGCACGATCGCTGAGACATGCGTCCACAGTGGCAACTAGCACTGTGTGCCTCTCTGGCCTGGTGTGCTGCATGTGAACATCGAGACACAAATGTGCTGAATGTAACTGTAGCAACAACTACCACCGAATGGAATGTACTTTTTGTGGTGTTCACTGTCTCTCTATACAGTTTAGTGCACTCTGTCTTGAAGCAAGAAGATGGCAGTGGAATTCATTGTTGTTACTACCCTATCACTTGGCAGACTCTTCCCCCTCCTCATTCTTCATCATGGTGTAGCAGAGAACCAACTCAGGAATTATATAATGCTTTAAAAGCCAATAGCTACGTCAAATTCCCGATTGATTAATTTATTGTTTCCGATACTGGTACTACAAGCACACTCCAGTCAAACATCTGTCCCATTTCCTACAAACTGTTTAAGGACATAGTGCAGGTGAGCTGAAATATGAAATTTTCAGTTAGGTCCAACGCATTGATATCCTGCCAAACGACCTACCTGTGCCAGTATTCACCAATAGGATGCAAGGATAAGATCTGGAAGAGGGAAGAGTAGGTCTTGGAAGTCGGGCAGTTGGGAGGTCGAATCCTGGAATTTCCTGCCAAGTATTCCAGTCCTAGTAACCAATAGAATGCAAGGAAAAACCGTCCCACACTGAGGGTATCAACTTAATTAATTGATCAATCAGTTTGATTGAGTGGTGGTAATGAAATGTACTATTTCCAATACATCCAGAGCCCAGCAATTTGGGGAGCACTGGGGATTTACCAGGTATCCACTACTTTCTTCAGAAGAAAACAGGGGTTAGTGTTAGAGAGAGAGAGAGAGAGAGAGAGAGAGAGAGAGAGAGAGCATGTGTTTGACAGGATTTTCTCAAAAATCAGTATCAAAGAGTTGCCACCACCTGATGCTTTCTCTGACAAGACGTAACCAGACGAGTAAGGGGGACGAGATGAGGGGACTGGACGTTGCTTCTCCTAGCGTCCTCTGCCAATGGTATTGTGAACTAAGTCAGTATCTGCACAGCAGGGTGAGCCCATAAAGCCGCTACTTCCACTGACCTGGTATGGAAGACGTGTATTTGGAAGCAAAACAAGAAGTGAGTCTGGTGTAACAAGGATGCCAGCACCTGATACTTTGTTCAGAGATGAAGCTGCAGGCGACTGCGGGCTGCTACCAAGAGTGGCCCAGTACTGCTACAGTCGCCGACTGCTGTTCAGTGTGCATGTGGCTATGACCCTATCATCGCCCAGTAGCCTGCAGATAACATGCATGAAGAAGCAAGAGTGTGCAATCAGGAAGTTGTTTTATCGCCAGATATGTTTAGCGCGATCTGTAATTGATTACGTGCTACAAGTTATGTTGACCTCGATTTCATGAAGGTATTCCTTCGCGATCGCAAAAACGGCAATCTATTTACGTATTTAATAACTTCTTTTCAATGTATTTTACAAGACCTGCATCTTCCTAAACAACAGGCAATGATGGGCTTTTCCCCGCAAATAAAAGAGAGATCCAATCCATGCAAACCGACATTTATAAATAAACGATATACTATTATACCCTCTGCAATGTAGTTGAATATCCTGTCATGTGACCTTCCAGTCCACCAGCTTAGCGATTTCTCCTGCCAATTTTTTCTGGAAAGGGAGGGGAGGGAGGGGGTGACAAGTGGGATGTTCTCTGGTGGTGGCATTGCGCACTAGCTCAGTCGATCTCTGCATATCAACGTGAGTATACACATGAGAATTTTCCGACAAGACAACACCTCCAATCTGCAGCAGTGTAATTAGATATTTAGGACATGTAGTTGCTTAACAGGGTAATACTTGCACCTTCCACAACAACAGCTCTGCACAGACTGAACGATATTCCTGCCATTTTTTCCTGACTGTGTATGGAGGAAGTGGGGGAGCAGAGGGAAGGGATTTCCCAGGAGGGGGAGGAAGTAATTAATTCATCAATTTAATTAATTAGTCAATTAATTCGATATCAAAGGTGTACTTGTATCAGTGAGGGGAGGAAGCGAGTTGGGGATTCCCAGAGGGTGGGCGAGGAGGAGGGGGAGGGGGGATTTCTCAGAAGCATGTACTATTCCCAGAGTGTCATAAACCATTTAACAGATCAATAGCTTAAGGTCATAAATCAATCAGCTGTTACAATTTGATTAATTTGCATATAAATTTGATATCAAAAGCGTGCCACAATCGGCTCTGCCATTGAGTCGCACATTGTAAATTACGATTGTATACCCATTTCTATGCATCCAATTAAAGCACCATCTACGACGAAAGGAAGAAAATGCTTCAGACAAAACATATACAGATTTTGCCATAGAATCTTAATCTACAATAAAAAAAACGGGGGTTCGCATTGAAGGCTTCAAAGGTGCACGCCTCCAGCCACGCACGGAGTAGGGTGGGGTGTCGAGTGTGCTATCATCGGATGTCCCCCGTCGAGACAAACAAATTGGAATCATAACTTTTTTTGATCTGATGTGTAACTTTCAAGATATTTCAGTGTCTTCAGTTGAAATGAACACCCTTCAATTGAAAGCCAAAATAGCATCTCGTGACTCTCTACTGAAGAGAGATGGCGTCATATGACGTAGATGGCGTTCTTCCATCTCATTGGTCTATGTTCGAGCGCACATTCGGAATACCTGACATGCTGAATATTGTCTTGCACGTTCGGACAGACTCCCTGACAAGTTTCTTTCAAGCTGCGTATCAGAAGCCCGGCACATTCAACATTCCCTGTTCGGATGCACGGTCCGTGTCCCGAGCACTTAAGCTGCAATGAGCCGCAGGTGCAGATGCAGCGCACTCAGCAGGTGGGCCACCGGGCGCTCAGAGGGCACCTGGGTCGCCAGCAGCAGCGAGGCAGTAGACAAATAGTACAGATTACAACGATGTAACAGATAACTAAATAGCCAGGAAGTCTTTGTGAAATTAAGCCACTACAGCTGAAAGTTCGCGAGCTGCTTACACGCTCGTCTAAAATTTCGCACTCTGGTAAGCGGCAGACCGACGTCAGAAGCGAGAGGTGCCTCGAGTGATACACAGAAATTATTTGTTCGTCTGTCATACATATTGAGACTCCTGTCTCTCATACTAAGGAGAGAAACAATGAAGGGACACCTTTACAACCAGCTGCAAATTAGTAAATTCTTTCGTTCGAAATTATATTGGTGATGAGTTGTACAGCGTGAGAAATCTTCTTAATTTAGATTGTGTATTGACGTTGACGTATATTCACAAACAAGATCCAAAATACACTGATGGGAAAAAGAATCGCAACACCAAGAAGGAGATGAGTGACGTAAACGAAAGTTGGTAGACGTGTTCCTACATCTGAAAGATGATGTCTGTTCATACTACGCGCCAGTCGCCTAAGACTGGTGCTAGTAGCGCCACTATGTGGATGCAGATCAGATTTGCTTCAATAGACGCTGTAGAGGTCGTGAGACTTAGCTGCCTTTGAGATTGGAAGTGGTGAGTTGATGTTACTCAACAACGCCTTTAAGGTGACAAAGAAGCCAATGTCAATACTCACCAAGTTTGAACGAGGTCGTGTAATAGGACAACGTAAGCTTGGCTGTTCCTTCTGCGGTACTGCAGAAAAGCTTGACAGGAATGAAGCCGCTGTACATGATTGCTGGCAGCGGTGGTCACGAGAATGTATGGTCACAAAAGACCGGACTCCGTATGATCCGTGGCAGTACCGAGAGGGAAGATTGTCGTATTCAGCGTGTGGTTCTGGGACTTCGTACTGCATCTACAGCAGCAATATGAACAGCATTTGGCACCACAGTGGCACAACGAACTGCTACAAATCAGTTACTTCCGAGACAGCTCCGAGCGAGACGCTCTGTAGAGTGCATTTCACTGACCCCAAGCTACAACCGTTTGCGTCTTCAATGGTGTCAAGCGAGAGCTCATTGAAGAGCAGGGTGGAGGTCTGTTGTTTAGATGAAATCTGGTTCTGTCGCGGTGCCCGTGACAGCCGTGTGTTGGTTAGAAGGAGGCCAGTTGAGAGCCTCTACCCAACCTGTTAGCTTACAAGACACACTGGACCTGCACCTGTAATTATGATCTATGGTGCGACTTCGTATGACAGCAAGAGCACTCTCGTGGTTATCCCAAGCCCCTTGACTGCAAAGTTGTACGTCAGTCCGCTGAAGTGCTGCCATATGAACAGTATTCCAGCGGGCGTTCTCCAACAGGATAACACTCGACCGCATACCGCTATTGTAACCCAACATGCTCTACAGAGGGCCGATATGTTGCTTTGGTGTGGTCGATCACCGGATCTACGTTCGATCGAGCACATATGGAAAATCATCGGACGACAACACCAGCGTCATCCACGAGCAGCATTAACCGTTCCTGTATTGACCATCCTAGTATACATCTACATCTACACCCATACTCCGCAAGCCACCTGACGGTGTGTGGCGGAGGGTGCCCTGACTACCTCTATCGGTTCTCCCTTCTATTCCAGTATCGTTCGTTAAAAGAAAGGTTGTCGGTATCCCTCTGTGTGGGCACCAATCTCTCTGATTTTATCCTCATGGTCTCTTCGCGAGATATACGTAGGCGGGAGCAATATCCTCGATGAAGGTATCTTCTCGAAACTTCAACAAAAGCCCGTACCGAGTTACTGGACGCCTCTCTTGCAGAGTCTTCCCCTGGATTTTATCATCTCCGTAACACTTTCGCGATTACTAAATGATCCTGTAACGAAGCGCGCTGCTTTCCGTTGGATCTTCTCTATCTCTTCTATCGACCCTACCTGGTACGGATCCCACCACCTGAAAACACTCTTGCTTCGGAAGACTTCTCTCCAATGAGAATGACAAGCTGCGTTCTGTTATCTAGGTACTCTTCAATCCAATCACACAATTGGTCTGTTGGTCGATATGCTCTTACTTTTTTCAATACACGACTGTGGGGAACTGTATCAAACGCCTTGCGGAAGTCAAGAAACACAGCATCTGCATGGGAACCCGTGTCTATGGCCCTCTGAGTCTCGTGGACGAATAGCGCGAGCTGGGTTTCACACGATCGTCTTTTTGAAACCCATGCTGATTCCTACAGAGTAGGTTTCTAGTCTCCAGAAAAGTCATTATACTCGAACATAATACGTGTTCCAAAATTCTTCAACTGATCTACGTTAGACATATAGGCCTATAGTTCCTGCACATCTGTTCGATGTCCCTTCTTGAAAGCGGGGATGACCTGTGTCCTTTTCCAATCTTTTGGAACGCTACGCTCTTCTAGAGACCTACGGTACACCGCTGCAAGAAGGGGGGGGGGGGGTGCAACAGAAAAGGAACTCCATACCACAAATGACATCTGGCGCCTGTCCCGACATATGCATGCACTTTTTCCTGCTTGCATTCAACATTCTGGCGGTTACACCGGTTATTAATGTACCAGCATTTGACATTTGCAATGGCTTACCTCGCGCTTAGATTAACCTGTGATCTTGCAGTGTTGATCACCGAAACAGGTTCCCTAGACAAATGTGATCCGGAAATTTCATTACCCTACAGTAATTATCTTTTAGTGTTGTGATTCTTTTTTTTTTTTCGTCAGTGTATGAAAGAAAACCAGTATCAAAATCTGCAATATCACAAGCTTTCTGGGCCTAGGTCGGGTTCTGGCTCTGAGCACTATGGGACTCAACTGCTGAGGTCATTAGTCCCCTAGAACTTAGAACTAGTTAAACCTAACTAACCTAAGGACATCACAAACATCCATGCCCGAGGCAGGATTCGAACCTGCGACCGTAGTGGTCTTGCGGTTCCAGACTGCAGCGCCTTTAACCGCACGGCCACTTCGGTCGGGTTCTAATATATGGTCATACTTCATTAGTAGCTGAAACATTTTCGTACACTGCTTTACACTGCAAAAGAATTCACTAAACACGAAAACGAAGTACAAAATAAAATACTGAAAATAGCTTAGAAACAGAAGTACTGTGCTTCTTCCAGTGGCGTATTTCGTGTATCTTACAGCATGATTAGAGTATCTTACAGCCTCATGAGAACTACGTACTCAGAAGTAAGCTGCACAATACATACAAGAACTGCTACGTCAATATCCAAATGTGATCTCTTCCAAACAAACAAAAAATGTTCAAATGCCTCTAAGCACTATGCGACTTAACATCTGAGATCATCAGTCCCCTAGACTTAGAACTACTGAGACCTAACTAACCTAAGGACATCACAAACATCCATGCCCGAGGCAGGATTCGAACCTGCGACCGTAGCGGTCTTGCGGTTCCAGACTGCAGCGCCTTTAACCGCACAAGCTTTTTAACTAGTTCTAAGTTCTAGGGGAATAATGACCTCAGCAGTTGAGTCCCATAGTGCTCAGAGCCATTTGAACCATTTGTTTTCGTAAATTCCAGGGAATAAAGTAGTAGCGTAAGGTGCAGTATATAGTGATTAGAATCTTTTGATAGGCCTGGAACCGTTTATTAAAGGTAGTTAATATGACTGATATCGTGAAATACATCTATATACTAATAATTGAACTTCACGTATTTGTTGAGTGATGGGCTTTCAAATAGGTCGGCTGCGTAAGCTTAGTGGAGACGTGGACTCGAACCTGCAAGCTACTGGCGGGAGAAGACAAGGGGCATAGCAGGGAGGGTGTCTTGGTGCGGCATTGGCTAGTTCTTGGAGGTATGCCCGTCTTGGGTGGTCGCCTAAACGCGGAACAGTGTACGAATGCGGTGACCGACCAGGATGAGGGCCAGGTGCTGAGTCTTACCAGGGGCACACGCGTTGTATGAATGGCGAGAGCTGTTCCACAATGACCGGTGCAGGCGGCCGTCGCCGTGTAGTCGCGGACCCAAATTCTTTCAAACACAACTGTATCGAACTGAAAGCGGCCAGGTGACAGGCTGGCGTCTCGAGCCGTCATCTGTTTTGGTACCCACGCAAGACTTACTCCCGCGAAATTTTGAATCGGATTTTCCAGATTGGCACATTCGCTTAAAACGTTGGTAGTAGGGATGTCCTCTGGAAAATTCGACGGAAACTTGGGTGTGATTGTCCACAGTCGTTTAGTATGAGGAGAGAGGGAGTATGCACTGTGATTTCTAAGCTATAATTCGCTCGCCCATACCTAGAGGGGAGGTAAAGAGAGGCGAGATGATGATCCGGCAGTTTTAGCTACAGGATTTTTGTCTGAACTCTGTAAGGAGCAGAAGACCGTGCGTCAGCTATCAAAAGAGAGGGAACATTTTCTTGTCTTTGCTCCCAACTGCACAGAAGAATTCTTTTTTAGCGTCAGTGCGGCGCAGAAGTTAAGATATCTGTTAGGGTACTACAGTTGATGTACATTTAAAGACAATACTGTACTCCCCCTTCTGTTGGGAGTCCTAGGCTTGCGTGTGGTATACAGTTCTTGGGGACGCTTCACTGTTATTCACTTTCGCTTAAGACGTTACTGAATTACGCCTTATGCTGGGAGTTTGCGTCTTACGTTTGTTGCTGGCAGTAAAGTCACAAGATTCGATTTTTCTTTAGCAGTTACAGATAGCAGTCTGCGCTCTAAGGTGTTAGGTTTCAGATTTCACCAATGGTTTGATTCTCCGCTATGGTTTCAGCTCTCACCAATGGTTTGATTCTCCACTATGGTTTCAACTCTCACCACATTTGCGGGTCTGCAGCAATGTAGCAAGCGCAGTTACATCGAGTATCATCATTGCACTCAACCATAACGCTTTTGTTCCGGTGATATAGCTAGAGGCATTGTCTTCTTAGGGCAGATAGAAAAAATGGTTAAAATGGCTCTGAGCACTATGGGACTTAACATCTGAGGTCATCAATCCCCTAGAACTTAGAACTACTTAAACCTAACTAAGGACAGCACACAACACCCAGCCATCACGAGGCAGAGAAAATCCCTGACCCCGCCGGGAATCGAACCCGGGAACCCGAGCGTGGGAAGCGAGAACGCTACCGCACTAGGGCAGATAGAGATTAAACGATTGGGATCACGTATAAATGTTACTCCACTGATGCTAAACGCCAATCAGTCTATTGTAGTAGCTTCTTCAAGTTTTTAGTACGACAGATGAAGTCGTCATATCGTGTATTTCTCAGATACCGTTACCCATCTTGGGCAGAAGTAGGCAGAAGTTTCCCGGTATTACTTAAGTCCACTTATTTCACGATTCTTTGAGTCCACAAGACATTTACTGGTTCTTATTTGTGTCTTTAAATTTCTGGGATTTTACTTAAAATAAATTGTATAGTGAACATTTGCATTTTTCCTTCAAGGTGCGTTATAGTTTATCTTGGATAATTCTTTTACTGATGTGGTTATTGTTTTAATTCGTGCTCTAACATTTTCGTTGCACACATTAACACTGACAGGCCTTCCTACCCGTTTAACTCGAAACTTCACAGCTGAGAGATAGAAAGATGCTCGCGAAAATCAAGTTTGTACCAAACATACACAACAAACGAGCACAGGCGCGTTAGAAATGGCTGACCCTGCCAGGATTCTTTCCTAGGCATCTCTGACAGGCAGCAGAATTTCAGTGCGTAAATTTGTTCTAAGTGACCACCTAATTTGCTTTCATAGATTTGTATCGGTGAACTTTACTTCAAAGTACTTGCAAAGTCACGCGATAGTATTTGTAATAGTATTAAGTTGTATTTGTGTTTTAGATTATACTGCTTGCGCATGAACCCGGTGGTTGATTTTCTTTTGTGTGTCATCTTGTGTGTGTATTTTTTTTTTCATATATAGACTGCACGTTATCATGACGATGACATTTGTACTGTTGGTTGTGGCATTTTTGTGAATAATTGGTAGCCAGAAGATTGCGGAGAGTTGAATTTGTCGAGTAGTTCGTACCTTTGTCACAGATTAGAGAATAATTATTTTAGGGGTTCTTTCCACGGCTCATTTTAGCCTTCGTATGTCGACGAGATATAGCGCTGGCATGGCAGCTCAGCAGAAAAGTTTTAGCAACAATAGCGAAATGGAAGACACAAGTGGTAGAAAAGAAAGTCTATGGGATGACCGCGAGGTGGAATTCCAAACAGATCTTGGAACTGGTGAGGAGGATATTGACCAGATAGAATTTCGTGAAAACGAGCAGTTTGGACAGGCTTTGGACGGTCATTTGGCCAGCGAAGATAAAGAGCAAAGTCATGTAGAGGCCTTTGTTAAAATACGAAATTATAATGTCAGGAACCCAGTCAGACAGAAAGCTACAATTCGTATTTACATCGGACCACCATCGTATATACCGTATCAGCACGCAACAGTCCGTTCGACACTGGCGCAGATGAATTTTTTGCCCACACAGATTTCGGAAAGGAAGAGGGAGCGAGATTGTCAGCAAGTGCAGAGGAGGACATCAAAATGACGGGCAGGTATTAGGTGCTGGCGTGTCAAGGATTCTCGAATATCTTGAACGTCTATTCGAAAAGTTCAGTAAGGACAGTACAGAAACACGTAACTAAGTCAGAAATGTGAGTATCGAAACATGGAATGAAATCTAAAAGGTCAGTACCGAAACATGGAACGAAATCAAAACGTCTAATACCGAGACACAAAACAATATCAGGAAGGCAAATACTGATCTCAAGAGGGAGATGCAAGATACCAAAAGTGAGACGCGCGAGGTCAAGGGTGAAGTAAAGGCTCTGCGCACGAATTTCGAGTAGGCATTTGCAAAAGCGAAGAGAACAGCAAACGAGGCGAAATTAATAACAAGAGTAGCTAAACGCATTGCTCGTGGAACGCGGGAAGAGACACTCAACACCACAAATGTCGGAAAGAGTGTACTATCGAAATTACAAACGCGAATAAAGAGCATGGAGGAAGAGTGAAACTGCAAATAATGACACTTAGACGGCTGACCAGAATGCAACGCGAAGGAGGAGCGTATGATACTTCAACGGTGCGTCTGAAGTAATTCATGCAGCCCCTTGCAATGAACTGGTGAACACATACCAGTGCCGACAGAAGCAATTAACAGACGACAGAATGTGGACATGGTAGTGTGCAACACGTCAATATCGACGAAAGAGGAAACGTAGTATCAAGACCGATAAGAAGTAGAGAGGAAACCTTTGACGTTAAGCACTTCATGTCAGTTCAAAAGCTCCAGCATTATAGAGGTGAAGTAAATGCAATGCATCCCAAAACCTTCATCAGGTGGTTTGATTTATCGTCGCCACCACACTCGCCTCCCCTGTAAAAGCTTGAGTTCGTGTGTTCATACTTGGAGGTAGCCACTGCAGAGAGCTTGCGTATCATTGCAAGAGCTTGTACATCATACCAAGAATTCCGTGATGCTTTCCTTAATAGATACTGGTCTAAGGAGACTCAAGACTGCATTAAACAGGAACAAATGATATCGAGGGGCTTGGAAAGTTCGGAGTTCCGCAGCCCTGTAAAGCCCGTTGAACGGGGGATCAAACGGAATCAGTATTTATTTGACCTGTGCTATCCTGGTGAGATCATACGGCTGTGTTATATGAAACTGCCCTCTGCACATCATGAAACTCTCACAGAAAGGTGTGTAAACTATGTGAAACTGTTTAAAAGGATTCTCCGGGAACTTAAATTCGTGTTTAATGAACAGCAGGTGCGAGAGAAGTGGAAACAGAAAGAGACACAGCAGGAGAGAGAAGCCGCGAACAACAGCTATCACAGAAGCCATAACTGGCAAAATAGTGGGAACAGACAGCAACAGCAGAATCAGGTAGAAATAGTTCACAGTGGAGAAATAACGGGTGTAATAATCTCAGCGATTTGATCAGAGGTGGCTAAATTCGCCATGGGGAAATAAAGGCGGAGATAACAGCCAATTTCCAACACAGGTGGCAAGAACCCAGTTCCAATGGGAGCAGGATACAAAACCTCCAAACCCAAGACAAGAGTGTCGAAGAAACAATGTTCGACAGGATTGACTAGGCAGCGGCACAGGCACGTCTGATAATGCGCCCGTGACTAATATCAGAGCTAGTCACGCCAACGTCTTAGGATACGAAGATATCAGGGAGTTCCTGTGTGAGGAGAAAGAGAACAGACCACAACTGGAAATTTACCCTTTGGTTAAAGTCAAAGTTGGAGAATTGTCATGCACGGCTATAATTAGCAGCAGGAATCAGCTCTTGTCAACATCCGATAGCCTTTTCAATACGTGTAGGGAATCAGTTAATCCACCGAGTCTCAAGATACATAAGACGAAAGTGAGAGGCGCACTGCTCGGGAAATGCAATGAGGTCTCGCAGCTGACACACTTAGAATTTGAATTCCAAGGGCATAAACTGTCCGCGAATCTGTTCATCATCCCTAAATTGACGGTTGACATCCTAATTTGAGTAGACTTTCTATCTGAGCAAAGAGACGTACCAGACCTCGGACGTAAGGAGTTGACTCTGGAGAAGACAAATAAAATCAAAATTCAATTCGAAAGGCCCAGATTTCGGAAAGCTGCTTGAAGCTGTAGTTCACGAAACATAATGATGATAAAATCGAGGAACATGTGAGATATCGTGGGGAAGCCAATGGGGAGATTATCAGAAAGAACAATTAGCAGAAATTAATCGTGAAATTGATACTAAGACTGAAAACACGGAAAACACTGGGGAAACATATAGGTAATGGCTAGAATTAACGCTGCGGAAAAATTCGGAGGTTTTCTAGCCGAAACCTGGGTCCATTAAATGTTACCAGTACAAATTTGAAGTGAAGCAACACTGACCCTTTCGTGTACTGCCCTATTCCATCCCATGGTCTTACCGGGAAAAGGTCTTCCTGGAACTTCGTAAAAGGTTAGAAGATGAAGTTATTCAGCCTGCTACATTAGTTTGTAACAGCCCCTTGAGGGTAGTGGACAAAAAGGATGGAAGTGTCCAGCTGGTTTTAGACTCACGACAGGTAAGTACAATCATCACGCGAAAAGCAGATAGTCCAGAAAGGTTGGAGGAATTGTTGCAGAGGCTCCATTGTGTCTCAGTATTCTCCTCACTGGACTTTAAGTCTTGGGCAGGTCGAACTCGATCTGGAATGCAGAAAATGCACTGTATTCATAGCAATCGGAAGGTGCTTTCAGTTCCAAAGACTTCTTTTTGGTATGACAATATCATCATCAGCATTTACTAGAGGCTTATGAACCGAATTAAGAGAGAAAATGATGTGTTCTGTCAATTACATACTGACTGTTGAAAGATCTTGGAGGGATCATAATGTGGTACTGGGGGAAGGTCTTGCGTTGGGAGCAGCCGAGTAAACTTCTTGGGACACATCGTACCAGCAGAAGGGATCTGTCCCAACACAGAAAGAATGGACGCAATAGCGGAATATGCGGCACCAACCACAAGAGAACAATTAAGAGGCTTTTTGGGAGTAATTAATTTCTAGAAGAAATTCACATATGTGAATTCCTTGGCTACTCCACATCTCTATGAGCTAACGGGTAAGAAGACGTCATGGGTATGCGACAACTGTGCGAACCGTGAGTTTGAAGCTCTAATAACTGTACTTGTATCGTCCCCCGTTCTGTCGCACCTGGACCTATCGCAAAAATTCTGCATGGCCACAGACAGTGCAAAATCCGGTTGGGCAGTTACGATCTTCCTAGAATATGAAAAGGGCGGACAAAGGATACACAAAACGAAAGCATTTGGGAGCAGAGTATTGCCCAAAAGTGAAATTAATTATTCTGTAACTAAATTAGAAGCACTGACAGTGGTATTGCGGATCAAAAAATTTAGGTACTTCCTGTTCGGTCGCAAAACGAGAGTCTATACAGGCCATAACGCCCTCGAGTTCATCCTAATTGCAAAACAGAAACATGGGAGAGTGACACGGTCCGTAAACCTGCTTCAGGAGTACGTCGCCACCATCGTACTCGTACATGTCCCTGGAACGACTGACATCACAGTTGTTGCGTTACTTCAGTCAACAGTCAGATTAACTGAGGACACAACAAACGGGTTGGAAGAGCATCGTTTTTCATTGTTTTATCTAAGAAAGGTCACATTTGAGAATTTCATCACATTGACACTGCAGAACGTTTGGAATGAGTAGTATAAGGACATCAACATTCTCAGATTGAAAGAAAGGTGCAAGGACGAACGGAAAACAGGATAAGGGCACATTACCTCCCGAGAAACAGAGCTCTTTTCTTCAGAGTGAGTATAAACGAATCATTTTAGGTTGTGTGTATACCAGAGGAAATAATTAACAAATTAATATGATGTATCCACCTGAGACACACTCATTTCAGAGCTCGGAAATGCCTTTCGAAGCTCAAGGGTACGTGGCATTTTAAAAACACGGAAAGACAGATCCAGAAGGTGCCAGTCATTTGAAAAAAGTACCAAAAGGCTAAAACCACAACTGTGGGAATGCAAGAATGTCTGCATCCTATTAGCCTACAAAAACTGCGACAAACAGCAGCAGCTGATTTGATGGACCCACCACCAACCACATGACGAGGGTACAAGTACATAATAATGGTACTTGAACTGGAGTAGAAGTTCATCACTCTGACACCACTTCGAAGAGCAGCTGGCCTGACCGTTATCAAAGCGCCCTGCAAAGACTTCTTAGCAAATGTGGGGCCAGTAGACTGTATACTGTCAGATAATGGACCACACTACAGATTGGAGATATAGGACACTAAAGAGGCATGTAAAGCCAATCTCTATCTCACGCTTCCATCCTATCTCGAATCCCTCAGAGAGGATGATGCAAGATCTAGTAAATCTTTGCAGGTTGTGCTGTGGGAAGAAGCGTGTCACTTGGAATGTCTTTCCGAAAGAGTTTCAGGATGTGATAAAAGAACTCTCATGTAGCACCATCCTGGTACCTCCGATAACGGTGCTGAGAAACAAAAATCTACCTGATTTGATACAGGAGATAGTCGACTTCCCTCTGGGGGTGCGCAGACAGCATAGAACTATCGTGGAGGAGGCACTACGGAACATCCACCTTGAGGGACAAAAGCGAAAAGGACATGTGGATCAGAAGACACCCATGTGGGAATTTCTTGTAGGACAAAAGGTATTGATCTGGACGCACCACTTGTCCAAATTCCATAAATTCTTCGCAGCGTATAATGGCCCTGTGAGGGTGTAGAGGATTGCGTACATGAAAGCTGCTGAAGTGGAATCAATGAAAACAGGGAAATCGCTAGGGATTCATCACATGAACCACATCAAGCCCTTTATGGAGTGAGCTGAGTGTCTTGAAAGAGATGCGACGTAGAGTGTATGAACATGGTTAACCCTTCAGTGGGAGCGCCTTTCATACTTCCATGAGTGGGCGCGTTGCGGCTTTTGCACCGCAATTAGTTTTACATTTTTAACCTAAGGAAAAATAATGATCCCATCAGTAATACACAGGTAAAATCCATCAATTACTTTTTCTGTAATTTCAGCACTTGCTTTTGGAACTGGCAAAACTTTTAGGATGTTTTTAGAAGATGAGGGAAGCAGTTCACTTATCCAAATAGTTTCATCTTTTCCTACGTAAAATCGGTAATCCTCCGTTTGTTGTCTCCCATTTTCAACCAGGTGGTCATCTGTTTCCTCTGTTGATTGTTCTGAGTCAATTCTGTGGTTTTCTTCATCAATAACGTCCTCTTCCGACTCAGATTCACATGAATCTGACAATTCTTCTAATTCTTCTTCTGAAAGTTCTCGCAGTACTTTCTCATAGTCTTCAGGGCGCACAATTAGACGGTGCCTGTCAAATGTCTTCTTTTTCTCCATTTCTACGCTTTTATGACATCTAATGAAACACATGCTTTTGTAAAAGTAATATAGTGTAGCAAATCAATACCGAAGACTGTAAAAAGTAAATAAAATTGCATATGTGAACTTTGATTCTATTCCAATATTCATTATATACTAATATAAAAGAAAGATTGCCTTGAGGCCAAAGAAAAACACAAGTATAGAAAATACTTACATCACAAGGCGCGTAGCGGCAAACACACCACATACGCAACACTCACGTTTCAAACAACAATAGCAACCAAACTGCTGTAAGAATGAATCGCGCAAATGTAGCAAGTGGTGACATCCGTTGAGAACAACAAATCCGTATGTGGAAAGGGACGTAATTGTAACGCTATCTGTGACATTAACAGAAAACTAAATCTTGCGACTATCTGCTGCAAGCGCACCCACCGAAGGGTTAAGATATTAGGTAAGTTAAGCATAGGATTAAGTAATAACGTTTGTGGGTATGTGTCAATCACTCTGTAAAACGTACATAAGAAGTGGAAGATGTCATTTATGATTGGTTACTTGCACATGGGTGTTTTCGTTTGCTATACCTAGAAGACCAGTATGGCACCCATGATTAAAAAAACCTAACTTGCATAGGGAGATGAACTCATCAAAGTGTGATGGGTGTGTACTACGAGAGGAGATATGGCTTAACACTTCCATAACCTTAAGGGATGAATATGCCTGTGAAGTACATTTGGGTATAAGATCACGTTGTAAATTATGACTACCAAAAGTTCATGGGACTTGTAAAAGGTACGGACATGAGGAAATTATCATAGGATGAGTTATGTTGTAGCCATATGTTAGGATGGAAAGATTTCTGAACAGCTCCTAACAACAAAAAAGAGAAATAATTTTGCACGTTAAGTATACACGGTCAAGAGGGAGTGACTTCCCAGTTACTTGGAGTCTCACGGCTGTATAATTGATCGCTGTTTTATTTTGTATCCACTGGACATAATGACAGGTGGCCTACTTTGTGTAATAACGAATGAGTGCACCGCTATGTTGAGTAAAGTTGTGATTTTCCTTAGTCTCCTTCGGGAGGGACAGGAGACTTTATGAGGTGACATATTCTGCATAGAGTTGTACGAGTGCGCCGTTATAGTATGGATGAGATTTTGGTTTCATTAAAGGAGGTCGTATGGAATTCATGGTATTGCCACGTGAGCTCCTAAAACGAGACAACGATTATGTTTCTACAATTGCTGGGGAGCAAGAAAATACATGAGGCAAATATCGACAACAGCGACAATGACAGTCGTTATAATGAGGAGGTATGATGTACACTTGGCAGCAAAAGACAGTGGGCTACTGCTGAATGCAACCAACTTAACGCAGCTGTGTCGCAGGCCCTCTAAATGCTGAAACCCTATGGGATACCATCGTTTGACTATACACAATGGTTACTACAAGAGACAACTAGACAACACTGCTCTTTATAGTAGTCAGTCCAGATGTAAACTAATACAACGATATAACAAACATTAGAAAACACTTCATCAGAGATGAGACAGTCCCTAATGCTTGTAAATTAAAATTCAGTACAATAAATGACACATCATAAGTATGGTCACACTCACTAAATACATGGCGAGTTCTTGTCCGTGATCTGAATTTTAACCCACTGTTAAACAAAGCTTGTGTGTCTGTTCGAGACAAAACTAGGCATAAAGAGAAGTAAAATATCAAAGTGTTCACCAGTATCCGTTTACAAGGACAAATATCCGAACATGGAAAAAAAGTGACAATACATTAAGCACTGAATCGGGAACCCCATGAAGCTTAAATTACCCCTGAGAAGTACCCAAGAAAGGTGTATAATAAAGTGCAACGCACAAGTGTGAAACGCCATGAGGTAAAGTTGCCATGATGTAAGGCGAGTACAACCCAGTAGCTATATGAATTGTTAACTAAGTACAATCAGATGTCCGATATTAGATATGTTCACTAACAGCGTGATATTGGAATCTGAAACGACGATACAAATGATTTTTGTCTGGTATGGGTTAGAATCCGTTACCCATTATGGTACACGTTCGGCTAGAGGTTGTAACACCTATATCGATCGGAAGTAGATTTATACTACTTAAATGTGTATCTACAATTATGAAGTGTTTGTTCTTTGTTAGTTAAGGTCATTGATTTGTGACACGAAATTTAAAGTATGTAATGTATGTATGGTAAAAGTTAAATGATGTTTAAAATAATGGAACTTTATAATATATGTATGTTCATAAAGAAAAATTTGTATATTCGAAGCTGGTTCATGCCTAGGGAACTTGTATTCTGAGATATAAAAGCTGTAGGGAAGTCCCTCCGCAACGGTAGTGACTTGGTGCGAGGTAAAAGGTGGTTTTGCCGGTCGATCTGGGCGGTTCCTTGGAGGGAACAGTACGCAGTCAGTGGCTAGCCGTTATACAGTAAACATGGAGGGCGCCAAGGGTGGCATTTGGAAGCCGTTTTGCATGTAAATCTGCATCGGATGTGGATTTGGCTGTTGCATGGTGCTCTTGGCAATAATGAATGGCTCTAATACGATATAAATCCGTCACCAAGAAGAAATTATAAAGAGCATTCAACATCAAGAGCCTTGAATACAGTTAGCTGCCACGTCGCTTACCACCACTATTTCGCCACTGCTCCACCAACTTCAGGCACACAGATATGTATCAAACAAGGACCAGATACTTTGTGAGAGCGTTTTCAATAATAATCCAAGTGCTATAAACCTGTGTTAAACCCTAACATTATCCCAATGATAAAGCGATGCAGGATCCCCTCCTAAATAATGCGCAGAAAACCGGGTATCCTGTTTCTAACAAAATAGTGCTTTGTTTCTGTGTATTAAATGTGCAAAAATACGGTGCCAAAGTGTGTAAATGTTACTTTCCAAAGTACCTGCTTCACAGGTGACGAAAAGGGCACATAACTTAAAATAATTTGGAATATAATTTAGACTTGATTGCTATGAGAGAGAGGTTAATCGATCTCAGTGTTGAGTAAATTGCTTTAAAGGACGAAAATATAAATTATTCCAAGTGGGTTAGGCATTAATTTTGGTTGAATTGAACTTTGCTTCTGAAATAATCATAGAGTTGCCTATAGAGAGTATCATTTTACTGGTCCCCACCATATTCTTTTCATATTAGAAAGATATTTGGAATAAGTAACTAATAAATAAAGCTGATACATTTCTAAAAAATGGGATTATAAAAAGTGTATATGTGGTATTATTTTATTTTATTTGTGGTATTTATATGACAGTTAAGTCAGAAACCTTTTCATGCCCATCTTTAATTCAGTGTTTCCTCCAGTAACATCTCAGTACTGAATTATGTAATGGTAGTGATTGTAACTGTTATTATAATAGTGAGGCACTATCTTGCTTTCTATGATTACTGGTTGGTGCATTATTTGGTAACTACTGCTATCCACAACTTAGGTCGCCCTGTATTCGTGTGTATCCAATGTGTTATTCAAAGGGAATCTCAATGAAAGTCACTTCAACAACTCATATTCAATTTTCTTAAACGTAATGTTTCAAATTAATATGCCTAATTAGGCTGGCGACAGTTTATTGTTTCATTTGTATGAACTTTTCTACTTTCACTAACCCCAAAGTAAAGCCTGTTTAGTTTTCTATTAATTGCAATATATGCAAAATTACTGTCCGATACATTTTATCCATTAGACAAACACACGGTAAAACCGAAAATCCTCTCAGAGGATAACACTAGTTTTGTGTCACGACAGGCAAGTTAGTGACTCATATAACGAAGTATGACAAGTTTTATACTTTGCACCGCGTAACAGGACATTAGTCAGTTTTATTCACAAAAACACAGTTCAGAACGTAAATATTGGGCGCAAAACATTGTAAGACAAGTATTGAATGTCCAGCGGTGCGAACTTTCAATAGATCAGCCAAAATAATTAACAGAAAGCTTCCCAGGTCTTTGAAAGATAAAATGTAAAGTAGTGACAAAATTAAAATGGATACAAAAACGACTGCAGGTCAGGAGGAGCGGGACGAAAAAGTACATAGTGTACTAGGTGGCAGTAGTTCACTAGACGAAAACGCAGATGACGCCACGAGATGGCAACAGGCTTACGTGGAGTACCACACACACGTAAACGATCAAATTCAAATGATGAACTCGTCGCAAATGAAACAAGGCAGGAAAGATTACACGACCGAAGACAGTGGTTACGTTAACGACTA
This sequence comes from Schistocerca nitens, assembly GCF_023898315.1. Taxonomy (NCBI): domain Eukaryota; kingdom Metazoa; phylum Arthropoda; class Insecta; order Orthoptera; family Acrididae; genus Schistocerca; species Schistocerca nitens. The sequence continues at coordinate 741,975,461 of NC_064618.1, read as the reverse complement.
GATGGATATGTTCAATTCATCGAAAGTCGAAAGTGAAACGAGCGAAACGAGAGGAGCAGAATCTGAATATGAGGATACCATAGAACAAGAAAGCGAGAAACCACTGAATACGATAGATCTGTTAAAAATGTTGTCTGCACAAACTGAAGAGCGAGGTAGGAATGTTAACAAACATGTTGCAGCACACAGTTGCAATATTAACAACCAAGTTAAAGTACTTAAAAAATGCAAAGTAATCAGATTGAAGCACAAGGTCATCAAATTGAAATGCAAGGGATTAAAATCAGTAAACAAATCGAAAAAGTAGACACAAAAGGAGGCGTTGTGTGTAATGCAATCAAGGAAGTGAAAACTGGGATAGACACTATCATTAATAATGTCGACATTATGCAAGGACACATAAATGACATTAACGACAGATTCGATACCGAAATAATGAAAATTCAAGACACTGTAGAACGTTCGGCGATAAAAAAAGTTGATGAAAATGTTTTTGGCCTCAAAACCGAATTAACAAACATATGTAACATCGAAATTTCTCATCTGAGACGAATGGTGACTGATTCCAAAGAAGAACTAAGTAAACAAGTAGCAAGTTGCGAAAAGAAGTATGAACAGAATACTTCACAGATCCAAGATAAAGTGAGTGGTCTTGAACGCAACATGAGAGAAAAACCAAATTATGTCACTGATAGAATAGTTTTTAGCAAATTGCTGGAGGGTGAAGAACGATTCGATCCGGCTAAAAAGCATAATGGATGGCATCCCTTGGATTTTTTTAAAAATCATGAAAGGAATTTCCCTTATTATGTAACAGATCAGGAAGAGATCAATGTGGTCATTAGCGCCTTAGCAGGCGATGCAAAAAGATGTAGATTAAATTTAGGTACGGATAAAATGCCATTTGACGAGTTTAAACAAAAATTTATAGAGGAATTTTGGTCAGAACAAAAACAGGACTACCTATGGCCAGAATTTATTACGGCAAGTTTGTATCATAATAAAGGCAGGAGCTCAATGAAAGAATTTTGTGAAATGTGGTATCGAAAATTGACACACTTGAGAAATAGATGAATGGAATCCGAGATAGTGTGGGAACTATGGAAAAAGCTCCCAGAGGATTCGAAAAGTTATGTGGGAAGTAACCACAAAGGTTTCTCGTCGTTTTTGTAAAGAGTAGAAGTCGAGGATCACTGGAGGGGGAATCGTGATTATTATTTAAACAGTAACATCCAGAGTAGGGAAAATTACGAGCGTAATGAACAAACATTACCACGTGAATATGATGCAAAGAGGTAGAGGCAGTCAGCATTCAGGAGATAAGAGATAAGTAATTTTGATTGTCTATAATACAACATACAGTCACCAGTAATCTTTATTTTACAATTGTTATTGCCTACTTTGACCCAAATAAAGAGGTATTCGTCAGCATTCAGCTTCTTCTTTCTTCTTGTAGACAAAGTGAAGGGCTTGTCTGGAACCAGTGTACCATATGGAACCATAGCTAGTAGGCCTGTACTCTCCGCTATATTCTACGCCTTCCAAGCCAAAATGTTTGTATCAGGGAAAGCTTCAAGGCCACCATAATCTGCATAGTTACCCCATACAACAGCCAAGGTCAACCATGTACTGCCTCCAAAGACAGCTGATACATCACATGTAAACTGCATTCTTAGTCCACGAAAGACATTTGGACCACCAATAACCTACTGCTTCTTGAATTGGCCAGCAAGGTCAATGTCTATTGCTTTCAAAGACTTCTACACAGGAACACTGTGCAGCCAACAGCAACGATAACCACACCGCACAGGCATTGTAGAGGTACGTTAACACATGTGAACGTTGCAATACCAAAGTTTGCAAAATTTTATAAGATCTTTAAAGGTATTTTATACAAAAGGAAAAATGCGAACAGAGAAGAGTGGAAAGTATGTTGGCCATCTCAATTTGAGACTGAAGTAATTGATTATTTCCACCTCGTCTTAGGACACTGTGGTCTGAAAACGTGTATTGAAAACTCTCTGATGTAGTAGTAAAAAATATGAGTGTAACAAAGATGTAATCGCCATCCCCGAATTGCTTTTCAACAGTGGGAAACAAGAAGGTGCTTAAAACATCAATGTAGGCTTGTGCTGTGATAGTGCCACGAAAAACAACAAGGGGTGCAAGCCCCCTTCATGAAAAACACGACAACAACATAACACCAACGCCTCCGAATTTGCTGTTGGCATTACACATGCTGGCAGATGCGCCACTCGGGGTAGCCGCGCGGTTTAGGGCGTCTTGCCACTGTTCGCGCGGCTCGCCCAGTCGGAAGTTGGAGTCCTCCCTCGGGCATGGGTGTGTGTGGTACCCATACCGTAAGTTAGTTTAAGTTAGACTAAGTACTGTGTAAGCTTAGGGAGCGATGACTTAAGCAGTTTGGTCCCATAAGATCTTACCATAAATTTACAAAAAATTTTTGCAGATGACGTTCACAGGGCATTCGCCATGCCCACACCCTGCCATCGGATCGCCACGTTGTGTACCGTGATTCGTCACTCCACAAAACGTTTTCCCACTGTTCAATCGTCCAAAGTTTACGCTCCTTACACCAAGCGTGCCGTCGTTGGGCATTTACCGACGTGATGTTTGGCTTATGAGCAGTCGCTCGACCATGAAATCCAAGTTTTCTCACCTCCTGCCTATCATACTGCTTGCAGTGGAACCTGGTGTAGTTTGGAATTCCTACGTGATGGTGTGGATAGATGTCTGACTGTTAAACATTACGACCCTCTTCAAGTGCCAGAGGTGTCTGTCAGTCAACAGACGAGGTAGACCTGTTCGCTTTTGTGCTGTATGTATCCCTTCACGTTTCCACTTCATTAATGCATCGGAAACAGTGGACCTAGGGATGTTTAGGAGTGTGGAAATCTCGCGTACAGACGTATGACACAAGTGACACCCAATCACCTGACCACGTTTGAAGCCAGTGAGTTATGCGGAGCGCCCCATTCTGCTCTCTCACGATGTCTAATGACTACTGAGATCGCTGATGTGGAGTACCTGGCAGTAGGATACTTTTGATCACATAGTGTAGTGCCTTAACATGGACCGTGCTCAGTCATTAATCTGTCTTTAAACAAAGCGGTCCTGAGATAGATTACAGTCATTTAAAGTATCTTGGAGTATTTTTTGTGCAAGCTATGCTGAGGATGATTCGGTCATTGATCTCAGTCATTGATCTCACTATACTGACGTTGTCGATCTTCAGTACTAGTCAGACACAGTGCCAGCTGTGCTATTTTAATCTATGGTGGTAGAAAAAAGTCGGTGCTGAACATATGAACTTGCTTTTTGAAGCACGAACTCGAAGCTATAACAGAATCACTTACCGCTAGCAAATGAAGTGTTGTGTTCTGGTGGCGATAGTTGTTTACATCTAATACACATATGTCATTTAGGCGATGTGCGAGGCGCTGCACTGAGGTTTGCCCCTGGTTATGGCCTTGCGATCTCCTTTCCTTCTAAGTGATGTTAAGCTTAGAAGTTTTTGAAGAGAATGAACATTGTTTAGTTTTGATGTAGCTCAGTAGTCAGCTTCTCTGGCTGCTACGCAGAGGAACCGAATTTGATTCCTGGTACGGCCACGGACTTTACGTCGGTGGGAGGGCTGGAACGGTGTGCACTGAGTCTTGTGATGGCAGCTGAGGAGCTACTTGACCAAGTAGTAGCGGTTCGGAGGTCAAGAAAGCCGACAACGACGTCGGAATGACGCCATTGACGGAGGATAACTTGGCGACCGGTCGATCCCGATTGGCTCGTGTGGGTCGGGATGCAGAACTTTCCATCTCTTCGACTTGATGTTATGTTATATTCTTTTGTTTTGAACAAATATGTCTTTATTTTTTTTAACCATTTATTTTACCTGAGAAGTTTACATCTAACCACTCATTCTTGATTCTCTTTGCTTTGCGCTATCCTCTGTACATGAATTACACATAGCAATAATAATTACTGTTAATGTTAATTAGTTAATCATTAGTACATACTTAGTTATAAGGACCGAATGAAATCAAGGGAAGCCGTACTTGAAAGCAGAGTGAGACAGGATTGTAGCCTATCCCCAATGTCATCCCACCCGTGCATTGAGCAAGCAGCAAAGGGAACGAAAGAAAAATCTGAGAGGGGTTAAAGTTCATGGAGAATAAATCGGAAACTTTGAAGTTTGACGATGACACAGTAGTTCCGCCAGAGACAGCAACGGACTTGGAGGTGCAGTTGAACGGAAAGGGAAGTGTTACGAGGAGCAACAAAAACAAACGTCGGGTAATTTAATAAAGTCGAATGAAATCAGATGATGCATAGAGAATTAGTTTCGGAGATGACTCACTAAAAGTGGCAGATGTGTTTTGCTATCTGGGCAGCTAAATAACTGATGATGGCTGAACTAGGGTGGATATAGAATGCATATTGCAACAAAAGCATTTCTGAAAAAAAAAAGGAATTTCTTAACATCGAATATAAATTTAGGTACTCTATTAGAAATTTTTTTCTGAAGATATTTGTATGGAAACCGGCCTATTACGGAAGTGAAACGTAGATGATAAGCGATAGAGATCAAAATGGTTCAAATGGCTCTGAGCACTATGGGACTCAACTGCTGTGGTCATCAGTCCCCTAGAACTTAGAACTACTTAATCTTAACTAACCTAAGGACATCACACACATCCATGCCCGTGGCAGGATTCGAACCTGCGACCGTAGCAGTCGCACGGTTCCGGACTGCGCGCCTAGAACTGCGAGACCACCGCGGCCGGCAGCGATAGAGAACAGAAATCCTTTAAATGTGGTGCTATAGAGTAATGTTGAAGATTAACTAGGGAGATCGCGCACCTAATGAGGAGGAAATGAATCGTATTGAAGACAAAAGAAATTTATGGCAGAAGTTGACTGAAATAAGGGTAGAACGAATTCTGAGATTTGTTAATTTGGTACTGGAGGGAAGTGTGGGCGGCAAACATTCCAGAGGGTGACCACGGGACGAGCTCAGTTAGCAGGTTCATAGGAATGTAGGTTGCTGTAGTTATTCGGCCATAAAGGCGCCAGACTAGCATGGAGAGCTGCATCAAGCCAGTCTTCGGCTGAGGACCACAATAAAGACAGTCGTTATAATAATAACCGAAAAATACTTCTTTTAGTATAGTCCTGAGGTGGTCGCTTAGGAGGGAGACTTCTGTGAATTAACTACATTTATGCGTGCAAGAAGTGCATTATCCAGACTTGGAACATCTCGCGTCTGTCGGCCGTCGAAATTTAATATATTATTTGTTGGTAATGTTAATAATAATGTCGTGAGACGAGGGCCTCCCGTCGGGTAGACCGCTCCCCTGGTGCAAGTCATTCGATTTGACGCCATTTCGGCGACTTGCGCGTCGATGGGGATGAAATGATGATGATTAGGACAACACAACACCCAGTCCCTAAGCGGAGAAAATCTCCGACCCAGCCGGGAATCGAACCCGGGCCTTTAGGATTGACAGTCTGTCGCGCTGACCACTAAGCTACCGGGGGCGGACCTGGTGATAATGTTGATTGTTGCCGACTTACGTTGTGGGCCTTAATCAAAAAATGGTTCATATGACTCTGAGCACTATGGGACTTAACATCTATGGTCATCAGTCCCCTAGAACTTAGAACTACTTAAACCTAACTAACCTAAGGACATCACACAACACCCAGTCATCACGAGGCAGAGAAAATCCGGGCGCGGTAAGCGAGAACGCTACCACACGACCACGAGCTGCGGACGGGCCTTAATCAAAATGATATTTCATTCAATTTTGATTTACAATTAAATGCTTTTGTGTAGTTCTCTTTTTTAACAGTATTAATCTTCAGTGGAATTAGACTCGCTGAATCTTAAAACATGAGCATATAAGTTGAACAATGGAATAAACTTTTCATATTAATTTCCTCGGCTAGTCAGTTCACTTTAAAGCAAAAAATCTTTAGTTATTAATTACAATTGCGGCCCACACACGCGTAAGAGTATTTTTTGTTACCTCCGTTAACCATTGCATTGTAGTCGGAGTCCTGGCTCTGGCTCTCGGCTCTTGTACTGAAAATAAGAATCTTAAAGCTACGTATTTTCTGCAACGTCGGGCGGCTGTGGAGAAAAATGTATATCACGTTAATAGCGGGCGAGTTTTTCGCTTCCGCTAATTTTTATAAGTTAATATCGCCACGTAATGGCGTCGTTGGCTGCATCGGCCGCTGCGAATGTTGCACTGTAAATTACTCGAATGTAGGTTAATTCAAGGAAGGCGGACATGAAATCGGGATCACCTCTTACAAATTTAAAGTGAACAATAATATTAAATCGATATATTATCTGCTTAATTAGTACAAATATACTTACATTTGCCAGCACTCGCAAGATGTCCGTCTACACGCGACCAAGACAAGAGAAGAAGTAAAGACGACTAAAAAATTAACAAAAGAGCGTATCTTGTCGTCTCTTTAGATCATTTTGTTATATTTCTTTGCCCTCGTAACTTACACAGAGACATGAGAAAAATGTATATTATTCACTTTTAAAATGCCTCTTCTTTATAAATACTGTTTTTTAAGTCTTTTCGTATTTATTTCGCTGGGGACGCTATAAACACCAACGGCGAGCGATCTGTAGGTTCTGCCCTGAAAACGATGGTAGTTTTTCCACTGCCTATTTTGTCTTCATCGTAGAATTACTTTCCTTAGAGGGCTAGTATTTGAATTTTTGTTTGTTTCTTTTGTTTTGCTTTAGGGCGCAAAAACAACTGGCGTCATACGTGCCCAAGTCAAATCTATAGAACACAAAGACAGAGAAAAGTTAAAAAACGACTACATGTCAGTCCCAATTGACATAAGAGAAGACAGCTAACACCAGGGACGTGGAGAAAGCGACAAAAAAGACACCATACAGAAACGGATGTCCATAACTAAAAATTAAATGGTCTTCGCCATATTGCTTTGGCGGATAGAAAGTAAAACGCGGTCCACAGCCCGCCAAAACGGCCGATAACTCAGACGGCAAACCCAAGCGGGAACGTCAACGGCTGAAAAATGGGCATTCCGTCAGGAAGTAGCGGACTGTTAAAACTTAGACGCAATGGGTACAAAATGGTGGGCGAGCGCCACTTATCAAATGACGATGGCTAAAACGGCAGCGACCAATACGCAGCCGAGTTGAAATGACCTCCTCCCGAGGGGAGAGCCGAGAGGCGGGCGTCCAAGCCGCTAGGAGAAGCGTAGCCGGAGCTCATTCCCGTAAAGGGAGGTCCATTGGCGATGCCAAAGAGACACCACCCCCTGACAGACGGCGAAACAGAGGTCATCGGAGGGAATATAGGAACTCGCGGACCGAGGTACGAGGACTGCAGCCCACAGCAGCGTCGGCAGCCTCGTTTCCTGGCAGGCCGACATGACCAGGAGCCCACAGAAACATCACAGTGGCTCCACCAAGAGTGAGTAAGTGACAGTTTTCCTGGACCCACTGCACTAAGGGATGGGCGGTGTACAGCGCACATAGAATTTGAAGGACGCTGAGTCAATCTGAGCAGAGGACACAACTGAAAAGTCGGTGTCGCCGGATGCACTCCGTGGCCTGATACATATTGGTCTGCTTCTATTATAGCTTAAATTACGGTCTCCAATTTCCGCGGGCAATTAAAATTATGTACCAGACTAGTAGCCGAACATAGGACCTTTGACTTTCACTGGCAAGTACTCTACGAACTGAGATATCCAAGCACGACACACGATCAGCAATGTGTAAACGGTCATAATGAAAAAAAAAGAAAGGACATTAAACGACTAAAGTAATTGCTAAAATTGGTGTCAGAACACACACCTTCGAGACAGGTCTCTGCTGGATGTTCACACAATACATTATTAAAGACGGAGCTCTTTTTTGCTAGTGACCTTTACGCTGAAAGAAGGTCCGAAAGATTGCAGTAGTGATTTTAGCCAGCAGCTTACTAAGTAAATATCTCACTGTTACAGCATTTTAGTGGTAAGAAATTATATCATATCACTATTGTAAAAATGTCAACTCAGCACACACAAGATAAATTCAAGCAGCAGACATCACGTCAAAGCCTCGTAAGAGTAATATAATATTCTGGGAAATTTACTATTTTGCTTAATCGGAATTTATACACTGCTCTGTTCGCAGCCGCAGCGTAATTACATAGTTATATTAAAGTCAGTGAACACAGTCATCCACTTGTCACGTTTGAAGTCCACAAATCAAACTCGAAACTCACCAGCAGTAATTGAAAACCACGTGTTGTCACAGTAGTCTATCCTTCACAGCCGAACTTGTGTCGGACAAAGCTACAGAAGAGGTAATTTTTCGAAGTGTAAAATGGCAGTGTAGCGGCGAACAGTCTGAGTCATTATAGTACACGCATTAACTGCTTTTGAATTTAGATACGTTACTCCAGACTGTTAATTCAGATTATCAACGCATATTATAAAAGTAAGTGTGGAATGTGTATGCCGCTAAAACTCAGAAACGAGTCCCGATACGATCAAGGGAGTTATATGGTATGGTCGCCCTCTATCTCCCATCCATGAAGAAGGTTCCCATTTTTACCTGAAGGGCGTGCTTTTTAAGATATAACGGCTGGAATGTTTCGCCCCCTAGAAATTGCTAGAACATTCCAGAACATTCGAAACTATTCTAGAACATTCCAGGACATTCGAGAGTATTCAAGAGCATCCCACAACATTCCAGAATGTTTCGAAATGTTCCACAATGATCCAGAGTGTTCTGGAATGTTCCGCAATGATGGGATGTTCTTGAACATTCTATACCATTCGAAGCCTCGTAGATATATTCTGGGATTCGCAACTGATGGGGCTACCCATAAATAGGGGTATATAAAGCAGACCTGTCGTGAGTTCGAACGACAGTTTCTTATCAGTGACGAAGGGAGAAACTGACAACGTAGTACAGAGAGAACCGTGAGGTGTAGGTAGTCGATAAAGTGACTTAATATAAATCGAAAACAAAGTGTGAAAAGCGTGTAAAGTACACTTAGCGTGTTTGCTAGTAAAAAATTGATTTTATTTATATTTTGGACAATGCACACACATAAATGAGGAAATCTTGCCAGTTCTGAAGCAGAACGGCGAAAACAAACACAACAGCGGAAAACGAAATGCACGAAGGGCGCGAAGCACTTTTAAGCTCCCAACGAACGAGTATGAGCATTGTGAGAAGCAGAGAAACGGAAGAACATCGAAATGAACGAACTGAAGAATGAAGGATTTGCGACACAATCTAACAATAAAAGACAGCGAAGTCAAGCCAGCCATGGAAATATCACCCTACGAGAAGCGCGGACAAAGACAAGTAAACAGTACAACATATGCTGCATTCCACTACGACCCGACCAAAGAATACGAGTAAGCAGGATAATGGATGACATCCGCCAATTTTGCAACACGAAAAAATTCAATAGAGAAACACCAGGATTCTGTTGCATGAATGGAAAAATTCGATTACGTCCACTGGAAGCACCTCCGCTGGATTATTCAAAACAGCACTAGACCGAAAGATTTCTGATGACTATGATGCTGCACCTCAGATAGATGAAGTCGGCCCCGTAATTGTCGACAGTGAAAATACAGGTCGTGACATAACTGTGTAACGAAAAGAGGAGGACTACAAAGCATTGTACAGACACACTGTTCATATGAAGCCCTCGAATACCCATTAATATTTCTACATCGAGAGCACGGATATAGTAAACAAACAAAAAATCGCAGCAGTGAACTGGAGTAGATCGTTGGTGCTGTAGCTTTTCTCCTTTCTACGGTTCAGCACACTAATAGTATCTTTTCATATTGCTTGCATCCCATGTTACAATAAGGTGTAGCTGTTTATTGCTAACCATTTACCTTCTAGGCGAATGCCTGTTTCATTAATGATGCCGTCGTTCATTCGATGGTCGGTTCAGAACGAGCTTGGCGGATTTCATACAGTACTTATACTCTTTACAGGAGTCCCATAGCTGCTTGGGATTCGATGGGTTACACGTCGTTAGAATGACGGCCAATGAGTCTCTGATTTGTTCAACTGAGGTTGGGTGTGAGGCTTCTTGTAATGTTAATTCCCTGTGGTTGTCGTTTTCCAGTAGTTCTAAGCACTGACATGCTTCTCTGCACGTCTGGCATGGGTAACCGTCAACAGTCTTGAGATCTGTGATACTTGTTGTTCCCCGTCCTTCATGTAGCAGCATCCGAAGATAGTAACATTCGGCGTTGTTCGGATGTGCGGTGTATACTCGGCCTAGTGCACTGTTTTCCTAATGCATGGATGACCTTTTACTGAGATTCCTTGTTTTCGTCGTTGAAAGATTTTTCTTGTTGTGTTCCACGTATAATTGGTAGGCCATCGACGTATAGTAATGTTTTCGAGAATATATCTGTTTGACACAGTTAGTAAAAAGCTGTTATTGTTGCATTCTGAGGTGGTTCGCTTTCAATTTTAATGGCAGTGTCTTTTTTGAAGTAAACTCTCTGTTCATTCTTCAAATGTAATGCTGGATGCTGCACGGTTGGTCCCCCTTCGTGTGTGAGAAAACCGTAAATCCCCCATACTGCTTCGTTACTGTTGATATATCTTCCCATTTGCTACATGCGGATCTCGTAGTTTGTTTTCTTTGTTCGCTGTCTTGGGCTATTTGAAATACTGTCATGTCACTGCTTTTGTTCACATACTTACCGTTCGTGGTCTCCAGGTGGTCTTCTGTCTGCTCGAATTACAACGTCATAGTCATAAGAAATCATTCGGTCTAGTGCTGTTCTGAATGTTGATTGTATTTGTTTAAGATCCTCTGTACATCTTGGACTACTTCTCGTCCCAGTCCACTGATATCTGTACATTGTTAATCAGTTTCTGATTCTTCATTTTCGATTAAATGTACTAGCAGAAATTTATGGTCTTCGCTGGGTAGTGGTAGTAGTAATCCCATGTTGTGATTGATTTGACCTTGGATGGAAACAACATAACTGATTTCATCTTTTTTAGTATTAATCGATTTGACACCGAAAGAAGACACTTGGAATTAGGCGTTGTGCACTTCTACATTCTGAAGAAATTGTTTTGATTCAGGAGTCTCCAGTACCAAGTAACGTAAATATTACTACTGAGGTCCTTCCAGTAGCGGTAATAGAGTTTTTCCATTAATGCAACAGATTCCTGCTGTTTCACTACTGATACTTTTCGCGTTGCCAGATTGGTAAATGTTATCCATTTTTCCAATTACGACGTGTTTGGGTTTGTTATATTCTTTCTTCGAGGCGTTGTGGAATGTTTCATTTGCTGGCTTCTACTATTTACTTGTCTTCGTCCACGCTTCTCGTAGGGTGATATTTCCATGGCTGGCTCGACTTCGCAGTCTTTTATTATAAGGTTTCGTCGAAATACTTTCTTCAATTCGTTCATTTCCTTGTTGTTCGCTTTCCCTGCGTCTCACAGAGCTCGTTTTCGTTCGTTGGGAACTTAATCGAGCTTCACGCTCTTGGTCTGTTTCGTTTTTTCGCTGTTCTTTACACTTTCGCTGTTTTTCTTCAGAACCGTGAAGATCTCCCCCTCTTTTACGTTAGGGAATAGTCTAAAACATAAATCAAACCACCTTTTTAATAGTAAATGCACTACGTACATTTTCCACACTTTCCACACTTTAATTCCTATTTTCATTCAGCCACTCTGTCACTCTGACTGCTCTCACTTCGCTATCCAAATGGTTCAAATGTCTCTAAGCACTATGGGACTTAACATCTGAGGTCATCAGCCCCCTAGAACTTAGAACTACTTAAACCTAACCAACCTAACGACATCACACACATCCATGCCCGAGGCAGGATTCGAACCTGCGATCGTAGCAGCAGCGCGGTTCCGGACTGAAGCGCGTAGAACCGCTCGGCCACAGCGGCCGGCACTTCGCTGTTGTTTCTATTCACTCTCTGTACTATTTCGGTTCCTCCCTTCCTCACTGATAAGAAACTGACGTTCGAACCCACAAGGTGTACTTACCAATGTGAAGCCCCACCAGTGAAGAATTCCAGAATATGCCAACAAGGCTTCGAGCAGCTCACAATGTTCAGAACTTACAAAACATTCCAGAGTGATGTGGAATGTTCTACAATGATCTGGGATATTCCCGAATATTCTGGAATCCTCCCAAATATTCCAGACTATTTCCATACATTCCAGAACATCCCGGATCATTGTGGAACATTCCGGGACATTTTGGAACGTTGTGAAATCCTCTCTGATACTATCGAATGTTCTGGAATATTTTACAAATTTCCAGATGGCGATACATCTCATACTTTATATCTTCAAAAGCACTCCCTTGAAGTAAAAACGGGAACCTTCTTCATGGATGGGGGATAGAAGGCTACACACCATACAACTCCCCCGTTGGGACCGGGACACGTTTCTGAGTTTTACCGGCCCGTTCATTGTACACTTACTTTTATAGTACATATTTAATGATTAAGAAACAAGAGTGGGTTTTCATCCTTTATTATCTCTTGCTTATACACTGACGAGCTAAAACGTTATGACCAGCTTCTTAATAAAGCGTTGGATCGTCATTGGAACGCAATACGTCGTAGATTCTGCGTATCATATATTCGACAGGTTGTTGGTGGGCTTCTGAAGATGTGTCTCACCAGATGACCACGCACAAGTAATGCCCTCAAACAGCGGGCGGCTGATTAGAGTACGCGGAGATCGCGCCTGATAGCGACCCAAATGGAGTCCACTGGTTTCATATTAAGCGAATTTCGTGGCCCAGACATCAACGTGAGTACATTTTCACGCTCCTCAAACCACTGTAACGCGGTTCTGGCTTTGAGAAACGGACTATTATCCTGCTGGAAGATGACATCCGCGGCGGGGAAGACATCAAGCTGAAGAGGAGCAGGTGGTCCACAGTTGTCAGCGTGTCTTCAATTACTGCTGCAGGTCCAAAGCTAACGAAGGCGAGTGTCTCCCACAGCACAATAGTCCTCTCACCAGCGTGCGTCCTTGGTGCAGTCCACTTTTCGAACCGGCGTTTGCCTGGACGACAGCTGTTGTGGAGACGACCATCGACCCGGTGTAGCAAAAACATGATTCATCCGACGAGGTAACACGTTTCCATTGATCGACGGTCTAGTGTCGATGATCCCTTGGCCACTGCAATCATAATTGACGATGTTGTTTTGCCAACATGTGAACATATAGGATTCGTCTGCTGCGGAACCCCGTGTTCAGTAGAGTATGAGGAACGGTGTGCTTCGAAACATTTCCTCGCACCGGCATTGTGCTGTTCCGGTAAAGATGCCACAGATTGCCACCTATTCTGCTTTACAGAGCAGGAGAGCCTCCAAATCCCACGTTCTGTAAAGAGTCGTGAACGTCCAGTCACTTATCGCCAACTAATAGTTTCACTGTCGTTCTACCAGTTTCCATAGATGGTCACTGCAGTAGTTCCTGAACATTCGACCAGCTGCGCCTCTTTCGTTGTGGGCTGTTGGGACATTACCGCAAGCAACAACGAGTGTTTTCAAGGTGGCAAAATTGTAGCCGCCCTCCTGTGGAATTTAACTTAAGTTGATTGTTTTTTAATTGAAATGCACCAGCGGAATCTTCTGTCTTGTGGTCGTTAACGTTCCGGTTACCTGCCCTGGCCGTTGACGTATATTTTCCTCGTCGTGTTGTGGGTATCCAGCACGGCCTGTAGTTTGACAGCTGAATGTGGAATTCGTTGTGGGCGCCGATACCTTCTGCGTTGTTCCATTGAACTCCCTGTTGTGTGCTGGTCGGGTGGAGCGGAAGTTATCCTGTTGCTTGGTCCATTGTCTGTCTGTTGGTTGGGTAGCCGTCGGATTGAGAATTGTTTGACTCACTGCCTGTCTCACCTAAGTGAGCGTTGGTGTTTAAATTCCAGGCCGACCCTTGGAAACTTCTGAGCGTCGGTTGATGTGCTACCTATTCTCATTTGTCCTTGTTGTTTGTTTATGTATGGCTTTTAACCGATTATAAATTAAAATTGTTTTGCCCTTAAGGTGTGAGATTGTTTGGGCCTTGAGCCTAATTAAGAAAAATGTTCTAAGATGAGGCCTTCTGCCCTTTAAATACAAATTCCTGTTTTTGAGTCTTAAGTTATTGGCGTTCAGCCGATTTTAAAATAAAGTTGTTTTGCAATTGAGGCGTGAGATTGAATGGCGCGTTTAGCCGTGAATTAAATTCTAAAATTAGTGTTTGGCTTACTCCGTTTTTAATGCTTTCTGTACTCTTGTGATGTTTGTCAAATGAATAAAGTAGTATGTTCGAGTGCAACTGACAACCACTCATTTTGGCCGCTTTCCACAAATTAAACTATCTGTCCTGTCCTGCAGGTATATCAGGGGATTTCAGAAATATTCTATACGGACAGTATCGCAAATTTCTACAGCCAGCATTTATGGTTAGCGAAATTCATCACGATTCTCTCAAAGCCAGGTCTCAGCTCAGCCTAGCTGTTATCGCTGGAGACTGTCTTCTATGGCCTCAGGTCATACCACGCTGTATTGCGGATTGTGTGTAGAGAGGCTTCTCAATACATACGTTTCTATCCCTTCTGGACGATGAACCTCTGAACACAGTAGCTACCATGCGGCTTAAGCAAGATCGGCGTTCCACTCGCATTATCTAAGTAAGACTGTTCATTCAGATGCAATGTCCGAAAAGCACTGACGTTTTCCATGACAAGTGGATAGCTGTAAGCGCTGGCTTCGGCCGCCGTTTTCACTGTCAATAAAATCCTTCTGGACTACTGACACCATTTCCAGTATATAAAACTGTCCGGCGTTTCGGCAATTGTTGCAAGTGGCTGAAACGTAGGACAATTTTGACAATGCGGTCAACAGCCCAAAATAATTTTATGCACAAGTGGATGGGTGTTTTAATGGGCGTAAAGGCGCTGATAACCTCGCCGTTGAGCGCCCATAAGCTACAAACACACACACACACACACACACACACGCGCGCGCGCGCGCGCGCGCGCGAAAGTGGATAGGTATAGATGGATCAGTTCCTTATCCAGCACAACTTCAAATCTAAATACATTAGATATTTATTTATGGGGGCATTAATAGTCCTTCCAATAAAAAGAAGCGAATGGCTGCGAGAGAAACTTCCGGATTGCGTCGAAGTCGCATCCGAAACCATTGCAACCGGCCTGCGAGATTTGATTTTTTTTTTTATTTTATTAATCAAGTCACGGTACCCACACATAATCAGCATAACATTTAACAGTATGAAAACCTAAGCTCACTAAACCATCCAACCACGTCTCCTTCCGCAAAAGGAAACGGATGATATTGGGCGGCTGACAGCAGAAAGTGCACTGAATTTTATACATTGAATCGTACACTAGGACGTACCAGGTATAAAGTTTTAATTTTTCCTTCGATAATATCAGTTATTAATTTGTTTGTATGTTTGCTTGCTTGTTTCCTAGAACACACTGAAATGTGCAGCTACAGGAGACGCCCGTTGATGACACGGATTACCGTGCTGTCGTTTGTTTTCTACAGCTGATAGGAAAAAATTCTGCAACAGTCCACGATGACTTGTGGAAGTATACGGCGACAGTTCGCTATCATTATGGTGGAGTGTTCGGAGGGCACAGTCCGTTGCAATGCGGTCAAACAAGTCAGAATGGCGAAGGTGTACTGGAAAACTGTCTGCGAAGATCTGGGAATCGCAACCCATAGGGAGCTCCTGGTGCGCGAAGGCTGGAGTATCACAATCAAAGCGCTCGTGGAAAAAAGTGAAAAATGAGTCGCTGACCGATTTTTGCCAACTTAGGCTACATTTTGAACCTGATATTTTGCGTTCCGTTACTGCCAGACGGTTTCTCATTCTGCACAGGAAAACATAACACATGCTGTTTCTAAAGTCTATTAAATTTTGCCTCACTTTACTTATTCCCTTGTAGTGGCATCCCATGAATTCACCTTGTTTCCTCGGATGAAAATATAGTTGCGTGACTGGCATCTCCAGAATGATGACAAAATGAGTTTTGAGGCAGAACTTTCCTGAAATGTTAAACTGTAGAATTGTACAACCAAAATATTCTCCAAGCCATCCAATGTGTCGCATTGAATGGTGAACATACAGAGAAGCACTAAGAACATCATCGAGACTGATGTTCTTAGTCCTCCTCTGTATAGTCGCAGGTCGACTTTTTGAGATGATATTTAAAATTTTATAATATGTAGTGATCGTGTTAAAAAACGGAACAAATGCGAGTAGGACTAGCGCTCTGAGGGTTCCGTACAAACTTAATTTTGTAGATAGATAGTAATTATTTCTTGTGGCTCAATGGCCAGGTGCAAGTCTTGCTACTGGACGCCACCCCGGCAACTTGAGTGTCCCTAACCTACCCCAGTTACCCAACCGTGGAAGGGGGCCGGCAGTTTGACGTGGAATCCTAAACACGTGTTGTTTCTGGCAACTCCTCACATCGTCCGGAGGTGAAGACTATCCGTGGCTGGACTAAGATTCGATCCCGCGACCTTTCGGTTAGAAGGCACAATCTTTACCACTTGACCATCAAGTTAGACACGTAAATGGGTAGTTCATCTACAGGTTTTGATGAGTGAGTTTGCGAGTTCCAAGATATATTACATCCAAGGCTGTGTCTTACGATTGCATTGACTTAGATGCTTATATTATTTACAACACGAAGGGACTCTAGTCCTTAGTACTTGACACAAATTTCAGCTCGATACCTCCAACATTCCTACGGAAAGGGAGTCTTAACAGTAAGTCAGACAGACAAACGGACGGACAACAAAGTGGTCCTATAAGAGATCTGTTTCTACCAACTGAGGTGCGCAACCCTAAAAAAGGAACAAAGTGGTGCAACGACTGACACAGAGGATTCGTACAATGCGGGAGCGAAGTATACAATCCGACGCATTCATCCTCATGTCATACCATGAAAATACGGCGAAAAAGACACACAAGCTTACGACGCCGGATGCATGAGGGGCAGTCAAATGAAAATCGAAACCCGTTGTGGTTCCATTCAAAAGTAATCACCGCACTCCTTAAAGCATTTACCCCACAGGGAGAGGAGACGCTCACTTCCTGTTTCGTAGAAAGCGATCGGCCACTGACAGATCCGCAACCGCACCCATCCCTGCAGTTCCTCTTACGACTGAAACCGACAACCACGAATGTCCTTTATCAGGTCGCCAAAGATGTGAAAATAACAGGGTGAAAGACCAGGGTAGTACTGAGGATGCTGTAATGTTTCACAACCCATTTGCTAAAGTGTAGCCTTTATTCCGTTGGAAGTGGGGGCGTTATCGTGGCAGGACGATTCTATCCGAAAGCATTCCTGAACCTTTTTACTTTATGGTGCGGTGCTGTTTCTTCAAAGGGCCTTTATAACCCTGCGCATTGATAGAGGTTACACGCTCGAGGAACGCTACGAGCAGTGTCCCTGCAGTCGAAGAAGAAGGTAATAATGAGCCTTCCCGGAATCTGTATGAACAACTGTGGCTGCCTTTGGCGAGGGAAACGTGGGATGTTCCCACTGATGGCTTCGCCGTTTGCCCTCGGGCTGTCGAAATGCTGTCGGACGGAATCGCCATGTTGCACGATAGCGCCCACCCCACGCTGCCAATTCGCTCCACACTGCCAATCGGACGAAAGCTGCGCTACGGGGACTTTACTCGGAAGCACTGCAATACCTCTGTGCAGCCGATCTCTTTTAATCGTGTGATTGTCACATATTTTGCGAACTGAAGAAAGATTTTCATGAACGTCGGTTTAGTCGGACGCGAAAGTACAAGATTGGTTGCGGTTGTCGATGCGTCGGCGGCCGACTGCGCTCTATGAAACAGGTATTGGTCGTCTCGTCACCCAGTGGGATAAATGTACTAAAGCGTGTGCTGATTACTTTTGACTGGGACTATTCCGTGGTCCCAGTGTGGCGACTATTTGGTTTTCATTATACTACCCCTTATAGTTGGAACCTTTCACTGCACCTGTCGTCTTTTTCGTGGGTGTGTGTCTATAGGATCTCCAGGTCTGATTAGTTAAGTTGAAAGATCAGAAATGCGAATGTTTCTTAATAAACAGTAGTTTTACTTATGAAACAACTGAAGTTTCCCTTCGATCACCGTGATTATTCCACATCGCTTAGACTCCTTATACTCGCGTTGGCAGAGCCTTCTGCGCCGGTAAATAAATCGCTCCGAGGGGATCAACGGATAACTATCTCCAGGAAAAGACTTCAGACAGTTCTGAGATATCAGAATCGACGATTTAAGCACGCTTTCCACAGCAGCTCAGCCAAATCCTCAACTTCTTTGCTCCCAGCTTGAGTACTCGTCTCTTCGTTGGCACACTGACGTTGTTGTAAGTTATCTACAAGTTGTCTCATATCAAAGAGGTGCTTGCATTCGGAAAGTCGATCTCGAACCTTCTCACTCTTAGAATATGGTAAATCCCTGAAAGGAAATGGAAAAATGTGCGCCTTGTCCTTTGTTTTCAAACTACTAAGCCGCTTATTTTCGTGGTAGTAATTAGTAACTACTTCATTACTAAAGACTTTCAAATGTGACGAATAAAAATCATTTTCGTTACATATATCTCATCTTGCAGAGCAAAGGTTTTCTCAGTACACTGCCTGGTAAGAAAACTGAAGCGGTCAGAAGAGGAGAAATGGAAGAGGAAACGGATAAGCGCCCAAGTCGTAACCTTAGAACACCAATAACTAAAAGAAATTAATAGCCCAATCGACTGAAGGCAAGAAGGCTAACAGCAAGGACTTTCTCGTGGAGCAAGGTCCACAAAATAGGCCGTAGAGACAACTAAGATCCCTAAGCAAAGATCAAATGTTTTTCGCCATATTACTTCGACGGATAGAAAAGTGAAACGCGATCGAAAGCCCGCGCATCATTCGCTGAAACGACATATAACTCCGACGGCAAACGTTCACTGGACGTAAACGGTTAAACAAAGGGCATCGGATCACCTAATAGCGAACCGTCAAAGGTTGATGAAAATGAGCACAAAGTGCTGGGGTTCACCACTTAATAAATGGTGATGGCTAAAAAGGCAGTGTCCAACACAAAACCTTCTTACATGTCCCCCCCCCCCCCCCAACGAGGCGACGAGAACAGATCGGCCAAGCCGTTGGGAGAGATTTATTTCCACGGAGCTTGTCAACGTGATGGGAAGACCAGTGGCGATGCCGAAGTTACACCGAACCCCGACCGACGGAAACACTGAGGTCATCCGAAGGAATGGAAGAGGTAGGAGGTCGAGGTAGGAGGACTGCTGCCTTGGCAGCATCGTCAGCAGCCTCATTTCCCGTTAAACCGACGTGACGTGGAACCACATGAACAGCAAGGTGAGCGCACAAGAACATCACGGTGACTGCTTCAACAGCGAGCAAACGGAAGCTTTCTTGAACCCTTGAACTAAGGGTTGGGGTTGGGTTGTTTCGCGGAAGAGACCAAACGGCGAGGTCATCGGTCTCACCGGATTAGGGAAGAACGGGGAAAGAAGTCGACCGTGCCCTTGCAAAGGAACCATCCCGGCATTTTCCTGGAGCGATTTAGGGAAATCACGGAAAACCTAAATCAGGATGGCCGGACGCCGGATTGAACCTCGTCCTCCCGAAGCGCCACCTCGCTCGGTCGCTTGAGCTAAGAGATGGTTCGTGTACAGCAAAAAAAGCTCCGATGGGCAGTGAGAGAATCGGAGCATACGGCACAAGTAAAAACCCTGTGTCGCCGGATCTACTGGGTGGCCTAATACAGGGCCAAGAGTTGTGCGCTAAAAGTTGAGCACTGTTCTGGAATCCGATACCGAAAATGAGTAAGTGTGTGATGGTATTTCAGTGTTTATAAAATAAAGTAAAATTTACAAAACTCTTGTCAGGTTGAGTCCACTTATCGTTATTTAATTGTACCCTCTCCATCTTGCATGCATGCTCTAATTCCGTTGGGATGGGTGTCATGCAGCGGTTGTATCCTCTCCTGTGGCAAGCTGGCACACAACTGGACCTTGATATCCTACATAATGGCAGTGGGACGGAGTTGACATCCAAGCTGATGGCACGGATGCTCTGTCGGATCTGTGACCTCGCTGGCCACGGCAGTACCTCAGCGTCACATAGAAAGGTCAGAGAGACACGGCCATGTGTAGATGAACATTGTCCTGTTGTAAAATGGTGCCATGATACTGTCACATGACAGGTTACACGTGAGCATGCAGGTTGTTCGTGACGTACCGTTGTGGTGTCACAGTTCCCTCAATCACTGTTGGCCCTACCTACAAGTCATATCTGAAGGCTCCCCTCGCCACGACTCCAGGAGCAGTGCCGATGTGCCTCTACGAAACACTGGGAGAAAGGGACATCTCCCCAGGTCTCCAACATATTCACCAACGATGTTCATGTTCGGTTGTGAAGCACCGTGATTCATCGCAGAACAGAGTGTGACGCCATTCATCAGCTGTCCACGCTTTCCTGTCAGGGCACCACTCCAAACGCAGCCGTTTGTGTCGTGGTGTTACCGGCAGCCTACGCATGGGACGACATTTCCCTAGTCTGCAACTGCTGGTCTCTGATCAGTGGGGCGGGATTGCACTGAACGTTGCACGGAGTCCATTACTTGCTCTCGGATGGCAGACGCAGAAGTGAAGGTGTTACGATGTCCTCGGAGCACAGCACCGCGATCCTACCTTGTGGCGGACATACGTGCTCGATCCCAGCTTTGACTACGACTGCTCTTCCATACAGTCCATCACTGGGCCACTGGCACATCCGACTGCCCCACAGATCCTTCACAGTGATCGCTCAACACCTACTCTGTTCACGCGTCTTACATACACAAGGAGAACGCTAATTCACCTTGCTTACCGTTCTAAATGTCACAGAGAATTGAAGCTACAATCATTATATACCTTCCTCGATGTGTACATGTAGAAAGTTACAGTGATATCCTACGGTGTTTTCTGGTGATTAATACTTTTGTCAGGCAGTGCATTTCTGTAATAGATCACAAAGCACTTTTTCAGACACAGTATATAACCCTATTATACATAATTGTTATTTACTTTTGCACTAAAATTGATACGCAATACTAGATGAAATATGCTAAAAGCGGCAAGATTTCCCTTCATAAGCCGACACCGATATTTCATGAGGAAATGCTTGGAAGCGTTTAAGAAAACTGAAGTATAAGCAGAGGAAGAAAATACATATCATTTCGGATGTTACAAAAACGTCATTTCAAACAGAAGAGCTCCGGAGGTATAACAAATAGCAAGCTAGATAATCGGCATAATAAAATGGCTCCGAGCACTATGGGACTTAACATCTATGGTCATCAGTCCCCTAGAACTTAGAACTACTTAAACCTAACTAACCTAAGGACAGTACACAACACTCAGTCATCACGAGGCAGAGAAAATCCCTGACCCCGCCGGGAATCGAACCCGGGAACCCGGGCGTGGGAAGCGAGAACGCTACCGCAATTCGGCATAATATTCTGCAACAAACCGTCTACTGTACTTTTGAAGTGATTTACTGTCACCGCGAGGTACTCTATACAGTACAAAGGTTCAAACCCCAACCTCGTACACGTGGAAGAATCCGTCCGTTTAAATTCTCTGTTGCGCAGGTTGCCTGAGCATAGTACAACAAAGTGTGTGCCTGACTCTGGATGGCGCTTTGCATAGTATGAAATGTAGTATCTGTTCCTGGAAATCATATTAGTAGTAAAGCAGCTATAGCAATAAGAAAGCGAGATCTGTATGCCAGTAACTTAAACGTTTTAGGCGCTATTTGAAGCGTGTTTGCTGAGGTTTTAATATAACATAGTGTAAAACTTCACAGTTCATTTCTTCCTGCCTTACAACAGTCTGTGCCCCTTTCTATGCTTCTTACAGAATTGTATTACAGCAAAACCGCCGGCCGCGGTGGTCTAGCGGTTCTAGGCGCGCAGTCCGGAACCGCGCGACTGCTACGGTCGCAGGTTCGAATCCTGCCTCGGGCATGGATGTGTGTGATGTCCTTAGGTTAGGTAGGTTTAAGTAGTTCTAAGTTCTAGGGGACTGATGACCTCAGAAGTTAAGTCCCATAGTGCTCAGAGTCATTTGAACCATACAGCAAAACCTTAACACCAATAACTAAAAGAAATTAATAGCCCAATCGACAGAAGGCAACAGCACGTGCACCTTAACTGTGACCTACTTTACTTTTGTAGTATCGTGTACGTGCGCCGCAAAATAAGTATATGTGGCACACGAATCTCAAAAAAAAAAAAAAATAATAATAATAATAATAATAAATAAATAAATAAAAAATAAAAAAAAATAAAATAAAACTTAATTATCCTAAGGACAAACACACACACACACACACCCATGCCCGAGGGAGGACTCGAACCGGGACGAGCCCCAGCCGCACAGTCCATAACTGCACCAACCTCACACGCAGTGTAAAGCACGTCAGACGTGCTGGAAGAAGGCGTGTAAGACTTCCCAGAGTTCCGTTACGTCTATTGTATCCTGCACCAACCGCAAAGTTGCATCGTGGACTGGCCGAGACGAAACCCGAAATGATACACGGGGCATGGTGTTTCGTTTGCGTATGCTCGTTTCTGTGAGAATCAAAGTGTCCCAGAACCACCACATCCAGGCACTTGGACACCGCAGTGCAAATACGATACGTCGATAATCAGAAGCTGAAGAATGAAGGAGTTAAAGGAATCCTGACAAGAAAAACCAAATGTGCGCAGATCACTAACTAAATGGAATGAAAAATTGGAAGGATGCGGGCCCCTACACAACCATGGTATACTGAAGAAGTCCAGGCCAGATATAAAATTTTATCACTTGGAAATATTTGCTAAACTGGAGATGAGCAGCGGCATTCTCGTCTGGATAATGTTCCGACATACTACAGTACTGTGTTCGGGGAATTCGATGCCAATGACACAGGACTAGGTACCTACAAATGAACAAAAAATTAATTACATTTACACTGTCCTTCCTCTGGAAGCACAGCTCCTCACCCTGTTTTGAAGCCGCCAACAGGACGCTGAATGCTCGATAACTGTTTGGGAGTCTCATGTAACTCGTTGGGTGCCGCAGATATTTGCCTGTGTTCAGAATAAGCACTACCTTGTCATATTCTCATGTCGCTGGTCAGTTGACAGTACGGGATGTGCCACTGAAGAGAGCTATAATATGACATACATCTTCCTGAGGCAGCTGGTTTAGATGCAAGTTGGTCACTCGGTGAGGTCCTGCAATCTTGCTGGTATTCAGTGTTAAAATACTGGCAATCCACCTTTTCTGGAGCAATGAAGTCGACCCCATCGCCTGTATTTAGGAAATATATTCGTTTGGTTAGACATTTATTTAGCTTTAACATTTAAGTGGAAAGAGCACTATCATATGCCAGCGTAGAATATAAGCGGCGATTTTTTTTTTCACGTAAAGTTTTGCTGGTTTACGATCAGTTCAACGGGCCAAATACAGCGTGACACTTCATGACATTTGCGTCGTGTGAAACTTGCTTGCTGTACAGTCCTTGGCACACATTTCTTGTGACAGTCTTAATACTTAAAAAAGATCTGCACTGAGAACCTAAAATACTTGAGAGAAATCTGTACTGAAAAACTTTAATAAACTCAAGATGCTGTGTTCAGTTTTATTGCATTTATTTGATAAACAACATGGTAACATTCGGTTTATTGTAACTAAAGGAAAGACTCCGTCAGCAACAGTAGCGACATCAGGAATTTTCGCAGAGGATCCCCGGGAACTCGAGAGGCTCCGTCCACGACGAACACGCTTTGTGCCGTCGCAGCTTGTATTCTCGGTAAACCTGGCTGTCCACGACTGACGAAGTTGCAGCGTCTTCCCCCAGAAGTGAAAGATAGCACGACTTGATGCCACCACCTCCGCTCCAAGCAGCGAATACAAAGCAGTGGTGTCGATCTGCAAACGAACCACGAAGTGAGATGAGGTTTTAAAAGAGGTGGGAGCTCCTATGTAGCGAAATACCATCAGTACTTACTTACCTGAGGAAGTTCTGCACACTGCTTCGACATTGCCATATACATTAGCTTTAGTGCTTCTTACGACTTTTTCACCGTCACTTCTCTCTTTGTGACTACGTGATGCCCTCTTAGCTTGGTTGTGTATTACTAGAAGCCAACGATGCGATGTCCTCTTGCGTTCCTTGCACACTACTGCTAGCCAACGATGCGATGTCCTCTTGCTTTCCTTGCACACTACTAGAAGCCAACGATGCGATGTCCTCTTTTCTTCCTTGTACACTACTAGACGCCAAAGATGCGATGTCCTCTTGGCTTGCTTGTACACTACTAGACGCCAAAGATGCGATGTCCTCTCGGCTTGCTTGTTCACTACTAGACGCCAAAGATGCGATGTCCTCTTGGCTTGCTTGTACACTACTAGACGCCAAAGATGCAATGTCCTCTTGGCTTGCTTGTACACTACTAGACGCCAAAGATGCGATGTCCTCTTGGCTTGCTTGTACACTACTAGACACCAACGATGCGATGTCCTCTTGGCTTCCTTGTACACTACTATAAGTCACTGACGCGATGTCCTCTTGGGTTCCTTGTACACTACAACAAGCCAACAATGCGATGCCCTCTTGTCTTCCTTGTTCACTATCATAAGCTAACGATGCGTTGTCCTCTTTGGCTTGGGTGTACACTACTACAGGCTGTTCTCCCATCTCTGTGCCTGTGAGTCTCTAGGGTAAAATATCCAGCGCTTTCTCTTTTATAGTTGTACGACAATACAGTGAGTGATTTCCCTGGAAACGACTGCTGACGTCATTGCTTCGCCCATTGTCTATGATAATTTTCGCTAGTACTACATTATTACACTGCATTTCACGGTATACCAAACGATGAAAGGTATATTACTTCAATCATTGGGCTTTAAATGTTCCATCTAGGCTGAATACTTTCAGCTTGTGTTCGTCAGATCCATTTTAGGTAACTTGAAAACACGTTCCCAGACGTCGCGCATTAATCTTTTAGGATGCTCTCCAGAGTAGTGCCAGTACTTCCCTCACTTTCAAAAAGTATTTGAACTGGCAAAACCTCACTGTATACATCGTTTTAACGTCAGATGTGCGACAGCAGCTGAACCAGCAGAATCGTAACCGGAAGGAACGAGATGGACATTCGTATTTTTTAATTTTATGGCTTCCTATGATCATATGAGGTGAATATCGGAATTGTTCCATTAACAGGTCACGATCGTAAAGTCCTAAAGCCCCCTCCCAAGTACTCTCTTATTTTCCGTTTTATGCAGTGATATCGTGACTTGGTTGTGGGCCAGACATTGACGTCTACCCTGAATGGCGGAGCTTACCCATCTCGTTGACTCATGAGTAGTTGTGGGACTGCTAGTCCTGGTCCAAGTTTAAGTCCCGTTATTGGTTAGCCTAGGTCGCAGCAACGTTGAGAAGCTTGGTGGAGGAAACAACTTACCATCTTCCTGTCAGTACCACTCTCTATGCACGTCCTATAAAACGAACGAAGCAGTAGACGGTAAGTACGCCAATACTGCTTTGGTTTCAGCTGACGAATATATCAATTCCCTTGTTTTTCAGCGTCTGTTCTCTCATGACTCAGTGAACTACATAGTGTGAAAGACAGACGTACATGAAATGTGCACATAGATATATTCGCTTGTCAGAAATATACTGAGTTCTAATACATAGATGTATTGCTTCTTGGTGTCTGGGTCACACAGAAAAATCTACGTAATGTCATATGTAATAACAATATTATTTTAAAAAATGGACGCTTACTTAGTCCACTCGGAAAAGTCAGGATAAACTTATTTTCTTTCTGGTTAAAACAGCGTTCTACCCAATTTTCGTACACTGCTCTGTCAAATACGTAGATCACCTTATGTGTCGAACACCTTCTCATCCACACGCAACATATCAGCAATAACACTTCTTCAAACTTAGGACTTTCCATGTTGCTTCTCGAACTTTCACAATGATTTTGTCGATTATTGATAAACGTGGCCAGCCTTTCTGGTCATAATCTTCTGAAGAGCTCCTGTCGAGGGAAAATCTTTTATGCTGTTCGAAGACAGTTGTAGTGCGCAAACCGCACTCATCTTCATACGTTTCTGAAACCACCTGAAAAGTCATGTTACTGATTTCTGGAGTTTCACAATAATCTTGATGTTTACTCGCTGTTCACTTCAGGTACGTGTCATTTTTTGCCACAGCGCATACCCTTTCTGATATGTGTGAAAGTACCTTTCTTGAAATTCCTAAAGGTGTATTCAACTTTGCCCCTGCTTTTTGTGGATGGAGTCAGTCAGCAGGAAGAGAGTCAAGGGCGTGTCTGACATAACGGCCATTGTCAACAAGAAGTGTCATTTTGATTCTTTTTATAAACAAAATGTTGTCTGAATAGTGATTTTATTTGGACAATCGTTAGAGTAACCTCGAACCTGTGAGGTACAGTACGCTCTATGAAAAAGAGTCTGTGAGGAGTCCGCTTTTGGAAATACTGATTGCAAAGTTTTGCTTTCTGTCGGCAGCCGTATTTGGAAATAATGTCTCACCGCACAAATTTCAAATCGCTCTGTTTATTTTCAGAATAAAATTATAAATTATACATTTCATTTGTAATGAGATCCGGAACATCTTTTTCCTTTCACCTGTAAGTCGCGTAAAGTTGCAGTTGGCTCCATAAACCATTCAGAGAAGTCGTCTACCATTTGAATACCCGCGAACTAGTGATGTGTTGAAAGGGAGTGGGGAATAAAATAATAAGATTTATGTAACTATGACAAAAATAGCTTTACCGTTTACAAAGCAATATTCAGAATAAAGACAGTCTTTCTGCAAACGAACATCTTTGCACATCTATGAAATCAAAATCCGCTACTGAATAAGCAGCGTTGAATACCCTACACGTGTATTGTAAATGCTTTGCTCCTTCTTGACTTGCTGTGGACGTGGTGGTGAGACGTCGGCTCTTAAGTTCGTCCCATTCTCCGTTTGTAATGAGAACCAGAACGTCGTTTTCCTTTCACTTTTAACTGGTGCAAGAGGAGAGCTTTTGTGACGATGCACTAAAGGTTTGAACAAGTTCCATGCATTCTTAACCGGATTCTTGTTGGTAAATACCATAAGCCATTACTCCCTTCGTTTGACTCCTGCCTTCGGGAGGAACGTGTTCGCAAAGTGAATGTAGTGTGCTCATGTATTATCATCTTGGAAGATGAACCCATCACCGAAATTTTGACTGTTCAAAAATGGTTCAAATGGCTCTCACTATGGGACTTAACATCTGTGGTCATCAGTCCCCTAGAACTTAGAACTACTTAAACCTAACTAACCTAAGGACATCACACACATCCATGCCCGAGGCAGGATTCGAACCTGCGACCGTAGCGGTCGCGCGGTTCCGGACTGAGCGCTTAGAACCGCTAGACCACCGCGGCCGGCATTTTGACTGTTGGTTAAGCTATTACACTGGAGGGTCGTTTCTCAACACTAGCCCCAAAAATAGTCGACCAGCCTTTCTACTGGACCCACTACATGTGAGACACATTCGTTGGAACTTCTCTGTGTCCATTCCCTTCCACGAATATCGTCAAATGAATCCTTCGTTCGTCGACGGATAGATCCTGACCCCATTATTCCAAGTACCTTTGCAAATAAATTTTCGCAAGCCTTCTTCGCTCATCACTGAGGGATTTGTACTGCTGTTAGTAATAGACGCTAGATTTTGAGCGGAACTGTCGTACTACATTCCTTTTGAGGAATGTTAAACGAATTTCCAGCGTTAGGCAGTTTGTTTACTCGAAATAAACACTTTATTTCGTTTCCAGTTTTATAATTTCGCCACTTACAGCATTTTCAAGCAACCTAATGACACGACTAACGACATCAATTGTGGATAGTTTCAGATAAAAATGAAATAATAACATACGTCCTAGGTACGTCGCACAAAAATTCCATTCTATACTTACACGTGTAGGAAACAGTAAGGAAAAAGTAACATGTGATGTTGTCTCTTCTGCAACAAAAAGGCGGTAGGTATGCTCACAAGCTGTATGTAGATGCAGTAACATTCTGAGCGGAAGACAAAAAGTACCGTCGTACCATATTTTTGTAGTGTTTATTTGTTTCTTTCTTTGTTTGAAGCTGACACAATGTACGTTTCATTATTATCGTCACGTCTGTTTGTACCCAAGAGAAAGAAATTACCTAGATGCAAATGAAATAAAGTGTATATTTGGAATAAGCTGCGGCTTATGCCAAACCTACATAACGGGTAGTTGTAATTAAAGTACAGGTGCGGTGCTCACGGAGGTCCAGTGTAGGCTGTAACTAAAATGGCAGCGAAACTTGGTAGATATGGTAATATGTTAATGCGAAACTAATTTACGCTGGAAAACAAATTAGTTCCAATTCTGGCCACTAAATGTAAATCCGGCACTCTTCATTGTTTATATAACGGTATAGCATCCACCCTGTCATTTGACAAACCATAACGAGAGTTGACAGTGTGGGTATCGAGATGAGGGACCGTGCGCTGTTAGCGAAAGTGTTTTATGTCAACGTCATCAACTACAGTGCTGGACTGAAAAAGTATCGCCGACTGGAAGGTCTAAGGAGGGATCCGATGTCATTAAATGGTTTAAAGAAGATGATAATGAAACTCGAAAACACGGATGAGCTTGCTGTAGCACCTGAAAGAGAAATTTGTCCTATCCCGATAGAAGTTATTGGCTAGGTTACTGTTGTTGTAACTGACCGTGGAACACGTGCTACAATTAGTGGTAGTACTCGCGCAGTCTCACGAGAATTGTGCATTCCATGGTCAACGGTACAGAAGGCTTTGCGGTCTATTTTACACTCGTACCCGTACAAAGCCCAGACTGTGCAGCAAGTGAAACCTTTCCTGAATTTGGTCTTCGGTTTTTGGCACGGGTCGGAGTTGACATAGGGCGGGCAGTATTCTGTGGAGTGACGACTCTCGTTTTACATTTTATGCTACAGGGTGCAGTGATACACGGAACTCTGAATTAGGGGTACTTTTAAATCGCGTTTTGCTCAGGAAGAGTCATTGAACTTGTGGTATGTATCTGTGTGGTGTTGATTCACAAGCACCTTTATTATCGGTCCATTCCACTTTGGAGAGAATACACCCAGAGGGCCTGTCAGGTGTACCGCTATATCTGCACGTTATCGAGGCCTCCTTGTGCAGCCAGTGATTCCTGACCTGGAAGAGCGCAACTGTGTGGAAAGCACTGTTTTCCAGAAGCATGGCCTACAAGACCACATGATCTCAATCCATGGGACTTGTGGCTCTGGGGATACCTAAAGAACGCGTTTACCAGGGACACGTTCGGTCTCTACCTGATCTGAAGGCCAGTCTACAGGAACTCGTTACTCAGATTCCATCCGCACTGCTGCGAGCTACTGTTGATCTCGTCGTTTTAAAGATGCAGCATGTCGTCGACGTTTTCGGTGTAAGCAGCGGTTAATAATAAAATCAACATTTTCCCTTCCTATTTGCCCTTTTTTGCCCACGTCCGTTTCGTAAACAATTACCTATGAAGACATTTCTATACACTTTTCTTGCATTAACAGCGCCAGATTTTCACCTCATGGCCAAAATCGTAACTAATTTTCTTTCCAGCGTAGATCGGTTCCTCATTGAAGCGTTAAATTGGTGTCCTAGTGAAGGCAGGACACACGAGGAAGACAGGGCTTACATGGAAAATATTGCTGCATGGAGCTTTTTTCTGAAGCTACCTATCGGAGGGATAAGGGCTAGAGAGAAAAATACTGCGTAGTTTCCCCACCAGGGTACCTCCCCGGATGAATGATGAGACGTGATTCACAAGAAAACGCAAACACAGGCTTGTAGTTCACAAAGATTTATTACACACATCCCCAAACACAGTTTTACAAAATCTTTTACAAAACCGGGCTTTCAATAGCCACCAATAACAGGTATAATTAAAAGCTTTATACAGTCTTTACAAGAGTGTATGGCATGAAGCATGTTTATTAAAGATCCTTCCTTTTAACTGAATAACAAATATCCCCAGATAAATGTAGCTGACAAGCGTAATTGCCCACAAATTTAACAGAAATTTACCGGGACTACTTCCCCATTAGTAAAACAAGCGACAGCACGGGATATTAAATAACAAATTTTAAGTAAAAAGGCAAAGTATAACAATACTTAGGCAGAAAAGACAGTTATCTTAATAATCAGTTTAAGTTGCACACAAGAGCGGGCACAGCCCCACGGATAACCCACCCTAAAACAAGACTGACCAAACTATTCGGAACAGGGGAGGCACCTTGTCGCCGTCCGAACACGTTAACGATAGGAATCTCCAATAATTAGGAGATAGAATACTCAACTTCTGTCAGCTGCTGGAGCGAACAGCGAGTCTGACAGGACACAGCCAAGTAGCGCCGAGCGTCACCAAGACGTAGCTCGCCGAGCTAACGCCAACCGAACACATTTCAATCAAGGCGCCGCCCCTGTATTGGTCAGTCCAGTACTGATTGTGCCCGGCGCTCGTGGTACACTGTAATATTAAAAAAGAGAAAAAAGAAAACAAAGGATAGATAACCGTACCAAAGATAGAACACAAGCTCTCTTTTTCAGAGTTATGCCCCCCCCCCCCCTTTCAAATTTAATACCCTTAACACATGCAAGACCTCAAACAAATAGCATGGAAAACTATTCACTTCTTACTGCTCATAATTCAGGCAAATCCCAATAACAAGCATAAGTCTGGAGAAGTTCAAGGCCTGCAAAACCAAGAGCATAAAAACCTATAAAACCAAACGCCAAAGTTAAGGGCCCTTCAAAAGCAGACCACAGAATGAATCATAAGATACTCAAGGAACACTACGAACACACTGTCTTAACACTAAACTTGATCCGCTCACTACTCTGTCGGGAAGGCTCAAGACTATTTTTAACAGGATTATTTTGATTAAAACTGATAGTATGAAACGCTGTGAGCATGACACGATACAGGCTCGAGCACAGGTTCTAAACAAAACTGTGGCAATCATAACATAAAGAACTCATGCAGCCTTCGCGCTTCTCACGCTTAGTGCTCCCGGCACTGAGTAATGTTTAACAGTCTTAACAGCATTACTCAACATATAACGAAACCAAGAGTGAATTCCTCATTCCCCGCCACGGCGGGGATAATCACATACAAACCACTGTTTCCGGCTGTGAACACAAGTCACGATCAGATTGATCACAAACACAACTTCAAAGAAATAGCTGATGCCCACCGTTAATAGCAGCAAACGACGAGAATCCACATAGCATACATTGGCATCCAGCATCAGGTTGTCCAATATGCACACTTTCTAGTGCATTGGAGACCATCACCACCAGCCCGCCGCCGACACACTCCTCAAATCAAAACACAGCGCAGCGAGCAACCAACGCTCCCCGGTAACGGTCACTCCAATACTCGCCAACACAACATATGCCCAAGCAAAGGGCATGCATGACCACTAGGGGCCACAGCGGGAAACCAAGAGAACCATAGCTGAAAGTGCCGCGCGTAAATAGCGGCCAGAAGAGGAAAACCAAACAGAAAACGCGCATGACAGCTCGATCGGGATTACTACCTCTACAAGATAAGAGAATCACAGGCGATAGCGACTCCACCACGGCTGAATACCCGTATATGTCCATCCTCTCGATACAGTTTGAAAGGAAACTCGTCCGACCAGGCAACATGTTTCCAGTCATCAACAGTCAAATGTCGATGTGAAAGGCGCAGGCGAGGCATAAAGCTTTGTGTCATGCAGTCATCAAGGGTACTCGAATGGGCTTTCGGCTCCGAAAGCCCATATCGATGATGTTTCGTTCGGATTCCTGATATTCACGGTGCACTTGTGAAATGGTCGTCCGGGAAAATCCCCACATAACCGCTACCTCGGAGATGCTGTGTCCCATCGCTCGTGGGACGACTATAACACTACGTTCAAACACACTTAAATCTTGATAACCTGCCATTGCAGCAGCAGTAACCGATCTAACAACTGCGCCAGACACTTGTCTTTTATAGACGTTGTCGTCAGCAGCGCTATATTCAGCCCGTTTACAGATCTGTGTATTTGAATAGGCATTTTATACCAGTTTTTTTGGCGCTTCAGTGTATATTTAGCGAGTTACCCTAAAACGCGTAAAATATTGCTTTTCAGATAATTAAAATTAATTTTCCTGAATAATCTTCTATTCTACTGTCTACTAAGAGAGCCGCAGAGAGGTAGTACAAGGGGAGTGGCAGAAACATAGCTGTGAGAACGGTTTGTGAGTGGTGCTTGGGTAGCTCAGACGGTTAGCAGTTGCTCAGGAAAGGCGGAGGTTCTTTGTTGGAGTCCGATATGAGGTGCAGAGTTTTGACCTGCCGGAAGGTCCATAACTATTTGAATCGTGTTTCTTTCGATCAAAACTGATAGTATGAATCATTCGGAGAATGACACCTCACAGGCTCGAGCACAGGTCCTAAACATAATTGTGGCACCCATAACATAAAATATTACTTAGAGAAATGGAGAATCTTTGGATACAACCATTAAATCTTTCCCCAGCTGCGGCTGATCACAAATATAAGAAACGGAAAGGAGGCAACCAGTCAATCGTTAAAATCTGCTCCGCAACATCTTCAAGATGCGTCCTGATCACTCACGAAAGTGTAAAACCCGTCCTACACTCGTCCAATCATCGTTTAAATAGAGAGCATATGCAAAGCCAAAACGCTTAAATAGAGGGCGTATGTCCAGCCAAACCATCTGAGGCCAGCATAAAACATCATTCATTTAAAATAAGGAGCAGTGGTACAGTGAAACCAAATGCGTTACATTCGGAGGTATCGATTGAAACGCCAGGAATTCATTATTCGTCCGGTTTCATTTGATACCATGCAGGAAACACGCAATTTCAGACAGATTGTGAGAAGGAGTTTTGTCGATATTTTTTATTTTCGGGATGTGGTTGTGTACAATCTCTTTCAACTTCTGGTACTTACGAGATTATGCACAACACACGTACGGCAGTTGGCACGAGGAAGCAATAAATGTAGCGACTTCTGGAGCAGGAAGAAGTGGACTGTTCTTCAGCTTGTAGTTTCCCTATTCCAGTCACTGCGAGCAGCACACCTCGTGGTGAAAAAAGTGCAGTGTGTCAGCCCCAGCACCAGACCCTTCAGTAAACCAGCACTGACACAGATCCCGATCTGGTCACTGTTGTCATATGTGCTTCCCTGTATGTATACCCAGAGAGGAATGACATGTGGCACTCCAACCTCACACGCAGTGTAAAGCTCGGTGAACTTGTTGCAAGATGGCCTCGAAGACTTCCCAGAGTACCGTTACTGCCATTGAATCCTCCACCAAAGTATACGAGCAGTGGCGGCTTCATTTCATCTTTTCTTCCCCCCTTCATTTGCTGGGGCCCCGCTAGGTGGCAGGAATTAACCTTAGCTTCCTGTGTGTCATCGCTGGCGTGGAGCCGAGAAAACACACCGGAGCGTGTCGAGAGAGATGTGTCCGGGTACGTGGCGAGAGGGCAACACGGACTGTGGTGGACCAGCCGGCTGGGTGGGTCGTTGCTCTATGTGAGAGGCGACCGTTAGTGGCTGCATCGAAGTTTTCACGGCGCCCTTCAGTGCGCTTCAGCTTGTACCTGTACTTAATTTTTATCTCACTGAACTAATCAATTATGAGAAAAAAGAACAAAGGGCGATATTGGGGCACTAACGGTATAAAGTGCACAGAAAGTATTTTTAGTAAAACGCCAAGTAAGTACCTAGATGGGGTTAGTCATAACGTTCTAATTATCATCTAGTAAAAATATTTTGTTTATTTGTTTGCTGTTACATGTCTGCAGTGCCGCTAGACACTGGAATCCCTGCGCCACAAACCCATGGCTACAGCAGCCAAAAAGGAAATGATGCAACCCGTTGGCAAAGGGGAGAACCGTGCAGTAATTCGTTTTCTGCAGTTAAATGGGAAAAACGCCGCAACAGTTCATGCTGAAGTCCTGGAAGAATACAGGAAAAGTTCACTATCATTATGACACAGTGGTCCGGTGGCACAGACACTATCAGTGTGACCAGTCAAGTCTGAATGAGGAAAGGTGAAGCGGCACACCGTCTCTCTGTTAAGAACTGGGAATTACGAGAGATGTTATTAGAAGACTCGTTTATCACAATCGAATCTGTAATGCATAATGTGAGAATTCCGTCATTGGGCTTGTCTCGGAGTGGGATAGATACATTAACAGATTTGGTGATTACTTTCGAAATAATAAACAGTTTGCTTACGTTTTTCCAAGTGCTTCCTCTTCGTTTATCTGACATTTCACAGAAGGAAAATTAAGATAAGAAAGGAGACATTAATACTCGTACAGAGGCATGTAGATAGATGTTTTTCCTTCGCTCTACTTCCGAGTCGAACAGGAAACGAAATGGCTACTAGTAATGATACCGGAGTGGTGGTACAATGTCATCGGTGACATAACAGGAGAGTGAGGCAAAATCTGATAGTACAAAGAAGCAGCACGTGTCACTGTCTCCCGGGCGGATTGAGTGACTGTGTGGCAGTCGTGGAACTCGGTGGGAGGCGACCTTCACTGTCATGTAAAACGTTCAAATCTGATACACGACTTTTTCCATTATCGCTTCAATTGCGATGCGTCTGCCTTCGAGTACTTGCGCTCCCCTTCCGTTGCAATCCCAAGATCTTCACAGAAAGATAGTGCGCCACTTCGCTCTTCGTCGTTCGGACTTGATTGATCTTACTGACTCAGTCTACCTCACCACTGTGTCATAACGATGGAGAAGTGGTGCCGTACACTTCCACCAACTCAGCTTCATCTGCCACGGCTTTTTACCCCTTCAAGTGCAGAAAGCGAACTACCGCGCGATAATCCACTGAATGGGTTGTGCAGTTTTCATTTTGGCTCCTGTAGCTACGGGATTGCTGTGTGGGGACTTCACTGTGTAGCAGAACTACAGCCCTGTAAACAGCAAACAAACAAACCAAGAAAGTACTTTATTTTTTCGCGATTATTAATAAGGGGCTATAACTACCCCTCCTACAGACTTGTGTGACGTTTCAACAAAATTCCCTTTTACAACTTGACAGCTATATTTATATAAGGCTTTGCATAACAGTGATATCACCCTGTCGACAGCAAAACATGCAGCACATTGAATTTTTGCAAGGTTTTTAATTTGTTAACACAGACTTTCTTTCGCAAAGAACACCTTTTGATTTATAGCAGTGAATAAAACATGATCGGCATAATGTCCTGCGCTGCAAGCACAGAGGAAACAGAGCAGCTTGAGTCTTGAAAGAGTGCGGAAGTGTTTGATGGGAGTTCCCGCCGACGGGGTGCGCTTCTATGATCGCGCAAGTGCAGGCGCACCCACTTTGTTAATCCGCGATTTCTGACAGCACGGTGGGAGTGGACAGGCGAAGGAAGCTGCAATTCTAACTTCTGCCTGTCCCAAACTTATCCGTGGCTCTGGCGACGACTCGTTGTTCTCAACCAGCAGCAGCAACATTGTCGCCAGCTACATTCTTCGTCGTCTGCACAGCTACAGTATCGTAAGACTGTTAATTGACAAAGTATAACCAATATGGTAGAGGCATTAACCTGTGGCATTTCTTTCACAAATTTTGGCTAAGTTTATTGAATAATAACCTGTAATAGTTCAAACTTGTAGAGCACATGAGTTGTCATTGACCTCAGACGTTATTACCAAGTCCCTTTTCTTTCGATACAGTGACATAATGTTCTAAAACTATGAAAAATTGATTAACTGTTTACTACCAGTTTTGTTTATTTACTAATGGCCAGTTTCAGTCTAAATTTTGCTGTCTCTATAAGTGTTCATTCTTCTATTGCGTAAAAGAGGCTTAACGAATTCACAATTCTGAGTATTAACTTCACTCACTTAAAGTAATGTAAAATTTCGCTGGCAAAATTAATAACTGAAGGTATAGCTCGGATAAAGAGTGCGCAATTTCATTTATTCTGTATTTAGCTTAGCTAGTGACGTCTGCTGGTACATACTTTACTGTTCTTATGTTAAAAGAATTAAAAGTAAATTGCTTGCATATTTCCCAATTTTCCGTTAATTTTTGCTGAGATTGCTAAAATTCATTTTTCATACGTGACGATGTTTCATTTACAATCATTCATTTGTTTAACCAGCAACTTTATTTAATTTTGCTTTCAAAATTTAGTATTTCAGATTAAGTAACTGCGAACACCGTGCTTTCTGATTCTTTTATTTTCTCATGTACTGTTACATTCTGGAAAAGCGTAACAGCCTTCTGTGGCCACACCAGTGATTATTTTGCTTAATTTTCTTCTCCATTGCCTTTCTTAGGATTCTGGATATTTATTTCCCTAGTGGGTTGCCGACCATTAAATTATACTTTAGTATTAAGTAATATGTCGTACCCTTTTCCCAACTGTGTGGTTCGTGAGCGATTGCACTAAATTCCACACATTTCAAAATTATTATCAGTATCTAGATTAGGTTTAGAATAGATTCTTCCTTCTGAATGGTCTGTTGTACGGTTTCCTCCTTCTAATTGGTTTTATTTTCTTTCGGTAACAATAGCCGTACTCACTGTAGAATTTCATTAATCATATGCGGTCACGATGATTTATGTCGCACTCCAATAGCCTGATTAGGAAGGGGGAGGTCTCATTCGGAACCTAAAAATACAATCGTGGAAGGCAGCTAAGCGGTTAAACTCTTTATTGCGGATAAAGCCTAACGATACCATAACGACCTATGAGGCTGGTCTCTCGTAGACGCTTCGTATTCACTGTGAGTTCTTCGTCGAAATCAGTTCAAATTAAGACAGCTGTAGAAACAAGAAATCGCTATCTCTGCGTTTGCAATTGACACGATTAATATGCTGGTTGAGACGTAGCTGATGGTGGGTTGTTAACAAAACAGTGAAAAATACTGCAGTTGATTTCTTATTGTTTCAGAATAGACTCTGTCGCTTTCTAAGCTGCTTTAAATACGTACTACAACAAAACGCTAAAGGCAAAATGTAGCACGCCACGGCAACTCTACGTACATCTTTAAAGCGACCCGTTACTTTCGTAGTTTCATGCAAGAGTACCGACAACCTCACTTCCGCTGTCGGATGTAGACTGTGAGAGCAGCGCAGCGTAAAGGCGCCTGTACTTAGGCAACACACCGTCTGGGTTCGTACACGCTTTGCATAGTCTGCATGGAATGCCTTTTTCCCGCGAAGTACTGCGTTCTTTGAAAGCTGAACTTCTTGTCATGAGTTCTCACGATCATTTTAACATTTGTCAGTTGCTAACAGGACATTTGGGCTCCATCCCTATTGACCTGTTTCCTCCATGACCGTGCGGTGATCTCCCAGTCAGTGCCATTGTTCCGAGTTTCCGTATACTCTCTGTGACGTGATGTTGATTTTAGGTTTCCGACTTTCTCAAGAACTTTCCTGGTATGTTGCTTGATCAAGCCGGTGATGGTGGCTATGACCAGTTTTTTTGGATAAGTCCCAGGTTCTAGTCCGTCAGAGCACTCTCTATATTAGTCTCAAGCATTTGTTTTCGATTAACTGCAGGATTTTTGTGTTTGGCAGGCTCTGCCCCAGCAAGAACTTCCGTGTATCAAAGCTGGTAGCATGAATGCCTTATAAATTCGAAGCTCTGTGTTGACGTCCACTTTTACACTTCACTGTAAGGGAAGCAGAGCGTAAATTATTAACAAACAAAATGATAAGGGCTCTCTAGTTGTTCTTATCATTGCTTTAGTTCGTACATTAGATAGTGATTACCGTGTCGACAGACCCGGCTGGCACTACGGTGGATTTTACATCAAACTGCGCCGATACGTCACTTCCGGTACTGCGTCTTGCATTAAAAGAATTGTACAGTTTTCTGAAATGTTCCATAACTGAGGAGTTGTAGTTGCGGTTTGGAAAAGTGACTTGGAAGATGGTGAGCGGTTCGTAAACCGCTGTTCTGAATCTGCTAATCAGGCGCGTTTCGCCACAGTGCGGTGGCGAACCCAGGGACCGACAAGTGCAGCGACTTGTACTGGGTGACGCCGAGGGTCTCTGCTAACCTTGATACGACATCAGACAGCAAGCAGAGTCGGCTGACACGTTTTCGCGCCGTCCCCCACGAGTCTTGAACGTAATGGAGCCGCGTACCTGAGTGTACAACGTGACGTCGAGGTAATGCGCGGTTTATCCTGTGGCAGTGGACTTCCACAAGCATGGAGGGGCTGTAGTTTTCCGATATCTACCACTGGCTGACAGTGGGGTTTTTGTCTAGGTAGTAACCCTGCCGTCACTTCAGAACTCATGGAGTTGGGCGATCAGTCATAGCTTGGTATCGATGACGACGACGACGATGATGACGATGACGATGATGATGATGATGATGATGACGACGGCTTATGTCACTCAACGACCTTGTTATGTATTGACAGAAGAGGACTTTCGTCGAAAATAGCGTTACATTGGTGGGGTACTATGGGAATAAGAAATTTTTGTGACTGCAGGTGGTAACGTCACTTTCTGCGAGAGTGCTAATGCTAGAGCACACGGTCACCATTACCGATACTGGATCTGTTAATACTATCTCCCATTAAAAGCTATATTGAACAAGTGAGCCTAAAACGCATAAAAGGTTTTTTAAATGGGTAAAATATTTGCCCTGCATAAAGTCTGACTCTACAAAGAGAGTGTGTTGTGAGATAAGAGTAGGTAGAGCACTTGATCGGGGAAGGCTGAGGTCCGTGGTTGGAGTCCAGATCAGGTACAGAGTTTTAACCTCCCAGAAATGTTCAGAATTATTTTTAATGCGCTTATTTTGATCAAAACTGAAAGTATGGATGATTGTTTCCATGACACCTCAAAAGGGGGAATAGATATCCTCACACTCACAATTGTGGCAGTTTTAACATAAAACCCTACTCACAGAAATACAGAATGTTCGGAAACGACCAGTAAATCTCTATCCAGTAGTCTGACCACGAATATAAGATTCGGAAAGGAACAAACCACTGTATCACTAAAAGCCTGTTCTCCCAACAACTTGGCGATGCGTCCTGATACCTCACGAAATTTTAAATCCGTCCTACACTCGTCCATTCACCGCTTAAATGCAGGAAAAATATCCAGCCAAAGCATTTAATACCCTCAGCTGAGTATACAAATCACGCAGGAAACATGCACTTCCCCGTCAGATTGTGAGAAGAAGTTTTGTCGATATTTTCATTGTAGGGCTGTGTACATTCTCTACCAGATTCTGTCACTCACAAGACTGTGCGCAACATATGAACAACAGTTAGGACCACCCGGAAAGAAATAAAGCGACTTCAGGAGTAGAAAGAAGTGGAACGTTCTTCAGTTCATACTAGCCCCATTCCAATAACTGCGACTAGTACACCTGGTGGTGAAAACAGTGTAGTTTGTCGGCCCCAGCACCGACCCTTGAAGTAAACCAGCACCGACACAGATCCCATTCTGGACTATCGTGACATCCTCTTTCTTACAGGCATACGCAGAGAAAAAACGATGTTTGGCCCACGAACCTCTAACACTCGGGATACGTGCTGGAAGAAGGCCTCGAAGACTTCCCACAGTACCGTTGCGTCCATTGCATCTTCCATCAACCGCAAAGTTTATGCGTCGTGGACTGTTCATGCGGCAACCCGAAATAATACTCATAATATGGTGTTCCGTGTGCATATGCTCGTTTTTATGAAAATCGCGGCGCCTCTAAATCACACATCCAGACACTTTATTACCGCAGTGCCAATACCGTATTAACAAATCTGCTGACATGGTAATCAGAACCTGAAGAATGAAAGGAAAACAGAAGAAAACCAAGTACAGTGCATTCGTCACTACTTAAACTAAATGAAAAAGGAACTGGAAGGTTCAGGATTTCTACACAAACGGGGTATACTGAAGAACTCTCTACAAGGATTGCGAATGACTAGACATAACATTTTATCACCTTGAACCATTTGTTAAACTGAAGATGGGCAGTGCCATTTTATTTTGGCTACTCTATCGACGCACTACGGTAGCGTCGCGAGGGGATTTACATGTCAGGACTATATACCAACAAACGGCTAAAAATTTTATCAGGTATCTTTACGTTTTCGAGAAGGTAATTAATACATTGTCTGTCCCTCTTGCACTGCTGCTCGCTTGCTTGCACCCACAACAGTCTCTTCAAGTACACTCTGTCACACTGAAATGAGACAACCAGCAGGAGGCTGATTGGTCGATAACTCTTTGGGAGCCTCAATTACTTATCATTAGAACAAACAGCCTTGTCATGTGTCGGTGTCTGTGCATCAGCTGCAGTCTTGCTGGTAGACAGGCTTTCAAAACAGGCAGTCTGCTTAGGAGGCCGATCCCATCACGCGTATTTAGACAATACATACGGAAAAGCATGCGCCTAGCTTAACATTTAAGAAGAGATCAAGTTTTTCACTTAATCGCTACGAATGTTTCCAAGGTTTGCCTTGGGCGTAGCAAAAGTAGAGAAGCTACGTGAATGAAACACCTGACCATTTTCCCCTCAGTATTACTCTCTACGAACTCTACAAAAAAAAGACGAATTAGTAGCTGGTTACTACACCAATACCTCTTTCGTTTCAGCTGATGAAGATATCAGTTCGCTTGTTTCTCAGCGTCTGTACTCTCATGACCCACTGAACTATCCAGTGTGAAAGACGACCCTACGCGAAATGTGCACATATGTATGTTCGCTTATTAGAAGTATAATGAGTTGTCGGCTCCTGGGTCATACAAAGAACTCCACGTGCTATCGCCTGCGATAAAAATATAATTTTTTGTATGTGTCAGCATTTTTCTCCACTGCTCTGTTAAATGGGTACATCACCTTACGTATGGATCACCTTCTCTGTCCACACGCAACATTTCAGCAATAATGCTTGCATTCAACAACGGACTTTCCATATTGCTCCCGGAAGTTAGATAAATTTTTTGTCGACTACTGATGTGCATGGTCAGCATTGATCGCTATGATCTTTCGCAGAGCCCCTGCCTACAAAAAATCTTTTATGCTATTCGAAGACAGGATTAGTATGCAACACACACTCATCTCCATACGGTCTTAAAAGTCTATGATGCTAATTTATGAAGTTTCAGGAGAATCTTTACGTTTACTCGCTGTTCACTTCAAGTACGTAACGTTTTTCGGCGCTCCGCAAAACCGTTTTGGTATCTGTTAAATGACCTTTCTCTGAAGTTTCTAAAGATGTATCCAATTTTGCCCCTGTTTTGTGCAGCCGGAGTAGGTCAGCAAGAAGCAGTGGCAACATTAAACGGCATTTTAGTTGTCATAAGCAAGGTGCTCCCTGATTAATGATTTTGTGTGCTCAGTCTATAGAGGTACGTCAAATCAGTGAGCTTCGATACACTCTAATAAGAATGGGCGTTGAGGACGCCGCTTACGAAAATACCATTGGAAATAATATCTCTTGGCACAGGTTTCCAATTTCTATGTATACTTTTAGGATAAAAGTCATAATTTATATATTTCGTTTACAATAAAAACTATCTGACACTATAAACAGTTCAGCCTGGTCTTCCACCACCTGATTGTCCGCGAGCGACTGAAGGGATGAAGGTGAGCGTGGAATAAAAGGGTTAAGATTTACGAAATTGTAAAAAAGTAACTTTACCGTAAAATAAAAAAAAATATTCAGAATAAAGGCAGTCTTTTCGAAAGTGTAGACCTTTGCACGTTTGTGAAATCAAAATCAGTTGCTGAATAGCGATGCACAGTAAATACCCTACTTCCGGGAGGGAAGGAGCGCCTGGCCCCCCTTCAAGAATCCGCCCGGCGGACCTGTGGCGAGGTCCCGTGATCTGGCCAGTCTGTGGATGGTTTTTAGGCGGTTTTCCACCTGCCCCTTATTCCGCCTCAGCTACACTATGTCGGCGACTGCTGCGCAAACATGTTCTCCACGTACGCATCCACCACCGTTACTCCACCGGGGGCCGAAGCGCACAATAATCCTGAAAGAGTGGTTCGGCGTGGGGCGGCGGAGGGGTGAAGTGGACTGCGGTAGTCGTCGTGGGGTTGTGGACCACTGCGGCTGCGGCGGCGACGGAGCCTCTCCGTCGTTCCTAGGCCCTCGGTTCACATACAATACAATACAATACACCCTACACGTGTATTGTAACAAGCTCTGCTCCTCCTCGGCACACTATAGATCTGGTGGTCCAGAAGTCGGCGTTTAATTTTGTCCCAGTCTTCGATGGTGCCCCCTCCCCTCCCTCCCTCCCCACCCTTTATCATCTGCTGTATGAGGAGAGTTTTCGTGACAACACATTAAAACTTTGAACTGGTCCCAAATATTCTTAACCGGGTTCATATCAGTAGATATCACAGATCATCCCCTTCGGTTGTTCCTGTTTCTTGTAGAAAGCCGAAATTTTGACTTTTGGTACGGTCGTGTCCCGATACTTCGGTCCTCACATTCGCGTCGGTAGTGATGGGAGGTGACCGACAACCGTACTTACCGCTGGCTTCGGTTCGATCCGCAGGACTGACTGCACGTGACACACATTCATTGGTACTTCCGTGGCTCCATAATCTTCTACGACGATTGTCAGGTGACTCCTGCGTATGTCGCTGAAAGGAACCTGACCCCATTCACCCAGGATCCATTCCGAGTACTTCCCCGCCAGCCTTCTTCGCTCACCACGGTCTAGGGGATTTGTACTGTTGATCGTAATGCAGATTTGGGGTGGAATTCAGTTGTCTTCCACAGCGTTCTTTAAGCTCTGATCCACGACCGCATTTTTATTTCATTTGAGAAATGATCAATGAGTTTTCAGCATTAAGCAGTTGTTTATTCGAAATAAACTGTTTTTTTTTCACTTCCAATTAGCTAACTTCGCCACTTTGAGCATTGTCATGAAACATTATGATAAGAATAATGACATAAATTGGAAGAAACTTTAAAAAAAGAAATAACATTCGTTCTAGTTACTTACATGACTCAAAAACTACATTCTATTCCATCACCTATCAGCAACAGCGTGCAACTGTCAGCATGTAATGTTAGGTAATGTCGTCTCTACTGCAACAAACGGACAGTAGGTATGCTATCAAGCTATATACATAAACATTCCTACTAAAAGACAGGAAATAAAGTGTCGTGCCATATTTTTGTCTATTTATTTTTTTCTGTTTGAAGCTCACACAACTTACGTTATTATTATCACCAACACGTTTGTCTCTACCCCAGTGGAAGAAGATACCAAATAGAAAATGAAATAAAGTCTATGTTTCGAATAAACATCACCTTGTGCGAAACGTACGTACTTGTCCATGGATATAAGTGCATGTTTTGTAATTTTATAGCTAATTTTAATTTATTTTAATGTAGGCCTCTAATTTACAGCCTCTATCATATTTCAGTATCGAAGGTCTGAAGACGACCATGTGATGATAGAAACCAGTAACCTTACGATACCTTTGCGATGTAGACTGTTTTATAAGTAATTTCAAATATTCTGTTTTGATCGCTGACTTTCTCCAACAATGTCCTCAAAAATAACTGCCTAATTAATACTCTGTAATCTAACAGTAATGACTAATAGAATTTCTTTATGAGATTTCTAATATGTTAATTTCCATAAAATGTGAGGACCATTATTTTAAATGGGTGTCCTTTTGAAGACAATCAGTTTAGTACGCAAAGCGAGGACATTCAGTCGTTCATTTACTGATCAGTTATCCATTTGACAATATGGCAGGATACACGGGGAAAAAAACACCAACGTGGCAACTTTAGTTGTCTGTATCCTTTTTCCGAAGCTGCCAGTCGGAGGGAGACAGGCTAGAGAGAAAAACATTGCGTAGATTCTCTTACCAGGTTACCTCGTAGCTAAGATCAAGGACCCCTATGTTCCGAAAAAGTAACTTCTATGCCTTTACGGTATGATCGTCATGGGAAAAGTAATATTGCCACAAAAGGTTCCCTCCACACACATATTATTAAATGTTTGAAAATACAGAACACAAAAGAAAGTAAACAACACAAAGTGTCTGGGCTGTTAAACAAACCGCTCCCATAAAGACAGAGGTAGGACCTAAGTATTGGCGAAAGGAATGGCCTGTTCATTTCTTCGCCAGTCGCCGTCCCAGGGCTTCCATCCACAAGTGGGACGAGCAAAACGAGCAGCAAAGGTCTCGTCTACATACCTCTCTACCAAAGGGCGATAAACCGCTTTTGGACTCGTTTGCCGTTCCAGTCGTATCTCCCGTAACACCTTGACGGCAGATAGCTAAGGGCCCAGAATTGCGTATGGTAACTGGGTGCACTCTAGCCAACGCTGCATTTCTTCCATTTCTGCTTTTCTAACTATCGATTTCTTTTATTTTATTTTACTTTTTTTAACTGAATTAAATAAACCCCCTTGGCAATGACTCTATAAGAGAGTCTTTGCATCAAACACCTAGGCGGTTTTCT
This sequence comes from Schistocerca nitens, assembly GCF_023898315.1. Lineage (NCBI taxonomy): Eukaryota > Metazoa > Arthropoda > Insecta > Orthoptera > Acrididae > Schistocerca > Schistocerca nitens. The sequence goes on along the minus strand of NC_064618.1, from coordinate 741,930,790 downwards.
TTACTGGTTATTCCCGTGAGAAGTGACAGGACGTAGGCACTCTGCAGCGTGTACACGTAATGTGTGTTGCCTATAATCCAGTAACCTGCTTGAACGGTGTTGATCGAACAAAATTAAAGTTCCTGATTCGCTACTAAAATATCTGGGGTAGGTAGTAACAGATGCAGTTCAGCTGGTTAGTTCACCCTGCTGATTCGATGAAGTCACGTCGTACCGTGGTTACAGAATTCAATAAAAACACCCCCAGTTTCGCCAGGAAGCGTCATCGAACAATCTGTCACTGACGAAAGTTGTTCCAATGATCAAATCCATCACCCCTAGACGTCTGATTCAGAGACTTGGGAACATCTTGTACATTAACATGTTGTCTTGCTGAATGGAATGTCGACGCATTTCCCAAAATTCTCTCAATACCCTGTGGGCCACTAAAATTGTAATGTCAGGAAGAATGGCAAATAACGAAGTTTCGGTTATCGTGCAAATACCGTACAGTAGGAGCAATGCAAGATTATTTGAGGGCATAGAGGATGAGAAATGTAGTACACAGAGCTGCCACGTTTGGCATCAAGAATGACCCTCATCTTGTTGGACATCGAGTATAATTGATGAGACATTTTTTGGAAATTTGAGGTAAGTTCCCATGGGACCAAACTGCTAAGGTCATCGGTCCGTAGGCTTACAGACTACATAATCTAACTTAAAGTAACTTACGCTAAGGACAACACGCACACACCCATGCCGGGGGGACTCGAATCTCCGACGAGGGTAGCCGCGCAGACCGTGGCATGGCGCCTAAGACCGCGCGGCTACCCACCCCCTCTCCCCTCCCTCCCCCCTCGGCCAGTTGATAAGAGATATGAGTATGTCACATCAATCAGCTTCAACACTATGCCAGAATTCAACACTGTGGGTAGCGTGTAGTGGCGTTCCAATCTTTCTGAAACCCATCTAGATCTTTTCATTTGTTCAGATACCTGAAGATTCTGCTGAGCAGGTTAACAATCGAAAACTCACTGTAGCAAGATACGTGAGCTGAAAGCGAAGACAACACACTATCACCAGCCATAACACGTCAGAAACATAGTGCATAATGTCCAAATTACCAATAATGCGAACCAGAGGTGATCATGTTGTGTACTCAGCAGCACCGAATACCATGATGGCATACCATGATGGCATACCATGATGGCATACCATGATGGCATACATGTGATGATACAATCTGGCAATGTTCGTCCTCCTCAGTAGGTCGACACACGAACCCGCCGTGATTGTGTTCACAGAACCCGGACTCGTCTGCAAATACAACGTGATATTAGTACTTCATCCACAGTTATTCTTGGGCACCGGTGGGTGTCGGCACGCCTCACTCTGGTGCCCTGTCAAGGAAAGCTGCAACGATGTTAGGAGTGCCGAGAGTACGTGGTACTCCCGAGGTCGTCGTACTGTCAGTGCGGGTACTTAGCTAGCTGCAAATAGGCCTATTCCCTCACTAAAGGTGCGTGATGTGGGTGATAAATATGTTCGCACCCTCAGGCACTAGTCACGTTTAGATCCTGTGTCGGGTTGAATATGGTCCTTCTCAGCCCAACCAGTCCATATTCACATCGTAGTCACGTGGGCTCACTCGACCCAGAAAGTGGCGGCGGGCAGGTAGCGGGGCAGTAAACCATAGCCTCTATAGGGCTCGATATTGCCTGTGTACGATATTCTCACAAACAACATTCAGATGCGAATGAGGGACCTGCGGACTAATGTTTTGTTATTCAGATTGTCCCAATACGAATGATCAAAATTCAGGTATGTGACAGGAACGCTAATGCTAATACACTGCGCTACAAAATCCACTTTCTCGCCGGCCTAAGTGGCCGAGCGGTTCTAGGCGCTACAGTCTGGAACCGCGCGACTGCTACGGTCGCAGGTTCGAATCCTGCTTCGGGCATGGACGTGTGTGATGTCCTTAGGTTAGTTAGGTTTAAGTAGTTCTACGTTCTAGGGGACTGATGACCACAGCAGTTAAGTCCCATAGTGCTCAGAGCCATTTGAACCATTTGAACCACTTTCTCGAAACCCTGTAACTGTCTCTCGTTTCCACACATATGTTTGAAATACGGCTCAAAGGTGCCTACAGCCTTCCTCTCTTACGCATTTCGATGCGTTAGTTTGAAATTTGGCTGAAGGTGCCTACAACCTTCCTCTGTAATGCTGCAAAAGCTTGGCACCATGCGACATTTCCATCAGGTTCAGCGACATTTCAGAGAGCAAAATGTTGACAAATTCTAAAAAAAAGGGCCATAGCTGAAAGCTCATGTCTGCTTCGAAGTGCCTTAATGATGTCACACTGGTGCCAAATTTCAACACAGTTCTGCCCAATGCCACCGTGGACGTGTTGCACGATGGGAAGTTCATCACTGCCCCTCTTATTCACATTTCACCCCTTCATGACACCCAGAGCTGAAATCATGCAGTTTTCTTATGGGTGCCGAGAGAAAAATTTCAGACATACCGCCGTTCATAATCAATACAAAAAGGCCTCAGGCCGTGACATAAAGGATGTTAATGAAACCACCCCTCGCCTTACGGCGTTGATTCCCACACATTTCGCTGTCGAAAACGGTAGCTTGCGTTGCGATGGGCAAAGTTCGACACTGCTGCCAACCTCTGGGCGTTTCAACACTAAGGGTATCGTGATACTACAGACCCAATGAAAGGCATCTGACGCCCTAAGACTATAGGGCAATAGCAATTTTTGCAAGGGACAGTTCAAAACAATTCGACAGGCCGCTGAGTGGCCGTGCGGTTCTAGGCGCTTCAGTCTGGAACCGCGCGACCGCTACAGTCGCAGGTTCGAATCCTGCCTCGGGCATGAAAGTGTGTGATGTCCTTAGGTTAGTTAAGTTTACGTAGTCCTAAGTTCTAGGGGACGGATGACCTCAGATGTTAAGTCAGAGCCATTTGAACCATTTGAACCACAACAATTAGACAAAATTTGAACGTGATCGAAAACAGCAAAGGTGTTTTATGCTTTTTCTGCGTTTCTGTTTCGCGCTCTACTTTGTCGTGATAACAAGGATGCTAAATTATCATGTGCATGAATAAAACGGCAAAAGGCACCTCGAAGACCCCCGCCCCCCGCCCCCCGCTCGGACACTTTAAAAATATACATGTCGGAAACTTCCACACCAATTTACCCTCGCGGCAGCTCAACTGCCTAAAGGTGGGGAACCTCACTTTAGATGTCCCAACTAAGATACGTGGGTGGCACTACGGGTGCTGCAAAACTGGAGGTCTTGGAGAAACCCCTTTGCCATTTTATTCACGCACATGTACCCTCCCTCTCTGCCCCCCTCATCACATCAAGCCACAGGAGGGCATGAAAGAGAAGCGCTTAAAAAGGATATAACCCCCTTACTGCTTCGGATCACCTTCAGATTTCGTCGAATCTTAGTGGTTGCTGTCAGTATACCAGAGCAAAAATTGCGGTTGCACTACATTCCAAAAGGGTCAGATCATGTTCTGTGGCCTACAGACCCACCATGTCTTTCGAGTAGGTTTGAAACGCCAAGGGTGTACCAGCAGTGTTGATCATTTTCAGTAATGTCGTCTTGTTGCTCATTGCACAGCGAACTGTCGTTATGGACAGCGATAACTTGGGAATCAACGGCCCAAGTGAAAGGGTGCTTTCATTGACGCCCTTTATGCCACTCCCTCAGGCCCTTTGTTGTCAATTCTGAGCGGCGGTGTATCTAAAATGTTGCCCTTAGAGACAACCAACGCTGGGTGTCACGCTTCTGGCTTCCTTCGCAGGGGCTGCAAAAGTAGCGGTGAAATGTGGGTAAGAGGCGCTGTGGCGACCTTCCCATTGTGTGGCACATGCACGGCGTTTGCCAGAAGTGTGGTCAAATTTGGTGACAATGTGTCAGGGCGCACGCTTTCGGACCATTACGGAGAAGGTCTGTAGGCACCTTTGAGCCAAAGTTCGAACTTACGCATCGAAATTGGAGGTAGTTTCAGGGTTTCGAAGAAATGATCATTTAATTTTGATGCGCATTGTACGCACCCTACTCGGAATGGTTTTCAAGACAGTGCACGTTTAATCTGCGTTTGTTATTGGGCTAGTGGTGCGCAAGTACGTTCCTTACCCATCCAACCTCTTTGATGTTTAATTGTAGCCCAACCTACCTCGTCGCTTTAAATCATTTTGCTCGGGACGCCTTTCTGCCATTAAGCTAGTCCTTTGAACGTGCAGTTGTCTGTGATGTCTTGTGTGTGAAGTAGTTCGAGGGATTAAGAGTGTATCAGACAGAAGCATTGGTTATCTGCTTTTGTACAAGCTGTGGAGAGAATACCACGCTAAAGAATAATATGCAGATATGGTGTTTGTCGACGTCTTCTGAGATACCAGTGGTCCTGCTGCTGCTGAACAATAGCGTCGGAGCTTTCCTACATGTCGGATTCCTGATCGTAGAATGTTTAGCAGTGTTTTCAGCGCATTGCGTGAAACAAGTATTCTTCCAAGTTCCCATTTTTCTTCTGAATGTGTAGTTCAAAAACCCGCCCAGGAACAGCAACAGTTCGTTGAGATGATGCAGGGTAGTCCTACTACCAGCCCACGGCGAGTTTCTGCACATATCAGTGTCTCACGAACACGGGTATGGCGAAAATTACATGTAGAATTTTATTGGAATGGAATCAACAACACAGGTAATAATCGACAGTAGGAAGAAAATCAACATGATACAATGGAAACCAACTTCCAAGTTCGTTTTTTGATCAATATTTGTTGCGGTATGGGCGATAACACGTTGATAGGTCCAGTAATTTTAGAAGAACGAATGACGAGACGAGACAGTTACTCGCATTTTTTGGAAATTTCGTTGTTGAACATCTTGAGAACATTCCTCTGGCCACTGTACTTCAATGTACTTCCATCGCCGACCGCTGTGGGCGAGCAGTTCTAGGCGCTTCAGTCCGGAACCGCGCTGCTGCTACGTCGCAGGTTCGAATCCTGCCTCGGGCATGGATGTGTGTGATGTACTTAGGTTGGTTAGGTTTAGGTAGTTCTAAGTCTAGGGGACTGATGACCTCAGATGTTAAGTCCCGTAGTGCTTAGAGTCATTTGAAACATTTTGAATTTGTACTTCCATGATGACGGTGCCCTCCATATTTTACAGGAGTATGAGGGAATATCTCAGCCTCACTTACCCTATTCGTTATATCAGCCGTTGTAGTACAGCTAACTGGCCACCAAGATCACCAGTCCTTATGTCATTAGATTTTTGTTTCTTGGGTCGGAAAAGGCTAACTTGTGCAACGAAAAGTGAATACGCTTAATGAACTGCTTGTTCCCATAACGCAGGTTGCTGCATTCATTAGGTCACGTGCAGAGAGCCTCAAACAAGCAACACAACATGTTCTCTGAAGATAAATACGATATTGTTGTTCATAAGTGCGATGCAATGTTCCTTCAGATACGCATGCGTTTCCAAAGAAACAGACGCTGCCACGACTACAACTGTTACAAAATACATGACACGTGTACGCTGCTGCGAATATGGACAACCATCAGCTGTATAATGAAATGACGTCAGTGAAAATTTCTGCCGGACGGGTACAGAAACACAGTTTTTCCGAGCGGTGTCCATACCATTTGGCTATCCGAACACGCCTCACGGCCAGACCCAAACTTCCATAAGACGTCAGCCAGGTGTCTACAACCACGCTCGTATATCCATTATGTATATTCCAGTACAGGAGAGACATTTTAATTTAAAGTAGTTTGCCCGGTGTTGGCGTGCTGTCTTCCAGGTCGCATTTGTTACTCTTTGACTGCAAGACACCTCATTTGTTGACAACAAATGTCAACTGCCAAGGACACGTCCCTGTGAAGCAGTTCATAACACAAATGACCTTCTTTGTGCCACCAGATATATATCAATAACAATACATTTTGCGGACGTGTACAGGCCATCGTTTCAGATACCCACTATTTTCTCCTTATGAAGTTACCATGCGGTATTTCATATCGCCATCAGACAGCCATGATTTAGTTTTACGGTTAGCTTCTTAAATCTATTGCAGCATATGCCTGGATTAATCCTTTTAAAGGGCACAGACGACTTCCTTCCCCATCTTTCCCAGTTCGAGTTTCTGCTTTGCATCTAATCTCGTTTTCGACGAGACATTTTGCCATAATCCTTCATTTCTATCAACCTCAAAATGACTACTGAAGACAAGTGTAGCATAAAGATTAATTGGTCATCATACTTGCCAATTATCGGATACACTGTCATTGACTATTGTAGTAAATCCGAGAAACGTCATTCATCAACGCCTGTTTGTCTTCCCGAATGTTTTGATTAATTTATCTCAAAACGATCGTACTTGAAACGATACAACTTGACTTTCTCGTTAGCACGCACTCCATGCAGGGCACAGGTGTTTCGAATTGCCTCTATGCTTTCACCATTTCATTTAACACAAACAGAACACAATGCCACAAATGTTAGATTTTACTCTGTTTCAAACTCCGTTTCTAATGCATAAAAGAAGCTCCCCGTAACGTCAAGAATGAGAAATATTCAAGTTGCCATGGCACGAGCTATACTACAAATTTGAATAAAATAAAAGAAAAGTTAAATATGCCTATAGCACCATGCCATGGCACGAGCTATACTACAAATTTGAATAAAATAAGAGAAAGTTAAATATGCCTATAGCACCATGCCATACACGATCGCCATGGAGCATGCTGAATCACAGTATTATATCACACGCAACGTTACATAATGTACTCGCTAATTCTAGTACAGAAAAGTCGGCTGGAGAACATTGCCGTCTATGGCCGATGCGTAGCGATCACTTGGGCGAACGACGGTCTGCAGCCAGCTGCCTCTGGATGATGGTGCTGGAATTGTTCTTATCATAACAGACATCCATGGGCCCTTTCACAAACATGTTTCCCCAAGTTTTTCTGTTATTGAGTGGTTAGAAAATGAACGGAACTGTCTCGGATCTATCAGACTGATGCTGTTAGCAGACAGGCGGAATACGGCCTTAAAAAGAAAGGAAAAGAATGGTTTAGATTTCTCGGCTTTGGGTTCACACGGCATGACGTTGATTACCAGACTAGGTGAAGTGGAAATCAACTCTTCTCATACCATGTGCTGTGTGCCCAATTATAATAGAAACATGATGCTAACACTGGGGGCACCAGTTTTTAAAAGCCACAGACCTATCCTCTTCACCTCCAGTAACGCCAGGTAACGACTGCAGGATCGTGTCATGGTGCCAAATCAACATCGACTCGCTTCTGACTGGAACAGAGCTGGATAGTTTTGGCCGTCAGAGGCAGAAGTCGCTGCTCGCAAAAATTCTATCTCTAGCACGCTTTCTTAGACTCGTACTGTTATTTTAGTTCGCAAACCAGTCATCGTGAAGGTCACAGGACCTTCACTTCTTATTTTAAGTGTCCTTGAGATTTTGAAAATATTGGCCCTGGAATCGGAATCGAGCTCCAGTTACAACTTTTCTCTGGATCTGAGCCCTTCGACATGTTACTGTCCCATCATTTCGTTGTTTCCTCACGATGCCAAACTCCTCCAGGTCTCTACGAACTGCGCGATCGTAACTACTAGTAAAAGGGAATTTGATAATTGACACCTCTTCATCTGGGGTCAACAACGACGACATGCACGGGGTTGGAGCCCCAGGTAACAAAGAACTATTCGTTGCATTACCTCTAGCCTAACATGTGCACATATCGCTACTGGTGAAGAAACAAACATTTCATGTCCACTCATACGTATAAGACCACAGCAAAAGGTGTCAGGCAAAACTCGTTTGTATCGTTTTTCAGGTTCCAGTATCACGCTATTGGTGAACATATTTAATGTCTGACATCTGACTGTGCTTAGTTTATTCACCACAACTTTACTGCATGGCATTTCACACATGTGCTTTGCACTTTATTGCATGTCTTTTGTGGTTACTTCTCAGGAGCAATATAAGCTTCATGGGATATCAAGTGCAGTGCTAAACGTATCGTCATTTATTTCCAGGTTCGACCATTCAGCCTTGAAAACTGATACTGGTGAACACTTCGATATTTTACCCCTCTTCATGGCTAGTAGAGTCTCGATCAAATACGCAAGCTTTGCTCGGTTAACAGTGGGTTCAAATTCAAATCATGAACAAAAACTCATGTCATTTAGTGGGAGTGATAAGACTTCTGAAGTGTTTTATTTTAATGAAGTTTGATTTACAAGCGTTAAGGACTGTCTCGTCTCTAATAAGGTGTTTTCTAATCTTTTTTTGTGTGACATTATTGGTTTACATATGGTCTGACTGCCATAAAGAGCAGCGTTCTCTAGTAGTCTTTTGTGGTACCAGCTGTTGTGTATAGTCAAAGTACTGTACTACGAAGGGCTTAGAGGATCTGCGACACAGCTATGCTATGTTGGTTGCATACAATCAGGTGCTGGCTACACATTGGAATTCTGGAGTATCCCGCTTTTTGTGCTGTCAAGTGTACACAGTTCTGTGTAGTAATGAAACTGAATTTTACAGGCATCCTCTTGTATATAATATGTGACTTAAGACCCCTAACGGGACTGCAGCACAAATAAAGAACCGCGACGTGCAGTAGGAAAAGGAGTGGATGATATCAAGGTAATGCAAAGATTACTGATGGTATTTATGGAAAGAAAAGCCAATACCGAAGAAAGAGTATGTATTAGGCTAGCAATTCACTTTTATTTTTCCCGTATACTATACCAAGATGCTGTAACTTGACAAGTAAGCATATAGTGGGAAGAGAAGCGCACGATCACAATTTCATATCCCATTGCGCAGTGGTATATTTTCGTCTTCTTGCCAGATACTTTCACCGCAACATCGTCAGCCAATGGAGATGCCGCGAAATCGGGCGACGTCGAGTCGTCGAGAGACAACATTCCATCTGAAGGAAATGCTCGTATGGAGCTTAGCAAAACTAAGTATTTTCTGCCACCAGCTGTAGGCAGTACTATAAGAGTGATTAGCAAAACAAAGTAGTTACTAACCTGGATACTGCATGCGTGGTGGAAGTCTATCGTTGACATATGGAAATATTCATGTTTAATAAGTATTTCTTCCTCTTACTGCGAACAGGTTACAAAAAGTATTGTATTGAGAAACATATTATTTGTGTAGAAACAGAGTTCAGATTTTATTACCCTTAAATGCAAGTCTGAGTTCTGATATTGTACAATTTTTCTAACAATGTGTTACTCTGAGGAAAGGTATAGTTGTCGCATTGCCAGTCAGTATTGGTAGGCTAATTCTGTTTTTACTCTCGAAGGGCATCGGATTATTATAAAATCCACCAAGACCACGAATTCTAGAAAAGTTAATGTACTGGTGTAACAACTCCTTTTTAAAACGGGCAGACACAGAATTCGTCATTACGTGAAAAGCTAAGTCAGTACAGTTTTAATCTCCTTACTACCTTTTCCCGTGTTCTTACTAGAAGGAACATGTGTTTCGAGCGGTACACACGGTTTCGTAACTTTCTTCATAGCTGCAATTTATTGCTCCAGTAAAGCGTTTCTACTCTTCACAATACACACGTCTTTTTTCAAGTCCTTAATTTCTTGCTCTTTGCTTATAACGATCGCATATCAAGGGATTTCTGTGTTAAATTGTAGATAAACCAAACAACTCATTTTGCATGCCCCTTGTCTGCTTTCGGACTGACGTACGGTTCGGGCTCAGGGCTCCACTAAGCTTACACAGCCATTATGTACAAAAGCCCATCACCCAAAAAACACTTGAACTAAACTTCTTAGTACATAGCTGACCTTGACGATATTAAAGATAAATATTATGACTAAAATCGTCAAGGACTGATCTATACTAATAAATTTAGTTCACGTATTTGTTAGGTGATGGGGTTTTATATAGAATGGCTGCGTAAGCTTAATGGAGCCGTGAGCCCGAACCGTACGCCAGGCTGGAAGCAGACAAGGGGCCCAGCGGCGTGTCTCAGGGAGGCACTAACTGGTTCTTGGAGGGACGCGGAACACTGTATGAATGCGGCCGCCGACCCATCTGAGGCCCGAGGTGTCGAGTCTTACGAAGGTGGCATGCATTGTATGAATGGAGAGAACTGTTCCACAATGATCGACGCAGGTTGCTGGCAGCGTGTAGTGGTGGACGCAAATTCCTTCAAACAACACTGTGGTGAATTGAAAGAGGCCAGCCATTAACTGTTTTGGTACGCACACCAGACTTGTTAACGCAAAATTTCTAGTCGGACGTCCCAGATTAGCGCATTTGTTTAAAGCTTTGATAGGAGATGTGCCTTCTGAAAAATTCGACGAAAACTTAAGCGTGATTGGCCAGAGGTGTTTAGTATGAGGGGAGAGGGAGTACGCAGTGTGGTTTCTAAGATATGTTTCACTCGACAGTAGCTAGGGGAGATGTAAAGAGAGGTGAACAGGTGAGCCGGCAGTTTAAGCTGTCTGAATTCTAGAAGAGCAGGAACGTTTTCTTGTCTTTGGTCCCAAGCGCACAGAAGAATTCTGTTTTAACCCCAGTGCGAAGCAGAACTTCCACTTAGAGATCAGTTACGGCACTGCATTTTGCTGTACGTTTAAAGTTGGTACTGTACTCCGCCTCGTGTTGCGTCTGGCATACAGTTCTTCGGAGCGCTTTCCTTTTATTACACTACTGGCCATTAAAATTGCTACATCATGAAGAAATGCAGATGATAAACGGGTATTCATTGGACAAATATATTATACTAGAACTGACATGTGATTATATTTTCACGCAAATTGGGTGCATAGATCCTGAGAAATCAGTACCCAGAACAACCACCTCTGGCCGTAATAACGGCCCTGATATTGAGTCAAACAGAGCTTGGATGGCGTGTACAGGTACAGCTGCCCATGCAGATTCAACACGATACCACAGTTCATCAAGAGTAGTGACTGGCGTATTGTGACGAGCCAGTTGCTCAGCCAACATTGACCAGACCTTTTCAATTGGTGAGAGATCCGGAGAATGTGCTGGCCAGGGCAGCAGTCTAACATTTTCTGTATCCAGAAAGGCCCGTACAGGACATGTAACATGCGGTCGTGCATTATCCTGCTGAAATGTAGGGTTTCGCAGGGATCGAATGAAGGGTAGAGCCAAGGTCTAACCCATCTTAAATGTAACGTCCACTGTTCAAAGTGCCGTCAATGCGAACAAGAGGTGACCGAGACGTATAACCAATGGCACTCCATACCATCACGCCGGGTGATACGCCAGCATGGCGATGACGAATACACGCTTACAATGTGCATTCACCGCGATGTCGACGAACACGGATGCTACCACCATGATGCTGTAAACAGAACCTGGATTTATCCGAAAAAATGACGTTTTGCCATTCGCGCACCTAGGTTCGTCGTTGAGTACACCATCGCAGGCGCTCCTGACTTTGACGCAGCGTCAAGGGTATCGGCAGCCATGGTCTCCGAGCTGATAGTCCATGCTGCTGCAAACGTCGTCGAACTGTTCGTGCAGATGGTTGTTGTCTTGCAAACGTCCCCATCTGTTGACTCAGGGATCGAGACGTGGCTGCACGATCCGTTACAGCCATACGGATAAGATGCCTGTCATCTCTACTGCTAGTGATACGAGGCCGTTGGGATCCAGCACTTCGTTCCGTATTACCCTCCTGAACCCACCGATTCCATATTCTGCTAACAGTCATTGGATCTCGACCAACGCGAGCAGCAATATCGCGATACGATAAACCGCAATCGCGATAGGCTACAATCCGACCTTTATCAAAGTCGGAAACGTGATGGTACGCATTTCTCCGCCTTACACGAGGTAGCACAACAACGTTTCACCAGGCAACGGCGGTCAACTGTTGTTTTTGTATGAGAAATCGGTTGTAAACTTTCCTCGTGTCAGAATGTTGTAGGTGTCGCCACTGGCGCCAACCTTGTGTGAATGCTCTGAAAAGCTAGTCATTTGCATATCACAGCATCTTAAATTTCGCGTCTGCGGCACGTCATCTTCGTGGTGTAGCAATTTTAATGGCCAGTAGTGTAACTTGCGCTTAAGACGTTGCTGAATTGCGTCTTGTGCTGGGAATTCGCGTCTTACGTGATTTGCTGGCAGTAAAGTGACAAGATGGAGCCTTGCTTCAGGCGACACAGATAACAGTCTGCCGTCTAAAGTCTTAGGTTTCAGCTCTCACCACATTTACGGGTCTGCAGCTTTGCCGCCAGCGGCAGTTACATCAAGTATCATCATTGCATTCAACCAGCATGCTTTTGCTGCGGTGTTATAGCCAACGGCACCGGCTTTTAGGGCAGATAGAAGTTAATTCGCTGGGACCACGTATGAAGGTTACTCCACTCAGGCTACACGCCAACCAATCGATTCTAGTAGCTTCTTCAAGGTTTTGGTACGACAGAGGAAGTCAATTATAACGTGTAGTATTTCTCAGAGCGCGTTATCTACTTTGGGCAGAAGCAAGTAGAAGTTTCCCAATATTAGTTAAGTCCATTTATTTCAAAATTTTTTGAATCCACAAGACATGTATTGTTTCATATTTGTGTCGGTAAATTTCTGGGCTTTTATTTAAAATAAATTATATAGTGACCACTATCATCTGTTCTTCCAGGAGCGTTGTAGTTTATCCTTGACCCTTCTTTTACTGATATAATTATTGTTTTAATTTTTGCTCTAACATTAGCCAGAGGGGGTACTTATGAGTGACAGGGACAGATATCAAGACCGCGTTAATTGAAAGTTCCCGTTGCGCACATTAACGCTGATACGTCTTCCTATTCCCTTACTTCGAAACTCCATAGCTAAGGGATAGAAAAGTACTAGCGGAAATCACGCTTGTAGGAAACACACACAATAAACGAACGCGGAACAAAAGCTAAGAATATCGAAAATGGCAGAGAATTCTAGAAACTACAAGCTATTTCGCCACAGGATATTTTTCAGACGCTTAGTCAAGGGCGGGCCCACATAGGTTTGTGTGTGTGTGTGTGTGTGTGTGTGTGTGTGTGTGTGCGTGTGTGGGTCCTGACGGGCTGCGTAAAACATTACAACCGGGAAAGAAATCCCATTCAGGCCGACAGTACCTGCAGCCAACAAAGAATCGGGCAGGTTCCGTGAACCTACGCAGAGAACCGAGAAACCAAAGGAAACTAAGTAAGGCAAGACAGAAAAGAAAAAAATTGTTTTAATAGCTCTGAGCAATATGGGACATAACATCTGAGATCAACAGTTCCCTAGAACTTAGAACTACTTAAACCTAACTAACCCAAGGACATCACACACATTCATGCCCGAGGCAGGATTCGAACCTGCGACCGTAGCGGTCGCTCTGTTCCAGACTGAAGCGCCTAGAACCGTTCGGCCACAACGGCCGTCAGAAAACAAAAGAAAAGACTCTTTACAAGCAAATAATTATATCACAAAGACTGACTTCTCAAACATGGACAAAACGACTTGTCCATAGTCATAAACTGCAGCCTGTATTCACTATGGTAGAGCTAACAGAAAAACTGACAGTGGGGGACGCAATTGCTGTTGTAGTTTGCAAATCAGTTTCATGACATATTCGCTTGAAACATTTTCAGACGAACTTTTTTAAAAGGCTAGAATTTTCTCAATTGCCGTTCTTGGTAGTCATGTTGAAACGATATACGAAGCAATGATATATACAAATTATGACCATTGTTATACTAAAGCATTTTAAAGAATTCATTAAAATTGAATAATTTACTAATCTTATTGTCATGTTAAAGCATTTTACACATTTTATTGACTCCATAGGCATATTTTCCACATTCAAACCGTGGCCGTGATGGCTAATATGTTTTTGGGTGGAGGAGGGTGGGGTTAGATATCGTAAGGGACAAACAGAGCCATTCCTGCCCCAGATTCTAACCCTGTATCTACCTACTGTTTTCGTGTGTGTCGGCGTTTGCAGCCTCATATGATGAATCATTTCTCCTCTTTCAACCCCCCCACCCCCTGTCATCCTCCTTTTCCCAGATCCATTCGCAGAAGAAAGCATGATTATCGGTATCGGTCCGTGTAAGAGGCGTAATCTGACGGCCATCAAAACTGCAACATCAAGAAGGCAGCATGCAATAAACATAAAATTATTACAAATCTTAATAGCTTGATCCCAGCAGTATCTATATTACAGGCTTCGGTTGATCAACAACCATCCTCAGATCATACTTTCACTGTAACTTGTATTTCAGACACCAGATATTTCAGGTACTGACTATATTGAAAATACCATCGGAAGATGGTTACAAATGGAATGCACAGTGATGAACACTATTAAATTCTGTAGTAAATAATATGTCTCCTTCAGCTGACGATGTCAGGCGTTGCAACCATCAAATTGGCGTGAACTAACTACATGTAAAAAATTAGCATTTCAGCATAATCGTACAAAGTAGCTAGAGTAACGCGGTATACTTTCTTGTATGAGGAAAGGTTAGTCAGTCGGCGTGTTCCTCATAAATCACTTTCTAATGTTGTTAGAATACCCTGTTATGACTCGAGTAAGAAAAACAAACTTCTATCAGCAAGTGTCGAAATTCGACAGCGACAGGATCATAAGCTATCAACACTTATTACACTGACGGGAAGAAATCACATCAAGAAGGAGTTGTGCGGCGTAAACGAAAGTTGGTAGGAGTGTTTCTACATCCGAAAGATGACGTCTATTCCAGTTTCGCGCCGGTCGCATGAGAGTGGCGCTAGTAGCGCTGTAATGGTCGTGAGCGTTAGTTGCCTTTGGATGGACGAGGTGAGTTGATGTTAGTGAAGAATGCCGTTAACGGGAAAAAGACGCCATCATCAACACCTCACTGAGTTTGAAATAAATCGTGTAATATGGTTACGAGAAACTGGGTGCTCCTTCTGTGGTATTGCAGAAAGTCTTCGCAGGAATGAAACCACTGTACATGAATGCGGGCAGATGTGGCCATGAGAATGTACGGTCATATGACATGGCACTACCGAGGGGAAACACCATCGTGTTCGACGTATAGCTGTGGCGCATCGTACTGCATCTGAAGCAACAATCTGAGCAGCAGTTGGCACCACAGTGACACAGTGAACACTTACAAATCGGTTACTTTAAGGTCAGCTCAGAGCCAGACGCCCTGTAGCGTGCGTTCCACTGACCCCATCTGCGACTTAGTGGTGACAAGCGAGATCTCATTGGAGAGTCAGGAGGGGTCTGTAGTGATCTCTGACGGCTGGTTCTGCCTTACTGCCAGTGATGCCTTTTTTAGTTAGAACGAGTCCAGCTGAGGGCCTGAAACCAATCTGTACGCGTGCTAGACGCACTGGACTTACATTTAAAGTTATGGTCTGGGGTGCGATTTCATACAATAGCAGGAACACACTCATGGTTATCCCATGTACCCTGACTGCAGATCTGTACGCCAGTCTGGTGATTCGACTTGCTGTGCTGCCATTCCTGAGCAGCATTCCAGGGGGGGCTTTCCAACAAGATTACGCTCGTCCGCATAACGCTGCTGTAACCCAAAATGCTCTCCAAAGTGGCGAAATGTTATCTTGGCCTGCTCGAACACCAGATCTGTCTCCAATCGAACACATATGGGACATCATCAGACGACAACTCCAGCTTCACCCACAAAGAGCAGTAAACAAACTGACATCCGACGCTTATACAACACAACGCATACACTTTTGTATACTTGCATTCATCACTCTGGTAGAGATACTGGTTATTAATGTACCAGCAGGTCACATCTGCATCGGCTTCTCTCGCACTTACATTAACCTTAAATATGTTACCTAGACAAACGTATTTTCGAAATTTCGTTACCTTACTGGAGCCGAGAACAAGGATCGTGATTAATTTAAGGAACACAGTGGAAGGGTGGCGCAATCTGATGCGTCATTTATCATTCCCAAACAAATATTTTTATTTAATAACAATTCAATTATGAATCAGCTGAGAGTTACCAGGATTAATGCGAATTACATACCAATAGTTAAGACTTTTAAATTAAATTAACAATCTATAGGAACATTTGCATTATAGTAAAATTACAAACAGAACTCATAAAATTTCAACTGTTTAATACAGTAGTGGCCAAACAATTAATTAATTAAACAAACCTGCGGCGGCAGTCTGTCCCCGCAACTAAATCACAAGACTCGGCTAATCCCACAACACGACTTGAATATAAGTTCAACAAACATTAAATAAAAAACATAAAAATGCGTACATCTGCCCGTTTATTCTGCTCTCTTATAGACAAGATACAGCCAAGCTGTCCAAAGGCTACCCACATGTCAAACCGAGAAGTAGCAGTACTTCACTGATTGGCGATAAAACCTGTTCCACATAAATCACGCTAAGTACTTCAATAAACTACTAGACCCAAAAACGAAATTGAAATGATAATGACAATAACCCTTACTTTTTTTTAAGAAATGAAGACACTCAGTACTCAGTTTGCCCAAAGCCTTTCATCACACGCCCACAAGCACCTTACAATAACAGGAATACTGAATCAATTGCTTCCTAATCCAGCGACAACCCCCATGGCACGATACCAAATAATAACAACAAACTGCTCATCTTGAGGCTGGAACGAGAGATCCGCAGAATCGCATGTGAACTGCCAACATTCAGTCCTCGTGTGATGGCGGGAAAGCCGCCGAAACAGAATGGGAACGGCCGCTCGAAATATTGCACGTAATAATTAAAGAATAATTACTTATCCGTTCAAACAAGATTTTAAAATCATGATATACCTTTACTAGGGTCTCTTAGGAACTAATAGACACTGTAATTTGGATATGCGCCAATGGCAGATGACCGGTTAAATTAAAAAATGACTCTGAGCACTATGGGACTTAACATCTGAGGTCATCAGTCCCCTAGAACTTAGAACTACTTAAACCTAACTAACCTAAGGACATCACACACATCCATGCCCGCGGCAGGATTCGAACCTGCGAGCGTAAAGGTCGCGCGGTTCCAGACTGAAACGCCTAGAACCGATCGTCCAGCACAGCCGGCTGACCGTTTAAACTGTACACGTGTAACCAGAAGGCCGCGCGGGACTAGCCGAGCGGACTGAGCCGCTGCAGTCATGGACTGTGCGGCTGGTCCCGGCGGAGGTTCAAGTCCTCCCTCGGGCATGGGTGTGTGTGTTTGTCCTTAGGATAACTTACGTTAAGTAGTGTGTAAGCTTAGAGACTGATGGCCTTACCAGTTAAGTCCCATAAGATTTCATACAAATTTGAACATTTTTTTGTAACCAGAAGAGGTCCTTAACACGGTTTAAGAAAGTGTGCAAATACAAGCACGCACACATATATGATCCACACGTGCGTACCTTTCGGGTGAGCGAACACAATTGTAGTTGCGCCATCGGCAAGAGATACTGTGGTTGGACGGTCAGGCAGTTAGCGAGTGGATGGAGAAGTGTATGGACATGTTTTTTCTTAGTGGAGACTCTGTTTTGGTAGGACATGTATTGTAAAGTGAGACGCAAGGAAATGTAAAATGAGGTTGGATGTTGTTGGTGATGTTTGGGTTGTGGTATTTTTGACAACTATATTATTTTTGGAACTGAATGTCAGAGGAAGAAGGCAAAATTTTCTAAATACATTGTTTGATCTTTAACAAAATATTTCTTTTGCTAACCATATGTCTCGTAGTAGCCAGAGTCTAAGCACTTAGAATCCTTTTATTTAGCTGGCTGTAGTTGCTGCTTGGTGTAATTGCTATAGTTCATGTTACGAAGACTTTCGGTGAGGTAAGTGACTTATAAAAAAGGTAATGAGGTTCGTGATTGAAATGAGTTTAGGCAATTAACAGAGTTGGAGGTAGTTTCATACTCCTTTAATTTCATATTTTTTGGATTTTTATTATTGTTAGGATTTCTTGCTATTGAGACTTAACAGTCCATTGAAATACATTTAAAACAAGTATTTTTCGATGCAGTTTGAAATAAACAGGAATCACTGATGTAAACAAAAGGCAATGGTTTAGGTAAACCTATACGTACAAAATTGATACAATGATTAAATTATAATTGTATTGAAGTATATAAGTCCTGTAATTGGTAGGAATATTTAGGATTAAAGTAATTAGGTGAAATCAGGAACAAATGATGGAGTACATTGGTCAAAGTCATCTCTATGAAACTGAGATGGATTTGTGTTAAAAAAAAAATAACTAAATTAAAGTCTGTTGTATTTAAAACAAAAACCAACTGAGAGAATCAAAATTGATTAGAAAATTCAAATGTAATTAGCTAAAATGTTAAAAGTGGCGTGTAAACATAGGTAGTTCTTCAGGTATTTTTTCAATAGTAAATAAAAGACCTATTTTGTCACGTTCAATGGGAGACTTGGAAACATATATATTGGTAGGAACATTTTCCGATCCATGTATCTTCTGCATTTTATAAAAATAGTAAAAGTATTGTTAATATTTCATATTTGAGTATTCTCAGGCTTCTAAAATGATAAATACTTAAAATTCGATAAATTTATTTGCTCTGTAAGTGCCAGTGCAACTGTTGAAACATGTCATTGATTTTAAGGAAACAGTTTTAATAGTAATTTTATGAAAAAACCCTTTATAACAATACCGAGGATTGTTCGGATTTATATATCAAGGGGCAGCCATGTTGGCATGGGGGAGCAGTGTCTTTTTACATTCCGTGCAAGAAGCATGTAATGGCTTAAGGAAGACGTACGTCAGTGCTGTAAGCATGTCAGTATAATTTTGAAGTGACTTAGAATACACGGTTCTGAAACTTAATATTTGTATTTATTATTCATGGTGTGAACACCATGTTACAGTTGACAACGTGACCCTGTGGCAGCAGCAGATATAAAGCAAATGGATGAGTACACCCTTCCAAATTATAAGCTTTGTCAATAATAATTTCACACAATTCAGGGCCATTCTTTTGTGTTAATTATTGGAAGCCATGTTGTCTACGTATGGGTGTCAGACTGCGTTCGGCTTGTATATTGTGGACCATAAATTAATAGGTTAAGCTTGAGTTGTCTTTGTCTGGGAAAATTCTGTAGGTCAGTGTTTAAATGATAAAAATAAATAGACATAGGTTCAGTTTCCGGATTGAGACACACAGTCCCAAAGGGTCACCAAAAGGCATAAGGAAAGTGGATTCCTGGCCAGCTCATACCGGGCAGAATTAACAATTTTTAAGTACAGTACTTATTAAACAGCCTTCATAGATAATGTCAAACAAATGCCAAGGAGGCCAATAGCTTCACGACACGAGGTAGGCTCCGCTGCTGCTCGTGGCTTCTAACAAGTTGTTCAATACATGTCCGCATATTTAGTACAACACAGTTGACTGGTGTACGTCAAAATTAGGTTGCACGCGACAAAAGCCCCTCCTTGCCCACTAAACTCGGCGGTAGCAACCGTCAAAGCCGCAGGAAAACACGGGCCCCACAGCCCAACGGCCAACAGTGTTAACTCGCTGCAGTAGCCTGGACGTCAAGTACTCAGGCACACCCGTCCACCTCCATGTCCGACATGCCTCTCGCCGCCACAGAGCCCCAGAGGGAGCACATAACTCAGAGGGGCCAGAGTCGAAGGAACGTGCGCACAAGTGGCGCGAGTAGCATCATGCGCGGACGGTACGGGACGTGTCGCTGAAGAGAGCTATAATATGACATACATCTTCCTGAGGCAGCTGGTTTGGATGCTAGTTGGTCAGTCGGTGAGGTCCTGCAATCTTTCTGGTATTCAGTGTTAAAATACTGGCAATCCACCTTTTCTGGAGTAATGAAGTCGAACCCATCGCCTGTATTTAGGCAGTTTGGTTAGACATATATTTAGCTTTAGCATTTAAGAGGAAGGAGCACTATCATATGCCAGCGTAGAATATAAGCGTCGATTTTTTTTTCACGTAAAGTTTTGCTGGTTTACGATCAGTTCAACGGGCCAAATACAGCGTGACACTTTATGACATTTGCGTCGAGTGAAACTTGCTTGCTGTACAGTCCTTCGCACACATTCCTTGTGACAGTCTTAATACTTCAAATATCTCTGAATTTAGTACAGCTACAAAAAATCTCCAGCGTTAGTATTCACCTTTATCACACTCTCAATGCGGCAGATAAATCTGCTCTGAGAACCTAAAATACGTGAGAGAAATCTGTACTGAGAAACTTTAATAAACTCAAGATGCTGTATTCAATTTTATTGCATTTATTTGATATACATCATGGTAAAGTTCGATTTATTGGACTCCGTCAGCAACAGTAGCGACATCAGGAAGTTTCGCAGAGGATTCCCGGGAACTAGAGGGGCTCCGTCCACGACCGAACACGCTTTGTGCCGTCGCAGCTTGTATTCTCGGTAAACCTGGCTGTCCACGACTGACGAAGTTGCAGCGTCTTCCCCCAGAAGTGAAAGATAGCACGACTTGATGCCACCACCTCCGCTCCAAGCAGCGAATACAAAGCAGTGGTGTCGATCTGCAAACGAACCACGAAGTGAGATGAGGTTTTAAAAGAGGTGGGAGCTCCTACGTAGCGAAATACCATCAGTACTTACTTACCTGAGGAAGTTCTGCACACTGCTTCGACATTGCCATATACATTAGCTTTAGTGCTTCTTACGACTTTTTCACCGTCTCTTCTCTCTTTGTGACTACGTGATGCCCTCTTAGCTTGGTTGTGTATTACTAGAAGCCAACGATGCGATGTCCTCTTGCGTTCCTTGCACAATACTGGTAGCCAACGATGCGATGTCCTCTTTTCTTCCTTGTACACTACTAGACGCCAAAGATGCGATGTCCTCTTGGCTTGCTTGTACACTACTAGACGCCAAAGATGCGATGTCCTCTTGGTTTGCTTGTACACTACTAGACGCCAAAGATGCGATGTCCTCTTGGCTTGCTTGTACACTACTAGACACCAACGATGCGATGTCCTCTTGGCTTCCTTGTACACTACTATAAGTCACTGACGCGATGTCCCTTTGGGTTCCTTGTACACTACAACAAGCCAACAATGCGATGCCCTCTTGTCTTCCTTGTTCACTATCATAAGCTAACGATGCGTTGTCCTCTTTGGCTTGGGTGTACACTACTACAGGCTGTTCTCCCATCTCTGTGCCTGTGAGTCTCTAGGGTAAAATATCCAGCGCTTTCTCTTTTATAGTTGTACGACAATACAGTGAGTGATTTCCCTGGAGACGACTGCTGACGTCATTGCTTCGCCCATTGTCTATGATAATTTTCGCTAGTACTACATTATTACACTGCATTTCACGGTATACCAAACGATGAAAGGTATATTACTTCAATCATTGGGCTTTAAATTTTCCATCTAGGCTGAATACTTTCAGCTTATGTTCGTCAGATCCATTTTAGGTAACTTGAAAACACGTTCCCAGACGTCGCGCATCAATCTTTTAGGATACTCTCCAGAGTAGTGCCAGTACTTCCCTCACTTTCAAAAAGTATTTGAACAGGCAAAACCTCACTGTATACATCGTTTTAACGTCAGATGTGCGACAGCAGCTGAACCAGCAGAATCGTAACCGGAAGGAACGAGATGGACATTCGTATTTTTTAATTTTATGGCTTCCTATGATCATATGAGGTGAATATCGGAATTGTTCCATTAACAGGTCACGATCGTAAAGTCCTAAAGCCCCCTCCCAAGTACTCTCTTATTTTCCGTTTTATGCAGTGATATCGTGACTTGGTTGTGGGCCAGACATTGACGTCTACCCTGAACGGCGGAGCTTACCCAACTTGCTGACTCACGAGTAGTTGTGGGACTGCTAGTCCTGGTCCAAGTTTAAGTCCCGTTATTGGTTAGCCCAGGTCGCAGCAATGTTGAGAAGCTTGGTGGAGGAAACAACTTACCATCTTCCTCTCAGTACTACTCTCTATGCACTTTCTAAAAAACGAACGAAGACGTAGTCGGTAATTACGCTAATACTGCTTTGGTTTCAGCTGACGAATATATCAATTCCCTTGTTTTTCAGCGTCTGTTCTCTCATGACTCAGTGAACTACATAGTGTGAAAGACAGACGTACATGAAATGTGCACATATATATATTCGCTTGTAAGAAATATACTGAGTTCTAATACATAGATGTATAGCTTCTTGGTGTCTGGGTCACACAGAAAAATCTACGTAATGTCATATGTAATAAAAATATTATTTTAAAAAATGGACGCTTACTTAGTCCACTCGGAAATGTCAGGATAAACTTATTTTCTTTCTGGTTAAAACAGTGTTCTACCCAATTTGCGTACACTGCTCTGTCAAATACGTAGATCACCTTATGTGTCGAACACCTTCCCATCCACACGCAACATATCAGCAATAACACTTGCATTCAAACTTAGGACTTTCCATGTTGCTTCTACAACTTTCACAATGATTTTGTCGATTATTGATAACCGTGGCCAGCCTTTCTGGTCACAGTCTTCTGGAGAGCTCCTGTCTAGGGATAATCTTTTATGTTGTTCGATGATAGGAGTAGTACGCAATATACACTCATCTTCATAAGTTTCTGAAACCACCTGAAAAGTCATGTTACTGATTTCTAACGTTTCACAATAACCATTATGTTTACTCGCTGTTCACTTCAAGTACGTATCATTTTTGGGAAAAGCGCATACCCTTTCTGATATTTGTGAAATTACCATTCTTGAAATTCCTGAAGGTGTATTCAACTTTGCCCCTGTTTCTTGTGAATGGAGTCAGTAAGCAGGAAGGGAGTCAAGGGCGCGTCTGACATTACGCCCAGTGTCAACAAGAAGTGTCATTTTGACTCTCTTTATAAACAAAATGTTGTCTGAATAGTGATTTTATTTGGAGAATCGTTAGAGTAACGTCGAACCAGTGCGTTACAATACGCTCTATGAAAAAGAGTCTGTGACGAGTCCGCTTTTGGAAATATTGATTGTTAGGTTGTGTTTTGTGTCGGCAGCCGTAATTAGAAAGAACGTTTCACCGCACGAATTTCAAATCGCTCTGTTTATTTTCAGGATAAAATTATAAATTATACATTTCGTTTAAAATGAGAACCAGAACATCAGTTTCCTTTCACCTGTGAGTCGCTTGAAGTTGCAGTTGGCACTATAAACCACTCAGAGAAGTCGTCTACCATTTGAATACCCGTGAACGAGTGTTATGTTGAAGGGGAGTGGGCAATAAAAGAATAAGATTTATGTAACTATGACAAAAATAGCTTTACCGTTTACAAAGAAATATTCAGAATAAAGACAGTCTTTTTGAAAACGAACATCTCTGCACATCTATGAAATCAAAATCCGCTACTGAATAAGCAGCGTTGAATACCCTACACGTGTATTGTAAGTGCTTTGCTCCTCCTTGACTTGCTGTTGACGTCGTGGTGAGACGTCGGCTCTTAAGTTCATCCCACTCTCCGTTTGTAATGAGAACCAGAACGTCGATTTCCTTTCACTTTTAATCAACGCACGAGGAGCGCTTTTGTGACGACGCACTAAAGGTTTGAACAAGTTCCAAGCATTCTTAACCGGATTCATGTTGGTAAATACCATGAGCCATTATTCCCTTCGGTTGACTCTTGCCTTCGGGAGGAACGAGTTCGCAAGTGAATGTAGTGTGCTCATGTATTATCATCTTGGAAGATGAACCCATCGCCGAAATTTTGACTGTTGGTTAAGCTATTACACTGGAGGGTCGTGTCTCAACACTAGCCCCAAAAATAGTCGACCAGCCTTTCTGCTGGACCCACTACACGTGAGACACATTTGTTGGAACATCTCTGTGTCCATTCCATTCCACGAATATCGTCAAATGAATCCTTCGTTCGTCGACGGATAGAGCCTGACCCCATTATTCCAAGTACCTTTGCAAATAAATTTTTGCAAGCCTTCTTCGCCCATCACTGAGGGATTTGTACTGTTGTTAGTAATGGACGCTAGATTTTGAGCGGAACTGTCGTATTACATTCCTTTTGAGGAATGTTAAACGAATTTCCAGCGTTAGGCAGTTTGTTTATTCGAAATAAACACTTTATTTCGTTTCCAGTTTTATAATTTCGCCACTTAAAGCATTTGCAAGCAACTTAATGACACGACTAACGACATCAATTGTAGGCAGTTTCAAATAAAAAGGAAATAATAACATACGTCCTAGGTACGTCTCACAAAAATTCCATTCTATACTTACACGTGTAGGAAACAGTAAGGAAAAAGTAACATGTGATGTTGTCTCGTCTGCAACTAAAAGGCGGTAGGTATGCTCACAAGCTGTATGTAGATGCAGTGACATTCTGACCAGAAGACAAAAAGTACCGTCATACCATATTTTTGTAGTGTTTATTTGTTTCTTTCTTAGTTTGAAGCTGACACAATGTACGTTTCTTTATTATCGTCACGTCTGTTTGTACCCAAGAGAAAGAAATTACCTAGATGCAAATGAAATAAAGTGTATATTTGGAATAACCTGCGGCCTATGCCAAACCTACATAACGGCTAGTTGTAATTAAAGTACAGGTGCGGTGCTCACGGAGGTCCAGTGTAGGCTGTAACTAAAATGGCAGCGAAACTTGGTAGATATGGTAAAATGTTGATGCGAAACCAATTTACGCTGGAAAAGAAATTAGTTCCAATTCTGGCCACTAAATGTAAATCTGGCGCTGTTCATTGTTTATATAACGGTATAGCATCCACCCTGTCATTTGACAAACCATAACGAGAGTTGACAGTGTGGGTATCGAGAAGAGGGACAGTGCGCTGTTAGAGAAAGTGTTTTATGTCAACGTCATCAATTACAGTGCTGGACTGAAAAAGTATCGCCGACTGGAAGGTATAAGGAGGGGCCCGATGTCATTAAATGGTTTAAAGAAGATGATAATGAAACTCTAAAACACGGGTGAGCTTGGTGTAGCACCTGAAAGAGAAAGTCGTCCCATCGCGATAGAAGTTATTGACTAGGTTGCTGTTTCTGTAACTGACCATGGAACAGGTGCCCCAATTAGTGGTAGTACTCGCGCAGTCTCACGAGAATTGTCCATTCCATAGTCAACGGTACAGAAAGCTTTGCGGTCTATTTTACGCTCGTACAAAGCCTAGACGGTGCAGCAAGTGAAACCTGACGATCCGCAGCACTGTCCTGAATTCGGTCTTCGGTTTTTGGCACGGGTCGAAGTTGACATATGGCGATCGCCGGGGGCGGTGGCCGAGCGGTTCTAGGCGCTTTAGTCCGGAACCGCGCGACTGCTACGTTCGCAGGTTCGAATCCTGCCTCAGTCATGGATGTGTGTGCTGTCCTTAGGTTAGTTAGGTTTAAGTAGTTCTAAGTTCTAGGGGACTGATGACCTCAGATGTTAAGTCCCATAGTGCTCAGAGCCATTTGGACCATTTGTTTGGACATATGGCGACCAGTATTCTGTGGAGTGACGACTCTCGTTTTACACTTTATACTACAGGGTGCAGTGATACACGGAACTCTGAATTAGGGGTACTTTTAAATCGCGTTTTGCTCAGGAAGAGTCTTTGAACTTGTGGTATGTATCTGTGTGGTGTTGATTCACAAGCACCTTTATTCTCGGTCCATTCCACTTTGGAGAGAATACACCCAGAGGGCCTGTCAGGTGTACCGCGATGTCTGCGCGTTATCGAGACCATCTCGTGCAGCAAGTGAGTCCTGATATGGATGAGCGCAGCTGTGTGGAAAGCACTGTTTTCCAGAAGCATGGTCTACAAGACCACATGATCTCAATCCATGTGACTTGTGGCTCTGGGGATACCTAAAGAACGCGTTTACCAGGGACACGTTCGGTCTCTACCTGATCTGAAGGCCAGTATACAGGAACTCGTTGCTCAGATTCCATCCGCACTGCTGCGAGCAACTGTTGATCTCGTCGTTTTAAGGATGCAGCATGTCGTCGACGTTTTCGGTGTAAGCAGCGGTTAATAATAAAATCAATCTCATGTCTTTCTATTTGCCCCTTTTTGCACACCTCCGTTTCATAAACGATGAAAGACATATGAAGACATTTCTATACCATTTTCTTGCATTAACAGCCCAAAATTGTCACCTCGTGGCCAAAATTGTAACTAATTTTCTTTACAGCGTAGATAGATTCCCCGCTGAAGCGTTGAATTGGTGACCAAGTGAAGGCAGGACACATGAGGAAGACAAGGCCTACATGGAAAATGTTGCTGCATGGAGCTTTTTCCTGAAGCTCCCTGTCGGAGGGATAAGGGCTAGAGAGAAATATACTGCGTAGTTTCCCCACCAGGTTACCTTCTCGGAAGGATGATGGGACGTGATTCCCAAGAAAACGCAAACACAGGCTTGTAGTTCACAAACGTTTGTTACATACACTCCTGGAAATGGAAAAAAGAACACATTGACACCGGTGTGTCAGACCCACCATACTTGCTCCGGACACTGCGAGAGGGCTGTACAAGCAATGATCACACGCACGGCACAGCGGACACACCAGGAACCGCGGTGTTGGCCGTCGAATGGCGCTAGCTGCGCAGCATTTGTGCACCGCCGCCGTCAGTGTCAGCCAGTTTGCCGTGGCATACGGAGCTCCATCGCAGCCTTTAACACTGGTAGCATGCCGCGACAGCGTGGACGTGAACCGTATGTGCAGTTGACGGACTTTGAGCGAGGGCGTATAGTGGGCATGCGGGAGGCCGGGTGGACGTACCGCCGAATTGCTCAACACGTGGGGCGTGAGGTCTCCACAGTACATCGATGTTGTCGCCAGTGGTCGGCGGAAGGTGCACGTGCCCGTCGACCTGGGACCGGACCGCAGCGACGCACGGATGCACGCCAAGACCGTAAGATCCTACGCAGTGCCGTAGGGGACCGCACCGCCACTTCCCAGCAAATTAGGGACACTGTTGCTCCTGGGGTATCGGCGAGGACCATTCGCAACCGTCTCCATGAAGCTGGGCTACGGTCCCGCACACCGTTAGGCCGTCTTCCGCTCACGCCCCAACATCGTGCAGCCCGCCTCCAGTGGTGTCGCGACAGGCGTGAATGGAGGGACGAATGGAGACGTGTCGTCTTCAGCGATGAGAGTCGCTTCTGCCGTGGTGCCAATGATGGTCGTATGCGTGTTTGGCGCCGTGCAGGTGAGCGCCACAATCAGGACTGCATACGACCGAGGCACACAGGGCCAACACCCGGCATCATGGTGTGGGGAGCGATCTCCTACACTGGCCGTACACCACTGGTGATCGTCGAGGGGACACTGAATAGTGCACGGTACATCCAAACCGTCATCGAAGCCATCGTTCTACCATTCCTAGACCGGCAAGGGAACTTGCTGTTCCAACAGGACAATGCACGTTCGCATGTATCCCGTGCCACCCAACGTGCTCTAGAAGGTGTAAGTCAACTACCCTGGCCAGCAAGATCTCCGGATCTGTCCCCCATTGAGCATGTTTGGGACTGGATGAAGCGTCGTCTCACGCGGTCTGCACGTCCAGCACGAACGCTGGTCCAACTGAGGCGCCAGGTGGAAATGGCATGGCAAGCCGTTCCACAGGACTACATCCAGCATCTCTACGATCGTCTCCATGGGAGAATAGCAGCCTGCATTGCTGCGAAAGGTGGATATACACTGTACTAGTGCCGACATTGTGCATGCTCTGTTGCCTGTGTCTATGTGCCTGTGGTTCTGTCAGTGTGATCATGTGATGTATCTGACCCCAGGAATGTGTCAATAAAGTTTCCCCTTCCTGGGACAATGAATTCACGGTGTTCTTATTTCAATTTCCAGGAGTGTATATCTCCAAACACAGTTTAACAAAATGCTTTACAAAATCGGGCTTTCAATAGCCACCAATAACAAATATAATTAAAAACTTTATACAGTCTTTACAAGAGTGTATGGCATAAAGCAAGTTAAGTAAAGATCCTTCCTTTTAACTAAATAACAAATAGCCCAGATGAATATAGCTGACAAGCATAATTGTCTACAAATTTAACAGAAATTTACCGGGACTACTTCCCCATTGGGAACATAATCAACAGCAAGGAATATTAAATAACAAATTTTAAGTAAAAAGGCAAACGCCCAACGGGAACCTTGGACCAATCAACAGATCACAGAACAACGGAATTCCACCAATTATATAGTGACTTATTCCACTGCACTCACCCGTGAAATCCCTTTCAAGTATAACAATATTTAGGCAGAAAAGACAGATATCTTAATAATCAGTTTCAGTTCCACGCAAGAGCGGGTACAGCCCCACGGATGACCCACTCAGAAACAAGAGTGACCAAACTACTAGGAACAGAAGACGCACCTGGACGAAGCCCGAACACTTTAATGAGAGGAATCTCCAATAATTAGGAGAGAGAATACTCAACTTCTGTCAACTACTGGGGCGAGCAGCGACTCTGTCAGCACACAGCCAAGAAGCGCCGAGCGTCACCAAGATCTAACCGGCCGAGCTAACGCAGTCCGAACATATTTCGATCAAGGCGCCGCCCCCTGTATTGGTCAATCAAGTACTGAATGTGCCCGCCGCTCGTAGTACACTGTAACATTAAAAAGGAAAAAATAAGAAAACAAGGAGAGACAAACGAACCAAAGGACACAACACAAACACTCTTATTTCAGAGTTATGCCCCCCTCCTTTCAAATTTAATACCCTTAACACATGCAAGACCTCAAACAAATAGCAAGGAAAACTATTCACTTCTTACTGCTCATAATTCTTTACGCTTACAGGCAAATCCCAATAACAAGCATAAGTATGGAGAAGATAAAGGGCCGGCCGAAGTGGCCGTGCGGTTAAAGGCGCTGCAGTCTGGAACCGCAAGACCGCTACGGTCGCTGGTTCGAATCCTGCCTCGGGCATGGATGTTTGTGATGTCCTTAGGTTAGTTAGGTTTAACTAGTTCTGAGTCCTAGGGGACTAATGACCTCAGAAGTTGAGTCCCATAGTGCTCAGAGCCATCTGAACCATTTTTGAAGATAAAGGCCTACCAAACAGAGAGCATAAAAACCTATAAAACCAAACGCCAAAGTTAAGGGCCCTTCAAAAGCAGACCACAGAATGAATCATAAGATACTCAAGGAACACTACGAACACACTGTCTTAACACTAAACATGACCTGCTCACTATTCTGTCGGGAAGGCTCAAGACTATTTTTAACATGTTTACTTTGATTAAAACTGATAGTATGAAACACTGTGAGCATGACACCTCACAGGCTCGAGCACAGGTTCTAAACAAAACTGTGGCAATCATAACATAAAGAACTCATGCAGCCTTCGCGCTACTCACGCTTAGTGCTCCCGGCACTGAGTAATGTTTTACAGTCTTAATAGCATTACTCAACATATACCGAAACCGAGAGTGAATTCCTTATTCCCCGCCACGGCGGGGATAATCACATACAAACCACTGTTTCCGGAGGCGAATACAAATTACGATCAGATTGATCACAAACACAACTTCAAAGAAATAGCTGATGCCCACCGTTAATACCAGCAAACGACGAGAATCCACATAGCATACATAGGCATCCAGTATCAGGTAGTGCAATACACACACTTTCTAGCGCATTGGAGGCCATCACCACCAGCCCGCCGCCGAGACACTCCTCAAATCAAAACACAGCGCAGCGAGCAACCAACGCTCCCTCCGTAACGGTCACCCCAAGACTCGTCAACACAACGTATGCCCAAGCAAAGGGCAAGCATTACCAGTAGGGGCCATAGCGGAAAACCAAGAGAACCATAGCTGGAAGTGCTGCGCATTAATAGCGACCAGAAGAGGAAAAACCAAACAAAAAACGCGTATGACAGTTGGAACTGGATTACTGCCACTACAAGATAAGAGAATCAGTGGCGATAGCGACTCCACTACGGCTGAATACCCGTATATATCCATCCGCCCGATACAGTTTGAAACGAGTGGGCCTTCGGCTCCGAAAACTCATATCGATGATGTTTCGTTCGGATTCCTGATATTCACGGTACACTCGTGAAATGGTCGTACGGGAAAATCTCTACTTCACCGCTACCTCGGAGATGCTGTGACCCATCGCTCGTGCGACGACTATAACACCACGTTCAAACTCACTTAAATCGTGATAACCTGCCATTGCAGCAGCAGTAACCGATCTAACAACTGCGCCAGACACTTGTCTACGTAGGCGTTGCCGTCAGCAGCGCCATATTCTGCCCGTTTACATATCTATGTATTTGAATAGGCATTTCATACAAGTTTTTTTGGCGCTTCAGTGTATATTGATCGAGTTACCCTAAAACGCGTAAAATATTGCTTTTGATGTAATTAAAACTATTTTTCCTGAATAATCTTCTATTCTACTGTCTACTAAGAGAGCCGCAGAGAGGTAGTACAAGGGGAGTGGCAGAAACATAGCTGCGAGGACGGATCATGAGTGGTGTTGGGTAGCTCAGACAGTTAGCACTTTCTCAGGAAAGGCGGAGGTTCTTTGTTGGAGTATAGGTCAGATACAGGGTTCTGACCTGCCGGGAAGGCTGAAAACTATTTTTAACGGGTTTAGTTTGCTCAAAACTGATAGTAAGAAACACTGTGAGCATGACACATCACAGGCTCGAGCACAGGTTCTAAACAAAACTGTGGCAGTCATAACATAAAATATTACTTACAGAAATTTAAGATCTTTGGATACAACCAGTAAATATTTTCGCAAGTGCGGCTGATCACAAATATAAGAAACGGAAAGGAGGCAACCACTCAATCGTTAAAATCTGCTCTACAACACCTTCAAGATGCGCTCTGATCCCTAACTAAATTGCAAAACCCGTCCTACATTCGTCCAATCATCGCTTAAATAGAGAGCATATGTCCAGCCAAACCACTGAAATAGAGAGCGTATGTCCATCCAAACTATTTGGGTGAGCATAAAACATCATTCATTTAAAATGAGGAGCAGAATTATAGTGAGACCAAATGCGTTACATTCGGAGGTATCGACTGAAACGCCAGGAATTCATTATTCGTCCGGTATCGTTTGATACCATGCAGGAAACAAGCAATTTCCAGACTGATTGTGAGAAGGAGTTTTGTCGACATTTTGGGCATATGGTTGTGTATACACTATTCCAACTTCTGGTACTTACGAAATTGTGCACAACACACGTACGGCAGTTGGGACAACGAAGCAAGATATGCAGAGACGTCTGCAGCAGGAAGAAGTGGAATATTTTTCAGCTTACAGTTGCCTTATTCCAGTCACTGCGACTAGTACACCTCGTGGTGAAAAAAGTGCAGTGTGTCAGCCCCAGCACCAGACCCTGCAGTAAACCTGCAGAGACACAGATCCCATTCTGGTCGCTATTGTCAGATGTGCTTCCCTGTATGTATAGCCAGAGAAGAATGACATGTGGCACTCCAACCTCACACAGTGTAAAGCTCGGTGTATTTGTAGGAAGGTGACCTCGAAGACTTCCCAGTGTACCGTTGCCGCCATTGAATCCTCCACCAGCCACAAAGTATACGAACAGTGGCGGCTTCATTTCATCTTTTCTTCCCCCCTTCATTTGCCGGCGCCCCGCTAGGTGGCAGGAATTAGCTTCCTGTGTGTCATCGCTGGCGTGGAGCCGAGAAAACACACCGGAGCGTGTCGAGAGAGATGTGTCAGGGTACGTGGCGAGAGGGCAACACGGACTGTGGTGGGCCAGCCGGCTGGGCGGGTCGTTGCTCTATGTGAGAGGCGACCGTTAGTGGCTGCATCGAAGGTTTCACCGCGCCCTTCAGTGCGCTTCAGCTTGTAGTGGTACTCAATTTTTATCTCACTGAACTAATCAATTATGAGAAAAAAGAACAATGGGCGATATTGGGACACTAACGGTATAATGTGCACAGAAAGTATTTTTAGTAAAACGCCAAGTAAGTACGTGGAGTAGTCATAACGTTCTAATTATCATCTTGAAAATTTTTTTTGTTTGTTTGCTGTTACATGTCTGCAATGCCTGTAGACATTGAAATCCCTGCATCACAAACCCATGGCTACAGGTGGCAAAATGGAAATGACGCAACCCGTTGCTAAAGTGGAGAACTGTGCAGTAATTCGTTTTCTGCAGGTAAATGGGAAAAACTCCGCAATAGTTCATACTGAGGTGTTGGAAGATTACAACAGTTCATCATCATTATGACACAGTGGTCAGGTGGAACAGACACTTTCAGTGTGACCAGTCGACTCTCAAAGATGAAAAGTGAAGTGGCACACTGTCTCTCTGGAACTGGGAATTACGAGAGATGTTATTCGAAGACTCGTTTATTACAATCGAATCTGTAATGCATAAAGTGATAATTCCGTCATTGGGCACCTTCTCTCGGAGTGGGATAGAGACATTAACAGATTTGTTGATTACTTTCGAAATAATAAACAGTTTGCTTACGTTTTTTCAAGTGCTTAGTCATCATTTGACTGACATTTTACGGAAAGGCCACTA
This sequence comes from Schistocerca nitens, assembly GCF_023898315.1. NCBI lineage: Eukaryota > Metazoa > Arthropoda > Insecta > Orthoptera > Acrididae > Schistocerca > Schistocerca nitens. The sequence continues at coordinate 741,898,285 of NC_064618.1, read as the reverse complement.
AGATAGATAGGAGAGATTAAGACTCGTACAGAGGCATGTAGATAGATGTTTTTTCTTCACTCTACTTGAGAGTCGAACAGGAAACGAAATGGATTCTAGCAGTGATGCCTGAGTGGTGGTAAAATGTCATCGGTGACATAACGGGAGAGTGAGGCAAAATTTGATAGTCCAAAGAAGCAGCATATGTCACTGTCTCCCGGGCGGAATGAGTGAGTGTATGGCAGTCGTGGAACTCAGTTGGGGGCGACCTTAATTGTCATGTAAAACGTTCAAATCTGATCCACCACTTTTTCCATTATTGCTTCAAATGCGATGCGTCTGCCTTCGAGTACTTGCGCTCCCCTTCCGTTGCAATCCCAAGATCTTCACAGAAAGATAGTGCGCCACTTCGCTCTTCGTCGTTCGGACTTGACTGATCTTACTGACTCAGTCTACCTGACCACTGCGTCATAACGACTGTGAACTGGTGCCGTACACTTCCACTAACTCAGCATCAACTGCTGCGGCTTTTTACCAATTCAACAGCAGAAAGAGAATAACCGCGCGATAATCCATTGAATGGGTTGTGCAATTTTCTTTTTGGCTCCTGTAGCTACGGGACTGGTGTGTGGCGACTTCATTGTGTAGCAGGACTACAGCCCTGTAACAGCAAACAAACAACCAAGAAAGTACTTTATTTTTTCGCGATTTTTATGAAGGTGTTACTACCCCTCCTACGGACTTGTGTGACGTTTCAACAAAATTCCCTATTACAATTTGACTGCTATATTTATAAAAGGCTTTGCATAACTGTGATATAACACTGTTGACATCAAAACATGCAGCGCATTGAATTTTTATAAGGTTTTTAATTCGTTAACACATACGCTCTTTCACAAAGAACAGCTTTTGATTTATAGCAATGATTACCCAACGTAATCGGCATAATGTTCTGCGCTGCGAGCACAGAGGAAACCGCGCAGCTTGAGTTTCGAAAGAGTGCGGAAGTGTTTGATGGGAGTTCTCGTAGATGCGGTGTGCTTCTATGATCGCTCAAGTGTAGGCGCACCCTCTTTGTTAACCCGCGAGTGCTGACAGCACGGTGGGAGTGGACAGGCGGAGGAAGCTGCAATTCTAACTTCTGCCTGTCCCACAATTATCCGTGGCTCTGGGGACGACTCGTTGTTCTCAACCAGCAGCAGCAACACTCTTCGTCATCTGCACAGCTACAACATCGTAAGACTTAATTGACAAAGTATAACTAATATGGTAGAGGCATTAGCCTGTGGCATTTCTTTCACAAATTTTGAATAAGTTTATTGAACAATAATCTGAAATAGTTAAAACTTGTGGGGCACCTGTGTTGTCATTGATCTCAGACGTTATTACCAAGTAGAGTCCATTCCCTTTAGATACAGTCACCTAGTGTCCTAAAAATAGGAAAAATTGATTAACTATTTACTACCAGTTTTGTTTGTATACTAATGGCCAATTTCAGTCTAAATTTTGCTGTCTCAGTAAGTGTTCATTCTTCTACTGCATAACAGAGGCTTGACGGATTTGCAATTTTGAGTATTAATATCACTCACTTAAAGTAATCTAAAATTTCGCTTGCAAAACTAATAACTGAAGGTATAGCTCAAATCAAGAGTGCGCAATTTCATTTATTCTGCATTTAGCTTAGCGAGTTGGTTGGGGGGGTTGTTTTGGGGGAAGAGACCAAACAGCGAGGTCATCGGTCTCATCGGATTAGGGAAGGATGGGGAAGGAAGTCGGCCGTGCCCTTTGAAAGGAACCATCCCAGCATTTGCTTGGAGCGATTTAGGGAAATCACGGAAAACCTAAATCAGGATGGCCGGACGCGGGATTGAACCGTCGTCCTCCCGAATGCGAGTCCAGTGTGCTACCACTGCGCCACCTCGCTCGCTTAGCGAGTGTTTTTGCTGTTACCTACTTTACTGTTACTATGTTCAAAGTAAAATCAGTCGCTGATTCGCATAAATTCAATTCAATCTTTCAATAATTAAAAGTAAATTGCTTGCATATTTCCCAATTTTCAAAAAAAAAAATGGTTCAAATTGCTCTGATCACTATGCGACTTAACTTCTGAGGTCATCAGTCACCTAGAACTTAGAACTAACCTACGGACATCACACATATCCATGCCCGAGACAGGATTCGAACCTGCGACCGTAGGAGTCGCTCGGCTCCAGACTGTAGCGCCTAGAACGGCACGGCCACTCCAGCCGGCTCCCAATTTTCCGTTAATTTTTGCTGAGATTGCTAAAATTCATTTTTATACGTAACGATGTTTCAGTTACAATCAGTCATTTATTTAACCAGCAACTTTATTTAATTTTGCTTTAAAAATTTAGTATTTCAGATTAAGTAACTGCAAACACAGTGCTTTCTGATTCTTTTATTTTCTCATGAACTGATGCATTATGGAATAGCGTGACAGCCTTCTGTGGCCACACCAGTGATTATTTTGCTTAATTTTCTTCTCCATTGCCTTTCTTAGGAGTCTGGATATTTATTGCCCAAGTGGGTTGGCGACCATTTAGGTATCCTTTTGTATTAAGTATTATGTCGTACCGTTTATCCAACTGTCTTCGGTTTTTGGCACGGGTCGAAGTTGACATATGGCGATCGGCGGGCGCGGTGGCCGAGCGGTTCTAGGCGCATTAGTCCGGAACCGCGCGACTGCTACGGTCGCAGGTTCGAATCCTGCCTCGGGCATGGATGTGTGTGATGTCCTTAGGTTAGTTAGGTTTAATTAGTTCTAAGTTCTAGGCGACTGATGACCTCAGAAGTTAACTCGCATAGTGCTCAGAGCCATTTTAACCATTTGTCAAGGAGTTATTTTCATGATTTTATTAAATAAAATGTTGTTATATAAAATTTCATTGTCTCACAGCAACATCTTATTTCCGTTACCATTCTAGTTAAGTTATTCAAACTTTCAACTTAAAGTTAAGCAATAATCAGAAATTTTGTAGCGATATTTGCTCATGCAAGCGGTCTTAGGCGTCTTTCAAAAAAGATACAGGTGCCATTTTCAAGTTGAGGATGCCTGCCAAGGCTTTGCAGAAAGCAAGTATCATACATAATGGCAACCCTTTAGCCTAGGATCTCGTTCAAATTAGGAACCCTTTTGTGATGCTGTGAGATTGCTAGGATGTACTAATAAATGATTAAATTTCCACAGGTGTTACAATTGCAATTTCTGAATAATCAGCGTTGCAAATACTGCGTTGCATATACCGCGTTGCTTGGTGATTTTATTTCTGTGATTTTGGGGGAAATTTTCTTTGTGTGTTATATTCATATATTTTGGGGAATTTTAAATTACACTTCCTTTGGCAATAAATGTGTTAGGATGCGTGTGACGATTGTGCTAGGTTGCGTGTAATTATAGCTTGCGCTAGGCTACGAAAAATAATTCGTCGTGATTCGCGTAGTCAAGGTAGGGAATTTGTTTTTGCATGAGCGGCGCTCTAGTAACTACGTACTTCGTGCGAAAGTATGGTCGCAGTATGCAAAATGGAAACATGTGGTCGATCGAGGAGCGGTGCGAGGATAAACAGGTCAGGCGCAGAGGAAGTAACCACTAATCAGGTAGCCGCAGAGAGAGAGAGGAGACAGGCGCAGGTGAGACAACCAACGGGATTATCCCCAATTTCAGTTGCGTTGCGGCAATGCTGAACTTAGAAAGTGTGCAGGCTATCTCCCCGACCGGTAGCGGGACTTTGGACCCAAGCGCGAGCGCGGACGGAACCGAGACAATAGCGAGTAGATAAAGTACATCGGCTAACACAGACCCGAATAACATGTGGGTGACTGAGTTGGTTAGGATGATGAAGGAAAGTGTGACAAAACAGAAAGAGAATAATACGAAATTAAACGCAAAACTCCAGTACTTATGCGTGAAGTAGATACGGAATTAAACTCAAAACTCGAGGGCATCATGGCCGAGGTAAATGCAAGATTCGAAGAGAATAAGGCGCTACTTGAAGAGGTTCGAAAGGACGTTGTAACCGAGGTCAACGAAATATTGAAGTAGTAGGTAGCAGATTAAGCGCTGTCGAAAAAGAACAGCCGGCCTGTGTGGCCGAGCGGTTCCAGGCGCCTCAGTCTGGAACCGCGCGACCGCTACGGTCGCAGGTTCGAATCCTGCCTCGGGAGTGCATGTGTTTGATGTCCTTAGATTAGTTAGGTTTAAGTAGTTCTAAGTTCTAGAGGACTGATGACCTCAGATGTTAAATTCCATAGTGCTCAGAGCCATTTGAACCATTTTTTGAAAAAGAACAGAAAAGAGTTCAGGTCGAAATGAGAAAACGTGGAGAAAAATTAGAAAAAGGACTCCAAACATTAACAGAAAGATGTAATAACGAAAAGAAAAAGGTGATAAACCCGATAAAATCCGTCGAAGAAACTCAAGAAAAGGTAGATGCAAACACTAGGGTAATTGTGGAACTTGAGGGACAACAGGCAGAAGCGGTAAAAGGGCAAAACAGGGAGGAAATAAAGGAGGCGAAAGAAGATTTAGAAAAACTCGAGGAAAAGATTGCAGATATTACAATATCGGAGAGAAGCGAGAACGCTGCGTTGCTGAATGCAATAGATAATGAAGAAATCAAATTATTAAGGAGATTTCAGAAAGGCCAATGCCACGTCAACAGGCGACAACTCGATGCTACAAACGAGGTATGCGAACGCGTGGCTCACGTGTAGGATCTTCTTGCGTGCGGAACCGAAAAGGGAAACCACGTGCGCAAAGGCGCACAAGACAGTAGCGAGGGATGTGATTCCGGACATGAGGAGGACTACGAGGAAACCAGCGACCGTAGGAATATAGTGAAATGTCGGGAAGGACACAGAAACCCATGCGTAGGTTCGTACTGAAGGGAAGCGGAAGAGTTTGACTACAAACACTTTCTCTCTAAAAATGGCTCTGAGCACTATGGGACTTAACATCTGAGGTCATCAGTCCCCTAGAACTTGGAACTACTTAAACCTAACTAACCTAAGGACATCACACACATCCATGCCCGAGGCAGGATTCGCACCTGCGACCGTAGCGGTCGCGCGGTTCCAGACTGAAGCGCCTAGAACCGCTCGGCCACACCGGCCGGCACACTTTCTCTCTGTGCGAAAACTCGAAGTCTTCCGCAACTCGGTGGACGGGATGCATCCACGTGCTTGGCTTGAACAGTACCAGTTTTGTCAACCCCCAGTTGGCTGAACGAATATAAAATAGAATTTATGTGCGGGCATCTCGAAGCCGAACCCGCTGTGCGAATGAGAGTTGTAGCGCGCACGTGCACGACGGAAGGCGAGGTTCAGCGCGAGTTTCTCTCGGCCTATTGGTCGGAGGGGGCGCAAGACCAGGTAAAGCGTAAGATAATGATGTTACCAAATTTAAACCAATCTGGTTTTGCGAGTCCTGAGCGACTGTTCGAACACATGCTGCAGAACAACCAGTTTCTGTACAACCGTTACAGTCCGGGAGAACTGATAAGGCCGTGTATAATGAGATGTAAGGACAATATATATTCGTTTAAACTATTCTTACAGGAGTTAGAGTACGACATCGGCGAGTGGGAACAGTAAAAAGCACAGTTCGCAGAAAGAGACGGTGTAGGACAAAAGCGTAAAAGAGTCGCGGCCGCAGTAAAACGCGGAGATGTACAGGCTCACGGGTACGCAAGTGCTCAGACACTAATTACCAACCGTATAGAGGTAATTGGGGGATTGAAAACACGTATGGTAAATATACAAACGAATGGCGTAATGGCAATCCGACGCGAGGAAAATACGATCACGGAAACAGGCCGAGCTCATCACGAAATGGCGGTGAAAAATACGGGCAGGTCCCAGCGGATAAGAAAAGGGACGCTATTCCCGGTAATGCGGAAATCAGACCGGCAGATCGAGGAAAAAACCCACCGGAAATGGAGGGAAAACAACAGTTATGACCAATGCAGATCGAGGGAGACGGTATTAGCAACGGAAAGTTGCAAAGTACGTTACGTAGGTCAGGAAGATATTAGGGAAACTCTACTTCTGGAACAAACGATAACAGGATTTCAGCCGTTAGTCCGGTAATTGCCATCTAAGTGGAAGGGGTATCACTGGACTGCGTAATCGATACGGGGAGTCCAATCTCGATTGTTAGTGAGGCTGCATTCCGAAAATGCGGGGAGGCAGAAGCTTGTCCGACATCGCCGTTGCGACGGACGAAGGTGAAAGGGGCAATATACGGTAAAAGTGTGGAAGTCAAGTGGCAGACTAGGATCATGTTCAAATGCCAGGGCGAGGAGTTCGAGGAAAACTTCTTCATTGTGCCCTTAATGAACACTGAAGTAATTTTAGGGGTGGACTTCATGAACGCTCACAAGGCTATTGTAAACTTGGGTGGAGGTATCATGTCTCTAAACAGAGAGGGTAGCCACGTTGAATTGAAGTTCGATAATTGGGTCATAAGGGATGAGTCTGAAGCCAGCTGCCTACAAATTCTCACTTACCCGGGAGCGCACCAGGAACTGGAGACCCTCGTAAACTGTATTAGTGGAGTGAGACTACCGCTATCCGCCCACGGAAGTGATGGGGTTTTCAGAAAAATAATCGAAGAAAGTATGCACAGCGTAGGAGACATGCCAGAGGACGCCCATTTAAGATTGCTTGGGGTTTTAAGGAATCACGAGAGAATATTTTCGGACGCACCGGGTGCGATAAAAGGCTTTGAATACAAGTTCCAAGTACGGGAACACAAAAAGTTTTGTGTGAGGCCGTACCCCGTTCCGTTAGCACAAAAAGAAAAAGTGAAGGCAGAGGTCGCGAAGATGCTCGAACATAACGTAATCGAACGCGCCGTCAATTCGTACAACTCACCGCTTTTAGTGGTACCGAAAAAGGATGAATCGGTGAGATTGGTGCTGGAAACTCGGCAAATCGACACGGTTATTAAAGCAGAAACAAATTGACCGGAGAGAATGGAAGAATTATTGCAACGTTTCCATGGAGTGAAGGCATTATCCTCCATTGATTTGAGAGCCACTCACTGGCAAATCGTGTTTCGTCCAGAGTGTAGGCAGTATACTGCATTTTTTTTGCTATGGGGACTGCTACCAATTTAAACGGCTTCCGTTCAGACTGAATGTTTCTGCGGCAGTGTGCATACGAGGCCTCAACAACATCCTTACTGAGGACCTTCGTGAGAGAATTACATTATACATTGACGATGTGCTGATAGCAGAAAAATGCTATGAGGAACACAGTGAGGTGTTGAGCCGTTTATCAGACGCTTTTGAACGAGCCGGTATAACAGTGAACCTAGATAAATCTCAATGTGGGCGTAAGAGAATAAAGTTTCTTGGTCAGGTAGTTTCGGTGGACGGGATACAACCCGACCCCGAGAGAATTAAAGTGATTGCTGAATTTCCAAGGCCAACAACGAAGAGGCAACTAAGATGATTCTTAGTAGTCGCAAATTTTTTCAAGAAATTTGTGAACTTAAGCGTGCAGGCCACGCCACATCTCTGCGCGCTAGCAGCAAAGAATACGATTTGGTATTGGGACGCCCGAGCACAGGACGAATTCGAAAGATTGAAGGAGGCATTAGTAAATCCACCTATTCTCGCACACCCAGTCGCGATTTCTGCCTCATGACGGACAGTTCGGCGAACGGCATTGTTGCTGTTCTGTTCCAAAGAGAAGACGCTAACGATTCGTCGACCTGGGAGCCCGTTTCTTTCTCCAGCAGAGTGCTGTCGCGAGCAGAAAGAAACTACTCGGTCACGGAACTCGAGGGGCTGGCAGTTGTCTGTACTTCTTATACGGAAGGAACACGAAGGTATTTACCGACCATCGGGCACTACAGTTTTTGATGTCGACAAAGTTGGCCCACGGCAGGTTATCTCGCTGGGCGCTTTACCTACAAGAATACAACTTTACAATCGAGTATATACCAGGGGGAAAGAACCTAATTGCAGACGCTCTCTCTCGGGCTCCGGTAGGCCTAAGAAACGGAGTAGACTGTGAACCGGGCGAAAACAATTTCAGTATTTTGTACCTGAAAAACGTCACCTTCAAAAACTTTGTGACAATGTCACTAAAGAACATCTGCCGCGAACAAGACGAGGATCCTCTACTCAAAGAAGTGAAGGAAAAGTGGAGGGACAGAAATCAAGCTGCAATCCGGCAATATTATAGAATAGAAAACGGTATGCTTTTCCGGAGACGGAGCATAGAAGACCCGCGATGGCTAGTGGTAATACCTGAGGAAATGATCAATAAACTAGTGTGGTACACCCACCTAAGCTATGGACACTTCGGGGCACGGAAGAGCTTTCAGAAGCTAAGCGAGGCGTGCTATTTTAATAATTTGCTAAAGAGAATACAGCGGGTGATCAGAGTGTGTAAGCCGAGTCAAAGGACGAAGCCACCCAACACATCTTTCGCCGATCCGATGTACCCGATAATTCCAAACAGGTTGCGAGAAGTCGCTGCGGTGGACTTGTTCCGGCCAATAACGCGGACGAAGTCTGGCTACGCTTACTTTCTGATAGCTGTGGAACATCAAAATTTGTCTGCTTTACTCTGCTGAGGAAAGCAACGTGGAAAACGGTGGCGGCGGCATTTGCAAACGATTTCGTGCGAGAGGTCGGGCAGGTCAAAGGGGTAATCTCGGACAATGGGCCGCAATTCCGGTCTCAAAATTGGCTCAGATGTTAAAGGGGAGAAAAATGAAGGTGAACTTTATCTCGTTGTTCCACCCATCGTCTAACCCCGCCTAACGCGTCATGAAAGAGTTAGGGCGGCTGTGTAGGCTATACTGTTACCGCAAGCACAATACGTGGGACGTGCATATAAAGGCATTCCAAGAAATTCTGAACGAGTTGCCGAATGCGACAAGGATGTTGCCACTGCTATTAGTACTGAAAAATATAGAGCGTCCGAACCGAATCAAAGAACTGGTAGCATATGCAAAGGAAAGACAACTCCGACACAAGGAGATCATAGACATAGCTTTGAAGAACATAAAGCGCGCTGCTGAAATAAAGCAGAAGACATACCATAAGAAAGTACGAAAAATCTACTTCTACATTGGACAAAAGGTGTGGGTTCGATCCACAAGCTATCAAACAAGGGGAAAACGATCTGCAAAAAATTCCTTAGCCTTTACAGTGGACCTTACCGTGTATGACGTATCTCTCACCCCAACGCTATCAAAGTCCAGACCCTAAGGACAAAGAAATCGAGAGGGCTGCATCACGTATCCAACGTGAAGCCCCTCATAGAATAGCAAACAGTGTATCAATGTACAATTTATGAAATATAGGTCAATAGCGTTATTTTGTATGCTAAATATCACTCATAGATTTTGTATCCGTAGTATTACTTTGTAAAATGTTAACAAGGCAATGAAAGTCGTCTGTGCTAGAGTCAAAATGGCAATAACAAGTTTTACCAGGAAGATTTAATTGTAAAAGAAAAGATAATACATTTTTCGAGGAGAATATATGTTGCAACACGTAAGTCTTCAACAGCGCCAAGAGGAAGGAAGCAAGACGCCACATGAAGTGTGCCAGGGTCACGGAAAGGAAAAACAAAAATATGGAAGCCAGAGGAGTTCAGAATGGTTCAAATGGCTCTGAGCACTATGGGACTTCACTACTGAGGTCATCAGTCCCCTAGAACTTAGAACTACTTAAGCCTAACTATCCTAAGGACATCACACACATCCATGCCCGAGGCAGGATTCAAACCTGCGACCTTAGCGGTCGCGCGTTTCCAGACTATAGCGCCTAGAACCGCTCCGCCACCCTGGCCGGCGCCAGAGGAGTAAATTACCGTACAAATTTAGGTTGTAGAATGTATGGTAGACGTTGAAGAGGGTCCTTTGGGGTAATGATAGTTCTGTGCTTGTATTTGTTAATGTAGCATTGACGTAGTCTGTAATCATTTAACATCCATGGGAGAAATGGTCTATGTTCTACGTATGTTCTATATATTAAGTGTGAAAGTAGCTTGAAATGAATAGTTATGCATGCGGAAAATGTGACTTCACCAGGAATGCTTTCAGCGTAGTTAGTCAAGATGCCCTGCATGTATTGTGTATATGTGTAAAAGAATGTGAAATTTGAGGTGTGAATTACACGAGAGCGTAAAGAAATGAGTGGGTTCTTCTCATACTCGATATTCTAGCTTCCTAAGCAGTGTCTGTAGGATACACAAAGCATCGATAAACGATTCATGGAATTAAAGTTCCATTTATTTCTTATTTACCATTAAGTAAAAATACTTCAAGTACTGTAAAAACATCCCTGTAGTAAAGCTATTAAGGGAATGATTAAGATGAAACTATTGTAAATTAGTGATAGAGTATTTGTTTACGTAACAGTCGGCTGAATCACAAGCCATGCTAAATACAATTTGGAAGTTAACGTCCATAAGGCACAATATGAAGAATCATTGAGAAGAGGTAAATGTTAGAAAATTATTACGAAGGGTGTATTGAGAACAGTGTTCCCCTGAGCACAGATTCCCGTCAAGAAGCAGATTGCAGCTGGAAAAAGTGGAGGCTACAGGCGAAGGCGATTAGCGGTGACAATGGGGCGAGCGGGATGCATCTGTAATTCCCCGATTGGCGGACGCTGCCCACAATGTGGGGCCCTCCCCACCGCCCGGCCCAAGCGGCGGCCACGCCAGGAGGTCGAGCAGCAGCAGTCAGCACGAGCAGCAAGGGGCTTGGCGACCCACACCTGCCGAGCGCCCAAACTGACCGGCGACACGCCCCCCCCCCCCCCCCCCCCCCAACGCTGGTGGAGTCGCGCAGGAACGTCGAATGGTCAAGGGCAGTCCATACGGACGACCCGTTAGGCGACGCGTTGCCAGCTTGGCAGCCGTTGCCAAATACAAAATTGAAGACTGCAGCGACGGCAAGAGGCGAGCTTGGCTGCTCTAGGTCAGGCGTGGCGATGCGGCAGGATGGATGAGAGAAGAGGGACGGGTGCACGCAAGGGGCGTGGCACCAGTGGTGACGTGTTAGCAACACCACCACACCCACAGTGTCTGCAGTACCGAATCAAGAGACATGTCAGGCTCACCACCAGAGTCGGGCATGGCGGGACTGCAGAAGGAAGAAAGGTGAATGAAGCTACCGAAGGGGTGACGTCATAAATAGTGGCTGTCAGCACAACACTTGCTGATACGGCCACACTACTATAAGATGTCAGCCAGGCGGGTACAGGCACTCGCGACGCGGCAAGAGGCGATGACAACTGGGATGAGTTCATCCTGCCCTAGACGTCGACGTTCACCTGACGCAGAAACACGTGCAGCCGTGTCCTGTTGCGGCTGTAAACACGGGGCACCACAGGTCCTGTGGAGCTGCTGCCAAATCGTGAGGGAGAGCCAGAGGCAGGGAGTTGATCTGCGTGACAGATGGACAGTCTACAGTCCTTACCTGCACAACAAGTTCCCTCCCTCCGCACACCAAGTAGCCCAACACGGATGTCCTCCAAATGCCCCAAGCCTAATAGTGAAGTGTATAAAAGTGCTCGACAGTGCCACGTATTTAACAAAGGTAGCATGTTTTTCTTTTTTCTTTTTTCTTTTTTTTTTTTTTTTTTTTTTTTTTACGGCGGACCTGATTTATACTCATATTATCTTTATGTGCCGGTCGCGGTGGCCAAGCGGTTCTTGGCGCTTGAGTCCGGAACCGCGTGACTGCTACGGTCCTGCCTCGGAAATGGATGTAGTTTGTCGGCCTCAGCGCCGATGCTTGAAGTAAACCAGCACCGATACAGATCCATTCTGGACTATCGTGACATGCTCTTTCTTCCAGGCACACGCGCCGGCCGCGGTGGCCTCGCGGTTCTAGGCGCGCAGTCCGGAACCGTGGGACTGCTACGGTCGCAGGTTCGAATCCTGCCTCGGGCATGGATGTGTGTGATGTCCTTAGGTTAGTTAGGTTTAAGTAGTTCTAAGTTCTAGGGGACTGATAACCACAGCAGTTGAGTCCCATAGTGCTCAGAGCCAGGCACACGCAGAGAAAAAACGATGTTTGTCCCAAGAACCTCACACGCATGGGATTCGGGCTGGAAGAAGACCTCGAAGACTTTCTACGGTACCGTTGCGTCCATTGCACCTTCCATCAACCGCAAAGTTTATGCGTCATGGACTGTTGTTCATGCGGCAACCCGAAATAATACTCATGATATGGTGTTCCGTTTGCATATGCTCGCTTTTATGAAAATCGCGGCGTCTCTACATGACCACTTCCAGACACTTTATTACCGTAGTCCCAATACCGTATTACCAAATCTGCTGACATGGTAATCAGAACCTGAAGAATGAAAGGAAAAGAGAAGAAAACAGTATGCAGTGCATTCGTCACTACTTAAACTAAATAAAAAAGGAACTGGAAGGTTCCGAAGTTCTACACAACCGGGGTATACTGAATAACTCTCTACAAGGATTGCGAATGACTAAACATAACATTTTAGCCCCTCCAAACATTTGTTAAACTGAAGATGGGCAGCGCCATTTTATTTTGGCTATTCTATCGGGCCCGCATCTCGTGGTCGTGCGGTAGCGTTCTTGCTTCCCACGCCCGGGTTCCCGGGTTCGATTCCCGGCGGGGTCAGGGATTTTCTCTGCCTCGTGATGGCTGGGTGTTGTGTGCTGTCCTTAGGTTAGTTGGGTTTAAGTAGTTCTAAGTTCTAGGGGACTTATGACCACAGCAGTTGAGTCCCATAGTGCTCAGAGCCATTTGAACCATACTCTATCGGCGTACTACGGTAGTGTCGCTCGGGGATTTACATGTCAGGACTATATACCAACAAACGGTCAAAAATTTATAACGTATCTTTACGTTTTCGAGATGCTAATTAATACATTATTTATGTCCGTCTTGCACTACTGCTCGTTTGCTTGCACCCACAGCAGTCTCTTCAAATAGACTCTGTCACACTGAAACGAGACCACCAAGAGGGGGTAATTGGTCGATAACTCTTTGGGAGCCTCAATTACTTGTCATTAGAATAAACACTGTCCTGTCATGCGTCGGTGTCTTTGGACAGGTCCCAGTACAGGGTATGTCACTGAAGAGAGCTACGATATGGCCAGCTTTCTGGGTCAGCTGCAGTCTTGCTCGTAGACAGGCTTACAAAACAGGCAGTCTGCCCACGATGCCCATCCCAACGCGAGTATTTAGACAATACATTCGGAAAAGCATGTGGCTACCTTAACATGTAAGAGGAGATCAAGTTATTCACTTAATCGCTACGAATGTTTTCAAGGTTTGCCTTGGGCGTAGCGAAAGTAGAGAAGCTAAGTGAAGGAAACACCTGACCATTTCCCCTCAGTATTACTCTCTACGAACTCTACAAACAAAAGACGAATTAGTGGCTGGTTACGACACCAATATCTCTTTCGTTTCAGCTGATGAAGATATCAGTTCCCTTGTTTCTCAGCGTCTGTACTCTCATGACCCACTGAACTATCCAGTGTGAAAGACGACCCTACGCGAAATGTGCACATATGTATGCTCGCTTATTGGAAATACAATGAGTTCTCGGCTCCTAGGTCATATAAAAAAATCCACGTGCTACTGCCTGCAATAAAAATATATTTTTTTGAGTGGTATTATTTTTCTCCTCTCCTCTGCTCTGCTAAATGTGTACATCACCTTATGCATTGATCACCTTCTCTGTCCTTATGCAACATTTCAGCAATACTGCTTGCATTAAAACACAGAACTTTCCATATTGCTCCCGGAAGTTCGGCAAATTTTTTGTCAATTATTGATGTGCATGGTCAGCATTATTCGTTATGATCTTTTGCAACACTCATCTCCATTCTGTCTTAAAAGTCTATGTTGCTGATTTATGAAGTTTCAGGAGAATCTTTACGTTTACTCGCTGTTCACTTCAAGTACGTAACGTTTTTTGGCGCACCGCAAAACCGTTTTCATATCTGTTAAATGACCTTTCTCTGAAGTTTCTAAAGATGTACCCAATTTCGCTCCTGTTTTGTGCCGACGGAGTCAGTCAGCAAGAAGCGAGCCAGGGGCGTGTTTCATATGACGATCAGTAGCAACATTAAAAGGCCTTTTAGTTGTCATTGTAAGCAAGATGTTCCTGATTAATGATTCTCTGTGCTCAGACTATAGAGGTACCTCAGATCAGTGAGCTTCGATACACTCTAATAAGAATGGGCGTTTAGGACGCCTCTTATGGTGATACCATTGGAAATAATATCTCTTGGCACAGGTTTCCAATTTCTATGTATACTTTTAGGATAAAAGTAATAATTTATATATTTAGTTTATAATAAAAACCAGCTGACTCTATAAACAGCTCATCCTAGTCTTCCACAACCTGGATGTCCGCGAGCGAGTGAAGGATTGAAGGGGAGCGGGGAATAAAAGAGGTAAGACTTACTAAATTATAAAAAAGTAACTTTACCGTAAAATAAAAACAAAACAATATTCAGGATAAAGGCAGTCTTTTCGAAAGTGTAGACCTTTGCACGTTTGTGAAATCAAAATCAGTTGCTGAATAGCGATTAACAGTAAATACTCTACTTCCGGGCGGGAAGGGGTGCCTGGTGCCCGTCACGAATCCTCCTGGTGGACTTGTGTCTCGGTCCGGTGAGCCGGCCAGTCTGTGGATGGTTTTTTTTTTTTTCCATCTTCCGCGGTGAATGCGGGCTGGTTCCCCTTATTTCGCCTCAGTTACACTATGTTGGCGATTGCTGCGCAAACAAGTTCTCCACGTACGCGTCCACCACCATTACTCTACCACGCAAACATAGAGATTACACTCGTCTGGTGTGCGACGTTCCCTATGTCCTACACGTGTATTGTAAAAAGCTTTGCTCCTCCTCGGCACGCTATAGATCTGGTGGTCCAGACGTCGTCGTTTAATTTTGTCCCAGTCTTCGATGGCGCCCCCTCCCCTCCCTCCCCCCACCCCCGCCACCACCCTGTATCATCTGCTGTATGAGGAGAGTTTTTGTGACAACGCATTAAAACTTTGAACTGGTCCCAAATATTCTTAACCGGGTTCATATCAGTAGATATCACAGATCATCCCCTTCGGTTGTTCCTGTTTCTTGTAGAAAGCCGAAATTTTGACTTTTGGTCGAGACATTATACTGTACGGTCGTGTCCCGATACTTCGGTCCTCACATTCGCGTCGGTAGTGATGGGAGGTGACCGACAACCGTGCTTACCGCTGGCTTCGGAAATGGCCGACCAGCCTCCCAGTTCGATCCGCCATTAGATTTTTGTTTGTTGGGTAGGAAAAGGCTAACTTGTGCAAACGAAAATTAACCGCTTGGTGCCATTACGCATGTTGCTGCATTCATTAGGGAACGTGTAGAGAGCCTCATACAAGCAACACAACATTTTCTCCGAAGCTAAATACGATATTGCACTGCCTGTGTTGTTCATAAGTGCGATGCAATGTTCCTTCAGATATGCAGGCGTTTCCAAAGAAACAGACGCTGCCGCGACTACAACAGTTATAAAATGCTTGACACGTATTCGCAGTTGCGAATCTGAACAACCATCATCAGCTGTATAATTAAAAGACGACAGTGAAAATTTGTGCCGGACGCGTACTCAAACACAGATTTCCCGCTTATTGCGAGCGGTGTCCATACCATTTGGCTATCCGAACACGCCTCACAGCCAGACCCAAACTTCCATATATCGTCAGCTATGTGTCTACAACCCGCACTAGTACATACATTAAGTGTATTCCCGTACGGGGGAGACATTTTAATTGGTTGAAATGGCTCTGAGCACTATGGGACTTAACTTCTGTGGTC
This sequence comes from Schistocerca nitens, assembly GCF_023898315.1. Taxonomy (NCBI): domain Eukaryota; kingdom Metazoa; phylum Arthropoda; class Insecta; order Orthoptera; family Acrididae; genus Schistocerca; species Schistocerca nitens. The sequence continues at coordinate 741,882,463 of NC_064618.1, read as the reverse complement.
ATCTGTCCCCCAGAACTTAGAACTACTTAAACCTAACTAACCTAAGGACATCACAAACATCCATGCCCGAGGCAGGATTCGAACCTGCGACCGTAGCGGTCGTGCGGCTCCAGACTGTAGCGCCTAGATCCGCTCGGCCACTCCGGCCGGCAGACATTTTAATTGAAAGTACATTGGGGTGCCACTATGTTTAAGAGAGCAGGTTTCAAGCGTACAGGGCATAACTGCGAAGAACCATTTCATTTGTAATTTATAACTTGTTAAATATAAGTATAACATAAAAAAGAAGGGAAGAGGGAAATTTAGCGCTAGGACAAAAACAATGAACAGTGTAGATGAATTAAAGCCCCTGAACGGCAGCCACCGTACAGTGCGTTTTAAAGCCTCGGTCGGTAATACATGGCGGAGGAACCTCCCTCCCCCCCCCCCCCCCACATACACACACATAGTTATAAATAAGAACTGCATACTTCCACAACTCTGCACCTTTCCGGTAAATATCTGAAGATCAATATTTTCCTCGTGATGTCTCCTGTACCTACATAAAAAGGAACTGAATGTCTTCTATACACTCTGAATAAAAGTAGCCTGATAATAACGTCAGAGTAGGGTGGGGTACAAGATCCACCCCTGTTAACATGAAATACTATAACTTACGGTCCACGCGCACCAGAAAAGGAAATGAAATGTGTGACAGATCCCACAAAAGCAATTTAAACCACGGAGTATAGATCGGATATGTGAACATAATTTTAATGGGTTTAGTACCAACTGCAAAATAGCTGTGTTTTATACCCTTTCTCTCTTTATTGTTCTCAAAGACGCAACAGTGTTTGAATATGCAGCGATAACTATTTACTAACATCTTTAAAGTTTTACAACTCAAGCTGTCTTTGCCAGAGCATGACAACCCGTACAAAACGCCTCTCCTGGGACGGGAAATCAAAGGTGCCATTCGAAGCTGCACAGTGCCTATAGACAGCTACATACTGTCGTGACCAAAGCCGTAGGATACCTACCAACATTGTGTCGGACGTCCTTTTTCCCGGAGTAATGCAGAAACTCGACTTGGCATGGACTCAAAAAGACGTTGGAAGTCCCGTGCAGAAATATTGAGCCATGCTGCCTCAATAGCTGTCCATAATTGTGAAAGTGTTACCAGTGCATTACATTGTGGACGAACTGACCACTCGATAATGTCCCAAAAATGTTCGATGGGATTCATGTCGGGTGATATGTGTGGCCAAGTCATTGGCTCGAATTGTCCAGAATATTCTTCAAACGAATTGCAAACCATTTTGGCCCGATGACATGACGTCGTTGTCCATGCATGCGTGCAGATGGTCTCCAGGTAGCCGAACATTTCCAATTACTGATAGGTTCAGCTAGGCTCAGTCTATTTCATGTAAACACAGCGCACACCTTGTGGAGTTGTATTGTCTTGTTGACAACTTGGATCCATGATTTCGTGTCGTCTGTGTCACACTCGAATGCTACCATCAGCTCCTACCAACTGAAATTCGGACTCACTCGAAGAGACGACGGTTTTCCAATTGTCTAGAGTCCAACCAATACGGTCACGAGCCCTGGAGACACGCTACAGGCGACGATGCCGTGCTGTTAGCAAAGGCACTCACTTAGATCGTCTGCTGCCACAGCCTATTAACGACAAATTTCGCCACAATGATTTCTGTTGTTATTGACCCAGTGTTGCTTGTCTGTTAGTATTGACAACTTTACGCAAAAGCCGCTGCTCACGGTCGAAGCTTAACCCTTTGTTGCCTGACGGTACTTAAAAGTACCAGTAAGTTTTGACTCTCATTATTTTCTCGTGGTGCAGTTCCGTGATCTGAGAGCCTGTCGGTACGTAACAGTAACTCTGCTCTACTGTTTCATAGATGTTATTGTGCAATACATAGACCTCTCTGGCGGTCAGAGCTTGAAATTGTTTTTCGCGCGCTGCTGTGAGAACAGAAGATTGTATGTGCTTGTTTCCATGGAGTTGCCTGAATTTGTGCGCAATTTATTGAAACTTCCGTTGAGTTTTCCATTGTACGTACTTACCTTCTTTGTTTTTTTATAATAGTTTGAAGCATTACGTTACAAGTAAATGACATAAAGTGTAAAATATAAGGCGGACTTATTAGTACCGTCAGGTTGTGCGAACACTTTATTGTAGCAACAATGCGTTACCTCTCACTAGTTGTTCTGTCCACTTTTTCTCACACAGAAATCCGTAAATACATTTGCCTGTGGAACAATTAGAACAAACAGGAAAGGTTTGCCAGGGAATTTACCTAAAGAAAAATGTCTAAATCCAATCACAGAGAGCCATCTTTAGACCTAACAGTATTTCAATGGAAGGAAAATAAAGTAGTGTATTTTGCGTCAAACTTCCATGGCACTGAACAGAGCGTAGTGACAAGAAAACAGAAAGATGGAACTAGTATGACTATACCATGTCCAGTTATTGTATGTGATTACAATTAAAACATGGGTGGTGTGGATCATGCAGATAGATTACGTTCAACTTATGGTCTTGACAAGCGATCAAAGAAATGGTGGCACCGTCTCTTCTGGGGAGCAATAGAAACTGCTTTTGTCAATGCTTACGTCATTTTCAGTGATTTACATGGGGCATTGCCACTGCTGGAATTCAGGCGTGCTGTGGCACTAGGGCTAATGAATGAACAGCACGTGCCAAATCTCAAGAAGAGAAACTCTTGTAAAGATTAACTCTCCAAAGAGAAGGAAGGATAACTTTTCTGTTCCGAAGGATGTACGTCTTGGCAACCGAGGAAACCATTTTGTAGTGTTCAGTTGTAAAAGAGGACGATGCGAAATGTGTGCGAAAAATAAAATTCAGTCGAGACCACATTCACAATGAAGTACATGTAAAGTGTATTTGTGCTGCAATGAGAAAAAGAACTGTTTCCTACAATTTCATGAGGTATATACTGTCAAAACTGTATAGGTAAGTTACTATGTATTGTGAAGTTGTTCTAGAATAAATTTATGCGAAATTTAAAAAAAATTTCAGACATATATTTCCGTAAATTAATTTTCTAATGTAAAAATATTTAATATTTATGTGGAATAAAGTACAAGTTATAAAAATTGGAGCATTTTTCTGCGAATGTTGTGATTCTGTCCATGGAGTCTGACGGTACTTCTGAGTACCAGGTGAGAAAAAAGTTGTGAAAAATAAAATAAAATTTTACAAAAATTCCTACCGACATTTGAGGCCACAATAGCATAAATTCTGCAAAGAAAATGTTAAAAAGTAAATTTTTTCTTATGTCAGGAAACAAAGGGTTAAGGCCGCCGGACACTGCGTTGTCCATGGTAAGAGATAATACCTGAAATCTGATATTCTCGGTACACTCTTGACATTGTGGATCTCGGAATATTGCATTGTGTAAAGATTTACGAAATGGAATGTCTCTTGCGTCTAGCTCCAACTACCTTTCCGCTGTCAAAATCTGTTAATTGCCGTCGTGCAGCCATAATGACGTCGCTCACGTGAATCACCTGAGCACAAATGACAGATTCGCCAGCGCACTCTCCATTTATACCTTGTGTGCGCACTGTGCAGTCTCCCGTCATCACTACCCTATGACATTTGTCACCTCAGTGTACGCTGGTGATCAGGTGAAGCCTCGTGCAAGCAAACGTTAGCTGTCACTCATCATCGGTTGCATTGCTCAAGCATCTACTGTTGTAATACCAATTATGTATCGGGCATGTTCTTGTTATACTACCTAAACTGAATTTTTTATACGTGCTGTAACATCGAAAGCATTTAATTTCTTTACTTCTCTTGTCTTAAACGCTTAACTCATGTAATTTTTGCATCGAACCTCAATGGACAGACTGCTTAGCTGTGCTTTATTTTTATTAGATAACTTACAAAACTAGAAAATAAGCAAAATATAAATAACTACAGAGGTATATCTTTGTTGCCAGTGGGTTATAAAATATTTTCAACAATAATACTAAACAAGGTACAAGCAACACTTGATAGCCAATTGGGAGAGTATCAGAGTGGATTTAGAAAGGTCAGATTTTGCTCAGAACAGATTTTCAAGCTAAAGTGCATAATTCGTCACAGACTTACAAACTCCAAAGATATAGTTGTAACATCTACAGATTTTAGAAAGGCATTTGACTCAGTTGATAGGGAAACACTAGATAAAGTGATCAGAGAATTTGGCATCATATGTAAATTAGCAAACCTTATTCGTCAAACGCTCACGGACACCAAATCAAAACTAAAGTTTCAGGGTGAAATATCGAAGGCATTCAACATGGAAACAGGTGTAAGGCAAGGTGATGGCCTGTCTCCACTCCTCTTTAACTGCGTACTAGAGAAAATAGTAAGAGAATGGAAACAAAAAGTAAAAGAAGAGAAGCTATCACCAATCAGACTAAGAACTAAAAACAAAGATATTGAAATTCACTGTTTAGCATTTGCGGATGATTTTGCCATTCTTTCTGAAAAGCTAACAAATGCTGGAATACAGATCAATCTCTTAGAAGAAATAGCCAACAAAGCAGGTTTAATATCTATAGAAAAAACAAAATTTATGACAAATATAAAAAATGCTCCGGAATCCCTAGCAACAGATATTGGCCAGATAAAGAGGATAAATAAATTTAAATATTTGGGAGAAATTATCCAAGAAAATGGCTTAGAAAAATTCGGTGTAGAAGAAAGAGTACATAAAATGGAGAGAACGTATGTAATAACAAGGAATATCTACAACAAAAGGTGTCTGTCTAAATATTTGAAGATACAGCACTACAACACAGTAGTGAAACCAGAATGTCTGAATGCAAGTGAATGTTTACTACTGAACTACAAATTACACAGACTTGAAGTCCTAGAAAGAAAAATCATTCGGAAAATACTTGGACCACCAAAAAATACAGAGGTACGGAAATTAAGAAGGAATGAAGATGTTTATAGCAACACAGAAAACATAAATGAAACACAACGAAAGAGGCGACTGCTATTTTTTGAACACTTATACAGAATGAACAGCAACAGATTAACCTAACAGATTTTTAAATATCTTTTGGAAAAGAAGTCAACAATAACCTGGATACTAGACGTTAGGAAAGATTTGGAAAGAAACAACATAAGTGAAAAAGATGCAACAGAAAGAGAGAGACTCAAGAGGAAAGTGTTAGAAATGGAAGGATTCCAAGGCAAGGGGGAAAAGAGGACAGGGTCAAAATGGTCAGAGGAGAGAAAATGGATACATAGTGAAAAGATGAAAGAATACTGGAGGAAAAAGAAATAACAACAAAGAAGAAAGCTTGAAATTGGTGCGTGGTCCTTAAATGACCCACACGAAGAAAGAAGAAGAAGAAGAGGGGGAGAGAGATAGGCGCATCTCTGACAGTTCAGAATCACAATGGTACGAGTCTGATGGAGACTCAATATGGCACAGATCTTCAGTTCTCATTTCATATTAATCTAATTGTAGATTCAGCATATCTCAACGGTTTGCACTGATATCATTGCATCTTCATTGATTTCATACCCATCAATTCATTGTTTCATTTCTGTTCATTTAATTTACTTAACAAAGATTACACACATCTATAGTTACCCTAATACCTCATCGGTTCTGCCATATATCGACGCTCCAGTATTTCAAACGGATATTGTTAGACTCCTTCACTCATGAAAGACTTTCATAAATTTAGTACGCAATAGGCTACTATCTGACTCTGATACCAACCGAGTAAATCACAAGAAGTACATTCAACGTTTCTATAGCGAAATACCTAGCAAATGGTATGCACTAACGGGTTCAAGAAACCTTCTACCTCAATGAAGCGATATCGAAAGAACTTAAGACCGCATAACATAAAAACACCTCTTATCTCACATAATAAAGAAAAAATATTCGGATTCTCTTAAGTAGGCCTTCTTACCCAGAATCTTTTCTGAAAGGACATTGGCACTGATGACAATACCAGTGTTTTATCATAGTTGTTCTTACAGTGCGCACGGTCTGTTGCTTTCCGTTCATGCTTGTCCTTCTAATGAAACTACGAAATAAGAACGCCAGCGAATTATTACTCTCCAGATACAATTGCAGAACGTGGCATTTCCCTTTGACATTCACATTTTCGTAACGTATTCAACTTGGCGGCGCCTATGCCAGTGTGTTGTTCATATGTAACGTAGAGTAACTTCTAACTTATCTCATCAATATCCTCACTCCAAGTTAGCAGGGGGTTAAGGTCCTTCCTCCTTTGAAGTGCCTAATCCATTACAGTTGCAAATTGCATCCGCTGTAGTAATAGCCGCATAGCTCTGGTATTACGTCGTCCATGTAGTTACCGTAATCAGACGGCTCGCGTCTGTCCCATGGCTAAGTTCAGGGGTCGTATTATCTTTCCATTATAAACTTAGTGGCGTCGGATGCTCTAGGCAACTGTATTAATTTTTCTATAGTTTGCAAATAATTCCATTTTTAAATAATCGCTAAGGATAGACTAACAAAATGTGAAAACCGTCGCCTTTTTCCTTTTCTCGATCACAAAATGGGTAACACTGTCATTGCCATTTCGAACTAATCTGCAAATCAACAGCAGGCTTTAAATTTGCGGACGACGCAGACATTCATCCTGTATCGGGAGTTAGTTAATTCGCTGAAGTTAGCTTATGGTTATTCCTATTATTTTATTTATTTATTAATTTCTTTATTCCAATCAGCTGCACTGGTCTTTAACGTTGTAAAAGGACTTTGGTGCAAGGATAATAGTTTTTAATTAACAACTACTTTTCATCTGTGGGAAAATCGTCAAGTCGAAATAACACTGTCGATATATTCATTGGTTGAAGAGAAATTTCTTTCATCTCAGATACAGTACTGGAAGTTTGCATCACATTGGTGAAACTGTTACCATATGGATACTCAACATGAACAGTAGAAGGTTTCTTACAACATAAAAGCAACTGGTTCTACATAATTACTTACTGATGACGTCTGTCAACTGAGGCCAGATTGGGTACAGCAGACGTAATCGATTCAGGAGATGCTACGCACTTTTCTTTTTAATACTAGCAGTTTGCAGCCTATTATTTAGATCCCCCTTTCCTTTCCGTCTTGCACCAGTTTAATTATTTCTTCGTCTCCCGTACAATAAATCTTTTCAATCAGAAGATGTGTTTTTTTCTGGATACATCAACCACATGTTGTTAAACATGATTAGTTGTCCAAGATATGATACTATTATGAGTGTTAACAGTTTTCACTGTCAAAGTGGATTACCTCAACAACATAGCACAACATCGACGTGCTATCACCACCTTATCTGTGAATACGAAAAGGGGTGGGTTGTTAGACTGTACGTTAATGTTTGAGATATTTTCAGATAATTATGGAAAGATGAACTGCAAAACACGTAGCCGTTTTAAATAAAATGGTCTATATTTTGAAGATATGATGCACCATAGAAAGAGAGATGGAAATGAATAAAGACATTAATTCAAAGCGCCGTATTGTGGCAGAAACAGAATACTCATATTCAGAGTGAAATCCTTGTGCCCATAACAGTTGTATCTGATTTACCAAAAGAGTGGTCTGTTGTTTCAGGGAGAAGCTTTTTTAGCTCGAAGCTTACTGCGAAGTACCGACAAAATGACGTGAAAAACACGTAACATGTCCAGCACATTTGTCGACTGCTATCGAATATCGTGGTCGCATCGAGGTTTACGGAAGTAACGTGTGTGAACAGACCCGTTATAAATCACTACATATTCGGAAAAGAAACAACTAAATGTTTACGAGGAGCAAGAATATAATTCTCGTTGCTGCTCGATTAACTCTCATCAATGTAAGGTGTGCTCTTTCATTCCTACCTAACTACACCTTCGGAAGTCGCGACATATTCGTAAAAAACAGCCAAATATTTGTAACAAGAAAATTAAAAATGTATTTCCTGCTCGTTTCACTCACAGCAATGTAAGCTTTCGTTTTTTGATTAGAGTGAAGCCAAAAAATCGAATGAACTCACGAGAGAGAGCGCTGTCACATGTAAATAACACCGAATATTGCAGAATATAATGCTAGTACATTCATAAAAAAGTTCTAGAATCTTTTACAATGTTGCAGAACATACTTCTAGTACATTAATAAGGAAGTCCTAGAATACTTCATAAACGCGAATATGTATAAAAAACATTTGAACAGAAGAGAATGTGAACCTACTTCGTGCGACTCCATAGCTCCGTATCTCTAACCATTACACCACAGTATACAACAATCAACAAATGTGTCTTTCATCTTAGGATTTCATGAAGGTTTTCACCAACATTTAATTACAGCAAATCATACAGTCAAGAATGACGCGTTTGTAATAAATAAGTAGTGTGTACCCTGAGGGACTGATGACCTTAGCAGTTAAGTCCCATAAGATTTGACACACATTTGAACACACAATCTTCAGTGCGCCACAGCCTCGAATCGGTACTCTGTTGTGTCATCCACGTTATACTACGGAACCAACTAAATACGACGAATTGCAATACGTAGTGTCCAAAGATCTTCATTTGTCGACTGCTGTCGAATTTCACGTTCGCATCGAGTTTTGTGGCTGACACCTCTTATAATGCAACTTCACAGTAAGCATCGAAAGACACTAGCTTCTCTAATTGTTTCCACGCGTCATAGTTTCTTAGTAAACATTATGTGCCTGTCAGGGCAGCGTTCACGAACATAGTTTGTACAGTTAATAAAATTTCAGTGAGATCGTATTGTTGACTTGTAGAAGGCCAGATCTGGTAACAGAGAACGATCCAGTATCTACTACATCTACAACTACATCGATACGTACACACCCGTAAATATTATGCTGGCCACTATACAGTGGTGGAAAATGTACTTCGTACCTATACTATCGATTCTCTACCCTATTCAAGTAGCGTACTGAGCGAGGAGAAAATGACTGCCTATATCCCGGAATATACCTACAATCTCGAGTGGGTGTCTCGAGAATAATTTCTGATAACAAAATATAACACAAATTCTATGAATCTTTTTTATACACAATTGCTCATAAAACTAAAACACATATGAACTTTTTAATAACTGGCCACAGATTTAATATCAGTTATGACTAAAGCAATACATGTATTTTTCAAACATGTTTACGAACACAACAGTGAAACAATCTCGCGAATGAGAATAATAAAAGACACGAATTACAAAATTCTCGTTACTTTTTTGAACATCTCGTATTCCTCAATATTTACATTATCCCTCTAATGAGTTCAAGAGGTATTAAACTAACCTTTTTATGATCATTATATTTTATTCTTCCACATGAAAGAGGACTGTCAGTCATTGCATAAAGCGAAAATTTTGTTCAAGGCTCTCCGCATTTCCTCATGAGCGTCCAGCGACGAAATTCACCTGTAAACAGCAGCATCATCTGCGGAGAACATGTTAGTGCTGCTGGTCCCATCTAATAAGTCTTTCATACATGCTGGGAAGACTCGTGGTCTTATCATATCTCATGGGGCACAGCCGATGTCGCTTTCTTTTCTGTTAAACAGTGGCTACCAAGTGTGACATGCAGGGCTCAGCCAAAAGGTGGCTCATGAAAAACAAGCTGCGATCTATAATGACAATGGCCTGACCCAAATTATTTGACCTACCAGATCCATTGCCATTACCTGTTTGTCTAACAACTAACTAGCACAATAAAGACAAGGGCTTTCGTAAATCTCGCCACTTATTAGGACTATTAATGCAGGATGAATCGTCAGTATTCACAGATATGAGAGGAATGATCACTCGAACCAAAAAAGTCCAATAAACATGGGCTCTAAAATGTATCCTGTTGGAGCGATGAGTAGGGAAGAGTAGCGAGTGTTCGTAGCTATTGAGTTATGCACTTCAGACTCTATGTTTACTGGATGTTTTTTCTTCTTTTGGTCCAAATTACCATCCTCAAAATACGCAAAACAAATAGATTGCAGTAGAAAAGATTTGTTTCACAATATCGAACATGTAGACGTGCTCATAGGTCATAATGTATGCCATTTAGAGCTCATGTTTATTAGTCTTTTTGCTTCTAATGATCGTTCCTGTCATATCCCTCAATGTTAACCGTTCCTCCTGTATATTATTGAACTAAGATACTACTTGTAGGAGGACAATACATAAACGCTAAGTATCCCCTCCTCCCCAAAAACTGAGCACATAACAGAACACATATTTTGAAAATTCACTTTAATACTGAGGCAAAACACAGGCCTGTACATTTCTCTGTTGCTTACCCGCCAATCATGCTTCATATCAGTGAGTAAACAAGGCAAAAATAAACGCAGTCACATAGTAGCATCAGCACATATGCTCTCAAATTGCGTACAAACACACACATGTGTTCGCATAAATCACTATTAAACAGAGACTATAAATCTTTGACCACAATAGTGCAATGTGGATCTGAGGAAAATATTCATAAATCTGCTTTATGCAATGTAGCACAAAACCGTTTACAGATTTTAAATAATAACTATAGGTTCATTAATACTGATTATAACAATATCCCAGAGTCGAAATCAATCTCTCAAACTTTAACAAATGATTGACAGTAACAATCAGCAGAGGGGAACATAACCAAACATCCATAAAATAGATCAAACATAGAGAAACATGAATAAAACCACAGACAAACATTGGTAAAAATCGTATATATGATTTATTTGAGGCAGTTAAACGTGCGTGCAGTCATTTTTTTTTTTTTAATTTTGAAGTGAATTTACGCAAGTGGTACAGATTCTATCGTTCAGAAGAAGCCATAGATATGGTAGCAACAAAGTCGACTCGTTACCATACGTGTTGATGCAGCCGTAAAGGGCGTCCCTCGTTCTCTTGCAAGAAGAAAGCCACACTCCCATAACTTGCACTGTTCTCCGTTCTTGCTCAAGCATCACTCAGCATCTTCTTCTGGGAATTCATTTTTCCATCAGTAGTCGGTATTCAGCATGCCACGACGTGTGTTTCCCGTTTTAAATAAGCATGAGGACTGTCCTGTGCACTAATTGCTTTTAAGACTCAAACAATGGTTCGTTTTCACAATGATAATGTCTACATGTCCTCTCAGTTTGAATCTATATGTTTTACAAGGGCAGCCTACAGATGGCTCTACTGTAATTGCAACAGTTATGTTCACGTTCCTATGTGAAGCTCGAATAGAATGTGTAGATCGAAGTAGCAATCGTCGTTCTGCGCATGACGTCACTGTGGCAGCACATGGCTAAAAGCAGCACGGGAGCCACAGTTATTATAGAAGCATAGATCATGGAAAAGTACTGTTTCGTTTATTCGTGTGTCTTACGTCACGAATTCCTGGGTGCGCCATCGATAATTGCTTGTCTTACAACACAAAGTCGAAGGGAACTGGAATTACTTAAAGCTTCAAAACGTGTGCCCTGTGAATTGTTACCAAAAGACTAAGTTACTATATCGAATGCTACATGTATTAACGGCATTTTAAATTAGGCAATTACGTTCGGGGTTTGCGAACAGAGTTGTTACATACACCTGCCAGAAACGTTCAGAAACCAGATTCTGTGTCCTGTTTGAAAATTCCAGTTGCTACAATCTTTGTATGGGTGCTGAAGGAAAACTAAAAGAAAGCAGGTAAAAAAGGTTTAGGTGACAGGAAGAGTGAGAAAGGCACTGGTAACATCTGAGATCCTGATATCATACAAACTCAAGGCCGATGAGTCCACGTTACCTGATTTACCGAGTTTAGAAACTGAAGAATGCATCATACCATGGATTGTGTGAAAGAACTGGAGCATGGGAACGAAAAACTCTAAACTATGTGCAGTGTGTTGAAAGCAAGAGACACACTTGCGAAAGAGAAACTGATGGCCTCTCGTCACGGACAGAGGGAGAGTCAATTGGCTGCAAATCATCTACTACGCAATAAAGTGAACGTTGAAACTTCCTGGCAGATTAAAACTGTGTGCCCGACCGAGACTCGAACTCGGGACCTTTGCCTTTCGCGGGCAAGTGCTCTACCAACTGAGCTACCGAAGCACGACTCACGCCCAGGAGAGCTTCTGTAAAGTTTGGAAGGTAGGAGACGAGATACTGGCAGAAGTAAAGCTGTGAGAGCGGGCGTGAGTCGTGCTTCGGTAGCTCAGTTGGTAGAGCACTTGCCCGCGAAAGGCAAAGGTCCCGAGTTCGAGTCTCGGTCGGGCACACAGTTTTAATCTGCCAGGAAGTTTCATATCAGCGCACACTCCGCTGCAGAGTGAAAATCTCATTCTGAAAGTGAACGTTATCTTGAAGAAGATTTTCTCTGAGACTCAGATCAGCTACAGGCCATCTGGAAAGAAACAAGCCAAGTGGAAAAGAGAGAACACGTGCAAAGCAGTCACAATTTGCGCTACTTGTAGGAAATGGTATTAATTTTTAAGAAACAAACTCGAGTTTTCTCTATCTGGAATTTCAGTTTTAAAGTGATGTTCCTCTCGTCCTTCCCATTGTCATCCTGGAGTGTTTTAAATTTGATAAAAGCTAAGGAACATGCATTTTCTAATATTCAGCGCGTGGGTGTGTTTGTTATTTTTTGATGAAATGAACGTCGACGAAAGTGTGACATTTGACGTAGTGGAGCATCGTGTTATAGGGCCACATAGTAACTTGGTTGTTGTCACGGTTTGTGAAACTTGTTCCCATAATCGGGGTTTCAGTGTGGTCACAATAGTTTCTGACCGTGGGGAGAACAATCGATGTGCCTGGAACGAACAGCAAACTCGTCACGGTCACGTCAGTTCTTGTTTTCATTTGTGCAAACTGCTTCGCGACCACTTTATTGACGACGGCACAAAACTCTCCGATAGAAAGTACTTATAAAATCGGCAATCAAGAATCCGGAATCATTACATAACACATATAGTAGAATGTTCCTCAAACTACCACAGTTTCACCTCAGTGTTGAAGGTAGAAAGCGCCAGCATGTATTTCTAAACTTGCAACTTTTTTTCGTATGCCACTGTTCAGGAAATTCCCTAGCTGTTGCCAGACGAAGAATAAACGGCACATTTCTTTCGGTCTGCGAATAATTAAGGTTGCATTCTGAATTCTCGTAGAATGGTTGACAAAAATAAATTAGCGAGCACTTGTGGAAATAACGAACGGCTCCAGTTAACGTTCTTCGATGAACTATTTTTTTATGTGAAAAAATGCTGGTTGGCAACAAAAATCAATTATCGGCATTCCGAAAAGGACTGTTAACATCGATTAATTATTTATTTGTTCATTCTTGTCTCCTATCAGTCGACATTACGTATACTTTAACAGGACTGCTGAACCGGAATTGCCTCGAAATTCGTTTTTGGCAATTTTGAGACAGTGTTCGTTTTTATCAACATGCTCCCCATAAGGAGGTGAGACATCACCTATGTTTGTTGCTTCTGGGAAGGAATGTCCATGAAATATCACTGTCGATCTCTTTCATCTACGGAGACTAGGCGACGACAAACAACAATTCGTGTTATAGACTGCGTTTCGTGGAATTTTGTATGATATACCTGTTGTGAGGCTACTGCAGTCTGCTGCTACAAAAGTTATAGAATGTTCGGTCTCATATATTTGACAGGTTATATTACACGTCGTTCTATGTAGTGTGGTGGCGCACTGGCAATATCGTCGAAAGAATTACTTCGGTCTCCCACAACGCTCTTCTCAGAATATAGATGTACAGAATTTCTGTTACGAGTAAGATTGTTGGAGCGTCTGACAAATGGATGCGACAGATGTAATTGGAGCTCCTGTTCAACGAGGCTAAAGCAACTAAACATTTATCAGAGAATAATATATTTCTAACATATCAACGGGTATGATATCGCGAAAAAATCCTCACGTGGGTCTGGAGGTAAATAAAATATTCTTCCGTACCCGAATTTTATTAGAATGCTCCATCTCAAAATGAAACTGAAGACAGAGAGAGCAGCAGCATCAGAGAAGCGGAAATCTTGTCTGTGACATTCTTCAATAGTCGGTGGATGTAACGAGGTAAGTCATTGCTATAAACTATGCGTAAATAGTAAACATTGTGTGTTTAATAGCCGTGTTTGTGATGGGCTGTAGAGTTCCGCACTTCTCGATCGCATTTATGCTTCGCCACTGAATAACCTTGCTACATCCCCCAATGTACGTAGTTTTCTGTTGTTTCTGAAAAGACTAAAGAACATCATCCGGTTAATTCCGAAGGTGCTGATACAACGTAACATGATGTACTATTACAGTGGGAGCAGTGCCTGTACACACGTTCCTCGTGTAATTAACGAGGTCTTCAATTTTTTGGTAAACTTCCATAGCGTGGTCGACATACCTGTTCCCTGTTGTGTCAGATTGGGAGAAGACGGGCCTCCCACACTCTGCTGTCTGCCGAGATGGCATCCAACAGGTGCACCATCGTGACTAGGCGCGATACCAAAAACGAATGGGGTCCAACACGCATGCTATGTAAAGCAGCACATTAATATTTGAGAACTTCTTTAATTTTGGACCATTGCATGCGCATTCAAGTAACTTCCCTTGTTTTGCGCATGTGCATTGGTAGCGGGTCGGGCATGTAAGTGAGTGACCATGTGTAGCTGCAGTTTATGGTGGGTCATGGCCCATCGAACATAGGCCGTTGTGAGGTGGAGCGTACACCATTAAGTAGTGGTTTTGACTTTGTACATATATACTGTGTTTTCCTTTTTTTCGTTTATAAATGTATAGCTATGGTGTTCTTTTAATCATTGACAAAGGTCTTCTTAGGCACTTGTGGGTTTTATTGTTCTGAAGAAGGTGTAGTTATCTACGCCGAAACCTAGGTTAACACTAGGTGCTTTTTTCGCAATCGAGGTGTGTTTCTAGTTTTTTAATATATTAACCAACGATTGCTGACGCGCTGCGATGTTGAAGGTTCTTACTCATTCTTCTTAACGTTATAATAGACACCAAACATTACTGAAGTATAAATTTGGTATCAGTTTTACTTATAAATTATTATAATTTCCTTTTGACTAACAGAAGTGGACGGGAATTGTTAATTCGTCTCCCTTGGCTAACACTCGAAATCACTGAACAATGAAAATTAACCAACTACAATAATTGCTAAATGAACGAAAAACCGCATCAAAATCAAATCCCAAAAATCTTTTCACCGATAATATTCAATTTGTAGCCATTCACCACTTCTCAAAATTTCTCATCTTCACAAGGGAACCACTTGCTCTGACCCAGAGCTCTCAGCTTTGCCAGCTCGTCACCGTCACGTGTCACCCAAGATTCGACTACGACTCCCTCACCCCACTAATACTGTTTTGCCTATCGTGTGCTATTTTACTCAACAATGGTTTTCTTACTAATCAAAGACAGTGTATGCTTTCATGTGTCCAAGCTTCATAACTATATCTATGGAAGTTAAACTCTTTCCAATCGATCTGTTTCTCAAATAACTGATAAACTCGCACGATAGATATGTTAGTATAGAGGTAAAAAAAAGGGAGTTGTCACTACGTCACAAACTGGAAGCCGACGTCCGCCATCTTATGTAGCCCAAAACATTCTGTTCACCGCATTTATACCTCAATGTTTCACAACCATCGATGGTACTTCCCCGTGAAGTCACTCTAAAATGCCTGTGCCCAGTTTCGACCTTTCGGGATATCTACTGACTTTCGTGGTCGTATCCTAAATAGCATCTACTGTTTTGACTGTTTGCGACGTTTAAGGATGTGCTAATGGACCCGATCGTAATAGAAAGTTTAAAGGAATTACGTTTCATTCGAAAGTGGAGCTATTCAAGTATATTTTCTTTTGTTCATGAATTACGCTTGTAGTGTTTATATTTGTTCTTGTCGTTTTATTTCTGTTACTTGACGATGGATTGCCAATCAACCGCTATGCAGTTCTGTTTCGTTGACACTTCAGTAATCGTTCACTTCGTTAACGTGTACAAGATACGATAGCAAGCCTTGCTTCTTTCACCATTGCACACGTTTATGGGGTAACAAAGAACGCTTAGGTAAGTTTCTTGCAAAGTAAACATTAAAAATGCTGGGCATACGAGATGAAAGCTGAAAAATGAGACGAACAAGAAGCAGTACTAGTAAGCAAACAAGCATTGGTTTCGGGGTTCAGCTTCATTTGCTATTGATACAAATACAGTAGAAGCGGAACTAAAAGGATTACGAAAGCCTCTTTTTGATATCACATTCTTCTCTTCTTAGTTATTCGAAATATATCAACGAAAAACAAGTTACACTAACTAATGTATCGTATTAATATTGCAAATACGCATTAGAGAACAGAAAAACTTTCGAAATTGCCCTCCTGACACTATTTGAATCACATAAGCACTGTTATTTTTAGCATTTAAAACAACTGTATCCTGCACACGACAGAAACGACGAACAAGAATCAGTTGTAAACAGTAGTCTGGGCTATTTAAAATGGCGCAGACCCCGCCCACTCTGACTTCAAAACAACGTACAGCGTAATTCTATAGCTCCATCTCCCTTCTTTTTTTAGCTCCATGTCTGTTACACAAATGACTCGCTGTAGGGAAAATTGTGTTTCAGTAAATCGATACATTACAATAAATCGATAATTCCAAATGTAGTCGACGTAGTAACTTAATAAACAAAATTTCTTCGTTATGTGTCTCACTAACATTCTTCCGTAATACAAGTTAGACTGATCTATAAAACGTTCCTATATGATGCAGAGTAGGAGACTTTCTCTTTACAGGAACCTTGCATCTGCTATCATTGCACTAAACGCTATATTTTTTAACCCCAAAGCAGGGGGAAAAGGTGGAGTTTGTACCAAACAGATCAATATCACACAGCTAAAACTCTTTTCATCAAATGAATTCGCAATTGCGAATAAGAACTATGATCAGCTGTAGAATGCAATGACGACAATGAAAGCTCTTATGGCGATAAACGGGGAATCCGGGTTCGAGTCCCGCTCCGGCAAAAATTTTCATTGTCCTCATCCCATTTTACAGCTGACGGTAGTCCCTATTCGCAATTGCGAATTCATTTGATGTGTTTCGTAACGGCTTGGTCGCCGCATTGCCTGTTCTTTTGGACATGCAGGCATGTCCAAATGAACTTCACATTGTAATCAGAACAACTCTGGCACTTCAAAATCGTATGAAACTCTTTTGTTTGTAGCAGTCGGGTTTCCACTTTTCAATGACTAAGACATTTTGTGCACAATTATCTTTCATTCCGATACCTGCCCACAATCGCATAACCCAAAGTAACAAGGCCTACCTTAGAAACATCTACCGAATCAAACCTTACGATTAAAAAATATTGATTATTCCTCCGTGATACAATGTAAGCTTTTATCGTAAACAAATACCTGAGTACAACGAGTATGATCGCTACTTCAGCTACTACGAAGCACACAGCAGCACTGACAATCGTGAAAATCATTCAAATAAAAGCTGAAATAAAATCGCTCCATACATCCACACTTACAGCAATAGTTTCATACCAAATTTATGCTAAGGAAAAATATTTCTCAAATAAGACTCCATAACGCAATGGATAGTAGCGGTTTCCCTTTCTAGTATATTACTGCCTGTGTTGCAGATTTATTTTCATTGTCTAACACGACAACCGCAAAGATTAAAATAAAGCTTTGTTAGCGGCTGGTACCTGACTCTATGAAACGTGACGTATTTTCATCGTATGATCACAGATTCTCAGTCAATAAGAAACTCAGCGCTTGTACAATGTTGGATATCAGATGTCAAATAATATTACGAGGGTGTGCTGAAAAGTAATGCTTCCGTATTTTCTATGCGAAAACGCTTAAAGCTTTTTAAATAAAACAAACATTATCAACTTTCTACACCTTTATTCTTCATGTCTGTAGATTTGCTTCTCAATATAGTCACCTTGGGGACGAACTCATTTCTTCCAAAGGGAGACCAGTTTGCTGGTACCGACGCTATAGAACGTTTGACTTCGTTGACAGAGCCAGAACCTCTTCTCTGCTTGGATATTAATACATACAATGGCAGGCTGAAAAGTAATGTCTCCAAAATTGTTTGTGAAAACTCTTAAGCTTATTAAAGAAAACAAACTAGACCCTCCAACTTTCCAAGAAGTAGAAGAAATTCTTAAAGAACAAAAAAATTATAAGGCATGTGGAGAAGATCAGGTTTTTGTTGAAATGTGGAAATATGCAAGTGACACAGTCAAGACCTCGTTACACATGGCTCTAACAAAAATTTGTGTAACAGAACAATTTCCCGAACATTGGACCACAGCTATCATCCACCCACTACACAAAAAGGGAGATAAGAGCAACCCAGACAACTACAGAGGAATCTCTCTCCTAGATTGCACATATAAAATTCTATCCAAGATCCTATATGAAAGAACCAAGGAGCAATTACAACAGGAGTTAGGGGAATATCAGGGACGTTTCAGACCATGGAGAAGCTGTGCAGAGCAGATAATTAGTTTAAAATTGATTATGGCATACTACAAGAAACGGAACAAACCTCTGGCAATAACATTTGTAGATTTTAAGAAGGCATATGACTGTCTCCACAGACCTTCAGTATTAAAAATTTTAAGAAATCTAGGACTCCATCCAAAACTAATTAAAATAATACAACTCACTCTAACCAACACCAAATCAAAAGTGAAGTTTAGAGGAGAAATTTCGGAACCATTCCTCATAAAAACATGCTTAAGACAAGGTGACTGCCTATCACCATTACTTTTCAACTGTGCACTGGAATACAGAATGAGAGAATGGTACAAGGACAATCCAAAGAGGATAAGAATAGGAAGTGCAAAAGATGATATTAGGTTAAACTGCTTGGGATTCGCTGATGATCTTGCTCTCCTAGCCAACACCGTTCAAGAAGCCAGGCAACAAGTGAAATCACTACAAGAAATAGCAGAGAAAGTAGGCCTTAGAATATCATTTGAAAAAACGGAGATTATGCTAAGTGATCCACCACTTGCAAACAAAATTATAATAGGAGAACAGGAAATCAAAATTGTTGACAAATTTAAATATTTAGGCGAAATAATAACATACAATCTAAATGAGAAGCCATCATGGCAAACTAGAATAAAAAAACTGAACTATGCAAATTACATTACCAAAACTACATACAACAAAAAAAGCCTATCTATAGATGCAAAATTAAAACACTATAAAACAGTTACACAACCAGAAATAACGTATGCAGCTGAAACTATCTTCAAAACAATTAATACAGCAGAAATTGACAGATTACTAAAAATAGAAAGAAGAATCATTAGGACATGTATAAATAAACAGTATAAAATAAATGGACATTGGAGAATAGCATCAAATGAAACATTATATAAGAAAATAGAACCAGTCATGAGCACAATCAGGAAGAAACGAATCTCATTCTTTGGACATCTGATGAGAACTCCAGAAAACAGAATTAGTAAAAAAATAATACAAAAATTGTGGAATAACAAGAGCGACATTAAATGGATCACAGAAATTAAGTAAGATATAAAAGAACTTCAAATTACAGTAGATGACCTAAAAAACAAGACAGAGAAAACCAGAATTCTGCAAGATCCGCAAACCAGACTACAAATGAAAATCAATAAAAGGAGTACAGGAAGAGTTGTCTCAGATGAAGAAAGAAAGAAAATATCTGAAAGAATGAAGAAATATTGGGCAGACAGAAGAGCAAAACACCTTTCATATAAGAATAGCCTTTAATAACTATATTATCTAAATATATTAAGTTATTGTGGAACCAAATTGTATCCATGTGTAACAACTAGTTTAGAACTTTGTATTTTTGACTACAGTGGTCCAATGAAGGCCATAAAATAAATAATAATAAAAGAAAACAAATGTTAGTAACGCTGTTATTAGTCCTCCAAGATGTTCTTTAAGTTTTGTAAAAAGTTGAAAATCGGATGCGGTTAAGTCGCGACTGTATGGAGGGTGACCGATGAAAGTGAACCCAGGGCGTTGGATTGTTACAGATGTAGCAGACCTCGTGTGTGGTCTGGCCTTTTCTTGGTGAAGGAGCGGGTGCGCCATTTCTGGACGAACTCTTCGAATGCGAAGCTCAATTACGGCACACTGTTTCTCACGCACCGACTTAGTTGTGTTACACAGCGCCATGTTACATGCTACAATTCGGAGCCCTCTAGCGGCAAAGGGCTGCAAAAATGTAGGCGTGAAGAATAAACATGTAGGATGTGAATAGCGTTTATTTTATTTAAAAAGCTTTAAGAGTTTCGCACAAAAATTCGGAGGCGTTACTTTTGAGGTTGACCTCGTATATAGTCAACTTTTGCTGCCACAAGATGAACAGTTTTAATAATGTGTAACTATTGATTACGAAGTAACAGTTAAAAGGACTGTAGTATAGTTAATTAGTCGACAACAATGTTTAGTAAGATTGTGTAGTCTTGAATATGTTATTTTCAGGAGACAAGACTGTAGACTGTTATAATTCCAACGAAAATCAATTTCATCGTCAATGCTACAACTCTTTTGCCACGTGCTGATAATGGCCAAATCAGACTTTCATTTCGCACGAAATTAAACTTTTCATTCGTTCTCCAAGTGCCCACATTAATTAATACGACCACAGTGAGCTGTAACAGCAGACATACAAAATATTCTGCCCAGTACCTCAACATCTGCTTCCCGAATCTGTCGGGGCACGGAGGAAGATCTGAATCATCTGAAGGCTGCACTGGCTTCCCTCCGATACGTTTATTCTCAAAAGCGTGTCAATTGTTAACGGCATGGGCGTGCACATTTGAACAGAACCTATGCCTAATTCCATACAACATATTTAACGTAACATTTGCTTACAAAAGACAAAAATGTCATCTGTAACAAATCTGGTAACGATTTATGATTTATGATTTAGCATCATCACGTCGTAGAGCTCTTCTGCCTTTGTATTTCAGTATGGTTCTGTAAATTTTTTGTTAGGTATCTGGTTTTCATGCTTTAGCAACTTTACTTGCATCAAAATATGGGTACGTTTTCTAATACTGAATGCAGTTTGCATTCATGTAGGATCTCTTCGTTACTTGTTCCTGACCATTTTGTGCAGTCTACTGTTTGGTACATGAATCCAATCTCCTTACTTTTTATTCAGCCCTCATCCTTTCTATATTAAGTTCATGCATCACTACTATAACAAAGCATTTTTTTGTCTACGTTTTGTATAAGCGACTGTGAGTTTGGTTTCATTGCCTTGCTTATTACTTCTATATACAACCTCATATCTGTCAGAAATAATAGTGTAAAATCAAGATGTTTAAATTCTTTCACTGTTTCATATTGTGCTGCGATTTCCTGCGGTGCTCTTGCCAAGATAGTTTCTCTGTCGAAGTTACGCGCTTTCCGGCGTCCTCGTTGGCTAGCGCCCTCTATTTAGAACGGCCGCGGCTCGCGAGGTGAGACTCGGTCGGCAGCAGTGAGAGAGGGAAGACAGCGCACGGAGCATAACGAGTAGTCAGTCGGCGCTCGGTGTACTGCGAGGATGCACCGTGTTGTCATTCTGGAGCCTGGGCCAGGCGGCGAGCGTAACTGGAGTGCGGAAGCAGTCACCGGTCAACATAGGCAATTTTTAAGAGTCGTGTCTACCTGGAATCCTGCAGAGAGCGTGCACGTTAACGGCGAGCTCCTGGACTCACTTTTAATAGCGAGCCATTTTGTGGTGAAACTTTTGGATGCGATTGCTCCGTGTAGCAACTTTTATTTTTTTCTAGTGATTCCTTAAACCACTTGGACGCTTGCAAAATTAATTTCCAAATTGGGGGCTCCGTCCTCAGTTCTAACAGCGAATAGATTTTCCTGGTATATATTGTAACAGTTGAAATGGTATATTAATCCGCAAGCAGCCTTGATGTGAACACGATTACCTTTGCTACACAAATCCCAACATCACATTCATGTCGTGCAACAACTAGTTACAACCGAATTTCTGGGGTTCGCGGCTGACAAACTGTGCAGTACATCATCTGGTCTGGAAATTACAAGGTGGAAGCTTCGCCACTTAACTCACCTCCTTCTGAAGAGCAAGTCGGTGGAGTAAATTGCAGCCTACCGCTGTGACCGAGCAGTTCTAGGCGCTTCAGTCCGGAACCACGCTGCTGCTACGACCGCAGGTTCGAATCCTGCCTCGGGCATGGATGTGTGTGATGTCCTTAGGTTAGTTAGGTTTAAGTAGTTCTAAGTCTAGGGGACTGATGACCTCAGAAGTTAAGTTCCATAATGCTTAGAGCCACTTTAACCATTTGAGTAAACTGCACTGTTTTCACGTTTAAAAGTAAAAACAATCAAACGTTTATTTATGTAATTATTCGGATAATCCTTTAAGAGGGTACGATAAATCACCTTTGGTTTCGATTGTTTGTATTTGATTTTCGTTGCTTCTAGACTTCCTTCGCCTTAGAGATGTAGTCCTTTCCTGGGTCCACTTCCTTCCATTTGCAGAATTCTGAGTTGCGTCGGCCCCCTTTCCTTTTACAAACTGCCCGCCTCGTCTGCATGAGTTCGCAGTCACGGTATAGTATGTAATGTTAATCTATGGAGGCGTGGTAGTGGGTCGCGATTGGGCAAGCGAGGCGTTACCGTGGGAAATAATGAACTGGGAAGGGTGGTGTTTGGGAGGCCATGTCCTCTCTTGGTGTCGAGTGTCACGTGGCTCGAATTTGTGGCGAGGCTTACTTCATTGCGAAGTTTGTGTGTACGACGGCTTTCTTAGTGTAGCTCCCTCACTTCCTCCAGAAATCACTAACTTGTTGTAATCTAGTTGCCCATGGTACCCAATTCGTGGCCGCGGCCTCCGAGAAACCCACTTGTTGTCTGAAAGGGTAGCTAGAACTTCCACAAGTGAGCGTGATTGTTCCGGGTGTGTAAGAGTCGCTGCCCTGCCTCTCTCGGTCCCGGTACGTTTGTAAATCAGATAGCAGCCTAGTTCAGTTGCAGAATTTTGGCCGTTTAGGTTTCTTAGTTCTGTGGAATGTCGCCTTATGTGACTGCCTGACCGTAGTGCCCTTGCAGCTGTGCTTCAACGCGCCACAATGGCCTGCACTGCCTTCGTCCAGGAGGTAGCTGCTCGCCAACTTAAGTAATTGTAATCTATTTACTGTTTCATGTAACTGCTGTTTGCCTCATTCTAAAGGCCTAAACGGTGAGTGGAGGTCGCCACTCGCTAACTTACGTAGGCCTAATTATAATCTAGTACCTCTTTTATGTAACTGCTGTTTTTCTCATTGTAAGGGTCTAAGCGGCCAGCTACTCTGTCAGTTTGGTCCCCTTTGTTTTAACAGTGTAATGTGTTTTTAAACTTGGCCAAGTATTTTTTAATTACATTGGGAAGTTACACCTGTTGTAAACTGCTCATTCTTTTGGTTTAGTAGTTATTTAATGTAGCAACAGCCTGCCGGGGCGGCCGAGCGGTTCTAGGCGCTACAGTCTGGAACTGCGCGACCGCTACGGTCGCAGGTTGGAATCCTGCCCCGGGCATGGATGTGTGTGATGTCCTTAGGTTAGTTAGGTTCAAGTAGTTCTAAGTTCTAGGGGACTGATGACATCAGAACCTAAGTCCCATAGTGCTTAGAGCCATTTGAACCATTTGAACCAATGTGGCAACACCCATCCCCTCCCCCCTACCTTTGGTGTCGGGAATGTAATGGGGAGGACTTTGGGGATCTAGCGTGTGCTCTGATCGCTGTTGAATGTACTTCACAGGCGCGATGATGACCATGGACTTGTTTGCACCTGATATTCAGTACAGTAGCCAGTCCGTTGTGGTGGGGCCGCCATGTGCCCTGTTGGTTGTAGCCCCCAGACAACACAGGGATCACTCTGCTGATGCCTGCGCCTTTTACTCCCCACGTATGCCAAGGAGTACATGCCTGCCACCATGGGGCATCGGGAAACCCAGCAATGACCATCCTGCCAGGTGGCCATTGCTTCGGCTGGGTGGCGCCCATGGGGAGGGCCCTGGTTGGAGCGGGTGGCATGGGGGTAGATGACACGTCACCACTTGCTGGTGATCAAACACCAGCAGTCTCTAAGCGTTGTAAGTCTCAGTACAATGCAAGAAAGTAAAACCCTCAATCATTACCTTTCCTGGCCACACTATGGGAGGAACACCTGGATATGGATGGCAGTAAACCTTATTCACCCCAGTACCTCATATGTATGAGAACTGATGGGGACAACTTTGTTTCGATGAAGCCACAGTTTTTTGTAGACCATTTAGAGAACATGTTTGTGGAGGTGGAGGGCTTGTCCAAAATGCAGTCAGGGTCAGTCTTGATAAAAACAGCATCCTCTGCCCTGTCACAGGCATTACTCGCTTGTGACAAGTTGGGGGATGATTCCGTTATCATCACGTCCCATAAGAGCTTAGATTTGGTCCAGGGATTCTTTTGCAGTCTGACGACGAGCTGCGCGCTAATTTAGAGAGATGAGGCGTTCATTTTGTCCCACGCGTACGTCAGGGTCCGAGGGATAATCAGGTTGCCACTGGCGCCTTCATCTTGGCCTTCGAAGGTGACACCTTACTCAAGAAGGCCAAGGTGATGGTCTACCACTGTGATGTCAAGCCATTTATCCCTCCCCCGATGTGGTGCCTTAAGAGCTGGAAGTATGGCCATATGTCTTTACGCTGTACTTCCAGCACCACATGTCGAGATTGTGGACGTTCATCGCATCCCAATACTCCATGTGCCCCGACTCCCATCTGTGTCAACTGTGGGGAGCATTATTCCCCTTGCTCGCCAGACTGCAGGTTTTTACAGCGCAAAAGGAAAATCATGGAATAAAAGACCCTGAACCGACTGACCTACACTGAGGCTAAGAGGAAATTTGAGCACCTACATCCTGTGGCTATTACCACCTCTTACGCTGCCACTACGAGAACAGTTGTAGCCCCATCTGTTCCGCGAATTCCGGTTGGCTTTCAGAGCCAGAAGACTACACCTGTCCCTTGATGGTGGGGGGCACTTCCCTCCCCACTTCTCCCACACCACCCACCTCAGGAGCACGTACCCCCAATCATCAGGAGCACCAGTTCCCGCTTCTCAGCTGGAGAAGTGTAAGTCCTCAGCATTTCTCGCTAGGAAGGGGTCCCCTGGGTCACTCCCTTCCCAGGTTTCTGCTAGTGGGAAAGATGACTCCCACCAGTGGCTGAAGTGCCCAAAAGTATCTGGCAGTAGTGCTTCACGATCATCCTCAGTCCTGGGGACAGAATTACTCAAGCCCTCCCAGCCTGAGAAAACCAAGGAGCAGCGAGAGAAATAAGAAAAGACCCCCAAGATCAAGATCAAGGGACTTGTGGTGGCACCCACACCACCGCTACCTACGACTTCTGCTTCTGAGAATGAGGTGGAGATTGTGGCGTCCACTGAGGACCTAGATCTCGCCAGACCCTCAGACACCATGCATACAGAATGCTCAGGAAATAAATCGATGGCAGCAGGTGACCCTGAGGCGTAAACTGCCTCATTGAATGTTCCATGCCTTCCCAGCCTCATGATCATGTCATCCTCCAGTGGAATTGCTGCGGTTTTTTCCACAGCCTGCCTTAGCTATGGCGTCTGTTAAGCTTTACATCTGTTTTCTGCATTGCCCTCCAGAAAAACCTGTTTCCCGTCAATGCGGAACCCTGCACTCTGCTACTATAAGGGATATTACAGAAACCATAGTGACTATAATCGAGAGCCAGGTGGAGTTTGTGTCTATGTCCTGAACTCAGTAGGCAGTGAACCTGTGCACCTTCAAACCCCTCTTGAAGCTGTTGCTGTCAGGATAAGGACGACGCAGGAAATAACTGTCTGCAACATATATCTTCCACCAGATGGTGCAGTACCCCTGAGCGCATTGGCTGCACTGATTGATCAACTCCCTAAACCTTTCCTACTTTTGGGAGATTTTAATGCCAGTAACCCCTTGTGAGGTGGCACTGGCTTACTGGCCGAGGCAGAGATGTCGAAAATTTACTGTCACAACTCGACCTCTGCCTCTTAAATACAGTTACCCCACACATTTCATTGTGGCACATGCCACATATTCGGCCATTGATCTCTCGGCTTGAACTCCTGGCCTTCTCCCGTCCATCGACTGGAGAGCACATGACGACCTGTTTGGTAGTGACCACTCTATCTTCCTGGCACTGCCCTGGCTTCAGGCCCATAGACGCCTGCCCAGATGGGCTTTAAACAAGGCGGACTAGGAATTTTTCACCTCTGCTGTCACCGTTGAATCTCCACCACATGATAACATCGATGTGGTGATTGAGCAGGTAACTACAATTATCGTTTCTGTGCCAGAAAACGCGATACCTCGCTCTTTAGGGTGCCTGTGGCGAAAGGCAATCTCTTGGTGATCGCCGGGAAGTCGCTAAAGCAATTGAGGAGCGTCGGCGGGCTCTACAGTGGAGCACCTCATAGCCTTCAAACGGATGTGTGCCCACATTCGCCATCTTATCAAACGACGGAAGCAGGAGTGTTGGTCGAGATATGTCTCGACAATTGGGTGCCATACGTCACCTTGCCAAGTCTGGGCAAAGATCAACCGTGTTTTCGGGTACCAGGCCCCAACAGGTGTTTCCAGTGTTAACATAAATGGCGTGTTATCTACCGACGAAAACGCGATTGCCGAGCACTTTGCTGAGCACTATATTCGAGCTTCTGCGTCGGAGAATTACACCTCAGCCTTTCGAACTCTCAAATGGTGGCTGGAAGGGAAAGTGATTTCGCTTATTACACGCCACAGCGAATCCTATAACGCCCCATTTACGAAGTGGGAGTTCCTCAATGCCCTGGCACATTGCCCTGACACAGCTTCTGGGCCAGATCGAATCCACAGTCAGATGATTAAACATCTCTCATCTGACTACATGCGACATCTCCTTGTCATCTTAAACCGGGTCTAGTGCGATGGCGTCTTTCCATCGCAATGGCGGGAGAGCACCATCGTTCTGGTGTTCAAACCCGGTGAAAACCCGCTTGATGTGGATAGCTATTAGCCCATCAGCCTCACCAACGTTCTTTGTAAGCTGCTGGAACGTATGGTGTGGGCGGTTGGGTTGGGTCCTGAAGTCACGTGGCCTACTGTCCCCATCTCAGGGCGGATTCCGCCAGCGTCGCTCTACCACTGATAATCTTGTGTCACACGAGTCTGCCATCTGCACAGCCTTTTCCAGATGCCAACACCTGGTTGCTATCTTTTTT
The DNA here is from genome assembly GCF_023898315.1 of Schistocerca nitens. NCBI lineage: Eukaryota > Metazoa > Arthropoda > Insecta > Orthoptera > Acrididae > Schistocerca > Schistocerca nitens. The sequence continues at coordinate 741,855,177 of NC_064618.1, read as the reverse complement.
GATTTACGAAAAGCGTATGACACGACCTGGTGACATCATATCCTTGCCACATTATACAAGTGGGGTCTCAGAAGTCCACTCCCGATTTTTATCCAAAATTTCCCGTCGCTTCGTACTTACTGTGTCCAAGTTGGTGCCTTCCATAGTTACATCCATATCCAGGAGAATGGAGTCCAGCAGGGCTCCATATTGTGTGTCTCTATTTTTAGTGGCCGTTAATGGTCTAGCAGCAGCTGTAGGGCCATGTGTCTCGCCTTCTCTGTATGTGGATGACTTCGGAATGTCTTATTGCCCCTCCAGTACAGGTGTCCTGAGTGGCGCCTACAGGGAGCAATTCACAAGGCAGAGTCATGGCCTCTAGCCAACAGCTTCCAGTTTTCAGCCGCGAAGTCGTGTCATGCACTTCTGTCGCCGTTGTACCATTCATCCGGAACCAGAACTTTATCTTACTGATGATCCACTCACTGTTGTGGAGGCACATCGATTCTTAGGACTGGTTTTCAATGCCCGATCGACTTGGCTACCTCACCTTCGTCAGCCTAAGCGGAAATGCTGGCAGCACCTCAATGCCCTCCACTGCCTGAGCAACATCAATTGGGGTGCAAATCGCTCTACGCTACTGCAGCTCTACAGAGGTCTTGTTCAGTCCCCCCTTGACTATGGGAGTGTGGTTTGGTTCGGCGCGCCCTTGGCGTTGTTTACTCGACCCAGTGCACTACTGTGGCGTTCGCCTAGTGACAATTTCCTTTAGAACATGTCCGGTGACCTGTGTCCTGGTGGAGGCTGGAGTCCCTCCATTGAAGGTTAGGCGTACACAACTGCTCGCCAGTTAAGTTGCACACGTTTGGAGTTCTCCTGCGCATCCGAATTACCGTCTCCTTTTCCCCCCCACGGCGGTTCACCTCCCCACTGGCGGCCCAGGTCAGGGCTAATGATTGCGGTTCGGGAGCAATCCCTTCGGTCTGAACTAGTCCTTCCCTTTACCACCTATACTTGAGGTCCATTCACGTACCCTCCATGGTGTATACCTAGGCCGCGGCTTCGCCTGGACCTTTCACATGGCCCTAAGGACTCAGTTAACCTTGCGACTCTCTGCTGTCACTTCCTCTCGAGTCTCGACATGTACCAGGGTCATGAAGTGGTTTACACTGATGGCTCTATGGCCGATGATCACCTTGGCTTTGCCTATGTCCATGGAGGACATGTAGAACAGCACTCTTTACCCAATGGCTGTAGTGTTTACACTGCAGAGCTGGCGGCCATATTTCATGGTCTTGAGCACATCTGCTCGTGTCCAGGCGAGTCATTTCTCCTGTGTAATGACTCCTTGAGCAGCCTACAAGCTATCGACCAGAGCTACCCTCGTCATCCTTTGGTAGCGACCATCCAGGAGTCCATCTATATCCTGGAACTGTCCAGTCGTTGAATGGTGTTTGTCTGGACCCCAGGCCACCTCAGTATCCCATGCAACGAGCCTACCGACAGGCTGGCCAAACAGGCTACGCGGAAACCGCTTCTGGAGATGAACATCTCTGAACCTGACCTGCATTCTGACTTACGCTGTAGGGTTTTTCGGCTTTGGGAGTAGGAATGGCATAACAGTATGCACAACAAACTGCGTCTCATTAAGGAGACTACGAATATGTGGAAGTCTTATCAGTTGCCCTCTGCTGGCTCCTTATTGGCCACTCTTGGGCGATCCACAGTTACCTTCTGTGCCGTGAAGACCCGTCTCATTGTCGGTGCAGCGCCCGATTAACAGTGGCCCATCTTCTGGTACACTGTCCCACTTTCACTGCCCAGTGACGGCAACTTGGATTACCGGACTCGTTGCAGCTATTTTATCTGACAACGCCTCATTGGCTGATTTAGTTTTACGTTTATTCATGAGGGTGGGTTTTATCATTTGATCGAAGTTTTAGCGCATGTTCTTTGCCCCTCTGTGTCCTACACCCTAGTGCTTTTAGGGTGGAGGTTTTAATGTGTTGCAGAGTGGCTGGCTTCTTCTTTTCATTCTCATGGTCAGCCAGCCATGGTCATCTGCTTTGTTGTTTTACTCTCTTCATCCACTTTCTTGCGTTTCTGTGGTTTTCTTGTCCCTCTTGTGTCCATTTACACGTTTGTTACCGTTCATAGTTCTTGTGATTATTCCTTTCATTCCGTTTTGTGTTGTCAGTCTCGTTTGTTTTATTCTAGCACCTGTGGCATTGTTTTACTCGGAACAAGGGACTGATGAACTTGTAATCTGATTCCTTCTCCCCTTCTTTTAATCCAACCAACCCATCTGCCGAGCATTATTGTCGCTCGTTGTTAACTGTGACCGGTCTTGCACGGTATAGAGTTCCTTTTTACTTAAAATATAGGAAATAAAATGGAAAAGAATAGGCTGCAGTGCTAAATATTAATTTATTTCTTCACTCACTGAGTTCTAAGGTTAGCTAACGGCGCCGGAATTTGTTTCCCGTTGGATATATAGTGGCAGAGGCTAGTCCTGACATTTCACATTTGTTAATTTTTTTAATTATAAAATTAAAGTTGTTGCGCATCGTTTCATGGTTGTTTAAATGTCGAGTCACCTCAGTAAGGCAAGTTTGTAATGTTTCCAAAGGTAACGAAAAATTACTTATTTGCGGCTGCTATTGTTCTCCCTATATGTGCTCTTTGTTAAAATATGAACAGTCTGTATTTTAAATGATTATAAGATTTGTTCGTGATTGTCCATAAACAGTTATAATTTGACAAAAGGCCCTGTTCAATTTTAGTACTATTTTTCCCTTTTTAACTATTGCTTTACGTGAATGTTGCAGATCTCAGAAGTTTCTTCTCTTAGTATATACTTCATATATTTTTAATGGTAATAAAGTTTTCAAATGGAGAATGACGTGTGCTTAAAACCCTGGCTCAGTCCTTTCACGTGTTTGATTTTGGTTAAGCCGCACTCTGAAAGGTGGCATTACACTTTCTTTCCTCAAAACCTGCCTCTTATCTTCTCAGAATGTATTCTGTTATCTATTATATCCCTTCTAACACCATTACTCTTTTTATGTCTTTGTCAATTCCAGCGAATCATGTGGGTTTGGATTTGAGCTGTTTAGTAAGTTGATCTGCTTGGTTAGTCTATTTCCATTCTGTATACGTGTCCATTCTTATTTAGTCACTCATGATTTCGTGAATTTAATTATTCGTGAATTTCATCTATTGAATATGAATAGAACAATACTATAGGCAGAGTAGGTCGTCCCATTAAGATAGAACGTAGTCTGAACACATTCTAACTCCGAGTATGATTTTTTTACAGATAGTCTTCGGTCCACAGCTAAACATGGTTTCAGAAACAATTGTTGGTGTGAAACACAGCTCGCCCTTTTGAGAGACGACATTCTACGAATCATGCTTGCTGGCCAACAATTTTCGAAAAACGTTCGAGACACTGCCACGTAAGATCCCGAACCAACGTAACATGTTCTCAGACATGTGACTTGGCCGCCGACGTACTCGACTGTGAGTGTTCGTTAGAGAAGGGTAATGTCAGGTTGTGATACGCTCCCTCTGTTGTCCATAAAACTGTTGGCTGGAGTGGGTAGAAATCTCAGACCAATTGCTGGTGCTATTGTTTAATGTAGAAGGATTTGCAACTTTACTGTGGGGCTCGGTAGCAAATTATGAGAAATTAATCACCAGTCAGCTTCAGTTCTTTGCTACTTAACCACCAGAGAGCGGGTATATGATCTTAGATTTGAATATAGATCATTCCATCAAATGGGGTTCAGTCGCGCACTGTTGCTTTTAAACTCTTTTAGAAGCGTGGATCATTCATGAGCCCCCTTAATTTAGCAGAGACAAATCTGTGCAATAATTAAACATATGAAAAAGTGGATTGAGATAATTAAAGAAAAGAGAGATGAAGAAAGCGGCTCCATATGATGATAAGGGCTACAAACAAAGTTGTAATTTTGATTAGTCGTTTATTCAAATCGCACTCAAATTTATTTTAAAGGTTGCCTCACACAGGTTCTTACTTAACTTAGTAAACATTAAAAAAATCATTAATTTTGCAGTGCATGTAGAGCCTACGTATGAGGTAACGAATTTAAAGGGGCTGGAGCCGTGCATCCAATCTCTTAAAGATACTACAAAATGTTAAAGTTAATGCATAAGTCTTTATACAATAAAAAATTGATCACCGTTGGAGAAACACTGTTCGCTCGACTATGAGTCTATGCTCACTCAGTCCTCAAATATTACTAAGTTCCTAATTGGTGCACATAGAAATATTTCTCTCCAGAATAATACGAGCGACTCTCTGGGCGTACAAACCTTACCAAAACATACGTCACCGACCAAAAGTCGAAGTCCAAAGACCCTGAACTCTGCTCTGCGAGCTTATTTAAACACTTGGTTATGCGAAACCCTCAGCCTGAATCAGTGAAATTTACAGCTTAACCACCGTTAGAGTGATTAAACGTTTATATAACATATATACATTTCAAATATGCACAAGAAATATGCTTCGTCGAATAGCAGCCTCATATTACTTTACTCATATCGTTACGGTACCGTTTTCCTAGAGAGGCACGTAAACAAAAACACAACCTACAACAGAAATTAACGCCTCACCAGGAATAACAATGGTTGTGCCTCAGGAGGCATGGAAGAACTGGCCTAGATGGTTTAATTGAACATAATTTACCATGAATTTTATTAACATAGTTTTTTTTTAAATTGGTACAACAATACTGAACATTAAAGTGCAGTAAAATTCTTAACAATGGCAAGTTTTAGAGAGAGAGAGAGAGAGAAATCAGGCAATAGCTTAAATTAAAACAGTAAAATAAATCCATACAAGGATCAGGAACTAGATAAGTTTCCTGCTGATCGCAGCCACCTTTACCTTCAGGACAAGGCCGTAGATCAAAGTGAAACATAAAATCGGGCACCCGCCTATGGCGAAACAAGTGTTGTATCATTTGAGATACAGAGGGGAGCGAGTGTGCTGAGACTTACCCCAGTTCACTGCCAGTAGCGCCACATCACCACAGCACGTCTGTGCATAGTAGTATTGCACCATAATTTAAGAACGGAATTAAAAGTTAAATCTGCCTTTCCAAACTTTGTCAGCATGTTCTTTAGTATATTAACGCTTAAACTGTCAAATCTCAGATCGATCAGAATTAATCTTTTCTTCTACTAGTGCCTTTGTCCTGTACTGTGCACAGGGTCAGCATGGTTAAGATCGGATTTGACATGGTTAATGTTAAGGGATGGCAAGATGCCCTTCCTGCCGCCACCCCTTAGCCCCCGGTACGGAATGGGTGTACCCGCAGCTGTCTGAGTCTAATGTAAACCATGAAATATTTGAAACACATTCGCACTGTCTGCGAGGCGTGTAACTGAGGCGGTACGTGGGGACCAGCCCGGTATTCACCTACTGGGATGTGAAAAACCACCTAAAAGCCACATCCAGGCTGGCCAGCACACTGGTCCTCGTCGTTAATCCGTTCGGCAGATTCGATCTGGGGCTGGTGCATCTACCAGTCCAGGAAGCAGTGCATTAACACTCTCGACTAACCTGGCGGGTAAGATTGATCAGATTAATATTTTTCCCTAAACACAGTTTTATGAAAAATTGATGCTAAACAATAAGGCTAGGAACACAAAAATTGGTCATAATGTGTAAATATATGTCAATATTAACTGGTACAAGTCTCCGGATGATTAAAGCAATATTTTGGTCAGAATCCACGTTCTTAAGAAAAATTGAAGGCGCTAAATATTAGACTTAAAAATATGAAAAATTGTATGAAGCTTCAGTTTAGTTTAAAAATATAAATTATGTAACCCGACTGAGCTGCCTCTAATAGTATTCGAGTAATTTGGAGAAAACTAAATCTGGAACTAAAATGTCCTTATTTGTAGTAGATAAAGTATCTGTTATATTAATGCAACAAAGGTTGGGTTACAGCACGTGGTGAAACTTGTTAAATAGAGCAATAACAAGTTTAAAGGCCTGAATGTGAATAACAAATTCAAGGTGTCTTGAAGCTGTAGTTCAGAGGTCATGTTGTACTGTCAGTTCTGTTCTAAAAATTCTAGACGGCAAAGTTCAGACGCACGGGAGCTAAAACTTTCTCTGTGATTTTTATCCAACTTAACTACATTCATACAAAAATTAAGGAAATTCAAAGTTAACACACAACAATGTTACAACATATTATAGTTCCGAGAAAGCGGCCTTTAGAGGCTGCTACCGTGGGCATAGAACGGATAACAGCAGATGTTCTCTTGGCCGTCGCTGCGACCGTATATAAATACAGCCCGAGAGGCAAGACTGTTCTTCACTTTGCACCAAGACAACCTACGATCCGCCTCAGTCAAACGCCGGAGTACGCGATACTTCGGATGACGTCACAGCCACACCGCAACTAAACTCGTATTTTCGGTACAAAATCGGAAGTGAAATCTCGAGGACTATACACCGTCCTGGATCGCTTACTTTTCGCGGAAGTAACTGTCAGTGTGCCGCCCATAACATTAACAAATCTGCGTGGCAAGTGGTGACAGTTATTTTCCACTTCTGTGGCGAGCAATTATTTTGATTATCAGAAGTCACGGAAAAAGACAATTTAATAGGAACTTACCGTAGAGGTCGCCTCTGAACTACTCATAGTGCTGTTTAGGATGTATTAACATAATGAATAAAACGATGTTGTGTGTTTGTAACTTTAACAACAAAATTAAAGTTCAAAAGTGGTTCAAATGGCTCTGAGCACTATGGGACTTAACTTCTGAGGTCATCAGTCCCCTAGAACTTAGAACTACTTAAACCTGACTAACCTAAGGACATCACACACATCGATGCTCGAGGCAGGATTCAAACCTGCGACCGTAGCGCTCGTGCGGTTCCAGACTGAAGCGCCTAGAACCGCTCGGCCACCCCGGCCGGCAAAATTAAAGTATCTACAGCAGAATACTCAAGAAAACCATTAAGAACACAATAAGAAAGCAATACAAGTGAATAACGTAACTGAATAAGGCTGTTCTTAACGTTGCGCCTACAAGCGTTCATTCAACGGCCAACCAGCGTAGACTAGGGCTGCACTGTCTGGTATAGCCACAGGACCACAACCACAGGACGGACCTGCCGGCTTGGGACAATGGACAGCCCAACTAGGACCCCGACACAGGCGCCGAACCATAAGTCACAAACCAAATCACAGTTGATCTCTACACGTACACACACCACCAGTTCCAATGCGGATGATAATAAGGATGATTTACCGCACAGGTGAATACATAAACAACTGCCACAGCATAACCTGCATGTACATAAAGGATACCCTACAAGGATTTGCTACCAATAAAACAGTCTGCAAATATTTTCATACAGTATGTGTATGTACAGATCTCCGCCAATAAGATGAAAACTATTTTGGACTGCGTGTTAATAAATAAATAAATCCAGAATGAGATTTTCACTCTGCAGCGGAGTGTGCGCTGATATGAAACTTCCTGGCAGATTAAAACTGTGTGCCCGACCGAGACTCGATCTCGGGACCTTTGCCTCTACCAGGAAGTTTCATATCAGCGCACACTCCGCTGCAGAGTGAAAATCTCATTCTGGAAACATCCACCAGGCTGTGGCTAAGCCATGTCTCCGCAGTATCCTTTCTTTCAGGAGTGCTAGTTCTGCAAGGTCCGCAGGAGAGCTTCTGTATAGTTTGGAAGGTAGGAGACGAGATACTGGCAGACGTAATGCTGTGAGGACCGGGCGTGAGTCGTGCTTCGGTAGCTCAGATGGTAGAGCACTTTCCCACGAAAGGCAAAGGTCCCGAGTTCGAGTCTCGGTCGGGCACACAGTTTTAATCTGCCAGGAAGTTTCATATCAGCGCACACTCCGCTGCAGAGTGAAAATCTCATTCTGGAAACATCCCCAGGCTGTGGCTAAGCCATGTCTCCGCAGTATCCTTTCTTTCAGGAGTGCTAGTTCTGCAAGGTCCGCAGGAGAGATTCTGTATAGTTTGGAAGGTAGGAGACGAGATACTGGCAGAAGTAAAGCTGTGAGGACCGGGCGTGAGTCGTGCTTCGGTAGCTCGGGTGGTATAGCACTTGCCCGCGAAAGGCAAAGGTCCCGAGTTCGAGTCTCGGTCGGGCACACAGTTTTAATCTGCCAGGAAGTTTCATATCAGCGCACACTCCGCTGCAGAGTGAAAATCGCATTCTGGAAACATCCCCCAGGCTGTGGCTAAGCCATGTCTCCGCAGTATCCTTTCTTTCAGGAGTACTAGTTCTGCAAGGTCCGCAGTAGAGCTTCTGTATAGTTTGGAAGGTAGGAGACGAGGTACTGGCAGAAGTAAAGCTGTGAGGACCGGGCGTGAGTCGTGCTTCGGTAGCTCAGTTGGTAGAGCACTTGCCCGCGAAAGGCAAAGGTCCCGAGTTCGAGTCTCGGTCGGTCACACAGTTTTAATCTGCCAGGAAGTTTAATAAATAAATCAATCAAAACTATCTCTGAGAATAACAAATATGCACAAGTATCTTTTAGACAGTAAAGACAATCTGAAACTCGTGAGGGAAAACAACTATATGGCTCAGTGATTAATACAAATTTCTGATCACAGCTCAACTAAAACTTGGCTAGCCGATAATATAAAATACTCTCCTTAAATAAGACATGGTACAGACCACGGGTTGGTAATAGATAACTTGGAACTCAAACTTTACAAAAATTACTTAGCATTAGCAGTGAGAGATTGAGCCAGTAGTGGATCACCAATGCGACAACCTGATGGAAAACAGGTAACTAGCGTGCTTAATTGTTAATTGATTTCAAACGGTGGGAACTGCCAAAGATGGCCACGAGCAGCAATATAATACTAGCGAGCTGTTGTGGCCGGAAACAGTCACTATCCCGCGTTACGGCTTTACGTCTGCGGCTGAGTTAGCAATCCCCGCCGAGTCGCGCAGAAGTGCCCGTCCTCGAGCATAAGGCGGCCAACTAACGCCGCACAGCCGCGACTCGGTCTGGAAGGCCAGCAAATTTCCACGGGCGGCACTGAACGGCCGCCGACTCGCTACACTCTGCTCACGCACGCTGCCACAAACTCGCTCGCTGCCCACCGTCCTAGCGCTCTCCCGTCACTGGCACACTCGTCGATTTCAAAACAAAAACCGACCAAGGATGCAAGACCGTGAAGATAAGACCACACCAGAGATATTAAAATAAAAATCGAAACACAATATGCGAGCCACACCACCTTAACTCAGTTTTAAACACAACAAAATTAAATGGCATTATTCACCACAACTTGACAACTTTATCCACCTTATCACTGCAGTCCAGCGTTGTTAAAATGACAATTTTAAATACACTGAAGTGACAAAGATCGTAGGACAGAGATATGCACATCTACAGAAGACGGTTCGTAAGACAGCGATATGCACATCTACAGAAGACGGTAATATCAGTATGTAAGGTATGAAATGCCAGTGCTTTGGCGCAGCTGCCATTTGTACTCGGACAATTCATGTGAAAAGGTGTCCGACGTGATTATGGCCGCACGACGGGAATTGACGGAATTTGTTAATGTATTTTACAGCTTTGGTGTTCTTTAATAATTCAAGTCAGTATTTTATGTTCAGTGGTTCGTAATAAGCACCTGGGGGTGTATTCTCTGTATGTTGTTGTTGTTGTTGTTGTTGTACGTGCTTTGCATTGAACCGGAACCTAATAAACCATGTGTATTTCCAAGTATGCAAATCTTCGTTTTCTAACAAAATCTCAACAGGTTATGGGCCCAGGTACGTGTTAAAAGTACACTTGTACGAAAATAATAACGTAACTCTGTGCAAAAGGTTTTTAAAGTTATCTCCAAGAAGACGTTTTTGAAGTTAATTCCACGCAACCAACGATGGATTCAACGAGAATTACCAACATCGGACTTCTGGAAGGCAAAGCAAATTGGAACACCTGGAAATACAAAATAAGTGTTTGTCTTCGAGGAATTCCTGGCGCACTTGATGTTGTTGAAGGCAGGTTAGTGAAACCTAGTATTCTTTCAGAAAGTGCTACAGTGGAGCAAAGGGCGATTTACAAAAGAGTATTAGAAGCTTTTAACAAAGCAGACAGCAACGCTCTAGTTGTTTTGACTACAAATATGTCGGAAGAAACTTTGCAGAAAATAATGAGTCTAAATACAGCGTGTGAAGTGTGGACAGAACTACACAAAATATTTGATGGGTCTCTGAAGACAGTTTACAACCTTTGTTTGGAGTTATTTAGTTACAAAAAGGCCCATGAAGACGATATTGCGACACATATTTCCAAACTGAAAAATTTGTGGAGTGAATTGAAACTGGAAATGGCTAAAGATATCGTAAATAATTCAGAAATGCCTGATTTGTTTTTGATTTTTGAAATATTAGGTACACTAATATTTTTCGTTTAAATCTAGTTGGATGCTAATGTCTTGAGATGACAGAACAATTGATAACATAACAAATCAATTGCGCCCATATGAAAAAGCTTTGAGTACAAAGGAGGATGATTTTAGTAAACAAGAAGCCCTCACTACAGACTCATTAAGGCTGTCATTTCAGCAAGTAAATCCAATGGAGAGAAAGAAGAAAAAGAAATTAATGTGTAATTACTACAAGAAACCCAACCATACAATTAAAGTGTGCAGAAAGTGGGCAGTTGATGACAAACCTCCAAAACCAGCTACCACAGATACAAATATGCTACTTCTTGCAGTGACATCTTCTGTGATGAACTCTGGATATAAAAATGAGGACTGGTATATAGATGATGGTGCAACAAGTCTTATTACAGATGATAGGAATTGTTTCAAGACATTTCAGCCTTTTCTAACAAAACACTCAGTTACTACTGCTAATGGTGACATAATTGAAGCAATTGGTTCAGTAGACATTGAAGGAGAAGTTGGAGGTAAATGGAACAGAATTACCTTGACAGATCTATGGTATGTACCTCAGATTCACAAGAATCTATTCCGTTCTTGCAGCACAGAATAAACATCCAGAAAGTAAATTCACATCACTGCAGAAATTTGTCATCTTAACATTGATAACGTCACCAGATTGGTAGTTGTCCGTGATCGCTTTGGAGGCCTTTTTAAACTTGCTGCAAGAAATGTGAGACCTAGCTCCCTCAGTGAAGTTAATACCACTAGCAGAGACAATGCGTTGCAGCTTTATCATGAAAGATTTGGACACCAGAACAAGCGCCATGTGAAGTCTGTACTTGGTAGCGAGTTAAATATTGAAGTGTAAATGGACAGTGAACTTTGTGAAGGCTATATTTATGGCTGTATTTTTGCCACCAGAAAGAGAACAGCGAAACCAGGTGAGCTTATTCACGCTGATGTATGTGGTCCGTTTCAAGTACCTTCTGTGTCAGGGCACCGGTATTTTGTTACTTTCAAAAATGATTGTACAAAGTTTAGGGCAACATATTTCATACAAGAAAAGTCTGGAGTTGCAGAAAAGTTAAGGCAGTTCATAGCTGAAGCTGAAGCTGCTGGACATACCATCAAGTAACTTCTGAGTGATCATGTAAAAGAATTTGCCAACAAACAAGCAAAAGAGATTCTTCACAAAGAGGGTATAACTCAACGCCTCACAATGCCATATACTCCAGAACAAAATGGGTGCAGTGAAAGAGAGAACCGCACAGTTGTGGAAACTGCCAGAGACATAATGCATGCACACGGAAACATTCCACAGAAACTTTGGGCAGAGATGGTGAACACTGTAACCAACATTCTGGACCGAACAGGGCCTTCCAGTATTCCAGGAACATCTCCATATGAACTGTGGTATGGAAAGAAGCCAAGACTGAAACATCTATTGGTGACAGGCTCCAGTTGCTATGCTCATATTCCAAAACAACAGAGAAGGAAGATGGACCGAAAAGCACTGAAAGGTGTCCTTATTGTATATGATCACAATGAGGGTTACAGAATTTATTGTGGAGAGGTGTGCACGAGATGTCATCTTTGAGGAGAGGCCACTGAAGAGTGAGAAATGTTCAACTCTTCCTGTGAATGTTTTCAATCATCAGGATCCAGGACCTCAGACTGAAGACCAGTATGGTACTGATAGTGAGAGTGAAGAGGACGGCAGTTCCTTGGATGTATATGAAGACCCTCAGGAGGAAGATCAGGAAGACACAAGTGGAGAAGCTTTACCACGTCTGCGTGATCGGTTAACCCTCAGACCTCCACAAAAATTTAATGTTTATGTAATGCACCTCTCAATATCTTTCCAGGAACCAGAAACATACAGCGATGCCATGAAGTCTGTTCAAAACGATTTCCGGAAGGAAGCCATGGATTCTGAAATAAAAGCTCTTAATGAAAATAAAACGTGGGTACTGGTTGACCTACCATATGGAAAGAGGGTCATTCCTAATAGATGGGTGTATAAAGTTAAAACAAATGCTGATGGCTCACTCAAATTCAAGACAAGATTGGTGATTAAGAGTTATTCGCGGCAGAGAGGAGTTGACTGTGACCAGACGTTCAGTCCTGTAGCTATAGTGGTTGCCATTCGAGCACTACTAAGTGTTGCTGCAAGTGAGAGCATGAAACTTTTACAAATTGATGTTTCAACTGCTTTTCTTTGTGGTGATTTGAAAAAAAAAAACATTTATATGCAACAACCTGAAGGATGTGATGATGGATCTGGGAGAGTATGTCGCTTGAAGAAAAGTTCAGTAATCATCTCACTAAATTGGGCTTGCAGAGGAGTGAAGCTGATCCTTGTCTTTTCATGAGACAGAAAGGTTGTAAGAAAATATTCCTTGTGCTTTATGTTGATGGTGGTCTGATTGTAGCTCAGTGAACAGGAACTTGAAGACATTGTCAGTGATTTAAGAGAAGAATTTAAAATTACTTCAGTGCCTACATCATTTTTCTTAGGTCTGGAAATTGACCAACAAGAACGTGGAACTGTACGTGTAAGTAAACTCAATACACAGAGAAAATACTAGAGCGTTTCAACATGAACAACTGCAAGGCTGTAACTACACCCATATTATAAAGGACAATGATACAGAAGAAAGTCCTTGCAACTCTGAATTTCCGTACAGACAAGCTGTTGGACCACTGATGTTTCTGATGTGTGGGACACGTCCTGACATTGCATATGGTGTCGGTGTTGTATCAAGAAATCTTGAAAAAGTGACAGATCGTGATGTAGTGAAAGTTAAAAGAATCTTACGATACCCGAGAGGCACAACAAATTATGGACTTTTATATAAAAACAATTCTAAGAAGCAGGTTTTAGAGTGTTATAAAGATTCTGACCATGGTGGTGATCTTGGTTCTGGGCGATCAACGTCAGGTGTCCTTGGTCTGTATTCTGGGGCACCTATCTCCTGGGTTAGTCAAAGGAAATCTTCTGTTGCCATATCCACAACTGAAGCTGAGGTTGTGGCTGCTAGTAAAGCTGCTCGGGAAATTGTCTGGATCAAGAAGCTTCTGACAGAATTGGACCAAATGGAGGCAACACCAGTTCTGCAGGTTGACAACGAAGCTGATATCCGGCTTGCCCAGAATCCCGAGTTTCACCGAAGAATGAAGCATATTCGTGTAAGGCATTTCTTTGTTCATGAACTAGTTAGTGCCGGTGAAATCACAGTTGCAAAAGTAGACACTGAAGAACGACTTGCTGATATACTAACAAAGCCACTGTTTTCCATTAGATATCAGTATTTATGTTATAAGATTAGACTTTGCAAGTTATTAAATAAGGGAGAGTGTTAATTTATTTTAAATCTTTGGTGTTCTTTAATAAATAAAGTCAGTATTTTATGTTCAGTGGTTGCTAATACGCACCTCTTTGTGTATTCTCTGTATGTTGTTGTTGTTGAACGTGCTTTGCGTTGAACCGGTACCTAATAAACCATGTGTATTTTGTTTTCTAACAAAATTTCAGAACAATTTGAACGCGGAATGATGGTTGGACCTAGGCGTTTGGGACATTTCAATCGGAAATCACTAAGGAATTCAGTATTCTGAGATCCATGTGTTAAGAGTGTGCCGAGAATATAAAATTTCAGACATTACCTTTCACCAGGGGCAACGCACTAGCCGATGACCTACAATTAACGACCAAAGCAGCGGATTTTACATAGGGTTGTCATTGTTAACAGCGTGGGACATATGACGATCGTACCCGCTTGGGTAGTGCAGCGAAATTTGCCATTAACGTAGCAGACGACCGAAGCGAGTGCCTTTGCTAACAGCACTACATCGCCTGCAGCGCATCTCCTGGGGTCGTCACCGTATCGGTTGGGGCTCTAGCAAACCGTGGCCTGGTCAGATGAGTGCCGATTTCAGTCAGTAAGAGCTGATGGTACGGTATGAATGTTGTGCAGACCCCACGAAGCCATGGACCCAAGTTGACAACAACGCACTGAGGAAGCTGGTTGTGGCTCCATAATGGCGTGGGCTGTGTTTACATGGAATGGACTGGGTTCTCTGGTCCAACTAATCAGATCATCGGAAATGTTCGGCTACCTGGAGACCATTTGCAGCCAAACAACGATGAAATTCAGGGCTGCAGTGTGAAGGAGTACTGGTCTAACACAGGAAGAACGTAGAGCTAGGAACCATCGCCATAACGCATGTAAATTGTCATAGCTGTGTTGGGGAACTACCAGAGCTCCCAGCTGTAACGGAACATAATAAAGGCTTTACTTTAATGAAGTATGCGATACCCTCAAACTTCAACCAGTTTAACGAGTATTTATGATTATAGAAACGTTATTGTGTATGTTAATAATGATTGCACAACATGTCTCCATAAACAGTCAACCCATTAAATTATACTGAAAAACCGACCCACACAAAAGTTAATATCACTTGATCAATGATACAGCAAATGTCATCATATAAAAACACTAAGTTCATCTTAAATAATTAATATGAAGTACGGAAAATAGTGGCCAACTTAGGTATTTTGGATCTCCTTAAATAAAAATCACCCAGTGAAACCTGTTTGTTCACTAGGAGCGTTTTCACTCAGTATTCACGTAATCAATCCTATTTTAGACGAAAACCAATGTAATTCTTAATAATTCATGTTACTTACTTATTTATGCAAATTAGAGAAGTCAATTGACAAACTTCTAAAAAACGGCCTTTTTGTAACAAAGAATTATTCTGGCAAGTCAACAAATCTGTCTGTCATTTTAATAACATGTTAAATTATGTCACTTGATGCAAATTAATAACTTTTCTGCACAAATTATGATAACAGATGTACATGTGACTTATAAACTATATCTCTTTTTAGTAGTTCTTTGACAATGTTATAAATACAAGCAGCAAGAAGGGTCGGGGAGGCAGTCGGAATGTCACTTTGGTAAAGTGTGTTTCTGTGTTATTGTTTGAGTTGGATAAACAATGCAAAGAACATGTAAAGGAAGTACTACTTTGTGTTGTCGTGGTCTTTGGTGGACAGTGGAATTAAGATGGCCACCAGAGTAATAAATATTTGGAGTTTACATATTTGTTGGTTTCGCTCGTTCTTTATCATCAAAAGCACATAAAAAACACGGGACCTCATGTTTTTACCCTAGACAACCACATTTAGAGCCAGCATCAGCATCGAGACACAGCAGCGATCCAGCAAGCAGCAGCGATTACTACAATGCATTTTAATGGCGCCAACCTAACATCAAGTGCTAACAAGCTCCGTAAATTGGAGTGAAATAGTGCGATTATAGCAATTAGCAATATCTACGACTAGGCGACCATTACACAGCACTAATAAAAAACACTGTTGTTCAGATCGTTATAGGCACCGAAAGCTGGCTAAACCTTCCGAAATTCCTTCACCAAGGAAGACGAAGTAAATATTCCAGAATTAGTCTCAACAGCTGCTGACATGAGTAACTTACAAATAAATATTCTCGAGTAATGAAGCAACTTAAATCACTTAATAAAAGCAAGTCTTTCGATCCACTTCGTACACCTGTTAGGTTTCTTTCAGAGTATGCTGACGCAATAGCTCCACACTTATCAGTCGCATACAACCGCTCGCTCGACGAAAGATCCGCATCCAAAGGCTAGAAAACTGCACAGATTGCACCAATATTGAAGAAGGGGAGTAGGAGTAATCAACTAAGATACAGGCCTTCATCATTAACATAGATATGCAGCAAGATTTTGGAACATATATTGTGTTCGAACATTATGAACTATCTCTAAGAGAACTGCCCCTTGACACATAGTCAACCCGGATTTAGAAAACATCGTTCTTGTGAATCACAACTCGCTCTTTATTGACACGAAGTGTTGAGTGATATGGCCAAGGGATTTCAAATTAATTCCGTATTTCTAGATTTCCAGAATGCTTTTCACACAATACCTCTGCAGCGACTTGTAATCAAATTGCGTGGTCATGGAATATTGCCTCAGTTGTTAGACTGGGTTCGTTATTTCCTGTAAGAAAAATAGTTATTGACGGTAAGTCATCGAGTAAAATAGAAGTGATTTCTGGCGGTCCCCGAAGTAGAGTTATAGTATCTTTGCTGTTCCTTATCTATATAAACGATTTAGGAGACATTTCGAGAAGCCGTCTTAGGTTGTCTGAATATGATGCTGTCGTTCTTCGTCTAGTAAAGTCTTCAGGAGTTCCAAATGAGTTACAAAACAGATTTAAAAAAGATATCTGAATGGTGCGAAAATTGGCAGTAGAGTCATCATATTCAGTTCGCAAAGACACATCATATTAATTTCTAGTACCTCTAGGGGTACTGCACAAGTTATCAGTGTAACACATAGTGATGAAACAATGCATTGGGTGGAAACTTCAAAATTCTTAGGTGCTTTTTTGAAGAGAATTTAAATTGAAGAAAACACATTTTGGAAACCCTAAAACAACTTAGTTCAGCCACATTTGCACTTAAAATCATAGCAAATTTTGTAGAGACAGAGAAATCAGTACGTTGACATACAGTATTTTGCTTATTTTCATTCCATAATGTCATATGGAATAATGTTCTGGAGTAACTCATCTTTAAGAAAGGACTTCATGGACCGAAAACGTTGTGTAAAAATATGTGGTGCTCACTCGCGATCATCTTGTGGATATCTGTTGAGTTGGGCATTCTGACTACTGCTTCATAGTATTTTTATTCCCTCATGAAGTTTGTTGTAAATAATCCACTGCAGTTCAAAAGGAACAATGAGGTACATAATTACAACATTAGAAGACAAAATTATATTCATTACTCAACGTTAAGGTTGTCTTTAGCACAGAATGGGGTGCACAGCGCTGCAAAAAAAATTTTTGACCACGTACCTAGTGATATAAAATGCCAACAGACAGCAAGGTAAAATTTCAAAATAAATTGAAAACTTTTCTTCTTGACAACTTCTTCTATTTCGTAAAAGAATTATGTTTGTAATGTGTAAAAGTTGGTGGGTAGAAATTACTAACTCAATCTGTATATCATGTTCTCATTGCCGGAAAAAGAAATAATTATATAGTGACGTCTAGAGTACAAATAGATGTACATATTAATTTACAGTAGGAATATAAAATGACTCGTTCCACATTATGGCAATTTATCGTGCATAATGATCCATGGAACCTGAAAGTAACTAACTAATTTATGAAAAGTGTGAGGTAATCTACATGAGTGCTAAAAGGATTCCGTTAAACTTCGGTTACACGCTGAATCAATTAAATCTAAAGGCCGTAAATTCAACTACATACCTAGGATTTACAATTACAACTTAAGCTGAAAATAACACATACATAATGTCGTGGGGAAGGCGAACCAAAGACTGCGTTTTATTGGCAGAATACTTAGAAGATGCAGCAGATCTACTAAAGAGACTGCCTATACTACGCTTGTCCGTCCTCTTTTGGAGTACTGCTGCGTGGTGTAGGATCCTTACCAGATAGGATTGACGGAGTAAATCAAGAAAGCTCAAAGAAGCGCAGCGCATTTTGTACTATCGAGAAATAGGACAGAGAGTATCACGAACACGATACAGGATTTGGGGTGGATTTCATTAAAACAAAGGCTTTTTCGTTTCGGCGGGATCTTCTCGCGGATTTTCAATCACCAGCGTTCTCCTCCGAATATGGAAATATTTTGTTGGTGCCGGGAGAAATCATTGTTTTGTCGTCATTACACGAATTATTCAATGAATAATTTGTAACTATTCGTGTATATGTATAACAATACCAGAAATGCTATCATTCCCTAGCTGCCATTACGACCTATGTAACTGTGTCAAAAGCAAATACTGCTTGTTTGTACCATTTGTTGTTAATCTTGCAATGTTTAGTGCAAATGTTCAAACCTGTTAAAATGACTTTATACACATGATAATAATTTTAGTGAGCTTGACTTACTACAGCTTGTTCGACGTTGTGTTTAAATTTTTCGTAGCATATCTGCAAGTAACGAAATAAATCTCGGGTGGCAATTACGTGGCAACTTATCAACCAACTGCTCTGCTCTTATATACAACGCTTAGCGGACTCCCCGCTCATAATGTCATTGATTGTGGCTAGGGGAAAATTTCTATCTGGTGCCATGAATGGCATCTTCCAATAGATGATAATATGTCCCATCCACCGAGGAGCGTAGGGGACGATGCGGGAAACCCGCACCGCCGTACTAGGCAAGGTCCTAACGGAGGTGGTTTGTATTGCCTTCCTCCGACAGTAATTGGGATGAATGATGATGATGAAGACGGCACAACAACATCCAATCATCTGCAGGCAGAGAAAATCCCTGACCCCGCCGGGAATCGAACCTCGGACCCCGTGCGCGAGAAGCGAGAACGCTACCGCAAGACCACGAGCTGCGGATATCTTCAGATAAATGTTCTGTAATACACTGACGGAAAAGAAATCGAAACACTAACAAGGGAACCTCCCCATCGCACCTCCCTGAGATTTAGTTGTAAGAAACTTCCTGGCAGATTAAAACTGTGTGCCCGACCGAGACTCGAACTCGGGACCTTTGCCTTTCGCGGGCAAGTGCTCTACCAACTGAGCTACCGAAGCACGACTCACGCCCGGTACTCACAGCTTTACTTCTGCCACTACCTCGTCTCCTACCTTCCAAACTTTACAGAAGCTCTCCTGCGAACCTTGCAGAACTAACACTCCTGAAAGAAAGGATATTGCGGAGACATGGCTTAGCCACAGCCTGGGGGATGTTTCCAGAATGAGATTTTCACTCTGCAGCGGAGTGTGCGCTGATATGAAACTTCCTGGCACATTACAACTGTGTGCTCGACCGAGACTCGAACTCGGGACCTTTGCCTTTCGCGGGCAAGTGCTCTACCAACTGAGCTACCGAAGCACGACTCACGCCCGGTACTCACAGCTTTACTTCTGCCACTACCTTGTCTCCTACCTTCCAAACTTTACAGAAGCTCTCCTGCGAACCTTGCAGAACTAGCGCTCCTGAAAGAAAGGATATTGCGGAGACATGGCTTAGCCACAGCCTGGGGGATGTTTCCAGAATGAGATCCTGGAGGTTCGCAGGAGAGCTTCTGTAAAGTTTGGAAGGTAGGAGACGAGGTACTGGCAGAAGTAAAGCTGTGAGTACCGGGCGTGAGTCGTGCTTCGGTAGCTCAGTTGGTAGAGCACTTGCCCGCGAAAGGCAAAGGTCCCGAGTTCGAGTCTCGGTAGGGCACACAGTTTTAATCTGCCAGGAAGTTTCATATCAGCGCACACTCCGCTGCAGAGTGAAAATCTCATTCTGGAAACATCCCCCAGGCTGTGGCTAAGCCATGTCTCCGCGATATCCTCTCTTTCAGGAGTGCTAGTTCTGCAAGGTTCGCAGGAGAGCTTCTGTAAAGTTTGGAAGGTGGGAGACGAGGTACTGGCAGAAGTAAAGCTGTGAGTACCGGGCGTGAGTCGTGCTTCGGTAGCTCAGTTGGTAGAGCACTTGCCCGCGAAAGACAAAGGTCCCGAGTTCGAGTCTCGGTCGGGCACACAGTTTTAATCTGCCAGGAAGTTTCATATCAGCGCACACTCCGCTGCAGAGTGAAAATCTCATTCTGGAAACATCCCCCAGGCTGTGGCTAAGCCATGTCTCCGCAATATCCTTTCTTTCAGGAGTGCTAGTTCTGCAAGGTTCGCAGGAGGGCTTCTGTAAAGTTTGGAAGGTAGGAGACGAGGTAGTGGCAGAAGTAAAGCTGTGAGTACCGGGCGTGAGTCGTGCTTCGGTAGCTCAGTTGGTAGAGCATTTGCCCGCGAAAGGCAAAGGTCCCGAGTTCGAGTCTCGGTCGGGCACACAGTTTTAATCTGCCAGGAAGTTTCATATCAGCACACACTCCGCTGCAGAGTGAAAATCTCATTCTGGAAACATCCCCCAGGCTGTGGCTAAGCCATGTCTCCGCAATATCCTTTCTTTCAGGAGTGCTAGTTCTGCAAGGTTCGCAGGAGAGCATCTGTAAAGTTTGGAAGGTAGGAGACGAGGTACTGGCAGAAGTAAAGCTGTGAGTACCGGGCGTGAGTCGTGCTTCGGTAGCTCAGTTGGTAGAGCACTTGCCCGCGAAAGGCAAAGGTCCCGAGTTCGAGTCTCGGTCGGGCACACAGTTTTAATCTGCCAGGAAGTTTCATATCAGCGCACACTCCGCTGCAGAGTGAAAATCTCATTCTGGAAACATCCCCCAGGCTGTGGCTAAGCCATGTCTCCGCAATATCCTTTCTTTCAGGAGTGCTGGTTCTGCAAGGTTCGCAGGAGAGCTTCTGTAAAGTTTGGAAGGTAGGAGACGAGGTAGTGGCAGAAGTAAAGCTGTGAGTACCGGGCGTGAGTCGTGCTTCGGTAGCTCAGTTGGTAGAGCACTTGCCCGCGAAAGGCAAAGGTCCCGAGTTCGAGTCTCGGTCGGGCACACAGTTTTAATCTGCCAGGAAGTTTCATATCAGCGCACACTCCCCTGCAGAGTGAAAATCTCATTCTGGATTTAGTTGTAAGTTGGCACAGTGGACTGGCCTCGAAAAACTGAACACAGATCAATCGAGAAAACCGGAAGAAGTTGTATGGAACTATGAAAAAAAATAAGCAAAATATACAAACTGAGTAGTCCATACGTAAGATAGGCAACATCAAGGAGAGTGTGAGCTCAGGAGCGCCGTGTTCCCGTGGTTAGCGTGAGCAGCTGCGGAACGAGCGGTGCTTGGTTCAAGTCTACCCTCGACTAAAAAGTTTAATTTTTTATTTCAGACAGTTATCAAAGATCAGGCAATCACACATAATCAACTTTGCTCTCCAAAATTCCAGGACATATTCAGATTTGCTTGGACATATGCAGGATTTGACGGTCTACAAAAATGGTTCAAATGGCTCTGAGCACTATGGGACTCAACTGCTGAGGTCATTAGTCCCCTAGAACTTAGAACTAGTTAAACCTAACTAACCTAAGGACATCACAAACATCCATGCCCGAGGCAGGATTCGAACCTGCGACCGTAGCGGTCTTGCGGTTCCAGACTGCAGCGCCTTTAACCGCACGGCCACTTCGGCCGGCGACGGTCTACACACGGAAAAATTTGAAAACGTTAAAAACATATTTTTTGACAGAGCACAGGGAAAACTGTGCGACTGTGAAACTGTTGCATTCATTTGTTGCAGTTTATGTGACAAACTCTTATGTTTTCATCACTTTTTTTCGGAGTGATTATCACATCCGCAAGAAAACCTAAATCGGACAAGGTAGAAGAATCTTTTTACCCATTCGCCAAGTGTACAAGTTAGGTGGGTCGACAACATATTCCTGTCCTGTGACGCACATGTCGTCACCAGTGTCGTATAGAATATATCAGACGTGTTTTCCTGAGGAGGAATCGGTTGACCTATGACCTTGCGATCAAATGTTTTCGGTTTCCATTGGAGAGGCACGACCTTTCGTCTACTAATCGCACGGTTTGGCGGTGCGGTCGCAAAAAACAGACACTAAACTTACTACAGTGAACGGAGACGTCAATGAACGAATGGACAGATCATAACTTTGCGAAAATAAAGAAAGTAAACTTTTCACTCGAGGGAAGACTTGAACCACGGACTCTCGTTCCGCAGCTGCTCACGCTAACCACGGGACCACGGGACCACGGCACTCCTGAGCTCACACTCTCCTTGATGTTGCCTATCTTGTGCATGGACTACTCAGTTTGTATATTGTGATTATTTTTTTTATAGTTCCACACAACTTCTTCCTGTTTTCTCGATTGATCTGTCTTCAGTTTTTCAAGGCCTATCCACTGTGCCAACTTATAACTAAATCTGAGGAGGGTGCGATGGGGAGGTTCCCTTGTAAGAAGAAGTTGTACGACATAAACGAAAGCTGGTAGGAGTGTTGCTACATCTTAAAGATGATGTCAATTCAAATTTCGCGACATTCGTATAAGAGTGGCGCTAGTAGCACCACTATGAGAATGTAAATCAGGTTTTCTTTAAATACATGCTGAAACGGTCGTGATCCTTAGTTAACTTTGAGACTGGACGTGGTATGAGCGTTAGTTGCCTTTGAGATTTGACGTGATGGTTGATGTTAGTCAAGAATGCTTTTAAGGCGACAATCATGCCTTTACCAACACCTCACTAAGTGTGAACGAGGTCGAGTATTAGGGCTAGGAGAAGCTGGATGTTCCTTCGGTGATACTGCAGAGAAACTTGGCAAGAATGTAGCCACTGTGTATAAGTGCTGTCAGCGGTGGTCACGAGAATGTTTGATGACTAGAAGACCCAGCTCCGGACGGGCACGTGGCACTACCGAGAGGGAAGACCATTGTGTTCGGCTTACGGCTCTGGGGCAACATACTGCATCTGCAGCAGTCATTTAAGTAGCAGTTGTCACCGCAGTGACACAACGAACTGTTACATATCTGTTTCTTCAAAGACAGATCCGAGCCAGACGCCCTGAAGCGTGCATTTCACTGATGCCAAACCATAGCTATTTGCAATTTCAGTGGTTTCAAGCGAAAGCTCACTGGAGGGCAGGGTGGAGGTCTGTTGAGTTTTCTAATGAAAGCCGGTTCTGCTTCAGTGCCAATGATAGCTGTGTGTTGGTTAGGAGGCCAGTGGAGGGCCTGTATCCAACCTGTCTGTGTGCTAGACACACTGGATCTACCCCTGCATTTGCAATTTGAGGTGTGATTTTGTATGACAGCATGAGCACTCTCGTGGTTACCCTACACACCCTGGCAACAAACTTGTCCATCAGTTTGGTGAGTTGACCTGCCACTAACGAACACCATTCCAGGGGGTTTCCAAAAGGTTACCCCCCGTCCACATACCGCTGTTGTAGCCCAACATGCTGTATAGATGTTGTCTTGGACTGCTCGATCACCATATCTGTCTCCAATCGAGCATATGGGACATCACCAGACGACTGCTCAAGCGTCATCCACAGACACCATTAACCGCCCCTGTATTGGCCGACCAAGTGCAATAGACATGGATCTCCATCCCAAAAACTGACATCCAGCATTTGTACAACACAATGCGTGCAAGTTTTCCTGCCTGCATTCAACATTCTGGCAGTTACACCGGTTATTAATCTACCAGCATCTCACATTTACAATAGCTTATCTCGCGCGTACATAAACTTGTGATCTTGGAATAATTATTAGTTATATGTTTCCCAGACGAATATATTACCGAAATTTCACTACTGTACATTGTCTGTTTGATGCTGCGATTTTTTACCGTCAGTGTATAGGGATACAGTATTAGTATGTGCTACTTGGCTCAGTCACTTTGGTTAAATACACAGTAGAGCAAAAACTTTATAGACATCTGCTTAATAGCAAACTGGTCCACAATTGGAACACAACACAAGAGCAAGTCCTTGAAAAGACTCCAGAGCTATGTAGCACCAGATCCCTACGCACAGGACATGTAATCCCCATAAGTTATTGGCCTGTGATTTGTGTACGCGGAGCTTTTGCCCAATAGCGATCCAGGTATTCCAACAGTTTTGGATTGGGAGAATTTGGTGCCGAGGATATCAATATGGGCGCCTCAAACTACCGTATCATGACTTTGGCCTTGTGATACACATGTTCAGCAATGTGTGATGCTTGAAACACTTGTGCCTACACCAGCACTTTACTGTCGTCAGAACTGCCACAGGTCGCCGCCCATTCCGTTTTACAAAGTGGACACGCCTGCAACCTCCACGTTCCCTGATAAAGCGTGGACACCCAATACGTAGCCCACCTGTGGTTTCACCATCCTTCAGCCACTTCTCGCAGATGCTCACTACAGCAGCACACGAACTGATCAGCTTCGCCGTTTCCGAGATACTCGTCCACAGGTTTCGGGTCATAACAGTCTATCATTTTTAAAAGTCTCTTTGTCCGTGGATTTCCCTGTTGCGGCATGTATTATCGATAGAATGATTTCCCATTCGTTTCTGCTCTGCCTATATTCTTTTCTTGCCGTATGTCATGCCCACAATGCCACCAGGTAGCATTTAATCTCGTGGTGGCGGTGGTCGTAATGTTTTGGCTCATCAGTGGGTGTATAGGTTTCAGTCAACATGTATGTCTTCTAACAGTAATTAGGTGTATTACTTTCCATAAAAAACCGGAGATAAGTATTTAACAGTGAACTTGAAGGGGTGTCATGTAGTGTCCACCCAAATCGAAAGGCGAGAACAATAACGAAGAAAAGAAATATTCAGCTCGACTTAATGCCATACAGAGGAACTGGGTTCGAGTCCCGGCCAGACCGGAGATTTTATCTGCTCAACGACTGTGTGTTGTGTTGCCCTCATCATCATTACATCATCATTGACGCGCTAGTCGAAATGGCGTCAAATAAAGACTTGCACTAGGCGGCCGAAGAACACCAAATGGGGTCTCCCAACCGGTAATGCCATTTGGTCATTTATTTGATATTTCATTTCCATACAAATTGTTCATTCAAATTTGCCAGGGCTGGTTCGCCAGCATAGGCACAAATCAGAACTGATCATGTAGGGGAATGGGGACAGGGGGATTAACCATTTCACTTTATCAGACCAGATGTTGTAAGCGACCGTGCATGAGGACGTAGGCGGCGAACAAGAATGAGAATTTCATTAGCATGACTTTTAGGGTCAGCGTCCCACACAGAATGATAATGGAAAGGCACGGAACGACCCCATGCAAAACAGAATGACCGAACGACCAAATTCATGTTCCTGCTCGAATATTTTGCTCTCCTACACCTCACCGTTATCTGTGTGCTGAAGTTCATGTGGCATCGTCTTGACACTAGTGCGCTGAGCTTGCAGTTCCCTCTAATTAGTAATCGAAGCCACTTACCTCCACCTTACCGGGCTTGTGTGAAAGCAGCCAGACTTTTCAGTCTCGCTTCAAAAAATTCCGTTCTCCTCCATTCTACCCACCATTGGCGAATATCGTAGTGCATTTGAAAATGGCAGCATTCCTTCGGCAGCCTCATAAGCCGGGTCTTCTCGGGAAACGTCCATTACTGCGTCCAGGCTTGCATTCTCTATATTTTTCAGTCGTCAAGTAGACTGTAGCTTACCAGCAGGTTCGTTAATTTGTAACGAGAAAGCCTTAAAGCCACCTACTCAAGTGTCTCAGGCCCTGACGGAACTTGGAGTCATCCCACCAGTTGCCAGAATTGCCAGACTGACTGGAAACGGGACACTTCAAGAAAATAGATACTAACAGCCGGAATTTTATTTAGCTACCAGTTCGGTGCCTCATTGGCACCATCTTCAGGCGCCTATACGCCAAACTAGGTAAGTCACCTAGTCGTTGGTCTTATTGTAGGGACCAATACATCCATCTGGTTTCTGTAGACTTCCAAAACTTCTCGGTAGATGTGGATCTTCGCACTTCTAACGACTACAATAATACGAATTGTTAGATGACTTACCTAGTTTCGTGTATAGGGCTCTGAAGATGTAGCCAATGAGGCACCGAAACTGGTAGCTAAATGAAATTATTAAAAAATATTATTTATTTCCTAGGAGTGTTCTACCAGCCGCAGTCCCATTACATCACGCAAGATGAAATTACGAAAACGTGAAACGGGATAGAACACAAAATCTTTAAGCCCCTATTTTCCACCTTCACTGCCTTGGGGAAGTCCTCTCAACAAGGCGCAGCATAACTGGATCGCTCTTGTTGAAAGCTTCGGGGTCCAAAATATTACAAGGTGCAACTTTGGGAAATGACAAGAAATGGGACGTGCACATAAGGTCACATGTGAATGATAAGCAACATACTTTTGAAAGAGTTCTGGAAAAGTGAGATACACCTATGGAGATCGTATACGCAACATTTGCAAGTTTCATTCTTGAGTATTGCTCTTGTGTTTGGAAATTCATTAAATGAAGACATGAAAGCAATTCATAAATGTACTGTTGCATTCGTTAGCGTCCAGTTCAGTCAGTATGGAAATGTTTTGCCGTGCGCCTAGAAGAAAATCCTTGGAGAAGGAAAAAAGATGTTTCTGCGGAATTTTCTTGAAGAAATTTCGAGAATCGGCAATTCTGACAGAGTGCATAACGATTCAGCTGTGCGCATTTCCCATCTCGTGTGCCTCGCACAAAGGCACCCAGGTAACCATTTTCCCCTCGCTCCGTTTGAGAAGGGAATCACCACATAAAACAAACAACAGGAGAAGCAGATATTAGACTAAGATTCATAGGAAGAATCTTCAGGAAAAGTAATTCATCCACTAGAGATGTGGTTCATAAGGTGCTTGTTCGACCGATTCTTGAGTACTGTTCGTCGATCTGGGAAACTTACCAGGTACGACTGATAGAAGTGATAGAAACGAACCAAAGAAGAGTGGCGCGTTTCGTCGAGGTATCGTTAGTCGGCGCGAGAGCGTTACAGAGATCCGCAAGAAACTCCAGCAACAGACGCAACAAAAGAGGCGTTATGCATCACAAAGAGGTTTACTGTTGAGATGTCGAGAGAGAACTTTGCGGCAAGTGTCGGACAACATACACTCAAAGACAAAGCAAATGGCGCACCATGAAGGAATTATCCGAATTGGACGAAAATCGCTCTGAGCAAGTCAATAAAGCGTTGGTTCACCTCCGTCCCTTTCGTAAGTTGTTATTAGGCTTAGCATTAATTGACAGAGTTGTTGGATGTCCCCCTGAGGGATATAGTGCCATAGTCTGTCCTATAGGCGCGTTAGATGGTCAAAATCCCGAGATGGTAGGACATTCCTGCCCATGCTCCAAAAGTTCTCAATTTGCAGGAGACCTGGACGAGCAGAATTGTCTTCATTGATGAGTCCCGCTTCAAACTGAGCCCCGATGACCAGCGAAGAGGTGTCTGGAGATGCTCCAGACAGTGGTGGGATGCCAGCCCGACTGTCGCCAGCTATACAGACCGACAACCAGGAGTGATGGTCTGGGGGACCATTTCTCATAGCAAGACCCCTTTGGTTGTCATCCTCTCCGTGGCACCCTTACAGCACAGCAGTACATCGACGATATTCTATGCCCCGTTTTGTTGCCTTTTATGGCAAGCTTGGGCTTATATTACAAGGTTAAGTCTGCCCGCACATGGCGAGAGCTTCTACTGCTTGTCCACGTGCTTGCAAATTCTTACATTGGCCTCCATGGCCGTAGAGTCCTCCAATCAGCTGGGGATTTTGACGCTCTAACACTTCAGTTGGACAGAATGTGCAACAATATCTATCAGGAGAACATCCGGCAGTTCTATCAGTCAATGCCAAACCGAATAATTGCTTGCATAAAGGCCATAGGTGGACCAAGCGTTATTGGCTTGACCGAGAGAGGTGACACAGTGGTTAGCACACTGGACTCTCATTCGGCTATCCTGATTTAGGTTTTCCGTGATTTTCCCTAAATCGCTTCAGGTAAATGCTGGGATGGTTCCTTTTAAACAGCATGGTTGACTTCCCCATCCTTCCCTAATATGATGGGACCCCCAAATCAACTAACCAACCTTTATTAGCTTGTTCAAATTGTGAAGCTCTTTGTCTTGAATAAATCATACAATTTTTCAGAAACAATAATCATTTGTTTCTCAGTACATGTACATCACATCTACCCAGTTGCGTCCCATTCGGATAATTCCTTCGTGGTGCGTCTTTTTCGTTTTGTCTTAGAGTGTCTTATCTCGTGCCACCACAACCAGAGGATTCGAGAAATTAGAGCTCATGCAGAGAGGAGGTATTGAATAGAATTGGGGAGAAGAGGAGTTTGTGGCACAACTTGACAAGAGGAAGGGATCGGTTGGTAGGACATGTTCTGAGGCATCAAGGGATCACCAATTTAGTATTGGAGGGCAGCGTGGAGGGTAAAAATCGTAGAGGAAGACCAAGAGATGAATACACTAAGCAGATTCAGGTTGCAGTAGGTACTGGGAGATGAAGCTTGCACAGGATAGAGTAGCATGGAGAGCTGCATAGAACCAGTCTCAGGACTGAAGACCAAAACAACAACAACATTCTTCCCATGCGCCATTCGTGAATGGAACAGGGAATGGCTATGAGATACCAGTAAGGCATCAGAAGTACCCTCCGCCACACACCTTCTGGTAGCTGCCGGAGTACTGATGTAGATGTAGATTGCTTGCGGTGTGTGTGTGTGTGTGTGTGTGTGTAGATGCAGATGCTGCTGTCACTACGGGAGACGGCCCTGGCAGGCGGTGTAATCAGAGTAGCTGGCAGTGAGCGGCTGCAGACAGGTGCTGGCGCCTGGTGTTGACGCCACGCAGCCGGTGACAGGCGGCGCGCATCCGTCACGGTTAACTATGCATGCTGCGGCAGAGTTACTTATTAACGGCTGCGCGCGAGTCTTCATACCAGCCTGTTGCCGAATTCATGGGCCCGAGCGCGCCCGCCCCTCTCTCTCTCTCTCTCTCTCTCTCTCTGACGTAACGACGTAACTAAAACTACTTTACAGCGCAACCTGGTGCTGGAAGTGCTGAAAGCTGTAATCACGGGTAAGAGGGGGCGCTCTGTCGCACCATCCAGATTTATTTTCCGGACATTATGCTTCTCGTTTCGGTCTTACTTACAACCGAACAAAAAATTAATCGTTATTGAGCAACACTTGCTACCTAGTTATGAGACTAACTACCCTACGCTTGTCCGTCCTCTGCTGGTATACGGCTGTGCAGTATGGTATTCTTACCAGATTCGATTGAAGGAGAACATCGAAAAAGTTCAAATAAGGGCAGATTCTCTTGTATTATCGCGATAAAGAGGAAAGAGTGTCACGTACATGATACGCGAGCTGGGGTGGCAATCAGTGAAACAAAGGGGTTTTTCATTGGGGAGAGTACTTTTCCCGAAATTTTAATCTCCGACGTTCTCCCTCGAATGCGAAAATATTCCATGACGCCAACCTATGAAGAAAAAATGATCATCTTAATAAAATAAGAGGAATCAGCGTTCGCAAGGAAATGTTTAAGTGTTCCTTTCTCCCGCATGCTGTTAGAGAGTAGAAAGGTAGAGTGCCAAAGTGGTTCGATGAACCCTCTGCCTGGCACTTAAGTGTGAATTGCGGAGCAGTCATATAGATGTAGATCTTGACCCCGGTGTAAGACGCATAAAAAAGCCACTTTTGGAGAAAAACAAAACTGCCTTAAAAGTTGCTAAAAGTAAGTGGACCCGCAATGAGTTCTTAATATTGTGGACCCATGCTCGATGGATGGAGGGATGCAGCTCTTGGCTTGTGGCGAACATAAATATGTATATTAATATCTGTTTCATAAATTCAAACGCCTTTCTCTAGTTGCAGCCTAACATTTATTTACGTTCCGGACGCGTTTCACTCTTGGTATTAATCCATATTCAGTGAATACATTCCCACCATGAACCATGGACTTCGCCGTTTGTGGGGAGGATTGCGAGCTCAGAGATACAAATAGCTGTACTGTAACCCAGCGAACACAACAGAGGGGTATGTGTTGAGAGGTCAGATTAACATGTGGTTCCTGAAAAGGGTCAGCAGCCTTTTCAGTATCTGGAGGAGTAACAGTCAGGATAAGTTATTATGAACAACATAGTGAATCCATTATCGTACCCAAGACAGACACAAAACCCACATCCACCGCAGTAGTACAAGTTTATATGCCAACTGGCTCCACTGATGCTGAAGAGATTGTAGAAATGTGTAATGACATTAAAATATTATTCAGATAGTTTGGGAGACGAAAATTTATTAGTCATGGGCGACTGGAATTCGATAGTAGGAAAAGGAAGAGAAGGAAAAATAGTTGGTGAATATGGACGGGGGGGGAAAGAAAAGAAAGAGGAAGCCGCGTAGCAGAATTTTGCACAGAGCATAATTTAATCATCGCTAATACTTGGTTTGAGAGTATTGAAAGAATGTTGTATACGTGGAAGAAAACTGGTGACGCTGAAAGGTTTCACATTGATTATATAATGGTAAGACAGAGATTTAGGAACCAGATTTTAAATTGTAAGACATTTTCGGCAGCAGATGTCGACTCTGACCATAATTTATTTGTTATGAACTGTAGATTAAAACTAAAGAAACTACAGAAAGGTAGGAATTCAAGGAGGTGGGACCTGGATAAACTAAAAGAACCAGAGGTTATAGAGAGTTTCAGAGGGAGCCCTAGGGATCAGTTAATTGACAAGAACAGAGGAAAGGAGTATAGTAGAAGAAGAATGGATAGCTTTCAGAGACGAAGTAGTGAAGACAGCGGAAGATCAAATAGGTAAAAAGACGAGGGCTAGTAGAAATCCTTGGGTAACAGAAGAGTAATTGAATTGAAGTGATGAAAGAAGAAAATATAAAAATCCATCTAATGAAGCAGGCGAAAGGGAATATAAACGTCTAAAATATTAGACTGGCACGAAGTGCAAAATGCTAAGCAGGAATGGCTAGAGGATAAATGTAAGGATTTAGAAGCACGTATCACTAAGGAGAAAGGGAAACCAACTGTATGAACATCAAGAGCTCAGATAGGAAACCAGTTCCAAGCAAAGAAGCGAAAGCAGAAAGCTGGAAGGAGCATATAGAGGGTCTATACAAAGAATATGGACTTGAGGGAACTATTTTGGAAATGGAAGAGGACGTAGATGAAAAACAGAATGCAGATACGATCCTGCATGAAAAATTTGACAAAGCACTGAAAGACTTAAGTCGAAACAAGGCCCCGGGAGCAGACAACATTCCGTTAGAGCTTCTGATAGCCTTGTGAAAGCCAGCCATGACAAGACTCTTCCACATGGTGAGCAAGATGTGTGAGACAGGTGAAATACCAGCAGAGTTCAAGAAGAATATAGCAGTTCCAATGTCAAAGAAAGTCTGTGCTGACAGATGTGAAAATTACCGAACTATCAGTTTAATAAGCCATGGTTACAGGATACTAACACGAATTCATTACAGCAGAATGGAAAAACTGGTAGAATCCGACCTCGGGGAAGATCAGTTTGGATTCCGGACAAATGTAGGAACATGCAAGGCAATGCTGACCCTTCGACCTCTCGCAGAAGATAGGTTAAGGAAAGGCAAAACTATGTTCGTAGCATTTGTAGACTCACAGAAAACTTTTGACAATGTTGACTGGAACACTTTCTTTCAAATTCTAAATGTGGCAGGGGCAAAATACAGGGAACGAAAGACTATTAACAATTTTTACAAAAACCAGATGGCAATTATAAGAGTTGAGGAACATGAAAGGGAAGCAGCGCTTAAGACGAGAGCGAAGCAGGGTTGTAACCTATCCCCGATGTTATTCAGTATGTATATTGAGCAAGCAGTAAAGGAAACAAAAGCAAAATATGGAGCAGGAAATGAAGTCCAGGGAGAAAAAATAAAAACTTTGAGGTTTGCCGGTGACATTGTAATTCTGTCAGAGACAGCAAAGGACTTGGAAGAGCAGCAGAACGGAATGGACAGTGTCTTGAAAGGAGAATATGAGATGAACATAAACAAAAACAAAACAAGGATAACGGAATGTAGTCGAATTAAATCAGGTTATACCGAGGGAATTAAATACGAAAATGAGACACTTGAAGTAGTAGAAGACTTTTGCTATTTGGGCAGCAAAATAACTGATGTTGTTCGAAGTAGAGAGGATATAAAATGTAGACTGCTAATAGCAAGAAAAGCGTTTCTGAAGAAGAGAATTCTGTTAATATCGAGTATAGAATTAAGTGTCAGGAAATCTTTTCTAAAAGTATTTGTATGGAGGGTAGCCATGTATGGAAATGAAACATGGACGACAAACAGTTTAGACAAGAAGAGAATAGAAGCTTTTCAAATTTGGTTCTGGAAAAGAATGCTGAAGATTAGATGGGTAGATCACGTAGCCAACGAGGAGGTACTGAACAGAATTGGGGAGAAAAGAAATTTGTGGTGCAACCTGACTTTAAGAAAGGATCGGTCGGTAATACTCATTCTGAGACATAAAGAGATCACCAATTTACTACTGGAGGGAAGTGTTTGTGTGTGTGAGGGGGGGGGGGGGGGGGTAAAAACCATAGAGAAAGACCAAGAAATGAACGTAGTAAGCAGATTCAAAAGTATGCAATGTTTCAGTGTTTACTTGGAGATGAAGAGGCTTGAAAGGATAGAGCAGCATGGAGAGCTGCATCAGACCAGTCTTCGGACTAAAGACCACAACAACAACAGACTTGAAGCAGTACAAGCATTATTTGGAATGAATAATGCAGTACTAAAATTAGGGGTTTGTCCACTAAAATCATTAGTGAAGTGGCAGTGCGATCTCTAAACTACCGGGTAGTTATAATTGAAGTGCAGCTACTCACAGAGGTTCAGTATGGTTTGTGATTATCGTATGACAGCGAAACTAGGTGGATATTCTCATGCGTTATTGCGGACCGATTTACAGTGAAAAAAAAAATAGTAACAATTTGGGCCGACAGTTGCAAATCTCGCGCTGTGATTGCAAAAAGACGTACAGAAATGCTGACATTTATGTTGGATGAGGAACAGGACGCATTAACATATCTACATTCGCTGCCATTCGAGAACTACCGTCCACATTGAACTCCAGTTAATAGCTGCGCTTTAATTATAAAAATCAGGTGAGAGGAAACGCAGACATTTATACTCTATACTGATATGGCAATACCAACAAATTTCAATAAAACTAGTAATTTATCAACATAAAAGTCATTTTGTAAAATTTAATTGGTATGATGGTGAAGAGAACCAGTTTATTTGGACAAGTATAGATTGTTCATAATGCCAATTAACTCGGAAACGGTGCAACGTATCGAATTTGTTCAGATGTTCAAATGTGTGTGAAATCTTATGAGACTTAACTGCTAAGGTCATCACTCCCTAAGCTTACACACTACATAACCTAAATTATCCTAAGGACAAACACACACACCCATGCCCGAGGGAGGACTCGAACCTCCGCGGGGACCTCGATTTTGTTTCTTGACAGTTATTTCTCAGCACAACATATCTTGGTACACCCTTACTGTTTCTGACCATCCTATTTATGCACTCCTCAGTGCTGGACATAAAGGTATATTTGAAGGGTATCAGCTGGGCGACATGTAGGTTACAGTAACTGCTTGGCAAGACTTGCACCACACAGCGGCAATAGCTAAAGCGGTCAGGGCGATCTCATCATACGTAGGCAAGACGCTCACTGTGAGCTACGTGACTGAGGACTGGGCAATAGTGGAACAAATGCTTATCAGACCCATATAGGTAGGTATGAATTCTGTGGCAGACTCATTCGGAGTTCGGGAGCACCACCACACTAGATGATGAGACGACTGGGACCACCAGCTGCCACTTGGTGCCACAGCGCCGCTGACCAGCCGTCCATGCTTGCCATCGCCAGATTTCTGCCAGAGGGCAGCTGCCATGGCACGGCAGTCTCCACCTACCCTTGCAGCGGGTGTGAGAAGTACAGGTACGTGTACCCCGCTGACGTGAAGCCCGTAGCACATGCTGTTGCTGAGCCTTACATCAGTAATGAAGGGCACCTTTGCATGCAACTCCTCACCAGGCAGAAGCCAGCCACCTGTGAGACAACGCCGGCCAGGGTCGCCAGAGTGGGGCGTTTTGCCTCACATTGCTAACAACGCGATATGCATTTGGAGTTGAACAAAACATTACTCTCGGTCACCAATGTATCA
Organism: Schistocerca nitens; assembly: GCF_023898315.1. Lineage (NCBI taxonomy): Eukaryota > Metazoa > Arthropoda > Insecta > Orthoptera > Acrididae > Schistocerca > Schistocerca nitens. The sequence continues at coordinate 741,821,066 of NC_064618.1, read as the reverse complement.
TTGAGCCCACAGGCTTGTCACTCCACCAACACCCTACCAGTTGCCGTTTGCACTCAACAAAGCATTCACATTGTTATCTCTAAACTACATAGCATGGCACCACAGCACTCACGCACCGTAGGTCCAAGGAAAGCCCTTCATAATCAGGCACGTGTAACTAAAAGCGGTGTCATTAAATTTATGTCGGGAGAGCCAAAGGAGAAGTAAAAGTCTCATTACTAAGAGTGCTTGAGAGAATTAGGTTCAAATGGTTCAAATGGCTCTGAGGACTATGGGACTTAACATCTGAGGTCAACAGTCCCCTAGAACGTAGAACTACTTAAACCTAAGGACATCACACATATCCATGCCCGAGGCAGGATTCGAACCTGCGACCATAGTAGCCGGGCAGTTCCGGACTGAAGCGCCTAGAACCGCTGAGAATTAGGGAACCGCTCGCTATTCTTATCTCACAATAAAGGGAATAAACAAATTAGAGGAAAACATAGACGCAAGTACTTCACAAGACTTCACTGTTTCTGTAGTCCGCCTCCGTAGCGCAGCGGTAGCGTTACCGCGTAACACGCAAGGGGGCCCGGGTTCGATTCCAGGCAGGAGACTGGGTGTTGCGTGTCTTTCATCGTCATTGACACGCAAGTCGCCGAAGTGATGTCAACTAAAAAGACTTGCAAATACGGCAGCCAAACCCCGAAGGGGATATCCCGCCTAATAAATGCCATACCATCATTTCATTTTCACTCCTTCAGAAAGGACGTGGACGGAGGAGAAGGTTTATATTTAGGCATTATTGACGATCCGGGCTGGGAGAGCGGTGTGCTGACCACATTCCCATCCAAATCCGCATTCAGTGACGCCTATCGGTTGAGGACACAGCGGTCGGTCGGTACCGTTGGGTCTTCCGAGGCCTGTTTGGAGTACATACCCGTATGTTCTTTACTTTACATTGTCATTGCACCAATAAGCATCGTTCTCCGCCAGCTATATTATTTTTCTTTTATTGCTGCAAGTACTTGTGACACGTCCTGTACAGAAATCTTACATTCGTGAAGCCTCTGGCGTACCTCTCAGCTTGGTGCCCCAAGTAGCAGCTTTTGTCATTTGACCCTTAAACTGGCCCTACATGTGGTCGGACTTACTTTGATTCGGTTGACCCTCTGTTTACGCAGCTATTTCTTTTTCGGTATTCCGTTGAAAAACTATTGGCTTTGAACATCTATATTTCTCGAATTATTGGTCGTACTGACTGAAACGTACAGACTCACCAGCTGTAGCTTACAAGCTATGCGAGACAAGCGTTTGTGCCTAAGCCTGAGCTGCCGCAAGTAACACCCCTTCTGTATGGTGACTGCGAAGGAACCCCCACCACAAACATTGTCCTATCTGCCACCGCGCCGTCTGTGCAGGTACAGCCTTAGCTTGTGCGAACCCTACATCAGTTGTCTTCAATATTTCTATGGAATTTAGGTAAAACCTCAGGAACAACATTAACATATAAAAATATGTACTGTTAACAAAACTGCTTAGAGATATCGATTTTTATATGTACAATAATTGTTCATGATGTCTGACCGACATTTCATAAAAATATTCAAGACATCTGATGTAAAATAGGGTGCACTTATAGCAGTCTCAAATATATCTAAAATTGTCGGAACCAGGCATATTTGCCAATAATTTAGACCCAAGACACACTGGTCTCCAGTAAAGAGTTCCTTGACAAGTAGCTGAATAATTTAAATGCGACTATCAGAAATTTTTTAAATGTTATTCATCGTCGCCTTCCAAAGTTTATGTGCACACAGTGGACCACATTTTATTACGCAGCGTTTAGCACTTCGTTTAGGAGTTGAAGGCGCATGGTATTACGAAATTGTTGAGTCCGCCACCAGCAATGGCAAGTGAATCATTGACAACTCCGGTCACTCATGCCAGCGAAACGTCTTAAAAATCATTAAACAAACGTCGGTCGAAAATCCCGAGAGGAAAACCGATACGCAGCTGGTAATGTTAGTTGGGAGACACCGAGGATAGGTCCAGCCGCCTGATTGGAAAAGTCCTGTTTCTTTCAGGAAGTGAGAGAGTTGTCTAACGTGCGTATGTTGAGTGAACGTGGCCGCGATTTTAAGGGTGTGTTTCTGTTCTTGATGAGAATGGTAGGGAAAGAAGGTAATGGGTGGAGCCAGTTGTGTACTCCTGTGGAATATCACCTAGGGCGATTGCGATCTCATTACGTCAATGAAGCACTTCGGTCATCGCAAGTGAGACACCATTGTCGTAATTACCTGTTTTCCGCTTTTGCCGGTTCTATAGCACGTGTTGCACCACAATTGCTTCGACGGTTTTGCGTTGCTCCATTTTCCCAGGAGCGGTATAATTTAAGCACGGTAGCATTCGAACAGTTTATTAACTTAATCATTCAGGAAATGCTTCCACTCTTGACCCGAAGACAAATGGTCATGATGGCCTCAGATAAATAACTCCAAGCGGTTCTAGGCGCTTCAGTCCGGAACCGCGCTGGTGCTACGGTCGCAGGTTCGAATCCTGCCTCGGGCATGGATGTGTGTGATGTCCTTAGGTTAGTTAGGTTTAAGTAGTTCTAAGTTCTAGGGGACATCTGACCTCAGATGTTGAGTCCCATAGTGTTCAGAGCCATTTGAACCAAATAGCTCCATTTTCGCTATACAACAACGAATGCACTGTTTTCCGCGTCCTACTACCTCCTCCCCACCCCATGACATGATTTATACACTGTATCTTCCACTGGTAGTGCTACCATCCTCCACCTGATAGTCTTTATTGCATGTTTACGTCGAACACAGGCGGCGGCCACATTAATGTGAGTGAACAGTGTATCTCCAAGCCACAGTCTAGACATAGGTAAGTTAAAACTGGAGACGAGAAAAGGAATCATGTCAATCGCCATTTCGGTGAGAAGTAAAGCACCTTGAAGAGAAGGCAGTGTTGAATGTTCGCTGAACAACGACAACCTGCAGCAAGGTTCTATGACCAGAGGGTGTCACGTAGCTGGCCGCGAGCGCGCTTTGCTGGAAGCTGACCCGCAGAGTCTGCAGCACAGGAGGAGGGTCGGCTATGAGTGCGCGGACGGCGCCTGGTCGCCTGGGGAGCTTATTCCAGGCACGTCTGCCGGCAGGCGTCGATACGGGCAAGCGCTGTGAAAAGTGGATATTATGTATTCCGAGCCTTTCTGCTTGGCCTATTGATCGCAGCTCGACCTCTCGGGTTCCGGCCGATTTCCTTGCAAAACTGCACCGCCGCCCAGGGTAGGAGTAATCTTACGTAAAAGCCTTGGAAACTGTGCGCCTTACTTTTCCATCGACAGCGTGTTCTCATTTGAAAGTGAAGCCGCTCCGTTTGATTCTGTCCCGTCATTATTAGAGGAAAATCGCTTGAAATTCGAGATAGTTGTTATTCTGTTTTCGGTACAGGGATTAGTAACAATGTTTTTTTTTTTTCCTACAGCCCTTTCTCAAAACAGTCAGCACGTATTAGTTGAAAATAAAAGTAACTAAAAGAAAATACGTGACAATCGTAAAGAAAAGCACACATGAAGACTAGGAAACTAATGTAGGTGCACTGAGCATTTAACTACACTGGGTTAATCGAACCGGCTTCCATCAATTTTGTCTTCATAGTGATAGCTGTGAAAGGTAATCAGCCTTCGGGCAAACAAATCGGTCCGTTCCAAAGACGCCAGCTATGCAGTGATCAACGTGTGGACCTCCTGTTGCTACTGCTATACCGCTTAAAGCCAGGTGAAATCTTTTCACTAAGTCCTAATACAATGAAAGTGAAACTTGTTGCCGTTCTTCAGGCACGATGAATACTTACGGAGCTAGTGTGAATTCATCTGTCATACAAACAAGGGCTTATGCAACGGGTACCAGGAGATGGCAGTGTGTCATCCTTATGTGCACACTCTGTTCATATACAATAACTTCCACTCCTTCCATAAGTCCACTCCTTTCCATCCTACGCTTGCTCTTCGCGCTTCTGATTCGAAGACGACATTCCGAAGTTCATTACAAGTTCCAACTTGGTGTCGGAGTATGGGTTCGGTACGTCTGCCAATCTCCTACCTGTGCCGTGCGCCCACGTTTAATTTCGCGTAATTCCCGCTGATTTGGAATCCCTCTGGCCACAAGAGTGCATGGAGCGTTACTGTCGCCTGTAGAGGGCAGGTCCCAGGAGAAGGTAGTGAAGGGCTGCGGCGACCGATAGAAGGGGGGAGTGTGGCACGGGGGGCGTGAGGCGGCGTGCTGTTGTGACCAAGTGTCTGCCGTGGCCCGATGGCCAGAATGGTGCATTTGTTCACTTGCGGGTTTGGCGGGGCCGAGTGTTGGTCGCAGCCGTGAACATGGCTCGTTAAAGGCTACTTCAGCGGGACGCGCAGTATTCGGCGTGTCCTCTGCTATTGAAGTTGCAAGCGGAATTAGTAATTATTCCCTTCATTTCAGCGCACTTCACTTGTTTGCTGATGTGTGTTTCCAACATAACTCTTAACGACGATACAATGGCTCCTCTGTTGTGTTCAACAGCACTGGAATTTTGATACAGATGTCAGAATACGAACTGTTGCCACAATGTGACGAACATGTTAATCAACATTGTAAGAACAATTAGTTAGCCTCACGTCCGGAAAGCAAGTTTACGAAGAGAATTCTGTTAAGCTCATTTCGGGGTTTTGTAACATGTAACTGAATTGCATTTGGGAAGTAAACAAAATTCATCCAGCATAATTACATTAGCAGAACATCTGATGATTGTAACGAATTTATGTTAGGACTCGTAGAGCACAAAGTAGCTAATAATCGTATGTAATGTTTACAAGCCCTTTAAAAGACAATTATTATTTTTGTTAGTTTCTGCATTTTGTGTTGTGAGGATAGCGATAATATTCGTAGAAAACGAGTAACCCCCCCCCCTTTGAAGAATCGAATTGTTCTGTATAAAACGTCATATCTCCCCAACTATCTGTTGTACCATCATATATATGTACATTCAGTGGTATATGTGGATTCTGTCTACAAAATGTGTTGCGAATGGAGTTGCTAGTAAAGAAGTAATAAATTAAAATGTCATGCCTGATACTGCAGTTTTACAACATGAACAGCGAAAATGTTGCAAGCAATAATTATTTCTCCTTTTATAATTTTGTGGGCGATCTCAGAGAGAAAAGAGTCGCAAAGGTTTAAAATTATGTATGAAGTTTGTTGTAAGTCGCTAAGTGCTCTCATTCTCAAATACTGGCTCAACGCGGAGCTCAAGATATATACACTGCTTCCAACTGTAATTTTTGACTTGCTGTGTTGAACCTATAACATAAGATTATGGCTATTAATAAGTAGATTTTTTTAAATTTCGTCAATAACTGTAAGAAATAGAGAAAAACAAATTTTTGTTGTCACTGGTAGCTATAAGACAGGCAACATGCATGTGCAGTCGAACCCCGGGTTAGACTGTTGTTACTATAGAGGGTCGTCAGAAACAATCAGAGAAGCTCGTTAGGCTGTTGCAGGGTAGATGTTATGAGTAATAATTGTTAAGAAAAAATTCGATTCCGAGTTAATTAGCACTGAAGTCTCAATCAGGCTTTTGCGCGCGCAAATTCAACCTGCCCGCCAGAGACGGTATTGCCAAACGTATTCTTCGTTTGGCTTCCTGAAATCTAACAAGAGCGCGATACAAAAAATTTGGACATGGGTCGGTAGTAAGGATACAACCAGAGCTAAAGGCCCCAAGCGCTATCGTCAACGCTATGAGAATAAATGACACTAATTTTGTTTGGCAGGTCGATTGAATTCGCGCGTACAACAGCTTGATGGGCTAATTTTAATGTTAATTAACTCGGAAACGAACACATCGATTTTTTTTAATAATGGTTTCACAGCATAAGCCACACTGCAACACGTTCACAATCCTTTCATACTGTTGCTGACCACTCTGTACATTTGTGCCTCAATTCGCTTAGCACCTTAAGCAAAGTTATTTACTTGTCGCCTTATCTCTAACATGTAAGAAAATCTGTACTTTAAAACACCTAAGTGCTGCCAGATCGCACAAACAAATTGAGTTAAAAGTTATTGTCCCTTCTTAGTATTGAGCTGTTGAGAGCTGATTGTCTACTTAATCATCAGTCTTATTCACTCCAAGCGGACAGACGAACTCAAGAGCTTCCATTGATTCCAATGACGCGTTCTGAGGGACAGACTATGACGTTTCTGTCTGGAACTTACGACCAAAGAATGTGCTTCCCCACGTGTGGGTGCTTAGTTATTTTCGGTCCGTCAGTCGATATTTTAATCACACCTGGCCACTACATTTGAATCGTTATCTTGACTATGTTGTTAATACTTATCGCTTCACTCTAGTTCAGTGATGACTTGATGCCACAGTGGTGGAAGATGGCATTATGGCATTTTAGCAGAAGTCGCACCGGCCATCCGCACACGCAATGTGCATTGCTGCTGCACGTGTGGATCCTCCCCCCCCCCCCCCTAGCCACCCTTCCCCAAAGCACGGAAAATGTTATCGCTTGTTCTAGTCTGGCAAGAACTAGGATGCGAGCAAATCATATAAGGTAGAATTCTTAATATAAGACCGAGGAATCGCGTACTCGACGATATTGTCGTCGTATGCCTTCTGAGACGTGATTTTTTACCTGCAGAGCAATTTCTGTACATTTTTACGTATAAATATGACTCCTTGTGGTCCACGAAATAATACTGGTGTCCACCTTTTAACAGCAAACCGTGAAGTAATACTACAGTACGATCTAGCCTACGATAGGCATCCTGGAGAGACGTGGCTAGTGAGTACGTTTATCGTCTGCATATAGTAATATTTTAGGTCGGTTGTAGAGAAGTTTCAGTACCATAACCATATTAAATGGTGCATAGTACCGGACTTGTTCGTACTGCGTAACGCGCAGTGTGCTAGCCTAGGAGTCAGGGAGTTGCGCAGACCCGGATCGGATCTGCACAGTGGGTTGATGACAGTACGCTCATGTATCAGCCGCACCTGGGTGTGGTTTCCAGGCGGTTTACGTAAATGCTGGGGTGGCCTCATATTTCCGCTTCAGAGAATAAAAGATGCAAACAGTTAAAATACGATAACACGCATAAAAAAGTTATACGATTTGCTAACAGATAGAACCCAGGACTTCCCTCCCATCGGTTAAATTGATGACTGTGGTGTCGGGAAAGGCATCCGGCAAGAAACAAATTTAAATTATAAAATACAGTGTGCCAAATCCTGAAAAATCAGACCCTGTACTCGACGGGAGATATGCTAGAGAAAAGAAAATATGGTTTATAACTCTGAGGACTGCCCCTTTTCGGTGGCCTCACAATATGCTACGTGTTTCCATCTCATGTCCAACGAGTAAAGCAGACCATGAGTACTATAGCTACCTGATACCCAGCACACAGTTCAAGCGAGCGTCACTAATTGGCAATGCAATCGCCGTAAAATACAAGATGGCGGTGACGGTAAATTCAAATATCCATGTGGCGGTGTGGGAGATTTCAAATAATGTAAGATGGCGTTGGTGCGAAATTTTAAAAAAGCCAAGTTGGCAGAAGTAGCTCAGTTATACACTCCTGGAAATTGAAATAAGAACACCGTGAATTCATTGTCCCAGGAAGGGGAAACTTTATTGACACATTCCTGGGGTCAGATACATCACATGATCACACTGACAGAACCACAGGCACATAGACACAGGCAACAGAGCATGCACAATGTCGGCACTAGTACAGTGTATATCCACCTTTCGCAGAAATGCAGGCTGCTATTCTCCCATAGAGACGATCGTAGAGATGCTGGATGTAGTCCTGTGGAACGGCTTGCCATGCCATTTCCACCTGGCGCCTCAGTTGGACCAGCGTTCGTGCTGGACGTGCAGACCGCGTGAGACGACGCTTCATCCAGTCCCAAACATGCTCAATGGGGGACAGATCCGGAGATCTTGCTGGCCAGGGTAGTTGACTTACACCTTCTAGAGCACGTTGGGTGGCACGGGATACATGCGGACGTGCATTGTCCTGTTGGAACAGCAAGTTCCCTTGCCGGTCTAGGAATGGTAGAACGATAGGTTCGATGACGGTTTGGATGTACCGTGCACTATTCAGTGTCCCCTCGACGATCACCAGTGGTGTACGGCCAGTGTAGGAGATCGCTCCCCACACCATGATGCCGGGTGTTGGCCCTGTGTGCCTCGGTCGTATGCAGTCCTGATTGTGGCGCTCACCTGCACGGCGCCAAACACGCATACGATCATCATTGGCACCAAGGCAGAAGCGACTCTCATCGCTGAAGACGACACGTCTCCATTCGTCCCTCCATTCACGCCTGTCGCGACACCACTGGAGGCGGGCTGTACGATGTTGGGGCGTGAGCGGAAGACGGCCTAACGGTGTGCGGGACCGTAGCCCAGCTTCATGGAGACGGTTGCGAATGGTCCTCGCCGATACCCCAGGAGCAACAGTGTCCCTAATTTGCTGGGAAGTGGCGGTGCGGTCCCCTACGGCACTGCGTAGGATCCTACGGTCTTGGCGTGCATCCGTGCGTCGCTGCGGTCCGGTCCTAGGTCGACGGGCACGTGCACCTTCCGCCGACCACTGGCGACAACATCGATGTACTGTGGAGACCTCACGCCCCACGTGTTGAGCAATTCGGCGCTACGTCCACCCGGCCTCCCGCATGCCCACTATACGCCCTCGCTCAAAGTCCGTCAACTGCACATACGGTTCACGTCCACGCTGTCGCGGCATGCTACCAGTGTTAAAGACTGCGATGGAGCTCCGTATGCCACGGCAAACTGGCTGACACTGACGGCGGCGGTGCACAAATGCTGCGCAGCTAGCGCCATTCGACGGCCAACACCGCGGGTCCTGGTGTGTCCGCTGTGCCGTGCGTGTGATCATTGCTTGTACAGCCCTCTCGGAGTGTCCGGAGCAAGTGTGGTGGGTCTGACACACCGGTGTCAATGTGTTCTTTTTTCCATTTCCAGGAGTGTAGTTTGCAAGTCCGCTAATTTTAAGTTCAATGACCTGAATTTTTTCTCAAAAATATGTAAAGATGTTGACTTACAGTATTTCCATGTCAAACATAAGTCAGCACACGCACGCGCACACGCACACGCACACGCACGCCCACGCGCACACTATCTGCTCTCCCAATCGCATCTGAGAATTTTGTCAGCTATTAAAATAAAACAGCCAATCACAGCCCAGTACTTTTCCAGCTATGAAGGGAAACATCCAATCACAATGTAGCGCCCCAGAGCCACCATCTTGGCCACGTTCAAAAGTACCTGAATGATAAGAATTTTGCATACATTCACACCATTTTCAAAAGTATTCGATTATTACCAAAAATTACATAAAGAGTGTAACTTACAGTAAGTAAGATGTATACCAAAAATACGTCAGCAACACACAATGTTTATAACCATTTTCATCTTTGTGTAATATCTGATGAAAGGCATCTAAAATACCGTAATTATTCAGCAAAATATACGTAACACTACTGGTGATCGAACTTACAGGGCCGGCCGCAGTGGCCGAGCGGTTAAAGGCGCTACAGTCTGGAACCGCACGACCGCTACGGTCGCAGGTTCGAATCCTGCCTCGGGCATGGATGTGTGTGATGTCCTTAGGTTAGTTAGGTTTAAGTAGTTCTAAGTTCTAGGGGACTTATGACCACAGCAGTTGAGTCCCATAGTGCTCAGAGCCATTTGAACCATTTTTTGAACTTACAGGTTAAGCTGTAATTCTCAAAACGCATAAATACACTGAAGCGCGAAGGAAATTGGTATAGGCATGCGTATTCAAATACAAAGGTATGTAAACAGACAGAATACGGCGCTGCGGTCGGCAGCGCCCATATCAGACAACAAGTGTCTGGCGCAGTTGTTAGCTACAGTGTCAGGTTATCAAGATTTAAGTGAGTTCGAACGTGGTGTTATAGCCGGCGCACGAGTGGTGGGACGCAGCATCTCAGAGACCGCGAAGAAGTAGGTATTTTCCCGTACGACCATTTGACGAGTATACCGTGAATAACAGGAATCCGGTAAAACAGCGAACGGAAAAAGATCCTGCAAGAACGGGACCAGTGACGACTGAACAGAACCGTTCAAAGTGACAGAAGTGCAACCCTTCCACAAACTGCTGCAGATTTCAATGCTGGGCCATCAACAAGTGTCAGCGTGCGAACCATTCAACGGAACATCGTCGATATGGGCTTTCGCAGCTGAAGGCCCAGTCGTGTACCTTTGATGACTGAACGACACAAAGCTTTACGCTTCACCTGGGCCCGTCAACACCGAAATTGGACTGTTGACGACTGGAAACATGCTGCCTGGTCAGACGAGTCTCGTTTCAAATTGTATCGAGCGATGGACGTCTACAGATATGGAGACAACGTCATGAATCCATGGACCGTGCATGTTAGCAGCGAACTGTTAAAGCTGGTGGAGGCTCTGTAATGGTTTGGGGCTTCTGGAGTTGGAGTGATGTGGGACCTCTGACAGTTGACACGTACATAATCATCCTGTCTGATCACCTGCATCCATTCATGCCTATTGTGCATTCCGACGGACTTGGACAATTCTAGCGGGACAGTGCGAAACCCCACACGTTCAGAATGCTACAGAATGGCTCCAGAAACACTCTTCTGAGTTGAAACACTTCCGCTGGCCACAAGAGTCCCCAAACATGAACATTACTGAGCATGTCTGGGATACCTTGCAAAGTGCTGTTCAGAACAAATCTCCACCACCTCGTACTCTTTCGGATTTATGGACAGCCCTGCAGGATTCATGGTGTCAGTCCCCCCCCCCAGCACTGCTTCATACATTAGTCGAATCCATGCACATCGTGTTGCGGCACTTCTGCTTGCTCGCGGGAGCCTTACACGATATTAGGCAGATGTACCAGTTTCTTTGGCTCTTCAGTGTAGATTACTGTACCACAATTGGTGTAAGGCTCATTGAACCCTCAAATTAAATATGTCCACATTTACTTGTACAAATTGTTTATCAAAAATACTTAAGTTTCGTTAGTAACACATATATCTCCATACTTGTTGCATCTGGTGGCTGGATATATGAGAGAGAAGTGTCTGGGAATACACTGGCAGGCTCAAAATTACGAGTATATATCACATACGTCTGTGCAGACCATGTTAAGTCAGCAGTACTTGAAGTCAGGTGAAGCATCGGATTTTATGCACGAACTGAACTCTCGATTATATCCCATAACTTTTCGCTCGAATTGTCCAGAATGTTCTCGAAACTAATAGTGATCAATTGTGGCCAGGTAACAGCGCATTGTCATCCATAAAAATTCCATCGTTGTTTGACTGCGAATGGTCTCCACGTAGCCGAACATAACCATTTTATTTATCGGGTCAGTTGGACCAGAAGACCCAGTCCATTCCATGTATTCCGTGTAACACAGTGCACACCATTATGGAGCCTGCGCCACACTCGAACACTACCATTAGCTCTTACCAATTGAAATCAGGACTCATCTGAGCAGGCCACAGATTGCCCGTCGTCTAAGGACCAACAGATTTGGTCACGAGTCCAAGAGAGGTGCTGCAGGCGATGTCGTGCTGTTAGCAAAGGCACTCTCGTTGGTCGTCTACCGTCATCGCCCATTAACGCATTTCGCCGCACTGTCGTAACAGATACGTGCGTCGTATGTCCCACATTGATTTTCACTGTTATTTCACGCAGTGCTGCTCTCTTGTTAATACTGACAATTCTACGCAAACGCTGCTGCTCTCGGTGTTAAGTGAAGGCCTTCGGCCAACTCATTGTCCGTAGTGAGAGATAATGGCTGAATTATGGTATTCTCGGCACACTCTTGACACTATGTAACTCGGAACATTGAATTACCTAACGATTTCCGAAATGGGATGTCCTGTGTGACTAACAGCAACTTCCATTCCGTGTTCAGAGTCTGTTAATTCCCGCCGTGCGGTCATAATCAGAGCAGAAACCTTTTCACTCGAATCACCTTAATACAAACGACAGCTCCGCCAATGCACTGCCCATTTACACCTTGTGTGTGCGATACTACCGCCATCTAATTATTGGCATATCGCTATCCCATGAGTTTTTATCACCTCAGTGTAATTGTTATATGTTTCGTGTGATTGTAATGGTTCAAATGGCTCTGAGCACTATGCGACTTAACTTCTGAGGTCATCAGTCGCCTAGAACTTAGAACTAATTAAACCTAACTAACCTAAGGACATCACACACATCCATGCCCGAGGCAGGATTCGAACCTGTAACCGTAGCGGTCGCTCGGTTCCAGACTGTAGCGCCTAGAACCGCACGGCCACTCCGGCCGGCGATTGTAATGACTCAGTAGATCTTGCACCACGTCAATACTTCCTGAAAAGCTTGTGCAGGGAAACATTTAAATATCTTACCCTTAACATTTGTACTGAATCACTCCACGACTGAAACATTCAAAGCAGAAAATGATACATAGTAATTTTGCATTAGCTTCTCGAAATGATCTCTACCTAAGTTTCTTAATTATTTTTTTCGCTCATTGGTTTCTGGATCGAGACAATACAATGAATTATAGTAATGAATATTAAATGTTATACAAACTCTCGGCGCTAAAGCATTTTTTTTTTTTTTGTTAAAGGTCCGTTCATGTATTTTTAACCGTGTTTCTCCTCTCTGTGTTTTCACTAAAATCGGACTTCGTAATAAGGAAGCACCCGAAGACGACGGTGGATCGAGCTGGACGACTTCTTGCTTAGAACTACGGAACCTTTTGCCATGCCAAGTCACTCATCAATCTTACAATGACTAATGATACAAAATAAAACATACGTAGATTAGTAATAACAGTATATTCTGAAATACAACACAATTAAATTACGACACTTACATTGGGACTTGCATTATGCAATTACGAGTGCCGTTTGGTTGAAGCTCGTGAATGTATTAATAGAATAATGTAGTATTAATGGCGGTATGTCAAAATACGTCCGATCTGAAAAAGACCTAGAAAACAAAAGGTGCCTCTTATTCCCCCAATAATCTGAAGATCAAGAACCTTCAAATGTTTCCAGCGGCTGCATACAATATTTATAGAGCCGTGGACTATATCTATGGCTCAAATTATTTCTTTATTTCATTACTTATAATTACGTTTTCTGTTAATAAAGGCTCAGCAAATGTGCCTTTAAGTTTCTATGTAAATGATTCTGAATCCTACAGTGACTCCTTCTAAGTACATCTGCAACCTCGTTATTAGGTTTAGACCTTTAGAGCGTTGCATCTTACAGATTTGGAGTACACATCAATTACTGTTCACTTCTTTAGCAATGTCAGCTTACGTGTTGATTACAACAAGAACAATTTCGAGAATCCACAGCAAGATGTTTCTTTGTTTATACAGTTTTTTATGGAGGGAAGGAATATTTTTTCTAGAGTGAAGGGTCATACCAAACAAAAACAAAAAGTACTCTAGGTGAATATTTATTATAAAACAGTACAGTTTTTTCTTTGTTCATTGCAGAATTAAACGTATTATTCACCTTCAACATTTTTTTAGTTTATCATCAATTGTGAACACTAGGTTATTACAGTTTGTCAGTATTTGAAACATCACCAGCAGCTATCCAAGTATTAATACCTGTAACTGCCTAAATAAAATAATCTCAAGATCCAAAGCATGCTGTTAAATATCGAAATCCCACACAATAATTACGTGAACAGTTTCCAAATCCTTCAACTAACAGAATACTGTAATATGCGCCTCCGCATTCTGCAACTGAGTCTTTCAGCAGCCATCGTAAATTTCAAGCAATAATCGCTGCATCCCTAAGTTACTTTCGGTAGACATTATTTCATTATCGTGTGAATTACTGCATTTCGCTTTCAAAGCTAGCAAGAAAAATTATCGTTCTATCAGTTCATTCGAGTTTTCCAGTGGACATAGTCGATATGTTTTGACAGTTTATTAGAGAGTACCTTCCAATCGTGAATGTCAAGTTCACTTTCTTTGTCTGGATGTCCGAACATTCCCATGCCCTATTTATGTCATTATCTCTCAGTAATGATTTAACATTTTTATCTATTGCATGCTTAACGATATTGGTCTGTTTGTAGACTCTATTGGAATTTACTGGTCTGTAGGGGAGAGTTTTGTTTATTACGTTGATAAACCTGAACACTGTAGCTTAATATTGACGATCTCGTTTTGTGTAACTCTTTTTATTGGGTTTAATTGTAAACAACACATTATACAATCCCCTGCCCGCATCTCGTGGTCGTGCGGTAGCGTTCTCGCTTCCCACGCCCGGGTTCCCGGGTTCGATTCCCGGCGGGGTCAGGGATTTTCTCTGCCTCGTGATGGCTGGGTGTTGTGTGCTGTCCTTAGGTTAGTTAGGTTTAAGTAGTTCTAAGTTCTAGGGGACTTATGACCACAGCAGTTGAGTCCCATAGTGCTCAGAGCCATTTGAACCATACAATCCCCTCGTTTCCTGGGTATCCCATACTGTGGGTTATTAAACCATCTCCATCAGTTTCTACCCACAAATCATCAGTCACCCACACTCTTTACCATTGGATCGGATGTGTTGTTTTATACAGTATCATCCACTTTATCTATTGGTTTACTAATGCTGCCAGTCTGTTTCGTATCCCTGCTATAATTTTCATAATCATCTTACTCATCGTATTATTATTCTTCTCCTCCAATGTCTGAACCTCCTTCCCTTCCTTCTGCTATCATAAATATCTTTAATATCTTCATCTTCTTCGCCTTCTCATTCTTCTTCTCCTTTCAGAATAGCTAACCTTCTTGGATCGATCTGTGTACCGGTTGAGAAACGAGTAAATGCTTTTTCCAGTACGGACTCAGCTTCAGACTGCCAGTCTTGCAACCACAAGAGTTTCTTGTGAATATTTCGTCGAGATTTCAACACCCTATTCGGAAGACAAATCTTAATCTTTCGTGAAAAGTAATAGCGAAGCGAGACGCTATTGCTAACAACCACAGCTCAGTTAGCATCCTAATTGATTGTAAGCAAACACTTCAATTCATACAATGAAAATGTCTTCTGACTGTTTTGATGCGGCCAGCCATGAATTCCTCTCCTCTGCCAGCCTCTTCATCTCGGAGTAGCACTTGCCAGCTATGTTCTCAATTATTTGCTGGATATGCTCCAGTCTTTGTCCTCCCCTATAGTTCTTGCCGTCTACAGCTCTCTCTTGTACCATGGAAGTCATTCCCTCCTGTCGTAACAAATGTCCTATCATCCTGCCCCTTCTCCTTGTCAGTGTTTTCCACATATTACTTTTCTCTCAGATTCTGCGCAGAACCGCCTCATTCCTTCCCTTATCTGCTACGGTCGCAGGTTCGAACCCTGCCTCGGGCATGGATGTGTGTGATGTCCTTAGGTTAGTTAGGTTTAAGTAGTTCTGAGTTCTAGGGGACTGATGACCACAGGCCGGCCGAAGTGGCCGTGCGGTTAAAGGCGCTGCAGTCTGGAACCGCAAGACCGCTACGGTCGCAGGTTCGAATCCTGCCTCGGGCATGGATGTTTGTGATGTCCTTAGGTTAGTTAGGTTTAAGTAGTTCTAAGTTCTAGGGGACTAATGACCTCAGCAGTTGAGTCCCATAGTGCTCAGAGCCATTTGAACCATTTTGATGACCACAGATGTTAAGTCCCATAGTGCTCAGAGCCATTTGAACCTTACCTTATCAGTCCACCGAATTTTCAACATTTGTCTGTAGCACCACATCTCAATTGCTTCGATTCTCTTCTGTTCCGGTTTTCCCACAATCCATGTTTCACTAACATACAGTCTTGTACTCCAGACGTAAATTCTCAGAAATTTCTTCCTCAAATTAAGGCCTATGTTTGATGCCAGTAAACTTCTCTTGGCCAGTAATGCCCTTTTCGTCACTGATAGCCTGCTTTTGATGTCTTCCTTGCTCCGTCCGTCGTTGGTTATGTTATTGCCTAGGTAGCAGAATTCCTTAACATCATCTTCTTCGTGACTATCAATCCTGATGTTAAGTTTCTCGCTGTTCTTATTTCTGCTACTTCTCATTACTTTCGTCTTTCTTCGATTTACTCTCAGTCCATATTCTGTACACATTAGATTGATCATTTCATTCACCAGATCATGTAATTATTCTTCACTTTCACTGACGATAGCAGTGTCATCAGCAAATCATATCATTGACATCCTTTCACCTTGAATTTTAATTCCACTCCTGAGCCTTTCTTTTATTTCCGTCATTGCTTCTTCGATGTACAGATTGAACAGTAGGGGCGAAAAACTACAACCCTGTCTTACATCCTTTTTAATCCGAGCATTTCGTTTTTGGTCCCTCTTGGCTTTTGTACGTATTGTATATTACCCCTCTCTCCCTATAGCTTACCCCTATTTTCCTCAGAATGTCGAACATCTCGCACAATTTTACATTGTCGAACGCTTTTTCTGGGACGACAAATCCTATGAACGTGTCTCCATTTTCCTTTAGCCTTGCTTCCATTATCAAATGCAACGTCAGAATTGCCTCTCTCGTGCCTTTACCTGCTCTAAAGCCAAACTGTCATCTTGCACATCCTCAATTTTCTTTTTCATATTTCTGTATATTATTCTTGTCAGAAACTTGGATGCATGGGCAGTTAAGTTTATTGTGCGATAATTCTCGAACTTGTCAGCTTTACCAGTCTTCGGAATTAAGTGCATGATATTTTTTTCGAAAGTTAGAAGGTATGTCCCCAGACTCATACATTCTACACACCGACGTGAATAGTCGTTTTGTTTCCACTTCCCCCAGTGATTTTAGAAATTCTGAAGGAATGTTATCTATCCCTTCTGCCTTATTTGGTCTTAAGTCTACCAAAGCTCTTTTAAACTCTGATTCTTATACTGGATCCCCTCTCTCTTCTAAGTCGACTCCTGTTTCTTCTTCTATCACACTAGACAAAACTTCCCCTTATAGAGTCTTTCATATTCTTTCCACTTAACCGCTCTCTCCTCTTCATTTAACAGTGGAATTCCCGTTACTCTCTTAATGTTACCACCCCTGCTTTTAATGTCACCGAAAGTTGTTTTGACTTTCCTGTGTGCTGAGTCTGTCCTTCCGACAATCATTTCTCGTTCGATTTCTTCACGTTTTTCATGTAGCCATTTCGTCTTAGCTACTGTGCACTTCCTATTTACTTCATTTCTGTATTCCTGAGTTTCCCGGAACATTTTTGTACTTCCTCCTTTTATCGACCAACTGAGTATTTCTTCTGTTACCCATGGTTTCTTCGCAGGTACCTTCTTTGTACCTATGTTTTTCTTTCCATCTTCTTTGATGTCCATTCCTATTCAACTGTAGTGCCTACTGAGCTATTCCTTATTGCTGTAACTATAGCCTTAGAGAACTTCAAGCGTATCTCGTCATTGCTTAGTACTTCGCATCCTACTTCTTTGCGTGTTGATTCTTCCTGACTAATCTCTTAAACTTAAGCCTACTCTCCATCACTACTACATTATGATCTGTATCTGCTCCTGGGTACGCCTTACAATCCGGTATCTGATTTCGGAATCTCTGTCTGCCCATGATTTAATCTAACTGAAATCTTCCCGTATCACCCAGTCTTTTCCAAGTGTGCCTCCTCCCCTTGCGATTCTTGAACAGAGTATTCGCTATTACTAGGTGAAATTTACTACAGAACTCAATTGGTCTTTCTCCTCTCTCATTCCTTGTCCCAAGCCCACATTCTCCTGTAACCTTTCCTTCTACTCCTTCCCCTACAACTGCATTCCAGTCCCCCATGACTATTAGATTTTCATCTCCCTTTACGTATTGTATTACCCCTACCATACCCTTACTGTATTACCCTTACCATATACTTCCTCTCTCTCTTCATCTTCAGCTACCGACGTCAGCATGTATCCCTCAACTATCGTTGTCGGTGTTGGTTTGCTGTCGATTCTGATAAGAATAACCCTATCACTGAACTGTTCACAGTAATACACTCTCTGCTCTACCTTCTTACTCATGACGGATCCTGCTCCCGTTATACCATTTTCTGCTGTTGTTGATATTATTCTATACTCATCTGACCAGAAATCGTTTTCTTCTTTCCGTTTTACTTCACTGACCTCTACTATATCTAGATTGATCCTTTTCATTTTCCTTCTCAGATTTTCTAGTTTCCCTACCACGTTCGAGCTTCTGACATTTCAAGTCCCGACTCGTAGAAGGTTATGCTTTTGTTGATTATTCAGTCTTTTTCTCATGGTCACCTCCCCCTTGAAAGTCCCCTCCAGGAGATCCGAAATGGGGACTATTCCGAATCTTTAGCCAATGGAGAGATCATGATGACACTTTTAAATTGCGGGCCACATGTCTTGTGGATATACGCTACATGTCTTTAATGCAGTGGTTTCCATTGCTCTCTGCATCCTCATGCCGTTGATCACTGCTGATTCTTCCGCCTTTAAGGGCAGTTTCCCACCCGTAGGACAAGAGAGTGCCCTGAACCTATGTCCGCTGCTCCGTCCTCTTTGACAATGCCATTGGAAGAACGAAGGTGACTTCTTGTGCCGGGAGTCTTCGGCGTGCCAAAGATGATTATTAATCAAAATATTAGCAGTGGCGGGTTTATAATCCGGGTCAGAGGTCGTTTTGATTACCTCTATACGAATCAGTTAACGTGAAACAGCTCGAATGTTATTCGTGTAAAAGAAATACGAACAGAGTAAACATTTAAACACACACTGTGGGACAAAATGCAACATCCTCAATTTACTGGCAAGTGAGGTGGCAGGTAGTTCATCATTGCAGGAGTACATCAAAACAAAATTCACACCAAAGGAAACACACGTATCACAGTAAACGGTGTCCAACAGTCTGATCATAACACAGCATATTCCTCTCTGGCGGCAACGTAGGTGAGTATTCTCGCATGGAAACGATCATAAAAGTGCCGATGGCATCCTGCGATGTGTTGGCCCAAGCATCTTGCTCCCTTTGTTGCAGTTCCGCAATGGTTCTTGCTGGTCCTGCATAACGAGTAAGTTCCCGCTTCATGCCCCATGCATGTTGATTTGGCGAGAGGTCTGGTGACACTGCTGGCCAGGCAGTTATCGTGGACCACGAAGAGCACGTCACGACGCAGCAGCCGTATGTGGATGTGCATTGTCCAGTTGAGGAAGTTCATCACCTCCCTTTAAAAAAATGATAGTAGCAAGGAAATAAAAAGCCTGTGAAACGTAGTGGGCTCAAGTTGCTTTTATCATCATCATCGTTTCCCAATTCCAGTTTCCCGGATGTAGTGTACACACTCGCCATCTCACAAATCTTCTGTTCCAGGAGAGCTTCCCATTTATGCTCTTTCTTCTCCATATCTGATCTTACAGTCCCTGTTCAGTGTTTTTTTGTCATACCCGTGGTCTTCTACTTACGAGGTTCAGGTTGAAATACATTTTGGCAGGTCTTTTGCTGTTCATTGTCATTAGGTGCCATAAAGCACTGAAGCCTGCGTTTCCTTATGGCACTGGTAACAGGAACCTTAGTACCAGTTACTTTTCTATTCACCTCATTCCTGATGGGACACTGTCATATGCTTTTTCAATATCCACAAATACAGTCACAAGGTTTCTTCCATATTACCAGTACTTTTCTGTCAGCTTTCTTACAGCAAAAATAAGATCCATAGTACCTCGGTCTGCCCTGAACTCATGTTGTTCTGCCTGAAGCGAAGGTTCTTCTATCTTTCTAATTCTCATTTCTATGATCTTTTCTAACGACTTCAGCGTGTGTGACAGCAGCGTAATGCCTCTCTAACTTCCACAGTTTCGTCGGCTGCCCTTCTTGAACAGAGGGATGATGACTCCTTTACTTCAATCTTCTGGGTTTTCGTTGACAATACTCTATATAGCCAATTTAAGCCTAATATTCCAGTTTCTTTTTTCATGTTTGAGCTGAGATCATCAAAGCCTGTCGACTTTCCATTCCGCATGCTCTTTAATGCTGTTCTTACCTCACGCCATGTTGTTGGGTATCCATTGGTTTGGGCTTCATTAATTATTCTACAGCGGTTGATGGTTGTGTTGTCCCCATCTCCATTTCGCAACATGTTGAACTTTTTCATTTCATCCCTGATCCCTTCCTCTGTTCATATTAACTTCCTGTCATCTTTCCAGGGCAAATATATTTACGTAATCATTTCGTTTACCCATTAGTATTTTGTATAGTAATTTCCTACTTCCCTGACAGTCTTCCGCTATCCTTGTAGTGAATTCTTCCCAGCACTTTTCCTTTTCTTCCTGGATCAGTCTTTTTACAGCTAGTTTCTTTGCTTGGCATTCCCGTGCTAGACGTTCAATTGCTAATTTATTTCGTCTGTCACCTCTTTTCTGTGTTTCATGGTCTAATTTTTTTTTCAGTACGTTCCTATCTTTTACTGCTGTCTTTACCCGATCATTCCTCCAAGGTGTCTCCTTCTCTTTTGTTGTGGCACTTGTTTTTCCGCAGATGTCCGGGATACAATGGTTTATCTGAATAAGGACCATTCTTCTTCTATTCCCCCTTTCTCAGTTTTGGGAAATTTGGCTGCTATTCGTGCTTTATACTTTCTACTCTTGTTCATGTCCTTCAACAACCAAGTCTTCATCTTTGGCATTCTCATTTGTTTAAATTTTGACATTTGAACATGTTTTAGGTCAGCAGTTAAATTTCTAGCTAGCCACTTACTGTGCATGATTTTAACGTCTGTAACGTACTGACCAGCTTTTTTATCAGTGACGATGAAGTCTATCATAGTCCTGAGCTTACCATCCCAGCTGTATCTCGTTATTTTATGACTCTCCCTCTTCTGATACCTTGTGCACTGTAGGGCTAAGTTATTTTGCACACAGAAATCCGGGTTTCTGTTCCCATAAACATGAGGACCGATGGCGTTCTCACATCCTAGAATTTCTTTACCAATATGAGCATTCAGGTCGCCCATAACGATGATGTTCTCTTCTGTTATTTGTTCTTAAAGTTGATTGAGGAACTGTTCTTTCTCCTCGATGGTGCATCATGTCAGTGGTGCATGTACTTGCAAAACAGCATGCTGTGTACTACCAGCCCTTAGTCTCATGTGGATGATCGTGTCACTCACGTATCTGACATCTCTCTATATATCTATGTCTTTATGGAGGACGAGGCCAACTCCATTTTTTGGATTCACTGTTATTACCAATCTAGTATAGCACATATCCATTTCCCAATGTTTTCTTCTCACAGTTTTTCCACTTCGTCTCAATCAACCCCAATATTTTGAGCTTACGTCTGTCCGTAAGATATACTAGTTCTTTACATTTGTTGGTGAGAGCGAGGATATTGAGTGTACCTGTGGTGTCACCGCCAGACACCACACTTGCTAGGTGGTAGCCTTTAAATCGGCCGCGGTCCGGTAGTATACGTCGGACCCGCGTGTCGCCACTATCAGTGATTGCAGACCGAGCGCCGCCACACAGCAGGTCTAGAGAGGCGTCCTAGCACTCGCCCCAGTTGTACAGCCGACTTTGCTAGCGATGGTTCACTGACAAATTACGCTCTCATTAGCCGAGACGATAGTTAGCACAGCCTTCAGCTACGTCATTTGCTACGACCTAGCAAGGCGCCATTATCATTTGCTATTGATCTTGTAATTCATGTATCATCAAGAGCGATGTTCACCAATTAAGGATTAAAGTTAAATATTCCAGAAGCTACGTACTTTATTTGCTAGTATTCATTACTTGACCTGTTCCAGACCTCACG
The DNA here is from genome assembly GCF_023898315.1 of Schistocerca nitens. Classification (NCBI taxonomy): domain Eukaryota; kingdom Metazoa; phylum Arthropoda; class Insecta; order Orthoptera; family Acrididae; genus Schistocerca; species Schistocerca nitens. The sequence continues at coordinate 741,799,242 of NC_064618.1, read as the reverse complement.
CCAGCCTGCGTGAGCTTTAACGCGTGCATTTCGGCCTCCTCTAGCAACACGGTGTTGGCTCTTCTGCCAACACTACAGTACCAATTTTCAGTCGTTTCTTTTCGGGGCGGTTAAGTGTCTTCTGGTATCTTCGATGAGAACCAGACATCGGGTTGTTTTACACTGCAGCAGAAACATCAGATATGACCGCAAGTTGTAACTGATGTCTTGCCCCACCCCCTACACACACACACACACACACATATATATATATATATATATATATATATATATATATATTCGCACAATGTATCTATCTCTACGTGCGTCGGGGCTTTGCAGACGTCCGGAACCTGGTCTACAGCTGTTCAAATCTTTCACGGACGACTGTTGAAAGAAGCTACACACACCAGTTTTTTTTTTTTTTTTTTTTTGGTCATCAGTCTACTGATTGGTTTGATGCGGCCCGCCACGAATTCCTTTCCTGTGCTAACCTCTTCATCTCAGAGTAGCACTTGCAACCTACGTCCTCAATTATTTGCTTGACGTATTCCAATCTCTGTCTTCCTCTACAGTTGTTGCCCTCTACAGCTCCCTCTAGTACCATGGAAGTCATTCCCTCATGTCTTAGCAGATGTCCTATCATCCTGTCCTTTCTCCTTATCAGTGTTTTCCACATATTCCTTTCCTCTCCGATTCTGCTTGGAACCTCTTCATTCCTTACCTTATCAGTCCACCTAATTTTCAACATTCGTCTATAGCACCACATCTCAAATGCTTCGATTCTCTTCTGTTCCGGTTTTCCCACAGTCCATGTTTCACTACCATACAATGCTGTACTCCAGACGTACATCCTCAGAAATTTCTTCCTCAAATTAAGGCCGGTATTTGATATTAGTAGACGTCTCTTGGCCAGAAATGCCTTTTTTGCCATAGCGAGTCTGCTTTTGATGTCCTCCTTGCTCCGTCCGTCATTGGTTATTTTACTGCCTAGGTAGCAGAGTTCCTTAACTTCATTGACTTCTTGACCATCAATTCTGATGTTAAGTTTCTCGCTGTTCTCATTTCTACTACTTCTCATTACCTTCGTCTTTCTCCGATTTACTCTCAAACCATACTGTGTACTCATTAGACTGTTCATTCCGTTCAGCAGATCATTTAATTCTTCTTCACTTTCACCCAGGATAGCAATGTCATCAGCGAATCGTATCATTGATATCCTTTCACCTTGTATTTTAATTCCACTCCTGAACCTTTCTTTTATTTCCATCATTGCTTCCTCGATGTACAGATTGAAAAGTAGGGGCGAAAGGCTGCAGCCTTGTCTTACACCCTTGTTAATACGAGCACTTCGTTCTTGATCGTCCACTCTTATTATTCCCTCTTGGTTGTTGTACATATTGTATATGACCCATCTCTCCCTATAGCTTACCCCTACTTTTTTCAGAATCTCGAACAGCTTGCACCACTTTATATTGTCGAACGCTTTTTCCAGGTCGACAAATTCTATGAAAGTGTCTTGATTTTTCTTTAGCCTTGCTTCCATTACTAGCCGTAACGTCAGAATTGCCTCTCTCGTCCCTTTACTTTTCCTAAAGCCAAACTGATCGTCACCTAGCGCATTCTCAATTTTCTTTTCCATTCTTCTGTATATTATTCTTGTAAGCAGCTTCGATGCATGAGCTGTTAAGCTGATTGTGCGATAATTCTCCCACTTGTCAGCTCTTGCCGTCTTCGGAATTGTGTGGATGATGCTTTTCCGAAAGTCAGATGGTATATCGCCAGACTCATATATTCTACACACCAACGTGAATAGTCGTTTTGTTGCCACTTCTCCCAATGATTTTAGAAATTCTGATGGAATGTTATCTATTCCTTCTGCCTTATTTGACCGTAAGTCCTCCAAAGCTCTTTTAAATTTCGATTCTAATACTGGATCCCCTGTCTCTTCTAAATCAACTCCTGTTTCTTCTTCTATCACATCAGACAAATCTTCACCCTCATAGAGGCTTTCAATGTATTCTTTCCATCTATCTGCTCTCTCCTCTGCATTTAACAGTGGAATTCCCGTTGCACTCTTAATGTTACCACCGTACACACCAGTACACTTTGTCAAACATGTACAGCAATCCATCGATACATCCATCCATCAACCTGCAGGCCCAAAAAGTGACGCCATTCAAATAGCTGACGCTGTTCAACAGGATTACGTATCGTCGGTGTGGTATGATGGTTCACTAGAATTACTGTTGCAGACGCTGTTCACCTCTACACTCAGCACAGTTACTGCCTGCAGATCAAAACAGAGGCTGCACAGACAGGCCTCCTAAACGCCATCTGATCGCCGATGACAGTGATAAATGAATCACTAACAGTATAACTACTCAGTATGCACGTGTTATACCTTGGTGCCACTGAACACAGTCCTTCAGTGTGTTGTATATTTTTCCAGCTGTGTATACCCATCCAAGCCAATGACGAAGGAATTTCATACCAATATTAATCAATTCCTCCCCCATTCCATCCCCTAGAGGAACCAATATTTTTGAAACTTAGAAAACCCCTTCGGATTCTGCTGAAGATAGGCATGACCACTGGTCTGCAATTCTTCGCATCCGTTTTAGTGCCCCACCGCCTTATAAACAACAGTATCCTATGCTTTTTCCAGTTACTTTCTGTGAGTTTCTCGACAAATATGAACTAAAAGAGCCTGACGTCACGGTAACATCTAACAAGATTTATGTGAGGGCTTTGCACCTTCTTCAATTGTAGTTCCAACAATTCTTCTATATAGTTAGTGATTCCACTAACACCTATTTATAACCACCGACAGTCACAACAAAATCTACAAATGTGTCTCTGTATTTATCATTGTACTCAACGCTCGTACTAAAAAAACAGGGTAGCTATCTAAAGTTAAAACAAATTACCGGTTAGATTGCTAGGTTCAAATAACATTTCATCACATTTTACAAATCACTTAGCAAGTGCCATCACAAAATAATAACCCAGTACACATACATTTAATAATTTCCACTCGCCTATTTCATTCTGCTCATAACTGAAGACATGGATGAACCCATATCATAGAACACATACCAACAATCAGTCTAGCCTACAAACACTGATAGAGAATATTCAATCAGCACTGAACATTTTTTTTTTTTTTTCAAAGTACTACGGCTGCTACACAGAACTCAACTTCAAAATCCTGCAAGCAGCATCGCAGTTCTTGAGTTTCATAGAGTCTGTATCGTCAAAAACTTTCTCTAAATATAAAAACTCCATAAAACGTAAGTTTTACTTTCCTTAACATATCTTGTAAGGCGTAGGGTCAGAATTGCCTCACTGTTTCCTACAGTTCTCCTGTATGCACACTGGTCTTCCCCAAGGTCGGCTTCTATCAATTTTTCCAGTCCTCTGTAAATAATTTGTGTCTATGTTTTGCGACCATTATTTACTAAAGTGATAGCATGGTAATAACTGCATATATCAGCACCTGCCTTTTTTGCAGATGGAATTATTACATTCCGAAAGTATTTCATTTCTCCCATATTTTGCAGGCCTGGTGGAATAGCTTTGCCTTGGTTGACTCTGCAAAGGATCTAAAGAATCCTGAGGGAATATCGTTCACTCCAGGGGCCTTGTTGCAAATAAGGGTTTCCAGTGCTCTGACAAGTTCTCCTTGCAGTGTCGTATCTTCCATCTCATGTTCATCTGTTTCTCTTCCCGATCTATTACTGTCTTCAAGTTCTTTTCCTTTGCACTGATCTTCTATGTATTCCTCCAACTTTCAGTTTTCCCAGCTTTCCTTAGTACTGTTTTACCACCTGAGATCTTGGTATTCACATAGCAGCTTCTCTCTTTCTCCAACGGTCTTTTTATTTTTGACAGAGCGAGGTGGCGTGTCCGGCCATCCTGATTCAGGTCTTCCGTGAATTCCCTAAGTTGCTTCAGGTAAATGCCGGGATGGATCCTGTGAAAGGGCACAGCCGACTTCCTCACCGATTCTTCCCTAATCCGATGGGACCGATGATCTCGCTGATTGGTCCCCCTCCTCGAATCAACCAACCAATCTTTTTATTTTTGCTGTGGGCTACATCTAACTTTCCCCTATTAATGCATATTTCTACAACTTTGTGTTCCTTCTCTAAGCATCCAATTTAGTTACTATTGTCAATCCTACTTTTTAGACGTTTGTACTCCGTTCTCCCTATTTCAGTTGCTACATTATTATATTTTCTCCTTTCGTCAATTGTTCAGTGTCTCGAGTGTTATCCAAGGATTTTTACTGAACCTTGTCTTTCGTCTATCTCATCATCTGCTCCCTTCACTAGACCATCTCTTCTGTTGTATTCCTTTCCCGTGTTTCAGTCTTTTCCTGATGGTCCTTTTCAAACTCTCAGTAACCTCTGGTTCTTTCAGTTTATCCAGATGCCATTTCAATAAATTCCTACGTTTCTGTAATTTCATGAGTTTTAATCCGCAGACTGTAATCAATAAATTTTGAGTAGAGGCCAAAACTGCTCCTGGAAATGTTTTGCAGTTTAACATCTGGTTCGAAATCCTTATCTTGCCCTTCTGTAATCTGTTTCTTCTGGCGCCTCCAAGTCTCTTCCTCGGACTGAACCGTCTTTTATCAACCTCGGACTGAACCCTCTTTCATGAATCTTAAACCAAATTTTATAAATCATTAAATCATATTCGGTGCTAAATTCTGCCACGGTGCTTCTCCTTTCATTCGTCATTCTGCAGCCCACGTTCTCATACTTTTTTTGTCCTATCAACCAATTCTAGACCCCTTAACCTAGTCTTCCTTAACTCTATGAACAAGATCTTTGACCTCATTGCTCAATGGACAGACTGAATAACGAGAGACAGCTACCACTCTGTCCCACTCCTTTCTCAACTACCGCCTACCTTTCATGTCCCATTGACCCTTCTAAGAACAGCCTGGCATCTGTATAAGTTGCAGATAAGCTTTCGCTTCCTATATTTAATCCTTGCTTGTTCGATATTGAACTGAAATTATCTAAAATCTACAAATAACTACCTGTGATTTGAGTTATTAATTAACAATTCAATAAAACTATCAGCAACACCTATTCGGCGTGCACGGCAGGATAAAGGTTTTCAGCAGTTCGCATCCAAGTCGTTCCTACATACTATCTAAAATCATCTACCCATTTACCCTCTTTTGTCTTTTCTGATGTCTTGCAACCTCGCAAAGAAATTAGTCTGGTCCATCTGCCACTCTTTCGCCTGGCCACATATCCCGCCCACCTACATTTCGTTTCCTTTGCGCCACACTTATCTCTTTCGCCTATTCCCTTCGTCACTTGTTTGTTTCTCTGTCTCTCCCAGTAATTTGAAAAATCCTAAGATTTTGAATGGTTCCTCCGTTAATAATCCACGTGTAACTGTCATAAACAAAAACTGGTAATATATACTGAAATGGAACTATTCAGTATAATCGGAGAAACCGATACACTATATTGAGTACCATCAAAAGTGGACGAAACTACTAGTTGTATATTTTCTGGAATATTGGGTAAATATACATTTATAAAACATTATACTAACATAAAATTAACTGTTTCTGAGAAACGTAATTCTTTTTGCGTTTCTAACATGTTTCACAGCTTTGCTCATTTTTGAAGTGGATAATATTTAGATAATAATCATATTTACTGTTTTCCATAAGTGTTCAAAAGAAAACAATTACATTTCGCTTTCATGAAATATAATCATTTCTAATTCTGTGGCAAAATACGATTACATCGATTATGTAAACATATCTTTGACTGAAATATTGTATCTCTCTGTGCTTGTTCACTTGGTGTGCGTGTTACGTTTTCTCGCGAGACAGTTGGAAGTTAGTCAAGAAGTGTGTTAGTTTGTGAAAACTGTAAAATAAGGAATAAAATAATGCTGAAGAAAATATACGCTCCTGCTCCATGTCGTTATTGATTTAATGTATGCATAAACACAAGTTGTACGTCTCCTTGCGGCATTAGCATGTAGATATCATCAATCTACATCGCGTGAGCCAACACAAAGAAAAGCTTACAAATAACAATGAGAAATAAGTTAAGCGTAAAATACTTTTGACTGTCTCTCTCTCTCTCTCTCTCTCTCTCTCTCCCTCCCTCCCTCCCTCCCTCCCCTCTCTCCCCTCTCTTTCTGTGTGTGTGTGTGTGTGTGTGTGTGTGTGTGTGTGTGTAGAGACGCAGTAATTGCGTAAAACCTTAGAGTAATTGGGAGCATTTTAATTAAATTTTGGTACATTTTATGGTTCTAAAGAGACTAGAGATGTCATAACACGGACTGTAAATTTTCATTTCAGACACATTTGATAAACAGTAGCTTAGGATAATCTACACATCTTCATCATTTACCGAAAATACATAATTACAGAGTAGATGATAGCGTTCGTGTAGGACTACGTTACAATTTCTTATTTAACGCCTTTATTTAGAGAATTACCTTGACATCTAAGCAACTAGTGTATTGTACAACGAAAAACAATGAAATGGCTGGTCGGATGGTACCCGCTTGCCGGACTCAACGTCGTGGAGCCTTTTTAGAAAAGAGGAAAATAAGGAAACGCTACCGCAACCCACTCATCTCGTGGTAATTGCGGACGGCGTGACGGACGCCATGAGAGACGGATGGGAACTCGCCACGCAGACCGACCATCAGTCTTCCCGGGACAGATATTTCACTCCCAGTCCGAAGCCGTCCGTCATAAGCTAATCACTCCAGTAGGCCACGTGGGAGATGGCACCGTTTCCCACCCACAGGAGCAGAACTCAGCCGCTCCTGTTCACTTTTGTTATATATTTTTCGATTCTGTCACCAGTAAGTGGTCGAGAAACTTCAAGCTTAAGTCGTGTTCCACTGTAACATACATCTGGGAGTATGCGCGCGGAACGATTTGAAGTGGAACGATCATATAAAATTAATAGTTGGTAAGGCGGGTACCAGGTTGAGATTCATTGGGAGAGTCCTTAGAAATTGTAGTCCATCAACAAAGGAGGTGGCTTACAAAACACTCGTTCGACCTATACTTGAGTATTGCTCATCAGTGTGGGATCGGTACCAGATCGGGTTGACGGAGGAGACAGAGAAGATCCAAAGAAGAGCGGCCCGTGTCGTCACAGAGTTATATGGTAAGCGTGATAGCGTTACGGAGATGTTTAGCAAAATCTGCAAAAGAGGCGCTTTGCATCGCGGTGTAGCTTGCTGTCCAGGTTTCGAGAGCATGCGTTTCTGGATGAGGTATCGAATATATTGCTTCCCCCTACTTATACCTCCCGAGGAGATTACGAATGTAAAATTAGAGAGATTCGAGCGCGCACGAAGGCTTTCCGGCAGTCGTTCTTCCCGCGAACCATACGCGACTGGAACAGAAAAGGGAGGTAATGACAGTGGCACGTAAAGTGCCCTCCGCCACACACCGTTGGGTGGCTTGCGGAGTATAAATGTAGATGTATATGCCCTGAATTCTAACAGAGAGTGGAGAGAGAATAGTTATTACATTCAGTTTTCCGTGCTACAACGTAACAAGTAGATTGAGCAGATTTTCTTTGTGGTTTAGCTATTGAGTGAAATTTTGCCAGTGACAATGTGAAATGTTATCACTAATTTCTGAAAGCATAAAGAGAGGCAGTATCCCCATGAATCCATGCTGTCTTTGAAGAATCGATCTGTTACATATTTTGAAGAAGGCTAACTCTTTTGCCACAGCAATATTGGAAACATACCACGCATTATAATTTCCTCCCAATTGATAAATTGAATACCGTAGTAACGAAGCTCCTTTTTAAAAACGTAAATATATCATCACAGCAGACCTCGATGACACCGAGATCTGCTGTATAGGTGAATGTAAACAGCGGCTTCAGTTATTGTGATCTTTACACAGCTTTGGTTACTGATAATAACTTGACACCAGTACACTACAGCACTGAAGATGATCACTATGTGATTGAAAATCGATTTTTCTGTCAATAAACAATCAAAATTACGGCCTACGCTGATCTTCCTTCTAAATTTTCAATGCCACGTACTATTCAACTGCACAGAGTGGGAACTTTGATATCGCGCAGGCTGTAGCACAATAAATGATACAACGAAAGTTGGTTTCTTATTCTTTTTTCGCCAAAAAAAGTAACTAATTAAATAAATGAATAAAATTTTTAAACTATTGTGAAGTTATTTTACACATTATTAGATATTCTGCTTATGTTCTTTTCATATAAACATGTGCTTAAAAATGTAAAACATTCCCAGTATCAACATGTTTTGTTAAAAGGATGTCATTAAATCAAAGCTCAGATACTGAAGACCACAGAACTTTCACATTAATTACAGTACTGGAGGGCTGACTTGATACTTCCCCGTAATTTCTACAAGAAATTTAAGTAGAGTCGGGTTTAAATACTGAGGCCCACGCATGTTACAGTATTTAAGAAACTGCTGATTAGTTTATCTCAGTTTTTCAGGGCCCCGGTATTTTCACGGGGAAAACATGATAGGGTTAGGTATAAGCCGACAACATTCTCGGAACAATAACGTTTCAAACATTCTATTGTTGATTGCCGTCCTGACAGCTTACTTCAGAATATTTTGAACAATCATGAAGATGATACCAGACAGAAACACAATGTTAAATTTCCATTCAGTCACCAAGTAAACTATGTATATTTCCAAGCTTGTATTGTCGAATTTCGTTCTTAAGGCATATTTCAACTAGAAAGTTGTTTAACAATATTAAATATTTTTGTCCTTTGTAAGCGCAGTTATTTTAAAACGTAAGAGGTTAAAATGAGTACAGAGCAAAAAATGCCGCCCCCCTTAAGGTACCTCCCCTAGGCCCGTGCCTAGCGGGCCTACGTGTAAATCCGCCACTGCTCTTCATTACGACTCTATAAACAAAGCAGTTATGTAATGTTATGTCACACGCACCACCAGTCGCCCTGTAAATACTTTCAGTGTTTAAATTTCGTTTCTATGTGCGTGAAACCAGGCCCACTACAGATTCCTTTTTTTCACAAAAGCGATATATCTTTTTTTTTCCTTCCTTCCCCCGTCCCGCCCCCACTACTCGTCTCTTGGCAAGACCAATTAACAATAAATGTTAGAATGAATTTCTTTATTTCTGTTTGTAATCACGAACCTGTTTGCTTCTCAGACTACCGATTTCGGGCAGCAATGACCATCTTTGGACCTCTTTTAGAAACATGTCCTAATATAATGCAGCCATAGTGGCATATTCAAAAGATGCTGAGCTGCATTTGTTTATCTTTTTCCACTGTGGCTCCATTATATCAGCACATAAAAAAAAAAAAACAGATCTGAAGCTGGTCATTGCTGATGAAACCAGTAGTCTGACGACATAACAATTTTGTGATCATAGGCGGAAATAAATTTATTCTACACTTTATGAATTACAATTTGATTCGCGACCATGTCGCAGCTTGTCAAATGTTGTAATGTTTAAGTTAATTACAAGCAACATGAAATTATGGACATGATACAGAATGAAATCCAGATCATTCATGATGCAACGCAGATTTGCACACGGTACTTAATGAGGCGGAGGCAGACGCTCACCTCCAATGCATTCACAAATCTGCGTTTTGTTGAGACTGTATAATATGGAGTGCGGCATAGTCGCAAGCCAAAATTGGAGTCCATACTACTTTTGTTATCTTTTATGTACCGTGCTATTTTTACTTGATTACAAACCTGGTTCTCCGGGTGTACGGGCCGATGGCTTTAATCTACGGACTTAGAGGTGACATTGTTCTTTAATTATTTTGAATAATTTCGTTCTATACTTAATTTCTTATTATAGCAAAACGTTTCTCTTCTTATTCTGAAAACTTTTCATAGTTGCGTCTGTAATATTCGGCTAGCACATTATTAAAGAAACGCTGATAAATTGCGTCAGAATGACAGCATCGTCTATTGCTTCTGTTCCTTCATTCATTGTCAATTTCTAGTTTACCGGAATTTTTTGGACCACTAGAATCGGGCGTGAATAGACTAGCTTTCGTAATTCAGAATAGTGAGTAACAACACTGTTTTTTTTTCTTTATTGTATTTCAATTCCCCATTGGGGCGGGCTGGCAGCAGCATATGCGCTGCTCTTCAGCGAACATAGATATAAAAAATGGGGAACATCATGGAAGGCAATAGACAAAAAAAAGAACGGGGTGACTGTAAAATGGAGATAAAAAAAACTGTTTAAAAGTAGCACACACAAAAAGCCACACACTGCGACAATTAAAAGAACACAAGGCACAGTATGACTGGAGCACAAAAGGTATCGACGGACGGTGTAGCACATAACAAACACTGACAGAGAACCTCAAGGCAGTACACAATTAAAATCACACCTCTTGACGCACAGGAGAAACAGCACCAAACACAACACTGATGTGGCACACTGACGATGATCAAAACAGAGGATCTGCCAGGCGCAAGGAGATGAGGGAGACCGGAAGAAGGGAGGGAGGGAGAGGAAGAGAGGGGGGAGATGGGCAGGGAGCGCGCTGGAGAGGGTCAGGTAGGGATGGATGTGGGAAGGAAAGAAGCAAGTAAGGGGTGCAGGGTCTCGGGGGGGGGGGGGGGGGAAGGAGGAAAATTCGCTCTGGGAGAAGGAGGGGAGAGGAAAAAGGGGGCCTGGGGAGTGGGGGGGGGGGGAACAAGGCCAGGTTATTGTTGCAAGGAAGGGTAGATGTCACGGCGAAGTTCGTCATCCGGGAGGGGGAGGCGTTGGAAATTGCCCTGATGAAGGAGATGGAGGGTGTGGAGGTGGAGAGAGGGAGGGATACAGCGATAGAGGTGCGGCAGCGGGTGGGGGATGGAGAGGAAGGAGGAAACCAGAGGGTGGGGGGGATCAAGCCTGCGGACTATGTAAAGGATGTGGAGATGTTGGAGGAACAGGAGGAGGTGGGGGAAGGGGATCAGTTCATACAGGAACCATGTGGGGGAAGGAAGGCGGATACGGAAGGCAAGGCGGAGCGCATGGCGTTCAAGGATTTGGAGGGCCTTGTAAAAGCGGAGATCCAGGCAACGCTGGCATAACATAGGATAGGACGGATGAGGGATTTGTAGGTGTGGAGGATGGTAGAAGGATGCAATCCCCATGTCCGGCCAGACAGAAGTTTCCGAAGGCGGAGGCGGGAATGGGCTTTCTGCTGGATGGTCTGGACATGAGGGGTCCAGGTGAGGTGTCGGTCGAGGGTGAGGCCAAGGTATTTCAGGGTGGGGGTGAGCTGGATGGGACGACCATAAAGGGTGAGGTAGAAATCATGGAGGCGAAAGGAGCGAGTGGTGTGGCCTATGATGATTGCCTGGGTTTTGGAGGGGTTGAGACGAAGGAACCACTGGTTACACCAAGTGGTGAACTGGTTAAAGGTGGGTTTGGAGGGTACGTTGGGACCGTTGAAGGGTAGGATAGAGAGCCAGGAAGGTGGTGTCATCAGCATACTGGAGAAGGTGGACTGGTGGGGGTGGCTTGGGCATATCAGCCGTATACAAGAGATAAAGGACAGAACCCTGGGGGACGCCAGCCATGGGATAAAAGATACTGGAGTTGGTGTTGTGGAGCGTGACATAGGAAGGACGGTGCGAGAGGAAGGAAGCGACCAGACGGATAAAATTGATAGGCAGGGTGTAGGTTTGGAGTTTAAAGAGGAGACCGGGATGCCATACACGGTCATAGGCGTTTTTGAGGTCAAGGGAAACAAAAATGGCGGAGCGACGGGAGTTGAGCTGCAGGGACAGAAGGTGAACGAGGTTGAGGAGTGGGTCTTCAGCAGAGAAGGAGGGTAAACAACACTGAAACAAAGAGACGATAACTAAGTTAGATCCGTGAAGAGTGGCTGCAGGTACGTTTATCCGTCCCGATACATCGGGACCGTCACCATTGTGGACCTTCTTGTACCGACATCCTGATAAGGCCCAATTTTGTCCCGATTTTGCAAAGCGCTGTTACGAGCTTTGCTCAAGTACTGAAATAAAGACACCTGTTAGCGCAACATGTAAATGCAGCCTCAGTCAGTTTCATGTATGTCAACAAGTTTATGTTGACAAGGTCGTCTCACAGACGGCGTTGCATATTGCGTGTCCTGTCTCGACGATTCTAGCACCTTCTAGATCTAGTGCCATCAATCGAGAAAATACCAGACTTCTCCAGTAGTACATGGATGGATCTATTTAAAAGCGCCACGTGGAAAAATTAGGACGTTCCCATTTGAATAGCGATCTGATAAGACGATTCTTTCTAAACGTAATAGAACAACGAATGCAACTTAGTTAAGTTTGAAGTGTTTACTGCTGGTATATAGGGCGTGAAGTATAAAGTATACCTGTACAGTGAAGTGTACTTCCATGACTAAAGTGTTATTGCCGACTGTTTACTTTCTTAATTGGCTCAATTGGCTCTAAGCACTATAGGACTTAACATCTGAGGTCATCAGACCCCTAAACTTAGAACTACTTAAACCTGACTAACCTAAGGACATCACACACATCCATGCCCGAGGCAGGATTCGAACCTGCGCCCGTAGCAGCAGCGCGGATCCAGACTGAAGCGCCTAGAACCGCTGGGCCACAGCGGCCTTTAGCTTCTTATAAACTTATTATAGCTTACGAAAATGTCTAAGGATGGAAAGAGAAAGTGCCAGTTTTGTAAGAAGAATCATATAAATAGATTCACATTAGCCGGCCTCTGTGGCCGAGCGCTTCTAGGCGCTTGAGTCCGGAGCCGCGCTGCTGCTGCGGTCGCAGGTTCTAATCCTGCCTCGGTCATGGATGTGTGTGATCTCCTCAGGTTAGTTAGGTTTAAGTAATTCTAGGGGACTGATGACAGATGTTAAGTCCCATAGTGCTTAGAGCCATTTGATTCTCATTAATGCCGACAACAAAGCCTATTTCTACATTCATAATTAAAGAAGATACTCAGAAAGAATTGCTCGTTGCTACTGTAGACCTAACAACTACTTATAAGGTTGTCAAGCATCATCAATCCATCACTTTTTTTAAATATACCATAAAACTGAATGCCATGATATATCCTGACTTCAAAAGCGCAACAAAGCAATCTACAGCCAGAACCAAAACTACAGCTACTGTTAAAAATATTCCTGCCCCACACACTATGTCCGAATGCATAAAGTAATTGCAAGAAGTTTCACTTTACTGCGTAGGCACTGCTGCATCGAACCACAAAGCTGAAAAGATGTTTCCTTTAGTTCTTAAATACTTTACTGAAACTCATGGAATCCAACAGAAGCTGTTGTTTAACTCGCTGAACAAAGAAACATCGGAAACAACTGAAAAGTTTTGTCACGACGCTTTGAGACGACTGCAAATTCCATTAGATGAATTTATCGCTTTTTATGGAGACAATATCACTACCAACTTCGGAGGGCGTCATCGACGCGGACAGCGGAATGTGTTTCATCAAATTAAAAAAGAACTAGGAAAAATGTAGAAGGAAGTGGATCTGCTGCCTATATCGTCCACAATAATATATCAAGCAGTGATGAAGTCTTAACTGTTGACATTGAAATAGTCATCATGAAAATATTTAATTATTTTCCAATATACACGGTAAGGACATAGAAGCTTGAAGGTTTCTGCTTGCACCTGATGTCGATCAACATACTCTCCTATCTCACTCAAAAAAAGGATGGCTCTCGTTAATGCCCGCAGCTGAGAGACTTCTTAAGCTTTGGAGTCCATTAAAAATTTTTTGACGCCAAGGACAGGCCCCCAAAAATAAATTCAGGTTTTTTCAGTAGTCTGATCAGTAAAATTTACCTCATGTTTCTGCAGTGAAATTGGCTCCGTTTGATATATATATTCACTAAACGTATATATATATATATATATATATATATATATATATATATATATATATATATATATATATATATCATGGCATTCAGTTTTATGCTATACTTAAAAGAAGTGATGGATTGATGATGATTGACAACCTTATAAGTAGTTGTTATGTCTACAGTAGATATATATATACACTCCTGGAAATTGAAATAAGAACACCGTGAATTCATTGTCCCAGGAAGGGGAAACTTTATTGACACATTCCTGGGGTCAGATACATCACATGATCACACTGACAGAACCACAGGCACATAGACACAGGCAACAGAGCATGCACAATGTCGGCACTAGTACAGTGTATATCCACCTTTCGCAGCAATGCAGGCTGCTATTCTCCCATGGAGACGATCGTAGAGATGCTGGATGTAGTCCTGTGGAACGGCTTGCCATGCCATTTCCACCTGGCGCCTCAGTTGGACCAGCGTTCGTGCTGGACGTGCAGACCGCGTGAGACGACGCTTCATCCAGTCCCAAACATGCTCAATGGGGGACAGATCCGGAGATCTTGCTGGCCAGGGTAGTTGACTTACACCTTCTAGAGCACGTTGGGTGGCACGGGATACAAGTGGACGTGCATTGTCCTGTTGGAACAGCAAGTTCCCTTGCCGGTCTAGGAATGGTAGAACGATGGGTTCGATGACGGTTTGGATGTACCGTGCACTATTCAGTGTCCCCTCGACGATCACCAGTGGTGTACGGCCAGTGTAGGAGATCGCTCCCCACACCATGATGCCGGGTGTTGGCCCTGTGTGCCTCGGTCGTATGCAGTCCTGATTGTGGCGCTCACCTGCACGGCGCCAAACACGCATACGACCATCATTGGCACCAAGGCAGAAGCGACTCTCATCGCTGAAGACGACACGTCTCCATTCTTCCCTCCATTCACGCCTGTCGCGACACCACTGGAGGCGGGCTGCACGATGTTGGGGCGTGAGCGGAAGACGGCCTAACGGTGTGCGGGACCGTAGCCCAGCTTCATGGAGACGGTTGCGAATGGTCCTCGCCGATACCCCAGGAGCAACAGTGTCCCTAATTTGCTGGGAAGTGGCGGTGCGGTCCCCTACGGCACTGCGTAGGATCCTACGGTCTTGGCGTGCATCCGTGCGTCGCTGCGGTCCGGTCCCAGGTCGACGGGCACGTGCACCTTCCGCCGACCACTGGCGACAACATCGATGTACTGTGGAGACCTCACGCCCCACGTGTTGAGCAATTCAGCGGTACGTCCACCCGGCCTCCCGCATGCCCACTATACGCCCTCGCTCAAAGTCCGTCAACTGCACATACGGTTCACGTCCACGCTGTCGCGTCATGCTACCAGTGTTAAAGACTGCGATGGAGCTCCGTATGCCACGGCAAACTGGCTGACACTGACGGCGGCGGTGCACAAATGCTGCGCAGCTAGCGCCATTCGACGGCCAACACCGCGGTTCCTGGTGTGTCCGCTGTGCCGTGCGTGTGATCATTGCTTGTACAGCCCTCTCGCAGTGTCCGGAGCAAGTATGGTGGGTCTGACACACCGGTGTCAGTGTGTTCTTTTTTCCATTTCCAGGAGTATATATATATATATATATATATATATATATATATATATATATATATATATATATATATATATAACGTGGAGAAGAGTAAATTCACGATAACTGAAATAAGAAATGTATTAATCGAGATTCAAACATGTCTGAATGAAAGGAAGACTGTCGATTTCATTGGCATACAAACCAAATTGAACAAATTACAGAATGAGAACCCCAAGCAAGAAATAATTAATTTGATTTTGAAATATGAGGAAGATACAATGGCTTCTATTAACAAATAACAAGTATTTGATTGGATGACGCTGTCTGAAATCCCGGATTGGGTGATGGTTGAAAACACTATTATGTACTTGACTAAAAATGGTGTGAAGATTTCAGGCGACAATTGTTTTCAGAACTCTTAGAACACTTAGAAACCAAACGTGATTCGAAGAATGGAAGTCCAAACAGTACGTGGAAGAAAAGTGGATTTACTTTCTTAAGGAAACCGAAAATCCGGAACGCAAACGCCAACTATTAAAATGATACGTGTATTTGTTTTGTATTCCCACACACAACGCCACTATGGGAAGAGTATTTTCGCTTATGTCGGCCTCGTGGACTGAGTACAAGCTGACTTGCATGGAGTTTTAAAAATACGTAAAAGGGAGAAAAGACTTGCTGAAAAAGGTGAAATCTTCCGAAAAATATGGTGAACCAACAACTTCTGCCGCAACAAGTTCCACGTAATCGTGTCCTAAATAGAAAGTAATTATGTTAAAGAAATTGTTTACTTCATTTCTACACCCCCGTTTCAGAGTGTCCCAGTTAGACATGGCAACCCCAGTTGCAAAACTAAAATTATAAAGACTAGTTATGGTTCAAATGGCTCTGAGCACTATGGGACTTAACTTCGAAGGTCAGCAGTCCCCTAGAACTTAGAACTACTTAAACCTAACTAATCTAAGGACATCACTCACATCCATGCCCGAGGCAGGATTAGAACCTGCGACCGTAGCGGTCGCGCGGTGCCAGACTGTAGCGCCTAGAACCACTTTTTTTCAGAAAGATAATAATTTATCATACTCTCATAAAGTTTGGTTTACAATGACAATAAAAAATCTCGGCCACAACGGCCGGCAAAGACTAGTTACGAAAAGTTGATAGTGATGGGCGTGTGCGTAAGTGCAGAATAAGCGGTATCTCTTTTACTGTTAAATGTGACGGCGTGAGGGCCATGAATAAACATTTACAATCAGAAGGACAGAGAGCGAATATTATTAGACAAAAGAAAAATCAGTCTCTTCTTAAATTTTTGCCAAAACAACTTTCTGCAGAGAACTACAAAATCACTGCAACGAATTTAACTTTGCTTTATCGTTGTGAGAAACACCACCTTCTTACAATTCTCAAGATATCTGCATGCTTTCAGAGACTCCTCTGTAAAAAGTAAGACACAGCCGAATTAAAAGTGAGGCGTTAGTGAAACATGTGCTTATGCTTTACGCTAAAGAGAATCTACCAAGCATATCAAAGCAAAACGTTCCGTTTTCATTAGATTCAGATGCTTCAAATAAGGGCAACAAAAAACGTTACCTGAGAGTTGTAACATACAAGATCGATCAAAAAGTATCGGTCTGAGGGCGTTGCTGCAGAGTACATACAACGTAGCGCGACTTTAGTACGGGTATATAAGTACCGATGTGTAGGCAAGGGATTCATGTGGAATTCGTGCCCTTCCGACGCGTGTGCGGAAAATGCGGAAATGTGAACTATGGCGACGTTAGTATCAAATGCATCCAAACAGGACCAGGGTTTTAGCGATTTTGACCTAGATAAACTCACGCTGTAGGGTTCTACATCTACATCTACATACATATTCCGCAATCCACCATACGATGCGTGGCGGAGGTAACCTCGTACCACAACTAGCATCTTCTCTCCCTGTTCCACTCCCAAACAGAACGCGGGAAAAATGACTGCCTATATGCCTCTGTACGAGCCCTAATCTCTCTTATCTTATCTTTGTGGTCTTTCCGCAAAATATAAGTTGGCGGCAGTAAAATTGTACTGCAGTCAGCCTCAAATGCTGGTTCTCTAAATTTCCTCAGTAGCAATTTACGAAAAGAACGCCTCCTTTCCTCCAGAGACTCCCACCCGAGTTCCTGAAGCATTTCCGTAACACTCGCGTGATGATCAAACCTACCAGTAACAAATCTAGCAGCCCGCCTCTGAATTGCTTCTATGTCCTCCCTCAATCCGACGTGACAGGGATCCCAAACGCTCGAGCAGTACTCAAGAATAGGTCGTATTAGTGTTTTATACGCCCCGTCAGTGTAGAAGTCCGCACAGAAAGAGTTAAATGATAAATTCGTGCAATATGCTCGTTAATTTCTATATAAAAGCCGATTTCAGAATTTTCCTTTGTGTGAGACAGTGTGTACAAGATTCGTGTGCCAATCTTACAGTCTAGATTCACATGTTTTACTGTTCGCATCGTTCCTGCATAATCTTTTATTGCTTTTATTAATACCCATTTCAATTCTAACATATTGTGAAATTTCGAACGTTCATGAGTGCCCCGATAAACTCATATTGTTATCGTCAATTATAGGCTTAAACTTAATTGACCTCTTTTAAAATTTTTGAGAACAGTAGGCCTATTCTCGTTCAAAACAATCGTTATCTAATTTCATTGTACAATTACTTGGGAAATGGGTTATTTTTGAGTATTTTCGGACTCTTACGCAACTATATTTTCGTAAGTTACCGGTACAAGTGTTTTTGATACGTAACTTATTCCGTAGAAAATCAACGTTCGTAGTTCACAGTTCTGCGAAAAAATACATCACCTCTGAATTTCATTGTATATCGACGTAGATAAATGAGCATTTTTGAGAATATTCGGAAGCTCCCATTGTCCTTTGCATAATCTACAAGCAATCTGTAATAAATTAGAGTTTGTGATTTAGTTACTGAAGCAGATATTCCAGCTAACATACCGTGTTACATCTAGTTTTCCCTTAAGGATGAGTAGCCCCACATATTACCGACATTTATCGTAAATTAACTCTATTTTCGAGTTTGCTAACAACTATAATTAACCTCAAAACATTTTAGGAAACTAGTAACTTTTATCACAGGTTTTGTGTTGCCGTAACGGAAATCTCGTTTTGTATATTTCCCTCATTTCTATTAAGGAATTAGGAACATTTTAGCTCAATAGATTAAAAAATAATCAGCAGGCTTCATTTAAAGTTATTTGTTCACTGTCCTGTAATAAATTTAACCAGCCAATATGCAGACAAACTGTGAATACTGTTTTCGAACATGGGATGAGCTGGTTGATGTTCGTAAACAGCTGGAAATTGCCTGCCTGTTGTCAAACAATTGGCAGTTACTGCGAGTCGGCATGTTGGAACAGCTCCCAAGAGCCGTTTACCTGCGAAACCTGTTGCAGAGATACCTGAAATACTATCTTCTCCTGTGGATCCTGTCTCCTCTGCAGAAAGTACAGGATCTGTTATTACCCACCCAATTGACTGCAGTGGAGTGTCAATGGTAGACCTAGGCGTTCTGTAAATGGTGGATGGGGACCAGGGAGGACTCAGTGTATTGTACCGATCCCCCTAACCATCAATTGAAACTAAGCCAGTGGGAATATCTTCACTTGTTTTGGGGAAACATATTTAGTCAGATGTCAAGAGGAGGCAGGCACACGCAAAAGGGTAGGGGTCAGTTTATTGTCGGCAGTTCATACGGAGAATGATGGTACCCCTTAGGGAAATGGCAGCAAGGCACCGGAAAGGACACCAGGTTAGTTAGTTAGTTAAATGTTCCATGGATCATTTTACATTCATATTGCAAATTAATTTGTACATCTATTTGTACCCTAAACATCAGCATGTAATTATGTTTTCCCGCAATTAAAACATGATATACAGACTGTGTTAGCAATTCCTACCCACCACCTTTTACACATTACAAACGTAGAAATTCTTCTACGGAATAGAATGAGTTGTCAAGGAGAAACTTTTTCAAATTTTACCTTGCTGTCTGTTGGACATTTTACATCACTGGATAAGTGGTCAAAAATTTTTGTTGCAGCGTTTTCTTCCCCTTTCTGTGCTAGAGACAACCTTAATGTTGAGTAATGAATGTAATTTTTTCTTCTAGTATTGTAATTATGTACCTCATTGTTCCTTTTGAACTGTAGTGGATTATTCACAACAAACTTCACGAGGATATAAATATACTGTGAAGCAGTAGTCAGAATGCCCAACACCTTGAATAGATGTTTACAAGATGATGGCGGGTGAGCACCACATATTATTCTTACAGAACATTTTTGGGCAATGAAGACCTTCTTTCTTAAAGATGAGTTACCCCAGGACATTATTCGATATGATATAACTGAATTAAAATAAGCAAAATATGTCAGCTTTGTGATTCCTCTCGCTCCAAAAGTTGCTATGATTCTAGGTACAAATGTTGATGAACTAAGTTGTTTTAGGAGTTCCAAAATGTGTTTTTTCCAATTTAAATTCTCATCAAAATGGATACCTAAGAATTTTGAAGTTCGCACCCTATGTATTAGTTCATCACCATATATTACACTTATCACTGGTGCAGTACCCCTAGAGGTGTAGAACTGAATATGACGCCCTTTTGTGAAATTCAGGGTGATACTATTCGCAGAAAACCAGTCAATGATACTTTTGAGAACTTTGTTCACCATTTCTTCCATTTCTGTGCGTGTACTAGGAGTGACTACAATACTAGTGCCATCTGCAAAAAAAACTATTTCTGCTTGTTGTACATTAGACGGTAAATCATTTATTTATTTGAGAAACAGTAGTGGACCTAAGATTGAGTCTTGGGGAACCCCATACGTGATTTCCTCCAGTCAAAAGTATGTTTCTGCATTCTGTTAGTTGAATCACTATTAAGTGCAACTTTCTGCATTCTTTTGGTTAGATATGACATGATCCATTGGTTGTCTATACCATCAATCCCATTAAGCTTCAATTTATCTAGAAGTATACTATGATTCACACAATCAAATGCCTTGGATAGGTCACAGAAAATACCTACCAGTGCTACTTCGTTATTTAATGCTTGTAATATCTGGTGTGTGAAGGCAGTAGGCTGTAGAGCAACCCTTCTGAAACACAAGCTGTGATTTGCTGTGGATATAATTGTTGCCAAGGTGAGATACTATTCTAGAATACATCACTTTCTCAAAATGTTTGGAAAACAATGTCAGCAGTGAAATAGGTCGGTAGTTACTGATGTCTCTCTTATCACCTCTCTTAAAAGGGGTTTAACAACGGCATATTTTAGTCTCTTTGGAAAAATGCCTTGAGTTAGTGATGCATTACATATTTTGGACAATACCAGTGCACTCAGTATGTGTGCCTGGGGGCTTCATTCAGCAAAGTTGAAAAGGCTATTCCAGCAGCCATTGAGGGAACAGGATGAAACCAACTGCAGATTGTGGTGGATGTTGGAACAAATGATGACTGTCGCCTGGGCTCTGTGATCATACTTGGGCCATTCCAGCGAATGACAGAGAAGGTTGAGAAGACCGGTTTTTGCATGGAGTTTCAATGCAGCTCACAGTTTGCAGCATTTTACCGAGAACTGTTAGTGGTCCTTTGGTTCTGAGTCGAATGAAAAGACTGAACCAGAGATTTCGTGGGTTTTGTGAAAAACGAGGCTGCGACTTCCTGGACTTGCGCCATAGGGTTGTGAACTGTAGGGTCCCTCCTAAATGAGTCAGGTGTGTACTGCACATCAGAGGCTGCTATTCAGGTACCTGACTGTGTGGGATGCATGCAAGGGTCTTTTAAATTAGGCGATTCTATATCCAATCCAGATAACGACAGCTGTCGGAAACCCAGAAGTATCAGTGTAAGGTCGAAAGAAATGCCTCCCATAGGTGAGATCAATATGCCACAGTTTGAAGAGCACGTGAAAAGGGTGAAGCTCACATAGAGGTGCACCTCACATAGATACAGGAAGCTGGTGAGAATTTTGGTGAAAATTTTTATGTGCATCGAAAGGACAGAAAACGGCGAGTGGAGGTGGTGCATTTGCCACAGTAGGCAAAAAAAACTCAAATCCTCTGATATAGAAACTGAACCTACATGTGAGAATGTTTGGGTAAGACTCAATATCAGGGGTGGGCATAAAGTGATAATTTGATTCTTCAATCGCTCACCAAATTCATCTCCTGACGTAACCGAAAACTTTGGAGAAAACCTCAGTTCACTTGTATGGAAGTTCGCCAATCATCCTGTAATGATGGGTGGAGACTTTAATCATTCAACAATTAATAGGGAAAATTACAGTTTTTTAGTGGTGAATGTGATAATAATCCTTTGAAATACTACTAAATGCCTTCTCTGAAAACTGCCTGGACAGATAGTTATGAACCCTATTCATGATAGAAATACATCGGATGTAATGGCAACAAATATACCTGACCTCTTTGAGGATGTCCACTACGTAACTGGCATCAGTGACTGTGATGTGGTTGTGGCAACAATGATTACCAAAGTACAAAGGACAACTGGAACAAGCAGAAAGATATATATGTTCAGTAAACTGGATAAAAAATTTGTAGTGTCATATCTCAGTGAAGAACTTGATTATTTCAGCACAGGGCAGGACCGTGGAGAAGAACTATGGCTTAAGTTTAAAAGAATAGTTGACCATGCACTGGATGAATGTGTACCCAGTAGATCATCTCATAATGGGGAGAATCTACATGGTATACAGTCACTGTAAAGAAAGTTTAAAGAAATAGAGTTTAGTGCATAATAAGTGTAAAACACGGAGTAGGGCTGGAGATAGAGATTGAATGAAACGCGTTTGGCTGTCAAGAGAGCAATGCGTGATGCCTTCAATGACTAACGTAGCAGAATATTGTCAAATGATATTTCACAAAACACCAAGAAATTCTGGTAGTGTGTAAAGGCTATTAGTGGCACCAGAGTTAGTGTCCAGTCCGTAGCGAATGAGACAGGAGATGAAATTGATGGTAGGAAAGCAAAAGCTGAAATTCTTAATTTCGTTTTCAAATATTCCTTTGCAAAGGAAATGTAGGAGAAATGGCTCAATTTAATCCTCATACGACTGAAAAGATGACTGAAATCATATTAGCGTCAATGATGTTGAGAAATAGCCGAAATCGTTAAAATGGAACAAAGCTCCAGGATCTGATGGAACCCTTGTCAGTGTGTATACTGAATTTGCGGCTGCGTCAGCCCCTCTTCTAACTATAATCTATAGTAGACACCTCGAACCAAAATCTGTGCCCAGTTCTTGGGAAAAAAAACACAGTCACACATGTCTACAAGAAGTGTTGTAAAAGTGATCGATAAAACTACCGTCCAACTCCTTGACATCGATTTGTTGTAGATCTTAGAACACATTCTGAACTCAAACATAATGACGTTTCTTGAACAGAATGACCTCCAAAATGCCAACCAGTATGGATACCGAAACTTCGATCATGTGAAACCCAGCTCACACTTTTCGCACATGACATACTGGAAGTTTTGGATCAAGGCAGTCGCTTAATGGCAATATTCCTTGGTTTCCGAAAAGCATTTGACTCAGTATCACACCTACGCTTATTGTCAAAAGTACGATCATAAGGGATATCAAATGAAATCTGCGACTGCATTGGGGACTTTTTGACAGGGAGGACGCAGAATCTTGTCTTGGATAGAGACTCATCGTCCGATTTAGCAACAACTCCAGATGTTCCCCAGGGAAGTTATTGGGACCCTTGCTGTTCATGTTGTATATACTGCCGAAGTGATAGTAACCTCAGACTTTTTGCAGATGATGCAGTTATCTGCAAAGAAGTACTATCTGAAAGAAGCTGTACAAATATTCGGTCAGATCTTTATAAGATTTCAAAGTGTGAAGAGATTGGCAACTTTCTTTCAGTGTTCAAAAATGTAAAATTGTGAACTTCACAAAACGAAAAAACATAGTATCCCATGACAATAATATCACAGAGTCACTGTTTGAATCGGCCTATTCATGCAAATACCAGCATGTATCACTTCGTATAGATATGAAATGGAACAATCACAAAGGCTCAGTCGTGGGTGAAGCAGATGGTAGATTTCGGTTACTTGTAGTATACCGGATAAGTGCAATCAGTCTCCAAAGGAGATTGCTTACAAATCACTCGTGTGACCGGTTTTGAATATTTCTCAACTGTGAGGAACCCATACCACATTGAAGATAGACGTAAACAGTCCTGAGAAAATCTGTTATAGAGTTTCAAGAACTAGCTTTAAATGATGAATCTAGGAATATACTACAACCCCTACGTATTGCTCACATAGGGATCGTGCGGATAAGATTATAAAAAACAGCGAGCACAGAGGCATTCAAACATTCATTCTTGTCGCGCTCCATACGTGAATGGAACGGGAAGAAACCCCAATAACTGGTACAATGGGACGTACACTCTGCTATTCACCTAACTTTGATTTGCCGGATGTAGATGTAGACAAGTGCTGTTTTCTTTTCTTGTCTGCCGAAGGACAAACACCGGTAGGCATCCATAGGAGAATGAGGACTGTATATGGCGCAGGATGACTATCGAAAACCACTGTTTAACGGTACGCCAAGGATTGCTGCTGCTTCATGACAACGCACGTACCCTTATAGCAAATGTGGTAACCCAGAAGCTACGCCAACTCAAGTGGCACAATCGATCACCCTTCCCATGCCATATCACGCCTTTGGTCCCTTAAAGAAGGCCTTGAAGGGCCGACGAATCCTGCCGAACGAGGATGTGCAGTAGACTGTTACGGATTTCTTCTCGCAGAAAATACACTACTGGCCATTAAAATTGCTACACCAAGAAGAAATGCAGATGATACACGGGTATTCATTGGACAAATATATTATACTAGAACTGACATGTGATTACATTTTCACGCAATTTGGGTGCAGAGATACTGAGAAATCAGTACCCAGAACAACCACCTCTGGCCGTAATAACGGCCTTGATACGCCTGGGCATTGAGTCAAACAGAGCTTGGATGGCGTGTACAGGTACAGCTGCCCATGCAGCTTCAACACGATACCACAGTTCATCAAGAGTAGTAACTGGCGTATTGTGACGAGCCAGTTGCTCGGCCACCATTGACCAGACGTTTTCAATCGGTGAGAGATCTGGAGAATGTGCTGGCCAGGGCAGCAGTCGAACATTTTCTGTATCCAGGAAGGCCCGTACAGGACCTACAACATGCGGTCGTGCATTATTCCTGCTCAAATGTAATGTTTCGCAGGCATCGAATGAAGGGTAGAGCCACGGGTCGTAACACATCTCAAATGTAATGTCCACTGTTCAAACCGCCGTCAATGCGAACAAGAGGTCACCGAGACGTGCAACCAATGACACCCCATACCATCACGCCGGGTGAAACGCCAGTATGGCGATGACGAATACACGCTTCCAATGTGCGTTCACGCGATGTCGCCAAACACGGATGCGACCATCATGATGCTGTAAACAGAACCGAAAAATGGCGTTTTGCCATTCGTGAACCCAGGTTCGTCGTTTACACAATCGCAGGGGCTCCTGTCTGTGATCCAGCGTCGAGGGTAACCGCGGCCATGGTCTCCGAGCTGATTATCCATGCTGCTGCAAACGTCGTCGAACTGTTCGTGCAGATGGTTGTTGTCTTGCAAACGTCCCCATCTGTTGACTCAGGGATCGAGACGTGGCTGCACGATCCGTTACAGCCATGCGGATAAGATGCTTGTCATCTCGACTGCTAGTGATACGAGGCCGTTGGGATCCAGCAAGGCGTTCCGTATTACCCTCCTGAACCCACCGATTCCATATTCTGCTAACAGTCATTGGATCTCGACCAACGCGAGCAGCAATCTCGCGATACGAAAAACCGCAATCGCGACAGAGTAGAATCCGACCTTTATCAAAGTCGGAAACGTGATGGTACGCACTTCTCCTTCTTGCACGAGGCATCACAATAACGTTTCACCAGTCAACGCCTGTCAACCGCTGTTTGTGTATGAGAAATCGGTTGGAAACTTTCCTCATGTCAGCACGTTGTAGGTGTCGCCACCGGCACCAACCTTGTGTGAATGCTCTGAAAAGCTAATCATTTGCATATCAGAGCATCTTCTTCCTGTCGATTAAATTTCGCGTCTGTAGCACGTCATCTTCGTGGTGCAGCAATTTTAATGGCCAGTAGTGTACATTGTTTTCCCAAACGAGTATCTTCAACCTGCTACGTCGTTGGGACGAATGCCACGGAACTAATGGCGATGTTGTCTGATTGGCGTACAGATTGTCGACTGTACGGCCTTCGAACGGAATCTTTGAGGTCGTCCCTTGTACTTCTTCAGTGATGAGAGACAATGTAATGAAGATCTTGATTTCTATGAAGATGTAAATGAATCTGCAGAAGTCATTTCAAATAAAAACTACAAACTATTTTACTGGAAAATAGTTTAACATTATTCTTATTCAGCCGACAATGCTTCAGTTAATTTTGGGCAGTCATTATTCAGTCTTAATTAGATTAAGAGAAGAAAACACAAACTTAATCAAAGCTAATTGTCGTTGCCACATATTAGGTTGGTGCATAAGTACGTAGCGTTTCTCCATAAGTTAGATAAACACAATTGATACACATAACAGAGACTTTAGTCATGAATAATATATTTTCCATTATTTGACGGAGAAATACATTTATGGTACAGGCAGTGACAATTCAGATTTTGCACAATTTTGAAATATAGAAAAGTCCTGATCGCACAATTTTTTATTAAGCGTTACTCGTTTCAAAATTTCGTCGTCAGACTCAACCTGCGAATAAAGCGTACAAAAAATTAACGATTACAAATATGTACATCATAACATAACTACGCATCTTAGTAATCGATGAACAAAAATTTCAAGTAACATTGACTTAACATTGAAATCAAAGTTTACTAAAAACCCCACGAAAGTGAGCCCATGGACTGAATATAATACATATCTCATCTCATATTGGCATATTTGACGGTACCGTTGTCTATTCGAGGAGAACCAGTGCCAAATTGACTGCAGTGATTAAGCTGTCTGATATAACAACTAAACTAAGGCAGGTGGGTGGCGTGGGTGGCGCTAGCATTAATCATTGAAATGGACTCAATGAGAAACTTTACAAATAGCTGTACACTGCTATGAACTACATGTCAGAACTGTGGTGTCACCGCCAGACACCACTCTTGCTAGGTGGTAGCCTTTAAATCGGCCGCGGTCCGGTAGTACACGTCGGACCCGCGTGTCGCCACTATCAGTGATTGCAGACCGAGCGCCGCCACACGGCAGGTCTAGAGAGACGTCCTAGCACTCGCCCCAGTTGTACAGCCGACTTTGCTAGCGATGGTTCACTGACAAATTACGCACTCATTGGCCGAGACGATAGTTAGCATAGCCTAGCATAGCATTTGCTACGACCTAGCAAGGCGCCATTATCATTTGCTATTGATCTTGTAATTCATGTATCATCAAGAGCGATGTTCACCAATTATGGATTAAAGTTAAGTATTCCAGAAGCTACTTTATTTGCTAGTATTGATTACTTGACCTGTTCCAGACCTCACGCCAGCCTGCGTGAGCTTAAACGCGTGCCTTTCGGCTTCCTCCAAACCCCGTGGATTGGCTCCTGCCAATCCACATCAAGAACATCGTGGACAACTTGATAAAGTTACATTTATGCTACTTTTATCTAGGAGAAACATTTATACTGACAGTATGAAATGTGCTTAGTTTGGTAGCATCGTGAATAACATTGCAGAAACAGTCGTTAGTCAATAATCAAAACAGAAGACATATTTGCAATCATTAACTGGGGTGGTAGAGTAAGAACATAAAACCGATATAGATCACAAATAAAATATAAATTGTGAAAGAATAAGTTAACAACCATCACCAAATAAAATGTTGCGTAAGTATCACCAAATGGAGTCATATTACAATAGTCGAACATATAATGGATGACACGCAATAGAACCATTTAGGTAAGCCTAATTGAGTGGTAACAACCTGAAATAAAGTATAAGCTAATATGACAATTTTCTTCTCTCTCTCTCTCTCTCTCTCTCTCTCTCTCTCTCTCTCTCTTTCTATATTAAAATGCGTGAAGGTGTAATACAAAAATGTATAAGAGCCTAACTTGAAGTAGGTGCGTGAGGACACCCCCCCTAAAACATCTTAAAGCCTATCGTGGTTGAAGATAGCATCAGGCGCATTAGTTGACAAAAATTGATGCCTAGGCAATCATAATGCTGAAAAAGTGCTCATACTATTTCGGAATTATTGGATTTCGTTTGTACAAAGCGTTATACAGAATGTAATGCGAACGTATATTACACTGTGGAAATGCAAAACTGTATCTAACAAAAGTGAGCTGTTTGAAATGGTAGCGATCCCAAATGATCACCTCGCGTACGCTCTTTTTAACTGTTATTTCAACCCCCCGCCCCATATGAGCACGGAGTGCGCTGTCAGCTGATAGAATTTGCCACTCTTCAGCCACATGAGAGTAAAAATTTTCAAAAAAACTAATTTTAAAGCTACACACGGTGGTTGACAAAAATGTTGTGTACAGTAAAGTCGGCTTGGGTGGCCGAGCGGTTCTAGGCGCTACAGCCTGGAACCGCGCGACCGCTACGGTCACAGGTTCGAATCCTGCCTCGGGCATGGATGTGTGTGATGTCCTCAGGTTAGTTAAAGTAGTTCTAAGTTCTAGGGGACTGATGACCTCAGCAGTTAAGTCCCATAGTGCTCAGAGCCATTTGAACCATTTTTTTGTACAGTGAAAAGACAGATCGTCGATTGCATCAGTTAAAATACAAAATGTTGATTTGGTGATTAGTTAAGATATAGATTTATCTGCGTCTATATTTTAATTAATCACCAAAGCAGCCGTTTAAATCTAACTTATGCAACTGACAATCTGTATTTTTACTATACACGTTTATTTTCGTGAACTGCCATGTCCACCTTTTATATACATTATATATATATATATATATATATATATATATATATATATATATATATATATATATTACTCTCATGTGGCTGAAGAGCGACAAATTGTATCCGCTGACAGCTCACCATCCGATCATACAAGGGATGGTGGTGTTGGGGAGAAGGGGTGGGGGGCGGAGGGATGAACCATACGTATTTTGGTTTTCACCATATTGAAAGTTTTTGACATCATTTCAAGCAGCTTACTTTTGTTGGATGTAGTCCTCTATTTCAATAGGAGTGACCGCTACGGTCACAGGTTCGAATCCTGCCTCGGGCATGGATGTGTGTGATGTCCTCAGGTTAGTTAAAGTAGTTCTAAGTTCTAGGGGACTGATGACCTCAGCAGTTAAGTCCCATAGTGCTCAGAGCCATTTGAACCATTTTTTTGTACAGTGAAAAGACAGATCGTCGATTGCATCAGTTAAAATACAAAATGTTGATTTGGTATTAGTTAAGATATAGATTTATCTGCGTCTATATTTTAATTAATCACCAAAGCAACCGTTTAAATCTAACTTATGCAACTGACAATCTGTATTTTTACTATACACGTTTATTTTCGTGAACTGCCATGTCCACCTTTTATATATATATATATATATATATATATATATATATATATATATATATATATATATATATATATATTACTCTCATGTGGCTGAAGAGCGACAAATTGTATCCGCTGACAGCTCACCATCCGATCATACAAGGGATGGTGGGGGTGGGGAGAGGGGGTGGGGGGCGGAGGGATGAACCATACGTATTTTAGTTTTCACCATAATGAAAGTTTTTGACATCATTTCAAGCAGCTTACTTTTGTTGGATGTAGTCCTCTATTTCAATAGGAGTCCATTTCCGGCAATGATGATCCAAACTCTACATCCTCAACCGCAAATGCTAAGATGCTTTTTGGCTGTCCTCACGCATCTACTTCAAGCTATGCTCTTATACATTCTGGTATTATAGTTTTACGCTTTTTAATACAAAAAGAAGAGACAGAGAGAGGGCGGGAGAGAGAGACAAGAAAATTGAAATACCAACTTCTATTTTTTTCGAATGATCATTCATCTAGGCTTACCAAAATGTATGTCACCCATCATATGTTCGACTGTTGTAATACGAATATAGTTGACCACACTCTTGTAACACTTCATTTTGTGATGGTTGTACACTGATGATACCTTGGATGTTAGTACGATCGATACGATCGAATACTACATCACTAAGTTTTTAAAAGAATACAAAAAAATATTTTTATTGGAATAAAGCTTTCTTTTTATTTCAAGCATTTGCCACTCATCTAGGCTTACCTGAATGGTTCCATTGCTTGTCAGCCATTATATGTTCGACTTTTATAATATGACTTCATTTGGTGATACTTATGCAACATTTTATTTAGTGATGGTTGTAAACGTGCTTTTTCACAATTAATATTTTATTTGTGATATATCAGTATTATGTTCGTACTGTACCACCCCAGTTAATGATTGCAAATATGTCTTCTCTTTTGCTATGACTAACGACTGTCTCTGCAATGTTGTTCACGATGCTACCTAACGACGCACATTTCATGCTGTCGGTATATATGTTTCTCCTTCATAAAAATGGCATAAATGTATCTTTTTCAAGTTGTTCACAATGTTCTGATACGTAGTTCATAGCGCTGTATAGTTGTTTGTAAAGTTTCTCATTGACTTCACTTCTATGCTAGCATTAATGCTAGCGCCACCCACCGGCATTCTTTACTTGTTATGTTACATAGCTTAATCGTCACAGTCAGCTTGGCAATGGTTCTCGAATAGACAACAGTACTTTCAAAAATGCCTATATGAGTTCTATATTGTATTCAGTCTGTGTGCTCACCTTCGTGAGATTTTTACTAAAGTTTGATGTAAATCTAAGTATGATATTAATTGAAATTTCTGTTTTTGGATTAGTAAGGTGCATACTTATGTTATTATCTACATATTTGTGACGGTTAATTTCCTTGTACACTTTTTGCACAGCTTCAGCCTGACGATGAAATACTGAAACATGTAATACTTTATTAAAAATTGTAGTATAAAGACCTTTCTATATTTAACAGTTGTACCAATAAAAAGTCTGCCAACGCTGGGGTACCTTTTCGATACCGCGACTTTAGAAATCACGTGGGTTTTTTGGCGAAGAACTCGTCGATCCGTGTTCGGAGCGCATTTTCATCCGGAAAGACAGTTCCTTGAAGGCTGTTCGACAGAGAGCGGAAAAGGGGAAAATCTGAGGACGCAAGATCGGGTGAATAAGGTTGATACGGAATGACTTCCTAACCCAACTTTATAATGATTTTTTGTCAATCTAGTAGAATGCGAGCTGTTGTTATCGTGGAGTAGCATCGCTTCACGCAGTCTTCCTGGTTGTTCTTGGATTGCGTCTGCATGATTTCACATTTGTTGACTATAAATGATGGTTACACCTCGCAGAAGAATTCGTTGTAAATTACACCGCCACTGTTCCAGGAGATGCATAACGTTATCTTTTGTGGATGCGCTCAGGTCTTTGTACGGGGAGCTTCTGCTTTGTTTGGGCTCAGCCACTCCTTTCTTTTCCTTATGTTAGCATTAAGACACACTTTCTCGTCACCAGTAACGATATAGGATAGGAATGGTCGGTTTTGTTCACGGTCCAGTTGATGACGAGCAGGCAGAGATCCACATATCGCCACCCGCTGATTTCTGTTATTTTAGTTTAGAGCATGCGGTACTCATACACCCGATTTTGAACCTTCCTCATTGCATGCAAATATTGCACTATGGTGAAATGATCACAGTTTATCACTTTTTCCAGTTCTCGAGAACACTGACGTGGATCGTCATGTAAACGATATCCTGTCTTCCTGAACGTGGAGAGTCAGTAATGTCAAAACGATCCTCCTTAAAACGAGGAAACCATTTTCTGTCCGTGTTGTGTCCAATGGTATTATCTCCATACGCAGCGCAAATGTTTGTGGCTGCCTCCTCTGCTGTCACCTCTCTACTGAACTCAAACAGAAGAACATGTCGGAAATGTTTCAATTTCTCCTCTTGACACTCCATTTTCTAGCGTCCACAGCTCCACTCCCTATCTCTAAATGACACATTGACAATACGTTAACTCAAATAGCAACAGTGAACTACAAATAAAAAATGCCAACAAATAAAACCATAACTAATGAAATACCAACATGCAAAACAAAAACACTTCGAACTTATGCATCATTCTAATGTTAGGCAATTATACTGAATTTGCTTATGATGTAGAAAGGGTAGCTCTTAAAATATATTTAGACTTTTCATCATCATCAAAAAATTCCGAGGAACTAAAAACGTTTTGCTCAGCATGACTACAGTGAAATACTGTGACACACAGTTGTGCGATGGTCATCTTTGCTGTCACCTGTGGAGCGTCCTGTGAATATGTGGCAAGTTTTAAAGGTATACAGTATTACGTAACGCGGGACGGAGAAATAAACCCCTAATTTGTAAATTTCTTAGTTCACTAAAATAAAACTAAATAAACCATTATTCATTAATACTATCGGAGTGTTTTCTGTATTTTTAAAGCCAACTATACCTGTATTTTCTAAAGCAATTAGATTATTGGAAAAAGAGGACACACCTTCCACTGACGTTCACGAGTTTATGTTGTAAGTGAAGAATCAATTAAAGGGTCGAGAGGAGGATAAGTTTTAAAGATTTTATGTTGACATGTCTTTGGGACACGCTACATAAGAAGAAAATATTCTAGCAATAGAGTGCACACTTGTTTACGACACACTATTATACTTTCTTAATAAATGGTACAAATTCGGCAGGAATGATAGATTGATGCCAATCAAAACTATTTTCATTCCACGACTTTGATGAAATGGGAGAGAAATTGAAAATTAGTTTCGATAGCAAAGCACCGTATCATGGGTTTTCTGTTTTGAAATCGGTATTGTCAAATCTTGATAGGAAGGATAATGATCGTTGTAAAGTGTGGAGTGAGTTTTTTCGAAAAAGCACATGCACCAAATCTGTTCAAAAAACTAATGCAGCACGTCCTCGCAATTCCCGTATGTTGAACGAGTGTTTAGTGTAATGAGTGCGTTATGGTCGGATGCTGAAAACAGAATATCCGCTGAACTTGTGAAAACCGAGATTTGTGTTCAGGTGAATTTGAAACTGACAAGTGAAGATTTCTATCTACATCGTGGTTCTTAGAAACTAATAAATGGGGAAAAACCGGCATATTACTTTGCCGTAGTAGCAGTTCCGTAGTAGCAGTGCTTTAAAGAGTAATGTTTATTCGCAAAACTCCCATTGCTTTGGAATATTGGGTTTTAGAAAGTGGGAAAAGCGATCGGTGTAATTTTAATACCAACTCCGAAAGTTCGAAACTAGCAACAAACACATGACATAAGAATCAGTACAGTATTGTGTAAGTAAGCTGTTTATGTTTTCTTATTGGCAACGTTGCGTAGCGCTCTGTATGAAAATCACTGGCTCTGCTGTGTGCAGTCTGTGGCTAGTTTTCATTGTTGTCTGTCATTGTAGTGTTGGGCAGCGGCAGCTGGATGTTAACAGCGCGTAGCGTTGCGCAGTTGGAGGTGAGCCGCCAGTAGTGGTGGATGTGGGGAGAGAGATGGCGGAGTTTTGAAATTTGTAAGCCTGGATGTCAATTATGACTATTAAGGTAAATTCATTGTTTGTTCTCTATTAAAATATTTCATTTTCTAACTATGCCTATCAGTAGTTAGTGCCTTCCGTAGTTTGAATCTTTTATTTAGCTGGCAGTAGTGGCGCTCGCTGTATTGCAGTAGTTCGAGTAACGAAGATTTTTGGTGAGGTAAGTGATTTGTGAAAGGTATAGGTTAATGTTAGTCAGGGCCATTCTTTTGTAGGGGTTTTTGAAAGTCAGATTGCGTTGCGCTAAAAATATTGTGTGTCAGTTTAAGCACAGTCTTGTATAATTTTTCTAAGGGGACGTTTCATATGTCGACCCTTAGCCGAGGATACCTCACTGGAATCTTCTGATTTTTTCTTGTAGTTTGTGTAATTAGTGTAGCTATTGTTTATTGCTAGCGCGTAATCATAGAGAGAATTTCCTTTGTAGTTGTAGTTTTTCATTGTTGTACAGTAAAATAGATTTGCACCAAGTATTTCGCAGCTGCAATTAACTAGATATTACTTTCAGTGCTATGTTAATGTGTTCTCTTATTTTTGCTCTTCAAATTGTGCTTTTCTGTGTTATCGTGTGAAATATTGTGACAATAATGGCGTGTGAAAAACGTAACACTAGGCTACAAAGTAAACTGAGAAATAATAGTGACGAGGAGCGTAGCTTATCAGCACCACTGTGTAATGAATTAACAGACATTCAAAGTGGTAATTTGGTAATTGTGCATAGGGAAATGGAGCGGGCGGCAACTAATGGCGTAGACAGTGGAACAATTAGTGAACAGGGAAGCATTGTCGATCGATCGGTCGGCAACAGCTCGCCTCAGGAATCCGAAATGACAGAACACAATATTGCAAATACTGTAAACTCAGGTTTTGGGTCCCCACCGTTTTCTCAAATAAGTCAAGACACATTTTCTGCTCGTCAAAATGTAAATGTTTCCGGTGCAAATGCACTGCCGAAAAGCATAGAGGAACAGATTCCAGACACTAATACATTATTATTGCAATTAATGCAGCAAATGAAACAACACCAGAGACAAACACAGCAACAGCTTCAAAAGTTAGACTCATTGGAACAAACACGTGAAGATTTAACTACTAAGTTACGTAACATAGAATCGAAATGTCAAAAAGCCTGTAATGACGTAAAAACACAAATTTGTGAGCATTTTCAACCTGTTTTTTCGCGGCATGAAAATGCATTACAGAATCACGAAGCAGCCATAAAAGAACTGCAAATTACTTTTCATGAAAATCATGAGACCTTGCAAGCTAAAATTGACTCAGTTACATCTACCAATACGGTTACGCAACTTGCAAAAACTCAGGAAAACTTAAAGGACACAGTAGATACGATTTCAACACAAATGGACACTCTGAAACTTGGTTCAGAAAAACATACAGAGGAAATAATTTCACTATCGGATAAAGTAGCCGAACTTTCAGATGAGTTCACTAACTTGTCTACAAAGGTAGATGATGATCTGAATGACACAACACCTGTAGCCTTCACTGACACTGAAGAGTATGAACAAATTAGAAAATTCAAACAAAATCAAAATCAAATCAATACACAGTACAAAAGAGAAATCCGGGAAGTGCAAGATCAGTTGGCACAAGTAATACAAGAATTACGTATTTCAGAGGACACTCGCGCCCCAATACGGGAAGAGGGACATAGAAATACGGAACAGCCACAAAATAATAACACAGCGCATTTCGGAAATTATGAAAGAAATTGGCAAGGTGCAGCGAATTTTGAAATGGAACCGCCGAAACGACGTAACAATGACCGATATGCGACTCGCCGACATGATGACTTTGACTATAAACTGTTCATTACTACACGTAAATTCAAAACATTTAAGAATTCTGGCAACGACATTCATCCACAAGCATGGCTCCATCAATTCTCTCATTGTTTTCCTCCCAACTGGTCGTTAGAACACAGATTAGAATTTATGTGTGGCTATTTAGAGAATGAACCAGCTGTAAGAGTGCGATCGATCATTCACGATTGTCACAGTGGAGGAGAATTTTACCATGCCTTCCTCTCAGCATATTGGTCTCAAGCTATACAAGACCGAGAAAAACATAGCATCATGATGATGAAACACTTTGAACAATCTGAATTTTCCAGTCTTGTCAAATATTTTGAAGGCATGTTGCATAAGAATCAGTATCTTTCAAACCCATATAGCCCCTCACAACTCATCCGCATTTGCTTAATCAAATTGCCTGAACATTTACGACATATTATTTTAGCAGGACGTTGCAAAGACGACATTGAAGCTTTTCAGGGACTGTTACAAGAACTGGAAATTGACACTGACAATCGCGGAACGCGAAAACAGGAGCACAACAAATACAGGTCACATGTGTCACAATTCCGTGATGAAAGAAATAATAACTGGGGGCGACAAGGCTATTCTCACAACGCAAATCGTGACCAAAACAGACACCACCCATATGACAACCACTGGCAGAGTAATAATAGTTACAGAGAAAGATCGCACTTCCGTAATTATGAATATGACAGAGATTACCATAGAAACAGACAATATGGGAACAAAAACAATTATCATCAAGGGAGACAGAATAACTTCAGACACAACAGTTCAGCGCGCAGTTACGATTCCGGGAGAAATTCTCCAACACATGACCGACAAACAAGAAACTATGTAAACTACCGACAAAACGACAGACCTGAATTCCATCAGAACTGGCGGGATTCAAACAGAGCAGGGCACTCTCGACAAGGTGAATTTGTAGAAGTTAGGTCTCCTAATCCCAATAACGATGCGCGCCAACAAAGGAACAGACAATGACTCGCATTGCAGGCAGCCGCGTGCGCCGGCTGGCTCAGAGAAAAATAACATAGACGCTAACCTTGAGAAAAATTTTAGCATTCCTCACCGACGTATACCGCATGATAATTCCGTTCAAGTTGAACCTCTGCGTACTAGGAAGAGTAAAGGTTCACACCACATTTCACATGTAAAACCGTTTATTGAAAGATAATCTGCTTTTTAACTTAGTCTTTGCTATAAAATTTTTCACTTCATGTTACTAGTACTCTTTGTCACACTTAGAAACTTCACACGCAACTATGTTTTAAAATTAACTATCCAGTCTATAACCTAGGGAACATATTTAGACAATAATTACGAATGCATTGTTATTGTGAACAGGCAACACAGTGTTATTGTGTGTGTACATTCTTGCTTGTTAGTTGCACGATTACGTAACGACTATAAGACGTACATACTTAGGACACATACTGGTACTGCTAATGAGATTTTATTGCAACATTTTGGTTTACTTGAAAATACATTCTGGATTTAAAGTACTTTCAGTGAGATACCAGATGACATAGTGGTTAGTTTATGTGACAGCTACACGATTTTATCACGACGCTACTAATGAGTGACAATTTATATTGTTGCTTTTGCGGTGTATCTGTTTCATATCTGCACAGTTTTTCTGAATTATTCTGGAAAGTAAAACATGTTTTAGTAGTAACTAGCTACAATAAGACAGCCTTTTCCGTAGCACAACAATACGTTACAGCACAGTACTTTTTTCATCACGGCAATAAGCATAATAACTAAGATATCTATACGCAAAGCATTTCACTTTTGTTTATCATGAGGTAAGTACATTGACTTCTGCAGAACTTAGTTTTCGGAGGACGATAACTACGACACTCCCACAGAGATTATGTTGCAACAAGACGCACATTTAGCGCTACAGGACACGTATTTGAGTGATTAATTTTGCACTTAAATCATTTATTTTTAAAGATATTTGAAGTACAATGATACAAAGGTTTTCCGTGATACATTTCATTCCACTGCTGTAATCTGTAACACCTGAGGGTATAATTACATTAATCCTCAGGGGGGTACACGCTTACTTTGTGTACCATGTGTTTGGCAAGCACAAGGAGCCCTAGCTAATATGGTATTTGCTTATACAACTTTACACATTGGTACCATATTTCTCTAACACACAAATTACACAGCTATCTGATCATTTAACTGAGAGATAAACTTTTTTTTACTACATCAGTGACACATGGTTACGCAATTACACAGTTGGGTAACTTCACACTTATGAAATTGTATTTTGTCTGTACTTTGTGAACTGTTCATATTTTTTCGGACCCATTGTGATATTATGAGAGCTTTGAATGATATATTTGGTATGGGATCACGATTTTTAAAGTACGTTTGAGGCAGATGATACTTTTGAAGCTACAACGATTTTGAGAGTTGACTGAGGTGTTATGATGTTATTATTACGATGACTATGTGTATTATGCTGTTGCGGTATGTTTATGATCAATAAGCTGATGCTATATGAGTTATTTGAGTATGCTACGTATCTGTTATGATGAAATATTGAAGAAGTGTCAACGAATAAGGTAAGGAATAATGAGTAGTGGTTAGGGACTCTGGTTTGTGAAACAGGTTGTTGGAAACCAAGAATCGTACTTTAAGAGTTATGAAATGTATGTAAATGTGGGAATGTATTACAATGCCGACAAAAATTTTTTGGACTCTGTTATATCAATAGGATTTTTTTTTCTACACACTTTTAACGCAAATTCTTGACCTGTGAAATATTTTTATATGAGACTGTCACTGTAGCGGAAACTGCTGTCGTAAATATTTCCGTAAGAAAGTTAAGTGACCACCTGCACGTAATGCGTCATGGGCACCCAGATGGGCGACAGTCGCCTGGAAAGAAGTCATTAGTGAGTGCCTTTCAGAGGCACAGGTGAAAAAAAAAGGAGGCCATTATCCTCGCTATTTACATTCCTTTGTAGAAAGCATCGCAAAAAACGACACGGTCGAACTTGAAAACATAAGATTATATTGTGGAGCTCTTAATTTATGATATTTACTAAAATGCCTAATGGAACGATGAGAAACATTTCACGGCTATTGTCTTGCTAATTGAGAGAAATGCCATATGGCTTGCTTTATGTATTTATTTACTCATTTTGTTTAATATCTAGTTTCTAGCTGCACTGCAGCATTGGTTAAAATAAAATTTTATAGATGTACTAATATAAATATTTTCTTTCTACAGATCGAGTAAATAATAATTTTTTCAAAAAAATGAGGGAGCACAAAAAGACATTTACCTTCACAGGAACTGCATTCATAATTTTCTTTTCAAGTACTTGGTAATTTATTTTGTAGAATAAGTTGTGGTGCACCACTTTAATGACATAGATATTAAGATGTGAATAGACATTTCCCTTATCTGCATTGTTGTCTTTACTGAAATATTTTTCTGCTTGAGCTCTGTCATGTTTAGATATAATTTATTGCATTTGCTTCTGCTGTTTGCCAGGCATAGTACTACTAAATTTCACTTTACATTACTCTGTTAAGCCAGTTTTACTACTGATTTATTTTTCTTGTTTGCTGCTCATTGCGAAATATTAGTTGTAATATTGCTGCTTGCTTGGCCAATTTGAATATTTTGTCATTGCTGTTTGTGTTAATTGTTTTGTACTGCTGCATTGCCTCGTCCCTTAGTTTAGCATCTGAGCTCAGTAGATTTAAGTTAGCTTAAGGTGGGGTAGGCTATATGACAGCACGAGTTGTGATGAATTGGAAGAAATGCATTGAGAAGCTGTAAGAAAATGGTTTGGCCAAAAAAAAGTATTTTGAAAGAGAATATGAACCAAAAAAGTAGGGTTTAGGGACAACAGGTTTAGGTAGGATTTTCTTGGAAATAAATAATGAGGTAAGAAATATGTGAACATATAAATACAGAAAGCATGCTTCGTTAGGATTTTTTTGGTGGAAACAAATGTTGAAATAAGACGAAAGATCTATGGAATGAAGTTTTGGGTTGGACTGCAGTACCAAATGTTACACTGAAAACAAACCCTGTCCTTTCCTCCTGTGTTATTCTGGTATGTGTTTGTGCACTCTTGTGTATTTGTGTTTTTCCTGTCTTTATGTGTTTATCTGATAAGAGACATGTTGTAGAATTTTTCAAATACTATGTTATTTTCTTTGTAAAGGTGTTTAGACATTATTTATTCTGTTTTGTTTTAATGCTCATGTGTGAAGTTGATGTTTCGAAAGTTATTCTGATCTTTTATGTATGTACTCATGTCATAATTCCTGTAACACTGACGTATATGTTATTTCGATTCTTTTGTAAAGCCTGTACTACAAATGTTCTCTGTATTGTTATGTTCTTTAATGATGTATTTTTTACCTTTGTAATTGTATTCTTATGTTATAAAATTGTAATTGACACCAGGTCATCAAATTAAGTAACTTGTAAGTTCCATTTCACTGCACACGTTTCTGTTGGTCATAGTATATGGACAATATGTGAGAAGTTGGGACTGTTAGTGTTGGCACGTGTGTTAATAATTCAGCAAGGGACTGGATAACAGCATTGCTGGTTCTAGGGACAATTAAAAAACTTTGTGAGGGCACAAGTGGTGGTTTATGGACTTGCTATATTGTCTGCAAGACTCTTTGATGGTGATTGTGCACCTGCACATTTGCAACAGATGGCTGCTGGCCGTCTCTACAAGGACTACAGTGGGTCTACCCCTTTGATGACCCACCAATACCATTATTTCTACAAGGACTACAGTGGGTCTGCGTCTTTGCTGACTCACCAGTACCATTATTTCTACAATGACTACAGTGGGTCTGCTCTGTGATGACCTACCTACCAATACTCTTCAAAATTTCGACTGACTCTGCTGTGGGTTTGCTCTGTTGTGGACCAATACCTGTCTGCATGTCAAGAGTCAGCACTGTCTTTCCGTTGGAAGGACAACACTACTTCTTCAAGATTGCATGGAAATCCACTACTTCCGGGTGCATTTTCTTTTACTGCTCAGACTTTGAGAAAAACACTGCAATGTTACTGTGATGAATGATCAGGACTGTCTTTATGGACTGTGAGAAAATTTTAGCTTTTGACCAACATTGTATCAAGAAGTGTGTGCATTTGATATCTTTCTTACTGTAATTATGAAAAACAATTTCAAATCTGTATTGGCCAGTGCCCAAAACAATTTGTAAAATTTTTTTTTGTGGGGAGCATGGGGGCAATGTAAGTAGGCTGTTTATGTTTTCTTATTGGCAACGTTACGTAGCGCTCTGTATGAAAATCACTGGCTCTGCTGTGTGCAGTCTGTGGCTAGTTTGCATTGTTGTCTGCCATTGTAGTGTTGGGCAGCGGCAGCTGGATGTTAACAGCGCGTAGCGTTGCGCAGTTGGAGGTGAGTCGCCAGTAGTGGTGGATGTGGGGAGAGAGATGGCGGAGTTTTGAAATTTGTAAGCCTGGATGTCAATTATGACTATTAAGGTAAATACATTGTGTGTTCTCTATTAAAATCTTTCATTTGCTAACTATGCCTATCAGTAGTTAGTGCCTTCCGTAGTTTGAATCTTTTATTTAGCTGGCAGTAGTGGCGCTCGCTGTATTGCAGTAGTTCGAGTAACGAAGATTTTTGGTGAGGTAAGTGATTTGTGAAAGGTATAGGTTAATGTTAGTCAGGGCCATTCTTTTGTAGGGGTTTTTGAAAGTCAGATTGCGTTGCGCTAAAAATATTGTGTGTCAGTTTAAGCACAGTCTTGTATAATTGTTCAAAGGGGACGTTTCAATTGCTGTGACAGGACTGTACCAACTGCAGTGTGGCGTGACTTATTTTTGCGGTACGCGAGTACGTGCAGTCTGCAAGTCTTGCCCCCGTCTGGTAGTTTTTCGCTGTCATCATCGGACATCTGTAAAAGATTAAAAACTGGAGGAGGGACAACAAACTAGCGACATCATGTAAGACGGAAAGATCCACAACGTTTCTTGGAAGAGAAGGTAGATTTGATTGATATGCCTGTGATTTTACTGACGTGCTGTAAACTTGGGATAATTAATGAATCCTTAATTTTGTAGTTGCTTCAGGCTGAAAAACTGGTACCATCGGAAAGTGTATTAATGGCAATAAGGCAGCACGTTGTCTTGAAATTAGTTAGAGTGTAAATGCACTGAAATTCTTACTTAAAATTATGTAGAGAAAATTGCCGGCGTTAACTGTTTTAAAAATTATGCGAGGTGAGTGAAATGAATAAAAGAATAATACCAAAATTTGCACCTTACAAACTGTCTCAGAAAAGTGTGTTTAGTGTGCTTTATGGTACTGGACACTTTAAGGGTCCCCAATTTTGAGTTACTTAAAATGAATAAACCTGCTTGAATAATGAATATATTAATTGAAATTGAAGTAAATTTTGAATTTTGTGTACTTTGTGTGATGAAAACTGGAAAGCTAATCTGAGAACCCCCACCAACAATTTTGCTTATTGAAGATAAAGTTACTGTAATTTGCCTTATCCATAAAAAATAGAAACAATATTACTTCTTAATGAGTGTAAAAATTCTATTGCAAGTGACTTTTCATTCTATTTGTACTATTAGGAAAGTTACTGTTGAAATAGGACTAAGTCCATGTCCATTTCTGGTTTAATATTGACTTTCATAACTTTTAGTGATCACGTAATTCATATATAACAAAGTAATTACTACTGAGAAGAAATAAGCTGTTAACTGTTTCTGTGATAACTTGCATATACTATTTATAACTCCTAGCATCACTGTACCACTTTTCCGATTATGGTAGAGTTAATTGCACTTCTTTGAAAAAGAAGTAATGATAGCTTTCCTTTATCATAACTCTATACAGATTATATAAAAGTAATGTTTCACATTACTGTGCCTAATTGGGCTGGCGACCGTTTTTATTTCATTTAAGTAAACTTGGTTACTTAAAACATTTCCCCAATTTCAATCTTTACCTTTCTGGTTTCTTCTGTAGTACTAAATTCAGGTTCGATAAGCCAAATCCATTACGTAACTCACGGTCTATTTACTAAAATCCTCCCAGAGGGTAACATCAATTGCGTCGTAATACCATAATTGGTAATGCACTGTATGTTGATATAACACGTGACGCAGTATAGTTTTGTATTTGGCTTTTCCCGTGACATGACTGAGTGTTCTGTTGGACAGTTATTCTTATAACTTGTCACCTTTCGCTTTTGCCATCTCTGCGCCCGTCGCCTTCATCTTCGTAATATTTGCTGGAGACAACGAGACCTATTGCTGCCACAGCCTCATCCCCTTGTCTATCGGGATCTCCTACGCCATCTTCGACAGAATTCTTCAGTCTTTATTCGAAGTCTACGTTTGTTATTGGAAATAGTAGCAATAAAAGACGGAAAGTCAGTTATTTCAGAGCCCGGTTATTTTGTGTGGTTTTAAGTCAGGTTAAACCGGAGACGTAAGAAACCGGTATAACCGAAGACCGGTTGTTTTAGCGATAACAGCCATTCCTACTCATCAGTCTGATGGGTATATATTAACTATAACAGTAAAACGGGGCTCGGAGCTTACAAACTGAAGTGAAAGGTTTCCGTCGACGCCGGGGGCGACGTGCTGCTAAGCGACAGAACAGCGAAGCCCGAGTGCGGACACAGGTAGCACAGCCGGCGCCGCTGTAGTCGCAGCAGCTGCGACTCTCCCCCGCTGTCACAGGAGGCGTGCCGCAGCTCTCAGGTTTATGGCGTGTCCCCACTCGGAGGATGTGGAAGCTGCTCTCTGCGCTGCGCCGTCGCTTCCAATTCCGAGCCGCCTGCACACCTGTCCCTCAGAGTAACGCGCCACTCCGCTTCGTGCCGTAAGTCGTCCTGAGGACGCACACTTCGGTAGCACTATCACGCTCCATTACCGCGGCACTGTCCAACAACGCCACCAGTTGTAAAACACAAGAACCTTCTGAATTAATTAACCCTCGCAAT
Organism: Schistocerca nitens; assembly: GCF_023898315.1. Classification (NCBI taxonomy): domain Eukaryota; kingdom Metazoa; phylum Arthropoda; class Insecta; order Orthoptera; family Acrididae; genus Schistocerca; species Schistocerca nitens. The sequence continues at coordinate 741,756,209 of NC_064618.1, read as the reverse complement.
ACCAAGGGGCGGGAGTTACCTTTTTGCCCATTTTTTGGAAATATTTTAATATACTCAGTTTTTTTGTATTTTAAAATTCTGATAAAATATTTATTGTTTTTAATGAATTCTTCTATAGATACCACATATGTTTTAAATTTTTCAGTTAAGCTTAAGCCAAAAATTTAAGTCTTACGAGGAGAACACAGCAAGTGTCATCACCTGATTTCCCGGGAATTTCGCTCAGAGGAAGAGAAGTCAAAATAAGCGAATACGGCTTATCCATTGATATTCGACCGTTGCTGAAAAACAATGGTGAGAGTTTTTGAGGTATTTTTGAGATACCTTTTCGCATGCGGCTGTCTTAGGCGGATTGATGACTTAGTGGTTAGCGTGGTGGCTTGGTGATTTTGCGTCCCGTGTTTTCATTTACCTACCCGTGTCTGTTTCTTATCAAGCAAGGGGATACAAGGGCATTATATTAATTGAAAATTACAACTGGCTCTGGCTGTTAGTGTCATACATTTATTACATCTGCGAGTGTATAGTATGTGAAGGGGTTACAATGTTGTTAAATTCTCGTATTCTCATATTTCATTCTCATATCAATTCTTATATTAATTCTTATGTTTTATTCATATGTTTATACTTCAGGAAGTTTTGTGCATTCCCTTGGATGGTACCGATCGTAGAAATATTAGAAACACAGATTACTCTGAACGCCACGAGCACTGCGAGAAGGCACGTTTGCCACAGCGACATTTCTTCACAAGAAACACACTCGGGAAAGAAACGTCGTTAACATTGCTGAAGATATCGCGTGTTGGCAATAATTTCGCTCTAAACCATGCATAATTGATCACGTTTCCGAAAACTGGAGCTTGTAATTGATTATGAATCAAGAAAATCTACAGGAATTTCACCGAAAACAGTTTCTGACAATTTTGTCATTCATCTGACATGCAATTAGTGTTAGTGACGAATGAGGACAATGTTGTGTCAATATATACTGGAAAATATTCTTGTAGTAATCTTCTACAGACGTAAGCATATAAATGAAAAATAATAGTAATATTCGTGTTTCCAACTTGGGCCGCAAAATTAATAACAACGCCTCAGGGTCTACGGTGGTGCCTGCTAACATTGGAAGGTAACCTATTCTGCCGATGCTCACTACTATTATAGAAATGGATTTTGTGCTTCAGTATCTTCTTAATATTTATTGTTTTGCTAGTTTTGTTTTCATGAGACATTGAAACGTTACCCAAGGACCTGGTATTTTTTCCTACTAGTGTTCTTCTACGAGAGAGACGAAATATCTGAAAGCAAAAGGGTATTTACGCTCCACAAAATAAAAGCCTACACTATGCGTAAATAAAAACGCAAATAGATAAACGCGTTTATACGAAAACCGTTTCAACAGTGAAATATTCAGAACTATTTCAGGACAAAGTAATTTTCTACGTTGTCACTCAGCAAGGAAACAATATAGCGTAGTTATAATTAAATTTCAGCTACTCACAGATGTTCCGTGTGACTGCGAAACTCGGTAGATATTCTAGTGCAGTAATGCACAACCGATTTACATTGAAAAAAAATTAGTTTTATTTTTGATTACCAGGTGCAGACTTGCCGCTATGAACGCTGAAAAGAAGTATAGAATTTTTTCCATATGTAATGGATTAGAAACGGGACATGGGAAGGAAAGATCAAACAAGTGAGGGAGGCATAATGTTGATTCTATTACTGACCGCTTCTTAAACAATTTGTTCAATATAAGCACCGAGAACGTCGTCAAGAAGCTGTACGGCGCCAGATTTGCAACTGGTGGTCAAAACTGGGCCTACTTTTTTCAGCGTACATTGGTTCTGCAGTAATTCATTAGCATATCTACCAAGTTTCGCTGCCATACGGAAATTACAGCCCACACTGGACCTCCACCAGTAGCTGCACACTAATTATAGCGATCTGATACAAGGGATAAAGCAAAAATGGCGCTATTTGATGCGTTCTAGATGTTGTTTCATGTGTTTCCAAGTATATATTTTTTCTATAAAATAAATATATATGTTCTGAAAAGTTCCGAGTGCGCTTTTCGTACTCTCTCAATTCTCAGGGACGTAAAGAATTAACCACACGAACTTCGATAGTAACTTCCACTACGAATTCTTCTTTGATCGTCAATAAACTGTACTATCACTGCCAGTCACTATATTTCGAGATTTTTGTAAAAAGGATAATGCCCCATAACGTCACTTTCTCTGCTCAGATGACAAACTGCACAGCAGAGAGCCGGCACTAAACTCGCAATTTCGGCGCTGATGCGTAAACGAAAACAACCACTCGTTACACCTGAGACACAGCACGGGAATGAAACGCCAGGGCTGCTGTAATACTCTCTCTTGCCTCGAGTGGTCAATTGAGACAAGAAAGTCAATCGTGTAAAAGGGGCTTTAGACAGCTAAATGCTGCGGTAGCACAATAGCAGCTGGCGGAAAATGCGCCCTTGCTGATGAAGTCAGAGGTCAACACCGCTGCACAGTGATGCTTGACGGCTGAGCTAGGTTACACTTCACACGTCCCGAGGAGGCTGGCAGTACCGTGGAGACCGGCTAGAGTCTCGAGCGATGGCACCCACGGGGTGGACTCGCCTCGGCGGGTCTGATTATACGTCTGAAAGCATCGGGGCTAGCTGACGGCATATAGACCAGCGGTTTCGCCTGATATGTGGTACTGCCCGGCGGGGCTGTATAGCTCGGCCGCACGCGCGAACGATGACTGGCGCAAGAAATGCGACGCATAAATGCATTGCGCCTAAAAACAGCTGCCATCGTCTGAGCCAAGGGCATTTATACTCGCTCCGTTTGTGTGTGCTTTGGTAGCAGCTAGACTCCCATCATGTAGCCGGCAATAGAAATGCTGCACTGTACTACTCGATGTAGCACTCTAGTCCACCATAGCTGAGCCAGCACCAGCACGGTGCTCAGTTGGCGAACTGCCTCCGTGGCTGGCGCCCTCATATGCCACGGTCTACCTGAGGCTGATGCCGCAACACATACAGGATGTTTCACAATTCATGTTGCACACTTTTAAAGGTTTTAGAGGGGACAGATCAAGTTTTACACAGGAACCTATATCCGGAAACTTCATTCAACGACGTTACAGAACTTCAAAGTTACTTTCGCCACTGTTTGTAAATGTATGTATGACTGTGTGGGGCCCTGCCCACTCCTTACCGTATAGGGTGCCTAAAGAATGCTGCGTTCTCGGAATGCTATACAACAATTCAAGCAAATCACATTAATATTTTTATTACAATAATGGAGATTGACAATACTTAAATTTGTATTACAAGAACGTGTCGCAAGCGATGGGCGATATGTAAATAAGTCAGAGTCCTTCACTATATACTATGTCTATGCAAGCAATGGATATGGATCACTAATAACTGTTATGGTAGTGCTCTTCTAGTGCCGGTCTAGCACTGTGCGGCCGAGGCTGGCAGGAGCAGCGCTCATATTCTCTTCTCGTAAGAGGCCGCTCCAGTAGTGGTGCGGTCCTAGTCAGCGGACTATTGGCTGGCGTCTCACAGCCTCCTCTGCTCTTGTGTTCTTCATCTTCATGTCGTTGCTTGTCGATACGCCGGAACAGATTGAGTGATGTTATAAACTTTCTAGGATTACAGAAAAGGATAAATGTATCAATTTGAGGTAAGGGTTCCTGTATCAGAAACGGAGTCTAACGTTATAGGGTAAATCAGGGTGATATGGCGAACAAAAAATTTGGGCCTCGTAGAAGACAAGAAATTGATTATTTAAACGAAATAAAAACACTCTCCTTTCACAAAATACATAAGTAACACATTAACAGTACCACATCCTCTTTAAGGCACTACAAAAATTAAAAATATACTTATTTTTATCAATTTCACCATGCCCTTTGGGTGAAATGCCCTTTGGGTGAAATGGTGAACTTATTTCCCCTGCTTTTTGCCACATACGTCACACATAGATTCATATTTTGAACACTCTTGATGCAGCCAGCGTTGGCAGAAAATACATTTGATCCAATCCACATCCTTTTTAGTGCAACTGTACAGTTCACCGCGCCCTACACAACACCACTCTTCATCATCCGCGTCGTCATCATCGTCTTGCAATTGGATATCCAGTGACGAGTCGGATTCTGTGTCAGTGGTAGACGCTTTTCGTTTCTTAGGCTGCTTCTTTTTGATAATTCCTTTGGTAGTCTCTTTGGTTACGGTTTTTCCTTTGGTTACGGTTTCTCCTTTGGTCCTCTTTTTAGCATTTGCTCTACTCTTCTCTGACTCATTTTGTCGTTTTCTGTTTCGCAGGTTGTCGATGTTTTCTGGTGAAGTCAAAGCCTCAGCTAAAGCACTGGACCTCCTCCTTGCAACTTTATCTAGGATAGTGTGACGCTACAAGGCAGTCCAAGCTATGAATTTTTTCGCTTACTTAACACATGAAACTGTTTGTATACGGTGTATTGTCTAGTGTAAATATGTATTGAAAATACTATGTTTAAATTATGTAATATTTAACACTGGCAAGTCAGGGCATATCTAGTTAACGTTGAAGTCAGAGAGATTGTTTTGTCGTGCCGCTGGGCGCGGGAGCGCGCCAGCAGGCAGTAGTAGCAGTGACGCCGTGCTCGGAGTAAGACGTACAGTCGAGTGCTGCTAGTCCTAGCTGTGTTACATCTAACGGCTAGTGTGTGGATCTAAGTACGACGGGAAAGTAATGGTCGGCATATCTGGAAGCATGGCCGGGCAAGTTATTATGGATTAATGGGCATGGTGCTGAAGAAACAAGGACTTAAATGTGAAGCGCACTGTGGGCTCAAGTCGCAATAGTAAAAGACCGCCGCCACACTGTGTCGCCGCCGTGGACTTCCGTCGATCCACCGACAACGAGGGAAGTAAGATCTACGTAATTTTCGTAGGATAAATTGTAAAAGGCTTGCCAGTGACTATGCTTCTCTCTGAAGTTGAACAATTAATAACAAGCACTTTATAATCGAAGTGTTGCAGTTACATTCCGCCCGACAATAACACCAAGTAGGTTCCTTCCGATCCTTACCTTATTGAACCGCGTGTGTCACGCCATTATCAAGAGAAAATATGTTGATTATCAGATTATTTGCATAGACGGTGAAGAGTAAATTTCAGACTGTTTTGAACGATTGGTTATCGTAGTTAATTGTTGCACTTAATAAGCTTACGCCAACCGTAGTAACTTAATAATAGACGGAAGTAATAAATTTGATTATTAAGATTTATTTCAATGCATATTCAGCTGAAGTTAGTTCAAGGATATTTCATGAAACTATAAAGCTTATTCCACCTGACAATCGCCCAATTAATTATTATCATTCAAAACGTGGTTAATCAATTATTGGCAATATATTTCATTATCAGCAGATTAAACTGTGCAAAGTGTGTAATTTTAAAGACAGAATTACAGTCCATTATTCAAAATCTCGATAAATAATTATCTGTGTTGTCAGCATTGCACTTAGCTGACAAATTATGAACAAAATAATTATCAAAATACTTATTGAAAGTTAACCATTAATGTTTAAGTGTAGTTAGATTGTTATGACATTATTTTATATGACTACTGAGCTTGACACAGCACTTACGTAAACGTTCCCGTTCCACCTGCCGCGCTACAAACAGGTAAACTTTATTTTTGACACAATTATTCACATACTTAACAGTACTGTCGCTCATCAGTTGAGCTGGCGACCGATTCTTTAATTGCTTTTACAACTTAATCATTTCTTTTGGCAAAATTTCCACTGGCAAAATTTATTTCCAAATTATTTCCATTATTTCATTTACCGATCGTTATTGAATGAAATTACTCATTCAATAACGATCAAGTTATAACGTCTCCTGTTTCCCAAGGAATAATCATTATTTACCTCGGATTCGGATGCCTTATCCCGACACGGGTCAAAATTCATAATTCACGGTCATTGTTAACTTGTAATTTCGCAAATCCCGGGAAGCAGGGGGCGTTATAATAGATATCGGCGAAATATGGTCCAAGAGTTTGCCAGGGGTTATTCGAGATTCTCCTTTTGCCACTGTCGAGGCCATATCTGATGCTTCTGATGAAGACCATGTTTTCCTGTGGATTTTCCGCCCGTTGCGAACAGCCCAGTTGTGGTGAAGCTTGTATGTATTCAAGTCCCTGATCGTTATCTACGTCTGCAGTTGCTTCTTCCGAGGGATTAGGTATCTCCTGCCAGTGCGAACAACTTGGTCGAGGTCTGTTTTCATGTCGTTCGTTGTTTTCCTGGTGTTGATCTGAATCTGATGTTAAAAACACGTATTCGGGGATGACATCAGGATTAAACGGGATGATTCCTGTGCTTCTGAACCCCGATATTGCATTCTCTGTCGTAGCTGCTTGTAGTCACGCCCTTGTAAGCAGTCCTCCGAACACTAGTCTCGAAATTTTTCTATTTGGATTCATTTTAATGTACGAATTGCAAGCATTGTAATAATAGGATTTCAGAGCTTTAAAAAATGCTCTGTCTCGCGGCTGCAGATAGTGTGTGGTGTGGCTGGGTAGACAGAGCAAAATTATGTTATTCTCTTCTGCAAACTCTAATGCATCCAAGGTACTGCAATGAGAGCTATGTCCATCCAAAATAAGCACGACTGTTCCCTCAGACTTCCTCAGTTGTTACGTACGCCGACTTTTCTGACATGAAAATCGTAGAACCCGACGGCATACCGTCCTAGTACTCGGCCTTTTCATTTTTTCCCTTCAAAACACAAGCTGGAGGTAAAAACATGCCCTCTCCATTGCAGCAAGCGATTACAGATATGGTTTCACCCTTTTCACCGGATGTTATCGCTGGAACGCTCTTAGACCCCCTTGTTGCCAACACGTAACCTGGTCTATTATTCAGCTGAAGTCCGGACTCATCTACGTTGAATATATTTCCCGGCTTATCAAGGAGTTTATGCTCTACCAAGATGTTCTGTAGCAATGGAAAATAGTCTGAAACGTTTTTCGTACTTAAACCCCTTGACCGTGCTTGTGAAACTCCTACCGATTTGCGGGTTGAGAGTTCCGGATTTGTTATTAAGAATAAATGTAGCCAGTCCATTCCAGCAATTTCCTTTTCTCGGTTAAATCTGTGATGTTGGTTATATTTCTCAGCTAGTTTATATGCCATGGTACGTACTTCTGTCCTTGTCGGTGCAAATCCGAAGTTTTGTAATTTTATGATATGTTTTACCAACTGTTTCTCACATTCTTGTGTTAGTACAGGCGGCCCACCCAGAGGTTTTTTCGTAAGGCACCCGTTTGCTAATGGTCTCTTCAGCGCTGACCATGGAACGTGAAACTCCTTTGAGGCTTTACTCAGGCTCATTCCATTTAGCACCGCTTTTACGGCATCGTTTAGTTGCTCCTCTGTTCAATCAGCGCGGCTGGATCCTTTTTGTCTTTTGTAAAATGTAGGCATCTTTGCCTGGAACAATGGCGGTAGTTAGAACATTTACTTTTTTAATCACTGACAAACCAAACTGTACTCGCAAAAAAAATACAAAAACTAATTTTTAAATTAACGATTGTATTGAGACGTCGGATAAAACAGAATATAACTCTCGCATGGGATAGGAAACGCTAACATTTCATGACTTGTCAAAAACCCTGGTTGCGATGTACCTAAATAAAAGATTTAACTTTACCCATAATAAAAGTCCTTCACCGTATCAACCCTGCCCGAGTTCACCATTTTTCCCATTTGCTATAGGTGAAACTGTGAATAGCACGGCAAGAAGTTCAAAACACTAGACGCAACGATTTCTAAGTTATATAGTACATAAGCAGTATAAGAAGGCAGAATATATCAAAAAATACCCCGCGGACTACGCTACCTGAAGTAACATCTACAAATGCATGAAGCATATAAAAATTATTTATCATCGAAAACAGTTTTGTACAAAGTACTTACGGTTTTTAAAACGGAGCTGGTTTTCAACATGTGTACATAGATGATCAGAGACTGTTGGCATGCAGACATACAGAGAGATCTGTTTAACCAGTAAAGAATTAAAGCAATTCACCATTTCACCCGATTCACCATATCACCATGACTTACCCTAAGCGAAAACCGGTCAGATACCTCTGACAGTACTGATACTGTCATTCCTACTGTCATGGAGTAAGCAACTTCCAGAAGTGGTAGCATAGCCCGAAACAAGAAAAAATGTCTAGTAAACCTGAGCTGTAAAATGCATACCTTAAGAGCTTCAATCGAAGACTTGTGTTTTGCAGTAGCGAAGATGAACAAGTGCTCATAGCTTCTCGGATATGTATTTTAGAGCCCATTTTTTCCGCATTTCGTTCCAAACCACCACCTACCCGACAATCTTAGCAACAATATTACCAGTACGCGCGCTCCGCTGTCGGAGGCAAGGACGTAGCCAAAGGGGAGGCGGGGGATGTCCAGGGGGTTCGGATATCACCCAAATGACACACGACCTAGTTGTCCTGTATGAAATTGAGAGATATAAGGGGTGATCAAAAATTTCGCGTCTGAGGGCGTTGCTGCAGCATATATGCCAAGTAGCGCAATTCCGATGCGGTATTTAACACCGACATGCAGTCAAAGATTAGTGTGGCGTTCGTGTCATTCCGACGTGCATGTGGTAAATTCGGAAACGTGTACTACGGCGACGTTATTACCTAATGCATGTAAACAAGACCAACGCACTGCTATTGTTTTCTTGGCTGTTGTAGGACAAGCACTGGTAGACATCCATCGGAGAATGAAGAATGTGTAAGGGGCAGCATGTCTGTCGAGAAGCGTCGTTGTGGAATGGTGCGGCAAGTGTTGCTGCTGCTTCGTGATAACTTACGTCTCCATACCGCAAGTATGTACTGCAGAAGTTACGCCAACTCATGTGGAAGACACTCTAGCGCCGCTCTATGGTCATGGTCTCTCCCCTTCCGATTATCACGCCTTCGGTCCATTAAAAAAAGCCTCGAAGCGTCTACGACTCCTTTCGGATGTGGATGTGCAGCATGCAGTTAAGGACTTCTTCACGCAGAGGGACACGGCATTTCAGCAAACTGATATCTTCAACATGACGTGTCGGTGGGATGATTGCCTCAAAGCCCACAACGATTTTAGCTGAGGGGCAAACGAATTCCGGACTGTACGGCCTTCGAACGGAAACTTTTTGATCTCCGATTGTATTTTGATTTTCAATCGTTCGACGAAAGAGGGATAGCGCACTTTCGATAGTCAACTTGGCCGTCGTTTAAACTATCGATATATCAAATGGTTCAAATGACTCTGAGCGGTATGGGACTTAATTTCGGAGGTCATCAGTCCCCTAGAACTTAGAACTACTTAAACCTAACTAACGTAAGGACATCACACACATCCATGCCCAAGGCAGGGTTCGAACCTGCGACCGTAGCGGTCGCGCGATTCTCGACCGTAGCACCTAGAACCGCTCGGCCACACAGGCCGGCATCGATATATCGACAGCACTATTAGCTATCGCCTATGCCTACTTTAGCCAAGTCCAGCTATTGTACATTACTTAACTTCAGTTGTTGTTTTGTTAATCAGTGCAGTTCTTGCTTGCAGATGAATTTAATGTGAGTGCTGCCCTTTATTATTTTTGTCCTGTGTGTTGTTCTGATAGTAGTTTGTAACAAGAAAGAAGAGTAAAATCAATCCACTAGTGTGGACCTACACACAACTATAATAGTCTAATTAGCTATTTATAACAGTTTTAATGTTAGCACTGGAGTTATTGTTTCGAGACTGGCAGAACATTGGGATTGCTATATGTCACTATTTCCAAGGCAGTAGAGCGGTAAACAAAATCGCAAATCACCCTGAATTAAAATAAACGCAAAAAAATACTGTAGGATATACCTGTGTTTCCCAAAAATCGCGTTGATCCACAAAAGTATCACCCAAACGGTGATAGTAGCATTTATATAAAAAACTTGCTCAAAATTGTAGCATTATTAGCCAAGTGACGTAATATCGCCCAGTCATGTTACCCAGGCGAACCCTATTACGAAAACCGGTTCCTATACAGAACAAAGGAGAGAGATTTGTGGAGAGCGGAAGGAATATGTGATGACAGAGCATTCTATAGTTTGTTCATGTCAAAAAGTTTTTTAGCGGGCTGCTTCAATTCTTCCGAGCTGACTGCGCCCTGTGTACCTCACCTCCTTTCGTCCAAAATCTGCTTACGCTCTTGCAGTACTATAATAACTTGAAGCCACGAATTTCTTGAAAAATTAAACCTTAAATTATGTGTGTACTCAATGCATGCTTATAGTTTCTTTGGCACTTCAGTGTACATACAGTTATCCTTTTCCGTCATCCTAGAATTGTAACACCATCACGCAATCATCTTGTATATTCACCACATTTACTCGGGCCAGAGCCTATAACTTTGACGCTCTGTAACGTCGTTGGATGAATCCGGGCATGGTTCCTATATAAGCTTGACCTTTTAAGTCACCTCTACAACCTCTATAACTGTGTAAAATGACTTGTGCAATATTATGTATATTGGAATTTGGAACCACCTCCTGTTCATGGAACTGATGATCCAGTAGTTTAGTACCTTTAAACACATAATCACCATCATCACTTCCTGTTCACAGGTTTTCTGGCGGATAGTTTCCATGAGGTTATCCTGCGAATCCTGATATGAGAGCTCTGCAGTACCCGCTTCTTGGCACTGTCTTTGAGAAGCATTTTGAAGCAATTTAAGTGTCATAGTCGATGTTCAAGTTCTATAAACCTCGATAAAAGTAATTAGTTTCGTCCTAAATGCGATGTTTCAATTAATTAAAACGTCGATAGTTTATGAGATTCTTTGCCCTGGATAATACAAATACAGACTTCTAACCTATGATCAGTGCATATACAGGGTGACCCAGCTGCCCCTGTCTCTGGGTTTTGTGCAGCCCACAATGCCTTCAAGTACCACGTGCAAGACTTTCATATTCTCTCCCTCGCTTCAGGCAAACTATTAGTCGTACTTAAAAAGTGAACGGCTCCTTTTTGTAGGAAAATTAATATAATTAAATTTTCTACTGGGGAGCGTTTTAGCTAGAAGCCGTAGTTTTTGAATTATTCAAGAAAAACGTAGAAAAATGACCTTTAATGTCTTTTTCTCTGATAACTCAAAAACCGTGGCCTCCAGCGAAAACTCATCCCAGTGCAAAATTTAACTACCTTCATTTTCCTACAAAAAGGTCGTGTTCATTTTCTTCTGTAGTGTTAATAGTTCGCACGTAGCGAGAGACCTAGGAGTCCTTGAAGGCTTTGATGCTGCACTTCCCTTGGCCTTCCTTCCGACTGCTTCGTATGCAACACGTTGAACTGGAATCAGATTTGCAACACATCCTACTGCTAGGAAGGGTAACTTTTCTTCACTGCTACTAGGATCCACATCCTTTGATGAACAATTATATTATTATCGTTTATGTTACATTGTGTTTACATGAAAGTTTTCCAGACTTATGGATTTCTTTGTGGTGGAAGATGAAGTATTTGGTGTGCGAAACACCGAAAGACACTCCAGAAGAGCTGGCTGCACATTTGCCTGAAGCTAAAGCCATTATCCGTAAAACACCTGATAGTTCTGAACGTGCTACACAATTATTAGCACGAAGATTGTAGTTGTGCAGTAATGTAAATGGACGACTTTTTGATCAACAGCAGCAGTTTGAACATCATTCCTGAACAACACAAGAGTCGGTTCACCTGTGACACTTTTCACATGAAAAAAGGATGCAATCGGCAGTGCACGCAGTACGGTATTTGATGAAGGTTGTTGCGGAACCAATTAGAGTGACATTCCGTGCGATACGGCAACATGTCTGCAAGAAATTATTTGAATATTTACGATCACAGGCGAGCTGTGGGACGGCTCGAAGCTGGTCAAAGCGTCACTACTGTGGCCACAGTAATGGGTGTGTCAATACTGTCACCTAGCGATTAAACCAGGCCGATGAAGGTCGAAGTGCTGTGTGAAAGCTGAGGGTGTCGTAGATGGACCACCACACCGCAAGAGGATGGATAAGTAGCCCAAGTGGCGAAAAGCAACAGGCTTCTAACTCCAAGACATATCGCTGCAGATGCGGCGATTCAGTCAGGCTGGTTTGTGTGCCCGAAAGCCCGCTAAATGCATACCACTTAACCATGCGATCGAGAAGGAGTTCGTTGGTTAGCGTCAGCAACAGTGGTCCAGCAGATGATGTAGCTCTTCTTCAGTTTTGCTGAGGATAGCGAATTTCATTGACGTGCTTTCACCTTTAATTTTAACCGCACTCTCGACCCTCTCTTTTGTTTTCCTCATTCCTTTTTCGATGCACAGATTGAACAGTATGAACGAAAGACTACATCCCTCTCTTACACTCTCTCTGATCCGAGTACTTTGTTCTTGGTGTTCCACTCTTATTGTTCCCTCTTGTCTCTTGTTCATATTATATATTACCCTTCTTTCCCTATAGCTTACCCCTATTTTTCTCAGAATTTCGAACATCTTGCAACATTTGGCGCTGTCGAACACTTTTGCAAAGTCGACGAATCCTATGAATGTCTCTTGATTTTTCTTCATTTGCTTCCACTATCAACTGCAACGTCAGAACTGCCTCTTTCGTGTTTTTACCTTCCATCCAAGCTGATTGTCATCTAACACATCTTGAATTTTCTTTTCCATTCTTCTGTATATTATTCTTGTAAGTGGTTTCACTGCATGGGCTGTTAATCTGATTATGCGATAATTCTCGCTCTTGTCGGCTCTTGCAATCTTCGGAATTATGTGGATGATGTTATACCGAAAGTTAGATGCTATATCACAAGTCTCACACACTCTGTACACCAACGTGAATAATCGGTTTGTGGCCACTTCCCCCGATGGTTTTAGAAATTCTGATGCAATTTTATCTGTCCCTGCTGCCTTATTCGATTGTAAGTCTTCCAAAGTTCTTTCAACTTCCGATTAGAATCAGAGGTGGCACCCCACTCTCTCACTTTAACAACATTGTCAGTCATTTAACATTCATATTTTAGGTCATGAGCTCAGGTTCCCCACTACTACATTTGGTCTGTTTTGTGTGTGACTTTTTTACATGGGGAAATTGTGGGCAGAATGTTCTTATAACTTCATGTGTAGCCTGTAGAGAGCTTGTACCTGAGGGGTTACAGATAACAGGGAGAGATGAACTGGGAGACATAAATGCTGAGGGCATCGACATGGCAGTGTGAGTGATTCTGGGAAGTAGCGCTCAGTGGCTCGTACCTGCAGAGGGCCTTCTGACCGAATCCCTCTCCTCCTTCCTGTTTAGAGTCAGACAGAAGCGCGCCAGTTCGCGAAACATTTTACCTGGGCCAGGTGGCAGACGCAGACCATCATGAAGGCGGCCAGTTGGTGGAAAGGGGGTGGAAGATGCCGTTTAAGAGGGACTGCTTTAAATTAGCTTTTGTAGAAACAGTGGAAAGGTCACAAAACTCCATGGATTCTCACGTTAGAAGCTGGGACGATATGGAAGAGTTACTGGTTTAGTGGTGATAGGACTGTAACCCCCCCTGAAACCAGGAAGTCGCCAGGTTCTTTTAGCGAGCGGAAAAAAAACATATATTTCACAGGCATAACTGTTTAGGAAGCTTAACCACTTAACCACCTTCTTTCAGAAAGTGGTCGGCCCAGAAAGATTAGATCTCTCTGTAAATGAGGAACTATGGTTCCAGCTAGACAGATGGCCATGCTTGCCATGAGAACTATCATTACCTAGTCTAAAATCTTCGTTCTTCAGACAAGAGAGATTTGGAGGCGCTGATTGGCTCCTCTCAGGATATGCAAAGTGGAAGCTTCCTCACCCAGCGTGCGAACCCCACTGCTGTGTCTGAACTGGCCACTAGGACTACACAACAGTCAAGAGGAGAGATTCAATGAGTAGAGGATGCTTTGAATGGTTTGTGCGATATGGGGGCGGTTTCTTTTTTGCTATTTCGGCTCCTGTTTCGAGGCTTGGTTGGAACTGATTGTGATTTTTGGCCTTCTTTGTCGTCTGGTCCTCCCCTGGTGGAGAACCTCAGGTCTTCCCCTAGTGGATGAGACTTGTGATTTGTACCTTGTGGTGGACTAAGAGCCTGTGGTAGTTTGTAGCTATAATGACAGTCAAATTGCATATCATCTCGGATACATCGTGTGTCGCGAGGGTGAACTTATTCATCCTGAGTCCGCCCTCTGACGTTTGACAATTAGATCATGCACCGTCGTGCGTGTGAGTCAAACTGGTTTGGCCAGACCAGCGAACTGGTGCACCTCACACTGAAATCTGCCGAGATTTCAGGGCTCTGATAGGGAAGTTTCCCGTGTTCTGATAATCAGAACGCCAGATCGCGTGGTCTGCAAATTTTCGTGGACACCTGTGAACATTACAGCTGCCACAGCGCACAACTCCTCGCCCACAGTTGCCGTCTGAATCAAAGTGAAAGAGTAAAGTATTGCTGCACCGAAATAGCGTCGTTAAATGATATTCACAGATCCCTGTTCTCAGGTGAACCGTAGTTTGCGGTATGCTTGGTCGTAGTTGATGCCATTTTATAGTTCGGCCTCTCAGCGGATTCATGTAAACAGTGTCAGATTGCGTTTTAAAAGCTATTCATTAAGAGGAGAATTTTTATAGATTCCATCCCAGTGTATGTTTTGCCTATCAACAACCATTCCTTTTATGATTAGTGTTTGTCACTTTTGTGTAAGACTTGTCAGATAGCTGTCGTTACAAAGGGATAAATAAAACTTGTCATTATTTTGTAAACTTAAATACAACACTTTTCTCATTGATTTTCCCCCTACTGTTCATTGATTTTATTTTATTGTGGTGGTACATGGGTACACCAGCAATTTAAGGTTCGATCTTAGGAAATTAGTTAATTTGATTATTAATTTGAGTTCTGAAAATGACCACAGGCATAGGCAACAAAAGTACCATGAGTGAATTTACTAATTCATGTATAAAAATTAAAGGGTTAGCTCACGAATTCAAGGTTACTGAGAATAATTTTCTTTACGTAAAGATAATAACATTTAGCAGCACTCAGACATGTATTTATGATTAAAGCATGTGACGGCTTGCAATTGGCTTCCATGGGCAAAGATATCGAATCATGGCATCTTTGTGAGGTAGTTTGTGCGTTATCTTTCGGAACAGGAGCGTGTTTTTCTTTCTTTTCAAAGGGAGCCTATGTTCCACTGAGAACATTTAGACTCGGGTTTGGCGCTAAGCGTTGTATTCAGCAACTTGTAGCATGTTGTACTCATTTTATTTCAGGTATGTGTTGTTTGTGTCATTTTTTTCTCATTCTGACTTTTCAGTAACTTCTGCATCACTTTTGTCTGGTGTTGCATCGTTGTTAACATCGTTGGCAAGCTTTCGTGGAACAAATTTTAGTATATGGATGTGTACGATACTTTAGAGTAGCTTTCGTTTCATGGGTTTAGACATAAATATGTGCATTATTTAAAAGATAGTAGGGTAGTGGCCCGCGATGCTTTACAATCGGAAACTTGTGGCAGCAGCATCGATTTGAAAGCTTACGAGAAGCAAAGCTCGTGTGTGTAGTGAGAAAGGTTGCGCACTAATGTCATCCAAAATGGAACACGAGTCAGCCACTAATGTAGAACAAAATAGATCGTCGGAAGTACTTCACTTAAATCAAGCTGAAAACAGGGCGCAAATATCAAATGTAGAATACTCCGATGAGGGGCGGTTTAGTTCACACAGGAAATGAAAGTGAACATGATGCCGAGGCGGCAGATCGTGTAGGTTCTGTAAATACGGCAAGAAATAACAGTAAGGGAAAGTAACAGTCCGATTTCGCGGCAAGGCGTTACTGAGCAGTTGAATCGCATGCGTCTAGCCTAGGGTACGTTACTGGACATACGCAATTAGAATCAGTCATTCAGTTGATGCAAGAGGCAGAGAAGACAGGAGGAGGTAAAAGAGAGGAAGGAAAGGGATGAAAGGAGACGGCAGGAAGAAGACCAAAGACAGGCGATCCTCATTTATGAAATTACGGTAATTCAGAAGCGACAAGACAAGGAGGAAAAGAGAAGGGTGAGTCATGAAAGAAATAAATTCAAAGAAGTGAGAATGAGTTTGTCGAAAACATAAATCAGGCCATGAATGACGTTAAGGGTGTAAAAGCAGAGGTTGAAGACGTTAGGAAAACGTCAGATGATACGCGAAAAGTAGCGGTATAGATTCCATACATGAGGCTAGAACAGCCAGATTAGTAGCACGAGATGCGCGAAAAAAATGCCCAAATTGTGAGAAATCAGGCAGGGTTGCAAAGGTCGAAGTGAGCGCAATCTAGAAAGCTATTCAAATGGTTCAAATGGCTCTGAGCACTATGGGACTCAACTGCTGTGGTCATTAGTCCCCTAGAACTTAGAACTACTTAAACCTAACTAACCTAAGGACATCACACACATCCATGCCGGAGGCAGGATTCGAACCTGCGACCGTAGCAGTCGCACGGTTCCTGACTGCGCGCCTAGAACCGCGAGACCACCGCGGCCGGCAGAAAGCTATTTCTGTTCTCAAGAAGCAGGAACAGAGAGTAGCCGAAAAGGCACAGGAAGAAATTTCAGAAATCAAAGACGAGCAAACACGTCTCACAACCCAGCAAAATGAGCTGACGGATGGGATGAGACAAATGTGCGAATGGGTCGATCGTGTAGAAATTCAGCCAGAAGGAACAGCACGCCTACTTGAGTTCGTTGATCATCAGGAACGTCAAAGACAAAATTTTGCAAACGCATCCTGGAGCCACATCCCCGGTACAGGCCGATAAACGGCAGGAGTGTCCGCTAAACGGGTTAAGGCGTTCGATCGAGCGCACGCAGTCAGTGGCGCGGAGTGCACACACAAAGTACCGAGCCAGACCACAACTGCACGTGACTCAGACATTACTATATAACTCTGACAACACTAGACGAGGGTGCAACAGCATTCAGCGATCGGTCGGCCATGAAATCTTGGGCGCACGCGTGCCAGAACTTAGAAAAAGTCCAGGGAAGCAAAATTATGAATATATCGACTTAAAACATTTTTTTCTCAGTTCTAAATTTTCAGATTTACAAAGAGAACCACAATTCGTTTCAACTCAAGTCACTGATTGCTCGGTATGATAAGGTACTGGCCGATTCATGGCCACTAGTATACAAATTGGAATTTGTCTGGTGATACCTGGAAAGTTCTATACCAGAACACATGCATAGCGTTGCAGCAAACTGCCACCTACTGGTCACACGACACCCAAGAAACTATCAAACAACAGATTATATTAGCAACGGGGTGCCGCAGTCCAGTAAAGTTTTTCGAGACGCTTGTCGACATGAACCGTTACCTGGACCAACCGTATGGTTATAAGACACTGCTACGTGAAACTGCTCAAATGGTTCAAATGGCTCTGAGCACTATGGGACATAACATCTTAGGTCATCAGTCCCCTAGAACTTAGAACTGCTTAAACCTAACTAACCTAAGGACATCACACACATCCATGCCCGAGGCAGGATTCGAACCTGCGACCGTAGCAGTCCAGCGGTTCCGGACTGCAGCGCCTAGAACCGCAAGACCACCGCGACCGGCCGTGAAACTGCCATTGAGGTACCAGTAACTGCTCATTAGCAAATATAATGAGACAATAGTGTCATTCTAAAGCTCTCCACGGAAGTTAGACTCTGTTAAGGAAGCACAAAATGCAAGGAACCGAAGGAGACTTTTTTTTTTTTTGTCATCAGTCTACTGACTGGTTTGATGCGGCCCGCCACGAATTCCTTTCCTGTGCTAACCTCTTCATCTCAGAGTAGCACTTGAAACCTACGTCCTCAATTATTTGCTTGACGTACTCCAATCTCTGTCTTCCTCTATAGTTTTTGCCCTCTACAGCTCCCTCTAGTACCATGGAAGTCATTCCCTCATGTCTTAGCAGATGTCCTATCGTCCTGTCCCTTCTCCTTATCAGTCTTTTCCACATATTCCTTTCCTCTCCGATTCTGCGTAGAGCCTCCTCATTCCTTACCTTATCAGTCCACCTGATTTTCAACATTCGTCTATAGCACCACATCTCAAATGCTTCGATTCTCTTCTGTTCCGGTTTTCCCACATTCCATGTTTCACTACCATACATTGCTGTACTCCAGACGTACATCCTCAGAAATTTCTTCCTCAAATTAAGGCCGGTATTTGATATTAGTACACTTCTCTTGGCCAGAAATGCCTTTTTTGCCATAGCGAGTCATAGCGAGTCTGCTTTTGATGTCCTCCTTGCTCCGTCCGTCATTGGTTATTTTACTGCCTAGGTAGCAGAATTCCTTAACTTCATTGACTTCGTGACCATCAATCCTGATGATAAGTAAGGAGACGTAATGAACGAAATTCGCAAGGTGCATCTGGTGGAAATAAAGACAGGTAAGATACAAACAGAAACAGGGCGACAAGAAACCACTGTCAAGCCCAAATATTTAATAATGAGCCTCAGTGGGATGATAGAAGCACATGGGGGACGTATGGCGGTTGTTGTTGTTGTTGTGGTCTTCAGTCCTGAGACTGGTTTGATGCAGCTCTCCATGCTACTCTAACCTGTGCAAGCTTTTTCATCTACCAGTACCTACTGCAACCTACATCCTTCTGTATCTATTTAGTGTATTCGTCTTTTGGTCTCCCTCTACGATTTTTACCCTCCACACTGCCCTCTAATACTAAATTGGTGATCCCTTAAAGTCTCAGAACATGTCCTACCAACCGATCCCTCCCTCTAGTCAAGTTGTGCCACAAACTTCTCTTCTCCCCAATCCTATTCAACACCTCCTCATTAGTTATATGATCTACACATCTAATCTTCAGCAATCTTCTGTAGCACCACATTTCGAAAGCTTCTATTCTCTTCTTTTCCAAACTATTTATCGTCCATGTTTCACTTCCATACATGGCTACACGCCATTCAAATACTTTCAGAAGTGACTTCCTGACACTTAAATCAATACTCGATGCTAACAAATTTCTCTTCTTCAGAAACGCTTTCCTTACCATTGCCAGTCTACATTTTATATCCTCTCTACTTCGACCATCATCAGTTATTTTGCTCCCCAAATATATAAATTCCTTTACTACTTTAAGTGGCTCATTTCCTAATCTAATTCCCTCAGCATCACCCGACTTAATTCGACTACATTCCATTATCCTCGTTTTGCTTTTGTTCATCTTATACCATCCTTTCAAGACTCTGCCCATTCCGTTCAACTGCTCTTCCAAGTCCTTTGCTGTCTCTGACAGAATTACAATGTCATCGGCGAACCTCAAAGTTTTTATTTCTTCTCCATGGATTTTAATACCTACTCCGAATTTTTCTTTTGTTTCCTTTACTGCTTGCTCAATATACAGATTGAATAACATCGGGGAGAGGCTACAACCCTGTCTTACTCCCTTCCCAATCACTGCTTCCCTTTCATGTCCCTCGACTCTTATAACTGCCATCTGGTTTCTGTACAAATTGTAAATAGCCTTTCGCTCCCTGTATTTTACCCCAGCCACCTTTAGAATTTGAAAGAGAGTATTCCAGTCAACATTGTCAAAAGCTTTCTCTAAGTCTACAAATGCTAGAAACGTAGGTTTGCCTTTTCTTAATCTAGCTTCTAAGATAAGTCGTAGGGTCAGTATTGCCTCAAGTGTTCCCATATTTCTACGGAATCCAAACTGATCTTCCCCAAGGTCGGCTTCTACCAGTTTTTCCATTCGTCTATACAGAATTCGCGTTAGTATTTTGCAGCCGTGAGTTATTAAACTGATAGTTCGGTAATTTTCACATTTGTCAACGCCTGCTTTCTTTCGGATTGTCAGTAGTTCTAATGGAATGTTGTCTACTCCTGGGGCCTTGTTTCGACTTAGGTCTTTCAGTGCTCTGTCAAACTCTTCACGCAGTATCGTATCTCCCATTTCATCTTCATCTACATCCTCTTCCATTTCCATAATATTGTCCTCAAGTACATCGCCCTTGTATAGTCCCTCTATATACTCCTTCCACCTTTCTGCTTTCCCTTCTTTGCTTAGAACTATGTTTCCATCTGAGCCATTGATATTCATAAAAGTGGTTCTCTTTTCTCCAAAGGTCTCTTTAATTTTCCTGTAGGCAGTATCTATCTTACCCCTAGTGAGATAAGCCTCTACATCCTTACATTTGTCCTCTACCCATGCCTGCTTAGCCATATTGCACTTCCTGTCAATCTCATTTTTGAGACGTTTGTATTCCTTTTTGCCTGCTTCATTTACTGCATTTTTATATTTTCTCCTTTCATCAATTAAATTCAATATTTCTTCTGTCACCCAAGCATTTCTACTAGCCCTCGTCTTTTTACCTACTTGATCTTCTGCTGCCTTCACTATTTCATCCGTCAAAGCTACCCATTCTTCTTCTACTGTATTTCTTTCCCCCAGTCTTGTCAACTGTTCCTTTATGCTCTTCCTGAAACTCTGTACAACCTCTGGTTCTTTCAGTTTATCCAGGTCCCATCTCCTCAAATTCCCACCCTTTTGCAGTTTCTTCAGTTTTAATCTACAGGTCATAACCAATAGATTGTGGTCAGAGTCCACAACCGCCCCTGTAAATGCCTTCCAATTTAAAACCTGGTTCCTAAATCTCTGCCTTACCATTATATAATCTATCTGAAACCCGTCAGTATCTACAGGCTTCTTCAATGTACTCAACCTCCTTTTATGATTCTTGAACCAAGTGTTAGCTGTGATTAAGCTGTGCTCTGTGCAAAATTCTCCCAGACGGCTTCCTCTTTCATTTCTTACCCCCAATCCATATTCACCTACTACGTTTCCTTCTCTTCCTTTTCCTACTCTCGAATTCCAGTCACCCATGACTATTAAATTTTCGTCTCCCTTCACTATCTGAATAATTTCTTTTATCTCATACATTTCTTCAATTTCTTCGTCATCTGCAGAGCTAGTTGGCATATAGACTTGTACTACTGTTGTAGGCGTGGGCTTCGTGTCTATCTTGGCCACAATAATACGTTCACTATGTTGTTTGTAGTAGCTTACCCGAACTCCTATTTTTTTATTCATTATTAAGCCTACGCCTGCATTACCCCTATTTGATTTTGTATTTATAACCCTGTATTCACCTGACCAAAATTATTGTTCCTCCTGCCACCGAACTTCTCTAATTCCCACTGTATCTAACTTTAATCTATCCATTTCCCTTTTTAAATTTTCTAACCTACCTGCCTGATTAAGGGATCTGGCATTCGACGCTCCGATCCGTAGAATGCCAGTTTTCTTTCTCCTGATAACGACCTCGTCTTGAGTAGTCTCCGCCCGGAGATCCGAATGGGGGACTATTTTACCTCCGGAATATTTTACCCAAGAGGACGCCATCATCATTTATCCATACAGTAAAGCTACATGCCCTCGGGAAAAAATACGGCTGTAGTTTCCCCTTGCTTTCAGCCGTTCGCAGTACCAGAACAGCAAGGCCGTTTTGGTTAATGTTACAAGGCCAGATCAGTCAATCATACAGACTGTTGCCCCTGCAACTACTGAAAAGGCTGCTGCCTCTTTTCAGGAACCACGCGTTTGTCTGGCCTCTCAACAGATACCCCTCCGTTGTGGTTGTACGTACGGTACGGCTATCTGTGTCGCTGAGGCACGCAAGCCCCCCCCACCAATGGCAACGTGTATGGTTCATGGAAGGGGGGGGGGGGGAGAGAGGGGGGTGTATGGCGGTAACTTTCACGAAAGCAGAAATAGTAACAGGAGGGGAATGCAAAATTCTAACTCCGGGCAAAGAAG
Source organism: Schistocerca nitens (assembly GCF_023898315.1). Classification (NCBI taxonomy): domain Eukaryota; kingdom Metazoa; phylum Arthropoda; class Insecta; order Orthoptera; family Acrididae; genus Schistocerca; species Schistocerca nitens. The sequence continues at coordinate 741,734,328 of NC_064618.1, read as the reverse complement.
GAATAATGTAGGGATTGTTAGACAAAGTCCGCAACGTGATCATCACATTGAGGAAGTGGAAATCAGACCACCGACCCCCCCCCCCCCAAAACAGAAACCGCAACAGAAGTGCGCGTAGGGATTGACAGTCGGCAGCTGCGGCCTCATTATATCATTAAGTTAGCGTTAAGAATCATTTGTTTCCACTTCATTTATGTATTCACTTAGTGTATTGTTCTCTATTTGGTTTACACACTTTGGATGATTTATTATTATAATTAGAGAATAAGATCTTCTCCTGTGACATTTGATCCATGAGTCAGACGTTGTAGTTTTCTGTACAGCATTTGCACTTTGATAATTTACCACAGTTTTGAGACATACGAGTATCCTCTCATGTTACACAGACAGAAATTTATTTCGTGAACACGAATGTGCCGACTTATAGGCGGAGACCTCTTGGGTTTATAATAAAACTGGCCGCTTTAATACTTGAGTCATTGCTGTAGTAGTAGCTTGTCACGCCTTAGCATGGGTAAGTGGTAGAACAACATGAAAATTGCGCCTCTTTTGTTCAGAAATAATTGCACAAGTCTTGGATACACAGTTCTTCTCAGAATTAAATTTGGAAATTTGCGGTAAGTTCCTATGGTACCAAAATGCTGAGGTCATCGGTCCCTAGGCTTACATACTACTATTTTTTTTTAATTTTCTTTATTTCATAACATAATAATTATACAAAATTGACCCACCACCTTAGTGATTAGTGTGTCCTATATTTCTGCTTTTTTTTTATACAATAGCAGCTTTTACATTTTACTTAACTACAGACAGTTCTACGATTGTTACTAGGCAGACTATTTCTTATTTTACTAGTTAGCATAATTTCTAGTTACTACAAAAGGTTAGTACTGACTGCCTGTAGCGTTACAGTTGTGCCAGTGTTAATAATATAAACCTACTTAGATGCCTTGCTCATAGAGCTAATCCCTATGAGCGTGCCCCTGGCACAGGGCAGGCAAGGGATAGTTTATCGCTGCAGGTTCTTAATTTACTATCCTATTCTAATTGACTAAATCTACTTCCTATTCTACGTCATAATCGGTGCGTCGTCTCTACTCGGTATCACCCCAGTCCCCCTGGTCCTGTAGAGTCGACCTATCCACGAACAGGCGGTATGGGATTGCGGCAGTGGTCGCAATCGGTGATTTCTATTTAACTAGGCATGAAGGTCTCTCAAAAAGATTTTTAATACTTTTTGTGATACCTCGTTTGCTAGCGTATTCAGTCTCTGAAAGGTCTCCTCTTGTCTTAAAAGGTCATAGGTATTTGTATTTGGTAGTTGTCGTCTCAATGTCCCGGCTACATCATCGAAAAGGGGGCACTCGTAAACCACATGGTCAGGAGTACCCTCCGGTGCGCCACAGTCGCACGCAGGCGTCGCCCTTATCCCAAACCGACTTAGATAAGTCGGATATGGGCCATGACCGGTGAGAAAGTGGAACAATCCCCGAGTTGGCTCGAAATACTTCATTTTTAATCTTTCCTTGACATCTGGTAGGAACTGAAAGGTTCTTCTACCAGTATCGTCCGACTCCCATATCTCCTGCCATAGATCTACCCCCCTTTCCCTTATCTCCCCTTTTTCCCTGACTGGTGCCCCCATAATTTCCTCTACCTTGGTGATAATATCCTTTTTGGCCCAGTACTATGCAGCCTGTTCCCTAATCTTTATATCTAAGGGACAGAGCCCCATTATGATTAGCAGGGCTCCTCCTGGAGATGTTCTGTAAGCTCCCACGAACCTTAATATCATGTTCCTTTGTACTCTCCTCACCGTCACGGCAGGCACCACCCTCGTGAGCCTGTGAGCCCAGACTCCCGAGCCGTAACCCACTATTGACGTCAGTATACTGTTGTGATAGAGCTTGATTAAATGAGGCGGGAGGTGGAATCTCTTGTGTCCTATGGAAATCAAGTTATTTAATAATTGTAGAGCTTTCTGGGTTACGGTTTCTATGTGCTTTGCAAAGTTCCACCTTTCATCGATGATGATTCCCAAGTAGCGCGTTTCTCGTCTCCGAAGAACGGGCGTACCGTCAATTCTCACAGTCGGGTTTCTCATTAACAGTCCTTTAAGTAATAGGTAAGTCGACTTGGTTGGTGAGATAGTTGTAGTTTATTTAGTGCTCTCTCTATTTTTGGTTCTATGTCCTCGCGACTTCGGCCGCCGACCAGCAGGAGGAGGTCGTCAGCGTAGGCTATCACCTCTAGCACCTCTTCGCTCTGTTGCAGGCTATCCAGAAGAGGCTCCATGTGGATGTCCCAAAAAATGGGACCCAACACGGAGCCCTGGGGGCAACCCTTGGTGATAGTTTTCCGGACTTTCCCGCTAGGGGATGATAGCCATACCTCCCGATCTTCACAATAGCTCCTCAAACAGCCATATAGTAGCCCTGGACACTCCTTCTCCCGGAGGCAGGAGAAGAGCGAAGGCCACCACAGGTTGTCGAAGGCGCCACTGATATCCACCATGATGCCAACAACATACTTACACGAGGCTGAGCCGCAAACCTCGGCCGCCAGGGCGATTGCATCAGATGCCGATCGCCCCGGCCTAAAACCGAATTGCCTGCCGCTCATCCCCTGCAGCATGCGGTGAGCAGTCAGTCTGTCCGCTAATAACTTTTCGAGGAGTTTGCCAAAGCCGTCCAGCAGGCAGATGGGCCTGTAGGATTTGGCTTCAGCAGGGTCCTTCTCGGGGCCTTTCTTAATAATTACCACATTTGCAGTTTTCCATATTTTTGGAAATTTGCCTTGTCTGAGGCATGCGTTATAGAGATGTGTAAGTGGCGCAACTAGCTGTGGGGCTAAGAACTGCACCACCTCCGCCACAATGCCGTCTGGCCCGGGGGCTTTTCCTTTCTTTAAGGACTTGATAAGAGCAGCAACTTCCTCTTCAGAGAAGGGGAGGACCGCTTCGTCATTTACATACCTATGAAGGTCTTCATTTCGTAATTGACGCTGCTCTTCGGTGTCGTCATTCCTGTCATCGTCAGGCAACAGCGATCGGAGGAGGACCTCAGCAGTTTCCTGCCAAGATTCCGTCATTCCGTCGCCGTGCCTGAGCGTTGATATCATCGTTGGGGAGCGGATGTTCTCCCTCACCAATCTATATGGCACACCCCAAGGATCGAGGGCCAGCTGATTGGTTACAAAATTTTTCCAGCTATTTATTCTGGTCTTCTGTAGCTCTTTTTGAAAGTTGTCCTTTGCCTCCCGATATAACTGCAGCCATCTTTGCTTTTCCCACCAGATGACACTGCGCTGGTAGTGCTTCCTCAGTCTCCTGACAGACTGACGTAGTTCTTGTAGCTCGGCTGACCATGGTGCCGGTGTGGCCGCCACGGCCCTCCTCCTGGTTGGTACAGCCGCCTTAATCGCCCTTGTTATTGCGCGTACCAGTCCCTCGGCTCTGTCGTCCACGTTACAGTCCTGTCGTACGTCTCCTTCTGGTAACGGAGGAATGTCGCACTCTCTGGCTAGGCGTTCCCAGTCTGTTTTCCTGAAATTTCTTTGCACTTCCCACCCCATGGCCCAGCAGCACTGTCTATCTCCTACAATAAAAGTGATTGGATTATGATCACTGGTGGTGGCATTGTCTTCCACTCTCCACTCTTGTAGCATATTCACTGCGTTTGGCGTGACCAACGTCACGTCAGTGTTAGTGCCCTGTCCTCCTCCAGCCACGTATGTGGGGGGATTGCCTGGTCTGTTTGCCACCACTAGCTGAAGAGCCATTATCATTTCCTCTGCTTTAGCACCATTTTCATCCCTTGTGCCCTGTACCATAGGGGGGATTTGGCGTTTATGTCAGCAGTTATAATGATTTTGCGTCCCCGCAACGCCGTGGCCACACTCGCTAGATGATCTAAGTGTTGTTCAATTCTATCTCCGTACTGAAAGTACATGTTAATGATGATAACAATTCCAGCAGGAGATTGTATCTCCACGACGTTGCAGTGACTATTGGAGTACTGTGACAGAGGTGTTGCACGCAGTGCAGTGTTTGTTATCAGAATGGGGATGTTCCCACTGCTAACAATTTGCCATGTTGCGGCAGTGAACGCAACTTTTCCAGCCAGAGCGTACGGCTCCTGTAAATAGAGTATGTCCAGTCTCTTTTCCACCACTTCCTTTCGGAGCTCCTGCATTACTAGTCGACTGTTATGAGTATTGAGTTGTCCAATTTTTATTCTGGTCGTCATGGAAAGTAAGTATGTATGTGGTCATGTGGCCAGGTTTTGGTTCCAGTCATATGCTAGTCGTCCGTTTGCCATCACTGATTGAAGGTAAATTTCATCCAGGTCAAATTTTTCTCCTCGTCTTTCAAACACTTTTTTGAGTAGGTCCCGCAGTGCTCCGAAGTCAGTGGGGAGGTTCACCGACTTTAATTGTATTCTGTCCACAGCCTCCATCACCGAGAGGGTTACCCTCCGTCCGTACTCGTGTCCTACTCGGACCACATGTCGTAAGGCAGTGGTCAGGGTAGTCGGCTGCTCCAGCCTAGCTAGTTGCATGGTGTACTCAAGATTTGGGTACACCCTTACCGGGTCTACAGGTGGCAACCTGACCACCGGGCTGTCTTTGGTGATGGAGTTGGCGGTGGAGCTTGTTATGGTGTTTACTTGGACAGGTTTAGCAGCTTTATCTGCCGCTACCACAGGATGCTCTTGCCTCTGTGGATTTTTAGTCGGCAGCGTGTCCCGGCATTGGGAGGAGGGTGCTCTGACCTCTGAGGGGAGCTCGGTTTGAATGCTAATGTCCCTGGTGGGGGACTCTGTTTGTATAGATTTGTCGACTGTTGGTACGTCGGCGCTGACGAGCGACTTCAGGAAATTTCTGAATCTACTTGCTCTCATAGCATCCCTCCTCCTTTTGCTCGGGGATTTATGCTTTGGCATCCTGCATGGTGTGCCGTTTTCAGCCATAATCGATTCGCGATATTAATCTCTGTTCAAGCATCCTGTAGGTAGGGCAGTTTCGTCCTGTGGCTCCACAAGACTTCTTGCCACGACTCTTGCAAGGGATGCAGACACCTGTGGCCTTGCAATCTTTCCGGGTGTGTCCGTTGTCACCGCATTTGGAGCAGGCCGACCCCCTGGTGCAATGCCTCAGAATGTGGTCCAAGTCGCCGCAATTATGGCAACTAGGTACCACAATGTAATCTCTGGTATTTATAGCATGGAATCCCACGTATAGTCTGCCCAGTACTGTTATTTTTCTCCACATTGTTGCGGAGACCCCGGCAACGTGATGTACGACATCACGATCCCGAGGACCCGTCTTAAATCTCAGTTTAAAGCTATTTTGAAAATCATTTTCATTCATGTCCTCAAAGTTTTGCTTTCTGATTGCTTCACCCAGTTCCTCGTTTGTCATTACTGTAGGAACATCGTACAGTATGACCAAGGGGTTCCTCTTTTTTGGGGGTTCGCATTTTACAACTGCGTTCAGTTTCGGATTTTCGAGAAGCTTGTTTTTGTCCTCTTCAGACGCAATTTCTACAATTACCGAGTTGCGGCTTGGTTTAACACGTTTAATCTTTATCTTGTCTTTTACAGGGTCGATTGTGGTAGTTAGAAGTTCCTGAATCCTTTTGACACTAGTATCTTGTCCCGGCAAGGTCCTAAGAAAGACTGCCGTCTCTTGTTTTTTAGTCACCCTGTCTATTGCTTCTTTCGTATTGTTTTGTCTGGTGGTGGCTTGTGCAGCCACCGCCGCCCAGGTCTTGCTCGGTTGTTGTTGCTGTTGTCTCATACGGGTGTTCTCTTTCTCCAGCTCCTCTACACGTCCTTCCAATTTTGCATGAGCAAATGCCCATGCAGCCAATTCATTTTTTATTTGCAGGATTGCTGCCTGGCTTATCTTTCCATTTTTTATACTTTGCTCCAAGAGCATCGTAATTTTTGAATGCCTCTTCATTACTGAGTAGTCCTCCTCAGCCTGTCCCACCTCGTCCTGTGGAGAGGGATCAGGCACAAAAGAGGTTCTCGAAGGCGCACTAGCATCACTCGTCTCTGATGTCGCCATTTTGTACGAGTGATAAAAAGAAGTGGGAGCCCGTCTCTTACCCCGGACCGGCTCCTCTGGCATGGGGGGGGGGGGGGGGGGGGGACTTCTGCAGCTCGCCCACCGACCTCGCCCCTAGGTCAAGGGCACTTCAGAGCTGCTGGGTTCAGCGCACCGTCACCAGTGCACTGGTCCCTCTCGGTGACTCCGTCATCGACGATTTCACGCGACGCTCCTCGGCAACTGCACCCCGCACTCCGGAGAGGCGGATGCACCTCTCGTCCTTCGCCGCCTACTTGCCCGAGTTTCCACCTCTCGGCCAAGGACCCACTCCTACTCAGGTGGCGGGCCGGTCCCCCAGAAGTTCGGCGGTCTGGACCCATCTTACCTGGCCCAGGCGATGTCACCACCTCTTGGGTTTGGCAGAACACGCCCCGGTTACCCAGGGGCGCGGCGAAGCACCCTTGCCGACTCGCGCCGCGATCCCACGCCGACAAACGAGATCGCCGGCATGCAGAGCACCTGCTGGACTGTGCCCTGCGAACAGAAAGGGACTGGTGTTCGGTCCCTTGACACAGCTCCCCCTGTGCCACGCACCCTTCGCTTTCGCATCGGGTTGGGTCGCAGCTCTCCCTTTTGTCGCAAGGCAGAATGCCGAGCTTAACATCTGGCACCACGGGAAGGCGGAAAGAGCCACTTGGGAAGGAGAGGCTATGAGAGACGCGTCACTTCCCCTGTGAGGACTGCCGCGGCACACCCGACTTGGAAGCGATACGCCTCAGTGCGAGCTTCCGTGCCTTACGGCGCGCCGACAACGGGCGGGCCCGTGCCGAACGCGCCGTCAAGCGACCGACCTCACGCCAGACTTACATACTACTTAATCTAACTTAAACCAACTTACGCTAAGGATAACACACACACTCATGCTCGAGGGAGGACTCGAACCTCCGAGGGGGGGGAGACGCGCGAACCGTGGCAAGGCACCCAAGACCACGCGGCTTCAGAATTCATCTTGGAATGTAGTAATAGTTTGGTTTCTTCCATTGATATTGTACGCGTTGCCGGTGCGGCGTATGAGCAGTACTGCCACAGAAGTTGATTTGCTATCCGATAGTGGATCTTGGCGAGACTCGTATCATGCCACCGACACCGTTGGGGGTATCTTGGGAGATGGACAGGGTTGTCCACGCCAGAGGCGTGTTGACGTTCAAGTACGTCAATAATAATAAATGATAATGAATGTTAATAAATGATAATGAATAATAGTGAATAATAATAAAGAAAAGTAAGGTTTTGCATGCATTATGCTGTTGGTATTCAAACTTCCCGCCATTTTTTTCTTCTGGAGGCTTAGGTTAGTGGATGTAGCCCAATTGGTCAATTTTCCCGCCAAAAGTCAAACTTCCCGCCATTTTTTCTGGAGGTTACGTTAGTGGACGTAGCACAATTGGCCTATTTTCCCACCAAAAGCAGCCATCTCGGATGATGTCATGTGCTGTTGCCAATTCTACATACCACCATCTTGGATGACGTCATCGCCGCCATCTTGGATGACGTCATCACCGCCATCTTGGATGACATCATCTCCGCCATCTTGGGTGACGTCATCGCCGCCATCTTGAATAAATTTGGCAACAATGCAGCGTGGCCTGACACGAAGGTTGTCCCTCTACTTACTAGATCCCCTCTCTCTTCGACTCCTGCTTCTTCTTCTGTCATGTCACCAGACAAGTCTTTCGCCTTGTAGAGGCCTTTAGTGTACTCTTACCACCTACCTACTCTCTCCTCTGCACTTAGCCATGGAATTCCAGTTGCATTTTTAATGCTGAGAGAATATATTATTTTATTTCAGTAAATGCAAAATCGAGTCAAAGAACTTTTCAGTTTGAGTCCATATATCACTATCATGTTGGTTTCCTTCTGGCGTGAATGCATGCACTTTTCGGTTCAGAAGGATGTTATTTCCTCTTGAGAGCCAAGCTGGCCCACAACTGTTGTAACTAGTCCTTGATATCCTGGATATTGCCGCTGGGACTGTGATGATGTCTGAGCAGATCCCACTCACGCTCTATCAGGGAGACAGATCTGGCGATCTTGCTGGCCACAGGAGTGTCTCGACATGATGCAGACAGTTTATAAAGGCATGTCACATGTGTAGACAAACATTGTCCTGTTCAAAATTGGCTCCATGATACTGTTGCATGAAACATAGCACATGAGGACGCAGAATTTCAGTGATGCGCGGTTGTACCATCGAAGCTCCCTCAGTCACTATCAGCCTGAAGGCATAACCGATGGCTCTCCGTACAATGACGCCGCTGCGCCTCTCCAAAACACTGGAATAACAGGACATCTGCCCAGGTCGCCACCATAGTCCCTACGATTATACTCTGGAGAGTGCACGACCGCTATTCAGCGCTAAACACATTGCTACGCCATTGATCAGCAGCTCATATATCCCGGTCACGGCAGCACTCCAAAAGCAGCCGTTCTGTTGTGGTGTTAACGTTCTCGAATCGCAGGAGCAGATGTGAAGGGATTATGACGTGCTTGGTGCACAATTCGGCAATCGCTCCTTATGGTGAACAGTCTTTGTGGTCGACCAGAACCTTGACGACAAATATCCTTTCCCTCCCATTCCCATGCAGTCCAACACAGGGGTACTGTCACACCCGAAATTCCCGAAATCTCGAATTGCTCAATTCGACCAACTGTTCAGATGGAGACCCACAATGAGGCCACTTACAAAGAGGTAATGACAAAGGTTTCTCATACGTATCTACGTCATCTCTGTATCCCTTCACAGTGATCGTTCATCGTCTGACATTGTTCACACCACTTATAACCCAACATGAACAACACTAGTGCACTCTGATGTCCGTTCTATTTATCGCAGTTAATTGCACCTCTAATCATTTGCGTACATGCCATTGGTGTCCACGACTACGAAGTTACATTGACATCCGACAGTGTTTTCTGGGCGCTTCATACTTTTTCTCATCCTGTGTATATACGAGGGGCGTTCAGAAAGTAACCTCCGGTTGATTTAAAAAAATACACCAAGTTAAATAAAAATATTTTAATATATACATCTTACAACTACATCTTTGCACTATTTTTCTACATAGTCTCCATAGCGATTGAGGCACTTATCGTATCTCTTCACAAGCTTTGAAATTCCTTCTGCATAAAAATCACCCGCTTGTGCCTGGAGCCAGCCTGTGACCGCATCTTTGAGCTCTTCGTCGTCATCAAACCGCTGTGACCCGAGCCATTTCTTCAAATGCATGAAGAGGTGATAATCACTTGGCGCCAGCTCTGGGCTGTAAGGTGGATGATTGATAACGTCCCACTTGAAGGACTCAAGAAGGGCCGTTGTTCTACGAGCAGAGTGAGGACGGGTGTTATCGTGCAAAAAAACGATACCGGAAGTCAGCATACCACGGCGTTTGTTCTGTATAGCCCGTCGTAACTTTTTTATTGTTTCACAGTACACGTCTTGATTAATGGTCGTACCACGTTCCATGAATTCAACCAACAACACCCCTTTGGCATCCCAAAACACCGTTGCCATCAGTTTTCTGGCAGAAAAATCTTGCGAGGCTTTTCTTGGTTTGGTAGGCGAATTTGAATGTGCCCACATTTTTGATTGTTCTTTTGTCTCAGGGTTCACGTACTTAATCCAGGTTTCGTCACCGGTCACGATTCTGTTTAACAATGGTTCTCCTTCGTCCTCATAACGTGACAGAAAGTCTAATGCAGAGGCCATTCTTTGAGTTTTGTGGTGGTCGGTAAGAATTTTGGGCACCCATCGTGCACAGAACTTACGGTAACCCAATCTTGCTGTCACTATCTCGTACAAGAGAGTCTTAGAAATCTGTGGAAAACCAGTAGACAACTCCGACATTGAGAAACGTCGATTTTCACGAACTTTTGCATCAACTGTCTGAACGAGTTCGTCAGTCACCAATGATGGTCTACCACTCCTCTCTTCATCATGAACGTTTTCTCGTCCACTTTAAATAAACGTACCCATTCACGGACAACTCCTTCACTCATAACTCTTGGTCCGCACACGGCACAAAGCTCACGATGAACAGCTGCTGCAGAATATCCTTTGGCTGTAAAAAACCTTATGACAGCACGCACTTCACATTTGGCGGGGTTTTCTATTGCAGCACACATTTCAAACTGCCACAAAAACTAAACTAGCGCAGGTACGACGTTCACTCGACCACGGCTTGATGCCGACTGACCTGTTGAGTGCGTGAACGCACAGATGGCGTCGCTACTCCCCCCACAACCCGCACTGTGACCAATCGGAGGTTACTTTCTGAACCGCCCTCGTATAAACCCCGTTCTGCTTAATTTTCATTTTTACATTTTTGTAGTGATCTTGTTTTTTCGTGTTTATAGCCCTTCTATAGCCATTTCAACACTGTTCAGTCAACTGGCAGACTCTGAATGAATCTGAATTCTATTTTGATATGCTGCATCATATTGAAAATTTGTCTGTCTTCTGTGTCATTAGAAATTGAAGAGTGTAACCCAAAAACCTGCTTATTGCCGAAATGTTGTTTAGGAGTTATATTAAAAAATGTATCACATGAATTTTCATTTTAAATTTTAATTTTAAACATAGTGTGCACTTAATGGAAGGACAATTATAAATAGACCGTTATATTTCATTAATGATATTGCATGTTACATTAGTAGTATGAAATGTTAAAGTCAGAAATACTAAACATAGATAAGTGTCTATACCCTTTTACTCAGCTAAGCAGCAAATATAGTTTCAGTCTTCGTACCAACACACTATTTCAAAGAAACTCAATATACGAATCAGTCCACATTAGTATGACAAATTCTTATGAAGCGATCTGCGCTTTTCATCCAAATATGGTATCATAGGCAACAAGTCTTCTTTTATTCTATGATAAGTACTGTATGCCCTTCAATTACCTCCAATCCTCTCTCTCTCTCTGTCTCTCTCTCTCTCTTTTTTTTTTTTAGGATTAACATTTTTCCAAGTTTTCGCTCCTGTGACTCCAGGATTCCTTGCTAAATAGCGTACAATCTTTACCGTTGAGATCTGCAACTTTTTGACGTTACCAAGGAACCGGCAACAGACTGAATATTGATGAAATTTAACTCAACGACTTCAATTTCTTAGCGTGTGTGTCTTACAACATCGTGTAGGTCTTCAGATACTAATGGCTTGAACAGCATCTTCTTCTTCTTCTAAATCAGCGCGAAGTCCCTGTCGCACCGCAAGTAGCTATTACCGGATACTAAGAACTTTTTCAATTATGCCAAAGACTACAAGTGACACGAGATATACGAAAAGGATGATCATCATCCTCTTTTTGTTCTGGACTGCGTAATTGTCACTCCATAATATGAAGTGTATTTTTAAGTTTATATCGTAAGAGATAAAACCTGCTAAAGGTCTATGCACACTACACTTACGTTTATGCCTGGGATCTGATGTTTTAAGGACACATCTTTCAGGAGTCTCATTACCTTTTCAGATTCCCTGTGGTGCTGTTCAAGTTTAGCTCTTGATGTTTTCGATTCTGGAGTAGAGTTGCGTCACTTTATTTTAGACTGAATCTGATCACTAGTTCGGAAAGCGTCGGAACGTGGTAACCTGGATGAAAAATTTGGAAACTCTTTCTTAAAAACTTCTGCAGAATCTCTGTATGAAACACTGATTGAAGGATTAGCCGATTTGAAAGATTGGTACAATTTGTGGATGTTGAGATCTGGGCTGAAGCATGCGAGTTGCGACACTGTTCTCGGTATGCCGTTTGTGTGTTGTTTAATATTATTTCTTGGCTTAGTAACCTTTCCTCTCCTTTCTCCAAACACGAATTCTCTATCCCTTTTCCTCGAGGCTTGAATTTGAAAACCGCTTCTAGGTACAGCAAAAATATCTATAAAGGTCTCCCAGCATAACTGGGAATTATTTCCTTCTCTATCTGTCACACAACATGTAACTGTAGAATGTCGTCAGTGGTTTTCTGGCATCATGTATATACCACGTCTTCGCCGCTTGACTGGTAAAATTTCCATAAATCCAATCAGGTAGTTGTTCAGGCTAGTATAATCACATGTATAAAACGTAATAAATAAATTTTCTTTATCTTGAGGTGACTAAGTACTGTATTTGTTCCGACATTTGCAGACACCCGACACGGAGAAAATAACAGAGCTTCTACAGATCTTCAAAAGTATAAGAGAGTATGAAAATTACATTTGTTTGACACAGTTACGTTCGGATTCAAGGTTATGTATCTTACTTCTGGACGCGGTGGCTTTTCTCTGGTTTGTGTTCATTCGTTGATGTATTGTATGCTTCGTCATTAATTCTCAGTTTCTTCTGCGCATCCAGCTAACATCCAGTACCTTTATTACTTCTTTTCTCCCCAATTTCAGCATTATCTGCATACAAAGCATCCTAATCATTGTCCTCCATTTTTCAAATCAGCTGTTGGCACGTAACAGACTTCTGGGTAAACAAGTGAACAACATAGTAAGCTTCCGTCTTGTGATGAACGTATGAACTAGACAAGCCAATGTGGCACAAAACCAAGTCTTGGGTGCATTGGCAATTTTACAAGATGGGTTGTAATCCAAAAACTATTTTATTTAAAAAATGGCACGTAACAGGTTAGGGTTACACTCTTCAGTTGTACTAAGGATCAGTTGATTCGTACGACAGTTTGTCATTCTGACGAAAGGCTTGGTCACGATAAGAATGAAGTCACGAGCCACATTAATAAAAGGAGCTGCCTCAGCCTCAGCTGGGCAGTTGTAGGGATTATCGGAGAGTGTCCAGGGAGGTAGACGAGTTAGTAGCGGAATGCTGGCAGCAACTGTCTTAGATGGTTCGGTTGCAACAAACAGTATGATGGCACCACTGATTGCACCTTGTTGAAGTTGTCAATTTTTCTTGGTGAATGGTAATAAACAAACACTACGCAAAGTTTTTCTTCGTTTTTCAACCACTTAAAATCACCTCAGATTCATGAAACTGTGCTCCTGGATCCTGAAATAGTGAGTCATTAGCTCACAAAAAGAAATTTCGCTTAAAAATCGAAGAAGAGGACAAATACTGATGGCTTAGCTATTAGTTGCAGATTCATATATTTATCAACATAAACGATTATCTGTGAAGTGACATCCTATAAATACGGTAGTAATATTGAATTAGATATTGGCAAAATATTAGACTGCTCTGAAGACACCTTGTAGTTCTTAATATGGAAAAATGCGAAGTTGAAGACTACACGAACAATTATTCACAACTGTGAGTAGTCACGCAACAGTGTTACTTATGAATAACAATGCGTGGAATTGTGAAGAGCAAGGCCACTTGTAGGTTATAAATGAATAGTTGGCTTCAAAGTATGAGAAGCATTCTGGGAAATTGGAATTTTGAAATGTATTCAAAATAAATCAAGCGATGCTGAGGGAATTAGACTTTGAAATGAGACACTTCAAGTAGTAAAAAGCTTTTATACGTTGGCATCGAAATAACTGATGATGCTCGAGAAAGAGAGGATGTAAAAGGCAGTTTGGCAAGTAAATAATTTCTGAAAAAGAAATTCGTTAACATTTAACGTAAATTTAAATGTTAGGGACACTTTTCAGAAGGTATTTGTCTGCAGTGTAGCCTTGTACAGAAGTGGAACGTGGACGATAAACAGTTCAGACAAGAAGAGAATAGAAGCGTTTGAAATGTGGTCTGCAGAACAATGTTGAAGATCAGATGAGCAAATCGAATAACTAATGAGGAAGTACTTAATCTAATTAGGGAAAAATAAATTAATGGCCCAATCAAACTAAAAGAAGGCATCAGGGAATGGAGTGAAATTTTGCGGGAAAAATTGTAGAGGAAGACCAAGACCTGGATAAAGCATAAAGGTTCAGATGGATGTAGGCTGACATAGTAATGCAGAGATGAAGTGGCACAGGATACATCAGCATGGAGAGTTGTATCAAACCAGTCAGCAACAGGAATGGAAAATTGCAGTTTGACTTCACATTGACTCCTCACTATACAATTCTCCCGTCCATACTGAAATATCTACATGGGGAAATAACTGGGAGACACAACAGATCGAACTATAAGAGAATAAAGAGCGTAGACAAATAAGGACAGCGCGTATTTAAGAGACTGTTGGAACATCTCGACCTGCAGACACTAGATGAAAAACGCTTAACACGGGGCTAAAACCTAAATAGTACTTCCTATTAACTGAATATCATAGCACGACCTTAGAATGGTCTTTGGGTATCTTTATAGAGGACAGTCCATGTTTATTCTCCGACATGCAGCCCGTGAAGTTAAAATTACACTGAAAAGAGTTCCCAAAGAGGTATATAAGCAAACATTCTTCTCTCCGTCCGTGAATGAAGCAGTAAAAACAATGTAATACACAATGCAACCTACCTTTTACGTACTGTTTTCCAAAACTTCTCAAGAAATGTAGTCACACGTAATTGGGTAAGAAACAAAGATATCATCTGAACTATACCGTAGCTAATCCTCACTGGCAGATTAATCATGTGTGCGGTATTGGGACTTCAGCCTGGGATCTTTGTCTTTCGCGTGCAAGTGCTCTACCGGCAGTTTTTAACCGTTGCTGATTGCGCAATGTTATTTCATTCAACTCACATCCTACATGCGCTCCCCATGTGCAAGTCTTGAGACACTACGACTGTGCTATCTAAGCACGATGCACGACCATCCCTCACAGCTCTATTTCTGCCAGTACCTCATCTCCAATCTCCCAGTTTTCTTGCATAACTTGTGAGACTAGTACTCATAGAAAAACAGATATTGTCGAGACATTGCTCAGCCACAGCCTGGGGGATTGTTTTCAGAATAAATTTTCAAATTGCAGCGGCGAGTGCGGGGACTAGGAACTTCCTGGCAGATTAAAACTGTCTGCCGGACCGGGACTCGAATTTGGGATCTTAGCGTTTCGTATCAAGAGCTCTATCGATTTTTATTTCCAGCAGTCTACTTTTTCAGATTCAGAATAATGAAAATGCTCATATATAATAAAGAATTTCTTTTAAAACATCACACATTCATGAAAAAAGAATAAATTCAAATATTTCAATATCAATAAAAAGGAAGGAAGATTAAGTGGTTGTTTCTGTTCATATATACATTTTTTTTATTTTATTTTATTTTTACAAAGGAAAAGTAAAGACAAGTAATAACCCTTGTCACGGGGGGAATCAAAGAAAAGCAATCATCCGCGTCAATTTCCAATAGCACGTGGTATTGCATCACAAATCTTGCGTCCAGCCGGATAAACTTAATCATCCCTGCCATTGGGGCGGCGTCCCCATTATAGGTGCTGATCATTATACAGAACATTATCTGAGACGTTGTACCCATTTACCATAGTTAGTAGAACTCGTAAATGTAATCCAGTCACATCTGGCGTCAACAGGAGGGGGCCACTCGGCCTCTCAATGTGCAACATGCCAAAATGCATAAACCCTAAACATCATCATCCTTAAAGTTGCAAAAGTAAGTTCTGCATTTCGTATTACTACCTATGAGCTCATGTTGTTCTTGTAGGTATATCCAATAATCCACTACAGACAATACATCTCGAGAAAACACGTACTACGTCGCGTGTCCAGCGACCCGGTGAAAAAATGGTTCAAATGGCTCTGAGCACTATGCGACTTAACTTCTGAGGTCATCAGTCTCCTAGAATTTAGAACTAATTAAACCTAACTAACCTAAGGACACCACACACATCCATGCCCGAGGCAGGATTCGAACCTGCGACCGAAGCGGTCACGCGGTTCCACACTGAAGCGCCTAGAACCGCACGGCCACACCGGCCGGCGACCCGGTGAACCTCATACTTCTTACGTTTGGGAAGATCGTCGTGTCCGACAAAAAAAAAAAAAAAAAGTGTATCTGATGTGATCTCTGTATCGGCTGAGCTCCGAAGAAAGGCCAATATTCGCATGCAAACGCATACCAAGCCATGTTCTTCGTGTCCAACAATCCACAGGGGAGAATCAACCATATGAATGGCGTTCAACCGGTTCCGTCTGACAATTTTACGGTTAATGAGGGTACCTCACGTCGATCGCGCTGCCGTTGACAGTAACGGCGTATGCACTACGCGCCAGATATGCTGGCAACCTCTCGTTGGATGTTTGATTTTCATGACGTTGCATCCAAGCACGACAAACGACCTGCCCTCACAGCTCTACGTGCGATCCAACGAGGAATGGTCAATTTTTGGTGATATGACAGGAATGAAGCAAAAGAGTCTAGTAAACAAGGCTCTAAAACGCATACCTATAAAGCTATAAGCACCTCTTCCTCTTCGATACTGTCGAACTAACCCCTTCTGCTGCAAGCTCTTTGTTTTCAATATTTTGTGAAAAGCTTGTATGGACCAAAACAAGAAAAAATTGTTCAGTAGAAGACAGGTGTTCTACAATAGCGAAGATGACCAATTTCTCATAGCTCTTGAGTTATGCACCTTAGAGCACATGTTTACTAGACCTTTTTCTTTCTTTGGTCCATGCTGCCACCTTCCCGCAGAAGAGATTTGCTTCACAGTTTTGAACGTGAAGAAGTGCTCATAGCTCTTAAGGTATGCAGTCTAGAGCCCATGTTTTTCTATACTTTTTTTCTTCGAATGATCATTCCTGGCATATATCAGAATATTGAACATTCTTCCCAGGACACCCAGATCAGGAGGGCAGCGGACTTTCGAGCCCAAATCGCTGAGTCAGCATATCTAATGTCAGTTTACAATTTATACAGTTGCAAGAGTTACCTACGTCAACATCAGTACTCTTCAAGACCCTGACGGTGTGTAGCGGAGGTTACTTCCGCAGAACAGATCCTCCCTTCCCTGTCCCACTCGCGAATGCTGCGTGGGAGGAATGATTGTCGATAAGTCTCTGTATTAGCTCTAATTTCTCGAATTTTCTTATCACAGTCATTTCATAAAATGTCTGTGGGAGGAATTAATATGTTGTCCAACTCTACCCGGAAAGTATTCTCTCTACATTTCAATAGCAATACTGTCTTCTGGCGTCGCTACTTTGTTACATACAGCCACAGCATCTGTGAACAGTCTTAAAGAGCCTCTAACGCTTTCTGCTTGATAAGTTGATGATGCTCAACACCTCTCTTGCAGAGTCTGGGACTGGAATTTGTTAAGCATCTCTGTAACTGTACTCTCGCATCGATCAAACTGTCTCTGACAAAATGCACCGCTCTTTGCTGAATCTTCTCTATCAGCCCTAACTGATAAGAGTTTCAGATTTATGAACAGTGCTGAAGAATCGATCGAACAAGGCCCTCTTAAGCCACTTCTTTCATGGTTGAATTACATTTCCTTAAGAGTCTTCCTATTAAACTCAGTCTGGCATTTGCTTTCCCTACTCTCTGTTTTATATGGTCATTCCACTTACGGTTGTATCTGTATATTTACTCCCAGACATTTTACAGTGGATTCTGTTTCGAGCAATTTGTAGTCCATAGTGTAGTTGTACAGTAGTTGATTGCCTTTTCTATGTATGTATGATATGTTACATTTACTGACACATAGGATCAACTACCAGAGCCTGCACCATTCATCAAACCTGTGTAGGTCATTCTGCAAGTCGATACTGTCTTCTGGCGTCGCTACTTTGTTACATACAGCCACAGCATCTGTGAACAGTCTTAAAGAGCCTCTAACGCTTTCTGCTTGATAAGTTATCCACAAAGTAAATAGCAATGGCCATATCACACTCCCTGTATATAAAGCAGTGTGTATGAATGTATGTCCTGGATCTTCTCTAAAACTCTGATTCGATTCCAACCAAATTTTGCACAAAACAGCAGGTGTTTTAGGTATCAGCATGAGGCATTTATAACGTCCCAGCCTCAGTAGGAGTGGAGGTATGGGCGAAAACGTGTTTTTTACAGTCCATAGTGTATAGGCTGCCCTGCATAACAATTATGCCAAATCAACCCACTTTGCACAGCAGTTTACATATCAAGGGGAAGAAATGATTTTCCGGGTCTCAACATGTAGCCTGCCTTGCATAACAGGCGTGATGTGGGAGTAGTATCGGCCTGCTTTATTGAACTATATTGAAGGGTTACGTGTGCCAATGAGCATGACTTGGAATAGGTTGAGATGGACAGAGGAGGGGATAGACAGAATGAAGGAGAGGAGGAAGTGAATGGAGAGAGGGGAGCAGGGGGAAACGTATGAGGCAGATAGAGGGTGTAGAGTAGTATTGGGCAGGTGGAAAACGAAAAGAGGGAGCCATAGACGGAAAAAGAGAGGTGGAGGGAGAGGGGAGGAAGATATGATCAGAGAGAGAAAATGGAGAAAGAGTGGGAGGAGGAGATGAAAAGACGTAGAGAATGAGGAGAAGATAGATAGAGGTGGGAGCAAGAGATGGACACAGAGAGGGTGAGGGGATGGTGTGTTCAGTAAATGCGTTGAATGCAAATGCGGGCGAAGCCGCAAGGAAAACGCTAGTAGCCCTATAGCTACATTCATCTATCCTATGGCCCCTCTTGAAAACCAGAATAACCTGCGGTTTTTTCCAGTCGCTACGTTCCCTTTGTTGCTTCAGCAAACTATGATAAACTACCGTTATAGGGTGAACAAGTTCTTTTGCATACTCTTTGTAGAACCTTACAGGTATCTCATGTGCTGCTGGTGCCTTTCCACCACTAAGCAATTGTAGTAGCTTTCTGTTTTGCAAGCAGTAATTTCAGCGTTTCCGATTTGGACATTCTTACAATGATTGAAAGGATGGACTCTGTTATGATCTTCTGCGATAAAACAATTTCAAAGAGTTAGAGTTTTAAACATGGCTGTCTCTCAGCACCCCTGTATAAGAAGTATTAATGTATAAAATTTCACTGATCATCTATTAATTTCCGCTCATAAATCGAAAAGTGTTGAAGAAATTTCCATTTTGCGTAGGGAAAAGAAAAGTCATAGCCTCGACGTACTCGAAGAGATGGAGATATTCAAGCACTTTTCTAAGAACGATGGCCTCATCCTCAATGAACAGTTTCAATTACGTAACAAAAATTTTTTTCATTTTCTTTAATCCACTACTAGAGGAATTTTCATTGCTTTATGTTTTACTATGTTTTCCTGCTTCTAGTTCCGAAACATCTCTTTCTTCGAATCTCATAGACGTGATATTTTTTGGATTGGGTAGCTGTTTGTATAAATATTCTTTAATATCCTGTGTTTTACGTAATTGTAATTTCTGTATAGCCCAATAGACAGGTCTGTTATACTTGATTTGCTGGACTTCTTTGTATTTTTAGAAGTACAGTAAGCTCTATTCCTTTACATATTTTTTATAATTAACTGTTGTTTAATTCAGTTATTTCTGTTACAATGTCTCAAATGGACACATGTCACTTGCCGCGCCCAATTGGCGGCGCAACTTGTATTGTTTTCGTGGCAGCAATGTAAACCACTGGGCTGATCAGTCTGATGTTTCTAGCAAGGCATATGTGCCAAAGGTTGGAACATGTTTAATTTTAATTTTTGACTTGACCATATCTGCTCCAAACTTTGACCATTGCCTTCTCGCAACCTTTGTATGTCATGACAATTGTCGTGTCTGTTAATGTTTTTGTCTAACTTAATTTTCTATATATTATTTTATAGGCGTTCTTAAAATTTCATTCTGGTGAAGACATCTTTAGAGGTGTCGAAACCTAGGCCAATGTACCATACAGTTATTTGCAACCGGTTGGTTGTCTAATTCCTATGCTGGAATTTCGAAGACCAGATTCAGTCTTTTGACCTCTCTGTTATTTTCCGTTTCGTTGCCAGTATTGTCACTGAGTGACTGAACAGCTGATTTAGACCTGTTTACTGATTTTTCATAGGATCAAAACCACTTAGGGTTTTTGTCCAGATTTGTTGTAAAAATTTTACTGTCAAAGTCACTTCTCTCATTGCCCTCCTTACAATCATTTTCGCTTCGTTCATCTTTTGTTTGTTAGCTAGGTTCTGATTTCTCTTGAATCTGTGATGAAGCTTTCTATGTTTACGTAACAGTATTCTAACATTTCTACTGGGTCTTTCCAATCAAGTAAGTCCTCGGTCAGTTTATAGTTGTCTAAGGCATACTGAATGATATTTTTGAATTTTTGTCCATTTGTGCTCCACACCTTCGTCCTCAGCACTGAATATTTGATGTTGACTACTTTCTCTGCCACACTTGCTAAGCAAAAACTTTTATCTACTTTTCTTAATAATCGTTATAATACCCGTATCCATAGTTGCTGTCACAGGTTTATGATCACTGATGCCTTCCTCTATGTTAACCGAGTGGATAAGGTTAGGTGTGTTATACTCAAGATACCCTTCCCTTCTCTTCTTCGTTTCTACCCTCCACATATTCCCCCCACCCACCCACCCTCCTCCCCGACTTCACCCACTTTGCTCTCAGCCAATCTTACATCGATGGGAAGGGGGAGGGGGGGACACAGCTCTCAGGCAATATGCTCTCAGCCATTGGAAATCTAGTTCTCCCCCTTTTTTATCATAAAAATCCAGAATTGCCTCCGATACAAAATTTGCACGTCATGGTTAAAAGATCACAGTGAAGTTGCTATCAGCAGAGAGTAGCCACCACCTCCGGCCAGAATAAAATGGAGATGGAAACTGTTAGATTTAAAAGCAAGTATTTACCCAGCAATTTTTAATAATAATATTATTAATATTGTTATTTATTCATTTACTGATATATTTATTTATACTTAGGTTTTATTCCAGCAGTACAACATGCCCCGGCTCCATTACTGGCAGAACTGCAGGACCAGAACACTCACATGTTCAGCATACTATTGTCTACACCACCACAGCAGCAGCAGGCCCCAGACGGTCTTCCGGATTTATTGGCCCTATCATTCTACTACTCAACACCACCATAGCTGCAACAACGTGCATATGAAATACCAGATATTTCTGGTCAGGACACACAGTTGTTTCCTGCTCCACTGCCTATCATGAAGCCACAGTTAAGTGGTCCAAGTGTTCTACTGTTTGTCACTACATATAATTTGACTGCAAGTGGGTCTAAACGCATGAATGTAGGTATAGCAACTTTGATGTAGTTATCGAAGTAGAAAACGTTCATCATGTTGGGTTAGAGTGCAGTATTTCTGATATGAATGGGTCTATCTCTGCAGCTTGAAGGAGCACATAGAAAAATGAAGTGAGTACTACCCATCCCATGCACCTATTAACGTCTGTATGTTTAGGAGGGAGATTTCAGTAGTTGATATATATGGAGAAGCGGTACTTCAGTTAACTTCGGGGGCCATGCATATTAACATAAAACATTCGAGTATTGTGAATCTGAATGATCGATACTGTGTGTTAATGATACTACAGTCAGACTGAATTATTTGTGCCGCGCGGGGTAGCCGCGCGGTCTCAGGCGCCTTGTCACGGTCCGTGCGGCTCCCCAAGTCGGAGGTTCGAGTCCTCCCTCGGGCCTGGAAGTGTGTGTTATCCGTAGCGTAAGTTAAATTAAGTTAGATTAAGTAGTATGTCGACTTGGGGACCGATGACCTCAGCAGTTTGGTCCCATAAGACCTTACCACAAATTTCCCACTTTCGAAAAAACTGCTTGCGTCCGTATGTTAGCGGTGCGTTCTACGACTTTATAGAGCATTTTTGCGAGAATAGTGTAAGTACGAAGCATTTAGAACAGAATGCAAAAGCTTGTATTTATCCAGTACCAAAGCGTACAAGTGTAGGACTTATAATCGTAAAGTTCGTAGAAGCAGAATTCACGGATGGTATGCCAATATATGCAGTTGTACCGATAGGTTTGAATGCTACACAGGCCGATTTTAAGGAATATAGAAGATAACTGTTCACAAAATATTGCACAACACAATCAGTGTAAAACTTTGTGACAGTGTATTATATAAGCAAAAATATTTCCTACAAAATTGTGCTTGTTTCCTCCATCCCTAACCTATCATTTAAATGCTTTATAGCTCACTTTTGAGCAGTTGCATCAGTCTAGTCATTTGTACTCTATGGTGATGGATCTGTTTTCTCTGTAAATAAAGCATGAAACTGTTTCTAATCTTGCTTCTTGCGAGGTATTAGATGTTATTCATTTCAAATTCTACAAAATGGCGGAAAATGTTAGTCTTCTGTGTGAACTGTATGAGACTGGTGGTATCATACTTTAAAATGATATCTAATATTATCTTAATGAATCGTGCAAAATGGTGGCCTTCAAGTACCATATCTTAATTAATACATTATTAGCAAATTATTAGCATTCTCGACCTTCCATTGTACTTTGTGGATAGGCTAATTGCCTTACATAAAAGACAGATTTTACACGGAAAAGCTGATGTCCAATCGAGAATTCACTCGTAAACTTAGATCCAGAGTGCTGGGAAGAGCTCAAAAAGCCCTGGCCAGAACAGCAAAGGAAACTGTTCCGCTTCTGAAACCGAAGATGCATGCTTGGTGGAACTGTAATTGTGAGGCAACAGTGAAGCAAAGACAGCATGCGTGACAGAGATGGAATGCCAAAAAAATGAAGCTAACAAAACTAACTTCCTCGACGCTAGAAAACACACTGCAAAGGTCATAAGGGGAGTGAAACAAACATTTGAGAAAATTCAGTTGGCACAAACTGAACAAGACTTCCAGAAGACAAATACGCGAAACTTCTGTAGAACTTTTAAGGCCAATCTCACCAAGTAAAATCCTCCAAGCCTACACTTCAAAGCTCCAAACGGGAAGCTAGCTCACAATGATAAAGACAACTGCCAGATATTGGCGAATTACTTTACAGCTTTTCTGAATTGTGAACCTCCAAATTCCAAAATAGCTCTGAGCACTATGGGACTTAACTTCTGAGGTCATCAGTCCCCTAGTACTTAGAACTACTTAAACCTAACTAACCTAAGGACACAACACACATCCATGCCCGACGCAGGATTCGAACCTGCTACCGTAGCGGTCTCCCGGTTCCAGACTGAAGCGCCTAGAACCACTCGGCCACACCGGCCGTCTCCAAATTCCACATTTCCTTTTATCGACTATGTAGAAGTACACCCAAATTCATCACCACCCACGAAAGAGGAAATCAAACTAATTATTCACTCGCTTAAAAACAACAAAGCACCAGGGGAATTGCTGAGCTTTGGAAGTATGCAGGGGATAAGGCATTAGATAAACTAACAGAAATTACCAGCCAGATTTGGGAAACTGAAAGACTCCCACATGGCTGGAATTCTGGTCTAATTCATCCTCTTCATAAGAAAGGCGACAGAAGAAATTCTGCTCTAATTCATCCTATTCATAAGAAAGGCGACAGAACATATGTAAATAAGTATCATGGTATCTCTCTCATATCAACAACCTATAAGATTCTGTCGAAAGATCTGCAAACTTGGACAGAAGAACAGCTATACCCACAGCTGGGAGAGTATGAAGGAGGTTTCAGGAAGGGGCAATCATGTGTAGAACAGATAATGAACCTCAAATTCATCCTTTCGTACCTGAAGCTCAGGAATAAAAATTTTGTTGTGACCTTTGTGGAGTTCAGAAAGGCATACGACTCGATTGATCGTAAATCCCTGATAAGAATTCTAGAAGAACTTGGCCTAGACAAGAAGCCCAAAGCGATAATCCAGCAAACACTAACCAACATAACCTCAAACGTGAAATTTAGAGAAGAAACATCAGAAGCTTTTGAAATAAAGATTGGAGTGAGGCAAGGAGACCTCTGCTCTTTAACTGTGACCTTGAGAAGGGGATTCATGAGTGGCGCAAGGAACCGGAAATACAAAGAATTAAAAATGATGTCAGGCTGGGTTACAAGAAACAAAATCTTGAAATCGATTGTCTCGCTTTTGCAGATGATCTTGCAATTATTTTCCGATTCTATCGAAACAGCTGAGAGACAAATTAATGAGCTTAACGTACAAGCACAGAAGACTGGCCTCCAAATTTCATTTGAGAAAACCGAGTTTATAAAAACATATATTCACCACCAAGGGAGCTTGTAGTGGGTCAAGGCAAAATTAAGCGAGTTTAAATATCTCGGAGAATCGATAACAGCCACCGTATCCGAAAAAGAATCCTTAATATCACGTATGAACAAAATGGAAATGGCATTCCATTTAACCAAAAACATCTACAACAAAAGATCAGTAGCGTTCAACGCAAAGTTAAGGCTCTACTGCAGTGTTATCCGTCCAGAGGTTTGGTACACTTCTGAATGCCTAGTAATGAACAAAAAAGGCCTAATCGAAAATCTGGAGGCCAAGGAAAGGAAGATTTTGAAAAAGATCTTAGGTCCCATCAAAGAGAATGGGGAATATAGAAGCCGTCATAATCATGAACTGTATTCAGAATGAAATTTTCACTCTGCAGTGGAGTGTGGGCTGATATGAAACTTTCTCACAGAGTAAAACAGTGTGCCGGACCGAGATTCGAACTCGAGACCTTTGATTTTCGCTGGAAAGAGCTCTACCAACTGAGCTACCGAAGCACGATTCAGGCCCAGTCCTCACAGCTTTATTTCTGCCAGTACCTCGTCTCCTACCTTCCCAACTTCATAGAAGCTGTCCTGCGAAACTTGCAGAACTAGCACTCCGGGAAGAAAGTATATTGCGGAGACATGGCTTACCCACAGCCTGGGGGATGTTTCCAGAGTGAAATTTTCACTCTGAAGCGGAGTGTGCGCTGATATGAAACTTCCTGGCAGATTAAAGCCGTGTGCCAGACCGAGAGTCGAATTCGGGACCTTTGCCTTTCGCGGGCAAGCGCTGGAGAGCTTCTGTGAAGTTGGGAAGGTAGGAGACGAGGTACTGGTAGAAATAAAGCTGTGACGACGGGGCATGAGTCGTGCTCGGGTAGCTCAGTTGGTAGAGCACTTGCCCGCGAAAATCGAAGGTCCCGAGTTCGAGTCTCGGTCCGGCACACAGTTTTAATCTGCTAGGAAGTTTCATGAACTGTTTTCCCACATAGAGAAGATAACCGATACCATCCGGAAAAGGACTATGTTTTATGGACATATGACCCGAATGAGCCCTGGAAGGAAACAAAATGGGCCCGGTTCACAGAGGTGGAGAAAGATCTTTAAATAAGTGGGGATCACCCATGATGACATCTTGGAGCGTGTCCCACTCAAGGAGAAATTTATTGCTTCTCAGGGTTCCCAAGAAAAGCCGAAACTAAAAACAGGAAAGGCTTGGACCCAGGAGATGAAAGAGCAACACCGAGAACGAATGCGGGAGCACTGGGCTGACGTCAGAACACGTAAAGCAAAACAGTAGAATTAACGTTGTCCAAAGATGGCCTATACGAAATGAATTAATGAATTAATGAATTTATTATTATTTCAGTTACGCGAGTTTCGAAATTCGAAGTCTGTATGCTGTAGTAAGAATATCAGAAGCAGAGTTATCCCACTTAAAAAATGATGGCAAATATTACCATAATTTATGATGTAAGATACTTTGGTGTTACAGTGTGTGTGTATAAACTGATGAAATCATAACATATTCTGCAAAATTGCTGTAAGGTTATTGCATGCGCACCACACGACATGCCCACTGCAGTGGCTCGCTCGCTTCTGAGCTGCCACAACGTGGCGGAAAATGTTAGTCCATAAGGCGAATTGTATATGACCGGATGCTCTCCTACTTAAAATGGTAGCTAATATTACCACAATTAATGGCCAAAATAGCCACCTTCAAGTTTTGTATCTTAATTAACACTATCAACAGCAAAGTATTAATCATTTTTTCCTGAAAGCACACTACAAACAGCCACTCTAGGTATGAGACTGCACACCAAATAAGCTAATGCTACAAGGGAACATGTACCCTGAATTTTTTGGGGTTATTTCACGTTCACGTGGGTAAGAGTGATGCTGTACGATTCTAGACAAAAATGCCATATTCCCCTACACGTCAAAATACTCTATTATAGTTCAATTCTTTTATCTTGGCGGTTCGCGCATGCCCGCCCAGACGCGGGAGATTGCTGCGTTGCTAGTTGTACGCGCCAAGAGAAGCAGCGCCTTAGTATAGTTCGCAAACTTACGTTTAGGGGGGAGCGCGCAGTTTATGAGTAAAGCCACCACGGCCGCATTAACCCTTTCGCTGCTACAGAGACGTGCTCCCCGCATTCCGCGATGTGCGCGATTTTGTCATCATTGCACTGCTCGGCTGTGCAGACACATGGTGTTTCGACTGCTTTGCAACAATTTATCATTCGATTTCACAAAAACTATTTGGACCAAAAATTTGATTTTTACACATCTTCTTGACTGATACCTTCCCCCAATAAATGACTTAATTTTGTTTCGATGTTCAACGCAGTTATTGTGCAGCATTAGATGTAGTAAACCATTGCACGAAATTTTGAGGAGTTTGTACAGGTAAAAGTCCATAGCGTATACTTTCCGTATGGTCGATTTTAGTTGCCACTAGAAATTTCAAAAAATTACATTCAAACGAATAAAATTCATGAAGTAAGACACTTCGATATTGTTTTTAAAATAAAGATAATATTAAACACCGATGAAGTTTTGAACACAGAACCTTTCACTTGGCAGCATTACACTTTAACCATTACGCTAATGCAGCTCGTAGTTCAATTTATCTCCTGGAGATATATCACGCAAAATACCGACAAACACTGTTGGTATGATTATGAATTACTCACGTTTCGTGGAAGTACAATAGGAAATAAACAACTACCGCTGTTCTTTATCGCGGAAAAGCGGTTAGTGAGAATGATACAAACACCTTTCCTTGCTATCGCCTGAATTAGGAGGCTTATTGCTTGTTTGGTTCAATTAATTAATAGAATATGAAGCAATTGGTATAAAGAATGCTTTTTCCAAACTTTCTATAAAAGAAAGTCTGCTATCAAGACATTGCTTTTGTTCAATTACTTTATTTATGACTGAACATTTAAAAAACTGAAGACACTCGTCCGTGCTCTGCACTGCAGTCGAGCTCTGGCAACGTCGTTCTCTGTTCATTGGCTGACTGTGTTTTGTGACGTCAGATGCGCAGAACGAACGTAAACTAGGCCGCCGTCATAAATGACGCGCACTTTAGCAATAGGCATATCGGAAAAAATGTAACAACAAATACATCCCTGCTTATACCTTCTGCAGGGACACTGACAAATGATCACATCCCTCCATTACTTTTTACCGGTATCTTGGGCGTCGGACGAGAGACTGTCATGACCGGAAATACTCTGTCAAGTGCCTATCTGCGTCACCCCTACATTATTATATTATTGATAGTGGTTGTGTGTGTGTCTCTCTGTGTGTGTGTGTGTTTGTTTGATTCCATAATGTGTGTCAAAATGGGCACATTGTTCTACTGACACAATTATTATAATTTAATTGCGCAATGTTGTTGTCTGAAAAAACACGACTATTGCAAAACAAGTACTATACAGAAACATGAGATGTTTGAATGTTTAACAAATTTCGCAGTGCATTATTTAACAACAAAGACTTATCAAGTCCACATTATCCCCGCATTACTAGTGCGTGTCGCTATAAGTGCCCTAGTATACTCACAAATAATAAGAAACGATGAATAATCCAAATATGTCTTTCCACAACACATCGATGTTTAAGATATTTTGACCTATTTGTTTTCCCCATAATATCTAAAGATGCATGTAAAAAAAGTAAGCTGAACAGCTAGCACACTACAGTAATTGAAACTACTGCTATGAATAATTTTGCCATGCGTTACTAAAAACAACAGCATAAATCAATGTATGAACACATCCTATTGTTTTTCACATAGGAAACACTATCATTAATCCAAAAATAAATGGCTTCAAGACATGCAGACCGAGTGGATGCTGCCTCGTCGCAGTCTGGGCCCAATACATAGGCATCACGTCAGCGAGGTCTGTCTTTCAAACTTGCATCCGAGCCACAGATGAAAGAGAGGCTCCCTCTTTCTATTCTCTCTCTCTCTCTCTCTCTCTCTCCTCTCTCGTTCGCTCTCTCTCTCTCTCTCTCCTCTCTCGTTCGCTCTCTCTCTCTCTCTCTCTCTCTCTCTCTCTCTCTCACACACACACACACACACATACATACACCTTGCAAGTGCCACCTGACAGGAAGCAGCCTAATGCTATCAGGTTTCAACTTGTCAGAGCAGCCAGCAGAGTACACAGTGTGCATGTGATCTAGAAATATTTTTATTTCACATCGCTCTAAATACCGATTATATTTCCGGTAATGAAGTGTTATTAACAGTCGGCGTACTAGAAAGGTCTCCCGCACAGTAAACATTTTGCTTAATGTACCGGTACCAGAAAAGAAAACTCGTCCTTTGACTACCGCATTCATTAATTTCTAGGTGTTTTCGGTGTATGGACGTGTGTTAGCCGTACTGCAGTGCCGGGAGTATGTTTTTTTTTTATTATTATTATTTTGTGACCATGTTACACTGTCAGAAGTAAATTAGATATGCTGCTTGACACTCCTGTGAGCTGATGCTGTCTTCCAATGCAAGTATTTGAATGTAATGTGGCGTGGAGTTTTCTTCAAATCAATGGCTTTGTTTTATGTTTCCATTATATATATTATCCCATATTAAACAACTACTGTAGCTGATTACGTTAACAAAAATTAATTGATATCCTCTGCTAAACAATTTTCGTGATGCTTTACTTAACAACAAATACCGTCTTGCTCTCATTAACACTTCGTCAGAGACATCACAAGCTGTGGACTGCACGAATACCGTTCATATCGCGTCGCTGCGTGGAAGGTCACGGATGCCTTCACCCAGCAGCACTATATCTATCTGGTAGCCAGTGAGTGCTTGTCTGTGTCTTGTGGTGTCATGCAGTATTTTTTTTTTCAAATAAATAAATAGACTCTTGCTAATAGTCGAACTAGTCGACATTGAATTGAGTGTTCTAATGGAATGATGTAACAGCTTCGAATAGATGATACATGGATTACCTAGAAGTACTATGTTACTATTATTATTAAGAAAGTTGGTGAAATATTTTGGGCTCCATGGGCTGAAATACAGTTATTACATATGGCTAAGTTGCATTTGACGAGTGGGGCTCTAAAGCAGGCAGTTAACTTTCTTTCTATAGTTCTAATTACTTAACGAGGAAATCGAGACAGATCAGTAGGGGAGATTTGCGAGAGGTGAGGAGGGGGGGGGGGTGCAATACAGTTTTAAGACTTAGCAGCTGATGCTTAATATCTTATGACACAGACACTACCCGATCAAAAGCATTAATGGGAGATAAGTCCACCCTTAGTTGTAACGTGGTTACACTCCGCACAGTATCCGCAGGTCTCGCTATTACATATTGTGTAATAGGTTGAAAGCGATAAACAGTCACTTGATGATGGAGCTCAATTCTTCAGGTACAGTTCAGTCACACAGTGTAACGCATTATATCAGTATCACAACAATAGGAGTTACATACCATCAGTTCAATACAATGCTAGAAGACAACACATGTCATGTATAGTTCACACGAGGTACAATCTGCATCTGCCTACTGTAAAATTAAGCTCATTTAATGAGGTTTTGGGGGTGTGTTGACACTGCTGATAAAAATCGCGTTACCTGATTGGTTGGTTTGCGAATTTTTCGACGCGTGTATTAGGTGCTGCTAGCCTATTGCTCTAACGCTAAGCACAGATAACAGTACATGTGGAAATGTGTTATAGTTCCACCACGCTACGCTAAAGTCAGTACGCCGTCGTGAGAGCACCTAAGATTAGCCGTCCTAATCGATCTAATCTACAATTATTTATCACTTGAAAAACACGTTTTTGGAAATGATTCGCATTTTCAAGTGCGTTTTTCGCGGTATGTTATGTAAAAACAGATGAGGCTACAGTAATTGGTCGCCAGCCTGAAATACGTAACAGGTTGGATTTGTAGAAGTGGATATAATTATCACAGAAGCTACCTCAAACGTGTGTTCCCTAAAAAATATCCAGCAGAGTTTCGTGAAAACTATGATGTTCTTGGTTAGCAGTTAGTTGTTACTGGTTCTTAACAAAGTATTCTAACGTCGGATGGCCACAAATCAGGAAATTGGTAGACCGTAGAATTGACCGATCGGCAGAATAGACTATAAAATTGGCAAACTGGTACGATATGTCATAAAACGTGACCATAAACTGGTAGGATAGGCTATTAAATTGGCAAATTGGCAGCAAAAACTGGCAAATTGGCAGCATAGCCCGTAAACATTGGTAGTAAATTGGCAGTAAAAATTGGCGCGATAGGCGCACTTGTAATTTCACTTAGTCGCTCAGCAATATTAAACGAAAATCGCCTGTCTTCATTATGTACACTGGGATTAAAATTTCGTACTGACAGTCGTCATAGGCGTTCCGTTACACCGTACTGTAGGTGAGGATGGTTTGGATTAAGGCTATATACACTACTGGCCATTAAAATTGCTACAACAAGAAGAAATGAAGATGATAAACGGGTATTCATTGGACAAATATATTATACTAGAACTGACATGTGATTACATTTTCACGCAATTTGGGTGCATAGATCCTGAGAAATCAGTACCCAGAACAACCACCTTATAATGTTGTTGCATTAATTTGAGGTGTAAGCGGTGCTGATGTTTAAGAACATAAAAGTGGGTTAAAAGCTGTGAGCTATGTGAGGAAGTTAACCTTGCATTACTGCGCAACTGTTTCACCGGGTATCCAGTCTAGCTTACCAAATTCCCACCCAGACTAACATTAATTATAATCTTTTAGTATTCATCTTACGATAACCGGCGATATATATGTAAAGACAATTTAAATAAAAAGAAATAAATCAGTTTATATTTTGACATTTATTTTAACATTGATCATTGTTCCGTTAAAATTTCAGCATATCAAACTTGATTCATTACAAAACTGGTGCCTTATTTAGGATTGTGAAAATGTGAGTTTGTAATCTTACGGAACACATCAAATAGGGAGCCAAGATTGGGAGACTACATACAACACTGCATTCATAAAATAACACACGAAGAACGTTGAAATATATCCAAGAGGACATTAATCACAACCAACCGATTCAATTTTCACCCAAAGAAGTTACGTTCGTAGCGCAATCCTGTCCAACATGAAATTACCACACACTGGTATACTAAATTCATACTAACTCTCTGTGAAATCTTCCCGAAAAGAATAGCTGAGGACTACTTTGATGATTACACCACATGCATCACGTGGTCAACTTGGTTTACACAAAGAGCGTAACTCCACAATAATTTTGATAATTAAAATAAATTAGATCGAAAAGCAATTTTCAAAAGAAAAACCTCGAACTGGTTACTATAGTCTTACTATTAACCTGATGGGTCAAACAATTGTATAAGCACGTGGTACTGGTCTCACAAAGTACAGCCCACGTGGGTTGAACATAAAGAAAAGTTGCTATATTGAAGAATATTGTCAAGACGAGACGTTATAATCTCACGCACATTCGCATTTAAGATTGATGATCTTACAGTTACTGATCAATACGTGGTTCCACTTTACTCACAAAGTAGTGACAAAGCAACTAGTGGAAGATATTCTGAACTTCACACTCGAAATACACTGCGTTGCAATTTAAGATAACATTAGATATTTTAGAGCTAAACCTGAAATAAAGGTGATTAAATTTTCAGTTAGGCTGAACTTAAGAAATCCATTGTCCTACGGACTTAGCAGACACGCGCTTAGCCGGAGATCTTACCACTTCAGACGCTCGCCGCGGACAGACTGCCCTGGGATCCTACCGAGCGTGCTTTACAGATTCAAACGGAAGTGGCCAGAGAGGCAGCTTCCTATACCAACATGACAGGGGACGGACAGGACCGTACTAGGAATAGAAACCTCTCTGCTTTTAGAAAGCGTAGCTACCTGTTCCGACGTTGGTCCTACTGCTCTCTAGCAGACAGGCTTGTCTGCTACCATCAAGCATGCAACTAGAAATACATTTGCTCATTCATCCTCTCACACAGAAGGGAAGGGGGATGACAGTATCTTATCATATACAGTATATAAAAGAAAGCGGATGTAGGTTCCGTATGAGATGTTGACATGAATTACATATAAACTATGTTTTAAAGTGTAGTATTCTGACAGATCCTTCTTGTTTATGTGTAAAAGTAACACGTTTCACTGCTCAGTCTTCTCCCAAATAGAAACACCACAGTAAATTTAGAAGAGGAATTTATGCCGTAAATGACAACAGATTTAAGAAATTAACATGAAAGGAACCCAACAGAGACCTTTCAACCTCTGGACGTAATAACGGCCTTGATACGCCTGGGCATTGAGTCAGAAAGAACTTGGATGGAGTGTACAGGTACAGCTGCCCATGCAGCTTCCACACGATACCACAGTTCATCAAGAGTAGTAACTGGCGTATTGTGACGAGCCAGTTGCTCGGCCACCATTGACCAGACGTTTTCAATTGGTGAGAGATCTGGAGAATGTGCTGGCCAGGGCAGCAGTCGAACATTTTCTGTATCCAGAAAGGCCCGTACATGACCTGCAACATGCGGTCGTGAATTCTCCTGCTGAAATGTAGGGTTTCGCAGGGATCGAATGAAGGGTAGTGCCACGGGTCGTAACACATCTGAAATGAAACGTCCACTGTTCAAAGTGCCGTCAATGCGAACAAGTAGTGGCCGAGACGTGTAACCAGTGGCACCCCATACCATCACGCCAGGTGATACGCCAGTATGGCGATGACGAATACACGCTTCCAATGTGCGTTCACCGCGATGTCGCCAAACACGGATGCGACCATCATGATGCTGTAAACAGAACCTGGATTCATCCGAAAAAATGACGTTTTGCCATTCGTGCACCCAGGTTCGTCGTTGAGTACACCATCGCAGGCGCTCCTGTCTGTGATGCAGCGTCAAGGGTAACCGCAGCCATGGTCTCCGAGCTGATAGTCCATT
This sequence comes from Schistocerca nitens, assembly GCF_023898315.1. Lineage (NCBI taxonomy): Eukaryota > Metazoa > Arthropoda > Insecta > Orthoptera > Acrididae > Schistocerca > Schistocerca nitens. Next base: position 741,701,254 of record NC_064618.1, on the reverse strand, counting down.
CTGCTGCATACGTCGTCGAACTGTTCGTGCAGATGGTTGTTGTCATGCAAACGTCCCCATCTGTTGACTCAGGGATCGAAACGTGGCTGCACGATCCGTTACAGCCATGCGGATAAGATGCCTGTCATCTCGACTGCTAGTGATACGAGGCCGTTGGGATCCAGCACGGCGTTCCGTATTACCCTCCTGAACCCACCGATTCCATATTCTGCTAACAGTCATTGGATCTCGACCAACGCGAGCAGCAATGTCGTGGTACGATAAACCGCAATCGCGATAAGCTACGATCCGACCTTTCTCAAATTCGGATACGTGATGGTACGCATTTCTCCTCCTTACACGAGGCATCACAACAACGTTTCACCAGGCAACGCCGGTCAACTGCTGTTTGTGTATGAGAAATCGGTTGGAAACTTTCCTCATGTCAGCACGTTGTAGGTGTCGCCACCGGCGCCAACCTTGTGTGAATGCTCTGAAAAACTAATGATTTGCATATCAGAGCATCTTCTTCCTGTCTGTTAAATTTCGCCTCTGTAGCATGTCAACTTCGTGGTGTAGCAATTTTAATGGCCAGCAGTGTAGGTATGCATAATGGTTAAGGCATGTAAACTGCACATGCAGCCGATCGCCGATCAGTAACTAATTCAATAAAGCTTAAAGTTGATCTTTTTCGTCATTTTTTCTGGCGCAGCAATAACAAGAGCCACAGAACGTGTATCGGGCAGCTAAGGCTCGGGCGCTGACAGACAGACTTTGCCCAGCGCCTGCCGCAGTCGGGTTGGTTACAGAACCGCACGTTGGCGATCCAGACAAGCGTTGCTGCAGACGCTCTGCAGCAGCCGCTTTATTGACTTAACGGAGCTCATAATCGGATTAGGGCCGTAAGCCCGCTGGGTAGTAAACCATAAATTTCCGCCCGGAATTGGAATTTGGTCTTGCGAGCGCCGTATTCCGCCGCGCCACACTGGCCCCTCACTGCTGCAGTAGGTTACAGCCGCGGCCCGTGATGCTGAGTTAGCTTATATTCCGGTCAGACCTTGTTCCAGAGCGTGTAACGGCGCCAGTTGTTACCCCGTGCACCAGCCGTTATCACAAGCGGCCAACGCGTGTGCGACTCTCGACGTGTGGTCATTTCTGTTTACATCCTACGCCATTGCCGCAACGACTTGATTCTTATCACATTGTTTGCAACCGAAGCGAGTTCTTGACCTCTTAGCAACAAATAATCCTGAGTAAATTACGAGCATCAAACCTGACTCAGGGATTAGTGAACACAGGGCTATCGTAGCAAGACTGAATATCGTAATCCACAAACGGTCGAAAAATAAGCGAATAATATACCTATTCAAAAAAGCAGACAAAAATTCACTTGATGCTTTCCTGAGAGACAATCTCCACTAATTCCAAATTAATAATAGAAGTGTAGACCAGATGTGGCCTAAATTCAAAGAAATAGTAACGGCAGCAATTGAGATATTTGTACCAAATAAATTAACATATGACGGAGCTGATCCTCCTTGGTACACAAAACGGGTTGGAACACTGTTGCAGAAACAACGAAACAAAAATGCCAAATTTAAACAGACGCAAAATCCCCAAGATTGGCGATCTTTTACAGAAGCTCGAAATTTAGCGCGGACTTCAATGCGATATGCCTATAACAGTTTCCACAACAAAACTTTGTCTCAAAACCTGGCAGAAAATCCAAAGAGATTCTGGTCGTATGTGAAGTATGTTAGCGGCAAGAAACCATCAATGCCTTCTCTGCACGATAGCAATGGAGATACTGTCGAAGACAGTGCTGCCAAAGCACTAAACACAGCCGTCCGAGGCCGGCCGGAGTCGCCGAGCGGTTCTAGGCGCTACAGTCCGGAACAGCGCGACAGCTACGGTCGCAGGTTCGAATCCTGCCTCGGGCGTGGATGTGTGTGATGTCCTTAGGTTAGTTAGGTTGAAGTAGTTCTAAGTTCTTGGGGACTGATGACCTCAGATGATAAGTCCCATAGTGCTCAGAGCCATTTGAACCATTTGAACAGCCTTCCGAAATGCCTTCACAAAAGAAGACGAAGTAAATATTCGAGAATTCGAATCGACAACAGCTGCCAACATGAGTAACGTAGAAGTAAATATCCTCGGAGTAGTGAAACAACTTAAATCACATAATAAAAGCAAGTCTTCTGGTCCAGACTGTATACCAATTAGGTTCCTTTCGGAGTATGCTGATGCATTAACTCCATACTTAACCATGATATACAACCGTTCGCTTGACGTAAGAACCGCACCCAAACACTGGAAAGTCGCACAGGTCACACCAATATTCAAGAAAGGTAGTAGGAGTAATCCACTAAATTACAGGCCCATATCGTTAACGTCGATATGCAGCAGGATTTTACAACATATATTGTGTTCGAACATAATGAATTACCTCGAAGAAAACGGTCTATTGACACACAGTCAACATGGGTTTAGAAAACATCGTTCTTGTGAAACACAACTAGCTCTTTATTCACATGAAGTACTGAGTGCTATTGAAAAGGGATTTCAGTTCGATTCCGTATTTCTGGATTTCCTGAAGGCTTTTGACACTGTACCACACAAGCGGCTTGTAGTGAAATTGCGTGCTTATGGAATATCGTCTCAGTTATGTGACTGGACTTGTGATTTCCTGTCAGAGAGGTCACAGAGTTCGTAGTAACTGACGGAAAGTCATCGAGTAAAACAGAAGTGATTTCTGGCGTTCTCCAAGGTAGTGTTATAGACCCTTTGCTGTTCCTTATCTATATAAACGATTCGGGAGACAATCTGAGCAGGCGCCTTCGGTTGTTTGCAGATGACGCTCTCGTTTATCGACTAATAAAGTCATCAAAACATCAAAAGAAACTGCAAAACGATTTAGAAGAAATGTCGGAATGGTGCGAAAAGTGGCAGTTGACCTTAAATAACGAAAAGTGTGACGTATATCCACATGAGTGGTAAAAGGAACACGTTAAACTTCGGTTACGCGATAAATTAGTCTAATCTAAAAGCCGTAAATTCAATTAAATACCTAGGTATTACAATTACGAACAATTTAAATTGGAAGGAACACATAGAAAATGTTGTGGGGAAGGCTAACCAAAGACTGCGTTTTATTGGCAGGACACTTAAAAAATGTAGCAGACCTACTAAGGAGACTGCCTACACTACGCTTCTCTGTCCTCTTTTAGAATACTGTTGCGCGGTGTGGGATCCCTGCCAGATAGGACTGACGGAGTACATCGAAAATGGTTCAAATGGCTCTGAGCACTATGGGACTTAACATCTATGGTCATCAGTCCCCTAGAACTTAGAACTACTTAAACCTAACTAACCTAAGGACATCACAGAACACCCAGTCATCACGAGGCAGAGAAAATCCCTGACCCCGCCGGGAATCGAACCCGGGGACCCGGGCGCGGGAAGCGAGAACGCTACCGCACGACCACGAGCTGCGGACAGTACATCGAAAAAGTTCAAAGAAAGGCAGCACGTTTTGTATTATCCCGAAATATGGGAGAGAGTGTCACAGAAATGATACAGGATTTGGGATGGACATCATTAAAAGAAAGGCGTTTTTTGTTGCGACGGAATCTTCTCACGAAATTCCAATCACTATCTTTCTCCTCCGAATGCGAAAATATTTTTATGACACCGACTTACATAGGGAGGAACGATCACCAAGAAAAAATAAGGGAAATCAGAGCTCATACAGAAAGATATAGGTGTTCATTCTTTCCGCGCGCTATACGAGATTGGAATAATAGAGAATTGTGAAGGTGGTTCGATGAACGCTCTGCCAGACACTTAAATGTGATTTGCAGAGTATCCATGTAGATGTAGATTCATGTAGAGTTACGGGGCCTGAACTTAACATGGCACTAATAAAAATGGCACTGATAAAAACAATTGGTTAACAGATAAGTAATAACTTTAAGTCCCCTTTCTTGCAAGTATAATTCCTCCTCCCTTTCGTAAATGATTGTCAATATAAATATTTCAACGTCAGTATTAAACGTTGTGCTATAAATGAAGCTATGCTTTTACTTTTCGCCAAGCTGAGAGGTCTCGTACAGCCAGTCAAGTACTGACCAACGTTTTAGGGCACAATAAAACGTAATGTACATCAATACCGGAAAGATCAAATATTGCTTATTTATCATTTTTTGGAATCTCGCAATAAACAGATACCTATCGAGAGAAATGTAAAGTCCAGCTACCACATACATTTGGTGGTAGGGGCGGGGGGGGAGGGGGAGGGGCGGGGGAGGAGGTGGAAGGGTGGAAGAGAGGGGGAACGGAGGAGAAGATCAGTTTCCAGAGATTCGCACTAGTACTAAGGACGTACAATTTATTTTCTAAGTGAGGCTTGCAGACCTACACAAAAGCATCCACGAATGAAAGGAGAATGGGAAACTGACACTACTCTTATAAATTTGACCCGCCACATCTCTTACGGTATATTCTAACCACGACAGGATATATTCACGTTTCTTATTCACAGACATTGGTGATGTTAGCCATAAATTTGTGTTTTGAAATGGGTCAAGTGTTTAATGTAAACACACCATCAATTTAAACACACGTCGACAGGGTACTCGTTTATTCAGGGAGTCTATTATTTAGGTCATAAAGAAGCCGACAGCTTAGACAGGACAGAGTAAGTGTCAAAAGGAAACTGTGCAATGTCAAAACTATATGGGACTATAAAACTAAGTGGAGGCATGGCAAAGGCTTGAAAGGACAGTAACAAAAATTCAACGCCATCCCATTAACGGAAGTTGCTAGGTTCGGTATCGGGACTGGAAAAGTAGGAAAATTTCGATACACAGATGCGGACAACAAGAAGTTCGAGCGCTTCTTTCAGCGTGTTGGTTAAGACATCGGAATCGGATTCCAGAGGACGGGGTTATCGGATCTCCGTCCGGGCATCGAGATTTAGCTTATCTTTGGTTACCTTAAATCTTTTACACAGACATTTCGTTTGAAAGGGACACAACGAAATTCCTCCCCTATCCTTCCTGTAGTACAAGGTTGTCCTCCTCCTCAAATAACCTCGTCGCCAATGATACGTTAAGCATTAACGCTCATTGCTTCGCCCTTTCGACCTTCTGTGCTCTGTGCTGACTAATGTAATGTCCGAATATTTCGATCAATATCATGACACTTTCCGAACTGAATTATGAACCCATCACATGTACCGTTTATCATTGCAATTTGATTTATTGTCAACATCGGCGTCACTCGAGATAAAGTATTGGATCAGTACGAACAGAGATTGTTCAGGTAGCGCAGTATATGAAGTACAAGTGACCTCTAAAAGTTCGGTGAAGGGGCTGTTGTCTACAAGACTACGTGTTTTAAATGTGCGTTCACGCTTACGCCCGTGGATATACATGCTGAGAAGACACACACAGCGCCAATCACACTAAGATGAAGCAGTTTTACCTCTCGCGGCAAGTCGGTGGCAGACCGTGTCACAGTGCCATGGCGATGCGCATGAACGTACAATTTTGTCACCGGTTGCGAAATCAGCGCCAGAGATACAAGTGATACTGATGTAAGTGCAAGGGACAGGTATGTGACAGGAAACTGTGTTGCTATACAGGGTGGTCCAAATATCTCACGAAATAAGCGTCAAACGAAAAAACTACAAAGAACGAAACTCGTCTAGCTTGAAGGGGGAAACCAGATGGCACTATGGTTGGCCCGTTAGATGGCGCTGCCATAGGTCAAACGGATATCAACTGTGTTTTTTTAAATAGGAACCCCCATTTTTATTACATATTCGTGTAGTGCGTAAAGAAATATGAATATTTTAGTCGAACCACTTTTTTCGCTTTGTGATAGATGGCGCTGTAATAGTCACAAACTTAAAAGTACGTTGTATCATGTAACATTCCGCCAATGCGAACGGTATTTGCTTCGTGATACATTACCCGAGTTAAAATGGACAGTTTACCAATTGTGGAAAAGGTTGATGTATGGCTATTGTGATCAAAATGCCCAACGGGCGTGTGCAATGTATGCTGCTCGATATCCTGGACGACATCATCCAAGTGTCCGGACTGTTCGCCGGATAGTTATGTTATTTAAGGAAACAGGAAGTGTTCAACCAGATGTGAAACGTCAACCACGACCTGCAACAAATGATGATGCCCAAGTAGGTGTTTTAGCTGCTGTCGCGGCTAATCCGCACTTCAGTAGCAGACAAATTGCTCGAGAATCGGGAATCTCGAAAACGTCGGTGTTGAGAATGCTACATCAACATCGATTGCACCCGTATCATATTTCTATGCACGAGGAATTGCATGTCGACAACTTTGAACGTCGTGTACAGTTCTGCCATTGAGCACAAGAGAAATTACGGGACGATAAGAGATTTTTTGAACGCGTTCTATTTAGCGACGAAGCGTCATTCACCAACAGCGGTAACGTAAACCGGCATAATATGCACTATTGGGCAACGGAAAATCCACGATGGCTGCGACAAGTGGAACATCAGCGATCTTGGTGGGTTAATCTATGGTGCGGCATTATGGTAGGAAGGATAATTGGCCCCCATTTTATAGATGGCAATCTAAATGGTCTAATGTATGCTGATTTCCTACGTAGTGTTCTACCGATGTCGCTACAAGATGTTTCACTGCATGACAGAATGGCGATGTACTTCCAACATGATGGATGTCAGGCACATAGCTCGCGTGCGGTTGAAGCGGTATTGAATAGCATACTTCATGACAGGTGGATTGGTCGTCGAACCACCATACCATGGCCCGCACGTTCACCGGATCTGACGCCCCGGATTTCTTTCTGTGGCGAAATTTGAAGGATATTTGCTATCGTGATCGACCGACAGCGCCTGACAACATGCGTCAGCGCATTATCAATTCATGTGCGAACATTACGGAAGGCGAACTACTCGCTGTTGAGAGGAATGTCGTTACACGTATTTCCAAATGCTTTGAGGTTGACGGACATCATTTTGAGCATTTATTGCATTAATGTGATATTTACAGGTAATCAAGCTGTAACAGCATGCTTTCTCAGAAATGATAAGTTTACAAAAGTACATGTATCACATTGGAACAACTGAAATAAAATGTTCAAACGTACCTACGTTCTGTATTTTGATTTAAAAATCCTACCTGTTACCAACTGTTCGTCTAAAATTGTGAGCCATGTTTTTGTGACTATTGCAGCACCATCTATCACAAAGCGAAAAAAGTGATCCAACTAAAACATTCATATTTCTTTACGTACTACACGAATATGTAATATGTAATGACGCTTATAGTGTGAGATATTTGGCCCGGTCACGATCAATGGACCACCCAGTAGACTGACATTGACTGTAGATGATGCGCTATATTCCGATCTACCGTCGACAAGCAAAACGAAAGAAATCACCGAGCAAGGGCGACGAATACAGGAACAAAAGCAGTGCCGCTTTCTTTGAAATTGATACTGGAGAAATGATTATTGAAAAGTCTAGAGACCAAATGCTGTTGTTGATTTGAGAATTACTGGAAATTTCTTTGACACGTGCACCCAAAATCACTCTGTTCTGCAAATGACACCTATTTCAAAATGAGACCTAGTTCAGTAAGTTCAAACCAGTACCACCTTTTACTGGAGTGAAATAAAATCCTCGGTGATGTTTGAATCTCATCCGCTGCACTTTGAACTCATTGTAGTGTCCACATCGGACACTCCTTGTAACGGCTGCACCAGGTGGATGGACCCCTTTCAGCCGGAACATTGGACATGTGTGGTAATTCCCGAATCGCTCCTATTGCCCCGGCAAGGAAATAAATTGTATGAATCACTTTCGATGTGTTTTCTATCACGGTGCATAGGATTATTGAAAAATATTAAGTTCTAAAAAAAAGGCGACATGTTGAAACAGATGTCATTTTCTTCGCCAAAAACATCGAGAAAAAGCGGGAACCGAAAACAGACTTTTGAAAATATGACGAAATGGCTACGTACGCTGACGAAGAACTCAATTTAGAATGCCAGCATCAAACTACGATCAAAATCGTACCGTTCTCAGGTTATGTTTCACGCCAGTTTGAAAAATATGGTTTCGATAAAAATCCGTTAAAACTCAGGGTAATTTTTTTTATTTAAGTTAAACATACCTTTTGTCATCGATCCCCGTACCATAAAGCAATTCTTCCAGATCGAAAGAGGTCTTCCTCCACCTTCTTCGTGGTCATGGTGGCCCTAGGGTGTCTCTTTGGTAGCTTCTGTCGTCCGCTATTCTGCTTACTCATAAGTCTTTCCTCCGCTTTTGTTCAGAAGTACCAGGCGGGTCCTACCTCAAGTTGGATCGCGTTCATAATTTCCACAATGCCCATTAGAAATAAACTGCCCCGGTCATACGAGAAAACTTTCTTTGTGTTTATGAGAGCCGTTTACGCATGTCCTCCTGGCTGGGAGGCTGCCCGCAATGCCTGGCTGGTGTGCGGTGTAAACGACTGTCAGGCGACACAACACAGTTTCCGAACGAGCATTTAGACGGAAACGGCATGCAATTGGCATTTGGAGTCGGGTACCTCGCAAAAGACCATTGATCACAGCAACACATAACGCTGTGAGTCTTCAATAGGTCGAACAACACAGAAGCTGAACGGTTTCTGTGTGCAGGTATGTAGTGACTCCCAACGAGTCACGATCTGGCTTCTCTTCAAATTACGCAAAGCGTCAAATGGACCGAAGACCCATTAAGAAGTTACCCAGCAGTGTAGGCTGTATTTCTGGCTGAAGGCTCCTCTTTGGGGATTTTTTCGTATCATGACTTGGGCCAACACATTCCCACATTCTCAGTGGCCGATTGTTACCCTTCCTTCTGCATCTTCATGATGAGTGTACTGTGGAGACTAGCGTCTTTCAAGAGGACAGCAGCAGTGATCAAAGGTCTACCCGTATACGTTCCTCCTTTGATGGTCACTTGATGTACCTATCGCACGCCGACTTGCCCGCCGTATCAGCCGATCTTAATCTACTTATACAAAAATACTTGTTGCTATATCTCAAAAAATGGTTAAATGGCTCTGAGCACTATGGGACTTAACTTCTGAGGTCATCAGTCCCCTAGAACTTAGAACTACTTAAACCTAACTAACCTACGGACATCACACACATCCATGCCCGAGGCAGGATTCGAACCTGCGACCGTAGCGGTCACTCGGCTCCAGACTAGAACCGCACGGCCACTCCGGCCGGCTTGTTGGTATATCTGTTTGAGATTAAAAGAGTTCGACGCCGTTTGACAAATCTCTGTGAAATTTGGCACGTTGGTATATTTTTTCATGCAAAAGATTTTCACGATATCCACTTGATGGCGCTGCATCGTATCTACTGTTATAACGCTCTATCGACTGCAAAAATTATATCGACGCTTCAGTCCTTAATAGTAACAAATAGTGATTGTGACTAGGATTAGTAATTGGTGAATTAATGTGAAATGAAATACCATTTTTATTTTGTGATTGCTGGACGTAGATATGATCAACTATTCTACTTTTGATTGTACGCAAACAATGCCCCATTGTACTTTTGTTTTTTTCTTTACAGGTGAAAGAAATTTGTGTCACACACAACTAAACTCTTTTGGACGTCTCATCTGTCACTAAAAATTAAACACTAGCATTTATCTAAAATGCCGCCCAAAAACTATGTACTGTCGTGGACAAAACGAGCGAGACCCCTCGCCTTTTCGTTATGCTGATCCGCACGGCTTTAAAGTCTGCTACACAGCATAACAGGCAAGTGCTACCAACATACTATGCACAGGCTTGAAATTGACAAACTGTCTGAGCTTTTTTAGACTGTTTTCCATAATTTGTAAGACTCTATTAATGCTGATTAATGTGTTAAACACAACACGTAAATATAAGACAGAAATGAAAGAAGAAACGCTAATTGGTATGCACTGTACCAATAAAAATGAATTTCAACTTATTGAGAAAACATACTGTTTTAGTAAGACAAAGAACCCCAGATCGTTACGAATTAGCAAAATATTATCCGCATTCGGCCGCGAAACGGTCTGTGTCAACGTTCAGACCAGTCATACTGGATTACTGTTGCTGACCTACCACGAAAGTGTGCAGATTTAGCAATGCGTGAAGATTCATAACGAAATTCAGTTAAAAATCATTCAGTGCCACACTTAAGTCAATTCCATTATTGACAGAAGCGGAAAAAGTAGGCAGTAACATGAATTAAATTCTACAAAAGTGGCATATTGACATCCACAGTATAGAATAAAGGTAGCGATAAAACGTACTGGGGGCGAGAGAATTTCTTAAAATTGCTTTACTGATATTCTACCTGCCTCAATTGAGATTAGAACCGAAAACAAATCAGACCTTCCTTTCACTACACTAGCAGACAACCCAGGCAAACAGTCCTCTATTATTACCCCTGACATGAATAAGACGGCAATTTCGCAATGAAAATGGCAAAATGAACTGCAGTTTCTGTTGCATAGAGCTTTCTGGACTCAAAAACATGAATTTTCTACCTTTATGTCACCGCTTATGTGACAGTCATTCGGGATGTTTATGGAAATAACAAAATACTGTTATTAGCGAGTAAATTTAGTAGAATAATTCTGCACCACCCCAGGAAATAAACGGCTACAAAGCTGCCAAACGTATTCTACACTTTAGAATTCTCCACTAGGCTCACCACAGCCAGAAAATGTTCATTAGCCGAAGTGTTTCTTAAGCTAGCTAGCAATGGGAATGTTCGCACTTCTAAAACGCGGTGGCATTAATACTGGGATGTGAATTACCACGTGTATAGGCAAATGGATTCTATTTGCATTCTTGTAAACGTGATTTGGATCGAAAGCGTAGCTACGATTAATATGCTGATGTATCGACTGCAACTAGCACATTTCGAATAAAGAGCGGGGGGTGTTATTTATGCGGCCCTTATCTTCAGTAACTGTCGTAGCTATTTTCGTTGTTAGGATTTCGTCACCTAAACCGGTAAAAACGGAACCCTACTAGTCTCATTTTCTTGAGCGTCTATCGGTCTACCCAACCCTTAAAACCCGTTTACCTCGAGAACGGGTAGACATAATAAGCGGAGATGTATCGCACTTCTTGCGGTAACCGGTCACTTGGTGGTGTAAAAAAAGTGAGCTTCTATGTCAACGCAATCTAAAGATACGGCCGTTTATGTAAAGAAAGTTTACGTGAAAGGTCAAAAAATGGTTCCAAGAAATGTGCGACCAAACTGCTTAGGTCATCAGCCCCTAGACCTTGAACTACTTAAACCAACCTAACCTAACACACATCCATGCCCGGGGAAGGATTAGAACTGACGGCGCAAGCAGCCGCGCGTTCCGCGATATGACGTCGTTGAAAGCACGGCTAACCCGCGCCGGCAAGCTGTTAATATCTTCTGATGTTGCTAAGAAGTAATTTACTTCTGGTTAATGATTTTATGCGCGGTTCATTTAAGATAGAATAACTAAAATATATTTGATGTTGCGGAAGACGAAGGACGCCTAATTCATTTCCCTCACTTTATTTATAATGTTAGATTCGCAATCTGAGCATACGTATTATTCATAACCACACTTTAGCGCCATATAGATATGTGATTGCAACACATTGGCGTACACTTGAGATATTTCGTTTCCCATGAAGTGGTGGCAGACGATGCTGTGGCTTCTTCGAAGCGTGAGCTTCGTTAGTGCAAGATATCTCAGCACAGCTGAGCGAACGTTTTCTTCCTGCTGCTAGTCTAATGGACAATGGAAATACTGTAGAATACTTTTGACAACTATGTGACCATCGATTTACGTTCGTGAGTCGTTCATAATTATGTTAGTAAATTCACTCCATATTTTTATGTTCTTTTAAATACATTTACTACATGACTCGCATGTATGTTATTTGGTCCAGGAAGCACGTTCCAATAGAAATTGATGCTTACATTGACATTTATGTTGCGAATTAGTCGTCTTATCCATCACATGGACAACGAGGATGCTCCGTTTTGCTACAGTTGTTTCGTAGCTTACAAGGGAACCTCCCCATTGCACCCCCCCCCCCCCTCAGATTTAGTTATAAGTTGGCACAGTGGATAGGCCTTGAAAAACTGAACACAGATCAATCGAGAAAACAGGAAGAAGTTGTGTGGAACTACGAAAAAAATAAGCAAATTATACAAACTGAGTAGTCCATGCACAAGATACGCAACATCAAGGAGGGTGTATACTCACGAGCGCCGTGGTCGCGTGGTTAGCGTGAGCAACTGCGGAACGAGAGGTCCTTGGTGTAAGTCTTCCCTCAAGTTAAAAGCTTAATTTTTTATTTTCATACAATTGTTATCTGTCCGTCCGTCCGTCCGATGCGAGGTAACTGCGCCGTAGTATGGGGACGCTACACCTAAACAAATGTCGAAACACAGGACGTCAGTCGACTACAGCGCACGGAAGAGAGAGTATTCCTGCTAACGAGGCTCCCTGGCTGGCAGTTGACTGTTCGCTACTTTGGACGAGAGTGCTTTAAATACGTGAGATGTATTCCGTGAACAATATGAATCCAGAAAATATAGCTCGCGACTTCAATAACAGGGTCAATGAATATTTTCCGAACTGTAAGGAATCGAAAAGTTCCTTAAGGGGTCGAACGATTGTCGAACATTTGTATGATTATTTCCTACATTTTTTGATAAACAGTACGTGTGGTGATGACTGAAAATAAAAAAATTAAACTATTCACTCGAGGGAAGACTTAAAACAATGACCTCTCGTTCCGCAGCTGCTCACGCTAACCACGCGACCACGGCACTCCTGAGCTCACACTGTCCTTGATGTTGCCTATTTTCCAAATGGACTACTCAGTTTGTATATTTCGCTTATTTTTTTCATAGTTCCACACAACATCTTCCTGTTTTCTCGATTGATCTGTGTTCAGTTTTTCAAGGCCTATCCACTGTGCCAACTTATAACCAAATCTGAGGGGGGTACGATAGGGAGGTTCCCTTGTTAGTGGTATTGTGTGTTGGTGGCGTTGCCAGTTTACATACTGTGCATGTAACACACTATAAATGAGTTGGATGCCTCCTGTGATCAGTTCACTTGAAAAACGTTTTTTGTCATTGTAATTTATGTAACTGGCTCTTCGACTTCCAATTTGACAATTTGTGGAAAAATTGTGACTCTTCAGGCTTTGTTTATCTTGCTAGTCCTAGTTTCAAACATTTTCTGACAGAAAACGTAGGCATGAAGGAGTCAGTAAAAGCAATTATCGCTATTATAGCAAACTTTTGAATACACTGGACACTTGAATTCTCTATATTGATTGTGAGAGTTTTGTTATTTCTCTTGTTATTTACTGTCTCAATGTCATCCGTGAGAATAAAATTAAAGGCAGTTGGATTAGGTTCCTGATCTATAAACTATGATTTAATATTCTGCGCTGCTAAATAAATTTTGAAGGTTATATTCTTTACGTAAAACCGAGTATCGGTTTCAGTCCTAGGATTGACGATAAACTTCAGAAATACAATTACAGAATAGTGGCATATCGATTATGGCTCCTCACCATCAACAATAGTTGTTACCCATAGTTTCGTATTTGCTATTTGACCGTCGTTACCCTTTAGAGACCAACCTGATCTTTCCACAATGCCATTTTTGACTTGCTTCTTAATAGGTCCTATAACTACAGTTTTGTTGAAAATATTAACTGTTAAATACGTTATTCCACAAATTAAAAACTTTGAGTTATTCTTAATATCTTGAAACTTACTACCGTTCACTTTCACAGAAGAAAAGATACATAATAATAAAATTAAATCAAAGATTAGAATGTCAAAACATAGTGTGAATGGTTAAAATTAAATGAACTAAAAATCATCTTCTTGTCTAAAACACGTTACTGTTCCAGAGAACTTCGGCACCTCTCAAAATTTTTTACACCTCTGATGTTTAGCCACATGTGGAAAAGTAGTGGGTCTCATGATGCAGCACTGTTTAGCTGCCACAAAATAAAGCCTCAAAAATCAGTAAATAAATCTATTGTTCTACTGTTGCTCCGAATCGCATATACCAACCGCCCTCTGCTGCGACAACAACTCAAAGTCTACTGGGTATTCGATTCTTCTCTGCTTTTTCGGGCCTCCTTACCTCTCCTTCTAGCCCAACCTTTGTTCTCCCATTACGCCTTCATCGGCGAGCTTCTCCTCAATATTTTTCATTTGTGCTGAATTTTTTTGTGCCCTTCTTGCATATACACGTGTGTCATATATTTTTAGAGACTGCGTGAATATATAAGGTGAGTATTTCTTCCCCTAGCAAATTAAATATTACATATCTTACTGTGAATTAAGTTGTTTGTCCACATTCCACTTACTGCGTTTCCCTAAAATTATAAAAAATATACGTCTTTAAAAAAAAGACAAAAAAACAAAAAAACTTCAAACATCTGTTGCAGCTGATTGGTGAAGGGCTGAAAAAAAAAAACACCTCTGCTGATGCTGCTTAGTATCGCGTATAGCCTCCTTCGGCTTCCACAACAGCTCGAAGTCTGTTGGGCACTGAGCCCACAACTCGAGCCACATAACTAGGAAATTCAAGTAACTCATTCCAAGCGTCATGAATCACATCAGAAAGCCGTCGGCGAGTCGACGGTGCCTGCCCCTTTCCTCGTATTACTCTGACCATTTCTGCCCAAATATTCTCAATGGGATTCATGTCAGCTGCTTTAGGTGGCCATTCCATTACAGTAATATTACTATGGTCGTCGAACCACCTCTTAACCACACGTGCCATATAAATAGGCGAGCGATCTTGTTGGAACATGATCTGATCATCGCCAAATCTTGCTGTCACAGAAGGCAACATCACGTTCTCCAGAATTGAGATGTAATTGCGCGCATCGAATCTTCCTTCCACTTCCCACAGGAGCCCACACCCTTCGGCCGATATCCATGCCCATACCGTTACCGACTCCCTGCCACTCCTTCGGCAACTGATATTTTCGATTATACCTAGCACGTTTAGGTCGGTAATCAAGTACTTTTCCGGTTGATGCCGTAGAGAAAACTTTTTCGTCCGTGAAAATCACTCGCCTCCAAAACTGGAGAAGTCTGTCGACATATTCAGCAGCAAAAGCAAGGCGAGTTTCTCTGTGGGAAACTGTCAATGTCTATTTCACAGCAGCGCTTCTTGCTCGCAGTCCACCTTCCCTTAGACGACGAGTGACGGTCTTACAGCTAACATTGATACCCAAAGTCTGCTGAATTTGTCGTGCGTTGACAAATGGGTGGTTCTCACTGAAACGGCGTATCTGCTGATCCTGAGCTGCTGTTGTTTTGCGGCGACGGCTATGAGGCCTCCGTTACCACTCTCTTCCTTTCGTTTGATCCACCTGGCTACCGTCGACTTGTGAAGACCCATAGTTCTTGCTATGTCGGCATTTGAAAATCCCTCTGCATGGAGTGCTATTATAGCGCCCTTGTCTGCCTCAGCCAGATGGGCCATTTTGCGTTGACTGAATGATTCGTCGCGGTTAATATCTACTGCGGAAACAGCGCTAGCAGGAAACAGACTGCCTCCTCCACGACGGCAGCCACAACACAGTGGCCAAGCATGTGTAACACGGAAATCGATGGCATAAACGATAGATCGCAAGCCCGTACCCGTGTCATTACATAGTGGAGCAACTTAAAATCTGTAATTTTTCTCAGAAGGGACTGGTCCACTCTTGTCATGTCTTATCCTGATAAATATTACATGAAATGAAATGTTTACGTTTTGTATATGCGGCAGGCCAAACGCAAGAAATATTTCTGAAATATCTGAGGCAACCTGAAGAAAACTTCGTGAATTTTAGCTGTAGAAGGTTGCCTTAT
The DNA here is from genome assembly GCF_023898315.1 of Schistocerca nitens. NCBI lineage: Eukaryota > Metazoa > Arthropoda > Insecta > Orthoptera > Acrididae > Schistocerca > Schistocerca nitens. Next base: position 741,685,351 of record NC_064618.1, on the reverse strand, counting down.
AGGAAGGAAAACGTGTTTATCATCGCTCGCCGTGTTTCCAAGCGGCGCAGTTTACTCTGAGGCATGCATAGTTCTCGCCGGGCGTAAGAAGCGACTCGACTAACGAGGGGAACTCGCCAGGTGGCATAGGCTGATTGTCCGGAAACTTTGCTCAGTGAAGGAGAGGACAAAATAAGCGAACCTGTGGTTCAGCTTATCTGCAGACACTCGACATTTTCCGAGAAAATGACGGTCAAAGTTATCAACGCGCTATAGTGTAGATACCTTCTGCAGCTGAGAACGCAATTGAAGCGGTGGCTCAGTGGCTACCGTCGTTGCTTCATAACTTTGATTCCCGTGTTCGAGACCATCTTGGTTTTTTTTATTATTATTCTTCCCTGCCTCTCTAGCAGAATTATCTACGAATGTTTTTTTTTCTAATTTATGTTGAAATAATGTTGTCGTTATTCGCCAATTAACTTAATGTGTAATTAATGAATTAAAAAAATAATAAAAGAATGAGACAAGCTGATCTAAAATCATCTGCTCTGCCTCATGTATCGTTATATCTAAATGGTTTATAAATGTTAATCTACATTCCGATGCGATGGTGGCGCCTTTAATGTGTTGAAACCGGTTATCCAGTAAACAGTATTTAAGCGATCTTGGCTTCTGAATTATTTCTACAACAGAGTCATCGCCCCACTACGCGCTGTGTGTTCCCCTTTTAACTTCTTTCTTTACACAGTAAATTAACTGACGAATAACGACAACATTGTTTCAACATAAATTGGAATAAACATTCGTAGATAATTCAGAGAGTGAGGGGGAAAAAAAAGGAAAAAGCAGGTTTCGAACTCGTAGCGCAAAGTTCCGAAGTCGCGATGGTAGCCACAGACCCACCGCTTCAGCTGAATCCTTACCCGCTAAGAGGTATCTACACTATAGCAACAGCGCATTGAAAACTTTGACTGTCGTTCTCTCAGAAGCGGTAGAGTGTAAGCAGATAAGCCGAGACACGTGTTCGCTTATTTTGTCCCCTCTTTCTCAATTCTGGAGAACGTGATGTTGCTTTCTGTGACAGCAAGATTTGGCGATGATCAGATCATGTTCCATCAAGATCGCTCGCCTATTCATATGGCACGTGTGGTTAAGAGGTGGTTCGACGACCATAGTAATATTACTGTAATGGAATGGCCACCTAAAGCAGCTGACATGAATCCCATTGAGAATATTTGGGCAGAAATGGTCAGAGTAATACGAGGAAAGGGGCAGGCACCGTCGACTCGCCGACGGCTTTCTGATGTGATTCATGACGCTTGGAATGAGGTACTTGAATTTCCTAGTTATGTGGCTCGAGTTGTGGGCTCAGTGCCCAACAGACTTCGAGCTGTTGTGGAAGCCGAAGGAGGCTATACGCGATACTAAGCAGCATCAGCAGAGGTGTTTTTTTTTCAGCCCTTCACCAATCAGCTGCAACAGATGTTTCAAGGTTTTTTCGTTTTTTTTGTTTTTTTTACAGACGTATATTTTTTATAATTTTAGGGAAACGCAGTAAGTGGAATATGGACAAACAAATTAATTCACAACAAGATATGTAATATTTAATTTGCTAAGGGAAGAAATACTCACCTTATATATTCACGCAGTCTCTAAAAATATATGACACACGTGTATATGCAAGAAGGGTACAAAACAATTCAGCACAAATGAAAAATATTGAGGAGAAGTTCCCTGATGAAGGCGTAATTGGAGAACAAAGGTTGGGCTAGAAGGAGAGGTAAGGAGGCCCGAAAAAGCAGAGAAGAATCGAATACCCAGTAGACTTTGAGTTGTCGCAAAAGAGGGCGGTTGGTATATGCGACTGTCACATAAGCGGTGGCATAAAGGTAGAAAATTCATATTTTTGAGTCCAGATAGCTCTATGCAACAGAAACTGCAGTTCATTTTGCCATTTTCAATGCGAAATTGCCGTCTTATTCATGTCAGGGGTAATAATAGAGGACTGTTTGCCTGGGTTGTCTGCTAGTGTAGTGAAAGGAAGGTCTGGTTTGTTTTCGGTTCTAATCTCGATTGAGGCAGGTAGAATATCAGTAAAGCAATTTTAAGAAATTCTCTCGCCCCCAGTACGTTTTATCGCTACCTTTATTCTATACTGTGGATGTCAATATTCCACTTTTGTAGAATTTAATTCATGTTACTGCCTACTTTTTCCGCTTCTGTCAATAATGGAATTGACTTAAGTGTGGCACTGAATGATTTTTAACTGAATTTCGTTATGAATCTTCACGCATTGCTAAATCTGCACACTTTCGTGGTAGGTCAGCAACAGTAATCCAGTATGACTGGTCTGAACGTTGACACAGACCGTTTCGCGGCCGAATGCGGATAATATTTTGCTAATTCGTAACGATCTGGGGTTCTTTGTCTTACTAAAACAGTATGTTTTCTCAATAAGTTGAAATTCATTTTTATTGGTACAGTGCATACCAATTAGCGTTTCTTCTTTCATTTCTGTCTTATATTTACGTGTTGTGTTTAACACATTAATCAGCATTAATATAGTCTTACAAATTATGGAAAACAGTCTAAAAAAGTTCAGATAGTTTGTCAATTTCAAGCCTGTGCATAGTATGTTGGTAGCACTTCGTCGCCTTGCCTGTTATGCTGTGTAGCAGACTTTAAAGCCGTGCGGATCAGCATAACGAAAAGGCGAGGGGTCTCGCTCGTTTTGTCCACGACTGTACATCTATTCATCAAATCAGAAAACCAAAAATATTCTTTATCCTATCGTGCTATAATAAACGTTAACATTACTTTGAGCCAAGCTACCCTTATAGCCTTCCACAATTGCGAAAATGCAGGATTTTGTGCACGAACAGACCTCTCTATTATGTTCCATAAATGTTCGACGACATTCATGTGGGGCGATCTGGGTGGCCAAGCAATTGGCTCAAACTGTCCAGAATGTTATTCAAACCAATCGCGAACAATTGTGGCTCATTGATTTCGCACAATGTCATACATAAAAAAATCCATCTTCTTTTTGGGAACATGAAGTCCATGAATGGCTGCAAGTTGTCTCCGAGTTCCCGAACACAACCATTTCCAGTCAATGATCGGTTCAGTTGGAGCAGACGACCCAGTCCGTTTCATGTAAACGCCGCGCACACCATTATGGAGCCACCACCAGTTTGCACAGCTCCTTGCTGACAACTTGGGTCCATCGCTTCGTGGGGCCTGCGCCACACTCGAATCCTGCCAGCTGAAACAGAGACTCCCCTGGCCAGGCCATCGTTTTCCAGTCCGTCTAGGATCCAACCGATATGGTCATGAGCTCAGGACAGGCGCTGCAGGCGATGTCGTGCTGTTAGCATTACGCACTCGAGTCAGCTGTACGCTACCATAGCCAGATTTCACCACACTGTCCTAATGGATACGTTCGTTGCACGTTCCACATTCATTTCTGTAGCTATTTCACGCAGTATTGTTCGTGTCTTAGCACTGACAAGTCTACGTAAACGTCACTGTTCTCGGTCGTTAAGTGAAGGCCGTCGGCCACTGTGTTGCCTCTGGTGAGAGATAATGACTGAAATTTGGTATTCTCGGCACATTCTTGACAATGTGGGTCTCGGTATATTGAATTCACAAACGATTTCCGAAATGGAATGTCCCCTGCGTCTAGCTGCAACTACCATTCCGCGTTCAAAGGCTGTTAATTTCTGTCGTGCAGCCACAATCACATCGGAAACCTTTTCGCATGAATCACCTGAGAACAAATGACAGCTACGCCAATGAGCTGTCCTTTTATACCTTGTGTACGCAATGCTACCTCCACCCATATATGTGCATATCTCTGCCCTATGAGTTTGTCACCTCACTGTACAGTCATGCTAAAAAGTATCCGAACGACCTGAATTGCATTTCGCCTGATTCGCATGCAACCCACATAACGCAGCTGTCTAGCAGGTCCTCTAATCGCTCCTTGGTACAGTCGTTTGACTATCGAAAATGGTTCCAACAAATCACCACTAGAAAACACTACTCTGTATCGCAATAACTCAAGATGTAAAGTAATACTACGATATTACAAATATCAGGGAACACCTTATCACAGATAAGCCTGTCCTTAAGGCTTGTAAGCTCACATTTACTACAATAAATGAATACCTGAAATGTTACCACTCTCATTATTACGTCAGATAGGTAATGCACGTAGTAAGTTCGTCGTATTCAAGATTTCCTCTTCTAAGTAACATACCGTACTTATTATTTAACACAAAATGACATTAAAAATTTAAGTTATTCACGAGCAGCTAGTTGAGAATATGTATGAACTTCAAATGACACGACGAACCGTCTCGTTCTGCATATGAATTCAAACCCAGGTCATGCAGACTAAGCAAAGATTTCGTGACTGACGGAAACTAACAGTCATTCCTGATTAGGCATACAGATAGTGATATACCTCGATTTTAGACAGTATCAGTTAGCAGATACCAACTTTAAAATACATAACGCAAACATTTTTAACGAACGCGAATTCCTACCCAGCACCTATTGTCCCTGTTAACGAACTACGAGAGGTGTTAAATATTGCTTCTTAACAAGTAACTTATTTGAAATGCCGTGAGGTAAACCTTTGTGTTGGACAGGGATTCGAACCCAGAACCTAATAAGATAGATATATAAGCACAATCAACTGTGACATATCGCATTTTCTCGGCAGTAGCTAGATGTTTTAACTGAAACGACGAGACGAAACATTAATTTTTTCCTTCCCAGGACTCCAACCCGGCACCGAACATTAAATATGGGTTTGTTTCACCAGCAGTGACATGTGAGCATGTTTGAACTAGAAATAATATGACGAAGAGTTCAGTACTGACTGGGAATAGAGACCCACACATATCGTTGTTGACTACACACAAAGAGACGTCAGCTACCGAATTTTTCTCCACCAGCAGCTCGGAATAACATCTTGAACTTACAGTGATCTTGCAAATAGTTATGTGTCTCATTTGGAGTCAAAAACGTCAAATATCGTTAGTGTTGACAACGAATGACAATACATCAAACATCGAAATTATTATCCACCAGCAGATAGGTGTTCTCAGGGTAGAGCTTGATAATACATAATGAAATCTTTAGTTCCGGGCCAGGATTCGAATCCATTCACGCGCAATATGTGGAGATGTTGAGGAATCTGCAGTTTTGAACAAACAACAAATTGTAGCCGAGCTGTATTGTCACGAAGAGAACAAATTCCGCGTTAAGGGCGGTCTGAGTTGCATTCCCAATTCAGAACCAATTTTATCGACATTATTGACAAAAAATTCGGTAATTCATGACTCTTCATTGCTAGTCATCAATATGGTATGATTAGATTAGATTACATTAGATGGATTCTTGTTTCATAGATCATGAATACGATATTTCGTAATGATGTGGAATGTGTCATTTTAATGAAAGATTTCGTTACATACCATGATTCAATTTCTTTACAATTTTTTACTCTCTCTCTCTCTCTCTCATCTTTTTGCTTTTTATCTCTCTCTCTCTCTCTCTCTCTCTCTCTCTCTCTCTCTCTGTCACACACACACACACACATTTTTTTTTATTTGTTTGTTGTGCTCGACTATCGGCGAGGCACGAAACCGTCTGTGAATGAGTTTCTTAGTTTTGAGTACACTTACGAAAGAAATATAAAAACAACTATGAGAGTTACTGATTTATGATGCTTAGTTTGCAGTCAGTTCTGAGTATTATTAGTAACTACGCTCCAGTCCCTAAACCTAGTTACAGAAATGCGAATCAGACGCATTACGTATTCCACGCCGTAGCAGCCGCGACTTGGAGACACCAGCTATGGTCACTTCCCAGCCCGCTGTAAGATCACGTCGGTTCGTCCTCTTCCTGCTGGTATTGTAACTGAGATTTGGCAACAAGGCAATGTATGTATGGCAACTCTGTGATCAACGAGTTACTTCCTGGTGTGCACGGAATTAAGCCTCAAAGTTCACTTGATTTTACCTGTCATTTCCATTGAATAATATGAGTTATTATCGCTTGAGGTGTAACAAAAGATTGTTAATTTACGGTTTTCAGCCCAGGAAAGTCGTTGCGCGTGGAAATCGCAACTAATTTCGTCCTTCAAATAGAATAGCGGTTTACGAGTTCTAGCCACTATTGGTCTCGTAAGTGGAAGCTAAGACACATACTTCTCCGCCAGCTCTGTGGGAACGTGCTGACCTGTGAAAAAGCGTCTGTTATGGTTCGCAGTTCCAGTCTCACTGAGTGTCACGTTTTCATCCCTTCTGTGAAAGAGCTACAAGCAGTCAGATCAAACATCGCTAAGGAAATCTAAAGAAAATACTTTCAGCTAATGGTGAAAAATATACAATGTTGCACAACAGGTAACCTCTCTTTCCGCTGCTGAGAAGCAAATTTTGGGTTTCTAAGAATACATAACTTTATTTATGAAATGCCACATGCATGACACAGCATACCAATTAAACACAGACCCAATCAAAATCTAAGTGAGTAGTATTTTACCAATTCGTGTTGATAGAGGCACGCTCGTGTACAGATAGTCAGTGTTATTAAAAAAGACTTTCGTTGTAAGGTTACTGTGGGTAGTTTTATTACATTTCGTATAATACAGCTCACAATTTTCGTAAGGTTTCCTTTAGTGTTGTAAAAACAATAGTAAACATGAAAGAGAAATTTATCATCAACGATATATACGAAGCGTCTGATGTTATCCATAACAGTCTGACAATGCACATGCGGTTTATTGATTACATGCATGTAGAAAACTTGTTCTGAGATAAAGCTGTCAAACAAGGTTTGAAGAAGAATAAAATGCCACTACCAGACGACAGCGAATGTAGAAAATACTTTTCTGACGTATTTTGGCACGATGCGCTCTCCCCATGCATAATACAAAAGTTTCGAGATGCATCTGCTGCCTGGTTGTCTATTAAACCTGAAACAAATAAAATGTCGCAGAAGTTAGCCCTTTTCCCACATGCGACTATTTTCGGTTGAGAAGTGAAGAGAATTATGTTACAAGTTCCAGTAGATTGATAACTTTAGCAGACAGCAGAATTGCGTTTTGAAAAATATAGCAGTGAATGTTCTCGAACTCGAGACGTCTTATCTACCGCGCGCAATACTCAGCATTATGCTACTAGCTGACACGCAGCTATAACAGCTCCAGAAGTCAATTACCATTCCTCCAGAACTTCTGCATTCCACAGCGCTGTGGAATAATGCAAATAGCAAGGTCAATACTTATGAGAGACAAACAGTTTTACCTTTTCTTTTGCACTGCACGACGTTTTGAATAAACAGATAGCGCAATAGAGTAGCTCAAGCGGAAAGGAACACTTCCTATTTAAATTTCTGCATCCTTCACTGTTGGCAATTCTGTGTAGGTGGCAGTTACGTGATTTTATTTCGGTGATTACAAAATAAAGTTGAATGTATGCACTGGGTAGCCGAGGCAGCTAATTCATGGTGATTCAGTCAAGAAAGTAAATGAATTTACTGAACATGCTGCAAATTGATACAAGGAGCCTCTGTGTCAGAAATCTCAGCCGGTGTGGCAGAACAGTGTTATGATAGAAAAATGAGCCACTGAGCAGATGATTTGGTGGTCTGTTGGGCTGATGACAGGTTCATATATCTATGGTCTGGGTTCGATTCCAACTTTAGTCAGTGATTTTAGATAGGGAGAGACAAATTCCATTCTCTTCTGGCTACACCAAGTGAAGAAGATATAATGGCATTGTGGTCTGAAATTCACTTTAAAAATGATATTCCTTCTCTACCAAGTAGACGTTAGGTTGAGCCACAATAAAGTCTGGAGTGGCGACATGTAGAATCTTTATCACCAGTAACCTTTCTTCTACTAGTTATTTATTTCTAGTGACGAAACAAACGCTACGTAGGCTCAAAGGACACTTATTCCATCTTTTGTCTGAGCTTCTGTATGTCGATAAAATTGGTTCTGAACTGGGAATACAACTCAGACCGACCTTAACGCGGAATTTGTTCCCTTCGTGACAATACAGCTCGGCTACAATTTGTTGTTTGTTCAAACCTGCAGATTCCTCAACATCTCCACATATTGCGCGTGAATGGGTTCGAATCCCGGCCCGGCACTAAGGATTTCACTATGTATTATCAAGATCTAGCATGAGAACACCTATCTGCTGGTGGATAATAATTTCGATTTTTAATGTATTTTCATTCGTTGTCAACACTAACGATATTTGACGTTTTTGACTCCCAGTGAGACACAGAACTATTTGCGAGATCACTGTAAGTTCAAGATGTTACTCCGAGCTCCTGGTGGAGAAAAATTTGGTAGCTGACGTCTCTTTGTGTGTAGTCAACAACGATATGTGTGGGGCTCTATTCCCAGTCAGCACTGAACTCTTAGTCATAGTATTTCTAGTTCCAACATGCTCACATGTCACTGCTGGTGCAACAAACCCATATTTAACGTTCGTTTTCTCTAGAATAAAACAGCGATAGGTGCTGGGTTGGAGTCCTGGGAAGGAAAAAATTAATGTTTCGTCTCGTCATTTCAGTTAAAACATCTAGCTACTGCCGAGAAAATGCGATGTGTCACAGTTGATTGTACTTCTATATCTATCCGATTAGGTTCTGGGTTCGAATCCCTGTCCAACACAAAGGTTTACCTCACGGCATTTCAAATAAGTTGGTTGTTAAGAAGCAATATTTAAGTTCATACATATTCTCAACTAGCTGCTCGTGAATAACTTAAATTTTTTATGTCATTTTGTGTTAAATAATAAGTACAGAATGTTACTTTGAAGAGGAAATCATGAATACGACGAGCTTACTACGTGCATTACCTATCTGACGTAATAATGCGAGTGGTAACATTTCAGGTATGTCATTTATTGTAATACATGTGAGCTTACAAGCCTTAAGGACAGTCTTATCTGTGATAAGGTGTTCCCTGATATTTGTAGTATCGTAGTATTACTTTACATCTTGAGTTATTGCGATACAGAGCAGTGTTTTCTAGTGGTGACGTGTTGGAACCATTTTCAATAGTCAAACGACTGTACCAAGGAGCGATTAGAGGACCTGCTAGACAGCTGCGTTATGTGGGTTGCATGCGAATCAGGCGAAATGCAATTCAGGTCGTTCGGATACTTTTGAGCGTGACTGTACATAGTTCATCACGAATTTTTGCCAATAAAAATAATGGATTCTCATCAGTATGAAATATTTTTCATTTTTCTATAACGAATTATGAATTCTAGTTACATACAGATCATACAGATAATAAGCAGAGATAAATAAATTTAAACTGGCTGGACAACGTCTACCGAGTTTAGCTAGTCCTATATAAAATGTCTGGAACTACATGGAAGCGGATGAAACACATGATACACACCAGTCTGTTAGTTCTACCGGACCTAAACATCGATAGGTGACTCCATCTAGACATGGCATACAAGAAGAAACGTTGGACACTTTCTTCCCAGCCCAATTGAGGCCATTGTCAAGCTTGGTGTTACGCGGTATTAGCATGATGTTACTCGAGCATGACCAAGTTTTTGTCCAGCGTCCTTACTCCAAAGAACAATGCCTCAGTGAATTTACATTATGTATCATCCTTCAATAAAATATTCTTTGTTCACAAACCGCGTCATTTCGAATAAAACATTCAGCTTCCAATAGCCGTCTCCACCATCGTCATCAGGAGTTGAAACCACTGATGCCCAGGCTGTCACGGTGTTCTGCCTATATAGACAGCTCCTAGAGGCTCCATCCCCCCATGGGACCGAGTGACGTCATATGGCGCGAACCGGTGGGGCCACGTTTGAAACCGCCACTCCCGCGTGCCTACGTCTTTGCTTTCGCTCAATGTCCAAAGCCCGCTCCCATGCCCTACTAAGCCTGTATCCCTCGTCTCTGCTTCTTTGATAACAGAATCCCGGTATAATGGTGTTTGGGCCAAAACTGTCGTTTTCTCATAGGTCAAACCATTCGCACTGTTACCGACCGTTGTGTGGAGCATTCTCGACGTATCAAACAAAGGGAACTTGGGAATTCGGCCGTTGTTGAAAACTGCCTACAAAACGGGCATAAAATACAATTTGAAAAAAATGAGAGTTTTGGCTAGCGAGTGCTCTACCGACTGATCTACAGGGTAGTAGGAGGGCAACGGCCATAACAGCCCAAATCGCAGAGGCAGAACGTCCTGTATCAGGCCACAGTTGCTGCAGTTGTGCTTGGTATGTTGAAGGTCACTTGTATCAGTTACTATGAGGCAATTGCACGAGTTATATTCAAGGTCACCCGTGTTCTCCCCTTCCCGGATTTTGCTGAAGCGTCGATACTAGTTTATTTACATTCACATTTCGCATTTCCACCTTCACACACGATGTCACTTTGCCCTTTGCACTAGTAACATTTTCTTTCTGACTTTACTAGAATTTGGCTCCACACAGTCGTCTTTGTCCGTGATTCACTTCGTCAACAGATTTTGCATTAGTGAGCAGCTTTTGGTTCCACTACATGAAAGGGAACATGTAACAGGGTAGTTTCGTACGACTACGAGCCAATTTGCTTTTATCTAACGCTTCTCGTATCACCTTCTATAGTTTTACGCTAATACTTACTACTTAGCTTTAACCACTAAAAAAGAAAATACATGGGGTGCAGACTAAGCTCTCCCTTAAACTATGAGGAGCAAAGTCTACCTATGCTTACAAAATGGATCGCGCACTGCCCTGTTGCTTAGCGATACTGGCGTGAACTCGGCGGTTTGCATACTGCCCTTTCGCTCCCCACACATCAGCAATTCCAATAAGTTTCTTTACAACAGTTTGAGATCCATTGTAACTTGGCTATCGTCGCGGTCTCGATACATCGTGACTGGAGAATGTATCCGAACTTCCGAAACCTATAACTACTCTCACTCTTTAATAATTCTTTAAGACTTTCTCTCGCTCTAAGAGATTTAACGAGTGACCCCTCTACAAAAGCTATCCGACACCACTGACCCAGTATAGCCCCATCTGTACTGTACAATAACCCTGTAGTTCCCCGAATACAGGTGCAATATCATCCCCAACTGGGTCGTACAACAGAAAAGAAGTCCTTTAATTCCTTTATCCCCACACACCTTCTATGAACCAATAGATTTTCTCACTATGTCACTTCTTTTGCTTGGCCGACTATTGCTGGTGGGTTTACTGTTATCAAGAACATCGCTTCTGGACGGACCTGGAGCACTTTAATGACGCGCCCCGCTTCCTTTTGATACACGTATCTCAGCGCTTTTGCTGTTCTGATACAATGCCACATGATGTGAAGACAGCAAAAGTTAACCTTGTTCTAATTTTTTGACATTGTACCACGGCTTAAGCCTATCTTAAACGACTAAGACGTACTTGTTAACTATAAGAGGCAGCCAAATGAAAACGAGACAGATGGAAGAAAGTAAGTAAAGTGTTTATTACTTCAGAAGTAATGACCCTAACCGTTAATGTATTTATCCCACTGTGAGATAAGACGGCCAGTGCATTCATGGAAAAAAGTTTGCGGTTGCCTACAGAACAATGATGGGATCCAGGTGTGCAAGTCTTCGTCGGAAGCAAATCGTTGTCCACGAATGTCCTTCTTCAGGTCTGCAAAAATATGGAAATCGCATGGGGACAGATTGGGACTGAATGGAAGATATGTCAAGGGCTTCTCAGAGAAACTTCTACAGCGTAGTATAAACAACCTTGGCAACATGTGGACCCGTACCAGATAAGATTGGCAGAAGAAATAGAAAAGGTTCGAAGGAGAGCATCGCATTTCTCCAAGCTTCGTTCAATATGCACGAAAGCATCTCTCATATGCTCGCGACTAGAACAGTGTAGCTGTCAGTGGAAAGGAAGATCTTCAAAAATAGCTCTGAGCACTATGGGACTTAACTGCTGAGGTCATTAGTCCCCTAGAACTTAGAACTAGTTAAACCTAACTAACCTAAGGACATCACAAACATCCATGCCCGAGGCAGGATTCGAACCTGCGACCGTAGCGGTCCTGCGGTTCCAGACTGCAGCGCCTGTAACCGCACGGCCACTTCGGCCGGCGGAAGATCTTCCCCACACGCCATAAGGTGACTTGTGGAGTAGAGATGTAATGTAGATGCATATGTAGAAAAGTTATTCATACGAACATGGTGCCATTCAGATCGACTGTGTGAGCCGTGCATGAGGTTAGATTCAATTCTGTTCTTCGCACATGCCCGAATAAACAGGCACCATTTTATCCAGCAGCCATTATGAGTTAAGATACAAAGGAATTACACACATTGCTGCGAGGGGGCATTGACTGAAATCAATGTTGAAAGTTGAAAAGTTGTGGTGGACTGGGATTCAAACCTGGGTCTTCTGCTTACTAGGCAGATGCTCTGATCACAGAGCCACCCAGACACAGCGGTCACTGCAACGGCACGGACTACCCAAGCACACCTTCCGTCAGACCCAAATTCTCAGCTTATCCACACACTGCTAATGTAGTGCCACTTGCCCATTATCTCCATTGTTAGTGGTATTTATCCGATTCGCGCAAGAGTAATGGGAATGAGGGGCAAAGGGCACTGCATTAGCAGGATGTGGATAAGCTGAGAATTTGGGCTGACGGGAGGCATGCTAGGGTAGTCGGTGCCGTTGCAATGACCACTGTGGCTGGGTGGCTTAATGGTCAGTCGGGCTCGAGAGGCCGTGCGACGAGGACGTATTGTTCACATCCTAGCCACAATAAACAGCGCAGAGGAATCAACGAGTGCAGTAGTTTAACAACGGAGAGTTCAGAGTACACAGACGACGATCACATGGCTAACTCTCTAGGAAAAACGACTGTGAAGTTCACATTTGTAAACAGATTTGCCCGAACAAAAGCGCTTGAACGTTTTTTGAGAAGTCAAACTGGAGCCTCATTAAATGATTGGCATTCATCTTTCATTAGTAGCAAGTGTCGTAAAGCTTATCAAACAATCGTCATAAAAGTTTTCTGGGTATAGTACCGCATCATAATGCAAAAACTACTGCTGCTTGAGAAAAAAAAACCAACGTTTCGGCCACGATTGCAGCGGCCTTCTTCTGGGTGTGACCATTAGACCCAGAAGAAGGCCGCTGCAATCGTGGAAGAAACTTTTTTTTTTTTTTTGCTCAAGCAGCAATAGTTTTTACATTATGATGCGGTACTGTACCCAGAAAACTTTTCTGTCGACTGACTCTGGCCGCGGAAGCCTACGAAATTATCTTATCAACCAACTCATTCAATCGTCTTATAAGTCCCTTCACTCTGATGGTAATGTAGAGAACGTCCTGGTGGAGCCAGCGATAATCGTAATAAGAACGGTGCGATTTTTTGAACTGTCGTTTTAGGTAACGGCGCAACAAGTAACGTGGGAATTGCAACAATACGCGACGGTCCTCGCCCATATGGAAGAAAACTGGATGAGCTTTGAGACATATCCTGTTCCCAATGGAGTACGTAAGTCAGAATCGATCTCCCCCCTATTCTTCATATATTTGTGGCTGCCGTGCAATCGTTATGTATGAGGGACAACCTCAGATATGCTCTGGTTGTAGCAAAGGAGGTCGCATGTGATCAGTGTGCCTACAAAAAAGAATTGTGCAATTGTCGGTGGGAGGAAGCATTGAGCCGCAACGATCCCAAGCATGGCTGCTCACATACATCGAGGCAGCGCGAGGAACTACGTCAACGCTCCCTGCTGCACAAGCACTTACCAGTGAACCACGGGAGATGACAGCTTTACAGAATGGACAAGTATTGAACCAGCCAGTGAAATCGGTGGAAGACACCCCAAGTCAAGCCTCTCGGCACTTATTGATCCCATACGAATGGAAAGGATGGATGTGCTCGCTGACGTGGCAGGAGTGAATTCAGAAACTGGAACTAAGGGACAGTCTCAGACATCAGATACGGAGAGAGGACACACGCCTCGGCACCACCAAAAAAAAAAAAAAAAAAAAAAAAAAAAAGCGCAAGAAACGACGTATCACGCCCCCTAACGCCGATAACACAGTCCCTCATCTAGAGAAGAGGCCAAACAAACAGCACAAACGCAGCACAGCACTCCGGCGACGAGTCGTGCAAACGAACGGGAATTCATGCAGCATACAGCAAGAGACGACCCGAGGTCACTACGGCGGTGAAGGCAGTGGTGCGACGCCCATGGAAGTGGGTACGGCGCAACAACAGGAAAAACGAGGTGGTACAGATCAACAAATTCGGCCTTGCACCAAGCCGCCCCTGGGCACAACCCTGTGAATGAAGGCGGATGATGTCAGACATGACAACGACGATACAGAGACGACGGACAGACAGACGGCAACACAGGTCACGGAAGAAAACAAAGGTATCATGGACAGCACGACACAAGAAGCCCCCTTCCGAGAGAGAGAACGGCGAGTTGAGCTGCACATTAGAGTTATGCAGAATGAACCGCAGCCAGCGTATCGAATATCGACAATAAGCATCAATAAAATCAGCAGTGGACATAAATTACAGCTTCTAACTGACGTGTTACGGATAGTGGATGTCGATATCACCTTGTCACAGGAGATAAGGGAGGCGGATCTCATCTCCTTGCGCGCTTATAACGCTCATATCCACCTAGGTACCGTTCAAGAGCTAGGCACTCCAAGCCTAACCAAAGTGGATATCGGAGTTAAGGATGTTGAGTTTTTACCTTCGGAGAGAGGAACAGCTCATCGACGTCCGGATCATCATTGTATACGCCCCATCTGACCAGCAACAGACGCGGCTACTACGAATTGTATCGGGCACGTACAATCATGCCATTCTTGGAGGAGACTTCAAGGACTTGTCACCACGCGATTAGACCTCGAATTACAAAACGTGGCCAGAACTATCCACCATAGTACGCGACATGACCTTGCTGGACACGTGGATCTGCCTACACGGGGACGCGGCGGATTTCGCGTACTTTGCGGTTACGTCAGCGAGTCACGTGAACTACATACGTATGTCGCGTGAGCTTCGGACTAATCTTCAGCAGTCGAAACTCCGGCCACTTGGTATGTACCTGCACAGTAATCCAGGTGCTCCAGGCAACGTATCTTGGCAAGGGGTTGTGGAAACTGAATGTACCCGTTCTGAAGGATCGAGATTGTCGTGCATAGTCGCCGAAACCTGGACGAAATGCTTACAACGCATTCATTTGTATCAGTCGATGTCGTGGTGGGTACAGTGCGCCATACCGGTTTTGAGGCGGACACTGCGGAACTACTCCCGAGAAAGAATGCAACAGAACGATGACACGGTGTTACTTCACTTTAGTGCCTTCCGTCATATGCATCACACGAAAAAAAAAAAGAACGGGTGCGTCTTGTAGAAATCAACCGCGTCAAAGCCGAATTGTTGCAACTAATGCTCCAAAAGATGGATGGTACAGTCATTGAAGCACGCAGGCATATGGGATTGTGCATGAACCACCCTCCATGCACTATATAGTAGGTTACAAGAAGCCGACCAAGAGGCAACTCGTCATGTCACTTCGGACAGAAGACGACGAGCTGTTAACAACTAAGGCAGAGATCAAGAAGGGGTTCGTGGATTACTACTCCCATTTGTATCAGCAGAAGACTCCAGATGCGGCGGCACTCAACGAATTGCTCACGGCACTACAGAGCAAACTGGACCGCGAGACTGCTGATTAGATGCAAACGGATGTGAAGGAAGAGGCAGCGACGACGACTCTGGCGAACCGTCGCAAGATAATTTCTCTGGACTCGACGGATTGCCCATCAAATTCTGTTGGAAATTTCAAGATACGCTAACGCCGATATTGCGACGGTCATTCCAGGAGTTACCGTATCTCGCGAACTTCTCAACAGCGATTACAAATTTTTTCCAAGACTTTTGGCACTTCGTTTAAAATCAGCCCTAAAGTATTGACGGGAAAAGATCAGAGTGCAGCCGGTGACAACGCACTACTCGCGCATTATGTGCCTAACGCGATCTGATAGCCACCCTTGAAGCCTGCCGAATTCATGGTGCGATGCTTGCTGTCGAGCAAGAGAAAACCTTCGACGCAGTCGGCCATGACTTTCTGCGCTCGACGCAGGCAGCGATGAATAGACAACAAAGGTTTATCACGACAGTAATGCGGTTTCTTCGCGGCTCGCAGTCAGTCGTCCTTACGTGCGTACTTTTGACAAGCCCGGTACAGACAATGCTCTGTCAGACAGGAGTGGTCACCCTCCAGTTTGCACTCGCGATTGAGCCGCTGTTGATACAGTTCCACAAAACGCTACAAGGCGTCAATGTGTGAGGAGATAAATTTGTGAACCGGGCGTATACGGATGATGTGGTTATTTCAGTACGTTCGAACGAAGAGATTACCATGGCTCTACCCCTGATTGAGACATTTGGAAAAGCGACTGGCGCACAAATGAACAGGTGATAATCACGAATCACGATAATTGGTCGTAGGTTACCTTTGCAGCGATAGCAATGATGATACGGTCGAAGGCAGTGCTCCCAAAGCAGAGTTACTAAACACAGCCTTCCGAAATGCCTTCACAAAAGAAGACGAAGTAAATATTCTAGAATTCGAATCGAGAACAGCTGCCAACATGAGTAACGTAGAAGTAAATATCCTTGGAGTAGTGAAGCAACTTAAATCACTTAATAAAAACAAGTCTTCTGGTCCAGACTGTAAACCAATTAGATTCCTTTCGGAGTATGCTGATTCATTAGCTCCATACTTAACAATCATATACAACCGTTCGCTCGACGAAACATCCGTACCCAAAGACTGGAAAGTTGCACAGGTCACACCAATATTCAAGAAAGGTAGTAGGAGTAATCCACTAAATTACAGGCCCATATCGTTAACGTTGATATGCAGCAGGATTTTACAACATATATTGTGTTCGAACATAATGAATTACCTCGAAGAAAACGGTCTATTGACACATAGTCAACATGGGTTTAGAAAATATCGTTCTTCTGAAACACAACTAGCTCTTTATTCACATGAAGTGCTGAGTGCTATTGACAAGGGATTTCAGATCGATTCCGTATTTCTGGATTTCCCGAAGGCTTTTGACACTGTACCACACAAGCGGTTCGTAGTGAAATTGCGTTCTTATGGAATATCGTCTCAGTTATGTGACTGGATCTGTGATTTCCTGTCAGAGAGGTCACAGTTCGTAGTAATTGGCGGAAAGTCATCGAGTAAAACAGAAGTGATTTCTGGCGTTCCCCAAGGTAGTGTTATAGGCACTTTGCTGTTCCTTATCTATATAAACGATTTGGGAGACAATCTGAGCAGCCGTCTTCGGTTGTTTGCAGATGATGCTGTCGTTTATCGACTAATAAAGTCATCAAAAGATCAAAAGAAACTGCAAAACGATGTAGAAAAAATATCTGAATGGTGCGAAAAGTGGCAGTTGACCTTAAATAACGAGAAGTGTGAGGTCATCCACATGAGTGCTAAAGGGAACTCGTTAAACTTCGGTTACACGAATAAATCAATATAAAAGCCGTAAATTCAACTAAATACCTAGGTATAACAATTACGAACAATTTAATTTGGAAGGAACACATAGAAAATGTTGTGGGGAAGGCTAACCAAAGACTGCGTTTTATTGGCAGGACACTTAGAAAATGTAACAGACCTACTAAGGAGACTGCCTACACTACGCTTGTCCGTCCTCTTTGAGAATACTGTTGCACGGTGTGGGATCCTTACCAGATAGGACTGACGGAGTACATCGAAAAAGTTCAAAGAAAGACAGGACGTTTTGTATTATCGCGAAATATGTGAGAGTGTGTCACAGAAATGATACAGGATTTGGGATGGAAATCATTAAAAGAAAGGCGTTTCTCGTTGCGACAGAATCTTGTCACGAAATTCCAATCACCAACTTTCTCCTCTCGTACGGATAGATATAGGTGTTCATTCTTCCCGTGCGCTATACGAGATTGGAATACTAGAGAATTATGAAGGTGGTTCGATGAACCCTCTGCCAGGCACTTAAATGTGATTTGCAGAGTATCCATGTAGATGTAGATGTAGATCTAGATGTAGATAGATGTGATTACCGAGTGTGGTATACACTAAAACAACACGTCGCACGATCGCTCTCAACTACAAACGCCTCTTGAACAACATGCGCACCTGTATCCACCTGCACTGCATGTGATGTCTTGAGGCAGCTGCAAAAGATGAATTAGTTAACGCTTACTTGGTGTCGAAGATCAGTTACTTGCGGAGATTCTTTCCCATGCCCCGAGCGACAGCGGATGTACTCCAGACAGCTTTCGGCCATTACACTGATGAGCCAAACATTATGACCACCTGCTTAATATCTTGTTTGTCCGTCTTTGGAACGAAATACATCACGGATTCAGCATATCAGGGATCCGACAGTTTGTTGGTAGCTTTGTGGAGATATGTAGCCTTAGACGTATACCTACAAGTCATGTAACTCGCGTAGATAACGGGCTGCTGATTTGCGTATGCGGTGATGACGCCCTATAGCGACCCAGATGGATTCCATAGCATTTCCATCAGGCGAAATTGGTCGCAGAGATATCAACGTGAGTTCATTGTAATCTGAGACACGGACAATTATACAGGGTGATTCAAAAAGAATACCACAACTTTAAAAATGTGTATTTAATTAAATGGTTCAAATGGCTCTGAGCACTATGCGACTTAACTTCTGAGGTCATCAGTCGCCTAGAACTTAGAACTAATTAAACCTAACTAACCTAAGGACATCACACACATCCATGCCCGTGGCAGGATTCGAACCTGCGACCGTAGCGGTCACGCGGTTCCAGACTGAAGCGCCTTTAACCGCACGGCCACACCGGCCGGCCATTTAATTAAAGAAACATAATATAACCTTCTGTTATACATCATTACAAAGAGTATTTAAAAAGGTTTTTTTTCACTTAAAAACAAGTTCAGAGATGTTCAATATGGCCCCCTCCAAACACACGAGCAATATCAACCCAATACTCCAACTCGTTCCACACACTCTGTAGCATATCAGGCGTAACAGTTTGGATAGCTGCTGTTATTTCTCGTTTCAAATCATCAATGGTGGCTGGGAGAGGTGGCCGAAACACCATATCCTTAACATACCCCCATAAGAAAAAATCGCAGGGGGTAAGATCAGGGCTTCTTGGAGGCCAGTGATGAAGTGCTCTGTCACGGGCTGCCTGGCGGCCGATCCATCGCCTCGGGTAGTTGACGTTCAGGTTTCATAACTAACCTTTTTCGTAGGACTCTCCATACATTGTGGAATTTGCAGCTCTCTGCTAGCTCTGCGAGTCGATTTTCCTGGGCTGCGAACAAATGCTTGCTGGATGCGTGCTACATTTTCATCACTCGTTCTCGGCCGTCCAGAACTTTTCCCTTTGCACAAACACCCATTCTCTGTAAACTGTTTATACCAACGTTTAATACACCACCTATCAGGAGGTTTAACACCATACTTCGTTCGAAATGCACGCTGAACAACTGTCGTCGATTCACTTCTGCCGTACTCAATAACACAAAAAGCTTTCTGTTGAGCGGTCGCCATCTTAGCATCAACTGACGCTGACGCCTAGTCAACAGCGCCTCAAGCGAACAAATGTACAACTAAATGAAACTTTATAGCTCCCTTAATTCGCCGACAGATAGTGCTTAGATCTGCCTTTTGTCGTTACAGAGTTTTAAATTCCTAAAGTTGTGGTATTCTTTTTGAATCACCCTGTACTGCTGAGAGATGACATCGCCGTCGGGGAAGACATCAAGCAAGAAGGGCTGCAGGTTGTTCGCAGCTTCGATTACTGTCACGTGTCCCATGCCTGCCATAGCAGAATACTGCTCCCACCAGCCTGCGTCCGTGGCGCGCTGCATGTTTCGAGCCGCCGTTCTCTTTGATGACATCGTTTGTGGAGAGACCATCGACCAAGTGTAGCGAAAACGTAATTCACCCGAAAAGCCGACACGTTTCCATTGATCGACAGTCGAATCCCGATGCAGTCGTAATTGATGATGTCGTTGGGTCAACATGTGAAAACGTTGGGGTGAGCTTTTGCGGAGCTTCACGCTCAACAATATACGATGAACGGTGTGGTCCGAAACACTTGTTCGTGCACGAGCATTGTGCTCTTTCGGCAGAAAAGCCACAAATCATCATACATCCTACTTTACAGAGCAGACGAGCCTCCGGACCCTAAGTTCTGTGAACAGTCGTGGACGTCCAACCATTCAGCGCGTAGTGGTAGTTTCACTGTCATTCTACCTCTTTCCGAAGATTCTCATGACAAAAGAACGTGAACATTCCACCACCTTTGCCATTTCCGAGCCCCTCCTACAACTTCTGGATGGGGATGACAGGTCAGACGGAATTGTCGCCTACGCAGATGACCTATTAGTTGTAGTCACTGCAAACAACAGAGCCCAGTTAGAAGAGAAAGCCAGTGGATTACTACAAACAATTACTCAGTGGTGTCACAATAACAAACTCAGGATAGCCGAAAACAAAACAACATACACTTTACTGAAAGGATCACTCCAAAGGAATCCTTCGGTTAAAATTGGGGACACAAACATCAAACGAGCACGCATTACGCGCTATCTTGGGGAACACATAGATCAAAAATTGAATTTCCACGAACACATAAGGCTGACAACAGACAAAGCAGAAAAAATACTCCACAAACTGGCGAGGCTAAATTCAAAACAGTACAGACTACCTCTACCAGTCATACGTACATACCACTGTGCGCTCTTCGAATCAGTACTCAGCTTTGCAGCTAGCACGTGGGCACATAGACTGAACGTGCTCACCAACAAAGCATCCGTCAGACGAGGGCAGAGAAGTGTCCTACTTAGGCTATCTGTAGCCTTCGGTACCACCTCAGCGGATGCACTGTGTGTGGTGCTCGGAATATGCCCCATAGATATCACGATCAAATACAGAGCTGCGAGGTACTGGTTAAAGGTGGGGAGACTAGATAAGGTACACACAATAACCGGTGTGCCCATAGAGACGATACGTCACCTTAAAAGTTGACGTTTGGATACGTGGCAAGGTGAGTGGGATGTAAGTGATAAGGGACGTAGGCTGCACGACTTCCTCCCTGACATAAGGGAGCTGTTGAGAATGAGACATATCGATCCCAGCCGCGGTATGGTACATTTCTTAACCGGGCAGGGACCTTATCCCACGCATTAAACCGCGTGAGTCTGAGGCAGACACCTACATGCACATGCGGGGAAGAAGGTTCCCCAGAACACACTGTCTTTTTCTTTTTCTGCGGCAATACACGAACAATAGATATACACTACACTTAGATTACACTTAGATTACACTTAGATTACACAGATACAGACATAGATATATACACAGCAATAAGAGACGAAGAACAATGGGCACAATTAAACGCACTGACAAACAGTATTTCAAAAACAACACATGAAGAGTATATGCGGACACGACATCACAGACATGCCTATGTGCAGCGTAACAGAAATCTCCAGAGGATGGACAGCGATACCCACAGTGACAGCGAAAATAGTGAAAATGAGGAGGAACAGGAGGAGGAAGCTGAGATGTGACAGTAAATAAGCAAATTGCTGGCAATCTAGCCAATAAAACACCAAATGCTGTACAAGGATGCGCACCTAATGTAGTTAATACATAGGATTAGTAACAAATAGGATAAGAAACATTATTTCTCTACTAATAACCATTTGTGTGTGTGTGTGTGTGTGTGTGTGTGTGTGTGTGTGTGTGTCTGACTGGCGGTCAACGGCTCGATGAAACCATTCCGAGGTATTCACCGTCAATCACACTCGGTGATGGTACTAACATATCTCTCATCTGTCCTATCTTCTTTTTATATTCTTCTTAAAAACAACAAAATTTTATTTTATTTCAACCTCAAATTATTGTTATTTTGAATCATTCTTTGTAAATGTTGTAGATAAAACAAAAGGAAAGAAAACTGTAAAAAGATGAAAAACGAAAATTGTAAGATGTACGACCTGTTTTAAACATCAGGTAACAGGTCTATAATTTGGCAATAAATAAATAAATAAATTTCCGAGATACTCGTTCACAAACTCTGCATGATAATAATCTTTCCTATGTCAAAGTCGCTTATCTCAATCGATTTCCCTATTTGCAGCCTATATCTTGGCTAGAGTAAACAAAAATACTACACGAATTGCCAGGTACCAAACAAGCATCGGAGAAGACGGCTGTGTGCCCGGACAGTCCGGAAGTCTCCATACCATCTGTCTCCACATCCTCAAATGTTTTCCGGAAGGAAATCACGTATGTTATAGGCCGGGAGAGGCATTTACTTTTGTTGTTTCTCTTCTAACGACTCTTTTGTGCAAAAGTGAAAGAGTCTAGAGATTTTGTACATGTAGCTACTGTAAAAATAAAAAAAAAATAAAAAGAGGTCAAATCATCTGCCTAGTAAGCAGAAGATCCAGGTTCGAATTCCGCCCCAGCACAAATTTTCAACTTTCTCCTTCGATTTCAGTCAATGTCTGCTCACAGTCAATGCCTGCAATTACTTTGTGTCTGAATTGAAATACGTTGGAACTACGTTGTCCAACTAACTGATGAGGTCAGAGCAAAGCATGACATCAAAGTGACTTAATGCTGAAAAAGCTGCTGCAACAATTTATGATTTGGAGATGGCAGTTGCATGGACGAAATAAGTAACAATGTAAAACTTCTTGGCGGTTGTGTCTGAGAACAAATGTTTTTGAAGTCTTCACTAACATGGTTCTACATTATAATACTACATTGTTCTCTGTGAATTGTTTGATCAGTCCACTTTCACAGTCTGTATTTGACATCGTTAAGACAGAAATCTAAAATCAGGCATAATAATTGAAATGCATAAACTATATCTCAGGCATTATACGTGAAATTACAAATCTATTACTTTCTATTTGATAGATATAGTTACGTCCAGTACTGAAGTCACTAAGAGGCAACTAAAAGTCACCAGATCATTGATACTTATGTGCTCCTAATCAGTCAACCGGCGTTGTCCTTGATATTGTGTTGGCGCCATCAGCGCTTAAGACAATTCATGTCATAGATCTGTGTCATGACACAAATACATCTTCAGGCAAACAACAACATTGTTCCCTCAAGACTTTCAAGCTTGGGAAGTTGTAAAAACAGGTAAAACGAAGTGCTGTTTTATGAGATAATTTTCAGTACACGACCATATGAAATTCCTATTCTACGTTTGTGTGAATTTTTCATTCCGTACACCAGGCAGCAGTGAGAGAAGGTGATACATTAAATACAGGGTGATTCAAAAAGAATACCACAACTTTAAAAATGTGTATTTAATGAAAGAAACATAATATAACCTTCTGTTATACATCATTACAAAGAGTATTTAAAAAGGTTTTTTTTTCACTCAAAAACAAGTTCAGAGATGTTCAATATGGCCCCCTCCAGACACACGAGCAATATCAACCCGATACTCCAACTCGTTCCACACTCTCTGTAGCATATCAGGCGTAACAGTTTGGATAGCTGCTGTTATTTCTCGTTTCAAATCATCAATGGTGGCTGGGAGAGGTGGCCGAAACACCATATCCTTAACATACCCCCATAAGAAAAAATCGCAGGAGGTAAGATCAGGGCTTCTTGGAGGCCAGTGATGAAGTGCTCTGTCACAGGCTGCCTGGCGGCCGATCCATCGCCTCGGGTAGTTGACGTTCAGGTTTCATAACTAACCTTTTTCGTAGGACTCTCCATACAGTTGATTGTAGAATTTGCAGCTCTCTGCTAGCTCTGCAAGTCGATTTTCCTGGGCTGCGAACAAATGCTTGCTGGATGCGTGCTACATTTTCATCACTCGTTCTCGGCCGTCCAGAACTTTTCCCTTTGCACAAACACCCATTCTCTGTAAACTGTTTATACCAACGTTTAATACACCACCTATCAGGAGGTTTAACACCATACTTCGTTCGAAATGCACGCTGAACAACTGTCGACGATTCACTTCTGCCGTACTCAATAACACAAAAAGCTTTCTGTTGAGCGGTCGCCATCTTAGCATCAACTGACGCTGACGCCTAGTCAACAGCGCCTCAAGCGAACAAATGTACAACTAAATGAAACTTTATAGCACCCTTAATTCGCCGACAGATAGTGCTTAGCTCTGCCTTTTGTCGTTACAGAGTTTTAAATTCCTAAAGTTGCGGTATTCTTTTTGAATCACCCTGTATACAACGAGTACGGAAAAAGAGAATGTTTGACTGGAGTTATAGAGAATGCTTATGAAACTTTTGACAGCTGTAACTGCTCGGAACGTTATGACGTGTGTTGAGTGCTGTACCTTATGTCGCACGTGAATGGAGGATCAGGAACTACAGGCACCGACTTGCAAGTAAAACAGAACATTTTCTTGCACTCAACTGGCTAGAAAACATTTGGAAAGAACAAGAGAAATGTGAAGCCATATCGCTCGTTACTCTAACGTGACTGTTTCAAAAGGATGGTAACCGCTAGCGTACAAAACTGTTGGCTTACTTAAAGTATTTAACGAAGGATCATGTTGTGAGGTATAAATATATGTACTTTCACAGCACATAATAAGAAGCAAAAGCAAATGAAATGAAACGGCCCCCATTGCCTGCAAAATCTTTACAATTCTGTACAAACACTTCTTTCTGCTGCGATAAGAAAGACTAAACATAAAACTCAAAACAGCATTATCGGCCATGAAATAAAAATATACAATAAATTGCCCAAGGAGATAAAAGAAATTACCAAAACAAATTTATTTAAAAAACAGTTAAAAAGTATCGCTACACATTTTATACGTTGAAGGGTAACTCAGATAACAGAGACTAGGCCTCTGATAAAAGAATGTATCACAAATAAATAATAATAACGAATGCAGAACACCATTCATCTCACATAACACTTTAACACTATGTTTATTCGCTCTTTTCTTCTAGAAAAACTTACTTCCAAAGCTATGCAATGTATAATACTAATTCCTGATCCTCTATCCGAGCTCAACACTCACTCGTTGTAAAGAGTTTCTGACTCAGTTATTCAAGCTAGCAAATGAAACGTTGTGGTACACAAAAGCAAACATCATCGCTATATCGGCTGATAGCGTGTGTAATTAAAAATCATGAAACAATGTGTGTGTAGCGTGTGTAGAGTGTGCAGTGACTGGGAGTGAGCGATGAACGAATATTGACTAGCCTTCTACATTATTAAATAACTTCTTTTTAAGCAGCAGAGATTACTGAGGACAAACCGAATGAGACAGCATTGTCTGAAACAAACTGGCCTTGTATTCGGGAGGACATAGGCTCCACTCTTCGTCTTGTCATCCTGATTTAGGTTTTCCGTGGTTTCCCTAAATTATTTCACGCAAATGCCGGGGTGGTTCCTACTATAAGCCCATAGCCGACTACGTGTCCCTCTCTTGCCAAACTATACCTGTAAGTATGTACATGATGTGTGTATGAATTATGTTATTTTAGTTGTTCTTAAACTGCAGTACCAAGTCATATTCAGTAAACTTGTAAAAGTGACCTACAGATGAATAAAACTACTAACACTAGTAGTACTACCTAAGTATATAAGTATACAATATTTAGGAGTCATTTCAGACAAAATAGACAAACTGTTTGATAACACAAATATCAGGATCACTTTTGCCACCACCAATAACATAAGGAAGAAACTGGTGCATATCATCTCACAACCAGTTGGGAAACAGCAAATCAGGAATCTATAAAGTAACTCGAAGTCATTGCAATAAAAACTATACAGACAAAACCGGCAGAAATTTTAAAACTCGTATTAAAGAACATATTGACTGGTAAAGTTAACATGTCAGCTATAGCGGAGCATGTAGACGAAACAGGACACAATATTGCAGTGGACAAAAGACAAAAATCTTATAGCGTTGCGTACCTCAGAGTCGAGCTTGAAACTGGACATCTTCTAAAGATTCATCCATGGATAAAAGTGGAAAAACGAGATCCTAAACGAGAATACAGATTTCAGGAACTCGCATTTCTGCGCCAACATCAATTCAATACTGTTAAAATAGAAATTGTTTTACTATTAAGAATATATGTGAATCTGAGTTCCAGTAGCAATGTTTTTAAAATAACATTTATGCTGTCTCTTTTAACATCAAATTGTCACAGACTCTCTTACCTACATCAAATATGCGACAGCAATATATACAAGTGAGTGTAATACAATGATTAGTTAAATCGAAAAAAGCTTTGTCTTGACCGCCATCTTGTTTCTACTGCACAGAGTGTTGATTGTGATGTTGTGTTTCAAGTGTCCCTTGCATGTTTATGAACAGTGGTTAGCAATATACAAGAAGCCTTGACGGTGGAGGCAATGGAGGCAAACGAACGCACCACAGGAACAACGACATTGATTATTTAAAATTCTTTGAGGCAGCCAACAGATGAAGTGAGTATCACTCATATTAAGTTTTCCTTCTCTTTCTCTGCACATGCCAAGACTATACTGAACAACATTCATACCTATGTGTACTTTTATTAGAAGTTTTTGTACTGCCACTGTACGCCGATGAGGAGTTTTTTACCTCAAAGCATGTTGAATCATTGAGTAACTTAAGTGAGTTAACAAATTTGTGACTCCTGCCAGTCTCTGACAATCCGTTTTAAATAAGACGAATACTGAAAATCAGAAACAAGCCGGCTGGAACAACCTGATGAGTACAGCCAGACGCCTTAAATATAGATACATGATCTACTGTGCAGCCTGACGCAACAGCTAATGCAGGTAGTAGCAAACGTCCTACTTGATTTTAGTTTTCCATCTGAAGATGACGTAATTCAGGCTGAAAGAGGTAATTACAGTTCAATAAAAAACACCATCTAGACCGTTTCGTTCGTAAATTATAATGTATTCGTTTGTCAGATATTGCACTTGACGTCAATAAGATTTAGTCCTGCTGAAAGTCGCATGTTGTCACTGGCATGCTACCAAGTCAGCATCAGTTTCCTGGCTTCAAATATTACTTAGTATAACACTATCATGCGTTAGACAACAAGCAGTAGACCTAAAATGGAATAAGATATGTAACGGATTATTTCCTGGAAATTCCCCAATCAATAAGAATCTTACCAAGTATAAATTCTGAGGACTTCACCAGCTCCACCAACCTACTCTTCGTGATTCAGAAGAGGGATGGAAAGCTAATTGGACATTATTTGCTGCACCTGAGTTGGAGGATCAGACTGCCCAAACCAGGGCCCGCCAAAAATTCGCATGAGTTCCATAGCACTCAGCCTGGCTGCACGTTTCCTCCATTGCCAGGGAACGCTGTCCGAGCATGAGGAGGGAGAAGAAGAGACACTGAGAATGTACCGCATTTAAATGGCAGCGCAGTCGCTCTGAATATGACTTCGTTTTATATTTTACATTCCTCAACTACATAGATCACAAGTAAAGTCATTTTCACTTTTATTTAATTATGTTTGGCACACTGAAAACATAATATAATTTTTATTGGTTCAAACCGTTAGCATACAGATACACACAGACAATTTCACAGATTTTCGCACTCACGTTGCCACGTAATTGTGACTAATTTAGTTTCATAATCGAAAAAGCCTTTCACACTCGTTTGTTGCCCGAAATACTGTATCACCTTTGCAACCTCATTATGGAAATGTGGAAACCCTTCCTGAGGAAAACAATGTAAACTTTCTGGACAGTTTTAACATAAAAGACTTTTTCTTTTAAACTGGTCCTGTCCGCAGCTCGTGGTCGTGCGGTAGCGTTCTCGCTTGCCGCGCCCGGGTTCCCGGGTTCGATTCCCGGCGGGGTCAGGGATTTTCTCTGCCTCGTGATGACTGGGTGTTGTGTGATGTCCTTAGGTTAGTTAGGTTTAAGTAGTTCTAAGTTCTAGGGGACTGATGACCATAGATGTTAAGTCCCATAGTGCTCAGAGCAGCCAACTGGTCCTACACTGGAGATGAATCCGTTCCATTTCAACACGGGGCGCTTTCAACTGTAATGACAACCGGTCTCAAAAACGGCTAGCAAAAAGATGTGAGATCGGCATTATCCTTCAAATGTTTAGATAACTCTCCTTGTAAGTCTTCCGAAGCCACAATGAATTACGACATTATCTCTAAGAGAAGTGTTGACACATCTGAAATCCACTGCTTGCAAATTTTAATCACTGTCCAAAACAACTTTATGTCGTCTTCGTATTCTAGTCTACCCACTTGCACAAAACTCACTCATTGCTAGTATACAGGGTTTATTCGGAAAATAAGTTCCGATCAGGTGCAAAATGGAAACCACAGTGAAACCCGAAGAAACTTTAGTCAGATGTTTTGGGCAGTGTAACAGTTCTGAGCGCACAGTGAGCACCCCAAGATGCCTAGAAAATAATGTCTCCCGCCAACTATGATTGCCTGGTGACAGATTTCGCCTGATGTCATGCAGCCCACATAACATAACTCTCATGCGTTTCCTTCTTTGTGGCAATTCTCAGCTGCACTCTGCAGGGGCAATGAAGATACTCCTGCAGCGTTTTCGATGGATAGTTTTTTTATCGCCCACTATACAGCACGTAATTGGAGCCCCCAGAGTTTCATCTCTGCTCACGTGAACCGCTGGCTATGAAAATATTTTAGCACAGCATAGAGAATGGGCGAAAAGAGTAGACAGCTGTCTTCTATGATGAGAGTACTGTAAAGTTGGTACAAAGGACGATAGGTGTCTAAGGCGGAGCAGCGGCTACGTAGAGAAGTAGCTGGAAGGTGCAGCTGGAAGTAAAACATTTTTGATTTTCACAGTGGTTTCCATTTCGAGACCGATCGGATCTTTCTTTCAGAAAATCCCTCGTAAAAAGCTGCACAAGCAATAATATTCCACAATTAAGTTGAAAAAATAATTATATTATTGTCCATTCGTATTCTAAAAACACAATAAAAACAAAATATAATTGATATCGATGCCATCTCTGTACAAGGTTGAGAACTTTTCTCGTTGCTCTCGTTTGATAGTGAATTACCACGCCTGTGTGGAGGATAATTATTTGTGTGACACCCCCAGAGTTTAATCTCAGCTCACGTGAACCGCTGGCAATGAAACAACATTTTGGCACAGACGAGCTGTAGATCAGCGTAGGTACATGAAATTTTGTTCTAGAAGTTAGCATAAGAGCACAAATATTATTATTCAGGAACACGGCGGCGTTATTAAGCACCTAATAAAAGGAGGTTTCCCGTTTAACCTTTAAAATGAAGCGGAGGGTAGAGCGCAGCAACGTTACTGGCCTATGTGAGCTATTGCTGTAGAACTGTTCGCCCATAGCTACCACCTGTGCCGTGAGTTAACGAGCTCTGGTCCGGGAGGTGGGCTGAGAACCGCGCTACACGGAAAGCTCTCCCCTCTGCTAATTATTGCGAGCCGGCTGTACTGCGTAGGGCCATGAGACGGCCCGAGTTCGTTGAACCAGCTTTCTCTTCCATTAACACGAACCTTGGCGTCCTTGTAGCAAGTAGCAATAATTAGCTATGACTGCAGAACACTTGCTCTCATATTCTTTGAATGTATCGCAGTCCAGATCGACATTGAAAAACTTATGCAGACGAAAATACCGCTATGGTACAACGTACTCATACTTGTTGATCTTAATTTTATTTGAACTCGACCCTTATTAGCCATTTAGCCAGCTAAGGTGTAGATAAAGTGAAGTATTGAGGAAAACATGCATCATAAGTTTATCATAAAATACTACTTATCCAGTCATAGGTAATTACTTGATGTCTAATTTCACTGTGAATCGTTTGCAACATTATCGTATTATTGTCACTACATTATGGATAAATGGCAGCTTCGGTCGTAAATATTTAAATCCTTTATTTCACAGATCGATTTCTGTCACTTTGTGACCATCTTCAGCACAAATTATTCGAACTTTGTAGGCCCATGTCATATTAGCACAACATTTTCCATGAGGTGTAACATGTACTGCGATGATTACTTCCAACAGATATCTTCACTTTTACTGCTTACAATAATTTTTCTATTTACAGAAGAGCCTATCTTGTAACCTTAGCAGTTGCCGATCAAACGTAGCGTAAAGGTATCTGTTGGAAGTAATCATCACAGTTCATGCTACACATCATAGAAAATGTTGTTATTATGAAATACAAGATTCGAATAATTTGCCCTGAAGATGGTCACACAGTGACCGAAATCGATCTGTGAAATAAATGATTTCAATATTTACAACCGATGCTGCCATTTATCCAAAATATATAGATAATTACGGTGAATGGCAGGCTAATAAAAACACAAATTAAATGAGGTAAGATGAAAAATGTACGAGGGCGTACTGAAAAGTAACGCCTCCAAATTTTTTATGTGAAAACCCTTAACGCATTTTAAATAAGACGAACGTTATTATCATTCTATATCTTTATTCTCCATGTCTAGATAATTATTTCTCAACATAGACACCTAGTGACGAACACATTTCTCCCAAAGAGAGACCAGTTGCCGGCCGGGGTGGCCAAGCGGTTAAAGGCGCTACAGTGTGGAACCGCGCGACCGCTACGGTCGCAGGTTCGAATCCTGCCTCGGGCATGGATGTGTGTGATGTCCTTAGATTAGTTAGGTTTAAGTAGTTCTAAGTTCTAGGGGACTGATGACCTTAGAAGTTAAGTCCCGTAGTGCTCAGAGCCATTTGAACCAGAGACCAGTTTGTCGATACCTTCACTGGAGAATGTTCGACTTCGTTGACAGAGCCACAACCTCACCTCTACTTACACCTTTCTCCAATGTGTTCTTTACGCTTTGAAAACACACTAATGTCGGATGGGGCCAAGTCGAGACAGTATGGAGGATGATCGATGTGACAGGCGACCAAGGGCGTCGAACTGTTGCAGGTGTCGCAGCGCTTGTCTGTGGTCTAATTGGAAACTCGATTACATCACTCTGTTTCTCACGCACTGACGTTGTTACGTCACACATCACCATGTTACATGCTCCATTTGGGAGACCTCTAGTGCCAGAGGGCTGAAAATATGTAGACGTGAAGAATAAATATGTAAAATGATAATAAAGTTTCTTTTATTTAAAATGCTTTAAGACTTTTCACATAAAAAGTTCGGAAGTATTGCATTTCTGCACGCCCTCGTAAAAAATTTTATTTAATAAAGAGTATTTGGCCAGGTTGTCTTGTCTTGAAAATCTCTGATCGTTGATCTGATTAATTGAGTATAAAAGCAAAAGTTTCGCAGAAGTAGTTACAGAGACATACGAGCTTCATTCCACAAGTCATGATAACTACGGTGTACCCTGCGAATGTGTGGCATCACAGTAATCGCAGTAAATACACTGGAAAGCCCGCACGTGAGGATGGCCCGATACCAGCGCTTGAAACATTCTGTGTGAGATTGGCCGTGCTACAAGATCGATCTTCCCCCACCCACCCTACCCACCATACCTCAGTCCATGCGACTTCGATCTCATTCCACAACTGAGGAAACCATTACGTGCAAGGCGCTTTCCAAATAGAGCGGATGTCCTGACGGCATTTCGGCGACAGATGGCGCACATTAATGACAATGTGAAAGGCGTTTATTGTCTTCCCCATCAGTGGCAATGCTGTGTCTGAAACCTGATTGGTAGGTAGTCAGAGAGCGCACAGGATGAGGTTAAGGTTGTGGATGGGGCCGGAAACAGTTATTGTGAGTCGCACAATCAAACACACAACTTTATTTTTCTAAGAACCAATTATTTACACGTTGGCTTAAAAGATCACAATTAAACAATACGGCTGAAGGCCTAGTTAAAGAAAACTTGAGATGCTTTCTGGGCTGAAGGCCTGAAACCACACAGCAAACACAAGGACGGCTGAAGGCCTGGCTTATAAATCAAAAGTAATTAAAAACAAAAGGTAAAACTTTAAAAAAAACATGCAGTAAAAACTATTAACGGCTGAAGGCCTACACAACACGTCTGAAGGACAACTATAATTAAGGCACATTAATAAACAATGTTTTTAAGCAAGTTAATTTCTTTTAAACTTACTACAGAATGTCCGAAGCCTGATTAACTTATTGCATGGCTGAGGGCCACAAACAAATTTGAAACAATGGCTGAAGACCTGTACAACAAGTCAGATAAATAATTTAGAATAAACCCCTTGCTTCTTATAAAAATTTTCCTTTAGGGAATACACACGACTGAAGGCCTTATTAAGATGTTCAGGCAAATCCTCGGCTGAAGGCCACATATAAAACATGGAACAATTTACGGCTTAGGGCCTGGTTACAAACAATTGCA
Organism: Schistocerca nitens; assembly: GCF_023898315.1. Lineage (NCBI taxonomy): Eukaryota > Metazoa > Arthropoda > Insecta > Orthoptera > Acrididae > Schistocerca > Schistocerca nitens. The sequence continues at coordinate 741,652,955 of NC_064618.1, read as the reverse complement.
GACAGAACAATTTCTAAAACTAAAACTTTTTTTTAAACAATCAGTGTTCAAAATTTTAATTTAACATGGCTGAAGGCCTTTATGTAAAATTTAAAAAAAACTGAATTAATACACGGCCAAAGGCCTCGCACAATACTTCAACTAAAATATAAATCAGAATTTAAAACAAACAGAACAAGTGGTGCTCAGACGTGTTCCAATGGTCGACCTGGGAAGGTAGCTCAAACGTAAGGTGAGGTGAGACAGGCAGCCAAGAGTTGAAGTTAGGTAATCGGATGGCAAGCCAAACTACGGACGGCCCAAGGACCAACCAACAATTTAACCAATTCCCTTCCGTCTGACCAACGCCACAACGATGGAGAATATCGGCCGAGGACGAGAATACGAACAGCACTACGCCTTCAGAAATTGGCATCTAAAAACAGCCAGCGGAACAATAACCACGCCAAGCAAATATGAACCAAACAACTTAAAAGGCTGTCGAACTACACTCCAGGCTGGACAGCAACAACACGACGAGGAAAAGGCACACCGCCTACAATCTACGCTAACGACCAGGGCAGGTAACTGGAGCGTTAACGGCCACAGAGCAGAAAATACCGCTGGTACACTTCACTGATAAGTAACAGTAAATTTAATAATTAATCACAACATAAGGAAGACGGCTGCAAGATTTCGCCGACTCAAACACATCATACGATGCTGCTAGTCCGAATGGCCAAGGGGGCAACAACTCGCAAATGAATGAAGAGATGTCACAATAGTTGAGGTTTCATAACAGATTAACTGATCACTCAACTTCAGCGTCCAGATTCGGTGGACAACGAACCTGTCGCTCTCGCAGCTAGTGCCTCACAATCCGACACTGCGTGCACACCGCCAGCGGCCCCAGCCTCGCTTCGCGCCCCAGAGACTTGCTTGCTGCTCGGTCCCAGGACGCAGACAGCATTAAATAACTACTCAGTCAAAGCCACACAGGCTACATATGGTTCCACGAAACACTTGCACAAACAACTCGAACAATACTAAAACCAGTGACTGTGGAACAACAAGGACGAATCACACAGTGACACACACAGAGAACCCAGAAACAGTCGGCGTCCATATACACGTCGTCCTATAAGACGACTGACCTAACGCCCAACCATGGTCGTTCACACTCAAGTCATGTGTGTCGGCAGTCCGGACTTCACTGCTGCTGCGTCCCGACTTCCTTCAGACGCACGCCGACCCAGAGACACTGGCTGGGACCCAACCATGCAGAGGGAACACTTGTCCATTGGCCATCCGACACCTCCGCACAAGCAAGGAACCGACCCACGTCCCGCAAGATGACCAACCGAAGGAGCCTGGAAAGGGTCGGGCGAGTACTCGGTGTCCGGACCTCACTGGTGCTCAATCCCGACTGAACTCACGACACACCACGACCCGGAAATACTATCGGTCGCGTCAAAGATAGTACGAAAGTGCTCTTATCGATAAGCGCTGCTGCTGCCACTCACGTGCAGGCAAGCCAGCAACTCAGTGACGCCAGTAAATCGAATAAGAAACTGGCGGCAGTGCCACAAAGACAAGATGTCAAGCAACAAACGGCACGAACACGAGCCGCGCACGGCTCAGTGTCTATGCACTTTGGGACAATTTTGAAGCAGAGTAGTTGATTTTGATTCATTTTTGTTCCATTTGTACTCGTGCACAACAAATTTACATAGAGTTCCAGTATGTGTCGTTCATATCAATCTTACCCTGACCTCCCGTACTGGAACGCTTCATTAATGAGCCAAAACGTTATGATCACTGCCCACCGCGAGGATCTATGCTGCCTGGTGACACTGAGGACACGTGAGCGGAGCAGAGACGCATGCAGAATCGTCCTAGAAACGATAAGTGGCGAAAGTGCGGAAATCCGCCGACTTAAGGGACATTGACAAAAGCCAGACTGTAGTGGCTCAGTGCCTGGGAGCGAGAATCTCGAAAACTGCGAAGCTGGTCGCCTGTTCGCGTGCTACTGTCGTGAGCTTCTATGGAAAGTGGTTGAAGAATGCTGAATCGACAAACAGATGACAAGAAGTTGGACTTCGATACATGACAGTGCTGGCTCAAGCACAAGCGTTTCGGAGCACGCCGTTCAGCGCACAGTGTTGAACATGGTGTTCCGCAGCAGAGGACCCTTGCATGTTCCCACTTCGACCCGTAACATCGTCAATTATGTTTACAGTTGGCACGGGGTCATCAAGACTGGACTGCGGACCAATGGAATCATGTCGCCTGGTTGGATTAATCCTGTTTATTGTTGAAACAAGTCGATGGTCGTGTCCAGATACCTCATCATCCAAGCTAACGGCTCCTCGAGTCATGCAAAAGCGAGTCACGGAATGTGCGAGCAACATTATGTTATGGGGGATATTCACCTGGGCTTCCATGGGACCTACGGTTGTAATCGAAGGTGCCATGACGGCTGAGGGCTACGTGAACATTGTTAGAGACCACCTGTAGCCCCTTATGGCTGATGTCTTCCCCAATAGCGATGGCATCTTCCAGCGTGATAATTGTCCGTGTCGCAAGACCAGAATCGTGCTGCAGTGGTTTGAGGAGCACTATAGTTGATATCTGGGCCACCAAATTCAACTTGTATGAATCCGATGAAACCCAACGGAGACACTATCGGACACCAGTTCCGCGCCCACAAACCAACCGCCCGTAAATTACGGGATGTGTGTGACTTGTGCCTAGGCGCTGCCACAAACCTCTGGACACCTATCAAGTACTTGTCGAATCCTTGACATGCAGAATCACTGCTGAATTACGTTCCAGAGTTGGACCAACAATCTTTGAAGTTGGCGGTCACAATATTTTGGCTCATCAGTGTATTCTATGCTGGCATTCAGATACACACTACCTTACTGGTATAATGCACGTCGTGAAATTCCCATGTCGTCGCATTGTCGCAAGTGACAGATGAAATGACACTCATAAATGTTAAGTTCACTATCACAGTACCCGTCCAAGCTAACGCCCGCTAGTATTTCCCGATGCTGTATTATAACTACGATCGCAACATTTCATAAAATTTTAAAACATATTCATCGCAAGAGTGGTCAAAGACTGTGGGGTGGTAATATTAACAAGAAATTATGCTTTCAGACGACGTAAGATCTGCAAAACTGGTCGTCTCTTCCTTTCCAACGTCGTGCAGTTGTGCTGAGTACTTTCTGCTTTGTTAGGACTTAAAGCATACATATACTTCCGCGTAGGTTCCAATGTGATGATGTTGCACAGGAAACTGTCACTGGCAGAACCTCGTACGTAGTTTATATTGGCTGTCTGGTATGACGAACGTCGAGAAACAACATTTAATTTTATAACAGGTCAGGCTGACTGCAGATAAACGACATGCCAGTATCGTGAATACGTCACAGTCCTTTTGCCATCTGTGGAAGGGGTTCTGGGTGCTCAAATACTGCGTCTCAGAAGACAAATGTCTTAGATCGATTTGGGATCTGGTGTTGTGACTCATTTAGCAAGAGCACCGATTCCTTCATTACGAGTAATGATACAGTAAGAAATAAACTGTAGTAATTATTGCATTGGGATGAGAGGTCATCTTTTAATTTGTGATTTCTCCCATCTTTCTTCAGCTACTGTCTGCACAGTTTCGAGTGTAGTGGAAAAGTAGTAGCCGGCCGCGGTGGTCTAGCGGTTCTGGCGCTGCAGTCCGGAACCGCGGAACTGCTACGGTCGCAGGTTCGAATCCTGCCTCGGGCATGGGTGTGTGTGATGTCCTTAGGTTAGTTAGGTTTAAGTAGTTCTAAGTTCTAGGGGACTTATGACCTAAGATGTTGAGTCCCATAGTGCTCAGAGCCATTTGAACCATTTTTTGAAAAGTAGTGCGCGCTAACCGACAAAACTATAAACCCTTACACAAACTGATATTTGAGACTTCTTGGTATAATTATTTTTTCTTTTAAAGTTTATAAAATTGTTGAAATCACGTTATGTCTCACGCGCTATAATTAAAAATGATTATTTATGATTTTACAACGAAGAATATCTTTTTACTGATTTTTGCGTCCTAACAAGTGGTGTAAATGTGCATCAAGTGCAGGGTTACAGTATTTTAATCAGAATCGGGATACAAACCCCTTTTTTATGCGCGAAAGTTTGTTGTCCTCACAGCGCCATCCTGTGTGATAACAAGTCTTGTAAAGCTGTTTCTTTCACATCAGTTATTGTTTTTTATTACTAGTTATCCGTAATTTATCACTGTACAACACATTTCACTTCACGACTTTTTCGATTACCTAGCTCGCTCCTTAGTCACTTTAGATCTTATTTTTACATATCTACCTTTATTTACTTGGATCAGGTTAGTGATACTTGCTAGGTTAGCGATAATAATGACAAATACTGTAAACATGCTGAGAGGCACTCACATGCCTTGCTCATACTGTGGCATCAAGCAGTCAGGCCTGCAAGATGAGTGGTCTGCCAAGCGAGTGATTTATTCTTATCTATCGAGTAATATCAATGACTGATTATGAGCTCTAGTACTCACAATTAAGCTACAAATTATTCTCCTGTTTGAATAATACGCAACAGAAACGGATAACGCACATCTGACTATTTGGAATTTACACAACTCTGATTGTTCACTACGCTCTGGCAATACCACATTTTCTTTCTTACTCAACGGCTTTGATCAACACCTGGCCATCACACTGAATATGAATGGCGCACACATTATAAATTCTGGATATCATGACTATTCACCATTTGAAAAACAAGGCCATCAATCCTTTTCTTTTCATTATCTTTTTTATTCCGATAAATTCTATTATGATACAGAGATAAACTAAACACACCATTACATTTTATACAACAGTTACACATGAGAAACTCCGCCCAGTGGGCATGGCTTTACATTGGTGATTCTCTATCTTATGGTCTCGTAATTATCTAACGCTACAGTGCACTTTTTGGATAGGATGGTGGATCTTTTTGTACATCTCACATTTCGACTCTCACACCCATCATCACGGAAATTTACCTCAGACCGTGCGGTACAAAAAGAAACATGCATAACCCACTGCCTCTGAACCTATCTTGCTACTCTCCCATGCAAACCACACATACTTAAATTACATGAAATACATCACACTGGCAACATACATCACAAAGAATAATCACAATGTTAGAATCACTTCACTTTCAGCTTTCCCACTTCAATTAGTATTCATCCCAGTTTCACACGACACTGCCCCACTTCGTAACTTTTCTTTCCTACTACGAACTCTGGAGGATATATGCACGTCTTCCTGTGCAATGCAAGCCAAGTGGCGTTGCTGGGTAGACGGTTGACTCACCTTGCTTCTCTCTCAGAGTATTAGAGTTTGAATCCAGCGTCACACGGAAACAAACATGCATTGTAATATTAAGAACCTATTCGTCACACACGAGAGTCCTCAACTGATACCATGGACGAATACTTCTCTTTATCCTTTGTCTCCTACACAGATTGAGACTCACACAGTACTCTCCACGTGGAAGTACTCGTCTCTAATTTCAAGTCCTGCACGCGCCATTTCTTAAATATTTCCAACTTATAATACACACGCCAGTAATTCAGCTTAACTTCAGCACTCAGAAGTATTTCAACTTAGTACTAGCACTCGCAAGTATTCCAACTTAGTACTAGCACTCGCAAGTATTTCAACTTATTGCTACACGTGGTTTCACTGTGACCGTTGGTCACTTCCGAAGATTACTACGATCCCCTTAATATTACGTGCCTGTCATTTAATTCTCCCCCCAAAAGTTCCTGAAATAGAGAAATAATTATTCCAAACTACTCTTAAGTATTTCACATGCATACCATTTTCTCCACTCTTTTGTCTTTACGAAGCACACCTAAGACAGGTCTTACCAACACAAGTTCCAGCGCCAGAGTCCTGTAACATGGCCGTTCTTCAGGTCAGCTCGCACCTCCGTCGAGGCGGGGGAGCACCATGTTACCGTATTGGTCAGACACATTTCAGGCGCTCAAAGCTCAGGTAAAATTCATCTCTTTGGTTCCACCAAAGGTGACCAAAGGACCGTTTCAAAGATGATCATATATTGCACATTCACTATCTGCGGTTAGCAGACGACCATACATTCATTCATTTCACAGATCTCACGAAATTGGATGTAGGGATTTATTTTGTGGGAGTGCACATGTGATCAATTAAATACATAAATTGTCATTCTTTCCTACACTGGTATCCGGCTTCGGCGTGTTAAGTGAAACTGAGTTATTATTACAAAAAATATGTTGTTCTGACAAGAATAACGAAGAATGTTGTACCTGTTTTCAATGTCGGGCGGTACTGTACCCTTTCACCACCGGCTACCCATGCAGAAAAAAATGGCATGGTAGTGTCCTTGTAATGCGAGGGTAGTTCCGAACACTTTTTTAAGAAATCTGTATTCGAACAAATGTAGCAAGTCATCATAATAACCAGGAGGAGACCTTAGCCTCTGGTGACCTCAAATAGACGACCAAATGCTGTTACTTTACCAAATTATTGACACAGTTGTTGTATTATTGTACTCTCCACAATCCGGAGTAACGTACACATACAAATTTACAACAGTCCAAATGACAAATAAAACATTACATCATACAAATACAAATAATAGTGAGATAAAAATTTGCTTAGTTACCACGATCTCCATTATTTTTAGGAGTAAATCAAACTTCACTAATTCTATAGCAAATAAAAAAAAATACTAATTGTGCTCATGAAATTTTAAATAGCTCACCAAACACTGAGCAAGTAATCTGACATTCATAAATTGCAGTGTCCAAAAATAAAACAAAATCAACAAAAGAAAAAAATGCGTACACATGTAGAATATCAAGCTCCATACCATTACTCTAAAATGTACCATTACTCTAAAATGTACCATTACTCTAAAATGTACATTAAACCGACAGGGAAATAAAACTGAGAAAAAAAACAATGAAATATACCACAAGTTACATACTGGTTACGTAATATAGTCCATCTAAGACATCATGTCATACCTCATTAACTATCATCACTTAAGCAATTACCACCTTATCCTTGTCCACCAGTACAAATACCTGCTGCTGAGCTAGTCAGTCCATCAACTTTGACCAATACACGCAGTAAATAGTTAGCAATAAGCGCTTGAATCCACCAGTAGCTCTCGCATTTTACTCTACTGCTCATTTCTCTGTTGTTACATATTTAGACGACAAGAACTTGCATTTCGACTAGCCTCCGTTACACTTCAATGTGAAATATCACCGCTGTGATAATGTCAACACACCAATAAGATTATTACTGTCCACGACATCAGAATGCATCAGTTAATTCCGATATTTGCTGTGCAATGCAAACTCTTGTCCCCTGTGACAACCTTACTGACCAATGCAACAAGAGCCGCTACGTTAGTATTACGACACTGGCTAATAATTAAAGCATCCTTGTACCAAATATTCTAATAAACATGCTACATGAACTTGATAATCCAGAACAAACAAAAAAAACACACTAACTATTCTAAACACATATGTTAGTGAAATACAATTACACTTGCTGTCCCTTCAGGAATAAAACATATAAAAAAATTTACACAATTACAAATACCAATACATTATTCCCTATCTTGCGAGTCACACAGAACCATTTCATTCTGTGATTTTCTTGGGGTCAAAAAGTTTGCTGACAGTTTTCCAGAAACACTGTCTCGGTGTCAAAGCTCTCCCATGGTTACCCGGACGAATGTCTTTAGGTCACTCAAATCGGCATTTTGAACACGCACTGAACAGTAAACTGTATCTTACATTAAACACAAATGTCATAGTCACTCTCAGATTACCATCCACACGAATTTCGTCGTCCAGAAATGGCCCTACAACTACTATTATCCACGGTCCTGTCCTTTCAGTTCATGGTGTAATTAAAAGTCTTAAGTTCCAACAAACAGCACTTATTCCAGAACCAATTAAAGCAATGTCTCCTACTACAAATGCAAATGTCAATGTCCCACTTTAGTTTCTTGCGTTCAGACAATAATTAGTCACCAAACGACAACTGTCCTCTTTAAGTATACCAAGCGTCCCACATGCATTGTACAAAGCACACTTAACAAGTCACTCCCAAAAGTTTATGGATCCCACCATTCAGTGGTCAAGACAAAACAAAACAATCGTCCTGTCTGCTAAAGACAAAATCTTTTCCACCACTCACAACGTGGAAACAACAGTCCTTCACCTTCCAACTTATTGAGACATACGAGCAGTCATCTTGTTTCACGGCTCCACAGCCCAGTACTAGTTAATAGTTGCTGTTAAAAAATCCCCGCCGGACTCTGCCGCGCGTCGTTCATTTAACCGTCGCGCCACCGCCGCGCGAGCCATTGAGCAGAAAAACCACGCGCTGTTGCCTCCGCGGAATACTGTCTCCACTCGTAAGGGTGGCGCAACTTATGAATGGCCAGTGGTAGGTACGTGTCGCCCCAGGCCGTTGACCTGTTGTAGCGGGCACGTGGAGTGTAACCCGACTGACAGTGGAGTGGGGAGCGCAGCGGCTCTGTCGCCTCTTCCATGCCGACGTCAGCTTGGCCTTCCGCATTTTTATGTAGGTACGGGCGCGTTCTGTGTGGGCACGTCAGCACTACGACACCCAATCAGTCAGACCCTTCCGTGCATCTTGCAACATTACAGACAAAAGGATATTCTTACAGTATTTAAATACTCATTGATTACATGTATGATCTATTAGATACATTGGTAATAAAAGAATCTTTCTTCTAAAAAACATAAAATCATACACCCTAGTTTTCTACACATACAACATCAACATTTATCCATTTTCTATATACAGCCCACACTTGCGCTATTGATTGTACCTGTCGTCCCTCATACAAAACATGAAAGTGCTCAAAAAAAAAAAAAAGGGATAAGAAACAATCTATACAGCTCATAATTACAATATCAAATAGTAGACTACTTTAACATCCTATCACAGTGAACATATTAGAAACTGTTGAGTGTAAAACTACAATATACAACGCACCTTTGTGCTTGTGACAGACTGAAATTAATACCCCTTGAAAGTGTTCTAACAAAAAAAAAGAAACAATCTATACAGTTCACAATTACCTACTACATAATATCAAATAGTAAACTACTTTAACATCCTAACACAGTAAACATTTTAGAAACTGATGACTCTAAATCTACAACATACAATGCACCTTTGTGCTTGTGACAGACAGAAATTAGTATCTCTTTACATATTTTACCTTTTCTTCTATATAACAACATTTCTAGGACATGTATGTACCATCCACATGACGTCATATCCTGACCTACCATCGAGGTTTATCCAAATCAAACAATAAAGCACAATAATGTTTTACTTATGTATCGGTAGCATCCCCTTTACAGGAGTGTGCACATTGATCACACTACTCTACGACTCTCACTCAAATGACACCACATAGATCTAGAAGTCAGCTAACCTTAACACCACCACACTCACGTCAACATACCATACCTTTGCTCCCTTATACTCAACCACATAACACATGGAGTTGTTTCGGAGATAGCATTCCAGTCTCCGATTTCGTCCTTTCACTCCGGCACCACTCTCCATCGGCTTACCTCTGCATTCACTTTACCGATTATTCATCCTGCTAAATATCAACTAAGAACAAAAAATACACAAATTATTCATCCTGCAAAATAACTGTACACACTCTTGGTACCGTTTTTATTAGTTATACTGGTACCAGGCTTCAACAACAACAAAAAATATTTTTGCCATATTGCAAATGTTATGGTAAGAATTAGATTTACACTTATATTACATCTTACGTCAGTATTCCACAACGTTCACCATCTTGATCTCATACTCCCTTTATGTCCTTTCACGTTGTGCAGTTGTCCTCCTCTCTTTATTCGTATTTCGGCTCTCCGTCCGTCCATTACTCCATCATTTCCTGATCTTCCTTCGCCATTCGCATCAATCTCGATTGCAGCATACACAGGCCTCTCTGTAACATACATCTAAGACATCTCCACATTATTCAATTCTACTCACCTTTATTTACAACTGTTTCATCACGTCGAATCTCTCTTTATTAATCACACTGCTTCACGTCGCTTCTCTCCTTAAATATCACCTTTATCAACTATTTATCACGTCGCTTCTCTCTCTATCTACCATCTTTATTCACTCATTACTCATCACGTCGTTTCTGCTTGATCCTTATTCATATGACAAAAAATACGTACATACACCACTCTGTCGACTCCTGTTCATGACTCATTCGACCAGTCTATTCCGTCATACTTCCTGACATCCCGCCTGAAAATTCTTATGTTAGATTTGACCCTGCACAGCGTTACACACCACAAATAAATACACTGACTATCTACCATAACTTGCCTACTTTCAATCTATCCTTAACTTTTCCATAATTTGATGTTAGAAATGTGATGAATCCCACGCGATTGTTTTCCCTTAATCGTCTCAATCAGTACAGCATTTTCATGGACAATCCGCCTATCTCTGAATGGTCCACTATACACAGTAAAGAATTTGCTAGTTAGGAATTTGTGCTTACATGAAAATTAAATGTGTGCAGAGAATATACAAGCTGGGAGAAAGGGACAGCACAAGTGTTAGAAACTTTGGTGCCAGTGGCCTCTTTCCCTAACACCAGATTCCGAACAACCATACGCAGCACTTCATTGTAACTGTCACCACGACAATGACATACTACAGATCAGATGGCAGCTAATCTAAAAACTTCGATCACATTGCTGATGTTACCTGTACCAGCAGTGTAAATGTACCCCATGCCACACAGATCACAATGTTGACTTTTACATTACGTGTTAAGTACCTGCAGCAGTCAAATCGCACTAATTAAACTGGACTCATTGGCATTATTACATAACATTTTTAGCAACTGGATTTTGAGGAAACAGTCCTTTTACTTTAGTGTTCCAAATCAAAATTTGCAAATTTTTGTAAGCCTTAATGTCCTTTTTTTTTATTCTGAGAGACCAGCCTAACAGATGCGATTACTGGTGTTTTATTCTATGATCAGAAGTATGGTATTTGCATTCCTACATATTAGTAGAGTATGTCTGCTACATAGACAATTTTCAGTGCCAGCGGCATGTGTTTTAAGGCAAGATGCTAAGGGCTGATATGTTGGATTAGTTTCTCCTATCCATAAATCCATTATGACAAGAATGAAATTCCAGGATTCCATGCTCTCCTGTCATTCTGATAGTTTCTGCCGTTCCAATCCTCGACTCTGTCTGACCTATGAGTCGTGTCTCCGTTCACGATGTTGCTCTCATTACCCAGTTCCTGTAACAAGTGCTGAAATGACGCAGAATCGTCTAAGCCTCTGCCTGCTATTGCTATATCTCTGCGCCATTTCACTGGCAACTTCGTTATACAGATCCTAATGAGCTCCCCAGGTTCGTATATCACATCCAAATATCTATTTTGACTCAGCATTTCCTGATAGCACGCCACTGGATCTCTTATACCACCTTCGTTACAATTTGGCATCATCAAAATTTTTATATTGAAGAAAAATTTCAACAGTCGTGTCTCGTCAGCTGAAACGTTTTACTCAGTGGATATACTCCTGAGGTAATGTGGAGCATGTGTAGCACTCTGGGATTTACAGTTGGGCGAAGAGCGTTAACACGCAGTACGCATGCAGAGAAAAGTCTGTTGCGCAGAACCACATGGTAAGCATTGGTTCTCTCAGCACAACGAAAATACGGTACAAAACTATGAATTACTTTCTGCCATTAGACTCCCAACAGGTAATGCTTTACTGCACCTTCATTATAAAGCATAAGATGCAAGGTCAGCATTTTATAATAACGTTTTTCACTGTGGATTGTACAGTATGCATAATATACATCATTTGTGAGAAGACGTAAACCCTCTCGGGGGGGGGGGGGGGGGGTGTCCCCTGCATATTCGGCACTCCTGTTTCCGTCATGACATATGCGCTATGCGGGTTACCGGGCCTTAACCTGCAGGCGCTCCTCTTTCTTGCGATTAAGGACGTTCCCATCTTTATTGCTGTCTTGTGTGGAAGTTTAGTTTTCTGTGGCGGGGCTGAAACAATATATATATATATATATATATATATATATATATATATATATATATATATATATATATATATATATATATATTGTCAAACTGACTGTGGACTCACCTATCATCTGCGTGTAGAACCGATAGGAGACCAAACTAAGGATGGTTCACGGGAAGACCAATTGGCGGTAAGCTTCTGTGTGAGCTCGAATTTCTGTAATTTTACCTTCAGGGTCTTTTCGCGAGATACGCGGGGCGAAGCAATATATTGGCTGGCTCTTCTAAGAACATACGCTCTCGGAATTTTTAACAGTAAACCATACCATTATGCAGAGCTCCTCTCTTGGAGCGTCTGCCATTGGAATTGGTTGCGCATCTCCGCGACGCTTTCGTACTTACTGAATGAGTACGTGCTGCTCTTCTTAGGATCTTTTCCATTTCTTGTATCAATCCTATCTAGTACGGATCCCAGACTGACGAGCAGTAATCAAGTACTGGTCGAACGAGGATTTTGTAAGCTACCTCCTTTGTGTGTGAATTCTTCCAAGGAGTCTCAATCTGGCATCTGCCTTACCTGCGGTTAATTTTATGTGGCCGTTCCAGTTTAAATCGTTCCGTAAACATATTCCAAAAATTTAATGCATGTGACTGCTTCCAATAATTGTTCTGTAATCGTGTAAACATTCAGTAATAGATGTTCTGCCTATTTATCCTTAATACTTTGCGTCTGTTTACGCTGAGAGTTCAGTCGGTAACCCTGCATCGATCCTCTGCATATCTTCCTGCATTTCTCTAGAACTTTCTGGTGTTGCGACTTCTCTGTACACAACAGCATCATCCGCGAAAACCTCATGGAACTTCCGACTTTATCCACTAGGTAATCGTCCAATAACTTCCCATTGGGGCAAGACGATTTACGACTGAGGATTTCGCTCCGTTGAGAATGACATGTTGTGTTCTGTTTGCTAGAAAGCCTTCAGTCCAGTCACGCCAGGTCTGGTATTCCGTAACCGTGTGTTTTTTGATTGGGCTACAGTGCCGAACTGTATCGAAAGCCTTCGGGAAGTCAAGAAACAAGGTACTTGCGTCATTATCTTCACCTGTACTCTACAAACCACCTTGAGACCCATACGGGGGGGGGGGGGGGGGCGGGGAGGGGGCACTGCTCCTGTCCCACAATCATTTCTACTTCTTGTCGATCCCATAATTTTGCCGGCCGGTGTGGCCGAGAGGTTCTAGGCGCTTCAGTCTGGAACCGCGCGACCGCTACGGTCGCTGGTTCGAATCCTGCCTCGGGCATGGATGTGTGTGATGTCCTTAGGTTAGTTAGATTTAAGTAGTTCTAAGTTCTAAGGGACTGATGACCACAGATGTTAAGTCCCATAGTGATCAAGCCATTTGAACCATTTTTGATCCCATAATTTTAAACATGGCTGACAGCCAGCAACCGTAAAAAAAAAACTTTTAATAACGTATGTAGCCAATCGGTTGCGTAAAGTTTATTGTAATAAGCCTTAACGGGGGTTCAGTACAGCTAGTTGTATATTCTTCAGAAGGAATAAACTCACATAGCTTACTTTGCGTTAAAATTACAAGCGTATATTCTGAGCTAAAAAGATTGTCAAATAGCAGAAAACATAGATTAAGTCCTCCTTGAAAAACAGGAGGACTTAATCTATGATTTCTGCTATTTGACTTGAGCTTTTCATCTCATAATGTGTGCTTACAATTTGAAATGTAAGTTACGTGACTTTATTCCTTCTGAAGAAGGTACACGTAGCGATATTGAAACCTGCCTAAGGCTTATTACAATAAATTTTATGCAATCGACCGGTTGTATACATCATGTATTGGAAATCTTCTCGAGCTATTAGCGGATGATGTGCGGAAAGAACGGCTGTCGGTAAGCCTCCGGATGAGAAAGAGCAAGACTAATTTTACCGTTACGGACATTTCGCGAGATTTATGTAGGAGAAAGTTGCATGTAACTCTTCGTGGAACGTGCACTTTCAAAATTGTAATAGCAAAGCTCTCGGTTATTCACAACGTAATCAGCGGAACTGTAATGTCTGCTGCTGGAACATTATATACATTTTTCCCCAGCTTCTCTGTTTATCATTTCTGGTATGGTCGCAGATTTACGAATAACATTAAAAAGCCAGTCGATCGGGGATTCTCCTTTTTAGGAGAACTACATTTCTTTAGAATTTTTCTCATCCGTCATCTGCCTTTCCTACAATTAGTTTTTGGTGACCGTTCCATGTTATTTTCCCCCAACAGGATACTCATGCATATTTAATGGTCTTTGGCTGTTTCCAGTGACTGACCGCCAATAGCGTAAGAAAACGATACATACACCGAATAAGGAATAAACTTCCTTCTTGTCTTGAAAGTCTACTTCTTATGATTTAATGCCCCCAAAAAGAGGCCCATACATCGACTGTGCTGGTCAGGCTCACTCCTCACCTGCGCTTTCCAAACCCTCTCAGTCTTGCTTGGTAACAGCAGTCTCTTGAGCCCTGTACAATACTTTTGAATTTTTGCCTTTGATCCTCCATATTTTCAGCCCCAGACACGTGTGTTTGATGTTTTCTGCTGTGGTACTCAGCTATCTGTTTCTTGTCGCACTTGCTATGCAGAAATATTTCCTAATCGTGGCAATCAATAGTGTACATATGTTAAAAAATCCACTGCAGCTTTTATGTTTAGAGAACATAGCATACTGTAACTTCTGTACGTGTAAATAAGAGCAATTTTCAGTGCATTTCAGAGATGAAAGTAGAGAAGGACATGTTTAATTTCATAACTAGTTACAGTAATGATACGGTATTCCATTTCTAACAGGCCAGATCAGCATTGTATGAAAATAGTTTGCAAACTAAAAATCACACGTTCACAGCGGGAGATCTTTTAGTGTTGTGCGTATCCCCGCGTAATAGGTCCAGGTGCACAAAGTTAAAGTTTTTCAACTACAGAAACTAATAGTGAGAATCGCACGTTATCTTTTGTGCTCGCAACAGTAAGCAGTAGACAGTTAATTAAAATGTTATGCAACATAACCTGCATATAAAATCAAAAAATGCGCGGTGGGGAAACGCGACATTCCAAACTAGATTTCCTACATGGAGTAACAGAGTCGTATTGTGAACCATATAGCAGCTTAAATATGTTAAAGAGAATTAATTGTTGCCTGATCTACGTTCATAAGTCATACTCATGCTATGGTCACTGTGACGTATCTCACTTCCGAATTATTAGTTTTCGGAAGATTGCATCATCAGCATTTCAAGTCAGTTATTTTTGGTTCTTTGTATTGTATGGGACACATTACAACACATGAGAACGCAGGATGCCCGTGACACACCGCTTGGCGTCAGAGCTCTCTCAATCAGTACCAGCCATGAAACCAGGAGTAGAACCGCTGTGCCTTTCCAAAAAGCTAGAAGAACGGGACTTCTTCCCAAGTCGCCGCCGACGCTGGTCATCTGGTGTTGTTAAGATCTGCGATTCTTTGCTAAACACAATGCGATGCCGTTCCTCAGCAGTCCATGCTTTCCTCACGACATCACTCCAAACGGTTTGCATAATGATGTTAACGGCAGCGTACGCAGTGGACGGTAATTTCCTAGTATGGCTGTTGCTGGTCTCCGACCTATGGTGCTGGATGACACAAAGTGTTTCAGGGAGTCTTCTTGGTTGGCAGACGCAGATGTGAAAGGGTTACGATGTGCTTGGTTCACTATACAGCGATCCTTCCTTGTGGTGGCCAGACGTGGTTGATTGGAACCTTGACTACGAGTTGCGGCGTGGCGGGTTAGAAATGCACCGTGATTGTCTGATCACTATCTCTCGTTGTACTGTGCACTACACAAGTTCCACCTACCTGATCACCAGCCCGTTTCTCTGCATACGTAGATACTGTCCTGACGATTTTAAAAGAAGCGTCGAAGAAAAACACCATCAATACTTACGTTTGCAAAGTCCGCGTAAACTCGGGTAGCAAGCTATCCTGTAATATCTTATAAAAAATTCGGGTGGAGGGCGATTGCTTCATCTCTTTAGAAAAATAGCAAAATTCTGCAACGAGTTCTTTTATTTCTTTAGGTTCAAAACAAAACACTTGTCATCAGCCCATATTTAATTAACGAATAATATCACTGTCCTCAGCTCACAGTTCATACAACCCCGTACACACACAAGGTAGCCAGGAATGTACTTAAGTCCGACCAGAATTATTCCGCGATTTACAGTCATTACTGTGCTACAATATACTAGTTTCACATTCAGTCCTTTTTCAGTGGATTTCTACTAAAGAAATTGCTCGCCAAATATTCCATAGACGAATGTGAAACATGCCACGCGGAATTTTGGTAAGGCCGAAAGTTCACACGCGTTTATCTCCATAACAAATCACTTCACCAAACTCAAATTTTCACAATATGTCCGTAAATGCAACTGTTTTCACGGCAATACAATCTGGACGCGAGAAACCAATAACTTCTTCATTTTACTCATAATGTAGACGGACACATCTAACATGACCTGCACTTCTGATAGCTGGACAGCGAATTCCCCACTACCGTTCCTTCCAGGGCCTATAACTACCTGCAATGCGCGTGAAATGCTTAACTCTGAATGGTTGTTCAAAATGACCAGCCAATCAAAACAATCTTTCGAGTTCATTTTCGCGCTAAAACTGTCTTACACCAACCAACATTCACAGATGCATTTACGTTACTTCATCATGCAAATATTAATAAAATGTTTAACAAAACCAAACGAAAAGAAAACTAATCTTGAAATAACTTTAGAAAACTATTAGTCTACAAATGGCTATTCTGGCTGCCTTCTTACAAAAGCAAGTACCCTTGGACATACATCATCAGCACAGTGGGGAAATCACTGCTTTCCCATGACATAGTTACTTAATGCTGTACATCATATAATGTTGAATCTTTATGTATGTCCACATACACACTCTCACTCATTCTCATTTACTCACACAACAGCATATTAACCAAATATTAATCTTTTCTGAATTTTATATTACGAAAAATGAAAAGCAGTTAACGTTTTTTAATTATAAGAATGTAAATAAATTGTTCTGCCATTTTGTGAACGTCATTAATGATTCCAAATGATTCTAAAAGACAAACTGTTGTGAATCCTTGCCATTTTGTGAACGTCATTAATGATTCCAAATGATTCTAAAAGACAAACTGTTGTGAATCCTAACTGACTTTAATCTTACAAGTGTCGGCTTGGGGTGTTTTAGGTCATTTTCCCTAGCTCTGAAAGTATGCCATCTAGAAAGCTGAGACTTTTACACAATCTTCTTTTTGAGACTTTTACACAATCTTCTTTTTAATAGCAAAGAGCAGTATATTGACTTTTAACTAAATTGAATACTACACTCCTGGAAATTGAAATAAGAACACCGTGAATTCATTGTCCCAGGAAGGGGAAACTTTATTGACACATTCCTGGGGTCAGATACATCACATGATCACACTGACAGAACCACAGGCACATAGACACAGGCAACAGAGCATGCACAATGTCGGCACTAGTACAGTGTATATCCACCTTTCGCAGCAATGCAGGCTGCTATTCTCCCATGGAGACGATCGTAGAGATGCTGGATGTAGTCCTGTGGAACGGCTTGCCATGCCATTTCCACCTGGCGCCTCAGTTGGACCAGCGTTCGTGCTGGACGTGCAGACCGCGTGAGACGACGCTTCATCCAGTCCCAAACATGCTCAATGGGGGACAGATCCGGAGATCTTGCTGGCCAAGGTAGTTGACTTACACCTTCTAGAGCACGTTGGGTGGCACGGGATACATGCGGACGTGCATTGTCCTGTTGGAACAGCAAGTTCCCTTGCCGGTCTAGGAATGGTAGAACGATGGGTTCGATGACGGTTTGGATGTACCGTGCACTATTCAGTGTCCCCTCGACGATCACCAGTGGTGTACGGCCAGTGTAGGAGATCGCTCCCCACACCATGATGCCGGGTGTTGGCCCTGTGTGCCTCGGTCGTATGCAGTCCTGATTGTGGCGCTCACCTGCACGGCGCCAAACACGCATACGACCATCATTGGCACCAAGGCAGAAGCGACTCTCATCGCTGAAGACGACACGTCTCCATTCGTCCCTCCATTCACGCCTGTCGCGACACCACTGGAGGCGGGCTGCACGATGTTGGGGCGTGAGCGGAAGACGGCCTAACGGTGTGCGGGACCGTAGCCCAGCTTCATGGAGACGGTTGCGAATGGTCCTCGCCGATACCCCAGGAGCAACAGTGTCCCTAATTTGCTGGGAAGTGGCGGTGCGGTCCCCTACGGCACTGCGTAGGATCCTACGGTCTTGGCGTGCATCCGTGCGTCGCTGCGGTCCGGTCCCAGGTCGACGGGCACGTGCACCTTCCGCCGACCACTGGCGACAACATCGATGTACTGTGGAGACCTCACGCCCCACGTGTTGAGCAATTCGGCGGTACGTCCACCCGGCCTCCCGCATGCCCACTATACGCCCTCGCTCAAAGTCCGTCAACTGCACATACGGTTCACGTCCACGCTGTCGCGGCATGCTACCAGTGTTAAAGACTGCGATGGAGCTCCGTATGCCACGGCAAACTGGCTGACACTGTCGGCGGCGGTGCACAAATGCTGCGCAGCTAGCGCCATTCGACGGCCAACACCGCGGTTCCTGGTGTGTCCGCTGTGCCGTGCGTGTGATCGTTGCTTGTACAGCCCTCTCGCAGTGTCCGGAGCAAGTATGGTTGGTCTGACACACCGGTGTCAATGTGTTCTTTTTTCCATTTCCAGGAGTGTATTTAATGTAGTTTACTTAGATTCTTATGGGCTTGAATGCTCTGCCACTTGAATTGACACAGGTGCCGCTAAAGACGGCTAGGCTAGCGACAGGTGCGAATGAGTCACGCTAAGATACAAGCGGCTGTTTCTACGACCGCCAACGGCTCCAAAGTTACGAGCCGTACTGCAAAGTAGTGCAATAAATGCTATTGCAAACTGACTCGCTACGTTTTTACAGCGTGTGGTTTCCTCACGTTCCCATGCAGTCCACCATCAAGCTACTGTGACACCCGAATACCCCACAAATATGGATATTGTACAATTTGACCAGCCAGCAAAATGGAGGAAACTCTTTCAAACTGTGTAAGGTGCTGAAAATGTTGTCTTACACGAGAATGCGGCACCTCTGTTTTCTTTATAGTTATCACTCAAAACCCAATGCTATTCACTCCCCTGATATGCACTACCAGGTTTGGTAACAGTACTAATCACGAACAACAGTAATCCACTCTGGTGTCTGTTCTGTCACAGAGAATTGCAAAAAATGGCTCTGAGCACTATGGGACTTAATATCTGAGGTCATCAGTCCCCTATATCTTAGAACTACTTAAACCTAACTAACCTAAGGACATCACGCACATCCATGCCCGAGGCAGGATTCGAACCTGCGACCGTAGCGGTCGCGCGATTCCCGATTGAAGCGCCTAGAACCACTCAGCCACAACGGTCGGCAGAGAACTGAAGCTATAATCATGTATGTACCCAGCAATGTTGTGTACGTATACAAAGCAACGCACATCTGACCATGTCTTCTGAGAGCTTCACTTTTTTCGTCAGACAATGTACGTACATAGTTCTCGTAACTGTGAGTTTGAGTAGAGCAAATCAATCAAACCTTCGCTTTCTAACTCTGAAGGGAACCGACTGGCCACCATGTCATCCTCTGCCATTGGAGTTGTAGGATGCAGTATGGAAGGGCGTGGGGTCGGCACACCGCTCTCACGACTGACCTCCTAGACCTTGGAGCCGATACTTCTGATTCATGCAGCTCCTCAGTTGGTCTAACGAGGCTAAGTACACCCTGTTCCAATCGTACCACCAAGAAAAATCCGGAATCGAACCTGGATCCTCCGTATAGCAGCCCGAGACGCTGACCACTGAGCTACGGAGACGGATGTGACTAGATCAGCAGTCTGCAGTAGTCATAATTTGTTGTTAATCGCAGAAGCACCCAGAAGCGGCTGCTTCTGAGTGTTAATCTACAGGTTGAATCTGAGCTACACAGGAATTTACTCTGGGTGCTTCGGTGTAATGTTACCGTGGTCTCTGGTGGCTCATTAAAGAGCAGTTACATTTCGTTTTATTTCCTAACCTCAATTATCTTTGTATCGCTGGCACAGTAAAAATATCTGTACAGCAGTGCAAATGTCGACAATATTTGCTTTGTGTATTGTTGGGTTCCTTGTTCCACTAACTCACGCTACTTGCTGTTCGCAACAGACATGCCACTTTACCATCAAGCCTGAATTCATTACTGCTCGGTTCTGCCTCGGGTATGTTTTTCCGGCAGTTTCACTTCTACGTTAACTGTAGCAGTATTACTAACAAACAGTTAGAGACTTGCGAGTCGTGTAAGCATAGGGATAACCTGAATGTAATGGAATAACAGCACAAAGAGCCTATGCTGAGCTGCTCCCGCATCGACAGCAACCACATCACAGTACTTTTGCTTCTGCCTGAGAGTTGCATTACTATGTGTTTGTTGTTAAACGATTTGGAGATTGGCAAAAACTGACAATGTCTCTGGAGAAAAACTACAATCACTTTTTGTAAAACAGATGTTTTACTATCCGTCTTGATTGCTTTAATTTTTTTTAATTGCTCAGTTTCAGTTCAACATGAACCGTCCTCAGATCTGTAAACAACAGTAAAATAACTCATCTACAAATGGTCTGCAAATTACAACGTTGTTATTATACCATACAATATTCAAACATAAAATGTACCAGAAAATACCAAACTGTATTGGTTACAACAGTATCTCGTCCAGCTTAGCAAAAATTTACATGCTACGCCACAGGGTAAAAAACGATTTTGTTAGAATCCATGTAATTATTATAGCCGACAAAGCTATTGCGAACAGGTGGCATCTGGTAAGTCCGTCACCTGTGAATAAAATTATGATTCGTCACAGGTAAAAAACATTATATAAACTTAACAAAAAACCGATGGCGTCGATACACATGGTGTTGCTGTAGATTTGTCTTCGTCGCAGCATGCTTCCTCCGGTAGTCACTGCCGCTGTGCTACCAGACCACTGTTTCACCCTGCAACGTAGCACGTAAACTTTTGCTGATAAGTTGTACGGGTTACTCTTCTGACCGACATAGTCAGGTACGTTCTGGTACTTTTAATGTCTGGTGATGGTATGGTGTAACAACAACGTTGTAGTTCGTACAGTACTTATTGATTAGTTATCTTACTGCTGACTACAGATCTGAAGATAGTCCATATCGAACTGAAACTGGCCATTTTAAAAAATTAAAGCAACCAAGACGGACAGTTAAAAATCTATTTTGGAGATTGTATACTACAGGCTTCCCCACTGTTGTGAAGGTATTTTCAAAGGAACAGAGGTAATGGATAACAAACCGAAGAAATAATATACGTTATTACTCTGTAACGAGCATGAACAAACTCCGAAATTTTCTCGTTGGGTTGCATATCTGTCCTGTACCGCGTCAGCTGTGCTCTTGCTGAAGATCTCTCTTCGCTTCAGGCAGCCTCTAATCATTCATCCTCTCATCATTCATTCTGAGAACGTGACCGTAAAATTTCAGTCGCCTCTTCCTGAACGGGTCAGAGGTTTTCTGGATGCTCAAGTAACTCTAGCGCTTTCCTTTCCATACAGATTCCATCTGTACAGACTACGCCACTTTTATTACATTTTAAATCATTAAAGGTCAATTTTTTGCGTTCAGAAAAATTCCTCGTCGCATTTGTAATACATACACCTATCTCTGTGAAACTGGGTGGCAGCATAAATGCTGGTAGGCGATGCAAGACTAGCATTATACGGAAGCCGTGTATCTATTTCGCTGTAAACGAAGAAGTGGGTGTCCTTGCACACGATAATACCAGTTTCCACGTAAGTATCTGCACAGTTCATGCGTACTTTTCATTATCACTAGTGACATGGCTGGGAAAAAATGTGAGTTTTGTTCCAGAGGTGTGTGCATTGTTTGTGACACTTTATTCTAGAAACTGCACATACCTAAAGGTAAAGCTAACGTAGAGTCCAAGTTAGCGATTTCTACCGCATATAACGATCTCTTTTCATGACAAAGGAATGAGTGACTAGGTCCCGGCGGAGGTTCGAGTCCTCCCTCGGGCATGGGGGTGTGTGTTTGTCCTTAGGATAATTTAGGTTAAGTAGTGTGTAAGCTTAGGGACTGATGACCTTAGCAGTTAAGTCCCATAAGATTTAACACACATTTGAACTTTTTTTTTTTTTGAATGAGTGACTACAGTACAACAGAAGTTAAGTAAAACAGAAACAGTTTTCTGATCGGCCTGTCAATGTTCAGATCACACTAGAGTTCTGAAATGGCATACCAAATGGTTCAAATGGCTCTGAGCACTATGCGACTTAACTTCTGAGGTCATCAGTCGCCTAGAACTTAGAACTAATTAAACCTAACTAACCTAAGGACATCACACACATCCATGCCCGAGGCAGGATTCGAACCTGCGAGCGTAGCGGTCGCTCGGTTCCAGGCTGTAGCGCCTAGAACCGCACGGCCACTCCGGCCGGCAATGGCGTACCAAATTATCTCCATGTTTTGCGCTAATGTTGAAACAGTTCATTTTGTTCTTCTCCATAAATCTGGAACACAATATGGACACAGCATTTTCTTTGGCATTCAATCGACACTTCGTTTCGTGCCTAGTTATAAGCATAACATGGTGATGAAGAGGACGAGGATCTGTAACTGACACACCCAAATGTAGCAGTTTGACATCAAGTATTGGCAGAAATCACTGATCCACGCTGAAAGTGACCAGTTGCCTTAAACATAATATGTAAAACGCCCAGCATTCATCTGAAGCTGGTCATGGTTCCTGAAGAGTTTGTCTCTCCCTTTTCGTTGTTGAGAAATGTTTGGTTGAATTCAGTGGGACCTTATATGTAATGAAGGCCATCCCCGTGGAGGACGTCTCAAAACTGAAGACACACAAAGAAACTGGAAGAAATGATATTGGATGGTTGCTAGTTAAATGTCTACAAATATCTGATGCCATCGGTTCAAATGGTTCAAATGGCTCTGAGCACTATGGGACTCAACTGCTGAGGTCATTAGTCCCCTAGAACTTAGAACTAGTTAAACCTAACTAACCTAAGGACATCACAAACATCCATGCCCGAGGCAGGATTCGAACCTGCGACCGTAGCGGTCTTGCGGTTCCAGACTGCAGCGCCTTTAACCGCACGGCCACTTCGGCCGGCGATGCCATCGGTATATCTGCCTTCTGACTACTGTGGTCTGTTCATGAATAATCATTAATCGCAAAGCTTTATGCAAAACAGATGTGGCACTTGCCTTGTATAGGCAGAAAGTAAATGTGAGAACGATTTTATCAGTTTTGTTTAGACGCTTTTAGAAATAATACGAATTACTTTTCTGGTAGGAAGTGCCAGTGGTAGCGGTCAAAGCTATAATGTATGACAGTCTCTTCGTTGTACCTGTCTGCAACTCAACGGGTCGTCTTTACGTTGTCCTTTTCCTAATATTGTCGATATCCCAACCTGGAGTTTCTATTGTTTAATGATTTTGTACACTTGTTTGTCACTGTCGTTAAGACGTGATTCACGCCAGAAACAAAACATCAAACCAGCGAATGAAATCCCATGACCCTGAATTTAAAAAAGTCGACTTCGTCTTCCAGAAAGGTTAGTCACTGTAAATGTAAATGTTCTAATCAGTAATTACCTTCCAAACATTAAAACAGTAACTGGTGCATGCTGTAGGAATTTGCCGACTCGTTATTGTTTGGTTATTCAGAGCGGAGATTGCTTTGATGCATCCCTCCATAAGATCATAAGATTCTATCCTGTGCAAGTGCCTTCGCCTTTGCAGGCTGGACCCATTCGAACTTGCTTGCTATAATTAAGCTTTGGTTTCCCTTTGCAAATTTTTACGCACCACATTTCCCTCTGTTACCAAATTGATAATTCCTTGATGCCTCTCGATGTGACCTGTCAATCGATATCTTCCAGAACAATTAGAGCAGTAAATTTCTTTGTTGCCTAGTTCGCTTCAGTATCTCTTCATTAGTCATCCGATCTACCCATCACTTCAAGCCTCTATTTTCTTTTTATCTGAACTGTTCACGTTTCACTTACGTACAAGGTTACATTCCAGACAAATACCTTCAGAAAAGACTTCCCCACACTCACATTTATAGCCGATGTTAGCAATTTTCTATTTTTCAAACTATCTTTTCTTACTATTTCCAATCTCCATTTTATATCCTACCCGGCCATCGCCATTTACATTGCTGCCAAATAACTAAACTCATCGATTACGTTCACTACTTCATTCCCAAATCTAATTCCCTCGGCATCACCTGATGTAATAGGACTACATCCCATTATCCTTGTTTTAGTTTTGTTAGTATTCATCTTATAACCTCTTTTCAAGACATTATCCATTCCGATGAACTAAGTCTTAATTTCGGCTGGAACGGCGTTCCGTCACCTCCGAGGAAGTTTTTGTTGAACTCACTGGAATATGTCGGCATCGGAAATTGAAAATAGTACAACGAAATTATAATTTTGTGTGTGTGTGTGTGTGCGTGTGCGTGTGCGTGTGTGTGTGTGTAGTATGCCCACGATAAGTTGAGCTTCGTTCCGAAGTTGTGATCGGTACATGCCGACTTTTCTTACAACTGCGGCAACCTCAGCGATCTAGTAGTATGACAACGTATTGTGTTATGAGTGTCAATGAGAAACAAATAGGCCTAACGTTCATCGAGCAGCTGCAATAGAACTGTACGAACTTTTCCGCTGGCAGCAGTTGAAAATATGATGGCTACCGCCTGTACCGACATGTATCGAGCAGATGTAAGGAGCAATGTGACACTGATACGTGGGCAGACGGTAACACCTGCTACTTATATTGAAACTTGTGGTGTTATTGTATTGATTACATTAATTTTATGTCCTTAGGTTAGTTAGGTTTAAGTAGTTCTAAGTTCATGGGGACTGATGACCTCAAATGTTAAGTCCCATAATGCTCAGAGCCATTTGGACTATTTTGAACAATAATTTTTTTTTCAAATGTGAATTTCAAGATAGTATTGTGTAAAAACTGATTTCTCATTGTAAGTTATATCATAAGTTTTCAAATATCGGAAGTCGTGATTTTTATGGGTGGCAAGTCGTTTGCTGTCACTAATAGGGTTATAAACCCCGAAATTTTTATTTCCTCTCCCTGAACTTTCATTTCCTTTCCAAATTACTCCTTCTTTCTCTCTGCTGCTTTCGCAATATGCATATTGAGTAACATAGGGCATAGGCTCAACGGAATGAAAAATATGTGTGAAGAGGACTGGACTACAAATGGAATAAAATCGTGTGTACCTGGGTCACTGCAACTGTCCACACACGCGTTTTGTCGATGAGGAATGTGAAGGATCTGATGTACGAACTTTGGAACACCCAAATTGTTTATCAGACAGACGTCGCAGAACTGAAGAAATACAATGATAAGCCACATTATGACCACCTGCTTAATTGCTTGTTTGTCCGTATTTTGAACTAAATACATCACTGATTCTGCGTATCAGAGATCCGACTGTTTCTTGTAGTTCTGTGGAGGTATGTGGCATTAGATGTCTACGCACAACTCACGTAATTCGCGTAAATAACGGGCCGCTGAATTGCGTACGCGGTGATGGCGCCCAATAGCGACCCAGATGGGTTCCGTAGAATTTACGTCAGGTGAATTTGGTCGCCGAGACATCATCGTGCGTTCACTATAATTTTCCTCAAACCACTTTAGCACAGTTCTAGCTCCGAAACACGGACTATTGTATTACTGAAAGATGACGTCACGTCACCGTCGGGGAAGACATCAAGCGTGAAGGGATGCAGGTGTTTTACAGCTGTCATCGTGTCTTGGATTACTACCACAGGCCCCATGCAATCGCAGGAGAATGTCTCCCGCAGCATAATACTGCTCCCACCAACCAGCGTCCGTGGCGCGCTGCACATTTCGAGCCGCCATTCTTCTCGATGACGCCGTTTTTGGAGATGACCTTCGACTTAGTCTTGCAAAAATGTGATTCACTCTAGGAGCCGACACGTTTCCATTGATCGACAATCGAACCCGATGGTCCCGCGCCCACTGCAATCGTAACTGACGGAGTCGTTGGGTCAACATGTGAACACGTGGGTGTGGTCTGCTGCGGAGCTCCGTGTTCAACAATGTACGATGAACGATGTGCTCTGTGAAAACCTTGTGCGTACAACAGAATCATGCTCTTTCGGTAGAGATGCCACAGATCACCATCTATCCTACTTTATAGAGTAGAAAAGCCTCCAAAAGCCAAGTTCTGTGAACATTCGTGGACGTCCAACTATTTAGCGCCTAGTGGTAGACTCACTGTCCATTTACCTCTTTCCATAGATGCTCACGTGAACATTCGACCAGCTTCGCCGTTTTTCACAGGCTCTGCATAAAATAGTCTGCCCATTGTCAAGGTCGCTCACCTCAAAGGATTTCCCCATTTGCAGCCTATATCTTTGTTAGGGTGATCCCCCGACCATGTGTGCTCCGGTTACATGCATTTATTACCGCCTCACGTGCTCGCAACGCCATCAGGCGGCTTCAAACGTCACGGTGGGCAGTGGTCATTATGTTTTGGCTTATCAGTGCCTGTGGCAGAGAAACGTTTGTAGTCCCAAAAAGTGTTCAAACTATATGTAGTGGATATTTTGCAGACTTTCCACAATACCCAACAGGATTGGTTCTACTCCCAAGTCAAACGTCGGATAATCTTATTTGACCTAAAAGGGGACTAAGTAGCAAACTGAGGGTGTTTCTGACTTCTCGCTGCCAGGTCGAAACACAGCATGTCTTGTGTTTGTAAGCCGCAGGATGGTGAACTGAGCGCAGCCCTCGCAGTGGCTGGCGGGCGAGCGAGGAGAAGCGCCTTCGGCAGTTAGAGCTCTAATTAAAACATGTTGCGCGCATTTTCCCCTCCGCGCTGACTCCCCCACCGCCCCCCCCCCCCCTATCTGCCGCCGACTCTTGTTTTACCAGCGCCAACTGCGGTCGGGCTGTTGCTAAGGAGCCACTCGACCCAACGAGATCTGTACAGACCTGTCCTGGGAACTACGAGTTTTAAAAATACCCTGCTGGCGCACATCCTTCAATTTACCTTCTCACCGGAAATGAGAATATCATTATTTTTTAATGAAGTGAAACTCCCGTTATGTACATTCTGCTGTCCAATTAAACGGTTGCTTGAAGGCACTCTGTTTGAAATACAAGCAAATATTCAGTAAGTGTTAGCAAAGAATAACAACGCTTCCAGAAGAACAATAACAACGCTGTTTGTGGGCTTCAGTTTATCCTCCCCTAACGGAGGGCAAATGTAAGGATTTAGAAGCATATTTCACTAGAGGAAAGACAGATACCGCCTACAAGAAAATTAAAGAGTCCTTTGGAGGAAAGAGAAACAGATGTGAATATCAAGAGCTCAGATGAAAAACCAGTCCTAAGCAAAGAAAGAAAATCTGAAAGATGGAATGAGCATATAAAGGGTGATGGACGATGGACGATGGACGATGCAGACAGCAAACAACCAAATGGGGCTATACAGACGATTCGTGTTGTGAGTGTGGCGAGGTACAAACAAGGGACCATCTTCTGGCTTGTATCATTCATGGTTTCAGAGACGGCTCTCTGATGTCGCTCCACAAGTTAACGGTCAATGCCAGGAAATGGCTCCATAATCTTAATGTTACTGTGTAATTAACTGTCTTCAATTTATGTGATTTTTGTTCCATTTAATGTAATAATGTAGTTTCCCTGACATAATTGTAATGTAATAACTGATATAATTTGTTTCTACATTGTAAGTTCTAAACGTTTATTGTGATTTATATTAATCTTATCTGTTCTTTGTAAAATGTATCTGGCAGATCGAAGAAGAAATAAATAATATATAGAGGGTTAAACAAGGGGACGAACTTGAATGCAGTGTTATAGAAAGGAAGAGGATGTAGATGAAGACGAGATGTGAAACATGATACTCCGACAAGAATATGAAAGAGCACTGAAAGGCCTAAGCAGAAAAAAGGATCCAGGAGTAGACTACTGACAGCCTTAGAAGAGCCAGCCACGACAAAACCTTTCATCTGGTGTGTGAGGTGTATTAGACAGACAAAATATCCTCAGACTTCAAGAAAAATATAAATTCCAATTCCAAAGAAAGCAGTTGCTCACAGGTGTGAATATTACCGAACGATCAATTTACTTAGTCATGATTGCAAAATATAACACGAATTCTTTATAGAAGATAATTTGGAGTTGGAACGGCGGCTTGGATCTGGTGCAGGGTCACACATTGGTGTGGTTCCTGTTGATTCACTCTGTAGGTGGGACTATACTAGACATGGCCTACACCTCAACAAGAAAGGGAAGGGTAAACTGGCTGGGCTGATAGCACGTAATTTAAAGCGGGGAGGAACAACATCTCATGGTTGGAAACTCTTTTTTAGTGTAAGAGCAGTGTCCAGTGGGAAACTCAGCCAGGCAAGTACTAAAGATGTTAAAAAAGTTCAAGATACAAAAGTAAAGTGAAAATAATTTTAGTATATTTCATCAAAATATTGGGGGATTGAAGATAAAATTGATGAGCTTCTGCTTTGTTTAGAAGATATAGAAGCTGAGAATGTAATAGATGTACTATGCCTGTCCGAGCATCACATTGTCACTGATATGCAAAAGGTTAGCATCAATGGGTACAAATTAGCTGCACATGTAAGTAGAGATAACATGATGTGAGGAGGAGTTGCCATTTATGTCAAAATCTTCCAAAGTGTAAAAAATTTAGAAACAAAAAAATTTTGTGTAGAGCAACATATGGAAGCATGTGCCACTGAACATAAACTAAATGATGGCACTTTCATAATTGTACCAGTGTATATTACCGAACTATCAATTTACTAAGTCATGATTGCAAAATATAACACGAATTCTTTATAGAAGATAATTTGGAGTTGGAACGGCGGCTTGGATCTGGTGCAGCATTATTTCTAGAAAACTTGGATGCTTTGTTGTGCTATCTGTCAGACAGGGGGAAGCAAATTATCATTTGTGGGGATTTCAATGTTGATTCCCAGAAACAGTGTAATAGGAAGAATGACCTTGTAGTATTACTCAGTTCTTTCAATTTGAGCTCTGTCATTGATTTTCCTATTCGGATAACAAAGAACAGCAGTACATTGATAGATAACTTTTTTATAGACCAAGATAAGTTTAAGGACATAAATGATTATCCTGTTGAGAATGGTGCACAGCTAGTTACAGTACATGACATAGCTCCATGCAGTATATCAAATCAGACTTTCAAAGCAGTGCGTTCAATTAACAATATAAATATTGCAAACTTTAGGGAAAGCCTACAGCAGCTAGACTGGGATGAAGTGTATAAGGAACCCGATGCAAACTTGAAATATAACTTATTTCACGATACATTTTTAAGGGTATTTGAAAATAGTTTTCACAAGAAAATAGTTAAACATAATTCCAAGAAAACATATAAAAAATCTTGGCTAACTAAAGGAATAAGAATATCTTGCAGCCATAAAAGAGAACTGTATGTAACAGCAAGAGGGAGTACTGACCCCAAAATTGTTCAATATTAAAAAATTGTTGTGCGGTACTAAGAAAAGTTATTAAAAAGTCCAGAAGTATGTGTATCATGTCTGAGATCAGTAACTCTGATGATAAAATTAAAGCAATTTGGAATATTATTGAAAGGGAAACAGGGCAACCAAGAGCACAGGAAGACTTTAGTGCCATAAAACTGAATGACAAGTGTACTAACAAACAATCAGAAATTGAAAATATTTTCAATAATCATTTTTTAAATGTTGTGGAGAAAATAGGATCTAGATCTTCACTAGAAGAGGCAAGGCTACTAATAGAAGAGGCCATACCTGTGCAGTTTGAAACAACTGTAATTCCACTAACCTCTCCCTCTGAAATCAGTAAAATAGTAAACTCACTGAAAAGTAAAAGCTCTTACGGAATTTATGGCATTTCCAGCAAGGTACTTAAAGCTTGTTCCCCACAGATAAGTAGGATTCTCAGCCATGTATGTAATAGCTCTTTGGAGCAGAGTGTTTTCCCCGATAGACTGAAATATGCCATTGTAAAACCATTGCATAAAAAGGGGATACGTCAGATGTCAACAACTACCGCCCAATCTCATTTCTGACAGCTCTATCAAAAGTTTTTGAGAAAGTAATGTATTCAAGAGTAACCTCCCATATTTGTAAAAATAAAGTACTAACAAAATGTCAGTTTGGTTTTCAGAAAGGCTTTTCAACAGAAAATGCTATATACGCTTTCACTGATCAAATATTAAATGCTCTGAATAACCGGACATCACCCATTGGTATTTTTTGTGATCTCTCAAAGGCCTTTGATTGTGTAAATCATGGAATTCTTTTAGATAAGCTACATCATTATGGTTTGAGGGGGGCAGTGCACAAATTGTTTAATTCATACTTAACTGGAAGAATGCAGAAAGTTGAAATACGTGGTTCATGTAACGTTAAAACAACAGCTGATTCCTCAAACTGGGGGGCTATCAAATACGGGGACCCACAGGGTTCGGTCTTAGGTCCTTTACTGTTCTTGATATACATTAATGACTTACCATTCCACATTGATGAAGATGCAAAGTTAGTTCTTTTTGCTGATGATACAAGTATAGTAATAACATCCAGAACCAAGAACTAAGTGATGTAATTGTAAATGATGTTTTTCCCAAAATTATTAAGTGGTTCTCAGCAAAGGGACTCTCTTTAAATTATGATAAAACACAGTATATACAGTTCCGTACAGTAAATGGCGAACTCCAGTAATAAATATAGACTTTGAACAGAAGTCTGTAGCTAAGGTAGAATTTTCAAAATTTTTAGGTGTGTCCATTGATGAGAGGTTAAACTGGAAGCAACACATTGATGGTCTGCTGAAACGTCTAAGTTCAGCTACGTATGCTATTAGGGTTATTGCAAATTTTGGTGATAAGAATCTCAGTAAATTAGCTTACTATGCCTACTTTCATTCACTGCTTTCGTAAGGCATCATATTCTGGGGTAATTCATCGTTGAGTAGAAAAGTATTCATTGCTCAAAAACGTGTAATCAGAATAATTGCTGGAGCCCACCCACGGTCATCCTGCAGACATCTATTTAAGGATCTAGGAATCCTCACAGTAACCTCACAGTATATATATTCACTTATGAAATTTGTTGTTAATAATCCAACCCAGTTCAAAAGTAATAGCAGTGTGCATAGCTATAACACCAGGAGAAAGGATGATCTTCACTATGCAGGGTTAAATCTGACTTTGGCTCAGAAAGGGGTAAATTATGCTGCCACAAAAGTCTTTGGTCACCTACCAAACAGCATCAAAAGCCTGACAGATAGCCAACTAACATTTAAAAATAAATTAAAAGAATTTCTAGATGACAACTCCTTCTACTCATTGGCTGAATTTTTAGATATAAATTAAGGGAAAAAAACTTAAACATTAGTGTCATGCAATAATTTGTGTAATGTAATATCTTGTACAGACATCTTTTATTAACCTGACACGTTCCACGTCATTACGAAGTGTCGTATTCATGATCTATGGAACAAGTATTAGTCTAATCTAATCTAATCTAATCTAGAAAAACTGGCTGAAGCCGACCTCAGGGAAGGTCGGTTTGGATTCTGGAGAAATGTAGGTACACGCGAGGCAATACTGACGCTATAACTTATCTTAGAAGATAAGGTAAGGAAAGGCAGATCGATGTTTACAGCATTTGTAGACTTTGAGAAAGCCTATGACAGTACTGACTGGAATACTGTCTTTGAAATTCTGAAGGTAGCAGTGTTAAAATAGAGGGAATGAAAGGCTATTTACACAGTAACCAGACAGCAATTATATGTAGAAGAAAGAAGAGCTTGGAGACAGCAATGGACTTGGTAGAGCAGTTGAGCGGAATGGATAATTTCTTGAAAGTAGGATATAAGATGAACTTCAACAAAAGCAAAAGAAGGATAAGGGCATGTAGGTGAATTAAATCAGGTGATAATGAGGAGATTAAATTAGGAAACGAGACACTTACAATATTACACAACTTTTGCTGTTTGGGTAGAAAAATAACTGGCGATGGCTGAGGTAGAGAGGATACAAAAAGTAAAATGGCAATGGCGAGAAAAGGTTTCCTGAGGAAGAGAAATTTGTTAACATCAAATATACATTTAAATGGTTGGTTCAAATGGCTCTGAGCACTATGGGACTTAACTTCTGAGGTCATCAGTCCCCTAGAACTTAGAACTACTTAAACCTAACTGGCCTAAGGACATCACACACAGCCAAAACCGAAGCAGGATTCGAACCTGCGACCGTAGCGGTCGCGCGGTTCCAGACTGAAGTGCCTAGAACCGCTCGGCCACCCCGGCCGGCTATACATTTAAGAGATAGGAAGTCTTTTCAGAAGGAATTTGCATGGAAGTGAAACATGGATGATGTACAGCTTAGGCAAGAGAAGAATAGAAGCTCCGGAAATGATTCTATCGAAGAATTCTAAAATTAGCTGGGTAGATCATGTAACTAATGAGGAGGTATTAACTAGAACTGGGGAGAAAAGAAATATGTGGCACAATCTGACAAGAAGGAGCATTTGGTTGATGGAATACATTCTGAGACATCAAGGACTCACCAATTTAATATTGGAGGAAATGTGTGTGTCTGGGATGGGGGGTGGGGGTGTAAAAACTGTAGAGATGAATACACCAAGCAGACTCAGAAAGATGTAAGTTGTAGTAGTTATTCGGAGATTAAGAGGCTTGCACAGGATAGAGCAGCATGCAGAGCTGCATCAAACCAGTCTTTGGACTGAAGACCACAACAACAACAACAACCGTTTACTCTCCTTTGCTGACACACCATAACATTCTGTTGTAGAGGGAACGTTATCATGTATCTGTGTCGTGAAATTAAAGTTAATTTGTTTGTTTATTACATCTTGGTAATTACGGTGTATAAATTCACTGTGGTACTAATGCGACACCAAGTCTAATAATAAACTGCCTAACATAAAACGTGAAGCACCCAGAATGCGAGCAGGAAACTAAATGTAACTGCACGGGTTGAGAGGGTATGTGATGTTATTTCAGTGATTATAATACTGAGCCACATTTACAAAGAGCTTTGCAGTATGAGCCCGCTTATCAATATCACAAAGCTCTTCCTCTGTCCTGGGTGCATGACATGGCTGTAAAGGATTTCATAAAGCTGTTGTATCCTCTCCCGAGGCAAACTGGCCCACAACTGTTGTAACTGGTTCTCGATATCCTGGATATTGGCACCGGTATCAAGCTGATGTCCCAGCTGGTCCTCACATGTCAGACCTGGTGATTCTGTTGTCCAAAAGAATACCCTGACATCTCGCAGGCGGTTCATAGAAAGAAGTACCATGTGTAGACAAGTATTACCCTCTTAAAAATTGGCACCGCAATACTATCACATGGCAGGTAACACATGCGGTCTGTGACATACCATTTTGATGTACAATTCCATCAGTTACTACCAGCCGTGACCTTAAGACATTCTCGATGGCTCCTCACACCATGATACCGTGACACACTACATCGACATCCACATACATATTCCGCGAGCCACCATATCGAGAGTGGCGGAAGGTGCGCTGCACCACTATTAGTCATTTCGTATCCTGTTCCACTCACAAATATAGTGAGGGAAAAATGACTATCTATATGCCTCTGTATAAGCGCTGATTTTCATACCTTATCTTGATGGTGTGTATTGGTGGCAGTAGAAACATTCTGCCGCGCGGAGTGGCCGTGCGGTTTGAGGCGCCATGTCACAGACTGCGCGGCCCCTCCCACCGGAGGTTCGAGTCCTCTCTCAGGCATGGTTGTGTGTGTTGTTCATAGCATAAATTAGTTTAAGTGGTGTGTAAGTCTAGGGACCGATGACCTCAGAAGTTTGGTCCCTTAGGAATTCCCACACATTTGAACATTTTTGAGAAACGTTCTGCAGTCAGCTTCAAATGCCAGTTCTCTAAATATTTTCAATAATATCCCTCGGAAAGAACTTTACCTTCCCTTGAGGGATTTCCATTTGAGTTCCTGAAAAATCTCCGTCCCACTTGCACAATGATTGGACCTACTGGTAACAAATCTAGCTGCCCACCTCTGAATTGTTCCGATGTCTTCCCCTTAACCTGACATGATACATATACCAAACACTTGAGCAGTACTCAAAAATAGACCCCACTAGCATCGTATAGGTGGGCTCCTTTACAGATGAACCTTTTCCTAAAATTCTCCCAATAAACCAAAGTCGACTATTCGCCTTCCCTATCACAATCTGCATCTTTATCAATGGTCTGCAAATCACATTTAAGTGCCTGGCAGAGGGTTCATCGAACCACCTTCACAACAATTCTCTTATATTCCAATCTCGGACAGCAGGAGGAAAAAACGAACACTTGTGTCTTTCCGTGCGAGCTCTGATTACCCTTATTTTATTATGATGAATGTTTCTACCTCTGTAGGTCGACGTCAACAAAATATTTTCGCATTTGGAGGAGAAAATTCTTGATTAAAATTTCGTGAGAATATTGGTTCAAATGGTTCAAATGGCTCTGAGCACTATGGGACTCAACATCTTAGGTCATAACTCCCCTAGAACTTAGAACTACTTAAACCTAACTAACCTAAGGACATCACACACACCCATGCCCGAGGCAGGATTCGAACCTGCGAACGTAGCAGTCCCGCGGTTCCGGACTGCAGCGCCAGAACCGCTAGACCACCGCGGCCGGCGTGAGAATATTGAGCAGCGACGAAAAAGTATTTGTTTTAATGATATCTACCCCAAATGCTGTATCATTTCAGAGAGTCTCTCTCCCCTGTTTCGCGATAATACAAAACATGCTGCCCTCCTTTGAACTTTTTCTATGTATTCCGTCAACCCTATCTGGTAAGGGTTCCACACCGCGCAGCAGTATTCTACACTGAGGTGCCAAAGAAACTGGTATAGGCATGCGTTTTCAAATACAGAGTTACGTAAACAGGCAGAATACAGCGCTTCGGTCGGCAAAGCCTATATAAGACAACAAGTGTCTGGCGCAGTTGTTAGATCGGTTACTGCTGCCACAATGGCGGGTTATCAAGATTTAAGTGAGTCTGAACGTGGTGTTATAGCCGGCGCACGAGCGATGGGAGACAGTATCTCCGTGATAGCGATGAAGTAGGGATTTTCCAATACGACCATTTTACGAGTGTTCCGCGAATATCAGGAATCCGGTAATACATCAAATCTCCGACATCGCTGCGGCCGGAGAAAGATCCTGCATGAACGGGACCAACGACGACTGAAGAGAATCGTTCAAAGTGACAGACGCGCAACCCTTCCGCAAATTGCTGCAGATTTCAATACTGGGCCATCAGCAATTGTCAGCGTGCGAAACATCATCAATATGGGCTTTCGGAACCGAAGAGTCACTCGTGTACCCTTGATGACTGCGCGACACAATGCTTTACGCCTCGTCTGGAGCTACCAGCGCCGACATTGGACTGCTGATGAATGGAAACGTATTGCCTGGTCAGATGAGTCTCGTTTAAAACTGTATTGAGCGGATGCCCGTGTACGGATATGGAGACAACCTCATGAATCCATGGACCCTGCGTGTCAGCAGGGGACTGTTCAAGCTGGTGAGGGCGTATGCATTTAGAGTGATATGGGACACCTGATACGCCTAGATACGACTCTGACAGGTGACACGTACGTAAGCAGCCTGTCTGATCACCTGCACCCATTCATGTCCATTGTGGATTCCGACGGACTTGGGCAATTAGAGCAGGAAAATGCAACACCACACACGTCCAGAATTGCTCCAGGAATGCTCTTCAGAGTCACCAAACTCACCAGACATGAACATAATTGAGCATATCTGGGATGCCTTGCAGTGTGTGCTGTTCAGAAAAGATCTCCACCCACTCGTAATCTTACGGATTTATGGACAGTCCTGTAGGATTCATGGTGTCAGTTCCCTCTAGCGCTAATTCAGACATTAGTCGAATCCATGCCACGTCGTGTTGCGGCACTTCTGCGTGCTCGCGGGGGCCGTACTCGATGTTACGCAGGTGTACCAGTTTGTTAGGCTCTTCAGTGTAAAAGTGGACGGAAAACAGTGTACGCAGTCTAGTAGATATGTTACATTTTCTAAGTGTCCTGCCAATAAAACGTAGTCTTTGCTTAGCCTTCCCCCCAACGTTTTCTATGTTTCCCTTCACATTTAAGTTGTTCATAATTGTAATTCCTAGGTATTTTTTGAATGTGCAGCCTTTAGATTTGACTAATTTATCGTATAATCGAAACTTAACAGGTTCCTTTTAACACCCAGGTGGATGACCTCACACTTTTCCTTATTTAGGGTCAATTGGCAATTTTTGGACCGCACACATATCTTTTCTAAATCGTTTTGCAATTTGTTTTGATCTTCTGATGACTTTACTAGTCAATAAACGACAGCATCACATGCAGACAATATAGGTTGCTCAAATTGCCTCCTAAATCGCTTATTTAGATACGGAACAGCAAAGGCCCTATAACATTACCTTGGGGAACGCCAGAAATCATATCTGTTTTACTCGATGACTTTCCGTCAGTTACTTCGAACTGTGACCTCTCTGAAAAGAAATCACAAATCCAGTCACATAACTGATACGATATTCCATAAGCAGTAGTTTCACCAAAAGCCGCTTGTGTGGTACAGTTCAAATCAAATGGCTCTAAGCACTATGGGACTTGAAATCTGAGGTCATCAGTCCCCTAGGCTTACAACTACTTAAACCTAACTAACCTAAGGACATCACACACATCCATACCCGAGGCAGGATTCAAACTGGCGACAGTATCAGCAGCGCCTAGAACCGCGCGGCCACAGTGTCCGGCATGTGGTACAGTGCCAAAAGCATTATGGAAATCTAGAAATACGGAATCAATTTGAAATCCCTTGTCAATAACATTCAACACTTCGTGTGAGTGAAGAGCTAGTCGTGTTTCACAAGAACGATGTTTTCTAAATCTGTGTTGACCATGTATCAATAGACCGTTTTCTCCGAGGTAATTCATAATGTTCGAACACAATATATGTTCCAAGTACGTGGTGCATATCGACCTTAATGGTACGGACCTGTAATTTAGTGAATTACTCCTACTACCTTTCTTGAATATTTATGTGACCTGTGCAACTTTCCAGTCTTTGGGTACGGATCTTTCGTCGAGCGAACAGTTGTAAATGACTGTTAAGTATGGAGCTATTGTATCAGCATAGGCTACTCTGAAAGGAACCTAGCTGGTGTAGTCTGGACCGGAAGACTTGGTTTTGTTAAGTGATTTAAGTTGCTTCACTACTCTTAGGATATCTGCTTCTGCGTTACTCACATTGGCAGCTGTTCTCGATTCGAACTCCAGAATATTTAGTTCATCTTCTTTGGTGAAGGAATTTCAGAAGGCTGTGTTCCCTCTGCTTTGGGAGCACTGCCGTCGATAATATTTCCATTGCTATCGCGCAGAGAAGGCATTGATTTTGTCTTGCCGCTAGCATGCTTCCCATAAGGCCAAAATCTCTTTGGATTTACTGCCAGATTTCGAGACAAAGTTTCGTTGTGGAAACTATTACGAGGTGCATTCAAGTTCTAAGGCCTCCGATTTCTTTTTTTTCTAATTAACTACTCACCCGAAATCGATGAAACTGGCGTTACTTCTCGACGTAATTGCCCTGCAGATGTACACATTTTTCATAACACTGACGCCATGATTCCATGGCAGCGGCGAAGGCTTCTTTAGGAGTCTGTTTTGGCCACTGGAAAATCGCTGAGGCAATAGCAGCACAGCTGGTGAATGTGCGGCCAAGGAGAGTGTCTTTCATTGTTGGAAAAAGCCAAAAGTCACTAGGAGCCAGGTCAGGTGAGTAGGGAGCATCAGGAATCACTTCAAAGTTGTTATCACGAAGAAACTGTTGCGTAACGTTAGCTCGATGTGCGGGTGCGTTGTCTTGGTGAAACAGCACACGCGCAGCCCTTCCCGGACGTTTTTGTTTCAGTGCAGGAAGGAATTTGTTCTTCAAAACATTTTCGTAGGATGCACCTGTTACCGTAGTGCCCTTTGGAACGCAATGGGTAAGGATTATGTCCTCACTCTCCCAGAACATGGACACCATCATTTTTTCAGCACTGGCGGTTACCCGAAATTTTTTTGGTGGCGGTGAATCTGTGTGCTTCCATTGAGCCTACTGGCGCTTTGTTTCTGGATTGAAAAATGGCATCCACATCTCATCCATTGTCACAACCGACAAAAAGAAAGTCCCATTCATGCTGTCGTTGCGCGTCAACATTGCTTGGCAACATGCCACACGGGCAGCCATGTGGTCGTCCGTCAGCATTCGTGGCACCCACCTGGATGACACTTTTCGCATTTTCAGGCCTCATGCAGGATTTTGTGCACAGAATCCACAGAAATGCCAACTCTGGAGGCGATCTGTTTCACAGTCATTCTGCGATCCCCCAAAACAATTCTCTCCACTTTCTCGATCATGTCGTCAGACCGGCTTGTGCGAGCCCGAGGTTGTTTCGGTTTGTTGTCATACAATGTTCTGCCTTCATTAAACTGTCGCACCCACGAACGCACTTTCGACACATCCATAACTCCATCACCACATGTCTCCTTCAACTGTCGATGAATTTCAATTGGTTTCACACCACGCAAATTCAGTAAACGAATTATTTCACGCTGTTCAAGTAAGGGAAACGTCGCCATTTTAAGTATTTAAAATAGTTCTCATTCTCACCGCTGGCCGTAAAATTCCATCTGCCGTACGGTGCTGCCGTCTCTGGGATATATTGACAATGAACGCGGCCTCATTTTAAAACAATGCGCATGTTTCTATCTCTTTCCAGTCCGGAGAAAAAAAATCGGAGGCCTTAGAACTTGAATGCACCTCGTACAAGCATTTAAGTCTGCTCTAAATTTCGAGCTTCTGTAAAAGTTCACCAATCTTGGAGATTTTGTGTACCGTAAGCGGGGGTGACTTTATGACTGCCGGTGTGACGTTGTGACGTGAACTTTTTCGAGGAGTTTAAATATTGCGCCATTTCTGCGCTTGCCACAAGCCTACGAGCGATTTTGTCAGATGCCCAGCAAGTGCTGCTATCTGTCATCACTTGCACTTCTACGAGAACTGTCATGGCTGCTACAGTGGTTTAGTTAAAACGTGTGTTTTTCTTCCCAGGAGAAAACCTGCTAACTTTGTATTGCACAACGTTCAACTCACTTGCTTGTGTTTATACAGGTAATTATATTAATAACCATGTTTGTTGGCAAATCATTTAATGTTTAAAGAACTTAAATATATTCTTTTGGTGTAAAGTTATACAGACATAACCAAAATTTCGAAGGTTGATGTGGTGACTATGTGACAGACACAGATTGTCACAAAGTCACCCCACAATGTTTTTTTTCATAACATTTTATGTTTTTTCCAGCTTATTGTCAGTTGAGCCAACTATATTAACAGTCCAGCTTGCTGAGGATTGAGAGTTGTTCTTACCGCAATTATACTGAGGAAACTCTGGCAGAAGCTGTCAAACAAGTTTTGGAGAAACAGCTATCACTGAGAGAACCTTCCTGCAGGTCAGTACCGGTTACATACTCATGAATGGAATTACTATGAAAAGATATTATTAAAATGCATAATATTAATTTATCTGTTCTTCTCAGGTACAACATTCATAAGAACACACTGCAGCTGAAAACAAAAGAGGCCTGAAATGTTCCGGTTGCAACGGCATTACCAGTGAGAACACCAGGTGGTCAGTGAGGTTTTACAGACAATGAGGAAATGGGGTTTGCAGTACATGTGGTTTCCAAGTCTACATATGGATTTCCAATGACCTGTTTTGATCTTGGCTGCATTGCTAAGAGCAATCTGGATAGAACAGGGTGACAAGTACCTGATTTTGAAAATAATTTTCATGGCAGAGATTGGGCCAAATCTTCTATGAATCGTCACAAAGGTTTCATTTCACAAAGAACTGCCAAAAATATTACCTATTCAAGGGCTTCAACTGATGAAAATATAATTAATGATTTCTTTTCAAATCTTGAGAAGGAGATTGCTGGTGTACCTCCAGAACAAATTTGGAACTATGATGAAACCAATCTCATTGATGACCCAGGAAACAAAAAGGTCATCACACGGCGATGATGCAAGTACCCAGAGCAAATTCAAACGTCTTCAAAGGCTTGCACATCATTTATGCTATGTGGGAATGCTGCAGGGAATTTAGTGCCTTTATATATTAATTATAAAGTAGAAAGGATTTGATCCACTTGGATTGAGAATGGACCAAATGAGTCTAGATATAATAGAACCAAATCTGGGTGGTTTGATCACCAGGTTTTTGAAGACTGGTTCATTTCTCTCATGTTGCCTATTTTGAAGAAACAAACGTGTGTCAAAGTACTGATAGATAATTTGAGCTCACACATCAATTTGGAAGTGCTACGTCAGTGTGAGGACAACAAAACCAAATTTATAGCCCTCCCACCAAACACAACCCACCTTCTGCAACCTCTTGATATAGCATTTTTCTGTCCTTTGAAAGGCAGTTGGAGGGAAATACTTTCTTCGTGGAAGATGACAGCTTCTGGAAGCAGATGCTCGTCTATTCCCAAGAATCAATTTCCTGATTTGTTAAAGCAGCTTATGGAAGCCATGGTATCAAATGTAGAAAAAAATCTGAAGTCTGGTTTTCGCCAAACAAGAATTTTTCCACTAAACAACAAGACTTCCTAAAGTTAACATAGAAAACAATATGGCAGACCACATTGAAGAATCATTTCTTGAGGAGCTGCAGAAAAGAAGGCAAAGAAGACAAAGCCAAGAGAAAAGAAAAGGCGTAAGAATTTACATGTTCCAGTGGGGAGGAGCATTGGAGCATCAGATGTTTTAAATGTGGAAAACAAGCAAACTGAGGAAAACATGACAACTGATGCAAACAAACAAGGAAAGACGAGGTTGAAGCAGAAAAGAAAGAAGTGTCAGTCAGATGATGAAACTGATGACGTTGAAACATTTTCTATATGGGAATCCGATGATACTGATTTGGACTTTTTACATGTACAGTTGTCTGATCCTGATGAAGACGACATTTTTGATGAAATGAACTGTGTAAATCAAGAAACGTTTGCCACTGAAGAATCCAATAACACAGACTTTTCTGTTGGAAGTTATGTTGTTGTCAATTTTGAGGGTAATTTGTTCCCATGGAAAGTCATTGAGAAGAAGGTTGGTGGTTACATTGTCTCTGTCATGGATCGATCAAAGAAGAGTTGGAAATCAAGGGCGTACCCAGGATCTGAACTGGGGTGGGGATGGGGGGGGGGGGGGGGGGCAGGTCATACTAGTCTCAGGAAACAAGGACTCAAGACAACATACAGCACTTCTTATTAAATAAAACAGTAAACCAGTGAAAAACTGCTTTTAATAAACATTTTAAATACAAGAATGCTCTTGTACAATCCAAGAAAACATGCAGCATTTCTTATTAAATAAAACAGTAAACTAGTAAAAAACGGCGAATATCTTCTGGGGGGGGGGCAGCTGCCCATCCCCCTGCCCCTCGCTGGGTACGCCCATGTTGGAAATGGCCATCAAAACCTGTTGCCATTTGTTTATGATGCAGAAGAAGTTCTCTACAGCAGAAACCCACCCAAACAAATAAGTGACAGATGTTTATTTCAAGTGAATGCTGTAGATTAAAAACGCTATGTCAAGTTGTTGAGCTGTAATGCCTGAAACACTAGCTATTAGTATTATCAAAATCTAGCATTTAAAATTCATTTTTATAATTTTTTATTTGCTCCTGATGTTAAAATAAAGTTTATGGGGTTAAATTGTGACTGTATTATTTCCCTATTAGTTTTAGTAGAAAAACCAGACTGTCAGAAAGTCACCCTGCATTGTGCGGTGACATTGTGACAGTTATTTTTAACTGTAATTAGGTCATACTTTAGTATTCAGTTTGTGTTTTTATGTTGTTGTACAACCAAAGTGTAGTTACACATATCTGAGATTGAATCATTTTTATCTGGTTTACATGAAAAAAAATCAAAAAAGTGTCACAAAGTCACCCCTCTCCTTATGGTACTTTTAAATTCAGCATGTTTTCTTCATTGTTCCTGCAACAGTGTTCTAACTAGTTTTGTGTACCAAGGAGTTTGTTGTTTGCTAATTTTGTCATTTGTTAATTTATTTGGTATAAATCTCTCAATTGCTGCTGATCTTATTTCTTTGAATTAAAGCCACATCTTGTCTACATTTACATTGTTAATTTGGAAGGAGTGGAGATTGTCCCTCAGGAAGGCGTCAAGTGAATTTTTATCTCCTTTTTTTGAATAGGTGTATTTTTTTTATTTCACTAATCCCAGTATCCATTTTGATGCTTGTTTTTAGTTCAGGATTATTTGTTGCTAAGAGGTCAAGTGTGTTTTCACAACCGTTTACTATTCACATGGGCTCATGAACTAACTGCTAAAAATAATTTTCAGGGAAGGCATTTAGACATGATGTTTTATGTACACCTCCAGATTTCAACATGTATTTTTGCCAAAATATCGAGGGTAAATTAAAGTCACCACCAATTATAATTGTATGAGTCGGGTATGTATTTGAAATTAAACTTGAGTTTACTTTGAATCTTTCAGCAATTGTATCATCTGATTTGGAAGGTCGGTAAATGGATCCAATTATCATTTTATTCCGGTTGCTAACAATGACCTCTGCCAATGCTAACTCACAGGAACTATCTACTTCAATTTCGCGATAAGATAAACTGCTTCTAATAGCAACAAACACGCCACTGCCAACTGTGTTTAGCCTGTCCTTTCAGAACACTGTTAGATTCTTCGCAAAAATGTCAGCTGAACTTTCAGTGCCTATAACAATTTGGGCATCAGTGCTTTCTACTAGCACTTGGAGCTCTGGTAGTGTCTCAACACAGCCATGACAATTTGCAACTGTTATACCTATGGTTCTTGTATCTACGTTCTTCCTGTGTTCAGCCTGCACCCTTTGAGACTGAAATCCCTTTTGTGTTTTCCGGAGACCATCTGACATAAAAAACTGCCCAGTCCATGCCACACAGCCCCTGCTACCCATGAAGCTGCCACCTGCGTGTAGTGGGCTCCTGACCTATTCACTGGAACCCGAAACCCAACCACCCTATGGTGCAAGCCAAGGAATCTCCAGCCTACAAGGTCGCAGAACCGTCTGAGCCTCTGGTTCAGCCCCTCCCCTTGGCTCTGTACCAGAGGTCTGCAACCAATCCTGCTGACTACGCTGCAGATGGTGAACTTTGACTGGCAGCCTTTACCACTTCTGTTAGCTGCTTGAAACTAGAGAGAATCTCTTCCGATCCAAAGTGACACACCACCAGCAGTTGGCTGCACCCTGTGCTCTTCATTGCATCCAAAAGGACTCTTTCCACATCTAGAATGACTCCACTAAGTATACACACAGAGTGCACATTGGCTTTCTTTGCCTTCTTGGCAGCCATATCCCTGAGGGGCTCCATAACGCACCTAACATCGGAACTCCAAACTACCAATAATCCCACCCTCTGTGACTTTACGGATTTTGCAGGCCGAGAGATTTTCTATGAAAAAGGACAGATAACTGCATCTAGCTGAGTGACAGTGTCAGCCACATACGGCCCCTGGAACCCATTTGTCAGACTAACCGTGAAGGCCTTACATGCATCCCACTGGGAGTCTTTCCCCACCTGCTATGCCTTAAGACAACCTACCACTCGACCACAGGTGAGGGGTCAATCTCAGTGCAAGCAGCAACTGGACTGGCCACTGGTGAGGACCAATCAGAGAACTCAGACGTGCTGAACATCCACTGGATCCCCACAGCCAGCCCACAACAGTGATTCCTGTCCACTGCAGCTTCAAGCTGTGTAACTGAAGCCATCACAGAACTGAAGCCATCACAGCCTGGAGCTGAGAGTGATGTATCACAACTCGGCTTGAATCCAAACACAACAATCACAGCCCCTTCCTCACATGCGCATTCCATTTCCTATCAGTTTGCAGTGTTATGCCCATTAAATAATGTGATTGCGTCAAGCTGGACACAACTAATGCTGTATATGGACATTACAGGTTTCTTTTCCCTACTCATCCACATTAACTTACAGTCTTCCACATTTAAATGTAGCTGCTAAGCCTCTCTAAAAACAGTGAAAGAATTGGGCCTCTCCCCAGGTTGCCACCACACTCAGCAACAAGGATCATCCAGCGTAGAGCAGAAATGATTGACAAATGAACACAATCAGCTGCCATTCATCAGCAGTCGATGTTTTCTGTTCATGGAACCACTAAAAATGCAAGCATTTATGTTACAAAGCTACTGGCAACCTAAGTGTGGGACAGAAATTCCCTAATCTGGCTGCCACTAGTCTCTTACCAATGATGCAGGATGATACTAAATGTTGCATGGAGCCCAATACTTGTTCTTGGATGGCAGATGATATGAAGGGGTTCGGTGTGCTTCGGGCACAATATGGCAATCATCCCTTGTGATGGTCAGACT
This sequence comes from Schistocerca nitens, assembly GCF_023898315.1. Classification (NCBI taxonomy): domain Eukaryota; kingdom Metazoa; phylum Arthropoda; class Insecta; order Orthoptera; family Acrididae; genus Schistocerca; species Schistocerca nitens. Next base: position 741,608,000 of record NC_064618.1, on the reverse strand, counting down.
TGTTCAATTGGAACCTTAACAATGTGTTGCCCTCATGTTCCCATGAAGTCTTAGTGTCACATTTGAATGCCCCACAAATCTGAATATTGCACAATTCTACCAGTTAGCTAAACAGAGACAATTACTCAACACGTGTGTGTGTGTGTGTGTGTGTGTGTGTGTGTGTGTGTGTGTGTGTTTTTTTTTGAACAATTGTTACCATTGGATTATAATTTCACCAATTCTGGTCTAAAGCAGCAGTATGTCCAGGCAGATTTTAGTGAAACCAATGTCTTAGTGTTTGATCACTTTTAAATGTCACCCCTTCCAGCTTCCTCTTCCCCCCTATCTTCCTCCAGTCTCTATCACAGCACTCACAGTGCCATCAGCATTGTTACAACGAAACTTTTCATTACTCTTGCTCTCATTTTTTTGCCATCATGCTTGTGACTGGTAAAATGTGGTCCACGATGACTTGTTCTCTTGTGCCAACTTCTTCATCTGAGAGAAGCACTTAACCTAATGTCATCAATTTTTTGTTGAGTATATTTCACCCTGTGTCTTCCCCTATGGATTTCTTCCCTCTACAGCTCCCTCTAGAATCATGGAAGCTAGTCCCTGACGTCTGTGCTATTTAGCTTCTAAGGTAACAGAATTCCTCCTCTTTCTTTACAACATGGCTCCAAGTTTTTATGTAGAATGTACTGTCACTCTCGCTTCTGCAACTCTGCATTACTTTTACCTTTCTTCATTTTTCTCTCAGTCCATATTCTGTGCTCATTAGATTGTTTATTTCATTCAACAGGCTCTGACATTCCTCATTTTCAATGATGATAGTAATTTCATCAGCGAATTTTATCATTGATATTCTTTAAATCTGAATTTTAATTCCACTCCTGATCTGTCAGAGAACCTGAGAAAATTCTGGTCATATGTAAAATTCTAAGCAGGTCTAGGGCTTCCATTCAGTCCCCTGTTGATAAGTCTGGTGTGGCAGTTAAAGATAATAAGATAAAAACTGCAGTTTTAAATTTCACATTCAGGAAATTGTTTACACAGGAGAACCATACAAATATACTGTTATTTGACCATCAGGCAGACTCCCGTATGGACGACAGAGAACACCTGGCATAGAGAAACAACTGAAAGATTTTAAAACAAATAAATCACCAGGTCCAGATGGAATCCCAGTTTGATTTTACAAAGAGTACTCTAGAGCATTGGCCCCTTACCTAGCTTGCCTTTATTGTGAATCTCTCACCCAGTATAAAGTCCCCAGCAACTGTCAAAAAGTGCAGGTGTATAAGAATGGACCCACAAAATTATATACCAATATCCCTAACTTCTGCTTGTTGCAGAATCCTTGAACATATTCTCAGTTCAAATATAATAAACTTTCTTGAGACTAAGAAGCTTATGTCCACAAATCAGCATCGTTTAGAAAGCATTGCTTGTGCAAAACTCAGTTTGCTCTTTTCTCACATGATATACTGAGAACTATGGATGCAGGGCAACAGACAGATTTCATATTTATGGATTTACAGACAGCATTTGACATGGTGCCCCATTACAGGCTATTAACAAAGGCATGAACGTATGGAATAAGTTCGCAGATATGTGAGTTCCTCAAAGACTTCCTAAATAATACAGGGTGATTCAAAAAGAATACCACAACTTTAAAAATGTGCATTTAATTAAAGAAACATAATATAACCTTCTGTTATACATCATTACAAAGAGTATTTAAAAAGGTTTTTTTTCACTTAAAAACAAGTTCAGAGATGTTCAATATGGCCCCCTCCAGACACACGAGCAATATCAACCCGATACTCCAACTCGTTCCACACTCTCTGTAGCATATCAGGCGTAACAGTTTGGATAGCTGCTGTTATTTCTCGTTTCAAATCATCAATGGTGACTGGGAGAGGTGGCCGAAACACCATATCCTTAACATACCCCCATAAGAAAAAATCGCAGGGGGTAAGATCAGGGCTTCTTGGAGGCCAGTGATGAAGTGCTCTGTCACGGGCTGCCTGGTGGCCGATCCATCGCCTCGGGTAGTTGACGTTCAGGTTTCATAACTAACCTTTTTCGTAGGACTCTCCATACATTGTGGAATTTGCAGCTCTCTGCTAGCTCTGCGAGTCGATTTTCCTGGGCTGCGAACAAATGCTTGCTGGATGCGTGCTACATTTTCATCACTTGTTCTCGGCCGTCCAGAACTTTTCCCTTTGCACAAACACCCATTCTCTGTAAACTGTTTATACCAACGTTTAATACACCACCTATCAGGAGGTTTAACACCATACTTCGTTCGAAATGCACGCTGAACAACTGTCGTCGATTCACTTCTGCCATACTCAATAACACAAAAAGCTTTCTGTTGAGCGGTCGCCATCTTAGCATCAACTGACGCTGACGCCTAGTCAACAGTGCCTCAAGCGAACAAATGTACAACTAAATGAAACTTTATAGCTCCCTTAATTCGCCGACAGATAGTGCTTAGCTCTGCCTTTTGTCGTTGCAGAGTTTTAAATTCCTTAAGTTGTGGTATTCTTTTTGAATCACCCTGTAGAACACAGTGTGTTGTCTTTAATGGGGAGTGTTCATTAGAGACAAGGGTATCATCAGGAGTGCCCTGGGAAGTGTAATAGGACCACTGTTGTTCTCTATACATAAATGATTTGGCAGACAGGATGGGCAGCAATCTGCAGTTGTTTGCTGATGGTGCCATGGTGTACAGTAAGGTGTCGAAGTTGAGTGACCATAGGAAGATAAAAGATGACTTAGACAAAATTTCCAGTAGGGGTGATGAATGGTAGCTAGCCCTAAATGTGGAAAAATGTAAGTTACTATGGATGAGTAGAAACATCAAACCTGTAATGTTCAGATACAGTATTACTAGTGTCCTGCTTGACACAGTCAAGTCATTTAAATATTTGGGCGTGACATTGCTAAGCAATATTAGGTGGGACGAGCACATGGACATTATGGTAGGGAAGGCAAATGGTCAACTTTGGGGAACTATTGGGAGAATTTTATCAAAGAGTGCGTCACCTGTAAAGGAGACCACATATAGGGCACCAGTGCGACCTACTCCTGAGTACTGCTCGAGTGATTGGAATCCATATCATACTGTACTGAAGGAAGACATCAAAGCATTTCAGAGGTGGGCTGCTAGATTTGTTACCGATAGCCTTGAACTACACATAAGTGTTATGAAGAGGCTTCGGGAATTCAAATGGGAATCCCTAGAGGGAAAGCGACATTCTTCTCATGAAACACTATTGAGAAAATTTAGAGAACTGGCATTTGAAGCTGACTGCCAAAGAGTTCTACTGCCGCCAACATAATTCGCTTATAAGGATTATGAATATAAGACACAAGAAATTAGGGCTCTTATGGAGGTGTACAGACAGTTGTTTTTGCCTCGCTCTATTTGCATGTGGAACAGGAAGTGGTACATTTACCCTCCGTCATGCACCATATGGTGGCTTGCAGAGTATCTGTATAGATGTAGATGTAGATGTAGCTCTTTTATTTTATTTCAGTCACTGCTTCTTTGATGTATTCGCTTAACAGCAAGGGAAATAGACAGCTTCCCTGCCATTAATCTGAGAACTTATCTCTTGGTCTCCCATTCTTATTGTTCCCTCTTGGTAATTGTAAATATTATATATTACTCATCTTTCCCTGTAGCTTATACTGATTTTTCAGAGGATTCCAAATACCTTGCACCACATTACACTTACAAATGCTTTTTCTAGATCAACAAATTCCATGCAACTGTCTCAGTTTTTCTAAGTCTTTCATCCATTACCAAGCACGTCAGGACCACGTTTCAGGTCTCTGACTCTAATAATGAATTAAAAATGACTTCCAAATTGACATCTAATTCTCTTTCCATCATGTCAGCACACTTCCTGTGCCTTGTAGAGTTCTTCAGTGTGCTCTTTCCATCTATCCATCCTCTCTTCTGGGTTTAACACAGAAATTCATTTTGCTCTCTTAATGTTCACACATTTGCTTTTAGTTTCACAAAAAGTTATTTTGACTTTTGTATATGCTTATTTTGTCCTTCTGGTGACAATTTCTTTTTCAGTTTCTTCACATTTTTCGTGCAGCCATTTCATTTTATCTTTCTCATGTTTTGGCTAATGAGGCTAGTTATCACGAAGCAATGTATTGATCACATATATTAGTTGGTTTTTATTACCTTTCCAATACCACCTCCATGCCTAAAGCTCACAGTGAGGTGCCATGGAGTCTGTTACAAGCTTGTTGCTTACAGACTATGGATCTGAGACTAATATTGTTGATTATTTTTACATGTTTCACCATTTCCATCCTGGGAGTTCTGTGTGTGGTTTGTCCACACAGTAGTATTTCTGGTTGGTATATCTTATTTGTACCAAGTTTGGTTCCAGGCATTCCAGAACTATGCTGGAACCAACCCACGTGTGTGTACATATGCAAGCTTGACCCTAACTCCACCAACAGATTTTGGTTTTTATTCAAGGATATTTTCCAATTACTTTGGTGTAGGTGGGTCTCATTACACAGTAAGTGTAATTCATTTGATTTGTTGGCCCCGTTTATCTTTTTATATGCACTGCACTGAAAATTTCTGCACTGCAATCCAAATGTCAGCATTATGTGCTTTGTGTCTTGTTTGGAAACAATTTTATTTCATTCACTCACAAGCTGTTGACAACAGTAAAGCCCTCAAGCTTTAATAGTGCTTGGTTCTGTCTTGGGTTTGTTTCCCTGGTAGTGTTATTTGCATGTTAGGAGTGATACCTAACAATCTGCCAGTATGCAGACATCCTGCTGAAGGGTGGTCTACCGGCAGCACTCACCTCTTAACGTCAACACTCAGTGGCATCGTTGGCTGACATTTGCTGGTATGGGTTTCTAACCTCAGTTTACCCCTCAAGACACTCTCACACCAAATCTTCATTTGTTAGTATTATTTTGTTGCAACCTGCCCAAAGCACATTTAATACTGTGATGTTTCCCTAGACATACACTTAAATCTTCCAGTTTCCAAAAGCATTGTCAGTCACCTCATAAAATATTGATTATGTTATCAAAAATAAAAAAGGAAATCCATACAATATAAGGGAGCATCAGGCATCTCTGATTAAAATGAAAGATGACATAAAGCAATACATTATTAAGCGCCACACTGAGAACTAAACAGGGAAAAATAGGCCAAAAAGATAAATATGGCCCTATTTATACACGATGCTGCAGGTTTCAGCTGGTAGTTTACCTCTCTGTCCATATCTGCACACTGCAGCCGTTTTGAGGCACCAGGTAGGCCTGTGAGTGGGAACTTGAACAATACATGTTTGGCTTGTTTTAGAGATTTCAAGTGAACACAGGAAAGAAGCATATTAAGAATAAGGTGAATGACGGTAGTAGTGGGGTAATAAGCACATCAGCAAAACAAAAACTGGAATTGAGGAGTGTTGAGAAATTAAAATCAGGTATGAGATTGGCATATCGCTGTAACAACTGATAGCAGAAAAAGGAAGAACATGGTTTAATGTACTGATCATGATGACACCACAATATGCAACATATAGGTTGAGATTGGACAAAAGGAGAAAAGGATATTGACTGTGTATTTTTCTAGAGTTCTCTTATGTTTCCCCATTAAATAACCTATACATATCTTTAAATGAAAGTCCCTTGCCACAGTTTCTGTCAGTATGTGCAGGCGAGTCTCAGGAACTACTGTAGGGATTTTAATATAGTTTTCACTAAAAAATAAACTGATTCATGAGGAAGATTTGTGTATATAATTTACAACAGTGATGATGAGGGTGTAGTAAATATATTGTTATCTGGTCCAAATTTAATTAGCATTTGGAATGATGCTGCTTGGCAATCATGGGAGTTACAAGCAGGTCAGCTAGAGAGGAGGTGGTACTTGGAGGGAAAAGAAATACAGTAACAGGCACCTTAAATTCACAGAGCAACAAAGCTTGACCAGAATTTATATGTATTACAAAGTAATGCCTGTGACATGCTTTTCTGTCTGTGTATGAAGGATAATTTCAGGAACTATTGTAGGAATTTTGATCCTATTTTCACTAATAGACAGATTCATGAAGAAAGTTTGTGTGTATTGCTACATTCTATAAACAAATTGTCTGCATGTAAGTACTTAGTACTTCTTGACTCATACTTTATGTGTTTATCCCTCCCCTCCCTAAAAATAATTGAATATTAACTAACACAAATATAGAAAATAATGAACTTCTGCAGCAAGTTGATTCACATGACTGCATATCTTTTGAATGGGAGTGAATATAATAATGCATAGGGAAATGGCAATAGATTAAAGGATTATACATACGAAACACAAAGAACATTAATAAATTTTCTTCAGTTTCTGTCACAGTTGCATTAAAAAACTTTTATTTGTAGTGACTAGTTTCAGACTAAGGCAACTGTCTCAGAGACTGAAGAAAAAATTTAGTAATCCAAGTTGCTAGCCCTCTCACTCCTACATAATGTTGGACCTTCACAGAAAGGACATTGCTGGATGAATCTACAGCATGTCCAATAGACAGTCTACATGCCAATTACGGATGTGGTGACAATTAAACTGAAGAAATGTATGATACTATTAATGAAATATTTTGCAGAGGATGAGAAGTTCATGAACCATGAACCATGAACCTTGCCACTGGTGGGGAGGCTTGTGTGCCTCAGCAATACAGATAGCCATACCATAGGTGCAACCACAATGGTGTGGTATCTGTTGAGAGGCCAGACAAACACGTGGATCCTGAAGAATGGCAGTAGCCTTTTCAGTAGTTGCAGGGGCAACAGTCTGGATGATTGATTGATCTGGCCTTGTAACACTAACCAAAACGGCCTTGCTGTGCTGTTACTGTGAATGGCTGAAAGCAAGGGGAAACTACAGCCATAATTTTTCCCAAGGGCATGCAGCTTTACTGTATGTTTAAATGATGAAGGCGTCCTCTTGGGTAAAATATTCCGGAGGTAAAATAGTCCCCCATTCGGATCTCCAGGCAGGGACTACTCAAGAGGATGTCGATATCAGGAGAAAGAAAACTGGCGTTCTACGGATCGGAGCGTGGAATGTCAGATCCCTTAATCGGGCAGGTAGGTTAGAAAATTTAAAAAGGGAAATGGACGGGTTAAAGTTAGATATAGTGGGACTTAGTGAAGTTCGGTGGCAGGAGGAACAAGACTTCTGGTCAGGTGAATACAGGGTTATAAATACAAAATCAAAATAGGGGTAATGCAGGAGTAGGTTTAATAATGAGTAGGAAAATAAGAATGCAGGTAAGCTACCACAAACAGCATGTTGTTGTTGTGGTCTTCAGTCCTGAGACTGGTTTTATGCAGCTCTCCATACTACTCTATCCTGTACAATCTTCTTCATCTCCCAGTACCTACTGCAACCTACATCCTTTTGAATCTGCTTAGTGTATTCATCTCTTTGTCTCCCTCTATGATATTTACCCTCCAGGCTGCCCTCCAATACCAAATTGGTGATTCCTTGATGCCTCAGAACATATCCTACCAACTGATCCCTTCTTCTAGTCAAGTTGTGCCACAAACTTCTCTTCTGCCCAATCCTATTCAATACCTCCTCATTAGTTATGTGATCTACCCATCTAATTTTCAGCATTCTTCTGTAGCACCACATTTCGAAAGCTTCTATTCTCTTCTTGTCCAAACTATTTATCGTCCCTGTTTCACTTCCATATAGCTACACTCCATACAAATACTTTCAGAAATGACTTCCTGATACTTAAATCTATATTCGACGTTAACAAATTTCTTTTCTTCAGAAATGCTTTCCTTGCCATTGCCAGTCTACATTTTATATCCTCTCTACTTCAACCATCATCAGTTATTTTGCTCCCCAAGTAGCAAAGCTCCTTTACTACTTTAAGTGTCTCATTTCCTAATCTAATTCCCTCAGCATCACCTGACTTAATTCGACTACATTCCATTATCCTCGTTTTGCTTTTGTTGATGTTCATCTTATATCCTCCTTTTAAGACACTATCCATTCCGTTCAACTGCTCTTCCACGTCCTTTGCTGTCTCTGATAGAAATACAATGTCATTGGCAAACCTGAAAGTTTTTATTACTTCTTCATGGATTTTAATACCTACTCTGAATTTTTCTTTTGTTTCCTTCACTGCTTGCACAATATAAAGATTTAATAACATTGGGGAAAGGCTACAACCCTGTCTCACTCCCTTCCCAACCACTGCTTCCCTTTCATGTCCCTCAACTCTTATAACTGCCATCTGGTTTCTGTACAAATTGTAAATAGCCTTTCACTCCTTGTATTTTATCCCTGCCACCTTCAGAATTTAAAAGAGAGTATTCCAGTCAACATTGTCAAAAGCTTTCTCTAAGTCTACAAATGCTAGAAACGTAGGTTTGCCTTTCCTCAATCTAGCTTCTATTATAAGTCATAGGGTCAGTATTGCCTCATGTGTTCCAATATTTCTACGGAATCCAAACTGATCTTCCCCAAGGTCGGCTTCAACTAGTTTTTCCATTCATCTGTAAAGAATTCACGTTAGTATTTTGCAGCTGTGTCTTGTTAAACTGATTGTTCGGTAATTTTCACATCTCTCAACTCCTGCTTTCTTTAGGATTGGAATTTTTGTATTTTTCTTGTAGTCTGAGGGTATTTCGCCTGTCTCATACATCTTGCTCACCAGATGGTAGAGTCTTGTCAGAGCTCAGGGCTGTCTCTCCCAAGGCTACCAGTAGTTCTAATGGAATGTTGTCTACTTGCGGGGCCTTGTATTGGCTTAGGTCTTTCAGTGCTCTGTCAAACTCTTCACACAGTATCATATCTCCCATTTCATCTTCATCTACATCCTCTTCCATTTCCATAATATTGTCCTCAAGTACATCACCCTTGTACAGACCCTCTATATACTCCTTCCACCTTTCTGCTTTCCCCTCTTTGCTTAGAACTTGGTTTCCATCTGAGCTCTTGATATTCATACAAGTGGTTCTCTTCCCTCCAAAGGTCTCTTTAATTTTCCTGTAGGCAGTATCTATCTTACCCCTAGTGAGACAAGCCTCTACATCCTTACATCTGTCCTCTAGCAATCCCTGCTTAGCCATTTTGCACTTCCTGTCGATCTCATTTTTTAGACGTTTGTATTCCTTTTTGCCTGCTTCATTTACTGCATTTTTATATTTTCTCCTTTCATCAATTAAATTCAATATTTCTTCTGTTACCCAAGGAGTTCTACTAGTCCTTGTCTTTTTACCTACTTGATCCTCTGCTGCCTTCACTACTTCATCCCTCAAAGCTACCCATTCTTCTTCTACTGTATTTCTTTCCCCCATTCCTGTCAATTGTTCCCTAATGCTCTCCCTGAAACTCTGTACAACCTCTGGTTTAGTCAGTTTATGCATGTCCCATCTCTTAAAATTCCCACCTTTTTGCAGTTTCTTCAGTTTTAATCTACAGTTTATAACCAATAGATTGTGGTCAAAGTCCACATCTGCCCCTGGAAATGTCTTACAATTTAAAACCAGGTTCCTAAATCTCTGTCTTACCATTACATAATCTATCTGAAACCTGTCAGTATCTCCAGGCTTCTTCCATGTATGCAGCCTTCTTTTATGATTCTTGAACCAAGTGTTAGCTATGATTAAGTTGTGCTCTGTACAAAACTCCACCAGGCGGCTTCCTCTTTCATTTCTTAGCCCCAATCCATATTCACCTACTACGTTTCCTTCTCTCCCTTTTCCTACTACCGAATTCCAGTCACCCATGACTATTAAATTTTCATCTCCCTTCACTACCTGAATAATTTCTTTTATCTCATCATACATTTCACCAATTTCTTCATCACTGCAGAGCTAGTTGGCATATAAACTTGTACTACTGTAGTAGGCATGGGCTTCGTGTCTGTCTTGGCCACAATAATGCGTTCACTATGCCTACTATTTGGAGGAGGAATTAAAATCCACAGAGAAGAAATAAAAAGTTTGAGGTTCACCAATGACATTGTCATTCTGTCAGAGACAAATGGCTCTGAGCACTATGGGACTCAACTGCTGAGGTCATTAGTCCCCTAGAACTTAGAACTAGTTAAACCTAACTAACCTAAGGACATCACAAACATCCATGCCCGAGGCAGGATTCGAACCTGTGACCGTAGCGGTCTTGCGGTTCCAGACTGCAGCGCCTTTAACCGCACGGCCACTTCGGCCGGCTGTCAGAGACAGCAAAGGACCTGGAAGAGCAGCTGAACGGAATGGACATGGTCTTGAAAGGATTAGGAAATGAGACGCTTAAAGCAGTAAAGGAGTATTGCTATTTGGGGAGCAAAAATAACTGATGATGGTCGAAGTAGAGAGGATTTAAAATGTAGACTGGCAACGGCAAGGAAAGCATTTCTGAAGAAGAGAAATTTGTTAACATCAAGTATAGATTTAAGTGTCAGGAAGTCGTTTCTAAAAGTATTTGTATGGAGTGTAGCCATCTACGGAAGTGAAATATGGACGATAAATAGTTTAGACAAGAAGAGAATAGAAGCTTTTGAAATGTGGTGCTACAGAAGAATGCTGAAGATTAGATGGGTAGATCACATAACTAATGAAGAGGTATTGAATAGAATTGGAGAGAAGAGAAATTTGTGGCACAACTTGACTAGAAGAAGGGATCGGTTGGTAGGGCTTATTCTGAAGCATCAAGGGATCACCAATTTAGTATTGGGGGGCAGCGTGGAGGGTAAAAATTGCTGAGGCCGACCAAGAGATGAATACACTAAACAGATTCAGCCAGTAGGTACTGGGAGATGAAGAAGCTTGCACAGGATAGAGTAGCAACGAGAGTTGCAAGAAACCAGTCTCTGGACTGAAGACCACAACAACAACAGAGAAGTTCATAAAAAGTTACTGGAATTCAGTCATAGGTGAAGGCAAGAAACAAAAAGTAGTGGATGATTTTGATCTCAGCAAGCAAAATGAGAAAGCAAAAAGAACTCCGTCCTAGGTACAAGTTAGTATTTGAGAACACGCTTCTCGAGAAAATGCCGGGAGATAAAAAGTACATCAGACTGACTAGCTAGACAGGCACTGAAAAAGTGATTACAGTCCAGCACTAATGAAATGCTAGCTAAAATTTAAGAAGTTAAAGAGAAAGTAAATCAAAAATTCAAGCCTCAAAAGTTGAAGAAACCACAGTTTCAGATCACTTTGGAAGAACATGTGACAAAAGAAGTGTGGAAGACTGATGGAATGATCTGCTCTTAAGACACAATAGTGTACTTCTGCAGCATGAGAATGTGCACAACTATGTGCATCTGAAAAAGTAATAGGGTTGAAAAAAAAGGTTCCAAGGACAATTATGAAATGCCAGCAGACCTCTTGCAGGCATTAAGCCAAGGAATGGAGAAAGAACTATACAAGCTTGGGACAAACTTTATAAAACTGAGAAAGTTCTAACATATTTTGAAAATAATATAATTATTGCACTTCCAAAGAAAGCAAGAGCAGATATTACAAGTGAAAATTACCACCCAATCATATGCATCAAAAAAGGTTCACAAAAGTGTTTCATCGAAGAATAGAAGGGAAAGCTGTAAGTGGATTAGGAGAGGACAAGCTAAGTTTTAGGAGAAACATGGGCACTAGAGATATTGTCTTTATCCTTTACATTGAAGTCCGTGTTTTTATAACCTCCCTTCTCTTTAAAATCCCTAATAAAAACTTTATTATCCACAATAGTTTATTTCAAATTCTAAGGTACAGGATGATATTCATTTTCATAAAATTCAAATGTAAAATACTTTTCATCTCACAACAAGTTCTACCCATTTATTACAACTCAGCCTATATTGTAGCATACAATATTCACCATGAGAGAAATTTTACTTTTGTTCATGAATCTGCAAGTGTGACTAAAGATGAACTGATCAGAACTGAAGAGAACAACAAGGTACACAAGTTATTTACAGTTATCTTTGTTTTTACAATTATACGCTTTTTATTTTTCATATATCAGTGATACTCTTCTAATCTATAGATAGTATTTGTAGGAGAAATTTCTTAAGATGAAACTTCAACTTCACTGTGGGATGAGTCATAACTATACTTTGCAGTCACTTGTTTAATTCTAATCCTGTATATTGTGGACCATTTTCAAAGAGTGCTGTTCTGTGGCTGCTGATTTACAATTTCTTTTTATTTTGAGTACTGTACTGTACTGATATTAGCAAGCAATATCAATCATCAGAGATGGAGCAGTGGCTAATGTTAGGGATGGATGGAGTAGGAAATTGGCTGTGTGCTTTTTAAAGTAGTCATCTCGGCACACTATTTGTTTTAAGCAATTTTGGGAAACCTAACTCTGTAGTCTTAATCACTGTGCCACCATGCTGAGTTTGATGCTCTTTTGATTTAAAATGGTGTGTAAATGACTTAAGGAAAGATGAATGAATAAATCAGAAAAAAAGGTGGCACTAGCTTGGAAGCTAAAGGCAATTATAGTGTGAGAACTTCGGAAAGTGAAGGAGATGGCTTAATGCCATGTCAACATTGTGGTCATTGGAGTTGGGGCACTGCTTAGTTGGACAAGAATGGAGAAGTAAATTGTTAATGGTATTTCTGAATGAAACATCTCAGTAATTGCCTTACGTAATTAGAGAAATTGTAGGAAATTTGATTTGGGTGTCTGGACAGTGGATTTGAACTCCCTTCCTCCAGATCTTTGGTACTGTGTATTGCAGCAGTGGAGTTGGCTTCCTGTCTACTACCAAGAAGAATAATTCAGTCACTTGATACCCTACAGTAATTCAATCTCTCACCCATATTCCTAAGCAAAACAGCACTGTCTGATGCTGTTATTACACTCTATAGTTGACTAACCAGAAATATCTGTGCCCTTCTTATTTTCCTAAGCTATACCCTGGTTTGGCCTTTCCATTTCCTTTTGATTTTTTAGTTTCGTCAGTATTCAAACATCTAAAATCCCATACTCTGATTCTTAGAAAGGTGGTCCTAGCGTGTTCAAAAATACTTTTTTTTTTTCTGTGGATAGACATTTCTGTCTTTAATATAAAGCTTTTCATTGTCTTCAGTGTACCTGCAATGAAGATCATTTCTGATTTTGATGGCATTATGATTCTGTGGCCTATTTTCTATTTTGTTGGCATTATAATTCATTTCTTCTAGTATGGTATAGTGTGCACGATCCTACTCACTTATGTGTGTGACTTACCCATATAGGGTCATCCCACATTTTTAAACTGAGAAGCAGTCTTCTAAGTTCATATTCATATTGTAGATACATGCAAATGTACAACACCATCATTTTATATAAGTTTTGATGAAGTAGTGACAGTTGGAGGGCATGTAGGCCTGTTTAAAATGTAAAGACGACATTACAAACCTCAGGGAATGCATAATGATTTTGCAGTTCATAATCAGTAGATAAGTAACAGAAATAAACAAATTTCAAGCATGAAATCATGAACAGAGAAAAAAAAAAGAAAGATACAAGGTCAGCTGGTCTGCATTACAACTTATGCAAAAGCTAGCAATCATAAGAAGATCCCACCATCATTGCTGCATACCTCTAACTCTGTTGTGTATTTCAAAACTCCATAATAAAAAATTTCATAAATATGAAAATATATTTCATGTAATGTGTCACATTTTTAAGTGTGTCAATGATAAATTATATTGTGCTGAAAGAATTTTTCTATAAAATGATGATACATCCTACAAAAATGAGGTGATTTTATACATGGTCCAGTCACATTAACATGATCACTGCCTACATTTGACAGCAATGTGCAACAACCACTCATAGCTGGCAGTTAGGAGCAGATGCAGTGGTGGATATATAAAATGTATCTAGTGGACACAGAAAACAGTGCAGTTGTTGCCATAATGGAGAACAGACAATTTATCTTACATCTAAAAGGACATGATTATTGGCTTTCAGACCACGGGTGGAAGCATTTCTGAAACAGATAAGTTTCTCTACTTTTTGGATGCCACCATTGGTTAAAGTATACTGTACATGGCAATATGGCACTATCTAAAATCAGGGACGAGGTAACTGCAGAGCACCACAGGCCGTAGATGACAGGGGTGAATGACACCTCTGGAGTTGTGTACAAGTGAATAGACATCCAACTGTTGAGCACTAACAACCCATATGAACCTTGGGGCTACCAACAGTGTCTCCTCAATGACCACTTAGTGAATGTTGCCACATATTGGCCACTGCAGCAAGTGCCTGGTTCATGCACCCATGATGACTGCTGTTCACCAGCAACAGAGACAGGAATTTGCATACCAGTACTGTAACTGGACATCCAAGGAGTAGTGGCAGGTGGCTTTTTGAGATGAATCATGTTTTGCACTCCATTAGCATGAAAAGTCTGAAAGTAAATACCCTGCAACAGCCATCAGAAGGGTCCAGGCTGGAGAAGGGAGCATTTCGGCCCAACAAATGTTTTCGTGCCATTCTTCAGGTGATCTCATCTTTCTGGAAGCCACAATAGATTAATACAAGTATGCATCTATCCTTGAGAACCATGTCCACCTCTCATTCATCTTATTTTTTCTCAGCAAGATGGCATCTACCAGCAGGACAATGCAACATGTCACATGGCTTGCAATGTACATGTGCTGTCTGAAGAGAAACATGATGAGTTTACCATAGTCCTCTGGCCACCAAACTCCCCAGATTTAAAACCAGTCAAGAATCTGTGGGACCACCTCAACAGGCAGTTCGCACTATAGATCAACCAAGAAACCTAGTGCAGCAGCCATGGCACTGAGTCAGCATGGCTCCACATTCCTGCTGTCTGCATCTTCCAGAACCTTATTGAATCTCTTCATGCATGTCTCACAGGCGACTGCACTACAAAAGGTGGTTATTCAGGCTTTTGATAGGTGAGCATGTTAATGTGCCTGCACAGTGTATGTTGAGTGTTAATATCCCACAAGGCATACTGCTTAATGAAAATGTTAGAAATTACAGAAAGAAAAATAAACATTCACTAGTCACTTAAAAAAGCATAAATATTATCTCTGAAAATTTACCAAAGGTCATTTCCTAAGAATAAACATGATTTTCAGGTGGGACATACATTCTGCGCTTATTATCTGCAAAAAGAAATATTATGATTTTACACTAAAAATCAGTTGGTTTAATGTGACCTACACACTTAGTGGATGTTATTGTTCTGAGTACAGTGCTCATAAGCAAACCAGACATTCAGAGGCCAGATATAACACCACATCTGATGAGCATTACAGATCTCAACAATGAAGAAACCTAAATTCAAGAATCAAGTAAAGAGAACCCACATGAGAAAATGCAGTAGCGATTGCTGACATTTATCTTTACAGCCACATACGAGGTCTGTTCATAAAATTCAAGAACATTTGTACTTTCATGCCAATGATATGTTTAAGAAAAATGCAGTTGGGATCCCTGCAAACGCTTGTGTTTAATGTGTAATTGCTGGAAGTTTCATTGTTGTATTTTTATTATTCAGTGCTGTATTGAATAGAATGTTGTGTCACACAGTTTGCAAATTTCAAGGTGGCAGAGTTATAGGAGGAATGCATTTGCATTACATTTTGCATGAAACTCAAGAAAACCTTTACAGATACACACCAAATGATGCGGGAAGCCTATGGTGATGAGTGCTTAAACCATACTCAGTGTTACAAATGGTTCACACGGTTTAAAAATATCTGGACAGAAGTTGAAGATGACACTTGTCAGGGTGCCCTTCAATGTCTACTGACAACACTCATGTCAGGAATGTCAACGAGACTGTGTGTGGCAATCGAAGACTAACTGTCAGACAGATTATGGAAGAATGTAACATTTCAGTTGGATCATCTCATGAAATCCTGACACAGCATTTTGGAAAGCATCATGTTGTCACCAAGTTCATCCCACAGCTCATGAGCCAAGACCATAAAGACCTTTGCCTCACAACCTATAAAGAGCTTTTGGACTGCACAGATTAGAATGAGATGTTCCTTAAAAGAATCATAACTAGTGATGATACATGGGTCTATGGTTATGATGTTGAGATCAAGGTTCAGTCTTCACAATGTGTTGAGAAAGGTTGTCCAAGACCAAAAATAGCTCATCAGGTCAAGTCAAATGACAAATCCATGCTGATAGTTTTCTTTCACTCTGGAGGATTACTTCATTATGGATTCATGCCACAGGGAAAAACTGTTAATCAATTGTTCTATCAACACATGTTGCAATGCCTGGAGAAAATGTGAGAAGGAAATCACCTGAAATGTGGCGAGACAATTCACAGCTCATTCATCACGATAATGCATGAGCACATTCATCCCTGTTTGTACATGACTATTGCACAAAAAACGAAATCACTGTGCTATCTCATCCTTCATACTCTCCAGACCCGATCCCTGCAGACTTCTTTTATTTTCAAAGTTGGGAATCCCATTGAAACGATGAAGATTTACAACAGGCGAGAAAAGAAAATTTGCAGAAGGTCCTTCACACAATCCAGCTAGAGGCATACCTAGACTGCTTCTGGAAGTGGAAATGGCACTGGGAGCAATCTATCAATTTTTGAGGAGAGTATTTCGAAGGAGACCATGCACAATAAGTAAAAGGTATGCGTAGAAAAATTTTGTGGATGAAGTTCCAGAATTTTTCGAACATACCTCATATATCATTTGTGCAGATCCAAGAGCTTGGCAGAGCCAGGCAAAGCTGTTAGAAATTCCTGTACGTAGATTGACTAGTGTAAGTAGTGGGTGACTATGATGCAGACACCAACGAGACGCAGTGTGACCTGGTGCTAGCAGCTGAATTCTAGTCGGTGGATCTAAGCCATTTTCCAGTTGGTCATCAAGTTCAATTCATACTGAAGAGGGATATTGTGACCAGGGGGCATATAAAACACTTTGCCCAATGCCGTGCTTGTGTTTGCAAAAGTAGTATGGGAGCTCTGCGGTAGATAACTAGGACTCTCAATTACAACATTTTACCATGAGTGTAGAAAGTTTGGAGGAAGTGGTTATACCTGTGGGTTTAAAATTATATTTAAACATTTTCAAAAATATGTAGAAGATCATATTAAAACTGTACATCAAAAATGGGCAATCTAGGTACAAATATCAATAGTTCAAACTTGTGATTAAGTAATTTAAGTACACAGGTAGATAACAAATTCACAACTACAGCCTCATACTTGTAAATCGTGAGAAAAGAAAGTTCAGATGAAATAAGACATTCAAATGTTAAGTGAGCAAGAAGAAGATCTAAAAGTTCAGATGCAGAATGAGATTATTAAAAATAATGTTGTAAGTTGAAGAGTGAGCTATGATCAAACTGAGTTGGTACACAAATAATTTTTGGGATCAACTAGGGAAGTATCATCACATGCAATTGAAAAATCTGAACTACAGAAAACAGGATTCAAAACAATTAATAAAGATACAGATAAGGGACAGAAAATATTAGAAAGTTTAAACTCAGTAATGGAAAAGAACTCTAATGCATAAGTGCAGTTAATCTAAAATCAAAAGAAAATATTGACACTGTAGTGAAAATACAGAAGTGGAAGAGTAAAATTTATCAAGCAAATGATATGCACAGATGACTATTTGTACGATGAGTAGGAACTGCTTGTAAAGTTTCCATGTAGTATACTGGGCAAGGTGGCACAAGGTTAGCACACTGGACTAGCGTTTGGGAGGACAACACTTCAAACTCGCATCCGGCCATCCAGATTTAGGTTTCCTGTGATTTCCCTAAATCACTCCAGGAAAATGCCAGGATGGTTCCTTTGAAAGGGCACAGCCAATTTCCTTCCCCGTCCTTGGCACAATCTGAGCTTGTGCTCCATCTCTAACGACGTCGACGTCGACAGGATGTTAAACTCAATCTTCCTTCCTCCCTTCCATGTAATATATCCCACACAATACTACAGACATTCTGAAAAGAACAACAGATAAAATAAAACAGTGCTTAATTTAATGAAAAACATAGGGGATGAACTGGGGCATAACACATAAAAGTTATATAGTTTTCACCATTCCAATGCATGGAAGTAAAATTTGCCTAATGAATGGTGTGAAAATTTTAGGCTGGAAAACAGCAGTCATTTGCTAAATCACTTTCCTCATTTAATTTCAGAAGGACACCTTCACCTAATTATTTCGCTGAAAACCTTAGCAGAAGCATTACGTTCAACATGAGAAGACAAAATGTAGTACATATTCAGTTTCTCATGGTCAACTGGAAGGCTAAGCAACTGAATGGGGTGACCTACAGAAATGTGGTTTCAAGTACTCAGCAGACTTTGCAGAACAGTTCAAAGAAAACTATTGATCAGATATCAATCAGAAGGGGAACAACAAATGCTAACTCTGGAATTATCTTATAGTAGAAGCTGGGAAGGATTTCAAAAACATTTCAAACCAAAGGAAGTGCTTGAACAAGCCTATTAGTGCAAGTCATCTTATTTGTGTGCTAGTTAGTAGAATGTTGATATGTTCCAGGCAAAAAATATTGGATGAGAATGGTCCAAGGCTAGTATTATCCTTAATAGCCACAGCCAAATGGTGGTTTTCCCATAAAAATTGTGGAAGTTTTTTTCTCTGTGATTCCATGTGTTTTTTGGGGGTGCTGCATCTGAATTTCATGTTCACTGCCTCATATGAGGTTGGATTCACTATGAAAAACGCAAAATAACCTCAATTTTTTCAAATTTTTTCATTTTCCACTTATATCTGCATTTTTCAAAGATGACCACCCTCAACAAAATTAAAGTATGCAAAATTTTCTACAAAAATACGCTAGTCACATTTGGTTTTCTGACAAATGGTATTGGTGTTGGAGCATGCCGAAAACCAGCGAATTTTTAGCCTTTCTGCAAAAATGTGAAAAATGCCAACTCCCACCCCAGACAACTCAAAAAATTCACACATTTTCAACAAATACACTACACACATGAAAGTACATTAAATTACCTACAAGAGACAAAAATTGCAAAAGACACCTTCTGCGTCTTACAGGCAAATGACCCCTCCCACCTGTCAATTGTTCGTCAGCACTATACATACTATAGATACTTAAAAGAGGTTGCTTTGAATGAATTTATGGTGAAGCTTTTTTGATGTTAGGTGCATGATGCTCTATAGAAAGAAGAGTATGAAATCTGTATGTAGTAATGTACTTCTTCATTTCCTAGTGCCTTTATCCCACATTGTGTGCAGGGTCAGCATGTTAAGTACAGATTTGGCATGGTTAATGTTTTAAGGGTTGGCCAGATGCCCTTCCTGCCGCCACCCCATCCCCACCCGGGATGGAATTAGTGTACCCCAGCTGTCTGTGCCTAGTGTAAACCGCGAAAGAGTGTGAACATTTTTCAGATGTCTGCAAGGCGTGAAACTGACATGGGACATGGGGACCAGCCCAGTATGCATTTAGTGATATGTGAAAAACTGCTTAAAAACCACATCCAGGTTGGCCAGCACACTGGCCCTCATCGTTAATCCACCAGGCATATTTGATCCAAGGCTGGTGTGCCTACCCGAGTCCAGGAAGCAGTGCAATAGCACACTCAGCTAACCTGGCATGTTAGTAATATTCATGTGCCATAAAATGAATGAATGCCAGACCTAGGATTTGATCATCACTTCAAGTAGGTTCTCCATCTGGAAGAGAAAAATGGCATTTAGTGATAGAATATCAACATAAAAGATAGACATATTGTGCAATGACCTATTCATGAATGAAGAAATACCTTTACTTATACACATGCACAGCTTTTTACTCATCTCTGTTTGACTGTTAGTGGCTCTGGCAATGTTTCTTGGGCACTAGAAGGTACAGATGGAGGGTCTTGGGCAATGAAAGGTCTAAGCAAAGAGTGAGGGGCAGAGGAAGGTCCAGGCTGTACTGTACAATGTTGCTCTTTTTCAACTGAAAACTTGTAATTCGAATGATTAATGTTATCATAGTGAAAAACTGATTAATAAAGATGCATAATATTGAAAAATATTATGTGAAATACCTTGTGCCACCTCACCTGCTTCAGCCTGTGGTATTGCAAGGGACTCATACAGGTCATCATCATCTATATCAAAATTGTCATTAGTGTTGGAGCATGACCCTTCACACAGCTGTCACAGTTTCATGCAGAACAATCCCACTCACTGACACCACACTGATCTTGGCATTCTGTCTTGCAACTCTTTGCAAGATATAGGGTGAAGAAGTATCTTGGAAGCTGGGGTTTCAGTGCGGTAATGGGAGCCAACTTATTTTTTTGTCAACTTCCATCTCTACTGCTCAAGATCCAAGTAGTACAGTATGTGACTGATTAGAGCTTTTTGTTACACAGATTTGTATGATGGAGTGGGCTTGCCTTCAACAAATTTGTGACTCATATATCAATTACATAAGAAGTAAGCACAATCAAAGTGTGATGACTGTGTTCAATAGGTACTCAGACAGACAGAAGGCTATCAAGTCAATGGAGATCTTAGGTAGCAGCAAAATAGCATGAACAGTTTCACAAGTAAACATTCTATCAAATGTGAAAAACAATGATGGACTAATCACCATAATTAGGACAAATTGCAATGAAAGTTGAATCGCCACCAAGCAGGCAGTTAATGGTGCTGATAAACTGATAGTGCAGATGGCAGAATCCCTGGCTTCGACTCGCAAGTGGAACAATTGTGTGGGAAGATGTTGACATTCTAGTCATAATGATGTGTCTCCAAATTCCCCACAATGTATACTTCCTTAAGCCAGGAAGATGTACAGCCCCTCAGCTCCTCTACCATCCGATAACTGCAGTGGAGGAGGGTGTTGCCAACCACATCCTCTTTCTCCATGCAGTAACGGGTACGACTCTACATTTGCATCATCTAATCAAGGCAAGATCAAATTTCTCAAAACACTCTCCAAAAATCATACATTACTAACTTCACTGACCCTTCCAGCCTTCGAAAGGAAATAAGAGCTGCTTGTCAGAATTTCTCATTGCCCTTGATGGTGGTAACCACCAAATCAAAGCAGTCAACAAGCTGAGGTATCAGCAGTATGTGACATCAGCCCACAAGGCATCAGACACCACAGTTTCCATACCTCCCATTGAAGCTACACCTCAACAGCAGACTTTCAGAGTTTTCCATCCAAGAGGCTTCTTCAGCCTATATCTAACAAATGGAGGACAGCTTGCCAAAGTCAGTGTGGGCATAGTCTGCATGAAAATAGGCCAGCAAAGTGAAAGGTCATGCTCCAACACTGATAATAATTTTGCTGTGGAAGACGAAACAATGTGGACTATCCCTTGGACTACAATTGTCTCTAGCAGGTAAGACAACAAATGATATTAATTTATGTAATATTTTGCAGCATTATGTATCTATACCAGTCAATTTTTCAGTAACATTACATTAATCATTCAAATTACTTTTTTTTTTTTTTTTTTTTTTTTTTTTTTTTTTTTTTTTTTTTTTTTTTTTTGCCCAGTTGAAGAAGAGAAACGACTTAACGTTCAGCCTTGATATTCCACAGCCCCTTACACTTTACTTGAACATTTCATTGCTCAAGACCCTGATCTTCTATTGCACAAGAAATATTGCCTGGGCCACTAACAGCCTAATGCAGATGAGTAAGAAATGTGCACATGACATTAGTACTTGTATTTCCTGATACACCAATAGGACACGTCACACCCAATCTATCTCTTTTACCATATTCTATCACTAAATGTCTTCTTTCTTTTCCAGATGGAGAACCTAATTCAAATGTTGACCGAATCCTGGGTACAACATCCACTCACTTCATGGCCCATATACACTACAACATACAGATTTCGCACTCATCTTTCTATTCAGCATCATGTACCTCAAATAAAATATGTTAATGTTTTCATCAAATATGCTTCCCCATCAATTCATTCAAAATAACCTCTTTTAAATGTATTATACCAAATATATAGTGCTGATGAACAATAGACAGGTGGGAGAGGTTGTTTGACTGTAGGGCACAGAAGGAATCTTTCACAATTTTTGTTTTTGCTCCCTCCCTTCCTTCACACCAAAACTGAATGATACAGTTGTCTCTTGTAGGAAATTTAATCTGCATTCATGTGGTGCAGGTCATTTGTTGATAACGTGTAAATTTTTGAGTTGTCTGGGGTGGGAATGGTCATTCTTGACATATTCCCAGAAGGACCAAAAATTCACTGGTATCCAGCACATTCCATTGGTGATATTGCTTGTCAGAAAATCAAACTTGATTAGGATATTTTGTAGGAATTTTTGTATACATTAATTTTTTTGAGAGCAGTCATCTTTGAAAAATGCGCATGGTTCAAGGTATAAGCGAAAAACTGAAAAAATTTTGACAATGTAAGGAAAAGAAAGATTGCTACTTACCATAAAGATGACACCTTAAGTTGCGGACATACACATTGAAAAGATGCATACACATTAGCTACTCACCACAGCCTTCATTTTAAAAAAATGGAAATGAGTGTATGGCATCATTAGTCGGGAGGCCCCAGCAAGGGAAGTTTGGCCGCCAAGTGCAAGTCTTATTTTAGTTGATGCCACATTGGGCAACTTGTGAGCTGGTGATCAGGATGAAATGATGATGACGACAACACAACACCAAGTCCCTGAGTGGAGAAAATCTCCAACCTGGCTGGGAATCAAACCAGGGCCCACTTGCCTGGCACATGAGCACGTTACCATTCAGCTAAGCAGGAGGACCATCAGAAAAAGAAACATAAACAAATGTCATTCATTCACATAAGCATGCACATCTCACACCCACATAACCACCAACTCCAGCAGCTCACATCAGAAAGCAGCTGACACGTGGAATGGAAGCAGCAATCTGTATGGGGCAGGGAAGGGGAAGGGGAAGGGGAAGGAGGAGGGATAGCAATGTATTTGGGTGGGGGGGAATAACGCAGTCTGGCCAAGCGTGCAGGGACTAGACTGCCAAAACGTGCAGCTTAGAGAGGCTGTGGGGCAGGGAGATGGGGAGGACAAGAACAGGGAAAAATGGGCAGCTGCATTGGCAGAGGGTGGCACACAAAGAGGGTGGTAGTTGGAATAGGGAGGAGGTGACATGAGAGGGAGTGGAAACTGTTGGGAGGAGGGTTTGGGGGCAGTATGTTACCACAGGTTGAGACCAGGATAATTTTGGGACTTGAGGATGTGTTGTAAGTAAAGCTCCTGTCTGTACAGTTCAGAAAAGCTTGTGGTGGAGGAAAGGATCCTGATGGCTTGGGTAGTTAGGCAGCCATTGAAACCAAGCATATTACGTTCAGCTGCATGCTGTGCCACAGTGGTCTACTTTGCTCTTAGCCACAGTTTGGTGACAGCCATTCGTCCTGGTGGACAGCTGGTTGTTAGTCATACCAATACAAAAAGCTGTGCAGTTTTTGCAGCAGAGCTGGTATTTGACATGACTGCTTTCTCAGGGGGCCTGACCTCTAATGGGGTAGGACAGGGTGTGCTGGGTGGAAAGATTGGGCAGGTCTTGCATCTAGGTCTTCCACGAGGATATAATCCTTACAGCAATGGGTCAGGATTGAGAATGGCATAAGGCTGGACTAGGACGTTGTGGGGGCTGGGTGGCTGATGGAACAGCTCCTTAGGAGGGGTAGGAAAAATCTCAGGTAGGATGTCCCTCATTTCAGAGCATGATGGTATGTAATCAAAGCTCTGATGAAGGATGTGGTGTGGTGGGAGAATTGGGGGTGTGAGGGGAAATGGCAGGTGAGATCTGTTTACAGATTTCGTTGGGGAGATAGTGCCTTTCAGTGAAGGCTTTGGTGAACCCCTCAGCATACTGGGTAAG
Source organism: Schistocerca nitens (assembly GCF_023898315.1). Lineage (NCBI taxonomy): Eukaryota > Metazoa > Arthropoda > Insecta > Orthoptera > Acrididae > Schistocerca > Schistocerca nitens. The sequence goes on along the minus strand of NC_064618.1, from coordinate 741,584,134 downwards.
GGAGTTCTTATCACTGCAGAAACATTGTCCTGGGGTGGCCAGGCAGTATGGGAGGGATTCTTTGATGTAAAAGGGATGACAGCAGTCAAAATACAGGCACTGTTGCTGGTTGGTGGGTTTAATGTGGACAGAGTTGTGGATGGAGCCATCAGAGAGGAGGGGTTCAATGGGCAAGGAGGTGGCATGCTGGGTTTACGAGGAACAGGTGAAGCGGGTGGGAGAGAAGGTGTTGAGGCTGTGAAGGAATGAACATAGTGTGTCTTGGCCAGATCATGAAGATATTGTCAATGAACCTGAACCAGACTACTGGTCTGGCATTTTGGGAGGCTAGGAAGGTCTCCTCGAAATGGGCCATAAACAGGATGGTATAGGAAGGTGCCATCTGGAAGTCCATGGCTACGCAGCAAACTTTTTTTGTATACCTTCCCTTCAAAGGAGAAGTAACTGTGTCCACATTAAACCCAGCAACCAACAACATTTTGACAGCTGTCATCCCTTTCACACCAAGAAATCCCTCCAACACAGCCTGACCACCCAGTGGTGGTGTATATGCAGTGACTAGAATTCCCTTATCCAGTATGCTGAGGGCCTCACTAAGGCCTTCATAGACAGGCACTATCCCCCAGACCTAGTCCACAAATAGATCTCTCATGCAGGTACCCCACATATCCCCAATTCTCCCACCAACCCCCAAGAACCAGCCACAAAGTAGTGCCCCATTCATCACCCAATACCAACCTGAATTGGAACAACTGAACCATATCCTTCACCAGGGCTTTGATTACCTATCATCATGCCCTGTAATGAGGGACATCCTTCCCGCCCCTCCTAAAGTGGTATTTCATCACTCACTCAAACTCCACAACATCGCAGTCCAACCCTATGCCACACCTAATCCCAGACCTTTGCCACAACGATCATATCCCAGTGGTAGGCCCAGCTTCAAGACCGACCAATCCATCCAACCAGCACTACCTACTCCAGTGCTGTTACAGGCTTTCCCTATCCCATTAGAGGCAGGGCCTCCTGTGAAAGCACTCATGTAATATACCGCTCTAATGCAACCATTGCACAGCTTTTTATATTAGTAGGACTACCAACCAGCTACCCCCCAGGATGAATGCCCACCACCAAACTGTGGCCAAGAGCAAGGTAGACCACTGTGGCACAACATGTAGCTGAACATAACATGTTTAGTTTCAATGGCTACTTCACTGCCAAGCCATTTGGATTCTCACCTCCACCACCAGCTTTTGTGAGCTGTGCAGATGGGAATTACCCTCATGCCACATTCTCTGCTCCCGAAATTGTCCCGGTCTCAACCTACAGTAACATAATGTCCCCACATCCTTCACCCAAAAGTTTACACCCCCTCTGTCCTCTTAACACCCTCTCCTCACTCCATCTCCTGCCCTCTTTGAGTGCCGCCCTCTGCCAATGCACCAGACCATCTTTTCTTGCTCCTGCCCTTTTTCCCTCTGTTTTTCCTCACCTCCTTGCTGCACAGTCTCCAAATCCTACACCTGTTGTTGGTCTAGTTCCTGCACATACCACCAGATGGCACTCCTCACCCCCTCTCCTCACCCCTCCCCTCTATACTGCTATTCCTTCCCCTTACTCATCCCCTACAGATTGCTGCTTTCATTTCATGTGATGTTACATTCTGTTATGAGCTGCCAGAGTTGGTGTTCATGTGAGTGTGAGATGTGCTTGCTTGTTTGAATGAATGGTGCATGTTCCTCTTTCTTTTTCTGAAGTCTGTGACCTAAAGCTAATGTGGAAGTGTCTTTTAATTGTGCCTGTCTGCAACTCAAAATGACATCTTTACAGTAAATAGCAATCTATATTTTCCTTACACTGTTGATATTCCAACCTGGAGTTTCTATTGTTTGAAAAAAAATTTGCAAAAAACCTGTCCCCCCCCCCCTCCCCCCCTTGTGAAGCGGACTTCATGCAAGGCAGTAAACATGAAATTCAGATTTTAGTGACTTGCATGGTACCAGTTACATACAATAGTGAAAGTTGGAACTACTTTTCCACAATACAGCAGGGAAGATCCACATCCATCATTCTCCAAGATCTCCATTTTCCTGTTTGTCAGGATGAGCCATTTTTGCAGAAGGGATACTGGTGTGGTAAGTGAGATGGATTAACTGTCTTTGGAAACTGTCTTCCATCATTTCCACGGTTCCAACTTTCTGGACAATCTTCTATTTTCCTCTTACTGCCACTCTGATGGAACACTGAACCAAAGTGCCTCTATCCATACATACCTTTCCATCACACATGCTCTCCCCGCTTCAATTTTGTCCTCACTTAAATGCCATTATGAAGAGCTGTGTCACACATAATCATGCAAAGACTTTGTTTGTTGAGAGCATGCAGTATTACTTGCAAATCACATTAAGTGTATTTCTTTGAAAAAAGACTTTACTCATGAGGTGCTAAATTCTTCAACTGCTACATTTGCTATAGGCTTATGGCATTTTCCAAAGCTTAGATGGAAAGGTACATATTGAAACAAGACTTTGTAAGGTTGCCAGGTCATACTTTGCCATGATATACATAACTATTATGTAAACAATTTTATTCCTTTCATTTTTCTCTGGAAATGAATAACAAATGTATGCAAGTAGATTCTAAATTTAAAATAATAATAATAATAATAATAATAATAATAATAATAATGGACAATATGCAGTGCGAGGTGGGTTAAGAACTGTGAACTCTGAAATCCCACAGAACGACAGTTACTTTATTTGCCGACAGTGCAGCTCTGATGCACAGAAAGTAAATACTTCACACAGTGACAGATACAGAGGCATTAAAAGCTAACAGCCCACTCTTTGAAAAAGTTGCATAGAGAAATAACAAAAAATACTAAAACTTTATATATGTAAAACTGGTTTGTTTTAGGTTGGACAGCAATCAACTTTCTGAGAGTAATGTAAGAATATTATTCTGAAAAAAGAAAGGAAGAAGAACTTTCATAATAGTAAAGACAAGAATTTTCAAGTAGTCTAATTAGCAAAAGTTAAGCATCGGCAAAATTTATGTCTTGGGTTTAGTTACGAGACTAATATTTCAACTTATGTTTTAATGAAAAATAAATTTTCCTTAGCAGTAGTAGCAAGGTGTCAAGCAAATGGTAATCTCTTCTTCAACATTTGGTTACAATATTCTCAAGGCACTAATTTGGCAAACAAAACTATTTATCGCAGCTATGTAAAATTCATACAGATGGACTGCATACAGATGTACAAATTTAAAATTAGTGTGGTAATAATTCTGTTACAGTGTCATGACAATCAGGTGCAGAGTTCACTGACTAAAAGACACATTGCTATGAGAGGCAGACTGTTGAAGAGTAGCATCAGGTTGTATGGACACCATTTTTGTCTGTTGATGATGGAAGGACCAATAACTAATAGACAGATATTTTAATTATTTATGACAAGAAATGATAATTATAACATAGTATAATAGCCCACAACTGAATAGTCGTATTTTCAAAGTGACTATGTCCATAAAATAAGGAACTCAAAAAAGAGTTCTTTTTCAAATTAGGTCCTTAATATTTAACAATCATGTGTGAAATTAAGTGCCTGTGAATGGTGGAAACTGTGTTACTACAATTCTTGTGTTTGGAAGTGGAGGAGCTGAGTTCATGTGTCATGGAGTTAAGAAACTTTGACAATAAAATAATGTTCTTTTTCTTTTTCCTTCTTAAAATATGGTGAAAAATATAATATTAAATACTATTATAAGTATTGTTATTATTTTAAGTGACTATGATTAAAATAGGGAACTATCATTTGTAAATGTGCCAAAATGTTCCATTTTGTACAACAAACTATTTACTAGTAAAAACCACAAAAACACAACTTTTTAACCCACATATTTCAATACAGCTGTTATGAAACATAGAAACATTAATCTGATTCCATGCTTTCATTAGCTCCTTCAAATTGTTTTTATAGAAAGATATAGCAAGGTGACACAGTCCTACACCTAATTTGGATAGAAGGTTTTTCACTTATTTTTTCTGGTTTCAATTTGTTTCTCAATGACAATTCTTGCACATTCAAGGAAAACCACTTTTCCCCCTTTTCAGATAAACTATGCTCACACATGCCTACAAGTTGGAATATAGCTGCCTATACTGAGCTTAATTTCAATCAATAATGAGGGCCTTCATGTCGGTGATTTTGAAGTCTATCTGCAACTTAATATTGGACTTTGCAATATTTTTCCAATCAGTCATTACCCAGTGCATAAACCAGATGAGCATTCTGGAAAAATCATATTATAATCTTCTGTCACATGGACTACAGTGGTGTAGTTTTCATGAAAGAATTATACATGCATTAATACATAGGATTTGTTATAGTTAGTGGATACATATATTTTTTTATAAATGTACGTATGTATTTTGTAACAAATCCTATGTATTACAGCATGTATAATTCTTTCATGAAAACTACACCACTGCGAGCAAACTGAATGAGTAAAGACTGGTTCTACAGAGGAATTGCAACAACATAGCCTGGAGCAGCCAAAATCAGAACCAAGCAAATTAACGGTAAGACTACAGTGTAGTTGTCCTGTCAGTAGAGTATGATTTTCAGTGAAGTCATTCATGTCACTAGTGGTGTGTGTGTAGTTTAAATATAGTTGTTTGTGACAGGACAGAGTTTGAATGTAGATAGAATTTTTCATTGTGTAGTGTATTGTGCACCAGTTCATATATTTTGTGTGCAACGAGTAAGAAGATAGATATTGAATCCAACTCGAAGCCATAAATATGGTCAAACTGTGTAAGCAACGCACAAGCAACATGAGTACTGAGGAACATCAATTAACCAGTGCAGTAAATGTAGAAGTGAGTGCTTTAGACAGCACAAGCAAATTGTTTGAGGAAATGCCCTGTGAAACTGTAGGAGTGGGGGCACAGGAAATGTTGCCACTGTCCACCAGTGTCCAAGCAGATGTAGAAAAAGAAGTAGTACAACCACCAGCAGAGCAGGAACCAGATATTGGTAATCTGCCTGGTGGATATTCGATCCAGGCTATGTTAGAGCACATGCTAAATTATCAGGCAAAGTTAGCACAACAGTAAGCGGAAAAGGACAAGCAATTGGAAGCCTTTTTCTGCCAACAGGCTGAGCGGGACCGCCAGCAAGCTGAGCATGACCAACAAGTAGTACAGTCCTTAGAATAAGTGCAAAAGGAGATAGTAAACATGAAACAAACCTATGAATCAATACCTAAAGCTGTACAGGACTTGACTGTGCAAGTAAATAATCTGCAGTTAGTGAATATTACCATTATAGATGAAATGGGCATTTTAGCTAACCGAACCGAAAAATTAGTACTAGTTTCTACACAGCTTGTTGAACACAAACTGGATGAACAAGCTACTAAAATTGAGGCTGAGTTTAATTCCTGGTTAGAATCAAAATACAATGAAATCGAGGAAAGGATTGATTCAAAGGTAAAAGCAGCTTTTGACGATAAGAACTCTGAATCTTTTAGCGCTATAATAAACAGCCAGGTACAGAGTGATGTTCAGACTATCGAACAAATACTAAGTGATGATATTCCACATTGGCAGATGAATATAGATAAGCAGATATCAGACTTGGAAAAAGGTTTAGCTGATAGTAGCAAACGTGCAGAAAATGAAAGTATGTCGCCAGTAACCAATGTTTTTGGTAATGCACAGACATGTGCGTGACACAATAATGAGAAATCTTCATGCGACAATGCGAATAGCCGCAGCACCAGATCAGAGCAGGCAGCCTATGCACCAAGCACAAATGCGTACAATTCAAAAATATTGGTCGAAGAAAGTCTAAGAATAGACAATTCCAGACTATCACTACCAAATGAAAGTTAGTACATCCAGTAGTGTTTATTAAATGTTTCAGAAACATCTTGCCAAGCACATGGAATGAAGCACAGAAAATACAATATGTCATGCCATGTATTCAGGGTGAAGCAGCATTATGTTCTACTGAAGTAGCGGACAGCTGCATGACATATGCGCAATTTGAGAAGGCATTTTTAGCAAAATATTGGTCGCCTTGCATCCAAGAGTGGCTTAGGAAAGAGGTCTATAATCCTGAACCCTATTCAACTCGTCTTGGAAACCTGAGGTGATATTTTGAAAAATACATTAACAAGACGCGCTACTGGGACGAGCCTATATCGTTGAGAGACATTATTAGGCTACTTAAATCACATTTACCTACCCACATTAAGGAAAAGGTAATTAACATTACCAAAAACGACATGGAACATTTCCTGACAGTACTAGATATGATTGACCTAATACAGGAAGACATGAAGTCAGCATGTGAACACGCAAGAAATAATGGCTCAGGATGCACAAATGGTAGAAATAATGCACCAACCCACAACCATGGAAATGGTGGGGGCGGCGGTAAAAGGCATGAATAACAGCTGAGTAGTAGCAACAACCAAAATCAAAATGGTTATGGTCACCTGTCAAATAATAAAAAAATGTAGATTTGACGATCGATATGATTCCGGACAAGCCGGAGCCAACCGGTGGAAAAGTGCATGAGGTCAATGGCACAACAATTACAATGAAAACAATCGTAACTGGAATCATAATCACCAACCGAACCAAGACTGACAAAATAATGAGAGGTACGATAACAATAGACCACCGCAGCAAAACGCACCTATCGTGCAACCGTAGCGGCCTGCAAATCAAAACGTTCATATTATAGAGGTCACGGATAACAACCGTCCAAGCACCTCTCACTAAAATAGTTCAACAAACTAGAATCGCCCATGATATGCTCTCTGTCACTGGCTGTGGGGTGGAGTGAGAGTATCACAAATGATAGTACACCTGGAACCAAAATGTTGCATTATAATGACGGAATTGGTATGGAGTGCGACCTCCTAACAGAACCGCATGAATGCGCAAAGAATAACAATGAAAACATACAAGCAATCCTAGAAGCAAAAATCTACGATATTGCTGTAAACATAATCATTGACACAGGTGCCTCAGTCAGTGTGATGAGTGCAGAACTGTATAAAGCACTTGGGAAGGGACGAAATATACCGACTTTCCCAGCGAATAACTGCAAGGTGTCTGGAGCCGTAAGTGCACAGAGCCAGTTAATTAAGCACCAGGTGCAGGTAGAAATTTGTAAAGAGAGCATAGCCATAGAGAGCTCGTTCCTTGTTGTTAAGGGGTTAATGGTGGCCTGCATTCAGGGAGTAGATTTTCTCTGTGAGAGGGACGCAAGGCAGAAGGGTTGAATTGTCAACTATGCGATCAAAAGAGGTACTTGTGCCATGTTGTAACAGAATAAACATCAAGGGTAGGAACCCGTGTGTACTGCACTTAGAAAATAATTCAACAATGACAGATCTTTACTATCCCAATAAAGAAAATAATGATTTTGAAGTAAATGTAGATGTATTGCAGAATAAAGTCCAAGAATCTGAAATTTTAAATAATATGCAAAAACAACAGCTAACACAGCAGCTGCCAGAATATACAATGGTATTTTCTGAAAGACCAGGAGTAATTAGGGGTTACAACTATCATCTAAAGGTGATGACCCACAAAACTTATTGTTGAGCATCTTACCCCATCCCATGGTCGAGGAGGGAAGCAGTGGCAAAAGACTGTAAATAGTAGCTGTGAGGAAATTTTATATTTGTGTCTTAGAATATAAGTGTGTTTAGTTTTAAGTATGAATTTGTGTATATTCAGCTCTGAATATCAATACAGTAAAGAATGTTTGTGGTGTGAGCAAGGCTCATAAGAAAGTGTAATAACACGTTAAATAAAGACTTGCCTACAAACAGATTAGTGTCAGTAAAAAATAATTCATGCTCATCAAGCGGTGAACAGTTTCTTGTTTAAAAAGTATAAAACAATTTTTGAGTCATTTTTCATTACTGTGTGTATAAATAATTGATGATTAATTTGCATGTAGTAATACACTCCTGGAAATTGAAATAAGAACACCGTGAATTCATTGTCCCAGGAAGGGGAAACTTTATTGACACATTCCTGGGGTCAGATACATCACATGATCACACTGACAGAACCACAGGCACATAGACACAGGCAACAGAGCATGCACAATGTCAGCACTAGTACAGTGTATATCCACCTTTCGCAGCAATGCAGGCTGCTACTCTCCCATGGAGACGATCGTAGAGATGCTGTATGTAGTCCTGTGGAACGGCTTGCCATGCCATTTCCACCTGGCGCCTCAGTTGGACTGCGTTCGTGCTGGACGTGCAGACCGCGTGAGACGACGCTTCATCCAGTCCCAAACATGCTCAATGGGGGACAGATCCGGAGATCTTGCTGGCCAGGGTAGTTGACTTACACCTTCTAGAGCACGTTGGGTGGCACGGGATACATGCGGACGTTTATTGTCCTGTTGGAACAGCAAGTTCCCTTGCCGGTCTAGGAATGGCAGAACGATGGGTTCGATGACGGTTTGGATGTACCGTGCACTATTCAGTGTCCCCTCGACGATCACCAGTGGTGTACGGCCAGTGTAGGAGATCGCTCCCCACACCATGATGCCGGGTGTTGGCCCTGTGTGCCTCGGTCGTATGCAGTCCTGATTGTGGCGCTTACCTGCACGGCGCCAAACACGCATACGACCATCATTGGCACCAAGGCAGAAGCGACTCTCATCGCTGAAGACGACACGTCTCCATTCGTCCCTCCATTCACGCCTGTCGCGACACCACTGGAGGCGGGCTGCACGATGTTGGGGCGTGAGCGGAAGACGGCCTAACGGTGTGCGGGACCGTAGCCCAGCTTCATGGAGATGGTTGCGAATGGTCCTCGCCAATACCCCAGGAGCAACAGTGTCCCTAATTTGCTGGGAAGTGGTGGTGCGGTCCCCTACGGCACTGCGTAGGATCCTACGGTCTTGGCGTGCATCGCTGTGGTCCGGTCCCAGGTCGACGGGCACGTGCACCTTCCGCCCACCACTGGCGACAACATCGATGTACTGTGGAGACCTCACGCCCCACGTGTTGAGCAATTCGGCGGTACGTCCACCCGGCCTCCCGCATGACCACTATACGCCCTCGCTCAAAGTCCGTCAACTGCACATACGGTTCACGTCCACGCTGTCGCGGCATGCTACCAGTGTTAAAGACTGCGATGGAGCTCCGTATGCCACGGCAAACTGGCTGACACTGACGGCGGCGGTGCACAAATGCTGCGCAGCTAGCGCCATTCGACGGCCAACACCGCGGTTCCTGGTGTGTCCGCTGTGCCGTGCGTGTGATCATTGCTTGTACAGCCCTCTCGCAGTGTCCGGAGCAAGTATGGTGGGTCTGACACACCGGTGTCAATGTGTTCTTTTTTCCATTTCCAGGAGTGTATAATAGATTTAATTGTATTAGGTTAATGTAATGCCTTGAGAGAATATTTATTTAAATGAAAGTATCTTTGGTTCGTAGGATGATTAGGTATACAGTATTACCACCAATAGTGATATGAGAGTGACACATGAATAAATTCAGTCTAAACCGAACCCATTTAATATGACGTACACTTTGTACATACCAGTGCTTCAATTGAAGCCAGTATATTTCATACACATCTTTGAATATTGACTGCGCATTATGCGAATTGACTCATGCTACGTGAAAACTACACTGTAGTCCTATGGGACAGATTATTCATGCAAATTTTGTTGCCAAAAAATAAAGTATTTTTTGAACAATATGCCCAAGTCCAGCTGATATGCACATGATAAGATCTGTTCACTAGAGGAGTGATAACTTAGCAAGCTACACAGAAAAAACTAATGTACAAACTCACACAACTTCATGTAATGGCAAAAAACTCATTTATGCATTGTAATAATGTTAAGAAAAGTGCAATGGAAACTAAACGTAACGGACTTACCATGAGTGAAAATAATTGTGTAAAGAAGGGGCAACATGCCTTCCAGATAGACTGTGTGTACACATGAAACCTTGCAGACAGATGGAATATTGGGTGTAGATGGGACAGAGTGTGACTGTTGGAACTGCACCAATATATACGTCGAAGTGAATTGAATGCTGAGTTATAAACTGTTATAATGCAGTGCTCAAACAATAACAAACTTACCGTGTGTAAGGAAATAGGTAGTAATCCGTTCAGAGATGATAACAATAAACATCGTTCGACGGCAACAATTAGTGTGTGTGGACTGAAATGATTTCACATGTAGAGAGACACTCTGACAGTGCATTGTCCGTGAAAATGAACTAAAAATGTGTGGTGCAACTTGCGCTTGATAAACTCTTAATAGCAGTGTCACAGTGCAGTTCGGTTGCCATGCCATGAAAACCGTTATCACACCAAAACATTCTGTGCAAACCAGTGAAACGACAGCTTACTGGACAATAAATGCTGATTAATCCAATTGCATTCAATTCCCACAGCTTATAATGTATATCCTTAAAGATAGTATACTGTGGTGGAATGTTTGTTACATGTATTTTGATGGAGGTCCATGCTGAGGAGCAACAAGGGAGTGCAATGCTGCCTCCAGTCAGCTGATCACGGGCGAAACATCTGCCGTACGCCATGACAGCAGAACAGGCCGGCTCAATTCGCTACTGCACAGGTGCCACCTACCGCCGCACTGTCGCTGTTTCTGCGAGAATGCGGCGTCGATCCCGATGGTCACTAAGACATCGTGTTCCAGCCGATGCTCCAGGACACAACATTGACCTCTCTCCACCGCACGCACCGTCCAATGTCATTGTGAACATTTCGTTGAACATGAACTCCAATAATATTGATGAACTAAACATCAGAATGATTTTTGTAGTATGAACTTACCCAAGTGATGAACACTTTAATTTGTTCCAGTAATGAACTCAAACTATGAACCTATTAGACGTCATATGTGAGATGTTTTCTTCATATTAGTAATATAAATTGACATGCGTAAATTTCCCTGGTAGGACATCTATAATTAACAATTAAGTGGCAAAGTCATAACACTACTTTGAATTATTTAATGTACAATACTGTACTTTCACCAAAACATAAACTTGAGCATTACCACAGGTGTGGAATTTCATAAACGTACAGCATTGAAAAGGACCGAGTGGCAACATTTTTTGATGAATAATTCTTGTGTTTTGTGCTTCAATTGTGAACACTTGACAAGTGTCGCACTTCATTCGTGAACTGAGAGAACTGTGTTAAACTGCGAAGCGAGTGAGATGACCATGGCTCCAGTGCAGTTTCCCCAGGTTTTCTGAATGCACATAGCCCAGATGGGGGAGCCAAAACTGTAATGACCCTGGGACTAGGTATATGGTCAGCTCGCAAAGTGGAGTAGCGACATACATTCCTCGAGATAGTATTGGACAGTGTACACAAACTACCATGCGAACATAGTGAACAAAATGAGCTTGATGTTCAAAACACCAAGTGATATACAGTGACTGTGTTGATATCAATGGCAACATATTGACAAACATTTGCCAATGTTAGTCATACGCTGCCAGGGGGCATTGTGACGTCTCCTGGCAAGTCATTTACAAAATCATTATAATATATAAAATAAATTAATAAAAATAAACATTTATCTGTATTATTATTATTATTATTTCATTACTGTATGAATCTTTGTGGATTACGTATAAAAGGAAATAACAATTTTTCATTTTTATGTTTGTGCAATATTTATGTATCTATATTTCACAAATAACTTACTGCCTCCTCCAAAATGTGAATTCTCTCAGAAATGTGGAATGTGGTACACCAGTGTTGTTTACTCTACTATTATATCAGTACACATTTTCCCTCATCTTAATAAGCAAAAAATGAAATAGCATTTGAGGTAGTGTTAAGAATAACACCCTGAAATAAGATGATGCTCCTCCCAACTGTTGACAGCACATTACATTATAGTTAATTAGTTAGTTTTATGTTTCATGGATCATATGTATGATTAATCATAATAATGTGGAACAAGTCATTTTACATTCACATTATACCTTCATATGTAAACATGGCTACATGCTGACAATTTACAAGTGGTTCTTTTTATATAATAATATTCAAATATGTTAATATAAGTCACACAATACAACTGGCTTAACTTTAGTAACATGTACAAAGGAAAAGTAAAATATAAGTCACTAAGTTAAGAGAAAAGTTGGTTGTACTCCAAAGGACTTAATGGATATAAAGTTACACTAGAAAAAGTAATGGTTTAACATTAAAAAAACAAAAAGGTAACAAAGTAGAACATATGTAAATATAGCAGAACAAGTCACATGTGTGCAATGAAAGACAACGTATATGTCTATTCTGTATCTCATTAGATATTAAGGATGTATCTCAAAAATTTTGATAGTAAAACCCACATGAAAAGTTTTATTACTTTTAATTCGTAGGTACTAATTGTACACAAAATAGATTTTTATATTTTGCTGTTACTTCCCATGTTAAAAATGAGTTAAGTCTACCAGTCTTCAATCCAAATGGTTCATCACCTTCAGATTGTGGTTTGTAGTGGCATTAGTTCATGCAAATAGTCTAACTTCTCACCCCACAGATTGGACTTCATTTGCAACACCTCTCCAATCTCCAGATAATTACGATTGGACCCATAAATATCCCACAACGTCCCATTCACAGGCTCTGGGGTTGGATTGCTAAAAGTATTAACAAGTGATTAATTTCTTGATGAACATGTCATAAAATGCATCACAGTTGATAGTCATTACATAATAATAATAATAATAATAATAATAATTACTAGTATTATTATTATTATTATTATTATTACTATTCATAAAACAATAAATACAATACCAGGAATAATACAATTTTGGGACACCATACAGACTATTCTTTTAAAGACATGAGGCTTAGAATTTATAAACTACAGTTTTGAGCTTAACAATCCATTTGAATAAATTTTACACCTTTTAATGTATAAGAAGGGTTATATAATTTGTTTTGTGACAGATAGAACAGGTGACAAAAATTTCACAGACAAATAGCTGCTGCTAATCTTGTTAGACAGCGTCTGTGCTATCTGTTGTCATAATATCCTATTTGTTGTTTTACTGGTATTGTTGATACTACCATCTGTATGCACAAATCTGCAAGCTGCACTGGCAAATTAATGATTGTCTAACACTCCAAACATAAAAGAGTTTCACAAACAGCTGATGGAGGTTCAAATGCATTGATAACGCACTGGTAACTTCCTGCTCTGAACTGTCTATTGTTGTCTCATATCCTCAGAAATTTATAAACCCACACAAAATAAATCCATAGAATTACTGTATAGCACATTTTTAATTATAACAGCTGTCTTTCTACAGCTAAAAATAAAAGGGTTGGTCCAAGGTATGCCACCATTTACCTTCTACAGGGATTCATATTAAACTCTCTACTATTTTAAATTTAGACATGGTCAAGGGAACTGAGCTACCAAAACCTATAATCTTTATGTTCCTGACATATGTATGTACTTCATCTATTCTCCTACAGAAACAAAGTGAGTACTGAATTTAGCAAAATCTCAGCTAGAAAACTGGATAGCATCTACAGGTTTATAGGTTTCAGGTCTCTGGACAACAACTGTTAAATGTGTACAAGACCCAAAAATCCAGTGTAGAGCCAGACTAAATTTTCAGAAATGATGATGGACCCACACATCTCTTGACCAGTGCATATTATTATAGAGCAGTTCCAAACTCTCAGTGTGAGACACTTGATTACAAGAACATTATTGAGAGCATATCATAACTTTCTGATGTATAATAAAATCTAGAGTGCACTGTGGTTGGATGATCTTCAGCAGAGACAGCAGGAAAACTATTCCAAAATTAGAAAAAACAGTTTAGTTGTGTCACAACTTGTCTACAAGTTACACTTCCAACATCTGTATAGGCAACAGGAGCTGCAGAAATGCTCAAAACCATCCAGTGGAAATTAATAATATAATATCAGGAAAAGTATAGGCTGCTGTTCACTGTGAAGATGACCTCCCCTTAGTGGCAGACAGGTGCCAATGAAAAGATTGTTACACGTGAAAGCTTTCCACCAAAGCCTTCTTCAGTAAAGAAAACAGACACAGATACACATTCACACAAGCAAGCACACCTTGTTCACACATGACCACTACCACTGGGAGCCCCAACTAGAATGCTACAGTCACACGAATAGCAATCTGGAGTGGGACAGGGAAGGGGGAAGTATAGCAGAGTATGGGTGGAAGGAGAGAAGAACACGGTATGGCGGGGTGTGCAAGGACTAAACTGTCAGGCAAAGCATTCGGAGGTGGAGTGTGTGCGCATTTTTGTGTGTGTGTGTGTGGGGGGGGGGGGGGGGGGGGACCCAAAACAGAGAGGAGGAGAAAAAAGACAAGCAGAGAATAGGAAAGGACGGGTGGGTAGAGTGGCACACAAAGAGAGTGAGGCAATGTGAAAAGGGGAGTAGGTGATAGGATGAGAGGGCATAAACTGTTGGGGGAGGGTGTGAGGACAGTAGGTTACCACAGACTGAAACCAGGATAATTTCAGGAGTGGAGAATGTGTTGTAAGGATAACTCCCATCTGTCCAGTTCAAAAAGCTGATAGTGGAGGGGAGGACCCAGATGGCCCAGTGATATATAATATCAGCTTTTCTGAATGGCACAGAGGGGATTTAGCCTTAAAACACGGGTAGCAATCTATCCTTTATCCTTTTCTCAGTATTGTTGATATTACAACCTAGAGTTTCCAATGGAAATTAGTGACAGATGTATTCCTCCTAAAAAGACATTCAACAACAGAACACCCAAAAATTCAGAAATTAACACATTAGATAATGAGTAAATGAATGCACACAGAAATACACTAACTATAATTATGTACAAGCTTCATTAAAGTACATCATACCTATTCTGTGAAGAATACAAAACATTTTCTAATTCAGCTTACTAATAAAAAAATATCTTCAGCAAAGTACTTTCTACTTTCCAAAACAATCATTCCGCAGAGTATAGAAATTAGTTAAAGAAGTTTTACACAGAAGGTCCTAAAACAACTGATCATCTTAGAGTGGCTTGTGCATTTCTATGTCCAAGCTCTGATTACAAAGAACTCATTTCATTTCTGAGTGAGAAAAACCACAGCTGTATTTGTAGTTTTAGAGTACATACAGAATCATATAGCAAAAAATATTTTGATTATATAACAGATTGCAGAAATTTGTTCTCAGATACTCATACTCCAACCCCTATTAAGAAATCTGATTTACTGGTTATGGACATAATAAAATCATCCCTGGAAAATTTGAACCTCCAGAAAAAGATAGCATTTCTGTGGGATAAGGGACACGCTAAATTCAACTATAATGAAATACTTCATGACTTAGCAAGGATGGTCACTAAAAATGGAGCCTTTAGAAACTACTGCCATTGGACCTTAAGACTACATTACATACTACAGGACAGCAAGATACCAATCAGTGGATGAATTTCAAGGGTTAAGACATGTTGTTGTTGTGGTCTACAGTCCAAAGACTCATTTGATACAGCTCTTCATGCTACTGTATCCTATGCAAGCGTCCTCATCTTCAAAAAATTATTGCAATCTATATCCTTTTGAATCTGCTCATTGTATCTCTTGGTCTCTTTCTATGATTTTCACTCCCCCCACATTTCCCTCGAATACTATGTTGGAAATCTTTTGTTGTCTCAGGATGTCTCCTATCAGTCAAGCCCTTCTTTTAGGCAAATTATGCCAGAAATTTCTTGTCTCCCCAATAATATTCAGTACCTCATCATTAATTATGTGATATACCTGACTAATCTTCAGTATTGTTCTGCAGCACCACATTTCTAAAGTTTCTGTTCTGTTCTTATCTACACCGTTTATCATCCACGTTTCAGTACCATACACAGCTACACTCCAGACAAATACCTTCAGAAAAGACTTCCTAGCACTTCAGTGTGTATTTGATGTCAGCAAATTTCTCTTCTTCATAAACGCGTTCCTTGCCATTGCCAGTCTACATTTTACATCATGTCTACTTCGGCCATCACAAGTTATTTTTCTTCCCAAATAACAAAACCTGTATACTACTTTCAGTGTCTTGTTTCCTCAACTAGCTCCCTTAGCATCATGAGATTTAATTTGACAACATTCCTTTATCCTTGTTTTGCTTTTGTTGGTGCTAATTTTACATCCTCCTTTCAAGACACTGTCCATTATGTTCAACTGCTCTTCTAAGTCCTTTGTTGTCTCTGACATAATTACAATGTCATTGGAAAACCTCAAAGTTTTTATTTCTTCTCCCTGAACTTACATTCTTACTCCAGAATTTTCTTTAGTTTCCTTTACTGCTCGCTTAATATACCAACTGAATAGTAAAGGGAAACATTGTGATCAGATACACTTGAACATTCTCTCAAACACCTAGTAACACCCAGTTGAATAGAATGTTCGAAGAAATTTTGGTCTACATGAGCATGACCACCAGCCAAGTGTCCATCTACAGCTATGGCAACCACCGAACTGAGGACAGGGGGACAAGTTTCATCATTCAGTGGCAGACCATGCTGCTTAGCACAAAATGGTCTATTTCAGTGATTGCTTCATAACAATACCACCACATCAGGTGTTTACAACTTGTAATTGCATACAGCTCCCATCAAGGAAACAGCTACTGGGCAACACTGGCGTTTTGACCAAAACAGTATCAGTTTTTCATTACATTGGTGAGCACCCAAAAGGCAGCAGTATATGGAGAGGCAGTACAGCCTCTTCCTGTGTCACTAGGTCAAAACAGCACATTGTATTTCAAAATACTTACATGTAAAAATTATGCACCAGTCGACCTTTATGTGCACATTCAAGCTTTACACAGAGATCTATATATCACTGTGTCCACAATGCTTTTTCTGTGGTTATTATAAGCATACTTTTTCCCAAATAAATGGTAACAGAACCACCTTTATTGAGTGCTCAGCAGTAAAAATGTTGCTTGGTTATAGTCTAGCAGTTTGAAATAATG
The DNA here is from genome assembly GCF_023898315.1 of Schistocerca nitens. Lineage (NCBI taxonomy): Eukaryota > Metazoa > Arthropoda > Insecta > Orthoptera > Acrididae > Schistocerca > Schistocerca nitens. The sequence goes on along the minus strand of NC_064618.1, from coordinate 741,567,081 downwards.
AATGTTATGAACTGACTTCTGATGTTCTGTAATTACTGTTACATGGGGAGACAATAGTGTAATAAATTATTCAAAAGCATCCATTTTCTTATATAAGCTTTCTACATTATCAAGTGTAAAGGCATAAAACTCCATCACAATCCAGAGGCATGACCAGGCCATAGTCACTCCAGTAGCTGTAGGTGATGAACTATTGATGCAGCAACCCTTTGCTGTTGGGCCACTTTTGCATTGATCTCCTTACAAGTGGTGACACCTCCACCTAATACACTGGCCTTGTTTGAGACGTTTCCACATGAGACAGATATGTGGTTTATTCTGCACAGTTAACATTGGACAGCAGTACTTAAATCACCCAGACCAGCTTGTCATCTTCAGTCAAGCTGCGTCACATAATGACACTCAGGCTGCACAAGTCAACATCGTACTTAGGACACAGCCGCCACTACTGTCTCTGGGATGAAAACAGCGACCACTGACTGACTGCCTCAGCTACTGGCAGCCAACCCTCCACCAACACCATATCGTCCAAGACAGACAGGGAGATCCAGCCAGCTCAGCATGGCCACCCCAGACTGCAGGGTCTGTGTTCAACACCCTGGACAGACCCACTGAGCAAGCCTGCCTATCCCTGGCCACCAGTCATCATTCTACTGCTCTGCCATCCTGACTTAGCAAGTGTATGTCCGCTAAAATACAAAGGTAGCAAACAATGTACACTACCATCCTCGAGGAACACCCACTTTGTCATGTCCACCCAGTGTGCTGGGTTCATTGCCCATTGCCTGCTGTAGATTCACTGCTCTACATTTATTATTTTTAATAAAGGGTCTAAGCAAAAAGTTGACTGCCTACATCATTTGTGCTTCCACCCACTTCCTGCATGAGGCCACTCATCCACAGCTTCCTATCAACTCATGTTACATTTGGTGTCAGAGAAAATGTTGTTAGCTGAAATGGTGGACCAACAGAGTGCAGAAATGAAAAGGATGCTGCAGAAGCAGCAGTCAGTGCGAGAATACAAGTAAGGACCAACTTTCAGTTTTTGTGCCACTCTGGTTGTGCTTCATCCTTTCCTTTCTTGCCTGTTTCGATGTTGTACACATGGTGGTAGCAGTAAGCAAAAGGCCATTGATGCAAGAGTGACAACCCAGAAGACAATTAAGCATTTGCTGAATGATGTAGATGTAGTTCAAGCAGATAATGAACCTCTGCATATGGAAATACATCATTTAAAGGGTGAAAGAAGGGAACGATCAACTTCTACCATATCTCCACCCATCCTTGGTGCTTATACTGCCTCACTAGTAGCTCCACTTTCTGGTAAATCTGAAGGAGATATTTTTATCTTTTCTGACAATTTACATACAGTTACAAAGTTAGAAAACTGGAATAGTGAGCATTTGTTAAGAGTGACTCAACTACAATTAGTAGGTGGTGCTAGAACATGTTTAATGTGCAATGAGAAGTTGTAGGATGCACAGTCCTTCATGGACTTACAGGAATTGCCAGTGGATCATGACAGAAGAAAGAATACTTCTAGGTGTTGTCAGGATAAACTTAATGGTGCAGTTCAAAAACAAGGGAAATTTATAGAACATTTTGTAACTCAGATCAGGAAAATCATGTTAATATGTATGAATCAATGACGACAATGATAATCATGCCAATAAGGCCATTTTGAAGGAAGCAGAGCAACGGGCACCTGTGTTTCTGCAGGGTCTATTGGCTGAAAAGCAGCAGCAACTGTGGCAGCTTTGGCCAGGATTGACTTAGTGGTCAGGCTGTGAGAGAAGCAAGTAGTTCTTAACACAGATGCCATACGCTATAGATGTGACTCTCTGGGCCACATTCAACAGGTTTGTAGGAATCCACTGTGTCCGAGGTGCAGGTAGGTGGGGCACTCCATTCAAAAATGTCTGCAGGCATATGGAAGGTGGAATCAGGGTAACACTCTGGCTCCTCTGTTACATTTGACAGTGGAAAAGGGCGAGGAAGGGAGTGGTCACTGTACAATGCTCCCAGAAAATGTGACCATGGCATGTGAAATCAGTGGCAAACATTGTCTAACTAGCTATGTAAAAGGAAGTTGGTGTAAGTTTTTGTTGGTTACAGGGCCACTGGTACCTGTGCCAAATCATAGCATATTTGGTAATGTAAGTTTTAACCAAACACTCTGTAGACCATGTGATGTGCATGGTAACAATGTTCACTTGCTCAGTTCAGCACTGTTTGAGGCCATAGTAACCAAGTTGGTACCAGTGCCTAAATCTCAGAGAATGAAGCAAAGGAGCAAACAAGATAATCAGAAAGGACCTAGAAATTGTGTGGTTGAGCATGAGACAGTGTATTCTGTGTAATACAAAAAGGGAAGAAAGACACTCAAAAAAAGGAACAGTCATGCAAGAAGAGTGTACTCTGAATTGATACAGAAGAATCTAAAATTCAGAAGCAGTGATAAGTATACCAGTGTCTTTGTTGCAGCTAGACTCTTGGAAACAGCAATCCGGTGGGCTGGAATATGTAAAGAGAAAGGAAATATAATGGTATAAAACTCTGCCACATTCTAGAGGCATGACTGTGCGACAGTCATGCCAGCAACCCATGACAATGATCTGTCAATGTAGCCAACCTTCGCTTTTGGGCCATTTTTGTGTTGACCCCCTTCCATATGACAGCACATGCACTTAGAACACAGGTCCCATTTGAGATGTGTTGCCATTCAAGATATGTTTCCACATGACACAGAAACATGGCTTCTTCTGCACAGTCAGCACCAGACAGTGGTATTTAAAACTCACAGGAGCAGCCCATCAACATTGGGACAGCTGTGCCATGTAATGACACTCAGTCTGCACCAGTCTTATGATAAAACCACAACCACCGTCTTCTGGATGTGAACCCCTGACCACTGACTGACTGACTGCATGCACTCCTGGCAGCCAACACTCCACCATCACCACATAGTCTGAGACATGCAGTAAAGTCCTGCCAGCTCAGTGGCACCACTGCTCAACCTGCCTAGCCCTGGCCATCGATCGTTGCTCTACTACTCCACCATCCTGACTTAGCCAGCAGCGAATCACTGCAGTGCAGAGGCAGCAAAAGCTGTATGTTACCATACTCAAGGAATGCCCGCATTGGCGTGTCCATGCCAGCTTGTTCCGATTCTGGAGGCCACACTCACTGCCTGCTGTCTGGCTGCTGCAGACACATTACACTACATTTATTTTATGATTGTTAAGAAAGGATTTTAGGAACAAGTTGGCTGTCTACATTGTCTGCACTTCCACCCACATCCAACAGGGGGCTACTTGTACATACCATCCTATCAACACCCAATACAAATGCAAAAATAAAAGGATTATTCTTGTGCAACCTTAAGTATATGTGAGGCTTATATGAATGGCACAGACTGGCATTATCTAGTGCAGATATTGCCAACATTTTAGTGTAGGATGACTGACAGGAATATTCCAAGAAGAACTGACAGGGAGTAACCAGTGAGCAAAATTAGATAAGGATGTGATTTTACATCTTCCATGGTCTCCAGCAAACTCACTGGAACACCAGTTGAGTACTGAAATACGGCTTCCCGGAAAGACACAAATTGAAAATATGGTCACTATTTTTTAATTAACTTAAATTTGCCATATTTCGTGACAGTACCTTTTCCATTAGATGTTTGCAAGGCGATATAAGTCTTGGCTTCAGTTGTCTAAGTATGATTCCACAATGCATCGTTGTCGGCTGCAGAAAAGACGTGGTTCAAAGTGTTTCTCTCATTTTGGTGTTTCAAATACAGTTTCTTCAAATGTAGTTCCTTCTTTTTAGTCAATACAAAAATAATAGTAACATAATTCAAAATTATTCATGACTTCGACCTTCACAATGTTCTTCCATCAACACACACCAACAGTTAGCTGCCGACTGACTATAGTCAAAGACGACTCTAACGTCAAAGATACTTTACACAATCCACAAGTTTCCATTTGTAATCAGTCTCTTTGCTGTTCTTCGATACATTTCCTAATAGTAAACAATATGCTTTCACTCTCAAAAACAGAGGTAAATTAACATGTAATAAGACAAATTATAATAAATTCTGACAAAACTATAAGAAAACATTTACACTTCGGTATCGAAAAATAAGGTAAAAAAAATAACATTTCCCAGATCCATTACAACTGCTCCCCAGGGCTTTTGTTGTTATGGACATATACAACAAAATCCCGACCACTCTCAGTAATGGATCTATATTACACAATTAGTACACTAATGATGCAGTCTGATAACCTCTTCTAAATTTGGATTCTTTGAATCTGTGGACTTGTTACTGGCTGTTGTTGCAATGATACTTCCCCATCAATCCCATACACAAAAATTCAAGTAAAGAAATTATTTGACATGACAAATATATATGGTATAAAACATACATGAGAAATATTCTAACATACAGCATACAGATTAAAAATAATAGAAAGGTAAAACTCCTTTGCTAGAATAAGATTTAATTTAATTTTAACATACATATATATTTTTTTTAACTTCTGATTTTTTTTATTTTTTTTTTATTAGTCACGGGTTTTTTTTGTTTTTGTTTATTTTTTTTTGCTTATGATTTTTCTTTTTTTTTTTTTACTCATGTTTTTTTTGTTTGTATTTTTTTTTCTTATGATTTTCTTCTTTTAGTACAGCTAAAGATACATCAGTATTATCTAAATTTTTTTTTTTTGCAATTATTTATGTACACTTTCCTCTCTACTACAATATTACTACAAGTCACATTCTTATGAAGAATACTTTTGCTCCCCACAGCATCAGTATAAACAACAATAAACTGCTCATATATCATGAGGCTTTATCTAAAATTGGTTTTGAAACTTATACCTTTGCATGCATGTCCTCACATGCATGCCTTCACCCACAGGGAAGACTTAGCTTCCAAAAATTAGAAAAAAATTCAGAAATGCTCACTAGGGAGACTTTTTTTTGTAAAAATAGTAAAAATAAATCTTTCTCTCATTCTTTGTTACATCAGTGTTTTTTCATCAGTTTCAATTAACATGTGACTTCAAATTATTAATTTATACATGCAAATATACATACTTGGTTGTACAGGTAGTTTGACCTAACAAGCATATTCCAGTGGAGGACTTTTGTTTTTGATGATAACAGATTATTTAAATTTTTTGAAATTATGATTTCTGTTTATACAGTTTTAAAGAGACAACATTCCTGAGACCAAATAATTTCTTTGACTTAGGATACACCAAACGATAAGCATTAGGGTGTGGATTTTCTATGACTTCAAAAGGCCCAATATAGATATCAAAGAATTTTTTTAATTTCTGAAGTTAACATTTTTGATTTTTCATGAGATTTGACCAGAACAAGATCCCCAATTTTAAAAGTGGTTAATCTTACCCTATTGTTATGTCTTTTATTCCTCTTTTCCCCTTGTTTCCTCATAGTTTCCCTGACAATATCTTCTCTCTCTTGCATAGTTAAAGGTGTACATATAGGAAATTCAATAAGTTCTGATATAAGATTTTGAGGTCTAATATTAAACATAATCTCATACGGTGAAAATCCTGTGGAACTATGTTGTAGGCTATTCATAATATCTTCAAAATTTCGAATGTGCTCAAACCAAGTTGGATGTTTATGGCTACAGTAGGTTCTACAAAGTCTCCCAATTTCCCTCATATATCTTTCTGCAGGATTGGTGGACGGAGAATAAACAGATATAAGTATATGCTTCAATTTTGATCTTTCAATAAACTGTTTCCAAATTTTTGAAGTAAACTGTGAACCATTATCTGATAATATAGCTTTTGGTTTACCCACCTGTGCAAAATAATCTCTTTCAATTTTTATTATAATTTCATGACTAGTAGCTTTTTTCACTGGATATAGTTTAATTAATTTTGAAAATACATCTACCATAACAAATATGTAACAGTGACCACCTTTACTCTTTGGTAACATTCCATATAAGTCCACTGCGATAAGATCTAAAGGTTTTTCCGGAATAATGTTTTGCATCTCTCCACCACATCTTTGATTGCTCACTTTAACTCTCTGACATTTGTCACAGGTTGCCAATTCTTTTCTTACCTTCTTTCCAATATTGTAAAAATAAACATTTTCTTGTATCTTTTGAATGCACTTCTGTATCCCACAATGACCAAAACTTTCATGTATGTAAATGATCAGCTTATCAGCATCTGCCTCTGGCCAACACAGTTTCCAATTATCAGAATCTACATCTGTTCTCCGAAATAAAATCCCCTTATGTAATTTGTAAAATTTATCAAGTTTCTCATACCCCTTCTTGCCTAAACATTCTTTGATTAATTTCCAACTCTGATCCAAATTTTGATTTTTTCTAATTTTGTTACACATAGCTCTAATTGTTTTCTCATTTTCCACCCCTTTCAAGTATCTAATTTTAAATTGCTTTTCCTCATCTTGTTCAAAAATCTCCTTTTCTCCCCCAATTGGTAACCTTGAAAGTGAATCAGCTACTACATTCTCAGAACCTTTAATGTGTTTGATCTCGAAGTCAAACTGTTGCAGAAATATTGCCCATCTGGTCAATCTACTGTGGTATAATTTGCACTCTTGTAAGTAACTCAAAACTTTATGATCAGAAAATACTATGGTTTTATGTCCAATAAGGTAAATTCTAAATTTTGTAAAAGCCCAATGAATTGCCAAAAGTTCCTTCTCTGTGACTGTATAATTTTTCTCATGCTTGAGCAACATTCTGCTTGCAAATGCTATGGTACAATGTATTTTAACTCCATTCTCTACTCTTTCTTGAAATAACTCTGCTCCAAGCCCATAATTACTGCTATCAGTGTTCAAACAAAATGGTAAATTAAAATCAGGTCTGTGTAATAAGTGTTGCTTCCTCAACTCTTACTTAATTTTATCAAACTCTTCCTGACAACTTTTATCCCAAACCCAAATAGTGTTTTTCTTAAGTAACTGACTTAAACATGGTGCATTCAGACTCTGATCACTTATATGTTTTCGGTAATAACCGCATAACCCAAAGAACGACTTTAATTGTTTTTTAGTCTTAGGAATTTCTGAAATTGCTTTAATTTTTTCTGGATCTGCCAAAATTCCCTTGTCTGTGACAACATGACCCAAAAATTTTAATTCAGAAACTGCAAACTTACATTTCTCTAATTTCAATGTCATCCCCCCTTTTCTAAGTTTTTCACAAACTGACTTCAAAATCGAAAAATGTTCCTCCCAATTTTGCCCTGTAACCAAAATGTCATCTACATAAATTATCAGTTTAGACGCAAGTTCTTGCCCCAGTACATGATCCAAAGCTCTTATAAATTCGGAAACAGAAGAATTTAACCCAAATGGTACAACACAATATTGGTAACTCTTACCATTGTACAAGAAAGCAGTATATTTTCTAGAATTAACCGAAAGTGGTACCTGATGAAAACCCGAAGTTAGATCCAAACTTGACATATATTTTATATCTGTAAATTTATAGAGTAACTCATCAATATTTTCAGGATGGTCTGTCTGTCTGAACAAAATTTTGTTTAAGTGTCTAGAGTCCAAAACCAATCTTACTCCACCATCTTTTTTCGAAACTACAACTAGAGGATTATTATATGCACTGATACTCCTTTCTATTATATTACATCCTTCCATTTTTTCAGCTCTTTCTCAACAGCAGGTCTTTTTGATATTGCAATACTGTATGGTTTTATGAAAAATGGTTCATGAGGTTTTACCTGAAGCTCACACTGATAACCCTTTACCCTACCAGGTATGTCACTGAAAACATCACTGTATTCCCACAGCAGATTTTCTAACTGTTGTTTTTGCTCCCCAGATAAATTTTGTGTTTCTGAAATTTTCAAATTTACTAAATTCCCAAATTCAACTTCATCAGTATCAAATCTATGAGTTTCAATATTCTCCAATCTATTTTCTTTTAGTAAATTGATACTGTCAAAATTTCCATTACTCTGATCACCAAGTGTGTTCACAAAATTTGTCTGAATGTATTCCCTTTCACTAGTTTCTATCAAAAGTTTTCTTCCAACCCAATCAAATGCTGTATTTACTTTTACAATCCAATTCATACCCAAAAGAAAATCCTCATTAAATTCCTGAATTACAAAACATCCATGTGTGAACAACTTACCTTCAATTAAAAATGTCACTAAAGCCTGGCTTTTTACCAATTTACTGCTCTTCCCAGTAGCACCTTTTATCTTTACCCCAACAACTGGCATTTCAACATAATCTTTCCCCACTTTCAATTTCTTGCTTAACCTTTCAGATATTCCCGAGATCTCACTTCCTGTATCAATTAAACATTTACCAATCCATGACCCAATTTGAACTTTTATATAAGGACTGCAAAATTGATCACTTTTCTCAGAACCTGTCTCCTCATGTAATAAATCACTTTCAATTTCCCCAAACCTATACTTATCAGAATCATATGGTATATCATTATATGTATTATTTGTCACAGTTATAAAATTTGCACAAGATACAAAATTGTCATTAGTACTCTCTATTATCTCAAATAGCCAAGAATTTTCATCCAAATCACATTGTATACTATTGAAGTATTTATCCTTCAGCTTTTCAAAAATAAAATATCTCATCTTTTTCCACCACTCAGGACATACAGTTTCACATACATTAATAAGCATCTTTCTAAAGTTCTTGTCAAAAGAAATAGTTTCACTGTTCAGCCATAGATTCATAAGAAATGTGTGTGTATCATTAGTATCTGTAAAAGTTTCAATTAGGTAAGAAGTTATACATGTGTCATCGTTATTTGTGTAGTCAGATTCTTTACCAGCAACATCTAAATTCACACTTTTACATACACCCAGCTTGCGAGCTTTATTCATCCTGGTAACATCCCTGGGAATTTCTATAATATTCTCACTATTTAATCCATTTTCAACCATGTGTATACCCAACTCCCTATTTAAACTAATGAAATACCTTTCCTTAACATCATCATCAATACCATTACCATCATTATCAACTTTATCAACAACATCATTATCATTACACATATTCAGGTCATACACATTCAAATTATCCCCCAAAATATTATTTCCCCTTTCTAAAGTTACCAGATCCCTTTCACCAACATTTTCATTCTCACAGCATACATTCTCTCTTTCATTCACACACATCTCTGAACTACTACAAATTACATCATCTGACAAAGTGTTGTTCTTTTCTACCCAAGTGTAAAACTCTGTTAAATTAAATGAATCGCAATTACTTTTATCTACTGTATGTTCTTGTGTATTGAAAATGTTATCTTTATCATCATTATTTTCCTCTTGAAATTTCTTCAATAAGTAACAACTAATGACCTCATGTGATAGCTTAGGTTTGGAACTGTCATGTTTGAGTTTATAACAGTCACATCCATTGGTCCTTTCATCATGCTCACCTTCTGCCTCAACCTTGCGGACCTTCAAGGGGGCGTCTACTCGTTTTTTATTTCCGGTTCCTGTTTGAATTGCTGATTATGGTTCTGCCAATGTCTCTGATCAACATTTCTATTCCCATTCCTATGCCAAACATTACCTGATTGTTGGTAATTTCTATTGTACTGATCTCTAACAAAATTTCTGTCATTTTGATCCCCAAAGTGTTCTCTATTTTGTTGATTATTAACGCGAAAATGTTGTTCTTGTTTTGGATAAAAATTATGGTCCTTCTTCTCAAAATTGCTATATCTCCCTGAATTTTGACTGACGCCATGAAAATTGTTTTGTTCCCTTTTTTGAAAGTTGTCATTTCCCCAATTTTGACCATTACCTTTCTGAGTAAACCCATTGTGTGTTCTTGATGTTACCCTATCCAACTTTTCAATATAATTGAGAAACTGCTCTACATTACTATCAGGACAATGAACTAAACTCAACTGCATTGTTGATGGCAATCTTCTCTTTAAGGTATCAATTTTGATCAAGTCATCCAAAGGTTTTGTTAAATGAATAAGTTTTTGAAGTTCACATTTGCAAAATTGTTTCATGTTCCCATCTGATTCTCTATAGTTTCGCCCATTCAAAAATTCACTTTTGATTCTAGTTTGTTTAAGATCATCCCAAAATTTTTCCAGAAATTTTGATTCAAATTCTAAAAAGGTCATCCCCAAAGTTACAATCTGGTTTGCCCAAGTCAAAGCTTCCCCTTCCAAGAATTTTTTCACAAATTTAATTTTTATTTCATCTGGTGAGTGAGGTAAAAAACAATTCTTACAATACTGCATAAAATCAACGGGATGTAAGGGTCCATCTGCCGAAAAGTGCTTCACTGGAATATTAGATACAAGATTACATGTGTTGACATTGTAATTCTTGCTTTGAAATTCAATGTCAAAACTTTCAATTTTTTCGCTAAGTTCTTTGACAGATTTTTTGTTTTCTAAATCATTGCATTCTACTTTTTCTTCTAGAGTAACCAAGCGATTGTCAATTTTTTGTTCTACATTTTTTACTAAAACTTTTGTATTCTCATCCAAATTTTTAATTTCCCCTTTTATCTCATTAAAATCAATTAAATTTATTTCCCTATCTGCCAGTAACTCATTTTTTACAGTATTAATTTCACCACTCAATTTAGCATCAATTTCATTTACTTTTGCTTCCACAGATTCAATTTTTTCCTCAACACTGCCAACTCTGTTCGAAAGATCACCCACTTGGGTATTGACTGCTTGGACTTGCAACAAAATGTTATCAATTTTTTCATCCCAGTAAGTCTTATTGTCGTCAACTGATTGTCTAATTTCTTGCGTGAAATTTACAAGAAAACTTTTCAAATCAAATTGATCGGTTTTTTCTATTTTATTTGACCTGTCCTGATGTTCAAAGTCTATTAAATTACTACTTTCTACTTTAGGCACAATACTCTCGAAAATCTCGTAAGTCATTGTGAAGAACAAACATTTATACACAACAATACAAAACAAGATAAAAATATTGTTTTAACAAAATACAAGAGTTTCGTCACTTATCTGGAAAATTCTTCTACTGTTGCAAAACCACGTTTTCCATCCATGTGATTGTTGACCAAAATTCTTGAAATATTTTCTTCTGTCGAAAATTATATTTTTTGCCGAAACATTTCTTCTCCAAAACTTTTACTTCCCGATGAACACAAACACTGTAGCACACATTCTGAAGAAACTGGTATTAACACACAAAAATTTTCTTCCTCGTAGCACTGTTGAAGATCTCTTGAACACAATATCCCGGCACTGAGCCCCCAGTTGAAATACGGCTTCCCGGAAAGACACAAATTGAAAATATGGTCACTATTTTTTAATTAACTTAAATTTGCCATATTTCGTGACAGTACCTTTTCCATTAGATGTTTGCAAGGCGATATAAGTCTTGGCTTCAGTTGTCTAAGTATGATTCCACAATGCATCGTTGTCGGCTGCAGAAAAGACGTGGTTCAAAGTGTTTCTCTCATTTTGGTGTTTCAAATACAGTTTCTTCAAATGTAGTTCCTTCTTTTTAGTCAATACAAAAATAATAGTAACATAATTCAAAATTATTCATGACCTCGACCTTCACAATGTTCTTCCATCAACACACACCAACAGTTAGCTGCCGACTGACTATAGTCAAAGACGACTCTAACGTCAAAGATACTTTACACAATCCACAAGTTTCCATTTGTAATCAGTCTCTTTGCTGTTCTTCGATACATTTCCTAATAGTAAACAATATGCTTTCACTCTCAAAAACAGAGGTAAATTAACATGTAATAAGACAAATTATAATAAATTCTGACAAAACTATAAGAAAACATTTACACTTCGGTATCGAAAAATAAGGTAAAAAAAATAACATTTCCCAGATCCATTACAGTACTCTGATACCTGCATTCATTAATGGCTGCAAATTCAGTAGTCAGTTATACTCTCTTGACTCCACTAGATATACATCATTTTACCTTGTCATTGCTTTTAACCTAGTTCCCATATTTGATCCTCTTATTCTGAGCCTCAACAGTTGTATCCCTGTCAGATACTTTCTTACCTAAAAGTTGCAAGAGCATGATAGGGAAACCATAAACCTAAATCCTATTCTATTCAAGCCAAGACTGTCCTCTACACCAAGTGTGATCTCTGTCACGTGCTATACTATAGCTACAATATGTGATCAAAATAATGGTTCAAATGGCTCTGAGCACTATGGGACTTAACATCTGAGGTCATCAGTCCCCTAGACTTAGAACTACTTAAACCTAACTAACCTAAGGACATCACACACATCCATGCCCGAGGCAGGATTTGAACCTGCGACCATAGCAGAAGCGCGGTTCCGGACTGAAGTGCCTAGAAGCGCTCGGCCACAATGGCCGGCTGATCAAAATATCTGGACACTCTGAAAAACATACTTTTTTCATATTAGGTGCATTGTGGTGCCACCTACTGCCAGGTACTCCACATCAGCAACCTCAGTAGTCATTAGACATTGTAAGAGAGCAGAATGGGGTGCTCCGTGGAACTCACAGACTTCAAACATGGTCAGGTGACTGGGTGTCACTTGCGTCATACATATGTCTGCACGCAAGATTTCCACACTTCTAAATATCCCTAGGTCCACTGTTCCAATGTGATAGTGAAGTGGAAACGTGAAGGGACATGTACTGCACTATAGTGTACAGGCTGACCTCATCTGTTGACTGACAGAGACTGCCAACAATTGAAGAGGACTGTCATGTGTAATAGGCAGACATCTATCCAGACCATCACACAGGACTTCCAAACTGCATCAGGATCTACTGCAAGTACTATGACAGTTAGGCGGGAGGTGAGAAAACTTGGATTTCATGGTGGAGCGGCTGCTCATAAGCTACACCTCATGCCGGTACATGGCAAACGACGCCTCGCTTAGTATAAGGAGCATAAACATTGGATGATTGAACAGTGGAAAAATGTTGTGTGGAGTGATGAATCATGGTACACAATGTGGTGATCAATGGCAGGCTGTGGGTATAGCGAATGCCCACTGAACATAATCTGCCAGTGTGTGTAGTGCCAACAATAACATTTGAAGGAGGTGGTGCTATGGTGTGGTCATGTTTTTCATGGAGGGGGCTTGCACCCGTTGTTGTTTTGCATGGCGTTATCACAACACAGGCCTACACTGATGTTTTAAGCACCTTCTTGCTTCCCACTTTTGAAGAGCAATTCGGGGATGGCAATTGCGTTTCTCAACACGATCGAGCACCTGTTCACAATGCACAGCCTGTGGCAGAGTGGTTACACGACAATAACGTAATGGACTGTCGTTCACAGAGTCCCGACCTGAATCCTACAGAACACCTTTGGGATGTTTTGGAATGCTGACTTCTTGCCAGGCCTCAGCGACCAACATAGATACCTCTCCTCAGTGCAGCACTCCTTGAAGAATGGGCCGCCATTCCCCAAGAAACCTTCCAGCACCTGATTAAACATGTGCCTGCGAGAGTGTAAGCTGTCATCAAGGCTAAGGGTGGGAAAACAACGTATGGAATTCCAGCATTACCAATGGAGGGCACCATGAACTTGTAAGTCATTTTCAGCCAGGTGTCTGGAAACTTTCAATCACATAGTGTATAAAAATAGCAGATTGAGCTTACCCTGTTTTTGCAAAATTTGTCCACAACTTAACCATTCTTATGCGTGTTTGATATTCGCCTGATGCTGGATCTGAGTCCACTTCACCAGCTGATGATGGGAAAAGATATTTCAGTTCATCTGCATGTGCCACACCTGTAACCAGAAAAAAACTGTTTCATTAAATATGAATGAATGATGTCATACCCTATCACACAAGATCAACACATTTTACAGTCTGAAGGCCTGTGAATCATCATATCTCTCTTTCTGAAATGAAATTCTCTTCTCTTAATCAAATGCACACTATTATTCACAGTACAGTATGAAACATTTCAGGCTAGGGTCTGCAGTGTTGGCAAGCAGGGCATAGGTCAGTGCTTCTGGGCGTGTGTGAGTGCACCTTACTCACCATGGTTACTCTTTGGGTAGTTGGAGATCTCTTGCAAGGTGGCAGAGAGAAAGGGGTCACCAGTAGGGTGCATGGCTGGGTAATGTGTTTGTTAAGAGAAATTTTGTGAACTGTGTGATTTATTAACAAAGCTTGTAAAGTGCTCCTTTGCTATATTATTTTATGATATACAATACAGTTATGTTAATCTTCAAAGTGGGTAGATCACTGAAACCTATCTTGTGATGTATGCCTGTTTTGTGCAAGGGTAGACACAAAATGCTCCAGCTTATACAAAGATCACTAATCCCAATAAGATGAGCAATGAAAATTCAATAACAATTTATGACAATATCACGTGATTACCAGTCACCACATAGAGCAAACGCTGAGTTGTGTGATGGGAGGAGCAATCTTGGTGGTGGGGGTAAGAAGGAGGCTTGGGCAGGGAGGGAAAGGAATAGCAGGAGATGGATGGGGGATGGTAAAGTGCTGCTTGTTGGAACATGCAGGGCCGTGGTGAGGACAAGGTACGGGAGTCTGTGACTCACCCTCCCCTCTTATGGTGAGTAGCAATCTGTCCTTTTCATAATATTGTTGTTCTTTCATTATGGACTGTTCAGTGTTAAATTTTCAAAATGAGGCCTGTCCAAAAAATTCCGGAACTTTGCCCACAATTTTTTCTATGCTTACCTTTTACTCACTGTGCATGGTCTCCTACAAAATACTGTGTTCCACAATTGATACACCACACCCAATGCCGTTTCCATTTCTGGAAGCAGTCTTGGTACCCCTCTTGCTGGATCATCCTTTCAAGGATGCCTAGACATCCTTTCAATGGGATTTTTAACTTTGGAAATAAAAAGGAGTCTGCTGAGGCCAGGTCTGGAGAGTATGGAGGATGAGGCAGCACAGTGATTTCCTTTTTTGTCCAGTAGTCACACATCCACACTTGGCAATGCTCCACAGTTCTTGTCTGCCAGTATATAAGGTCTGCCTGGTCTTGTTTAAGGTGTGGTTGTTTCTTCACATTTCCACTTCACAATCACATCACATCATCAACAGTCAACCTGGGCAGGCTTGTCCAAAGGTACAGGCACTGAAGTGACTACAGCAATGTGAAATACAAGAAATGTACTTGCAGTTGCGAATATGGACAACCATCAGCGGTATAATGGAATCACAACAACTAAAATTTGTGCTGGACTGAGACTCAAACCCAGATCACATTCTTAACTTCATAAAATTTCTCACTTCAATTTTTATGTACAAGATTAGGGGTAAATTTAAATCCTGACTGAAACTGCTTGAAAGAACCAGTGTTGGGAAAGAACTAAAACAGCTCCTTGAGAAAAATTATGCTGGTAAGAGAAACAATTAACAGCTACATTTGCAGAACATTCCAGGCAAAACATGGTCTTGGGTAAGTGATTGCTACATGGGCAAATAAAATAAACAAAATGCAATGGGATTTATGAGAAGTAGTTAGTAGAGAAACCTCCTAAAGATGGACATAGACTGTGGATATTGTATCACAGCCACAGTCACTTTGACTGTTCAGAGATATCACTAAACCCGCCCAAAGATGTAAACAACCATGCACGAGCAGCGTCTATTAGACAGAGGGCTCCGACAGCCAATCAGTTCCAGTCATTCCACCAGGATGGAGGAACACGGCTCGTGTTGTCTGTAGTTCAACCGTGCCTAGACAGTCAATACCGCAGTACAATTGCATCAACATTGTTACTTTGTGCCAGGAAGGACTCTCAACAAGGAAGTGTCCAGCCATCTCGGAGTGAACCAAAGCAATGTTGTTCGGTCATGGAGGAGATACAGAGAGACAAGAACTGTCAATGGCATGCCTCGCTCAGGCCGCCCAAAGGCTACTACTGCAGTAGATGATCACTACCTACAGATTATGGCTTGGGGGAACACTGACAGCAACGCCACCATCTTGAATAATGCTTTTTGTGGAGCTGCAGTTCGTCGTGTTATGACTCAAACTGTGTGAAATAGGCTACATGATGCACAACTTCACTCCTGACATCCATAGTGAGGTCCATCTTTGCAACTATGACACCATGCAGGGCGGTACAGATGGGTCCAACAACATGCCAAATGGACCGCTCAGGATTGGCATCACGATCTCTTCACTGATGAGTATCGCGTATGCCTTCAACCATATAGTTGTCGGAGAGATGTTTGGAGGCAACCCAGTGGGGATGAACGCCTTAGACACACTGTCCAGCGAGTGCAGCAAGTTGGAGGTTCCCTGCTGTTTTGGGGTGGCTTTATGTGGGACTGACATACGCCACTGGTGGTCATAGAAGGCACCATAACGGCTGTACGATACAAGAATGCCATCATCCGACCGATAGTGCAACCTTATCGGCAGCATATTGGTGAGGTATTCGCCTTCATGGATGGCAATTCGCTCCCCCATCAAGCACATCTTGTGAATGACTTCCTTCAGGATAACGACATCAGTCAACTAGAGTGCTCATCATGGTCTCCAGACATGAAGCCGATCAAACATGCCTAGAATAGATTGAGAAAGGGTTGTTTATGGATGATGTGACCCGCCAACCACTGTGAGGGATCTACACCAAATCGCTGTTGAGGAGTGAGACAATCTGGACCAACAGTGCCTTGATGAACTTGCAGATAGTATGCCACGACGAATACAGGCATGCATCAATGCAAGAGGACGTGCTACTGGGTATTAGAGGTATAGGTGTGTAAAGCGATCTGGACCACCACCGCTGAAGGTCTCGCTGTATGGTGGTACAACATGGAATGTGTGGTTTTCATGAGCAGTAAAAAGGGTGGAAATGATGTTTATGTTGATCTCTATTCCAATTTTCTGTAAAGGCTCTGGAACTCTCGGAACCGAGGTGATGCAAAATATTGTAGAACAAAAGCATACTGGTGCTTTACATTTATTATAATGTTGTTCTACCAAGAACCAATGGAAGATTCTGTTAACATGATAAAATTTTCGTTACTTTAAAACAGTATCAAAAATGTAATAAATTACCTGAATATTGTGGAAATGCAGCATGCGGTCCCTTGTATGAGAAATGGTAGTAGTAAACAGGTACTGTCTGATTTGCCAGAATTCGTACAAGGTAGTCCACTGGCTCCACAAAATACAAGTCACTCATCATCTAGGATATCAAATATATGCAACATTACTAATAGTTAACAACATGTGTACATTTATTATACACTCCTGGAAATGGAAAAAAGAACACATTGACACCGGTGTGTCAGACCCACCATACTTGCTCCGGACACTGCGAGAGCCTGTACAAGCAATGATCACACGCACGGCACAGCGGACACACCAGGAACCGCGGTGTTGGCCGTCGAATGGCGCTAGCTGCGCAGCATTTGTGCACCGCCGCCGTCAGTGTCAGCCAGTTTGCCATGGCATACGGAGCTCCATCGCAGTCTTTAACACTGGTAGCATGCCGCGATAGCGTGGACGTGAACCGTATGTGCAGTTGACGGACTTTGAACGAGGGCGTATAGTGGGCATGCGGGAGGCCAGGTGGACGTACCGCCGAATTGCTCAACATGTGGGGCGTGAGGTCTCCACAGTACATTGATGTTGTCGCCAGTGGTCGGCGGAAGGTGCACGTGCCCGTCGACCTGGGACCGGACTGCAGCGACGCACGGATGCACGCCAAGACCGTAGGATCCTGCGCAGTGCCGTAGGGGACCGCACCGCCACTTCCCAGCAAATTAGGGACACTGTTGCTCCTGGGGTATCAGCGAGGACCATTCGCAACCGTCTCCATGAAGCTGGGCTACGGTCCCGCACACCGTTAGGCCGTCTTCCGCTCACGCCCCAACATCGTGCTGCCCGCCTCCAGTGGTGTCGCGACAGGCGTGAATGGAGGGACGAATGGAGACGTGTCGTCTTCAGCGATGAGAGTCGCGTCTGCCTTGGTGCCAATGATGGTCGTATGCGTGTTTGGCGCCGTGCAGGTGAGCGCCACAATCAGGACTGCATACGACCGAGGCACACAGGGCCAACACCCGGCATCATGGTGTGGGGAGCGATCTCCTACACTGGCCGTACACCACTGGTGATCGTCGAGGGGACACTGAATAGTGCACGGTACATCCAAACCGTCATCGAACCCATCGTTCTACCATTCCTAGACCGGCAAGGGAACTTGCTGTTCCAACAGGACAATGCACGTCCGCATGTATCCCGTGCCACCCAACGTGCTGTAGAAGGTGTAAGTCAACTACCCTGGGCAGCAAGATCTCCGGATCTGTCCCCCATTGAGCATGTTTGGGACTGGATGAAGCATCGTCTCACGCGGTCTGCACGTCCAGCACGAACGCTGGTCCAACTGAGGTGCCAGGTGGAAATGGCATGGCAAGCCGTTCCACAGGACTACATCCAGCATCTCTACGATCGTCTCCATGGGAGAATAGCAGCCTGCATTGCTGCGAAAGGTGGATATACACTGTACTAGTGCCGACATTGTGCATGCTCTGTTGCCTGTGTCTACCTGCCTGTGGTTCTGTCAGTGTGATCATGTGATGTATCTGACCCCAGGAATGTGTCAATAAAGTTTCCCCTTCCTGGGACAATGAATTCATGGTGTTCTTATTTCAATTTCCAGGAGTGTATTAATAATGGCTACCAATAGTCAATATCTCACCTAGTACACAAGTAGATATAAAAGATCTCTTGATTTTCCTATACTGTGGAAGTCATTTGAATTTTCTATGCTTTTTGATAATGAAAAAATGTAAAGCTATTTTTAAATTATACTTGAGTGCTAAATGAAATATGGGCTGCCATTTTTTTTATATTTCTGGAACATTAATTTAATTTTGTATTCATTACAAAGCATTAGAGCCTTTAGATGATTTCGTACTATGAACCAGGCTTTCTTCATTAAAATAAAACTACTCCAAGTTCCAATAACAATAGTAACAGTACAGGTATGATAAAAATAATAGTAATGTTTGTAGCAGTTATAGCTATTATGACTAATGTGAAACTACACTGGTTATGAAATAATTAATAACTGTAATATAGTAACAATAGTTATCACAGAAGCAGAATAACTGAAACTGGCCCAAAAGAAACGATAAAAGAAGAGGAGTAATGGTATAAGAAAGAAGAAGAGACAAGGATTAAGAAAAGTAAAGAGGAGAGAAATATTGGAAAGGAACATGG
Source organism: Schistocerca nitens (assembly GCF_023898315.1). Taxonomy (NCBI): domain Eukaryota; kingdom Metazoa; phylum Arthropoda; class Insecta; order Orthoptera; family Acrididae; genus Schistocerca; species Schistocerca nitens. The sequence continues at coordinate 741,547,839 of NC_064618.1, read as the reverse complement.
ATTGAATTGTTTGCTGGACAAACATTATATGGAATGCCAAGTTATGCCAACAAGAACACAAAATGTTTTAGCATGGTCATATATCCTTGATACAGAGATGGAGCATATTGTAAGTTATGTAGCACAAGGATGTATGCAAGGAACACATACTTTTCACAGTCTACATTAATGATCTTCCTGTTGGTATCCGAGAGTAATATTTTAGCTATGGGAAAAAATCTGGAAGAAGCTGTTCAAAGAGTTCAAATAATATTACTTACACAAAACAAAAACTTCAGCCCTTTAGTTGCAAACCAGTACACCCCTCGTTCTTGAAATAATTGAATTTCCATGTATAAAACAGCTTCAAACTTCTGATTACTTCATAAATGACTTAACGTGTTAAATATTTCAAGTTAAGCATGTAAGCTAGCGAAAGTTCAGAAAATATTTAAAATTATGTGGAAATTTTCTTGGAAGTCACTAAGTGCTCTCATTACAAAACATTTGATTGGCATAGTCTGGGTAATTTGTGCTCTGTTTTAAGCAAAAGATGGTTTCTCATGCAGCTCAATGTTTGGACATCAGATCTCCTGAACTATGTGCTATGTGTCATACAACAATATAATTTGGCAGGTACATTCATATGTGGATACCATCTGCAAAATGTGTTATGAACAGAATAGGTGACAAATAAATAATAAAGTAAAACACCATGCCTGATGTGGCTACAAGTGTGCTTCTAGCAGCTGACAACAAAACATTTTTTACTTGTATCAATATCTTAAGATAAACATCAAATAGTACTAACTTCATAACTTGCTTGTATCAGTTAACTGTCGTACCAGAAACATTATGTGGGTGTGAAGCATCAATATTCAGGAAGAAAGAAGGAGAAGAAACTAATATTTGAAAATAAATAATTAAAGAAAATTTTTAGACATGTAATTGATCAAGATAACATGGATTGCAGGATATTAGAAAAACAAAGAACTATTGGAGCTGTATCATCATCGGCATGCTAAAGAAGAGAAGGTCAAGTTAAGGTGGCCACATAGCAAGAATGATGGAGAACAGACTTCTTAGAACAACATTCTGCAGGACAATAGATGGAACAAGAGGAAGAGCAAGACCCAGAATTAGATGACAAGAGAACACTCTGAAGGACATAGCTGGGATGAACATCAATACCAAATGGACAAACAGTGCACTCGGCAGAAAGAAATGGTAAAGGCTCATACAGCACGCATATATATAAAGTAAAGTGAGTAATGTAAGGACATTATATATCTGAAAAACCAAATACGCTGCTGTAATGTTTTTATTGAGCTGTTCTGATTGTGTTATAGCAACAATGTAAGGACATTATATATTTGAAAAAACAATTTCGCTGCTATAATGTTTTTATTGAGCAGTTCTGATTGCATTATAGCAGCATAATTGGTTTTTCAAATACATAATGTCCTTACAAGACATATACAATGCTGCAGGCCCATGAGAAATAAAAATACAGTGAGTAAATCTGTCATTGTTCCAACAAAGTATTCTGTATAATCATTGTGGTATATCTGTTTGTTGCAAAATGAAACATTTGGCTTTGTGTCAGCCAGGTGGTAACTGAGATGGAATGCTCAACTTCACAATTTTGGCTGGATTTTGGCACATAATATACATTCAGCTGTTCAAAGTCTGTTCAAAGTCCTTCTCATAGGTGTTTTGTTGGTCACATAGTACTACATTACCAGCATAATAGAATTATTGTGAAATCATTACTGCCATGTTAGAATGACTTAATAGTTATTTTGCACTATAGTGATTGATTTATTATCATCTTCTTCATGAGCCTGTTAACTTTTGGGGATGGAACTGTTCTCTTCAACTTCACCACGAGTCCATCAAGCAATACAATGTCCCAAGTACCAGTCACATCCACTGCTGTTTCTGGCCTTTCTGGAATGCTATAACTCAATGTGTGATATCAAAGATAGAACCTGCCTACAGCAACTGTGTTTAAAGGCTAGCATGTTTGAGAGGAATAGTATTGTCAACCAGTTGGCATATTCTACTATATCTGAAGTATCACATGCAAGTTATAAGATATATTTAAGAGTGTTATTGGATGGTAACTTGCTGTGTCTTCACTGGGTTTCACTGTCTTTGATACTGCAATAATTTCAACTGTTTTAAACTGGCTTGGGATGTGTCCTGATGTCAGAATGTCAGTGCAGAAATGTTTAAGCCAGTCTCAGTCATAATTTCCCAGGAAAAAATTATCCATTGTTAATTAATTTAAAGTTTTGTCCATTCCTTATTTAGTAAAAGGTGCACACACAATAGGGTTTTCAGTGAGTGTGACATCCATTCTCTTCAGTTCTTCCTTGATGGTTTTCACACATTTTTGATCATCTCGGACTTTCTTTGAATATTGTTTAATCTGCTCTTCTATTTGGTGATGGTGATGTGTTCTGCCCATTAGGCAGGTCCATCGCAGCAAATTCAGCATTCTTCATCCCACCACATTTTTCATAGCTGTGTCAGATACATTTAGCTTATGTTGTCAGTTAACAGAATCCTGCCAATTTCTTTTTCTTCTATTCATAGTTTCCAATTTGTCTATTCTTGTTCACCCTGTGTAAACACAACATCATTCTTTATTTTATCTGCCCATTTCACATCTTTCATTCTTCTCAAGATCCACATCTTAAAAACCTGTAAGCATTTCCCCTGCCTCAGGTGCAGTGTCCATGTTTACACACCATACAGTTTAACACCTCAAACAAAATACTTCATTAATCTTTACCTTAACTGTCTATTTGACAGACCACTAAAAATACTCCTCAATTTGCAACACATTTCTCTCTCTCTCTCTCTCTCTCTCACCACCCTCCCCTATCTTCATCTTCTCCTTCTTCTTCTTCTCTTATTCTTATTCTTATTCTTATTCTTCATAGCCCATACCCCACAGCTGGTGTTCAGATCTTTCAACAAGTTGTTAACTGTATTTTCACTTTCAATCTGCAACACCATGTCAGCAGCAAATCTTACATATCTTCTTCCTAGTGTCAACCACACTTTTGTTGGAAGAGTTTTTAAGTAAGTCACATAAACAGATACTATACAGAGTACGTAAAAGACAACAGCTCTGTCTAAATCCTCTGCCAATTTTAATTCCTGCTGTCATCTTATCTCCAGCTCTTACTTTAAATCTTTGTATGATGTATAAATAGCTTATTTTACTCCTTTCCTTCCAGTTAATTATGATCTCCTTCAGGATACCTAAAACTTTAATCCCCTGAAGTCTATCAAAGGCTTTCTCCAAGTCAACAAAAACTATATGGACTTCCCTACCTTTTTCTAGGAATCTTTGTCTAATTATTCATAAGAATCCAATTGCATCTCTACTTTTGCGCTTTCAGAAGCCAAACTGTTCTTCATCCAATTTTCTCTCAAATTTTGATTCATACATCTATTCATTATTCTTAGAGGAATTTTTGGCATATGCAAACTTAGTGTCTTATATTCTGTGAACTTAGTGCATTCTGTACAATTTGTGCATTTATTTTCTTTGATATTGGTGCCATTACCTTAATCACAAAAGTTATTGCACAAATTCGGTATTTATGCCTTTCATTTGATGAGTTAAATCAGAATAGCCTCTCCCCCATTGCTTTTCCATATTTCATGTCCTTAAGTGCCATCTCAACTGCTTCCAAAATGATGAAAAGTCCTTTGTCTTCTTCTATTAATTCTTTTATATCCTCCAAATTCAAAACACTCAAATATCTCTTGTCTCATGTAATTCTTCTAAGTGTCTGTTCCATTTGTAAAATAGACAAAGGTGAGGATGCTCCAGGTTAAATAACAGACTGTGTAAAATACTGTGAATCTACACTTTATTACAGGTGGAGATGCATCCCAGGATATGTGTACACCACAAAAGCTCAGGACAGACTTGCTCAAAGACTGTCCTGTGGTGGAGCCACAGTGCTGGCCAAAGAGTTTCCCCATGCTGCATCACATGCTGGGTCACCACATAGGGGGATGAATGGTGCTGCTAATGACCTCATCTTCATGCAGGACACATAGGGGGATGAATGGTGCTGCTAATGACCTCATCTTCATGCAGGAGCATGGGACCAGCTGTGCTGTGGCTGACTGCTCATGAAGAGGCATAGCTGGAACATTTCTCATTGTGCTGCAAAGGTAGAGTGTGGACGATTGGTAGCAGTCAGAAAAGGTGGTTTGTGGGAGGTGAGGTGGTAACTGGTGAGGCCAGTCAAATACGAGTGGGGGTTAAGGCTGGTGAGTCTCGGAAGTAAGAGAGGAAATGGTGCCATAGCATTGTTTGTGTCTTGCTCTGATGTGAAATGATGGAGCTGAGCCCATTTTTTAATAGCCTGACTGTGAGAGCCCCATCTGTTGCAAATGTGGAGGTGATGGAATCCAGATCAACATTCAAGAGAGACTGTATCATAAGGATAATGTTCCTAGGAATGTACCATCACTAATAGACGAATCACCTTGCTTTCCTTCCATAATAAAAAGTTCGTGGGATTTCTGTTGGGTTGTAGCCCAAGGAAACACACTCATTTCTGTAAGACTTGGTATATTTCATGCAGACATCCACATTACAACAAATCGTACAGTGAACTGCATAAGCAAGATGGCGTGGACCGTTTGGTTACAGAGTCAAAGAACTTGCAATGGTACAGTGTGGAGCATGGTTTGAGTGCAGTGGAAGTGGGGCATGTCCGACAGTGAAGGCGGTGAGGGAGACAGCAGTGATGTGATGAGGATGTCCATCTCCGGAGGTTGTTGACTCATGACTTTCTGTAGGTGGTGTGGGCCCCCAGCATGATCGGCTGGCAGCATTCAAACTGTAACCCTTCCTAGGGGGTTATCATAGCTTGGAGGAGCATGTGGTTGACCCCGCACGGGAGTGGGTGGTAGCTGGCGATCAACTAACGACCCGGGTCCCAGTCGGGTGAGGTGAGTTGTCTTGCAGCAGGATGAAGATGTGGTTGTCGTCGATGAGGATGGTGACATGCACCACACATGCAGGCGGGATGTCTGTTTGCAGAACTACTAAAAGGGGTAGGGGGAGGAGGTACAGAGAGAGGGCGAGAACCCAAGGAATGGCGTTGATGGTGATGCAGATACATGTTTGGTTGAGGACTGCAGCGGCAGCTCCGAGGGGTCATAACTTGAGAGTGAGCCCTCAGTGCTGGGAGGCAGTGTTATGTCTTTGGGCGTGGAAGACGCTGGGCGAGGTGTGCCGGTGCAGTTTAGTGCAGTTTATGACTTTTTATGGGCCTGAATATGGTGGGGCATGTGGAGCCCAGACTCTATTGTCGTGGAGAAAAGCAAACTTGCATGAAAGGGGATCGGAGGGCATGTAGGAGTGGGGGTTGGGGGGGGGGGGGGGGGAGTATGGCTAGACAGAGGGTCAGGGAAATGTCAAAATGCATTTGGGTCTTACTTATGAAGTTACAAGGGGGGTGGGATTTCATTGGGGGGGGGGGGGGGGATAGGTTGTAACAGCTCTCCAGGGAGAACAGGGTTTCCACCATAGACAAACTCACTCATGGTGCTCTTGATTTCTGATTTCTACGATGACAGGAGGCTGAGGAGTCCCCCACGGGAGGGCCTCAGTCCAAAGACTGTCGTGATACTGCAGTGCTGTCTTGAAAGTGCGATATCACCATTCTACCAGTCCAGTTGCTTGGGGGTGGTAGGCAGTCATGCAACATTTGTTGATACCACACAGCTGGCAGAGTTGACCAAAGAGTGCTAATTCAAACTGCCAGCCCTGGTCGGTGGCGACAGTGGCAGGGCAGCCAAAGTGGGAAATCCAGGAAGAAACAAAGGCATTAGCCATGGTTTCAGCAGTTATGTTGGTGAGAGGCACAGCCTCTACCCACCAACATAAATGACTGATGCAAGAAAGAACATAATGGAAGCCCTCTGAGGGGGAAGGGGGCTGATGAGGTCCAGTTGTACGTGGCGAAAGTGGCCAGATGGAATGTCGAATTTGTGGAGAGGTGGAACAGTGTGCCTGGTGACTTTTTTGCACTGGCAGGTAACGCAGTTCCGGACCCAGGTCTGACAATTGCGCTTAATGTCTTGCCACATGAATTGTTCGGACATGAGGCATGTTGATGAGGTGTGCTAGGAAATGTAGTGTGTCAAACACTGAATGGCAGAGGGGGATGGGGATGAGGAGTCGGAGGGTGCTGGTGGAGGAGTCGCACCAGACTTCCTCTCGGATGCCGGCGAATTTTACTTTGGTGAAAGACAGCGAAGTGGAGGTACTGTTGAGAAGTTGCTGTGTATCCTCGTCCTGGGGGAGCAGGGAGGGAGGAGGATCGAGAGGGGTTTGCTTATGTGCTTATGACATCTGCTACTGGTTTATGATTGGTCAGGATGTGGAAAGGCAGCCCTCAATGGGGCAATGGCAGAGCAGAAGTGTTTCACCGCATCATAAACTACTGAGAATTTTTGTTGGGCATGTGAAAGTTTCTTCGAAAAGAACTGAAGTGACGTGACCACATCGTTGTGGCATTGTTGTAGGTCTGCACCTACCACGGAGTCACTGGCATCTGTGGTGATGAAGAGTTCAGCATCCGAGATTGGATGAGTGAGGGTGACGGCTCATGCGAGAGAGTCTTTCAGGGTCTGGAAGGCAGTGTGCATTGGTTCTGTCTACAGAACCAGGCATGTCCCTGAAGTTCACTTGCCAGCAAGGGCATTTGCGAGGGCAGCCTGGGTCTTAGCTGCTGCAGGCAAATGATGACAGTAGTAGTTCATCATTCCCAGGAACCGACGGAGCTCTTTGTATGTGGTAGGGAGTGGCATGGATAAGTTTGATTGCATCTTCGATTCAGGAGGGTGTATACCAGTGGCTGAGACTGTGTACCCCAAGAATAGGACAGATTTTTGGCACAGCTGCAATTTGTCAGTATTGATCTAGACTCCATTTGATGAGAGAGTGTTCTTTACTATCAAGATGTGGCGTTTGTGATCTTGCACAGTTTTGCTGAAGATCAGGATATTACCGAGATATATGAAACAGAAGTCGAACTGGAGCAAGAGAGAGTCAATAAAATATTGCCACATCTGGGTAGCATTTTTTAACTCTAATGGCATGAAATTGTACTCGTACAACCTGATGGGATTGATAATCACTGTTTTCGGAATGTCTTTGGGTATGACTGGGATTTGGTGATACGCATGTTTGCAATCAAGTACACTGAAAATTGTAGCACCTGCAAGAAGGTGATTGAAGTCAGAAATGGTTGGAATAGGATAATTGCGGACGTGCATGGAGCAGCACAGTAAAATGTTCCCACCGGGCTGTCAATATGACAAGCTGTGGTATGTTCAGAGGGGTGGAAACCACAGTTAGTATCACTACGCAGCACATTTTTCACATCACCTGGGGGCCTGTAAAGTGCACTGAGGGGCCAAATAGTGAGTGGGGGTAGAAACTGGCCTGGAAATGTTCGTGATACACATTGGACATTGTCCACGTTGTAAACTGATGAAGCAGTAAAGCACTTGTGCATCATGGAGGCAGTCTGTCCTAACAAAGGCAAGGTTGCACACGGCACTGTTGTAATGGTCGCCCAGGTGGCCGGAGTCTCATACATAGTTTGTGCACGAAATGCAGAATCTACATCAGCATGATGAAATGCAAGTACTTTGCTCTCCACGTTATCATTTTCGAAATGCATGTGTCAATGCACACTTGCTGGAAAGGCAAAGCCTGAGCCTGCAGTCACACGTTGCACTGTTGAGTGGCAAAAGTGTTGAGGCGACGAAACTGCAGGAAACGTGTTGTAGAATCCAGGTGGTGGTGAAGTGATGAAGTGTCTCATCATAGGTGCAGGGGCTTTGATATCCTCAGGCTGCACAGCAGGATACATGGCCAAGCAGAATGAACGAAGGCGTAAACAAAGCTGGCACAGTAGATGTGAAAATACTTGCACTAAGGGGAAACGATGCACAAATTCTAACTCGGCGTCACCACTGTGGGATTTCTTTTGGGTTGTAGCCCAAGGAAACACACACATTTCTGTAAGACTCAGTATTTTTCATGTAGGTATCCACATTACAACAAATCATACAGCGAACTGCACAAGCAAGATGGCATAGGCCGTTTGGTTTCAGACTCAAAGAACTTGCGATGGCGGAGATATGTCATTCGTACTTGTTGCCATCACAAGTTTGTCAATAAGTTCAACTGAGATCTCCTCATATCATAACTAGTCCAAGTCCACTTGGTCTATAATTTTCTTGTCATCTGGGTCAATGTGCAGAATGTCATCTATGTCGGTAATCATACTTCCAGACAAGTCAGTGGTGTTGAGCAGGATCGACATCCATTTAAGTCTGTTGAATATAACAGTAGTCCATCTGCAATACAGAAAAATGTTAAAGATGGTTGTCATACCATGTAATCACTTTATGTTCATTTAAGTAGGGCGGGTGTAATGCTGGTCGGTCAGTATTGTCTCACAGCATGACGTGATTACAGTGCCGCAGAGCTTCATGGATGAAGATTTTATGAGAGCCATGTGCCTCCATGGGTGGTATTTTAAGGTGTGCAGTGTGTGCTCAGACACTATGAACCGCATGACCACAGCATTTTGCTGTATACACCTTATGACTGACACACATATAACGTGACAGTTACACGACTGCCACAAGTTTCGCCAAGTGAAACACCCCAATGTTTCCCTGATACACAGACAAGTTTTAGCATTGTTCCCTGACAAATTTTCAGATCTTATGAGTATGTTAAGACGTAAGTTGACAGTCTGTCTTTGCAGCAACAGTACAAGAAACCATAGTGCAAACGAGGAAATATCTAAAAAACACTTGCAGCAAGACGGCATTTCCTGATGTGAGCAAAAATCTTTTGTAATGAACAGTTTTTAGATGGAGAAAGCAAGCCAAATGGTGTATGTGTTTCATTAAAACAACTGATGTTTTTATTTCAATAAAAAGAAACACGTTTGGTGATAAAAGTCTGCATTTCTTGAAGCCACTAGATGGATTTAAAATACCTTCACTGATTTCAAAAATAACCTCAGAAACAAAGTAGGCCTCTTGAAAGAGGTGTACAAGGTGCAGAGAAACTGTTTAAACCAACACTGTAGGTGACCACGAATAAAATGTTGGTTCTACTATGTTTGTTAGTGTCGCTTATTACCCACTGTGTTATATCTATTATTTTACAGGTATTGTGTGATTTTTCTTTCAGGAAATATATGAGTATATAGTGTACAAACCACCAGCAACTGACACAATTTTCTTATTATTATTGTCCGTACTTTTTATATGCCATATACGAACAGACTCGGCTGCAGGCAGGTTGGTGAGACTAGATACGACAGGCAGGGCCTGCACATTAGTGGGAACCAAATGACTCCAGCTCGGCAGGCCTGATTCATTGCAGATACCTGCAGAAATGGCCTGTGGTTTTGGCCCGTCATGGAAATCCATTCATGTGGCCAGCTATTCGTGAGCCACAGACAGCATGTTGATGAAATGAGACCATGGTGATCAATCCATGCATCAGATAACTTGTTCAAATACTCTGAGAATCGATAATAAGGAGGATGGGTAGCAACTCACCATAAAGATTATTGCTGAGCTGCAGACAGGCGCGTAGAAAAGACAATCACGCTCTCAATACTAAATTTTCAGCCATAGCTTTTGTCAGAATGAGAGCACACACACTGACACAACAAATGCATACATGACTGCCGTCTCTGGCCACTGTGTCTACAGTCTCTGAGAATCAGATCCAAACCAACCACTCCTCGTGCCTCCCTGCCTCTCGTCAGTAGCTGCTAGGTTAGTGGCAAGAAGTGGTGGCAGCACTGACTGTAAGCTGAGGGGAGTGGTAGGAAGGGGAGAAGCAGTAGTAGTGAAGGAGTAGGGAAGCAGCAAATGTACTCAGCTGCACCCAGGCAGCAATGATGTATGACACCTCAGTAAACAAACCATTTCATCTACTGAGACAAAAATGAGATTTTTGCAGTGTTTCTTTCACATTTCCCTGATATTTCCATGATGTGTTTAAGATTCCCTCATATTCCCTGATTTCCAGAACCTGTGGCAACCCTGAGTTACAACCTTCTGAAGAAGGGCACTAAGGGCCCAAAACTGGTACTGATTGCTTATTATTTTGTTACAATCTCACTACGTTGTCGCTTAATTGCACATGTTGAAGGTGCACTGCTGCAAGTGTGCAAAATCAATATCTACTGAGAGAGCAGTGATACTTGAAAGGAAATCAGCCATGACATATGTCCATGCCATGAAGATGTTGGATGTCTGTTGTCAATTGCATGATGTAGTTCAAATGGCAGAAGTGCCAGGGACAACAACCTTTTATTGGGTTGAAAATAAACTACAATAGTGGGCAATGATATTTGTAGACTGTGTAAAGGGTCTGCCTCCAGCATCATCTTTAAAGTACCATATTGCTCTGTGCACTGCCAACAGTTCACATTCATAGGCTGACCATTTATGCTGAGAATCTATCAACTTTTTGAGAAAGAAATGCAGAGGATGTTGCGTGTCTGCTGTTGGAGAACAGCACCAGTTGCTAAATTGCTCACACCAGAGGCAATTGCCAGATGGCTAGGGGGTAGTGGGTATGTCAGTGTTACAGCCTGAGAAAGGCAGGCTTTAATTTGTTCAAATGCTTGTTGTATTGCAGGGTCAGCTAATATTCTTTCGCTCAGGCTGCTAATGTGCTAATGTGTTTATAGGAGGTGGCACTTGCTCTAGGCAGGTGTCTACAATAAAAATTTATCATGCCAAGAAATTGATGTAATTCATGAAATGTCTGTTGTCAAGGTAGGTGACAAATAAGTTCAGCGTGTTGTAGTGTAGGTTGTAAGCTGTCATGGCAAACCAAATGACCATATATGGTAGCCTGAGACTGTCTCAGATGACACTGACACTGATGGCAACACAAAGTTTGTGTAAAGCATTAAACACTATTTCAAGACTCACATCGTGTTCCTTTTTGGAAGCTGAAAAGACTAAAATATTATCCAAGTAAGCACAGCAGATGAAAAATTTGAAAAGAGCATTGTCAATGAATCTTTCCTGAATCTCTGCTGTATTTTGATGTTCATGTGACATATAAAATAATTCATAAAGTCCAAAAAGGGTGCTGTATTCATCCTATCCTCTTGGTTCATAGGGATCTGCAAATATGCTTTCTTACAATACAACAGAATGAACACAGAAGCACCTGCCAAATAATGTGTGAAGTCTTCAGTATTCAGGGTCCAGTATCATGTGGAAGTTATGATGCCGATAGTTGCTGCATAGTCTACAGGTGCTACCCTTCTTTGGTATGAGCTGGGTGGGCAAGGCCCAAGGACTCTGAACTGTCTAACTATACTGGCTTGCAATAACTCCTCTAAAACCAACTTACCCATGTGAACTTTACCCAGCACTAATGAGAGTGTCTTTAAGTCAAACTGGTAGTAACAGCATTCTATTTATTTCATAAAGTTTTTCACTCTAGCACAGTGTCTGAATTGTACATGTGAATCTGGCAGTTAGGGATAAACACACACAACAGGAACATGGGCAACAGACAATGATAGATTTGAGTGAACTGTACTGATGCTGGTAATGCTGTTGCAGACTGCTCCAGTGGTGTGTGAGTGTCTGCTACTGGCTGTCCTATATCCGCTGCCTCATTTGTGATGAGTCTGCCTGTGAGTGATCTTTTCAAAGTACATATGTGCAGGGGTGAGACTGTCTATAGATGTGCTAATTTTTTTGTGTATAATGTGGTTCTCTTCACATAGGTGAAATGCTTGTTTCTGTATGTTAAAGTACTGCTAAATAATTCACTGCAATTACAATGCTGATGACAGGCAGTCTCATAGTATCTTTTGATGCTGTTTTTCTGTGTTGACAGAATTGACAGTCTGCGAGTAGGGGTCACTAGTTATCAGTTGCATGAGGGATGGAGGAGCATTGATGATTCCCATCATGGAAAATCTGCTGCTATGATGTATAAAAGTTCCACATTCCAATTTGGGAAAGTGATGAAAATGTCTTAAAAAATCAGCCTACAATACTGGTTTGTTAACATCAGCAATGAAAAATTGCCAGGAGAATGTTTCTTGTGAACTGAAGTCAAAGGTTCAAGATGTGGTTCCACACACTGCAATTTGAGAATCATTTGCTGCACAGAGCTACAATGCCGATACAGTTTTTCCTGTTGGTGGTATATTACATGGGATGATACTCACCAGTGTCAATGAGAAAATATTGGTTGCATGTGTGTCGCAGGACACAGAGACTACTGCATGAAGATGGTGTGCAACAAGATTGGCTCATATGTCAAGGCAGCAGGCGGCCTGAAATGGTCCAACCTACTCAAGATTGTTCTTCCTATTTTGATGGTTGTAAGGTGCCATCCTATTGCAAGTTTTACTGCCCAAACATGCATGAAACCAGCAGAGGCATGGTTACACCTTTTATCAATGAGCGATGTGTTGTTACTGGCTGGCCATCTGTTTTGTTTTGGGTAGCTGAAGGTCATTCACGGGGTAGGTGGCAGTTATCTCATCCTCCGTGGTTTCTGTCTGTGCTTGGTACCACTTGGTTGCCTTCTGCCCTGTATCACGGCCTGTGCCAAGACTGGGATGAGGTTGGTCATTGTTTTCCATTGAGTTAATACATTGTTGATGTTGTAACACTGCAAGAAGTCTGTCCATCAAAATTTATCTTCTTTCAAATGATTCATGCTGATATGAGATCATTGATAGCTGTAACTAAGGAGGTAACTTTAGAATCCACAGCATCCACAAGGTATGGTCTTGCCTGAGTGCCCCGTCAATTAAATGCCGGAGATGTTGGCATGCTTGCCCAGGTGGACAGTAAGGTGACAAACTTGCAGCTATCATCAGAAATGCCTTGACTGTGGGGAATCCGCTAAGTGAGAGAAAACCTCATGTCTGGCTGTTCTGGATGAAAGGGTGGCAGCTAGGGTCATGAATTATGGGGCAAAGGACTGCCATCAAAATTCTCGGGTTCATGCAGCACTGCAGTTGGTTGAAAGGTGACGACGGATGAGCTCTTGTTTGAAGGCCAAAGTGTGGAAGAGAAATCCAGGAAGGTATCTGCACATGGCCTGGCTGGATGGGCTGGCTATGGCAATTGAGCATGTTTGGTGAAATTCATGCCACATTGGAGGTACAACACAATCAAACATCAGTCCCTGTCTTTTCTAGGTGATATGTATCAGGCATCTTGTTTGTCTGTGGAAGGGTTGCATCCATTGCCAAAATTACTGAGAATGTCGGTAACTGGTACACTTTGTTCAGGAACATGAGGGTCATTGTTGATACCACCAGCAGTGCACAAGAAAATGTCGCTTTCACATTTAACCAAACACAAGAGTTGTCGCTGCTGATGCAAAGTACTGAACTCAACTCCTTATAAGTCACTGTCTTGTAATTCCTTGTCTCTGGCACTAAGGTTGTAGGATGGCTACATTGTTGTTGCAAGCAAGATGAGTTGAAGAATACAAAATAATCCACAGCTGATAATGTCGTTAAAAGTGGGGTCACCAAAGTAGAGTAAATTCACATAAGGATGCCCCAGCTTAAGTAATGGAGGACATGAATATCAAGAATCTACACTTTTTTATTAGGTGGAGATACATCTGAGGATGTGCATACACCACAGAAGCTTAGGAAGACTACCTCAAAGATTGCCCTGCAACAGAGCATAATGTGTTAGTTCACACTGAATAAAAAAACATACACAAAATATAATGCCAAGCTCTTATGTTTTGAACATGGTTTGGACTAGATATTGACCTGAACATCACAAAAGGAAATGTTAACACTGCACATGCAACTGGGCAGTGACTGTCATCATTAGAACCAAATTGTTTTGCAGTACAGTTAGTGGTGGAAACCAATGTTCTTTAAGATTCTTGTTCTGTTTGCAGCATAATAGACTTTCATGCATGATGAATCATTAACTGTCACTACAGAAACCATTAAACTATTTACTACCTACGAAACTGGTTAGTAAAATTGTGAATTCATGAAGGTGATTCACTTGCTAAAACAGATGAACTGTCTTCACAACTAACAAGTTAAAGTGAATTTTATACTGTTTCAAAACTGTCTATTTGATGTGAACAGTGGTGGCATGTGTGTCAGCATTATGAATGGTGTGCCCTAATTGATTCCAATCCAAGCAGCATCAGCAATTACTAACAACCAGCACACACTCAAAGGGAGATGATACTGAGTGGATCACATACCCAGCAAGAAGACTGATACATTTTATCACCAACAGATCTACTGTACTTTAATTGCACCACCACCATAGAGAACCTGCTGACAACTTCAGATACTGCTGCCTATGCACAAATAAGGCGCAGTACAAAGCTCTCTGACCATAAAGACTCAGAAAACATTTTATATGGTTTCTATTGCAATGTATTTTCTTTTGTGATGAAATTTTTGCCAACTTTTGTTTTTCTATAAATAAATGTCATTTTTCAACGAGAGTATTCACAGTTTAGTGATGGCATTGTTTATCCTATTATAAGCTGTAGTAGTTACTATTTACCACATCTGTTTTTCTATTATATTTTATTTTGGTTGTTATACATATCTTTTGCTGGAATGTGCTTCTACACATTTGTGCAGTGTTTCTTTTCGGTAAATTTATGTAACTGTGGCACACGGTAAATAGCACGATTGGTGGCATCCGTCATTAGCTTCTACCCTCCAACCACTTGTCACTGGTGCAGTGTGAATATAACAAATTTTCCTGAGGCTGAGAAGCTTATGTGCATGAATCAGCACGGTTTTAGAAAGAATCGCTCATGCAGAGTGCAGTGTGCCCTTTTCTCACATTTTATACTGCAAACTATGCCTGATGGGCAACAAACAGATTACATATTTCTAGAGCTCCAGAAATCATTTGACATGTTTCTCCATTGCAGGATGTTAAGGAAGGTCTTAGCAAATGGAATGAGTTCAGAGATATGTGAATGACTTGAAGACTTCTTACATTATAGAACCCAGTATGTGTCCTCGACAGTGACTGTTCATCAGAGACAAGGGTATAGTCAGGAGTGCCCCAGGGAAGTGTGATAGGTACACTGTTATTCTCTATATACATAAATGATTTGGCAGACAGGCTGGACAGCAATCTGCACTTGTTTGCTGATGATGCTGTAGTGTATGGTAAGGTGCTGAAGTTGAGTGACTGTAGGAGGATACAAGATGACTCAGATAAAAGTTCTAGTTGGTTGGTGTGATGAATGACAGTTGACTCTACATGTATAAAAATGTAAGTTAATGTTGTAGTGATTCGAGAATTTCAGTGCAAATTTTAGAACCACTAGGCCTTTTACTATCTCAAACACACGATATTTTAGATGTGAGCGTGGGATGATAGAATTCTACCTACTGCACGTCACATGTTTGTGTGTGCAGGTTTGAAATTCAGTAGCGAGAAGAATGTAGACACGGCGGTCAAATGGCAATGACAAGTACTTGTCAGACGATCCATGGAAGTTTTAGTGAAAGTGTACATAAGGATCGTGGAGCTTCTATGTTATTCTGTGCTAATTGTGTCAGTGACCATTGTTATAATATTGAGAACAGCTGAGAAAGTACTCTTGGAAAAAAACTCTTGTCTTATCCTTGTTGAGGGGAAGTTGTGTATTTTGATTCATGTTGAGAATGGTCAGAGTGTTTAAGCCACCTTTCTCTTATATATAAATTAGTTTGTGTCTAACATTTGGAGACACGAGAGACTTACTAAACAGGGTATATTTATGTTAAGAGTGAGATTTGTAATATGTCTGAAGTTTAACATACATCATTAATTGAAGGAAATGAAAGAGTCTTAAGGAATTCCTGTACCTATCAGCACACTTCGGAGAAGAAGGAAAAGACAGTTTGCAGCAGCCAGCTTACCAGAAAGGAAGGTTGGCCGAGCATCTCAAGTAAGTCATCTCAGAAAAGAAGTGGAAGGTAGTATATGTACTTCCCACTTAAATCATCATCCAAAGCCATTAGAATGTGGATGAGTAGGAAAAATAATCACGTAATGATTGGATACAGTCTGAGCAGTGTCCTGCTTGACACAGAGAAGTCATTTAAATATCTGGGTTAACGTTGCAAATCTATATGAAATGGAATGAGCATTTGGGGATTGTGGTAGGAAAATCAAATGGCTGACTTCAGTTTATCAAGAGAATTCTAGGAAAGTATAGTTCGTCTGTAAAGGAGACCACATATACAATGCTCATGTGACCTATTCTTGAGTATTGCTCAAGTGTTTGGGATCCATGCCAGGTTGGATTTAAAGGAAGACATTGAAGCAATTCAGAGGCTGGCTGCTAGATCTGTAGATGTGAACAGCATGGAAGTGTTATAAAGATGTTTCAGGAACTCAAATGGGAATCCCTGGAGGGAAGGAAATTTTTTTTTTTAATTTTTATTTTTATTTTTTTATTTTAGAAACACTATTGAGAAAATTTAGAGAACCAGCATTTGTGGCTGACTACAGAGTGACAACATGCATTGCACATAAGGACCACACACATAAGATATGAGAAATTAGGGCTCTTTCAGAGGCATTCTATTTGTGAGTGAAACAAGAAAGGAAATGACTAGTAGTGGTATGGGGTACCCTATGCCAAGCACCATATGGTGGATTGTGGAGTATCAATGTAGATGTAGTCATAGATGTAGAAGGCACAAATTTGGTGAAAACTTTAAATTTCACAGCTGTCCAGCTACAGGAATTATGTATACATTCTGTAGATCGTCATATTGCAGCATGCTCATGACCAATTGAGAGTTTATTTGTTTTCAATAGTTATAATTGAATAACATTACAACCTGTTCAACTATTGTAAACAATGTGGTCACAAGATTTGGCAGTACATATACTGCTGGGTTTGCATACAAAATTCTAATACAGTCATTTCAGTAACTTTGGTACTGAAACAGGTTCTTCATCCTTAAATAACCAAAATTTACTACAACACATTTCCCCAAGTTAAAATATTCAGATAAATTTGTGGTCAAAGTTCAAAAAGCAGATCTCTTAGGACTGCAATATTATGAGAAGTAAAGTAGCTACTCACCATATAGCATAGATGCTGAGTTGCAGATAGGCACAAAAAAAGACTCTAACAATTATAGATTTTGGCCAATAAAGCCTTCGTCAACAATAGACAGACATACGCCCACATGCACACACACTCATGCAAATGCAACTCACACACATGACTGCTGTCTCAGGCAACTGAAATCACATCAAACTTAGAACTGTTGAAAACTTAGAACTGCTTTATTTACATTTGTTGTTCTGTAATTTCATTAACATTCTCACCTTTTGTCTTCCACCTCTTTCTAAAGTCCAAGTTATTTACTTTCTGGTAAATTAAATTCATGGTGCACGTTTCTCTCTGGTTGCTCAATTTCTTCACAATTCTGTTAAGGCTTTGTCAATTTCTTTTCACAGTTGATTGCTTACAGCCCTAAATCTTTGCCTATCTCTGTGGCAGAATTTTTATATTTTTTTCTTTCTTCCATTCCTCCAACATTTTTTTGCTGCCCATGGTTCCTTGATGTTATTTTGCCTCTTTAAACCCAACTGTTACTTCTGCTGCTTTCTGTTAACAGTTTTAATGCTAATACAGTACTGTTACTGAGTTGTGTATTTAGATTATTTTTTCCCGGAACTGAGTTGTGTATTTAGACTATTTTTTCCTGGAAATTTTCTTGAAACACGTTCTTACTTCATCCTTTTCAAGTCCTTCCAGATTAAATTTTCTCTTCTTTTGATCTTCTTCATCTTTTTAAACAGAATTATTATTTCTTCAACAAGAGGATATGATCTGAATTGATATCCACTCCTGACAATGTCTTATAGTTTGTCACACAGTTTCTAAATCTTTCCTGTATCAAAATATAGTCAATGTGGCATCTTTTTGAGCCAGTTGGAAATGTAGAACTGTAACTTATTTTTCTAGGTTGTTCATACAACATATCTCAAGTAGTTAAGGAGTTTCTCGTGCAGAAGTCCACCAAGAGCTCTCCTTGCTCATTGTTTTTCCCTAATGCATATTTGTACACAATTCTTTCATCTTTGTCTTCACCTACTACAGCATTCCAGTCACCCATTCTTTCCTTTCTCTATTATGTCCTCTTTCTTGCCATAGATTTTTTTACTTCTCAGGTGATCCACCATGTGGAATATGTATTTGTATTACCACTAGATTTTCCTTCTTTCAGTGGATCTTCACTGCCGTCAATCTTTCATCAACATATCTCACTGATATCACTTTATCTGTGACTCTCGTTCCTAATATTATCCCAACACCATGAATTCCTCAAGAATAAAATACTCTGAATTCCTCACTTAAAAATTCTTCAATCTGTCTCCATCTCATTTCAGAGTTTCCCATTATATCCATTCTGTTTCTTCTCATTTCCTTCTTCAGATTCTCCGACTTCCCCACTTGTAAGACATTCTCAACATTCCATGTTCATAATCTTAATCTTCTGTTCTTCCTCATTTCAGTGTGACCCAACTCAGCATCCCAGCTATCTCATTGGGGAGATATTTTACATCCTGAATCAACTTTGACCTTGCTAGACTTATCATGCTATTTATACAGTTTTCCTGAGAACCTTGTAAATGAATTAGCTTCCCACTGTGCTCCATTTGCTAGCAGACCCAGCCAACTTTCCTCCTCTCTCATTATCATTACAGGCTTGGAAATAGTTGTGACTGGGTGTTTTTGGTTTGTCATGAGGAATACGGTTGCAGCTCCAAAGTGTCTCAATAGCGGCCATCCTATGATGGTTGACATATTAGTAGAACATGCAGGCCAACAAAGTAGAGGTACTTATCCTTTGGAGGAGACTTGCACAATCTGGGACCCTTCTGTCCAGGCACTAGCATGCTGAAATATACCAAGTGGAGTTGCCTGAAGCAAAAGTGGAACTAAGAGCTCAAAAACTTCTCTCTTGTAGCAATTGCTATAAAGGTGGCACCCAACACACAGAAACTGAGATTGCAACCCCAAACCACTCTTGGCCTTTGTCTGCAATGCTGCACAACAATGGAGGCTGTCCAACAGCACAAACCATGGCAACATGTACCACATGTGTGGCCATCACTGAAAGGTAGTCTGAAGCATGATTTGTCTGAAAACTTTACAGTATGACAATGATGGTATTCAAATGCTCCTTGTAGTCAGAAGCATGTATGATTTCTGGACAATATTTAAATGTTCATCTATAGTTATTATTAGGTCAACTTGTGGTGACAGAATATCACTTTTGAAAGGTGATATGTCAGAGGCAGGATACACTGTATTTTTGTAGTTAAATGACAACCCATTTGTGAAACTCATCTGCTGATATTACCTTACTGTATCATAACCCTTACATTCCATATCCTTAAGAATAATATTTGTGTCACATGCACAATTACAAAATACTGCTGGTAACACTACTGTCATTTCCATCCAAGAGACAAAGGTTATTGTTTACATTTTTAAATTTCACGGAATTTACAACACAATAGTATTGTCATAATGCAATATCATATTTTTTTCTTAATGCAAATATTTTAGCTGAAAGTAAGCTTCCACAAGAAGATGATACCTGCATTTTCAAGACAATCTATGTTATTTATTGTAATAATAACAAATAATTTTAACATTAACTATAGTAATCTAATTCTGTAACAGATGTAATGCACTGTGTCTACATTTAAAGTACCAAAATTCAATAATTTTTTGGTAAAAAATATCTCTGTACTAATTCTTCCTCTGCTAAAAATAGCCATAAATTGACAGCCATTAATGTGTATAACTACTATGCAGTCAAGGGAAAAGTGTGAATCAATTTTCCTCATAGTTGATATTGGATACTAAAAATGAAATGGACAAGAGAAACAGTTTTTTTTAATTAATATCCTTAAAACTTTGGAAGGCAGCCTGGCTGTCACATTTATATGTGTCAAGTCAATCTAAAAAAAGTTAGTGCTGATAACAAACTATAACTGAAGACAAGACCACAAGCTCTCAAATAAATGTTGTCAGAAAGAACATACCTCTTCTGTTTCATTAAAGCTTTCTGTAGTGATAGGCTCATCTTGATAATATAGGGCACGCAGTTTCTGGGCAACCTGCCTTTGTGTCTCAGCATCTGGAGCACGAACATCAAGTCCAATAATTTCTTCAAAATTTTCATCTAAGTCTTGAGCCACAGATGCATTTGTTGTCAATCCTTTTGCTAAAACAAAAACCATACATATTCTGCATAAATAACTGGTTATATCTTGTAATATAGCACCACTATTATGAATTGATTGACATTGGCAATGGTGTACATCCCAACACACAAGTTGTGGATAGAACTTACGTTTCATAATTACTGAAAACATTATGAAAAGGATAGTTGCTACTCACCATATGGCAGAGATGCTGAGCCGAAGAAAGGCGCAACAAAAAAACTCTCACACAATAAGCTTCCAGCCAACAAGGCATTTGTCACAAAAAAGACAATAGAAAAAAAAAAAACACACACACACACACATGACCAGTCTCTGACAGCTGAAGCCAGACTATGCACAGCAGCACATGATGGGAGTGGCAACCAGGTGGGGGTAAGGAAGAGGCTGGAGCGAGGAGGGGGAGGGATAGCAGGGTAAGTGCTGCTGTGGGAGCATGTAGGGATGAGGTGGAAAGAGGGTAGGGTAGCTACATACAGTCAGGAGGTTAGACAGAGGGCAGGGGTAGCAGGAAAGGAGAGAAGTTAAACGACTTGGTCCGTTGGTGAAACAGAGAATTGTGTAGTGCTGGAATGGGGAAAAGGGAAGGGGCTAGATGGGTAAGGACAGTGACAAATGAAGGTTGAGACCAGGAGGGTTATGGAAAGGTAGGATATATTGCAGGGAGAGTTCCCTCATGTTCAGTTTACAAAAGCTGGTGTTTGTGGAAAGGATTCAGATAGCACAGGTTGTGAGGCACACATTGAAATGAAGAATGTCATGTTGGATGCCATGCTCAGCAACAGGGTGGTCCAGTTGTTTTTTGGCCACAGTTTGTTGGTGGCCAGTCATGCAGAACGACAGCTTGTTGGTTTTCATGCCCACATAGAATGGAGCTCAGTGGTTGCACGTTAGCTTGTAGATCACAGAAGTGGTTTCACAGGTAGCCCTGCCTTTGATGGAATAGGTGATGTTTGTGACTGGACTGGAGTAGATGGTGGTGGGAGGATGTATGGGACAGGTTTTGCATCTAGGTCTATTACAGGGATATGAGCCATGAGGCAAGGGGTTGAGAGCAGGGGTTGTGTAGGGATGTACGAGGATATTGTGTAGGTTTGGTGGGTGGCAAAATACCACTGGGGGAGGGGTGGGGGATAGTGGGTAGGACATTTCTCGTTTCAGGACACAATGAGAAGTAGTCAAAACCCTGGTGGAGAATGTAATTTAATTGCTCCAGTCCTGGGTAGTACTGAGTCACGAGGGAATGCTCCTCTGTGGTCAGACGGTGGGACCTTGGGAGGTGGTGCGTGACTGGACAGATAAGGAAAGGGAGATCAAGGTTGGGGGGGGGGGGGTAATTACTGTCTGTAAATGCTTCAGTGAGACCCTCAGTGTATTTTGAGAGGGATCACTTGTCACTGCAGATGCGAATACCATTGGTGGCTAGGTTGTATGGAAGGAACTCCTTGGTATGGAAAGGGTGGCAGTTGTTGAAGTGGAGATATTGCTGGTGGTCGATAGGTTTGATATGAACAGAGGTACTGATGTAGCCATCTTTGAGGTGGAGGTCAACGTTGAGGAAGGTAGCTTGTTGGGTTGAGTAGAACCAAATTAAGCAAATGGGGAAGAAGGTGTTGAGGCTCTGGAGGAAAGTTGATAGGGTGTCCTCACTCTCAATCCAGATCACAAAGATGTCATCATTGAATCTGAAACAGGTAAGTGGTTTAGAATTCTGGGTGTTTAGGACTGATTTCTCTAGATGGCCCATGAATAGGTTGGCATAGGATGGTGCTATGCGAGTGCCCATAGCTTTACCCCAGATTTGTTTTTAGATAATGCCTTCAAAGGAGAAGTAATTGTGGATGAGGATATAGTTGGTCATGGCGACTAGGAAGGAAGTTATTCATTTAGAATTGGTCAGGCACTGGGAAAGGTCATGTTCAATAGCAGTAAAAGGCCATGAGCATTAGGGATGTTATTGTAGAGGGAGGTGGTATCAACAGTGATGAGCAGGGCAATGTGTGGTAAAGGAGTAGGTACTGTGGAGAGTTAGTGGAGGAAATGGTTGATGTCTTTTATATAGGAGGGTAGGTTCCACATAATGGGCTGAAGGTGTTGGTCTATAAGAGCAGAGATTCTCCCAGTGGGGGCACAGTAACCAGCACAATGGGGAGTCTTGGGTGAATGGGTTTATAGACTTTAGAAAGCATGTAGAAGGTACGAGTGCAGGGAGTGATGGGAGTGAGGAGATAGATGAACTTCAGGGAGAGGTTCTGGGATGGGCCCAAGGATTTGAGGAGAGATCCTGCTGGATTTCTGGAATGGAGTCACTGTGGCAGGGTTTGCAGATGAATGAATCTGACAGCCAGCAGAGTCCTTTTGCAAGGTAATCCTTTCAGTTCAAGACAACAATGGGGGCCTTTTGTCAGCAGGTAGGCTTATAAGGTTGGGATCAGATTTTAGGTGGTGGATTGTGGTTCTTTCTGCAGATGTAAGGTTAGTTTGCAGCTTGAAGGATTTGGGGAATGATGGTGAGGCAAGTTTCGAGGTTAAGAAATTCTAAAACGTTAACAGGGGGTGATTTAGCAGTACTGGGGGTGGATCACGGTTGGATAGAGGAGTGAACCGAGTCAGGTAGGGTTCAACATTAGTCTTAGGTTGAGTCTGATTGGTAGGGTTGGTGGCGAAAAAGTGTTTCCACTGTAGGGACTGGGAGGAGAGAAGGTCTTTAATAAGTCCTGCATGACTGAATTTGGGGGTGGGGCAAAAGGTGAGGCCTTTGGAATGGAGTGATATTTCTGTGGGGCTAACACTTCTGGAGGAAAGGTTCATGACAGTGTTTCGGATCTGTTTAGGTTCTGGATTCTGTATGGTGGTAGGAGAGAGTTTTGGAGGGTGGGTTAAGTGTAGTAGGTCTGTGAGACAGGGTTTGTCAGCTATGAGGGAACACAGGGGAGGTTTGGAGGTTGTTGTAGAGGTAGTGGAAAATGGTAGTCCAAAACAAGAGTAGGAAGTGGGCAGGGTGGAGAGTTTTTTGAGGTGGTGTTGTGCATACTGCTCTAGTTCCTGCAGGACATGAGTTTCAATGTGTGTTATGGGATCCAAGAATTTGGCATTGCTTGCAGGAGAATTTTATGGATGGAGAGAAGGTATTGCAAGGAGGTTTGGGCTTGATTAATATGGTTTTGCAGGACTATGTTGGTGAGGGCTAAGGACTGGCAGAATCTGAACAGATGAGGTCACTGTGGAAGGAAGGGTGGCAGCCAAAGATGCATAATTCGATGGTAAGGCCATATGGAGGGGGATTCCATGAGCCAAGCAACTAGGCGGGAACAGTGTGTGGGACTGGGGCCTGACTAGGGGTAAAGAAACTTTTCTGTGTTGCAGATGGAAGGAGCAAGGATACATGGTGGTGGAAAAATGTGAAATACATAAATAACATAGTATTACATCCCAAAAAATTAGCAGAAAACAGCTAAATACATGAAAAATCACTAAAAGGATGAAACGGATAAAATAAGGGGAAAATAGATAAAACCAGAGGGCATACGTTGATGATGAAAGGTGAAAACCAACTGAAATTGGAATCACAAAGAGATCCAAAAAAAAATTTTATATATTACGGCAGATGTGAATGGATTAGGTGAGATTAGTATGTGTGAACTGCAATAGAAAGGAGAAGGAGAAGGGGGAGGGGAGGGGTTGGTAGAATGAGATACAAGATCATGTGGCACAGGAAATGTGCACAAAAATATGAGAGAGTGACACAGGGGGATGATCAGTTTGAAGGTATAGGATGATTAATTATATCAGTGGGAGTAAAGAAGGTCATAAGATGCTGCAACAATAATCAGTGTGGTCTTGTAGCCATCTGTTGTTCGCTTCTGAGACAACTGATACAGTGTGGCTCATAAGTAGAGCATGCAATACAGTTTGTAAGTTGACAAGAGAAACACAGGAAAGAAGAGACAGAAGTCGGACATTGATTATAGTAATGCATTAGAAAATAGTAAGAAAGGAAAACAGCACTGGGTTAGGATGGAAGAAAAGCTGTCAGGCAAATTTAAACAATGGAAAATCCAGGATGGAGTGTAATAATATTATGAAATGGCTAGTTATTACTCACCATATAGCAGAGATGCTAAGTCACTGATAGGCACAAAAAAGAGACTGTCACACAATAAGCTTTTGACCAACAAGGCGTTTGTCAAAAACAGACAACACCCCCCCCCCTCCCCCCCCCCCACCACACACACACACACAAAAGCGTGCACATGTGGGCCGACATGCAAATGTGTCACACACACATGACCACAGTCTCTTGGAGCTGAAGCTAGACTGCACACAGCAGTGCATGATGGGAGAGGCAACTAGGTGGGGGTAAGGAAGAAGCTGGGGCGGGAAGGGGGAGGGATAGCTGGTGGGAATTGCGCAAGTGGAACCCTCCCTGCAACATATCCTATGTTCCCATAACCCTTCTGGCCTCAGCTTTAATTAGTCATTGTCCTTACTCATCTAGCCCCTTCCCTGTTCCCATCCTGGAAGTACACAGCCCTCTATTCCACCAACATACCCAGTCTTTTTACTTCCCTCCCTTTCCACTACCACCCCTCTCTCTTCACACTCCATTTAACCTCCCAACTGCACATAGTTGCCCTACCCTCTCTCCAGCTCTTCCCGGCATGCTCTCACAGCAGCACTTTACCATCCCCCACCCTTACACCCACCTAGTTGCCTCTCCCATCATGCACTCACTACTGTGTATAGTTTGGCTTCAGCTGCCAGAGACTGTGGTCATGTGTGTGTGAGTTGTGTGTGTGTGTGTGTGTGTGTGTGTGTGTGTTTTGTCTATTTTTGACAAAGGCCTTGTTGGCTGAAAGCTTATTGTGTGACAGGCTTCTTTTGTGCCTATCTGCAACTCAGCCTCTTCGATACATGGTGAATAGCAATAGCAACTATTCTTTTCATAATATTGTTACATTCCATCCTAGATTTTCCAATTATTTTGGTTTACTGAAAACATTGCCATACTTAATTTCACTAGAATATAAATTTATAAATCATTTTACACAAAGTTCACCTTTAAGAGTATTCCAGAAAATTGGTTTAAAATCAGTCCCTGACATTGCACTTGCAAATTATTTGTTACAAAAATGACTGATGCATAATGTCAGTCATCACAATAACATTTTGAGAATATATCAGTAACTAACATCATCATGTAATTAAAATAAAAAGTAGAAATTTCAATTCTCAGTTGTTTGAAGTGATCAATTTATTCAAATTTGTACTAAAAATATATGTTTGTAGCAATTTGATTTACACATAACATGCCAATAATTTCTTGCAAACCAAACTGTGTATCCAGATTCTTATAGAGTTGCAAATGTTAAGGTTAATATACCTATTCAGTCATGTCATTAAAGTTATATAAAATTAATGTCCTTTGTTATATATAGATGGGCTCCTAAGCCCATGTATCTCAGAGCTCCCAGTTTTTGGGCTCAAAGTGTTATGCATTGTAAGATTATGGCAGTAAAGTATATATCTTTGGAGTTATTTGGTTTATGTTAGGAGCAGAGGTTAGCATGCTGATGGTAATAATGTAATTGTTTTAGCTAAGAAAAGCACCCTGAGTGCTAAACAGATAAGAAGAAAAGCATCGCTCTGTATCAATCATACATCATTAGAAATATCAGTTGAGTTGAGGCTAGAGTGCCAAAGGGAATATGTGATTGTCAGAAGTTAGAAAAAAAGTGTTCAGAGCAGCAAAGAGTTATAGTTTAATTACTGTTTCTAAAAGTTTATTATTCTGATTGTCAATGTAGAATGAGTGACATGATACAGTACTGTTCAGTACCGACTCCCCAACAACAATACTTTAAATTAAAATGTCTAAGATGCAGATGCTTGTTTTTAAGTTTGTCACAAATGTTGTATTTCATGAAGGCTTATGATATGCAATGAAGAGACATCAAAATTTGACATACATTTTTTTTAATCAGAGTGCATATCTGACAACCTATGTAAATGTAAAAACATGTACAGATATGTAAATATATGCACAAATAAGTACAAATATATAAGTACAACAATGTGAGCCCTGCATCTCTCATTTGATATCACCATCCAACCGTAGTCCTTACCCCTCCCACCTAACCACAGCATGGTTATCTTCCAGGAATTCCTTACCTCCAACTTGGCCTCACCATCCTTACCCAGGTCCCTTCCTAAGAACACCAACCTTTCGGCAGAAGAAAA
The DNA here is from genome assembly GCF_023898315.1 of Schistocerca nitens. NCBI lineage: Eukaryota > Metazoa > Arthropoda > Insecta > Orthoptera > Acrididae > Schistocerca > Schistocerca nitens. Next base: position 741,521,283 of record NC_064618.1, on the reverse strand, counting down.
GACAGCCATATACAGCCTCAAAATAAATCCTGATCTAATCATCCTACATGCAGACAATGGTTCCACCACTGTTGTTACTACTTGGTGGAAGGCCTTTGCCAATTGTCTGACTCCTCCATCTGCAAACTCTGCCAGAGTGACCCCATCCCAGAAGTCCAACGTAACCTCCAACTCATACTTAAAGCCTTAACCCCTTCCCAGAAAATCTTATCTGAACCATTCTCCCTCCTCAACCCTATGAAACCCCACACACCCACCTTCTACATGCTCCCCAAAATCCATAAACCAAACAATTATGGTTGCCCCACTGTAGCTGATTATTGCACTCCTACTCAAAGGATTTTGGCCTTCATTGACCAGCACCTTTGAACAATTACCCGAAATCTAGTCTTCCACATCAAAGATACCAACCACTTTCTTCATCAGCTCTCGACCATCACCACCTCTCTATCTCCAGGATCCCTAATCATCTCTGTTGAACCATTTGCCTATACGCCAACATCCCTCATGCCAAGGTCTCGCCACTACTGAACACTACCTCTCCTAACATCCTTCACACTCCAAACACAGTAACTCATTCCTCATACACCTTACTAATTTTATCCTAACACACAACTACTTCTCCTTTGAAGGAAAGGTATACAAACAAATCTGTGACACAGGCATGGGGCAACATGGTGCCATCCTATCCATACCTGTTTATGGGCCATCTAGATGAAACCTTCCTAGCCTCCTGAAAACCCAAAACCCCTGGTCTGGTTCAGGTTTATCAATGACATTTTCATGAATTGGACTCAGGGCTAAGACACCCCATCCTAATTCCTTCACAACCTTATGACCTTTTCTCCTATCTACTTCACTTGGTCCTCCTCAACACAACATGCCACCTTCCTGGAAGACCTCCTCCTCTCTGATGGCTCCATCCAAAACCTCTGTCCACATTAAACCCACCAACCACCAACAGTGCCTGCATTTAGACAGTTGCCATCCCCTCCACACCAAAATATCCCTCAAATGCAGCTTGGTTACCCAGAGGCAGCATATCTACAGTGACAAGAACTCACTTGCCCAGTAAGCTGAATGTCTCAAAAGGCCTTCACAGACAGACACTATCCCCCAGAACTAGTTCACAAACAGATTTCCTGTGCCACACCACCACATACCCCCAATTCTCCTACCACACCCAAGAACTAGCTACAAAGGAAGACCCCCTTCACCAACCAATACCACTCCAGACTGGAACAAGTGAACCACTTACTTTGTCAGGGCTTTGATTATCAATCATCATGCCCTGAAATGAGGGACATCATACCCAAGATCCTTCCCTCCCCTCCAAAACTGGTGTTTGACCCAGGTGCAAGACATGTCCAATCCACCCACCCAGAACTTCCGATCCCTGACTTGTCACAAGCTTATTCTACCGTATTAGAGACCAGGCTACCAATGAAAGCAGCTGTGCCATATACCAGCTCTGATGCAGATATTGTACAGCTTTCTATATTGGTATGACTACCAACCATCTGTCCGCCAGGATGAACGGCCACTGCCAAACTGTGGCCAAGAGCAAAGTAGATCACCCTTTGGCACAACATGCAGCTGAACATAACACACTTGATTTCAACAGTTGTTTCACAGCCTAGGCCATTGGATCCTCCCCTCCACCACCAGCTTTTCCGAACTACACAGTGATCTGCGTGATGAGAGGTCCCTTGCCCAGTAAGCTGAATGTCTCAAAAGGCCTTCACAGACAGGCACTATCCCTCAGAACTAGTTCACAAACAGATTTCCTGTGCCACACCACCACATACCCCCAATTCTCCTGTTGTTGTTGTGGTCTTCAGTCCTGAGACTGGTTTGATGCAGCTCTCCATGCTACTCTATCCTGTGCAAGCTTCTTCATCTCCCAGTACCTACTACAACCTACATCCTTCTGAATCTGCTTAGTGTATTCATCTCTTGGTCTCCCCCTACGATTTTTACCCTCCACGGTGCCCTCCAATGCTAAATTTGTGATCCCTCGATGCCTCAAAACATGTCCTACCAACCGATCCCTTCTTCTAGTCAAGTTGTGCCACAAACTTCTCTTCTCCCCAATCCTATTCAATACCTCCTCATTAGTTACGTGATCTACCCACCTTATCTTCAGCATTCTTCTGTAGCACCACATTTCGAAAGCTTCTATTCTCTTCTTGTCCAAACTAGTTATCGTCCATGTTTCACTTCCATACATGGCTACACTCCATACAAATACTTTCAGAAACGACTTCCTGACACTTAAATCTACACTCGATGTTAACAAATTTCTCTTCTTGAGAAACGCTTTCCTTGCCATTGCCAGTCTACATTTTATATCCTCTCTACTTCGACCATCATCGGTTATTTTACTCCCTAAATAGCAAAACTCCTTTACTACTTTAACTGTCTCATTTCCTAATCTAATTCACTCAGCATCACCCGACTTAATTTGACTACATTCCATTATCCTCGTTTTGCTTTTGTTGATGTTCATCTTATATCCTCCTTTTAAGACACTGTCCATTCCGTTCAACTGCTCTTCCAAGTCCTTTGCTGTCTCTGACAGAATTACAATGTCATCGGCGAACCTCAAAGTTTTTATTTCTTCTCCATGAATTTTAATACCTACTCCGAATTTTTCTTTTGTTTCCTTTACTGCTTGCTCAATATACAGATTGAATAACATCGGGGAGAGGCTACAACCCTGTCTCACTCCTTTCCCAACCACTGCTTCCCTTTCATGCCCCTCGACTCTTATAACTGCCATCTGGTTTCTGTACAAATTGTAAATAGCCTTTCGCTCCCTGTATTTTACCCCTGCCACCTTCAGAATTTGAAAGACAGTATTCCAGTTAACATTGTCAAAAGCTTTCTCTAAGTCTACAAATGCTAGAAACGTAGGTTTGCCTTTTCTTAATCTTTCTTCTAAGATAAGTCGTAAGGTCAGTATTGCCTCACGTGTTCCAACATTTCTACAGAATCCACACTGATCTTCCCCGAGGTCGGCTTCTACCAGTTTTTCCATTCATCTGTAAAGAATTCGCGTTAGTATTTTGCAGCTGTGACTCATTAAACTGATAGTTCGATAATTTTCACATCTGTCAACACCTGCTTTCTTTGGGATTGGAATTATTATATTCTTCTTGAAGTCTGAGGGTATTTCGCCTGTCTCATACATTGTGCTCACCAGATGGTAGAGTTTTGTCATGACTGGCTCTCCCGAGGCCATCAGTAGTTCTAATGGAATGTTGTCTACTCCCGGGGCCTTGTTTCGACTCAGGTCTTTCAGTGCTCTGTCAAACTCTTCACGCAGTATCTTATCTCCCATTTCGTCTTGATCTACATCCTCTTCCATTTCCATAATACTCTCCTCAAGTACATCGCCCTTGTATAAACCCTCTATTTACACCTTCCACCTTTCTGCCTTCCCTTCTTTGCTTAGAACTGGGTTGCCATCTGAGCTCTTGATATTCATACAAGTGGTTCTCTTTTCTCCAAAGGTCTCTTTAATTTTCCTGTAGGCAGTATCTATCTTACCCCTAGTGAGACAAGCCTCTACATCCTTACATTTGTCCTCTAGCCATCCCTGCTTAGCCATTTTGCACTTCCTGTCGATATCATTTTTGAGATGTTTGTATTCCTTTTTGCCTGCTTCATTTACTGCATTTTTATATTTTCTCCTTTCATCAATTAAATTCAATATTTCTTCTGTTACCCAAGGATTTCTATTAGCCCTCGTCTTTTTACCTACTTAATCGTCTGCTGCCTTCACTACTTCATCCCTCAGAGCTACCCATTCTTCTTCTACTGTATTTCTTTCCCCCATTCCTGTCAATTGTTCCCTTATGCTCTCCCTGAAACTCTCTACAACCTCTAGTTCTTTCAATTTATCCAGGTCCCATCTCCTTAAATTCCCACCTTTTTGCAGTTCCTTCAGTTTCAATCTGCAGTTCATAACCAATAGATTGTGGTCAGAATCCACATCTGCCCCAGGAAATGTCTTACAATTTAAAACCTGGTTCCTAAATCTCTGTCTTACCATTATATAATCTATCTGATACCTTTTAGTATCTCCAGGATTCTTCCAGGTATACAACCTTCTTTTATGATTCTTGAACCAAGTGTTAGCTATGATTAAGTTATGCTCTGTGCAAAAGGCGGCTTCCTCTTTCATTCCTTCCCCCCAATCCATATTCACCTACTATGTTTTCTTCTCTCCCTTTTCCTACTGACGAATTCCAGTCAGCCATGACTATTAAATTTTCGTCTCCCTTCACTACCTGAATAATTTCTTTTATCTCGTCATACATTTCATCTATTTCTTCATCATCTGCAGAGCTAGTTGGCATATAAACTTGTACTACTGTAGTAGGCATGGGCTTTGTGTCTATCTTGACCACAATAATGCGTTCACTATGCTGTTTGTAGTAGCTAACCCGCACTCCTATTTTTTTTATTCATTATTAAACCTACTCCTGCATTACCCCTATTTGATTTTGAATTTATAACCCTGTAATCACCTGACCAAAAGTCTTGTTCCTCCTGCCACCGAACTTCACTAATTCCCACTATATCTAACTTTAACCTATCCATTTCCCTTTTTAAATTTTCTAACCTACCTAACCGATAAAGGGATCTGACATTCCACGCTCCGATCTGTAGAACGCCAGTTTTCTTTCTCCTGATAACAACGTCCTCTTGAGTAGTCCCCTCCCGGAGATCCGAATGGGGAACTATTTTACCTCCGGAATATTTTACCCAAGAGGACGCCATCATCATTTAATCATACAGTGAAGCTGCATGTCCTCGGGAAAAATTACGGCTGTAGTTTCCCCTTGCTTTCAGCCGTTCGCAAGTACCAGCACAGCAAGGCCGTTTTGGTTAATGTTACAAGGCCAGATCAGTCAATCATCCAGACTGTTGCCCCTGCAACTACTGAAAAGGCTGCTGCCCCTCTTCAGGAACCACATGTTTGTCTGGCCTCTCAACAGATACCCCTCCGTTGTGGTTGCACCTACGGTATGGCCATCTATATCGCTGAGGCACGCAAGCCTCCCCACCAACGGCAAGGTCCATGGTTCATGGGGGGGCCAATTCTCCTACCACACCCAAAAACTAGCTACAAAGGAACACCCCCTTCACCAGATGGGAGTTACCCTTACCACGCATTGTCCACTCTTAAAATCATCCCAGCCTCAACCTATGGTATCCTACTGCACTACATCCCCCAACACTTCTGTCTTATCACTTCCTCCTAATTTATATTCCCTCAACTTCACTGTGTGCCGCTCTGTGCCAACGCATCCACCAGTCTATTCCCCTTCTCTGCTCCTCTCCTTTTGCACTGCACATTGCTGCCCCCACCCTCACAGACTCCCGACACTGTGCCTGACAGCCTTGTCCTGCCACCATCTAGTCTCTTCACACACCACCACACAGCGGTGACCTCTCAGTACTCATAGAAGAAATGCTGGATAACATTTCCCTGCAAAGGTCTAGAAAATCGGTTTGACATCTTTCTCAGCAAATGGGAATTTCATATGGCTCTGTTCAAACAGCTACAAAGTTACTGAAGTGATAGCCCTCTAAATAACTGCTGTGAAAGAACTTAAACCAGGTGACTCTGCAAACATTTTGCAGATTTTGAATAGGGTGCATGAATGGAGAAACTGACCCTCATCTAACTTCCTTTTTGGGTGACTCATGGCTGCACCTAAAAGTGGAAACATTGTGTATTAGAATAACCATTACTGCAGTTCTGAAAAGCCTAAGATAATACCTGAGGCACCCTTTCATGTTCAAAATATAGGAGTTTGATGTCATGTTGGCTGTGAGAGAATAGTAGGCCCTATTTTTTTCCAGGAAAACATATTGCAGTCTCTTTTTAGCCAATTAACTGAGAGAAAACATGTTCTCATGACCTCTCAGCAGCACTCTGTGATGGCACATACTGCCAACTTCTCACTACAGGAAATTTATGATGTGTTTCGAGATAGAATTATCACTAACAACATATGGCCCCCTTCTTCCCCCAAATTAAGCCTGTGCAATATTTCTATCTGGGGACATTAAAAGAGAAAGTGTATAAATCAAATTCACACACTTCAGATGAACTTAAAATTAATGTTCATCAACAAATTTCTGCTATTCCTCATAGGGAACTGCAGGGTTTAATGAGCAATTTCCTAAACAGGTGTCAGAAGTGTTTGAACGATGAAGAGAAGCAGTTCCAGTATCTTCTTGCTTAATATAGGCCTACATGAGTAATTTACTTTCCTTTTATAGTGTTTATGTTATGTAGGATAGAAATAACTTATGTGATAAACCATACTATATTTACTGCAGACCTCCTGTCACCCACAACACGGGCACAGCAGCTTGCCTCACCAGATGGTTGAATACCAAGAAAGTAGTTCCAATCACCCTGTACTGAGAGAAATTGTAAAGCACTTTTGGAATTATTATGGGAAGTGTGTGAGAAGTTAAGAAAGTTAGGACAATGTAAATTGCTGTGAGACAACTCAAATTCCTGTCACAACATTTCTGAAGATGGAATTTCATCTAACAAGGATGAAACTGAAGCCATTACAAAATTTGCAGTCTCAAAGGCAAACAAGCAATTAAAATTACTTTTTAGACTATGTGGTCTCAGTGGAAATTTATTAGTACACAGGACTTAGATGTACCTAGTTTGACCAACCTGTTTAGCCCAGTCAACAAAGACCAAAATAGGATGACTGTCAGGAAAAAAATGGTGTAATCACAAATTTTCATTCTGTGGTAGGAGGGAGTGCCATGAATATGATATTAAAAATCCTGACTAATGGGGTATGGTCATTGTGATAGGGGTTGGTTTAAGGGTCACTTTTTCATGCATTTCTTCAATACTGTAACTCAAAAACTGCAGCTTCTTGTGAAATTGTTTCTCTGTACAAAATTAATTTACATTAAATTTCCTACAAAAATGGCACTATTCATTTTTTTCTTTGGGAATAATAGTTTCTGGATTGCAGGGAATGAAAAAGCCATAGGTTATTAAAAATATTGTTTTAATGGTCTAAAAGTAATGTTTATCTTTAAGTGAAGTGGGTTAAAATCAATATTAAATGAATGTACCATGTCTACGCACAGTACAGCCATATTAAGGGATAAATTCTGTTCTGGGTGTGTAACAGGTGGGGGGGGGGGGGGGGGGGGGGGGAGGTGGTATGGGAAGCAAAGTGTGGGATGGAAGTGCACAGGAAGGTAGGTCACTGGGATGTGTTTCTTCATAGGCTCACAAACAGAAGAGTGAGCAGATGATTCACTGCTCTATCTACCCAAGTACCTCACTAGAAGGAACTACAGAGTGTTTCACACACTTTTACTGTGTCTCCACAGCACACTTTATGAATCACTGGTGGTGCAGTGCATAGACAAGCCAGAGGGGTGGAGGGGGGGGGGTCTTATTTTCCACAAAGTGCATTAACACAACATCAAATACAGATTTGAGACACTAACGCAAGAAACACTTATGGATAGAACCTACATAATTCTCTGCACACTGTTTAACACTGCCAGAGGGAAAATAGATTTTTAGTCATCCTGTACAGCAGCTGTAGTGTTCTTCCAGGTAAGGGAACTTTCTCCCCTAAAGTGCATCTCACTTTTCAGTTTACAGACTATAGCTCCCAAGCATTTCCAGTCCAGTTCTTTTATGTTAGTAAACAAAATTACTTCATTCGTCTCATGTTTACATAGTGGTGTCCTGTTCTGTTTATTAAGTGAGTACTTATTTCAAAGGTTAAGCAAGCTTTGTGTAAAAAATGCTCAACAGATGGTGTTATCAACTGCCTATCAACTGAAGAGCCTGTCCACATTGTAATATGCTGTCTATATGTATCTGACAATGCCAGTTTCATTGTCTCCACTCTTTATTGTCTGAAATACTTTTCACAGCATGACAGGTATCAAATGCATCACCCCAGCCTCAGCTCTCCCAGCATCTAAAGAGGCCCAAGGGTTTAAATTGTCTCCCTTCGTAACAGAAGCAGGTCACCTAGGTGTTAAAGAGTTTTAGATATTCTGAAATAAGTCATCAATACATTATGGACTTGAACATGAACAGTCTTATTCCATCAGACATATTCAATTCCATCACACATATTCACATCAACTTTGGAATATATACTGTGGATGTGTGGTGAGTGGCTCCACTCAGTGCAGCCAACTCTACAATCACTAACAATTCCTGAATGGAAAATACTTATGCAGTGGTGAGAGAAGTGCTGTAACTTTTTGGACATTCATTAATTCACCACCAAGTGACAACTACAACACAATTATGTGGCTTTACATTAGGCTGCCAATGACAGACAGCTGCAAGGTGCCACATTTAACATTCCAATCCCTTTCTCATCAACACTACTCCAGTCACTGACAACATCACATTTATTAATTAAGCACTTAACAGCCATTGTTCACAGGAATTTATTTTGCATAAAAGCTCATTTAACAGCAGCAAATAATAATTCACTTGAAAAATTGAAAATAACTACACTTCATAAACATGAACTCAGTGAAGTAATTTTATCTATTCACATTGAGAACTGGACAGGAAATGCTGGGGAGGTATCATCTGTCTGAAAACTGAAAATCGAACAGCACTTGTGATGGAGATAGTCCCCTTTCCCAGAAGACATTACAGCTGCCATATAAGATGACAAGGGATCAATTTCTCCTCTAGCAGTGCAGAACAGTGCACAGTGATTTATGCAGAATCTGTGCATAAGTGTTACATGTATTGGTATTATTAGTAACTCATATCTGAATTCCATATAGTGTTAATGGACTTTGTGAAAAATAAACACCCGCAGGCATGTCTGTGCATTTGTAAAATGTAAACTTTCATGGCCAAAATTGTCACAGTTAACACAATACTCTGGGCTATTATGCCATGATCTAAGGGATTTCACTTCAAAACCTGACATTCCATCCCCATCTGCAGAGGACATTTTCAAGGGGGATGGTAGCTTTAACATCCAATTCAAACCCTGGCTCGCTACTGACAATCCAGGGTGTGAATCAGATGTTCAACAATGCTAAAATCCTCCCTGAAAATGTCCTCTGCAGATGGGGACAAAAGAATGCTTGTGAAATACAATTATTTCAGATGAACATACCTGTTAAAGTGAATAATTATTGTGAAATAGTGTTGCAGACCGTGGCAACAAGATAAATAATTGAATGAGAAGGTGAAGTGTGAATATATACACACTAAAAACCAGAATTTAAGAAGAACTGCATTGCTTATGAAATACAGTTAAAATTGGCAGTATTATATACAACAAAAAAGAAAGTGAAGACAGTAAGTTGGCAGATTGTTGGATGGCAGCTTTTACGAATGATAACTGTTTTTAATGGGTAATCGAAGACTCCACAGCACCTGGCAGCAATAGTAGCTGTGCCTCTATGTCAACAAAAAGTTGCAGTGGTGCAGTGCATTCTACCTTCAGACACTACATGATGCACAACACTATTCAGTGAGCTGTATTTATTTCAAAACAATTTATTTCTGACTATGTGTCAAGTAGAGACAGGTTAGTTTTGCTGGAATTTTTTATAAAAGTGTTGTTGACTGTTGTGAATTCAGGTAATTCAAGTATTAGGATTGTAAGAACTAGAATAATGGAAAAAGGTTATTGTTGAATTAATTGCAAAGATGGATGCTCAAGAGGTTAGGATCTTAAAATGGAGCATGTTTAATAAATAAATAATAAACTAAAATGACTAAAGTGCCAAATAAGTACATGCTGAGACAAATTATCACACGATTAATGAACTAAATCCAAAAAGAGATACAACAAACACTCAGGTAATTACTGAACTAAAAGCAAATTAGATACATACAACAACTGCTAAAATAGACTGTTATATCCTAGCCAGTAATGCCACCCGAGACCGCTGCCAAAAGGTTGGCAGCATCAAAGTCCGGACGCCGTCCGCATAAGCAGCGCCAGCGATACAGGAAATCGCCGCAAGTCTGCGCGCGCCACCGCTGGCTTCTGGCTTCTTAAGCGCTGGAGTCGCGAGCGCTAGGACAGTTCTGGATTCGCCGCTCAGTTGTATACTCGCCACCGAATTGTGTACCTGCTAGTCAGTTGTGTGTTCATCGCAGCAGAGTTGTTGTTTGTCGTCAGCCGACACTGACCAAGCCGCTCCGACTCGAACTAGACAGATTTCTGTAGACCATGTTCACCACTGTGTTCTGTATCGTCGTTAATAAAGATAAGTACCGACTTTCATTTAATCCGAGTGTTTGGGTTTTCATCTTTCTGTTCACTGTTCCAGCGGACCGGTCGGCCCGCTATTAAAAGTGTGGCGGTGACTTCGTAGGCCGTTTCTACAGCGAAGTGTTGTCGCTACGAAGGCCGTCACAAAACTGGCGACGAGGACTTCCGAACTCGTGTGCAGGGCTGGTTCAACTTGTTTCTTGAGATAGAATTTTGGGGGCTGGTTTAATTTGTGTTCACTATGTCTGCCGATTTACAACAGTTGATCTTGTTACAGAGTCAGCAAATACAAAGTCTGGTGGAAGCAATCGCCAAACAAGCGGCTAATCCACCACCACACACGGAACAAGCACAGGCAGCACTACCCTTCCGTGCTTTTGATGCCTCACGGGAAGAATGGCGAGAATATTTCGCGCAGTTGCAGGCGCACATGACAGTCTACAAAATCACAGGTAAAGAGCGGCAGCTTTATTTAATTTCCACTGCAGGCGTGGAAGTCTATAGACTACTTTGTAAGTTGTGCCCGGAATCCAAGCCAGAAGCTTTAGACTATGACGTTGTGGTTACCAAGCTTGCTGAGTATTTCGAGTCGCGAGTTCATGTGGTAGCAGCCAGATTCAAGTTCTTCAGATTAAAGAAACTGCCACATCAATCTAATAAACAGTGGTTAACAGATTTACGGGGCCTCACCCGTCAGTGCCGATTTAATTGTGTGTGTGGAGCTTCTTACAGTGATGTCATGTTACGAGACGCTATTACTCAAAACATTGCAGATTCTCGTATTCGTGCTGCTATCTTAAAGTTGCCTGACCCGTCATTAGAGACTGTGATGAACATTATTGAAGCCCAAGATACTTTTGACTATGCTGAGTGTGAGTTAGATCAGCTGTGTATTTCTCAAATTGCCTGTGCTAAGCAAGTTATGTCACGCCCGCGGCCCCACCGGCAGAGTCAGACTGTAAACACTAGCCGGCCGCGTCATGTTAAACACATTCGTCAGCCGCGTGTGCAAAATGATAGAGTTAAGTCTTGCCCTAAGTGTGTTCTTGCTCATCCTTGTGAACGTTGCCCGTTAAGAAACGCGGTTTGTCACTTTTGTCAAAGGAAAGGACACATCCAGACTGTTTGTTTGCATAAACGCAAGAACAATTCTAGTGCTGCCCAGCCCATGGATATTCATGTTCTTCAAAGCCAGCCCGCCCAGAAGGTCGCGTTTAAAGACTCTTCCACGGTTCGTGTGGGTAATAAACTTGTTCGCAATAAGCCACCCACCCAGCCCTCTGCTATGCGACCCAAGCGTAATTCAAACGCTGTAAAAAGTAATGTACAGACTGCAAGTGAAGCGGGAGTTGTTGTTCCACCCGCCCAACCCACGAGTTGTCGTAAGCAGCGAACACGCACTAAACGCGCTGATTTTGTGTCTTCCGCCTCCACTGCACCGATCCAGAGACAGTGTAATAAACTATTTGTGAAGCTACGCATCCAGGATAAGACCTTCAATTTTCAATTAGACACTGGTGCGTCTGTGACTCTCATAAATAGTGCTACGTATGCGGCTATCGGCCGCCCTAAACTTTCAGCGGCAAAACATTCTTTGGCTACTTATAGTGGCGAACACATTCCTGTGTTAGGTGTATGTAGCGTGCCAGCCACATTCCGGGGCAACACAAAAACAGTTTCATTCACAGTGCTCCACGCTACAGACAGTGTAAACATTTTCGGATTAGACTGTTTTGACTTGTTTGGCCTGTCTATCCAAGACAATGTGTTGCAACTTAATTCTGTTGTTGTTCCTCAAGACAGCATAACCGATTTGTGTAAACGATACAGTGACATATTTAAAGACGAACTCGGTTGTGCTGCGAACTTTGCCGCTCATATTACGTTAAAAGATAATGCTCAGCCTCGATTTTTTCGTGCTCGTCCAGTGCCTCACGCCCTCCGGGCACCTGTAGAAGATGAACTTCGTCATTGGCAAAACGACGGTGTTATTCAACCCGTTTCAGCGAGCCAGTGGGCTTCTCCCTTAGTTATTATAAAGAAACCGTCTGGCAAGTTACGTTTGTGTGCTGATTTTAAGTCGACAGTTAATCCTCAGACTGTCATTGATTCTTTTCCTTTACCTAGACCGGACGAGCTGATGGATAAGTTAGGAGAAGCTCGTTTCTTTTCCAAAATTGATCTCCGTGAAGCATATTTGTAATTGCCCCTCGACGAGCAATCACAACAATATTTTGTCATAAACACGTCGTTGGGGTTGTTCCGTTTTCTGCGTTTGCCTTTTGGTTGTGCGTCAGCTCCAGCTGTTTTTCAGCGTTTTTTGTCCCAACTTTTGGCTAATGTGCCATCGTGTTGCAACTATTTAGACGATATTGTTGTGTCCGGTCGGACGCCTGCTGAACATTTCCGTAATTTGGAGTGTTTGTTTACAGTGTTGTCTCAGGCAGGCCTACGTTGCAACATCGATAAATGTTCATTTTTCCTTACGGAGTTGGAGTATCTGGGACATGTTATTAATGCTCAAGGCATTCATCCCTCCCAGTCACATCTAGCAGCTATTCGTGATTTGCCCGCCCCTCGCAATCTGCATGAATTGCAAGCAGTTCTTGGCAAATTGACATATTATATTAGGTTTATACCTAATGCATCACAGATTGCTGCACCGTTGCATCGTCTCCGCCGTAAGAATGTTCCGTTTGTGTGGTCAGCTGATTGCCAATCAGCCTTTCAGCAGCTTAAAGAGGCTTTATTGAATGATCGTTGTCTGGTCCATTACGACCCTAACAAGCCTCTGGTGTTAGCTTGTGATGCCTCTTCTTTCGGCCTCGGTGCTGTGTTGTCTCACCGAGTCAGTAACACCGAACGTCCTATTGCGTTCGCATCTAAATTGCTAAACAAAGCTCAGTGTAATTATAGCCAATTGGACAAGGAAGCGTTGGCTATTGTGTTCGGTGTCACAAAATTCCATCACTACCTCTATGGTAGACCATTCTATTTAGTAACAGATCACAAGCCCCTGACGTCACTGTTTCATCCGTCTAAACCAGTTCCTCAGCGGACAGCTCAGAGACTACAACGTTGGGCTCTTTTGTTATCACAATACCAGTATGAGATACTGTATCGCCCTACAGCTCAGCATGCAAACGCTGACGCGCTTTCTCGATTGCCGATTGCTGCGGACGAGGTCTTCGATTCCTCTGACGACTCTTGCCATCAGATTGACGCCGATGAGCACCAATCCCTCCGGGATTTTCCGATTGATTATCGTCAGGTGGCACGTGAGACAGCTACGGATCCTCATCTGAGTTTACTATTACGTTTTGTTCAACGTGGTTGGCCGTCCAAGGCAAAGGACATATCGGATCCTGTGGTTCGTCGCTATTATCCGCAATGTCATCTGTTGTCTGTTTCGCACGGAGTTTTGCTGTTACGCACCGAGAATGACCAGCTTCGTGTAGTGGTTCCCCAAGTGCTCCAATCCAAGGTCCTCGACTTGCTGCATCAAGGTCATTGGGGAGTGGTCCGCACCAAGCAGCTTGCCCGCCGTCATTGTACGTGGATCGGCATTGATAAGCAGATTACGCAGATGTCTACAGATTGTTCGACGTGTGCCGAACACCAAGCTGCTCCGCCTCAATGCTATTTTGAGTGGGCACGCCCTGCCGGTCCCTGGCAGCGAGTACATATTGATTTCGCTGGTCCATATTGGAATTCTCGTTGGCTCATCGTGATAGATGCATTTAGTAATTTTCCGTTTGTTGTGCCCATGCAGTCTACAACGTCTGCACAAACTATACAGGCGTTGACTTCAATTTTTTGTCTTGAGGGTCTTCCAGAAGTTTTGGTGTCTGACAATGGTCCACAATTTACCTCTGCTGAATTTGAAAGTTTTTGTTCTGCCAATGGCATTCGCCATGTTCTTACTCCGCCGTTCCACCCTCAATCGAATGGTGCAGCGGAACGTTTTGTACGCACGTTCAAGGATCATATGGACCGCCTTCGTGCTACGCACTCTCGTCAGCAGGCCCTCATCACGTTCCTGTCGTCGTACCGGACCAAGCCACGCGACGGCCCTTCGCCTGCGGAGCTTCTCCACGGCCGTCGTCATCGCACCCTACTACGGTTGTTGCACCCCCCTGATCGACCCGCCGCTTCTGATCATCGCACGCGTTTTCAGCGCAACGACGCGGTTTTTTTCAGAGTTTATCACGGTCGCCGTCGTTGGGAACGTGGTACCGTGATAAGTGTCCAGGGTCGCGGTTTTTATACTGTTCAAGGTGCTACTGGGGTGCACAGGAGGCATCAGAACCAGTTGCGCCGCGCTGGCCGCCCGGATTCTGCCGCTCGTTCTTTGTCCACAGATTTGGTCCGCGGCGGGTTCCAGCCGCGCCTTCCGACTTCGCTGCCGCCCCCAGAGCAGCAGCAGCAGCCGTCGCCGCTACCACGCCGACAGCCCGTCCCGTTGATGCCTCCCGCGCAGCTTCATGCGGGAGTGCCCCGGGTGGTCGCTCCGGCGCCTGCGGTCCCTCTTCAGTCGCCATCGCCTTCGGAGCTGATGGACGTCAACCCCTCAGCCGGGCCGCCTTCCCAAGCGGTGGCTGTGCAGCCTGTACTGCAGCAGCTTTCCTTGGACACCCCCAAGGAGTCTGACACCGCAGCGCCTTGTCCGGCACCCACTCAGCAGCCGTCGACGCAGCGTCAGGAGACGCTGCCTCTCTTCGTGGGTCCCGACGCCCTGTCGCGTCCAGTACCAGAAGCTGCGCCCATGGTCACAGGCGTGCACCCTGACCTCGGTTTTCAGTCGGTGTTTCCTGAGGCCCCGCGCAGCCAATGCTGCGGTGCGGACCGGGGACTGCCACCGACAACAGTCTCCGCCCCGGTCTCTTCTGCTACGTCTGCGGCCAGACCCCTCCCCCGCCGTCGATGCTCGCCACGTCATTATTCAACGACGGTGCGGCGATTTGGGGGGGAGGAGTGTTATATCCTAGCCAGTAATGCCACCCGAGACCGCTGCCAAAAGGTTGGCAGCATCAAAGTCCGGACGCCGTCCGCATAAGCAGCGCCAGCGATACAGGAAATCGCCGCAAGTCTGCGCGCGCCACCGCTGGCTTCTGGCTTCTTAAGCGCTGGAGTCGCGAGCGCTAGGACAGTTCTGGATTCGCCGCTCAGTTGTATACTCGCCACCGAATTGTGTACCTGCTAGTCAGTTGTGTGTTCATCGCAGCAGAGTTGTTGTTTGTCGTCAGCCGACACTGACCAAGCCGCTCCGACTCGAACTAGACAGATTTCTGTAGACCATGTTCACCACTGTGTTCTGTATCGTCGTTAATAAAGATAAGTACCGACTTTCATTTAATCCGAGTGTTTGGGTTTTCATCTTTCTGTTCACTGTTCCAGCGGACCGGTCGGCCCGCTATTAAAAGTGTGGCGGTGACTTCGTAGGCCGTTTCTACAGCGAAGTGTTGTCGCTACGAAGGCCATCACAAAATAGACCAACAAGTGAAAGTCAATAAATTAGATAAAACAAATATTAAAATAGATTGACAAACCAATATGTTATATGAACACATTGGTGAATACATAAGGGAAACATAGAGATACCAATATGTTAGATGAACACATTTGTGAATATGTCAGGGAAACATAGTGATAAACAAAAATTTATTAGAAACTGAATCCATAAGAGTAAATTTAAAAGGAAAATTGCATTCTGACACAAAGGAACAACTTGAGTTAGTTGTGATGAAGTAAATGAACATTCTAGAGAATTAAATACAGATCTGAGACAAACTTCAATTTCCCACATCAGTTTTAATATCTCCGAACCTTGTACAGATCCAAAAGAATATAAACATCATGTTCCACATGAACAACATTGGAGGAATTTTTTATGATTTAACTGAACAAATGGTTTAGCAAAATAATGAGTCATCTGTTGAAACACATTTTTGATCATATATCATCTGTGAACAATCTGTTTTGGGACTGGCTGCCTCTAGCTGCCAGAGTTGGTGGTCACATTTATATGAGGTGTGCTTGTTTTTGTGAATGAATGGTGTGTGTTTCTCTTTTTCTGATGAATGCTGTGGCCAATGCAACTTAACATGTCATCTTTATGGTAAGTAGCAACCTATCTTTTCCTAAGCATTGATATTACTTTATAGTAAGAAACTGATTCGCAAGGACTGCTGGCAAAAATAATGTAGATGAGCACTTAAAAGATGGAGATAAGATAAAACCATGCTACCAGGTGTATTCATTTACAAAGGTTTTTTTTTTTTTTTTTTTTTTTTTTTTTTTTTTTTTTTTTTTTAAATAGAAAATTTCACTTACCAAGTAATGTTCCTAGTTCCTATCAAAGTAGTCCCCTTGACTATATACACAGTTGTCAACGTTTATGGAGGCCTTGGAAGCAAGTAAAGAAATTTTCAACTGTCATGCTTGTAAGTTCACTTGTACACAGCCTGTTGGATGTCTGCAATGTCTTGATGAAGCTTTCCTTTCAGTCACCTTTTCACTCACAGAAACAAGAAAATCAATGCAAGGTGAGAGGTCAGGGGAATATGGCAGATATGAGATGGCAATGACAGAACATCTTGTCAGATACTTGGTAACAAATAAAGCATGTCTTGAATTGTCATTCAGTAAGAACCAGTTCTGAGAATGCCACAAATCAGGGCAGTGACATTGAATTGCTTGTCACAAACATTTCAAGACTTTAACATAAAGATTTTGGTTCACTGTTTGACATGGAGAAACATACTCATGCTGAACTAATCCTTTACTATCAAAGAATGTGATCAACATTTCCTTTATTCTCGAAGGTTGTTGTTTGGCTTTTTTGGAGGCTGGTGATCCAGGACTCCACCATTCAGCACTTTGACACTTCATGTGAGGGCCATACTGATAGCACCAACTTTCATCCCCAGAAGTAATCTGTGACAGAAATGTGAGATCATGTCTGGCTCTGTCAAGAAGTACAGCAGAAATTCCTTGTCTTTACTCTTTCTGTTCATCTGTTAGTGTGTGAGGATGAGTTTTGCATTAAGCTTCCATTTCCCTAAATCTTCACATAAAATATTATGACATACATCACAATTCAAATTAAGTTCTTCTGATATTACATGCACAATTACATGATGGATGGTCTTCCTGCAATAACTGCCTTACGCACTCCACATTTTCATCAGTATGTGCTGTAGATGGACGACCTGTTCTGGGATCATCTTATACTCACGAAACCTTTTGTACCACTCAAAACCACGGCTCCTTGAAAGTGCCTTGCCTGCATATGCTTGCTTAATCATTGTAGACGTTTCACTACAGGTTTTCCTGAGGTTAATGCAGAACTTAATGTTCACTCTTTGGTCACAAACAGCATCCACTGTGCCACCGTAACTAATGTGGCAAGAATCCAAACAGTGTGTTTCTAAGCACAGCCCTGCCACCTAGTGAGTTTGTGCAGAAACATGGCGAAGGCAATTTCAAGAATGTACACATACCAGGTAACATGAAACCAACATTTGTTCCTTTTTAAAGCCATAAATTAAAAAAAAAAAACTCTTCCGGAACTTTTCTGACAAAGGGAATATATCTTAATGTAATTAGTGTATAAGTGGAGGAAAAATTGTTTTCAATAGGATGATGGGATTAATACATGTAATATAGTAGGAAATAGGGTAGGGGTACCAAGAAGGGAAACCTACATGTTTGCTGGTTGGTTGGTTTGGGGGAGGGGACCAAACAGCAAGGTCATCCGTCCCACCAGTTTCGGGAAGGATAGGGAAGGAAGTCTGCTGTGCTCTCTCAGCGGAAGCATTCCAGCATTTGCCTGAAGCGATTTAGGGAACTCTCAGATAGCCTTAATCGGAATTGCCAGACATGGGTTTGAACCGTCGTTCTCCGGAATGCAAGTCCAGTGTGCTAACCATTGTGCCACGTCACTCAGAGAAAAGTGTTGATAGGAAGAGAGAAGAAATGTATCTGAGGAAACAAGTGTGTAAGGTAATTTCAGTAAGTGTGCTTCTGGGTTTTCTGCTGAGTTATGGTTTCCATTTTATATACAATATTTCAGTGACCAACCCAGCCATCTTCTACAGGTGTTGCAAGTGCTGCCTGGTTGGAGCCCAGGCAGTGAATATCCATAACAGCAAAACTTTCACTACTTGAAGAAAATAGCTGGGTCCATCATCAAAATATTAAATATAAACTGAAAAACACAACTCGGCAGAACACCCAGAAGTACACTATTAATCAATCACACTGAGGTAACCTGAGAGATCACAGTTTCAGTAAGAATTTAATTACTGATAGCTTTGAGACTTACTCCAATGTTGTGCAAAAGGAAACCTGGTTGAGATGTAGAAGTTTGAGAAACATACTTAGACAGGCAATTATTGAGTCTGTCTGGTTGGAATATAGGAGGTTTAAGAGACAAAAAATTCTGATATGCAAACTGTTGAAAATTTTAAGATTTATGAGTAATGAGTGTAATTCCACACATATTTTTATTAATATAAAATTGCAACACTACTAAAGAAGGACAAGACAGCCAGAACCTATCATGTTATCACAAAAACTAAATGTTTTAAAAATCTTTCTTGTAATTATGTGTGACAAATTAACATGCTTAAAAATCCATAAGGCAAAGAGACAACAATAAAGACAAGTAATCCACTCAGGGGATTGGCCCATGAAAAGAAATCACGTTTTACTGTGTCAAAAGACAACAGATAATAGAATTGGCCATATTATGAAAAAGAAAATGTAATATGGCCAAGCTCAAACAGTATGTGTTTGTCCATGACACAACCCTTAAGGTATGGAATTCTGGAGGATGATTGTCTCATTGAATATTAATGCAGAAGACACAATACATGTATGCTATGCTTAAGCAAAATTTTTAGCTAAACAGGAGCCTGGTGAGGTGAAAATACACAACAGGTTCATCAATATGGCTTAACAATAGACTGACAAACAAAATACTGACATTATCTCTCACTTAAAACTTAAGATAAAACCTACAATACTAGGAAAAGGATATATTGCTACTCACTACAAAGATGACCCGTTGAGCTGAAGACAAGCACAATGAAATGTCAGTTACACATAATAGCTTTTGGCCAAAGCCTTCTTCAGCAAAGAAGAAAAAGGCTATGGCCAAAAGCTATAATGTGAAACAGTCATTTCATTGCACCTATCTGCAACTCAATGGGTCATCATTATGGTAAGTAGCAATCTATTCTTTTCCTAATACTGCTGATATTCCAGCCTGGAATTTCCATTAAGATAAAACTTGTTATTACTCCACAGAATCCGCAGACTGTAAACTGTACAGATGGACAGAACTTAAATTGTAGCAATGGGAACTTATCGGTTGATATGTAAGAATTTCACTGTGTATTCATTTTTGTGCCAAACTGTTATTTCTTAGTTTTGTCGGGTCCTCTATAGGAGATGGAACATTGCTTCATTTATACTTGGTTAAGTGGTCAACATGAACTACAATCTTCTGATCTGGGAGTGGGAATTCAACATTGGCAGGTGATGTGAAACACAATATCTGGAATGATCCATCTCAGAGCCATAAAAATTCCTGAGTTCTGCACAGTTCCATTGGAATTTGTTATGACATCACAAAATCTCCTACTTGGTATAGTGACATAATAACATTCTTTCGACTATAGAGCTGTTGCCTTCTTGTTATGGTTGCACTGGTCTCCTGGACCCTCTTCCAAACACACTTTTCTCTTGTAGCCAGGTGCTTCACATCACTTGAATTTATTTCATCCAGCAATCATCTACATTTTTCTTTCATTGTGGCCATCAAAAATGGCTTGCAGTGCATGCTTACAGCCACTTTTCCCCTTATGACACATCTATAAGCTGTCACATCACTGTTGCAATATGTACTTGTGGATAGTCTTTGGAGCTAGCATCCATTCTCCAAGAAGCATTTTCTTATATAAAATGTCTTCTCTTTTAATAAAATCCAGCAAGGTAACCAGCTTCTTACACTTGGCATCAGATTCTTGTGCCTTTCTTAGTTCCACAATAAGCAGTCATGTATGGGTAGTGTGGTAATTCCAGTCCTAACAATGATATGGTAGAGGATAGAAATCACTAACAAGCGATTTGCTATCAAAAACTTTAATGTAACATAGAAGTGTAATACAGTTGTGCAACTTTTAATGGCATGCAGACACAAAGACAAAGAGAGCAGAATTAAACATCATAACATCAAATATGAATGACAGTGTTCCAGTGGTTGGTGACTGCAACAGTAGGATCTTAATTTTCCTACTCAAGGCATCTCCATCTAATAAGTCTGCTGCTGGGTTCTTTTGAACTCAATAGCCATTGTAAAGCAGAATGGTTGGTAATTACCATAACTGTCATCCACAGAGGCAACACTGAAAGTAATGACTGCCAGAAGTTCCTTTTCTGCAGTGCTATGGTTTTGATCAGCTTGATTCAGCTAACATAATGTGTAACCAATTGGATTTTCTTTGCCGTCATATGTGATTCCTTACACAGCTTACTATGAAGTTGCTAGCATCACATAGCAAAATGAAAAGGTTGCTCAAAATCTATATATGCCAAGACAGGTGAACTTGTAAGAATTTCCTTTAATTTTAACATGCCACTCTTACAGACCACTGACTAGACAAAAGGAGTTTCTTTCTTTAATAATTTTGTGAGACGTTTGTGGTGGCTGCATAATTCTCCATGAAACATCAATAGTAATGGTCTGATCAAAGAAACAATTGCAATTCTTTACATTTCTTAGCACTTTAAAATCTTCTACTGTGTCTATTAATCATGGGTCTGCTCTTTGGTCTCCTGAAATTATATGGCCTATACAGTGCTCTTGTGATTGTGCAAAACTGCACTTCAGTAATTTAAAATTTAGATTAGCACCACTCACATATGTTAGCATGTTTCACAATTGCACTGCAAGCTCTCTCATCATTTTTGAATATGTAATTATGTCATTCAGGTATACAAGACACATGGTTAATGTTAAACCCCATAAAAGCAAATCAGCAAAACACTGCAACATGGCAGGAGCATTTCAGAGGTTGAAGGCCATCCTTAGGTGTTTGTAATGCATTTGGCTGGGTGATCCAAAGTGCCATCGATCCTTGGAAGGAGATAGATATCCAGGGTCTTGACCTATTGATCTGTATAATGTGTATGCAAAAGTGATAAGTCATTTGTCTCTTTTTGGTTTTCTTGTGGACTATCACTACAGGAGAAGCCCAGAAGGATAGTTGGAAAACTCTGTTCCAACAAATCTACAATATTTTTCTCTAGTATGGGCTGCAAAGCATAAGATATGTGATATGGCTTCTGGGCTGTAGGATCGGGATCTCATGGTATGTTACAGAGGTTGCTGGTTCATGTTTCTTTTAAATTTCTGCTTTATAAGTGGACTTTACGTAAACTGTTCTTTCAGGCTGTTAATTTTACTGGTATTGTATTATCTCATAAGCATTTACTCAATGTGCTTTTGCGAATATGATACCCCAAGAAATTTTAATATCTCAGCTTCCATAATTATCTTTGCTTACTAACAAAGAGTACCCTCTTCTGGCACACTCATTTGTGATAAACCAGGCTTCACATGCATCTGCTTACCATCTAAAACTTCATTCATTGTTAATGGACTGCCTAAATAAATATCTACTCCTACAAAATCTTTCTTCATCTCCACCCAAACAATTTTTTCCTTTACCGCTCAATATTGTCTTGAATTTGTTTAACTTCAGCATTATAGTACATGGTTAGTGGATTGCCAGAATGTGGCCATTTCTACACAACACCATCACATTGCCAAAATGGTGGGCATTTCCGCATATTTGGATTTCCTACATTCAGAAGTTAAATATGCCTTGGAAATAGTATGGGAAATCATTATCTAAGATGGTATTGAGACCATGTTCATACTTCAACACTTCAAATGTAAACTGACACATCCATCTGTTTATTTCCAATTCCACATTATGTGAGCCTACTGGGTAAATCTTTTTTTCCCAATCCTCTCCATCTACAATGTGACAGTTTTGTTCTCAACAACTAGTAAATTTAATGAACAAAACACTTGTCTGTATTCCTGTGTCAGTTATAAGGCAGACGGTCTACCATTGGTTTTACTTGGCATAGTTATGTTTGCCATGTGAGTCCTACCTCTCTTACTGGATTCACTTTATGGAAGGGGAGTGACAGGCAATGGCAGAACTGCTCCCATTTGTGTTTCCTGTATTAATACTCATATACACATTCCCTCAAACACTTCAGTAAACTATATGGTTAGCCAAGAAATGCAGTAAAGTTCGAAAATATGCTTTTTCATGAGTGATCTTTCTACAGTAAGCACATGACAATTCCAAACATTCAGAAGCTTTGTGGCCTGCACATTTGCAGCAAGTGCAGCAGACTTCAGCAATGAATGCACATCTAGTTGGTTTAACCCTGAGGGGAGGGGGAGGCAGGCGGGGGGGGGGGGGGGGGGGGGGAGGAGGAGGAGGTTGGGCAAACTGCCATGCCCCCACGCCCAGTCGGGAAGAAATGTGAGGCATACAGGCTTTCACAGTGTGCTCAGCAAAATACATTTCACCTCAGCACCTCCCTGTGGATCAGTCCACAATCGAATATATCCACACAGTAAATTTCTGCTTTTCTGAGAAGTACCTTATTCATTTCATTACTTTCCTTCAGAACATAAGTGTGGCATGACACAGCTCTTATATGGTCAGAAAAGCTTTCTGAAACCTCTGAAGAATTTTGGAGTAAGGTTGGAAGCTTGTCTCTATAGCAGCTCCCCTATTCTTGTCTCCACAACTATCCTCTAGTCCTTTTGCAACAACATCAAATACCTTGGCATTTCTCCACCCTTCTACCGAATTAACGAAAGTGAAAGCCTCTCCTCACAACTTACATCTGGCGGCTCCTACTAATCCTTCGTCAACCCATGTGGATATTTTTCCTATGTCTGTCCAGGGTGTCTACGTGGACAAGGAAAAAAAATTCCCAGATTTCCCGGTTAAAAATACACTTTCTCCCAGGCAAAAATACACTTTTTCTGTGTTAAGTGACCGTATACTATTCCTTGGCACTGTAACACTCATCAATCCTTTGAATGTTTATGGTTTTATATACCGAAGTAGAATTTTCCGCCACTTTAGAAAACGAAACTCAGGGGAAAAAATACACGTTTTGAAACATCTTTTATGTGCAGCAATATGTACGCTGCATATTTTCGTATTACAAAGGTATAAATTCGAATTCCAGCAAATACCGCATGTTACTTTCCAAAGCATTGAAATCGAGATTGCGATGCGCTTTTGTAAGCCACTCATCACTCATGTCACGTGATCTCGCCAGCTGATTACAGCATAGGACATGTGATGTAGTCAGCCAATAGCAAGATCAATCTTAAGTAGTACGAAAACACAAATAAAAAAAGTTAATGGTTGAAATTAATATACATAGCATTCACATATAATATTGGTCTCCAAGATAAATAAGCTGGAAGAGAAGCTAAGCTTCCACATATAATGTTGATCTTTTCTGCACGTGATACACTTTAATATACATCACACAAATGTGCCAGTAAAATTTTTAATAACGATGTAAATGTGTGATCTTCTGAGCTCGAAATTCTTCTAAATGGCCGACCTCAAAGAGATGATTTTTAAATGAGAGTCAAATACTTTGTTATTTAAGAAATTCATCGTACATTCTCGCACATAGTTCATCTTGCGTAAAAGGAAATTTGCTTTTAATGTATGTAACACTTTTCAAACCACTGTTCGCAATATTTTCCCACTACCTGTTAGAAATACCGTAGTTTCATTTCAGCAGATGCAAGAGAGCGCCAGATAAAAGTCGTCACCGCGCAATGATGCAGGAAGGCCATATGTTCGTACGTGTAAAACATTAAAAGATCTTACATTAGGTCATAAAAGAAATAAGACATCAAAGGATACTTCAAGAGCATCGGAATTTCGTGAACCATACTAAAATGCATAATTCGGCTTAAAGTGCACATTCGTATGTCCAGATTCGGATGCAAATTTTCTTGGAATACCAGTATTGTATTATCTCATGTTTGGTTCTTTATTATGGCATAATGTCATATGAGCACTTGTAATGAGCGAACAGTTGAAACCAGCCAACAGTGTGAAATTAAACAGTTCGTTTCAAATAAACTGACTGCCTCAGCAGAAAAGATTAATAAAAGCCAAATCTCTTTAGCAAACCGGCAAAAATAACTTCATTGTTCTGCAAGGCGATTAATGCTTGACTGTCAGAAAGGTGGAAATAAAATCTGAAACTAATGACATATTTTAGCCATCCATAATTACGCAAACATATTTTAATTCATCTGATATCTCCCGGTCACAAAAATCCGTTTTATCATTTAACGTGAGAGCAATAAACAAAGACAAAACAACAAAATCACTGAACGTAAACACAGATCACATGGAGATGACCCACCTCCCCATCACAACTCAGACTGCTCAGTGCGTCAGGCCCGGATCTACGATATTTCCTAACCGATGCAATATTAGGTAGTGGCGCCAAGCCACACTTCTGTAACAAGAAGCGGGAGAAGGAACTACTCATACGCGATTCAACTACGCATGCACAAGAGCCCGCCTGCAACTGCTCAAAGGAATCTAATTTAAACAGTTGTGACGTCACGCTCATCGGAGGCAATTTGTTGTTGTGAAGCATTTCATAGTCTTCCAAAAGTCTTTGATACATTTTGCTGTTGGCAGATGCTTGTATGAGAACTGTGTTTTGTTGTTGTATACGGCGCATTTCCTTAGCAACTTTACATTTTTTTTTTCTCTCATTCATGTTTCGTTGCTGCAGTGTTATTCTGCAGTAGCGGGGTACAGTAATATCCTTTGTTAGAGTATTGGTTCTTACCACTCAAAATCAGAAAAATTTAACTGAAAACTAAAACAATGAAAAATTCCCAGAATTATAAACAATTCCTGGGTTTTTCCCGGTTTTCTCCCGGATGAAAAAATTCCCGGGTTTTTCCCGGATCTCCTGGTTGTCCTGGGTCGTATACACCCTGCTGTCAAATTTTGTGAGAAGATGAGGATATTTTCACTTGGATATCTGTGAAGGTAGGAACTTGTGAACACAATGCACCATCAATTACAGGCCATGACAGAACATCCTGTGAGAATACCACAAATGAGGAAACAAGATTAGCTGCAGTCACAATGCTGCTTTGGGACATCACATTAAAAATGTCTCACTGAAGCATTTTTGCAGGTCTCCATTCTCCATCCACAGTTGCTCCATCCTCACCTGCAATTCTGAATTCATCACCAGCTGTCCTTGTGATCTGTTTGTTGATCTCCATTTAAACTATATGCATCAAACCAAAAAGAAGTCTCTGACAACAGCTAACAGTGTTGTCTCTGGTGGCATCCTCTCCCTAAAATCACAGCTTGTGACTTATGTCTGCTGATCAACTATTGGTGTAGCACACTGGGCCATGACAGGGCAGTGGCACCCAGTGTCAGTGCAGCACTGGGTCATCATAGTCACAACATGACCTTGTGCAAAGGTGACTGAGTTGGTGGGCAAGGTCAGACAGCCTTGCGCTTGTGCAGCAGCAGCAATGCTGGGAAGACTGATGCTGGTAGACTGGATGCGCTAAGCATTCATATGCTGCACTACCACACTGAATCAGATGCTCCAGGTGATGGTTTAATATATCCACCCATGGCATAATGAAAACAGGGGGAATCAGGCATCCCACCCTGGTGTCAGATTTGAAAGCACTGTGGGCTTGTTACTAACATACACATTCTCAAAAAAGAATAAATTGTATTGATTTATTTTCTTATGGGGATCACATGATGAGAATTGCCAGGGGGTAGAAGAAACTAAATCCAGTAGCCCCAGGCCCATGTCCGAGGAGAAGTTTAGCAAAAAGACTCAGCCATTTAATGTCTGTTATGGCCAGGAACTCGGAACAAAAGAGAATTCTGTTTTTTGGCCACTACTCCAAGAGCCCTCCATTTCATGAGTTACATGACCTTGCAGTGTCATTTGATTGACAGGTTGACTTCGCCAATGACAATTTGGCCTATTCCAGTACATACTAGTTGATTTTTTTCTGCAACAGTGGAAAGGCAATGATCTTCTGTAACATTTAAACAATAAAAATTTCTTACATTTGAGGTCTGCTGATACATTGTACAGATGCTTAGTACAAAAGTGGTATCTATATTCTTGTCATAGTACGTGTAATAAAGCAATAAAGTAGTTCTTCAAAAAGAACTGAGTAATAAAAATAATTTATATTCATATTTCATAACGATGGGAAGAAAAGATTATTTTTTACCCTTACTAATATGGACAGAGCACTGGAAAATATTGTTTGTAAATTTCATTTAGTTTTCTCTGGGCCAACTTCTGTAATTAAATCTTATGTTAAAGGTAAAAATCTGTTTGTTACATTTTTACAATACGAAAATTGAAACAGCACCCAGTTTCTTTTTTTTTTTTTTTTCAGATGGAAGGTCTACATATGAAATACATGTGTGTTCATTTTAAAGACCTACCCCTTTATTGTAAGTAAAGTTTTGTGAATATGTTGCAAGCACTAGTAATCAGTTAACCAAATTCTATTTCAAAAATATTTCAGATGAAATAGTTTGCAATTTTTTCAAAGCATCCACATTTAAGTAATCACAAAATTTCAAAAAATTCTAAAAAGAGTGTGCCACAGCTTATGGGCTAAATTTGTGGTTTTGACATCGAATGACCCAATGTACACATAATGCACGAAAAATGATAGCAGATCTTGTGATAGGAAAGCACTATATAGGAATAATTCCAAGTTATTATCTTGAAAATTGTAGCATGTCAAGGACAATGATACACATTTTAATTTGGAATTATGTGATGTATTTAAAGTCAGTAATACAACACAAGTACTTCAATTCAGAAAAGGAGTACTTACATACAACATTTGCAATGCATTCACCACTTAAATCACCAATCAGCAGTGGCACAGCATTTACGTTTCCACTAAGAAGAACATCTTCTGGTCTGGAACTCAGGAATGCTGTTTCACTCTCAGGCTCTATTACACCCATAAAAACCAGTGTGTCAAAACGACGCTTGTCCTGTAACACGGAGAATGATGCATTTGGGAATTATGAGCTTTGTGAGGTTCTGTAATAATTAGAACTGAAATACACATATATAATAAAAATAATAATGGTCATTTGTGTCTACACCATAAGAGGTGTCCACATGCATTTGAGGGCAGCAATTCAAAGTAAATCACATAATTATAAATATTCTAATAAGAATTAAATATTCTTTGAGAGCAATTAATACAAGCAGTTCAACAAGAAAGAGGAGAGGCTTCAGATAAAGGAAGGTTCGATCCCCTTGCTGTAGCTAACAACTGATGCTGGTACTAAGAGAAAACTAAAGTGGTAAGGACATGCAAAAGGCCCTCAGACATTGGCACAGCAAGTACAAACAACCTCCACTAACGAATTTGATTCTATCCTAGTACCAAAAATTGAGGGCAAATCTTTGATAATACTACCCATTGGTGCTGACAAAATGTCAGAAAAATCAGTATACAAGCATCAGAAGAAGATGTCGAGACAAGAGTCAATAGGCTAAACATCTTTATAAAAGTTCCCTAACAGTAACTGCACACCATGGAGGATTCCTTCCAAAATTAATTTTTCTAGATTTCAGCCACTGTTCCTCTACAAGCTCCTGTCCAGAGCAAAATGTTTCATGTTCTTCCTTGAAATATAAAACTATTTCCACTTCATGGCCTCTATGAGATGGTACTGATCACAATGAAAGATCTAAAGCAGTAGCTATAAGACTTAAAATTATGACTTTGGTGTGAGGCTACATCACATGATATTATATATTATAAAAGATAGAAAATCATGATATTATTGAGCCTCTTTTTAATATTTTAATATAGATAAACTCTCAATAAAAATAGAAAACTTGATTATATTTATAGGCATGTATAGTGAGTAAAGTGTTACTGAAATAATCCTAAACAAGAAGGCATATTGAGATACAATTTATCAAACATGTTTTAAAAGAAACATGTAAATTTAGGAAGGAAAATTATGGCTGCCAAAGCCAGACTGACAGAGACTGTGGTCATGTGTGTGCGATTTGCATTTGTGTGACTGAATGTGTGTATTTCATCCATTCTGATGAAGGCCTCTGTGGCAGAAAGCTGTTTTTGACAGTCTTTTTGTTGCACCTATCTGTGACTCAGCATCTCCACAATGTGGTGAGTAGCAACTATGCTTTTCATAATATTATCATTATTCCATCCTGGATTTTGCATTGTTTGAAGTTCTACTGAACATGTGAACACATTAACATCTCTCAATTTCTTAGAAATGCACAGACATTTTCCATCTGAAAGCACCTGGATTTCATAAGAAATTAGAAGCTTAGGGATAGTACTGTATAAACAAGGGAAGTAAACAACATTTGAATATGAGCTGTTCATTATCAGTCACTGACAGTAACTCGCATCAGTTGAGAGCACTGTTACTGGAAGTAAATACTTTATTATACTGTGATGGGTAATTTCACAATCTAAATATTATACTCCTTCTATTTAGGTGTCACAAGGACTTGAATGCTCCCTTTGTCAGATAAGTTCCGGGACAGGGCTCTTTGCTTCAGGTTTGAAATACTAAAAAGCAACAAACATTGTTTTTATATTAGCGTATATGTGTGCATCCTTGATATCATCTTGGCCATGTTTCTGTCCAGACTCACAAGGAGACAGAGCTGCATTTAGCAACACACTGTTTGGGTTCTTGACACATTAGTTACAGTGACACAAAGGATGCTGATTTTGAACAAAGAGTGAACATTAAGTTCTGCATTAAACTCAGGAAAACCTCTAGTGAAACGTCTACAATGATTAAGCAAGCATCTGCAGGCAAGGCACTTTCAAGAAGCCTTGTTTTTGAGTGGTACAAAAGATCTCATGAAGGAAGAGACTCAGAGTAAGATAATCCTACAACAGTTGCTCATCTACAGCACAAACACAAGCAAACGTGGAGTGTGTAAGGCAGTGATTGCAAGTAGACCATTAAGTACTGTGTGTGTGCAATGTTAGAAGAACTTAATTTGAATTGTGTTGTGTATCATAGGATTTTACTTGAAGATACAGTGAAATGGAAACTTAATACAAAACTCATCCATCAAACATTAACAGATGAACAGAAAGAGGAAAGTTGAAGAATCTCTGATTAACTACAGGATACAGCCAGATGTGGTTCCAGATTTCTATCAAAGATTATTGTTGGAAACAAAAGTTGGTGCTACCAGTATGAATCCTCACATGAAGCATCACAGTTCTGGATGATGGACTCCTGGATCACAAGCATCAAAGAAAGTCAAACAACAACCTTCGAGGACAAAGATAATGTTGATCACATTCGTTGATAGCAAAGGATTATTTCACCATTAGTATGTTTCACTGGGTCAAACAGTGAACCAAACTCTTTACATCAAAGTCTTGAAACATCTGAGACAAGCAGTTCGAAGTTGCTGCCCTGATTTGTGCCATCCCCAGAACTGGTTGTTACTGCATGACAATGAAAGACCGCACACTGTTTCATCTGCCACTCAGTAAATGGCCAGACATTCTGTTATTACCTTCCCAAATCCATTTGGTAGGAGCTAAGATTTCTTTTTTAAAAAAAAAACCTGTCCTGGAACTTTTCGGACAGGGATTAAATAAAGTACAATGTTTTATAGAAAGTGAAGCTTTTTATGCAAAGAATAAATTCCCAGGGTGCTAGTTAATGATTGGGTTGGGGTCAGCAAGGAGACAGATACTATACACAACTCTCTCTCTCTCTCTCTCTCTCTCTCTCTGTGTGTGTGTGTGTGTGTGTGTGTGTGTGTGTGTGTGTGTGTGTGTTTTATTTTCTAGCTCTGATAAAGAAGCTGAGAGATATGCATTTCTCAATGTTTTTTATGAGTTTACCATCTGTTGGTTGGCACCTCTACTAAGTTAAAATTGATAAATCCCCTTATAAACAGAGTCACATATGTAGTGATGTGGTTAGTATATAAGACCACATATTAGTAAAATCATGGAGTCTTCTAAATCCATCAGATAATACAGTATTTGTGTGTGGCTCAATGGCTAACTCTAAGCCTTTCAATTGGACACTACTTCAGCAACTTGTGTGTCCCTAACTACCCCAGGGACTTACAGTTTACTGTGGAATCTGATCCACATGTCATTCCTGGTGATTCCTCACGTCATTGAGATGTGAAAATTAGATTAAAGGCAGACTGAAAATTTCTGTAGTCTGACCAGGATTTGATCCGTTCACCTCTCGGTTTCCAGGAATGCTCTTAACCACCAGACCATCACACCAACAACATGTCAAATGAATGGCTCACAATGTTTATAATAAAAATCAATTTCATCTGAATTATTATATGCCCAACTGCTGTATACATGCAATTATTTACGTTTTGACTTTGAATTCTTGTACACAGTCCTATGAACAGTCCAGAGTGCTTGTGGAAAAGTTATCAACAGGTTCACAGTTGAGATAAAGCAAGAAATTAAGAATCAATACAGATACAAAAGAAATTTAAATTTAAAAAAATATTGTATTAAACAGTCCTATAAATTATCTGAGTGTCTAGATTCAAGGACTAGTTACTTGACAAGAAGTAGCACTCATTGTTTAAAGACCTCCATTCCCATAATATATAGGTGTATTTTGTTTTATGATACACTGTCCTGTGACATTAATGTAGTTACATGGTGTTTGCTTTCAAATGTTTCATGCTGTACATGCTAACATCTGCAAGTCGGATTGAGCACAAAACATGATTCATCAGAAATGGGCACCTGTTGCCACTCAGTGGATGTCCAGTTGTGATATTGGCATGCAAATTCCAGCTTCAGTCAGCATGGGTTCACAAACCACACATCTGCTGTGGAGCGTATGCAACAATGTTTGCTGAATGGTCATTGAGGAGACATTGTTGGTAGCCCTTGGTTCATTTGGGCAGTCAGTTAATCAACAGTTGCACACCTTTTCACCCGTACACATCTCTGCAGGTGTTGTTGACCCCTGTCATCTATGGCACAGCTGCCTCAGTGCCAGTTCTGGATAGTGCCATTTTGTCATACATGGTTTCCTTTAACCATGGTGGCATGCAAATAGTTTACAAACTTGGCCAGTTTGGAAACACTTCAACGCTTGCCCTGCAAGTCAATGATCATGCCTTTTTGGACATCAGACAAGTCACTCCATTTCCACATTACAACAACTACTGCACTGCTTTCCTTGCCACCCAGCACACTTTATATACCCAATGTGTCTGGGTTTTGTAAATATCAGTTTCATCACATACATACTAAGTTAGGAAATGGAGATGTAATATAAATGAGGAAGCAGCAGCTTTTTCCAAAACAGGTAGTTTTCTGTTAACTTCACAATGTTCAATTAAAACCAAACAAGCAGCAATAGTTTACAGAAATTTAATGGTACTTAGTAATTATTAATATAGTTTATAACAGCTGCTTAGTTTTATTATTCCTTGTCTTGTTCATATCCCTGAAGACTGTCCTTCATTAAAGGATCTATACAAAATGATGGCTATGTGAGTGAATGTATGAACAATACTTTGGGAGAATACTTGTCAGCTGAGTTACAAAATTAGGAGACAGAATTGTTGGCCAATACTTCCCACCAGGAAGCGAAATTTCTGCACTACTGATAGAAACATACAAATGTACATACACTATCCTAGATTTTGGAATTAATATCTCTTTCCTTGTGGGGGAAGTTAAAAGGAAGGGCAGGTCACTCAGATTCCAGGAATAGAGGGGCCCAACTGTTGTGAGGACAAGTGGAGAAAGAGTGGGGTGGGGGGGAGGGGGGGGGTGGACAAAGCAAAAAGATAATCAAGAAAAGAGTGACACACAATAAATTAAGAAATGATATATAATGAAAAGCTGATGACAGTGAAAGAAGAGAGATCCGTGTAATCAATATTTGTAGCAGGAACTCAGGTCCCTTGAGTCACACTGTAAAGCATATTCAGCAAGTGCGTATTGAGTGTCTCCAAAGTTCTTTTCTACCCATTCATTGTACATCTTTTACAAAAAAGTATAGCCATGTTTAAGGGTGAGTTTACACTCATCAAATTTTACAGCACTATGTGGCCATAATCATATTGCTATCAACACTACTGAAAGTGGCTGCAATACATGGCTGTACTGCAGTACAGTCAGACAACTTTGCTGATGCACCACACTGTTCCAGGTAGTTACCAAAATATTTGCTCAACCAGGTCACCTCTACATCTGTCCTTGTAAATGCTTCCCTCTCACTCTCAGCTTTACTTAATCTTTCTCATGCTGACAATACTGCAGTGTCCAGTTATGTAATTAGAGCAGTCAAATAACATAATTTCAGTTCAGTCTGAATGATGTTGCACAGTTGATTTGTTAATTGTCTACTGGAATGTAGAAGTGGGCAAATGAGACAACTGTGAATTCCATAAATATAGTACACACATCTACAATCAGCACTGTCAAACACAAAAGGTAATACATGAAAAGGCCAAAATCTGAAAAAGACATTGTCACTGCTATCATCATAGTAGCGAATTTGCAGTAGTGCATCATAATTTCATTCCACATAATTTCTTAGGGCTTCTAAACTTGTTCTGAAATTTCATTACATGTGTTTCCATGTTCATTGTCACCAACTTGGGAAATGTCTTTTTTTATTGTGTCTTTGTACATATTACTTTTC
The DNA here is from genome assembly GCF_023898315.1 of Schistocerca nitens. Lineage (NCBI taxonomy): Eukaryota > Metazoa > Arthropoda > Insecta > Orthoptera > Acrididae > Schistocerca > Schistocerca nitens. Next base: position 741,488,150 of record NC_064618.1, on the reverse strand, counting down.
ATGTCCAGTGACTCTGATTGTAGATGTATCACACATTTATGAAATTCATGGTTTATCACTGTACCGGTGCACCAAATTTAAATATTAACATAAATAACTGATATTATTTCAGATCTACTCAACAAGTGGTGGCAGAACACAGACATAAAGGAAGGTTCCAATCAGGAAGGCTTTTGGAGCCAGTGGCTCCTTCTTCAGGCAGAAGGGTTGGTTAGGAAGGAAGAAGGGTGATGGAAAAGAACTGGAGAGATCTAGGAAAAGGGGGAGATTTGGGAAACTCACACAGAACTGCAGTCAGGGTGAGAAGAAAAGATTAATTGTTGGGGACTGCATCAGACGAGATTTGAAAACTTGAGAGCTTAAAGGTGGAAGACATAGTAACATGCAAGACAGAGATTACTGCTTAAACATCATGCATGAGTTAATACGAGACTTGCAAGCCAAGGGTTGAAGTGTTTCCAAACCGGCCAAGTGACTGATAATGAACAGCTCATACAGATGTTGGTCACTTCCCTTGTTCATATCCGTTTCCAACTGAACCCACACGATCGTGCGGGCTCGGTTTTTATTTTTTTACGACAAACTGAATCTCTTGCCTTGCTTCCAACCGATCTGCAATGGTCGTGCAGGTTGTGCACTACGCGTTTCTCATGTTTATGTTGCCATTAGGCGCCAACAGATTGCAGCACATGATGTTTAAGTTGATCGAGAAGTGAGCATTATGGCGACGCCTGGTTAGTAGCTCATAATTAAGTTAAATTGAATTGTTTCAGCGATTTGCTGGATCTGGTTATTTGTAATAGTGTGTATAATGTTGTGATATTGATAATTATTAGTAACTTCATATCTTTGCACAGTAATTGTGCGTTAAATTTGTACTAGCACGATTGTGCTTAGGTGTTGACTGTGTAACTTTATCCTCCAGTGGGTGTTGTTGATTGTGTCATTGGCCTCCCTGTATTACTGCTTTTCATACAGTTTTGAATGGGAAAGTTTTTATGCACATTCCTGTTATTGTATGCAGATTTATCAGACAATCAAATCCGTTCTCTATTAGAGGATTCAGATTTGAGTGGCATTTCGTCAGATGAAGACGACGAGTTTGTTCCTTCTCCTTCAAATATTCAGCAGGCAGACGACTTGTCTGATGATGTTTTGAGTGCTGAAGAAGTTCCTGAAGTTCCTGAAGAGCACAGGAGTTCACACAGTGTCACAGAAGGTGTCAGACCACTGTTTTTTCGGAGACCAAATTTTGTTCAGAAGTTTCATCCACCAAACATTAATTACAGCGCTGTTGAGGTCAGTGACAAAGAGGTGCGATCTGAGTTACCTATTTCGTGTATCATTCCCATTTTCTTACTAAAATATCTTCTTTTTAATTCTAGAGTCCTTCACCAATTGGAACTCCGCTGAATATTTCTGTGAATATTTCAGTGAAAAGTTTTTTGAAGAGGCAGCGAAATATAATACAAATATGTATAGTGTTGCAAAGACAGGGAAATCCCTAGGGACTACAGCTCATGAACTGAAGGTGTTTTTTTGGGATAAATTTAATGATAGGGTGCATAAGGTATCCTAGGCTACCTATGTACTGGAAGAAATCTATTCCTTTATCAGCTATTAGTGACACTATGTCTAGAGACCAGTTCCTTGCACACAGGAATAATGTGCACTTTGTTGATACTATAAAACCACCTGAAGAGGCTAAAACTAATAGACTGTGGAAAGTTCAGCCAGTGATCGATACAGTAAGAAGAAGATGTCACTGTTTGCCTCGTAGCTTTAACTACTACAGTATTGAAGAGCAAATGATCCCTTTTACTGGGCGTTGCAAACTGAAGCAATATGTTAAAGGAAAACCAAGGCCTGTAGGTCTTAAAAACTTTATCATGACCTCAGCATCAGGTATAGTGTTAGATTTTGAAATTTATCAGGGGACTACTACACCTGTGGGTGATAAGTCATTAGGATTAGGTCCTTCTGTTATTTTACGACTAACACAGACTCTCCCACAAGGAACTTTTGGTTATTTTGATAGGTACTTTACCACAATTCCTCTCTTAGCAAAGCTTAAGGAGAAAGGAATTGAGGGTACTGGCACAATAATGGTAAACGGGATTAAAAATGTTAATTTGAAAGAGGGAAGAATGAAAAGAGGAGAGTGTCATTCATATGTTAGAGCAGATGAAGCTGTAGTAATTACTGAGTGGCAGGACAGTCAGAGGGTCGTGGTAGCATCCACTTGTGCTGGCATTGAGCCAAAATATAAAGTTCAAAGGTGGTGTAAGCAGGAGGGTCACTATCTTGATGTAGATTGCCCTTTTGTAATTCAGCAGTACAATGCCAATATGGGTGACGTAGACATTCATGACCAGCAGGTTGAGTGTTACCGAACGTGGTTCAGAACCAGAAAATGGACACTCAAGTGCTTGCTGCATTTCATAGACCTTTCAGTGGTCAACTGCTGGTTTCTCTACAGAGAGCACTGTCGTGAAAACCAGACTGCCAAAAAGAACATTATGGATCTGTTGAAATTTAGAATGTCTCTAGCTGAGGCTCTTCTGTCATGTCTAGACAGAAAGAGGAGAGCTGAAGAGTTTGAAACACCGTTAGATGTTAAGTTAAGTACCTCCACAAAGGCAAAAGTTTACAAACCCCATCCGAAACCAGGTTTGGACACGCGATATGATGGGTATGATCACTGGCCGACAATGGATGATATTTTGTCTCCACGAACATGTCAGTATGAGCGCTGTAGTTCCAGAACAAAGACAAAATGCATAAAATGCAATCAGTACTTATGTCTTGCAAAAGGAAAGGATTGTTTCAAATTATTTCACGAAAAGTGAAGCAATCTGAACCAAGACTTTGTGTTACAAAACAATTAAAAAAAATCATTATTAATTTTTTTGCCACAGAATATGATTTGCAATCTATATAACATTTTTTATAATAACTAACAAATAAAAGTAATGAAACAATAATTTTTTATTCTTAACTGTTCCTCAGGTAACTTATAATATCAAACAAATAGCGGGAAGTCAGAGAATAATTTTGGTGAAATAAAACCTGACCCTCACGATTTTGCTAGTTGTTTTCCCGCTACAATTTTCATAGAAGAGTTTTTTTATTATTTTTCCCAGTGTCTACTATGCCCAAGTATACAGGGAATTCAACTTTATTCACCATTTTTAAAAAAAAAGGTGTTCAGGGTGGAAAGAAATATAGTACTATCCTTAAGCTTCTAATTGCTTATGAAATCCATGTGTTTTCAGAGGGAAAATATTTGTGTATTTCTAAGAAATTGAGAGATGATAATGTGTTCACATGTTCATTAAAACTTCAAACAATAGAAAAGCCAGGATGGAATAACGAAAATATTATGAAAAGCATAGTTGCTAGTCATCACATAGTGGAGATGCTGAGTCACAGATAGGTGCAACAAAAGGACTGTCAAACAAAGCTTTTTGCCAAAGAGGCCTTCTTCAGAACAGACAACACAGACACAGACAAACACGCAAACACAAATCGCATACACATGACCATAGTCTCTGGCAGTCTGGCCTTGGCAGCCATAATTCTCCTTCCTAAATTTATGTGTTTCTGTTAAAACATGTTTAATGAATTGTGTCTCAATATGTCTACTTGTTTAGGATTATTTCAGTAACATTTCACTCGTTATATATGCCCATAAATGCAATCAAATTTCCTATTTTTATTGAGAGTTTATTTATATTAAAATATTAAAAAGAGACTTAATTATATCATGACCTTCTGTCTTATATAATAGATATCATCATATGATGTAGCCTCAGAACAAAGACATAATTTTAAATCTTACAGCTACTGCTTTAAGATCTCTCATTGTGATCAGTACCATCTTATAGAGGCCATCTTGGCAATAGTGTTATATCTCAAGGAAGAACATCTTTGGAATCTCTGGATTTGGACAGAATTTGGCACGATATCCCTCAGGAACGCATCCAACGGCTCTGTCGATCAATGCCAAGCCAAGTAATTGCTTGCATAAGGGCCAGAGGTAGCCCAAGTTGTTATTGACTTGCTCAAGTTGCAAAGATCTTTCTCTTGAATAAATAATCCAATTGTTCTGTAATTGTAACATTTCGTTTGTATGTGCATATACATCACATCTACCAATTTCTGTCCCATTCAGATAATTCCTTCAAGATGCGTATTTCCTCCCTTTTTTTTTTTTTTTTTTTTTTTTTCCTCAATAATTCATCACAAACATCAAGAGGGAATATAGATAAGTTTACAAGATTTCAAACATATTACAGCTCAGATTTTATTCAGGGAGATGGTTTACAACAGCAATAGTTATCTACAACTTTTTATCTTCCCTTCATGTCAGTCCTGACTGAGGGATCACAGTGATTTTTCCATCTTTCATCAAATGTGCATTTTTCACTTTCTTATTCACTTCAATGTGAGTTTTTCCTCCTCATAAAGTAACTGTGTATAATATTTTAATATCCTGAGATTCAACAAAACATCTGCTTTTTTATTCTCTCTCTCTCTCTCTCTCTCTCTCTCTCTCTCTCTCTCTCTCTCCATCTCGAACATACAATATTTTAAGGATGAGTGTGTGAGAGAGGAAATGTGTCTACTGTGCCACAGTTTATGTTTGTGCAGGATGGGCATGTGTTACGAGAAGACTAAAGTTGTGGCAGTCTATCGGCACTGACAAGTGGTGGCCGCGCACGCCTTGGAAGCCATATGTCCAGTACAAAGCAGTAATCAAGGGCTACTCTTTGGAGTGAAATAGTAGTGACTGTTGGGAACAAATGAAACAGATTTTATATAGAGACTTATATACTCTGTTTTTTGACTTTCTAGGAGCAAGAACTGTTTTGATGAGTGTTGTTAAAACCAAAAGAGACTGTAATGGTATATGTTAAATACTAAGTTTTTCCACATGTAGTTGATTTACAAGACTTGAAAGAGCATGTGAAACTTGTGTAGTTGTCTTATTGTGAAGAAGAAAATATAGCGGAGTTGATATAAAAGTATTCTGATAGTAATGAATCATTTCAAGGGTAGAGAAGTAGTTCAGTAATATTTCCCTAACCAACACATAATCTTCAGAGAAGAAGCATTGTGAAGATCAGTGCAGCCATCTGTCCTGAGAAGAAGATTGGCTGCACACGATACGTAAATCACCCGTAAGAGATGTGTGAGTCTTGCAGCCCAGTTCTAAACAGTCTCCGGTCATTGGGAAAACATTAGAAGATGCGCGCACACACACACACACACACACACACACACACACACACACACACACACACACACACACACACAAACAAACAACTTTACAATCCACTGCAAGCTATTATATGTTATCTGCATCTACACACACACTCCACAAGCCACTGTACAACTCATGGCAGAGAGTTCAGAAACATACCTCTTCAGAAAGAGCTCGCTGATCATCTTGCACTAGTTCAGCTCCGCTCAGTGAGTTCAAGAAATCTAGTAAATCCTCTGAGGAGTTACTCCCAGTATAGCCAAGCGCCCTTGCAAAGCGGAATGCTCGATCCCGTGCAGGTGCTGCTATTGCACGTGGATTTAATATGCAGCCACTCATTGCAATGGCTTGTTGAAACAGCCCTATTAAGAAGATGAAATCTGTAGACTGAAACCATGTAATGAACATACACCAAACAGTACAGCCCACAAGTAAAAGTAACCATAGATTTAACATAAAATCTTCTTTATGAATAGCTCATCAATTCACAGAAAGTTCAGTTGGTATCTGCAAGCACAATATATCATTTCCTTTCATAAATAACATTTAACAATCCTATTTTTACATTTAAAGGCACTTGTTACTTATTGTTACATATTAAAAAGTGTAGCTCTTTCTTTTTGTAAAACACCATGGCTTAATTAGTATCTCTCAAAAGATAGTAAACAAATTATAAGTCAGAAAAACCTGGAAGAAAACGTAATCTGCATGTTATAATTAATGAATTTTTGTAAGATTTGTCATAACTAGGTGAAGGAGATGTGGTGATTTGAATTATTTGTTAAAAATTCTAATAGTGCTCAATGCAATAACAAATAAAATCATGAATTGCTGATTACCAGCTTTGGTTGATTAATAATCATCTTCAGATCATGCTTATTTACTAAAGAATCAGCACCTATGTACAATGTTGGCAACAATACCATCATAAATGTAAATGTAATTTGACCAGGGCCTTCCATCGTGTAGACCATTCACCGGGTGCAAGTCTTTTGATTTGACGCCACTTGCGCATCAGTGGGGATGAAATGATGATGATTAGGACAACACAACACTCAATCCCTGAGTGGAGAAAATCTCCAACCCAGCTGGAAATCGCACCCGGCCCCTTAGGATTGACATCCCGTCATGATGACCACTCAGCTACCAAGGCGAACAACACCATCATTACCAAGTGTAACTCAGATCATGTATTCTAAGAAATCTGTAATTAAGTACGTCAGGCATATCAGTATTATTAATTATAGCATGATCAAGACTATTATAATTTTTATCAATTAATGAATCTGTTAATGTGTTGAGAGATTGTTGTAATAACAGCAGACACACAGCCTGGAGATGAAGTAAATAAATGTACATCAGTTCTGCCAAGAGGGTCCACAAATCCATCTATTGCAGATAACTTCAAGATATTCTGACTGTACAATCCATCATCAATTAGACCATTCAGTAACCAGTGCCAGTTTTGCATATTATAAATTGAGTTAAAAAAACCATATTAAGAGAATAGGATACAAAAATTTCCTGGTGTTCACACTACATAGATGATTTTCCAAGACCACTGACTGTCAGTGACAAATCTGTAGACATTATATCAGCACATGTCGCAATAAGTTGCAGATGTGTTGACAAAATATGCTTACAAATGTCTCTCCTTTATATTTCACACATATTGTTAAAACAAACAATGGAAAATCCAGGCTGGGATGTAACAATGTATGTAATACATATGGTTAGTGACACATCTGAGAAAAATGGCATGATATAAATATATTAGGCAGATTTTTAAATGGATCATATCACATGTGATAACCCATGCTGCAGAAAAGACTCTACGGGGAATAGGGGGTGTTTGGTGTAAGTTACATTCCAGATTATGATTTTTAAAAATTACACTCCAACATTATATTCTTTTTACAAGTAAAATATTCCACTTAGCTTTTAATTGATTGATAACACCTGAGGTGTTTGGTTGTAAGCTCAATTTGTAGCTATAAGAAGCAAGAAAATAACAAACATAATACTGATTCTAGAAGGGTTGCTCATGGTAGACTAGCACTTTCTCAGATAAGTATGTAAGGAGTTTGTGAGACACAATGAGACAGGAAGACTGTATGGAAGTGCTTTGTAAGTACCATGTGGGGGCAGCTATTACACAATTGTTTAAACTCGTGACAGAAATTTGTGGTTGCTTGCAACTATGTAATAGCTATGTACCTATACCAATAATTTCTAGATGCTATAGATGTAGTTCTCAAGAAATCATTGTATCAAACTCAAGAAAATTTTCAGAAAGAAGAAAGCAGTTTAAAATATCACCTTATGTAAGTTCTCAGAGAGCAGTAGAATACATATTATTAAGGGAACAAATATTCATTCAAAGCTTGTAATTAATATGCATGGCATTGCATAGAAGGTGAATATCAGGTTTGTCTATATAACCACTTTCACATCACTCAGTAGCATTATGTAATTCACCAAAGCTTCATAATAAACATCCCAGATTCAGTAAAATTCCTGAAGTTGCTTTTTCTTTAATATTTTAGTTTAGTTCATTTACTGGTTCATGATACCTGTAATAGCATCGCATTATGCAAGTACTGAACACATCACTACAATTTAATTACATTTTAAGTGTTAAAAGAAATTCCTTAAATTAATGTATGTATGAAACTCCAACATAATACAGAATTTTTACAATGTACAGCAGCACTCAACCACAATTTGATATTGGCTTACTTTATTGAAAAAACCACAGTTACTGGTTTTGAAATCATGAAATGATCATCAGACAGAATGCATACTTCTATCAAACTGATAGTACATCAATCTACAGGCAAGTTGCATTACAACAAACACATACAAACAGTTTCAAAAGTGTGATAGCAATGGCTGCACTTTAAACTCATGTTAGGATACAGCTGACATGAAATGACCACCCAGGCAAAAATAAACTTTAATTAACCTTTGAACTGTTTCGTATCCTGTACTGATATTTTAATTTAGAGTGGCACTTATGCCCAACTTCCTCTATTACACCGGTCTCTGTTATTCTCTACAATTTTCAGTCTCTGCAGCTCCCTTTAGTACTATGTAAGTAATTCACTCGTGTCTTAATACACTTTCTATCATCCTGACCTTTCTTATGTAAAGTGTCTTACATATATTCTCTCCCCTCATAAGTCTGCAGAGAATCATCTCATTGCATATCAGTCAACTTAATATTCAGCATCCTTCTGTGACACCATATCTCAAATTATTCTCTTCTTTTCTGATTTTCCCACAGTCAGTGATTCACTTCCACATAATGCTGTGCTCCAGACACACAGTCTCACAATTTATTTCTGAAGTTAATACCTATGTTTGGTATTAACAGATTTCCTCTGGCAAAGAATGCTCTATTCACCTGTCTGTGACTTACATCCTCTGTACTTTGTTCACCATACTTTATTTTGCTTCCAAGGTAGTAGAACTGCTTTGATGTTAAAATTAGCAATAATGTCATTTCCACTGCTCCTCATTAGTTTCATATTTATTTGTTTTATTCTTAATCCATATCCTGTGTTCAGTACACTATTTACTAAATTTAACAGGTCCTGTTATTCTTCTTCACTTTCACAGAAAATAACATGTCAGCTAATCTTATCAATGATATCCTTTCATTCTGAATTTTAATTTCATTTTTGAACCTTTATTTTGTTTCATTCAGTTTTTCTTTGATATAAGGATTGAACATTATTGGAGAGAGACTGCATCCTTGCATTATGCCGTCTTCGTATATGAGTGCTTATCTTTTAAATTCTACTCTTATGGTTTCCTCTTGGTTTTTTGTGCATATTGTATTGTGTACCATTTTACCTGTCTTCCTCTAAAGTGCATGCAAAATTTCTGAGGATTTCAAAAATCTCTTTCCACTTTAAAGAGTCAAACATTTCTTCTAGGTGGACAAATACTACAAAATGTCTTTGAGTTTTCTCAAATCTTGCATCTATTATCAACTGTAATGTCATAACTGGTACCTTACCTATCATAAAACCAAAATGGTCACCATCTAAAAGAGCTTCAGTTTTTCTTTCTCATTCTTCTGCTACTATTTTGGTAAACAACATACATGAATTGTCAAGTGAATTGTATGATAGTTTTTGCATTTATCTGTTGTTTCTATCTTCAGGATCATGTGAATGATATTCATTCTAAAATCTGATGGTATATCACCAGTTTCATAGATTTTAAGCTCTAACTTGAATAATTATTTCATTATCATTTCCCACAGTGATTTTAGAAATTCTACAGGAATGTTATCTGGCATTTCTGACTTATTTCATTGCACTTCTTCCAAAGCACTGTCGAGCTCTGGCTCGATTATTGGATAGCCTATACCCTCAGAATAGGTACCCGTTTCTTGTTATATCATACTATCAGACAGTTACTTTCCCTAGCAGAACCTCCCAAAGTATTCTTTCTATCTAGTTCTATTTGCTGTGTTTAACAATGGACTTTTTTTGCACTCTTAATGTTAACCCTTTTGAATTTATTTTCTTTTTATTTTCTCTTAAGTTGCAACCATTTTGCTCTACCTTCATGGCATTTCCCTTTAAGGTCATTTCTAAGTGAACAATGGAAACTCCAAGTTGTAATATCAACAATATAAGGAAAAGGTAGATTGCTTGTCACTGCTGAGTTGTAAACAAGCACAACGAAAAAGACACTTACACTTCAGCTTTCTGCCAAAGCCTCACAATCATTCACACAAGTAAGCATACTTCACACATTCATGACCGCCATCTCCAGCATTCTGGTTTGAAGTGCCAGAGATGGCTGTCATGTATCATTATGCCTGTCTGCTACTCAATGTGTCATTTTTATGGTGAATAGCAATTTGTCTTTTCCTTATATAGTTCATTTCTAAATGACTTACTCAGCTGTATTCGCTACTTGTTCAGAACATTATTTTGTTTTGTTCTTTCATCTATCAATTGAATTTCATGTTACTCTTAGCTTTATTTCCATTACCTTTCTTATACCTATAACTGCATTGTTCAATTTCTGAACATCCACTTTAGAGACATCCATTCACACCTCGGCTGAATTACTTACTGTATGATTCATTATCGCATTACCAACAGGTTCAGAGAACTTGACTGCAGGTCATCATTCCTTAATACTTCAGTATTCTACTTCCTTGTACCTAGATTACCATTAAAATTCTCTTACGCTTTGATCCACTCTTCATCACTACCAAATTATGATCTGGATCTATATTCCACCACTAGATATTAGTTTTGCAAATCAATTGTTCAAGACATCACAAAAAACATTAGCTCACTTAAAAACAGTAACTCTTCTGGTTATGTGACATTTCAACTGAAGTACTAAACTCTTGCAATGACTTAACAACGCCCCTTCTGAGTTCTCTTTTTTATCAGTCGAAAAGACAACATATATTTCTTGAAAGACTGAAGTACGTAGTAGCATATCCTTTCAATACAGACTTCAATTTTCCCCAAAAATTTCACTGATATCAATTTCAGGTTTCAGCCAGCTTTCTGTACCTAACATTATGTGAGCTTCACTGCTTTTCATGGCACTTTGCTGCAAATGCTTCAGTTGTTTACAATTAGTATTTTAATACTCTCACCTGTGGGAGACATTTCTTTCAATCTTACACTGAAACTTCTGGGTTGCCAATAGCTATCGTTGTCTGGATTGGATAGAGAGTCACCTAATCCAAAAAAGTCTTGAGTGTACCCTACACACAGTCAGCTACCTAAATGGTAGCCTCTGATGTGTACTGCACACCTGACCTATTTAGGGGAACCCTACAGTTCTCAACCCTATGGCACAAGTCCAGGAAGTCGCAGCGTGACTTGTCACAGAACCTTTGAAGTCTCTGGTCCAGTCCTTCCACTCAACTCAGAACCAAAGGCCCGTGATCAGTTCTGGGGACAATGCTGCAAATTGTGAGCATCACTTAAACTCCACATGCAAAGTTGGTCTTTTCAACCTTCTCTGCCAGTCACTGGAATGACCAAAATATGACTTCGTAGCCCAGATGACAGGCATAATTTTTTCCAATGTGCACCACAATCTGCAGTTGGTTGCACCCTGTTCCTTCAATGGCTACCAGAATAGCCTCTTTGACATCCTGAATGAGGGCCCAGGCATACACATTAGGTGCACCTGGTGTCCTTTCCTGTTCCTTACTGCCATTACCCCAAGGGGTACCATCATTCACCATATGTTTGAACTGCCAACAGTTAATAGACCTGCACCCTTTTGTGTTTGCTTCCTCCTGCACCAGGCCTCAACCTCCGCTAACTTCAAGTTGCCGCCGCTCATACCTCACCTGTCATTCAATAACATCTTTGCCTCTGTACTTCCGCCTCAACTGACGTCTCTACCCAAAATCTTTGCCTTTACATATGTCTGCTTGTGTCTGTTATGTGCGGATGGATATGTGTGTGTGTGTGCGAGTGTATACCTGTCCCTTTTTCCCCCCAAGGTAAGTCTTTCCGCTCCCGAGATGGGAATGACTCCTTACCCTCTCCCTTAAAACCCACATCCTTTCGTCTTTCCCTCTCTTTCCCTCTTTCCTGATGAAGCAACCAGGGTTACGAAAGCTTGAAATTTGTGTGTGTGTTTGTGTTTGTTATTGTTTCTATCAATGTACCAATGCTTTCGTTTGGTAAGTTACAGAATCTTTGTTTTTAGATTATTTTATTACATTTCTTGTTACTCTGATTATTAATGGTTTTTTAATATTTTTTTGTGGAATCTAAATTTTAAAAAACCTCTCTCACACCGGCCTGATTTAGCTTCACTGATCAGGATAGTAAAAACATGCGTATGTTAAGGAAATTTTCATTCACAAAGCAGGCTTATCACATTCACACAGTTCAATACTGTTCTATCCTGATTAAATTAAGCTTAACTTAAATTCCATAAGTCAGTGAAGGAATTTCGAAGTCTCGGTGCAATGAAAATTGTCAGTCGATCTCCTGGAAACATTTGTAATAATTATTAACTTTCGGTGATCACATGGGGAAGACCGAAGATCTGCTGGTAAGACCGTGTTAGCCCATTTATTTGAAGTAATTGGATATCTTGAGCATATAAAACGGCAGGTTCGTCCAGTGTAAATCAGACGTTCCCCACTGATCCCGTGCAACACAGCATAGTAAGCAGACACTGTCAGTAATAATCAGTTAAATAATACGCGAACACACTTACTTTAGTTTAGTTCATGTATTAAATTCCTTCTCATACAGAATCTCATCAAGATGGCGACTAGCTCAACAATACATACATATACATCCTCCTTCTTTCACGACTAATCGGCAAGAATTCCTTCATTCTTTTCATAAGAGAAAACATAGATAGCAGAGAAGCTATTCCATGGAGTAAATGGACGCTCCAAGGAATAATTGGGCTTGAAACTAATTTGCATTGATAATCGGTAAGATAAGAAGAGATATTTCGAGATATGTACTGAGTTATATAATTTATAAAATTTCTGAAAATATCACGTAGAGACCGCTGCAAGAGACATTAGTTTTATATTAAAGTTAAATGTTCAGAATTAATCTATGGTTTAGTTCACAAGACTATACAGAAAGTCCAGGTGAGGTACCAGTTCTTGTGAACAAAGATTAGTCAATGGTCAGAGGGACTCCACGGTGTGCAATGCAGGCCCAAATAGTGAAGCTGGAAGCTCTTCTAGTGGAGGCATGAAACAGTGTTGACTGTGTATCAGGCTTGTTGCAGCATCAAACATTCCTTTTAAGCCCATATGATCATGACCGAAACCCTTATGACTGAAATACTGTAAGTAGCTGATGTAATTTGATTTGAGTCTTTTATTTGACTCCTTCTTCTTGCTTCATTTCCATTCAGTTTACATGTAATGGCAAAAGACTTTTGATTGTTCATTAACAACTTTCTGTACAGCTTATTCTTATCAAAAAGATACAAAACCCATAACTCTGTTCCATACATGGGTATGTCACAATACTTGATACCAAGGGATAACCATCACACAGAGCGCATGTCACAGTTATGACATGATACTCATATAACCACTGCCAATAAACGCAATTGTCCAGTATGACACAGACATACTAGACTGTCAGGCCAGAGGAGGTGATACTATACTTAGTGAAGCTCGTTGGGCTCTGGTGGGTGGCAACCATGTTGGCACAAGCCTAACTACATCCCCTCTATTCATGTTGTTAGGGTGTTTTAATACTTCAGTGACCAAACTGATCTTCCACTTCCTCATTCCAGCTGCTTGGCAAGTATGCAGGTTTTGTTGAATTTTATTTTCTGTTTGAATCTTTCTGGCACTCGACCACTGCAGATTTGTTGTGCTGCTAAACTGAAATGTGGCACTCATGCTCCCATACGCGTATTCTACATCTACATCCATACTCCGCAAGCCACCTGACAGTATGTGGCGGAGCGTACCTTGAGTACCTCTATCGTTTCTCCCTTCTATTCCAGTCTCGTATTGTTCGTGGAAAGAAGGATTGTTGGTATGCCTCTGTGTGGGCCCTGATCTCTCTGATTTTATCATCATGGTCTCTTTGTGAGATATACGTAGGAGGGAGCAATATAATGCTTGACTCCTCGGTGAAGGTATGTTCTCGAAACTTCAACAAAAGCCCGTACCAAGCAACTGAGCGTCTCTCTTGCAGAGTCTTCCACTGGAGTTCATCCATCACCTCCGTAACGCTTTTGCAATTACTAAATGATCCTGGAACGAAGCGCACTGCTCTCCGTTGGATCTTCTCTATCTCTTCTATCAACCCTATCTGGTACGGATCCCACACTGCTGAGCAGTATTCAAGCAGTGGGCAAACAAGAGTACTGTAACCTACTTCCTTTGTTTTCGAATTGCATTTCCTTAGGATTCTTCCAATGAATCTCAGTCTGGCATCTGCTTTACCGACGATTAATTTTATATGATCATTCCATTTTAAATCACTCCTAATGTGTACTCCCAGATAATTTATAGAATTAACTGCTTCCAGTTGCTGACCTGCTATATTGTAGCTAAATGACAAGGGATCTTTCTTTCTATGTATTCACAGCACATTACACTTGTTTACATTGAGATTCAATTGCCATTCCCTGCACCATGCGTCTATCTGCTGCAGATTCTCCTGCATTTCAGTATAATTTTCCATTATCACAACCTCACGATACACCAAAGCATCATCCGCAAAAAGCCTCAGTGAACTTCCAATGTCATCCACAAGGTCATTTATGTATATTGTGAATAGCAACGGTCCTACGACACTCCCCTGCGGCACACCTGAAGTCACTCTTACTTCGGAAGACTTCTCTCCATTGAGAATGACATGCTGCATTCTGTTATCTAGGAACTCTTCAATCCAATTACACAACTGGTCTGATAGTCCACATGCTCTTACTTTGTTCATTAAACGACTGTGGGGAACAGTATCGAATGCCTTGCGGAAGTCAAGAAACACGGCATCTACCTGGGAACCCATGTCTATGGCCCTCTGAGTCTCGTGGACGAATAGCGCAAGCTGGGTTTCACATGATCGTCTTTTTTGAAACCCATGCTGATTCCTACAGAGTAGATTTCTAGTCTCCAGAAAAGTCATTATACTCGAACATAATACGTGTTCCAAAATTCTACAACTGATCGACGTTAGAGATATAGGACTATAGATCTGCACATCTGTTCGACGTCCCTTCTTGAAAACGGGGATGACCTGTGCCCTTTTCCTACCCTTTGGAATGCTACGCTCTTCTAGAGACCTACGGTACACCTTTGCAAGAAGGGGGGCAAGTGCCTTCACGTACACTATGTAAAATCGAACTGGTATACCATCAGGTCCAGCGGCCTTTCCTCTTTTGAGTGATTTTAATTGTTTCTCTATCCCTCTGTCATCTATTTCGATATCTATCATTTTGTCATCTGTGCGACAATCTAGAGAAGGAACTATAGTGCAGTCTTCCTCTGTGAAATAGCTTTGGAAAAAGACATTTAGTATTTTGGCCTCTAGTCCGTCATCCTGTGTTTCAGTACCATTTTGGTCACAGAGTGTCTGGACATTTTGTTTTGATCCAAATACCGCTTTGACATAAGACCAAAATTTCTTAGAATTTTCTGCCAAGTCAGTACATAGAACTTTACTTTCGAATTCATTGAACGCCTCTCGCATGGCCCTCCTCACACTACATTTCACTTTGCGTAATTTTTGTTTGTCTGCAAGGCTTTGGCTATGTTTATGTTTGCTGTGAAGTTCCCTTTGCTTCCGCAGCAGTTTTCTAACTCGGTTGTTGTACCACGGTGGCTCTTTTCCATCTCTTATGATCTTGCTTGGCACATACTCAGCTAACGCATATTGTACAATGGTTTTGAACTTTGTCCACTGATCCTCAACACTTTCTCTACTTGAGACAAAACTTTTGTGTAGAGCCGTCAGGTACTCTGAAATCTGCTTTTTGTCATTTTTGCTAAACAGATAAATCTTCCTACCTTTTTTTAATATTTCTATTTATGGCTGAAATCATCGATGTAGTAACCGCTTTATGATAGCTGATTCCCTATTCTGCGTTAACTGTTTCAAATAGTTCGGGTCTGTTTGTCACCAGAAGGTCTAATATGTTATTGCCACGAGTTGGTTCTCTGTTTAACTGCTCAAGGTAGTTTTCAGATAAAGCAGTTAAAAAAAATTCACTGGAATCTTTGTCCCTGCCAACCATTATGAACGTTTGAGTCTCCCAGTCTATACCTGACAAATTAAAATCTCCACCTAGAACTATAACATGGTGGGGAAATCTACTCGAAATATTTTCCAAATTATCCTTCAGGTGCTCAGTCACAACAGCTGCTGAGCCAGGGGGCCTATAGAGACATCCGATTACCATGTCTGAGCCTGCTTTAACTGTGACCTTCACCCAAATTATTTCACATTTCGGATCCCCGTCAATTTCCTTCAATACTATTGCACTTCTTATAGCTATAAACACGCCTCCACCATCACTGTCCAGCCTGTCTCTGTGGTATACATTCCAATCTGAGTTTAGAATATTGCTACTGACTTGCTAGTTTTGCCTATGTAGACTTCTCCACACTCACAGTCCACTTTGGATACAACTGCAGCAGGCAACTACATCTTCTATTATCAGTTATGCTATCATTGGCAGAATGGGATAACATTAACAGAATCACTCACCTGCAAGCACTTGCAACCAGTGGAACTATCGCCAGTTACCAGATGAAGAAATTTGATCAGCTAGCAAAGATGACACATGACAATAAGTTTTGCTTGGATGTTAAATCTCTCATCTCATGCCGTCAGAAACATAACCACAGAAGCAGTGGCTAAGTGATTAAACTTCACCTCACACATGAGCAGATCCCAAAACATTCTTGTGCACATCTGTGAGTAAAGCTGAGAAAATTAGGCAAGAAACGGTTCAAATTTTACTATGTCCCAAATCAAAAAAGCACAAACTTAGCCTTGAGGAAAGGCCTGATTTATTAAATGATCCCATCTGCAATGAACTACCAGTGGACCCTATGACTAAGACACCTCAGAAGACACAGACCTTAATCAAGGACTCAATAATTGATGCTGATACAGCCAAGGGACTCATTCCCAGAATCCAAGTCCACTTAGAATTTATGGGGTGTCAAAAATATAAAAATAAGGTCAATCATAAATGGGATTAATACGCCTACATACAACATAGCAAAGTATCTGGCCTGCAAGTTAAGACTTCTAGTGGGCAAAAAAAATCTTACGCAAAGAACTCCATGCTCTTTATAGAGGGAATAAAGGGAGAAACAATTTTACCCATGGACATCATGAGCATCTTCAACCTGAAGTCATTATTTGCAAATGTGGCTGCAAACAAAACTGTTCACATCCTACAAGAGCTTATCCCGTCAGAAATTAACAAACTGGTTGGTTTATGTTTGTCATCAACATACTTCAGATGGCCATGAAAATACTACAAACAGATAGACAGCATGGCAATCCGTTGTTATCTATCCTCATTAGCAACTGACATATTCATGGAAGTCTTTGGAGGAAAGGCACTTTGTTTAGCTCCTTTATACTCACAGTGCTGGTTCAAGAATATGGACAACATGTTCACTACATGGCCCCATGGTGGGATGGTGTTACACAGTGTAATGTAGCAACTATGTTATATAGTAATGTATAAGTGAATCTGCCTCTATTTGTTTTTTTACTTACATTTGATAATACTAGTAACAACTAAAGGTTTCACCCAAATTTAAAGAGAAGAATTTCATGCCACCCTTAAGATGATGCAAAATAAACTATTTATATATTGTGATAATATATAAGGGCCCGATTTTTGGTCCTGACACAGTTAGTCCATCACTGGGTTTCAGACACAGAACCCGTATTGGTTAGATCAACAACAATGTATCAATTTAACTGTGAATTAAATGTTACACCAATAGGCTATGTGTTACAGCAATGACGGTGACTGTTCAGTTTTTTTGAAAGACTGTGAAATGTGTGGTTAGGTTTTTACAGCTCGTAAATGTTCAACAGTAAACTATTGTAACAATATGTGCATGTTTGCCTGCGATATATTAATAAGGCTTATCGAATGTTAAATAATAGTTAACTGGTCATATTAAATGTGTATATTGGGGGCTTGTGAACAGTGAAAGTAAAGAACTGTGAAACGCAAATGTGCACCTGTTGGCTAAATCATTTAAAGTAGTCAGTGTTGAACTTCCATCCCCATTTTTCAGCCAGTATAGCAAAGCAGTATGTTGACACCGAGGACAATCAACGAGGAAATAAAGCAGGTGAATGTCACACCTTTAGGTTAAGAACAATTTATTTTAATTGCTGTCTAATGAAGGTAATAGAGGACGATACCTCATGGGTCAGATTGCTCTTGTTTGAATTTATATCTTTTCACACATTTTTAAAAGTGGATACATCTACTGCACTCGTGAGTACCAAAGCTTATGTTCAGTGGAGAGGACACCAGCTAAGCTGAAAAGCTCAGTTCTCCTTGCTTTGCCCTTAGAAGTCTGTCTCATAGTGCTGACATACAGACATGATTGCTTGCATACTTTCACTTTACTCAATTCTGTCAATTCACTCAATGGCATAATCTACTGGAATACATCTATAGTCAAAAAATGATTTAGTCTATGGAGATGTGCAATAAGAATATTCCACAAAGTCATTAATCAAACATCTTTAGAGTATTAATAATCCTTACACTCTGTAACAATACATCTACATCTACACTAAAACTAAACTTAACTGAACTCCATCCAAACAGGCCTTGGAAGTCCCAATGGTACTGACTGGCTGCTGTGTCATCCTCAGCTCACAGGTATCAATGGACACGGATATGGAGGGGCATATGGTTATCTCACCACTCTAGAGATGGGCAAAACTGTTCTTTTCAGAGATCGGATCCGAACTGTTCACTCCCTGAAATGAACTAGGTCTTTTTCATGACTCACCACTCATTCACAATAGAAAATAAATGGAAGGCACATTGCCCTTTAAACTTGGTTTATTCCAGTACTATACCTGTATTTTGATCTTATTTGATCCTATTTTGAAGTAACACAGATAATGAGTAAGAATTTTGTATTGTTTATTGAAATTTCCACGATATGACAAAGTTTTTGATTATCGATTTATTTTGCACTATCGTGGTTTTTTGGGTGATCAGAAAATGCTGTAACTTGAGATTTACATTAACAATGTATTTGGCTATAATGTATTAAAATTTCATTAACCTCGTACAAATACATCCCAAGCCATATATTTTTAAAGTGAACATTTCCTTCCGAAGACGCCCAAAATCGCAAAATCCGTACAATTAGAAAAAAAATATAAATTTGACTGTAAGACCAAAGTGCTGCATATAGCCTTATGCAGAATAAAACAAGGGAAATATTGGTGTATCACATTTTGCGATACATTTATTGGTTCGCTCGTAATTAAAGTGTAAATTCGAGTGTCCATAATAAAAAATCCTATAGTAAGAAGAGTCGTCAGGAACCTCATCTGATCAGTTTAAAGAAATAAAAATAAAATAAAAACAAATGATGTATACATAACATAATTATGTAATATACATATCGGTATTAGTACGAAGAACAATATCCAGAATAGACGAACTCCGATGCAGGGGCGCTGAGTCAAGCTGGCCGAGCCGCGAGCTGTATTGCTGCGTGAGCTAAGACCGCAGAGACCAGAGTGACACCTGAGTTGCTTTGCTCAACGCTCTGGCTAGAGTCGAGAACGGTGGGGTGAGCGTTGAGCGGGCGAGTTACGAGGGTGGGGGGAGCGGTGAGCGGCCACCACTCACCCGCTCCGAGGCAAATCGTCCGTTCTCTTGCGAGCAGGTTGTTGCAAGTAGTTCTTATGTTCTCCGCTAGGAGGCTCTCTGTCCTGTTGCTCGCATCAACCGCCCAGAGGGCAGGACGTGCGACTGAAACGATCGCCGACGGAGTGCGATGCTAAGTTAAGGTGCGCCAGGCACTGCACGCGGCAGAGGAAGCACAGAGACGGCACGGCATATGTGAAACACAAAATCCAATGGGGCACTGCACAATGCAGGCAGCCAGGGCAGAAGCAGGGCAGAGGCCAGCGCCGGCTGTGTTGTGTGGCGTGCAGCGTGCTCTGATCAGCAGAGGCCCCGCTGATATGCTCCGTCTCTCTCTCTCTCTCTCTCTCTCTCTCTCTCTCTCTCTCTCTCTCTCTCTCTCTCTGCTGTGTGAAACGTTTGGAGCTACCGTTCTTTTTTTCTGAATCACTGATTGTTCACTCCTTTGAAAGATTCAACTCTATAAAACAGTTCAGGAGCGGATCCCCCATCTCTACACCACTCTCCCAGCCATATGTCAGGTTATGAGACCAGAGCCGCTACTTCTCAATCAAGTAGCTCCTCAGTTTGTCTCACAAGGGCTGAGTGCACTCCGCCTGCCAACAGCACTCGGCAGACTGGATGGTCACCCATCCAAGTGCTAGCCCAGCCCGAAAGTGCATAACTTTGGTGATCTGACAAGAACTGGTGTTACCACTGTGGCAAGGCCGTTGGCTCTACATCTACAATGGTGTCCAAAATTAAAGAAACAAACTGCTATTTCCCCATCCTTTATCTAACTTACAATATGATCATGCAAACTGTCAACAGATGTCTGTATGATAGTGTTTTGTTCAAAAGATGACATTCCAGTCAACAGACAACCATGCCGATGATTATGTCAGGGCAGCTACCAAACAGGGCAGTGTTTACTGGGTAGTCCCACACCCACAATCATTGTATACACAGTTACAGACAGAGCATTATGGCACAGAGAAGAAGTATTCCAGTCTCTCTGCAATGGAGAGCCACAGGAAGAATGGAAGCATGACAGTCGCAAGCTGATGTGTCCCAGTGGCTTAATGTGGATTGTTTTGTTGTTTCTTGGATGTGGCTACAGTTTATAGAGACTGAAACTGTATCCTGAAGGCCAGAGCAGGACCAACCATGTGTGACATCAGAGACAGAGAGGACCATTATTTGGCTGTAAGGGCACGACAGTACCGCTTCAGTACTGCACAGCAGCGGGCATCTGACCTTGCAGCATCCACTGGATGCCTGTATTGAGGCCACTGGTGTACAGAAGACTTCAGCAGAGTGGCTGTTATTGTCAGAGACCTGTTGTATGTGTACCTCTGACGTACCTTCACAGAAGGGAGTGTCTAGAGTGGAGTCATCAAATTGCCACATGCATAGTCGAACAGTGGACCAATGATCTTTCCACAGATGAGTCACGATTTGGTCTGGAAATCCATTCTCAATGGATCTGCATCTGGATGGAAGATGATTTCAGGACCCAAACATTGTGGAAAAAGACAGATATTGAGGAGGATCCTTAATGGTGTGGGCAAGGATTACATTCACCTCTCAAACAGCTCTTCGTGAAATTGTATGGGTGAAATGGCAAGGTTTAAACGGTGTCAGGTATCATGACAATATCTTGGGCCCACATGTGCAGTTGTTGCAAGACCCTGATTTCCAGACTTCATACTGATGGATGATAATGCTCAGTGTCATAGAGCACGGGTTGTTGATGTTCTTGGAAATGGAAGATATTGCATGCATGGCATGGACTGATCACTCTCCTGATTTGAATCCCATACAGCATGTCTTGGATGCCCTAGGAAGACAGATTGCATCATGTCAGCATCCACCAACCACTCCACAAGAGTTGCGAGCAGCTCTGCAGGAAGAACGGCCCTTATTGCCTCAACAAGAGATTGATGACATCCTTCACAAGTCTGTATTGCTGCCAGAGGTGGCCACACCCCATACTGAGGCACGTGTGTGCAAATCAGTTAAGCTGGAAAAAATGAAGAACATTTTTGTCTAGCATTATGCTTGTTGCAATTGTTTATGTTCTGTATTCTTAATATCATTTCTGCTACGCTATCACCTCTTTATACCGTTTTGTGTCAAAATAAATGCAATCTTGCAAAATTTCCATTGTTGCCTTAATTTTTGGACATCAGTGTATATCAATACTCCACAAGTCACTTGACGGTGTATGGCAGGAGGTACTTTTGGTACCACTAACTTACCCCCCTTTCCTGTTCCACTTGCAAATGGCAATAGGAAGATTGATCATCAGTAAGCCTCTGTATTAGCTCTACTTTCTCAAATTGTCCCAACACGGTCATTTCACGGGATATATATGGGAGAAAGAAATGTGTAGTCCTACACTTCACAAAAAGTACTTTCTTGAAATTTCAATAGTAAACCTCTCCAGGATGCACAATGCCTCTCTTATAGCTTCTGCCATTTGAGCTTGTCGAGCATCTCTGTAATGTTATAGCACTGACAAAATGATCCCAAGACAAAATGCACTGCTCTTCATTGGATCTTTTTTGTCTCTTCTATCAGTCCTACCTGGTAAGGGTCCTAAACTGACGAACAATGCTCAAGAATTGCTTGAAGAAGTGTCTTGTAAGTCACTTCTTTTGTGAATGAGTCACATTTCCTTAAGATTCTTCCTATCAAAGTCAGTCTGGCATCTGCTTTCTGTTCTATTTTTTTTTATGCGGTTATTCCACGTAAGGTCACTCTGGATATTTAGTCCTAGATATTTTATGCTAGATACTCTTTCCAACAATTTGTCACCAATATTGGTAGTGTAGTTGTACAGTAGTGGATTTCTTTTCCTATCTGCACACAATATGTTACATTTATTTACATTTCTGGTCAACTGCTAGACCTTGTAGCATTCATCAATCCTCTGTAGATCATCTGCAAATTGATACTGCCTTCTGGCATTGCTACTTTCTTATAGACAACCACATCATATGTAAACAGTCTTAAAGAGCTCCCAACACTTTCTACTGGATCAGTTATATACATTGTTAACAGTAAAGTCCTATAATACTTACTTGGGGTACTCCAGAAATAACCTTTACATCTGTTAATTTTGTTCTGTTAAGAGTGATGTGTTGAGTTCTGCAAGGAAGTCTTGAACCCAGTTGCAGATCTGGTGTGATTGTTGGCAAGCTCATATTTTCCTCTCTAAACAGCACTGTACGACAGTGTGAAATGTCTTCCTGAAGTCAATGAATACAGAATCAACCTCAGCACCATTGTATGCAGAGCTATAAATCTCATGGAGTGACAGAGTGAGCTAAGTTTTGCAAGCTATCTTGTTTGCAGAATCTATGTCAATTTTTATAGAGGTGACTTCCTTTCTCCTACAAGTCATAATTCTTGAGCATAAAACATGTTCCATAATTCTACAATAGACTGACGTCAACAAAATAGGCCTATCATTATGTGCGTATATACTCACTCAGAACATTTGTGGTTAATAACAAGAGTGAAATTAGGATAACTCAGCAGTTCACAACACAGTAGTAGAATTAAACATAAATCTCATACATATTCTGTGTGTCCCAGTCCAGGGCACAGAATGGAGTTGTACGTTGTAGTACAAAATTCTACAGTATGTTGCCAGAAGACATCAAGCAGTATACTAGATATCTCCCGATACTGAATAACAAAGCAGCCATTTCTTCTATAATTTATCAAACTATTTGCACCCACAAAAATAAATTCAGGTTAACTAATGTTCACATTAAACATGTTTCTCTATGAGTTACCACTTGTTAAATTTAAGCTACATCAAAAAAAGTTGTTTGTTCAGTTTCAGGAAACTAAATGAAATAATGTTTGGCAACATTGTCCCTGACAGGCTGCTTGAATATGCACGCATGATGACCTGATTGGTTAACTTCAATAACACAGAAATGGTGCAATGTATCGAATTTTTTTCTTAACAGTCATTTCTCAGCTCAACCTCCCCTGCAACACACAATTTTTTAGACTGTTTCTGACCCCCCTGTATATGTATTAAAGACACTTGAAACTACACATTTCACTGTCCAATGCTGGCACAGAAGAATCATTCAGCTTATCAATTTCAGCTACATTTTTGGTAAAAAAGTGTAACTTGAGAAGCTGAAGAAAAACTTAACATTCTGTATGGCCAGATGGGTCCATGGGTCCATGTGATTTATGTCAAAAAAAGAAAGTTACAGCCAACTAGGATTGCAGTGCTGTTGTTGTTCAGAAGTATGATGTAATATTCCTTCAACTCATGATAAGTGAAAAATCCCGGTTCGAGTCCCAGTCCAGCAAAAATTTTTGCTGTTATCATTCCGTCCTACAGCTGGTGGCGGCCCATATTTTTAACTACAAATACGTTTCATGAATTAGCATAAGGGTTCTGTACACACTATCATCGCAACTATATCAGTAGATAGCTGACATTTGTTTTTGTAGGCCACTGCCAAGTTTGAAAGGGAAATTTGCACAATTTCTGGTTGTGATAAATTTGTTATTGAGATTTGTATTACTGGGCCCAGTAATAGAAGTCAGTGGCTGTATTACAGTGAAGAAATTAGTCACATTTTTCAAAGATATTATTAAACCCAAATGTACTTATACTGTCAATGAACCTCAATTCAAATCATACTTTCCAAACCGTTGTTAGAAATTTAAAAAATGAGACAAATTCTCATTTCAAATTGCAGATCAGGTTTCTGCTCAGCAGAATGTGTTATGAAAGAACTAGAGACACTTTGTAGAGCCTATTATGTTAAGCAGGAGAAATTGTGGATTGGCAGGTAGTCAGATTTGGGGAATGTAATTAACAGTTTAATCTGAATAAATTCCTAAAAGAAACAGAATAAAAAATCAAACTTGTAATAAACTAGTCAATATTTATTTGATAAAACTATAGAATTATGATACAGAATGGCTGGCCATACTTACCTCCAGGAGGTAAAATTTTTAGTACTGCTGATAAACACATCTAAAAGTACAACTACTTACCCTAGCATTACCAGGGTAAAATAGGGTAGTTTAGGAAAATTTTGAAGAGGAGGGCAGGTCACTCAGCACCAGGATGAAAAGAAACCATGTGCTGTCAAACAGACAAAAAGCTTTGGGAACAATGTGCAATATAGGAGTTCATACATTCATTGTCCACCCATTAATTTTTGGGTCATGAATGTAGTAATTCTCCTAGCCTTTCTGACGTTTTTGTCTGACTAATCACTTTTGCAAACCATTTATGTAAATTTTATTATAAAGCTCACTCGTTAGCAGTGAATTAGCTGCTTAATATGGTTGATACTATGATTTGTTTAGCTATGAAGTATATTCTGGCTGACATAGTAATTTTTTCTAATAAGGGCATTATAAACCATCTGAAATACTGGATACACAGATAACAGTATATAATTTTGATCTTAAATTTAATGTTTGTAAAACTGTGCACTTTTTTATTACAGAGATACTTAATCAAATGTGGTCAGGATTTACATGAGTTTTTATGTCTTAACTCTTAGAATGGGAGGCAGGGGATCATATTACCAACTGAATGTTATAATGATGGAGATATTCACATATCATGACCTGTACCCGAGATCACACCTTGCTGTAACTGGATCATCTCAGCACAGCAAAGACCTTGCAATGGCTACAATCAACGGAGCAGGAAAATGGTCACGGAGAACTCTAGATCCAGAGATTTATGTGGATAGTAATGAGAGTAGTAAATGATTTCCATACATTTCAGTTTATATGTTCTATCTTCTTATGTTAAATTATTATTTGTATAATATGTGGGGATTTACACAACATTGTTTATTAGTCAGTGTTTCCTATAATTATTTGAATTGTAGAAAGTATACCACTAAAGCTATACCACTAAATCATTACCAAGCTACAGCAACATCTGCATGAAAAACTCCTTCAAAACACTCTGACACAAGTATAGTATATTATTATAAGTGAAATCAATTACCAGATGATTTGGGAGACATGAGATGATACGTAATCGATGTGCTTCCTGCACTTTCTCCAAATATTGTAACTCGTTCAGGATTGCCACCAAAGGCAGCTATATTCTCCTTCACCCATTGTAGAGCCAAAACCTGGTCTTTAAAACCTCTGTTTCCAGGAATTATACTGTCCTGTGTGCTTAGGTAACCTGAAATTTGAGATATGTCTCATTATCTCATATTTTCCAGTCAGTGAAAGAAGCTGTCTTCTAATAATTCCTTAAGTAATAATTTCTTTTGCAATAAAAAGAAACAGCAGATTGATAGAAAGTAATTCAGTAAGGCATCCAGAATGAATCTGTTTTGAATCTTCCTGGGAGATTAAATCTGCATGCCAGACTGAAACTCAAAACTAGAACCTTGTCTCATTTGGGCAACGCTCTCAATGACTAAGCTATGCAGAAACAATTCTCAATGCACCCTTACAGCTCCACTTCTGGGTTTAAGTCCATGTCTGGTACACAGTTTTAACCTGTCAGTAGGATTTAATTGTAAGGCATGTCTGAATACCCACAAGTGGTGTACATACCTGAAATTGAAGGTATATTTCTATTTATAATTGGTTAAGGAATGCATTAAATAGGTATTACGGATAATTATATCAAGATGTTACAACCAAGATTTGTTTATTGAGAGGTGGGACAGGAGAAAGTGCAATGTTGACACAGAGGGAGGGGGTGTTTCCTACAGTATCACTGAGACAATATCACTGCTTGGTGGATATGATCCGTCATGGATTTTGCCTTCTGTCAAATGTCTAAATATGGGACTTCTTCACACATTGGTGCAATTGAGGAGTAGACTTCATTTTACTACATGATATGTGTCATGTCCAGCTTATGTTTGTATCAAGCCAGAAGTATCTTCCTACATCTACTCTACATCTGCATCTATGCTCTGGTACCACACGCCACGGAATTTGAATCTGCACCAGATGGCATGGAGGTCGAAGACCCCTAGAGGTCTCTGCACCATCGCGCCATAAGCCACGGTGGCGCGCGCCTCCTGGCGCCTCATGTTAGACAGCGTATTTACTTTCTAGTTCTGCGTACGAGTGGACGTGGTTGTCTAGTTAGGTTTTCTTATGACTCTGTTGTTTTGATCTTGTTGTTGTTCATGAGCTTCTTTGTTGGTCATGTCCATCCTCTCCTGTTTGTGCTGTTGTTCGTGGTCTGCTCCATGGGTCTCGCCGCTCTTTCCGTCACATCAACCCACGACCGTTCTGGTCGCAGTTACAACATATACTGTGAGGCGCAAGGCAGATGGTACATCCCATTATACCAGTTGTTAGAATTTCTTCCCACGCTATCCACGTAAGGAGCATGGGAATAATGATTGTTTGAATGCCTTTGTGTGTGCAGTAATTATTCATTTAAAGCTGGTTGTTGAAACTTTGTAAATAGACTTTCTTGAGAAATTTTACATCTACCTTCCCATTCAGTTTCTTCAGTATCTGTATGATACCCTCCAATGGATCAAACAAACCTGGGACTATTTATGCTGCCCTTCTCTGTATACATTAATTATCCCCTGTTACCCCTGTTTGGCATAGGTCCCACACACTTGAGCAATATTCTATAACTGGTCACACAAGTGATTTGTGAGTAATGTCCTTTGTAGACTGACTGCTCTCCCCCAGTTTCTACCAATAAACTGAAGTCTAGCATCTGCTTTATCTACAACTGAGCTTTCATGATCATTCCATTTCATACCTCTACAAAGTGTTACCCCAAGGTATTTGTGTGATTGGCCAATTCCAACAGTGACTCATTGATATTATAGTCATTGGATACTACATTTTTTTGTTTTGTGAAGTGTGTGATTTTACATTTCTGAACATTTAAAGCAAGTTGCCAATATTTGCAGCACTTTGAAGTTTTATTGAGATCTGACTGAATATTTATGCATCTTTTTACAAAAAGTACTTCCACGAAAAGCTGCCAAGATCAACTGATTGACCATACAGAATGAGCTGAATGTTTTTGGTAACTCTATCATTAAAAGGTAACTGTTTCCGAATGAAAGCCTAAAGAATAACCAAAATACATTTGGGACAACTAAAGATCAGCATAAACCAAAATTGCTGTAGCTCAGACAGAATCAAGAATATTAATGATTACTCTTTTCATCAATTTCACAAAAATAATTGAAAACCTATAAATAAATAGAAGGAGCTTTCAACACCTAAACAAGAATGTTGAAGGGTCATGCAATTTCTGCTCTGTGTGATGTCAGTTTGAATGTTAACTAGATGATACAGAAGGTTGGCAGATACACCTTGAAAGCAAACTGGTGATGCCATATTACAGTAAAACTAATGAAGGGAATGGCTTAAACACAGAAAATAAAATGTTATGCCACTTTAAAATTATGCTAATAGACTAAATAGTGTTTTAATTTTCTCAGGTGGCTGGAGAAATTATTAATGATAATTTATGCATGTGAAATACATTCTTTACAGAGACTTCATATTATACTGATATTTTAATGTGAGATATTTCTCAAGGTCCACCTACGTGGCACAAAGTTAAGCATGCCTGACTGCAATAGAGAGGTCCTGTGGCTGGATCTTGTTGGACAGACTACAGTGGGAAGCACATGCCTTTTGACAACAACTCTATAGGATAATAGCACAATAGGAACTTTTGTTTTAACAGTTACTACAGGCACCTATGCTTTCTGGGTTCATATTTTTTCTTCCACAGAAGAGCATATACAACAGCAGTAGTAGGCCGTGAAATAATAAGCTCTCACAACCTTTTTTTAACCAAAAAAATTCAAGTATCTCTGTGTAGTGACATCAACTGATTGAGATGTGATATTGTGGTGAGCACAAATGACCACACTCTAGCTTAGTACTCTGTAACATATGTAAATAACAGCAGCCACTTATTGTAGATGCAGATGGGGTAGTTGTATGAGGAATGAAACAGAATGTATACCGATTTTAATGAAGAGAGGAAAATCAGATTTCAGTGTGATGTAAGGCATGACGCGAGATAGTATGGATTGCATGGGTGGCAGTGCCGAACAATTTTGGAGGGAACCGAGTTGAGTGTCAGCACTGGGGCGCAGAGACTTGCACAATCAAGGAGATAGAGTAACACAACCACAGAGGAGCTGGGTAAAAACTAAAACGCAATATCTGTAAGTGGATGCCCTTTCACAATAGGAAAGGTGGACTGCTCCTACCAGTGTGCTCTAGCAAAAACAAAATATTTCTATTGGTAAAAATTATTTTAAGGTAAAGCAGGAAGTAGCAGCAAAGATTATATTAAGTCATAATTCTGCAGTTTGAGGGCTAGGAAGTCAGTAAGAATGAGTTAAGCATTCAGTTTCACAGTAAATATGGTGGCTCATGTCACAGCAGTACAAAGAGATGGAAGGGCAGCAGGAATGCCATTGTTAGGACTTAGAGCTCTGGCAGCTAAAGGGAAGGATGGGCAACATGTTGCTAGTTCAGATCTTATAAATAAGCTTTGCAGAATCAAGAGTGTGTGAAGTAACTTGTCCTAGGCTGTGCAGTTTTATAACTTTGAATTAAAGTTTGATTTGGATTGTGACAATGACCAACATAGACAAACGTAGTTCACTTCACAAAGCTTATTCTGCACAATAACATGGATGCTATCAGACCTGGCAATGCAGCTGCTGTGCATGCTGCTGATGGTGTACTTCTCTTTTTTTTTATTATTTATTTACATTTTCTTTGCGTGGAGCCATCATAATGATGGTTTTTGCAAATGTCAGACTTAATACTAAGGTTATATTTATACTTATAAAATACACTATATTCTGTAGCAGTTGCTTCTTATGTCTATTTTTTACATTTATCACATTACAACTGATATGCTAATGCCTCATGTTATAATCACTATCTTAAAATTCATTGAAAGAATATAAACATTTTTCTACTAGAAAAGATTTTAATTTTGTTTTAAAAACATTTCCAATGTACATTCTTAGAGAGTTTGGTAGCTTGTTATACCAAATCAAATCACTGATATATGGACTTCTATCAGTCATTTTTAACGTTGTTCTGTTACGGAAGTAGTTACACTTTGTTCTAGTGTTGTGATCATGTACATCACTGCCCTTGATAGCTTCTGTTGGTTGACTTATAAAAAATACAACTATTTTGAAGATGTACAGAGAATATATTGTCAGATATTTGTGCTGCACAAACACTTCATGACATGAATCTCTATGTCCCATCCCATGTATAAGTCTTATTGCTCTTTTCTGTAGTAGTAGTATTCTTTTTAAATGTACATCATCTGCACAGCCCCATAGTTCAATTCCGTAATTGAGAAAGGGGTAAAGTGTTCCATAATATACTAATTTCAGTGCTTGGCTAGGAACTATGTTTGCAAGCTGGCTGAGGAGATATATGGCACTACTGATTTTTCCGCATACAAAATTAATGTGGTATGTCCACCACAAATTTTCATCAACATATACACCCAGGAATTTACAGTTACCATTTTCTGTTGCAGAGATATTACACACACTATTCATATTGTTGTGATGAGAACTGCCTGTTTTAAATGTCAGTAGTTAAGATTTGGTGCACCTTGAGTCCCAGATCATTGAAGTATTTTGTTACTTCTGTTACACCACTAGTAGCAAGAGATTCTAGCTCTTTACATTCGCTCCCATAGAATAAGATTGACGTGTCATCTGCATAGCTTACAATATGGGAGTTAATGGGTTGTGCAATGTTGTTAATATATATAAGGAAGAGTAAGGGTCCAAGGATTGAGCCCTGTGGTACACCTTGTAATACAGGTTCATTGGTGGACTGGGAGTTCATGATTTTATTATCTAGTTTGTATGACAATTTAGTGCTTTGCTTACAATTCAACAGGTATGTGGTTAGAAGATTCATGACTTGATCCCCAATACTATAAGATTTTAGCTTTTTAAGAAGTACCCTATGGTTTACCATATCAAATGCTCTTGTCAGGTCCAAAAATATACCTGCAGTCTGCATCTTCTGGTCCAACAGACAGTAAACTTCATGGATGAACTGTGTAACTGCTGTGGTTGTACTTAGCTCTTTTCTGAAGCCATGCTGCGAATCTACAAGCAGTTTATGTTTTGTGAAAAAGGCACTTAGCTGAGAAAGGATAATGCTTTCGAATATCTTACTAAAAGTGGGAATTAATGATATTGGTTTATAGTTGGAGACTTCTTCCTTACTTCCCTTTTTATACACTGGTTTCACTACACTCATTTTTAGAACTTTTGGATACATGTTTTCTCTAATGCTGCAATTAATCAGGTGAGTAAGAGGTTTAGAAATTTCTTTTAAGCATGCTTTAGTAATAGCACTGGATATGCCATCCCATCCAGATGAAAATTTTTTCTTTAGCATGTATGTTGCCCTGCAAACCTCCTGCTCATTCACTTCCACAAATTCAAATTCGGTACACTGGGTGAGATGGCACCGGATCTCTATCTGTGAATCTGTAATATGCATTGATTGTTCACCAGAAATGTAGTAGTTATTAAAAATATTACATATAGTCTCTGGGTTTTTTATAATGTTACCATCATGTCTTATGCTGAGTGGTTCCATGTTCACCTTGTTGGGACCTTTTCGGTATTTGTCAATCAGCTTCCAAGATGCTTTGTTTATGTTGTCAGACTGTTCTATTGTTTTGCTGTTAATCTGCTTCCTTAGATTGACAATTTAAGTTTTAAAAGTTTGCTTGGCCCTATTGTATTTTTTCTTGAAAACCTGCATAGTAGTAGCTTTATGAAGCTGGTTTAGATCATGTACTTGCTGCCTGAGCATTATCAGATTTGTTGGGAGTTTTAATCTAGGTTTACTTCCATTTTGACAGTGTTTAACTACCTTCTGGATTTCTCTGACTGGACAACTATATTCATAATGATGCAATAGGGTTGAGTAGAATTCATTCCATTTCTCATCCGACTCTTTTACCTGATGCACAGAATCCCATTTCTCATTCGCTAGTTTGTCTTTAAGAGCATTAATATTTGAGGCATTCAGCATTCGTTTCTGTAGCACCAATTTTGTTATTTTAGGCACAACTGAATTTTTGTATTCTATCACCTGACAGAAGTGGTCAGAATAAAGAAAATCTAAGTTACTGTAATTTACTTTATCTATAATATCTTTGTTGATTATAGCATAATCTATTCTAGTGGAACATGTGTCTGTCACTCTGGTGTCAGAGTTCACTATATTTACGAGGTTGTATGAGGTCAGTACATCACTGAGTTTCAAGTTTACTATACTATTTGAGTTTGCATCTATATTAAAGTCACCTAATATAGTAAGGTAATTAGAACCAGCCTGACCAGCAACACTATTAAGTTTATCCATAAACAGCATTACATCAGCATTTGGTGGCCTATACACTCCAATCACTTTATGCTTTGGTAACTTAAGATCATTACTGTGGAGTACAATACCTGTCATTTCAATTGATCCTTCTTTGGTGTGGTGTTCCAGAAAGGAATTTTTTTTAGCTTCTACATCCTTATTAACATAAATTGCCACACCACCCCCTTTATGGTTTTGCATACAATAACTACTTGCTAGTAAGTAACCTTCTAATCTATAGTATATTATTTCACTGCATTTTAGCCCATGTTCCGTTATTACTAGTACATGTGGCAAGTGTTCCTCTATGAATATTTGTAGAATGTCTAGTTTGTTTCTGAGATATTGCACATTTAAGTGCATTAACTTTAAGGGTGTTATCCCTTCTTGTTTATTTACCATTTTGCACGAATCAAAATTGTCTGAGTTACACTTTTTATGACATTTTGCATACACTGGTTTTTTGGAACTGACCTGCAATGACTGAGCATTTACTTCACAGCCTGGCTTTTCTTTGCGAGCACGGGACTCAGTCATATCCGAAATACATCCCTGAAAACTATTATTATGGTCCTTTATTCTAAAAAAAGTCTTGCTGTTGTAGCCCAGAGCAATTGGAGCTTTCTCCACACTGTTTTTCTCGCACACTTTGCTTATGTGGGAAACTAGCTTGACCTTCCCATTCCTGTTTAAGTGGAATCAGTGTTTTGTATTTTCATCATGACTCATCTTACTTAAGTCTATCAAATGTACATGGCTAAATTTATCACACAGTTTCTTTAGCTTGGAACTGTAATGTTGAATCTCTTTGTTTACACATGACCACTGTGGTAAATCATGTCGCACTGGCACGTTTGTGATGACAATGTTCGTTTGAAATAGATTTGGTAATATGTTACGGAGGCCTCGCAGGGCTGTCTTGCTTTCGTTTTTTGTATACGTTGTTGCCGCCGCCAATAATCACAACGTGAGCGACTTTTCCAATTGACTTGTTTCTGTTGTAATATTCGACCACCACTGCATTTAACATTGCAGCAGGCTTGATTTTTGCGAAAACTGAATGCTTTGAAGGCATACTTTCGCGAAAACGTCTGAATAGATCTTTTCCATGACTGTCAGCATACAGAAGAAGCCCTATGGTGCATCTTATGGTTGGAAAGTTCTTTTTTGGTTCTTTAGCGGGAGTTTTGTGATTACTTTCTGGTTTGTTTATGTCTATTGTGTTACCACAATCCGCTACAAGTGCTGAGAATTTGTTTGATAATGGTATCACTGGGGCTGTACTTACATGTAGTTCTTGCTTGTTTGTTTTATCAGCACACGCCACATTTTCTGCGCAGAATGACTATTAACAAAGTCGTTGTCTTGGGTTAGGCGATAATTCCGATCCACTGCTTTATATTTAGTTTCCAGCTCTTGATATTTTCTCAGAAGTTCTTGATATTTTGTATTGATTGATACTAAATCATCTGTTAACATGCTTATTATTTTTTCTTTTGACTTTGGCGTGTTCGTTATTTCGTTTTCCGCGGCACTTACAAAGCACTGTCAGCATGTCGAGTCATGTTCGTCTTTTATATATTTCAAATTGACTTTGACACATTTATCGTGGTACCAGTACTTGCAGTCGGCACACAGGATCCCTATTTTGACCTTCTTCATGCAAATTTTACATATCTCATCACTTTTTAAAGAAACTGGGCCATCACTACACGAAAAATGTTCACTCGACGCCATCTTGCTTCTGTGGTCAAGCAGCAGTTGATGATAACCTGTTGGTTACAGTCACTACTAATTTGAATTGTGGGACTTAGTGGGGTGGACTGTGCAGTTCTGTGTTGTTCCTTTGGGAAAGGTCCTGGCATTGTGTAGGGAAGACCTGTATGGCAAAAAGATCATTATTCCCATGAGGGTGTAATTGGGATTGACCAAGCTGTGTCAAGATTCATTACAAATCTGAACCAGATGGGAGGTTGCACCTGTGGCAAAGCATCACAGAGAGGGGCATAACCACATGTCCACCATCATAGTTGATTATGAGTCACACAGTATGGAAGTGGTGGTGTTTGGAAAACTTTGTAAGAAGATTTTGTAGAGACCAACATTCCTCAAGAATATATCACATGGCTATAATTGAACTTTCCCTATTTAACATGTTACAACACAGAAAACAAATATGGTACGGGGGACAAACTTGGTTGCCTTAATGTCAAGGACATGGGAAAGACAAATAATGCAGAATCAGTTCAATCGAAACACTTTTAATGTGTTGCTATGGTACATCATATCATTACATACCAGTACCATTATTGCTACAAATGCAGCTCAATGTGGCACCCCTCAGTCTCCAAAAGAATCTGAAAGCACAGGATTTCATTCCACTCAGCAGAATGAAATATGTCCATAGGTATGCTGGCTATCTCTCTTGATATGCTGCACTTCAGATCAGCACACGTGTCAATGTTCCCCTGGTAAACCCTGTCATTCAGGTAGCCCCACAACCAGAAATCACAGGGAGTGAGATCAAGTGATCATGCTGGCCAAGCATTTGGAAATGATCGGCAGGTGAACTTCACAAGTGATACGTGGTGGGACCCCCATCTTGCATGAAAACTGTTGAGTTCAATGAATCTGCCTCCTGTAGGGCAGATATGACATGCTGGTGAAGCTAGCCAGTCACACTGTGCATTTTTTGTCCTTGAGCGCCAACCTGTTCACAAAAGAATGAGCAAATGATGAACATAGCCATGAAGCCACATCATATAGTGACACATTCACCAAACAGAGGAACTTCATGCCCAGTGACTGGAGGTGAAGATCCTCACACTCAGCAATTCTGTGTGTTCACCTTGCCTGTCAGAGAGCAATGAGCTTCATCTGTCCACAGGATGGTCCAGGGCCAGCCCTCATCAACTTCAATCCTTGGTAGAAAGTGGAGAGTGAAGTCAACATGTGGTTGTGCATCCTGTGGTGCAAGCTGCTCCTTTTGTTCAAGGTCATGTTGACACATCAACAAGTTCACTGCAACTGGTCAGGTTTGTGAGATTATGAATTACGATGACTGATCACAGCACCTAGTGGCCGTAGTTGGAGCTGGACGATGGCACTGTGATGCATCGAAATCATGCACCCCATACTCTGGATATTAATGCTACCAAGTTTAGTACTTGTGTGGAATTAGTTTCTGTGTTATAATGTGTTAAATAGGAAAAGTTTAATTCTAGCCACCAAGTACTTGATTTTTACCAGAACTTTAGTATTTTCTTTAGTAGTGGCAAACCTTTATTTCCACATGATAGTTTTATGCCTTTGTACAGAGATAGAATTCACAGGGTAGCAAATAATGCATGACTGTATGCACTGCAGGTATGAGCAGGTAAGTTACAGGTTGAGAAAGTACAGAGGCTGAGCATGCTGCTAATGTGCAAGTAAGTCTTAGACAGGACCTGCCACACACTCCTGTAAAGCTATTTCTTACCATACCAGTCAGTCACTGTGGTCCAGATGCACTGTTGTGTAGGGATTGTCTGATTGCTTCTCCTGTTGAAATGCCAGTGTAAGAATCAATGTACTTCGTCTGTCTGCATCTAAAGCAAATTCCATGTGGAAGTGTGAGACTTTTTCTAAATGTTTGCACAGCACGTATCTGAGGTAGGATGTGGGTTCAGCCTCATATTCACCTAGTTGGATGTGGGAAACAGCCTAAACCTACATCGAGGTTGGCCAACACACTAGCCCACGTCAACCACTGTGGCAACACTGCCCAGATGGTGCTTGTAATCACAAGCATCTTCTGATGAGGCCATGCCAGACTTCTGCATATTAGCCAGCCCAGGTCCAGTCTGAGTAAGTTGTAATTTGATCAGTGAAGTGTGTACCAACAAATGTATCAGTTTCTTGTGTTTACATTCTGAACTCCAGTTGTTATTGGAGGAACTCTGATACAGAATAAACAGGACTTGGCTTCAATTTGTTGCTCTGTGATAGCTTGTACTGTTCCAAACCAGATCACAAATTATCAAATAAGTTGGGGAGAGTCCCCACTGGTTTCATATGCAGCTCAAGTTTAAAAAACTCTGATAGCTGAATTACAAAAGCCTCACTAAATGATACAACTGCCTACAATGTCATACTTGAAGGAGAAGAAGCAGTTCTATTACTAAAATCCAACAATAACAGCCAAGAGAGTAGCACCTGGCCAAATGTAAGTTTATATTACAAGAAAACAACACTGCCTCACACAGGCACAAATAATGGTCCAGTAAGATTACTTACAAAGAATTTAGTGGAAGGGGAGGGGGGGTGATGAAAAACATTTACAGAGCACATGATCCAAAACAGAATATTAATGAAACTCCTTGGCAGATTAAAACTGTGGGCTGGACCAAGATTCAAACTTGGGTCCTTTGCCTTTCATGAGCAAGAGCTCTACCAATGCAGCTACAAAATCATGACTCACGACCTGCCCTCGCAGCTTTATTTCTGTGAGTACCTCAGTTATACTTTCCAAACTTCACAGAAGTATTAATGAAACTCCTTGGCAGATTAAAACTGTGGGCTGGACCAAGATTCAAACTTGGGTCCTTTGCCTTTCGTGAGCAAGAGCTCTACCAATGCAGCTACAAAATCATGACTCATGACCTGCCCTCGCAGCTTTATTTCTGTGAGTACCTCAGTTATACTTTCCAAACTTCACAGAAGTTCTCCTGCGAAACTAGCAGGACTAGCAGACGTGGAAGAAAGGATATTGCAGAGAAATGGCTCAGCCACAGGATGGGGGATGTTTCCAGAATGAATTTCAGCCTCAGGCTATGACTAAGCCATGTTTCTGCAAAGTTCTTTCTTTCAGGAATGCTAGTTCTGAAAGTTTCACGAGAGAACTTCTGTGAAGTTTGGAAACTAATAGATGAGTTACTGGTGGAAGTAAATCTGTGCGGGTGGGTCATGAGTCATTCTTGGGTAACTCAGTCAGCAGAGCACCTGCCTACAAAAGGCAAAGGTCCTGAGCTTGAGTCTCAGTCTGGCACACAGTTTTAACCTGCCAGGAAATTTCATATCAGTGCACATTCTGCTGCAGAGTGGAAATTTCATTCCTGCATATTAATTATGGAAACAAATTACTATAATACTACCTGTTGCTTTCTCTCAATGAAATTAATTTCCATAATTATGTATAATCACATAAGGAAATAAAACTGTTCCTACCAAGTGGTAGAAGATACTTGTACAAAGAAATATGTAACTTAAGTGCTACACTGAAGAAGTGGCTCCCTTAATTCTCAAGTCATTCCATTTGCTCCATCACTTTCATATTTTTAATGAGTTCCACAACCTAGGGTTTATGTAAGCAGACAGTTTTAACTTAAGGCAGACATGCTTGAATCTAAACATAAATAGAGGAAAATGAAGATTATCACCTGCAAGCAAATTCTTGTACATCAAAGAGAAGACTTATTGAAACTACATTAAAGACAAATTCTAAAAACCAAGTACTACACATAAAATTTTTAATAAAAAATGGCGGGAGAGAAATCCAATAATGAAATAAAAAGCTTGGGGTTGCATATCACAAGGTAGGAGAAAGGAGAAGTGGACAAAATAATAGGTCCGTGAAAAATCAATGTTCAGTTACAGTACCTAATAACAACCTATACGACCCTCTGTGAAGGATATAAGTGGAACTGGGCCATTTTTTCAACAATGCAAGAAGGTGTCTAACAGCATTTCAACAATCTGGATGTGACTTGTGGTAAATGCATAACTGGGATAACGTGTTTGGGAACCAAACACTTTGTTTCTAACAAACAGGACTCCAGTCTAATCTTAGATAAAAAAATGCTATGAGAAATGGAAGGAATCATTTCCTTACCCCATATGGTAAGCAACTCTCTACTGTTAATGGCAATAGACATTCATGTCCTTTGGGGAACTGACTGATATATGATCTGAAGCAATTGGAGATATCTGGCCACCTACTGCCCAACACTCAACATTTTTTTTTGCCCCCAGAGAGCTAAGGTAAGTTCCCCTGAGGTGAACACAGGACTCTGGCTTTGGGAGGGGGGGGGGGGGGCTGAGCTAATAGGAATTTTGTATTGCCAATTTATCTAGAGTAACTGAAGGTGTTTTCTTAATCTGTTATAATACCAACTACCAAATTTGCTTGATTGTAAGACAAGGCTTTTTCCCAAATTTGTCATTCAAAAAGTATGGGGTCATCTTATATACACAGGTTAAGCTATCGCTGCTGAGGTCAATGTTTTTACATTTTTTTAATAGATTAATATATGACTTGTCCTACATTTATATATGAAGCCTTGGCTACAAAGGTTTCATAAAAATTTATTTTGAACAATCCTGAAGGGTAGGGCATATCCCTACACGCTGAAGTGCTCAATACAGTATCAGCCTTCATTGAACAATTGCATGATATTTGACTTATGGTGCTAGTGCAAGGGACATGTGACAGGGACACAGTCTATGTGAGAAACTATGAACTAGCCACTACAACAATCTAATAATCTACTTAAAAATTGACAATTTTGAGAAACACAGGATGAAATAACATTAAATTCAATCAACTTGCAACCTTTTTTGTATCCGAACAGGCCTGCAATAAAAGTTCTCATAAATATATGGATGCTGTGCACATACATTTATACTGCTTTTTAAGTAAAGATAACTTCAAAGGCAAAAATCTTGTCCTTCAAAAAACATTACTTGATTCTGAACCAAAGTCAATATTTTATTTGGTTATGAGAAAGTAATGATATACCAAGATGATGTAAATGAGAAATTTGGTCTCTGTGAACGAATTAGAATACTGGAGAAAATTGTTACCAGCTTTTTAATCAGATTTAGAACAAGATTATGGCTTTCAGATGAAATGAGACGAAAAATTAACCCAGAATAAAATGTTTAACAAATGAAAAAAATGATATTAAACAAACTGTGATTGTTGTCGTGATAACAAAATACAGCAAAAAGACCCATTCTGGAGATAGTACCAACAGACACCACTACATTGCAGGATGGGTGAAAGTTTAAGAATTGGACTGAAAGTGATCTTTTTTTTTATTTCTGTATTAGTTGCTGTTGTTCATATGACCTGCACCCTAGAAGATAGTGCTATCTATGTTTCACTGTTTCTCAAGCACAGCAATAGAGAAAGTTGGAAGGGGAACAGTACCCAGCAGGGTTGAGAACTACAATGAGCCAGGGAGGGGAGTGTTGAACAGGAAGAAATTTCGTCATGCAGCCAACGATGGGTAGGTATTCTGTGCACACTGGCTTTTTATGAACATCTACCATGTTTAAACTGCAGTTTGCCTGAATCTGTTTGCACTCAGAATCAAACTGACTTTAAAATTGAACAAATACTCAATAATAACATACATGTTTGCAGGCAGCACTGAAATTCTAGATGTGCACCAGTGGTGTACTTACATGTTTTATGCAGCAGTGTTGTCGACGCTCACCGGGAGGTATGAAAGGAACAACTGGGGGTTGTGTCCGCTGCTGGCTTTACACAGCCAATGAGAGAACAGTGGGCAGATGATGTGTTTGGAAGCAAGTGTCATTGTAACATTCTCACGTCAGGATATAAGCAAAATCAGCTATGTGTTCAGAGAAAAACGGCTGTGTTCTCATATCCCACAGTAACCACAACCTCAGAAATAACAACATATTCAGAAGAAACACCCAAATATTTGTGACAATGGACACATAAGATTCACAGTTTTCTTTTGAAGGATGATGCCCATGATGATGATGATGACTGAAAATACATATACCACAGGTGACAGGCTAAGTAAACAAAAATGACAGTGGAAGTAATAATTAATGTAAACAATTTCTTTTTGTTTATTTTATTTCTCCATGTATTATCAAAATATATGCAATAAAAAAATAGAATAAATTTAGAAGAGGTGTAATGTTAACTCTTTAGATAGATCCCTTACATGAATAAAAGTTTGTAATTTTGGTTAGTCAGAATGTGTTAAATTCTCAAAGAGCCTGTTTAAAAAAAAAAAAGAAGAAGAAGAAAGAAAGAAAAAAGAAAGAAAGAAAGAAAGAAAAAATGTGAGTCATCTTATATTCAGGGTTGTCTTATGTTCACGTAAATATGGTGCAATAATGAGAAAATTTTTGAGATTGTTAAGTCTGAAAGCTACGATGCAAAGAATTTTTCTTTCTTTTCGATATTAAAGAAAAACAGATGTAGTTCTGGGGGGACAGCAGCCCCATAGCCCTTACCCCATCCGCTCCCCACCCCAACCCTCCCTCACCCCAACCCCACATCTTCCCCACCCCCTGGACTGAAATTCATTGTTTTAAGGGGGGAAATTAGACAGTCTAAAGAAAAACCTAAAATTTCAAATAGCTGACACAGCAAGTAAGCAAATATATCTTGAAAGCAAAAGTCTGATATTACATTACAGCACAACAAATAAATGAACACAGAAAGCTGAATGCTATAACACATTACTTATTTTGTTAATACACTGGAGGTTTTTTCCCAGGAGGCTGAAAATACTGTTAATGAAATTTTATGGCAATGAGATATTATTTGCAGAGACTTAATACCAAAATTTTATCATAAAGTGCCTATCAAAGAAAAGTAGTTATCTGACAGCTTTTCTACAATTAGTTATGTTTTAGAAGCTGCCAGAAGATGACACCCCTTCTGTAACATTCATTTCTATTATCAGGATCTGACACTTGTATTTACATAATGCACATATAAAAATCAAAATGATGTTTTCCTTTCTCATTTATGAGTAAACGTAGTATATGAATCTTCAGTTTCTTATATTCTGTTCAATTGAATAGAATATATGGCAAAATCATCTAGAGTTTTAATCAATAACAAGCATTGTTCTAGTAATAACAATCTTAGCTACGTATTTTTCTCTAATCTGAATAATACGCCTTAAAGTACAGAAAGAAGTTAATGTTAACTGCATCTCTAAATCTCACCAATTGCTGCCAACCTGTAGTTGATTGTCACAAGTATTACATCATCTGCCTCCATAATGTAGTCTGGTGCATACACTAGATCATTTCCAGAACCAGATTTGAAAGATCCGCCATGTATCCAAACTAAAACAGCGGCATCTATATTATCAGTTTCTTGAGGTAGCTATCAAGAGAAAAAAATCAGTCCAAAATAATGCTCACTTTTATTCTTTGAGGTTATAAAATTATTATTACTGAACTACAACACCATATGCATCTGGAATGTAGAGAAACCTTAACTTGTGGTACAATTGTAAGTATTCTCTACCACACATTTCACATTGTTTGCAGATTATGTACGTAGATAAAGATGTATGCTTTAGAAGAGCTGAACCTTCATGTCCATGAAACTAATGAAAGCATGCAGCATGATAACGATATTATTCTATAAATTCTTGTTAGTACTTATATTCAGTAGGTGAAATTTCAGTGCTGCTGACAGGCATCCATAACTGCACATACAC
The DNA here is from genome assembly GCF_023898315.1 of Schistocerca nitens. Lineage (NCBI taxonomy): Eukaryota > Metazoa > Arthropoda > Insecta > Orthoptera > Acrididae > Schistocerca > Schistocerca nitens. The sequence continues at coordinate 741,446,636 of NC_064618.1, read as the reverse complement.
TATCCTAACTTTTGGAACTAATAGACCCTTGCTAGGGGGGGGGGGGGGAGAAGTATAGGATGGGGAACATTAAAAAGGCGGAGCAGGTCACTCAGACCATTGGATGGGAGGGTCCAACCTGTTATGAGGGCAAACGGTGACAAAGGTGAAGTTGGGTGGGGTGCATCAGAGAGAATAGGAGGTCAAAGATAGCACATTGGTAACCACTGTGTCAGCTTCAGTCCAGATGTGTTGAGGAGTAAAATATTAACTAAAAGGATGAGAAACAAATATTGGAATTAAAAACTAGAGGTAAAAAAAGGGGTGCTGAGATGGTGCTTCCATTTCCTTTGTGTGAACAAAAATACTAGCTGCATATTCAGTACATGTTGAGAGTTTAGCACATAACACGTATGTCTGGATGTTTGTGGCTACACGAAGAATGAACACGGCAAAAACATTTCAAGCCCATGAACAAGGCCTAATCTGCCACACTGCTATGAAAAATCCAGCCAGAGTCAACCAACAAACATAGTTTTTCAATTTTATAAAGACATATATTATGCATTTTCCAGCAAATAAAAGTGACTTACAGGTACCAGAAGTAGTGATCAAGGAGCACACACTGGATAGGGCTCCATGTATGAAGGTCCTAAGCATCCATATGGACAATAACCAGAAGTGGTGCCAACACCTGGATAGGCTACCCAAAAAGCTCTGTTCTACCTTCTTTTCTTTTTGAAACCTCTCCAATAATGTTGACTACTAAATTAGATTCCTAGCGTACTTTGTATTCTTCCACTCAATATGGACATGATGGAGTAGAATTCATTGTGAATAGGAAGGTAGGACTGATAGTGAGTTACTGTGAACAGTTCAATGATAAGGTTGTTTTCTTCAGAATTGAAACCAAACAACAATAACAATAATTCAATATATGCTAAAGTTGCTATCAGAGGATGAAGAGGTAGAGAAACTACATGAGGATATCAAACAGGTAATTCATTACATAAATGGACAGGAAAATCTAATAGTCATGGATGTCTGGAATGTGGTTGTAGGAAAGGGAGTAGAAGAAAGGGTTATGGAAGAATATGGATTTGCTTGTAGGAATGAGAGAGCTGGAAGACTAATTGAGATCTGCATCAAATATCAGTAAGGAATAGCAAACACTCTGTTCAAGAATCACAAGAGAAGGAGGTATACTTGGAAGATGCCAGGGGATACAGGAAGATTCCAGTTAGATTACATTATGGCCAGGCAGATATTCTGAAATCAGATATTGGATTATGAAGCATATCCAAGACCAAATATAGACTCAAACCACAATTTAGTAAAGATTAAGAGTAGGCTGGAGTTCAAAAGACTAGACAGGAAGAATGAATGCACATAGAATGAGTTATGGAAATACTAAGGAAGGAAGAGATATGCATGAAGTTCTCTGAGGCTGTAAATACTGCAATAGTGAACAGCTCAGTAGGCAGTTCAGTGGAAGAGGGAGGGACATATCTAAAATTGGTAGTCACAGAAGTGGGAAAAAATTTAGGTACAAGGAAGTTAACTGCGAAGAAACCATGAATGACAGAAGAAACACTTCAGTTGATCAACAAAAGAAGGAAGTATAAAAATATTAAAAGAAATTCAGGAATACAGAAATACAAGTCACTTAGGGATGAAATAAACAGGAAGTGCAGGGGAAGTAAGGCAAAATGGCTGCATGAAAATTGTGAAGAAATGAAAAAAGAAATGATCATCAGAAAGACTGACTCAGCATAAAGAAAAGTCAAAACAACTGTCAGTGAAATTAAAAGCCAGAGCAGTAACATTAATAATGCAATGACAGATCCACTGTTAAATGCAGAGGAGTGAGTGGATAGGTGGAAAGAGTACACTGAAGGTCTCTATGAGGGGACACCTCGTCTGGTGATGAAACAGAAGAAGAAACAGGAGGTGACAGGAATGAGATAGAGAATCCAGAATTAGAATCATAGTTTAAAAGACCTATGGATGCCTTAAGATTAAATAAGCCAGATCGGATAGGTAACATTCCATCAGAATTTCTAAAATCATTGGGGCAAGTAGCAACAAAATGACTAGTCATGCTACTGTGTAGGATGTATGACTCTGACGGTGTACCAACTATCAACAGAAACTCCAGGTAGGAATATCAGCAATGTAGGAAGAGACAGACTGCTACTTACCATAAAGAAGACATGTTAAGTTGTACACAAACACAATTAAAAGACACTTACATAAAGCTTTTGCCCACAGCCTCCATCACCAAAAGAGAAACACACACCATTTGTACACACAAGCAAGCACACCTCATGCACACATGACCACCATCTCCAGTATCTTGGGCCAGAATGCAACTACCACTTAATATTGAAGCTGCACTCTGGAAGGAGTGGGGGTGGGGAAGGGATAGTAGTGTATGTGTGGGGAGAGAGATGAATGGTGTCTGGTGGAATGTGCAGTGACTACAGTGCCAAAGTGCAGCATCAGGAGACTGCAGGGCAGGGAGGTGGTGAAAAAAGGAGCAAAAAAGGAGAGGAGTGAGGAAAGATGGGTGGGTGCCTTGGCAGAGGGCAGCAAATAAACAGGGTTGGATAAGAGAATAGGGAGGAGATGATAGGACAGAGGGAGTGGAAACTGTTGGGTGAAGGGTGAGGTGACAGAATGTTATCACAGTTTGAGGCTGGGATAATTACAGTAGTGCAGAATGTGTTGTAAGGATAACTACTATTTGTGCAGTTCAGAAAAGCTGGTGATGGTGGGAAGAATCAAGATGGCTTGGGCAGTGAAGCAGCTATTGAAATCAAGTAAGATATGTCCAGCTGCATGTTATGCCACAGTGTGTTCTGCTTTGCTCTTGGCCACAGTTTGGCAATGGCTGTTCATCCTGGTGGACAGCTAGTTGGTAGTCATACAGATATAAAAAGCAGTGCAATGTTTGCAGTAGAGCTGCTAAATGGCATGGCTGCTTTCACAGGTGGTCCAGCCCCTGGCAGAATGGGATAAAACTGTGACAGGACGTGAATAGGAAGTGCTGGGTGAGTGGATTGGTCAGGTCTTGCACCTGGGTCTTTCACAGGGGTATGATCCTTGTGTAAAGGGGTTGGTAATGGGAGTGGCATAATTGAGGACTAGGATGTTGTGGAGGTTGACTGGGTGACAGAACACTACTTTGTGAGGGGTGGGCAATATCTCGGATAGGATGTCCCTCATTTCAGGGCATGATGATAGGTAATCAAAGCCCTGGCCTCCAGGGTGATAATGTGTGACAAAGGGAACATTCCTTTGTGGCTGGTGCTTGAGGGTGGTGGGAGGACTGGGAGTGTGAGGTGAAATGGTACGGAGATCTGTTTGTGGACTAGTTCAGGGGAATAGTGGCTGTCTGTGAAGGCCTTTGTGAGACCTTCAGCATACTGAGCAAGGGGGTTCTTGTCATTGCAGATATACTGTTCCTGAGTAGCCATGCTGTACAGGAGGGATATGTAGGTGTGAAAGGGATGACAGCTGTTGAAATTCAGGTAATGTTGGTGGTTGGTGAGTTTAATGTGGACAGAGGTGTGGATGGAGCCATCAGCAAGGAGGAGGTCAACATCTAGGAAGGTGGAGGACCATGTGAAGTGGTTAGGAGAGAAGATGTCTAGGATGTGAAAGAAAAAAGATAGGGTGTCTTGGTTCTTAGTCCAGATTATGAAGATATCATTAATGAACCTGAACCAGACTAGTGTTTAGGGAGGCTAGGAAGGTCTCTCCTAGATGGCCCACAAACAGGTTATCAGAGAAGGCTGCCATACGGGTGCCCATGGCTGTACTGTGTATTTGTTTATATATTTTCCCTTCTAAGGAGAAGTAGTTGTGGGTTAGGATAAAGTTAGTAAGAGGTAGAATGAGGTAGTGGGTTTGGAGTCTGAATGACATAGGGAAAGGTAGTGTTCAACAATGGTAAGACTATGGGCATTAGGGATGTTGGTGTTCAGGGAGGTGGCATCAACAGTGACAAGCAGGGATCCAGGAGGTAAAGAAGTGGGGATGGTGGAGAGTCGGTGAAGGAAGTGGTTGGTGTCTTTGACATGGGAGGCTAGATTATGGGCAACTGGTTGGAGGTGTTGGTCAATGAGGACTGAAATTCTTTCAGTGGGGCCACAACAACCAGCCACAACAGGGTTCCAGGATTGTTAGGTTTGTGGATTTTGAGAAGTGTGTAGAAGGTGGGTTTGTGGGGTGTCATAGGGTTGAGGAAGGAAATGGGTTCAGGAAAGATATTCTGGGAAGGGCTTTACCACAGACTTTAAGCAGGGACTGGAGCTTGTGTTGGGATTCTGGGATGGGATCATTCTGGCAGAGTTCATAGGTGGAGCAGTCAGATAACTGGCAGAGGCCATCATAACAACAGTGGTGGAACCTTTGACTACAGGTAGATGATTAGGTCAGGATTTGTTTTGAGGTTGTATATGGATATTCCCTATTCTATGAATCAAGAATCACAATGACTACCTGGCAGAAGGCCTCCACTAATTATCTCACTCCTTCCCCCATAAATGGCTCCTCTCCTTTTTGCTCATTTTTCCCCACCTCCCTGCCCCAGAACCTCCTGATGCTGCACTTATTGGCACTGTAGTCACTGCACACTCCACCAGACAGCATTCAACTCCCTCCCCACCCATACACTACTATTTCTTCCCCATCGCCATCCCCTCCAGACTGCTGCTTGCATATCAAGTGATAGTCGCATCCCAGCCCAAGATGCTAGAGTTGGTGGTCGGGTGAGGATGAGGTGTACTTGCTTGTGTGTACAAATGGTGTGTGTTTCTCTTTTGCTGATGAAGGCTGTGGCCAAAAGCTTTATGTAAGTGTCTTTTAAATGTGCCTGTGTGCAACTTAACATGTCTTCTTTATAGTAAGAAGCAGTCTGTCTTTTCCTACATTGTTGATGTACCATCTGACTTCCAGAAAAACATCATCCCCATAATTCCAAAGACTGCAAGAACTGACAAGTGTGAGAATTATCACACATTCAGCTTAACAGCTCATGCATCCTGGTTACTAAGAAAAATAACATACAGAAGAATGGAAAAGAAAACTCAGGAACTGTTAGATGACAATCAGGTTGGCTTTAGGAAAGCTAAATGCACCTGAGAGGCAGCTCTGATGTTGCAGTTGATAACAGATGCAAGACTAAAGAAAAATCAAGACATGTTCATAGGATTTGCTCACCTGGAAAAAGTGTTCTACAATGTAAAATTGTTCGAGATGTTTGAAATTCTGAGAAAAATAGGGGTAAGCTACAGGGAAATTTGGATAATGCACAATATATACAAAAACCAATGGTTACTAATAATACTGATAGATGAAGAATGAAGTGATCAGATTAAAATAGTTTAAGACAGGGATGTAGACTTTTGCCCCTACTGTTCAACCTATACATCAAAGAAACAACGATGGAAACAGGAGAAAGGTTCAAGATTGGGATTAAAATTCAGTGTGAAATGATATCACTGATAAGATTCACTGATGACATTGCTATCCTCAGTAAAAATGAAGAAGAATCATAGGAGCTGTTGACTGGAATGAACAGTCTAAAGCATACAGAATATGGACTTAAGAGTAAATCGAGCAAAGACAGAAGTAATAAGAAGTATCAGAAATGAGACCAATGAGAGACTTAACATCAGAATTGGGGATCACAGAGTAGATGAAGTTAACGAATTTTGCTACCTATGCAGCATAAAAACCCATGATGGTTTGAGCAAGGATGACATAAAAAACAGACAACCACTTACAAAACAGGCATTCCTGGCCAAGAGAAGTCAACTAACATCAAACATATGTTTTAATTTGAGGAAGAAATTTCTGAGAACATATGTTTGGAATACAGCATTGGATGGTAATGAAACATGGACTGTGGGAAAACCGGAACAGAAGATAATCGAAGCATTTGAGATGTGGGGCTATAGAAGGAAAATGAGGTGGACTGATAAGGTAAGGAATGAGGAGGTTCTCTGCAGAAACAGAGAGGAAAGGAATATATTGGAAACACTGACAATAAGAATGGGCAGTATGATGGGACATGTGTTAAGATATCACAGAATAACTTCCATGGTACTAGAGGGAGCTGTAGAGGTTAAAAACTGTAGAGGAACACAGAGCCTGGAATACATCCAGCAAATAACAGAAAATGGTTGCAGTTGCTACTCTGAAATGAAAAGGTTGGCCCAGGAGAGAAATTTGTGGTGGGCCACGTCACCCCCCCCCCCCCCCCCACACACACACACACAAAAGCATAGTCTTCTGGAGCAATGCAGATAACTTCTAAAAATGTACATTTATTCTGCATGAGCATGCAATAAGAATGTTAGGTGAAGTAGATACTGAGCACCTTGTGCATGCCTTGTCAAGTACATGCTTATTTGCCAATAAATTTCTCCCTAATTGTATTTGTGGTTAACAACAAGTGTGAATTCAGGTTGAACTATTCAGTCTGCAGCCATAATATTAAAAATAAAACTAAGTCTCATATAGACAGTGCATCTCTACCTAGGGTTCAGAATGGAGTCTTATAATCTGGTGCTGAAGTCTACAACAGGTTACTGGTAGATATCAGGTAGGAAATTTAAGTCCCCAGGTATTCAAATATAAAGTAAAAGAGTGCCTTATTCACCAATCCCTTTGCAAGTTATCAGAGTATCGGGTTCAAGTTTGGTAACTCCACTTACACTAGTGTGCATAACAAACATGTTTTGGATTTGTCAGAATATATACAGCTGATGGTGTTCTATGTTAAGTTACATAAATGCTTTAATGATGTATTAGATAAAACAGCAGCTGACGAGCATAAGAGGAGAAGCAGGGGCTTTTTTCAAAGGACTTGTTATTCACCTAATTTACATACAATTTATATACAGTAATCTGGATTTAACTACCATAATTTTCAGTGTGAGGAGATTACCACTAGCCATAATTTGTTGTTATCATCCTTTACAAACTACCCTGCAGTTTCTGCTTCTCCTTATTAGTGTTTAATTCATTCTACAATGTTAAAGGCTCTCCTGCTTTATGGGTTTGCAGAAATTGGCATTTAATCAAGATAGAATATAAACATAATTAGTTGATTGGCGACTCCATGTTGTCTTGTGCATTACGACCAGATAACAGGTATACTTGAAAAAAAGAGACAGCATTGGTCGTATATTTTTTACTATTGATCAGGCAAAGTTGAGGTGTTTTGTGTCATACTGCAGTGCAGACTCCTGTTTCCATCGTTGTTTCTTTGATGTATATGTTGAACAGTAGGGGCAAAAGTCTACATCCCTGTCTTAAACTATTTTAATCTGATCACTTCATTCTTCATCTATCTATGTGATTGCCGTAAGCTTAGTGACAACAGCGCATCCCAATTTAAGCTATACAATATAGCACTGAAGATGGTCACTCAGTGACAGAAAATCGATTTTGCAATAGTAAAAAATATACGACCAATGCTGTCTCTTTTTTTCAAACATAATTAGTAGCTTGTTCTGATCATTATTATTTACTTTTTTGCTTTTCAAAGCATTTAGGTTTCTAAGCTCTCTTTTTGAGATTTCCTATATTAGCATCAATTAAGGTCTTATACTAGCAAATTATTTTTAGTGTGCTCTGTCAATTATATGAGAAAACATGACTCACTACATGGAGGATGCATTGAGCAATACATTAGCACAAATTGGTTGTAATTATCCATCACAAAAGTAGCCTGTAATTACTGATTCTGTCTGTTAATTTATAATATGGCTTATTCCACATCCCTGTGGGCTATGTGGGACAGTGGGATTTACAAAACACAGGATATGAATGAATGAATGGTTGGTTCATTTGGGAGAGCAGACTAAAGAAAATGAATGAACAAAAGATATACACACAGAGTTGATTACTTAATTCAGTAATCAAGTGCATGTTGTTCTTTTACACTACCCCCCCCCCCCCCCTCTTTTTCTCTCTCTCTCTCTCTCTCTCTCTCTCTCTCTCTCTCTCTCTCTCTCTGTTGTTGTTATGTTTCTGGTAAAATACTCCTGACTACGAGAATACTTTCAACTTTTTTAAAAATGGAGTTACCTATGAAACAGTTGCTGCAGTCTGACACAAAACACCTCAACTTTGCCTGATCAAACTGGTTTAGAGTATTATATGTGTATTGTTTTGCACTCACCTTCTGAGTATATACATTGAGATACAGACAGTCCTCTTGTCCTTTTGTTATTCCAGCAATTAACTCTTGTGTGCAAAATGGAGAGCTCTTAGTAGCATCTACTGTTTCATTTAAAACAAAAGGCACTGGATCCTGAAAATTTTGACACAATGAAAACGATTTCAGTCATTTACATACTAATGCATAACAAGAGCATTCATTAGAAGCTCTGAATTCTTGTATAAAGCAGCAAAGTAAATAGGATTCTTTATTCTCATCTGGCTAGTATCAAGAAATTGACACAAATTCAAGCAGACCTACATCCAAGGTCCAGAATTTTTGTTGCAGTGATGAGAGTGACAAATACAGGATTTATTATAAAAAGGATAGATTACTACTAGTGGGCAGGTTGAGTCACAGACAGGAAAAACAAAAAGACTGATAAACAGGTAAACTTTTGGCCAAAAAGGCCTTAATCAGAATTAGACAATACACACGCAAACACACACACACATACACGCACACATACACACACATGAGCACAGGCTCTGGCTGCCTAGGCCAGACTGCAAGCAGTAGCACATGATGGGTGAAGCAGTCTGGGTGGTAGGGGTATGGAGAAGACTGGGGTGGGAAGGGGGAGGAATGGCAGGTTAGGAGTTTGGGCCGTGGGCAGAGAGGGAGGGGGGTGGGTGGAAACGGAGAGAAGTAAAAAGACTGAGGATGCTTTGGCGGAATAGAGGACTGCGTAGTGCCGGAGTAGGAACATGGAAGGGGATAAGTAGGTGTAGTGCAATGACTAACAAAGGTTGAGGCCAGAAGAATTACAAGAAAATAGAATATACTGCAGAGGAAATTCCCATCTGTACAATACAGAAAAGCTGGTGTTAGTGGAAGGGATCTAGATGGCACAGACTGTGAAGCAACCATTAAAATGAAGAACGTTGTGTTGGGCAGTGTGCTCAGCAACTGGGTGGTCCAGCTATTTCTTGGCAACAATTTGTTGATGGCCATTCATATGGTCAGACAGATTGTTGGTTGTCATGCTCACAGACAGCCCTACCTATGATAGGATAGGTGATGTTTGTGACCAGACTGGAGTAGATGGTGGTGGCCTCAACATCTCTGCATATAGTCATTGTCATTTTCCATCCAGATTTCCCATTGCTTAAATACATGATTTAGTCATTTCCATGATGGAATTCAATTAAGACACCTGCTACCAAGTAATGTCTTAGGCAGAAACAGTCAAAACATAATATGGGGTTGATGGGGAAGAAGAGGTGGGTAATTAAGACCACTGATGAAAAAGAAATAATATGTAACAGAATCATTTAAGATCTTAATAACTTATGCACACATGGAGCTGTGGCGAGTGGCAGTCATTCAGCCGTCATCGCGTGATCAGCAGGTTGCTTCCTTGTAGTCAACTGAGTTCATGCACTGGCCACTAGGAGCCAGCTCTGTAGTATTGTCACAGATGTTCTATGGTTTTAAGAGATACATTTTAGACTTTTCCATTACTGACTACTTTCCGAGATTCTTGCCCTTAGTGTCTATCAATGAATTGTTTTCTCCAGTTTATGTTAATTGTATTTTCATGTTTCCTTGTGATTGCCACAATTTGAAAGCACTCTAATTACAGATATAAAATGTATTAAATACAGTAGACACCTTCACAAAATTATTCCGCAATAAGAACTTGAAATTAAAGTCTCAAGCCTCCCACACCGCAAGACTTATGACAGTGGTGACCCCGACATGATTTGTCATCAAGAATACATTTTACAAGGCTCAAGCATGTCTCATTCAATAACAGGAACATGTCAGAGAGGGATGTACCTGCATCTCAAGACTGGGAGTACAGCTATCACCAATCTGACCTCACAACCCTGCACTATAATTTGCAGACATTGATGTGAGCTTCCTTTGCACTGGTATGATGTCTGATTCCACAAATTTTGCTTTAGTAGTTACTCACTTGGATCATCAATATGTTGCCAAAGAGCAGGATGATATGTACTGTCCAGCCACCATATTTCAACTGTTAGCCACTAACAGCTCTGCTATAGTGCCATAACATACAGAATGCAGCACTTGGAACTGGACCTGGGACTGAGGCTTGCTTTGGTATGGAACTTCATAATTGCAGTTATGACAGAGCCTATCATTGGTACAGGCCTCTCAGCACATTACCATTTGATGCCCGATGTCAAAAATGCTCGGTTACTGGAACCGTGACAAGGCTGTCCACCACTGGGTTACAGTGTCACCCTTCCTCATATGATACCAAGATGACCCAGGCTACAGAAAATGGGTACGCCAAATTGCTCACTTAGTACCCTGCTCTGAAGAGGGTGCTGGAGGCTCTGCAACAGGTACATCATATATGATGGCAGTCCCTCCGATTTCATGCAGGCACAGACGATTAGCTCCCGACCAGTATGCAACTGCTAAGTAAGAGTTTGACACTATGCTAACCAAGAGGATCATCTGCCCGCCTAAAAGGGCATGGTCATCACATTTGCTTTTAGTCCCTAAAAAGAAAAGTGTGTGGCATCCATGTTGCTAGCACCATGCTTTAAAGACGAGAATGATTGCAGACAATTACCCAGTGCCTCTGTCTGTTACAAGACTATAACCATGTATTGTGTGGGAAACAGGTATTTAGCTTGCTAGATTGTCCCAGAGCAAACATGCAGATCCTGGTTGGTGAGAAAGACACTCCAAAGTTGGCCATTATAATGCCTTTTGGTATGTTTGAAAGCTTAGTCATGACTTTCAACCTGACAAATGGCACACTAACATGGCAATGATTCATTGACTCATTGTTATGGGGAGTACCATGTTGTTTTGCATACTTGGATGACATAGTTGTCTTTTCAGCAGCGCCAGATAAACATGGGCAGCATCTCACTGAAAGTTTTGAGCATCCTGAGACATATGGTATTGTTTTGAACATCTCTAAGTGCTTGTTTCGATAACTGGATATAATGACACCACCATCAGATGGTTGACGATATTTGCTAACCATTGTTGATAGATTCTGATGCTGCTCACAGCTATCCCTATAGATAATATCTTCACCAAGGCACTAGCTGCCATTTTAATGTCCACCTGTATTGTCGCTTTGGATGACAACAGCACATAACAACTGACAAGAGGATGCCAATTCAAGTCCAATTTGTTTACACAGTTGAACAAGTTTTGCAGTGTGGCACATCACATAACAACAAGTTACTATCCAGCCAGTAATGACACGGTATAGACATAGCACTGGTCCCTCAATGCTGCCCTCGTGTATCACAAACTTAAGTGGACAACCCCTACCATTAGTTCTGCCCAGCCTCCACACCATAAGCAAGCCAGAACTCATTGCATCCCCTGCTGAATTGGTCTATGGGGAAATGCTATGACTGCCAGGTGAGTTTGTCAATCTGGATGCCTCTCAGTGGGACGTATCACAATCACCACAATTCACTGCACATCTGAGAGATGAGATCTCACACATGCGACCTCAACCAGCATCATGACATGACATGCAGCAAACATTTGTCCTTAAAGAGTTGAAGTGGTGTACCCATGTCACGCTATGCAAAGACAGTGTCAGACCCACACTCACACCACCATATACTAGACCACACCATGTACCAGCAAGACAAGATAAGACAATGGACTGTTTGATTAATGGCAAAAGAAACTCTGTGTCTATCAACTAGGTTAAACAAGTGTTTCTCTTTTAAGAATCTTCTGATGCTCACTTTCCACTACGCCAATCAACACCACCATCCAACAAAAGATGTCCTGCAGTGAAACAATAATATCAAGTAACACCTGTCTGATCCATCCATGATCTGTTAATGGCTAAATTTCTGTCAGAAATTTAATATTTTAGCAGAACATCGATATTCAAATGCCGCTACTGCAATGGCTGTGAATTAAAATTCAAATTGATACATTATGTACCATATCACAGACCTTGGCAATTATGCCATCTTCACCCTGATACAGTGCCATCCTAAAGGGATCTACACATTTTCTGGTTTACCTCTCCTTCTATCTGGACAGATTTACCTGGAAATGTATACCTCCACTAAATATGGCTCCAATGCATGTATGCTATGGTACTCCTGAGAGGTAGTCAACTTCAGCTGTAACCATGGTTTCAACTGAAGAATAGATATTAACCATGGTAGGCTTGTTACTTGCTTTTTTTCACCAGTTTTATGGAAGCAGCATCTTGGTTTCCTCAACTGTGGTACTACTTCCTTTTTAATTTAAAAAAATGTTCTGATTCATAAAGTTCAATGAATTCCTCAGTGGTGGTGTTCCTTTATGATTAGCCACATTTTCAAATGAACACACTAACTTAAAACCAAAGGATATTACTAACTGGACTACAAATTAGCACAATGAAAACCAAACCACAATGCTCTTTCGAACATCTCATGTGCTGAGAGCCCTAGTCTTGAAACTTGCATGGGCAACTTGAATATACAGTCTAGTCTGAACTTTTACATAGAAAGAATCATATTTCAGTTCTCCTCCATATGACCCTACAGCCATGCTTGCCTGCATGGTTTTGTTGTTCCATTTCACCTATCAAGTACACTTGACAAGTATACCAGTCTAGAAAATGGGGGCTACGTTAGATGCTTGATGCAAAATATGTATCAATTGGCAGCTAAACAAAGAAACACATTGATCAGCAAAAAAAAAGTGTCATGTGTATGCATTTCCATGGTGACTCAATTATAATTTAGTTTCTAGCTATTTTATTGGTGGCTGTAAAAGATGGTTAACGAATCTATGGTAGCAGTGAAAGTCAAAAACTTGTCTGTGGTTTACAAAAAATGCATTTAAATGGAACTATCTTGCAGTTTTACTCATTTCTGCTATGTGATGAACTATTTGTATTGTGCTATGGTCAAGACAACTTCACAGTAGTTTTATTCACTTCATTCAAAATAAAAACCAGAGCCTAGGTTCATTCTCTCCGCTACAGAAGAACCACAAGGAGCAGTTGAGTTGATATAGCTTGTCTGTCTCCGCTCAGAAATTCTTCTCCATTCACAGATGTTTTCCTCTTTTATTCTGATAGGGTATTTACAGCTTTTGTCAATTGTTTTTGCCTGGAATCCCTTGAAGTTGTTGGCCTTTGTTTGAATAACCTCTTTATTCTCTATCCAAAATTTAATTCAGATCAATACCAGCTTTTACCAATGAAATGATGCAATTTCAGAGACTTTACTGGTCTCATATAGACATGATTTTATGTATGTAGACTGAAGCAGAGAGTGAAAATTTGAACCAAGGCCAGGAATCGAAGCTGGGTCTCCTGCTTACTAGGCAGATGCATTAACCACTAAGCCATCAGTATGAGAAATTTCATTTCATTGGTACAAGTACCTGCACCTGGGTTTAAGGCTGGATCCTTCATTTAAGTTTGATGCTGAGGGGCTATTCTATAACATGAACAACCTCAGCAGTTCCATTCATGTGTTAGGGGGAATTTACAGTAGACTGGAAGGATAGTGAGAATTTGAATTGAGGAGGGAGGCATATCGGGGTAATACATGCAGTTCTGTGAAATGCTGTACCAAGGTGGCTTAGCGGCTAATGCACTTGATTGGTTACACAAGACATGGGTTTACATAAAATCCCATCTTTATCCCTATATTTATTTCTGCAACTCTTAAAGTGTTCACTTTAACTTGGTTTATGTACCTGAAAATTTTCATCATTATTTACTCATTCTCAGCCTTGTAATGAGCATCAGACCTCTTGTGTATTGTTTCTGTTGTCTTATCTGCCTATGTGTACAAATCATCATTTATTTTCTTCCTCCATACACTACCTTTTCCTTTTTCTGGTCAACTCTCTTCTTACAAGCAACATTTCCATATGTTTTTGTTTATTGTTTTGGATCTAAGATACATTTAAGTGTGATGACATAAACAGATCTGTCCACAGCAAACATGTCCTGAAAGCAGTCATGCTCCTATGTATAGTGAACAGACATACCGAGTGAGAAAAGCTTAATTTTAATCAATATTTTCCAGACCTTCATTCTTTATACAGCTGAATTGTGTTCTACTAAAGAGCCAAGGCTGGTTCACTAGTAGCTACCACCTGATATCATGGCCAACACTCACCTTGCTCACATGGATACCATTCCCACAGTAACGGTGATGAGGTAATGCTTAGGGAACTGCTACTGATGAAGGAATGTTTCTAGAAAACCCTCCTGCAGCCAATCAGAGAACTGTAAATGCTGACATTCAGGCCAGAGCATGGGTTGGAGAGGCTGAGCCAGGACCAACCACTCGCTCTCATGGCAACCAGCTCCCAACCTTATCAGATGTGCCTTGTGCTTTCCTCTCTCAGGAAATAAGCCCCTCAGTCTTTTTGATAGCCTCCCAGGCAGCACTTCTACCCTACAACAGTAAATTTCTGGAACAAACTACAGCCACTTTTTTATGTTGTTCTATTGTTCTCTTTTCACCAATTTTCATGCACTCTTGGATGCCTACATCCTGATACTACACTGCCCTTGACCAAGTCTTGTGCAATACAAAAGCAGTTGCCATATGAACAATATTATTAGTGATTCCTCTATTATCTACATTTGATTCATTCACTCGTACTGTAATAGGTGGCTTGACAAAATTGGCAAAGATCAAAATTACTCAGCCAGTAAATAAATAGCAGCTTTGGTGTTAAAGATTTAAAAATGCCTTCTCTTATATCTCTCAAGCTGCAATAAATGACATACTGAACACATTTGTTATTGTTGTTGTAGTCTTAAGTCCAGAGACTAGTTTGATGCAGCTCTCCATGCTACTCTATCCTGTGCAAGATTCTTCATCTCCAGGTACCTACTGCAACCTACAACCTTCCGAATCTGCTTAGTGTATTCATCTCTTGGTCTCCCTCTATGATTTTTCCCCTACTACCAATACTAAATTGGTGATCCCATGGCGCCACAGAACATGTCCTACCAACTGATCCCTCCTTCTAGTCAAGTTGTGCCACAAATTCCTCTTCCCCTCCCCCTCCCCCCCAAATTCTATTGAGTATCTCCCTACTAGTACACATTTATTCTCAAGTAATTGTTGTGATTCACACTGTTGAATATAGTAGTCATAATTGTGGTGCCTACCTGGCTAATAGGATGACTGTTTCTTCCCACAACAAGCAACATCTCATAATTTGCTCAAAGCAAATTCATTGTTCCTGTCATCCATCCACCCTTCTGTCTTCAACCTATATCAGTTGCCTTATTTCTGCCAACATACATTCTGTTCTCCCCTTGCCCACACCTCAAGTGGTTTTCTATCATCAACTTCTCCTCCATAATTATTTTCTTTTTTAAATTGACTTTTTCTGTTTTGCCACACTTTCATATTTTTCATGTTCTCTTGTCTTTATTTTTAGGCTTGTTTTCTACCATTTGCTCCTTCTTAGACTTGTTCTCTGCAGTTTGCTCTTTCATTTTCCTGTGTTATTGCTCCCTGCACTTCTAATTTTGGACTATTTCTCCTACTGTATATCTAACTTGCTGACTGTTATTCTTGGCAGTTTTAATTTTTAAGACTTTCAAATTTTATTTATTGCCATTTTTTCTGACTTTTTGTTCTGGCCTCCCCCCCACCCCCACCCCCAGCCTCAGGGCCAACATGACTTTCCGGTTTTATCCTAGAACAGACCCAGCTACTTAAACCATTTCTACCTTTCTTATTTATTAATCTTTTTGAAGATGAAACCTTATCATCAACATTTTGGCATTTTGTGGTAGTTAATAACATTTTCTATCTCCATATATTTTTAAGTTTTGCACGTTATGATAAACGTTTTTTTATTTTATTTACATTTCTTTTTCCGTGTAGTCATCAAATGATGGCTTTTGTAAATGTCATATTGTTAGATACATATAGTACATATTGTATTTGTGTGCAAAGATTCAATATGTCAAATATTTATTACACGGTTAATACATAATATACACAACTTAGAATCCTTTCAATGAATACAGACATTTTTTACGAGAAATTAAAATGGATCCCTGGTGTACACTCTTATTGCTTCTGGCAATTTTTTATACCACATTGGCAGAATTGAAGCTGTGAGGATGGGTCATGAGTCATGCTTGGATAGCTCAGATGGTAGAGCACTTGCCTGTGAAAGGCAAAAGTCCGAAGTTCGAGTTTTGGCCCAGCACACAATTTTAATCTGCCAGGAAGTTTCATATCAGCGCACAATCCACTGCAGAGTGAAAATCTCATTCTGGAGTGCTCTGGTACTTTAAATTCTGTTCTCTGTCTGTAATAGCTGTGCTTACTTCATGTGTTGTGATTATGTACATGATAACATTTGGGTTTATCACCCTGATGGGTTTAAAAAAAGTGATAAGTCTATGTATAAATGAGCATATAGCAAGATAATTGTTTCTGGAAAGGGCATCACGACGGGTTTCCCTGTACCCCACACAATGCATCAGCCTGACAACTCTCTTCTGTAGCAACAATATTCTATTCAGGTGCATATCAGGAAGACATCCCCATAGTTCTATCCCATAACTTACAAAACATAAAACTGTCCCATAGTAGGCCTACAATGTTTTTAGCATTTTATTACATACAATTTTGGACAGAGGCTAAATAAGTACAAAGCTCTGCTTACTTTCCTGTGTACGTAGTTAACATGGTTTTCCCCTAAAAGACTGCCATGCAAGAGTAGATGAAGAAATTTACAGTTTTCACTGTCCGTCTGTATCTATATTTATCTCACAGAAACTCAACTAGCCTTTTCCCATTTGACTAATAGCCTGAGTGAATGATGTCTGCCAATGGAACTTTTTTGTTTGTCTGGATTATTGTTTTTATGTATGACTGTTTTTCTGTAATATTTTACATGCTAAATTGTCTGGTTAATGAGAGACTGATCTTTAATCTGAATTTTCAGGGTATTGTGTATGTCACTGATGAATAAGATGGTGGGCTGAAGTAGAAATTTTCTCGTAGAGGCTTTCTGACCACCTTTTGATGTATGTGATGACTGATGGTTCTCCTAGAAGTCCTTAATATGTGTGTATTGGGTGTCCCAGGCTGCAACTGCAGTGGTTCAGAGAATCCTGTTTTGTAAGTCCTGTAGTTTCATCAGATGAGAGTGGCTGACATGGACCATACTTCAGAGCCATATAGCATCATCGGAAGGATTAAAGCTTTGAACAGTCATAGCTTGTCTCAGTCAGTAGTCCTCTATCCTTGGGGAGCATGTAAATTCGATTATGGGCCTATTTAATGACTTAGCAAAAGTTAAGCATCTATCAAGGTGAATGCCAAGATAGACTGCCAAGTCGCTCGATTCAAGAATTATGCCAGCCACAGAAATCTGTCAGTTTGAAGGGGGATGTGGGGTTACTTTTTGTGTGAACCTTACTGCTACACTCTTCTCTTGGTTTATCTTTATCTTCCAGATTATACAGCAACTGGTTATCTCATCTAAGTGTTCTTGTAGCTTTCTGACAATGAATATGATGTTGCTATTGCTCTTATAGACCAGTGTGTCATTGGCGTAAAATGCAATTTCACTACCTGCCAATTTTGGTACATCATTGGTGTATGGTTCTATTGAATACTTTGATGGTCTGGGGAGTTTTAATTGACGTGATGTTATTAGTTACTGTACTTTTCAGATTAATGAGGTGTATAATATGGGTATTATTACATCTTATTTTACTTCTAGTATGCTTCTTCCCAACTAATTAGAAAAGTTATAATCTTACTTTACCCCAATAAAAACTCCATCCTTCCCCAAAGCTATTGATCAATTTCACTCCTTTGTTTTCTAGGGAAAAGTACTGGAGTATCTTACCCACAGAGACCTCACCAATCCAAGAACTTGGCCAGGAATGGAACCCTGTGGAATCCCGGCCACAGCATTTCTGATGATACTTAGATGTTTGCCACACTGATAGAGTACTGCCATCCTGTCAGTAATGAGTCAACTACATTGATCAAGTGCATTTGAAAGTTAAACTGTGATAGTGTACAAATCAGGCCATCATGCCAGACTTGGTAGAACTCTTTCTCAGTGTCAAGAAAGACCACTTCTGTACTATGTTGCCTATTTTTCACCCTGTGTATGTGTTCACCAGATACAGGCCTTGATGGGTGTTGCTGTGTTCTGGGTGGAAGCCAAACTGCTCAGGGGTGATTATGTTGTTGTGATGCAGGACTTGGTGAGTTCTCTATGGGTAAGATACACCAGTACTTTCCCTAGAAGGCAAAGGAGTGAAATGGCTCAATAGCTTTGGGAAGCATGGGATTCTTATTGGGATTATCCTGTAGGGTTGTAATTTGAGCAGTTATCTAGTCAATTGGGAAGAGGCATACTAAAACTAAAATAAGATGTACCAATATTCCTATTATACGCTTCACTAATATGAAATGTGTGATAAGTAATAACACCATGTCAGTTACAACTGTCCAGACTTTCAGTGCTTTCAATAGAACCACAATGGACAATAGCCATGGTAATCCAACCACAACTATGTGAAGCAGCATTATCTCTCATAAAGGTAAAGTTCAGGACTACACCTACAAAAACTGCAGGACCATCCAAAACATTCTGGGACCCATATGGTTTAACAGTTACTTTAAGAACATGCACCGTTTGTATATTGTGACGAGGTATGTGATTGTCGTAAGAGGTGTGGGACATGGATGTTATCAGGATTGAGGGTTTATTGTTCCCAAGTCATTTGTTGTAAGGACACACAAGATGATCAGAAACCACTGTACACTCTGTCTCTGGCCTCTGTTGCCCCAAGTGAGCCAATCATGATCCACAATGATGTGAGGTTGGAACTGTGACTAATAGCAATGTCACCAGTACTTTTGCTTTTTCACCTTCTTTGTAAACTGTTCCATTTTCTCCTCAGCGTGGCCTGTCTACCTGTGAATGGCCTTCAGCTTTTCCGTGATCCTCCATACTGGGTTCATGTCTCTTTTTGTGTTTCTGAGTCATTCTTCCCAACAAAGTGCTCTGTGCTCCTGTAGTCTTTGCTTCACTGGGCTTTCAGCTGCCTAACCAGACAGTGATCAGCAGGATCATGATATTGCTGCCAATCCAGCTTCATGCACCTCTTAGTGACTATCAGATTCCACATATCAGGCTCCAGATCCCTAGCACCAGGTTCAGTCCACCTCTCTCTCACTTTTCCATTTGTGGTATGTCTTCCAGATGGTGTCCTACCAGGGCTTTATAATGTTTCCAGTTAGTGACATAAGTTGTTTTTGTCATACTCCGGTTTGTTCTTCAACATTGGCACATTCCAGGACAACTCGGCTGTGGTCTGAATCCAGCTTATAGTGGAATGTTGCTGCAGACCTCCATGGCAGGCATTGCACAAAAATATATCAAGGACATATGGCCTGTATGGGGCATGGTACGTGATGTGAGTAGGCTCCTTGGAAGCGATTATCCCTAGGGAGGGATTGCCCTCGACAAAGCATCTCAATCTTAACCTGCTGCAGTTTTCGATATTACAACCTGTAAAGGGACATCCTCAACAGTAGTAATCAGTACCAGAAATATTTTTCAAATTTTGGACAGGTCAGTATTATCTCAGCTTCTATTCTGAAAAGTTTCATATAATTTTATACACAATATGTTATATTCAAGCAAAATTTATGAAAAGAAATTACTTTCTTTTCATTGTTTCAATTGATATGTACTAGCTCTGAACATACAGGTAATTTATTATTATTATTATTATTATAGAAATATTTGAAATTACAAAATATTTCACACACTTAAAATTTCTATTAATAATTATGCAAACTAATACTGTTTATTTTGTTTATTTCTGGATTCATTTATAAAATAATAATCTAAACTAATATAAATTCATTTGTCAAGAAAAATTGTAAACCCTTTGGAATACTGTTATTACCACAGAGTAAAGGAGTAGTAAGCATGCCTCTGATGTGACCAGACGTATTTTTGTAGTTTGAATGAGCAATGTAATTTTGGTTTTGTTAATCATCGTTTGAACAAAAAATTCTGCAAAGACATTCTTCAAAATTATTTAGATCAATTGAACCACGAGAACCTATAATGGGTCACCCTCCTCTAACATTACCTTTTTTTTTTTCTAGAAATAACCAATACCATTTATACTAACGATTCTTGTATAGGTGAACATTCTCAGCTGTTTAACTGAATGAACTTCATATGGTTTTGTATACGATGTATTATATTTCAGGCTAAAATGTATAAAAAGAATTGAATATGTTTTACTCTGTATGTGTGGTTAAAATTACTCTTCTTTTAAAAATATTTGAAATTACGAAATTTCTGACACACTTAAAATTTGTATTATTAATTGCACAATCTAATGCTGATTATTAAATTTATTTCTGGATTGATTTACAAAATAATGATATATTTTAGCAAAGATTCTTCTTTGGTAAAGAAAGTTTTTGAACTCTTTTGCTTTGTGAACTCTTTGGAATATGGTGAGTTTGGCAGAATGTAGGTAATGGTTGGCATGCCTCAGATGGACGTTTTTCTAAGTTTTTCAACAAAAATGTAATTTGTGGTGTGATGGAAGTGAAAATTGTAAAAGTCGGTGTGATTCAGAAGACTGGGATAAAATAAAAAGCTATTCATAACAACAGCCAAATCTTCAGCAGTTGTTCAGTTCAACAAGAACCCACAACATTATAAAATTACAGCCTCAAGAATGTACCCCTAGGCAAGACTTGGAGCCAACAACAAGATAATGAAGATAAGTATATCTTATGCCTCTTGAAGCTTTCAAAATTTGTGCAAAGACAGAGAATTTTAATAGTGATGTGTGGGAGGGTAAGATTACAAACCTAAAATTTGAGCATTTTGGCTTCAAGGATCAGACTCCTAGACATGAAGAACTGGAGCCAACTGTGTAAGGAAAGATAAGTAAATAGTTTATTGTAAATCTTATTCCTCTCAAATCTGCTGAAAAGACTCCACCATCATTGACTGTAGCATCAATAAGAAAGGGAAGGGTAGATTACAAGTGCAGGTGTCATCCAGGATTAAGTGACTAATAGTGAAGTTTTGTCTTTTTGTGATGAAGCAAGCTGGGATATTTTTCCTTCCCCTCTTGTTTTGCCATCTGCCTCCTTAAAACTCACTTTTTCATTTCTGACTAATTACCATTAACATACGTGAGTATAATCTGCATTTCCATAAAAGAGAAAGGTTGGCCCTCAGTCTTAAAGAATATACCACCAGATCTAATTTTGTGCTTAGTTTTATGTATGTAATTAATTTTCTAATTTATTTCGACTATTCCTAGTTAATATTTTTGTTATAGGGTGAAATCAGTAATTGTTTCGTAACTTAAATTCTATTGTTGACTCATAAACAAATATAAATTCTGTAAAGTCAGTCGACATCCGGTTTTCTGACAAGAAACCTGTGCTGGTTAGGTCAACAACAATGCATCAACTTAACTGTGAAATAGGTGTAAGAGTGTGTGTTAAAACAATGACAATGTCTGTTCAATATGTACCATATTATTCTGCAAGAACTGTGAACTGTGGTTAGGTTTCTATTGTTGCTCATAGATATTCAACAGTAAACTATGCCGACGTATGCCTGCAAACTATTAATGAGGCTTATCAAAATTTGCCAATAGTTAACTGGCCATATAACTGTGTGTTATTGGGGAGGGAGGGAGGAGGGGGGGGGGGGTTTGAACAGTGAAAGTAAAAAATTATGAAACACAACTGTGCAACTGTTAGCTACATAATTTAAAGGAGTCAGTGTTGAACTTCCAGCCCCCCTATTTTTCAGCCAGTAAGACAACACAGTACATCGACACCAAGGACTATCAATGAAGAAATAAAGCAGGCGAATGTCACATGTTGCAGAAAAGAAAGTGATTTATCTCATTTACAACTTATGTATGAATAAATTTCTGATCACATGAAGCAAAAAAAATTAAGATTGTCCACCAAAGCAAATCATACCAACAGTGACGATGCACTACCAATAATGACGGACCAGATCGAATGAAAGAAGACTTTACAACTACAACCAGGGACATCGAAAAAGAAGGATAAGTACAAAATATTTGTGGGCTCAGTTGCTTGTTAACAAGATGAATAGGGATGCGGGTAGGAGTGAGGTAGAAATGAAAGCTGTAGAATCCAGTCAGGACATGTTTGAGCTGAGTGAAATCGTAGTCAGTAAAGAAACATTAAAAACTCATATTTTGCAGTTATTTTTGGCAAAAATAGAGGAAATGAAGACAGATAACAATAGAAAATTAGGCAAAGTACAAGATCAGATGGACCAACTTAGTAATCACATTTCAGAACTAAAAAATGGGTTGTCAGAGGGGTTAAAAAGTGTGAATGAAAAAGTTGATGTTTTCAAAAATAAATTTATTGTTTTGTAAAATGAGTTTGTAGCTGAGTCAGCAAAACAATCAAAGAATGTTGATGGTGTCAGAGTTGAACAGAAGGCCATAGTGGAAAAAATGGAGCAAAATATCATTAGTTTAAACCAAAAAATTTTAAATGTCGAAAACAATATGTAAACTAATGTAACTGTTTTAGATGAAAAAATTTCAGCAGTTCAGGAAATTTGTCTGAACCAAAGTCTGTGTGCAAACAAAGGTATTGTGTGGTCGAACACTCGTATCAAAAGTTTTCCATCAGAAAATTTACATCCAGCAGATTTCCTACACCACTGTAGAGGTAGTTTTGTGTCAGGCATGAATGACAATCAAAAAATTAAATTTGGTAAAACATGTCTTGGAGGTAAAGCTCTGTCATGGATAAATTGAAATTTAAGTCAGTGGGAAACATATCAAAGTTTCAAGAAAAGTTTTTTAAATTAATTTTGGGTGGAAACTGAACAGGGGGGAATCAAAACTGAATTTCTGAATGGTCCTCATTATAGGAATAGGGATGGCACTTTGAAAGAGCTTTCTAAGAAGCGACTTAAGAAATTAGCAAACCTTGACAAACCATTTGATGAAATGATCATCTTGAACAATTTTTATGATATGTTGACAGGCTGGATATGGCAGTAGAAAGAAGTATATACCATAATAATCAGAGTGATAGAAATCACAATGTGAGTAATTACAGACACAGAGATGATGGTAACTTCTATCAGGATCAAAGTGGCAATAGAGAGAGAAATTTTGAACATCTGCAGGATAGGAATAATGGGGATAACCATGGGCATTTTAATAAAAGAAACAATCATAGAAGTAACTACTTGGGAAATGGTAATTAGTCACTTCAATTAGACAATAATAACAGAGTTATTGATATGGCACATGTATCTGAAACTGAACAGAAGAAATATCAGATTTCTCATTTATGTTTTGATCAAAAGTTTTGGGATACTCTGTATAAGTGTAGTGATGCAGGTGCTAATCACAATCAAGAATGTGAGAGTAGTGAAATTTTGATATAGTATGTACTAATGACTTCTTCTCTTGGTTGGAAAACAGTGTTATTGACTTACGTAAATCAGGTGATGACTGTATTGGATCTGAAGTAGGTGGTATTTTTGACGTAGATGTGAATGAGAGCTGTGAAATAACTGAGGCTGACAAGTCTGAGACTGGTGGCTTATTGCAAATAAATGTAGGTGACGTAAGTGACTTTGATGGATATGAGACTTTTAATGTTAGTGATGTTGTTGATGAAGTAATTTTGGAGGAATATGATGATGATGAGTATCAGGTGTTTGTGGAGTATAAGAATAACAAAGTTTCAGAGTTGTTTGTAAATGATGTTGAAAATACAGGTAAGCTAAGAGATGTATGCAAAGTTGTAAGTGAGAGTCGTGGAATACCAATCCAGGCAAAGCAGCTTTTCATTAATTTCATGCAGAGTAAAGATCCAAACAGTAAAGGTGAGGTATCTGTGAGTCTGGAGAATAAAGGTGAAAAATTTTTGAAGCCTGTTTGGGACCAGATTGATGACATCATAGATAAATGTGCATTCTGGAATAAGTGAGCTGTCATTAGTCAGAATTTGTATCACATATGGTGGAATGCAGTGAAAGAGGATCTAAGCAGGAAGTGTAGTTTTGACAGTAAAGTGTTTTGTGTTCCTTCTGTAACAAGTGATGTTAGTTGTGCCATGGATTCTATTCATTGTGTTCAATCTTTACCTGACAACATGAGTAACCAAAGTAACGCTATGATACCTGTTAAGCTGATGAAACCCAGTGAAGACAGTGTAGATGAATCATTTGATGAAATTGAAAGTGATATTTTGCATGAGGTGTCTGAGAACAGAGAAGATGAGTCAGATTTAGGGTGTCCTTACATTACGATTAAGATTGACCAGTGGGAAGGTAACTGTCTGATTGATACAGATAGCCTGATTGGTGATATATCTGAACAATTTAGAGACAAGATCAAGTAAAATAGGAATTTTGTGGAAATGTCCATTGTACATGTAAATATAGAGGATCTACTGCTAAGCAAAGCAAATTATTAAAATCTCAAGTACTGCTAACTTTTAGTATAGAAGACATAACCTTCAAACATGGATGCATAGTGATCCCTAGTCTAGAAGAAAATATACACAATGTTTGCAGGTTCATACAACAACACAATTCTTTTTTGTTTGTCAGGAATGTAGTATGTAAGATAATGTGATTTCTAAAGTTCTGCCTTATCTATTGACAGAGTTCAAATCTATGCCACACTATATTTGCAAGTTCATACAACTATATAATTCTGTTTTGTAATAGATTTGTGCTTTAGAATTTGATACATGTATGCCAAGAGACTAAATGAGTGGATCCTTTTACAATTTTGAAATGGGACAATGCCATTAAATATCTAGTAATAAATATTCTTATCTTAGAATATATTAGTGCTAAATATTATTATCGTTATTATTATTATTATTCCTATGTACTTTGCAGAGAATAATTAAATCTGTCATGAACTCTTTTGGGTAAAGTCTTGGGTATTCTGGTAAACTGAATGAAGACTAATTTTATTCATATGTACAAAAAAATTAGGAATAGTATCTTAGTATGGCTTTGTATATCACCTTATTAGTTCATTTTTTCATTGCATTTAGCTCTGTTTATTGAAGTTTCATATGTGAACTCTTTTTAATCCATTCTGAAGTAAGCCCTGTATATTTGTTTTTTTTTTTCAATATAAATAGGCAGAGTGTATATCATGTGATGTGAGGGAGGTATTGAAAAGCATATTTAACACACAAAACAATGTTGCAGGATTTTACGTGAATGCTAGACAGGAAGTAACCTATCTGTTGGAGTGTGCGATGAGAAATCTAGGAAGGAAACTGGAAGATGAGGGTGGATCCATTCCCACACTCCTATATGGCTGCAGCCTTGCCAGTCCAGTTGACTTACAAGAGATCATAGGTGCTGCGTAATGTACTCAAGCATCTGTCGACTACATCAGCGTTGTGACTGAAATTTGTAAATTGTTAGCCAAGAAATTATTCTATATGAGGAATCCATGAAACTATTTCTTTAGAAAAGTCGTGACTGCCATGGATTGCTTTATTCCACACAAATGTATGTTTTTTCAAGTAGGGGGATTAACTTCCCAATACATTATGTAACTTTAAATAATGATTTGGAAGACATTTACAAGTACAGGCAGTATAACAAGCTGTATACATTTCTGATTTCACACACCGATTTTGGTCCTTAGGCTACTCGATTATGTGACTATTTAATGCTATTTATGAGACTGATTACCTGTATTTATCCTAAGTACTGCATTATTGTATCTCATTGGTACTTGAGTTGTGGGCAAACTCATGCTTAATTCTGTTTAGGGTACCCCTTGCCCTGGTCATCACGACTGTATGTGTGTACTCAGGGAGAGAGGGCAACTATTGAGGATAGATGCTTCCTATAATTACTCTTTACACATGATTGGACTTACTGATATATGATTATGAACTTTATGCATTTTGTTGTGTCAAAACATTTCTGCTGGTGTGTACCCAGTGTGGTTTGGGTTCATGGGTCAGTCCCCACATCGTAAGCTTAGGCCCTAATATTTTTTCATTATTTTCTCCTTTCATGAGTCAACATATCCTTACAAACTATGGTTTATGTGGCTGATTGATTTTGTGCTATATTCCTACTCATGACTGAGTGTATCGTTCTGGTCTGTAGCCATCGTTGTGAGTTTTTCGAGTCGGCTCACTTGTCATACACTTAGGCTCTGAATTTTTTTTCTTCTCTTTTGATGATTTTGAAGGAGTTAATTTATAAATGTAAACTTACAATTTGTAATTCTGATAACTTGTATCACTTGTCTTGTGACAGTATGTTCCACAGATCTGAAAGTCTGAATATCCTCAGATATGTATATATTACGAACTGTAGAGTAAATATTTTTCTTATGTTTTCTGTAATATGTTGTGTATCAGATACTTCCATACATCTGTATTCTCTCTTTTGGCATCATTTTGTACACCGTTTGTCAAACCTTATAGTAGGTCACAGAATATTGTAAACACTTTGTTTCCATATTTTGTGAGGGGGATACTGTAAAGGAACATCCTCCTCTAGCATTACTTTTCCTCAACAGTAGTAGTCGATACCAGAAATATTTTTCGAATTTTGGACAGGTCAGTATTATCTCAGCTGCTTTTCTGAAAAGTTTCATATAATTTTATACACAATATGTTATATTTCAAGCTAAAATTTATGAAAAAGAACTACTTTATTTTTGTTGTTACAATCAATATGTACTAGCTCTGAATGTATAGTTAAAATTGTTTTGAAATTACAAAATATTTACTGTTTATTTTTTTTATTATTTCTGGTTTCATTTATAAAGCAATAATCTAAACTAATAGAAATTAATTTGTCAAGAAAAACTGTAAACCCTTTGGAATATTGTTATTACCACAGAGCGAAGAGTAGTAAGCATGTCCCTGATGTGGTCAGATGTATTTTTGTAGTTTGGATGAACAATGTAATTTCGACTTTATTAATGTGATAATTCAAAAGACAATGTAACATAGTAAAATGTCATGCAATAAATCACCATAAAACAAAAAGTTCTGCACAGACATTCTTCAGAATTGTGTAGATCAATCAATCCGTGAGAACCTAAAATGTGAGGATTTCAGCTTCAGCAATCAGACCCCTAGACATGAAGAACTGGAGCCAACTGTGCGAGAAAAGATAAGTAAAAAGTTTATTGTAAATCTTACTCCTCTCGAATCTTGTGAAAAGATTTCATCATTATGGGCTGCAGCAACAATAAGAAAGGGAGGGGTAGAATACAAACCTCAGTTCCCATGCTCCATTAAGTATCGGGAATGCAGCCGCATGTATTCTGCTTCTTCTTCTAATATTTCGGCTGTATACCTTTCAGCCATCTTCAGAGAGAGCCGTACGACTGACGCTCCAGCGCTCGCTCCATCCTTTTAAACTCGCGGACCGCGCCACTGCGCATGCGGCCACAGATAAACAAGGCGCCAGTGATGTTGATTGGCGGCAAAGACGTACAATATGCATGAGTTACGTCTGTGACTGTGCATTCGATCCATCAACATCACTGGCGCCTTGTTTATCTGTGGCCGCATGCGCAGTGGCACGGTCCGCGAGTTTAAAAGGATGGAGCGAGCGCTGGAGCGTCAGTCGTACGGCTCTCTCTGAAGATGGCTGAAAGGTATACAGCCGAAATATTAGAAGAAGAAGCAGAATACATGCGGCTGCATTCCCGATACTTAATGGAGCAGTCATTGCGCCGCGAAAACCTGAAGACTCACTCAGTTCCCATGTTTGGAATTCAGATCCTCAGCTACTACAAACCACTGCCTGATGCCTACCAATTCGTAAAGGTCCTGTATGCTGAAGTTTTCTTAGTGCCACCTATAATCTGAACCAGGCAGCCTCGACCATACCAAGTTTGGCATCTCAACTGAGTTTGGCATCTCAACTGTTCATTGGCAAATCCTCTGCTTCACGAAGGTGGCACATCCATCACCTGGGTGGCCTTGGCAGTTGAACCTCTGGGCAGAGTAACTGCACATGTTGAATCGCTTGGTTGGCAATAGATGCGTCTCTACCATGCGGGTGACATCTATGATGTAGATTTTCAAAATCTACGTTGGGTTTCTGTGAGGAGATTGTTTTTATTGAAAAAGGCACTAAGCTTTACTAGCATTGCTGGAACTGTGACTATGTGAAATAATTATCTAGATCTGTCATGGTATTATAATATTTTCAAAATCTATGTTGGGTTTCTGTGAGGAGATTGTTTTTATTGAAAAAGGCACTAAGCTTTACCAACATTGCTGGAACTGTGACTGTGTGGAATAATTATCTATATTTTTCTGCTACCTGTCACATATATTTATTATATGTTTAATTTAAGACACTGAAATATGTTTCAACCATGTTTCACTCATTGTCAGTTGTTTATGCATACCGATGTTACTTAAAGACAAAAGTCTTAGTCTAAATTTAACTACAACTGTTCTGTTCACTTGTTCTGCTGCTGGAGTGGCTTCTGGTATATTTGGGAGTGGCGGCTGTGCCAGAAAATGTTGTCTAATGTTGTCTTCTGCTGGTATGGAGCTGTACTCCAGTAGCCACTGCAGCGGCAGTAAACAAAACAGTTCTATGTTAAGTCAGACTAAGACATTTTATCTTTAAGTAACATTTGTATGCATAAACACCTGATGATAAGCAAAACATGCTTGAAATGTGTTGCAATGTTTTGGAATAAAATAACTGAATGTGACTAGTAGCAGAAAAATGTAAATAATTGACTAATTTAGATGGTAGTTTCAACTTTACTCCTTTTCCACAATAACTGAAAATTGTTTTTGTTTTATTTGGTCAACAAAATTTAAAATGCCTCAAGAGAAATTAATAGAATTCATTCCATTTATTATTTGTGCCTTTTAAGTGGCAGACACTGTCCCAATTGTCTCTAGCTAGTGTGTTTTGTAATTTTATTATGTCTATAGTGAAACAAAGATATACAAGCATTCTTAACATGTTAAACAAAAATTAGGCTGCACAACAAGCTGTACAACAATAACAAAAATTAACATTCCTGCAAATAAAGTAACCCACCTGGAATCTGAGACTCCCAACTGGGGGTACAGCATAAGGTATTCTCCTAAAGCTGTAATATTGCTTTCCTGCAATCGAAGTCACATTAAGTCCCACTACTGACCCACTGCCTACTGGCACTGTTACAGTATTTTCACTCTGAAATGTAAAAGTAAAATTATCATTAATTTACAGTAACCGATTTCAAAGGAATTCAGGAATTGCCTCTCTGGCAATTACTACATTTGTAGGCAATAATGCCTAGTCCTTTCTTCCTCTGTTACAATAGAAGTTTGCGCTGAGCACTGGTACAAGGTAGATTATATGGTTACACATAAAATAATTACCAGCATCACTGTAAATTACAACCATATTTACATCTAGTAAATACAGATAGTGGAACAGTATTTCACATTTCTTTATGTAACTTTAAAAAGTGTAGGAAATTATGGAATTGGATGCTGGATATGTCAAAACAAGCAGACATCATTGAGAGTTTCAAAGGGAG
This sequence comes from Schistocerca nitens, assembly GCF_023898315.1. Lineage (NCBI taxonomy): Eukaryota > Metazoa > Arthropoda > Insecta > Orthoptera > Acrididae > Schistocerca > Schistocerca nitens. Next base: position 741,416,871 of record NC_064618.1, on the reverse strand, counting down.
CATTGGGCAGTTACTAACTCAAACAGGGGAAAGGAATACTACAGAATATGGAGAGTTGGCTTTGATGAATGAAATAATGCTGACACTGGAGGAAAAATTCGGCAAAAAATATAAATTGAAGCACATGTTTCTTGCCACAATCTACACTGAGGAGCCAAAGAAACTGGTACACCTGCCTAATATTGTGTAGGGCCCCCGTGAATACACAGAAGTGCTGCAACACGACATGGCATGGTCTCGACTAATGTCTGAAGTAGTGCTGGAGGGAACTGACACCATGAATCCTGCAGGGCTGTCCATAAATCCGTTAGAGTATGAGAGGGGTGGAGATCTCTTCTGAAAAGCATATTGCAAGGCACCCCACATATGCTCAATAATGTTCACATCTGGACAGTTTGGTGGCCAGCCGAGGTGTTTAAACTCGGGAGAGCGTTCCTGGAGCCACTCTGTAGCAATTTTGGGTGTGGTGTGTTGCATTGTCCTGCTGGAATAGCCCAAGATCGTTGTAATGCACAATGGATACAAATGAATGCAGATGATCGGACAGGATGCTTATGTACATGTCACCTGCCAGAGTCATATCTAGATGTATCAGGGGTCACATATCCCTCCAATTGCACACACCCCACACCATTACAAAGCCTCCACCAGCTTGGAACAGTCCCTTGCTGACATGCAGCGTTCATGGATTCTTCAGGTTGTCTCCATACCTGTACACATCCATCCGCTTGATACAATTTGAAGCGAGACTCGTCCGACTGGGCAACATGTTTCCAGTCATCAACAGTCCAATGTCAGTGTTGACAGGCCCAGGCAAGGCATTAAGCTTTGTGTTGTGCAGTCATCAAGGGTACACAAGTAGGTCTTCAGCTCCGAAAGCTCATTTCATTGATGTTTAGTTGAATGGTTCGCACATTGGCACCCGTTGATGGCCCAGCATTGAAATCTGTAGCAATTTGTGAAAGGGTTGCATTTCTGTCAGACTGAATAATTCTCTTCAGATGTCATTGGTCCCATTCTTGCAGGATTTTTTTCTGGCCGCAGCAGTATTCAGCAATAACTGATCTAACAACTGTGCCAGACACTTGTTGCCTTATATAGGCATTGCAACTGCAGCACTGTATTCTGCCTGTTTATAAATCTCTGTATTTGAATATGAATTCCTATACCAGTCTATTTGGCACTTCAGTTACCTTTATATTGCTGTGAGGAAAACAAGTTTCAATTTATAAAAGAAATATTTATGTTCTTGGTGCTGAAAATTGTCACACCAACAGCCTTGGAGAGTAAATGAAAAATACAACAAATGAAGTAGACAAAATGGGATACATCTACATCTGCATACATACTCTGCAAGCCACCATACGGCGTGTGGCAGAGGGTACTCTTTACAAATAGTTGTTTCCTTTTCTGTTCCACTCACAGATAGAGTGAGGAAAAAACAAGTGTCTATATGCCTCTGTATGAGGCCCTAATTCCTCATATCTTGTCTTTGTGTTCCCTACGTGAAATGTTGGTGACAGTAGCATCATTCTGCAGTCAACTTCAAATGCCATTTCTCTAAACTTTCTCAGTAGTCTTCTTCAAAATGAATGTCTTCTTCCTTCCAAGGATTCCCACTCGTGCTCCCGAAGTATACTGGTAACACCTACATGCTGATCAAACCTACTGATAATAAATCTAGCGGCTTGCCTGTGAATTGCCTCAATGTCTTCTTTCAATCCAACCTGGTGCAGATCCCAAACACTTGAGCAGTACTCAAGAGTAGTTCGTACCAGTGTCCTATATGCAGTCTCCTTTACAGATGAACCACACTTTACTAAAATTCTCCCAATAAACTGAAGTCGGCCATTTGCCTTCCCTACCACAGTTCTCACATGCTCATTCCATGTCATATCACTTCACAATGTTGACATAATGTTGAGACATCACAATGAGAGCAGAGCCTCCTTCATCTTCAAAGATCTAAAGACCTACCATCCCACGACATGCTGTGTTGCTGATCACTGCTGTTGCTTAGCACTGTCACAGACACTATTGAAGTGCAGCAGGATCTGTTTGTGCCCAGTAATATATGTTGTGCTTAGTTAGGTATCCGAGGTCCTCGTCCAGGCCTTGAAGACTAAGGGATGACAATTAGCAGCCATGTCACCTTCTGCTGTGAGGTGTCATGTGAATGAAGTACGAAGGGACATGTGATCAGCACACTGCCCTCCTGGCCATTTTGCCTATATACCAGATGTATGAGCTGCTACTTCTCATTCAAGTAGCTACTCAATTGGCATCACAAGGCTGAGTGCACCCCTTAACAGTCCTCCCACCATGGAAAAATCTTTGGTAGTACTATAAAAAAATTCCAGGTCCTCTACAAGCCAGCAATCTACATTACCTTTTCAGCTATGCAGGCAAACTCTTCATGTATCCACTTGGGTGTAAATAGGCTTCAGCTGACACATAAAAATTTTCAATGAAGTTAGCACCTTATTGATATTAACCAACAGGTTTCCACAAAATTATATGAGTAATACAGACTTATTAGGTTTTAGTTCTTGAACAATCTGAAGCTTGTAAGGATGACATTGAAGGCCACAGAGTATTCTTAGCATGTTCCAATATCTGAGCTCCAATGCTTTTGAACCAAATGATATGGACTCCTTATCACTGTTGCTTGCACAGCATCAGTATTTTCTGGGGTACATCCACTAGGACAGCAATCTGTACATGACTTACACTATAGCACAAATTACACTCCTGGAAATTGAAATAAGAACACCGTGAATTCATTGTCCCAGGAAGGGGAAACTTTAGTGACACATTCCTGGGGTCAGATACATCACATGATCACACTGACAGAACCACAGGCACATAGACACAGGCAACAGAGCACGCACAATGTCGGCACTAGTACAGTGTATATCCACCTTTCGCAGCAATGCAGGCTGCTATTCTCCCATGGAGACGATCGTAGAGATGCTGGATGTAGTCCTGTGGAACGGCTTGCCATGCCATTTCCACCTGGCGCCTCAGTTGGACCAGCGTTCGTGCTGGACGTGCAGATCGCGTGAGACGACGCTTCATCCAGTCCCAAACATGCTCAATGGGGGACAGATCCGGAGATCTTGCTGGCCAGGGTAGTTGACTTACACCTTCTAGAGCACGTTGGGTGGCACGGGATACATGCGGACGTGCATTGTCCTGTTGGAACAGCAAGTTCCCTTGCCGGTCTAGGAATGGTAGAACGATGGGTTCGATGACGGTTTGGATGTACCGTGCACTATTCAGTGTCCCCTCGACGATCACCAGTGGTGTACGGCCAGTGTAGGAGATCGCTCCCCACACCATGATGCCGGGTGTTGGCCCTGTGTGCCTCGGTCGTATGCAGTCCTGATTGTGGCGCTCACCTGCACGGCGCCAAACACGCATACGACCATCATTGGCACCAAGGCAGAAGTGACTCTCATCGCTGAAGACGACACGTCTCCATTCGTCCCTCCATTCACGCCTGTCGCGACACCACTGGAGGCGGGCTGCACGATGTTGGGGCGTGAGCGGAAGACGGCCTAACGGTGTGCGGGACCGTAGCCCAGCTTCATGGAGACAGTTGCGAATGGTCCTCGCCGATACCCCAGGAGCAACAGTGTCCCTAATTTGCTGGGAAGTGGCGGTGCGGTCCCCTACGGCACTGCGTAGGATCCTACGGTCTTGGCGTGCATCCGTGCGTCGCTGCGGTCCGGTCCCAGGTCGACGGGCACGTGCACCTTCCGCCGACCACTGGCGACAACATCGATGTACTGTGGAGACCTCACGCCCCACGTGTTGAGCAATTCGGCGGTACGTCCACCCGGCCTCCCGCATGCCCACTATACGCCCTCGCTCAAAGTCCGTCAACTGCACATACGGTTCACGTCCACGCTGTCGCGGCATGCTACCAGTGTTAAAGACTGCGATGGAGCTCCGTATGCCACGGCAAACTGGCTGACACTGACGGCGGCGGTGCACAAATGCTGCGCAGCTAGCGCCATTCGACGGCCAACACCGCAGTTCCTGGTGTGTCCGCTGTCCCGTGCGTGTGATCATTGCTTGTACAGCCCTCTCGCAGTGTCCGGAGCAAGTATGGTGGGTCTGACACACCGGTGTCAATGTGTTCTTTTTTCCATTTCCAGGAGTGTATTTAGAAGTTGATCTTGTGGGAGAGGATCATTTTGGGCTCTGGAAAAATGGAAGAACATGCTTGGCAATACAACCCAAAAACTTGTGTTGGATGATAGAAGAAAGACAGACCCACACTTGTAGTTTCAGCCAATTAAAAAAAAAAAAAACTTTTTTAACAGTAGTGACTAGAACAAGCTTTCTGAAATTCTAATATTACCTTGTGCAAAACACAGAGGGCAAAAGGTTGTCTACAACTTTCACAGAAACAACATAAATCAAGCAAGGTGACATAGTGGTATGATATTGGATGTGAACTTGGTAGGACAGTAGTTCAAATCCACACCAGGATTATGCTTTGCCTTGGCAAATTAGTGTTATCTAAATCCAGTAATGCATTACTATTGGTCTTGGCATTTGAAGGTGTCTTCAAAATCTGCACTATTGCAGGCTGTCCACACACTGATACAACGTCAGGAATATATAACTCTGAATATAGTTTCTCAGTCATGTAAATGAGTTGATTTAGATGATCCTTCGTATTACAGGAATAGCGCTAGAGCAAATGTTAAACTCTAATCTCATCTTCACACACAGTGCATGTACCAAAATCCATTTAGATGTGTGAACCATAGTAACCTGCAGTGACTTAAGTCATAACTTCTTCATCCACAAAAAAGAAGTACCTTGAAAATCGTCATTCAACCAATACTCGCCTATTGCTTCTTAATCTGGAGTCCTTACAAGGTAGAACAGATAGAAGAAATTAATCCAATGAAGCTCAGCTTTTTTCCTCATGGGTTCATTGAGTGCCCTCCGAGTATAGTGCCAGATGTTACAAGAGATGTTACATGTACCATGGTGAATTTATTGTTAAAATGCTGAGGACATTCCAGAAAGAATCAGACAGCATAATGCTTCCTCCTATACATATCTTACAAAAAGGTCATGGAGGCAAAATTAGAAAGATCTGAGTTCATCTTTCCATGCACCTTCATGTCTGGAAAGAGGGGAATTGACAATGGTATACAAAGTACTATTTGCCACGTACCATAAGAGGGCATGCATAATATAGACGTAGATGTATCCATTCTTTTTTGTGCCAGTTTTCTGTTTGCATGCTTAGAATAAACCAGCAAGGTTTCAAAATACACTAAAGAAGTGAATATCTTTATAATATGGAAACACTGATGATTATTAGGAAATCAGGAAATCTACTGTCTGACAGCATCTGTTGTGTTCCTCATATTAATGAGAAAGACATGAATGTAAACTCAAATTTAGGAAAACATGACAGGTTTCTTTCTCGGAAATTGCATTCACACCCACAGTTCAGGTATACACTCTATTGGCAACAAATAGAAACATTTTGACAACTTCATTGAACAATTTCATAAACTGAATTAGTCAGGTAAATGTAACCAAACAATAGTAGGTTTCCAAAGCTATATACTTGGAAGTAGGAAGGAAGAGGTAAGTTTTCAGATAGTCAATTACGTGCCCTTCCCCCCAACAGAAATTTCTATAAGTGGGAGGCCCCAATAGATGGTATGTCTGAAGTACAGCTGGGCAACTGTATCTCCAGAACTGGAGGAGCAGTATCAATAGGTATCAGACATAAGCGTTAACGGGTCTTAGGGTGTATCTCCTTTTTGAGTAGTCTACAACGTGCATGCTAAAAAGTAATGTCTCCAATTTCTTGTATTCTGTTCTCAGTATCAATTGGGGTATTACAAGTAATGGATATTACTTGGTCAACTTTCTCCCTTTGCTGACTCAAGTTGCAACCCTCTGCTGCTAGAGGGCTCCGAACTGTAGTGTGTAACATGACAGTGTCTAATTCAATTATGTCGGTGTGTGACAAAAAGTGAATGCGAGACCCTCAGATAACTGAGTGAGTTTGTCCAACAAATCGAGTGCCCTCGCCTTTGGCATGACAATGCCAGACCCCTCACAAACACTGTGACATCTGCAACAATCCAACACCTTGTCATCAGTCATCCATTCTACATACAGTCTCAACCTGGAGTCATCCAATTTTCATTCGTTTCCAAAACTTAAATAACTTTGATAGTGACAAAGCAGTGTGAGCAGAGGTGAGGTTGTGGCTTTGTCAACAGGGTCAAACATTCTACAGTGACAGTATCAACAAATTGGTCTATCATTGGGAGGAATGCGTTTGTCGCCAGGGTGACTATGTTGAGAAATAAACATGTACACATGAAGACTAAAGATTTAGAATGTTAATAAAGTTTCTTAATTAAAAATCTTTAAGAGTTTTCACATAAAACATTCAGAGGTATTACTTTTCAGCATGCCTTAGTATGTTGCTCTGAACAGTTTTGTCGATGGAGGATGTTTGTTCCAGTTCATCATGTTTACAGAAGAAGAGTGCACTCTAAACATATGAGTTGACTTATCACAAGTGCTCTAACTTCACTTCTGAGGTGTGAGTAATGCATTTAATGTAATAGGTTCAGCATTGTAATCAGGGGGAAATGAAACAGATGGGGCATGCAATGGTTGCCCCACAGAATTTCACATAAAAAAGGAATATTCTGAAACAGTTAAAAACTCAGCTTCTAGATCTATATCTAGATCATACTATGCAAACCACTATACAGGGTGGTCCATTGATAGTGACCAGGCCAAATATCTCACGAAATAAGCATCAAACAAAAAAACTACAAACAACGAAACTCGTCTATCTTCAAGGGGGAAACCAGATGGTGCTATGGTTGGCCCACTAGATGGTGCTGCCATAGGTCAAACGGATATCAACTTCATTTTTTTAAATAGGAACCCCCATTTTTATTACATATTCATGCAGTACTTAAAGAAATATCAATGTTTCAGTTGGACCACTTTTTTCGCTTTGTGATAGATGGCACTGTAATAGTCACAAATGTATAAGTACGTGGTATCACGTAACATTCTGCCAGTGCAGGTGGTATTTGGTTCATGATGCATTACCCGTGTTAAAATGGACCATTTACCAATTGCAGAAAAGGTCAATGTCGTGTTGATGTATAGCTATTGTGATCAAAATGCCCAATGGGCATGTGCTATGTATGCTGCTCGGTATCCTGGACGACATCATCCAAGTGTCCGGTCCATTCACCAGATAGTTACGTTATTTAAGGAAACAGAAAGTGTTCAGCCACATGTGAAACGTCAACCATGACCTGCAACAAAAGATGATGCCCAAGTAGGCGTTTTAGCTGCTGTCAGGGCTAATCCGCACATCAGTAGCACACAAATTGCGCGAGAATCGGGAATTTCAAAAATGTCGGTGTTAAGACGGCTACATCAACATCGATTGCACCCATACCTTATTTCTATGCACCAGGAATTGAATGGCAATGACTTTGAACCTCGTGTACAGTTCTGCCACAGAGCACAAAGAAATTACGGGACGATGACAGATGTTTTGCACGCATTCTATTTAGTGACAAAGCACCATTCACCAACAGCGGTAATGTAAACTGGCATAATATGCAGTATTGGGCAATGGAAAATCCACGATGGCTGCGACAAGTGGAACATCATCGACCTTGGCGGGTTAACGTATGGTGCGGCATTATGGGAGGAAGGATAATTGGCCCCCATTTTATCAATGGCAATCTAAATGGTGCAATGTATGCTGATTTCCTACGTAATGTTCTAACGATGTTGCTACAAGATGTTTCACTGCATGGCAGAATGGCGATGTACTTCCAACATGATGGATGTCCGGCACATAGCTCGCGTGTGGTTGAAGCGGTATTGAATAGGATATATCATGACAGGTGGATTGGTCGTCGAAGCACCACATGTTCACCAGATCTAACATCCCCGGATTTCTTTCTGTGGGGAAAGTTGAAGGATATTTGCTATCGTGATCCACCGACAATGCCTGACAACATGCATCAGCACATTGTCAATGCATGTGCGAACATTACGAAAGGCGAACTGCTCACTGTAGAGAAATGTCATTACACGTATTGCCAAACGCATAGAGGTTGACGGACATCGTTTTGAGCATTTATTGCATTAATATGGTATTTACAGTTAATCACACTGTAACAGCATGTGTTCTCAGAAATGATAAGTTCACAAAGGTATGTGTATCACATGGGAACAACCGAAATATTTGTGACTATTACAGCGCCATCTATCACAAAGCGAAAAAAGTGGTCCAACTAAAACATTCATATATCTTTACATACTACACGAATATGTAATAAAAAATGGGGGTTCCTATTTAAAAGAACGCACTTGATATCCGTTTGACCTATGGCATGGCTATCTAGCGGGTCAACCATAGCGCCATCTGGTTTCCCCTTCAAGGTAGACAAGTTTCGTTCTTTGTAGTTTTTTCGTTTGACATTGATTTTAATAGATATTTGACCTGGTCATGATCAATGGACCACCCTGTATAGTGTGTGGCAGATGTTACTTCTAAATGTGCTACACACTGGAGTTTCTTCCTACTCTAGTCACACTATTCACATATAGCACAGGAAGAATGACAGATTCAGCACCTCTATGCACATACAGTGAGTTTAATTATGTCTTTGCATTCCAGATGGGAGGGTCACATAGCAGGCTGTAGTATATTTCAAGATTCCTTACTTACCAGTTCTTTAAACTTTGTAAGTAGGTGTTCAAGGGATAGTTGCCTGCCTTAAAGTGTCTGCCAGTTCACATTTTTCATAATTTCGTAACACTCTCTCATGAGTCAAACAAAACTGGGATTATTTGTGCTGTCCTTTTTTGTATACATTCATTATCCCATTATAGTGCTTCAGTTTGAGTCTTGTATACTTGAGTAATATTCTAAAGGGACTCATGGGAGTGTTTTGTAAACTGTACAAGGTCTGTCCAAAAAATTCCAGAACTTTGTCCACAAAATTTTTCTACACTTACCTTTTACTCTGTGCATGGTCTCCTTTGAAAGCCATGAATTGTCTTGCTATATTTCAGGCCATTTCCTTCTCACATTTTCTTGCAGGTGTCACAACTTGTGCCAATAGTACCATCAATTAACAGTTTGTCCCTGTGGCACAAATTCATGATGAACTAATCCTTCAGAGTCAAAGAAAACTATCAGCATGGCATTGACATTTGACCTGACCTAACAAGCTTTTTATGTTCTTGGGAGAACCTTTCCCGACCCATTGTGAAGACTGAATCTTGGTCTCAATGTCATAACTGTAGACCTATGTCTCATCACCAGTTATGAATCTCTTAAGGAACTTCTCATTCTCATTTGCATGATACAAAAGCTCTTCACAGGTTGTGAGGTGAAGATCTTCCTGATCTTGATTCTAGAGCTGTGGGATGAACTTCGTGGCAACACGACGCATTCCAAAATGCTATTTCAGGATTTCATGACAAGATCCAACTGAAATGTTATATTCTTCCACAATCTGTCAGACAGTCAGTCTCCAATAGGTATGCACAATTTTGATGATGTTCATGACATGAGCGTCATTAGTAAGCGTCGAAGAGCATCCTGAACGAGAGTCATCTTTAACTTCCATCTGGCCATTTTTAAAATGTGTGAACCATTTGTAACACTGAGTGTGGCTTAAGCACTCATCACTGTAGGCCTTACTGCATCATTTTGGGTGCCTCTCTAAAAGTTTTCTTGAGTTTCAAAAAAATTTTGATGCAGACGCATTGCTCCTCTAACTCTGTTGTTTGAAATTCACAAACTTTGCAACACAATGTTCTACTCAATACACAGCTGAATAAGAACTAACTCACATACAATGAAACTTTCAGCAGTTATACATTAAACACATGCGTATGCAGGGATGCTAACCGCATTTCACTCCAACACACCACTGGCGTGAAATTACAAATGTTCTGGAATTTTTTGAACAGACCTCATATGCTTTGTATACTGATTGCATTTTCCCAGTACACTACTAAAGAATCAAAGTTGACCACCTGCTTTACCCATAACTGATCCTGTGTGATTATTCCATCTCACATCCCCATGAATAGTAGACAAAGGTAGACAAGTATAAAATTTGCACTTCACAAAATGCCACACAATGAAGTGCAAATTTTATACTTCTGAACATTGAAAGCATGTTGCTAAACTTTGCCCCCATTTAATATCTTATCAAGATTTAACAGAGCATTTGTGCAGCTTTTTCAGGCAGTACTTTACTATAATTAACTAAAAATATCTGCCATAATATTAGCATCCAACATGAAAAGTTTGATTCCAATACTGTTTCCTGAGATATGCCCGAAGCTTCATCTGCATCTATAAGTGACTCTCCATCCAACACAATGTACTGCTTCTTCCCCCCCCCCCCCCAAAAAAAAAAAATAAAAAAATTAAAAAAAATGTAGTCACCAAATTTGTCCAATACCCCATTTGATCATTTGTTTATTAATAAGCATATTGATGTGATGCTGAGTTAAATGCGTTTTGAAGTTGAGGAATACTGCACCCATTGACTGCCTTAATCCACAGCTTTCAGTAAGTCAAGAGTTCTCAAGTGGATTATGGATGACCGACATTTTAGGAATCCATTGTGGTTGGCATGGAAGAGGTAATTCTGTTGCAGAGAATGCATTATTTGCTAGGGAATCTGTTTTTACTCAGAGAGTGTTCTAAGACTCTACAACAGTTTGATGTCAATGACACTGGACGGTAGTTTTTTGGGCCACCTCTGTTGCCTTTCTTCCAACCAATGAGCAAAGTTTTTTGATCAAGGGATCAATGGTGTATTACGCTAAAGAGTATTAATTCAGCTGTAAATTCTATGTTGGACCTGACAGGAATTCTATCTGGGCCTTGACTTTGACAATACTATTACATTCTAAATTAATTCAGACACAAGTGACATAATTTTGAATGTATAAATTTGAAGTAGGAAACAGAATATTGGACAATACGTGAATGAAGTTCATACTGATGCCTTCTGTAACAGACATTTGCTGAAATTATTGTGGGTGTCATGTGAAGAATAGGTGTATACAGAACTTTTCAAGAGTAATCCTCGTTTTCAGAAACAGTGGCTTCTCCAATATACCTCGCTGGTGCATTCTGGGCGCATTTGCTGTATCTCTCAGTGACTATGATAGTGACTCCAACGACACATCGCAGCAATGGTATCACACTGCTTCACTGGCTAGCACTGCAAGCAGCACTGTTATCAAATAAGACAGCTCACTGCTTACAATGGAAGGCTCTGTTTTTATCAGCATATGACTATCACACTGGGTACAAGCCCACAACCCACCATGCCCATGGGGACAGACTTCTAGGCTTCTGGCTGATCCTGATACCAATTCTGATCAACAGGATGTCATTTGTTTGAACCTGTAAGCATATGCATGGGATCAAAAATATGGGTGAGAAATAAACCCCCCCTCTAGGTTTGATAAGTTGGTAGCACGTAAGATAAATTCTAAAACTGCGACCTTCGACATACTTTTCAACATACTGTCCCTCATTGTAACAATTTGTAAGTTCCCCAGTTACATGCACTGTCTTTTTGGGTGGTGATGTGTCTTCTAGTGGCTGGGTAAAAAATACCCTTGATGATACTAGTACATTCAAAATTAATTCAGACACAAGTGATGTAATTGTGAACACATAAATTTGAAGTAGTATTAGGAGTAAATTTGAAGTAACCAGTGAACTTTGGAAACAGATTGCAGATTCAAACATGATAATGACTGGCATCTCCTATGCAGAACATTGTGAAAACAAGAACGAGCTAAATAATCAGTCTGAGAGCAAAAATGACCATGTGGCATCTCTGGCACAGAGCGCCCTATCTTTGGGAACCTTTTTCTTTGTACTAGCGAGTCTGGTCTGAACTTTCCGCTCATGATATGTGTAACATAACTGTCATATGTACAAGTGTTCAATAAATGTATATTTCGTATCAAAGTCAGTTATCTCTTGACCAATCTCCTGTGATAACCACAACCACATTTCAGAGAATAATCATAACACAGATACTGAGCAAGAGGTAGATAGTGATGATTCAGAGGATGTGGCAGCAATATCTCAAGTAAGCAATAAAGGTAAGGACAGCACTCTGCAGAAAAAGTCTTTACCACCAATAAACTCTTCCCCTCACTTATTAAATCTGCTGGGAGGTCCATCACTGGAAAGGAAGAGGCAAGATGGAAGAAAGCTAAATTGTCTTCTGAGAGCTGTGGGGTGCGTCTCCAGAAACAGGATCAGAAACCCACAGCAATATAAAAGACTTGCTGTAGGTTAATATGCAAGGAACATCAATTTTCAATGTAACAGTTATGATTGTGATTAAATATAAAAGACAAACCCTCCAAAATATACTGTCTTCACAAGATTTTATTTCTGTCATTATGGAAAGTGAGTATTTACATATTTAATTTCATAAAATACATCTTCATAATACTATAAAAAATGAACCTTCCAATTTTCATGAAAAAAGAAATTTTTTAACTGGGGTCAAAAATACTCTACACAGGTAGGCCATCTCTGTCTACATCAATACTCTGCAAATCATCATCATGTATGTGGCAAAGGGTACATCCCATTGCACCAGTTAACTTATTAGGGTTTCTTCATGCTACATTCACATATGGTGTGCGGAAAGACTGGTTGCTTGGAAGCCTCTGTGAGTACTGTAAGTATTCTCTTGTGTTCATGATACTCATGTTAGTATTACATAGTGGATTGTAACACCTTCCTACAGTCATCACTTGAAACCGGTCCTTGAAACTTTATAGTAGACTTCTCGGGATAGTTTATGTCTGCCTTCAAGAGTCTGCCAGTTCAGTTTCTTCATCATCTCTATGACACTCTCCCATGTGTCAATCAAACCTGTGACCATTTGTGCTGTGCTTTTCTGTAAACATTCAATATCCCCTGTTAGTCTCATTGGTACAGGTCCTGCACATTTGAGCAATATTCTAGAATGGGTCACATGAGTGATTTGTAACCAACCTCCTTTGTAGATAGATTGCACTTCCCCTGAATTCTACTAATAAACTTAAGTCTACAACCTGCTTTACCCCACAATTGAATGTACATCATTATTCCATTTCGTATTCCTACAAAGTGTTGCACCCAAGTATTTGTATGAGTTGGCCAATTCCAGTTGTGACTCACTGATATTGTGGTCACAGGATACTGCTTTTATCGTTTTCTAAAGTGCACAATTTTACATTTATGAACATTTAAAGCAAGTTACCAATCTTTGCACCACTTTGAAACCTTATCAGGATCTTATCAGATATTTATGCAGCTTCTTTCAGGTAGTACTCCACTACAGATAACTGCATCATAAGCAAAAACCTAATTTTGTCTGCAAAGTCATCAATGTACAACTTGAACAGTGAGGGTCCCAATACACTTCCCTGGGACATACCCTAATTTACTTCTACATTTGACAATGACTCTTCATCCACGATATCATGCTGCGTTCTCCCTACCAAAAAAACCGCAACCCAGTCACAAATTACACTTCTTTCAGTATGTCATGTGAGAAGAGTGTGAGTTAGGTTTCACACGATCAGTGTTTTCATAACGCCATAAAAACATGGGCGTGTGCTGAAAGGTTAAGTTCAACACACAGACAGAACACATGTTGAAGAATTTCCCATTCCTACATCCATAATTGCAACAGTCAAGGAAGTACACCATGCTTCGACACCTAACACCTACTGAAATGAATGAAGTCGTTGTGGATGAATCACCTAACAACATGGGCTAATCTGGGAGGGGAGGGGGCGCAAGCGGGTGCACTTGCTCCCCCTTCCACTGAAGCCTGTAGAACAGAGTTTTCATTCGTTACAGATTTCTCATACAGTCCTAGAAGTAATCTCCGTGATTCCCCAAACCATCTCGTTTAGCCAATTGTAGCATTAGTGTAGCCTATATAGCTGGTCTCAGTGAGAAAATATTTATGGAATATACCATCTTTAGAAAATGGATTGCGTGCTGCATCCGTTTGTATATCGCTCTGCCTATCATAACAGTGAGCATGGTACTATACCGAGTGTCGAAAGAAGGCGACAGAAAGCTGCACTTGTGTGGTGTGCTGACTTTCTTTATTGCCTTCTTCGATGTATTGTCGTCATGTTGACTACGAAGCATTTCCCAACTGTTGTCGTAGCAAATTCCCCGTCAGAGTCTTGTTAGCTAATCGACAATAGCTGAACGCAGCGCTTTCTGCAGCATTGTGTGGTTTCACAGAATGCAATATGCGAGAACGTGTGCGCTTAGAATTAGTTCTCTGCATTATCTCTTTCGAGGAAGATTAGCGAAAGAATTTTTATGACTGGTTGTTTTTGTTTACAATCCACTGTATTCTCAATTCTGATTATTTCCTACTACATTTTTCAGCACCTATCAATCTTAACATTATTGCTATACCTGTATGAATAAAAATATCTTTCCTCCCTTTTTTACTGCTTTGTGTCCTAACTTATAGATCATTCTGGTGAATAAAAAAATTTTATTGGAAAAGGATATAATTTTACATCGTATAAATTCCAAAAATGTGTCACATCCATAATAATTTTAATAACGCGAAAAGTTTTACTTTGCAATTAATGGTGAATGACTCTTGGATAACCATTAATTCTCTGCGATGTAATAAATTTTTTTGTCACCTGCAAAGTTTAATTCTTCTGGCATGGCACGTCTTGAAACTGATCATTTAATTTATACAAAAAATGTAAGTTTTAGGGTCATATCAGTTGTCGCGAAATCTCAAAGCTATTTCGTCATTAACTGATCACGGAAGCTTACCGACGTCTGCGGCCACAACGAATAATATTGAAACAACAGTTCTGCTAGCAGCCCAAAGGAATATTACATACGAAAAGTAGTCTTACCTTTCTTTAACAAATAAGAAACCGGTTCCACTGTTGAGTTCAGAGGCATCGAAAATTAATTAAACCCCCTCAGATTATCACTCCAAGGGAAAGCGCAAAATGCAGTGACCAAGTCATACTAGAGTTTTGTTTGTGGCCTTGCATGAAATGAGATGTGGACGATTTGCAGTCCAGACAAGTTACGAATAGACGTTTTTGAAATTTAGTGCTATAAAATAATGCTGAAGGTTAAATGGGTACATACACTCCTGGAAATGGAAAAAAGAACACATTGACACCGGTGTGTCAGACCCACCATACTTGCTCCGGACACTGCGAGAGGGCTGTACAAGCAATGATCACACGCACGGCACAGCGGACACACCAGGAACCGCGGTGTTGGCCGTCGAATGGCGCTAGCTGCGCAGCATTTGTGCACCGCCGCCGTCAGTGTCAGCCAGTTTGCCGTGGCATACGGAGCTCCATCGCAGTCTTTAACACTGGTAGCATGCCGCGACAGCGTGGACGTGAACCGTATGTGCAGTTGACGGAATTTGAGCAAGGGCGTATAGTGGGCATGCGGGAGGCCGGGTGGACGTACCGCCGAATTGCTCAACACGTGGGGCGTGAGGTCTCCACAGTACATCGATGTTGTCGCCAGTGGTCGGCGGAAGGTGCACGTGCCCGTCGACCTGGGACCGGACCCCAGCGACGCACGGATGCACGCCAAGACCGTAGGATCCTACGCAGTGCCGTAGGGGACCGCACTGCCACTTCCCAGCAAATTAGGGACACTGTTGCTCCTGGGGTATCGGCGAGGACCATTCGCAACCGTCTCCATGAAGCTGGGCTACGGTCCCGCACACCGTTAGGCCGTCTTCCGCTCACGCCCCAACATCGTGCAGCCCGCCTCCAGTGGTGTCGCGACAGGCGTGAATGGAGGGACGAATGGAGACGTGTCGTCTTCAGCGATGAGAGTCGCCTCTGCCTTGGTGCCAATGATGGTCGTATGCGTGTTTGGCGCCGTGCAGGTGAGCGCCACAATCAGGACTGCATACGACCGAGGCACACAGGGCCAACACCCGGCATCATGGTGTGGGGAGCGATCTCCTACACTGGCCGTACACCACTGGTGATCGTCGAGGGGACACTGAATAGTGCACGGTACATCCAAACCGTCATCGAACCCATCGTTCTACCATTCCTAGACCGGCAAGGGAACTTGCTGTTCCAACAGGACAATGCACGTCCGCATGTATCC
Source organism: Schistocerca nitens (assembly GCF_023898315.1). Taxonomy (NCBI): domain Eukaryota; kingdom Metazoa; phylum Arthropoda; class Insecta; order Orthoptera; family Acrididae; genus Schistocerca; species Schistocerca nitens. The sequence continues at coordinate 741,400,637 of NC_064618.1, read as the reverse complement.
CGTGCCACCCAACGTGCTCTAGAAGGTGTAAGTCAACTACCCTGGCCAGCAAGATCTCCGGATCTGTCCCCCATTGAGCATGTTTGGGACTGGATGAAGCGTCGTCTCACGCGGTCTGCACGTCCAGCACGAACGCTGGTCCAACTGAGGCGCCAGGTGGAAATGGCATGGCAAGCCGTTCCACAGGACTACATCCAGCATCTCTACGATCGTCTCCATGGGAGAATAGCAGCCTGCATTGCTGCGAAAGGTGGATATACACTGTACTAGTGCCGACATTGTGCATGCTCTGTTGCCTGTGTCTATGTGCCTGTGGTTCTGTCAGTGTGATCATGTGATGTATCTGACCCCAGGAATGTGTCACTAAAGTTTCCCCTTCCTGGGACAATGAATTCACGGTGTTCTTATTTCAATTTCCAGGAGTGTAGAACAAGAAATGAGAAGGTAAAAACTGTAGAGAGCGATCAAGGCTTGAATACAGTAAGAAGATTCAAATGGATATACAGTGACGGCAAGAAAATCGCAACACCAAAAATTTTTTAATATAGAATAATGAAACTACAGGAATACATTTGTCTAGGTAACATATGTAAGTGATTAACATTACAAGATCACAGGTTCATATAAGAGCGAAATAAGACATTGCAAATATGAAATGCTGGGACATTAATGACCAGTGAAACCGTCAGAATGTTGCAAGCAAGCAAACATGCATGCACTGCGTTGTACAGGTGCCAGATGACACTCTGTTGGATGGATCCCTGCCGGTTGTACTTGGTCGGTCAATAAATGGGTGATTAATGCTGTTTGCAGATGCCGCTCGAGTTGTCGTCCAATGCTGTCCCATATGTGCTCAACTGGTGATCGAGAAGGCCAAAGCAACAAGTCGGTACTTTGTAGATCATGTTGGGTTACAATGGCGCTATGTGGGCGCGCGCTATCCTGTTCACCAGTTGGAATGCTGTCCATGAATGGCAGCACAAGTCGAATCACCAGGCTGACGAACAAATTTTGCAGTAGGGTGCGTGAGGTAACTACGAGATTGCTCCTGCTGTCATACGAAATCAAATCGCACCCCAGACCACAACTCCTGGTATACACATACGTCGGGAGTGTCTAGCACACTGACAGGTTGGTTGTAGGACTTCGACTGGCCTCCTCCTAACCAACATATGGCCATCAGCGAGGCAGAAACACCTTTTATCATAAAACACAATAGACCTCCACCCTGCCTCCAATGAGCTCTCGCTTGACACCACTGAAATCTTAAATGGCGGTGGTTTTGGAATGCGGGCTACTGGGCGTCTGGCTTGAAGCTGTCCTTGAAATAAAAGATTTTTATCAGTTCGTTGTGTCACTATGGTGTCAACTGTTGCTGCAGATGCAGTACGATGCGCCAGAGCACCTCCCCCCCCTTTCCCTCCCTGCCCCCCCTCCCCCACCCGTCCGATCCGAACACGATGGTTGTCCATCTCGGTAACATTCACGTGACCACCGCAGCCAGCAATCAAGTACAGTGGCAACATTCCTGCCAAGTATGTCTACAATATCGCATAAGGAATGCTCAACTTCTCGTAGCCCTGTAACTCGACCTTGTTCAAGCTCAGTGAGGTACTGATAACGGCTTCTTTGTCGCCTTAAAGGCATTCTTGAGTAACCGCGTCCACTCTCAAAGGTAACTAACTCTCACGATCGTTACAATGTGTGTTTAAAGCAAAAGTGACTTGCATCCTCATAGTGGCGCTACTTGCGCCACTCTAATGCGACTGGCGACATCATTTTTCGAATGTAGAAACACGCCTACCACCTTACGTTTACGTCGCGCAACTCCTTCTTGATGTTGCGATTTTTCTTCAGGTAGTATCGACTGCAGTATTTATGCAGTGGCGAAGAGACTTGCAATATATATTAATATAGGTGTCCCCCAGGGAAGTGTACTGGGCCCATTCCTCTTCCTTATATATATAAATGATTTCCCACAGAGTGCCAGGCATGGTGAAAAAATACTGTTTGCTGATGACAGCGCTGTAGTGGCTACAGACAAAAGCTCAACACTGTTAATAGAAAAATCCAATGTAGCTCTCAGAGACATCCGCAACTGGTCACTAAAGAATAAAGTAACTCTAAATGTCAAAAAGAAACTGTATAAACTTCTGACTAAATAAAAAACCCATAGACATTACACTGAAAGTAAACAATGAGGTACTTGATTGTGTAACAGACAGCAAATTCTTGGGGATGAATGGAGACTGTCAGTTAAAATGGACAGGGTATGTGGGAATTTTAGCAAAGAAGCTATCTTCAGCATGTTACGCCCTGCGAATCCTTGCACCAGTGTTTAATATTTCATCCATCAAAGTAGCCTGCCTTGGGTATATGCATGCAGTCCTCAGTCATGGGATAATGTTTTGGGGGCTAAGTGCTGGAAACATACAAACTATTTTCAAGATACAGAAAAGAGGTGTTCTAATAGTAGCAAATAGCAGTAACAGGGCACACTGCAAAGAGTTGTTCAAAAAGTTTGAAATTCTGACAGTCCCGTGTGAATATATTTATCAAAACATAATGTATATAAGGAAAAACATTAATCTGTATACCACAAAAAGCACAATTCACGACCATGGAACCAAATCCAGACACTGTTTACATCTAAACAGAAGAAACAAGTCAAAAACTCAAAATAGTGTATTATATCATGGTATTAAATTGTACAACAGATTACCACTAGAAATAAAAGATGTAAATGATCCCCACACCTTTAGTCAAAGGCTAAAAGAATATTTACTAGATAATAGCTATTACACTGCAGATGAATATTTAAAATAACTATAGACTAATGTTCATGAAAATTGTACTGATTAACAAATTTAACTTGACTTGATTAGAAAAGTAGAACTAAGTGTAGGAGCTCTATATACTGTTAAGAGACATGTTTATTTTACAAGAAATATTGTACAAACATTTGACGACATCCATGCAATGTATATTGTTCTACAGATGAATAAATAAACAAATAAATCAAAGGATAGACCAGCATGGAAAGCTGCATGAAGCCAGTGTTCGAACTGGCCTCAACAACAGTTAAATTTTATAAATTCATGTTGAAAGACCCCTCAACAGCAGCTGCCGAAATTGGCATTAGAAATAAAAAGTGACTTGAAGAAGAACAACCATAGACCGCTCGGCAGTGTAAGAAATGTGCCGTTCAAACTTTCTTCTCGATTTTAGAACTCTCTTCCAGATTCTCATTATACTACGCATTTAGACTGCAACGCTGGAAAGTTCAAAAACCTAACTGCAAAACAGGAAAAATCAAAATAGAATAGGTGGTCTCGCTCTCCTCTCTGTTCCTATTGATGCAGAGGAAGTAGTGGATCGGTTATCCGAAGTTCCACGACCGGTTAAATACACTACGTAACGCAACTGACGGATAAATTTTGGAAGCCCCTAATTGTCTCAACTTGCGGCGCCCAAGGCGTCGCCAGACGCGAAAGAAAGGCCAGAGCTCAGACGTTATGTAAAGTGTCGCACTGACACCAAATTTCACCACAATTCCTTCCAACGCCGCCATGGACGTAGCACACGATCGGAAGGCCTTGACAACCCACATTGCACTCTTTCTTTTGACACCTCTGCGATGGAGGTCAGAACCGCAAAACCCAGCGTTGAAATCACGCTGCTTTCTTATCGGTGGTCGAGAAAAACATTTCACACATACCACCGCTCAAAATCGACATAAAAATGGCTCAGGAGGTGACACACAGGCTGACAATGAAACCAACCCCTTCCCTTGGGGCGTCGATTCCTACACATTTCGAGGTCAAAAACGACAGTTCGCAGTGCGATGAGCAAGAGAGGACGTTCTTGGCAACCTTCGACACTGCTGACTCCCCACGGACGATTCAACCTTCTCTAAGGACATCGTGGGCGAGCACCTCATTGAACGTGGTTGCACCCAATCTGAGTGCAGTGCGACCGCAATTTTTGCTTTGGTGTAGAGGGTGGAACCACTAGAGACCATTTAAAACCATTCAACGAAATTTGAATTCGATCCGAAACAGCAAAGGGATCTAATGCTTTTACTGCCATCCTGTGACGTGACCACAGGGAGGTGCGACACAGAGACAAACTTGGGTATATATGCCTATTAAAGAAAACAAAATATTAATGTAAAGATTATATACAGATGGAATGATGCACAAAAATTATTTAGCTGTTGGCTGTGCAAAAACAAATGCCGAGGTGGTGTCGCTGGAATCGAAAACGTCACACACGACTTCACAGTATGTTGAAGAGCCTTGTCGCTGCTTCTCCTCCAGTGATATGTCGCTTTCATTTCTCTCACTCTGAGTAGAATACGTGGATGCCTCCTTAGGGGCCTGTCCGCTGTGTACTTTGTGTTGGTCGCAATACATTATGTTGTCTGTTACTTGCAGGACTCTATGCCTGAACGATCTCATCTGTGCGTCCGTCACTGGTTCGAGTTCTGAAACTGATAAAATGTTCTTGTGATGTGGGAATCGCTGGCTGTGGTAGCAAGTTTCCTTTTTTTGGCCTCAAGATATTGTTTGAAGGATTTATCCACATCTGCGAGAGACTGTTGTTTTCGGTTAAGTAACAGCGGGCTGTTTGATTCGTGGGTCTGGAGCACGTCTTACTGCAGCTGCGAAGCGGTTGAAGAAGGCGGCGGTGGTGGTGGCGATGATATGGGATGGAGATATTTTGTTCCTCCTCTGCCAGATAATCGTTGTGAGACAATTCACACACTGCTGTGACGCAGTAGGTGTACTTTCTGTTTTCTCCTACAAATTTCCGTCGGGCTTAGTCATCATTTTGATGAACGGAAGCGCGAACTTCATCGCCTCTGACAAATAATACTGTTTCTTACTTCGACGGGAACCACTGGGCTTCAGACGGCGTACAATAACAGGTAGTAAATTTCACCACTTCTCCTTTCAGTCGTTCTTTGCAAAAAAAGTGTTATAAACAAATAACATAATTAATAAACAATGTAAAATATGGCCGTACACACATAGGTTGTCAAACATAAACACACACACACATACCTATGCTACGGTCGTCAGTGTACAACTGTATCATCTCTTGCTGGTACCTGGAAAAGGGTTGTGCTTTTTCATCGCTGTCGCTGTTCTTTGCTAGAAGGTACAGCACAATTACATACATCGTCCGCGAAACTGCCAGACTCATTTGGGAAGTGTTGAACCAAGCCTACATGCCTATTCCAAACAAGGGCAATGGAAAATGATAGCTCAACGTTTTTTTATTCGTGTGAAATTTGCCTAATTGCTTGAGTGCATTGGACGGGAAACACATCCGCATTGAAATATTACCTGGGACGGGTTCAACTAACTTCAGTTATAAGCAGTACCACTCCATACTGTTGTTGGCATGCAGTGATAATGCTGGTTCTTCATTATCATTGAAACTGGTTACGCAAGTGAGGGATATTTCGTGCTTCACCAACAAAACACTGTATTACAAAGGAAAGAGTAAACTTGTCATTGCCTTCGAGATTACCAGATGATGAAAATGAATATGATTTCCGTTATTACTTTGTAGGAGATGAAGCGTTTCCATTTTCACGCTACTTTATGCGAGCGTACCCATAAAGAACACTCGATAATGTGAAGAGAATTTATTATTATAGAGTAATCAGAGGAATGCGCATTTGGAATGCGGACAGAGAAGTTCCAAGTACTGAAAAGTCCTATTCGTTTTCGAGATACGGAAAGAGTGATGACGTATTAAAATAATTTCATTCGAAAACATTATATCCATACAGATGTGGTGAACCCCCGAAACGCCAACAATGAGAATACAGCCAAGGAAAGACATTACACTGCATCCTCATCCTACTGCTTATAAAGTAAGGCCGGCCGCGGTGGTCTAGCGGTTCTGGCGCTGCAGTCCGGAACCGCGGGACTGCTACGGTCGCAGGTTCGAATCCTGCCTTGGGCATGGATGTGTGTGATGTCCTTAGGTTAGTTAGGTTTAAGTAGTTCTAAGTTCTAGGGGACTTATGACCTAAGATGTTGAGTCCCATATTGCTCACAGCCATTTGAACCATTTTTTTATAAAGTAAGGAATTATTTAGGCAACTGCTTTCTGGCCCCTTGTGATTCCCCAGCATGGCAGTGGAAGTACTTCGTCAACAAAAACCAGTATCTACTATAATTGTCTTTCTTTACCAAAATTTTTATGTGTAATATGTGTTTCTGTGAAACTTACGTCTAAATTTACGTATTAATATGCAATTAAAAACGTTTTAGTTGAGTATTTATTACATGTATAGTGGGTGCTTATAAATGTCTCATTAGTTTTGTAATAAAATGGATCTCAAAGCATAGTGAATAGGGCGTATTTATTTTATGTTAAAAATTTCAATTACTGGTAATGGACTTACTTGATGGATTAACCTCCCTCGCTACTTCGTGCCATGCTCTCTCTCTGTCACCTCCTTCCTTGAATAACCTTTCACTATTTAATTTTGTACTTCTGGATATTTCTCCACTTCTCCCACGAATTTTAAATTAAACATTTGTTCGCGTATTGTGTAACCCAGTGGTACGAATGCAACTGAGAGACTCGGCGAGTTCGGGGTGCAAAGGTGAGTGCAATGGTTCCCTTAAGGATATGTGAACAAGAAAGGAATCTTGCCTCGTTTTAACGACAGTTTGCATTCAATTTTATAGGCAAAGTGTGACGATGTCCACAGATTCAGAATCATTTTAATATTTAGCCATTTATTGTGTGTAAGGTAAATATTTTCAAATGGTTCAAATGACTCTGAGCACTATGGGACTTAACTGCTGAGGTCATCAGTCCCCTAGAAAGAACTATTTAAACCTAACTAACCTAAGGACATAACACACACCCATGCCCGATGCAGGATTCGAACCTGCGACTGTATTGGTTGCCCAGTTCCAGACTGTAGCGCTTATAACCGCTCGGCCACTCTGGCCGGCGGTAAATATTTTGTACAGAAAACTACGTCACCAGCTATATACAACGTACGCACCACGTTTTCAAATGGCTCTGAGCGCTATGCGACTCAACTTCTGAGGTCATCAGTCGCCTAGAACTTAGAACTAATTAAACCTAACTAACCTAAAGACATCACACACATCCATGCCCGAGGCAGGACTCGAACCTGCGACCGTAGCGGTCGCTCGGTTCCAGACTGTAGCGCCCAGAACCGCAAGGCCACCACGTTTTCAGTTTTACAGGTAGTGTCACAGCTATTAAAAATTCAGAAGCTCAAATTTTCAGGACTATCTGTATTGTATAGAACTCTGTATGGAGTCTAGGAGAGATTATTTAATATTTATTAGCCCGTTTTAAAGCCGTGTTATATCAAAAAGCTTTGTATTTAAATAGTTATTTTCTGCTTTTTAGTCCAGTGTGTGTGAAATTTTTCAGTTGATTTCAAACATTTTGATGATTCAGAAACGAATATTAAATTAAATTCTGTAATACGAATGACGCAAGAGCCAAAAAACGGTAGTTGTATTTCGAAGTAATATTAAGTTAAAATTTTACAAAGAGAACATATTTGAAATAGAGTAACGCGAAGTAGTACAAAGGGAATCCAAGGAAGACATAACAGAGCTGCGTTTTGTTTTGAATATATATAATGTAGTGGACTGACAAGGCAGCCAGTCCACAGTGACGGGTAGCCGAGAGGGCACACGTACGCACACGCCGACTGGCGCGAAGTCTGGAACAGGATTCGTAATGAATGTGATAAAGAAAAGAACGTAGCTACTAGAACACTTAACTTTTATATCGTCCTTTGGTATACAGCATTCTTGATGATACAAGTGAGACTATCTTGAGATACATGCAATGGTACAAATGGCGCCTTGCTAGGTCGTAGCCATTAACTTAGCTGAAGGCTATTCTAACTGTCTCTCGGCAAATGAGAGAAAGGCTTCGATCAGTGTAGTCGCTAGCAATGTCGTCGTACAACTGGGGCGAGTGCTAGTCTGTCTCTCGAGACCTGCCTTGTGGTGGCGCTCGGTCTGCGATCCTGACAGTGGCGACACGCGGGTCCGACATGTACTAATGGACCGCGGCCGATTTAAGCTACCACCTAGCAAGTGTGGTGTCTGGCGGTGACACCACATATAAGCCAATGCGCAGCATTGTTAGCTCTCTTGAGTCTTTGTTTTCAATGGTACATGTTCGCAGTCTTCCGTGGTAGTCGGAAGTTAAGGATTATAAGCCTAATTAAACATCATTCTGATAGCTGGATTAGACATTGGAGTGGTGGATAATAGATTATTTTGAGATATCGGGACAGAAATAGTTGGACCTCATCATACTAATATCTTTGCCGATTGTTGTCAAGGCGATTCTGCTAATAAACGAGATGTGAGATATAGGCCCTAGTGCCCGTGAAAAGACTAAATTTGTGCTGAACAAACATTGAAAGAACTCGAACTTATAATTAATATCGTGTCGTGAGGATTAAGAAGCTTAGACGTTGTAAAGCCAGAGACATATTTATGATTTATCAGATATTAATGGTAAAGGAGAGTTTCGTGGGAAATCATATCTTTGGTGATAGGAACGCGAAGAAATGTGGTACGGACTTACTATTATTATACCGATACGATACACACTAGGATCAGTTCCTTCTTCATTGATTCCCCAGTGCCATCTCTTATTAGTTTAAGAAGTGAATTATGTCAATAAAACAGAATATATACGAGACTTTCCCCGTGTTTTCTAAATCCCAAAAATCCGCTAGTACATACGCAATTATATCTGTGAATATTCAAGGATTATTGAGAACCGCTGATCAACCTGTTACAAACAGATGATAGGATTTAACGAAGGCTTATTGACTACGAAGATAACGAAATCAAATTATTTAGGAAACAAAAATTATAAAAAATTGACAGGAACCCGATTGCTATGTTATTCCTGAGTAATAAATAAAATCACAGTCTTTGGATCTGTCGTGGTTGAAAGCGTATGAAATATCTCTGGAAATAGAAAACGAGATCAATTTTCAACTGCTAGTTCACACAATTAGATTCACAACGTGATTCAGAGATGTTTTATGCTCGACCCACACGGCAGGGAATGGCTCTTGGAGCCGGGTTACAGCAGGACATGTGGGAAACTTAAGCTTAATTTCAATTTCTCTTCAAATGAATCTACCAATATATTCCTTCCTCATAGGCATATCTCGAGAGAAGACCGCGAATGTAAAGACTGGAGAGAATCGAGTTGACAGGGAAGTTTAGCGGCAATCGTTCTTAAGCTCCAAAACATTCTTGAAGGGAAATAGCAGTGGTACACCAGGTACCTACTCTCCGTCACAAGCCAAAAAAAGAGGATGAGTTAATATTGCATTGTCATCCAGTTACGAGCTAAGTTGAAAGTTTCAAGTCCATAGGTTATCGGTAAGTTAGTTTAAAAACAGTTGAAAAATTTGTAACGAACAGATAGGCAGACGGAAAAACAAAGTAATCTCCGCCACATACGAGACTCGAAAGCGAGTTAATATTACATTATCATCCAGTTCTGAGCTATGTTGAAAGTTTCAAGTCTCTAGCTTGTTTAAAATCAACTGCAAAACTTGTACCGAACAATACAGACAAGAAACCTACCTAACAAAAATGTGTTAAAAAGTGATTGTTCATTAATATACACACAAATTTACAGTGCAGCACTAGATATTAAACTTTCAAATCCAAGCAAAAATTGGTAAGGTACATGTACCAAACAAGGCCCAGTCCCTAATAAGGCCCACTGTCATTTTCTAGCATATAAAGTTTGAAAACAGCACTAAATGACTTCGGTAGTAATAGCTTGTTACATCTAGTGGCTAAGGCAACAACTATTTCCGCACCTGCTCTCGTACCGGCCATTTTACTTTCAGTTGAGCTACGGCGTTCAACGAAGCGGGCTGCTTCTTATTTTCACGGTACATTTCATTTTAAGCAATCGTTTCGGTTATGAAGCATTTTTACTACTAAATATGTATTTATGAACAGAAAATTGTGCTGTATTAAGATAGTGGTATTATATTCGTAATAATAAGTTTCTTTTTAAACAATAAACTCACACGCGTTTTAAACTGGTTGTTCGCAATAAGACCCATCCGTGGCACTCCAAACAAGGCTCAGGCGGGCCTTATTAGGCACCCTATTGTATAGAGCTGTGAATAATGACAATGCATATTTAATTTTAGTGTATCCTGGGAAACCTCATGTAACACATATTTACTATCTCTAAACTAAATCAGAATTATTTTACACACTTCTACTGAGCTATTAGTTGGTCGTTGCAAGAAATGTCAAAAGAAAACGTTTTAAATTCCTTGTTAGTAATCTTTGTGACAGGGCGTTCTGCATTTAGATCAATAATTTTTAGTAGCTATAATTTAAGTACAGTACTTGAAAAAAATGTATAATCACAGTTTTAGAGCCCTAATTCAGGAATATCAGGCTTACTGCAAATATTTGTTTTTAGATGGAGCCACAGAAAAAATGAGCAGCATGGTATGCAGATAATTTAAAACGAACTATGGAAGCTGTTGCTGAATGGATGCCTGTCAAAGCCACTTCGAAAACATACAGGATTCCTCAATGTACGACACGCAACCACGTAAGTTCTGGACTGAGAATCAAAAGTTTGGAGCGAAAAACTTGTTTGGACAAAGCTCAGGAAAGAGAATGGTGCCAAAGAATTTTTCGACTCGCTGAAGTTGGGTATCCAATTACACCAAAAGTGTTCAGAAAATGTGTATATGTATATTGTTAAAAGAATAGAGTGCAGAATCCTTTCAATGAGACGAAGAGATTGGCTGGACGTTAAGTGGCTCAAGCTCTTCCTACAAAGACACCCAGACATTGCAAGAAGCAAGGCACAACACTTGAATCCAGGAAGAGCTGCAAAGCTGAGCAAGATTATTGTAAATGAACATTTTCAGAAACTGAAAACGGCCTTATCCGAATTGGAGTTATTTGACAAACCCTACCTTATCTATAATATGGACGAAAAGGATGTAGCCTCTCACTCAACAAGTCTCCTGAAGTTTTAGCGAAGAAAGATAAGAAACACTTGCACAGTGTTGACCCAGAACATGGGAAAAATGTTACCGTTGTCTCATGTGGGAATGCAATTGGACAGGTTATTTCTCCTATGATACTTTACAAAGGAAAATGGCTCTGAGCACTATGGGACTTAACATCTGAGGTCATCAGTCCCCTAGAACTTAGAACTACTTAAACCTAACTAACCTAAGTACATCACACACATCCATGTCCGAGGCAGGATTCGAACCTGCGACCGTAGCAGTCGCGCGGTTCCGGACTGAAGCGCCTAGAACCACTCGGCCACCGTGACCGGCTACAAAGGAAAGCGATACAAGCCAGATGGGAAGGCTATTTGCCACATGGGACAGCAGTAGAAATGACAGATAAGGGCTCAATGAATACTGCGACATTCATCAAATGGATACATCATTTTGCCAAATACAAGCCTGCAAAAGATGTTATTTTGATATTTGATCGAGCATCGTCACATTTGGACCCTGAAATTTGCGACGTTGCTGAAGAGCACAATATCAGACTTTACTGGTTGCCCAGCAACACAACACGTGACTTGCCACCCGTGGATAAATCAGTATTCAAGCCGTTTGAGTCTTATTGGGATCACGAAGTCCAGCTATACTGGTCTACACATGAAAGGGAAGAAAACAGAGCAATAATAGACATGTGTTTGGAAAAATCTTCAGCAAAAGCAGCATCCCAAGTAAATGTCATATCTGGGTTCCGCGCTACAGGGATTTATCCTTTTGACCCAGAAGCTATTCCAGACACTGCATTTGCTCCCTCTCGTCTATCAGAGCGTCCTGGCCAAGAAGAGGACATGAAAATCGCCTCTGAAACAAGGAAACTGCCAGAAACTCAATCAGTCCCAAAGCCTTCCCGAAAAGAAGAGACGCCAATCAATTGATTCTAATACAGCAGAAAGAAAGGCATATTCAGTAAAGGATATTTCAAGTGACTTCAGTCTTGAATATAGTGACGCACTGAAGATCTCGATTGTTCTTTCAAGGAAATTTTGCAAGCCCCAAAGTTGAAGAAAAAAAAGCCAAACACCACGGAAGAAGGTATTAAATTACAAGTCGCATGTAAGGCACTGTCCACGCAGAATCAAAAGAAAAATGGCACCAACGAAAGTACTGGGTCTAAGGAAGATAGACGTCGCAAAAAAATTTCACTCTCAGTGAAGAAAATTCAGAAGAAAAAAAGCAAAAATAAAGACTCTGCTCAAGCAAGCAGCAGCTCTGCCTCTAAGAAAGTGTTGCAAGAGGTTGGCTGGTTTTGTCATTTGTGCTGTGAAGACAGGATATTCGACATGACACTTTGCAAAAAATGTATGAAATACACACATCAAAAAAAGTTTTGCACCACCTCAGTTCCGAGAGTTCCGGAACCTGTACAGAAAACTGGAATAGAAATCAACATAAACATCATTTCTGCCCTTTTTATTGCTCATTAAAACTACACATTGCATGTTGTAGCACCATACAGCGAGACCTTCAGAGGTGGTGGTCCAGATTGCTGTACACACCGGTACCTCTAAATACCCAGTAGCACGTCCTCTTGCTTGATTCATGCCTGTATTCATTGTGGCATACTATCCACAAGTTCATCAAGGCACCGTTGGTCCAGACTGTCCCACTCAACGGCGATTCGGCGTAGATCCCTCGAGTGGTTGATGGGTCATGTCGTCCATAAACAGCCCTTTTCAATCTATCCCAGGCGTGTTCGACAGGGTTCATATCTGGAGAACATGCTGGCCACTCTAATCGAGCGATGTCGTTATCCAGAAGGAATTCATTCACAAGATGTGCACGATGGGGGCGCGAATTGTCATCAATGAAGAAGAATGCCTCGCCAATATGGTTGCACTATCGGTCAGAGGATGGCATTCACGTATCGTACAGCCATTACAGCGCCTTCCATGACCACCGGTGACGTACGTCGGCCCCCCATAATTCCACCCCAACAGCAGGGAACCTTCACCTTGCTGCACTCGCTGGACAGTGTGTCTAAGGCATTCAGCCTGACCGGCTTTCCTCCTAACAGGTCTCCATCGGTGAAGAGAACGTGATGCCAATCCTGAGCGGTCCATTCGGCATGTTGTTGGGCCCGTCTGTACCGCACTGCATGGTGCCGTGGTTGCAAAGATGGCCCACGCCATGGTCATGGTCGTCGGGAGTGAAGTTGCACAGCACGCAGCCTATTGCGCACAGTTTGAGTCGTAACACGACGTCCTGTCGCTGCACGAAAAGCATTATTCAACATGGTGGCGTTGCTGTCAGGGTTCCTCCGAGCCATAATCTGTAGGTAGCGGTCATCCACTGCAGTAGTAGCCCTTGGGTGGCCTGAGCGAGGCATGTCATCAACAGGTCTTGTCTCTCTCTATCGCCTCCATGTCCGAACAACACTGCTTTGGTTCACTCTGAGGCACCTGGACACTTCCCTTGTTGATTGCCCTTCCTGGCACAAAGTAACAATGCGCATACGATTGAACTGCGGTATTGACTTCTAGGCATGGTTGAACTAGACAATACGAGCCATGTAGCCTTTCTGGTGGAATGACTAGAACTGATCGGCTGTCAGACCCCTCCATGTAATAGACGCTGTTCATGTACAGTTGTTTACATCTTTGGGCGGGTTTAGTGACATCTCTGAACAGTCAAAAGGACTGTGTCTGTGATACAATATCGACAGTCAACGTCTATCTTCAGGAGTTCTGGGAACCGGGATGATGTAAAACTTTTTTTTATGTGTGTATGTGCATAAAGATTGTGTAGGGTTGATACGCAAAGGGAAAGTGCGAAATTTCCTGTTCCCCACCTGTAAAAAATGATTTAAATGAGCAAAACCAGTTTCATGAATCATTATTCATGCGTTCATTGAAAACGTAATGATTATTATTATTATTGTTCCTTTTGCGATAAGGAAATTTACTGCTGTCACAACAATTTTGATTGCTGATTAAATTTAATAATCTGAAGAGTTAATAAACAATAAGTACCAACAGTTCTGTATGAAGTTTTTGTAAAAACAAGTATTTATAAAAGTCTATGTATCACCTCATTCTACTTATTTCTAAAATAAAATTACATTACAACTCTTGCAGTGCATTCAGACAGTTTTACTGCTATTTATATGACCCAGAATGTTAATATGAACAAGATGTGGCTATGGGCCATATTAGGAACGAGGTCTCCTAACAAGGCCCTCTTGCAAGTGATGATATTAATTAAATAAACTTTCAATGTTCATTTATTTTTGAACTGAATATAGTTGGAGGATGTTGAACGTATGATCTCGGAATCTTACCACTTACACATACTGAATGCTAAATTCCTATACCTTAGGTGGGCCTTATTTGGTACACATACCTTATTTAATGCCACAAGCACGAAAATTCTTATTTCAGTAAGTGAATACATGTAATTCTAATGTACTTTATTTTTAGAAATATACTTTTTATTCACATCTCCTTCAAATAAGATAATTTATTTGTCTCTTAAAAAGTTGTCATATCTAATCACGTTTCATCAATAACCGAAAAGACTGAACAAGTACGTGAATAAAATCACTCAAACCCCGCGAGTGAATGAGAAACATCAGATAAAGGCTGCAACCGACAGGGACTTGTTTCAATCCGTTGTCTCACACTGAATGAGACCACACAGACACGGTGAGTGAAAACATTCGTATATCTCACATTGCTTGAGACTAGTTTCATTCAGTTGTTCATTCGACTGTACAAACCGAATGAATGAAAAAACTATCGACTGACCGATCGATTATTAAAAACAGTCCAACAGCCATCTAAAGCTTTTGCCCGTGATTCTGCGGTTTGTCCTTGCGACGCCGCTCTAAGCAGTAAGTTATCAATGGAGATAGAATGAGGTTATACTGGCGCATACTCACCGAGGCAACTGCGACAGCGAAAACTGGCGCCAAAAGCAACAGCATACGTGTAGGGGAGCTCATGTCGAGATGTTAGCCCACAGTGTACTATCGTAAAGCTCTTCTTCCTCCGCCTCTTATCTGTTTCTCATCCACATGCCACTTGATCCTATCTAAGCAGAAAAGTACTTCAGCGGTCTCACTGAAGATCTCAATCTGAAGGCTGGTCCTCACGCAACGATCTGTCTGTACAAACAAATCGGCGTCCACACGACACAGTTTTATCCTACTAGGGGTCCTCTGTCTGTCTATCTACGAAAACAGTTTCAGCAGCAAGCAGCTACCCTCGTGTGGAGGATATTTCAGTGCCGGACATTAACTCGTAATATAGGAATTTCTGCAGTGGTCTGTTTTTGGAACTATCTTTAACCCAGCAATAATCGCGTGAATTTCTGCCATATTATTAGTCGCACGTGCGACAGCTGTCACCCACCATTGATTCCGGTTTTGTTTTTCTATATCTTCTCTCCACAAACCGCCATGAGCTCCATGGCAGAGAGTACATCGTATGTACCAGTTTTAGAGTTTCTTGCTGTTCCATTCACGTATAGGGCATGGGAAGAATGATGATTTGGATGCCTCTGTGCATGCAGTAATTATTCTACTCTTATCCTCATGATCCCTATGAGAGCGAAATGTAGGGGGTTGTAGTATATCCCTAGAGTAATCATTTAAAGCAGGTTCTTGAAACTTTTAATAGACTCTCGGGATAGTTTACATCTATCTTCAACAGTCTTCCAGCTCTGTTCCTTCAGTATCTCTGTGACACTCTCCCACATATTAAACAAACCTGTGACCAAACGTGCTGCCCTTCTCTGTATATGTTCAATATCCCCTGTTAGTCCTAGGTGGTAAGGGTCCCACACACTTGAGCAATATTCTGGAACTCGTCACACGAGTGATTTGTAAGCAATCTCCTCTTGCAGTATGATTGCACTTCCCCAGTATTCTACCAATAAACCGAAGTCTACCGCCTGCTTTAGCCACAACTGAACCAATGTGATCATTTCATTTCATATCCCTACAAAGTGTTACACCCAGGTATTCGTATGAGTTGGCTGATTCCAACAGTGATTACAGAGATTATAGTCAAAGGATAACACGTTTTTTTCGTTTTGTAAAGTGGAAAATTTTATATTTCTGATATTTAGAGCAATTTCCAATCTCTACACCACGTTGAACTCTTATCAAGATCTGACTCAATATTTATGCCGCTTCTCTCAGACAGCACATCATTATAGATAACTGCATAATCTACAAAAAAAACCTGATTTTACTATTAATATTGTCTGCAAGGTCATTAATATACAACATGAAAATCAAGGATTCCAACACACTTCATCAGGGCACATCCGAAGTTACTTCCACATCAGACGATAACTCTCCATCCAAGATAACCTGCTGTGTCCTCCCTGCCGAAAAGTCCTCAATTCAGTAACAAATTTCACTTGATACACCTTATGATCGCACTTTTGAGAAGAAGCACTGGTGCGGTACAAAGTCAAATGCTTTTCGAAAATCAAGAAACACTGTGTCTGGCTGGTTGCCTTGATTGAAAGTTGCAAGAGGATTAAATTGAGGCAATCCTCCTAGGTTTTCCTTTGTAAAGGCACGTTTTAAAACGGAGTTACGCATTTCAGCTTTTGCTTTACTAACTTCAATTTCAGTTCCTGTCATTCGCTAGGGACTGGACATTAACTTCGGCACCACTAACAGCTTTTACATACGACCATAATTTCTTTGGGTTCTGTGAAAGATCAATGGACAGTATTCTGCTAACTAGCTTTGTAAAAATGCAAAATACTTGTATGAGGAGAGTTAATTCACCACATGAACTTCTGATAGCGATTCGCATTAAGCGTAATAATACCTGACACATATTCACTATTCTGAAGAAGGCTTTCATGAAGACAATAAAGCATTTCAATTACTTTACGTTACATTACATTAATACTTGTTCCATAGATTATGAATACAACATTTTGTAACGATGTGGGACGTGTCTGTTAAACGTAAGTTTTCATTACAAAACTTTTTTTTTATTTTTTTTTTTTTATACAGTTACTACTTCACATTTAAATATTCATCTCCTCGCAGGAGAGCTTCTGTGAACTTTGGAAGGTAGGAGACGAGGTACTGGCGGAATTACAGCTGTAAGGACGTGCCTTGAGTCGTGCTTGGGTAGCTGTCGGTAGAGCACTTGCCCGCGAAAGGCAAAGGTCCCGAGTTCGAGTCTCGGTCCGGCACACAGTTTTCATCTACCAGGAAGTTTCATACCAGCGCACACTCCGCATTAGAGTGAAAATTTCATTCTAAAATCCCATAGTTTGAGTTGGCCAACTCTTTGTTAAGGAAAATTGTGACAGGAGGGAAGGATATACAAATTCAAGAAACTGCAATCATTATTCAATATACATCTATTTAAAACGTCGCTGCAGTACTCCCCGTTCACATATGTTAGAATTTTGAAATATTGCCACCGTACAGATCTATCTTCAAGAGAGTAGTTTGCAAACCATTCTCTTCTTAATGCTGTCTGCTTCGAATAATTATTGTTGCTAGTGTTAATAATTATTACTGTTAATGTTAATCATTATTAGTGTTAATGAAATTGCGTCATCACTAACTAAAACCGTATCTTATAGCACACCAAGTGTCCTCGATTGTAATGCACGCAATACGATATGTAATTTCAGTTCTGGCGACAGTACTTCATGCATTACAGTACCTTTATTCCTTGTTGCATAATTGACTCTATTTAGAACAAACGTGAACGGTTCTTCTGACATTCCAAGATAATTAAAAGAACTTCTGGGATCTTCCGTTATAAATTATTTCAAGATGTTGAGTAACCGAGCTGACGTCTTTTCTTCATGTAGTCACGAATCGAAACAGGTTTCTTATTTTTTTTTTCTTACGCAGCGATTCCACACAACAAGCTTTAACGCCATCACAACTCATGCGACGTGCAGCTGCCAAAACTTTCATTTCGGACACGACCCAGGGACTGACAAAACGACGAAACTGAAGTGTGTATTGGTGTCGCCGTGTCTACAGTCACATATGAAACCACTTGCGTGCAACTCATTCCACGCAACGAGCGGCGCAACCCAATGTCGTCGTGTAAACTAGGCTTTAGTTTCGTTGTCTTCCGAAAAACAGCAGCAGCAGGAGACCGTTCCGAAATGGCTTCGAGGTGCGAATAAAACAGATGTTCATTGAATTCCTCGCAACTGGACAAATTGTGCCAATTGAAATGCAGCGACGCTTGCTAAGTGTGTATACAGGCTATACACTAAGCATATGTGAGGTGGTGGGTACTGCGTTTCAGTCGTGCTGAAAATGACGTGCAAGACAAACCAAACCCCAGGCGGCACTGCTCGGCTGCCATCCCTCATAAATGAACAACGTCTCGATCAATTCAGAAAGCTCTACTAACCTGACTGTCGAGCACCTTAAATACGCAAACACACAAACACACGCATTCACACACGTGCGCCCACGCTCGCGATGGATTACGACCAAGAAATTGTGTACATAGCCACAGTTTCGGCTGTAATGTCTTAGACAAGATATTACTCAACCTTGGTTATCGCAAAGTGTGTGTAAGATAGGCCCCGTGGATGCTTACACGAATGCAAAAGAAATTCATCAAATGGGTGTTTGTTGGTACCTGCTGGAGCTATCCGAGGCTGACGATGGCAATTTTCTGAACACAGTCACCACCGGAGATGAGACATGGTGTCACCACTACGAGACGGAATCCAAAAGGCAGTCCGTGTAGTGGTGACATGTGAATCCTGCACTGAAGATGTACAGGGTTATTACAAATGATTGAAGCGATTTCACAGCTCTACAATAACTTTATTATTTGAGATATTTTCACAATGCTTTGCACACACATACAAAAAGTCAAAAAGTTTTTTTAGGCATTCACAAATGTTCGATATGTGCCCCTTTAGTGATTCGGCAGACATCAAGCCGATAATCAAGTTCCTCCCACACTCGGCGCAGCATGTCCCCATCAATGAGTTCGAAACCATCGTTGATGCGAGCTCGCAGTTCTGGCACGTTTCTTGGTAGAGGAGGTTTAAACACTGAATCTTTCACATAACCCCAAAGAAAGAAATCGCATGGGGTTAAGTCGGGAGAGCGTGGAGGCCATGACATGAATTGCTGATCATGATCTCCACCACGACCGATCCATCGGTTTTCCAATCTCCTGTTTAAGAAATGCCGAACATCATGATGGAAGTGCGGTGGAGCACCGTCCTGTTGAAAGATGAAGTCGGCGCTGTCGGTCTCCAGTTGTGGCATGAGCCAATTTTCCAGCATGTCCAGATACACGTGTCCTGTAACGTTTTTTTCGCAGAAAACCGTGAGATTGCACAAAACACGTTAACTTTTGGTGAATTGCGAATTTGCTGCACGAATGCGTGAGGATTCTCTACCGCCCAGATTCGCACATTGTGTTCACTTCACCATTAAGAAAAAATGTTGCTTCATCACTGAAAACAAGTTTCGCACTGAACGCATCCTCTTCCATGAGCTGTTGCAACCGCGCCGAAAATTCAAAGCGTTTGACTTTGTCATCGGGTGTCAGGGCTAGTAGCAACTGTAAACGGTAAGGCTTCTGCTTTAGCCTTTTCCGTAAGATTTTCCAAACCGTCGGCTGTGGTACGTTTAGCTCCCTGCTTGCTTTATTCGTCGACTTCCGCGGGCTACGCGTGAAACTTGCCCGCACGCGTTCAACCGTTTCTTCGCTCACTGCAGGCCGACCCGTTGATTTCCCCTTACAGAGGCATCCAGAAGCTTTAAACTGCGCATACCATCGCCGAATGGAGTTAGCAGTTGGTGGATCATTGTTGAACTTCGTCCTGAAGTGTCGTTGCACTGTTATGACTGACTGATGTGAGGTCATTTCAAGCACGACATACGCTTTCTCGGCTCCTGTCGCCATTTTGTCTCACTGCGCTCTCGAGCGCTCTGGCGGCAGAAACCTGAAAAGCGGCTTCAGCCGAACAAAACTTTATGAGTTTTTCTACGTATCTGTAGTGTGTTGTGACCATATGTCAATGAATGGAGCTACAATGAATTTATGAAATCGCTTCAATTATTTGTAATAGCCCTGTAGTTCAAGACACAGTCATTTGCATGTGAAGTGATATGCACAGTCTTGTGGGACCGGCAGAGTGTGTTTACTTTTTGATGTCTTGTAGCCTGAAGTAGCTATCAATTCAAAAAGCCACAAGTTCACAATATTACAAGTTGACGCTACGCAGAAAGTCAGAATTTCCAGATTCAGGCCAGAGAAAAAGACAAACTTCCTTTTGCAGCACGATAATGTCAGGCCTCACAGCAATTTTTCTACTACAGAATTCATTTCAAAATTTGGCTGTACCGAACTACCACATTCACTGTATAGCCATGCTTTAGTATATTTAGACATTCATTTCTTTGGGACTTTTGAAAGATAGTCTACGTGTACAACGTTTTTCCGGCTAAGATCCTGTGTAAAAGCTGTATCAACGGTTAGCCTCATCTGGTTCAGGTTTTCAGGAGCGCAGCATGCACCACCGTTTGCAAAAATGCGTTTCAAGTGCTGGTGACTATGTGGCAATGTAATAATATGCAGCCGAAATCTTGCGCTATTTAACTATGTTTCTTTGCTTTCTGTATCTGTTGAGGTTGCTATGAAAAAAAGAGCTAGTAGTTCGGCATAACCCTCGTAGTTAAGCAAATAATTTATCTCCTAATCAGCAATACCAACTTGTGTCTGTAGTTAAGCAAATAATTTACCTCGAAATCAACACTGCCAAGTTGAGTCTCTAACGCACCCTCTGTTCCTAGCACACGGGCCTTCCACGTCGAAAGAACAGAGTTTACCCAACGTTTGCAGCAATATGACGAAAATTATCGCACTGCGTGGCTTTGTGTGCTGTGTCCAAGTCGTTGGATGAGACACGGCATGTGTGACAGCGCTTTTCCGTGACCAGTCGTAGGCTGGTACCAGGTTCTATTTCTGCCTGCTGTCGATATCCGTGGGAGACGACGGTGTGCGTGGGTCGCCGACCTATGACCGCTGGGCAATTAGCCGATATCATCGCCCGGCGCACAAGCTCTTATCTCTGAGCACAGCAATCACGCTACCCTATTATGTAATCATTTATACTGGATTTATCGACGGAAGCAGTAAACGTGCAGACTGTTCCACATCTGATAAGGGCAAGCAATAATTTTCTGGCGCCTGTACACCTAAAGCTTCACGCCAACGAGCGCTGTGACAGAGAAAAACTTTTTTTCTCAATTTAGCTAACAATTACAGCGAATTTCTGAGGAACCCCGAACGAATGGATAAGTAATCATAAACAGAGGGTGTTTCCGTTACGTACTACTAAAAGATTAAAATTTACTGGAATTAAATACGAACACAAATCAGAAAAAAGGTTGAAAACGTTATTGTTATGTGCCGAAAACAAGAGACTCGCATTAGTAGCTTCGAAAGGTCTTCTACTAATGAACAAATTCCGTACTTTACAGAGAGGTGGCTGTCCTGTTCGCTTTCATGACATGAATTGCTGAACAACGTTACAAAAGCGTTTCACACTGTACCAGTCGGTTTCACCAGCCAGTGGGATCATCAGACATAGCTTTCCTGCAAGCGATACCTTACGTTTCCGTTGCGTTGTCAACAAAAACACTTTCGTCAATACAACCGATTACTGCATTGTTAAATGCTTTTTTGAGTGTGCCTTGAGAAAACAAATTAAGATAATCAGTCGATCACATAGTATCCATTGACAATATGTAATGTTTTTGCAACAAGGAAAGCTTTTGTTGTACAAAATGCAGTAATGTTGTAACGTTGCTTTTCATCGAAATGATGGATATCGAAGGGCCACATGTGTCGTATAGAAAAAATATCGAAGAAAACTACCAAAATCTTAGTATTTAATATTCGAGCAAGAAAGTTCACGAATAAGTAAAAGGAAAAGGAAAAGACGTAAAGCAGACAATTAGGTCGTTTGAGAAGCTATACAACCTCAAATGGAACCATTCCAGCATTCGCCTTAATCGATCCAGTGAACCCATGAGGAACCTAAATCTGGACGTCCAGACCCAGTCCCCCAGAATGTCTTTCCAGTGATTCACACCAAGGTATATGCAGTATACCTACATTGACAATGAGGAACGCCTTTGACCATACCGTGAGATGAAATGTGCACCCAGTCGAGCGTAAACAAGGACGTCCCTCTTGACTATTATGCTATCTTGGCACCTCTCCAGACCTGGTACAATTTTTATTGTCACTGACGTGTCTCCCTATTACTTCTGAACACTTCAGCCGGAGGTAAGTGGATATAGCATCATTGAGGGAGAAGCGAATTTGACTCAGGACCGTGACTTGCCCTGTCATACTGATCAGATGAATTAAATTCGCTTAACTAAAACGATGGGAATCACACACCCTGTGGGAGTAATACGAGAAAATGTTGGTGGCTATGAAAGTTTCAGCCATGACTAGAGGTGGCTCTCTCAGATAACATAATGGTTTACTGCAAGGTGCAGTTTCATTAATTTAGTTTACCCCAGAGATCTTACTGATTCTGTTCCCGGCAACCTACACTAATAGAAAAGTCCCCAAAGATCATACGCATTAAAAGAAAACAAGGGATAGCAGCTTATCTAATGAAATTACCAGGCATGGCCAAATTAAGCGTAAAATTATGGACATCACAGTTCACACAGACATATTAATAACAGGATCCAGCAATCTACGAAACAAACTAAAGGTCACTGTAACAAGCTGATTTATTGTTAAAGGACATCAGAATTGTTTTATCCACTGAATCATGAATACAATCGAATATTAAAAGAAGAAAGCGTGGAAAACACCTACTATGGCCTTGGCACAGGTGGGTGGATATATGATGGAAAAGACATAAAACTGTCACGCAAATATGACCAGTGATTGCTAAAACAAGGTAATGAGTTAAAGAAATATCCCAGAGAAACATGAACAAACACCAGCACAGTCACCTAAGCGCATGGCGGGTGCGATGAAAAAATTAGATCAGCAAAACAAAACGCTGTTGCAAGATAAATGACTTCACACTTCCTCGTCTTAGTGGATGCAAATACATCCCATGCACACTCTACTGATGTAGGACGGCTGTAGTAGTGGCTCAGAATGTGAGTTCAGCCCCGACATCAGGGTTCTGTGCCAAATTGGAAACATCTCGCTCCACAGTTCTGAGATGTCCCAAGAAGAAGTGTTCTATCTGGTGTCCCCAAGCAAGTGGTTTCTTACTCTTCCTCTACAAAACTTAGCAGGTTCTGCCAGTGTCGGAATCTCGCTGGCCAACTGCAACATACCTTGCGAGTTCTACATCTACATCTACATCTACATTCATACTCCGCAAGCCACCCAACGGTGTGTGGCGGAGGGCCCTTTACGTGCCACTGTCATTACCTCCCTTTCCTGTTCCAGTCGCGTATGGTTCGCGGGAAGAACGACTGTCTGAAAGCCTCCGTGCGCGCTCTAATCTCTCTAATTTTACATTCGTGATCTCCTCGGGAGGTATAAGTAGGGGGAAGCAATATACTCGATACCTCATCCAGAAACGCACCCTCTCGAAACCTGGCGAGCAAGCTACACCGCGATGCAGAGCGCCTCTCTTGCAGAGTCTGCCACTTGAGTTTGCTAAACATCTCCGTAACGCTATCACGGTTACCAAATAACCCTGTGACGAAACGCGCCGTTCTTCTTTGGATCTTCTCTATCTCCTCCGTCAACCCGATCTGGTACGGATCCCACACTGATGAGCAATACTCAAGTATAGGTCGAACGAGTGTTTTGTAAGCCACCTCCTTTGTTGATGGACTACATTTTCTAAGCACTCTCCCAATGAATCTCAACCTGGCACCTGCCTTACCAACAATTAATTTTATATGATCATTCCACTTCAAATCGTTCCGCACGCATACTCCCAGATATTTTACAGAAGTAACTGCTAACAGTGTTTGTTCCGCTATCATATAATCATACAATAAAGGATCCTTCTTTCTACGTATTCGCAATACATTACATTTGTCTATGTTAAGGGACAGTTGCCACTCCCTGCACCAAGTGCCTATCCGCTGCAGATCTTCCTGCATTTCGCTACAATTTTCTAATGCTGCAACTTCTCTGTATACTACAGCATCATCCGCGAAAAGCCGCATGGAACTTCCGACACTATCTACTAGGTCATTTATATATATTGTGAAAAGCAATGGTCCCATAACACTCCCCTGTGGCACGCCAGAGGTTACCTTAACGTCTGTAGATGTCTCTCCATTGATAACAACATGCTGTGTTCTGTTTGCTAAAAACTCTTCAATCCAGCCACACAGCTGGTCTGATATTCCGTAGGCTCTTACTTTGTTTATCAGGCGACAGTGCGGAACTGTATCGAACGCCTTCCGCAAGTCAAGAAAAATAGCATCTACCTGGGAGCCTGTATCTAATATTTTCTGGGTCTCATGAACAAATAACGCGAGTTAGGTCTCACGCGATCGCTGTTTCCGGAATTCATGTTGATTCCTACATAGTAGATTCTGGGTTTCCAAAAACGACATGATACTCGAGCAAAAAACATGTTCTCAAATTCTACAACAGATCGACGTCAGAGATATAGGTCTATAGTTTTGCGCATCTGCTCGACGACCCTTCTTGAAGACTGGGACTACCTGTGCTCTTTTCCAATCATTTGGAACCCTCCGTTCCTCTAGAGACTGGCGGTACACGGCTGTTAGAAGGGGGGCAAGTTCTTTCGCGTACTCTGTGTAGAATCGAATTGGTATCCCGTCATGTCCAGTGGACTTTCCTCTGTTGAGTGATTCCAGTTGCTTTCCTATTCCTTGGACACTTATTTCGATGTCAGCCATTTTTTCGTTTGTGCGAGGATTTAGAGAAGGAACTGCAGTGCGGTCTTCCTCTGTGAAACAGCTTTGGAAAAAGGTGTTTAGTATTTCAGCTTTACGCGTGTCGTCCTCTGTTTCAATGCCATCATCATCCCGGAGTGTCTGGATATGCTGTTTCGAGCCACTTACTGATTTAACGTAAGACCAGAACTTCCTAGGATTTTCTGTCAAGTCTGTACATAGAATTTTACTTTCGAATTCACTGAACGCTTCTCGCATAGCCCTCCTTACGCTAACTTTGACATCGCTTAGCTTCTGTTTGTCTGAGAGGTTTTGACTGCGTTTAAACTTGGAGTGAAGCTCTCTTTGCTTTCGCAGTAGTTTCCTAACTTTGTTGTTGTACCACGGTGGGTTTTTCCCGTCCCTCACAGTTTTACTCGGCACGTACCTGTCTAAAACGCATTTTACGATTGCCTTGAACTTTTTCCATAAACACTCAACATTGTCAGTGTCGGAACAGAAATTTTCGGTTTGATCTGTTAGGTAGTCTGAAATCTGATTTCTATTACTCTTGCTAAACAGATAAACCTTCCTCCCTTTTTTTATATTCCTATTAACTTCCATATTCAGGGATGCTACAACGGCCTTATGATCACTGATTCCCTGTTCTGCACTTACGGAGTCGAAAAGTTCGGGTCTATTTGTTATCAGTAGGTCCAAGATGTTATCTCCACGAGTCGGTTCTCTGTTTAATTGCTCGAGGTAATTTTCGGATAGTGCACTCAGTATAATGTCACTCGATGCTCTGTCCCTACCACCCGTCCTAAACATCTGAGTGTCCCAATCTAGTAAATTGAAATCTCCACCTAAGACTATAACATGCTGAGGAAATTTATGTGAAATGTATTCCAAATTTTCTCTCAGTTGTTCTGCCACTAACGCTGCTGAGTCGGGAGGTCGGTAAAAGGAGCCAATTATTAACCCAGCTCGGTTGTTGAGTGTAACCTCCACCCATAATAATTCACAGGAACTATCCACTTCTACTTCACTACAGGATAAACTACTACTAACAGCGACGAACACGCCACCACCGGTTGCATGCAATCTATCCTTCCTAAACACCGTCTGTACCTTTGTAAAAATTTCGGCAGAATTTATCTCTGGCTTAAGCCAGCTCTCTGTACCTATAACGATTTCAGCTTCGGTGCTTTCTATCAGCGATTGAAGTTCCGGTACTTCACCAACGCAGCTTCGACAGTTTACAATTACAATACCGATTGCTGCTTGGTCCCCGCATGTCCTGACTTTGCTCCGCACCCTTTGAGGCTGTTGCCCTTTCTGTGCTTGCCCGAGGCCATCTAACCCAAAAAACCGCCCAGTCCACGCCACACAACCCCTGCTACCCGTGTAGCCGCTTGCTGCGTGTAGTGGACTCCTGACCTATCCAGCGGAACCCGAAACCCCACCACCCTATGGCGCAAGTCGAGGAATCTGCAGCCCACATGGTCGCAGAACCGTCTCAGCCTCTGATTCAGACCCTCCACTCGGCTCTGTACCAAAGGTCCGCAGTCAGTCCTGTCGACGATGCTGCAGATGGTGAGCTCTGCTTTCATCCCGCTAGCGAGACTGGCAGTCTTCACCAAATCAGATAGCCGCCGGAAGCCAGAGAGGATTTCCTCCGATCCATAGCGACACGCATCATTGGTGCCGACATGAGCGACCACCTGCAGATGGGTGCACCCTGTACCCTTCATGGCATCCGGAAGGACCCTTTCCACATCTGGAATGACTCCCCCCGGTATGCACACGGAGTGCACATTGGTTTTCTTCCCCTCTCTTGCTGCCATTTCCCTAAGGGGCCCCATTACACGCCTGACGTTGGAGCTCCCAACTACCAGTAAGCCCACCCTCTGCGACTGCCCGGATCTTGCAGACTGAGGGGCAACCTCTGGAACAGGACAAGCAGCCATGTCAGGCCGACGATCAGTATCAGCCTGAGACAGAGCCTGAAACCGGTTCGTCAGACAAACTGGAGAGGCCTTCCGTTCAGCCCTCCGGAATGTCTTTCGCCCCCTGCCACACCTTGCGACGACCTCCCACTCTACCACAGGTGAGGGATCAGCCTCAATGCGGGCAGTATCCCGGGCAACCACAGTCTTAGTCCGATCGGGGGATGCGAGGGACGAGCTGGCCGTCCCCGACAAACCCCCATCCGGACCCCCACAGTGATGCCCATTGGCAACAGCCTCAAGCTGTGTGACCGAAGCCAACACTGCCTGAAGCTGGGAGCGAAGGGATGCCAACTCAGCCTGCATCCGAACACAGCAGTTGCAGTCCCTATCCATGCTAAAAACTGTTTTGCAAAGAACGTCTGAACTAATCTACAGAGAGCGCAAACAAATCGACAAAATTTAAACGGTTATTAAAATACAAGATTGCCTAGTAAATGCAGTAATGCTGCTACTTGCGCACTGCTGACACACTGCTCGGCAGCGGAAGGAGACTACGCGATTTTACACTATTCAGGTACTAAAACGCGATGCTACAACTCTCAAATACTATAATACGCCCGAAATTTATGTATCAAACAATGCAAGTACCAAAAACACGCAAAGAAATTAAGAATTAAACTATGTAAGAAATGAGTGAGCTAGGAGTATACGACTTGCTGCTGCAGCTGCTTATCCAACGGCGGCAGGGAGCACACTGACTGTGACCAACCGACACTGGCCGTTCAAAACAAAAACAAAAGACAAACGACTACGCGAATTTACACTATTCAGGTATTAAAACGCGATGCTACAACTCTCAAATACTACAATACGCCCGAAATTTATGTATCAAACAATGCAAGTACCAAAAACACGCAAAGAAATTAAGAATTAAACTATGTAAGAAATGAGTGAGCTAGGAGTATACGACTTGCTGCTGCAGCTGCTTATCCAACGGCGGCAGTTCCTATCAATTATAATTTAATGAACATTCTCACAAATTCCTTACACTTACAGATTATGCCATGGTTAACCAATGATGTATTTTTCTCGCTTGCCATGGGGAAGAAGGCAGAAAATCTCCCCCACTATGTAACAGATTTCTAGTTACGGCCAGTGAAAACGGGTCGACATAAACACATGCGGAAACTCTCCCCCTCTAACAAACTAAGTACTATGAGACAATCGAAGATCTCCTAACTAAATTAAAAAAAAAAACATTTCAGATGGCCTCCTCTGGGCCTAAGGGCTGGTTCAATGTTCCTAGCCTAGTGTTCCATCATATCCTTCAGATTTCCATCTTTGCTAAAAGGGATTCTTTTCACTTCACGCACAATGAAGTTTCATGGCGGGCTGGCCGCCCTCACTCACCGAAGCTACACTCTGTCGGCAGAGGGCTCTGTCCTTCGTTACTTGCCTGAAACTGAGGCTTTCAGCAGAAATATCTTTACAGCTCATGCAGATCCACCAAGTGACTTTCCGTTTCGCCAGACAGGTAAAAGCCCCACGGCAGCAGTAAATACAAGACCAGCATGTTGTTGTTGTGGTCTTCAGTCCTGAGACTCGTTTGATGCAGCTCTCCATGCTACTCTATCCTGTGCAAGCTTCTTCATCTCCCAGTACCTACTGCAATCTACGTCCTTCTGAATCTGCTTGGTGTATTCATCTCTTGGTCTCCCTCTACGATTTTTACCCTCCACGCTGCCCTCTAATACTAAATTTGTGATCCCTTGATGCCTCAGAATATGTATTACTAACCGGTCCCTTCTTCTTATCAAGTTGTGCCACAAAATCTCTTCTCCCCAATCCTATTCAATACCTCCTCATTAATTATGTGATCTACCCATCTAATCTTCAGCATTCTTCTGTAGCAACACATTTCAAAAGCTTCTATTCTCTTCTTGTCTAAACTATTTATCGTCCATGTTTCACTTCCATACATGGCTACACTCCATACAAATACTTTCAGAAACGACTTCCTGACACTTAAATCTATAGTCGATGTTAACAAATTTCTCTTCTTCAGAAACGCTTTCCTTGCCATTGCCTGTCTACATTTTATATCCTCTCTACTTCGACTATCATCAGTTATTTTACTCCCCAAATAGCAAAACTCCTTTACTACTTGAAGTGTCTCATTTCCTAATCTAATACCCTCAGCATCACCCGACTTAATTCGACTACATTCCAATATGCTAGTTTTGCTTTTGTTGATGTTTATCTTATATCCTTCTTTCAAGACACTACGCATTCCGTTCAACTGCTCTTCCAAGTCCTTTGCTGTCTCTGACAGAATGGCAATGTCATCGGCGAACCTCAGAGTTTTTATTTCTTCTCCATGGATTTTAATACCTACTCCGAATTTTTCTTTTGTTTCCTTTACTACTTGCTCAATATACAGATTGAATAACATCGGGGAGAGGCTACAACCCTGTCTCACTCCCATCCCAACCACTGCTTCCCTTTCATGTCCCTCGACTCTTATAACTGCCATCTGGTTTCTGTACAAATTGTAAATAGCCTTTCGCTCCCTGTATTTTACCCCTGCCACCTTCAGAAATTGAAAGAGAGTATTCCAGTCAACATTGTCAAAAGCTATCCCTAAGTCTACTAATGCTAGAAACATAGGTTTGCCTTTCCTTAATCTAGCTTCTAAGATAAGTCGTAAGGTCAGTATTGCCTCACGTGTTCCAATATTTCTACGGAATCCAAACTGATCTTCCCCGAGGTCGGCTTCTACTAGTTTTTTCCATTTGTCTGTAAAGAATTCGCGTTAGTATTTTGCAGCCGTGATTTATTAAACTGATAGTTCGGTAATTTTCACATCTGTCAACACCTGCTTTCTTTGGGATTGGAATGATTATATTCTTCTTGAAGTCTGAGGTTATTTCGCCTGTCTCATACATCTTGCTCACTAGATGGTAGAGTTTTGTGAGGACTGACTCTCCCCAGGCTGTCAGTAGTTCTAATGGAATGTTATCTACTCCCGGGGCCTTGTTTCGACTCAGGTCTTTCGGTGCTCTGTCAAACTCTTCACGCAGTATCATATCTCCCATTTCATCTTCATCTACATCCTCTTCCATTTCCATAATATTGTCCTCAAGTACATCGCCCTTGTATAGACCCTCTATATACTCCTTCCATCTTTCTGGTTTCCCTTCTTTGCTTAGAATTGGGTTTCCATCTGAGCTCTTGATAGTCATACAAGTGGGTCTCTTTTCTCCAAAGGTCTCTTTAATTTTCCTGTACGCAGTATCTATCTTACCCCTTTGAGATGAGCCTCTACATCCTTACATTTGTCCTCTAGCCATCCCTGCTTAGCCATTTTGCAATTCCTGTCGATCTCATTTTTGAGACGTTTGTATTCCTTTTTGCTTGATTCATTTACTGCACTTTTATATTTTCTCCTTTCATCAATTAAACTCAATATTTCTTCTGTTATCCAAGGATTTCTACTAGCCCTCGTCTTTTTACCTACTTGATCCTCTGCTGCCTTCACTACTTCATCCCTCAAAGCTACCCATTCTTCTTTTACTGTATTTCTTTCTCCCATTCCTGTCAATTGTTCCCTTATGCTCTCCCTGAAACTCTCTACAACCTCTGGTTTAGTCAGTTTATCCAGGTCCCATCTCCTTAAATTCCCACCTTTTTGCAGTTTCTTCAGTTTTAATCTACAGTTCATAACCAATAGATTATGGTCAGAGTTCACATCTGCCCCTGGAAATATCTTACAATTTAAAACCTGAAACTACCTGGCAGATTAAAACTGTGTGCCGGACCGAGACTCGAACTCGGGTCCTTTGCCTTTCGCGGGCAAGTGCTCTACCAACTGAGCTACCCTAGCACGACTCACGCCCCGTCCTCACAGCTTTACTTCTGCCAGTACCTCGTCTCCTACCTTCCAAACTTTACAGAAGCTCTCCTGCGAAATTTAAAACCTGGTTCGTAAATCTCTGTCTTACCATTATATAATTTATCTGAAACCTGTCAGTATCTCCAGGCTTCTTCCATGTATACAACCTTATTTTATGATTCTTGAACCAAGTGTTAGCTATGATTAAGTTGCGCTCTGTGCAAAATTCTACCAGGCGACTTCCTCTTTCATTTCTCCCCCCCAATCCATATTTCACCTACTACGTTTCCTTCTCTCCCTTTTCCTACTACCGAATTCCAGTCACCCATGGCTATTCAATTTTCGTCTCCCTTCACTATCTGAATAATTTCTTTTATTTCATCATACATTTCTTCAATTTCTTCATCATCTGCAGAGCTAGTTGGTATATAAACTCGTACTACTGAGTAGGCATGGGCTTCGTATCTATCTTGGCCACAATAATGCGTACACTATGCTGTTTGTAGTAGCTTACCCGCATTCCTATTTTTTTTTATTCATTAATAAACCTACTCCTGCATTACCCCTATTTGATTTTGTGTTTATCACCCTGTATTCGCCTACCAGAAGTCTTGTTCCTCCTGCCACCGAACTTCACTAATTCCCACTATATCTAACTTTAACCTATCCATTTCCCTTTTTAAATTTTCTAACCAACCTGCCCGATTAAGGGATCTGACATTCCACGCTCCGATCCGTAGAACGCCAGTTTTCTTTCCCTGATAACACGTCCTCTTGAGTAGTCCCGGCCCGGAGATCCGAATGGGGGACTATTTTACCTCCGGTATATTTTACCCAAGAGGACGCCATCATCATTAACCATACAGTAAAGCTGCATGCCCTCAGGAAAAATTAGGGCTGTGGTTTCCCCTTGCTTTCAACCGCTCGCAGTACCAGCATATCAAGGCAGTTTTGGTTAATGTTACAAGGCCAGATCAGACAATCATCCAGACTGTTGCCCCTGCAACTACTGAAAAGGCTGCTGCCCCTCTTCAGGAACCACACGTTTGTCTGGCCTCTCAACAGATACCTCTCCGTTGTGGTTGCTAATACGGTACGGATATCTGTATCGCTGAGGCACGCAAGCCTCCCCACCAATGGCAAGGTCCATGGTTCATGGCGAAGGAAAACCAGCATACCAAAAGCAAAAGACATAGAGTTAATTGGAATTGCTGTCATTGAAATTTGTTATTACAGCTTGCGGTTTTCATGCAGTGCTAGTGATCTGATTTGATGTACTAGGCGGATATGCATATTGGATTGTTAAACAGGTGACTTTGCAGTGTTTGGCAAAGATGCTGTGCAACACTGTGGTGGTTGCTGTCGTTGAGCAGAAGACCTAGGTACAGGTCATTCAATGGTAGTAACATTCACCTCTTGCGACATGCACTCATGAGCTAAAACACTGCGACCAAAACAAAATGACACAGCCCATCTCCATCAGTGGGATGCATCATTTCGTTATGGCTCCTCTGGTGGCACGCTGCAATGTTATGCCACAGGGCTTTCCATGTGTACCATATCTTCAGACCTGTATTTTTTTGTCCAGGATAAGAAGAAATGGTGCAAGATGTTCGAAATCCTGAGAAAAATAGGGATGTGCTGTCGGCATAGATACCTAATATACGATATGTACAAGGGCCAAGAGGGAACATTTAGAGTGAAAGACCACGGATTAAAAAGTGTGTAAGACACGGAAGTAATCTTTCGCCCTTGTCGTCCAATCTGTCCGTTGAAGAAGCAATGACAGAAATAAAAGAAATGTTCAAGAGTGTAGTTAAAATTCAAGGCGAAAGGATATCAATGATAAGATTTGCTGATGACATTGCTATTCTCACAAGGGAACCTCCCCATCGCACCCCCCTCAGATTTAGTTATAAGTTGGCACAGTAGATAGGCCTTGAAAAACTAAACACAGATCAATCGAGAAAACAGGAAGAAGTTGTGTAGAACTATGAAAAAATAAGCAAAATATGCAAACTGAGTAGGCCATGTGCAGCATAAACAACAACAAGGAATGAGTAGACTCAGGAGTGCCGTGGTCCTGTGGGTAGCGTGAGCTGCTGCGGAGCGAGAGGTCCTTGGTTCAATCCTTCCCTTCGCTAAAAATTTTAACTTTTTTTTTCAGTTTATGTGACAAACGCTTATGTTTTCATCACTTTTTTGGGAGTGATTATCACGTCCACGAGAAAACCTAAATCGGGAAAGGTAGAAGAAACTTTTTACCCATTCGCCAAGCGTACAAGTTAGGTGGGTTGACAACATATTCCTGTCATGTGACGCACATGCCGTCACCAGTGTTGTATAGAATATATCAGACGTGTTTTCCTGTGGAGGAATCGGTTGACCTATGACCTTGCGATCAAATGTTTTCGGTTCCCATTGGAGAGGCACGTCCTTTCGTCTACTAATCGCACGGTTTTGCGGTGCGGTCACAAAACACAGACACTAAACTTATTACAGTGAACAAAGACGTCAATGAACGAAGGGACAGATCATAACTTTGCAAAAATAAAGAAAATAAACATTTCACCCGAGGGAAGACTTGAACCAAGGACCTCTCATTCTGCAGCTGCTCACGCTAACCACGGTACCACGGCGCTCCTCAGCTCATATTGTCCTTGATGTTGCTTATCTTGCACATAGACTACTCAGTTTGTATATTTTGCTTATTTTTTCATAGTTCCACACGACTTCTTCCTGTTTTCTCGATTGATCTGTGTTTAGTTTTTCAAGGCCTATCTACTGTGCCAACTTATAACTAAATCTGAGGGGGGTGCGATGGGGAGGTTCCCTTGTCAGTGAAAGTGAAGAAGAATTACAGGACCTGTTGAATGGAATGAACAGTCTAATGAGTAAGAATATGGACTGTGAGTAAATCGAAGAAAGACGAAAATAATGACAAGTATCAGAAATGAAAACAGTGAAAAACTTCACACCATGATTGGTGATCATAAAGTAGATGCAGTTAAGGGATTCTGCTGCCTAGGAGGGAGGACATAGAAAGCAGAATACAATGGCAAAAAAGGGCATTCCTGGACAGCAGAAGTCAACTAGTATCAAACATAGGTATTAATTTGAGGAAGAAATTTCTCAACCGGTGCATTTGGAGCACAGAATTGCATGGTAGTAAACATGGAATATAGGAAAACTGGAACAGAAGAGAATAGAAGCATTTGAGATGTGGTGCTACAGAAGAATGTTGAAAATGAGCTGAACTGATAAGATAAGGGGCGGCCGCTGTGACAGAGCGGTTCTGGGCGCTTCAGTCCGGAACCGCGCTGCTGCTACGGTCGCAGGTTCGAATCCTGCCTCGGGTATGGATGTGCTTGATGTCCTTAAGTTAGTTAGATTTAATTAGTTCTAAGTCTAGGGGACTGATGACCTCAGATATTAAGTCCCATAGTGCTTAGAGCCCTTTGAATTTAATAAGGTAAGGACTGAGGAGGTTCTCTGCAGAAACGGCGAGGAAGGGAATGTACGGAAAACACTGACAAGAAGAAGGCACAGGATGATAAGACATCTGTTAAGAAATCAGGTAATGACTTCCGTGGTACTAGAGGAAGCTGTAGAGGATAAAAACTGTAGATGAAGTCAGAGACTAGGATACATCCAGCAGTTAACTGAGGACGTAGGTTTCAAGTGCTACTCTGAGATGAAAAGGTTGGCACAGGAGAGGAATTCGTGGCGGGTCGTATCAAACCAGTCAGAAGACTGATGACTCAAATGAAGACCCGTCGTCGCGTAGCAGCCGTCGGGACCGTGACGAGATGTGGCTTGAGGACTTGAGCAAGGAGAGGACCGCTGAGGAGAGTGTAGCGCCGACTCATTTCCGCAGTGCTGTCATCATTTTATCTGTTTTATGAGGAGACAGCTCTTTGAGAGTTGCTTTCCATTAGAACGTTCTAAACGGGGTGCTAGCAGTAATAGGCAGCCCAGGTGGCGGACGAGTGGGATGATATCTTGTAGGACAAAGCGGGAATCATATCGAAATGTTAGAAGTAGTCACAATCAAGCTACAGTACTGTAAGGAGCTTAAAATGTTATTAGAAAGGCAAAGAGTATGTGGTATGTAAATAGAATTGCTAATTCACAGGATAAAATTAAAACTACATGGTCATTTGTGAAGGAAGTGTCTTGTCAGCAGCACAAGGTCGACGATATAAAGTCAGTTCGCAGTAAAAACATTTCTGTTACTGATAATACAGATATATGTACAGTATTTAACAATCATTTTCTGAGCATTGCTTGTGAATTAAATAAAAATTTAGTTCCTACAGGAAATCATATAACTTTCTTGGCAAATGCCTTTCCGAGATTGATGTCTGAAATACCCCTCACACAGACAAGAGGGAGATTGAGTAAATAATTAAATCACTGAAGACTAAGGACTCTCATGGTTATGATGGAGTGTTTAGCAGAATATTAAAGTACTGTGCTGCACATGTTAGCCCTGTATTTAGCCATATTTGTAATTTTTCCTTTAGGAATGGTCAGTTTCCTGAACAATTAAAGTACTCAGTAGTAAAGCCGCTTTATAAAAAGGGAGAAAGGGATAATGTAGATAATTTTAGACCTATTTCTATGCCATCAGTGTTT
The DNA here is from genome assembly GCF_023898315.1 of Schistocerca nitens. Classification (NCBI taxonomy): domain Eukaryota; kingdom Metazoa; phylum Arthropoda; class Insecta; order Orthoptera; family Acrididae; genus Schistocerca; species Schistocerca nitens. Next base: position 741,365,214 of record NC_064618.1, on the reverse strand, counting down.
CTAATATTATTGAAAAGGCTGTGTATGTAAGGATAATTAATCATTTTATATCACACGATTAGCTATCAAGTGTACAGTTCGGCTTTAGAAGTCGTTTAACAACTGAAAATGCTATATTATCTTTTCTCTGTGAGGTACTGGATGGGTTAAACAAAAGGTTTCGAACGCTAGGCGTATTTTTTGATTTAACTAAGGCATTTGATTCTGTTCATCACAAAATGTTGCTCCAGATGTTGGACCATTACAGAATACGAGGAGTAGCTCACAATTGGTTCACCTTTTACTTTAGCAACAGACAGCAAAAGGTCATTATTTACAATGTTGAGAATGGCTGTGATGTGGGGTCTGATTGGGGTATGGTCAAGTGGGGGGTGACCCAGGGATCAGTGTTGGGGCCACTCCTGCTCCCTATTTATATACACTCCTGGAAATTGAAATAAGAACACCGTGAATTCATTGTCCCAGGAAGGGGAAACTTCATTGACACATTCCTGGGGTCAGATACATCACATGATCACACTGACAGAACCACAGGCACATAGACACAGGCAACAGAGCATGCACAATGTCGGCACTAGTACAGTGTATATCCACCTTTCGCAGCAATGCAGGCTGCTATTCTCCCACGGAGACGATCGTAGAGATGCTGGATGTAGTCCTGTGGAACGGCTTGCCATGCCATTTCCACCTGGCGCCTCAGTTGGACCAGCGTTCGTGCTGGACGTGCAGACCGCGTGAGACGACGCTTCATCCGGTCCCAAACATGCTCAATGGAGGACAGATCCGGAGACCTTGCTGGCCAGGGTAGTTGACTTACACCTTCTAGAGCACGTTGGGTGGCACGGGATACATGCGGACGTGCATTGTCCTGTTGGAACAGAAAGTTCCCTTGCCGGTCTAGGAATGGTAGAACGATGGGTTCGATGACGGTTTGGATGTACCGTGCACTATTCAGTGTCCCCTCGACGATCACCAGTGGTGTACGGCCAGTGTAGGAGATCGCTTCCCACACCATGATGCCGGGTGTTGGCCCTGTGTGCCTCGGTCGTATGCAGTCCTGATTGTGGCGCTCACCTGCACGACGACAAACACGCATACGACCATCATTGGCACCAAGGCAGAAGCGACTCTCATCGCTGAAGACGACACGTCTCCATTCGTCCCTCCATTCACGCCTGTCGCGACACCACTGGAGGCGGGCTGCACGATGTTGGGGCGTGAGCGGAAGACGGCCTAACGGTTGCGGGACCGTAGCCCAGCTTCATGGAGACGGTTGCGAATGGTCCTCGCCGATACCCCAGGAGCAACAGTGTCCCTAATTTGCTGGGAAGTGGCGGTGCGGTCCCCTACGGCACTGCGTAGGATCCTACGGTCTTGGCGTGCATCCGTGCGTCGCTGGGGTCCGGTCCCAGGTCGACGGGCACGTGCACCTTCCGCCGACCACTGGCGACAACATCGATGTACTGTGGAGACCTCACGCCCCACGTGTTGAGCAATTCGGCGGTACGTCCACCCGGCCTCCCGCATGCCCACTATACGCCCTCGCTCAAAATCCGTCAACTGCACATACGGTTCACGTCCACGCTGTCGCGGCATGCTACCAGTGTTAAAGACTGCGATGGTTCTCCGTATGCCACGGCAAACTGGCTGACACTGACGGCGGCGGTGCACAAATGCTGCGCAGCTAGCGCCATTCGACGGCCAACACCGCGGTTCCTGGTGTGTCCGCTGTGCCGTGCGTGTGATCATTGCTTGTACAGCCCTCTCGCAGTGTCCGGAGCAAGTATGGTGGGTCTGACACACCGGTGTCAATGTGTTCTTTTTTCCATTTCCAGGAGTGTAAATGATATGCCCTCTAGTATTACGGGTAACTCTAAAACATTTGTGTTTGCTTACGACACTAGCTTGGTAGTAAAGGATGTCATGTTCAACATTGGCTCGGTTTCAAATAGTGCAGTTCATGACCTAAGTTCATGACTTGCAGAAAACAAACTAACGCTAAATCACAGTAAGACTTCGTTTTTACAGTTTCTAACACACAATTCCACAAAACCTGATGTTTTGATTTCACAGAATGGGCATGTGATTAGTGAAACTGAACAGTTCAAATTTCTAGGAGTTCAGATAGTAAACTGTAGTGGAAAGCCCATGTTCAGGATCTTGTTCAAAGACTTAATGCTGTCATTTTTACTATTCGAACGGTATCTAAAGTGAGTGATCGTTCGACTCGAAAATTAGTCTGCTTTGCTTATTTTCATTCGCGTATGTCGTGTGGTATTATATTTTGGGGTAACTCTTTCGATTCTAAAAGGATATTTTTGACTCAGAAACGGGCGGTTCGGGTAATAAGTGGTGTAAGTTCACGAACCTCTTGTCAAACCCTGTTCATGAGTCTGGGTATTTTGATATTGGCCTCTCAATATGCATCCATTTTCAATGAGTTACCACTCGAATTCTAAAATCTTAGCAGTAATCCAAGTGCTTTCAAATCGAAACTGAAGAGTTTCCACATGAGTCACTCCTTCTTCTCTGTCAAGGAGTTCCTTGAAAAATTAAGCTGATTCTTGTTGTATTGTTGATTGCGTTTACTTAAACTTATGGACTGATTTTTTCAGGTTCATAAACATTTATTTTCATCTGTTATTACTTTTATGTTTTAATTTCATGTACTGACACGTTCCATGACCTTGGAGATTTGCTCCTCAGTTTGGTCTTACGGAACTTGACGTGTAAATAAATAAACATTTTCAGCGCTCGCAGACAACGAATATCTTCGAATCAGTGCCCACTTTCCCCGCTACTGACAACACCACAGTCTAAAGTTAGACTGTGACAGCACCATTTGAGAGGTTCTTCTTATCGTGGAGAAACAGTATCTGCAAACAAACAAGAAATAATTACGTAAGATTACTTTTTCCAGGCGACAATTACAACTTGATGGTGGTCCATCGTATGATCTTTTTGTGGGTAGACGATGTTACTTTTAGACGCAAAAAAATGGTTCAAATGGCTCTGAGCGCTATGGGACTCAACTGCTGAGGTCATAAGTCCCCTAGAACTTAGAACTACCTAAACCTAACTAACCTAAGGACATCACACACATCCATGCCCGAGGCAGGATTCGAACCCGCGACCGTAGCGGTCGCGCGGTTCCAGACTGTAGCGCCTAGAACCGCTTGGCCACTCCGGCTGGCTCTTTAGACGCAACTTCGACACTAATTGTACCCAGATCAACTCACATTAAAAACTTTAATTACCTCATTAGACATGATGGAGTTCTTGCGACGACAAACATATTGCCGCCATGTTTTTATAAACCGCTCTGATATTAGAGAGTATGCAGATTTTAAAGAAGCTCGACAACATTTTTATCGGTTCCTATACCTTTTAATTGCTATGTGTATCTATTTATTCCTAATGGTTCATTACATTTTCACTTTGCTGTTTTTCGTTTCATAGCGAGTACATTTGAATGTGTATATAACAGCAATTTTAGTACTTTATGTTGGAAATATCATTGCATTTTACGATATACACAGTTAACTGGTAAGAAAAAGTACTGCCACTTTGTTTTCTCTTTCCCCCGCATAACAATCCATTTTCATTCCCATAAAAATAGAATTCTTCGCTGTGTTTGCGACGTGAGAGATGCCTAACGGTCATCAGATTGAATAATTTTTCCAAGAGTTGATGGAGAAGGAATTGTTATAAACCCATTCGTTAAAATGATTCATTTACTAAGAATAAGAAAGAGATTAATGTCTTTAACACATATATATTTTTATAAGGCTACAATAATTAATGAAATTAACAATAAAATTATTTAATATGTAGAGGAAGCTTAATTGCCTGTACTTCTTTTTCTTCCCTGAGCTGGTTCGGAATACGTAAAATGTCTAGTGCCCATAGTTTTTTAATACCGGAAAACTATTATTTAGAACCAAGCAGTAACTATCATATTTATGTTTTTTGTATGGAGACAGATACTCTGAATAGGAGTCTTCTGCGATCTATTGGAATTGTATTTAGATTTAAACGGTGTCGATGAAGCAGGCGTTGATTTAAATGACTTAAGACATACAGATCTAGGGACATTCCGGGTTTGTGATGAAAAACAGAGAATTAATGGTCGGAATCTTAATTATATCTCGAGTGGAAACTTTATTTAACATGCATTCATAATTATTTTAAAAGTCATTTTATTATTTCTTGTCGATTTTGTTATAAAATTCCAGTTATTCTCAACTTAGATAAATCTGTATGAAGTAACCAAGACTGACATTCAGATGAAGAAGTTCTTGTACAGAAAGTAACCAAGACTGACATTCAGATGAAGAAGTTCTTGTACAGAAAGTTCCAGTACATAACTAGATTTATGTGCTCTACTTTGCGAAACCTGTCAACTGATATATGATTTAGTGCCAGATTTAAATCCTTCGATCTTACGTGGGTTAAGCCATTTCGAATATATCGTACAGCTTCCTCTACATCTTCCAACGTTAAATACATAGTGTCCTTGGAGGTATGGACAAAATTCAGGAATATGACGTGAACCATCATTCGAAGCAAAAAGGCCTACTAAACGTCGGTACTAAGATATAAACCTTAAGACGTATGAGCGCTTCCTCATTTTCGATACTGTGGAACAAATCACTGCTACAGCAAGCTCTTTGCATTCCTTATTTTTAGAGGTGGTAGTATGGACCAAAACAACAAAACGTCTGGTATACATCGACTCTAAACTGTAAGTAAACTTTAAGAGCTACGAGTACTCGTTCATCTTCATTACTGTGAAACACATCTCTTTTACTGAACAAGCACTCATAGTTCTTAAAAGTATGCATTTTAGAGCCCATATTCACTACACAATTTTTTCTTGTTTTGGTCCATATAACGTGCTCCCAAAATATAGAAAGCAAAGAGCTTGCAGTAGAAGATATTCATTTCACAATATCAAAAAAGAAGAAGTTCTCGTAGCTCTTAAGGTCCTTGTTTACAAGACCTCCTTGCTACGAATAATCGTTTGTGTCATATCCCTGAATAATGACCATTCCTCTTGAGACATCATGTATAATCTAACAATGATTACAGGCTAAAAAGTCCTACAGAGAACGTTCGGGCGAAGTAGTGAACTTCTTTCTTATTTACTGTTTATTCGTTAAGATTTGCATCCAAGACCATTCACGAAGGCCGACTACTGCAAATTGACCTATTCCGATGCACATTTAACACGTCACTACGTCTGTTGCAAATCAGAGTAGTAAGTACATAACAATTCGGATTATCGATTGCACCAAGAGATACCGATTCACCATATTTCAACGATTTCGTGACGAAAGTAAGAAACTTCTGGGCACAGTTATGTTGAATTATATTGTCTGACTAAAAGTATAAAAAAGACTAAAGAATAATAGTAACTAGTTTATAAAGTTTAGTTAAATTACGACAAGTGGAAGTGGAAACTATTTTTCTCCGAGTTTTTTAAATGCACCATATCTTACGCCTAGTAAGATATTCTGTGATTGACGAAGAATACACCAATGAAGCAAAACATTGCACCATGTGCTTAACGGTGTGCTAGTCCACCTTTGGAACGCAATGCAGCAGCTATCCTGGGCGGCATGGATTTGACAGGCCCTTGGAAGGTTTCTGGAGCTGTATGGCACCAGATGTGTACGCACAGATCAAGAAACTTTCATAAATTAGAGGCCGGTAGTTGGTGGGCGCGGAGCTTGAAAAGTAATAGCTGCGGCCTTTCCGCTTCTTTATAGTTGGCTACCAACAGATTCTCTCTCACATTAATTAATAGAAAAGCTAATAACACGCCAACAGTATCCTTAGCCAGATATGGGCAATATAAATAATACTATATCTTGGGAACTGTTACGCTTTGGAAACTGTTATGCTGAAATAAACCTTGTCCTGTTCTGACCATTGTATCTGCACAGTGAGTGTACCAATGTGTGCAAACTTAGCTTACCACTTAGCGCGCAAATGGACAAAACATCTGAACTGTCTTCTAAAGCCCAGGGTGTTAAACAGACATTCTAATTAAATATGAACTTGGTCCTGTAAGGCAGCTAATATCAGGTGTGGATCGTAACAAAAATCATTAAAAATGCTTTTGTCATGCAACTAGAGTGCATGAATTAATAAAGGTGAAAGTTCCAGGTCTATTCTAGAAAGACAAAACAGCTATTCCCTTTTTTATTCTACATATAATTTATCAACTGTGTTTTCAGAGGCCACGGGCTACACAAAAATCATGTTCAATTACTTTTGAATCTCAATAACAAAATATTTAACTCATGGACATATTGACTTGATGATTATTAAAATCGTTATCTCTACACAGAAAAATTTTTGTCACAAGAAAGACTGATTAAAAATCTTCATAAACTCATTTACATCTACATTGTCGTAGCTGCTCAATGCACTAAGTTGGTGGAGAATAAATTTACATTTTGAACCAATGAAAAAACTCTCATGTATGCAATGTGAGGCTTGATTAGTATCGAAGCTTTTGATATTCAATGGTAAAAGTACACTCCAGTTGGAGTGAGCAAAATGTAGACTCAACATTTACTGTGACCTAATGCACTATGGTACTTTACCAAGTGGAATCTACAGCAGCATTATCCTCACTGTGGATCTGAAACATTAATTCCCTACTCTGGCCTTGACTGAATTCACTCAGTCTCAACTTTCCTGCGTTCCGTAGAACGTTAATCTTTCCCTAGTCGAAATAATGGCTATTTCACACTCGCTAAGGGTTGGAGCGACATGCACAATTACTTTGCCTGCAAAAATTCCCGCAGGAATAATTATCTACCTCTTTGCTATCTGTCACCATGATATGTGAAGCGTACCGTCCTCACTTCGCAGAAAGCAAGACTCTCAATGCCCTCGCTATTTTCCACACCCTTGCACAGTCCACCGCAAGACGAGAGAGAGATCTAGAAAATTTTAGTTCTCAAAACGCTTTTACATAATAGGGATCTCCTCACTGTGTCGCGTCTGTGTCGCCTAGTATGGCTTCAGCCAATCACCGTCTCGCTAGAGTTGAATTTCATTTTTCTTGCTGGGTCGCAGGCTAGCCCTGTTAATGCCTTGCAGCCACTGTTAAAAGGAATAATGTTTTATTCTGGCCCTATCTATTTCTGCACCGAATCTCGCCATTCTCTTGCTAAATGGGGTTTTCTGATGTCATTAACCACACCCTCGGCTCATCTCCAAAATGTGTTTCACTTTAACTTGTTTATTCATGCCCCTGTCCATGTATTGGTAGACGTTGTTTTGTTAGTTTTCTGTACATGAGATTAACTGCAATTGCCTTTTGTTGATATTATATAATTATTATTTTCTGAGGATCTCATACTGTATCGTACTGTCGTTATGGATCAAGCTCACGTAAGATCCGTAAAATCTGGATGCCTTATACATGCCATCCCTTCCAAATTAATTTTGCACTGCTGTAATCAGTGGTTGAGGCATTGCTCATTTCAGTGCAAAATTATAAATTCAATTAAATTTAATAATTGTCTAGCTACTTGTCTATCTTATGCTACATGATGTCGTTTAAACTTTTTTTTTTATATGAAAAGTATTTCTTTACATGGCATTTTCTATTTAGATGATTATTATGTGGCTTTACAGTCCTTTATAGTTATTTGACTAATCTTACAACATTTTTCTCTCTAATACTTGTGGTTAAACTCTATTAAAACGGTTCATCCACCCTTTAGATTCTCTCTTTACAATAACTTCAGGCATTCCACAATTCTCAAAGACTCATGATATTGATGATTGTGAAAGATGAGTGAAGTCAAGGAAGTGTTAGTTTCTCTTATATCTACTCTCAACACTTAAATGCCACGTCAATATGACAATTTATTCTCATAAATAGACATGTATTTACTTAAGTGACATGATATATGTAAAAAAGGTTATATTTTTGCATATTTTACACACATTAACCCAAACTTTATATTCATTGACATTATTTATCATTAAAAACACGTTTCCAAAATATCTACAGTACACAAATTCTTATTAACATATATTTAGATTGAATGGACATTTACAAATTACACCTGAAGTACAAAATATAAAACATGGTACATTTATGAATATACTTTAACAATTTACAAATCGAATTATAGAATACAAATGAAACACATAAAGAACAAATTCTCAGTGGTATAGGTGTGACTGAATATTTACAGGGATCTCAACTCCTTGCTGAAGTGATTATCTTGTGCATTCTTTGAAATATTATAATGATTTCGTCACACGCCTCACTTTCTTTCTTCATGCACTTCACACTATAAACTTTGGGCTGGGTTTGCTTCCTGATGCTGCTGTGGATCAGCGGCGGTTGATGCTGCTAGTCGGTTGTTGTCTCTGCGTGATGTTGATGAAGATTATCGACGTTTATAGTTCTGAGTGTTAGAGCATAAATGCCATTACATGGTCAATTCCATGTTGCATTGTTCTGTCGACAAACTGCTTGTCTAAGGCAATGGCATGATGTGATAACATTGGTGGCATAGTCCTTGATTGGTGTCGTTGCCATTGAGGTTGATGAATGTAGCCCCTTAACGGTTGCTGCATTGTGGTGTCCCCATTGTTTGATCGTTTGACTGCCTTTGGTTGATTTGATACCTAGAATGAAATAACTACAATGATTTTGTTGAATATCGCTTTCTGTTGGTTCTGTCAAACATCATACTGGTTTAAGATATAGGATTTACAAAGGAATCTTGTTGTCTTCTGCCCTCATCTTGGGACTATTTTTTCTCTTCGTTCCTTGCTGTGTCGTTATGTCTTCTTTCTTGGAACTTGCGACTTCTCGGGCATAGGGATACAATATGTTATTCAGCGATAGTTATTCGGAAGGGCTACCAGTTACGTTGTTATGAAATATGGTCAAGTCTGAATAGATAATTTCGGACGTGATACATCTGTTTTCAGTTATCAGCTCCTCCATCTGGTATTGAGAGAAATATTCTGAGTTTATTTTTCCAAGCGGTTGTACTAAAGAGCTGTTACAGATGGTTTGCTATTGTGTGTCACTGCTATTGTGCGTTGCCGCTAATGGGGTCGCTTCGCCTTCCTCACAGGCTTGCGTCTTTTGTCCCCCGCTGCTGCTGCTGGGTTTTCCCATCCTCTCGCTATTGGGGTGAGGTGTGGTACAATATTCTTCAAAATACATTTGCCTCGGTCTCCGCATTAATGTGAAGCTTGAGACAGTGAATTCCTTACTTCGCTCTCCGGTTTGTCGCCAGTGCCATATTGTACAATTGTATAGACTCTCACACTCAGACCGTAGCTTCCTGACGACTTTCTGGTTCTGCCATCAGTTTGGCTTCCTTCCCGAGACAATTGTAGTGACGTTGTTTGTGTGTTCTTTGTTTCATTTGTTTACAATGACTTTTGCTTAATGCTAATACTTACAGGTTTCTTTACAATGAACTTTAAATTTGAATATTTACGTGAATACAAAATTAATGTTTAAATAGTTTTTTTTTTTTCAGTACTTTACAGGAGAATTATGTCACTCACACATCAGGTTATTTCATTTTATAACGATTCCTTTACTTCTTGAATGAGCATGGATTTATGATGTGTAGGTTATTTAATTAGTACATCATGCAATTAGTTTTCTGCCGGTCGGTGTGGCAGAGCGGTTCTAGGCGCTTCAGTCTGGAACCGCGCGACCGCTACGGTCGCAAGTTCGAATCCTGCCTCGGGCATGGATGTGTGTGATGTCCTTAGGTTAGTTAGGTTTAAGTAGTTCTAAGTTCTAGGGGACTGATGACCTCATATGTTAAGTCCCATAGTGCTCAAAGCCATTTGAATACAAGTTTGTAGCTCATCCTGTGTGCCTCTTGAGATCTGCTGCTACCTGAAACATATCTACATTCTTTTGCTGTATCATATATGTGATCCATTTATATCTCAGTATTCATGGCTAATTACCGTATGACCACTGCAACAATTCCTGTCCAATGTGTCTGTAGAACAGCACGTCATTGCTCAGCATATAATGCTGACAAATGTCGACCGAGTTCTTGCCTTCCACTTATGTTTGACCCTTAACACCTCTGGATCTTTATTCTGTTCGAATAAGTCATTGTCACCATTCCAACGATTGAATAATGGCTCTGATATCGCTGTTAACTCACTCCCACTATCTACGATTGCATTAACGACAATATTCTTGACTGTTACACGAAGTATCGGACTTATCTCTGAAGTGGTCTCGTCTTCGACTTCCTCCATTGATATGTCCTCAATTACTTCGTAATTTAACCTACGTATTTGTGTGTGTTTCGTCACAACTGGATGTTTATGAATGTCCACAGCTGCGTTATTTTCCATTAACATTTGATGGCCTTCATCGAGAGTTTGGGGAGAAGTACTTCCCTTTTTTAAATTGTCCAACTTTAGTCTCGCTGCTTCTAGATCAGCTTCTAAAGTAACCAACCTAGGTTTTAAATCCTCATTTTCACAACTTGCTACTTCCTTTAAGTTTGTCTCCTCATTACACATCTGCGTAATCGTGTTTAATTTGGATTTTACAGCCTAGCAAGTATTCTTTAAGTGTGACAGTATTTCACACTTAGGTTCTGGGGAGTCGTCAGATTCTACATCAAGTGTATCTGTACTCGGCCCTGATTCAACACATTATCATATTTGTTATCTGCCAATGAGAGTTGCAGATTCAAATTTTCAGCTGTGTCGTCATTTATTACAACTCTGTTTTCTGTGTCTGGTGTGATGATTACATAGTCTCGGTAATACTGCCGTACTATGTCTTCATACGTAGCAAAATTTTATACATTTGAATTTGATTTATCAGACTGTTCACATACTTTATTATCTGGTTCGTTTTCCGATCCAGATGGGATATTTTTCCTGTCATTTTCCTCTCCATTATCGACTTGTTCTGCCCGATTTGGTGCGATTCCCGCTATCCACAATGCCTCAGACTCTTTCTGCTTTTCTACCAAAGTTTTGTGCAAGGATTTTAGTAGGTCTTGTAGCGTGTCGAACTTTTGATCAGGTGTACTTATCCGTACTTCCTTCTTTTTTCTGTGACCTGTATTAGTCGTATTTTCTCGGTTAATACTATTGTCTTGATCAATCGTAGCGTTACAGGTTACAGTAGGATATGTATTATCCTGCTGAAACTCATTTTTCGTCTGTGCAGAATCAAACATCTGCACCATATACATTAATGCTTCGTCATACTCAGATGGTTCATTACTAGTTAATGCTAGCAGTTCATCCTCATCGTCAGTGTCAACCCAATCTATCTCGTCCCAACACTTCAGTTGTGACTTCCTACCTATTTGTAGTATCTGTGCGGATACCTTTGATGATCTTTCTGTCGTCCGTGTTCCTAATTCCGACTCTTGTTCGTCAGACCTTAACCTATTTATTGCTGCAGACGCCTTGTCATTCGGTTCTGCAGATTGTATGTTATCTGCTTGAACTGCTGCAATACCTAACGTCAATCAATCCTCACGCTTCCCAGTATTTGGTGGTCGTAATTCAACCGCCATCTGTGGTTCGTTTCTCCGGTAATTACCTGAAGTATTTGCCCGTGGCTACGTTCTTGCATCACCTCCCCATCTGCTTTCTCTCCATGGACCTGGAGATCGCTGATTAAAGTCAATCTGTCGGTTATCCCGAGTTCTCCAGTTTCCATTCCTATTTTCGTCTGTATTCCACCTGTTCCAACCACTATTAAAACCATATCCATTACGCTGTGGTCTAGTTTTTCCACTACTCCCATTTCCGTAATTATTCCCATTTCGTCCAAAATTCAATCCCACTACTGGCCTACCATCGCTACGATTATTGTTATTCTCCTTACTATTGCGTGTCCTTTCAGAATTATTCTGTCCTGAATCGCGACGTCTTTGAGCGTCGTTTTCATACATGAAATCTACTTCTCTGAAAACAACTTTGAAAGTTTCTACACTATCGCCGCCACGTCCTATCAAGGCTTGTTGATACTTCATTGGCAGTTTCGTTTTGAATATTTGAATCAATTCTCCGTCGCTATATGGGTTGTCTAAGTATTGGTTCCTTTTAGCCATATTCTCAAACAATTTGACTGCTGTTTTCTCACGCGAATTTTCAAATGAGACTTGTAATAATCCATAAGCCTCAGGAGACCAATATCTTGCTATAAAGGCAGCTCTGAACGAATCATACGAAACGCAGGTTTCTGCTATCTTCTGCATAGTTTCAGCAAAACATCCCTCCATATGTGCGCAAATGAAATCTAACTTATGCTTCAATGGCCAATGTGTTATTCCTACTTTAAATTGGTCGATAAATGTACGGGAGTGGAGAATATTTGCATCTTCCTTATACTGCTGGTATTTCCGCACTGTAAAAAAGTGGTTATCATCAAAACCTCTCGCTTCTCTCTGTGATGCATCTTCTGAGTTTTGAAGACTGGAATTCTGTCTCAGGTTTGCACCAAATCTATGCAAATGCGTGTTACTTGGTTCATTCTGTGTCATTTGTCCCGTAGAATCACTTGCAGATCTCATTGCGCAATATGCGTGCTAACGCCTGCTACCGGCTCTGTATCTTGACGTGTAAGCAATTCTGGGTCGTTAGACGCCGTACTGTAACCCGTCGGTATTCGTCCTACAGGTTGTGGCGTTGCGTAACGCGTCTCTATGGTTTGATCAGCGTTTGTCACGCTTTGTGCTTGACGTACTGAACCTTGCTGCAGACCACACTCTTGTATCCCCGACTGACCTGTTATTCTTTCTTGAACAAGTGGTCTCAATCCACACTGTTCCCTACGGTTACCGTGATGTTCTGGCATATGCTGATTTGGACTAATTTCCCGTTCGCGATTTGCGGTTTCGGAGTGGCATCCACGTGTGCCTTTCCGCCTTATGTCACAGGTAAGTTCGCGTACACTTTCTGTCGTATTCTCGGCAATTGTTGCTTTTGCAGTCTTCACAGCAGTATCTGCCGACACTAAAGTGGATTCTGTCGTCACTAACGCTTTCTACATCACCACGACTTTCGATCGACCGTGAAACTTCCGATTTCAGCCGTTGAAATTGGTGTTAGTTTTTCTCTTGTATTTTTAAAATACGAGTTCGATTTTCTTTAATGTTGCTTTTGTCGTTCTTTCGTGAGACGTCGTCTCAGCAATAACACGTTCGTCTTCGTCGTCGCTTTGATGGCAAAAGCTTCGACCTGTTGTTTAACCTTTTTGACACTTTGTTGCACATTTTCAAGCAATGTAATCATGTCTGTTTGGACAGTGTCAATGTCTGTTGTCAGTTGTTTGTGCCCTGTAACGAGCGTTTGAAGCTTGATTTGCGCTTGCTTAGCTTCTGTTCGTATTTGATCTAATTGGCCTTAAATATTACCAAGCATTTTTGTATTTCCTTGTTAGCTTCTTTCAGCCCCAGTCTTAAATCTTTTTGCCCTTGTTTTATGCGCCCTTCTAATTCTTTTTGCCCTTGTGTCATGCGCCCTTCTATACGCTTTTCTGATTCCTGAGACTGTTGTAATAAATGCTGCAACATTCCAAATACACTCCTGGAAATTGAAATAAGAACACCGTGAATTCATTGTCCCAGGAAGGGGAAACTTTATTGACACATTCCTGGGGTCAGATACATCACATGATCACACTGACAGAACCACAGGCACATAGACACAGGCAACAGAGCATGCACAATGTCGGCACTAGTACAGTGTATATCCACCTTTCGCAGCAATGCAGGCTGCTATTCTCCCATGGAGACGATCGTAGAGATGCTGGATGTAGTCCTGTGGAACGGCTTGCCATGCCATTTCCACCTGGCGCCTCAGTTGGACCAGCGTTCGTGCTGGACGTGCAGACCGCGTGAGACGACGCTTCATCCAGTCCCAAACATGCTCAATGGGGGACAGATCCGGAGATTTTGCTGGCCAGGGTAGTTGACTTACACCTTCTAGAGCACGTTGGGTGGCACGGGATACATGCGGACGTGCATTGTCCTGTTGGAACAGAAAGTTCCCTTGCCGGTCTAGGAATGGTAGAACGATGGGTTCGATGACGGTTTGGATGTACCGTGCACTATTCAGTGTCCCCTCGACGATCACCAGTGGTGTACGGCCAGTGTAGGAGATCGCTCCCCACACCATGATGCCGGGTGTTGGCCCTGTGTGCCTCGGTCGTATGCAGTCCTGATTGTGGCGCTCACCTGCACGGCGCCAAACACGCATACGACCATCATTGGCACCAAGGCAGAAGCGACTCTCATCGCTGAAGACGACACGTCTCCATTCGTCCCTCCATTCACGCCTGTCGCGACACCACTGGAGGCGGGCTGCACGATGTTGGGGCGTGAGCGGAAGACGGCCTAACGGTGTGCGGGACCGTAGCCCAGCTTCATGGAGACGGTTGCGAATGGTCCTCGCCGATACCCTAATTTGCTGGGAAGTGGCGGTGCGGTCCCCCACGGCACTGCGTAGGATCCTACGGTCTTGGCGTGCATCCGTGCGTCGCTGCGGTCCGGTCCCAGGTCGACGGGCACGTGCACCTTCCGCCGACCACTGGCGACAACATCGATGTACTGTGGAGACCTCACGCCCCACGTGTTGAGCAATTCGGCGGTACGTCCACCCAGCCTCCCGCATGCCCACTATACGCCCTCGCTCAAAGTCCGTCAACTGCACATACGGTTCACGTCCACGCTGTCGCGGCATGTTACCAGTGTTAAAGGCTGCGATGGAGCTCCGTATGCCACGGCAAACTGGCTGACACTGACGGCGGCGGTGCACAAATGCTGCGCAGCTAGCGCCATTCGACGGCCAACACCGCGGTTCCTGGTGTGTCCGCTGTGCCGTGCGTGTGATCATTGCTTGTACAGCCCTCTCGCAGTGTCCGGAGCAAGTATGGTGGGTCTGACACACCGGTGTCAATGTGTTCTTTTTTCCATTTCCAGGAGTGTAGGTCGCTATAAGAAGCGCTGCCCGGCTGCAAAACTAGAGCAGGACTCTCGTCGTTCCTGCCTGACGAAGTTTTACAAGACGTAGACACAGAGGAAAAGCAGGACAAAATAGTAGAGAGCGTACAAACAACACATTAGCAGAAACAAAAGACAAGATGAAACAATCCAAAGAGGTACAGCTTCCTGCAGGAGACATAGTTGCGAATGCAGTCCATGAGAGAGGAAACCAAAACAGTGATGAAAGCATGGTTATCGGAGAACCTTCCATTTCTGTGGTTACGGAAAATCCTTCTTTTTCTGATATGTTTTGTGTCTGCTTAAAAGAAACCAACAGTGGTCATACATGTCAACAAAAGTGTGATCGAAACGTTCATGCTATCCGTGAACATCCTAAAGGCGATGACGGCGACGAAGTAAAACGTTATGAGGTTAGAATTTTGTGCAGTGTTTGCTTCAATATTGAGAAAGCTGTCCAAAGTAAAACGGAATCGAAATTCAGAATTCATCGTATTTCCAAATAATTGAAAAATTAAGACGTTCCTGACCACGAAGTACCTCTCCGGTCTGCCGCTATATCTCACTCCACAAGAAGCGGCCAAGGATTCATAAGGTGTATGTGCAACGCGAAATGCCAAAATATGAGGTGCCTTTGTGTGAAAAAGAAAATTAATTGAAGTTCATAATTTCAGTCTAGCCTTCCCGGTTGCAACAAGTACGTCATGCCAGTTCTGATTTGTGCTTTACCGGTAACAATATTCTGTTCGCATACTTCATTAAGTCGTGAAATGAATGTACAAGATCAAATTGCAAACAATGTAAAGTGTTTTCTTGTGAGGAAGAAAAGTGAGTACTAACTGTAACAAGTACTTCCGTTTGAGTTCTGCTTTCACTGTTTTCCGGAAAAATATCCCGTGCTTTATTTCGTAGCTTTTTGTTTCTATTTGAAATGCGAAGTAGTTGATCAAGACTTCTCGTCTTGTGCTCTTTTAACACTTAACGTAAATGCAACTGGTCATTCTGTATGTTGTTGTGGTCTTCGGTCCTGAGACTGGTCTGATGCAGCTCTCCATGCTACCCCATCCTGTGCAACCTTCTTCATCTCCCAGCACTTACTGCAACCTCAATCCTTCTGAATCTGCTTAGTGTATTCATCTCTTGGTCTCCCTCTACGATTTTTACCCTCCACGCTGCCCTCCAATGCTAAATTTGTGATCCCCTGGTGCCTCAGAACATGTCCTACTAACCGGTCCCTTCTTTTTGTCAAGTTGTGCCACAAACTCCTCTTCTCCCCAATTCTATTCAATACTTCTAGTTATGTGATCTACCCAGCTAATCTTCAGCATTCTTCTGTAGCACCACATTTCGAAAGCTTCTATTCTCTTCTTGTCCAAACTATTTATCGTCCATGTTTCACTTCCATACATGGCTACACTCCATACAAATACTTTAAGTAACGACTTCCGGACACTTAAATCTATACTCGATGTTAACAAATTTCTCTTCTTCAGAAACGCTTTCCTTTCCATTGCCAGTCTACATTTTATATCTTCTCTACTTCGACCATCATCAGTTATTTTGCTCCCCAAAATACAAAACTCCTTTACTACTTTAAGTGTCTCATTTCCTAATCTCATTCCCTCAGCATCACCCAACTTAATTCAACTACATTCCATTATCCTCCTTTCAAGACACTGTCCATTCCGTTCAACTGCTCTTCCAAGTCCTTTGCTGTCTCTGATAGAATTACAATGTCATCGGCGAACCTCAGATTAGATTAGATTAGATTAGATTAATACTTGTTCCATAGATAATGAATACGACACTTCGTAATGATGTGGAACGTGTCGGTTAATAAAAGATGTCTGTACAAGATATTACATTACACAAAATATTGCATGACACTAATGTTTAAGTTTTTTTCCCTTAATTTATATCTAAAAATTCAGCCAATGAGTAGAAGGAGTTGTCATCTAGAAATTCTTTTAACTTATTTTTAAATGTTAGTTGGCTATCTGTCAGGCTTTTGATGCTGTTTGGTAGGTGACCAAAGACTTTTGTGGCAGCATAATTTACCCCTTTCTGTGCCAAAGTCAGATTTAACCCTGCATAGTGAAAATCATCCTTTCTCCTGGTGTTATAGCTATACACACTGCTATTACTTTTGAACTGGGGTGGATTATTAACAACAAATTTCATAAGTGAATATATATACTGTGAGGTTACTGTGAGGATCCCTAGATCCTTAAATAGATGTCTGCAGGATGACCGTGGGTGGGCTCCAGCAATTATTCTGATTACACGTTTTTGAGCAATGAATACTTTTCTACTCAACGATGAATACCCCAGAATATGATGCCATACGAAAGCAGTGAATGAAAGTAGGCATAGTAAGCTAATTTACTGAGATTCTTATCACCAAAATTTGCAATAACCCTAATAGCATACGTAGTTGAACTCAGACGTTTCAGCAGACCATCAATGTGTTGCTTCCAGTTTAACCTCTCATCAATGGACACACCTAAAAATTTTGAAAATTCTACCTTAGCTACAGACTTCTGTTCAAAGTCTATATTTATTACTGGAGTTGTGCCATTTCCTGTACAGAACTGTATATACTGTGTTTTATCAAAATTTAAAGAGAGTACGTTTGCTGAGAACCACTGAATAATTTTGTGAAAAACATCATTTACAATTACATCACTTAACTCTTGGTTTTTGGATGTTATTACTATACTTGTATCATCAGCAAAAAGAACTAACTTTGCATCTTCATCAATGTGGAATGGTAAGTCATTAATGTATATCAAGAACAGTAAAGGACCTAAGACCGAACCCTGTGGGACCCCGTACTTGATAGCCCCCCCCCAGTTTGAGGAATCAGCTGTCGTTTTAACATTACATGAACTACTTATTTCAACTTTCTGCATTCTTCCAGTTAAGTATGAATTAAGCCATTTGTGCACTGCCCCCCTCAAACCATAATGATTTAGCTTATCTAAAAGAATTCCATGATTTACACAATCAAAGGCCTTTGAGAGATCACAAAAAATACCAATGGGTGATGTCCGGTTATTCAGAGCATTTAATATTTGATCAGTGAAAGCGTATATAGCATTTTCTGTTGAAAAGCCTTTCTGAAAACCGAACTGACATTTTGTTAGTACTTTATTTTTACAAATATGGGAGGCTACTCTTGAATACATTACTTTCTCAAAAATTTTTGATAGAGCTGTCAGAAGAGAGATTGGGCGGTAGTTGTTGACATCCGACGTATCCCCCTTTTTATGCAATGATTTTACAATGGCATATTTCAGTCTATCGGGGAAAACACCCTGCTCCAAAGAGCTATTACATATGTGGCTGAGAATCCTACTTATCTGTGGGGAACAAGCTTTAAGTACCTTGCTGGAAATGCCATCAATTCCGTAAGAGCTTTTACTTTTCAGTGAGTTTATTATTTTACTGATTTCAGAGGGAGAGGTTAGTGGAATTACCGTTGTTTCAAACTGCACAGGTATGGCCTCTTCTATTAGTAGCCTTGCCTCTTCTAGTGAAGATCTAGATCCTATTTTCTCCACAACATTCAAAAAATGATTATTGAAAATATTTTCAATTTCTGATTGTTTGTTAGTACACTTGTCATTCAGTTTTAAGGCTCTAAAGTCTTCCTGTGCTCTTGGTTGCCCTGTTTCCCTTTCAATAATATTCCAAATTGCTTTAATTTTATTATCAGAGTTACTGATCTCAGACATGATACCCATGCTTCTGGACTTTTTAATAACTTTTCTTAGTACCGCACAATAGTTTTTATAATATTGAACAATTTCGGGGTCAGTACTCCCTCTTGCTGTTAGATACAGTTCTCTTTTACGGTTGCAAGATATTCTAATTCCTTTAGTTAGCCATTGTTTTTTATATGTTTTCTTGGAATTATGTTTAACTATTTTCTTGGGAAAATAATTTTCAAATACCCTTAAAAATGTATCGTGAAATAAGTTATATTTCAAGTTTGCATCAGGTTCCTTATACACTTCATCCCAGTCTAGTTTTTATTTCTTCCCAACGGATTTTAATACCTTCTCCGAATTTTTCTTTTGTTTCCTTTACTGCTTGCTCAATATACAGATTGAATAACATCGGGGAGAGGCTACAACCCTGTCTCACTCCCTTCCCAACCACTGCTTCCCTTTCATGCCCCTCGACTCTTATAACTGCCATCTGGTTTCTGTACAAATTGTAAATAGCCTTTTCGCTCCCTGTATTTTACCCCTGCCACCTTTAGAATTTGAAAGAGAGTATTCCAGTCAACATTGTCAAAAGCTTTCTCTGAGTCTACAAATGCTAGAAACGTAGGTTTGCCTTTACTTAATGTTTCTTCTAAGATAAGTTGTAAGGTCAGTATTGCCTCACGTGTTCCAATATTTCTACGGAATCCAAAGTGATCTTCCCCGAGGTCGGCTTCTACTAGTTTTTCCATTCGTCTGTAAAGAATTCGTGTTAGTATTCTGCAGCTGTGACTTATTAAACTGATAGTTCGGTAACTTTCACATCTGTGAACACCTGCTTTCTTTGGGATTGGAATTATTATATTCTTCTTGAAGTCTGAGGGTATTTCGCCTGTCTCATACATCTTGCTCCCCAGATGGTAGAGTTTTGTCAGGGCTGGCTCTCCCAAGGCAGTCAGTAGTTCTAATGGAATGTTGTCTACTCCCGGGGCCTTGTTTCGACTCAGGTCTTTCAGTGCTCTGTCAAACTCTTCACGCAGTATCATATCTCCCATTTCATCTTCATCTACATCCTCTTCCATTTCCATAATATTGTCCTCAAATACATCGCCCTTGTATAGACCCTCTATATACTCCTTCCACCTTTCTGCTTTCCCTTCTTTGCTTAGAATTGGGTTTCCATCTGAGCTCTTGATATTCATACAAGTGGTTCTCTTTTCTCCAAAGGTCTCTTTAATTTTCCTGTACGCACTATCTATCTTATCCCTAGTGAGATAAGCCTTTACATCCTTACTTTTGTCCTCTAGCCATCCGTGCTTAGCCATTTTGCACTTCCTGTCGATCTCATTTTGTATTCCTTTTTGCATGCTTCATTTACTGTATTTTTATATTTTCTCCTTTCATCAATTAAATTCAATATTTCTTCTGTTACCCAAGGATTTCTATTAGCCCTCGTCTTTTTACCTAGTTGATCGTCTGCTGCCTTCACTACTTCATCCCTCAGAGCTACCCATTCTTCTTCTACTGTACTTCTTTCCCCAATTCCTGTCAATTGCTCTCCCTGAAGCTCTGTACAACCTCTGGTTTAGTCAGTTTATCCAGGTCCCATCTCCTTAAATTCCCACCTTTTTGCGGTTTTAATCTACAGTTCATAACCAATAGATTGTGGTCAGAGTTCACATCTGCCCCTGGATATGTCTTACAATTTAAAACCTGGTTCCTAAATCTCTGTCTTACCATTATATAATCTATCTGATACCTTCTAGTATCTCCAGGATTATTCCATGTATACAACCTTCTTTCATGATTCTGTATAATGACTAGGAATTGGATAGTTGATTGGCTGCTCGATTCCGGAGAGGGGACCAAAGAATGAGGTCATGGGTCCCATCGGATTAGGGAAGGATGGGGGCGGAAATCGGCCGTGCCCTTTCAAAGGAACCATCCCGGTGTTTACTTGATGCGATTTAGGGAAATCATGGTAAGCCTAAATGAGGATTACCGGACGCGGGTTTGAACCGTCATCGTCCTGAATTCGAGGCCAGTGTGCTAACCACTGCGCCACCTAGCTCGGTCCTGGGAATTGTGTAGAATGGCTACGAAAAGCATGTAATATTTCCACAAGAAACTTATATTTCATAGTCTGACCATCAGATATTCTATACATTACCTTGGCATTCTATAGAAGACCGGGATTTCACACAATGTTGGTAACATACACTGAAGTGCCGAAGAACTTGGTACAGGCATGAGTATTCAAATACACAGATATGTAAACAGGCAGAATACGGCGCTGCGGTCGAGAACGCCTATATAAGATAACAGGTGTCTAGCGCAGTTGTTAGATCGTTTACTTCTGCTACAATGGCGGGTTATCAAGATTTAAGTGAGTCTGAACGTGGTGTTCTAGTTGGCACACGAGCGATGGGACACAGCATCTCCGAGGCAGTGATGGAGCGGGGAATTTCCCGTACGACCATTTCAAGAGTGTAGCGTGAATATCAGGAATTCGGTAAAACATCAAGTCTATGACATCGCTGCGGCCGGAAAAAGATCCTGGGACCAACGATGACTTTCAGTCAGAATCGTTCAGTGTGACACAACTGCAGCCCTTCCACAAATTGCTGCAGATTTCAATGCTGGGCCATCAACAAGTGTCAGCATGCGAACCATTCAACGAAACGTCATCGATACGTGCTTCAGGAACCGAAGGCCCACTTGTATACCCTTTATGACTGCACGACACAAAGCTTTACGCCTCGCCTGGGCCCGTCAACACCGACATTGGACTGTTGACGACTGGAAACATTTTACCTGGTCGGACGAGTCTCGTTTCAAATTCTATCTAGCGGATGGACTTGTATGGGTATGGAGACAACCCATGAATGCATAAAGCCTGTATGGCAGCAGGGGACTGTTCAAGATGGCGGAGGCTCTGTAATGGTGTTCGGCTTGAGCAGTTGGAGTGATCTGGGGCCCCAGATACGTGTAGATACGACTCTGACAGGTGAAAGTACGTAAGCATCCTGTCTGATTACCTGCAGCCATTCCTATCCATTGTGTCTTCCAACGGATGTAGGCGATTACAGCAGAACAATGCCACACCGCACACTTCCAGAATTGCTACAGTGTGGCTCCAGGAACACTCTTCTGAGTTTAAACACTACCTCTGGTCACCAAACTCCCCACACATGAATATTATTGAGCATATCTGGGATGCCTTGCCACATGCTCTTTAGAAGAGATTTCCACCTCCTCGTACTCTTACGGATTTATGGATAGCTCTGCAGGACTCATGTGTCAATTCCCTCCAGCACTACTTCAGACATTAGTGGAGTCCATGCCACGTCGTGTTGCGGCACTTCTGCACGCTCGTGGGGGCCCTACACGGTATTAGGCAGGTGTACCAGTTTCTTTGCTCTTCAGTGTATATAAGGCCCATGCTTACCCACTGTTGGTGGACCCAGTTTTGCTCATAGTCTCGAAATAGCCTTTGCGCCGATTTGATTTGTCATTATTTGGTCGATTCTTGAAGGCATACACTGTGCCAAAATTGTATAGTTGCACTGTGGCTTGTCGTACTGCTGATATGACTTCAATACAGAAATAAACAACGTTGAAACTCAAAAATCACGTGTAGCACGCATCAATGCGGGGATTACTGCCCACTTGGTCAGTCTTTGTTATACCTAGACTTTAAACTTATTTCTTTTCTACAACAACAGCGACAAAAACAACTCTACGAAGCAGGTAACTCAAATTAAGTATTAGATCCCTGTCAAAAGACGAAACATTTGATTCTGGCGTTTGATAGTTTCCCAGATGAGTCCCATCGCATTCAGGCCAGGCGAATTTGAAGGCAAGATATCAACGTGAGTTCATTACCATGCTCCTCAAAGGGTGTAGCACGATTCTGGCGTTGTGACACAGACAGTTATCCTGCGGGAAGATGACGTCGCCGTCCAGGAAGACATGAAGCATAAAGGGATGCAGCTAGCCGCATTAATGTTTACGCAGTCCACAGCTGTGATGGTTCTTTCGATTACTACCACAGGTGCTAAGGAAGCCCAAGTGGTTGTCCCTCACAGCATAACAGTGGCTCCAGTGGTCTATGTGCGTGACGTGGAGCATGTTTCGAGAAGCTGTTTGCCTGGATGATGGCGTATACGTACACATCTACATCTACATCCATACTGCGCAAGCCACCTGACGGTGTGTGGCGGAGGGTACCCTGAGTACCTCTATCGGTTCTCCCTTCTATTCCAGTCTCGTATTGTTCGTGGAAAGAATGATTGTCGGTATGCTTCTGTGTGGGCTCTGAACTCTTTGATTTTATCCCCATGGTCTCTTCGCGAGAAGACCTGGTGTAATAGGGAACGTGGTTCATCCGACCACTTGATCACAGTCCAATTGCGATGGTCTCGTGCAAACTACAGTCGTTACTGAGGATGTCTTCGGGTTGACATGGGAACAAGTAGGTGTCGTCTGCTGCGGAGCCCCAAGTTCAACAATCTGCGCTCCGCGGTGTGCCCCAAAACGCTTATGCCTGTACCAGCATTGTACTCTGTCGTCCCATCTCCCACTGACGGCCGCCCATCCTGCTTTTCACAGTGGGCAAACCTCTGACCTCCACGTCCTGTTTTGAGGCGTGACGGCCGTGAACGTCCAACGGATTGTCGCCTACTCGTAGTTCAGCTACATATTCGTAGATGTTCACAACAGTAGCGCGAATGGCCGACCAGCTTCGCAGTTTCGAGATGATCGATCATAGTTGCAGGGCCATGACAATCTGCTTCCCGTTAAAATCATTTATGTCCATGGATTTCGCTATCTCCGCCTCGTATCGTCGCTAGAATTAGTCCTCAGTGTCCTCTGCTCCGCTTAAACACTGTGGTGACGAAAGTCGTGGGATAGTGACACGCACATGTACAGATGGTGGTATTATAGCTTACACAAGGTATAAAAGGGCAGTGCATTGATGGAGCTGTCATTTGTACTCAGGTGATTCATGTTAAAATACTTCCGTGATTATGACCGCACGACGGGAATTAAGAGACTTTGAACGCGGAATGGTAGCTGGAGCCAGATGCATGGGGCATTCCATTACGGAAATCTTTAGAGAATTCAATATTCGCAGATCCACAGTGTCGAGAGTGTGCGGAGAGTACCAAATTTAAGGCATTGCCTCTCACCACGGACAACGTAGCGTTCGACGGCCTTCACCTAACGACCAAGAGCAGTGGCGTTTGTGAAGTTGTCGGTCCTAACAGACAAGCAACACTGCTCGAAATAACAGGGGAAATCAATGTGGGACGTACGACTAACGTATCCGTTAGGCAGTGTGGCGAAATTTGGCGTTCATGGGCTGTGGCAACAGACGACCGTCGCGAGTGCCTTTGCTAACAGCTCGACATCGCCTGCAGGGCCTCTCCTGGGGTGGGGTGGTGGCTCCATAATGGTGTGGGCTGTGTATACACAGGCCAGTCTGGGTCCTCTGGTCCAACTGAACCGATCACTGACTAGAAATGGTTATATTCGGCTACTTGGAGACCAATTGCAGCCATTCGTGGACTTCATGTTCCCAAACGACGATGGAATTTTTATAGATGACAATACGCCATGTCACCCAGCCACAATTGTTCGCGGTTGGTTTGAAGAACATTCTTGACGCCAGAGCTGGTTTCCGGTATACCGTGGGCGGTGGCTTATGTCCAATCTGGAGATGACATGTCAGTCTCTCCATAACACAGGCCAACGAATTTCTTTTTAAATACTTCTTTTGCTTTGATAGCTGATCTTTATAGATTTTTATGAGCTGAATCCAAATATAGCCTTTGTTTTTTGTATCACCCATAGTTTTCGAGCATTATACTTTTTATTATGTAGTATAAAAATCGCATGCTATACATTAAACGGGGAAATTAATGAAAAACTTTGTTGCAAGATAAACATGGTTTGTATTTACAGTAAGCTACTTAAAACAATGATATGTGTTAATAGAGGTTTCACTTGTCAGCTGGATTTGGTTTGTATTTTCTTTCTCTTTTTTCTTTGAAACATCTTGTGTAGCATTTTCTACTATGAATCGCTTGCTGAACTTCTCGGTAAAGTGACCAACAGTAGTGCCCCATCATGTTGGTGTTCCAGCGGCCTTGGTCGCGCTTTTCTATCACTAGTTTTGGATGAATCAATAAACAGCCTCCAGTCTTCCTTCTTGTATTCAATACCAAACTCATTCATCAGACTGGGAATGTCTGAGCAGTACACTAAATCACCTTCTTGTTGAAAAAACTTGGAAAATTGCTGCTTTCTCTTATTATATATGTATATGCTGGTTCCAACTGCCAATAAGTTCTTTTCTTTTAATCTAGAGCCAAGCAATTCAGCATTTTCTTTCGTTAAGCCCAGATCCCTAACCAAATCGTTAAGCTCGGTCTGAGTAAACAATTTGGACTCTAGACTTTCTGTATTACAATGGAATTCATCTTCAACTGGTTCATCTAAATCAGATTGTACATCAGAAAATACTTCTGTTGGAATAGAATTTAAATCATCTGGTGGTTCAGGAACTGGCAAATCTACACCATGCCCTACTGGTCGGATGGCGGACGGAAGGTTAGGGTAGCTTATTACCATCTTGTTTTTCGAATTATGACCAGTAATATCAACACTGCAAAAGTAGCAATCATCAAAATGATTTCTTGGCTCCCTCCATATCATAGGAACAGCAAATCCAAAGGCTTTTTGCTCCTTTTTGGACCATTTTCTAAGATCTTCAACACACACATAACGTACATTATGCAGCGCCCATGATTTATTTGATCACCAGGTTTAGATCCAAAGTATGATAGATAAACCTTTTTCGCAAAGTCTGTTATGTTTCTTTTGTGTTTTTTTAATCACAAATTCACCACAAATATAACAAAAACTGTCAGCAGAGTTTTTACAACCACGATTAGAAATTGTACTGAGCACATGTACAGGAAACGGGAAAGGTTGACAGTAAACAAAACATCTGTTAACACAAAACTTCATCGGCCAGCTATCCGATGGAAGGTGATTCATCTGAAAACGCGTCCGCAGCTCGTGGTTGTGCGGTAGCGTTCTCGCTTCCCACGCCCGGGTTCCCGGGTTCGATTCCCGGCGGGGTGAGGGATTTTCTCTGCCTCGTGATGACTGGGTGTTGTGTGATGTCCTTAGGTTAGTTAGGTTTAAGTAGTTCTAAGTTCTAGGGGACTGATAACCATAGATGTTAAGTCCCATAGTGCTCAGAGCCATTTGAACCATCTGAAAACGCCATCTGTCACCACTCGCTGGACGTTCAATTGCAGTACTGGCGTGCAAATTCCGGCCTTCGTCGACGACGAACAGCAGTTAACATGGGAGAATGAAGCTGCGCGGCAAAGTTCACTGAAAGGCCGTTGAGGAGGCACAGTCGGTAGCCCCTTAGTTCTTCTAGGCGGTCAGTTGCTCAACAGTTGCTCGTCTATGCGCCCTTACACATCTCCGCAGCCGTCTTTCACCCCTGTCATCTATCGCTCGTGGAGTACATACCTGCCGGTTTTAAACAGCAGCATTTTGCAATTTACGGTGTATTTTGACTACTTACGGTGTGCTTCAACCACGTCATCACGTGGACAATTTACAAACTTAGGCATTTCGGAAATATTTCCACCCTTGCCATGAAAGCCAATGATAGTGCCCTCTTGGACGTCAAATAAATCGCTCCCTTTCCGCATTAGGACAACGACCGCACTGTTCGCCGTTTCCTCCTTCTCCTCCCACCCGACCGACTCGCTTTCTATACTCTTCGCTGCTCGCGCCAGCACCTGCCGTCTGTGAGTGTTTATTGCACGTTCACGTCGAATATAGATCTAGCTACATCTACTTAATTACTCTGCTATTCACAATAAAGTACCTGGCAGAGGATCAATGAACCATCTTCAAGCTGTCTCTCTCTACCGTTCCACTCTCGAATGGCACGCTGGAAGAACGACTGTAACCTCCCCACAAAATTCGTTCCCATCTAACCTCCCCACAAAATTTTATTCACATTTAGTGTAACCTCAAAACAGAAAAATTCCTAAACTTCTCAACAGTAAAAATTATAATTATGTCGTTCACATTCAGTGTAACGTCCCAACAAAAAATAAATTCAGTAACCTGGTGATAATACAATGTAACTGACCTCTCAATTAAATTGTCGCTCACTTATAATTTTTCAATAATTGACTGTGAATTTAACATGGTAAATTTTGGACGTCAGCAGTGCTGCGTCATGGCCCTGAAAGATCATTCTGAACAAAAAAAGAAAAATTTCTTACCTCAATGAAGCGCCGGATAACGCATATATATCTGCTCTTACAATAAATTTTTCTGGCACAGCCCTGTGCAATGCTGGCCGATAGATTTGTCATTTTATGAAAGGAAACAATTGATTTGTCTTTTGTTTTAAAAATCTCCTAATAATAATCTTTCTCATAAAAAAATAACTTTTAACAACCATTCATTTCAATTTAAAGAATTTACTTATTTCTCCAATCCATGATCATCCCGATTATTGCAAAAGACAAATCAATTGTTTCCTTTCATAAAATGACAAATCTATCGGCCAGCATTGCACAGGGCTGTGCCAGAAAAATTTATTGTAAGAGCAGATATATATGCGTTATCCGGCGACTTCATTGAGGTAAGAATTTTCTTTTTTTTTTTATTCAGAATGATCTTTCAGGGCCATGACGCAGCACTGCTGACGTCCAAAATTTACCAGGTTAAATTCACAGTCAATTATTGAAAAGTCATAAGTGAGCGACAATTTAATTGAGAGGTTAGTTACATTGTATTATTACCAGGTTACTGAATTTATTTTTTGTTGGGACGTGACACTGAATGTGAACGACATAATTATAATTTTTACTGTTGAGAGGTTTAGGAATTTTTCTGTTTTGAGGTGACACCAAATGTGAAAAAATTTTGTGGGGAGGTTAAATGTGAAAGAATTTTGTTTTGAGGTTACACTAAATGAGGATATTATTTATATTAATTATTTTATTTTGTGGGGAGGTTACACGACCTCTTAAATTTTTCTGTGCGAGCCCTGCTTTCTCATATTTTATCGAGATGATCATTACTTCCTATGTAGGTGGGTGCCAACAGAATTTTTTTCGCAATCGGATGTGACAACTGGTGATTGAAATTCCATGAGAAAATCCCGCTGCAACGAGAAACGCCTTTGCTTTAATGATTCCCACTCCAATTCACGTATCATGTCATGGCACTATCTCCCCTATTTCGCGATAATACAAAACGAGCTGCCCTTCTTTGAATTTTTTCGGTGTCATCCGTCAGTCCCACCTGACGCGGACCCCACACCGCACAGCAATACTCCATAATAGGACGGTGCACATATTAATGAGACTGGACCGAGTTTAATCACACTGAGCTACCAATTTAATTTCACTTATTTACTTCTTCCAGTGAAATTTCGTGTTGTTGTAACACTGAAATCAGCCTCAACTAATAATTAATTAGATTTAAGTTACAATGTCTGATGTATGGAACTATTCGTAGTTGTGGACTTCTGCAGACGTGGAACCTAACAAGGTCGCTTGTCACCACGGCAGCTCTGTCCATTGACAGCGCTGCCAGCGCATCCAATAAAGGTCACCGCGCACCTGCTATCCAAATGTGGCTGCGGAAGCGAGGAGAAAGCGTTGCCGCCAGGAAACTGGTCCCGTATGCGGGTCACGGTTGCCGCATCGCGAAAAAGTGTGGGAGGGGAGGCAGCTAGTCAGCGCGCGCGCATGCGCAGTGCACGCCGTGCCCACGATCAATGCTGCATCACGCTGTAACTACTGCCACAGCCAAGTAGGGGTCGGCCAATTGGTGTTCCTCTCCGCAGCCGCACTTGCCTGGAGACAAATAAGGGAAGAAAGCGAGTCTTATTCCGGCTAACAAAATTATTAGGTCTACAACTTTGCTTCCGCCGTTTTGCAATAGACGGCAGTAGCGGCAAGTGGGGTTCAGGTGGCTGGTCATAGGTGTAATACAGTAAACTTAGGCGTCTGAAAACATAATGCCATAAAAATATTAGTCGATTTGTGATTGCATCATAAGGTTATTCTCGATTAAGTACGTCAACTTACGCACCCATTTCTCGCCATTTGCAGGAAGTTTTAATTTTTTGCTTTATCTTGAAGAAATCTGCGGCTGTGGCTCTTAAAATGCTGGGTAAGACCAATGGTGAGGGAACTATTAGTAGAAAAAGGGGCAGAGAATGTTTTCAACGCCATAGGAACGGTGATTTTGTTGTTGAAGACCGGCATGGAGGGGGAAGACAGTACGTTTTCGTAGCTACTGAAACAGACGAATACAGTCACAGGACATCATTATCGAAAGCAATTGATGCGTTCCAGCCCAGCACGGAAACACAAACGGCCACAATACAGCGATAGACACGTAAAGGTAATTTTGCAGTAGGTCAGTGCTCGACTTTATGTCGCAAAACCCGTCAAAATATACATGGAAACGTTGAAATGAGAAGTCCTGTCCCTCTCGCCGTATTCTCCATACGTTGCTCTCTCTGACTACCACCTTTTTCGATAAGTGGCATACAGTCTGGCTGACCAGCACTTCCGATCATATGAACAAGTGCGAAATTGAATCGATTCATGGATCCCCACAAAAGACACCCAGTTCTTCCGCCGCGGAATTCGTATGCTATCCGAAAGATGGGAGAATGTAGTGGCCAGCGATGGGCAACACTAAGAATCATAATTTTTTTGTAAGTTTTTCACAATAAAGCCCAGAACTTCGAGAAAAAACGGCGGAAGCAAAGTTGTAGACCTAGTAGAACAAAGAAAAAGAAAGGGGACCAGATTATAAAGTTCCTTGCATTCTCAGTCGAAATCTTTCCCATTTTGGTGACTCCGCACATTCACCTCACCATCATCTTCATCGGTAGCTGGGGAAGTCTAAAGGCTAAAAAACTGAAAGAAAGTCTGGAGTGAAGGCTCAAGAGGTATGGACATGCGAAGAGATATCAGGCTCACATTGCAAGAAAGAGACGGTAGAATAAGACTCCGAAGAAAGATGAACACCTTGGAAGAGTACGGAGGAATGACATACACGACAAGTTTAAATCGAAGAAAGTTCCAAAAAGCGTCGATTCTGCATAAAACATCAAAGGATACAGCAGAAAAAAGAGAAGAAGAATTCTTATCAATAGAACAACATCGCTGCCAAGTTTACATATAGATTTTTGATGTGAAAACGCCTTTAAAATTATTCCAGTTTAGTACTCGCCGAAGTTCATGGTCTGACAAAACAATATCACCTTTATTTTCGTTATTATACATGTATTGGAGACCGCACGGCTTTCTTAGGCTTTCTTATTGTAACATCAGATCAGAAGTCCATAGACTCTCCTTGCGGAAATTTTGTGCTTGCTAAGTTACGTCATCGAGCAATCAGGCAGCAGTTCAAACATCGACCAAGCCATAACTTATAGCAACGAACGAATGGCGCGTGACTGTTTCGCATACAATTAAAAACTGGGTAAGCTAAAGAAAAGCTTTAAATTCAAAAATTATAGGAAATAATTCACAAAAAACATATATCGATTGTAACAGAAATACATTATAAAGATGCATCAGAAGCGGTGCCACAGAAGTAAAGAATCAAAGAATCCTAAGAACAGATGATGATGAAGTCCCATACTCCTTGACAGAGCGTAGGGGACGATGCGGGAGACCCGCACTGCTGCACTAGGCAAGGTCCTAGCGGAGGTGGTTTGCCACTGCCTTCCTCCGATTGTAATAGGGATGAATGGTGATGATGATGAAGACGACACAACAACACCCAGTCATCTCGAGGCAGGCGAAAATCCCTGACCCGCCGGGAATCGAACCTGGGACCCCATATTCGGGAAGCGAGAACGCTACCGCGAAACCGCGAGCTGCGGACCTAAGAATAGAAGTCGCTAATAAAATAACTGGACTGATAGCACTTTTTTTTTTTTTTACTCTCAAATTCTAGTGTCAGGAAGTCGTTTCTGAAAGTATTGGTATGGAGTGTAGCCATGTATGAAAGTGAAACATGGACGATAACCAGTTTGGACAAGAAGAGAATAGAAGCTTTCGAAATGTGGTGCTACAGAAGAATGCTGAAGATAAGGTGGGTAGATCACGTAACTAATGAGGAGGTATTGAATAGGATTGGGGAGAAGAGAAGTTTGTGGCACAACTTGACTAGAAGAAGGGATCGGTTGGTAGGACATGTTTTGAGGCATCAAGGGATCACAAATTTAGCATTGGAGGGCAGCGTGGAGGGTAAAAATCGTAGAGGGAGACCAAGAGATCAATACACTAAGCAGATTCAGAAGGATGTAGGTTGCAGTAGGTACTGGGAGATGAAGAAGCTTGCACAGGATAGAGTAGCATGGAGAGCTGCATCAAACCAGTCTCAGGACTGAAGACCACAACAACAACAACATCAAATTCTACTGTTACTACTACCACTGCTAACAAGTCAAGCTTGAGTACACATAAAAGTGTATCCGTTAGTTATAGCTGAAAAGGAAAGCTATGCAACGATTTTTACTAACACTATAAATATACTGAAATGTGTGTGTGAAATCCTAAGGAACCAAACTGCTGAGGTCATTGGTCCCTAGACTTACTTATGCTAAGAACAGCACACACACACCCAAGCCCGAGGGAGGACTCGAACCTCCGGTGAGAGGGGCCGCACAGTCCGTGCAGGGCGCCTCAAACCACGCGACCACTCCGCGCGGCTGTAAATATACTGAAAAAAAATCCCAACACCAAGAAGGAGTTCTGCGAGGTAAACGAAAGTGACGTATGGTGTTGCGCATCGTACTGCACCCGCTGCAGCAGTTGGCACCGCAGTGACACAACGAACCATTACAAATCGGTTCTCCAAGGATAGCTCGGAGCCAGACAGCCTGTAGCATGCATTCCACTGACCACTTCGGTGGTGTCAAGTGAGA
This sequence comes from Schistocerca nitens, assembly GCF_023898315.1. NCBI lineage: Eukaryota > Metazoa > Arthropoda > Insecta > Orthoptera > Acrididae > Schistocerca > Schistocerca nitens. The sequence goes on along the minus strand of NC_064618.1, from coordinate 741,333,493 downwards.
GCTGACTGGAGGGCGGAATGGAGGTCTGTTGTGTTTTCTGATGGTGATGACCGTGTGTTGGCTAGGAGGAGGCCAGCTGAGTGTCTGCAACCAGCTTGTCTGCGACCTAGACACACTGGACTTACACTCGGAGTGCGATTTCGTATGACAGCAGGAGCAATCATGAGTATCTTGCGCAGCCTGACTGCAAATTTGTACGTCAGTCTGGTGATTCGACCCTTTGTGCTGCCATTCGTGAACAGCATTCCAGGGGATGTTTTCCAAGAGGATAACGCTCGCCCACTTAGTGTTGTCATAACCTAACCTACTCTACAGCGTCGAATTGTTGCCTCAGCCTGCTGGATCATCAGATCTGTCTTCAAAGAAGCACGTGTGGAGCATTGTCGGGCAACAACTCCAGTCTCATCCACAAACAGCATAAACTGTCCCTGTATCGGCAGACCAAGTGCAACAGGCATGGCACGCTATCCCATAAACTGACATCCGACACCAGTACTTCATAATGCATGCGCGTTTGCATGCTTGCATTCAACATTCTGGCAATAAATATACTTGCATTTCACGTTTGCAAAGACTTTTCTTGCGCTTACATTAGCTTGTGAGTTTGTAACGTTAATCACTTACATATGTCATCTAGGTAAACGTATTCCAGAAATATCATTATTGTGTATTGGTGCTGGAATTTTTTTCCGCCAGTGTACCATTTTCATTAACGTTGACTAGAATTTTCTGGTGTATAAAGACTACTCTGTTGTCTGGATACTGCACTGAGACATTTGCTTGATATTACCATCGCTTTGCCTCAATACTAGGCCAACCATTCCTATTCTGTCTACATACGAGGTGCATTCAAGTTCTAAGGCCTCCGATTTTTTTTCTAATTAACTACTCACCCGAAATCGATGAAACTGGCGTTACTTCTCGACGTAATCGCCCTGCAGACGTCACATTTTTCACAACGCTGACGCCATGATTCCATGGCAACGGCGAAGGCTTCTTTAGGAGTCTGTTTTGACCACTGGAAAGTCACTGAGGCAATAGCAGCGCGGCTGGTGAATGTGCGGCCACGGAGAGTGTCTTTCATTGTTGGAAAAAGCCAAAAGTCACTAGGAGCCAGGTCAGGTGAGTAGGGAGCATGAGGAATCACTTCAAAGTTGTTATCACGAAGAAACTGTTGCGTAACGTTAGCTCGATGTGCGGGTGCGTTGTCTTGGTGAACAGCACACGCGCAGCCCTTCCCGAACGTTTTTGTTGCAGTGCAGGAAGGAATTTGTTCTTCAAAACATTTTCGTAGGATGCACCTGTTACCGTAGTGCCCTTTGGAACGCAATGGGTAAGGATTACGCCCTCGCTGTCCCAGAACATGGACACCATCATTTTTTCAGCACTGGCGGTTACCCGAAATTTTTTTGGTGGCGGTGAATCTGTGTGCTTCCATTGAGCTGACTGGCGCTTTGTTTCTGGATTGAAAAATGGCATCCACGTCTTATCCATTGTCACAACCGACGAAAAGAAAGTCCCATTCATGCTGTCATTGTGCGTCAACATTGCTCGGCAACATGCCACACGGGCAGCCATGTGGTCGTCCGTCAGCATTCGTGGCACCCACCTGGATGACACTTTTCGCATTTTCAGGTCGTCATGCAGGATTGTGTGCACAGAACCCACAGAAATGCCAACTCTGGAGGCGATCTGTTCAACAGTCATTCGGCGATCCCCCAAAACAATTCTCTGCACTTTCTCGATCATGTCGTCAGACCGCCTTTTGCGAGCCCGAGGTTGTTTCGGTTTGTTGTCACATGATGTTCTGCCTTCATTAAACTGTCGCACCCACGAACGCACTTTTGACACATCCATAACTCCATCACCACATGTCTCCTTCAACTGTCGATGAATTTCAATTGGCTTCACACCACGCAAATTCAGAAAACGAATGATTGCACGCTGTTCAAGTAAGGAAAACGTCGCCATTTTAAGTATTTAAAACAGTTCTCATTCTCGCCGCTGACGGTAAAATTCCATCTGCCTTATGGTGCTGCCATCTCTGGGACGTATTGACAATGAACGCGGCCTCATTTTAAAACAATGCGCATGTTTCTATCTCTTTCCAGTCCGGAGAAAAGAAATCGGAGGCCTTAGAACTTGAATGCACCTCGTAGTGAAGAAATGGAGAACCAGACTATGTCAAAACCATCTAGAATTGTTCTTGACGCCAAAACATTATCTCCACGTCAACAGAGTTGAAAGAAGAAGAAGACTTGAACAACTGGCTTTAGTGCATATTGTAACCACCTGGCCTATAGGGAGAGGGCAGATTCATCCCTGGGCTTCCAGTTAAACGGTGGTAGTATTCATAGATGTTTATTCAAGCAGCGTTACACAGCAGTTCGGCCGGTCTCAGGGTCGCACTGTGCCGTCCAAACGCAGCCGATTGTAGAATATGCGCTGCCCCCACCCCCACCCCCCACCCCCCTCCCCCACCGCCTATCACGCCGGCGGTGACGTCTGTTGTAGTGAGTCAAGTGAAGTTGCCATCGACATTCTAGAAATAAACATTTTTTGCAGAATTTCTTGGTATATATGGTTTAGTTCTAGAGTTCTCTGTGCTAAATTTGATTAGTTCTGTGGAATTTCCCAAATAAAACGCTAGCAATGGAGAAAATTCTAATACAGTAGAGCGTCGATTATCCGAACGTCGGTCAATCGAACGACCGCTTAACCGAACTGTGTACTCGCTCGCACCTGTTACTCTCGCACCCTACCGTCCATCATCCCCCTCACTCCCAAACCAAGTTTCCCATAGTAGTCGTCGCACTGGGCCACCGCTGGCGGAACATTACTTCTAATGGGGCCTTCACAAGGCGCTGCTGACCGGCCAAGCCACCAGTCGCTGTGTTTCAGCAATCTGCACACTTCTGTCGCCTTGGCACTGGCAGTAGAAGTAGCGGCAGTATCAAAGCTGTTCACAGCAACAGCTGCGCCAGCTTAGAGTTGAGGGGTGCCGCTCCGCTCAGTTTGAAGGATTGCGCGCCCCCAAGAAGAGCTTCTCACGGTGCTAACAGTCACCTTCTGTTCTCTGTTACGGGGTGGTGGTTAGTGTTTAACGTCCCGTCGACAACGAGGTCATTAGAGACGGAGCGCAAGCTCGGGTTAGGGAAGGATTGGGAAGGAAATCGGCCGTGCCCTTTCAAAGGAACCATCCCGGCATTTGCCTGAAACGATTTAGGGAAATCACGGAAAACCTAAATCAGGATGGCCGGAGACGGGATTGAACCGTCGTCCTCCCGAATGCGAGTCCAGTGTGCTAACCACTGCGCCACCTCGCTCGGTTTGTTCTCTGTTACGACCACTTGTGTGCTGCTGCGTGAAGAAGTGAACTTGACGATACAAAATACTTAAACGTAATCGTGTTGTCCTTTCTATGGGGGACAAGTACGAGATTATTAAAAGGCTGGAAGAAGGTGAATCTGCAACCACTTTATCCAATGAGTACAAGGTGGGGAAGTCGACAATTACGGATATAAAAAAACAAAAGACGAGCATAGCAAATTTTATAGCTATGCTTGATTCTACTGATTGATCAACAAGCCGCAAAACTCATTAATCAGTGCTCCAGAATGTGAAGATGAAAGTATACCAATAGTTTCTGAGGCGTTCACTTGTTTAGATACTGCCTTGCGATGGTTTGAAGCCCAAGATGAAAGTGACAAGTTTCAGATATCTGTAATGAAAAAAATACGTGACTTAGCTGCTCGTAAGCGTGTAGACTTGCTTAGACAGACCAAAATAAAGGGTTTTTAAACGTTAATTTTGTATACTGTGTGTATTGTTCATGCAAAATGCTTATGTAAAATGTATATATTTTTGTTTAATAAACTGTGCCACATACTATATATTCCTACTGAAGTTGCCTTTGTATGTTACTTTGTAATACTAAAAGAGATGCCTGTTTTTATGAGTAAATCTACTGTACAGTACTTCTTTTTGGCAAATGAACATGTACAGTTCGATTATCCGAAAAAACCAGTTATCCGAACACCCATGTCCCCCAATTACTTCGGATAATCGACGCTCTACTGTATTTTAAGAAATTATTTGCCAGTTTGTGAAAATCACAGTGTGATCACAATTTTGAACAGAGAAGGCTAAAGCATCAGTACATTTAAAATTATATTAAACTGATCATCTCTCAGATAAAATGAGGATTTGAGTCAATTACCATACCTGAAAGAACAGAGTGAATGTATTGCAGATATCAGCAGTTTGACCAAATATACTAAAAACATAAATACCGCAAGCCGATTTTATAAGGCTTAAACCATTTTTAGTTAGTGAACAAAATATAATGCAGATTCCTAGTGACAGAGGAACGGAGCTGATTAGTTCAAAAACAAGTTCATTGTTAAAAATGAAATCTGATAAGCTTTTCATATCGAAATGATTCTGCCGTAATTAGTTCTGGCATTCATTACACAGTGAACATTAGCTAGAGCTAAGAACGTTAGTATATAGTTGTATAGGGCTATGTCTCTTAAAGACGACACACAATGAATAAAAAGTCTACAATCTTTATTTTAGGCTGTATAGCATCGGCTGGGACTCCTAGTGAGCAGAAACAACAAACAACTCCAAGTTCTCTCTCTATCTCTCCTCTCTCTTCTCTCTGTCTCTCTCAGTCACTCACTCAGAATTTCATGACATGATCCAACTGAAATGTTACATTCTTCTACAATCTCTCGGACAGTCAGTCTTCGACTGGCACACGCTATTTCGTTGACGTTCCTGACAAGAGCGTCGTCGATAGAGATCGGAGGGGTCCTGAATGAGGGTCAAAAAAATTTCAAATGGCTCCGAGCACTATGGGACTTAACTTCTGAGGTCATCAGTCCCATAGAACTTAGAACTACTTAAACCTAAGTAACCTAAGGACATCACACACGTCCATGCCCGAGGCAGGATTCAAACCTGCGACCGTAGCGGTCGCGCGGTTCCAAACTGTAGCGCCTAGAACCGCTCGGCCACACCGGCCGGCAATGAGGGTCATCTTTAGCTTTCGTCCGGTGTAAACTATTTGTAACACCGAGTACGGCTTAAACACTCATTACCGTAGGCTTCCTGCATCATTTGGTGTGTCTCTGTAAAGGTTTTCTTGAGTTTCATGCAAAATCTAACTCAGACGTGTTGCTCCTCTAACTCTGCCACCTCGAAATTCAACAATAAAACTTCCGACAGTTACACATTAAAGACAGGCGTGTTCAGGGATGCCAACTACATGTCGCTCCAACATACCATTGGCGCGAAATTACGAATGTTTCGGAAGTTTTTGGATAGATCTCGTACAGTACTTGTCCTGTCAGCTCTTCCTAAGGCGCTCTGCCCGGAGCACAGGCTGCTGGGACCGACTAAAATTGCAACTTATGAGTGTCTTGGTAGCAGGGATGTACTTCGCGTTTGGATGTGTAACGTCACCCCTGGTCACACAGTGATCGGCGTTGGCGGTTCCACGCACCTCGGCCGTGGCTCGAGTCGTAAAGCCTGACTGCCCGGAGTGTTTTGACGTAATGTCAACAACATTACTTGAATAACACATCGGCTGCGCTGGTCTCTATTGTCTGGCCACGGCTGGAAAAAACTTAAAAAATGTATTGTTCGGGAGCCGAACTTTTTCGAGAGGCAGTAATATACAGGGTGGCGCAGGGGAACGGGAAGTTTTGAACGTTACAGTTGGCAGCACTGTAGCGCCGGCAGATGTTCGAAACTTTGCACAATTGATGTGAACGCATTGCCATTTAGTAATCATGGAGAATTGGACTGGTGCGGACCGTGTGAGAGCGTTTTACAAAAATGGTGATAGTGCGACTGCCGCGCAGAGAACATTTCGACAGCATTACCAACTTGGACGTCATGGACGTGTCCCATCTGCGTATGCGATTACAACGTGGGTGCGTAATTTTGAAGAAACAGGATCTGCCTTGAAAAAGAAACCTCCAGGTGGCATTCCAACAGTACGTACCCCAGAGAACATTGCAGCTGCTAGAGCTGCAATCTGAGACAAGTCCTCGCCGCTCCCTTCGACAGCATGCATCTTCGCTAGGGATTAAGCGACGAAGCTTACAAAGAATACTGCACGAATTAGACTTCCATCCCTATAAGTTGCAGATTGTGCAACACTTACATGAACGAGACCCAGCGTCACGTATGGAGTTTAGTAGCCAGATATTGGCTAAAATCAACGAGGACGCGAATTTCCTTGGTAACTTATGGATATCAGACGAAGCCCATTTCCACCTGAACGGATTCGTGAACAAACAGAATTTTCGTTATTGGGCACGGGACAATCCTTGTGAGTTTCACCAGCGACCACTACATAGCGCCAAGGTCACAATATGGTGTACTGTATCATGTCATGGTGTTATCGGCCCTTATTTTTTTGAACGTGAGGATGGTAGTGCGGTGACAGTAACATCCGCTCGATGTGTTGAAATGCTTCAAACATTCTTTACACCGAGACTGTACGAGCTTAATCTTAACGTCATGTGGTTTCAGCAGGACGGAGCCACGTCACACACTGCTCGACAATCGATGGCAGCAGTTCGTTACAATCGGGAGAGTGGGTGGTTAGTGAGGCAAAGTAACAGAGTTCTTCAGATTAGCTGGTGCACATGCAACCTGCCAAGGGCCGAATCGATTGGCCGTGTCTGAGGGCTTCCCCTCGTTAGCGTGAACTAGTTAAAAATAATAAGAAGTGTAACTCCTCCATCCTCGAATGTTCATGGAGACTATTACAAAAAATTTTCTGTCACCTCAGAGAAATGTGTAGTATTGATATCTGGGACTCACAGGATACGAGACTGAAACTTCTTCCGTACGCCACCTACTAATACGGTCCTATCTACGAGATCGTAGACAGAAAGTGGTTAAAGAATAGAAGTTTTAGGGCAGAAGGGAGAAACGTTCCAAGGGGAGTGCTGTTAGAAAGAAACCTCAATGACAGTTTTGGTGGGTAGCAGTGCTACTGAAGGATGCTTTGTTTAGGTATAAGGATATGTTGGTAAACGGTAGACTGCCATTATCGCTGGGCACTAATGATGTGTTCTGGGCAAACTTCAGCATCTGAGTACCTGTAACGTGCCAAAGTCGTCATCAGAGAGGTCAATTTGATCATAAAACAGGTCGCTCAGTATAGAAGCTCATATGGGTTTTCGTCTGCATTTATGTGTGTCCGGATTCCCTGTCGTTGCCGGTTTGTGGCTGGAAAAGGGCAGCTGTTGACGTCAGATTTGCTGCGGTACAGGGGCTTGTTGGTGTTGCTTTCTCTGTATGCTTAGTTTAAGCTTCATAGGGGGTTAATTTTCCTTAAGGAAAAGTGTTTTCGGCCGATTATGTTTCCACCTGTGGTTATAATCGTAGTTGCCCACATTTAGCATGAAGGGATATACGAATATCTCGAGTTTCTGTGCTGTTGTGGATGCCAAGTGGAGTTCATTGTGCGTGTCCGCGTTGCGTGTGTATCGTGGAGTTTTGCTAATGATTCGTAGAACCTTGTTCTGTTTGACTTGCAGACGGCACAGATCTGTAGGAGCTACATGACCCCAGACTAGAGCAGCGTACGTCATCAGTGGTCTAATAACAGTCGTGTACATGGGCGTCGACACCCTGCTATTCAGTGTACTTCACCTGTCAAGTATACGCTCTATTGGTGACTTAGTGTTGTGGTCCCCAAAAGTCAGTTTGCAGCTCAGTCAGACACAGAGGTACCTGTCTTTCTCACGGAATCATACTGGTCGTGTTTGTAGCGTAATTTGTCTGCAATATTGACGTTAGTAGAGTTGTCTCGGACTGAGTGTGAACAGACCTGCCTCGCATTTGTCGACGTTTAGTACAACGCACCATTTCTGCAATCAATGATCGATAGTTCAGAGTACTGTCTATAGTAGTTAGTAAATGTTCGTTGGTCTCCAACTTTGGGATAAGTTCATAAGTTCGTAGGTATACTATCGTGTTATGTTGAAACGTGGCTGCCTAAGTCCAGTTCCATTTTTTTTTTTTTTTAGAGATTTATCTGTCAGATGGTTTTTCTGTGTGTTGTAGTCCGTTGTTGGGAAAAGAATATGCATGGTGCATACCCCAGAGTAATCACTGCAAGTATAAATGTGTTGAATGTATGTACTGTCAGAGAGGGAAACAGACACTCTTTTGTGTTGTCTGGTAGTGTAGTTCCAACCTTGCTAACCTTCCCCAGAGAGGTCTAGAGAAATGCTCATTTTCGAGTGAATGCGTTCCCTTTGGTTTCTCTCGGAAACATGGCAATGAGAACCACTCCTACTCGCTTTAGTAAAAAAAAACTGGTCTTTGCGGCAACCGCCGCTGGTTGGCCTTTTTGAACGTTTGACAAAGTTTGAGTCTCTGCGAATCGAAGCGTTTCCCACTTTTCCGTCTCCAGGGGCCATTCGCTGCCCATCCCACACCTTTAAAAAAAGCAGCGGATCCCCACTGCAACGCCCACTGCACGGCGCCTCAGAATACTCGTCATTGACCGCTTGTGTGGTAAACCTGATGATCATGTTTCAGTTCATCTTTGTGTTTCGATTACTGAGGATAGATCAGCCGTGCTCAAAGTGGTGGTACGTCCCCCTGGAGAGGGAGGGGAGAGATGGGTAAAACACCATCTGTCATATGTTCATCTTCTCAACAATTTTGCTGAGCGTGCTCAGAGAACTGATGGGTCGATAATGTTGTGAGAGGGAAGTGGTCTTGTTCTGGTTTCTGAGTATGAGAACCTCGGCTTCCTTCCAAAAGTCGGGGAAGTGTAGGTGTCGGAGGAACACATTCGTCATGCGTGTTATTATTCTACAGCTTTATCAGTGAAATCTTTGGGAACACGGTTTTGAATTCCATCTGGAACGGGAACTTTCCTAGTAGAGGTGTGCTTAATCTCATGTGTACCAGCACGTCTGATTTCGTCACACTGACTGGACTACAAGTCGTGTAGTCCCCTGGTCTGCTTCTAGTGTGAACATTGCGGCTGAGAGGTCGAAGTTCGAAGTGAAAACTCTGCTAGAGTTCTGACCATTATTTCCACCTTCTTCTCGGAGGAGCTAGCAGGTCCGTCAGGTTCTTATAGCGTGGCTGATAAGTATCGCTCCCTGGTGAAGTGTGGAGACACTTGCGCGTGTGGTGCCCGGTTCGGCGAATTACTGATCCCAGTGTTCGTTTCTAAATGTTTATTTCTACAGTATAATTTCCTTGGCGTCTGTTGACGCCTGTTTTACAAGGGGCGCCTGGTGTGCTGCCAATATCTTCTGAGATGATTTCTCGTACAGAAACTCCAGACATTCGCAGAATCCGTTTATTCTGAATCTGGGGAACTACGACCACAACCATAGATGGAAATATAAAAGACCAAAAGACATACTTGCAAGGACATAACATCTATGGCCAAGCATACGCAAACATAACGGCACAGGCGAGCCCCTGTTAATCAGACGCATTTACTGGATATCCAGCTGAAATACACTGCCGAATAACTGGCACCACACAGGGAAGCCGTACCGTACACTGCATGCAAACAAGCTCCACACATCCCCCACACAGTGAGATGATCTATGGCCGATCTCCCACTACTGTATAACGATCTTGATTGTTCCAGGAATGTAGCAGCTGCAGCAACTGGGAAACATCGCCATCGCTTGTCACGGTAATGATGCATGATACCTATACTAACAAATCCAACCTTGCATGAGCTATCGCAGCTAGTAAGCCACTACTGCTCTTACTACCCATCCCACTGTCGCAGAGGTTTTTTTTCCCACGGCACGAGCCATGGCACTTTTTTCCCTCTGCTCTTCAAATCGCTACCCTCACTCGCGTTTCGTCCACTCTCTATCACCTGATGGACCGTGTTAATGCGTAGCCTTACCCAGACGCACGGACAACATCACAGCCCAGCATCCTGTGATCCACTTACTAGATAACTAACATGTTTACGGAGGTGACAGTAGAACTTTTGGTTTGGTCACCACGTTGGTGCGGGCGTGGAGGGGCCCCATCTCTTCTCTCTCGTGGAGATAATGCCCAGGATTTTCTGAGATGATAACTGGATTGGCGCCAGCCGTTGCATCCTGGACTGCAGTGATAAGCACTACAACAGCTTCATCAGTTTGTACTGCGTGAGCAACTTCGTGAGTGGGAACTTCCTGGCAGATTAAAACTGTGTGCCGGACCAGGACCTGAACCTAGCACCATGGCCTTTCGTGGGCAAGTGTTCTTCCAACTGAGCTATCCATGTGCTACACAGGAGCCGTTCTTACAGTTTTACCTCCGCCAATACCTCATCTCCTATTTTCCAACACTTAAAACATATAGCCTATTTAAAATTAAAATATTTTTTTCTTTTTCCAGAAAAATGTTGTTTTCATTACGTATCTAAGTTTTATGTCCTCTTAAGTTCTGCAGACCCCATAATTTTGCTACTCAAATAGTAAAACTCGACTACTAGTTTTAACGTCTCATTTACCAATATAATTCCTTCAGTATCACAAGTAATCCGACTACTGTCCGCAGCTCGTGGTCGTGCGGTAGCGTTCTCGCTTCCCACGCACGGATTCCCGGGTTCGATTCCCGGCGGGGTCAGGGATTTTCTCTGCCTCGTGATGACTGGGTGTTGTGTGATGTCATTAGGTTAGTTAGGTTTAAGTAGTTCTAATTTCTAGGGGACTGATGACCATAGCTGTTAAGTCCCATAGTGCTCAGAGCCAATTCGACTACTGCTCAGTACGATTTATTCTTGTTGGTGTTCTTATTATAAACTCTTTACAGGGCACTTTCCAACCCCTGCAATATATCTTCGATTTTGTGTCGTGTCTGCCAGAATTATGTGACCGGAAACATACAGGTTTTATTTCTTCTCCATGAATTTTCATATCTCTTCCAAATTTCGTTATTGCTTGATCAGTCTGTAGGACTCAACAATTTGGGGATAGGCTGCAACACCATTTCAGTCTCTTCTCAATTACTTTCTGCCTTTCATATCCTTCAATTCTTAGAAAAACAGTCCAGTTCCTGAACAGTTTATAGGTAACCTTGTACACCGTTTATTTTATTCCTGATGACCCCAGAATTACAAACAGTGCATTCCAGTTAACATTGTCAAAAGTCGTTTAAAAATCTACAAATGCTTTGAATGTAAAGACAATTTTATAACTGGGGAAGCCACAGCTACAATTCGTAAATTACAACAGGTGCTTACATACTATTATGTTGGTGACAAACATACATAAGTGTGTTGGCTTTCGGACCCAATACCTACTTTCCTGGATAACATTTATGTGGGGCATTGTCTGTTACTTGACATAATTCGACAGGAACATATTTTAATCGGTAAAGTGATGACAGTTCACGATTTTAACACTGACTGGTCATTCATCAGCGATGATGGCTTTTATCAATTCAAGAGGGTTGAGAACTCTGCTAAGCCACGCCATTGTTACTCTGCTGCATTATATAACTACAACGTACCATGTACACCAGGAAAGTTGCGAAACCGGTTGCGTGGGTATCTAATCCACTTAAATAAATACAGGTACAGCGGGTTATTGGACTTTTCATTCAGTTTTATATTTTAATAGTTTTAACACCTGTATTTAAACACCCGTTGCACTGTATGAATAGTCAGTCAATCATGTATAGCTATTAATCTTTGCCTTTTTTCAATTTATCTTTCAAGACTGGTTGTGGGGTGGTTATTGCTTCGCGTGATCCTGCATTTCTCAGATCCCCAAAATTGATCTCTGCTCAGGTCCACTTCTACCAGTCGTTTCTATATTCTGTAGATGATTCGTGTCAGTGTTTTGCAAATATGATTTTTTAAACTAATTGTTTAGTAATGCACAAGTCAGCACTTAGTTTCTTTGGAATTGTTATTATAACTTTCATCTTGAAGTCCGAGGGTATTCGCTTGTCTGTTATATCCTTCATGTTGTTGTTGTTGTGGTCTTCAGTCCTGAGACTGGTTTGATGCAGCTCTCCATGCTACTCTATCCTGTGCAAGCTTCTTCATCTCCCAGTACCTACTGCAACCTACATCCTTCTGAATCTGCTTAGTGTATTGATATCCTTCATATCAGTGGAAATTTTATAATACTTGGTTCCCCAAAGGATCTTAATCATTTTGAGAGAATGTCGTCTACTCCAGCTACCTGGTTTTTACTTTGGTCTTTCAGTGCTCTAATAAATTCTTCTCGCCCCTCCGCTTCAAGACGTTACTTGTGTCGACGTGTTATTTACCTTCTCCTTCATCAAATCAATGATTGGTTTCTAATGACTTAAATGTTGAAGGTTCCAATATAAAAACAGTGACATTTAGGATCACGAAAGGGGTGTCATTTTTTCATCATCCCGCACCCACCCAAGTTTCACAAGAAACACACACTCAAGTGTGCCACTTTTCACACAGAAACTTCTTGCAACTTCCCGTTGCAATGCAATTCTCTCCTGCTCTGCTCGGTCGAATCATCAGAATAACATTTTTTCACGAGCTCACAACGAAGTATGCTGCTAAAGCGGGAAGCTGTGACACTGCTTCTATGTAGCCCGTTGTTGTCGGCAATATTTTTTCTTATTCTTCAACAACTGAATATCACTTAAGCTGCTTTCGCGTATCCACATCGATAGCAAACCAGATTCCACACGAAAGATTAACGAACACAAAAATAAATAACATCTAATCGGACTATTCTTTGTATTCGGCCGTTAGAACTACCAGTCAGTTTCATTTTTTAGACGTCCATAGTCGATTTGGCTTGTTTCATTTGTTACACTAAACAGAATGTTGCGTGACAGGAGTTAAGGGAAATGAAAAAAAAAAGAAAATGCTCGAAATGAATCTTTAGGAAGAAAACTATAGCGTAGGAGAAGGAATAGCACCTGATCATCGTACCGTCCTTTCGAAATTGTTCGTGCTGATTTGATTAGGCTGTTAGAGGACTATAATTCTATCCTGCATATGTTCCTAGACAGTGTCATAAGTCTGACGGCGAATCGTGAAGACAAAGCGCTCCACGTACGAACGATGGATCGCAGCGATCCGTCGCATGCGATATCTCGTGTAATCGGTCGCTCGCCTCGAGACCCCAAATACGAGCGATTTGCCAAGCAATTTCAAAAAAATGGTTCAATTGGCTCTGAGCACTATGGGACTTAACATCTGAGGTCATCAGTCCCCTAGATCTTAGAACTACCTAAACCTAACTAACCTAAGGACATTGCACACATCCATGCCCGAGGCAGGATTCGAACCTGCGACCATAGCGGTCGCGCGGTTCCAGACTGAAGCGCCTAGAACCACTCGGCCACAACGGGCGGCCAAGCAATTTCCATCAGTATTATGAAACCACTGTGTCGAAAATTTCTGCTACGGAAAATGAACTGCTATGTTTAGCAGCAGTTGCAGCTTATTTCCGTATCCCCAAGAATTTTTCCAAAACATAAATTTAAAATAAACTAGAATTATACACTGAGGTCACAAAAGTCATGGGATAGCGATATGCACATACGTGTATACAAATGGCGGTAGTATCCCGCACACAAGGTATAAAAGGGCAATGTATTAGCGGAGCTGTCATTTGTACTCAGGCGACTGACGTGAAAAGCTTTCCGACGACAGAAATTAACAGACTTCCAACGCAGAATGGTAGTTAGAACTAGACGCATGGGACATTCCATTTCGGAAATCGTTCGAGAATTCAGTATTCCGATATCCCCACTGTCAAGAGTGTGCCTAGAATACCAAATTTCTGGCATTACCTCTCAGCACGGCAAAGCAGTGACCGATGGTCTTTACTTAACGACCGAGAGCAGCGATGTTTGCGTAGAGTTGTCAGTGCTCATAAGCAAGCAACGCTGCGTGAAATAACCACAGAAATCAATGTGGGACGGTATTATGAATATATCCGTTACGACAGTGCGGTAAAACTTGGCGTTATTGGGCTGTAGAAGCAGACGACCTACGCGAGTGCCTTTGCTAACAGCACAAAATCGCCTGCAGTGCCTCTCCTGGGCTCGTGATCATTTGTTCAGTCCTAGGCGATTAGAGAACCGTAGCCTGGTCAGATGACTCCCGATTTCAAATGGTAAGAGCTGACACCAAGAAGCTATTGACAGACCCAAGTTTATATAGATTGGACTAGGTCGTCTGGTCCATCTTTTCCGATCATTGACTGGGAATGGTTATGTTCGGCTACTTGGAGACCATATGCAGCCATTCATGGTCTTCATGTTCCAATGACAGTTCACTACGTCACTTGGCCACAGCTGTTCGCGATTGGTGTGAAGAACATTCTGGACAATTTGAGCGAATGATTTGGCCACCCAGATCGCCCGACATCTCATCGAATATTTATGGGACATAATCGGGAGGGCAGTTCGTGCACAAAATCCTGCACCGGCAATACTTTCGCGATTATGGACGGCTGTAGAGGCTGCAGTGCTCAATATTTCTGCAGGGGACTTCCAACGACTTGCTGAATCCATGCCACGTCGAGTTGTTGCACTACGCCGGATTAAATAATTTCCGATACGATATCAGAAGGTGTCCCATGACTTTTGTCACCTCAGTGTAAATCATTAAATTTGTCTTGAAACACTTTTCGTGGGAACTGTACGTTATTTTACTGGATATATTACATTTTTCACTGACACCATATGGGCTGTGCACTTCTTTCCAGCGTGCCAATACAATTCGTTATTAGTCCTGAATTCTTTTTTTTTATTCATTAGTCTTATAGTTTAACTGCAAGCATTTTTACAATTTACTCATGTTGCCTATAGAGTTGTTGTCAGTAGCAGCACCATTGATTACCGTAACTCTCGTTATAAATTGTATGAAGGAGAGTCAGATCATATGAAATGACAAGAGCCTAAAGTATTGCTGTATAATGGATTTGTCCTGAACATTTAAATTGAAATGCCCTCGTAACATTACAGTACATATGTAGATCTATATCATATTGTTTAGAAGTTAAATACTTTAATAACGCCTATAATGATTAGATAAATAAACCAAAATCATAAGATCGAGCCCTTTGAATCGGGACTATTAGTGTGATCTTACCATCAATTCTACTTCTATAGCACAAGCCTCAAAATGCTAACAACTGGAAAATCGGAGGAAGTATTTTGTATTACTCCTTGCTGTAAAGAATTCTGGCTTCAGTTCACTTCTCAGAGTACGAGGCGTGTTTTTTAAGTAAATACCGTTTTGCCACACCGCGGCCGCAGCGCTGCAGTGCAAGACTCAAGTTTCACACGGAATTTGCAGTCTCCCCTCCACAACGGCCAACGACCGGTCACGTGATTCCACCTCCACACGGACAGGAGCCGTGGCGTGAATGCCAGCGCTCCTGGTTTTACTTGAGTGTACTATGTTGCCAGAAAACAAACGCACTCTCGCCTGCTTTGTGTCTGTAAGCAAAACCAGCAAAGTGCACTACAGCCAGATTGCACAGATTCTTTTCAGGTTTTTACTACGATTTGTTTAAAAAAGTACACCCCAAAAAGAGCCCAGAAGATTAACTGACTTAACAAAAGTTTGCACTTTATTTCGTTTTATTTCTCAAAATAAATATTTTTCTTATTGACTTTCGTGTGTAGCGAACCTGAGTTTCTACTGTGTTGTTGTTATTGCTCAAAATAAAATGTCTGTGACAAAATTACCGAAGGAGTCGGCTTTAATTTCGTGTACAGCAATTAAATAGGCTTACGTTCGTGAAATTTCCACTTTATGTACAAACAAATAGTCAACTCGTTACAGCACGTTAAACATTTAGCAGATGCAAACAGTTCATTGTTCGTTTCGTTTCATTATTAAAGTTGCTGTCTGCTGGTGTTCTTGTGAGATTTTATTCCACATACTTCAAGCATTATGTTCATAAAATATCCGTGTCTTAGGCTGATATAACATTTAATGCATAGTTTGGCAATACATGGAATATGACTTTTCAGAGTTTTACAGTCGGCTGAAGAATGAGTTTCCAACATTTTGTCCTTTTGCTGCTCTAATAGGATACAATAATTATTGAACTGTCAATATTTTCCATACAGTCGTCCTCAGCAAACTGCTGAATGGTTTTAAAGCTTTCTACAATAACGATGTATATTTGCTGCCATTACAAACTCTGTTGCCATTATTATGAATTACAATATGTATCTATTGCATATCCAAAATATGTGTGTGTTATTAGTTTCGGAAACTTGTTCTTTTGAATAACATTGCATAGAAGGTATGTTTCTAGTACACATCATGATTTTACCTGGGCTTTAATAACTGAAATAAAAATTGTCAAAATCTACAATTTTTGAACATGTTGCTTACAAGGCATTTTCAATGTTTTTAGATAAATATAAGTGTGTACTAGAAACATACCTTCTATGCAATGTTATTCAAAAGAACAAGTTTCCAAAACTAATAACACACACGTATTTTGGACATGCAATAGATAAATATTGTAATTCATAACAATGGCAACAGAGTTTGTAATGGCAGCAAATATACATCGTTATTGTAGAAAGCTTTAAAACCATTCAGCAGTTTGCTGAGGACGACTGTATGGAAAATATTGACAGTTCAATAATTATTGTATCCTATTAGAGCAGCAAAAGGACAAAATGTTGGAAACTCATTCTTCAGCCGACTGTAAAACTCTGAAAAGTCATATTCCATGTATTGCCAAACTATGCATTAAATGTTATATTGGCCTAAGACACGGATATATTATGAACATAATGCTTGAAGTATGTGGAATAAAATCTCACAAGAACACCAGCAGACAGCAACTTTAATAATGAAACGAAACGAACAATGAACTGTTTGCATCTGCTAAATGTTTAACGTGCTGTAACGAGTTGACTATTTGTTTGTACATAAAGTGGAAATTTCACGAACGTAAGCCTATTTAATTGCTGTACACGAAATTAAAGCCGACTCCTTCGGTAATTTTGTCACAGACATTTTATTTTGAGCAATAACAACATCACAGTAGAAACTCAGGTTCGCTACACACGAAAGTTAATAAGAAAAATATTTATTTTGAGAAATAAAACGGAAAAAAGTGCAAACTTTTGTTAAGTCAGTTAATCTTCTGGGCTCTTTTTGGGGTGTACTTTTTTAAACAAATCGTAGTAAAAACCTGAAAAGAATCTGTGCAATCTGGCTGTAGTGCACTTTGCTGGTTTTGCTTACAGACACAAAGCAGGCGAGAGTGCGTTTGTTTTCTGGCAACATAGTACACTCAAGTAAAACCAGGAGCGCTGGCATTCACGCCACGGCTCCTGTCCGTGTGGAGGTGGAATCACGTGACCGGTCGTTGGCCGTTGTGGAGGGGAGACTGCAAATTCCGTGTGAAACTTGAGTCTTGCCTTACATCTGTTGACTACACACTGACGCCATTACAGTCTGATTCTTCCTTGTTTACGTTATGTACTGAGTGCTTAAGATGCCTCCGATAATCGTGAGTCCCGCCGACTGTGAAGTACGGGCTGTTATAAGATTTCTTAGTGCTAAAGGCCTAAAAGCGATCGATATTCATCGTGAGATCTGTGCAGTTTACGGAGAAAACATTATGAGTGATGGAATGGTAGAAAAGTGGGTAAGAGCATTTAAAGATGGCCACACAAAAGTGCATGATGAACAACGGAGTGGGCGTCCTTTGGTCGTTAATTAAAGTTTGGTGCAGGAAGTGGACAATAAAGTGAGAGAAAACAGACGCATTACGATATCCTCCTTGCGGGATGACTTTCCTAATGTTTCTCGTAGCGTATTGTATGCCATTGTGACCGAGCACTTGAATTACCGAAAACTGTCCGCACGCTGGGTACCGAAAATGTTGACAGATGTGCACAAAACCAAACATTTAGACAGTGCATTGACTTTCCTTGAGCGGTACCACAACGATGGTGATGATTTCTTAAACCAAATTGTTACGGGCGATGAAACATGGGTGGCCTATGTCACACCAGAATCAAAGCAACAGTCCATGGAATGGCGGCATTCAGATTCACTCAGAAAAGCGAAGTTTAAGCAAACAATTTCTGCCCAGAAAATCATGTGCACAGTTTTTTGGGACAGAAAAGGAGTATTGCTTGTGGAATTTCTGCCTCGTAATGAAACAATCAATGTGGCAGCTTACTGTAAGACATTGCACAATCTGCGCCGTTCAATTCAGAACAAAAGACGTGGCAAGTTGAGCAAGGGCATCATTTCGCTGTAAGACAATGCCCGTCCGCATGTGGCGAATCAGACCAAAGATCTCATCACATCTTTTCGATGGGAAATTCTAGATCATCCTCCGTACAGCCCTGATCTTGCTCCCAGTGACTACCGTCTGTTCCTGCACTTGAAGAAACACCTGGGCGGTCAGCGTCTTCAAGATGACGACAAAGTCAAAACAGTGGTGATGCAGTGGTTAACAAGTCAGGTGGCAGACTACTATGAGGAGGGTATTCAAAAACTGGTACAGTGTTATGACCAGTGCCTCAATATTGACGGAAATTGTGTAGAGAAGTAGATTAAAGTACAGGCTTTCATGTAAAAATAAAATTATTGAGATATCTTAGCAAGTCTTTTTTTAATTTCAAAACGGTACTTACTTAAAAAAACACGCCTCGTACTTTATGCTACCGGGGTAACTGTAAATTCTAATGTACACTGATGAGCCAAAATATTATGACCACATGCTTAATAGCTTGTATGTCCGACTTTGGAACGAAATACATCACTGATTCTGCGTATCAGGAATCCAACAGTTTGTTCGCAGGTATGTGGAATTAGATGTCTAAGCACAGGGCATGTAAATGGCGTAAATTATGGGCCGCTGAGCTGCATACGCGGTGGTGGTGCCAGATAGCGACCCAGATAGGTTCCAAGGGATTTACATCTGGCGAATTTGGTGGCCGAGACATCAATGTGAGTTCACTATAATGCTCCTCAACCCACTGTAGCACGGTTCTCGCTCCAAGACATGGACAGTTATACTGCTGAAAGAAGACATCGCCGTCGGGGAGGACATCAAGCCTGAAGGCATGCGCTGGTTTGCAGCTATCATCGTGCCTTCAATTACTGCCACAGGTCCCATCCAAACACAGGAGAACGTCTCCCATAGTATAATACTGCTCCCACCAACCAGCATCCGTGGCGCCCTGCATGTTTCGAGCAGCCGTTCACCTCGATAATGGCGTTTGTGAAGACGACGGAAACGACCATCGACCTAGTGTAATAAAAATGTGATTCACCCCAATAGCCGACACGTTTCCATCGATCGATGGTCTCGTACCCACTGCAGTCGTAATTGACAATGTCGCTGGGTCAACATGTGAACACAAAGGGTTGAGATATGCTGCGGAGCTCCATGTTCAGCAATGTACGATGAACGGTGTGCTCCGAAACACTTGTGAGAGCACCAGCATGATGCTCTTTTTTGGCAGAGATGCCACAGATCGCGCTTTTCAGATACTTAGCCTCCCACACCCGGGTTCCCGGGTTCGATTCCAGGTGGGGTCAGGGATTTTCTCTGCCCCGTGATGACTGGGTGTTGTGTGATGGCCTTAGGTTAGTTAGGTTTAAGTAGTTCTAAGTTCTAGGGGACTGATGACCATAGATGTTAAGTCCCATAGTGCTCAGAGCCATTTGAACCAGATACTTAGCCGTTAGATGTTCATTTTGGTCCTTGTGCTTCGAATATCTTATTGGACGTCAGACCATAGCAGACATTATTAAGGGTATTTATGAAACAATATGGGAAGAATTATGGCTGGAATATATGGAACCCCCGACAACTGAAGACTGGAAAAATATCAGCTATCAGTTTGAGTGGGCAGCTAATTTTCCACACTGCGTGGGTGCAATAGACGGCAAATACATTGAAATAACTCAGCATCGCACAGTGGCGGAGCCTTCTTTAATTATAAAGCGTACTTCTCTGTAGTACTAATGACGGTAGTAGATGCTGATTATTGTTTCACGTACGTTGACTTCGGTGCGTTTGGAACAGATGTTGATTCAAATGTACTCAAAGATAGTTACATAGTTCAAAAAAATATTTAAGCAACCTCAGTTTATCTTACCTCAGACACTTCGAAGTGAATCCCAACCGACTCCGTATGTCTTTGTATCTGACAAAGCTTTTCCAATTTGTCAAAACATAATGCTGCCTTATCCAAGAAAACTTCTAACCGTAGAAAAAAATCTTCAATTATTGGCTCAGCAAAGCCCGACGATTTGTTGAATGTGCAGTTGGAATACTTCCCAATAAATGACTAATTTTTCACCGCCCTCTTGGCGTTCATGTTAAATTTGTAAATTCCATGACCAGAACATTTTGTTTGTTACAGAACTTCGTCAGGAAACTGTATGGATTCGAGTTTGAAGGCGCACTGTTGTGTTCTTTATAAAGTGTACCACCTCGTGAACTAGGAGGAGTCAAAGAGGAATGATGTACGAGACAGTTTTGTGGCATATTTCACTTCAAGTCATGGGTCACTCCCTTGGCAGATTGATTGCATATAGATAGATAATGTAAATGATTACTTTCTATACAAAACGAGACATAACTAAAGATCTTAAAATTGTTTACATTGTTCTCATTACGCGCCCGAATACTTGTCAAAGGTACATCCCCCGACGTTGCACATCTTGACCTTGGACCGTTCTCTCTTTCTCTTTTGTTTCTGTTTTCTCAGTTCAGTACACTTTCTTCCTGTTCTCATCCTTGGTCTGTGCTCAGTTTTTGACAGGCTGTCCACTGGGTCATCTTACCACTAAATCTGCAGGAGGTGATGGGGAGTTTCTCTTTTTAGTGAGTCTGTGTAGCATAAATGTGCTTATGAAGTTGTTATTGACGTATTATTTTAAGAACTATAAATAAACAAAGTAACAACGGCTCAGATATTTCATTTCTTTCTTCTTCTTCCGTATTTCCCATCGACCTCTGACAACACATACACTTATATCGATTTTTAAAATCAGTGTCGCGAACATGATATAAACATTCACTGTCAATAAGCTCCACTGTGAGTGACGGGCTTGCATACTCGCATACTAAGATAAATGTAGAACAACCTTCAACAATCGTCGCCAGCACCAGCCGCTACTGCAACGCTGCGTTAGTTTAACGATCGTGTAGCCGCCGACATTTGTGGCTTATGAAGCAAGAAAATAGGTCCCGGCCCATCCCTGCGGCACGACCCTGAGAACGCGCCGGCCGTTCGACAATGTGTTAATTTGCGTACCGTGTAGCCATGTGCTATGTTACAACACTGATCCGTATTTCTTGTGTTATGAATCGCACAAAAGTTGCTGTAAAAAACGTCCGTCTAGCCTTAGCCATAATTATTGAATCGAATTGTACTATCAGTAGCTACGATTTTTGTTAGAAAATATGATGTTTTTGGAATTTTTATAATAAATAGCAGTACAGTTGTGTTACAATATGACCTCCTATTATTTTTATTATTATAATTTGAATATAAAATGAATATGAATAACATTTACCTAATGTAACTGATAGGTTTTCTTCAGTTCCTATGCTATTGGTATTTATGCGAGCAAGTTTTTCACGTATTTAAAAAAGAACATACTCAAATTATTGTATTGACATACGACAATAATCAAAAAACAAGGTTAGATAATCTTTCAGTGTTTCTTGTATATTTACGAACTTTCCTTTGCTAGGTCAATCTACAATTATTGGACTATCTCTGGTTTTTTTTTTTTTTTCCTCCCTACGCTACTGGCCATTAAAATTGCTACACCACGAAGATGACGTGCTACAGACGCGAAATTTAACCGACAAGAAGAAGATGCTGTGATATGCAAATGATTAGCTTTTCAGAGCATTCACACAAGGTTGGCGCCGGTGGCGACACCTACAATTTGCTGACATGAGGAAAGTTTCCAACCGATTTCTCGTACACAAACAGCAGTTGACCGGCGTTGCCTGGTGAAACGTTGTTGTGATGCCTCGTGTAAAGTGGAGAAATGCGTACCATCACGTTTCCGACTTTGATAAAGGTCGGATTGTAGCCTATCGCGATTGTGGTTTATCGGATCGCGACATTGCTGCTCGCGTTGGTCGAGATCCAATGACTGTTAGCAGAATATGGAATCGGTGGGTTCAGGAGGGTAATACGGAACGCCGTGCTGGATCCCAACGGCCTCGTATCACTAGCAGTCAAGATGACAGGCATCTTATCCGCATGGCTGTAATGGATCGTGCAGCCACGTCTCGATCCCTGAGTCATCAGATGGGGACGTTGGCAAGACAACAACCATCTGCGCGAACAGTTCGACGACGTTTGCAGCAGCATGGACTATCAGCTCGGAGACCATGGCTGCGGTTACCCTTGACGCTGCATCACAGACAGGAGCGCCTACGACGACGAACCTGGGTGCACGAATGGCAAAACGTCATTTTTTCGGATGAATTCAGATTCTGTTTACAGTATCATGATGGTCGCATCCGTGTTTGGCGACATGGCGGTGAACGCACATTGGAAGCGAGTATTCGTCATCGCCATAGTGACGTATCACCCGGCGTGATGGTATGGGGTGCCATTGGTTACACGTCTCGGTCACCTCTTGTTCGCATTGACGGCACTTTGAACAGTGGACGTTACATTTCAGATGTTTTACGACCCATGGCTCTACCCTTCATTCGATCCCTGCAAAACCCTACAGTTCAGCAGGATAATGCACGACCGCATGTTGCAGGTCCTGTACGGGCCTTTCTGGATACAGAAAATGTTCGACTGGTGCCCTGGCCAGCACATTCTCCAGATCTCTCACCAATTGAAAACGTCTGGTCAATGGTGGCCGAGCAACTGACTCGTCACAATACGTCAGACACTACTCTTGATGAACTGTGGTATCGTGTTGAAGCTGCATGGGCAGCTGTACCTGTACACGCCATCCAAGCTCTGTTTGACTCAATGCCCATGAGTATCAAGGCCGTTATTACGGCCATAGGTAGTTGTTCTAGGCACTTATTTTTCAGGATCTATGCACCCAAATTGCGTGAAAATGTAATCACATGTCAGTTCTAGTATAATATATTTGACCAATGAATACCCGTTTATTATCTGCATTTCTTCTTGGTGTAGCAATTTTAATGGCCAGTAGTGTATTTCCGTCGTCTTCTAACCAGTAACGATGTAATCGCTTTTGGTATCAAGTTCAAGTTCTGTCATTGCATATCTCAATTCTTGACACGCATACTTCCCACTAGTCGGTGCACAGCGAACCGTACTACAAAGGAAACTACGTTAACAATACTTCGTATAGCCTGCTTGTTACAAACCTGTTTTATATTAGCGCCCAAAGCCTTGCGACATTTAACGTTGTGCTAATTGCGGTAAAAAACGGCCGTCTAGCCTTTTTCTGAACGACACTCTTCGCATGAGAGCTGGCGCGGCGCGCTGCTGCAGTTAGAAACAGATATAGACACAGACACGCAGAGCGCGAGCAGCCGCTCGCTAGACACGGGAGGGGCCCGCAGAGCTAAAGTTAAGGGCGCGGCGCCTGGCAGGAAACACGGCTGCCTTCCGGGCACCTGGTGTCTGCCGTCTGGCTGCCGCGCGCCGTGCCAATGCGGCGAGTGTTTCCCAGTCAGGCGAGCGGGTGAAAGCCAGGCGTTGGAGGGAAATGAGGCGAGAGTGCAGTGAACCAGAGAGCGAGGGGATCCACATCTACGTTTGCACTACCGAGTGCGTGGCAGAGAGAGCTCTTTATTGTTCTTCGCGTTTCGTGCACCAGTAAAACTTCGGAAAAATTATCGCGATATGCCTCTGTGTACTCATTCAACATAATAATGACCTTCTAGGAAACAGCGGTCATGCGAGACACAGCTGGCCCTCTTTGTGCATGATATACAACAGGCTCTAGATACCGGCTCCCAGGTTGATGCCATATTTCTCGACTTTCGAAAGGCGTTCGACTCAGTTCCGCACTGTCGCTTGCTACAAAAAGTGCGCGCTTACGGTCTATCCGATGACATATGCGGTTGGATAGAAAGTTTTCTAACAGACAGGGAGCAGTATGTCGTCCTGAACGGGGTATCTTCAACAGAAACAAGAGTAACTTCAGGTGTGTCCCAGGGCAGCGTAATAGGTCCTCTGTTTTTTACGATTTACATAAACGATCTGGTTGATGGTATTGACAGCGGCCTTAGACTGTTTGCCGATGATGCTCTAGTCTATAAGAAAGTAGTATCACACGAAAGTTGTGAAGAAATCAATGAGGATTTGCAGAAAATAAATGCGTGGTGTAATGACTGGCAGTTACCTCTCAATAGTAGTAAGTGTAACCTACTTCGTATAACAAGGCGAAAATCCCCATTAATGTATGAGTACAAAATAAATGATCAGTCTTTGGAAGTGGTAACTTCCGTCAAGTATCTGGGTGTGACTATTCGAAATGATCTCAAATGGAATGATCAGATTACAAAAAAATGGTTCAAATGGCTCTGACCACTATGGGACTTAACATCCAAGGTCATCAGTCCCCTAGAACTTAGAACCACTTAAACCTAACTAACTTAAGGACATCACACACATCCATGCCCGAGGCAGGATTCGAACCTGCCACCGTAGCGGTCGCGCGGATCAGATTACACAAGTAACGGGTAAGGCGAACTCTATATTGCTGTTTATTGGTAGAATCCTGAAACGATCCAGTCCTTCAACAAAGGAAATAGCAGTCAACCATTTTTAAACTACCCTAATAGGCAAAAGTTTTTTTCTAAAACTGTATATGCTGCTAATGTAGGTTTGCCTTTTTCATTCAACCTTATAAGATAAATCGTAAGTTAGTAGCGTGTCCCGCGAGTTCTTACATTTCTTCGGAACCCAAACTGATCTTCTTCGATGTCAGCTTCTACCACTTTTACCACTATTCTATACATAACTCATAGAACACGGTAAATCGATAGGGGTGTGTGTGTGTGTGTGTGTGTGTGTGTGTGTGTGTGTATGTGTATGTGTATGTGTGTGTGTGTGTGTGTGTGTGTATGGAGTGACGTGTGGGGGGGATTGTTTCGTTTTGTTCTTAGAGGCATGAAGTCAACGCCCACCAACATGCCATCAGGGGGAAGCATCTGCAATGTCGGCAGACGTTGTCCGATAATGTTCTCTTTAGTCGGTCTTCCTTATCTGATCGAGGCTCCCTCAAGGCGGTGGTTTAAATCTAGGTCTCACATGACACCTCACAGACGAAGGATGAACCGAACTCCCTCACTAATTCGCATCTATTTTTTCCGCTAATCCTAGGAAACTTGTATCTCCCTTGTTTTTGCACTCTGTTTGGTACTTTCTTCATCCCATCCCCAATGTCGTATTTGTCATCCGATTTCAGAACGGGTACGAACGTTAATCACGACCTAAAGCACATCCTCACCCGACAGTGGTCACAGTATTCTTGCATCTATACGGATGGCTCTAGAACTGAGGCAGGTGTGCGTTACGCCTTCTTCAGCCTCTCTAGTGTCACATGCCAAATGCTCGCACTGCCACTGAGTCTTCTGTCTGCACGTAGTAGTTACTTTCCATCAGGGAGGATGTCAGGGAAGATGTTTATTAGGGCACTCAGACTGTCCGGTTCGTATTGATCCTCACTGAATCTCAAAGTCTGTTGCACAGACTACAAAATCCGGTGTTTGATAAACAGGCTACCAGATATGGCTTGGATGTCTTGGAGACGATAATAGATGCGCAGACATTGGCCGTTGATATATGCGTACTTTGGAGAAAAGTAAGCATTACTGCATTCTCCATAATGAAACTGTTGGCCGTTCCGCTAAGAAGAGCGTTACGGAAGGTCAGTTCCGCCCAGCACCAATCCTTTGTACGGATTTCAACTCGACAGTCAGGAAAGCTGTTTATCACAACTGTAACTGTGAATGTCACGTACACTAGCACTATAAGGGCGGTCACCTGGAGGCCATACAACTGAACGTCTCTTCTCGGCCACGGTTCACCTCGGTGATGTTTAGTGGATGTCACGTTATATGGTGCCACAGAACAGAAATAAAATTTAAACTGACAGTAACTGGAATGGGAAGAACACAAACGTAAACACGCTCTGCTACCAGTGAAATCCCTTGGTCTAGCAGGACAGAGCGGGTGAGGTTATATTTGTGGAAAGGGGCCAAAATAAGTTGCTGTCAGTTACACTCAACGTATAAATTTTATTAGTTAAAACACACAATAACATAAACAAGAATTAAAAACTTTCAAGGTTTTAACAAAAGAGCTCCTTTGATTTGATTTAAATCGGCGCGTACGAAAATCCAGGGCCCAAGGCCTAAGCAAGGAATTGAGGTACAGGAGTTCTTCTGTAAGTTTCACATCTAACAACAAAAATTTTTGTCTTCAATAAAAATAGACTGAAGGCCACACATTAAGCAAGAACAGTGTTACGGCTTAAGGCCAAAACAAAGATTCTCAACGTTAATTCTAAATGGGCTGAAACCTGGCCGAAGGCCGCATATCAACCAAACTATTTAACGGCTTAAAGCCTAGGAAGAACGGCTTTCAATGTAACAGCCTGAGGGCCTTAGCTTAAAACGTTTCATGCAAACTCGGCTGAAGGCCCCATACTAAAGAATAACAATGCTATGACTTAAGGCAAGACCAAGATTTTAAATATTTAGTTTAAGAGAGATTAAAACTCGGCTGAAGGCCACATATTAAAGAATAACAATCTTATGACTTAACGGCAAGAGCAAGATTTTGAATTTTCAGTTTAAGAGAGTTTAAAACTCGGCTGAAGGCCACACACCATGGAGAAAACAATTTCAAGGCTTAAAGGCTAAAGAGAAAAAAGCTTACAGTTTTAATAAGCTAAAACTCGGCTGAAGGCCACACAGAGTACTTAAGACTGAAAGGAAATCATTATGTAAAACACAAGAAGCGGCGCTCAGAAGATTCCAAGGGTCGGCCTGGGAAGTAACACTAACGCCCGTTTAAGTGAGACAGGCAGCCAGACCGACAACCTCTTAATCGGAAGGCAACCCAACCGAAGGCTAGCCGACAAACGAAACAACAAATTCAGTTCTGCTCCACCCGACGAGCAACACAACAACAAGACGTCAATAGCACAACGTTCTGGGTACTGGTGCCCAATCCAGCCAAGTCAGAATAAACGCCCAAAACTACCAGCACACCTCAGCTGTCGAACTACACGCCGTGCTGGACAGCAACACCACGACGAGGAAAATACACTGCCAAAAACTACGTCAACGCCCAGGGCAGGTAACCAGAACGTTAACAACCACATGGCAGAAGATACCGCATTGATGAAGGAGTGAATTAAATTAAGTTTAACCCCATACAAGAAAACGGCTTCAATTCTAGCCGACTTCAATGCACACACGTTGTTGCTCACAGGAATCTCGCAGAAAGCAACAAACAGGATCAAACGAAGAGAAGTGATAGCAATTGAGGCTTGATGGTAGGTTAAGCGAGCACTCAACTTTAGAGTCCAAGATCGGTGGGCGACGAACTTTGTAACCCTCGCAAGGAGCGCCACACAACTCCAACCGCGCGTGCACGCCGCCAGCGGCTGCGGTCCGATTCCGAGCGACGGGGACCTCCTCGCTGCTCTGCGCCAACCGACCGACACACCGAAACGGTCAAAGGACCAAACAGAAGTGGGCTAATGGGACGACCGACCGAACGACCAACCAACGGTCGTTCCCGCTACAGTCTCCTTCAGTCGGACAGTGCATGTGTGTCGCCACTGTTCAGCAAGTACTGGATGTTCGCATCCCACTGGTGCTCCGTCGCCGACTGCCTTTCGTCGCCAACCGCTGCTCCGTCTTCGACTGCACTGCTGGTCCGTCTGCAACTTGACTTCCCGGCACACGACGACCTGGAAATACTATCAGTCGCTCCAGAGATGGTACGACAGTGCACTACCGATACGCTCTGCTGCTACTGCCACTCACGGGCAAGTAAGGCAGGAAGTTATTGACGCCAGTAAGTGGAATAAGAGAACGAGGCGGCAGTACCGTAATAGAAGACGACAAACAATAAATGACATGGTTCGCAGCTCGTGGTCGTGTGGTAGCGTTCTCGCTTCCCACGCCCGGGTTCCCGGGTTCGATTCCCGGCGGGGTCAGGGATTTTCTCTGCCTCGTGATGACTGGGTGTTGTGTGCTGTCCTTAGGTTAGTTAGGTTTAAGTAGTTCTAAGTTCTAGGGGACTGATGACCATAGATGTTAAGTCCCATAGTGCTCAGAGCCATTTGAACCAATAAATGACATGAACAAGAGCCGTTTCACGTTATCTCTCTCGAAACACGAGGCTGGGACACGGGTGTTACCCTGACCACCTATACCAGTTGAAACTCAATCGCTTCCGAACGCTGTGATCAAGACACAACGACGGTGGAAGATATGAACCACGTCGTATTGGCGTGTACCAAGAACTCGGCCGCACAGGAGGTCTTGTACGAAATACTGGTTGCAAGGGTCTACCCCCTACCAACGAGTGCAACCGCTTTACTTCACTGGTACTTGTAAGTATTATTTGTTCCCAAACTATTTAAAAGGCGCCGGTATCCAGCTTTGATCTATAAGTTGTGTGGATCTTATCCTCTCATGGAAATAGCTCGGTTCGAAACCTAGGATGTTTGTTTGTCTTTTTACTGTGCGTTAAGAACTTATCTTTGTTTAATATATTTGTTTGCATGGCCATCTTCCGAGCAGCTGTTCAAATCAGTTATTATTGGTTTCTCCGCCTTAAACTTATTGCAACTTAATTAAAGAGAGTTTACACAAGACGCGTTTCGCTTTTATTTATAAAGCGTCTTCTGTGGTTATTCTGCAAATTGGATACATGTGTTTGTACACTTATGTTGTCTGAGATTCTTTCTGTTTATAAAGTTGGTGTGCACTTAAAGTGTTTCTGCTTCTCGTTTACATATTCTGCAAACCACCGCTTCTTCCCTGTTTGTTAGCAGAGTTTGACGTTGACAGATTTTGTGTCGCATATTCAGATGTCGTAAGAAAAAGTGCAAAAACTGTCAAAATAAAACGAAGTCTATCGACATCAACATCTGCTAACAAAGAGGGAAAAACACCTTAAGTAGAGCGCACTCCAACTTAATAAAAGAAATGCTGTTAGCCATCTACAAAACAAAAAATATACAAACATATGTAGCAGGTTTACGGAATAACCACATAAGAGGCTTTAGAAATAAAAGCGAAATGCTTCTGGTGTAAAACTCGCTTTAATTAAACTGCAGCAAGCTTAAGACGGAGCAGCGAATAATAACTGCCGCCTTGCCAGCTTTCCATTATAAGTTGTTGTGGATGTCACTCTCCTATGTAACGGAGCGAAGTAGAAATATGAGTCGTAATTTTTTGTTTTCAATCTATATTGCGAACCTATCTTTGTACTTCACACTCATGCCATTGTTCTATTGTGGAAATTGCGCTAATTCAACTTGACACTATTGTAACTACCGCTGGCCACACGGCGATCGTCTTTTAGTGTTTCTGTTTTACGTTCAGAATATATATTGGAACTTGCACCGTAAATACTGCAGCAATGGAAAGTGCTATTTGTTATACCGACGATCTTCACAAAAGCGACCGGCAACCCTTCGGGCATCTCAGGCATGCGGGCAGCCTACATGGCCCCTGCACACCTCATCGTCGCGAACTCTGTAACGGACGGACACCAGACGGCACCGCCGCTTCCAAGGGACCTATTCGCGTCCGCCACATACGTGACCAGAAAAAAATGTCGCGAGTATACCGCCGCCGGCCGCTATAAATGTCAAGCCCCAAGCTCTACTGGCTACATTGCTGCAGACACGCACTCTCATAAACTCCAAGTGGTCCAAAACAAGTTCCTTAGAATAATTACAGATGCTCCCTGGTATCGGCCATACGAAGATGTCAGACACGAACTTAACATCCCTCTCGTCTCATCTCACATCAAAAACAGGAGTATCAAATTCTGCAACACATCAGAAACTTCGCCCTATGAAATCATCTCATCATTAGGCCACGACGCTTTCGAAATCAGTTACAAAACACCCCAAAATACCCGCGAATTTAGGCAATAACACACACATAACACACTATTAAAACGTATTTATACTAATCACAGAAACACTAGGTATGTCCGAAAACGCATTATGTTTCAAAACCACTAGCTCTGACAGAAGACAGGAAAGAATCATCCGGACTTTAGAACTACATGGGCCGTAGCCCAACATGCTGTCTTCGTCGTTCCGGCTACGAGGGCTTCTCCTAGCCTCTGGGTGGATGCTACTCAGCCTATCGTCTTAGGACGCTCTCGAAGCCCATCGTAGGGACCGATGCCACTGTATTCAGCATTCATCATTGTTTCCCCTGGCGCAATTGGACTGTATCCAGGATAGATTTTTCTGTTCCTATGCTGGTGTTATTCAGAACATCTTCATCGGACTTAGAATATTTTCCATACAGATGAACTTGTCTATGAAGGTCGCAACTGTTGTCAGACTCTGGAATCACAATATTGTCAAGTCTTCATACCTGTGAGACACTGCAATTTTGATTTTGTTATTATCTTCGAAGCAGACGTTTCTTTCCTTGGTCAATAAACTTTTGTAAACCCTGAGCACTGTTTTCCTTGTGTGTGTGCGACCAACACATAACTATTTATTTGCGGTTTTCTCAGAATGGATTGGTTGTCAAGGACTCATATTACTAGCCAATAAACAGATTGAATAATACTTAGAAAGTGTATTTTTTTGTACAAACATTTATTTTAACATTGATCATTGTTCCATTAAAATTTCAGCATATTAACTTGATTCATAACTAAACTGGTGCCTTATTTAGGATTGTGAAAATGTGAGTTTGTAATCTTACAGAACACATCAAATATGAAGCCAAGATTGGGAGACTGCATACAACACTGCATTCATAAAATAACAAACGAAGAACATTGAAAGATATGCAAGAGGAAATTAACCACAACCAACCGATTCAATTTTCACCCAAAGAAGTTACGGTCGTAGCGCAATCCCGTCCATTATGAAATTACCACACACTGGTATACTAAATTCATACTAATTGTCCGTAAAATCTTCTCGAAAAGAATAGCTGAGGGCTGCTCTGATGATTACACCACATGCTTCACGTGGTCAACTTGGTTTACACAAAGAGTGTAACCCACAATAATTTTGATAATTAAAATAAATTACTTCGAAACTCAATTTACAAATGAAAAACCTCGAACTGGTTACTATCGTCATACTATTAACCTGATGGGTCAAACAATTATATAAGCACGTGGTACTGGTCTCACAAAGTAAACCCCACGTGGGTTGAACATAAAGAAAAGTTGCTATATTGAAAAATATTGTCAAGACAAGAAGTTATAATCTCACGCACATGCCCATTTAAGATTGATGACCTTAGTTAGAGTTATGGATCATCAACACGTGGTTCCACTTTGCTCATAAAGTAGTGACAAAGCAACTACTGGAAGATATTCACTGCATTGCAATTTAAGATAACATATGATATTTTAGAGCTAAACCTGAAACAAAGGTGATTAAATTTTCAGTTAGGCTGAACTTAAGAAATCCATCGTCCTACAGACTTAGCAGAGATGCGCTTAGCCGGAGATCTTACCACTTCAGACGCTCGCCGCGGACAGACTGGCGTGGGCCCCTACCGAGGGTGCCTCACAGATACAATCGGAAGTGACCAGAGAGGCAGCTTCCTATACCAACATGACAAGGGATGGACAGGACCATACCAAGAATAGAAACCTCTTTGCTTTTAGAAAGCGTTGCTACGTGTTCTGATGTTGGTCCTACTGTTCTCTAGCAGACAGGCTTGTCTGCTACCATCAAGCGTGCAACTAGAAATACATTTGCTAATTCATCCTTTCACACAGAAGGGAAGGAGGATGATAGTATCTTATCATATACAGTATATAAAAGAAAGCGGATGTATGTTCCATATGAGACTGTGTGACATGAATTACATGTAAACTGTGTTTTAAAGTGTAGTAGTGTGACAGATCGTTCTTGTTTATGTGTAAAAGTAACACGTTCCACTGCTCAGTCTCCTCCCAGATAGAAACACCACTGTAAATTTAGAAGTGGAAAGTATGCCGTAAATGACAACAGATTTAAGAAATTGACATGAAAGGAATCCAACAGAGACCTTTCAATCTGCGGGGCAAGTTTTAGGTTATTCACCCTGTATATGTGAGTCACACTCTTTTTATTGTTTCTCTGCGGAAATTGCAATTATGTTAACATGCCACTTTCGTAACTACCGCTGGCTCTATAGTATTTGCTGACCAAAGCCAAAAATGAACAAAAAAGAGGGCCATAAGTAGCTAATGAATTACCTCACACACTTAACGAATGCTATCCTGAAACACCAACACTTCCCTGACTTTTGGAAGGCGGCCAAGGTCCTGATGTTCAGGAAGCCAGGGAAAGACCACTCCCTCCCACAAAATTACCGACCCATTAGTCTGCTGTGCTCGCTCAGCAAGATTGTTGAGAAGGTAATACTAAAACGTATCACTAGGCATTGCATCGCCAACGACACCCTAAGACCGGAGCAATTCGGCTTTAGGAATCACCACTCGACAACACAACAACTCCTCCGCGTAGTCGAACATATAACACACGGCTACAACATGAACAAAGCCACAGGGGCCGTGTTCCTTGACATCGAAAAGGCTTTCGATCGTCTCTGGCACAACGGACTCATACGCAAACTAAGCGAAGCTGGTTTCCCGGACAGACTCGTACGTCTCATACACTCATATCTCACGAACAGATGTTTCAACACTAACGTGCAGGATAAACAATCGACACAACACGGTATCCAAGCTGGAGTACCCCAAGGAAGCATCCTAGGGCCCATCTTGTTTAACCTGTACATTAATGACTTCCCAGCGACACGAAACACGACGTTAGCCGTCTACGCGGATGACACACCCATCCTCGCGCAAGACTGGAAACCGTCGAACATCAACTCACGAATACAGACAGCACTCAGAACAGCTGAGCCTTGGCTGGAGCGATGGCGTATTAAAGTAAACGTCGACAAGTGCGAAGCAGTTCTGTTCACACGCAGACCGAAACTACTGCGCAAACACCAACACTGTAGACCGATAACACTACATACACGCCCAATACGTTTCCGAGAAAAAGTCAGATACCTTGGTGTCTGGCTGGACCGGAAACTTACATGGGGGGACCACATCGAATACGTTGCCAACCGAGCGCACGCGAGGCTCAAACAGCTCTACCCAATGCTCAACAGGGAAAGCACACTGAATAGGAGGGTGTCGAGGTCCTTATACATGACACTGATTAGACCTCTGATGACGTACGCAGCTCCCGTCTGGGGATATGCAGCTCCCACACGACTGCGCCGCCTGCAGATCATACAGAACAAGGTGCTACGAATCATTAGCAATGCTCCACGCTACACACGCACCGTGGATCTTCACCATGAATACCGCCTTGATACACTCAAGGAAGTATTCAAGAAACACGCCACACGACTATACAGGAACTCGAGACACTCGAACAATCCTTTCATCCTCACTCTGGGAAACTACGATCACAACCACAGGTGGAAACACAAGCGGCCAAAGACACTGCTAGCTAGGGCATAACCACCTATGGTAAACTAACATACGCAAACAGCGACAAGCGTCGGTAAGCCCCTGCATATCAGCAACACTGACTGGCAACTACCAGCTGCTATTAGAGCCGACCAACAGGCCACAGCAGGGACACCGACGAGCTCGCCCACAGACGCACGAACAATCTGCCAACACTCCCTCACACTGTGCCTCCGGTATATGACCTATCGGACACAAGACCGATAACAAACCTAACTGTTGCAGGTTGCAGGACGCTGAACGAGGACTCTGTACCAGCACCCAGCGCCAGCCGCCGAGCAGCATAAACGCACAACGTCAAGGTATCGACATGCATGATACTCACTACTAACAAAGCCTATCCTTGCACAACCTATCGCAGGCAGCAAGACAACCGCTACTGCTCTTGCCGCCCGACCTAACTTTCGCAGAGGTTTTTTTTCCCTTAGCTCTTGCTTTGGCACTTTTTTTCCTCTGCCCTTCAAACCGCTACCCTTCGTCAGATTTCGACCAATCTATCTCCAGATGAGCGCGTATTAATGGTTAATCCTAACCAGACGTACACAAACATCGCAGTATCCACATCCTGCGACACCTCACTTTAGTGAATACTAACCCTTATGCAGAGATGGCAGTAGACCTTTTGTGTTGGCCATCATGCCGGTGTGGGCGTGGAGGGGCTCCACCTCTTCAGCTAATGAATTGCGGAGAGTGACCTCAACGCAGGATTGCCAGCTTATTATCCGTTTGACCGTTACGGTCAAAACAAACAGCTTCGTCCAAAGGCCTTGCTGGAGCACAGCATGTCTGGTCGACAGCGCGCACTCGACATGCTGCATGCATGTCATTCCGCTGACTTTCCTTGAGCAGAAAAAGCAATCGCCTCACCAAGCGAGATACTGCTGTGATTGGCTATATTCCGCAAGTCACCTTACGGTGTGTGGTGGAGAATACTTCAGGTACCACTACCATTTCGCCCGTTATCTATGCCACTCGCAAATAGCACTGGAAGAACGACTGCCGGTAAGCAGTCGCATCAAATCGAATTGTTCTGATTTCCTCGCCGTGATCATGTCGTGAGGAATATGTGGGATAGTAACATAGCAGTCTCACTCTTCTTGACATTTTAATACTAAATTATGCACGATCCCGTTATTGCAGTCTGTCACTGGAGTTTGATGGGTATCTTCGTGACATTCAAGAGCTGATCGAAAGATCTTGTGATGAAATATGCCGCTCTTTCTTTTATCACCTGTTCTTTATTAATCCTAACCGGCAAAAGTCCCAAAGTGTGAGCAATGCTCAAGAGACGGTCGAGTGAGGGTTTTGTGAGCTACCTTTCTCGCAGATGAATTATAATTTTTTAGGATACTCGGCTCCCGGTTGGGGCAGGAGATTTTCTCCGCTCAGGGACTGAGTGTTGTGTCGTCCTCATCATCATTTCATCCCCATCTTCGACGCATAAGTTGCCCAATGTGGCATCGAATGCAATAAGTACTTGCCCTCGGCGGCGGAACTTCCCCGGCCCACAATGCCGTACGCTCATTTCCATACCGTTGTAACAGATACGTTCGTAGCATTATTAACAAGAACAGCAAAAGACTAATAAATGACAGTACACCGCAGTGAGTGAGAATGAGCAGCGTTGCTGCCAGGTGGTAGCTGATAAGATAACGCACACATTCTATGTTGGGGGAGGAAGACGGAAGACGTACCGAACGTAAGTGTTTACTAGTATTGTGATGCCCTTTCTTGGTATCGACTGCCAGGCTTGTCATTTCTCGTCGACTCGAATTCGTAAAGACGACGATTCAGATCGGTGACTGAACATCCAGAAGTGTTGTTCCGCGATTTCCCTAAGATGGTTCCCTTTAAAGAACACGGCCGATTTCCTTCCCCATCCTTTTGTAATCCGAGGTTGTGCTCCGTCTCTAATGATCTCATTGTCGACGAGACGTTAAATTCTAATCTTCCTTCCTTCCTTCTTTCATTTCTTATCCCGTGTGCCAGCCTGTGCCGTTCTGTCTGACTGTTATCGCCATGAAGCAGAGAGAGCTGCTCAGCCGGCAATCTGATACTTGCTGTTCTTCTTATACCGCTGTCAGTATACACAAATACCACACAAGACTAATTTGGGGAAACTACACTCCTGGAAATTGAAATAAGAACACCGTGAATTCATTGTCCCAGGAAGGGGAAACTTTATTGACACATTCCTGGGGTCAGATACATCACATGATCACACTGACAGAACCACAGGCACATAGACACAGGCAACAGAGCATGCACAATGTCGGCACTAGTACAGTGTATATCCACCTTTCGCAGCAATGCAGGCTGCTATTCTCCCATGGAGACGATCGTAGAGATGCTGGATGTAGTCCTGTGGAACGGCTTGCCATGCCATTTCCACCTCGCGCCTCAGTTGGACCAGCGTTCGTGCTGGACGTGCAGACCGCGTGAGACGACACTTCATCCAGTCCCAAACATGCTCAATGGGGGACAGATCCGGAGATCTTGCTGGCCAGGGTAGTTGACTTACACCTTCTAGAGCACGTTGGGTGGCACGGGATACATGCGGACGTGCATTGTCCTGTTGGAACAGCAAGTTCCCTTGCCGGTCTAGGAATGGTAGAACGATGGGTTCGATGACGGTTTGGATGTACCGTGCACTATTCAGTGTCCCCTCGACGATCACCAGTGGTGTACGGCCAGTGTAGGAGATCGCTCCCCACACCATGATGCCAGGTGTTGGCCCTGTGTGCCTCGGTCGTATGCAGTCCTGATTGTGGCGCTCACCTGCACGGCGCCAAACACGCATACGACCATCATTGGCACCAAGGCAGAAGCGACTCTCATCGCTGAAGACGACACGTCTCCATTCGTCCCTCCATTCACGCCTGTCGCGACACCACTGGAGGCGGGCTGCACGATGTTGGGGCGTGAGCGGAAGACGGCCTAACGGTGTGCGGGACCGTAGCCCAGCTTCATGGAGACGGTTGCGAATGGTCCTCGCCGATACCCCAGGAGCAACAGTGTCCCTAATTTGCTGGGAAGTGGCGGTGCGGTCCCCTACGGCACTGCGTAGGATCCTACGGTCTTGGCGTGCATCCGTGCGTCGCTGCGGTCCGGTCCCAGGTCGACGGGCACGTGCACCTTCCGCCGACCACTGGCGACAACATCGATGTACTGTGGAGACCTCACGCCCCACGTGTTGAGCAATTCGGCGGTACGTCCACCCGGCCTCCCGCATGCCCACTATACGCCCTCGCTCCAAGTCCGTCAACTGCACATACGGTTCACGTCCACGCTGTCGCGGCATGCTACCAGTGTTAAAGACTGCGATGGAGCTCCGTATGCCACGGCAAACTGGCTGACACTGACGGCGGCGATGCACAAATGCTGCGCAGCTAGCGCCATTCGACGGCCAACACCGCGGTTCCTGGTGTGTCCGCTGTGCCGTGCGTGTGATCATTGCTTGTACAGCCCTCTCGCAGTGTCCGGAGCAAGTATGGTGGGTCTGACACACCGGTGTCAATGTGTTCTTTTTTCCATGTCCAGGAGTGTATGTCGAATGAGCACATTTCGTTTGTAACGAGAAACACACGCGTTTCCTGGTGACACTAAACGCATAAAATGATGAGCAGTGGTTGGGCTTACTCGATCTACATACTGAAAAAACGAATTTGCAAATACACGTCTGACGACTCATAGAAGAGATATTCATTTACTACCGCCAAACATACTTTACATCTGATTTCAGCTTCTCAAGAACAACAACTCGGGTTTTGTCTGTTATGGAAGCTTGAGCCCAATCATGAAGCTGATCATATATAACATATGTTCGTATTTAATTATCTAAGTGACAATATAAAACAGTAGCGAAAGGACGTCTGGAGGAACACAGCATCAGCCAGGATTTACAGCCTTTTGGATCTCATGGATCAGGAACATGGCATTAACCTGCATCTACTGCCTTTTCTATCTCATGCATGTATAATATCAGTATGCACCTACCGCATTTGGGATCTCATAAATGTGGAACATAGCATCAGACTACCATCTACCGCCGTTAGGATCTTATAGTATTAAAACACAGTACGTAGCAACATGCTTTTACTGCGTTTTGGATCTCAGGATGTTGAATATGGGATCAGCTGCATCTACTGTTGTTTTGATCTGAGGGATATGGGACATGGCATCAACTTGCATCTACTGCCTTTTGGATCTTATGGTTGTGGGATATAGTTTTAGCCTGTATCTACCACATTTTGGATGCTGTGGATGAGGGACACAGCATCAGTCCGCATCTGCTGCGATATGGATCTTATAGTTGTGGATCGTGGCATAAGCTTGCATATACTGCCTTTTGAACCTCAGTGATGTGGAATTCGACATCAACCAACTTCCACTGCCTTTTGGATCTCACAGATGTGGAACACAGCATTAATCTGCCTCTGCTGTCTTTTGTATCTCAAGGCTGTAGGACAGCATTAACATGCATCTACTAACTTTCAGATGCCGTGGATGTGGAACATGGCATCAGCCTGTACCTGCTGTCTTTTGGATTTCAAGGATGTGGAACACAACTTCAGCAGGCATCTATCACGTCTGGGATCCCATAAGCGTGGAACACAAAATCACCCTAAATCTACTATCATCTGGATCTTATAGTTGTGGAACCTGGCAGTAGCCTACATCTACTGCCTCTTGGATCTCAGGGATGTGGAATACTGCATCAAGCTGTATATAATGCCTTTTGCATCATATGAATGTGGAACACAGTCTTAGCTTTCATCTATGCCTTTTGGATCTCAAGAATGTGGAACACTGCATCAGCCTGCAGCTACTCCCTTTTGATGTCTAGGATGTGGAACACTGTATCAGCCTGCAGCTACTGCCTTTTGGATGTCAAGGATGTGGAATACACCACCAGCCTGCATCTACGGCCTTTTGGATCTTATGAATGTGTAACCCATCATCAGTGAATGTGTAACACATCATCAGCCCAACTTGGATCAGTTTGATGCGGAACACTGCATCAGCCTGCCTCTACTATTTTTCGGATTTCAAGGACGTGTAACACGTCGTCAGCCT
The DNA here is from genome assembly GCF_023898315.1 of Schistocerca nitens. Taxonomy (NCBI): domain Eukaryota; kingdom Metazoa; phylum Arthropoda; class Insecta; order Orthoptera; family Acrididae; genus Schistocerca; species Schistocerca nitens. Next base: position 741,294,712 of record NC_064618.1, on the reverse strand, counting down.
GCATCTACAGCCACTTGGATATTGTAGTTGTAGTGCATTGCATCAGCCTGCATCTACAGTCTTTTGGATCTCGAGGTATACTGCATCAGCCTTCATCTAATACTTTTGGATTTCAAAGCTGTTGAATACGATATCATCCTGCACCTACTGCTTTGTGGATCATACAGAAGTCGAAGAGGGCATGATCCTACATCTACTGGCTTTTGGATCTAATGTATATGGAACACGACATCAACCTATATCTTCTGCGTTTTTGATATCAAGGCTGTCGAACACAACATCTGCCTGCATCTACTGCCTTTTGGATCTCATGGTTATGGAACAATACGTCCGCCGGCATTCGCTGTCTTTTGGACCTCTTGTATTTAGAACACGATACTGCATTTTAGGTTTCATGAGAACATATTCAGGAGGATGATGGATCATATTCCTATCTGGTCACTCTCCTTTAGGTTTTACGTAGTATCTGTAAGCGCCTTATGGTAAAAGTGGATGATTCTGGCGATTTCCTTCCTTTATCTCAGTTCCATCTTTAATGGCCTAATCTTCGATGTGATACTAAAGCCCAGTCTGCCTTTTCCTTTGCTGCACATGGGCTAATAGATCGTACATTGAGTAGAATATTTACCGTGCAACGTTTTGGACAACAATTGCAGAATATTTTCTAGTGTCTTCCATTAATGATACAATGCTGTCGCCGTTCGTCAAAGAATCTTTGCAGTAGAGCAGAGCACATCCAGCGCCAATATTGTTCTACACACAGACAATGGAGGAAGAGATTATCATGTAATTTAGGGTAGGTGAAAAAGTACTTTGTGCACGATCATAGTCATATTAGGGAATCACATGTTTTTTATGTTGTTGTCCGTTTAATTTGCTACATTTGCAGTACTCTTTTACATTAAGATAAATTTGACAGGTACTAGCTTATGTTTATGAAACATCTGTAACCTCAAAATAAAAAATATACTTAATCCGCCAGCTGCATGACTGCTCGTCTTGTAAATACGTATCGCCAGATTTCTCAGCCTTTACCAGTTTTCCTTTTAGACCCCAAATTATACAAACCAAATTTTCTTTTCGTATCGACGGAGTGTTAAATTTTACGTTCTCCCAGGGCGCTAAGGGATTGTTAGAGCTCTAAAGTTTTAATTTAATAAATTAAAAATAAAATGCCGACCTACAGAAATGATACCAATTTTATTGAGCTATTTTGTAAGCTACAATATGCCCATTGCTTTTAACCACAGTCAGAAAGGAAGTAACTAGTTCGTGAAAAATTTTATGATTCGTGTGTCGTTATTGCCTTTGAAGTGATACGGCGGTACGATCATTCAAAGCACCGAAACACCGACGACGTTAACAGCGAGGCGGTAGATGGATTGCAGTTCCTCAAAACTATTAATTGTGGTGGGAAGGGAGGAGGGGATGGGGGTTGCGAATGGAGGGAGGATAGAGACGTGAGGTACCACACAAACGTCAGCATGATCGGGAAGCTGATGACTAGCGGAAGAGTTCTCCTATCGGAACACAAAAAAGGCATGCAAGTTCCTCTTTTAAAGACCCTGACACAAAAGTGGAGAAACATTTGCCTCATTTCTCATTCGACCTTTCCACCAAAAATTTTGTCCGTCAGGGTCTCTAAAGGAGGAGTACATTCTCCTTTTTTCCGCCTGGTTCCCTTCTTTTGCCTACTACAGCAGTGTTTCTTGCATGAAACGAAATGTAGAGAGCAGTAAATTTTTCACTGTTTATTTACGTACTTAGACACATTTATATACTTTGACACATAAAACAGCAAATAAATAGCCTCCGCATAATATTAGGTTAACTCAAAATCGTTTGTTTTACATCTTTTCTGAATTCTTTGCTCATCGATCGTAATTAATTGAAAACATTCGGCTTATGATTTGTATCTTAAAATATTTGCATAGGTGAGAAGTAAACATTATACAGAGACGACGTGTCATAAAGTTTTATTGGTAAAGAAATACTTACTAAGAACGTAACTAGTTTGGTAACTTTAGAACCCTTGCGACGACGTTAGAACCCTTTACATGAGTTCACTATGTCAGTTAAAACATTTAAGCCTCAGACCGAATATTATGTGCATATTTTAAGCGCATAACAGCATAAGTACGGTTACTTTGAACCTTCGGATCTCGGTAATGGATAATGATATGGAAGAAAGTTTAAGTATTCTCCGAGAACATCATCTAAAGAACATATGCGAAAAATTTCGATGATTTTTCCCTGAATAGAAATTATCGAAGTGGCCATCCGCACAACTGCTAACTTTGGTACCCAGAAACCATTGCATCCCGGGTTTGTCTTGATAACAATTACAGACTTTCGAAAGTGGGAAAATGGCGTTTCTAGATGAATGTCTAAAGAACGTATAGCTAAAAATGGTTCAAATGGCTTTGAGCACTATGGGACTTAACTTATGAGGTCATCAGTCCCCTAGAACTTAGAACTACTTAAACCTAACTAACCTAAGTACATCACACACATCCATGCCAGAGGCAGGACTCGAACCTGCGACCGTAGCGGTCGCGCGGTTCCAGACTGTAGCGCCTAGAACCGCTCGGCCACACTGGCCGGCGTATAGCTAAAATTTGAGCAATTTGCTATGGTTAGTTATTTAGATAATTGCGGTCCATGGTGCAAAAACAACTAAATACCTTTTTCTGCAATTTTCCGTATAAGTACGGTAACTTCGATCCTCTGGATCTCGGTGACTAATAATTATATCGAAGGAAGCTTCTAAATCCCCTGAGAATATATCCTCTTAGGGACATATCGTAAAAATTTCGACGATCAGCCACGAATTGAAATTATAGAAGTGGCCATCTCCATAACAGGTACTTTTCATATCCAAAAATAATTGTTTTCGTGGTTTTCTTAGGAATCGCCCATGAAGCTGCGTAAGGTCCACCCTAGACCACACCTAATGCAAAAGAACCAAGCAATCTGCTCAATTTGCCAGGGTTGAAGGAAGTGTGTAATGTTTAAATGTGGACCTTGCTCTGTAGGGTAGTTACAGTATGCTCATTCTTTCGATAGGTAAATAGTCGCTAGGCTATCCGAAACACTTGTCCACTTATCTCTGTGATTAAAAGAACCAGAGATACGCCCCCTGCAAAGTCACATATTCACGCGCGGCTTTTTGGAACATACCGGTACCGTGGACTGTCATGCACGGACCGATCTAGACGTTATCTTGTAATCCACAAACATCAGTGCTTCATCTAAAAACATTTAGAGATGTGTGCTCGCAGTAGGCTGTGACTCACCACTTGACGCGCGGAGTTGACTCTGTCTGAAACAAAGCGGGGTCGCTGCTGTTCAGGGCATGAATCTGTATCCCACTGCCTTTCAGAACTAAGGAAAACATGCAAGCACTCCTTCCTCGGACAAACACCTGTGCACAGCTAAATCAAACATGTCCAATTTTACGCGAAAGCCACGCTTCTGATTATGCCACTTGTATGAATTGCGCCCTTTGTTTTCGGTCTAGTACGTCTGCAAAGTTTACTAACCCACAACGGTGCTTGAAACATCAGACCTGCCTTTCAGAAAATGAAATCAGCTTTTTCATGATGGGTTTATGTTCTTTCTCTGTCCACTGTGCGGCGCTGTGAATCGTTTCCCTTTACTGTCAATGTCCCATGCTTACTTGGTGTTTCATGTCACGTTTTCATACGATGAGAGTCTAACTGAGGCGAAACAACATTGTTCGATAGGCGATACGACACGCGATGCGACTCGTGATAAGATGCAGAAGCAACACGCATCTGTGGACCGCGCAGAAGCGTAGTGGCTGGGACTCAACTGGTTCAGACGGCGTTGACAGCGATACACCACATCGTCCAGCGCAACACCGAGCGCTGGTTGCCCCATGCATCTATATCGTATGATACACGAGGAGGGAAATTTCAAGTCATCTTATGTGTCTCAGAAAAAACTGTACTGTGTACAGTATATGAAGCAGTGCCACATCCGCCACTGAAGTTAGTTTCTGAGAACAACTTTTACTTTTCGCGTAAAAAAAATTAAACCACTGTTTTGGGATTTGTGCATGTTCTCCGCTGTACAACCTTCCTCATTCGATTTTGAGGAAACTTTTAGGTAAACAAAATTATTTTTTGCTTCTTATAGTCTGATATCACAACTTGATAATGAACTGGTTATCTTTTCAGTTCTGCCCATAGTTATTGTTAAACTTCGAAAGTAATTAAAACAGTTTGCATATTTTGAAAAGTTTGCAGTAGAAAATGTAATAACTGGCCAGATTATGTTCGGTGCATTTTAGGTCGTACGGTGCTGGGTACAAAATGTAGCTAACATGTCGAAATTGTTTTTGACGCTGCAAGGACAGCCATACCTCTCTCCAGTCTTGAGTAAACGCGTGAAATATTTGGAAGTTGTCCACGACGTCCCACACGCGAGGCTATTGCTGCCTGCTGTGTCTTGTTGCTTGTTGTATCGCTCCTGTGGGAGAACGAGTGTCGCACGAAGAACTGTCGCATCGCACGACCATTTTTGCATTGTGTCGTATCGCCTCGGCGAGAGCTACCCCTTAGAGACTGTTTTCTAGTGTCAGTTAATATGCCTGGAATAATAGGAGCTACCCTCTTATTCGTCCAAACGGCAAAGAAACAGAAATAAATTAAGTCCCGTCAGAATCTTATGGGTCACAATCTACAGTTAAAGACTACACACGTAGATACATAACACTGCCAAACCATGTTATACTAATTAGTGGGAGGATTTATATGGCTATTAATCACGATACACATCACTCTCTCAACTTGTCATCGATCTTTTTTGTAATATAAGTTATCTGATTCTTTATAACCCTGTGAATGGTATTAGCGGAATATAAGAGATCGACAGTTACTATCCTACTCTTACTTACCTGGTCAGTACTTCATTCGTGACCCATTTACTTGTGAAGTCATCTGTAAATATAACACGACTACTTTTTTTAAATGCTGTTGGAACGCATTATGATTAAACGTGATTTAATCTAAAGCCCTGTTGTTCTTTTTGCTACTATGACACATGTGCCCTGAAGACATTCGTGCACAGGCGCTAGTAATCTCTGTGAGATAACAGCTATGAATAACTTGTTACTCATCTGTGCTGCACCGATGACAAAACGCACCGCCGGTTTAGCTGCAACACTGCCCCTGAGGACGCCCTTGAGCATGAAGTTACGTGTTGCGTCGACAGCTAGATGAAGACGAAAAAACGAAAAACGAGATATATTCTTTTTTTTCTTCCAAGATACCTCCTTCATATCAGGTAGTTGTGGGCCACAATATCTGTACAAGGGAATACGGTCGCCCATCGCTCGTATTGCAGAAACAACTGGTGTCTCAGAGGTAATACGAAAATCAAGAGGAGGGCGAATAATACCGTACTTACCAAAAAAGGCAAAAAGGTTTAAAAAAATTTTAGATGGCAGCATCGAAAACCCATTTGTTTCACATGTAGAAGTCGAGAGAAACTTCGATTTGCCAGTACGTGAGAGCACTGTACTCATACATCTTCACGCTGCTAATTAACATTACCAAAACCAGGAAAAAAATCGCTGTATGGAAGAACGCATAACATTCTTTCTGCAGTAATTACCAGCTGGTAAAGACTTCGTAACATGACACTATGGCCCAACGAAAAAATTAGTGTCATGGCAAGGATGGCAGACCCAGTTACGGTAGCTGCTTTCCAAATCACGTTGTGGCAACAGCACGGAGTGGAAGTATAAGCACTGCTGTTTGAGATTGGATTACTGCAACTGGAATTGGGGAATTTATTGAGGTTTCATGTAGGATGGACATGGAGAAATACACTCACATTTTGGAAATATGTATGCATTTAATCTTTCGATCACTTTAACAACCAGAAAACATGCCAGTCGTCCACCTCATCCATAACAGCAACGTGCATACAACGAAGACAACAAAGAACGGTCTGAACAAACGTCCAGAAGAATCAAGGAACGGGCCATCTACGCAGGAAAAATTGTAAAGAAATGCTTGAATACGCTGATCAAGTTAGAATAGGTGTAGGATGCAGCAGTTATGCAGAGATGTATATATTTGCTCAGAAGAGACTAGCTTGGAGAGCTGTAGCAAACGTATTTGGATTGAAGACTGCAATAACAACTAATATTACTAATTTAAGTTCATGGAGCAAGTCTCAAGTGTTCCAATTTTCCATAGCGTTTATCCTTAAATTGCTTCCGTTTTCATTGCTGTTTATTATCTATAGTGTCACAGGCACATACCTTCGTTAGCTGTCCTATCTCTTCTCATTAAGCTTATAACTGAATAAATAACTTTCCGGAGCCTTGGCGTCTTCATTTGTTGTTGCTAATAAGAACTCATGATGTAGCACCATTACTACCTAAATGTAAGGCTGTAAGTTTGTAAAGTCTGAGCAGTTGCTCTTAACTTAATTTGATTCTCAGGACGCTACAGTGAAAAGAAGAAAACTATTCTGAAATATTTCAAGTACCAGTCGATATATATAGTGAGAAATGAAATGAAATGCGCGTGTGGCTAGGGCCTCCCATCGAGTGGACCAGTCGCATGGTGCAAATCTAAAAAATTGAGGCCACTTCGGTGACATGCGTGTCGATGAGGAGGAAATGATAATGAAGACAACACAACACCCAGTCTCCGCACGACATTCTGGCACATTGACCATTCAATAATGGTGGTGGTCCACATGGTAATAATTATGAGCCTATACTGCAATGGTAAAAGTATTAACCAAGCCAGTAGGTGTAGTTTCTACAACCGGTTCTTACTGTGATCACCCCTATTCTCGCGACGGAAAACGTAACAGGTGACAAAATAAGCACGGAAATTTTTAAGAGATCGTAACTTGCACATAAACTTGAGTGTCTGGTCTCACGAAGAAACTATATACTAACCTACAAAATTGTCGATAGCACCTTAACTGGTTATTTCTGAAAACTTACTGTCGTCTAATCGGGAGATAATCTCCTAAAATCACTTCAAAACGTTATCGTGTACCACTCCTTACCTTTTTTTCTCAATATTAATCTAAAACAATTGTATTTGTTCCCAGTTTAACGACGTACTGTTTTGATCTCTAACATCAACTTCTATCCCCTCTGTACATACTTACGTAAACTGGTTTAAATTCAAAGTTTCCAAGTCTTATAATTGCTACTGAGCGGGGTCGAGGTACATAAGCTGGGCACGTGCAATGCTCGTTGTTTTCGAAAAATAACATATAAGTTACTCTTGTACTTGGCCACTAAACAAAGCCAGCACAGTAAACCTCAACTTAGTAGCACACCCGGTTATACTTACTTTTTAATGGGTCGCAACATAGGAAGTTGTGCGACATTTTTAGGATCTTGAAATGGAAAACAAATCTGCTTTGGACGTAATTGTTATTTGCTACTGGTCTCTTCTCGGCCATGGTTCGCCTCGGTGAAGCGTAGACGTCATGTGAGCTCTCTCATTCATATGAAGCTGTGACAGGGGTGTTAGCCCGCCCACCTATATCCGGTTGAAAAACGTCGCTTCTGGACACTGTCATCAGGACACAACGGCTGTGGCGTATCAGAACCACGTCGTATTGGCGTGTACCAAGTACATGGCCGCAGAGGTGATCTTATATAAAAAACTGGTTGCATGGAGCCTATCCCCTGCCTACAGGTGCAGCTGCTTTATTTCACTGGTACGATATATTTGTATATGGGTGTTATTTGCTCGCGAACTATTTAAAAGACGCCGGTCTCCTGCTTTGACCTGCAGGTTGTGTGGATCTTGTTTACCCATGGAACCAGACCGGTTCGAGAACTGGATCGCCTGCGTTTTTACTTTGCATTAAGAATTTGTGTTTGTAAACGACGCCGTCGTCCAGCTTTCAATTATAAGTTGCCGTGGATGTTAGTCTCCTCTGTAACCGGCCTTGTTCGAACCCTGGCTCGTACCTTTGCGTTTTTTCGATTGATGTAACGAACACGTTTTTGTGCCTCACGCTGTTATCATTCATTACTTAAAACTTCCGGGCTATTAGGCCGTGGTCGACGTATAAAATTTTCTCCTAACGTTTCCTCTCCGACTGCGGGAGATATCTTCAGAGGTAAAACGGTGAAATGCAACCAGAACTCGAGGGAGCGCCGAATATACGAGGTTTGGAACTTAAATAGTGGCAGCTATTTATTCACAACCGATACAAAAGAGTTACATGTTTGCACATGTTACTGTCCTTCAAAGTAGTCACCAGCGTTGTGTAGAACCCGTTGCCTGCGATGTGGAAGGCGAAGTATACTGTTAGCAGGACCTGTTCTGTTGATGGTGCGAATGAAGCGGTCTAAAATTATGGTGATTCTCGTGTACGACTATGATAGTGTATCCTAACGCATTATGTTCCTCCCTGGCAGACCGTCAATGCACAGTATTACTGTTCGTTTTTGGAGCATCACCTGCGACCAGCTTTGCGAAAGAAGCGGCGACACTTTCTGCGCAACCCATCCATCATTTTGCACGACAATGCGCGGGCGCTTACAGCGCGAGCTGTGGCTGCTCTCTTTGGTCGATGGGACTGGTAAGTACTGTACCATCCACCATACTCCGCGAACTTAAATCCTTATGACTTTGATTTGATATCGAAGATGAAGGAACCACTTCGTGGCATTCGCTTCAGAACTGTTCCAGAGATTCGACAGGCAGTAGACCGCTCCATTCGTACCATCAACAGAACAGGCTCTGCTAACGGTAGACTATGCCTTCCACATCGCGGGCAACGGGTTCTACACAACGCTGGTGACTACTTTGAAGGACAGTAACAGGGGCAAACATGTAACTCCTTTGTATCGGTTGTGAATAAACAGTTTCCACTATTTAAGTTCCAACCCTCGTATATGGGCAGTTTAGAGGGTATCACAGTCTATCACGTGACGTCACTGGTAATACCAACATTCTCGATTAAAGTAATCGATCTTCATTCATACATTGCAGTGTTGACATCCAAATTTTATCTAACTTAACACCTTCCTCTTTTCTGTTAAAATTATTATGGTGTTTATAAAGCTCAATAGCCTCTCTATACTTCTTTTGTCATCAGTCTTCCGACTGGTTTGATGCGACCAGCCACGAATTCCTTTCCTGTGCCAACTTCTTTATCTTAGAGTAGCACTTGCAACCTACGCCCTCAATTATTTGCTGGATACATTCCAGTCTCTGTCTTCTTCTACAGTTTTTGCCCTGTATATCTCCCTCTAGTACCATGGAAATCATTCGCTCATGTCTTATCAGATGTCTTATCATCCTGTCCCTTCTCCTTCTCAGTGTTTTCCACATATTCCTTTCGTCTACAATTCTGCCCAAACCCTCCTCATTCCTTACGTAATCAGCCCACCTAGTTTTCAAAATTCGTCTGTAGCACCACATCTGAAATGCTTCGATTCTCTTCTGTTCCGGTTTTCCCACAGTCCATGTTTCACTACCATACACTGCTGTGCTCCAGAGGTACATTCTCAGAAATTTCTCCTCAAATTAAGGCCTATGTTTGATACTAGTAGACTTCTCTTCGCCAGGAATGCCCTCATTGTCAGTGCTAGTCTGCTTTTGATGTCCCCCTCGCTCCGTCCGTCATTGGTCATTTTGCTGCCTAAGCAGCAGAATTTCTTAGCTTGACCATCAATCCTGATGTTAAGTTTCTCGCTGTTCTGATTTCTGCTACTTATCATTACTTTCTGAAAGTCTCTTATAGTCAGGAGATCCTCAGATTATCTGACTGCCAGTATTTGCTAGTTCATTTAGCGTTACCCAGGGTGCACGTGTAGTGTTATACTACGGACGCGAACTAGCTTTACACTTAATCTACAGCACGCTTAATAGACAGCATGCTCAATGATAGGGTGTTCCAAATAAGTATGGGCACTGACTACAGCTCCATCAAAAAACTAAAGAATGGCTTACCACAAGGATCAGTGCTCGCACCACTGCTGTTTAGCCTCTATATTGCAGACCTGCCAGAAACTCAATCAAGAAAGTTCGGGTATGCTGACGATTGGGCCCTCGCTACAAGATGTAGCACAATTGAAGCATCTGAGGACATCTTAACGAAAGACCGGAAGATAATGGGTGAATATTTCCGCAAGTGGAGACTTCAACCAAATGCTTCCAAAACAGAGGTTAGTTGCTTCCATCTCAACAACAAACTCTCTGGAAAGGAACTCAACATTCGATTTGAAAACACCATTCTCAGGCGCAATAAAACTCCGAAGTACTTGGGCATGACGCTGGACAGAACACTATCTTTTAAAGAGCACCTAAGAAAGACAGCCGAAAAATTAAAGACAAGAAACAACATTATTCAAAAGCTCTGTGGTACTACCTGGGGAGCAACGGCCCCCACTCTCCGCACCTCTGCTTTAGCAATTGTATTTTCGGCTGCCGAATACAGTGCTCCGATTTGGCTAAACAGCCCACATGTAAAAAACGTGTATATCCAGTTGCATAACACTCCAAGGATGATTTCTGGAGTAATTAAACCCACTCCAACGCAATGGCTCCCAATAGTAAGCCACATCCCGTCGCCACACCTGCGACGTACTGACGCCCTTGTACGTGAATACAAAAACATCACGGGAAATCGAAGCCTGCCAATCCACCAAGACATTGAGGCTGCAAACACTAATAGGCTTCGATCTAGGAACCCGCCAACAAGAACAGCAACGACCTGTGTACAAGAATGTTTCAGTATCACAAACGCATGGTCTGAAAAATGGAATGCATAGCAAAATCATAACATGCCTTGCATCACACAAAAGCCACCTGGTTTTGAACTACCACGCAAAACATGGTCCACTCTAAATAGAATTCGAACTTGTCATGGCAGATGTGCTTACTCCCTGTATAAATGGGGTAATATACTATCCCCTCAGTCTGACTGTGGAGAAAATCAGACCATCTGCCACATTGTTGAAGAGTGTTCCAGAAGAGCCTATAATGGGAGCCCCGACGACTTCCTGCTTGCAACTCCAGAGTCGATAGATTATATTAATAGACTTGACGTTTGTTTGTAATCCTTAAACTTTGTTATATTAGTGATGTTTGTTTGCAATTATTAACGTTTGTTATATTAGTGATTTGTCTGTTTCTTTCTTATGTTTCTGTATTGCCATACCATAAATAAATAATCTCATTACTCTCTTCCTTCTTCGATTTACTCTCAATCTATATTGTTTACTCATTAGACTGTTCATTCCATTGAACAGATCATGTAATTCTTCTTCAGTTTCGCTGAGGATAGGAACGTCATCAACGAATCGTATTACTGATATCCTTTCAACGTGAATCTTAATTCCAGTCCGGAACCTTTCTTTTATTTCCGTCATTTCTTCTTCGATGTACAGATTGCTCGGTAGAGGTGAAAGACAACATCCTTGTCTCACTCCCTTTTTAATCCGAGCCCTTCGTTCTTGCTCGTCCACTCTTATTATTTCCTCTTGGCTCTTGTACATATTGTATATTACCAGTCTCTCCCTACAGCTTACCCCTATTTTTCTCGGAATATGGAACATCTTGCACATTTTACATTGTCGAACGCTTTATCCAGGTCGACAAATCCTATGAACGTGTCTTGATTTTTCCTCAGTCTTGCTTCCATTATCAGTTGCAACGTCAGAATTGCCTCTCTGGTGCCTTTACCTTTCCTAAAGCCATCCGATCGTCATCTAACATATCCTCAATTTTCTTCTCCGTTCTTCTGCATACTATTCTTGTAAGCAACTTCGATACATGGACTGTTAAGCTGATTCTGCGATAATTCCCGTACTTATCAGCTGTTGCAGTCTACGGAATTGTGTGGATGATATTTTTCCAAAAGTCAGATGGTATGTCGCCAGACTCATACATTCTACACACCAACATGAATAGTCGTTTTGTTGCCACTTCCCCCCAACGATTTTAGAAATTCAGATGGAATGTTATCTGTCCCTTGTGCCTTATTTGATCTGAAGTCCTACAAAAGTCTCTTAAATTCTGATTCTAATACTGGATCCCCTATCTGTTCTAAATCGACTCCTGTTTCTTCTTCTATCACATTAGACAAATCTTCCCCTTCATAGAGGCCGTCAATGTACTCTTTCCACCAATCCACTCTCTCCTCTGCATTTAATAGTGGAATTCCCATTGCATTCTTAATATTATCACCCTTGCTTTTAATTTCACCGAAGGTTATTTTGACTTTCCGGTATGCTGAGCCAGTCCTTCCGACAAACATTTTTTTTCCGGTTTCTTCGCATTTTTCATGTAGCCATTTCCTCTTAGCTTCCCTGCTCTTCTTATTTATTTCATTCCTCAGCGACTTGTACTTCTGTATTCCTGAATTTCCCTGAACACTTTTGTACTTTCTTCTTTCATCGATCAACTGAAATATTTCTTCTGTTATCCATGGTTCCATCTTTGGACCTATCTTTTCCTTTCCAAATTCCGTGGTTGTCCTTTTCAGAGATGTCCATTCCTCTTCAACTGTATTGCCTACTGAGCTGTTCCTTATTGCTATATCTATAGTCTTAGAGAACTTCAAGCGTATCTTGTCATTCCTTAGTACTTCCGTATCCCACTTCTTTGCGTATTGATTCTTCCTGACTAATCTCTTACACTTCAGCCTACTCTTCATCACTACTACACTGAAGAGCCACAGGAACTGATACCTCTGCCTAATATCGTGTAGGGCCCCCGCGGGCACCCAGAAGTGCCGCAACACGACGTGGCATGGACTAGAATAATGTCTCAAATAGTGCTGAAGGGAATTGACACCATGAATCCTGCACGGCTGTCCAGAAATCCGTAAGAATATGATGGGGTGGAGATCTCTTCCGAACAGCACTTTACAAGGCATCCCAGATATGCTCTATAATGTTCATGTCTGGGGAGTTTGGTGGCCAACGGAAGTGTAAACACAAAGGAGTGTTCCTGCAGCCACTCTGTAGCAATTCTAGAAGTGTGGGGGGTCGCATTTTCCTGCTGGGATTGCCCATTTCCGCCGGAATGCACAAGGGACATGAATGGATGCAGGTGATCAGACAGGATGCTTACGTATGTGTCACCTGTCAGAGTCGTATCTAGACGTATCAGGGGGTCCCATATCACTCCAACTGCACACGTCCCACACCCTTCAGAGCGTCCATCAACTTGAACAGTACCCTGCTGCCATGCAAAGTCCATGGATTCATAAGGTTGTCTCCATACCCGCACACGTTCATCCGCTCGATACAATTTGAAACGAGACTCGTCTGACCAGGCAACATATTACCACTCATTAACAATCCAATGTAGGTGTTAATGTGCTCAGGCGATGCGTAAAGTTTTGTTCGTGCTGTCATCAAGGGTACACGGTCCTTCGGCTCTGAAAGCACCTATCGATGATGTTTCGTTGAATGGTTCGCAAGCTGACACTTGTTGATGGCCCAGCATTGAAATCTGGAGCAATGTGCGGAAGGGTTGCACTTCTGTCATGTTGAACGACTCTCATCAGTTGTCGTTGGTCCCGTCTTTGTAGGATCTTCCTCTGCCGCAGCGATTTCGGAGGTTTGATGTTTTACCGGATTCCTGATATGCACGGTACACTTGTGAAATGGTCGTACAGGAAAATCCCCACTTCATCGCTACCTCGGAGATGCAGTGTCACATCGCTCATGCGCCTTGCATGACACCACGTTCAAACTCACTTAAATCTTGATAACCTGCCATTGTAGCAGCAGTAACCGATCTAACAACTGCACCAGACACTTGTTGTTTTATATAGGCGCTGCCGACCGCAGTGCCGTATTCTGCCTGTTTACATATCTCTGTGTTTGAATACGATTGCCTATACCAGCTTCTTTGGCTAGTCAGTGTATTTTGTGATCCGAGTCTGTATCTGCTCCTGGGTACGCCTTACAATCCACATCTGAATTCGGAATCTCTGTCTGACCTTGATACAATCTAACTGAAATTTTCCGGTATCACCCGGCCATTTCCAAGTAATACCTCCTCAGACTTCCTCTATCTCTCCATCTTCAGCTTGCGACGTCGACTTGTATACCTGCACTATCGTTGTATGTGTCGGTTTGCTGTCGATTCTGATATGAACAACCCTATCACTGAACTGTTCACAGTAACACACTCTCTGCTTTACCTTCCTATTCATAACGAATCCGACTCTCGTTATACCATTTTCTGCTCCTATTTATATTAGCCTGTATTCATCTGACCAGCAATCCTTGTCTTCTTCCCATTTCACTTTAATGACCCCTACTATGTCCAGATTGAGCCTTTGCATTTCTCTTTTCAGATTTTCTATCTTCCTTACCAAGTTCAAGCTTCTGACATTCGACGTCCCGACTCGTAGAACGTTATCCTTTCGTTTACTATTCAATCCTTCTCTCATGGTCTCCTCCCCCTTGGCAGTCCTCTGCCGGAGATCCGAATGGGGGACTATTCCAGAATCTTTTGCCAATGGAGAGATCATCATGACACTTTTTTCAGTTATAGGCCACATGCCCTGTGGATACACGTTATGTGTCTTTAATGCAGTGGTTTTCATTACCTTGCGCATCCTCATGCCGTTGGTCATTGTTGATTATTCCGCCTGTAGGAACAGTTTCCCATCCCAAGGACAAGAGAGTGCCCTGAACCTCTGTCTGCTCCTCCGCCCTCATTGACAAGGCCGTTGGCAAAGTGAGGGTGACTTCTTATGCCGGAAGTCTTCGGCCGCCAATGCTGATTATGAATCAAAATGTAAGCGTTGGCAGATTTCGAGCCTGGGACCGAGAACGTTTTGATTACTAATCAAAGACGCTACCCCTAGACCGTAATAATGCACTGGTTTTAATATGATACTCGACTCAGTGAAATTTATTTCATGATCACCTTCTTGCTGAAGATGGCCGCCTAAGGCCGATTTATCCGTATGTCTACATCTAATGCCACATACCTCCAAAAGCCTACCAAAAAGCCGTCTGATCCCTGATACGCAGAATTAGTGATGTATTTCGTTCCAAAGATGAACAAACAAACTATTAAGCAGTTTCTAAGAAGGTCAGCTCTCACATACTTCAACATGAATGCATCCTGCTTCCCTTTATCAGGGACTGCATAAAAGGAACCGTGAAAGTCTTTAATATCCTTCATAGAGAGCAACCTACATTGGAATCCCCTTCGGTGGCTCCATGGGGGATACGAAGGCGGACCATTTGCTGAATGCCTGCAGAAAGGCCAAAAATCCATTAACAACTTCTGTTTTAATGTAAATGTGCTAAACAAAAGCACAATAACTACTTGCACTATGTTTTAAGCTGTAAAGCAGGACAGTCCGTAACAGCTTACCTTTGTTTCTTTTGATATGCTATACAATTCTCTGGGTCCGATGTGGAAATCCGTGCCACATCTGGAGCTGCTTCTTCTATTGAAGATTCCATTTTTAATTGACTGGTACTAAAACTGAATCGTTTGAAGAGAATGTTTACACATAAAGAAGCTAAGAAAATCTACTAGGTCCATACACATCAAATCACAGCATAATAGTAGCCGCCATAACAGGTTTAGCCGGTCACTTGATGAAATCCAGATATGTGACAGGTTCATAATCAAGTGTGGGCTGCGGTTAAGTCCACCTTTTTGTTTGAGCTACTACTGTTTAATATTCATTTATTTATATTTATGTCCGGATCTGACACAAATAATTAGCATCATTCCATTCAGCATACAATTTCCTGCAAGAATCAATTCACAACTCAATTTCCGCCATCGGCTCATATGTCTGTCTTTGAACAGATAGACTCAGATAAACCCATAGCTCTCGGAATACGAACATGCAAAACAAAAACGCTACGAACTTATACGCCAACCTAACACATTAAAATTAATTAGTAAAAAATTTCTAAAGGCAAGATCGTATAAACATTTCTTTGTTTTTAACTGATTTACCATGTACACATGGCCATGTCCTTATATGTAGGGCTCACAGATGACTGTTAAGTCATAAAAATCACGGGACGCAATAAAATGCACAGTAGCACATCCGTTTACGTTAGGTGGACGTGTCCTAATCATTGAAGATCCACCTTAGACGGCGTGTAAGGTGCAACTCAATCGACAGGTCGAGCCCACTACTTTCTTTACTTTGCAAACTATTTCGTTTGCTAAAAGTATCAGTCTGATGGAACCACAAAGGTAATTTACATTTTAACCTTGCCAACCATAGCGTAACCTTCCAAAAACATTTCCGCGAAAGAGCGCGCGGCTGCCTCTCCCGTTTAAAACAATATCTGCTTGAGAGTTTTCTTGTACTGTGGCAAACGACTAGCCGGCGTACGTCCAGGTGGTCGCGACGCTTTGCACCGTGCGCTGTGACTTGTAGCACTCGCATTGGCAAGCATAAAATTATGAATTCGTGTAGTTTCATTTTCCGTGCTAAACATCTTCTGTAATCCGAGTGAAACCATGCAGCAACAGTAGCCTCGCGACCACTGCTCACGCAGCATATTATGTGTGGTATATTGCTGTGCGTGTTCAAAACGTCTCTCCGTAGTGCCGTTATGATTGTTAGCCGCGCGTGCCGTATGTCGCAGTGAATATACCGAAACGAATCTCAGTCAAAAATACAAGTAATTAATTTATTGAATATTCATTTTTACTCACAAATTTTCACATTAAATGTTGAAAGTGTCCCCCCTGTTGTTGAATACACAATTCATTTCGTCTAATCAAGTTTCCAAACACAAGCTGTAACATTTCTTCTGTAACAGAAGCAGTGAAAGTGGTTATTGCAGTTTTCAGTTCATCGATGGATTTTGGACTGTTTTTATAGATAGTTGCTTTCGCTGCACCCCAGAAGAAAAAGTCAGGTGGGGTTAGGTCAGGTGATCGTGGAGACCAAGTCCCTGTGAAATTATGCGATCACGAAAAACATCAGCAAGCAGTGACATTGAAACGCGAGCTGTATGCGTGGTTGCACCATCTTGTTGAAAATAACCGTTCAGTATTTCACTTAACACAAGTTCTCCTATGAATGGGTACAGAATATCACTGCAGTATCGTTGTGCGTTTAATGTTTCGTTGAAAAACCCAGACTGCCGAACAATCATACGACACCGCTGCTAACAATCATACGGCACTGCGGAGAGACTTTTTGAACACCCCGTATCATTGATGATTAATTTCTGTCATACTTTTATCCCTTGTGTTCAATAAATCAACAAAATAAACGTTATAAAATGTATTGTGGCAATACAAAACAGGGCAGCTCGTGGTCGTGCGGTAGCGTTCTCGCTTCCCACGCCCGGGTTCCCGGGTTCGATTCCCGGCGGGGTCAGGGATTTTCTCTGCCTCGTGATGACTGGGTGTTGTGTGATGTCCTTAGGTTAGTTAGGTTTAAGTAGTTCTAAGTTCTAGGGGGCTGATGACCATAGATGTTAAGTCCCATAGTGCTCAGAGCCATTTGAACCATTTTTGAATACAAAACAATAACGGTTCATTGTGATAATCTTACGGCGAAATCATTTTTAATTAAATAAAGTGTCCATAATACCACAGGTCCCAAATGGTCAAGAGTTAGCAAGAGATTATTTACCGGTAGTTTTGATCTCGGAACGGTCTGTATCTACATGCAGTCCACAGCCATGCTAAAGAAAACTTACATATCAACCACGAAGGTACGGAAATGAAGCATTGGGAGTATACAAATAACGAAAACCAGTTAACATATTATTCAGTGTCACAATTTAGTCAACAAAATTGTGTCTTCATAAAAGCTAAATATTATCTCGGTAGAGTCAGAAAAACGCATACCTTAACAGATATGCAACTCTGCAAGGTTTTCACCTATAGCTCTACTGGGTACTGAATCAATGTAGCAAGAAGACTTATGAGAGAGAAGTTTTCTTAAGATTTCTTTACGGGTTGTCGATCTGGCTGCTTACAGCTCTGCCACAGTAGAGGTGCAGTTCTCGTCTTCAGAGAGATTAGAACCACCAGCTAACAGGCTTCACTTCAAGCACAAAAGCATTCTCACGGCATTAGCCAACAACTGCAGCCTTTAGTACTAGACGAATAATTCGCGACATAAAAGAACGTAAGTAGCTTGATTAAGAATTCTAGTTTGTTGTCTTGAGGTTAACTTCAGAAGTTAATTTTATTTTAATTTTTTTACCTGTGGCCTGGGGCCATATTTTGTAAACTATTATCTTTGTTCGCCCGATTCTATCTGCTGGGGATAAGTCTATTTCAACTTCATTTTCATTGTGTTAAAGGTATTTTATGCTCTTGTTGAGCCCTGCCTTAAAGGTCTGTATTGGGCTGTAAATTGAGTTCTGTTTGTCATCATTTCTCGATTGTCAAGAAGAATATTTTATATTTAATAAATTCTTTGTAACATTGAACCCACTCCTACACAACTCCCAGCGAGAACTCCATTCAAATACTACATCAAAATGTGGAAGTATTGTCAGAAAGTAAAGTTCAGTTATCGTTTTCTATCTGTGGCTGAACCCAAACAATCTCTTCAGAATCTTCAGAATACGAAATCTGGGGCACAATATTAGAGTCCATTGCCTCCATTACATTCATTTCTCGAGTAAATTTCAGATTCGTGTAAACACGCACGACAAGAAGGAACATTTCGATGTTGAATTATATTGTGATCCACTGCATGTCTTATACTGCGAGAATACTACCTAGTCCCAGGGCCGAACACCTTAAATGTCACTGACATAGTATGTGTTCCTCCAAGTGCGATACCAAAACGCATACCACTTCCTCCTCGCTGTTTACTTGCTTCAGCCGACCAGTGTTAAATTTAGAAAAATGCCTTTCACTTAAAAATTTAGGCACTCATTACAGAAGGCCTAATAAAACAGTTTTTTTGTCTTTTCAAGCCGCTCATTTCGAGATCTTACACCCTGTTCCTTTATAATCAGTAAAATTGTAAATCTGACAAACTATAAAAGCACATCAAACAAAGAAAAAAGCTGTGTCCTTTATTCTACTGATAAATAGGGCGAATCATTCTGAAGTGGCTTTATATGGGCTTTTCATTAGTACTATCAAATTTAACATATTTCATACCGGTTTTGAATTACAGTCAGTTTTACTAGTCATCATTTAAATTAGATGCTAATTGTAGCATAAAATCAATCTTACATTATAGCATTTCAAAATAAGGAGATACGTTATATGCCCCCTTAGATTGTGTTGTCGATTTACTCCATGTACTTATACATGTCACAACTAGCACATTGTGGTTTAATTTGCATATCACTTACTTTTAAATCGTGATGTAATGTCTGAATCGTTTAATGGTTCGTTGGTCAGATGTAGCTTACGTTTGACATAATGTACGTCTATACTTCTGTATGGAATGCTATATTTAATTTATTCGCCGTAACTTAGACAATATAGACTGTTGTAAGTGTCGATGAGCTGGTGTCATCTAGGGGCGCATACGTTCTGATTAATCGGGCTAGTCCCTTCTTTGAGCCTCAAAAATTTGTCCCGACACTTTAAAAAAAAAAAAAAAAAAGCTAGCGGCTTGTCCCGATTTTCAAAGGACTGATTTCAAATATTTCGAAACCGGATAAACTATTAGCTATAGATTTTAAAAATCTAAGTTTTGAACTTGCTATGGTCCCAATGGACAGATCAGAGGAATAGATTTAGTGTGAGGAGTGTTATGTGTATTTTACTGACCTGTTTCAGCTTCAGTAATTACAACTGTACTGATTTCTGCTCATGCCCATTAGGCAAACCTGCGTTGCTGAATGAAACTTCCATCTTCAAAGAAATATTACTGCAGTATGGAATCCGTAAGAACATAAATTCCTTACGTTCTTTCAAAACTTTTTTATGATGATTGTTATTGTATGTCTTCCTACATTCTATACTGCGAATGTTACATTTCTTAATAAGTAAATTTCTGAAAACTTGAAATGTTCGTGTTTACAGAGTTTTTCCAATATTTATTTTGTTGTACACTTGTCACCGTTACTCATATCATTAAAGGCTACATTTTCAGAAGAAATGGAAATGTTAGACTTGATACCAATATTTAACGAGAGACTAAAAGTTGTACCACTTTTTGCCCAAGAAAAGGTATGAAAATCCCACTTTTGTCAAAAGAAATTGTGGTCAGTCTAGTCTCATCGATACAAATAATAACGGGTGCTCAGATTTTTGGCAGCATTAACGGATTATATAGAACTTGATTCCCGCAGGATACAATGGCCAGCCTGTTCACAAGTTGGAGCCATCAACGTTAGATGTCGTACCTGAGAGTTTTCCGACAAAACACTCTTACACAGCTCTGCCTCGCCCTTTCCCCAGAGAGCTCAACCTGGTGCATAGACAACAAACTCAGCCTCAGGTAATGGCTTTGAAACCTTTCTGCAGCCGGCAGGTTGCCTACGCACTATGCTCCTCATTGGTATTTCGCTATGATGCGACGGCCAGCTCATGCTGTCGCTTATGACAGTCACTTACATGCACCAATTCATTTGTATACACAACGTGAACACCAATGACAAAATTTCGGAGCTTGTTCAGCGTTATTTTCCGAGCAATTTGTTAGGAAGGAGTCGAGGTCTCAGGTGGCTCCTCCTCTTCTTTTTCTTCTCCTTCCTCTTCTTCCTAACAGTCGCTTTGGCCTGGAGGACCATATGCCTTCTCTAGATTCCTCCACAAAGCATTTCTGTTCCTGGCCTTCGTGTTCCTTTCTCCTCAGGCCCATCGCCTCCGCATCCCTGTTGGTACCAGCCTTCCATCTTGTTCATGGCTTCCCTCGCCCCCTTCTGCCTTCCACAGATCCTGAGAACGCTACTGCAGTAGTCTTTCCTCTTCCATCCTACTTAGCTGTACAGCCCACATCAATCTCCTTTTCTTTGACCTTCGGATAATATCAGCTTGCGAGTTGCAGTTCCTGGTTTTTTCATATCATCCATACTTGTGACTGGTTTCCATCTTAGGGCCAAATATTTTCCTTAATATCTTTTTCTCGAAGACTAGCAGATTTTTGTTCATTCGTTTTTCTAAATGTAAATGTTTCAGAGCCATATAGAGATACCAGGAGAATTATACTCTGGTATAGTCTGATTTTAAAACCTCTCGAAACTGCTCTACTGCACAGCACGTTCCACAAACCAAAATAATGATCTGTTTGCCGCTGCGATACTTAGTCTTAATTTCCATTCTATTCTGCTCGCTAAAAATGCTTCCCAGATATTTAAATATGCCAACTCTTTTAGAAGTGAATCCATTAATTATCAATAGGGTTTGATCATTGGGCGCCTTGTTCTCTACCTCATGCACAGTTTTCTTCTCGTTTATTTGTAACCCCGCTTTCATTGCAACATCTGTGTAAGAACTTGTCATGAGCTGCAAGTCCTCTTTGCTGTCACTTATTAGATCAACATTGTCCGCGTATGCAAGCTGATTTATTGTGTTATTATCCACTTTTGTTCCTGCTTGGTCTAATTTTCGGTGTTGTCTGCCTGTCTTTTCTAAAATTAAATTAGAAATAACTGCAGCTAATGCGTCTCCTTTCCCAAGACATTCTGAAATATGCTTCTTGTAAACACGCCTGTGTTAGCTTTATTAACTTTTGTGGAAATTGAAACTCTTTCAAGACATCGATGATTGTGCCCCTATGTAGTCTGTCATAAGCTTTTTTGAAATCTACAAAAACCATGTGAATATCATTGTTATGTTCCCAACCTTTCTCGGTTACCTGTCTGAGCGTAAAAAGGTGGACTGTAGTTGATCTATTCCTCCTGAGCCACATTTACAGCCTCTGTAATTCCTTCTGGAATTGGGATTGTTCTCTTCAGTAGACACTATGATAAAATTTTGTTGCTTACATCAAGAATCTCTATAATTATCACAGACGAGTGGGTCGTCCCTTCTTAGCATAGGGCATATCAGTGCCATTTCCCAGTCGACAGGTTACCTCTTATATTCCATTACAAAACATTCTTTAACCGTTTTGTGATTATTGTAAGCAGTACCGATCCTCCATTCTTTATTATCTCTCCCGCAGTTTGATCTTCGTCCAAAGCGTTTTTGTTTTCAAGGTTTTTGATTTTTTGTCGTATTTCTTCTTCATTGGGGGTTTCTACTTTTTTGTCTACGGTGTCTGGTTCCTCACATGGAAGATACTCAATGGGTTCATCACAGTTTTTAGTTCTGCAAAGTTCTCTGCCCATCGCCGTTCTACTTCAGCGTTATTCCTGAGGTTGTTCCCTATGTATCTTTAACAAATGTTTCTTTTTTCTTAGATTTCTGTGTTAATTTCTTTATTTTTTGGTGCATTTTCTTGTCCTGTGATATATACAGTCCTCTTCGGCTTCTTCCATAAGCTCCTTGTAATATTTCCGTTTCTCCTGCCTTAATATAGCTGCCGTTTCCTTTATTATTCTAATATATCTATCTTTTTTAACTCCTGATCCCTCACGTTTTCTAACCAATTCTTCTTAGCCAAACTCTTCAGAGTGACAATGTTATTATTAGGCACTGGATTATATGCATTTGCATGTTGCATATGCATTTGCATAATGGCTCCTTTTAACGGGTAATTGCATATTTTAACTAAAAATTAGTGATGATGCATCTTTCGCTCTATGTTTACAAAATTTTAAACATTTAGACGAGCGGTCTCTAGATCGATCTAGTATTGATGTCTCACAGATTGACCGCTACCTAGAACTGCGTGCAATCGCTAACCGAGAATCCAATGGCTAGCGAAATCAAATGGTTCAAATGGCTCTGAGCACTATGGGACTTAACATCTGAGGTCATCAGTCCCCTAGAACTTAGAACTACTTAAACCTAACTAACCTAAGGACGTCACACACATTCGTGCCCGAGGCAGGCTTCGAACCTGCGACTGTAAAGGTCGCGTGGTTCCAGACTGAAGCGCCCAGAACCTAGCGAAATCATTACAGAAGAGAGAGAGGAACAGGCAGACAGAGTACGAGGTGCTTTCAAGTTCTAAGGCCTCCGATTTTTTTTTCTCTGGACTGGAAAAAAATAGAAACATGCGCATTGTTTTAAAATGAGGCCGCGTTCATTGTCAATACGTCCTAGAGATGGCAGCACCGTACGGCAGATGGAATTTTACCGCCAGCGGCGAGAATGAGAACTGTTTTAAATACTTAAAATGGCGACGTTTTCCTTACTTGAACAGCGTGCAATCATTCGTTTTCTGAATTTGCGTGGTGTGAAACCAATTGAAATTCATCGACAGTTGAAGGAGACATGTGGTGATGGAGTTATGGATGTGTCAAAAGTGCGTTCGTGGGTGCAACAGTTTAATGAAGGCAGAACATCATGTGACAACAAACCGAAACAACCTCGGGCTCGCACAAGCCGGTCTGACGACATGATCGAGAAAGTGGAGAGAATTGTTTTGGGGGATCGCCGAATGACTGTTGAACAGATCACCTCCAGAGTTGGCATTTCTGTGGGTTCTGTGCACACAATCCCGCATGACGACCTGAAAATGCGTAAAGTGTCATGCAGGTGGGTGCCACGAATGCTGACGGACGACCACATGGCTGCCCGTGTGGCATGTTGGCAAGCAATGTTGACGCACAATGACAGCATGAATGGGACTTTCTTTTCGTCGGTTGTGACAATGGATGAGACGTGGATGCCATTTTTCAATCCAGAAACAAAGCGCCAGTCAGCTCAATGGAAGCACACAGATTCACCGCCACCAAAAAAATTTCGGGTAACCGCCAGTGCTGAAAAAATGATGGTGTCCATGTTCTGGGACAGTGACGGCGTAATCCTTACCCATTGCGTTCCAAAGGGCACTACGGTAACAGGTGCATCCTACGAAAATGTTTTGAAGAACAAATTCCTTCCTGCACTGCAACAAAAACGTCCGGGAAGGGCTGCGCGTGTGCTGTTCACCAAGACAACGCACCCGCACATCGAGCTAACGTTACGCAACAGTTTCTTCGTGATAACAACTTTGAAGTGATTCCTCATGCTCCCTACTCACCTGACCTGGCTCCTAGTGACTTCCGTGGCCGCACATTCACCAGCCGTGCTGCTATTGCCTCAGTGATTTTCCAGTGATCAAAACAGACTCCTAAAGAAGCCTTCGCCGTTGCCATGGAATCATGGCGTCAACGTTGTGAAAAATGTGACGTCTGCAGGGCGATTACGTCGAGAAGTAACGCCAGTTTCATCGATTTCGGGTGAGTAGTTAATTAGAAAAAAAATCGGAGGCCTTAGAACTTGAATGCACCTCGTAAATGCTCCTAAGCCGCGCCGCCTGTTAATCCCCTCCGTTGTCATACGTACGCGTCGGCACCAATTAAATTAAACTTTTAGTCGCACGTCCGTTGTTTCATTTTAGCTTTCTGTTTACTTATCACAGATTAACATGTTTACGACGTGTAGTGTCTAACGTGTTGTACACCATGCCGCCCGAGAATAGAAACGTCGTTTCGTGGATAGCTGACCATACTAGAACATTTACATACGACGGAGTATGTTGGCGAGAAAAACGTTTCGTGCAAAAAAATGTTTCAAATTCACCAGAATGTCAAGACAAGTCTTCATATCACAGGAATGCAGGAGAAAGGACCACGACAACAACTTCTGTCAGCAGTAAGTTGCAGTAGCAGGCCGGCCGGTGTGGCTTAGCGGGTCTAGGCGCTACAGTCTGGAACCGCACAACCGCTATGGTCGCAGGTTCGAATCCTGCCTCGGGCATGGATGTGTGTGATGTCCTTAGGTTAGTTAGGTTGAAGTACCTCTAGGTTCTGGGGACTGATGACCTCAGAAGTTAATCCCCATAGTGCTCAGAGCCATTTGAACCATTTTTTTGCAGTAGCAGGATTTGTCCAAAGGTAACCAAAACAGCCGGTTTAACATGGATCTATGTGGAGCATTCACTGCAAGCAATATTCGTCTTCACAGACTTACAAACCCTATCCTCAAAGGCTTCCTGCGCAAATATTGCTTAAATCAGTCAACATTGCGTAAAAATTACATACCGACAATTTACATAAATGTTTTGGAATAAATCCGCAATGAACTCAAGGACAGCATTATGTGGATTTCAGATGAAGAAACTACAGACACTGCTGGCTTTTATATTGCAAATTTAATTGTGGGTTCTTTAAAAGAAGAACCTTCTTCTTCCTATATAGCAGCCTGCAAAGAACTTGAAAATGTAAATCATTCTACGATCGCCAGGTCTGTGAATGAGGGTATTAGAAAAATATTTCCATAATCTTCTGCTGATGAAAGTGTGTTTGAGTTTATTTTAGATGCTGCTCCCTGTATGATCAAAGCAGGAAAAGCCCTCCGAGTATTTCATCCCAATTTGACTCATGAGAAATGCTTTGCTCGTGGAGTACATCGCCTTGCCGAAGAAGTACGTTCCACGTTTTTGAATGTAAATAAACTGATTTCATCCACAAAGCAAGTTTTTCTAAAGGCTCTTCCTCGCATCAAGACCTACAAAGAAAAACTACCAAATGCGCCTTTACCTCCCGAACCAGTGGTAATTCGTTGGGGTGCGTGGGTCAAAGCTGTGTTGTTTTACAATGAACATTTCGAGGCCATTATAGGGGTAGTAAACGACTTCGATAGTGCAGTTTGCCAGTGCAAGGACGCTTTTAATGATTATGGTATTAAAAAAGACATTGCTGTGATTAGCTCACATTTTTTCCATACAGCTGCAAGTATTAAAAATCTTGGAGTCCAAGGTTTGGCGTTGAATGAATCTATGTAGTTAATGGATAAAATTATTCTACTGAACTCCTCATTGCCGGAAGTATTCCCAAGAAAACTTAAAGAAAAGTTTGAACACAATTTAACCAATAACCCAGGCTTTGAACTCTTGGGCCAAATTGATGGTTTTATTAATGGGACAGGTGAACTTTTACCAGAAACAATAAGAGCCAACATAGCAGCCAAATTCAAATACTGCCCAGTTACCTCAGTTGATGGAGACCGGTCCTATTCTGCTTAGAAAAATGTTTTGTGTAATCGAAGACACAATCTTACTACGAACATTTGGAACAGTACTTGGTCTTTGTGTTTACAGTAGTAGAAAATGTAAGATAAATTGTAAATGATGCTTTGGTCCAGTAGAACTAATTAAAAGTTAATGGTGTTCAAAAAAATTCATGATTGTATGTTGTTTTTTAAATAAAATACTACAGAGTTTTTGAGCGTGCCTCTGTGCTTGAGATATATCTCGAAGTTGTTCTTGACATCTCAATTGTTTCGCTGCGATTCACTTTCATCGCATCCGCTTCTTACCGACAACAATATCAAAGAAGGAACAATTCTTGAAACACGGTATGCGTCCCCATTTTGCAAATTTTTATAAAATAATCCCAGAAAATCCCCCTACCAGAAAGTATTCAGAAAATGATATCAGCGAACTAAATGTATGTATAGATTTTTCGCGTAGCCGGCGCTCTTCCTCGTAACTGATATGTAGGGTTCGGCTTTGAGATATAATGCACGCAGTAACTACCATATTTTATTATTATTTGATCTTGCATATTTCGACACTTTTCATGCATTTTAAGCATTTTTCATGTATATTTGCATGCGTATTTTAAGGTTTTTATGATGCATATAATCCGGTCTCTAGTAATTATAATTTAGTCGATTTGTTACACCAATAAATTTTGTTTCTATGAAAGTACCTTCACGACAGTGAAAAGGCATGTAATATGCAACCACCGAAATGTACAACACATGACGTAGTGTAATACAACTTTAAGACAGATGAATTGCAGCGTGATGTGGTCGCCGCCGCTTCGGTAACAGCGCAGCATTAGCGTCCTTGTGCCGGTCTTCTATTGCACTCAGTGAACCCAAACACGAGTTCCACATCGTCCACTTCATGAGTAAACCTATCCATGCTGCTGTTTATTACTGACAACATTGTCGGAAAACCCCAGAAGCGAGCCGTATTGAAAGGAAACTCGAGGGCGTAGAATAAAACAAGCGTTACTGTTGTCTACAGCAAGTACCGTGACAAAACAGAACAGGTTTGTTTCCAAACAAGACACACGGCGGATACTGTCCTAATTAGTACTGTTGTGCAGACATCTTTATCGTAATGCAAATTCAGATATGAAGGTAAGAAATCAAACGAAATGAAACTGACGTCAATAGAGTTCTGGTTTATGTATGACACTAGCCTCGCGACTTCACTAATCACAATCGGATCTTAAGTTCAATACCTCGACCTTCGCAATATGAGAAACTCTTTTCCTGTGTACAATTAGTTTGGACCCTATAAATCATTCGTACGATTTCTGTCATCACAGTGCCAGGAATCGGTTTGCAAGCTACGTACAGACGATTAGTGTCAATAAGGACGCTTACAAGTCACAAAGCAAGACACTAACGTAATAACAAAGTGAATCTATTAGTCTTCGACCCGATTCATGTTGTCAGTGACATTTACTTTAAGTACAAAAGAAAACGTGTCAGTCTTTTATTCTATTAATGAAATGTACTTACATTTAAAGACAAAACAGGTATTCAGTTAAGATCATTGTTTTCTTCTGATGTTTGCTACTCTTTACTAATTGCGGTGGATGGTTACATTATTACTCTGTACAAACCGCCGGAGACGATGTGACCCTTCTACCAAAACAGTCAAGAAATATCCCTGAATAACCTTTCACCCTGTATCGGGAACAGTAGCGGTGCCGTCACATGACTTTCAACTAAACCGACCTCTTTTTTTGCTTCTGACGATACTGCCATTCTTCGCTCCAATCCAACCCGATTAACAACGAAATACTGAGCTCTGTGTGCTATGAATATATTCTGACATTTTATATGCACTATTTGCATACTAAGCGACGGTGCAGAGCTCTATCAATCCGAGCTCCTGTGTCTACTATCTGAATCTCATTAACGTAGTTGGTGTCAGTGACAAAAGGCTTGAACAGACCGCGAGCTACACGTTCGCTAGGTTGACCGATGGTCAGACAGAAGATGATTATGAAGTCCCCTACTCCTTGACAGACAGAAGAAGTGAAAATAAAAACATCAATTTAGCAAATCAAGTTGAAAAACTTACGATGAGTTTACTGACTCTACGAGAAAAATCACTCAGACCTCTGATTTGCAGCTGGCGAGTTGTTACTGAAGCCCCAGAGACGGTGAATTCTGTGATGAGAACTGTTATATTGGACATCTGTCCATTTCGCTGTTTTCTAAACAACATGAACTGTTCTAAAATCGTGTGTTCAGCCGTAGTACTTCACGAAACATCTTGCATACTGTTAAATATTCGGATCGATTCCATTTTGTCTCAGTCTTGTATTTCACTGAAAAATCGTTATATTTTAAAGACATGAACCAATGCCAGCATTCTAAAGCAATAGATTTTGCTGCTCCCATAAGACTGATTACTCAGACCTCAAAGTAGCCTCATGCGGTCCGGCCACAAAGGAATCGGACCGTAAATTGTGTGTCAAGACACAAGTGGTCTGCTGGCAAAAGGGGAACAGAGCGGTGCGCTGCCGCATTGGAAAGCCGAGGCCGCAGCTCACGGCTTCACACCTCCCCCTCATTTCCTGTTTGCTCTTCTCTTTTTAGGCGCTGCGCTCCCGTGACAACAAGGCCTATTTCTTTAGCTTCGTAAGTCACTGTACGGTGCATGGAGGAGAGTGTTTCGTACCGGTATTCTATTTTTCCTTTACCTTTCGGAGAGAAAGAAAAAATGACTATGTAGATATAGGTTGTCCCAAATATGTAGGGTCAAAATTAAGCACGTGGTTACGGTTCCTAAATTGAACAAATTTGAAGCGAGCAACTAATGGCCCGAACTAAATCTTTAGTTCTTATTGATATAAACAACTAATACAACTGAATCTCACAGGAACTGATGAAAATGACACTCAAAGTTTGGCATTCCAAGGCTGCAGCTAATTCAAGTGATGCAGTGGTTAGTACGGTGGATTGGCATTCAGAAGGACGTTTCAAACCTGCATCTGGCCATCCAGATTTAGGTTTCTCGTGATTTCCCTAAATCGCTCTAGGCAAATGTCGGAATGGTTCCTCTGGAAGGGCACAACCAGTTTCCTTACCCAACCTTGAAACAATTCGAGCTGGTGCTCCGCCTCTAATGACCTTGATGTTTACGGGACGTAAATCCCTAACATTCCTTTTTGTCTATGATGTGGACTATTTTTCTTGTATGATCTTTGATATATCATTACTTTTGTTATGATTTGTTGAAAATGCCGGGCTTCTACCCACGTGTGTGTGTCATATCAAAATACATTGTTTCAACTATGACGTGCTGTGTATATTTTTGTGTTTCCTGCTACGCTCAAAAGAAGATTAACAGTTTATTGGTTCAGCATCGCCGACCCACAAAGACAGGGAGTAAACGTGCTACCCAAATGAAGACAGTCTGGAAAATCATTCGAAACGCTAAGAAATTGTGAGTACCGAAAATTTTCCCTTTTGCGGATTGCGAAGAGGATTCGTAAGCGATATTACGAAATCAACGTGAAAGTGATTCCTCGAAAACAAGCAGGACAATATAGGAACGAATTGTTTTTCTTTCTCTTACTGCAGGATATATGTACAGTACACACATGGCGGATGAGCGAAAAATAGAACTGTTGTAGGAAGATAATTACCGTCACTGGTCGCAAAGAACAAACGGGATTCTCAAAAGTAAACAAAGCTGGTGTGCTGTCGATTCTGGCATGGGAAACAAACCGACAGCGGACGAACGAAAAGCAAATGAAATGGCGATGGGAACTCTACTAACAATGGTAGATAATAATTCACTTGATGATATACAAGACTGCAAAGCGGCGAAAGAGATATGGGACGCGCTGAAAGATTGCGGTACACATTTTGGTTTGTGAGACGGAATACGCAAACAGAAAAGAAAGACGAAGAATCGATGTTAGATTACTTTGCGAGACAGAACGCACTGCTGCTTCAAGTTCACTATTCTGGCATTAAGTTATCAGACAAGTAGGCAGCTATGCATACCTTGGTGGATTTACCTTCTGAATACGAGACTGTTGCAGGAATTAAGCATTGTGATGAGACGGATTTCTCGCTTAAGAAATTCAAAAACAGGCTCTTAGAAGAAGAAAGACGGCTTACAAACATGAAATTCGGAATTGAAACGAGAGTATTAGAAGTTCCGACGTTCAGAAGAGGCCAACCACAACAAATAAAGTGTGGCGGGTGTGTTCAAAGGGGACGAGGCTGTGGGAACAGCCAGCGTAATGACAGTCACGGGAATTACGAGACAACACATGACCGTGGTACAGGACGTTTCCGTTGTCAGAAATACGGACATATTGGAAATATTGTCCGCAGTGCGGTGATAACATTTCAGATAACGAGCAACCAAACCATAGGAAGGAGGCAGATAAAACATTCTCAAATTCTGTTACGTTAACTGCTAGCAAAAGTGCGTTACTGACTGCGAAACAATATGACATGAAATGTGATTCTACAAACGAATTAAGTACGATCACGTTGGACGGTGCTGTGCATTCACGTGTGAAACACACCACTTTCTGTAGTAACGAAAAAAAACGATATGTGGATTCTGGACAGCGGAGCAACATATCACACGACTTACCAACCTAATAAATTCATCACGATCACCGAACGTGAAGAGTCAGTAAAGGCGGCTGGCGGCGGGTATTTGTTGAGTTCTGGTTTCGGCATTGTACCCATATGCTTGTTAGAAGAATGTGAAGGACAAAAAGTCGACTTGCACACTTCGTACATTCCAGATATCAGTCCCTCAGGCGACTGGTAAAGGAACGTTGGCATCATTAACAAAAACTGAAGCTAGAATAATGAAACAATGTGCGGAAGTAATTGCGAAAGGTTCAAGGAAAGGCAACCTCTATAACTTTAGTGAAGATAATTCCAGTACTTCAATGAGTGGACTTGTCCATATCGCACTAGTCGGGAACCGGATTTTTGGCACCGAAAGCTAGGACACATTCACATCGATATAGCAAAGAAACAAATCAAATGCAGTGGATCTTCTCTCGAAGCATCTGACTACCAGGTAACTCAAATGTGCAGTGTGTGCACTGAAGGCAAGATGAAAGCAAATCCTTTCCCCAAACTGACTGACAACAGCACAAATGAACCGTTACGATTGATACATACACACCAAAAGAAGTTTTGCATCACCTCGGTTCCTAGACTACTGGAACATGTACAGAAAATTGGAATAGAGATCAACATAAACATCATTTCCGCCCTTTTTATTGCTCATGAAAACCATACATTGCATGTTGTACCACCACACAGCGGGACCTTCAGAGGTGGTGGTCCAGATTGCTGTACACACCGGTACCTCTAATACCCAAATAGCACGTCCTCTTGCAATGATGCGTGCCTGTATTCATCGTGGCTTGCTATCCACAAGTTAATCAACGCACTGTTGGTCCAGATTGTCGCACTCCTCAACGGCGATTCGGCTTAGATCCCTCAGCGTGGTTGGTGGGTGGCGGCATGTTCGATAGAGGTCATGTCTGGAGAACATGCTGGCCACTCTAGTAGAGCGATGTCGTTATCCTGAAGGAAGTCATTCGCAAGATGTGCACGATGGGGGTGCGAATCGTCGTCCATGAAGACAATATGCTGCCGATATTGTTGCACAATCGGTCGGAGGATGGCATTTACGTATCGTACAGCCGTTACGGCGCCTTTCATGACCACCAGCGGCGTACGTCGGCCCCACATAATGCCACTCCGAAACAGCAGCTAACCTTCACCTTGCTACACTCGCTGGACAGTGTGTCTAAGGCGTTCAGCCTGACCGGGTTGCCTCCAAACACATCTCCGACGGTTCTCCGGTTGAAGGCATATGCGAAACTCATCGGTGAAGAGAACTTGATGCCAATCCTGAGCGGTCCATTCGGCATGTTGTTGGGCCCATCTGTATCGCGCTGCATGGTGTCGTGGCTGCAAAGATGGTCTCGCCATGGTCGTCAGGGGTGAAGTTGTACATCATGCAGCCTATTGCGCACAGTTTGAGTCGTAACACGACATCCTGTTGCTGCACGAAAAGCATTATTCAACATGATGGCGTTGCTGTCATGGTTCCTACGAGCCATCATCCGTTGGTAGCGGTCATCCACTTCAGAATTAGCGGTCTGAGCGAGGCATGTCATCGACAGTTCCTGTCTGTTTGTATCTCCTCCATGTCCGAACAACATTGCTTTGGTCCACTCCGAGACGCCTGGGTACTTCATTTATTGAGAGCCCTTTCTGGCACAAAGTAACAATGCGGACGCGATCGAACCGCGGTATTGACCGTCTAGGCATGGTCGAACTACAGACAACACGAGCCGTGTACCTCCTTCCTGGTGCAATGACTGGAACTGATCGGCTATCAGACCCCCTCCGTCTAATAGGCGCTGCTCATGGATGGTTGTTTACATCTTTGGGTGGGTTTGGTTCAAAATGGTGCAAATGGCTCTGAGCACTATGGGTTCAAATGGTTCAAATGGCTCTGAGCGCTGTGGGACTTAACATCTATGGTCATCAGTCCCCTAGAACTTAGAACTACTTAAACCTAACTAACCTAAGGACATCACACAACACCCAGCCACCACGAGGCAGAGAAAATCCCTGACCCCGCCGGGAATCGAACCCGGGAACCCGGCCGTGGGAAGCGAGAACGCTACCGCACGACCACGAGATGCGGGTTGAGCACTATGGGACTTAACATCTCAAGTCATCAGTCCCCCAGAAGTTAGAACTACTTAAACCTAACTAACCTAAGGACACCACACACATCCATGCCCGAGGCAGGATTCGAACCTGCGACCATAGCGGTCGCGCGGTTCCAGACTTAAGCGCCTAGAACCGCTCGGCCATCGCGGCCGACTGGGTGGGTTTAGTGACATCTCTGAACAGCCAAAGGGATAGTGATACACAGTCAACGTCTATCTTCAGGCGTTCAGGGAACCGGGGTGATGCAAAACTTTTTTTGATGTGTGTACGTTGATGTACTGTGTGTCTCTGGCTTAGAGTCATTTGATGGAGCGGAATATATTGCCACATGCATCGGCGATTACACGAGATAAGCAGTGATACATTTACTAAAAGCTAAAAGTGAAGTGCTTCAATGTTTTAAAGAATATAAAGCTTATGCAGAAAACTGTCAACAGAAAAGAATAGGAACGCTGCGTTCAGACAATGGAGGCGAGTGTATGAGTAAGGAATTCGAAACATATCTGCTAAAAGAAGGAATTGGGAGGCAGTTAACAGTCCCTGGCTCACCTCAACAAAACGGTGTAGCACAACGGCTCAACAGAACTCTTTCAAATATCGTGTGATGTATCCTGTTAAAGAGTCGATTACCACATAATTTCTGGGGCGAAGCAATAGCTACAGCAAATTACTTACGAAACATATGTCCGACAACAGCAAATGATGGAGAAAGTCCCTACAAATGAAGGCATGGACGAGAACCAAATATTGATCATATGCGGTTTTTCGGATGTCATGCATGGGCAGTTTTGAACTCAAAGAACAACCACATGTAATGGTTGGATATTCAGAAAACATGAAAGCCTACAGACTGTGGCATCCAAAAACACGAAATATAAATATTGCCAGAGATGTTGCATTTGATGAAAGACACTTTCCTGCAAAACTGAACAAAGATGTTGCGAAAGCAGCTAACCTGAAGCCCACTATAGTGACAGACGACGAAGAACCATTACAGATTGTGGACATTATGGAAATACGAAAAGTATCTAAATCGAACGAAGGGAAGCAACGGAAACAGGCACGACTTCCGGAAACACTGACGAAGAGAAGGAGATCGATGGCAAAGATGAGAGTGCTGACAACGATTACACCTAACAGAAGATAATGACTGTCATCTACATGAACCTGAAATAAATGAAAATTATAGAACTCTTTCTGGTCAAGTCAGTCCATCGAAATGGCTGATGGACTGCAAGACAAGAGAAAACAAGAAGACTATGCAGTTGAAAATGAGAGTAGCCAAGAGAAAGGGACCCTCAAAGTGTACGGGAAGCCATGTCAGTAAAAAATAAAAACATATGACAAGAAGCGATGTCGGAAGAACTGAAAAACCCAATGCGAAACCAAATCTGGACTTGTACCACATACCAACAACACAAAAACCATACGAACAAACTGGATCTTCAAGTGGAAATATGATAAGGATGTAAAAAATTGCTAGACACAGAGCACGAGTTGCCACTTGAAGTACGTTGAAGTCAGGCACAACTCAACCAGGTCGCATATGTCTGGCGGGACATGCTCCTGAAGGATGCGGATAGTTTCATCTATTGGCACGTTCGTAAATTATCCGCATCGTTCAGGAGCATGCCCCGCCAGACATATGCGACCTGGTTGAGTTGCGCCTGACTTCAACGTACTTCAAATGGTAAAGAAAATACTACGAGCAGACAGTCGGCGTAGCAATGGGGTCTCCCCTAACTCCGCCGGCAGCCGACATACTCAAGGAAGCCTTTGAAGCAACGGCCCTTGGTTCAGCTCCTTTACGCCCACGTTGCTGGTTCAGATACGTGAACGACACGTTCGCTATATGGCCTCGTGTTGAAACGGAGCTACACACGTTTCACGAATATTTGAACAACATACATGGGAAGATACAGTTCACGATGAAAGTAGAGAGTAATGGTGCAATTCCTTTTCTAGACGTCGAGGTATACAGGACAACAGAGGGCACACTGGGGCACAGAGTATATAGCAAGCCTACACATACAGACAGGTATCTGCACGCCCAGTCCTACCACCACCCAGCGCAGAAGAACTCGGTCATCCTTTCTTTGGCAATCCGTGCGCAGCGCCTAAGTGACGCTCGAAACATAACACCTGACCTTAAAAGGCTACGCACAACGTTTCTAGCTAATGGCTTCAGCCATCAGTCGATCCATACAGCTAGGAACCGTGGGACAACAGCTGGAATGAACTTCTTGATTCAATAATTTACCAACAGCGGTATGCATTGTAGAATAGTATTTTATTTTGTGAACTTCTATGTGCTACCAGTTTCGGCATTACATTGATGCCTTCTTCAGGTCCGACACGTCACAGTCGTAAAATCGCTATACACGGAAGGAGCCATACAACTGGATCCGTGGATCAAATCGTCATGCAACAGCTCTTGGTGGCCAGGCGACACCAAGACAATTCAAATCCTCGCACTTCAAGAAAATAGATTCACCGATTCGGAAACAACAGATGTAAGTAGGCTGTTTAGGTTTTTTTATTGGTAACGCCACCTCAGTATGAAAATCACCGGCTGTGCCGTGTGCAGTCTGTGGATGCTTTGCATTGTTGTAATACTCAACCATTGTAGTGTTAGGCAGCTGGCTGTGAACAGCGCGTAGCGCTGGGCAGTTGGAGGTGAGCCGCCAGCAGTGGTGGATGTGGGGAGAGAGATGGCGGAGTTTTGAAATTTGTCATGAACTGCTTTATATATGATGATATCAAGGTAAATACATTGTTTGTTCTCTATTAATATCTTTCATTTGCTAACTATCCCTATCAGTAGTTAGTGCCTTCCATAGTTTGAATCTTTTATTTAGCTGGCAGTAGTGGCACTCGCTGTATTGCAGTAGTGGGAGTAACCAAGATTTTTGTGAGGTAAGTGATTTCTGAAAAGTACAGGTTAATGTTAGTCAGGGCCATTCTCTTGTAGAGAATTTTGAAAGTCAGATTGCGTTGCGTTAACAAAATATTGTGTGTGGAAAGTCAGATTGCGTTGCGCTATAAATATTGTGTGTCAGGTTAAGCACAGTCCTGTAAAAGTATTCAAAGGGGAAGTTTCATATGGCGACCCTGCCAGGATACCTCACTGGAATCTTCTGATTTTTTCTTGTAGTTTGTATAATTAGTGTAGATTTTGTTTATTGCTAGCGCGTAATTGTAGAGAGAATCTCCATTGTAGTTGTAGTTTTTCAGTGTTGTATAGTAAAATAGTTGTGGCATGCATGTAGATTTGCACCAAGTATTTCGCAGCTGCAATTAACTAGATATTATTTTCAGTGTTATGTTAATGTGTTCTCTTATTTTTGCTCTTCAAATTGTGTTTTTTCTGTGTTGTCGTGTGAAATACTGTGACAATAATGGCGTGTGAAAAGCGTAACACTAGGCTCCAAAGTAAATTGAGAAACGACAGCGAAGACGAAAGCAGTATGTTAGCGCCGCAGAGTAATGAATTAACTAATGTTAAAAGTGGTAATTTGGTAATTGCGCATAGGGAGATGGAGCGGGTTGCAAACAATGGTGTAGACAGCGCAACAATTAGAGAACAGGGAAGCATTATCGATCGATCGGTCGGCAATAGCTCGGCTCAGGAATCCGAAATGACACGAGACGATCTCACAAATACTGTAGATTCAGGTTTTGGATCCTCACCGTTTTCTCAAATAAGTCAAGACACATTTTCTGCTTGTCAAAATGTGAATGTTGCCGGTGAAAATGCACTGCCAAAAAGCATAGAGAAACAGATT
Source organism: Schistocerca nitens (assembly GCF_023898315.1). Classification (NCBI taxonomy): domain Eukaryota; kingdom Metazoa; phylum Arthropoda; class Insecta; order Orthoptera; family Acrididae; genus Schistocerca; species Schistocerca nitens. Next base: position 741,258,159 of record NC_064618.1, on the reverse strand, counting down.
CCAGACACTAATACATTATTATTGCAACAAATGGAACAAAATCAGAGAGAAATGAAACAAATGGGACAAAATCTTCAAAAGTTAGACACAATGGAACAAAATCTTCAAAAATTAGACACAGTGGAACAAAATCTTAAAAAGTTAGATACCACACTTGAACAAACACGTGAGGATTTAACTAATGAGTTACATCACATTGAATCGAAATGTCAAAAAGTCTGTAATGACGTAAAAACACAAATTTGTGAACATTTCCAACCTATTTTTTCGCGGCATGAAAATGCACTACAGAATCACGAAGCAGCCATAAAAGAACTGCAAACTACTGTTCATGAAAATCATGAGACCTTGCAAGCTAAATTTGACTCAGTTGCATCTACCGATTCGGTTACGCAACTTGCAAAAACCCAGGAAAACTTAAAAGACACAGCAGAAAAACACACTGAGGAAATAAGTACATTATCGGATAAAGTAGCCGAACTTTCAGATCAGTTCACTAACTTATCTACAAAGGTAGATGATGATCTGAATGACACAACACCTGTAGCCTTCACTGACACTGAAGAGTATGAACAAATTAGAAAATTCAAACAAAATCAAAATCAAATCAATACACAGTACAAAAGAGAAATCCGGGAAGTGCAAGATCAGTTGGCACAAGTAGTACAAGAATTACGTATTTCAGAGGACACTCGCGCCCCAATACGGGAAGAGGGACTTAGAAATATGGAACAGCCACAAAATAATAACACAGGACACTTCGGAAATTATGAAAGAAATTGGCAAGGCACACCGAATTTTGAGATGGAACCGCCGAAACGACGTAATAATGACCGACATGCGACTCGCCGACATGATGATTTTGACTATAAGCTGTTCATTACTACACGTAAATTCAAAACATTTAAGAATTCTGCCAACGACATTCATCCACAAGCGTGGCTCCATCAATTCTCTCATTGTTTTCCTCCCAACTGGTCATTGGAGCACAGGTTAGAATTTATGTGTGGCTACTTAGAGAATGAACCAGCTGTAAGAATGCGATCGGTCATTCACGATTGCCACAGTGAAGGAGAATTTTACCATGCCTTCCTCTCCGCATACTGGTCTCAAGCCACACAAGACCGAGTAAAACATGGCATCATAATGATGAAACATTTCGAACAATCTGAATTCTCCAGTCTTGTGAAATATTTTGAAGACATGTTGTATAAGAATCAGTATCTTTCAAACCCATACAGCCCTTCAGAACTCATCCGCATTTGCTTAATGAAATTACCTGAACATTTACGGCATATTATTTTAGCAGGACGTTGTAAAGACGACATTGAAGCTTTTCAGGGACTGTTACAAGAACTGGAAATTGACACTGACAGTCGCGGGATGCGAAAACAGGAAAACAATCACTACAGGTCACATCCGTCACAATTCCGTGACGACAGAAATAATAAATGGACACAACAAGGCTACTCTCACAACACAAATCGTGACCAAAACAGACACCACCCTTATGACAACCGTTGGCAGAATAATAGTTACAGAGAAAGATCGCATTTCCGTAGTAATGACTATGACAGAGACAATCATAGAAACAGACAATATGGGAACCAAAACAATTATTATTATCAAGGGTGGCAGAATGACTTCAGACGCGACGGTTCGGCGCGCAGTTGCGATTCCGGGAGAGATTCTCCACCACATGACCGACAAACAAGAAACTATGTAAACTACCGACATAACGACAGACCTGAATTGCATCAGAACTGGCGGGATTCTAACAGAGCTGGGCCCTCTCGGCAAGGCGAATTTGTGGAGGTTCGGTCTCCGAATCCCATTAGCGACGCGCGCCAGTGGAGAGACAGACAATGACCCGCACCGCAGGCAGACACCTGCGCCGGCTGGCTCCGAGAAAAATAACACAGACGCTAACCTTGAGAAAAATTCCAGTATTCTTTACCGACGTATACCACTTGATAATTGCGTTAAAGTTGAAACTCTGCATACTAGGAAGAGCAAAGGTTTACACCACATTTCACACGTAAAACCGTTTATTGAGAGATAATGTGCTTTTTTAACTTGAGATTTTAATGCTACATTTTGGTTTATTTGAAAATACATTCTGAAATTAAAGTGCTTTCTGAGAGATACCAGATGACACAGAGGTTAGTTTATTTGACAGCTACACGACTATATCACGACGCTACTAATGTGTGACACAATTTACCTTGTTGATTTTGCGGTGTATCTGTTTTATATCTGCACAGTTTTCTGAATTCTTCTGGAAAGAAAAACATGTTTTAGTAGTAACTTTTGTGGTATAGCAATAATGAGGCAGCCTTTTACGTGGCACAACAATACGTTACAGCACAGTACTTTCTTCATCACAACAATAAGCATAACTAAGATATCTATACGCAAAGCATTTCACTTTTGTGTATCATCAGGTAAGTACATTGACTTCTGCAGAACTTAGCTTTCGGAGGACGATAACTACGAGACTTCCACAGAGATTATCTTACAACATGACGCACAGTTTAGCGCTACAGGACACATATTTGAGTGATTAATTTTGTACTTAAAACATTTATTTTTAAAGATTTTTGAATTACAAAGAAAGTTTTCTGAGATATATTTCACTCCATTGCTGTAATCTGTAACACCTAAGGGTATAATTACATTAATCCTCAGGGGGGTACACGCCTACTTTGTGTACCATGTGTTTGGCAATCACAAGGAGCCCTAGCTAATATGGTATTTGCTTATACAACTTTACACATCGGTACCATATTTCTCCAACACAGTATTACACAGCTATCTGATCATTTAACTGAGAGATAAGTTTTTTTTTAATACATCAGTGACAGATGTTTACGCAATTACGCAGTTGAATAACTTCACACGTATGAAATTGTATTTTGTCTGTACTTTGTAAATTGTTCATATTTTTTGGAACCATTGTGATACTATGTGAGCTTTGAATGATGTGTTTGATATGGGATCATGATTTTTGAAGTACGTTTGAGGCAGATGACACTTTTGACATGAGCAGAGAATTTTTTTAGGTTTTGAAATTAGAAAGCTACGACGATTTTGAGAGTTGACTGAGGTGTTATGATGTTATTATTACGATGACTATGTGTATTATGCTGTTGCAGTATATTTATGATCAATAAGCTGATGCTATATGAGGAATTTGATTATGTGTCAACGATATGTATATGTGTAATAAGGTAAGGAGTAATGAATAGATGTTAGGGACTCTGGTTAATGAAAAAGGATGTTGGAAACCAAGAATAGTACTTTAAGAGTTATGAAATGTGTGTATATGCGTGAATGTATCACAATGCCAACGAAAATTTTTTTGGACACTGTTATATCAATAAGATTTTGTTTCTACAGATTTGCAATGCTAATTCTTTACCTGTGAAACATTTTTATATAAGACTGCCATTGTAGCAAACTGCTGTCGTAAATATTTCCGTACGAAAGTTAAGTGACCACCTGCACGTAATACGTCGTGGGCACACAGCTGTGTCAGACACCTGGGCGACGGCCGCCCAGAAAAAAAAAAAAAAAAAAAAAGCCATTAGCCTTCCAGCGGCACAGAACGACACGGACGAACTTGAAAACGATGAGAAACATTTCACGGCTATTGTCGTGCTAATTGAGAGAAATGCCATATGGCTAGTGAATGACGTTTCACGCCTTGCTTTGCCCATTTTGTTTAATATCTAGTTTCTAGCTGCACTGCAGCACTGGTTAAAATAAAATTTTATAGATGTACTAATATAAATATTTTCTGTCTGCAGATCTATTAAATAATAATTTTGTAATCCACATTCTTCGAAAAAGGAGCTCTTGGAATGGAAAGAACAATAAGAAGGGACTAATACCAGGAACTGCATACATAATTTTCTTTTCAACTACTGAGTAATTTTTTGTAGAATTAGTTTTTGTGGTGCACCACTTTAATTACTTAGACATTAAGATGTGATTATACATTTCCCTTATCTGCATTGTTATCTTTAGTGTACTATTTTTTCTGCTTGAGCTATGTCATATTTAGGTATAAGTTGCTGCTGTTTGCCAGGCATAGTGTTATTGAATTTGATTTTGTATTATTCTGTTAAGCCAGTTTTACTAATGATTTATTTTTATATTTTTATTGTTTGCTGCACATTGCCTTAGATTAGTTGTAATATTACAATTGCTTTGCTAATTTCTTAATACTGCTTGCTTCGCAAATCTGCGTTTTTTTTCATTGCTGTTTTATGTGATGCTGCATTGCCTCGTCCCTTGGTATATATATATATCTGAGCTCAGTAGATTTAAGTTAGATTAAGAGGGGGTAGACTATATAAGAAACTAACTATGATGAATTGGAAGCAATGCATTGACAAGGTATATAAAAAAAAGATTTGGGCCTAAATGAGTATTGTACAATGAGCCATATTTATTTTGAAAGACTTATGGTTGGAATACAGAAAAGAGGTACAGATAGGACTTTTTGGGAATAATGATGAACACAGGGAGATCTCCAAGAACAAAAAAGGTTTTGTTCGCACAAAACTGCAGTACCAAAAGTTACACTGAAAACGATCCCTATCCTTTCCTTTTGTGTTATCTCACTATGTGTTTGTGTACTCTTTTATATTTGTGTTTCTCCTGTCTTTATGTGTTTAGCTAATAAGATTTATGTTGTATAATTTTTCAAATACTATGTTATTTACTTTGTAAAGATGTTTAGACATTTATCTGTTCTGTTTTAATGCTCATGTGTGATGTTGATGTTCCAAAAGTTATTCTGATCTTTATGTATGTACTTATGTCATTATTTTTGTAACACTGATGTATATGTTTATTTCTATTCTATTGTAAAACCTGTACTACAAATGTTATCTGTATTGTTATATTCTTTAATGATGTATTTTGTTCCTTTGTTATTGTGTTCTTATGTTATAAAATTGTAATTGACAGCAGTTCATCAAATTAAGTAACTTGTAAGTTACATTTCACTGCACACGTTTTTGTTGGTCATAATATATGGACAATATGTGACAAGTAGGGACTGTTAGTGTTTGCACGTGTGTTAATAATTCAGCAAGGGACTGGATGACGGCATTGCTGGTTCTAAGGACAATTCCAAAAACTTTGTGAGTGCACAAGTGGTGGTTATGGACTTGCTATATTATCCGCAAGCCTCTTCAATGGTGATTGTGCACCTGCACAGTCACAACAGATGGCTGCTGGCCATCTCTACAAGGACTACAGTGGGTCTGCACCTCTGGTGGCCCACCAGTACCGTCATTTCTACCAGGACTACAGTGGGTCTGCTCTGTGATGACCTACACACCAATACTCTTCAAAACTTCGACTGACTCTGTTGTGGGTTTGCTCTGTTGTGGCCCATTACCTGTCAGCATGTCAAGAGTCAGCACTGTCTTTCCGTTGGAAGGACAACACTACTTCTTCAAGACTGTATGAAATTCCACTACTTCCGTGTGCATTTTCTTTTACTGCTCAGACTTTGAGAAAAACACTGCAATGTGATGAATGATCAGGACTGTCTTTATGGACTGTGAGAAAAAATTTTAGCTTTTGACCAACATTGTATCAATAAGTGTGTGCATTTGATTTCTTTGTTATTGTAATTACGATTATGAAAAATTTTAACAAATATGTGTTGCCCACTGCCCAACAAAATTTGTAAAATTTTTTGTGGGGAGCATGGGGGCTATGTAAGTAGGCTGTTTAGGTTTTTTTATTGGTAACGCCACCTCAGTATGAAAATCACCGGCTGTGCCGTGTGCAGTCTGTGGATGCTTTGCATTGTTGTAATACTCAACCATTGTAGTGTTAGGCAGCTGGCTGTGAACAGCGCGTAGCGCTGGGCAGTTGGAGGTGAGCCGCCAGCAGTGGTGGATGTGGGGAGAGAGATGGCGGAGTTTTGAAATTTGTCATGAACTGCTTTATATATGATGATATCAAGGTAAATACATTGTTTGTTCTCTATTAATATCTTTCATTTGCTAACTATCCCTATCAGTAGTTAGTGCCTTCCATAGTTTGAATCTTTTATTTAGCTGGCAGTAGTGGCGCTCGCTGTATTGCAGTAGTGGGAGTAACCAAGATTTTTGTGAGGTAAGTGATTTCTGAAAAGTACAGGTTAATGTTAGTCAGGGCCATTCTCTTGTAGAGAATTTTGAAAGTCAGATTGCGTTGCGTTAACAAAATATTGTGTGTGGAAAGTCAGATTGCGTTGCGCTATAAATATTGTGTGTCAGGTTAAGCACAGTCCTGTAAAAGTATTCAAAGGGGAAGTTTCACAGAGTACAACAACTACCCAAAAATTCAGCAACAGACTAATGACCATGCAAATTAAGCACACCAACAAAACAATACAATTATTAATGTTCATGCACCTACTAACATTGACAACAAAAAGGAACCTGAGAAGACAAAAAGTTTTGGGAAAAACTAGAAATTGAAGTGTCCAAAATTCCGAAGAAGGGCGTAAAAATTCTTCTCGGTGATTTCAATGCACATATTGGCATAGAGAGAAAATATTGAAAAAACAGTCGGCAATTACCTGCACACGAATTCACGAACAAGAATGGCGTCAGGCTCATCGAGTTGTGCTAACAAAACAGTCTAAAAATCATGTCTACATCCCTTCGAAAGACACCTAAGAAGCAAAAAACGTGGCGATCCCCTATATTTCAGCTAGGTGAATTTCAAATAGCACATGTTGCGATCTCCTATGGTTTCCAAAAAGAAATACATGACGTTCAAATCCGCAGAGGGGTAAATATAGATCCTGACCAATACCTTACTAGAGTCAAGATTCAATTCACACCAAAAAGGAAATGCCGGAGAAGAAGACCACTAATTCCCAAATTTGATATAAAAAATCCAAGAATAAAAAATTACAGAAGTATGGGAAAAACAACCTACAAACAACTGGAAATGTTTCCAAACGAAAATTATATAGAAAGCAAGAGAGCTGATCCCATTAAAGAAAAAATCCAAGCACCCATGGTGGAATTCAAATTGTGACAATGCAGTAGAAGAGAGACAACAAGCCTTCTTAAACTATAAGTGTGCCAAATCAGAAACTACACAAGAGAAATTTTTTGAAGTCAGTAAACAACCAGCTATAATACTTAGACAAACTAAAAGAAAATATCTCAATGAACAACTAAACTCAGTTGAGGAAGACCACAAAACACAAGACTTTTACAAAACGTTTGCAAATAAAATCAAAGGATACACTCTTCGAAACCTCTGTTTCAGGAAACAAAATCGAAAATTGACACTAACTAACAAATAAAATTGTCAAGAATCAGCCAAATATTTCTCGCAACTTCTAAACTGCCCACAACCAAGTACGAGATTCCCCAGATTACAACCAGAACACATGAATGAAACTTCACTACCGCCAACCCAAGAATAAATTTTTAGTCACATCAGAAAGCTCAAAAATAATAAGTCATCGGTAGAAGATGGAATTGTAGCTGAACTACTGAAGAACCTTGGTCCTAATTCCTTAAAAGAGATCAGTCAAATCATCCCAGAAATTTGGCAGACAGAAAAAATTTCAGAGGATTGAAAATGTGCACTAACTCATTCATTGTACAAAAAGGGAGATAGGTAAGATGTAAACAACTACAGAGGCATTTCAATTTTGCCGATCAGTTACAAAATTTTATGTGCAGGTCTTCTAAAGAGAGCACAAGAACACTAGAACATACCGTTTCAGATTACCAAGCAGGCTTTCGACCTGATAGATCATGCCCGGAACAGATCTTTAATCTTAAAACAATTCTAAATGTTAAAGTAATCAGGTCGAAACCAATAGTCTGCACATCTGTTGATTTTAAAAAAAGCATGTGATTCTTATACAACAATCTCTATGCAGTATTCAAGAAGAACGCGTACTAGACAGCAAAACTGGAAAACTGATCGAACAAACACTGTCACAAACTAAATCAAAAATTAAATTCATAGATGAAATTTCTGAACCATTCGTAGTTAAAGCAGCAGTAAGACACGGAGATGGGATTTCGCCACTATTATTCAACATCATTTTAGACAAAGTAATGAAAGAATGAGAAATGGAACTAAGAAAACACAATCGAACTAGGAAGAGGTCAAGGAAAATTGAACATTCCATACTTAGCGTTTGCAGATGACATGGCGATTCTAGGCGACAGTGAAGAAACAGCAGTAAAACAAAGGAATGTGCAGAGATGGTTGGGCTGCAACTTTCCTTTGAGAAGACTGAATTCATGTGTTCCAAGTTAGATATCCCAAAAGTTAAAACAAATTATGTTGAAATCAACAAAGTATCTCGGTGAAATTATTGAACCGACATGAGTTGAATAAATAGCACAAAAAACAGATTGCCAAACATCAAGAAAGCGTCCGGACTTGTTTCAGATTTGTATAACAAAAAATGTCTGTCAAAAGGCACTAAAATCAGACACTACAACACAGTAATCAAACCGTCAGTCACATATGCAAGTGACACAGTCTCATTGAATCAAAAATAGATTTACAAGAAATTAAGAAAGTAGAGAGAAAGATTATTAGAAAAATTCTGGGACCACAATACACATAAGATGGATACAAACTGCAAACCATCGAGACAACAGAAAAAGTATCAAACATCGAAATCGACTTCAGAAAGATACGAATGAAGTTCTATGGACACCTAGACAGATTACCTGGAAACAGACTAACTAAACGTCTATTGGACTATGTGACGTCCCTTAAAGCATCAATACCTTGGGTAACTGAAATTAAGAAGGATTCGACAAAAGCAAAAATTGACGTAAGATAAACATCAGACAGGGATAGATCAGATAAGTGGCAGTTTATTTCAGAGATGGAACCGAAACCATATCGACCAAAGTGACTGAAGAAAGAAAAAAGGCCTTCGGGGAGAAAATAAAGAAATATTGGGAAACTGATAAGAACCCTAAGAGACTGAAAATCACCTGTTTCTCGTTCTCCAATGGGGACATTCGCTAGTAATAAATGTAATATTTTGACACATATTTTACGATATATGTACAGGGTGTCCCAGAAATGTTGCGACAAACTGCGATGGCTTACGGAAGCTGTCTTGAGTAACAAATCGTGGATAGGAAATTGCATTGCGGTTTCCATTCGCAGTTTATTTATCTCCTGCATACCGAATAACACTGTAGCTTTTGGTGGGTTCTCTCATAGGTCCCTCTTACGAAATACTTTACCCAGTAGCTGGAAGAAAGCACATGTCACAACTGTCTACAAGACGGGTAGCAGAAGTGATCCACAAAACTACTGTCCAGTATCACTGACATCGATTTGTTGTACAATCTTAAAACATGTTCTGAGCTCAAACATAATGAGGCATCTCCAACAGAACGAATTCCTCCATGCCAACCAGTATGGATTTCGAAAACATAGATCATGTTACACTGAACTCGCACTTCCGAAAAGCATTTGATTCAATACTACACCAATGGTTGTCATCAAAAGTACGCTCATGTGATGTATGTGACTTGGTTGACGATTTCTTCGTGGGGAGGACGCAGCTTGTTACTTTTGAAGGAGAGTCATAGACAAATCAAGTAATTTCGGTGTATCCTAGGGAAGCGTGTTGGGTCTACTCATGTTGTATATTAATGATCTTGCGAACAATATTGGGTTTTGGCAAATGAATTACAGTCTGAACAAAGCTGTACAAATATTCAGTCAGCCTTGATAAGATTTCTAAATGATGCAATGATTGGCAACTTGCTTTAAATCAAAAACGTAAAATTGTGCACTTCATGAAACGAAAAAACATAGTATCCTGTGAATATGCAAAGGGCGTTCAAAAAGTTTTACACATTCGTCTCTTGCAGGAGGAGAATGACTTGACTTTTTTTTATTTTTTTTTTTTTGTGGACATACTTGGAACATTTAACTACACTCCTGGAAATGGAAAAAAGAACACATTGACACCGGTGTGTCAGACCCACCATACTTGCTCCGGACACTGCGAGAGGGCTGTACAAGCAATGATCACACGCACGGCACAGCGGACACACCAGGAACCGCGGTGTTGGCCGTCGAATGGCGCTAGCTGCGCAGCATTTGTGCACCGCCGCCGTCAGTGTCAGCCAGTTTGCCGTGGCATACGGAGCTCCATCGCAGTCTTTAACACTGGTAGCATGCTGCGACAGCGTGGACGTGAACCGTATGTGCAGTTGACGGACTTTGAGCGAGGGCGTATAGTGGGCATGCGGGAGGCCGGGTGGACGTACCGCCGAATTGCTCAACACGTGGGGCGTGAGGTCTCCACAGTACATCTATGTTGTCGCCAGTGGTCGGCGGAAGGTGCACGTGCCCGTCGACCTGGGACCGGACCGCAGCGACGCACGGAAGCACGCCAAAACCGTAGGATCCTACGCAGTGCCGCAGTGCCGTAGGGGACCGCACCGCCACTTCCCAGCAAATTAGGGACACTGTTGCTCCTGGGGTATCGGCGAGGACCATTCGCAACCGTCTCCATGAAGCTGGGCTACGGTCCCGCACACCGTTAGGCCGTCTTCCGCTCACGCCCCAACATCGTGCAGCCCGCCTCCAGTGGTGTCGCGACAGGCGTGAATGGAGGGACGAATGGAGACGTGTCGTCTTCAGCGATGAGAGTCGCTTCTGCTTTGGTGCCAATGATGGTGGTATGCGTGTTTGGCGCCGTGCAGGTGAGCGCCACAATCAGGACTGCATACGACCGAGGCACACAGGGCCAACACCCGGCATCATGGTGTGGGGAGCGATCTCCTACACTGGCCGTACACCACTGGTGATCGTCGAGGGGACACTGAATAGTGCACGGTACATCCAAACCGTCATCGAACCCATCGTTCTACCATTCCTAGACCGGCAAGGGAACTTGCTGTTCCAACAGGACAATGCACGTCCGCATGTATCCCGTGCCACCCAACGTGCTCTAGAAGGTGTAAGTCAACTACCCTGGCCAGCAAGATCTCCGGATCTGTCCCCCATTGAGCATGTTTGGGACTGGATGAAGCGTCGTCTCACACGGTCTGCACGTCCAGCACGAACGCTGGTCCAACTGAGGCGCCAGGTGGAAATGGCATGGCAAGCCGTTCCACAGGACTACATCCAGCATCTCTACGATCATCTCCATGGGAGAATAGCAGCCTGCATTGCTGCGAAAGGTGGATATACACTGTACTAGTGCCGACATTGTGCATGCTCTGTTGCCTGTGTCTATGTGCCTGTGGTTCTGTCAGTGTGATCATGTGATGTATCTGACCCCAGGAATGTGTCAATAAAGTTTCCCCTTCCTGGGAGAATGAATTCACGGTGTTCTTATTTCAATTTCCAGGAGTGTATAAGCTGGTATATAAATGTATTTTCTTTTATTTACAGGTGAGCCATAATGGACCGTGAAGTAGATGTCAGGTTGTGACAACGGTGGGTTCCTCTTCAAGACCGGCGATGACTCTCCCACATCGATTCACAGGAAGTTGCTCCCTGTTTATGGGGAGGACACAGTGGATCGCAGCAGTATCCAGCGGTGGCTGCAGAGGTTTAAAGAAGGCGATTTCTCTCTACTGGACAATCCAAGATGAGGTAGACCATCGACGGCAGTGAGTGATGTGAATAAGGAAACCATTGATCAAATCATCCAAAATGACAGATGTGTGACGACACGACAGCTTGCTGTAATGACTTGTTTGTCATTGGGTAGTGTGGTATCACTGTTATAGTCACTAGGGTACAAAAAACCTGTGCACGTTGGCTGCCTAGATTATTGACAAGAGAAATGAAAACGATGAGGAAGAATGTGTGCGAGGGTCTCATGAAGACCTTCACTGAAGAGTGGAAATAGTGTTTTGACGGCGTCATTAACCAGGATGAAACATGGTTGTTTTTGTCCGAACCTGAGAGCAAAACCCAGTCCATGGAGTAGCGTCCTCGGAAGAAGAAACAAAGACTTTACGAACAGCAGGCCGAAAGGTAATGGCCTCCTTCTTCTGGGATCAGTGTGGTGTCATTTTCATAGGCTTTTTGGAACCTGGCTCCACAATTAACCAGGACCGTTAGTGTTTGTCACTGGACAAGCTGCGACGTACCATCAAGACCCACAGACCACAGTTTCAGGGTCAGCTCATCAGACTACACCATGACAATGCCAAACGCCATACTGCCCTTATGACTCGGGAGAAAATCAGGAAAATAGGTTGGAAAATTGTTCCTCATCCTACCTGCAGCCCGGACTTGGCTCTGTCTGATTTTTACCTCTTTTACCTGCGCGGTAAAACATTTGATAGTGAGAAAGACCTTATTTCCTGTGTCAAGCGATGGTGTAAAGGTCAATCCCCAGAATTCTACCAAAAGTGCATTTACATCATGGAAAGAACGTTGGGCCAGATACGTCACAGCTGATGGTGGCTACATTGAGTAGGCTCAATGTATAGCTAAATGTTCCAAGTATGTTCACAGAAATTTCATTCTCCTCCTGCAAAAAATAAAAAAATTAGAGACGACTGTGCAAAACTTTTTGAACGCCCTTTGTATTATTAGTGAGTCACAATCGGAATCTGTAAACTCATACAAATATTTGGATGTAAAACTTAGTAGGGACATGAGGTGGAACGACCACATAGGCTCAGTTCTGGGTAAAGCGGGTGGTAGGCTTCGGTTTGTTGGTAGAATACTGTGGAAACGCAGTGAGTCTACAAAGGAGAATTCTTACACATCATTCGTGCGACCCATCTTAGAATTTTGTCCAAGTGTATGATAACAATAACAGATGAAGTATGACGAACTGTACTGAGTACGATATTGCAGTGGCTGTTATTATTAAGAATTAAGATGCGAAGTTCCTTTCGATATGCGTGCATGTCCGAAGGAACAAGCACTGCGGCGACTACAGCCGTTATGAATTGCAAGAAATGCATTCGCAGTTGCGAATATGGACAACCGTCAGCTGAGTAATGGAATGATGACAATGAAAATTTGTGCCGGAGCGGGACTCGAACCCGCATTTCCCGCACCTGGCGAGCTTTCGCCTTACCATTTGTCTACCCGAGCGCGACAGGCATGCATCTTCGAAGGAACTTTGCATCATTAATTCGTAATAACACAGGCACCGGGCAAGCGACTTTCAAGAAAAATGTCTACCCTGTACGGGAATATACAAAACGGATGTACGACTCTTTCCGACATATGGAAGTTTGGGTCTGGCCGTTGAGTCGTAATCGGGCAGCCAAATTGTAAGGCGACCGCTCGCGCGAAGTGGGAAATTCGGGTACGAGTGTCGTCACTCCATTATACAGCTGATGAGTGTCCATATTCGCAACTGCCAATCCATTTCTTATAATTGTACTGAGAGATCGATGTCTTACAATGTCGAGCTATTTCTCTTAAGTTACGAGCAAGAAGCCAATATATAAATAAAGAATAAACATGTTACCCAATACCACAAAACAAATAGAACATCACAACTACAAATGTAGAACGGGCAAGACAATGAAATCGTCAAATGTTAAAAACTTTATGATCAATACACTGACAAAAATTTTTATTGGAAGAAACTTATTACTGAGCTGTCCGCTCCTGGTAGCTGAGTGGTCAGCGCGACGGCATGTCATACCTAATGGCCCGGATTCGATTCTCGGCTGGGTCGAAGATTTTCTCCGCTCAAGGACTGGGTGTTGTGTTCTCCTTATCATATTTCATCCCCATCGACACGCAAGTCGCCGAAGTGGCGTCAACTCGACAGACTTGCACCAGGCAAACGGTCTACCCGACGGGAGGCCCTAGCCACACGGCATTTCCATTACTGAGCTTTTCATAAGGCCAAGTATTATTTGGCAGTCTCGGAAAGAAAGAAACAAGTATCTCAATATTCCACTCAGTAATGCTGCATAATGTTCTGCAACAGGAAGGGAAGTTTGTATAAAAACGCGAGCGGTGAAACTAAGTGGTCGTGTTCACCACGTCAGGAATTCTACTCCACGAAGACAGTACATGTAGTATATAGTCGAGAAGGAAGTTAGTCATTACAATCCACCACCGTTTGAAAAGAGTAATAATGTCTTCAGTTTAAACATCATAAGAAAAAATGACCTTAATTACTTACATATTTATGCTCTTAAATTGGAATTTTGGAAATTTGTGGTAAGGTCTTATGGGACCAAACTGCTGAGGTCATCGGTCCCTAAGCCTAGACACTACTTAATCTAACTTAAACTACCTTACGCTATGGACAACACACACACCCATACCCGAGGGAGGACTCAAACCTCCGACGGGAGACGCCGCACGAACCGTGACAAGGTGCCTTGACCGCGCGGCGCTTTTAATCGTATGTTCATGAGTAGCATAAAAGATTAAGACGTTTAATTTTAATGGTTGCTTGAAGTACATTTTACTGGCAACATGATCGGGTAAAAGACCAGCAAATTCATTTTGTTATTACATTTATGCCAATGTGTTGCTTACCGATCTGACTCCTGGTAATGCGGCGATTGAAATCGCATAAACGATGGACAAGACATTAGTTTAATAAAGCTAACCGCACACAGAAAGTGGTTCACTTACGGTGCGAAACAGAGACAATACCGGCTGTGACTAGCACTGTAGTAAGTAAGAGGAGGTCTAAGATTCTCTTTTATATGAGCCTTTAGCGAAGTACTCATGGTGAGATGTCATCCCACACCTCATCAGCGAGAGAGATAGAAGTTACATACGTAACAGACGGGAGAACGAGCTAGAATCATATTCGAGAGGTTCAGTATTCAAAACCCTGCACAGCCACTTCCTTTCAACTTTTATATGCTTTACATAAAGAGCGGCAACAGATACGATAATTTCCATGGTCGCTTATTTCCTTCATCCCCTCGTAACTGCACTGTTTATAGTATTTCATGTTTAACGACAACGACGAAACGTCATCCTGCCTCCGTCCACACACTATTTTTGAGCATGACCGTTACGATATTTCCATGTCAAAATTTTCCAGGTGATAATTTTATATGTGACACTACTGAAATACGTCGAAGACCAAGTAAAGGTTCGAGGCAGTGATTCCTCGGCGGTTGCGGGCGCTGTGCGTGATGACCTTGAATGGTATCCTCACTTGGCTGCGCCTACTGCCCCGGGTTCCTTCGCCAGACATGGCAACGCCGCGTTCCGGTCGCAGGCAGCTGTCTCGCCGAGGGGCTGACCCGCAGTCAGCAGCAGCAGCAGACACTTTAAAATGGAAGAGAGTAGGGCCACCCCAGCGCCTCTACCCACGGCGGCAAACATCTGCCCGTTGGGGCAGCTGCTGTGCATTTGCAGAACCACAAGTTCCAAGTGTCAGCGGTTTCTGACACTCTTAGCATAGCCAATGACACAGTTTTAAAAATGTAGTTACAGTACTAGGCAGTCGTTCGATAGTGAAGCAAGCTTTGATAAACTTGCTGAAAGATCTGTGGTCGGACCACCCGAATTTGGAAAGCGGACTGCAGGGCAGAGCCACACGTGTTTGCTCACTGCATTGCAAGCGAGCCAATATGCGCTACGTAGGCCAGAGTAAGAGCAAAAGGTCCGCTCTTCTGTGGCGTGACCTAGCGTCAATTTCGTTGTAACCTTTACCGCAAGCGATGCCACGCTCTTACTACCCATCCCACTGTCGCAGAGGTTTTTTTCCCACGGCACGAGCCATGGCACTTTTTTCCCTCTGCTCTTCAAATCGCTACCCTCACTCGCGTTTCGTCCACTATCTATCACCTGATGGACCGTGTTAATGCGTAGCCTTACCCAGACGCACGGACAACATCACAGCCCAGCATCCTGTGATCCACTTACTAGATAACTAACATGTTTTACGGAGGTGACAGTAGAACTTTTGGTTTGGTCACCACGTTGGTGCGGGCGTGGAGGGGCCCCATCTCTTTAAAAAAAAAAAAAAAAAAAAAAAAAAAAAAAAAAAAAAAAACTCACATTCTGATGACTCTGCAACACATTCGAATAAGTCATTTTTCGAGGACGTTATAATATCTACCATGAAATAGACTATGGACTCTACAGTGAAGAGTAATAAAGTGACGTGGAAAATTAAAGAAAACTTTGCTTGGCGTGACTGTAAGAGAAAGAAATGTTGATCCTCATTTCCATCAATAGTTATGGTTTTTAAAAACATTTGTTTCAGGGCTCAACATCACGGGAAAACTGAATTTCAGTTGTTAGTCTCTTCCGCTCAACTATAGAACGTGGAATTTCATAAATGGACGGTAATCATAAACATTGTAAAGAAACTTGTGCTTCCTCGCATAAAATTTTAATGCTGTTTATGTGGCAGTGGATAAATTACGTCAGCCATTCTGACAGTTTATGTTGTCCGACCTCTGGAAGAAGTGAAATATACAACGGGGACACATCTGCATATGAACGTCTTTGCAATGTACGGTACGTGTGCGGTTAACGACCCTCGCTTCTACGGATACAATTAGTGCACTGGTAGTGGTTGTGGCTCGATAAAAATTTGATGTCCCTGTACTTTTCGGAGAGAGAGTCAGGCTCGAATCCAAGGGGATAAAAGCGTTTACATTTTGCCATACATCAGTTTCCAAACTTTAAGCACTATCTTTAGGAGAATAAAGTAGTTTGAAAACTGAGAGTTCCGAGAATAGCAAGGAATTCTAGAAACTGCTAGCCACGCACAACACAGTTTACTTTTCAGTTGCTCGCATGGATATGATAACGATCTGACACATAACTTTCCAGCCAGGTAGAGGCAAACATTCCCAAGTTCACCATACCTGTTATCAACAACAAATCCGACGCCAGTTGTAAGCACCCAGATAGAAAATTTTTGACGAAAATACACTAGATATACAGACAACAAACAGAACTGAGCTCTTTCAGGATGAACTTATTGAAAGTGGTATCAGTAACCATCAGGTATTTGTAGCAACAATAACAACTAAAGTAGAAAGGAACCTAAATAAAGTAGGAAGATTCACGTAAGTTAGGTAAAGAGACAGCCGTGTCACATGTCAAAAAGGAACTCGAATCATTTACCTCTGCGAAAGAGCATGTAGTAGAACCGTGGTTGATGTTTAAAGAATCGTTGACTGTACCCTAGATAGATATCTATCCTCCACTGCATACAGTCACTGTAAAGATGATTCTAAAGAAACAGCAACTACTCATAACAGTTGTAAAACAAGGTGTAAGGCCATAGACGGACAGATGAATGAAATGCATTTTGTCGTCAACAGGGCAATGCGTGAAGCCTTCAGGATTACCGTAGCAGAATCCTATCGAAAGATCTACAAAAGCCAAAGAAATTCTGTCGTATTTAAAGGCTGTCAGTGTCACTAAAATTGTTAGTGTCCTGGACGGCACAGTAACTGAAACTGAGTGTAGGAACACAAAAGCAGAAATGCTAAACACTGTCAGGTCCTTACTGTTGTTGGTCAGCGAATCCTCCTACATGGAATGAATGATCATGTTAATAAAATAAAAGACATCAGTAGCCTGAAATACGAGTATGTACTGAGCAAGGTGGCGGAGTGGTTAGCACATTGGACTCGCATTCGGTGAGACGACGGTTGAAGCCCACGTCCGGCCATCTAGATTTAGGTTTCCCTGATTTCCCTAAATCGCTTCAGGAAAATGCCGGGATGGTTCCTTTGAAAGGGTACGGCCGATTTCCTTCCCCATCATTGACACAAACCGAGCTCGTGCTCTGTCTCTAATGACCTCGATTCGAAGGGACAGTTAAACCCGGTCTTCCTTCCTTCCTTCCTTCCCTCATTCACGTACATTTTCATTTGTATGCAGGACTTTCAAATTACATATTCTGCTAATGTTTTATTACTTACGTGGGTGTTGATATTTCTCTAGATGTGCTCTTGATGTAATTCTGGTGTCTAACTTCTCCCAGAACCGGCACCAGAAGGGGACAAAAAATATAGAAGGTATTTATTACTCAAGAGCCAAAAGGTATAAGGCATGAGTCAAGACTATTGTATTACAGATGTGTATGGTTGCATCTCTGAGGCCTTCGTTATAGCTTCTCTCACAATTGTATCCTACTTTTTGATCAAATACACTACTGGCCATTAAAATTGCTACACCAAGAAGAAATGCAGATGATAAACGGGTATTCATTTGACAAATATATTATATTAGAACTGACATGTGATTACATTTTCACGCAATTTGGGTGCATAGATCCTGAGAAATCAGTACCCAGAACAACCACCTCTGGCCGTAATAACGGCCTTGATACACCTGGGATTGAGTCAAACAGAGCTTGGATGGCGTGTACAGGTACAGCTACCCATGCAGCTTCAACACGATACCACAGTTCATCAAGAGTAGTGACTGGCGTATTGTGACGAGCCAGTTGCTCGGCCACCTTTGACCACACGTTTTCAATTGGTGAGAGATCTGGCGAATGTGATGGCCAGGGCAGCAGTCGAACATTTTCTGTATCCAGAAAGGCCCGTACAGGACCTTCAATATGCGGTCGTGCATTATCCTGCTGAAATGTAAGGTTTCGCTGGGATCGAATGAAGGGTAGAGCCACGGGTCGTAACACATCTGAAATGTAACGTCCACTGTTCAAAGTGCCGTCAATGCGAACAAGAGGTGACCTAGACGTGTAACCAATGGCACCCAATACCACCATGCCAGGTGATACGCCAGTATGGCGATGACAAATACACGCTTCCAATGTGCATTCACCGCGATGTCGCCAAACACGGATGGGACCATGATGATGCTGTAAACAGAACCTGGATTCATCTGAAAAAATGACTTTTTGCCATTCCTGCACCAAGGTTCGTCGTTGAGTACATATACATGTAATGTTATACAAAGCGCGCAATGAACCTCAAAATCGATTTTCTCAAAAACCAAGGCCCGTCGCTAAGAAACCGGACAGCCAGCTACTAAGGGCAAGTGCCTCTACAACATATTTGAAGCGCATCAAAATCCGTGATTTACAGTATAGAGGGTCCCCTTGTAACACCTAGTGAACAGAATGATTGAGAATTTATTCCCTTGTCCAACTTTCATTTTGATCTCGAAGACTTCACAGATAACTGATATAAATTGACCTTTTCTTTGAGTTAGTGTACCTTTGAGGATATTTCGCTGCGGTTACTGAACTGTCAACGGGAGTTTGCTTGGCTCACATCATATGCAGCAGCGAGCTAGTCCCGATTGCGGGCTGACTCAAATGAGAAGCGCATATGCTAATCAAGGCCGACTGTTCATTGAGTCTACAGACAGCTGGCGGCCATTAACGTAAATGAGAGCTTAACAAGTCATGCACGATCAACCTTTCTTGCAAGCGTGCACAAATCGCCTTTGCCTTCGCACAGTCCAAGAACGTTTCAACAAGACAGATTTGTGCTTCGAACATCTGGAGCGTGGACGACGACAATTTGAACGGGTTGGCCGTAATGATGTGAAAAAAAGAGAAAACGTGATATGTGGGTTGACGACTGGCTCATGAAACGGGAAACCTTGCTCCGTCAGATACATTGGCGGAGAAAAAACACAACACCAAAAAATAATTAATGTAGAGTCATGAAATTTCGGGAATACATTTGTCTAGGTAACATATTTAAGTGATTAACATTGCATGATCACAGGTTAATGTAAGCACGAGATAAGCCATCGAAAATGTGCAATGCTGGTACATTAACAACCGGTGTAACCGCCAGAATGTTGAATGCAAGCATGGAAACGTGCATGCATTGTGTTGTCCAGGCGTGTTGTACAGGCGTCGCATGGCAGTTTCTGGGATGGAATTCCATATCTGTTGCATTTCGTCAGTCAATACAGGGACTGTTAATGCTGTTTGTGGACGACGCTGTACTTCTCATCAGATGATGCCCCATATGTGCTCGAATGGAGACAGAGCTGGCGATCTGGTGATCGAGCAGGCCAAGGTAACATGTCGACACTCTGTAGGCTATGATGGGCGAGCGTTGTCCTGTTGGAAAACAACCCCTGGAATGCTATTCATTAATGGTAGCACAGCAGGTCGAATCGCCAAATTGACGTACAAAGGTGTCGTCGTTGAGTGACTGTAGGAGGATACAAGATTACTTTGACAGGATTTGTGATTGGTGTAAAGAATGGCAGCTAACTCTAAATATAGATAAATGTAAATTAATGCTGATGAATAGGAAAAAGAATCCCGTAATGTTTGAATACTCCATCAGTAGTGTAGCGCTTGACACAGTCACGTCGATTAAATATTTGGGCGTAACATTGCAGAGCGATATGAAGTGGGACAAGCATGTAATGGCAGTTGTAGGGAAGGCGGATAGTCGTCTTCGGTTCATTGGTAGAATTTTGGGAAGATGTGGTTCATCTGTAAAGGAGGCCGCTTATAAAACACTAATACGACCTATTCTTGAGTACTGCTCGAGCATTTGGGATCCCTATCAGGTCGGATTGAGGGAGGATATAGAATCAATTCAGAGGCGGGGTGCTAGATTTGTTACTGGTAGGTTTGATCATCACGCGAGTGTTACGGAAATTCTTCAGGAACTCGGGTGGGAGGCTCTAGAGGAAAGGAGGCGTTCTTTTCGTGAATCGTTACTGAGGAAATTTAGAGAACCAGCATTTGAGGCTGACTGTAGTACAATTTTACTGCCGCCAACTTATATTTAGCGGAAAGACCACAAAGATAAGATAAGAGAGATTAGGGCTCGTACAGAGGCATATAGGCAGTCATTTTTCCCTCGTTCTGTTTGGGAGTGGAATAGGGTAACCGCAGCTATGGTCTCTGAGCTAATAGTCCATGCTACTGCAAACGTCGTCAAACTGATCGTGCAGATGGTTGTTGTCTTGCAAACGTCCCCATCTGTTGACTCAGGGATCGAGACGTGGCTACACGATCCGTTACAGTCATGCGGATAAGATGCCTGTCATCTCGACTGCTAGTGATACGAGACCGTTGGGATCCAGCAAGGCGTTCCGTATTACCCTCCTGAACCCACCGATTCCATATTCTGCTAACAGTCATTGGATCTCGACCAACGCGAGCAGCAATGTCGCGATATGATAAACCGCAATCGCAATAGGCTACAGTCCGACCTTTATCGAAGTCGGAAACGTGATGGTACGCATTTCTCCTCCTTTCACGAGGCATCACAACGTTTCACCAGGCAACGCCGGTCAACTGCTGTTTGTGTAAGAGAAATCGGTTGGAAACTTTCCTCATGTCAGCACGTTGTAGGTGTCGCCACTGGCGCCAATCTTGTGTGCATTCAAAAAGATTTCTCTTTGATCTGCTAATTTCGATGCGAGCCATGCGTATCTAATCATGCTTTCAAAATTAGGCACGCTGAATTGATGTGGGATTAGCAAATGTAATTTTATCGAATCTTCCCTAGAAGCGATCTCTCTATTGTCCTTCATCGAGTCAGGAGCATTCTGAATAATTTTCGTGAAGATTTTCACCTGTCGGTAAAAATAAACATCGCAGGGCTGGCAATAAGGAGCGCACTTTGGTGGGAGCACTTTTAGGGTGCCGGTGCTCGCTTTCCATTCATCAGTGAATGTTTATAAAGTTGAATCGGTTTGCCCTCCCCACGAATCGATAAAGTACCAAAAAAATTTCTGTTCCACGTACGAAAGAATTTCAGAACGCAAAAATTCTTCGTACACCAGTTTCGTGAACTTCCCGGATTACGTGCAGGGCATGACTACATTTCTGTATTTCCCAGTTAATTCGTCTACTCGTTTTTGAACGTTAGGACCAAATTTTCCGGACGGTTCTTGCATACACAAAAAACATATGGGAGCAGGATTCGAACACGGTACTTCCGGTGCGGTAGCCGTGAACCTTTATCACTGCGCTACGCTGACTTGCTACGAATATTTGTAACGTTACGGGTATACAAAGCACGCAATGAACTTCAAAATCGATTTTCTCAATAACTAAGGCCCGTCGCTAAAAAACCGGATAGCCAAGTACTGAGGGCAAGAGCCTCTAAAACGTATTTGACGCGCATCAAAATCCGTGATTTTCAGTATGGAGAGTCCCCTTGTTAGAAAAGATTGTCAGAATGAGAAAAAGACGCCAGAAAAAGATGTTGAAAATACTCATACATACCATTTCAGATCACTCTAACTCTGTTTTTACGGTTCACCTGCCGTCATTAAATATAAATGACCGATTTTTTAGCTGTGTGTCCGTGCTTGCATAAAATATTATTTGTATGGTCCTCCATCTAGCGAAACACGGTTACGAGTTTGTGTAAATTAAAGCACAGTTTTAGAATGCTCATTGCCGCCACAGATCTGTAGTTAATACAACACGACTTTGTTATTGTAGTGGACTTGATCAACTTTCTGAGATGATTACTTGTGTGTACTTTCTGATGCCACTCAATTTTATTTGTTTGTGTCTCGTTGTTCAATAGGACTGACATCACGGCGATTTTGGCGTTCCAAAGCTTCGTCTGCATCACTGGTACATGGGCGGAGCTGTTGTAAGACATTACACTATTGGACTTCATTTAGGCACTGAATTTCATCGTGATTCACTGCACAGATTTTTCTGCACCCATGTAAATATTACTTGTATAGTCTTTACCTGTATGTTCAAAAATTTCCTCCGCTTGAAAGTACCAAGGAGCCGCCGAGCTTAACCTCCACCGAGACAGTCACCCAGCTTGCTGACGAATAGGAGCAGAATTGTGAGGCGTGGACCAACTAATCGATAGGTTTCGAGCTGTCAGTGGTCAGCATATGAACCAAAGGTCGAGGAATGTGACAGAAGCACCTTGACTGCTTTTGGTGCTATCAAGCGTTAATCTATCAAAGAATCAAGGCATCTTGGACATGTCATTGTATACCTCGCTTTCAAGTCTGTGGGAGTCCCTAAGAAATTTTATTTTGATTGTGTAAGTCAATAAATCTGATTATCATTTGTTTTCACATCCTATGACTGACAGACATGTAGCACATTAACCTGTCAGGCTTCTATATGTACATCTGCATATAGAACAATGTTCTGGAAACACACTGTCAAGTGCATAGTGGCGTGTATTTCCCATGCAAGACATCGCATATTAGGACAATCTCTGTTCCATTTGCTTATAGAACACGACTGCTTAGAAACCTCTCTGGGCATGGTTATTTGTCTAACGTTGTCTTTGCGGCCCCTAAGGGATTGGTAAGTAGCGTATTGTACTACATTCCCAGATTCCTTGCTTAAAGCTGATTCAGGAATATTTGAGAGTAGGCTTTCGCGGGACACACAAGGACTGTCTTCAGGCGTAAGTCAGTTCAAGTTTTTAGCATGTTCATGATGTTTTTCAGTGAGTCACACAAACCCTTGATCATTCCTGATGCCCTTCTTCGTATACACTCAATATCCTCTGTTTGCCCTATTTGGTATGAGCTCCACAGACTTGAGCACACCCATTTGCACAGTCCTTCCCCCTTTTCGCCATGACGTCTGCGACAGTGTGTCATACAAGGGATTGCGAGACAGCTTTAGGTGTCATCAAAATGTTCACTCTATCATTCACTATTGTCAGTCTTTGTACTGAGTCAGTCACTCTGTATTTTTCATTCTGTCTTTTATTTCGGAACTTTTCTACATCTACACCCATACCATGGTGAGTACCAGTGAAAGTACCGACTCCCTCAATAGTCCACGTGATGTCAGTTGTTCGCTTGTGACCCACGGAAGTACTTGTTATTACGGCGTACGATCTCATTCTACATCTACGCTCTGCAAACCATTGTGAAGCGCATGGCAGAGGGTACGTCTCATTGTACCAGTTATTAGGCCTTTTCCCCGTTCTATTGATGTATGGAGCGCGGGAAGAATAATTGTCTGAATGCCTTTGTGCGTGCTGTAATTAGTCTGATCTTGTCTACACGAACCCTACGGGTGCGATATCTAGGTGGTTGTAGTATATTCCTAGCCATGATTCAAAGCCGGTTCCTGAAATTTTGGAAGTAGACTTTCTCGTGATCCTATTAGTTAAGTTCTTTCAACTTTTCTGTGACACTCACCCGCATGTCAAACCAACCCACGACCATTCATGTTGCCCTTGTCTATATAGTTTCAATATTCCATGTTAGTCCTATCTGGTACGGATCCCACACACTTGAGCAAAATTCTAGAATGGGTCACACGAGCGATTTGTAAGCAATTTCCTTTGTAGACTGATTCCCTTTCCCTAGTATTCTATTAATAAACCGAAGTGTGGTATCTGTTTTACCCATGACTGAGTCTATGTGATCGTTCCATTTCATGTCCCTACAAAGTGTTACACTCAGGTAACCGCATGAGGTAACCGATTCCATTCATTCTAATCCTGTGCCATACACTGCAAACAACTGTGAAGTGTATGCCAGAGGGTATTTCCCATAATACCAGTTTTTAGGGATGCTTCCTCTTCCATTTACATATTAAGAACTCCTAGAATGATTAAATGCCTCTGTGCGTGCTGTAAAAAGTCTAATCTTATCCTCAAGATGCCTATGGGAACAATTCATATGGGACTGTAGCATGTTCCTAGGTTCTCGAAATTACTATGTAGGCTTTCTAGGGATAATTTGCGTCTATGATCAAGCGTTTGCCACATAACGTTTTCAGTATGCCCATGACGCTCTCCCATGGATCAAACACACCTGTGACCGTTCATGCTGCCCTTCTTCGTATAAGTTCAATATCCTCTGTTAGTCCTGTCTGCTACAAGTCCCACACACCTGAGCAACACTACAAGTCGAATACGAGTGTTTGGTAAGCGATCTCATTTGTAGACTGTTTGCGTTTTCTCAGTATGCTACTAAAGCATCAAGGTTTCTACCTGCTTTAGCCACAACTGAGCCTATGCGATCATTATGTTTCATATCCCATGATGTTGTCACATCCAGGTATTTCGACGAGTTGACTGATTCCAGTTACGACTCATTGATATTGTCAGATGAATTCGCAATTGCGAATAATGACTACCATCAGCTGTGGAATGGAATGACGACAATGAAAATTTGTGCCGGACCGGGATTCGAACCCAGATTTCCTGGTCGCCTTACCATTTGGCTATCCGTGCATGACTCACGGCCAGACCCAAACTTCCACATGTCGTCAACCCTACGTCTACGATCTGGGTGCTTTATTATGAGTTTTTGTTCTTTCTGCAAAAGAACACTCGCATTTTATGCTCCACAAATTGATTTCTCTTCCATTATTAAAAAACAGTCTTAATCGTGTTTATTATTATTATACCGCCAACCGGTTTCAACCCGACGTAGGGGTCATCTTCTGGGCGTTTACACTGTGAACTTATAGATATCCGTCTGAAAGACTCCATTATACAACAGCTAAAATTACGTAAATTTAAAATATGTTACCCATTGGTCGACTACTGGTGGTGTCACTCCTGTCTACTTAACGGCAGGAAACTATGCGAGACTAGCCCTTCGTATGGGCTTAAATAGCGCACTGAGATCACGACACCGGTTTTTGTGTCTCACAAATTGTTTTACTGTATATAATGGCACATAATGCAATATACTTTTAAGAATTTTACGTGTTGACAACGGAACATTTGTTATTATTTTATAATAAACACTATAATTGTAACTCTTTTTAAATGGAATGGTTCCGTTTTCTGTTATTTACTTTCACTTAAATTTATGTTAAACCAAGGTGACTAGTAATTACATATAATAAACTATATTAAATGCCGTTGATCACCGCTGGGGGTGTTACCATCTATTCACGTGATTTCAACACGCTATTTAAGCCCATAGGGAGGGTTAGTCTCGCATAGTTTCCTGCCGTTAAGTAGACAGGAGTGACACCACCAGCAGTTGATCAATGGGTAACATATTTTAAATTTACGTAATTTTAGCTGTTGTATAATGGAGTCTTTCTGACGGATGTCTATAAGTTCACAGAGTAAACGCCCAGAAGATGACCCCTACGTCGGGTTGAAACCGGTTGGCGGTATAATAATAATAATAATAAATGCGATTAAGACTGTTTTTGAATAATTGATTAATCATACTAATCGCTGTTTCATCTCCACAAACATGTTGTCCAAAAATCTATTTCTCTTCCACTTTACAGGCGTTTCGGTCAAGCTAGTTGCGGAAGTGCATAATCTGCGTCGTTTTTTGCTTGAAACAAAAGCTCAGCCGACGTCGCAGAAAGCCTTACAATTGCTGCAGCAACGATCCGTTAGCAGGGTAGGATAACAGTCCTTGTTCCGCCTGGCTGCCCTCTGCGTGACGGACCAGTTTCCGGCTTCCCAGGCAACGACCGACCGGCGCTGAATCGAGAACGCCGCCAATTCTGAAGGGTTCGCTCACCACGAACACTGGGTGCTAGGAGCGTTGCAGTATCTCATTCTGTAAGTGCCACGGTTGATCAAGAAACTGCACAGGGGAGGAAGCCATAGCGAGTAGCATTGTTCTATTCAGGGGACTGATAACTTTCCGTTCCTTTTAGACTAAATGTTTAAACGACAAAATTAAATCATTTGGTGAGATCGAGTCAGTGTCTAAGTCACAGATCCGTAAGATGTAACGGATGTTAATCGAACTGTGTACTGTGTCTGACTGGTCCTGAAAGGACTACTTGTACGTTTCGTTGTATGTCATCTGTTGCTGTGTAGTAGCTCACGTTTCGAAAAAGTAGCCGGTATTGTGCTGTCGCCGCAGGAAGCCCGATCATAGTTTCCACAATCTTCGGCAAGGCTCCATCCACAGCTGTCCCATCTAACAACAAAGGTCTAATGTTTAATAAAAATTTCATAGGTGTTCAAGACTATCGATTGCTTATCATCCAATGATGTGGGCAATAGTACATAGGTAAATGATTGAAAAAGTTTTTGACCCTTAAACTGGGAAAAACGAAAAAATACGAGTTAATGGGACATGTCTGAACCACTTTCATTTTGATAGTCTAAAGAATGTGTAACCTCCTTACTGTATTTTGTTTCTATCAAAATTTCCACTTACCTCACGTATTGGGAACATTGTTGCAGATTTCTCGAAAGCACAACAGCAAACAGCAAGCAGGCAGCGTCTAAGCTAGATTTCTATTTCTAAATAAAATCCCCAAACTATACTCACCTCCTTTTTCATACCACATGGTACAATGTGGTAATGCGAAATAATGTTCCAAAAAAATGATTTTAGAATGAAGTATGTATTCAAAACGACGGAGTAAAACTTCGCCTGATCTTCACACATAACATAGGTCTGAACAATGCTATGCTTAATAAAGTGAACAATGATTTAAAGGGGGAACAATGTCAACAGAGAATTTCTATAAAAATTAAACAGCTTAATGAATTAACACGTTAAAGGGATGACTCAGGGGTGGCCTTTCTCTTAGCTCTGAGCAAGTTAACTAGTTGACAATAATTACTCGGACAAACTAGCTGCGCAGTGCTGAAGTCTTACTTCAGACTTCTTCTCTTCAAAAATAATGACATTATTCACGGTATATTTTCTCTTCGCTTTCTAATAATCAGGCTTCCTTCATTTAACAGATACTATCACAAGTCCACACAGCACTACTAAATACGTCAATCATCTACCACACTGCAACCAAGAATGTATCAGATTGCGCAGAGGCAAAGACTCTGCTACGACAAGACCAAAGACCGTATAACAGTAACGTAACTTGCTCTCTCTGACATGCACATCGATAACATGCAAAAACTAAAATGACATGACCACCTTACAAGTGTAATGTATCTCGACTCGGGGAAAAGCAACACCACTAGTCAGCTTCCGTGACAACACCGAAGACAAGACAGTATTCGTCGTCAACAGTCGCGACTTGTTAACAGCAGTAGACGTGTCACAGAACAGTAAATGTCGGTGGCCAATTTATCGCTGAACAGCTACGAAGACCGATGAACTATCACACGAACCAGAATCATCTCTTCGCTATAGGGACAGAAAAGACACCAGCGAACACCTGTATCCCCCGGTCACGTCACATGGCTAATAAATTATCATGGCTGGAGGAACATCGTCATTTGCCGCTCAGACAATGGAAAAAAGTCGCATAGGCTGGTGAGGTGCCGAATACTTTGATACATATCAATGGTATAGCACCGAATGGGAATCCCTGGAGGAAAGGCGACGTTCTTTTCGAGAAACACTATTGAGGAAATTTAGGGAATAGGCATTTGAAACTGTCTGCCGAACGATTCTACTGCCGCCAACACACATTGCGCGTAAGGACCACGAAGATAAGATACGAGAAATTAGGGCTCATTCGGAGGCACATAGACAGTCTTTTTTCCCTCTCTCTATTTGCGAGTGTAGCAGGAAAGGAAGCGGAAATGGGGAGTGTCTATGTAGATGAAGATGTAGCATTAGGTGATACATTCCGCTTTCCAGCATGAGACCAATCCAGTGGATGGTAGTGTACAAAGACGCCCCCAGTCTGCGAGTATTTGAGGATTCTGATACAAAATTTTATTACTAATTTCTCCGTTCTGTTTTTGAAGGACTTTTTAGGATAACTTAGGTTTGGACAATGTGCCATACATAACGGTGGCATGAGCACACGCCACTGTTACCGGTACTTTGGTGACAAAACCAGCTACTTGCACCTCCATGGCTACCCAATAGGAGGCACGAGAAAGGAGTCACCTCATGGAGTGTGGAGTCCAGTCTGGTCGCTCTCCTGACTTCAGTTCCGCTACAGAGAGACGGCTTTACGCTATCTGCCTCGGTCTCTATTGTGCTCCAGCCTTTCTACAGAGCGGATGCCTTAGCCCATCTGCCCCTGACTCTTTCCTTCTTGGTCGGCCACAAGCTTGTTCACAAGTGAACCGCCTTCTCTCTGGCTTCCTATTTCGTTATTCTATGATCAACTAAACCGTCAGACATCCTCACAGTCTCGCCAGTATATTTTTTATTGTATTTTATGGTTCTATAGACAAGATTAGCATGTAATCTTGGTTTTCAAATGGTGTATTGAAACGTCCATTGAAACTAAACTCACCTTGTGTGTGTTTTGTCGTGTGGTAATATGTTGGTAAAGAGCTGTGGCAGATTTTTTATGGTGTGCTCTTGAGTCCGTTAAAAGTCGCCGTATTTATTTGGAGAATCGTTCGATAATCTCTCCAACATCTCTTCAACTCCCGTCGACGTAGTATAGCTGAAACTTTCTATTATAACTAGAATGACTAGAAAGAGTAATATTTACGTTCGAGTCTCACTTAATTATTTAACAGAGATGAGCACTCGTTTATTTCTTCCGTGAATACAACTTTTATTCTTACTGTCGAATTGTAATACGTAATATTCACAATTATAAGTTCCCATCGTCTTCATCAGAGCAAGAACAAAATCGGAGTCATTAAGATTACATTAAACAACATAGATAATAAAATCAAAGATAAAGCAATAATAGTATTCACTTTTCTTATGCAAAGAGTAAAGTCTTTGATTCCTAAACACAGCACAGTATCTGACACAGTTACTTCCGTAATAAAATGTGATGTTACACCCGAACGAGTCCTTGCGTATCCTGAATTGTAGAATATAACCCAAATACTGTTTATTTCATTCTCTCATTGCAAGACTCCCTTCAGACGCCCATCTTTATCCATCCTGACTAGGCTCCCCTTCTGTGAATGTATGGGAGATTGAAGGTAAAATCCTCTAAGGATGTAGGTTGCGTCATATTCCTATTCAAATTTCTTCTCCAAAACTCGACTTTTCGACCTCTCTCCTGGGATTTTCCTCAGTAATCTTATGGTGTTCATCCACACATGGATCCCAAGAGCGGGTCGAAACGTCTAGTTTTGGAGAAGTTTGAAGAGAAATTCCATGCGCCCTAATCCCCAGGAGGATTTTATCTTCAGTCTCCTGTGGAGGCGTAGAAAATGAATATGGTCAGCATGGATGAAGATGGGTGTTTTGCTCCATGGCAGTACAGACGTGCCCAATAGGACTGAGTTCATGGAGAACTTTTACTTTGGCACGATTTTCATTGTCTGAGAAAATAGTCATGCAATCACAGAAAATTGTCTCAGTAGAATTTGTTGCCTGTGACGTGCTGACTGGATTAACAGCAAAAGAAGTAAACACAAAAATAAAACTCGCTGCACTGCTTTTGGTAATCTAAACAGAATTTTCAAAACAAATTTTTCAATGTGAGTCAAACTAATAAATATTCATCTAATAATATTCTTCTTCAAGCATGGTCTCATTGCCTCTTCCAGTAACACTTGCTACCTGAACCAAATCTTGATCATTCTGTTTTATCACAACTATATCATCTGCATAGGCCAGGGTGCGGATCCATCTCACCAGCTCAGCTCCTGTCTCTAGGCTTGCCAGGGTGTTGATCCATCTTACCAGCCGAATTCCTGTCTCTAGGCTGCTTCTTGTACGGGTTTGTTCAAAAAGTCTCTCCGCAGTGCCGTACGTTTGTTAGCCGCGCTTGCCTATGCCGCAGTGAACATACTGAAATGAAACTCAGTGAAATACAAGTTATTAATTTATTGAATATTCATTTTTACTTACAAATTTTCACATTAAATGTTGAAAGTATCCCCCCCCCCCACTTGTTGTTGAATACACAATTCAATTCCTAGGCAGGCGAAAAACCATACGGCACGCGCGGCTAACAATCATACGGCACTGCGGAGAGGCTTTTTGAACACCCGTTTGAGCCAGATTAAACAGAAGGTGGAAGAGGCAGTCTGCTTGCCGCACTCCAGCCCTCACCTTAAACTTCTGACATCTAACCATTCCCATTCACTATGCATGTCGTTAGTTTTCTGGATACCTGCACGGTTTCCAGTTCATGCCACATTGTTTGCATATTGTACTGTTTTTGTACGCCCACAAAAAGACAGTGAACATCTCTGCAAAATTCCCAGCTCTTTGATAGCAGTTGTCTTTTTATATTTAGTTGGTCTCGACTGATTTTCCGGTTCTAAATCCTGCTTGTTGGAATCCAAGTATCTCCTAGACATATTGCGTTAACTGCTTCAGCAACAACGTGCTCAGTATCTTATAAGCTGCGCATAGTAAGGTAATTCATCTACAGTTGCTGCAGTTCATTGGGTCTCTTTCGTAACGATCGGGCGATGACATACTGCTTCCATTCTAAGGGAATCCTATCTCTCCTCCAAATTAAACAGATCAGGTGGTACACTCTCTCTTGTAGGATATCTCTTCCCCTCTTTCAGCGTCTCTATGCCCTCTATTTATTCCTAGTGCCTTTCCTCCTTCAGCAATTTTTATTATTTGTTCTCTCTCTCCACGCTCGGCAGTCCATTCTCTCCTGTTGGTTCTGTTACTTTGATTTCTCTGAAAATTCTTCTTCTTCTTCTTCGTCTGCTAAAGCAACACTGTTAATGGTTTCGTCCACATTTAGCAGATTCTCATAACGGTTTCTCCACCCCATCATAGCTTTCGTTTCATCTGTTATCATTTGTCCTGCTTTACCTTTGATCACGTCAATTCTTCAAGAAAAGATGTGACGCAAGAAGTTCAGTCGATCTGCCAACTGTTCGATCCTCTTGTGCCAGTGATATCTTGCTGTTTATACATCCTCTAGTTTCTGTTCAGAGGACTTTTCTTGCTTCTCTAGCTGTTTCCATGTATCCCAACTTCGTTTTTTATCTTGTTCGTTTGTCAGCCATAACATTTCAGCTGCTTTTCTCTTGTTGACTGCATCTCTGCAGCTACCAACTAGACAAAAAATATACCTGAGGCGAGCGTTGCATTCGAAAAGAAAAGAAATATCTAGCATCGTGACGATGAAAAGTGCAATGCTAATAATCCACCCTATTTCTCAGATTTGGTACCTTTTTACTGTCACTTACGGTTATCAAGAAATATGTGAATAGAACACGTTTTGAGGACAACAAAGTGGCTACGGTAGCAGCAAGTGATGTTTAATGGGAAACAGATCGGAATCATTAGTAAGTTACGTTAAGAATGTAACGAAGTATTTTACGTATTTTACCTGAGCGACGTCATCTGTGTAAAATGCGCAACTTCATCGCGCAGACCTGTTAGAAATTTCCTAATGTTTACTTAAAATCTTCGATAATCTTACGCTGTCCGCAAGTAAGATCTGAGTGCAGAGTACACTGCTTTCGGTGGCTGGCGAGATGGTAAACAGATAAAGATGACGAATGATAGGCAGAACGAGGTGTATCTACAGTTGACGATAGGTGCTGTGGTGACTAAGCGATGGCTGACGTCACGTCGCGTCGCTCACGCAACATAAGCGTCAGGCGTGACGCGCTCACAGTCTTCTTCATACGAAATCAGTGACTGTGCAGAGATTTCGAGCTAGACGAACATCCTGATCACACCTGGCGATAACTTTTTTTCCTCTCACTGAAGAATGAGCTCTTCTCTGTACCAACTGTATATTACTGCTCCTAGAACCAACAAAAGTAACGTACAGTGCGAACTACTTAGAAATAACACCCCTGGCGTGAAAATGCAGTAGAAGTACGAAATGAATGCAAGGCATTGAACTTATATTAACGTGGACCTGGGTGCAAAGCCCCATCCAATTATTCAGATTCAGCTTTTATGTAATCTCCGTGAATCACTTACTACGAATCGTTGAGTGATTTCTTGAAAAGGTCATAGAAAATTTCAGCCCAAGAGCTGTCCTGTCCGAACTTGGTCTTCGTCTCTTATCGTTGTGTATGGTTTCATCAGATTGCTCGAGGCGCGTTGTGCCTTCGGAATGGCCATAAACACTTCGTCTCTCCATCTTAGTACGACATTCCGTACAGTATCTAATGACCTCAAGGTACACGAGATGATGGAACCTGAAACAAGAAGTGAATACGTTATCTTCTAATTGGCTGTTAGCGTAAGAAACCCAGTAGAACTGCTTTTCAGTTCAGTGCTTATGTACTTCTATAGAAGCGTTCATCACTATCGAAGAAGCATTCCTAATACCTGTTTTTGGATACTGAACATAAAATATCTCACAATGACAACTTCTACCGTCCTCCCAGATTAACGGATCCTCTCATATATAGCAAAGGAGTAACAGCACTCACATCTTTTGGAGTGTACACGTAGCATTAGCTATATAAGTTGTTTGTCCGTTTACGATTTTTTTAGAAAAAGTTTCCATGTATGTCTAGTTACACAGAACACAAGAAACCACATTCATACATATCTAAATGTAAATAAAAGTTTCGATCTGATCAACTTAGTTTTTTATCAATCAAGCGCTACAACAACTGACCATCCAACAGAAAATACCGTTTTTATATGTCATAAGATACACTAACTGGAATCATTTAAAGAAGCAAGACACTAAGATATTTGTGCATGGAAAAGAAAGAGCCTCTGATGCGAATGTTTCGCTCATAGCTTCGAACCACACAGCACTTTTTCCACATCGTCGCTGACCTGTTCACAGTTCTGTTTTCATGTAGAACTCAAGTAGCGATTATATTTTAGTGACAAAATTATCCCTTCCTGTCGAACCTCCCAAAAAATTATCTGCACGTCAGACGTTGCAATAACTTGCTCCGGCTCAAGTCCTTGATTTGACCGGAAGCTATCGCCTCCCAGTCCAACATGTTGTCCCTGACATTACATAATTGCAGACGAATATTACATTACTTGTGAGGTACTTTAAAACTATTCACAAAATAATTTTTAAAACGATGCGTTTTATTTGATGTGTCCTATTTTACGATTGCAATTTTGGCATTATGCCATTTTCAAGCGTCTACAAAACGATACAACGTAACGAGGAGAATGTAAAGCGGGATTAACAGTACATACAACCAGTTTTGTGGATTTTGGCACTCGCATACTTTCAAGATTTTGACGTTTATTTCACGCTAAGCAGAGATAACAACGTAACACGCACATTGAAGAACAAACAACTAGTCAGCGATACTAGCCAGTATTCCATTTTATTTACTATAGTTTGGAGTGGACTGTATGTATCAGACTGACATCTGAAAGTGTGCACTTATAAAACAATAGAGTAAGTGCCTAAAGCAATCGAGAAAACTTTTATTTTTGAGGCCTTTTTGTTTACTGAGTGCATATTGTG
This sequence comes from Schistocerca nitens, assembly GCF_023898315.1. Classification (NCBI taxonomy): domain Eukaryota; kingdom Metazoa; phylum Arthropoda; class Insecta; order Orthoptera; family Acrididae; genus Schistocerca; species Schistocerca nitens. The sequence continues at coordinate 741,224,078 of NC_064618.1, read as the reverse complement.
GTTGTTCTTTGAAGACGCTATAAATTGTAATTTCTTCTAGAGCGTCTATTAATCTGCTTTTCTCTACTATAAGTAGTACCTTGAAAGATTCCTCGATGCTGCTGTGGCTATGATTGAAGTTTCACAGCTGTGCACTAAATGAAGATTTTCAGTTCTCGCTTATGTTTGTGCGCTCTCTGAATGTGGCCTGGAAACAGCAACCCATTTGCCCCCTACATAAACTTGGACATTCACCACATTTGATTTTATAAGTACCTGAGTTTGTAAACAGTTTTCCTTTGTCGGTGGTGCGTCTGAGTATTGTCTATACCTTGTTGTCGTGCGGAACCCGATACGTACATTAGTTTTACGAAAGTTATCGACTACACAATCCACTCAAAATTGCAGTACATAAAATGGAATACTGATTAGCATCAAAATGGTTCAAATGGCTCTGAGCACTATGGGACTCAACATCTGAGATCATCAGTCTCCTAGACTTAGAACTACTTAAACCTAACTAACCTAAGGACATCACACACATCCATGCCCGAGGCAGGGTTCGAACCTGCGACCGTAACAGCAGCGCGGTTCCAGACTGAAGCGCCTAGAACAGCTCGACCACTGCGGCCGGCCTATATTTCGTATATAAATATCAACAAACCACAAATTTATTGTACCTATCGTTACTCACACTTTACAAAGTTCTCATTACGTTGTATTATGTTTTGTAGAAGCTTGAAAATGACGTAATGCCGAAGTTTCAAAGGCAAAATAAAACATTAACAGGTGAAAGCAAGACGACATCAATTAAAAAATACGTAGAAGTTGTGGATCCATATTACAAGAAAGTAATGCACAAAGTAACTGGTATAACTGCAAGGACTCTATTAATATTCACTTTGTAAGCCATCAAATGCCCTCTCCAGTTCTCCGCCTCGCCCTTACACACACACAAAAGCACATTTCAGAACACACCACGAAATGTGTCAAGTGGTTCAGGTTGTAGTACTTAGATACTATACTACATATTTGAGCGAATCAGTCACTGACATTCCCCAAGGATGGATGTTAGCAACGAGAAGAATTAAGCATTGCTTCCACTGAGACACTACACTGCAATACTAGTTTAGAGAAACCAGGATTGGGAAACCAATTTCGTAAAAGGCTATCTGTACGAAGGCATCAGCACACACTTCACGGCCGGCCGCGGTGGACGTGCGGTTCTAGGCGCTTCAGTCCTGAACCCTGGGACTGCTACTGTCGCAGGTTTGAATCCTGCCTCGGGCATGGATGTGTGTGATGTCCTTAGGCTAGTTAGGTTTAAATAGTTCTAGGTTCTAGGGGACTGATGACCTAAGATGTTAAGTCCCATAGTGCTCAGAGCAATTTGAACCATTTGAACACACTTCACTTACAATTAGTGCCAGAGCGGTCTTGTTTATGAAATGAAAGTTTTGGCAACTATGCTAGTAGTGGCGAAGATAATGCTTACCTGCTTCAAATCAGAACACAATCAAAGGAAGAACCGCGTTTGGATCCACGACTGAATAAATCGGGTGCTCGGCGTGCTTGGTGAAAAGAATTGTTGTGGAAGGCCCCACAAGTTCAACCATCTAACAATGGCGTCACAACAATTCACACATGTTCCTAACTGAATTCAAGATGCATATCCGAAAGATGATGTTATTACACGAAAAGCATTATCGCCGGGCCGGCTGGTGTAGCCGAGCGGTTCTAGGCGTTTCAGTCTGGAACCGCGCGACCGCTACGGTCGCAGGTTCGAATCCTGCCTCGAGCATGGATGTGTGTGATGTCCTTAGGTTAGTTAGGTTTAAGTAGTTCTAAGTTCTAGGGGACTGATGACCTCAGAAGTTAAGTCCCATAGCGCTCAGAACCATTTGAACCATTTTTTGTTCTAACTACACAATATTTTTCAAGATCACTGATGGACATGTTTAGTTGCCGAAGCGGCTATTGGTGGTTATAATTAAAGTGCAGCTACTCGCGGAGGAGACTAAAGAGAAGCTTGATAACATTACGGTGACTCTGCACCTTCGATTAGAACAGTTTATAAGTGGTTTCAAAATTTTTGGAGGGTCCATATGGGCATAAGTGAAGCTGAACGTTCTAGACGCCCTGTGGAGGTTACGACACCAGAAATCGTTGATAAATTCCATGGTATGTTGATGGATGACAGAAGAGTTAAGGTGCGTGAGATTGCTAGAGCTGTGGGCACCTCGAATGAACGGGTACATACTATTTTGCATAAACATTTGGACATGAGAAAGCCATCCGCAAGATGGATTCCGCGATTGCTTACGCTTGACCAAAAACGGAATCGTGTGAAGTGTTGCAAGGATGGTTTGCAGCTGTTCAGGAAGAATCCGCAGTACTTTAAGCGTCGTTTCATTACTGTGGATGAAATATGGATACATTACTATTCTCCTGAGACCAAACAACCATCCAAACAATGGGTTACCAAGGGAGAAACTGCACCAAAAAAGGCGAAGACCAGTCCTTCGGCCGGAAAGGTTATGGCGACTGTCTTTTGGGATCCGGAAGGGATAATCCTCTTCGACTATCCCGAAAAGGGTAAAACTATTTCAGGTGCATAATGTTTATCGTTATTGGACCGTTTGAAAACCGAGCTTCAAGATAAACGCCGGCGATTGGACCACAAAAAAGCCCTTTTCCATCACGACAATGTACCAGCACACACCTCAGAGTGCGGTTCTAGGCGCTACAGTCTGGAACCGCGTGACCGCTACGGTCGCAGGTTCGAATCCTGCCTCGGGCATGGATGTGTGTGATGTCCTTAGGTTAGTTAGGTTTAAGTAGTTCTAAGTTCTAGGGGACTGATGACCACAGCAGTTAAGTCCCATAGTGCTCAGAGCCAGTTGAACCACACCTCAGCAATTGTGGTCGCAAAATTAATGGAAATAGGATTACAACTCATTTCACATCCTCCCTATTCTCCAGACTTGGCTGCCTCGGACTACTATTTGTTCCCCAATTTGAAGAAATGGCTGGCAGGACAAAGGTTTTATTCAAACGAGTAGGTGATTGCAGCAACTAATAGCTATTTTGCAGACTTGGATAATTCCTATTATTCGGAAGGGATCAACAAATTAGAACAGCGTTGGACGAAGTATATAAGTCTCAAAGGAGACTATGTAGGAAAATAAAAAGGATTTACCCCAAACACGTAAGTTGTTTTTATTTTTGCGCGGATTTCCAAACGCCCCTCGTATGAAAGTTTGGGTCTGGCTGTGAATCGTGCACGGATACCAAAGCGGCTAGGACGACCGCCCTTTAAAGACGGAAATCCGGGTTCGAGACCCGGTCCGGCACAAATTTTCAGGTCGTTTCCCTTACACAGCTGATGGTTGTTCATGTTCGCAACTGCGAATACATTTCATGTAATTCACTACTGAAATCCTACCCACGTCTATGCATTGTACAGTTGTCTAAGAAATGAAAAAAGTTGCTGCGTTGTCAACTTCATATTTCCTGTCCACTTTCTTTCCTAAGTTGTTAGTTCGTGTACAGACAATTACAACGCGAATGAAACGTCATTGATTTCTGGGCAAAGCAAAAACCCTTTGTAGGCTCTGATATCTCATACTGCACTGCCAAATAGTAATCTGGAACCACCCATTCATTTGCAACGTTAAAACATAGAAAGCCTCAACAATTTTTTTGAAACATAGAAACAGGATGAAAAGTTTACAACTGTCAAATGAATGTGAACCTCGTTTAATGTGTCCACTTTATACATGCTTCATAATTCCGTGGTTCTGCTCTCCGGTGTTACAGAATTGACTGCAGTGTGCAGCAGACAGTTCCAAAGCAGGATGACAGCGGACGGCCAGCCTTGTACGGGGTTCTACGAGCGAGCGACAGACGATGAGTCAGTTTCCTGGCGTGTGTCTCCCCTCCACAGGACGCCTCGCGACTACCTCGGCACTGGAGTGTGGCTCTGAGCTGAGTCCACTTTGCGCTGCACCAAACTGCCGCATAACTACTGAGCAGTTTGACTGAAATTTTCTCGTTTTTCTCGTACCAATAACAAACACACGTCTCACTAACCGACCACTTCGAATCCTCCCGCCTTCCAGAAAACAAGAAACATGTTCTTTTTGTATGTATGACGTATTTCTACATCTGCATTTTGCAAACCAGTGAAAACCACGAGGCAAAGGTTACTTTCTGTACTACCACATAGTAGTTCCTTCCCGTTTCACTCACAGATGGAGCATGGTATGGGTGACTGTTTATACGCTTGGTTGCGAGCTGTTCTATTTGTTTTTACACTGAATATACGTCATTAACGCGACTTCATACTTTCATTAATTCTGTGCTGAAAACTGGTCATTGAAAGTTTCGTTCCAGTTAGTACATTCACGTATTCTACGCTCATTTTAGGTTTTGTGACCAACTACGTTTACTCCATATCTACCTACTTGCTCATTTTTAGACATACCCAATATTCTGTCAATATCCCTTAGGGTATTATCACAGTTTTTACCAGATGCCTCTTTTTCCACATCGTTGATTAAAACTCTGATTGTACTGTTTAAGATTTCTCGAAATAATCGTTCCTTAATATTTCTCCTGGGGTAAGGCCTGTTGTTAATTTGTTGTTGTTGTTCTAACTACACAATATTTTTCAAGTTCACTGGTGGACATGTTAAGTTGCTGAAGTGGCTATTGGTGGTTATAATTAAAGTGCAGCTACTCACCGAGGAGCGGTGTGGGCTGTAATGGCAGCGAAACTTTCATACTAGTGCGTTATGGCGGAACCGATTTACTCTGGAAACAAATGAGTTCCAATTTGGTCACCACGTGCAAATCTGGCGCTGTGCACTGTTGTATGACCACGCTGGCTTTTGACAAGCTGTAACGTGAGTGAACAGTGTGGCTATCAAGAAGAGAGACTGTGTACTGTTAGTGAAACTTTTTAATGTTAACGGCAGCAGTTACAGTGTTCCATTGAGAGAGTATCCCTGACTGGAAGGTATGAGACCCGATGTCATTAAATGGTTTAGAGAAGATGATAATGAAATTTTAAAACCAAGGTGAGCTTCGTATGGTATGTGGAAGACGAAGGCATCTTTCGCCAGTGGAAGCTATTGACGAGGTTACTATTGCGGCAAGTGACCATGCAGCGCGTACCCCGAGTAATGCTACATTTTGTGCAGCGTCACGAGAATTGTCTTTCCTATAGCCAAAAGTACAGAAGTTCTAGCGATCTATATTACACTGTTACCCGTACAAGGTCCAGATGAAGTAGATGCTGAAACCTCTCATGATCCGCAGCTACATTCTGAATTTGCTCGTCGTTTCTGGCACGGATCGAAATTGGTGACATGTGGCCGGGCAATATTCTACGGAGTGACAAGGCACAATTTACACAACAGGGTGCAGAGAAAATACAGAACTGCCGAATCTGAGGTACTGTTAAAGCGTGTGTTGTGCACGTAGAACCACTGCACTCGCCGCATGTGACTGTGTGGTGTAGATTCACAAGCCCCTTTATTCTTGGACTATTCTTCTTTGAAGAGAATACAAGCAGAGAGCCAGTCAGGTGTACTGTGACGTCTGCACGCTATCGAGACCTCCTTGTACATCATGTGATTTCTCTTTTGGAAGAGCGCTACTGTATGCAAACCACAGTTTTCATAAAAGATGAGGTAACAGCTCATGTCACTCCTCCAAAGGTTTATCAGACGCATGACCTGCAACATTACCTGATCTGAATCCATGTGACTTTTGTCTCTGCGGAAATCTAAAAGACCGCGTTTACCAAGAGCATTTCGGTCCCCACCTTATCGAAAGTCATACAGGAACTCGTTGCTCATATTCCGTCAAACTGCTGCGAGCAACTGTTGTCACGTCATTTTATGGATGTAGTATCTCGTCGGCGTCTCCGATGCTCATACTGAACAAATTGTGTAAACGGCGTTTAACAATAAAATCAACATCATGCCTTTCTCACTTGTTTGACCTTTTGCGCCCACATCCCGTTCCAAATCCATTACAAATGTAAACATTCCTATACGTCTTTCTTGCATTCACAGCGCCGAATTTGTACCTGGCTGCAAAAATTGGAAGTAAATTTTTTCCTGTGTAAATCGGTTTCGCGTTAACGTATAAGCATATGTACCAAGTTTTGTAGCCGTACGATAATTACAACCCATACTGGACCACAGTGAGTAGTTTCTGTGTTGGGTTGCATGAAATCGAGCGCAATCTCGAAGTGGGCACTCATACGTGGTGGGAGACACTATTGTGCTGTGCATCTTTACTTGCTCATTGTGTGCTCAGAATTGAAAAGAGCGACGTGACGCGCCGGCAGGCACGCCAGAGACACTGCCCAACATATCTGTGCAAAGCTCCATCGGATTTTCACTGTAGTTTCCATTTCTCGACCTATCGTTCCCTACCTTCCGTATAGATATTGTATTTGTAACTTGCTCTTCATCATCTCGTACCTCAACGACAGAATACGAGAATGCTGAAGCAGATATGCTTCTCATCGTAGTATGATCAGTGCTAAAATACTTATATTGAGCATCAGCAACCCCTTTCTGTTTCATGAGGCGGACATTAAATCCAATAAACCCTTGTGCATATTCCTCTCAAAAATGGTTCAAATGGCTGTAAGCACAATGGACTTAACATCTGAGATCATCAGTCCCCTAGACGTGGAACTACTTAAACCTAACTAACCTAAGGACATCACACACATCCGTGCCCGAGGCAGGATGCGAACCTGCGACCGTATTAGCAGCGCGGTTGCGGACTGAAGCGCCTAGAACCGCTCTCCACAGCGGCCGGCATATATTCCCCTCAAATTTGTGACGTCTTGGCGCAACAAATGCGTACCTTTTACGTAATGGTTTACGAACAGTGAAGCGTCACGGCTGTTGTAAGCTTTTCCGATTCGCTGGTGAAGAACAAGTTACAAATACAAGGTCTGTACAGAAAATAGGGACTGATAGTTAGAAAAATGGAAACGACAATGAAAATCCGATGGAGCTTTGCACAGATATGTTGGGCAATGTCTAGCGTGACTGTCGATCGCGTCACGTCGCTCTTTTCAGTCCTAAGCACACAATGAGCACGTAAAGATGCATAGCACAATAGTGTCTCCCACCAAGTATGAGTACCCGCTTCGAGATTGCGCTCGATTTCATGCAACCCCACGTAACATACCTGTCATACGTTTCCGTCCTCATGAGAGTTCTCGGCCGTACACTGCAGGGGTAACGAGGAGGCCCCTGTAGCGTTTTCGATTGAAAGTGTTCGATCACCCACAATACAGCTCGGACTTGGCTCCCTCTGGTGTTCAGTTTTGCTCACACGAACAGCGGGCGATGAAGATAATTTTAGCACAGGCAACGAACTGCAGACCAGTGTAGAGAAGTGGCAAAAAGCGCAAGCGGCTGCCTTTTATGATGAGGGTATTCAGAAGTTGGTACAACATTACGACAAATGTCTTAAGTCGGAGCGGCGACTATGTAGTGAAGTAACCGAAAGATGTAGTAAACTATTTCAAATAAAAAAAAATTTGATTTTCATTGTGGTTTACACTTCGCGACCGATCGGATCGCACCTTCCGAATAGCCCTCATAGCACCATACCATATAGGGAACAGAAACAGAAGAATATATCACAGCGTGTCTTGTCAACGAAAAGTGAGAATGGTTTACTGGCGAAAGCTAAAATTCTGAAATTTCAGCGACTTAGGTGTGAACAGTTCGAAAACTGATTGATTTGTGGAAGTTTCTTCCCTTCTAACGGCTGTATAATTTTGAACTGTACATCATTTTCCGCAATATTTACTTGCTGTGACCGACTGTGTGCATGTGTTTGTAGCTACATCGCCATGAGATCTACTTTCTGTAGGAAACGGGAAACCTTCTTCAATACTTTTCACAAGAGAACCACTCAGACACTTGGAGTCATTTGATACAGAGCATTAGGAAGTTTCTAGTTCTCCGGCTGGGGTGGCGGAACTGTCATGAATGGAGAAAAGACGAATACTACTAAATAAAAATAAAAATAGCCGCTTGTAATGTCCAACGGTGGTTCAAACGGGTAAATTAGCAAATTTAATGCAATAAATGAAAAGGGTTAATGTGGATATAGCGGGTGCTGTGAAAACACGGTGACTCGAATCTGGAGAATGGTGTGGATCAGACAGGACCATCGTATCAGAGTCAACTATGTAGCAGATTTTATCTCATATTCTGACAGAAGAGCGATTACACAATTAAACAGTAAGCCGTCAAACCCTGTTAGACAGGTGTACGTACGGACTGCTGAATTAAGTGATCAAAAAGTCGACTCATTTTATGGAGTGATCAATGAACTTCCAGAACTTACAGAGAAATTAGGCATTAGTACAGTCATGGGAGATTTTAATGCAAAGTAAGAAATGATAGCTATGAAAACATAATAGGCTCTTTTGGCCTAGAAAAATGAGAGAGGAGATCATATCCTCCAGTTTTGCCAACATCAGCTGGACACTAATATAAACGACAATGGGAAGGCTGAAGGCGAGTTGTGTGGATGTAAAAATTCAGTAATGGATACGGACCCAAAGGAGGAAAAGCAAATTATTGTGTCGTTTACTATATCTTTAAGTCCTATGTAAGCTACATTGAAATTAAAAAATTACCAAATAGTAATCATCGCTTTTATATTTGAAACCGTGAAGCTATAACACTTGAAAAGACGCTAAAAAATATTGATCCAATAAAGACAACTTAATACCAAAATAACAGTTTTATACTTTTCAAGAACCATCTGGTGGTGAATGTTTTAGAATTATCTATTTAGTTATATCTATTAAAACTTTGTGGTGCACATTCATCTACTTTATCAGAGGGATCCTTTCTTAAAATTTGTAACAAATACTTAGGACTCCAGTTTACTTTTTATAAAAAAGTACTGGTACTTCGTTTTTCATTTCTGCTTGTGATTATACGGTGTGAACAGTTTAGAAATGCTGAGCACGAAACTAGCACACAAATTTGTAGGAAAATATAAGTTATTTCAGTCGGTTGGTTGGTTAATTTCGAGGAGGGGACCAAGCAGCGAGACCTTCAGTCCCGTCAGATTAGAGAAGGATGGGGAAGGAAGTCGGCCATGTCCTACCAAAGGAACCATCCCGGCATTTGCCTGAAGGGATTTAGGGAGATCATGGAAAACGCAAATCAGGATGGCCGGACGCGACTTTGAACCGTCGTCCTCCCGAATGTGAGTCCAGTGTGCCAACCAGTGCGCCACCTCGCTCGCTCTAGTTATTTCAGCAGAAATGTAAAAAGAGTTATCGTAGATGAAGTTAATGTTGATATTCGAAGTACAGTGCACTATTCGCCCGCTTCATCATGACAATAACGAGAAATTTCAACACGAGTGATTTACGGCTATTTCTAAGAAAAAATATATCAGTGAGCTGTGTTCAAAGAACACCGACTTTTCTATACAGACAGGCTACTTTTAATCGCGTTCAGGCGAAGTACTTTCAAGAAATATTCTTGAAACTGTGAAGCTAATCTTACCGCATACCCGGTCTTTCCTTATTCGTAAGAAAGCACCCTTCAAAAGAGATTTAACGCACAACGTTTTTCATAAAATATCTTCTGCACTTAAACAACAGTTTTGTTCGTTTGCCGACGCAAAAGATGGGCTTGAGTAATTCCATGACTTGCTTAACTCCTTTCACGCGAATATCGGGATAGTTCGTTAAACGATGACCCCCCCCCCCCCCCCTCTGCTTTGTCATCACGACTAACTGCTCCATCTCTAATGATCTCACAGTAGACGGGACGTTAAACTTCAATCTTCTGACCTTGCCACATCAGTTCGCTAATCTATTTTTTGATAAATAAGTTGCTTTTATCTTCCTATTATTCCTTATCAGCACTTACAGGATGTCATCCATCCGTCACCTGCCTTATCACTTAAAGCACGTTGATTTTACTCTGTAAAGCAACTTTTTCCAATTGTAACAACAGTGGAACGGCGTCATGACCGTGATGAGGCATTGAGATTGTCATCTTCTATTTACGAGAAGCAAGTTCGCATTCTGCTCAGGTTTTCCTCATTGACATTATTTGTGATTTTCCTGAACCACCTCAGATAAGTAATGGGATGGTTCTTTGGAAACTACCATTGTCTATATACAATCCCTTTACTGTGCAACTAAACCTCCAAAGCTCCTAGCACCGCCGAGACGTTAACCCTCCTACTAACAGGATTTTTTTCTTTTTTTTTTCACTGAGTACTACTGGGGTCGTGTCCGCAACTCGTGGTTGCGGGTTCGATTCCAGGCGGGGTCAGGGATTTTCAGCTGCCTCGAGATGACTAGATGTTGTTGTGTCGTCCTCATTATCATCATTCATCCCCATTACGGTCCGAGGAAGGCAATGGCAAACCACCTCCGCTAGTAACTTGCCTAGTACGGCGGTGCGGGTCTCCCGCATCGTCCCCTACGCTCTGTTACAGAGTATGGGACCTCATCATGATCATCACCACTGGGGTCATAAAGATCCCCAACTAATATGCACGGGATGTATTGGCAGTATTTTAATGAAATAACATAAAAACACATTACAGCTGTTCAACGTAACAGTCATCATTCTATTTACATAAAGACTACATTCAAGAAAGAAAAACAAATTTGGATTGCGGTCATATTGACCCTAGTTGTACTCAGTGCAAAAAACCACGAATAACTTTTAATGTATTGTAAATATAAAAGTGAAAGAAAACATGTCTGAATACACCTGATTTAGAAGGAGAAAGCAACATAGTTTGAAAACAATAGCTTTGAAAACAAGGGAGGTACAAATTTCCAGTGTGCTGTGGTGTCATATTGTCCCCCCGCCTCCCCCATGGTACTCAGTGCAAAAAATATGAATAAATTTTAATGTATTGTAAATATAAAAATGAACAAAACATCATTGAATACAACTGACTCACAGAGAGAAAGCCATAAATTTTCAAAGTATTGATTTTAAAAACGAGGAAGATATGTACTTTCCATTATACTTGTGGGGCCATATTGACCATATTGGTACTAGAAGGGTTAATTACGTACCTTGTGAGCATACTGACAGCCCCCCTTACGTAGTATTTGAACATGTAAGTGGTGTAGTTTAATTTGAGGCGTTGTCACCTGAGCTGGTCATCGTCGCCAGCAGGAACTCGAGGCACTCAGCGTGTCTCGGGACTGGCGTAAACAGCCAGATAGTGGAATATCTACGTTGTCAGTGACGTTAATGTTACCACTTGTCAAAAGCCTTTATAAGTACTTTTTGCAGTGCGGGCTGCTACAGGAAGAGAGTCGGTGAGGTTCTGGAAGAGACCGACAGGAATGTGGAGCCACGCCGACCCTTGTGCCACGGCCAGCTGCGCTAAGTTTCTCGGTTGAGGATCCATGACACGAACAGCCCGATCGAGATGTCCCCACAGACTCTCGACTGTGTTTAAATCCAGAAGATTTGCTGGCTAAGGGAGATCGGTAAACTCATCTTTTCGCTCTCCGAACCACACACGTACTCTGCTAACTGTGTGGTACGTTGCATTGTCCTGCTGGTAAACGCTGTAAATGCCATGGTGTCAAGGAAAAACAAGCTGCATGTCTACCTCTACATCTACATGATTACTCTGCAATTCACATTTAAGTGCTTGGCAGAGGGTTCATCGAACCACAATCTCTCTACCATTCCACTCCCGAACAGCGTGCGGGAAAAACGAACACCTAAACCTTTCTGTTCGAGCTCTGATTTCTCTTATTTTATTTTGATGATCATTCCTACCTATGAAGGTTGGGCTCAACAATATATTTTCGAATTCGGAAGAGAAAGTTGGTGACTGAAATTTCGTAAATAGATCTCGCCGCGACGAAAAACGTCATTGCTTTAAGGACTTCCATCCCAACTCGCGTATATCTGCCACACTCTCTCCCCTATTACGTGATAATACGAAACGAGCTGCCCTTTTTTGCACCCTTTCGATGTCCTCCGTCAATCCCACCTGGTAAGGATCCCACACCGCGCAGCAATATTCTAACAGAGGACGAACGAGTGTAGTGTAAGCTGTCTCTTTAGTGAACTTGTTGCATCTTCTAAGTGTCCTGCCAATGAAACGCAACCTTTGGCTCGCCTTCCCCGCAATATTATCTATGTGGTCTTTCCAACTGAAGTTATTCGTAATTTTAACACCCAGGTACTTAGTTGAATTGACAGCCTTGAGAATTGTACTATTTATCGAGTAATCCAATTCCAACGCATTTCTTTTAGAACTCTTGTGGATCACCTCACACTTTTCGTTATTTAGCGTCAACTGCCACCTGCCACACCATACAGCAATCTTTTCTAAATCGCTTTGCAACTGATACTGGTCTTCGGATGACCTTACTAGACAGTAAATTACAGCATCAACTGCATGTAGGGACGGACACGGTCCCCGAGGATAGATACAAAGTTGAATTGATCCATTTTGCCTTCCAGACTTATGAGATCACCCAGGGAACGTCCTCGGGCCTAGACCGTTCCGACTATTGTTGCACGGTGTTCGCTTTCAGACGTTTCAATCCGCACACGCCAACAACCATCTGTTCAGTGGAGCATAAAATGAAGTTCGTCTGAAAGGCCATCTGTCGCCACTCAGTGGACGTCCCGATGCGGTACTGGTGTGCGAATTCCAGCCTTGGTCGCTGATGAACGGCACTCTGGGTGCGTGAACCAGACTTCTGCTGCAAGGGCCAATACGCAGCAACGTTCGCTGAACGGTCGTTGAGGAGACACTTTTGATAGCCCCTTGGATCATCTAAGCCATCAGTTGCTCTACAGCTGCACGTCTGTTCGCCCGCACACATCTCTGCAGCCGGTGTCCACTCCTGTCGTCTATGGCCCGTGGTGTTCCACAGTTACTTTGGCACCCGTTTTGGATAGCGCCTTTTATCATCCGCAATGTACTTTAACCACGGCAGCAGAGAACAGTTTACAAACTTAGACGTTTCGGAAATGCTTGCCCCGAAAGCCAATGGTCATGTCCATTTAGACGAGAGATAAATAGCTCCGTTTTCCCATTACAAGAACTGCATTGCTTTCCCCGTCCACAGCACACACTTTATACACTACAGCCCATTAAAATCGCTACACCACGAAGATGACGTGCAACAGACGTGAAATTTAACCGACAGGAAGAAGATGCTGTGATATGCAAATGATTAGCTTTTCACAGCATTCACACAAGGTTGGTGCCGGTGGCGACACCTACAACGTGCTGACATGAGGAAAGTTTCCAACTGATTTCTCATACACAAACAGCAGTTGACCGCCGTTGCCTGGTGAAACGTTGTTGTAATGCCTCGTGTAAGGAGGAGAAATGCGTATCGTCACGTTTCCGACTTTGATAAAGGTCGGATTGTAGCCTATCGCGATTGCGGTTTATCGTATCGCGACATTGCTGCTCGCGTTGGTCGAGATCCAATGACTGTTAGCAGAATATGGAATCGGTGGGTTCAGGAGGGTAATACGGAACGCATTGCTAGATCTCAACGGCCTCGTATCACTAGCAGTCGAGATGACAAGCATCTTATCCGCACGGTTGTAACGGATCGTGCAGCCACGTCTCGATGCCTGAGTCAACAGATGGGGACGTTTGCAAGACAACAACCATCTGCACGAACAGTTCGATGACATTTGCAGCAGTATGGACTATCAGCTCGGAGACCATGGCTGCGGTTACCCTTGACGCTGCATCACAGACAGGAGCACCTGCGATGGTGTGCTCAACGACGAACCGCGGTGCACGAATGGCAAAACTTCATTTTTTCGGATGAATACAGGTTTGTTTACAGCATCATGACGGTCGCAACCGTGTTTGGAGACATCGCGGCGAACGCACTTGGAAGCGTGTATTCGTCATCGCCATACTGGCGTATCACCCGGCGTGATGGTATGGGATGACGTTGGTTACACGTCTCGGCGACCTCTTGTTCGCATTGACGGCACTTTGAACAGTGGACATTACATTTCAGATGTGTTACGACCCGTGACTCTACCCTTCATTCGATCCCTACGAAACCCTAAATTTCAGCAGGACAATGCACGACCGCATGTTGTCAGGTCCTGTACGGGCCTTTCTGGATACAGAAAATGTTCGACTGCTGCCCTGGCCAGCACATTCTCCAGATCTCTCACCAACTGAAAACGTCTGGTCAATGGTGGCCGAGCAACTGGCTCGTCACAATACGCCATTCACAACTGTTGATGAACTGTGGTATCGTGTTGAAGCTGCATGGGCAGCTGTACCTGTACACGCCATCCAAGCTCTGTTTGACTCAATGCCCAGGCGTATCAAGGCCGTTATTACGGCCAGAGGTGATTCTTCTGGGTACTGATTTCTCAGGATCTATGCACCCAAATTGTGTGAAAATGTAATCACATGTCACTTCTAATATAATATATTTGTCCAATGAATACCCGTTTATCACCTGCATTTCTTCTTGGTGTAGCAATTTTAATGGCCAGTAGTGTTTACCGTCTACTGCTAGTGCAGCCACCTGCTGTCTGTGAGTGGCTATTGCACGCTGACGTCGAACATGGGCAGTGTTCACATTAACGTGACTGTATCCTGTGTATTACTATCTTGGAATCCGGTACATTTGCAGTGCAGGGACAACAAAAATACCATTTTCATTATTTCGTGTAATTATTGGCCGAATTTATAAATGTAAAATGCTGTCATACTTAACTCATTAAGAGGTGTAATATTAAGTTAAAAGTTTATCACAATAAGACAAGTACCACATTTAGAAACCGTATGTTTGCCCTGAGGCAGAGTAACTGACGACGCGCAAATGCACGAACTTAATTCATACAGTATTTGAGAAAGAGTACTTAGCGGCCTCCAACAAAGGGTACACAGAATCTCAAACCTTTACGAAACTTTTTCCCGCTGACACCTCGCAAAAGGAGAAAACGAAAAACGTTTATCGCTTACTACATTTTCGTTGTTCATTCAGTCATACGTCAGCATCAGGTATGGGGCTCTAATTTATTATTTCTTTATCACTAAATCCATTCGCAATACAGTTTAACAGACAGTATCCACATATACCACTGAATTTATCTGCAGAATTATATCATTGTACGATACTTAGTTACAGGAGATATGACGTTATAAAATTTAATTGCGTGAAAAGCTAGCTTTTGCTTGAAATGTAATGTACATTATCCAGGTTATATTCATTCAGTGCTTCATAACGAGAGCAGTTAGCGACTTCTGGCAAACTTTAAGCATAATTCCAAACCTTTCCCAAATTTTTCTCGCTTACATGCGTAAAGTGATACATATAAAGCTTTAACTCATTTGTAAAGTAATCACACGTTTGAAGCTGTTTTATATTTGGAAATTCGATTCTTTAAAGAATCGGGGTTCACTGGTCGATATACAAAACGCATTATGCGGAAAACGATAATACTTCTCCAATGGACCGGCCGAAGTGGCCGAGCGGTTCTAGGCGCTACAGTGCGGAACCGCGCGACCGCTACGGTCGCAGGTTCGAATCCTGCCTCGGGCATGGATGTGTGTGATGTCCTTAGGTTAGTTAGGTTTAAGTAGTTCTAAGTTCTAGGGGACTGATGACCTCGGCAGTTAAGTCCCATAGTGCTCAGAGCCATTTGAACCATTTGAACTTCTACCAATTCTCTGTTGCAATGTGGCTTCAATATTGTGAAGAATCTGACGAAAGTATTTTTATAGAAGTGAACTGTATTCACTAACATCTGATTCAGATGTCTCTAAGGGACTTAACATCTGAGGTCATCAGCCCCTTAGACTTAGAACTACTTAAACCTAAGGCTGGCCGGAGTGGCCGCGCGGTTAAAGGCGCTTCAGTCTGGAACCGCGCGAGCGCTACGGTCGCAGGTTCGAATCCTGCCTCGGGCATGGCTGTGTGTGATGTCAAATGGTTCAAATGGCTCTGAGCACTATGGGACTCAACTGCTGAGGTCATTAGTCCCCTAGAACTTAGAACTAGTTAAACCTAACTAACCTAAGGACGTCACAAACACCCACGCCCGAGGCAGGATTCGAACCTGCGACCGTAGCGGTCTTGCGGTTCCAGACTGCAGCGCCTTTAACCGCATGGCCACTTCGGCCGGCGTGTGTGATGTCCTTAGGTTAGTTAGGTTTAAGTAGTTCTAAGTTCTAGGGGACTTATGACCACAGCAGTTGAGTCCCATAGTGCTCAGAGCCATTTGAACCATTTGAACTTAAACCTAACTAACCTAAGGACATCACACACATCCATGCCTGAGGCAGGATTCGAACCTGCGACCGTAGCAGCAGCGCGGTTCCAGACTGAAGCGCCTAGAACCGCTCGGCCACAGGGACCGGCCAGTAACATCTGGAAAGCGTTTATGTAGACGCGAACATAAGCATTATCAAGATACGAAGGCGTGTTAAAAAGTAATGCCTTCGAATTTTTCATGTGAAAACTCTTAGAGCTTCTTAAACAAAACAAACATTATTACCTTCTACATCCTTATTCTTCATGTCTACATTTGTATTTCTCAACATAGTCACGCTGCCGACCAAAAATTTCTCCCATCGAGGACCAGATTGCTGATACAGTCATTGTAGAAAGTTTGACTTTCTTGACGGAACCACAATCTTACCAAGCTTGCACCGCCTCATCACTTATCAAAGCGAAGTTTTGGAAACAGACGAAAATCGGACGAGGTTAACGCGCGAGTGTGTAGTCCGGCATTGTCACGCTGAAGGAGAGGTGCTCTGTGCGTGGGCGAACTCTTCGAATTCGAAACTCGATTACAGCATGCCGTTCTGAAGCATCAACATAGTTACGTCACACACTGCCAGATTGCGCGCTACAAGTCTCTGACCTGCAGCGGCAGGGTCTGCAAATATGTAAACATGAAGAGCAAAGATGTAGAATGTTAAAGTTTGTTTTATTTAAAAATTCTGAGATACTACACTTCAGCACTCCCCAGTATTTGTGAAGAAACCCCAATAACCGTAGTAAACTGAACTCTGCTTCCTGTGTATAAACTTGTTTACTGACAGTAAGACAGTAGTACTTATAACCTTTATTTCAGTACTAAGTCGCGAAATACTCAAAATGGTTCAAATGGCTCTGAGCACTATGGGACTCAACTGCTGAGGTCATTAGTCCCCTAGAACTTACAACTAGTTAAACCTAACTAACCTAAGGACATCACAAACATCCATGCCCGAGGCAAGATTCGAACCTGCGACCGTAGCGGTCTTGCGGTTCCAGACTGCAGCGCCTTTAACCGCACGGCCACTTCGGCCGGCCGCGAAATATTCTGAATTTACTCATACAATAACGGACAATCAAGAATTATTTCTCATCACACACACGTGATTAACCATTATCATACGTACTGTGCAATGCAATTTGTTACTTCATTGCAAGATTTATTCGGAACTCGTTTTGGTACTTACGTAATTAACACTTTCCGCTACGGTCTTTAGTTGCAGCCTGCGTGCCGGCGAAAGGTGCATGACTGTTACAAATTGTTTCGTGCTTTGCTTGCACATAGATGAACATACAAATGGACCACTCACGCTTGCGAGGGCTATTGGGAAAGTAATGTCCGATCGGTCGCGAAATGGAATTCAGTGAGAAAATCAAAAACGTTTTATTAGCAAAATTTAGCTACACGTTCCAGCTGCTTGCTGCTCCGACTGAGGCACTTGTCGTAGCATTAGATCAACTTTCCAATAACCTCGTCATAGAAGGCAATCATCTGTGCGTTCTACCAATTTTCTATACTGCTCTGCAGCTTGTTGTCTGCGCCAGAATGTTGTCTTTGTAGCCGGCGGTTCATGTGAGCAGAGATGAAAATCAGACGGAGCCAAGTCCCGGCTGTTTGGTGGGTGATCAAACACTTCCCATGGAACGAATTTGTTTGGGTGACCGTCTTCTGTAGTAAACACAGAAATTATTGTTTTGCAAATAAAAAACGCCTTCTCTGCTGCACTGTATTTTATTTCTCCCACACGCTCTTTAAGGCATCATCAGTGGGATCTAAAATGAGAACAGTTTTGTTTATATGAGTTATACACTCCTGGAAATTGAAATAAGAACACCGTGAATTCATTGTCCCAGGAAGGGGAAACTTTATTGACACATTCCTGGGGTCAGATACATCACATGATCACACTGACAGAACCACAGGCACATAGACACAGGCAACAGAGCATGCACAATGTCGGCACTAGTACAGTGTATATCCACCTTTCGCAGCAATGCAGGCTGCTATTCTCCCATGGAGACGATCGTAGAGATGCTGGATGTAGTCCTGTGGAACGGCTTGCCATGCCATTTCCACCTGGCGCCTCAGTTGGACCAGCGTTCGTGCTGGGCGTGCAGACCGCGTGAGACGACACTTCATCCAGTCCCAAACATGCTCAATGGGGGACAGATCCGGAGATCTTACTGGCCAGGGTAGTTGACTTACACCTTCTAGAGCACGTTGGGTGGCACGGGATACATGCGGACGTGCATTGTCCTGTTGGAACAGCAAGTTCCCTTGCCGGTCTAGGAATGGTAGAACGATGGGTTCGATGACGGTTTGGATGTACCGTGCACTATTCAGTGTCCCCTCGACGATCACCAGTGGTGTACGGCCAGTGTAGGAGATCGCTCCCCACACAATGATGCCGGGTGTTGGCCCTGTGTGCCTCGGTCGTATGCAGGTGGCGCTCAACTGCACGGCGCCAAACACGCATACGACCATCATTGGTACCAAGGCAGAAGCGACTCTCATCGCTGAAGACGACACGTCTCCATTCGTCCCTCCATTCACGCCTGTCGCGACACCACTGGAGGCGGGCTGCACGATGTTGGGGCGTGAGCGGAAGACGGCCTAACGGTGTGCGGGACCGTAGCCCAGCTTCATGGAGACGGTTGCGAATGGTCCTCGCCGATACCCCAGGAGCAACAGTGTCCCTAATTTGCTGGGAAGTGGCGGTGCGGTCCCCTACGGCACTGCGTAGGATCCTACGGTCTTGGCGTGCATCCGTGCGTCGCTGCGGTCCGGTCCCAGGTCGACGGGCACGTGCACCTTCCGCCGACCACTGGCGACAACATCGATGTACTGTGGAGACCTCACGCCCTATGTGTTGAGCAATTCGGCGGTACGTCCACCCGGCCTCCCGCATGCCCACTATACGCCCTCGCTCAAAGTCCGTCAGCTGCACATACGGTTCACGTCCACGCTGTCGCGGCATGCTACCAGTGTTAAAGACTGCGATGGAGCTCCGTATGCCACGGCAAACTGGCTGACACTGACGGCGGCGGTGCACAAATGCTGCGCAGCTAGCGCCATTCGACGGCCAACTCCGCGGGTCCTGGTGTGTCCGCTGTGCCGTGCGTGTGATCATTGCTTGTACAGCCCTCTCGCAGTGTCCGGAGCAAGTATGGTGGGTCTGACACACCGGTGTCAATGTGTTCTTTTTTCCATTTCCAGGAGTGTATGTATACTATAAAACAGTTCCCGTCTCGTCTTTTATGTATACAAGTAGTTACTAACAGTTCTTCACGTTTTTGGTTAGCATCTGCGCTTCCTGTCATCTGGTCACTTGCTGGAGGTCGCACTACAGCCCTACTTACGAAACATGTACGGTAACGTGTTCAAATATTATAATAAAAAACAGTTACCTACATGAAACTTCCTGGCAGATAAAAACTGTGTGCCGGACCGAGACTCGAACTCGGGACCTTTGCCTTTCGCGGGCAAGTGCTCTACCAACTTTTTTTTTTTTTTTTAATCGTTGTGTTTTGGTCGTTGTGGACGTAACATGACATCCGTTAAAGTTCGTTTGCTGATCCTTCCACTCAGTTTTTTTATTACAGAGGCCAACCAGCTCTCTGACCAAACACGCTGAGCTGCCGTGCCGGCAACCAACTGAGCTACCAAGCACGACTCACGTCCCGTCTTCACAGCTTTACTTCTGCCAGTACCCCGTCTCCTACCTTCCAAACTTTACAGAAGCTCTCCTGCGAACCTTGCAGAACTAGCACTCCTGAAAGAAAGGATATTGCGGAGACATGGCTTAGCCACAGCCTGGAGGATGTTTCCAGAATGAGATTTTCGCTCTACAGCTGAGTGTGCGCTGATATGAAACTTCCTGAAAGATTAAAACTGTGTGCCGCGCCGAGAGTCGAAAACGGGACCTTCGCCTTTCGTAGGCAAGTGCTCTACCAAGTTTCATATCAGCGCACACTGCGCAGGAGAGTGAAACTCTCCTCTTGGAAACATCCCCCAGGCTGTGGCTAAGCCATGTCTCCGCAATATCCTTTCTTTCAGGAGTGCTAGTTCTGCAAGGTTCACAGGAGTACTTCTGTAAAGTTTGGAAGGTAGGAGACGAGGTACTGGCAGAAGTAAAGCTGTGAGGACGGGGCGTGAGTCGTGCTTGGGCTGCTCAGTCGGTAGAGCACTTGTCCGCGAAAGGAAAAGGTCCCGAGTTCGAGTCTCGGTCCGGCACACAGTTTTAATCTGCCAGGAAGTTTCAGATCAGTGCACACTCCGCTGGAGAGAAAAAAATCTCATTCTGAAGTTACCTACATACCACTAATTACGAGAGACACTTGCAATCTTGCTTCCTATTTGTAAATGTAGTCATATTTCTTCACTTTCTCTAAAAACTAAGGAGATTACCGTCCAGTATCGTCCAAAATTTCCTACGCGTTCTTGTACAAGGTTTTATTGTTAAAAAAAGTAGAGGCAGCAGGTGTCAGTTGTTAAAATTTTCCCAGTAGCAGCAGCAAGCTCTGTTATGATAGGCGTAGGCGTAAGGAGAGCCTTGACAAGAGCTGCGGCAAGGCCTTCCCTCCCACGCCACACGCGGTCTGCGTCGCAGCCTTTAATGGACGCGTCCCTGTCTGCCCACTGCTGCCTCCAGCTTCCTCTCTCCAGCACCAGGACACCACGTCCGCAGTGTCACACAAACTCGTGGATCCAACACCTTAGATATCTGTTACAACTGCGTTTTCGTCTTTGAGAGCTCTGGAACTGATTGATCCTATACCGCAATATTACCTTCCTCAAGAACCTGAAATTCTTCCTTTTCGTGACAGCGTCAAAAGTTTTCCCTAGGCGCATCAGATTTACTGTTTGGAAATTTGTCTATCATCATCACTGTTGATTCTCTGCTGGTTAGAGAAGCTTTATGTAGTGTGACCGAAAGTTGGTCGTACATACACTGCCGCAAGAAAATCGCAACACCGAAAAGTAATTAATGTATGGTAATGAAATATCGGGAATATATTTGACTAGGTAGCATATTTAAGTGATTAAATTTAAGTGATTAATGTTGCGTGATCACAGTCTAGTTAATGTGAGCTTGAGACAAGCCATTGCAAATGTGCAATGCCGGTACATTAATAACCGCTATAACCGCCAAAATGCTGGATGCAAGCTTGCAAACGTGCATGCATTGTGTTGTACATGTGCCGGACCTCAGTTTCTGGGATGGAGTTCCATGTGGTCGGTCAATACAGGGACGCTTAAGGCTGGTTGTGGACGACGCTGGAGATGTCGTTCGATGATGTCCCATATGTGCTCCATTGGAGAGAGCTTTGGTGATCGAACAGGCCAAGGCAACATGTCGAAACTGTGTAGAGCACGTTGGGTTACAACTCTGGTATGTGGGCGAGCGGCGGGATTAGCCGAGCGGTCTAGGGCGCTGCAATCATGACCTGTGCGGCTGGTCAAAGCGGAGGTTCGAGTCCTCCCTCGGGCCTGGGTGTGTGTGTTTGTCCTTAGGATAATTTAGGTTAAGTAGTATGTAAACTTAGGGACTGATGACCTTAGCAGTTAAGTCTCATAAGATTTCACACACATTTGAACAAATTCTTTTTTTTTTTTTTTTTTTTTTTTGGGGCGAGCGGTACCCTGATGGAAAATACCCCCTGGAATGCTCTTTATGAATGACGGCGCAACAGGTTGAATCACCAGACTGACGTACAAATTTGCAGTCAGAGTGCGTGGGATAGCCACGAAAAGGCTCCTGTTGTCAGACGAAATCGCGCCTCATACCATTGCTCCATGTGTAGGTCCATTGTGTCTACCACCCAGACAGGTTGGTTGCTGATCCTCAACTAACCTCCTACTAAACAACACAAGACCATCAGTGGCACCGAGGCAGAGCCAGCCCTGCCGTTAAATGAGCTGTCGCTTGTCACCACTGAAGTCGTAAATGGTAGTGGTTTAGGGTCAGTGGAATGCACGCTAAAGGGCTTTTAGCTCGGAGCTGTTTTGTAAGTAACCGATTTTTAACAGTTCGTTGTGCCGCAATGGTGTGAACTGCTGCTCAAATTGCAGCTGACGCTGTACGATGCGCCAGAGCCATACGCACTCGGTAGTGCTAAGGCCGGTATGACACTATCAAATTTCTTTGTCAAAGATTTGATCAAAGATGTGATCCAATATTCCGTCCAATATATTTGACAAAGATCTTTGACGTAACGCTACAAGGGGTATTACACTGTCATCAAATTTTTCGTCAAAGTTCAAGATGGCTGACAACAACTTGTTATTAACCGCAGCAGTTCTACGTACTCCAATTGCATTGTGTGCACATGTGGAAAAGAAGTGGGGGGGGGGGGAATGTAACCATACATACGAGGTCGACAGTCTTAAAAGTCCTGGGATTACAACTTGATAATAAATTCAGTTGGGAGGAGCACACCACAGAACTGCAGAAACGCCTTAACAAATCTGTATTTGCAATTCGAGTGTTAGCAGACATAGGCAACATAAAAATGAAAAAGCTTGCATACTTTCATTCCATAATGTCATATGGGATAATATTTTGGGGTAAATCTTGAAGTCAAAAGTTTTCAAGGTCCAAAAGCGTGTAATACGTATTATTTGTGAAGTAAATTCACGGACCTCCTGCAGAAACCTCATCAAAGAACTGGGTATACTAACTACTGCCTCTCAGTATATTTACTTCTTAATAAAATTTGTCGTAAATAATATATCTCTTTTTCCAACAAACAACTCAGTTCATACATACAATACCACGAACAAAAATGATCTGCACAAGGACTTAAAAGCACTTACTTTAGTTCAAAAAGGGGTCCACTACTCAGGAACACTCATCTTCAATAATTTGCCAGGAAACATAAAAAATTTTGTTAGAAATAAAGATCAGTTTAAAAGGAGCCTGAAAGACTTACTACTGGCCAACTCCTTCTACTCCATTGGCGAAATTTTTAATAGAAACAAATGATGTATTTATTCATACTATTAGTATTTTTATTTCAGCTTAAAAAAATCGACATGTTCCACATCCACGAGGATCTCCTCAGCACGGATCTATGGAACGAAAAACTAATCTAATCTGGGTGAAGCCGTGGGTTTTACGACGACATGATAAAAGCATTCAACAAAACTTGGTACGTGAGCTTACAGTGGAAGACGTCAAGTCGTACATCAATTACTTAAGAATGGATGAGCATACATTTCTGTATGTGCTCAATGAAGTGTATCCTCATATCACAAAGCACAATTTTCACTTAAGAACTGCTACATCTTCAGAAGACAGGCTCACTATAACACTCCGATTCCTTACTACAAGAGAGGGTTATGTTAGGTTACGTCAGGTCAGGTTAGATCTCCAATCTTCTTAATCTATTTTTGTATTCAGGGTGCCTCACGTTGTAAAGCACCTCATAAACTTCAGACATCTCTATTAATTCTGTAGTTGTCGGCACACATCAATTGTATTTACCGGCAATGGTTATAAAAACACTACAGACGACAGAACGCTGCAGCGATGCTAGCGCTCCGCGTGGTAACATATCGCATTGCAGTGAACAGAAGACAAGCGATTTCTTTGATCAAATATACGGCCTCGGCCTAGATTTGATCAAATATTGGACGACATTTGTCAAAGATCCCTATTACACTATCAAATATCTTTGACAAAGATATTGGACAAAGAAATTTGATAGTGTAATACCGGCCTAAGAGGCGACCGTACATTCCCGTGACCATCGCTGCCAACATTCATGTACAGTGACTAGATTCCTGCCAAGACTTTTTGTAATATCGCTGAAGTAAAATCCAGCCTCTCGTAGCCCTCTTACACGACCTCGTTCAAACTCAGTGAGGTGTCGGTAATGGCGTCTTTGTCGTCTCTTAAATGCACTTTTGACTGACATCAACTCACAACCCCCAATCTCTAAGATAACTAAAGCTCACGAGCGTTACAATGCGTATTTAAAGCAAACTTGATTTGCATCCTCATATTGGCGCTACTAGCGCCACTCTTATGCGACTGGCGCGAAATTCGAATAGACATCATCTGTAAGATGCAGAAACATGCCTGCCTGCCAACTTTCGTTTACGTCGCGCAACTCCTTCTTGATGTTGCGATTTTTTCCGTCACAGTGTATTTATATCATCTACCTAGTAGCCATTACGTTGCCTTTTTTTATTTTGTTTTATTAACCTTTGGTTGAACCAATACACCAGCTCAAACTTACGTTGCTGCCTTTCCACAAGTTTTCAGTAATTTAAAAAGACATATTTTATTAACATCCAATAACTCAAGTAAAGTGACTAGAAAGTCGGATTTTAAATTAGCAAGTTTCGAAACAAACAAAAAAACACATACATTAATTGATTATATTTTAGTGCGAATTACTAACAAGAATTCCACTACCACTTCCTGAATGTTTATATTCACTGTTTACAAGAGTGTTAACAGTTCTGAGAAGACAGACCATATGGCAAAAAAAAAAAAAAGCAGAAAAGTACAAGTGAGATGTTATCCAGCTGGGGATCTTATTGCCAGAAGCGAAAGAACAAATAGCGCAAGACCGAAAATCTGTACAAGGACGCCTGGTACGAACAAAACCACCTACATATGCCTAGGGCACAATAATATGCTGAAAACTGGGGAACGAAACATAACTTCACCATAAAAGGGAAAAAGAGTTAATTCGTGCGACCCTTGCTGGATTGAAATTCAGCCCCGATGCTACCAACACCACCGTAGAATTCATTACCACACTGTGACTGTCGGGAGATCCAGGGCGTCCTTCGCGGTGTTACAGTTTTTATGAACAACAGTGTAAAAGTTGATCAAGCTTACTGTATAATAAAGAGTAAGTCTGTAAGTATATTTGTTGTTATTCTATATCTCTTTCAGATTACTAAATGTCATGCAGGCAGGCCAGTTCACTTTCATATGTCTGCAGATTAACATCGTCGTTGTTCGTCATTCACAATGGTAAGGAGAGGTGGGCTACAGAGTCGTCCGGCAGCTGTTGTAGGAAAGCTGGACAGAAGCAGAAATGATTAGTGAACAAGTCGTCGCAGTTAACAGAAGATTTACTTAACTTTTATTTCTCCAAACACGCGAAGACTCATTACACATACAAAGCAGCAAGAAATAGAATCCAGCTATCACAATGCAAACAACGATGAGCTCTCTGAACTAAAGCATGATCGATGGTGCCGGAGCCAGCGTCTGGGTAGCATAAAGTAGTGAAGAGGGTTCGAGGGCGAGTCGCCCTCTGTGTCTGCTGCCGGCCCTCCTATACTGCGACGACAGAGGCACTAGGGAGGCATGACTCAGCACCATTGGATCTGCCGGATACCACACGAGCGCTATCAGCGTCTGACGGATACCTGCAGTTCCGTTGCCAGCTTAAAGACACCGGTAATGTGGTATCGATACGTGATACCACACGCAGTTCGTGACCTTCTGTGAGACTTTTTAAACAAGACTTGCTGTCCTGCCTGAAATGATGTTTTTTAACTAAATTCTGAACTTCAGTTTACTTCCTGCTTTGTTTTTCTATATTAAAGCGTATCGCTTGTTTCAATTCTAACTGCTCTTTTACGACAAATTTTGGGTAGCCTACACACTTCGGATAACCCTACTATATCTGATATAATAATTATTATTATTTTCGATTATTCCCTTTTGAGAGAGCGATTGAACTTGAGTAATCATGATTTTTTCTTCTTTCTTCCCAAATTCTCTTCATACGTTGACTGTGTTCTCTCTTGCGTTCTTCCGACCATCGATTTCCCGTTCTGTTCTCCATATGTTCTTGTTTAAGTGTGTGTTTCTTTATGATGTTTCTAAACTGTTCTCTATTGTTTATGTTGTTTTCTGTGATCCCCAGCTCTTTAATGTCTTCTTCTGCTTCAGTGATCCATTTTGTCTTGTTTTTGCTCTTGTTTACTATCTCAAAGATTTGTCTTGTGAGCCTGCTTTTATTCATCCTGCTGATATGTCCATAAAATTTCATCCTTCTCTTTCTAATGGTGTCTGTTACTGTTTCAATGTCTTTGTAAATCTCTCTAGTTGGCCTCTTCATCCAAATTCCTTCCCGAAACATTGGTCCATATATTTTCCTCAGAATTTTTCTTTCCTGCGTTTCAATCTCTCTGATCTTCGTATGACCATGAATCACTGTAGTTTCTGCAGCATAAAGTGCTTCTGGTAGGACTACCGTGTTGTAATGCCTTAGTTTCGCACTGACAGAAATAGATTTCTTATTATAGTGATTCCAAGTGAGCTTATGTGCTTTTTGTAATATAGAGATTCTATCTTTATTGGCTATTGAGTTCAGTCCTGATGGTTGGATTATCTCTCCCAGATATCTGTAGTGGGCTACTTGTGCCACTTTCCCATATTGAATAGTAATGGGGGGATTATCTACAAGTTTGTTTTCCATATACTGTGTTTTCTCGTAGGAGATTTGTAGCCCATCTGCTATAATGCTATTTAACTTCTTTCCCTACTCTGCTAACCTATCTTCGGATGCTACAGTTCTATAGTTTCCTATTTCTAAAAAAAGAGCAGCAGAATAAATTGTATTGTTATAATCGATTTAGTCGAAATTCATGTAGCAAGGTGTAAGACAGAACTAGTTGGGCGTGTGCTTAGCTTTGAAGGCACTTCCTAAGTTTCCTCAGTCCGCTGTTCTCAATATTTTTTTCACCCAGATCGGAATACTGGCGTCCCAGGAACTCCCAGGTTAGCAGCAGGGCTCCCACAATGCTAGCCGTGGTACAGCAGCCTGCCACAGCCTAAGTCTGAGTGTTGTGAAGTCTCCAGTTTTATTATCATTTAATAATCAGACACACTTCCTGTCACTTGTAATGTAGTCTAGAGGATAGCAGAATTCGTATATCAAGTATCTCCAGATTGGATCTATCAAAATTCTTTCCTTGTGGATACTAACATCAGCCCAGCGTGAAGGCCTAGACTGGATATAAGAATTACTGTGATTGAAACCCTTGACTCTCACTTGGATGAAATTAAGGACAGTCCAACTGTTTCTTAGTGGAGTTATCTTTTACAGCCTACACCGAGCGAGGTGGCGCAGTGGTTAGCACACTGGACTCGCATTCGGGAGGACGACGGTTCAATCCCGTCTCCGGCCATCCTGATTTAGGTTTTCCGTGATTTCCCTAAATCACTTCAGGCAAATGCCGGGGTGGATCCTTTGAAAGGGCACGGCCGATTTCCTTCCCTAACCCGAGCTTACGCTCCGTCTCTAATGACCTCGTTGTCGACGGGACGTTAAACACTAATCTCCTCCTCCTCCTCCTTTTACAGCCTACACACTTGGGAAACTCTTCCAAGCTAACCAGCAAACTGAAAACGCCGATTATGCGAAGTACCATACTTTCCACGTAACATACTGAAAGTTATAGATAAAGGCAAACGGATGGATACAGTATTTCTTGACTTGTGAAAAGTTTTTGACTCAGTACTACACCAACGCTTACTAATGAAAGTTCGATCATGTAGGACAGCAAACGAAATTTGAGAGTGGATTTATTGTGCAGGGAGAAATCCTGACTGGAGAGCCATGAACATATGTCATATGTACAGGGTGACAATTATTGAATTATATGAAAAAACGTAAATTTGTTACAAACTACGGCATAATAACACTTTATTCAATATGTAAACGTCACTACAGACATTCGGATTTAGGTTATGACATGTTCGATATGCCTGCCATCATTGGCGATAATGCGGCGCAGACGAATAGCTACATTCTGTATGACCCGCTGAACTGTCAGAATATCCATCCTGTCGATGACTTTCTGAATGGCTGTTTTCAGCTCAGTAATTGTTTTGGTGTTATTGTTGTACACCTTGTCTTTAATACAGCCCCACAAAAAGGAGTCGCATTTGTTCGGATCCAGATAGTATGGCGGCCAATCGAGGCCCATGCCAGTGGCCTCTGGGCACCCCAGAGCCAGAATGCGGTCCCCAGAGTGCTCCTCCAGGACATCAAACACTCTCCTGCTTCGACGGGGTCGAGCCCCTTGTTTCATGTACCACATCTCGTCGAAAGCAGGGTCACTTTGGATTGTTGTTGTTGTTGTTGTTGTGGTCTTCAGTCCTGAGACTGGTTTGATGCAGCTCTCCATGCTACTCTATCCTGTGCAAGCTTCTTCATCTCCCAGTACCTACTGCAACCTACATCCTTCTGAATCTGCTTAGTGTATGCATCTCTTGGTCTCCCCCTACGATTTTTACCCTCCACGCTGCCCTCCAATACTAAATTGGTGATCCCTTGATGCCTCAGAACATGTCCTACCAACCGATCCCTTCTTCTGGTCAAGTTGTGCCACAAACTCCTCTTCTCCCCAATCCTATTCAGTACCTCCTCATTAGTTATGTGATCTACCCATCTAATCTTCAGCATTCTTCTGTAGCACCACATTTCGAAAGCTTCTATTCTCTTCTTGTCCAAACTATTTATCGTCCATGTTTCACTTCCATACATGGCTACACTCCATACAAATACTTTCAGAAAAGACTTCCTGACACTTAAATCTATACTCGATGTTAAAAAATTTCTCTTCTTCAGAAACGCTTTCCTTGCCATTGCCAGTCTACATTTTATATCCTCTCTACTTCGACCATCATCAGTTATTTTGCTCCCCAAATAGCAAAACTCCTTTACTACTTTAAGTGTCTCATTTCCTAATCTAATACCTTCAGCATCACCCGACTTAATTCGACTACATTCCATTATCCTCGTTTTGCTTTTGTTGATGTTCATCTTATACCCTCCTTTCAAGACACTGTCCATTCCGTTCAACTGCTCTTCCAAGTCCTTTGCTGTCTCTGACAGAATTACAATGTCATCGGCGAACCTCAAAGTTTTTATTTCTTCTCCATGGATTTTAATACCTACTCCGAATTTTTCTTTTGTTTCCTTTACTGCTTGCTCAATATACAGATTGAATAACATCGGGGAGAGGCTACAACCCTGTCTTACTCCCTTCCCAACCACTGCTTCCCTTTCATGCCCCTCGACTCTTATAACTGCCATCTGGTTTCTGTACAAATTGTAAATAGCCTTTCGCTCCCTGTATTTTACCCCTGCCTCCTTTAGAATTTGAAAGAGAGTATTCCAGTCAACATTGTCAAAAGCTTTCTCTAAGTCTACAAATGCTAGAAACGTAGGTTTGCCTTTCCTTAATCTTTCTTCTAAGATAAGTCGTAAGGTCAGTATTGCCTCACGTGTTCCAGTATTTCTACGGAATCCAAACTGATCTTCCCCGAGGTCGGCTTCTACTAGTTTTTCCATTCGTCTGTAAAGAATTCGTGTTAGTATTTTGCAGCTGTGGCTTATTAAACTGATTGTCCGGTAATTCTCACATCTGTCAACACCTGCTTTCTTTGGAATTGGAATTATTATATTCTTCTTGAAGTCTGAGGGTATTTCGCCTGTTTCATACATCTTGCTTACCAGATGGTAGAGTTTCGTCAGGGCTGGCTCTCCCAAAGCCGTCAGTAGTTCCAATGGAATGTTGTCTACTCCGGGGGCCTTGTTTCGACTCAGTTCTTTCAGTGCTCTGTCAAATTCTTCACACAGTATCGTATCTCCCATTTCATCTTCATCTACATCCTCTTCCATTTCCATAATATTGTCCTCAAGTACATCGCCCTTGTATAGACCCTCTATATACTCCTTCCACCTTTCTGCTTTCCCTTCTTTGCTTAGAACTGGGTTTCCATCTGAGCTCTTGATGTTCATACAAGTGGTTCTCTTATCTCCAAAGGTCTCTTTAATTTTCCTGTAGGCAGTATCTATCTTACCCCTAGTGAGATAAGCCTCTACATCCTTACATTTGTCCTCTAGCCATCCCTGCTTAGCCATTTTGCACTTCCTGTCGATCTCATTTTTGAGACGTTTGTATTCCTTTTTGCCTGCTTCATTTACTGCATTTTTATATTTTCTCCTTTCATCAATTAAATTCAATATTTCTTCTGTTACCCAAGGATTTCTACTAGCCCTCGTCTTTTTACCTACTTGATCCTCTGCTGCCTTCACTACTTCATCCCTCAAAGCTACCCATTCTTCTTCTACTGTATTTCTTTCCCCCATTCCTGTCAATTGTTCCCTTATGCTCTCCCTGAAACTCTGTACAACCTCTGGTTCTTTCAGTTTATCCAGGTCCCATCTCCTTAAATTCCCACCTTTTAGCAGTTTCTTCAGTTTTAATCTACAGGTCATAACCAATAGATTGTGGTCAGAGTCCACATCTGCCCCTGGAAATGTCTTACAATTTAAAACCTGGTTCCTAAATCTCTGTCTTACCATTATATAATCTATCTGATACCTTTTAGTATCTCCAGGGTTCTTCCATGTATACAACCTTCTATCATGATTCTTAAACCAGGTATTAGCTATGATTAAGTTGTGCTCTGTGCAAAATTCTACCAGGCGGCTTCCTCTTTCATTTCTTAGCCCCAATCCATATTCACCTACTACGTTTCCTTCTCTCCCTTTCCCTACACTCGAATTCCAGTCACCCATGACTATTAAATTTTCGTCTCCCTTCACTATCTGAATAATTTCTTTTATTTCATCATACATTTCTTCAATTTCTTCGTCATCTGCAGAGCTAGTTGGCATATAAACTTGTACTACTGTAGTAGGTGTGGGCTTCGTATCTATCTTGGCCACAATAATGCGTTCACTAAGCTGTTTGTAGTAGCTTACCCGCGTTCCTATTTTCCTATTCATTATTAAACCTACTCCTGCATTACCCCTATTTGACTTTGTGTTTATAACCCTGTAGTCACCTGACCAGAAGTCTTGTTCCTCCTTCCACCGAACTTCACTAATTCCCACTATATCTAACTTTAACCTATCCATTTCCCTTTTCAAATTTTCTAACCTACCTGCCCGATTAAGGGACCTGACATTCCACGCTCCGATCCGTAGAACGCCAGTTTTCTTTCTCCTGATAACGACATCCTCTTGAGTAGTCCCCGCCCGGAGATCCGAATGGGGGACTATTTTACCTCCGGAATATTTTACCCAAGAGGACGCCATCATCATTTAATCATACAGTAAAGCTGCATGCCCTCGGGAAAAATTACGGCCGTAGTTTCCCCTTGCTTTCAGCCGTTCGCAGTACCAGCACAGCAAGGCCGTTTTGGTTATTGTTACAAGGCCAGATCAGTCAATCATCCAGACTGTTGCCCTTGCAACTACTGAAAAGGCTGCTGCCCCTCTTCAGGAACCACACGTTTGTCTGGCCTCTCAACAGATACCCCTCCGTTGTGGTTGTACCTACGGTACGGCTATCTGTATCGCTGAGGCACGCAAGCCTCCCCACCAACGGCAAGGTCCATGGTTCATATTCCAAATATGTGAGCGCGTAATTACGTCACAGATAGCTGGCCAAATGAATTCTAAAACTGTCACTATTAACCTATAGCGGCCGGTTCGTTGTTTCCAATGACGTAATTTTGCTCGCCTGTCAATACATTAATTCGACTTTCTGGTTGCTTACACACAAGAAGCCGTTCGCGTCGTTACAGCTACACAAATACACAAAAAGAATTGTCCGAACATGTCTAAATGAAAAATACCTAAGTTCTGAAAATCGTAGTGCTGCAAAACTGTCTTTTACGTGTCTGTAATGGCACCAAGGTGACATTTCAAGAACCTTTCACAGCAGTCATTGAAAGGAAGTTTAAGGATTCCGTGGTCCAGTCGTTCAAGTTTTTGGAATAATTGCAAATTAAATCATATAACAAGAGGATCCTGAAGCATATCGTCGTCGTCATTGTGGTGGTGGTGGTGGTGGTGGTGGTGGTGATGTTCAGTCCGAGGACTAGTTTGATGCTGGCCTCCATACTAGTCTATCCAGTGCCAGCTTCTTCACATCCACATTTGCGGAACTACCGCAATCTACATTAATTTGAACCTGCTTCTTATATTCAAGACTTGGTCCTCTCCTTAATTTTTCCCCCGCTCCCTCTCCACACAGTTCCTTCCGTTGCCAAATCGACATTTCTTTGATGCCTAGGGTGTGTCTTATCAACTGATCCCTTCTTTTAATCAAATTGTGCCACACTTTGGATAATGGGGTGAAATCATCTTTCAAACCCTTCACGTACAGATCAGTAGTCACCGTGCCATCAAGAAATACCGCACCGACTATTCCGTGAATGGACATTGCACACCAAACAGTCACCCGTTGAGGGAAAAGAGACTTCTCGATCGCGAAATGCAGATTCTCAATCCCCCAAATGTGCCAGATTTGCTTGCTGACGAACCCATTCAAATGAAAGTGGGAGAGGTTCCATGCCCTCTTTTGCATGTCTCCTCTCATTTTCATAATTTCATTAATGTTATATGTCAATGCACGGTAGTAACAGACCGAATAAGGTTATTGTAATGAGGTTATTTGTACTGAGGGCTCAAAAAATACTTTTCACTTGGTTCCTATACATGTTGGGTTCCTATACATGTTGGGTTACTTCCCTGGGTGGCTTGTGCGAGGCAAGCATCGGAGGACGCGGCACACGGCACTTCCGGTTGGGGGCTGCACTTCCCTGAATTCTGAGGGGTTCGTACAATAGGCTTGAGCACCTGGCGGAACGACTAACGTCGGTCGAGTTTGGCCTATTGTATGCAGGGCGAAACGACCTGCGAGACGTCTGAGTGTCGGTGCAGTTTATGTGTTTACCGTTCCAGCGCGTCCGGAACGAAGATTCCTGGCACCGACTGACTGCATTGTCCTCTTGATTCTGAGAATACTTGTGAACTGTGCCTTGCTGGGTGCGACTGTCTGGCGCCGGATAGCTGGTGGTCTAGGCAGGTTGTTTTCGTAGCTGGTCAAACATCAGGTTCAGTGCCCTCTGCTGAATAACAGAGGCATAATTGGTCAACTTAAACTGAGGCTAGTTGACGTCATAAAGCCGTGCTCTAAATTGGAGGGAACGGTCGCGATTGGCGCGAATGATGTTCCGAGATAGTGTGGGGGAATTTTGTAATCAGCACTGAATGCTGATCCGCGGTTTTCGAGGAGAGTAGGGAGTTGAGCAATTCTGGCTTCGCTCTTGCATCACATCAGAGAGTGGGATTCGGGATCTGATCTTCGTCGGAGTGGGACAATCATGCGACTTGGTCGCTGTTTTTCGGAAGAACTTAGAATTCTCCGACAGCCTTCGAGGCCAGGGGTTGACACGGAGTTGCTGCACGGCAGAAGTCGGCGCCCACATGAGGACGCTGCCTACCGATGACGTGCTGCAGATTTCAGTACTGGTACAGTATTTTGCGGCTCCGGCATTGTAGGACCTTATCAATTTTATACTGAATCCCTCAGCAGCACGCACGCTCGCTTTGGTATAAGTCCACCTTGCTTGTTTCTCCATGTGATCCCATTTGAGCTCTCACTACTAATTGCGATACTGCTGTATAGTCGGGAGATTAATATTTGATTCATTAGGACCTCCAGTCATCGTCGTCAATCTATTGCATCACAGAGAGTAAGAGCCCCTGTTCTCGATCCAACTCTTATTCCCATAATATTTCAGTATTCCCTATCCTTTAACCTACTGTGTGTGTCGACAATCATATGCATTTATGTTCTGATGTATAATAAATCTCACTGTAATATTTAATCCGCATATCATTTAGTAGATATAGGCAGAATCCCATATCCTGTTGTTTATTATGATAAGGTTCTCTTTTTTTTTTGAGTAGATTACGATTTTTTTGTGAGGGTGTACTACTGATTTTACCAACTAGCAGACTCCACCATCATATCCTTCCGTTACCGTTGTGCGCATAATTAGTTAGTTGGTAAATAAGGAGGGGGTCGAGTGCATGTCTCGTTCTCATGCAAAATTAGTCTGAATTAAAGAGGTAAAAACTCTTCTTCACCCCAGCACCTCGCAAGTGGGCTAAACCAAACCATGTGCATATTAATTCCCATCATGTCACGCGGCCAACCGTGTTGTTTGAACGTCCTAACGCAAACCGTTCAGAAGTTATGACGTTTTTATTTCATATAGTTCAGTAATTGTCACCTTGTAAAAGCACCTTCAGGCTTTCCCCAATGTGACAGGAGCCTTACTGCTAACGTTATATCTTAATGAACTGGCTCATAATATTAATAACATACGATTTTTATGCTTTTGGTGCAGTTATATACAATGAAGGCCTGCCTGATAAAAAAGCTGTACAGATAGTTAGAGCTTGATAAGATTTCAAAATGGAGTAGAAATTGCTAATTTACTTTAAATATTCTGCAGTGTAAAATTGTGGACTTAAAGAAAACGCAAAGAGTAGTATCCTATCACTAAAAAAACAATAAGCCACACTTGGAGTTAATCAACCCACACAAATATTTCGTTTTAAAAATTCTTATGGATATGAAATGGACTGATTACATAGTCTCAATCGTAGGTAAAGCAGGTCGCAGTCTTCAGTTCACTGGTAGGTTGCTCGAAAAATGCAGTCAGTCTATGAATAAGAATGCTTACTAAACTCTCTTACGACCTATCATAGAATATTGCTCAAGCACGCAGGATCCACATCAGTTAGGCCTAACGTATATAAGGAAGGGAAGCACGAATGGACACAGGTCGCTTTGACTCACGACAGGGAGTAACTGAAATGATGACAATTCTGAACTGGCAGACGTTTTAAGGAAGACGCCAAATATCTCCCGAAGGGCTACTAACAGAGAGTTTCAAGCGCCAGTATTCAGTAAGGAATCTAGGAACATTCAGTAAGGCATCTAGGAACATACTACAGCCTCCTACGTTTTGCTCCTGTATTGACTGCGGGGACAAGATTACACTAACGGCAGCTCTCATGGAGACAATTAAGCATTCGTCCTCCCAACACTACATCCGCGAATGGAACGGAGAAGAAATCTAATATACAGCACAATGAGAATACACTTCACAGTGGTTTGTAGAGTATGGATATAAACAAGATGAGTCACCTAAAACTGGCACCGCAAATATTGCAGAAATGGAAAGTGCTATTAATGCACGATTTTCAAAGAATGGATTGGTAGTCAGGGGCTGGTATTGTTACCCAATAAACAGAATTCGTTAAAACTTAGAAAGTGTATTTTTTGTCAAACTTGCACTTTTTTTAAATGGAACAGTGCCTATTCTTCTTTTCCTTCAGCGTTTGTCCCGCGTGCATGCGGGTTCCATTACATGGGTCCGTGGTCTCCATTTCGCTCTATCACGGACTTCATCTGGGTGGATGTTCACGCATTTAAGGTCTTTATGAATTGTATCAGCCCAATGTTGCTTAGGTCGTCGTTTGGGTCTTTTGCCCACGACTTCAAGTGTGTAACTCGCCTTGGCAATAGAATCGTCACCGGCTCGTAAAACATGCCCAAACCATCGAAGACGACTCTCACTCATCTTATCTTGGATCGGTGCAACGCCAAACTCTTTCCTAATGCTGTCATTGGAAACGTGATCTAACTTAGTGAGGGCCGCTGTCCACCTTAGCATATTCGTTTCCATTACACTGTCTCAATTGTAGTCGGCCAGCACTCACAACCATACAAGGCGACTGGTCGGATGACTTTTGATTTAAAATTATCTTTCATCCTGCGGTCGCAAGTGACTCCGGTTGTTGTTCGCCACTTCATCCAGGCTCCCCGAGTTCTGGTGTTGACCTCGTCGGTGGGTCGGCCGTCTACAGTGGTCGTGGAACCAAGATACTTAAACACGGGTCAGATCTTCACTATTAATCGTGATGGTTCCCATTTCATATCCTCGGTTTTCTTCAAATTAAGGCGCAAACAGTATTGCGCCAAGTGGTCACTCCATTTTTGAGTTTAGTTCTGCAGATCAAGCTTGTTTTCTGATGCCAGTATCACGTCGTCAGCATTAAGTAGGGTCCATGGTAATGGCCGGTGCAGGTCAGCTGTCACGGTGTCCATTACGAAAATGAACAGAAGTGGTGATAATGCAGAATCTTGATGGACGTCGACTGTGATGGGGAAGTCCTTGGATAGTCCTAAGGTTGTACGGACATAAGTTTTTGGCTGTGCATAAAGTAACTGCACCCAGTTAATGAGCTGCTCTGGCACATCATGCTGTCGAAGTGCTAGCCAGATGAGACTGTGTGGCACCCGACCAAAGGTCTTTTCGAGATCCAGGAATGCTAGATGCTGCGGCTTGTCTTTCTCATGATGTTTCTCTACTAAGAGTCTTGCAGCATGAATCGCATCAGTTGTGTCGCAGTTCTTCACAAATCCAGCTTGGTTTCTGGAAATATGAGTGATGTCACGGATCCTTTGGTCCAGAACAAGTTCAAAGATTTTCATGGCGTGGCAGAGAAGTCGAATTGGACGGTAGTTGGTGCACTCAGGGGGATTTCCCTTCTTCTTAAAGATAGGCACGGTGGTGCTCTGTTGCCAAACAGTTGGCGTTAGTCCCTCGTCAGTGATCTACGTGAAGAGTTCCGTGAACCATTCGGCTGCCTTCCAATGATGGGAACACCATAACTCTGCTGTAAGGTCATCTGGGCCGGTGGTTCTCCCAGGCTTCATTTTCCTCAAAGCAGGCTTGACCTCTTTGACTGCAATTTCTCCTGCGGGCCCTTCAACAGCATGGCCGGTGGGTATTAGTGGATGGGGGAACCTTTTCCTTCAGATCTTCTTGAAGTAGCTACGCCACCGTTCTCTGGCCTTCTTCCAGTCAACTATCAGATTACCGGTCTCATTAATGACTCCGCAGAACCGATGAACATCTTCCAAATTGCGATTTCTTGCTTTAGCGAGTCGATGTATGCCCCGCTCTCCTTCACGTGTGTCAAGTTTTGCGTATAGATCAGCATATCGTGAGGATTTGGTTGCTACTATAACCTGTATTGCATCTCTTCGGGCTGTTCTGTACGCATTCCATCGCTCCGGTGTTTTATCGACAAGAAACTCATGATACAATCGTTTCTTTGTGTGTACCGCGTCGTTCCGAAACCACGTATCTCTATCGATCCTCCATCGTTCTGGTTTTATTATTCCGAGAATTGCACGTGCATGTGCAGCTTCGTGAGCAGACTCTTTCAGTTTCTCCCAGCGTTCATCAACTGTGGAAATTGGTGGCAAAGTAATTCGGGCTATGATGTCGGCTTCCTTATCCTTGAATTTCCACCATTTGATTCTCGCAGGTCCTGTGCGATCTCCGTGCTTGTTCGTTGGCAACTCGATTCGTAGCTTGCACATCAATGGACGGTGTTGTGTCGTAACTGTTTCATAGGGGATGACCTTTGCATCAAGCACATCTTTGAGATCACGGTGTCTGACGAGGATGTTGACGATCTGCGTGGCATTAGTGCCACTGTGATACGTGATTAGATGTGAGTCACGTTTTTTGAACCATGTGTTCGCAATTCCCAGATTATGAGCTTCTGAGAAATTGAGGGTGCGCTGACCGTCGTCATTCTTTCCTCCGAATCCATGCGCACCGTGGGCAGTATGTTCTTCCTTTCTGCACCCTACGTGCCCATTCAGATCACCAGCGATGATGATGTAATCTTCTGGGGGCACTTCAAAAGTGCCTATTGATACTAAAAACTAAAAGTGGCGTAAATTAGAATATCAGTGGTTTTTGTTGCAGGATTCTAGTGCGAGTCGTTTTCGAGATATCCTATTTTGAAAAGTTTCCACACTGACACTTGTTTGTGCCATTCAACCTATGTAGTTGCTAGGTACGATGTCGTTATGTTTGCTTACAGTGCGCTTGTGTGTTCCTTGAGTGACTGCGACTTGCTATTCAGTTAATTTGTGACAGTCCAAGCAGAGGTCGTGAGTGGACGACGGGATTTACCAGTGCAGAAAAAGCCGACATGCTTATGGTGTGTAGAGAGTGTAGGAAGAATGCAGTTCGTTCTTGTACGGTGTATGCAGAAAGATATCCTAATAGACGTCAACCAATTTGACAATTATTTATCAACTTATTCATCTAGTTACGTGAATGTGGTAGCGTAACACCTAGACAACGTAACAGACCGTCAGCGAGAGTGCACCGCGAGTTCCTGCTACTAATAAGACGAGTACACCATTCGCTTGTTACACATTTTTACGGGCTTCAAACAGGAGCGACTTATTTTCAGTTATCTGTGTAGTTACTAGTTTATTTTTGTAATTTCTTGCGTGTTCGAGGGCTTACTAGGCACAACCTTTTATTTCAATAACAGTGTAGTGAACAGTACCGCCGTATCTATCGACCGTTGTATCGACCCTCGTATTGTACAGGCTTTTGTACGTTTGGTTACAACAGCTCAGTGTCGGTTAGACTGTCAGTGAGAGAGCACTTTCCCGCTGCTAATAAGGCGAGTACACCATTCCTTTGTTATATATTTTGCTTCAAACAGGAGCGACTGCAGTAATGGATAGGAACTGTGATTGCTGTGTACAGATGCGAGATGAGTTGGAGACCCTTCGCTCACAGCTCCAGGTTGCCTTGACTTCCATCACACAGCTTGAGGCTGCTGCCAAGGGGCGTCACTGTGGGGGATCGAATGTGGGGATGCAAGGGACGTCGAGCACGTCCCACATGTCCTCCGATGGGTCCACTGCTGTGACCGCACCGGGTACTGCCTGCACTGAGGTTGACCCCTCACCTGTGGTTGAGTGGGAGATCATTCCAAAGTTTGGCAGGCAGAGAAAAACTTTCTGAGGGGCCGATCGTAGGGCCTCCCCAGTTCATTTGACGAACAGGTTTCGGGAGTTATCTGTGGCTGA
Organism: Schistocerca nitens; assembly: GCF_023898315.1. Classification (NCBI taxonomy): domain Eukaryota; kingdom Metazoa; phylum Arthropoda; class Insecta; order Orthoptera; family Acrididae; genus Schistocerca; species Schistocerca nitens. Next base: position 741,184,998 of record NC_064618.1, on the reverse strand, counting down.
CGATGTCTCAGAGCCGGATGCAGTCGTCCACCCTGTTCCAGAGGAAGCTTCTCGGCCCACAAGGTCGGGGCATTCACAGAGGGTGGGTTTGTTGGTAGCTGGGCGCTCCAACGTTAGGCGCGTAATGGGGCCCCTAAGGAACATGGCTGCCAAGGAGGGAAAGGTAGCCAGTGTGCACTCCATATGCATTCTGGGGGGGAGTCATTCAAGATACTGAAAGGGTGCTTCTGGATGCCATGAAGAGTACAGGGTGCAGCCAACAGCAGGTGGTGGCTCATGTCGGTACCAGTGACGTGTGTCGCTTTGGATCAGAGCAGATTCTGTCTGGTTTTGGCAGGCTAGCGGAAATGTTAAAGACTGCCAGTCTTTCTTCCGAGATTAAGACGGAGCTCACCATCTGCAGCATTGTCGATAGAACAGACTGTGGTCCTTTGGTGCAGAGCCGCGTGGAGGGTCTGGATCAGTCTCAGGCGGTTCTGTGACCGTGTAGGCTGCAGATTCCTTCACTTAAGCGCCAGCGGGTGGTGGATTTCCGGGTTCCGCTTAGTAGGCCGAGAGTCCACTACACACAACAGGCGGCTACTCGGGCAGCGGGGACTGTGTGGAAGGGACTGGGCAGCTTTTTAGGTTAGAGGGTCTCAGGGAACCACAGAAGGGGCGTCCGTCTAAAAGTGGGCAGGTAAAACACAGTAAGTAGTTGTAGAAACAATTGGTATTGTAGTTGTAAATTGTCGTAGTTGTGTTGGGAAAGAACCAGAGCTCCAAGCCCTAATAGAAAGCACTGAAGCTCAAATAGTTACAGGTACAGAGAGCTGACTAAAGCTGGAAATAAGTTCAGCCGAAACTTTTTCATACGATCTAACAGTGTTAGAAAGGATAGATTAATTACAGTTGGTGGTGGAGTATTTATTGCTGTCAGAGGTAGCTTGCCTTGTAGCGAAATTGAAGTAGATAAGTTCGTGTGAAATAGAATGGGTAGAGGTTATATCTGACAATCGAACTAAACTATTAATTGGATCGTTTTACCAACCCCCCGACTCAGAAGATCTAGTTGCTGAACAGTTCAAAGGAAACTTGAGTCTGATTTCAAATAAATACCCCGCTCATACAATTATAATCGGTGGTAACTTCAATCTACCCTCGATATGCTGGAAAAATTATACGTTTAAAGCCGGCGGCAGGCATAAAACGTCAGCCGAAATTTTACTGAATGCTTTCTCAGAAAATTATTTTGAACAATTAGTTCATGATCCCACTCGAAACATAAATGGTTGCGAAAGCATACTTGACCTATTAGCCAGAAATAATTCAGGACAAACATGGAGTATCATGACGAATACAGGGATTAGCGACCACAAGGCAGTTGCTGCTAGGCTGAATACAGTAACACCCACAACCATCAAAATGAAACGCAAGGTATTTCTATTTAAATAAAGCTGATAAAAATGCTCTTAACGCCTTTTTAAGAGACAGTCTTCACTGCTTCCAATCTGATCATGTAAGTGTAGAAAAGTGCTGGAATGTTTTCAGAGAGACAGTATCGACAGCAATTGAGAGATATATGCCACATAAATTAATAAGTGATGCTACTGATCCCCCATGATATACAAAACGGGTCAGGTCGTTGTTGCAGAAGCAACGAAAAAAGCATGCCAAATTTAAAAGAACGCAAAATCCCCAAGATTGGCAAAGTTTTACGGAAGTTCGAAATATGGTGCGTACTTCAATGAGAGATGCTTTTAATAATTTCCACAACGAAATTCTGTCTCGAAATCTGGCAGAAAACCCAAAGAGATTCTGGTCATACATAAAGCAAACCAGTGGCAAGACGCAATCAATACCTTCACTGCCCGATAACAACGATGAAGTCACTGATGACAGTGCCACTAAAGCAGTTATTAAACACGATTTTCCGAAACTCCTTCACCAAGGAAGACGAAGTAAATATTCCTGAATTACAATCAAGAACAACTGCCAAGATGAGAAACATAGAAGTAGATATCCTCAGTGTAACAAAGCAGCTTAAATAACTTAATAAAGGCAAGGCCTCCGGTCCAGATTGTATACCAGTCAGGTTCCTCTCAGAGTATGCTGATAAAATAGCTCCATATTTAGCAATTACATACAACCACTCGCTCACAAAAAGATCCGTACCTAAAGACTGGAAAATTGCTCAAGTCACACCAATACCCAAAAAGGGAAGTAGGAGTAATCTGCTGAATTACAGGCCTATATCACTAACGTCGATTTGCAGTAGGGTTTTGGAACATATATTGTAGTCCAACATTATGAAGTACCTCGAAGAAAACGATTTATTGACACATAGTCAGCACGGATTCAGAAAATATCGTTCTTGTGAAACGCAACTAGCTCTTTATACTCATTAAGTAATAAGTGCTATCGACAGGGGATGTCAAATTGATTTCATATTTTTAGATTTCCAGAAGGCTTTCGACACCGTTCCTCACAAGCGCCCTCTAACAAAATTGCGTGCCTACGGAGTATCGCCTCAGTTGTGCGACTGGATTCGTGATTTCCTGACAGAAAGACCACAGTTCGTAGTAATAGTCATCGAGTAAAACAGAATTAATATCCGGCGTTCCCCAAGCAAGCGTTATAGGCCCTCTATTGTTCCTGATCTATATTAACGACATAGAAGACAATCTGAGCAGCCGTCTTAGATTGTTTGCAGATGATACTGTCATTTACAGTCTTGTAAAGTTATCAGATGATCAAAACGACTTGCAAAATGATTTATATAAGATATCTGTATGGTGCGAAAAGTGGCAATTGACCCTGAATAAAGAAAAGTGTGAAGTTATTCACATTAGTACTAAAAGAAATCAGCTAAATTTCGATTATGCGGTAAGTCACACAAATATGAAGGCTGTAAATTCAGCTAAATACTTAGGGATTACAAGTAGCCTAAATTGGAACGATCACATAAATAATATTGTGGGTAGAGCAAACCGAAGACTGCGATTCATTGGCAGAACACTTAGAAGGTGCAACAGGTCTACTAAAGACACTGCTTACACCACACTCGTCCGCCCTATTCCGGAGTATTGCTGTGCGATGTGGGATCCGCATCAGGTGGGACTGACGGATGACAACGGAAAAGTAAAAAGAAGGGCACCTCGTTCTGTATTATCGCGAAATAGTGGAGATGAGTCACAGATATGATACGTGAATTGGAGTGGCAATAATTAAAACAAAGGCGTTTTTCGTTGCGACGGGACCTTCTCATGAAATTTCAATCACCAGTTTTCTCCTCCGAATGCGAAAACATTCTGTTGGCACTCACCTACATAGGGAAAAATGATCATCACGATAAAATAAGAGAAATCAGGGCTCGCACAGAAAAATTTAAGTGCTCGTTTTTCCCGCGTGCCGTTCGAGAGTGGAACGGTAGCGAGACGGCTTGAAGGTGGTTCATTGAACCTTCTGCCAGGCACTTTATTGTGAATAGCAGAGTAATCACGTAGATGTAGATGGAAACAAGTGACGACAGAAGAGAGGGAAATTAATATTCTTGCTGCTGTTGCAGCTGATCCTCACGTTAGCTCCCACACAATCGCACGAGGAAGTGGCCTGTGTCAGGCAAGTGTCCTACGCATTCTCCGTCGACAGAGGTTCCATTCCTCTCACATCTCCCACTATCGACAGAGGTTCCATTCCTCTCACATCTCCCATTATCAAGGGGTGTAAAGCTAGTTCGCGTCCGTAGTTGAAAACTACACGTGCACCCTCGGTAACGCTAAATGAACTAGCACCATACTGGCGACCAGATGATCGGTAAACGATCTCCTGGTCATAATCAAATCATGATGACTCACAGAAAACGGAATGCTGAGTCTCCTTCTGAGGGCAACTTGATTAGACAGCTCGGACCGATCGTACGAGTCTGCCAACTTAATATTGAAGGCATAACTAAAGCCAAATGCCAATACATGCATAAAATTTCAACATTGTACAACATTGACATTGTGGTGTCACCGCTAGACACCACACTTGCTAGGTGGTAACTTAAATCGGCCGCGGTCCTGTAGTACGTGTCGGACCCGCGTGTCGCCACTGTGGGATCGCAAACCTAGCGCCACCACAAGGCAGGTCTCGAGAGACTGAGGAGACCTCGTCCCCAGTTGTACGGACAACATAGCTAGCGATTGGACGTGCTAAGCCTTGCTCTCAATTGCCGAGAGATAGACAGTAGAATAGCCCTCTGCTAAGTTAAATGGCGACCACCTAGCAAGGCGCCATTTGTATCAGTGCCTATAGCTTACTAATATTCAAGAGAGATGTATTCCAAGGACTAATTAAAAGTTAAGTAACAAGCATCTACGTACTTTTCTTCTTATTCATTTATAAGTTCTCATGTTCCAGACTTCACGCCCGTCTGCGTTAGCCTTGCGTGCCCTATCGGCTACAGCATTGTGTCTAGGCTGTATGGTCTAGACACAACAGACATAGTTGCAACCCAGGAGACCCATACAGAAAACGATGAGCGGCTAAGATCAAGAGGTAAAATAACGGGCTATGACCTGATAGGTGCTACACAACACAGGCATTATGGTACAGCAACGTACGTTAGAAAGGACATAGAGGATGCAGTCCTTATTTCTACATCTACCACATGTGATATCCACGAAGTTACTGTAAAAGTAGGTGAACTAACAGCAAACAACATCTACAAACCTCCAGGCCACTCGTGGCCTCCACGAGTTCTACAACCCCTGCCTCACCCCACAACATATGTGGGTGACTTTAACAGCCACCGCGAACTGTGGAAATACCGCACATCTGACCAGAATGGTGAAGACTTGGTGAAATGGGCTGAAGATTGCAATACACAGCTAATCTTTGACGCCAAAGACCAAAGTACATTTAAGTCAGCTGCATGGGGAACTGAAACCCACCCTGATCTATGCTTTATTGCGGCTGAAACTAATAACAAACCTATACCAGCCTCCCGCAGAATACTTGGGGGCTTCCCTCACTCCCAACATCGTCCGGTGCTCATAGAAATAGGCCTTACTATCACCCTAATTTCCTCGTATCCTCGGCCCAGATGGAACTTTGAGAAAGCGGACTGGGCTACTTTCTCAGAAAAACTTGATAAACGCCTTTGATGGATACCTCCAACTTATAAAAATTACAAAAGATTTGTGGGAGCAGTCATCAGCTCAGCTAAGAACAGCATTCCCCGGGGATTTAGAAAAGAATACGTGCCGGGGTGGAACTAAGAGAGTGAGCGCCTCTATAAACAGTTCCTAGAGCATGGGGATAGGGAGATTGCAGATGACTTATTGCACAGTCTGGACGCTGCCAGGCGCACTAAATGGATAGAGACTGTTGAAATGGACTTCACAAAATCAAGCAGAAAGGCGTGGTCGCTACTTCGGAAGCTTGGTGGCAGTAGCAGGAACCAACGACCAACCAGCTCTATTTCTCCAAACACAGTTGCGGCGCACATCAGTAAAACCTATAGAGCTCCAGGGGATCGAGCTCATACCATAAAAGTTAAAAAGGAACTTAAAAAGTTGAAATCTTTAGTAGGAAACAATTCACTACACTCGCAGCCCTTCTCAATCGAAGAGATAACACTGGCTCTGAGAGACATCAAGCCACGGAAAGCCCCAGGTTTTGATGGAATAAATCCAGAGTTTCTGATTCACTGCGGTAAATTTGGAAAATTATGGCTTGCACAGTTCTTCTCCAGCATGATGGAAACTGGAAGAATACCAAATACCCTTAAGAAAGCAAAAATCATAGCGATACTGAAACCAGGTAAACCGAATGACCAACCAAACAACTACCGCAAAATTGCTCTTCTTAGCATGATCTACAAACTACTGGAGAGACTTATATGTAACAGAATAAGTCCAGATATCCTAAAGTGTATCCCTGTGGAACAAGCAGGCTTCCGGCCAAACAGGAGCTGGACAGATCAAGTCCTCTCACTAACTTCCTACATCGAGGCAGGCTTCCAAAGACAAGAAAAAACATCCGTGATATTTATAGACCTGACAGCAGCTTATGATACTGTATGGAGGCAAGGCCTGATTTACAAACCACTCCGCATCGTGCCATGTTTGAAAATGGCTAACCTTATCAACGAGATGCTCTGCAACAGACCATTCCAGGTGATACTTGGAAACTATAGGAGCAAAACAATGAAGCTCAATAATGGCTTGCCCCAAGGATCAGTCCTGGCACCGCTACTTTTCAGCATGTATATAGCCGATATGCCTAGTATTAAATCTGAAAAGTTTGGATATGCAGATGACTGGGCCATAGCTACACAACATCGAGATATGGAGCATACTGAGACTGTCCTGACAAGCGACTTGTCCTTGCTGGGAACGTACTTTCGTGAATGGAGACTACAACCTAGTCCAACTAAAACTGAGGCTATGTGTTTTCACCTGAATAATAAATTGGCTAACAGACGCCTTAAGATATATTTTGATAATATTCTGCCTTATAATAAAAATCCAAAATACCTGGGAGTGACATTAGATAGAACCCTGAGCTAAAAAACAACACCTCATCAACACTGCTGCAAAAATCCGTACTAGGAACAATATCATTCAGAAACTATGTGGTACCAGCTGGGGCTCCTCCGCCTCTACCTTGCGATGCTCTGCTTTGGGACTTGTCTACTCTGCGGCAGAGTACTGTTCCCCTGTTTGGCTAAAGAGCGCTCACACCAAGATGGTGGACACAATACTGAACCAAACTATGAGGATTATTTCAGGTACAATAAAATCAACCCCCATTCACTGGCTACCTGTACTGAGCCACATACCACCACCGCCACCTCACTTACGAAGAGAACATGCGCTTCTCAGAGAATTTAAAAAAATACAAGATAACCCGCAACTTCCGATTCACGCTTTGAGCAATGGCTTTGACAGAGATAGATTGCGCTCTAGACATCCACCTCTTATAAGGGCCAAAGATCTGGAGGAAAATGGTTTCTGTCTTGAAGAACGCTGGAAAGTGGAATGGGAAGAATCAGCACCACCGCAGGTAAACACCTTACTGAAACCGTCGAACAGACCTCCACGCTTTGGCTTACCACGTAAAACCTGGACCATCCTCAACAGGATCAGGACGGGCCACGGTCGATGTGCGGACACTCTACACAAATGGGGAAGAGCACCATCCCCAAAGTGCGACTGCGGCGCTGAGAAGCAGACGATCCGGCACATCATTGCAGAGTGCCCTCTGAGAGCCTACTCAGGTCAAACAACGGACTTCCCGGATGCGACTCGAAGTGCAGTTCAATATATTAAAAACCTAAATGTTAATTTGTAATTATATATATATGTTGTTCATGACATAACTGTATTTAATTCTTTATGTCTTGTTTTTTAGTGCCAAAGTTACAAAGTTATTGTAGCATCTTTTTTGTCTATAAACGTGATTTGCACTTGCCATACGCTAAATAAATAAATCCCACTATCAAGATCTGCATGGAAACGATTATGAGAATCGTGTTAATTATTGTACATTGGGATTATGACAGGATACTCCAGATGTACCATGTATCTTCCTTAGTGATGGGCCGGCCACGGTGGTCTAGCGGTTCTAGGCGCTCAGTCAGGAACCGCGCGACTGCTACGGTCGCAGGTTCGAATCCTGCCTCGGGCATGGATGTGTGTGATGTCCTTAGGTTAGTTAGGTTTAAGTAGTTCTAAGTTCTAGGGGACTTATGACCACAGATGTTGAGTCCCATAGTGCTCAGAGTCATTTGAACCTTAGTGATGAAGCCACATTTACTAACCCCCGAAACATGCACTATAGATCTACAGACAATCCCCGTTGACTCCGTCACGAAGAACGTCAGCGTCCATGGAGTGTAAACGTCTGCTGTGGGTTAGAGAACCATCAGCTCATGGGTCTGATTTTCATAGACGGAACACTGAAAGCGCACAAGTCCTAACCGACCATCTTTCACGGTTGCTTGAAGATGCCCCTCTGCAGACTTGGAGGAACCTATGGTACCAACATGATGGCTGTCCAGCCCATAGTGCACGAAGAACTACAGCATGTCTTCACGTATTGTTTCCAAATCGTTGGACTAGACACAGAAGACCTGTACCTTAGCAGCCCATTTCCGCGAATTTGACACCCGTAGACTTTTTTCTGTGGGGAAAGCTGAAAGACGCTGTCTTCGAGGACATACCGACTACACTCGATAATATGCAACGACGTATTACTGCAGCCTGCTGCAACGTCTCGCTGAAATGAAAGCACATGTGCAGCAGTCGTTCCATGCCAAACTGGAAGCGTGTATTATCGCTACCTATGGTCATTTTGAACACAACCTGTGACGGGCAATTGTCTCCTTACTGGTCACAATCCATATAACTAGTGTACCCACTTGTGTTTTTCTTTAGTGTGTGCTACCACAGCTATTGCACAGGTGTGGGAGCTTTTCAACGAGCGATATCTTGTCAACGACTCGCTCTGGAATCCTGCCAAACACCTCTACAGTCTAATTTACCCTACTTTCAGTTTCTTCCCGCCAACAGGCATTGTTCCATTTCCACTAAAAAACTTATGTTTGCACAAAAAGTACACTTTCTAGGTATTATACAATCTGTTGATGGCTAACGATACCAGCCCATGACTACCAATACATTTTGTGAAAACCACACATCAATAGCATTTTCCATTTCCGCAATTGAGGTGCAAGTTGTAAGTGATTCCCTCTGTATAGCACAACGGGAATACGCTTACTATGCACTTCACATTACGGATGTGTATACAGATGTAGGACACATTGCTCAAAGTACTTACTAAAATATTTTTTGCCTTTCAGTGCGAGGCCGATAGTTACTCTCTCACAGGTCGTCTTTAACGCGAGGCCAGCTATCGATTCTAAGCGGGAGCAACGTCCGCTGAGTCACCCCAGCCGCAGACGCCAGACAGGGAGGGCGGTTGTCTGGCCGCTGTAGGCCGGAACTCGCGGCCCTGCGCAAGCGCAGATGGCAGGGGCAGGTTCGGCCAACGGCGGCGATCAATACAGCTACTGAAGGGCTCTACAGTGGTGCGAGTACTCTGGAAACCACGATTTACAGGCGTTCTTCTGACACTGTTTTGTTAAAGGAAATAACTCAGAGAACCGTTAAAATTATCATCACAGCATTTTACTTCTGTACTCTGTGAATCGTTATGTTGTTGTGCTATATATACTACAGTCCGAAGACTGCTTTGCTGCAGCTCTCCATGCTGCTCTATCTTGTGCACATCCCTCCATCTGCGAGTAACGTCCGTTCATTTGAACCTATAGAACATGGTTCTTCCGACTTGTTTTAAGATTTCTCCTTGCTCCATTCAAGGATGGAACGTGGGGAATAAATAACTTCTTCTACATCCGTGTGTGAACTGATATCAGCTAATTTCATCTTCACTATCTCGAAGTACGAGGCTGAACAAATAGTGGCGAGTACTTTCCCGAAAGCTGATTATAAGTATTTTATAAGCTGGTTCTTGCGACATATATGACGTCGTTCCTAGTTATTATAAATTTTAATGGTCTCGAGCCCAATATAAAGTAATAACTAAATGATGACCAGTTTTGGTTGAGTAACAGCCGTCCTCAGATCTACGGAAACAAACAGAAAATTGCCTCTCATTTAATGTGGAAGCCTGCTAACAATGTTTGTAAAACACATCGTTTATAAGAGTATTGAAATATTAAAAATTGTAAAAAAACTTTTCATGCTTGCACTGTAAGTGGTACCTAAATGCAGCGTTAACCACCACAACATAGTTACCAAGCATAACTTGTCAATAGCCAAAGGCTGGTCGGAGCATGACGAGTATGAAATCGTAGGAGACCTTTCGCTGCGCGTGTTTGCCCGCGACCGTCGTAGATTGCCTGGTTTTATACACCGTCATGCGCTGACCGATCTTTGGATATTAACAGGTTGCGATTAGTAACGATGTTGCGGTGTTTGACACTGTTTTTTGGTACCAATTACGTTTAAGTACGGTAAGATTCCTACCATTTTTAATGTTTCAAAACTTTTAAGAAAAATTTGTGTTTTTTAAACATTTTTAGGAGGTTTTCACATTCAGTGAAGACAATTTTTCTGTTTGTTTCCGTAGATCTGGTGACCGAAATCCGAAATCTGTTCTCGTCTAGTTGTTATCACGTTATATTCTGATCATGATCATTAAAATTTATAATATATAATACAGATCGATGTCTGGCCTTAACAAAGTCGTTCTTAGTGTGTGCCTAAAAAGATTTTACTGAAGGAGGTGGCGCGGTGATAAGACACTGGACTTGTATTCGGCTAGTTAGATTTAGTTTCTCCTTGGTTACCCTAAATCGACTAAGGTGAATTCCAGGCTGGTTGGTCTGAAAAGGCACGGCCGATTTCCTTCCCCATTCTTCACCAGTCCAAGCTTGTGTTACCACTGCACTGACCTCGTCGTCGTAGATGATGATGATCTAATCTTTCCTTCCTTTTTGTTTAGATTTTTCAACGTTCATGCTACAGTCTCTCGCCAGTCAAGGTAGTCTGTGACTACATTTACTGTTTCCTTCACAAGGTCAATTTTTTCTGTCATCCAATACCTCGAGATGTACAGCAGGTGTATGATAGTCTTAAATTTACAATGTGTTGTCTATAGTTCAAGTTAAGTATTTACTTTTATTCTCATACTGGGTCATTATTTCTGCCAGCTTATCTAACGTATCACTTTACATCTCCCCTTCTCGCCTCCGAGGAGCCAGAAATAGGCTACACTTTCGTGTTTGACTTCTTTCAGTGATGTTTCATTGGCAAATAATACATAGCTGCAGCTGGCGTTTTATTTAATTTCATTTTGTGTGTTAGTTTTTAACGTTGCCATTGTAGACTTCTTCAAATTACTCTGCACCTTCTTTCTTTCCATTATCTATTTTATTATTGCATTTTAGATCGCATCTGACATATTTCAAATATGTTGCTGGACTGGGGTACAATTATCTACATATTTTCAACTTCTAACATCTTTCCAACACTTTGTTTCAATTTTTTTAAATTTCTTAACTTATCGTGACTGGAAAGATCTTTCTATTTTCGGAGGGTGTTAGTATGACCTCATCATAAGTGGAGTGTTAACTGACAGACTACCGTAGCACTTTCGTGGTCTAGGGACTAGCGTTGCTGCCTCTGGATCACGGGGTCCCGGGTTCGATTCCCGGCCGGGTTGGGGATTTTCTCTGCCTGGGGCCTGGGTGTTTCTATCGTCCTCATCATTTCATCATCATCATTTGTGAGAGTTACTAGAGTGAATTGTGAAAAGAAAATCGACTGTGTAAGAATTGGGACTTTGTACGGGAGCTGATGACCGCGCAGTTGTGCGCCCCACAAACCAAGCATCATCATCATCATCATCACCACCGTAGCGCCGTCCGTTGAGGTCTTGGCCTTTCGATTTCTCTGTTCAATCCTTTAAATAAAAACTGAACAAAATAGGTTGCAGGCAACTACATTGTACATGTGTGGTCTCAGCTGTCACTTTAAATCTTGTTATTATTAATTCGACATAAATCTGATAGATTTTAATCAAAAATTTTTCGTGTCTTCTCTATCGCACTTTCTGAAGAATGGTAAAAACGATTTGTTTCCTTTTTTGGAATCTTTCTTTTCTTACTTCAACACTGCTTAGTAAACTCAATAAACCTGAGATTAAGCGACGATTTCCATATACCAGCACTTACCTATATATATAAAGAGAAAGTCGTGTTAGTTACACTATTTATAACTCAAGAACGGCTGGACCGATTTGGCTGAAAATTGGTGGAGAGGTAGCTTAGAACCAAGAGACGGACATAGGATACTTTTTATCCCGTTCGACCGCTATAAAACGTGATATAACAAAAACGCATCTGACGTGGAATAACAAAACGCAAATGTCAGCTAAACGTCACTATAAAACGTGGTATAACAAAAACGCATCTGAAATGGAATAATAAAACGCAAATGACAGCTAAACGTCTATGGTTAAGTATCAGTGTATATCATTAATTAAAAATGCACAATGGCGCATAAACGTGCCTTAGTGGCACTTAACCGAACATTGAAAGATCTACGCAATGACTGGAGATGTTTTGGAGGAGCAATGATTTTACTGTCTGGCGATTTCCGCCAAACACTGCCAGTACTTCCAAGCTCAACGGCTGCAGACGAAATAAATGCTTGCCTCAATTCATCGAATTGGCGCTATGTGAAGAAACTTCAGCTGACAATAAACATGAGAGTTGCATTTCTTAATGATACATTCGCTGAAAATTTCTCCGAGCAATTGCTGACTATCGGTAATGGTCGAGTACCTGTCGAAGAATCGAGCGGATTGATTCCATTTCCTCATAATTTCTGTAACCTTGTCTCATCGAAAGACGAACTTATCAACAAAGTATTCCCAAACATCATTACTAACTATAAAAGTAATGAATGGTTGAGTGAGCGAGCAATTTTAGCGGCTAAAAATAAAGATGTAGATGATCTAAATTACATAATTCAGAATGAGATTATTGGTAAAATTCATTTATTCAGATCTATTGACTGTGTAACAAATGAAGATGAAGCCACCAACTATCCAATTGAATTTTTAAGCTCCTCGGATGCGCCTGGCTTACCACCGCACAATTTACGCCTAAAAGTTGGCTGCGTAGTAATCATGCTTCGAAACATAAACCAACCAAAACTGTGCAACGGTACGCTTTTGGTTGTAAGTAAATTAATGAACAATGTTATTTACGCGACCATACTCAAAGGAAAATTCGAAGGTGAGGAAGTTCACATCCCGAGGATCCCGATGATCCCAACCGATATGCCGTTTGAATTTAAAAGACTTCAATTTCCGATCCGTCTTGCATTCGCCATGACCATTAACAAATCACAAGGTCAATCCTTGAAAGCTTGTGGTTTAAATCTGGAATATCCATGTTCTTCACAGGGTCAATCATATGTGGCATGTTCACGGGTCGGAAGACCATCTGTGTTGTTTGTTCTTGCACCTGCTAATAAAACAAAAAATGTCGTGTATCACAAGGTACTTAATTGAAGAGTGGAAGCTATGCACCAAAACACATAAAGAATAAAGAATCATTAAAATACTTAATTTTTTTATTTGTATTTCCTAATAAAAAATTGAACTTAACATCCAAAATCTGATTATTTATTGGCTTTAAGGCGGAACAGAGTTCGCCAGGTCAGCTAGTTTATTTATGTTATTTGCGCCAGCGGCTTTATTACGTATCATTCTCTTCTTTCATTGTTATTTTATCTATGGTGTTTTACTAATTCCTATTGTCACTTTTTTGTAGTGCTTACTTATACATTTTTGTAACCAGCCTTCAGTCTCTCACCTTTTTTTTTCTGCTTATATGCTCCAGACTCTTAAAAGTCTATTTTTGGTGACCACATGCATCTGTTACAGTACCAGCCAAGTTTCTTTCTCCAACTCTTTTCGTAAAAATTTTTATTAGACTTTCGTTTTGGTTGCTTTTTGTGAGACATAATGCCTCATTTTCTGCTGTTCTTTTGGTCACAAGGTTGTTGTAAGCTGTATATTTTCTTTAACACGCTATACAGACGAATGGAAAAACTAGTAGAAGCCAACCTTGGGGAAGATCAGTTTGGATTCCGCAGAAATACCGGAACACGTGAGGCAATACTGACCCTACGACTTATCTTAGAAGCTAGATTAAGGAAAGGCAAACCTACGTTTCTAGCATTTGTAGACTTAGAGAAAGCTTTTGACAATGTTGACTGGAACACTCTTTCAAATTCTGAAGGTGGCAGGGGTAAAATACAGGGAGCGAAAAGCTATTTACAATTTGTACAGAAACCAGATGGCAGTTATAAGAGTCGAGGGACATTAAAGGGAAGCAGTGGTTGGGAAGGGAGTGAGACAGGGTTGTAGCCTCTCCCCGATGTTATTTATTCTCTATATTGAGCAAGCAGTGAAGGAAAGAAAAGAAAAATTACGAGTAGGTATTAAAATCCATGGAGAAGAAATAAAAACTTTGAGGTTCACCGATGACATTGTAATTCTGTCAGAGACAGCAAAGGACTCGGAAGAGCAGTTGAACGGAATGGATAGTGTCTTGAAAGAAGGATATAAGATGAACATCAACAAATGCAAGAGGAGGATAATGGAATGTAGTCGAATTAAGTCGGGTGATGCTGAGGGTATTAGATTAGGAAATGAGATACTTAAACTAGTAAAGGAGTTTTGCTATTTGGGGAGTAAAATAACTGATGATGGTCGAAGTAGAGAGGATATAAAATGTAGACTGGCAATGGGAAGGAAAGCGTTTCTGAAGAAGAGAAATTTGTTAACATCGAGTATAGATTTAAGTGTCAGGAAGTCGTTTCTGAAAGTATTTGTATGGAGTGTAGCCATGTATGGAAGTGAAACATGGACGATAAATCGTTTGGACAAGAAGAGAATAGAAGCTTTCGAAATGTGGTGCTACAGAAGAATGCCGAAGATTAGATGGGTAGGTCACATAACTATTGAGCAAGTATTGAATAGGATTGGGGAGAAGAGGAGTTTGTGGCACAACTTGACTAGAAGAAGGGACAACTTGACTAGAAGAAGGGACAACTTGACTAGAAGAAGGGATCGGTTGGTAGGACATGTTCTGAGGCATCAAGGGATCACCAGTTTAGTATTTGAGGGCAGCGTGGAGGGTAAAAATCGTAGAGGGAGACCAAGAGATGAATACACTAAGATTCAGAATGATGTAGATTGCAGTAGGTACCGGGAGATGAAGAAGCTTGCACAGGATAGAGTAGCATGGAGAGCTGCATCAAACCAGTCTCAGGACTGAAGACAACAACAACAACAACAACAACAACATGGTGAACATTAATAAAACCGACATGCTGCAGGGACGGATTTCTGACTGGAAATGGAGGAAAAAAGTCCTATGAACATGTGTCCTGAAATGCATCGTTGTCACGGTAGATGGTGCTGACGAATGGAAGTTCCTCCGACCACGTGGCGTGTGTTCCTCGTGTGTTGCAGGCTGTAAGACTGACGCAGCGTATTGTAAGCAGCAGAATGGCCTGGTAATCGTGTCGGGAACAAGCCGAGATGGTGTCTGTGTACGGCCAAGCAAACTGAAACGGTCGAGAGGTAGCATGGCTATATCAAAACAAGTACCCTCACAGACACCAACCACGTCACACATTTCAAGCCCTTTTTGGGCGTTTGTGTGACCATGGGTCCTTTCAGACAGACGAACGTGCAGGGAGGCAGCGGACTGTGCGTACACCAGATTTTGAGGACCTTGCTACTTCTCGACCGTTTCGAACTGTTTGGCCGTACACTAACACTATCTTGGCTTGTTCCCAACATGAATACCAGACCATGCCGCTGCTTACATTACGCTCCGTCAGTCACACAACTTGGCAACACCCAAGGAAAGCACGGCATGCGGGCAGACGAACTTTCATTAGTCAGGGCCATTTACTGTGGCAATGACGCATTTCCGAACACATCTTCAAGGACCATTTTTTTCCTCTATTTCCAGTCAGGAACCCGTCTCTGCAGTTCGTCGGTTTTATTAATGTTAACCTTGTATGTAAACAGCAGATTCTGAGATTCGACAAATACGAGAGTAATCCGAAAAGTCCGGTCTCCTTTTTTTCATAGGTACATAGACCTGTTTATTTATACAATGGCTTACATCAGTTTACAGCTTGAACATTTAGCTATTTTTCGACAGAATCACCATTTCTGTCAATGCATTTTTGTAAACGCTGTGGCGTATGCCCATGTCATACCAGCTCGCCGCCATGCTGTTCAGAAAGTTATGAACCTCTTCTTTCACCTCGTCGTCGGAGCTGAATCACTTTCCGGCCAAATGTTCTTTTAACCTAGGGAACAGGTGATAGTCACTGGGCACCAAGTTAGGACTATAGGGTGGGTGGGTGATTATGTTCCACTGCAACTGTTGCAGGAGTGCAACGGTTTGCCGAGCGATGTGTGGGCTAGCGTAGTCATGGAGAATGTGTACGTCCTTATGCAACATTCCTCTTTCCAGGTTCTGAATTGCCCGTTTAAGTTTTTTCAGAGTCTCACAGTACCTGTCAGCGTTAATTTTGGTCCCAGTGGGCATAAAGTCGACCAACAATACCCCTTTCCGATCCCAAAAAACGGTTGTCATGATTTTACCGGCAGACTGAGTTTGTTTGAATTTCTGCGGCTTTGGCGAAGAAGAATGCCGCCACTGGCGTGATTGTTGCTTGGTCTCAAGTGTAAAGAGGTATGCCCAGGTCCGTCACTCGTGACAATTGAGTCCAGAAAGTTGTCCTGTTCGGCTGCAAGGCGGTAAAGAAATGCGCGGGAAGCATCAACTCGTTGCCGCATGTGGTTCTCAGTCAGCATGCGTGGCACCCATCTTGCGCACACCTTCCGGTATTTCAATGGTTAGGTTAGGTTAGCCGTTCAAATTCTGTGAGCGGTGCTTCGGAAAACCTAAGGAACCAACGTGCAGAGATCATCCAGGGTGATCCGCCGATCTTCACGCATACTTTGCTCAACCTTCAACACTGTCTCCTCAGAAACTGACGGTCTGTCGCTCCTTTGTTCGTCGTGAATTTCGGTCCGACCAGCTGCAAACTCTCTACACCACTTACGAACATTTTTGACATCCATGCACGACTCACCATACACTTCCGTCAATTGGCGATGGATTTCAATCGGCGCAGTGCCCGTTGCGTTCAAAAACCGAATAACTGCGCGCAATTCGCACTTGGCAGTAACATCCAACGGGAGCTCCATTCTCAACGGTTGCCAAGCCAAGACTGAGCGCCTCAGCGCGGCGTGCGCATGTTCACACACAGCGCGTGGAGCACTCTTCATAACAGTGTGACCAACTGCCACACAAACAGAGTTCTGTACTTATACAAAAAATAGGAGACCTTACTTTTCGGATTACCCTCGTAATACGTCTTCCGTAAAGTTGATTTCAACTCTTTAGTTGTTTTGGACACTATGTTGCTGTACGGGGTAGGGTTGATGGGAAGCGAAGTGGCTTTCCACCCTGCGCCATGGAACAAGTCAGTGACAGTGAGCCTACAGTTTAACGGTAAAACTTAACTGTGTCCCATACACGTAGCCAGAGCTGAACGCCACGCTTCCAATCATAGGATGAAACGAGGATTAGCTAAGGAACTTTTGGTCAACAGAGTGTCACTTGATAGCCTTGAAGTCACTGGTGCCTCATAGTAGAAAGGCGCTGTACAGGGTGCTTCATAATTCTTATTACAGGCTTCTAGGAGTTGTAGGGGATACTTTGTAGACAAAGATTTCATGAAGAACGCATGACAGGGAATATCACTTTCAACTAACCTGCTTCAAGGAATGTCATATCCCTTAATCGGGTAGGTAGGTTAGAAAATTTAAAAAGAGAAACGGATAGGTTAAAGTTAGATTAGTGGGAATTAGTGAAGTTCGGTGGCAGGGGGAAGAAGACTTTTGGTCAGGTGGATACAGGGTTATAAATACAAAATCAATTAGGGGTAATGCAGGAGTAGGTTTAATAGTGAATAAAAAATAGAAGTACGGGTAAGCTACTACAAACAGCATAGTGAACGCATTATTGTGGCCAAGATAGACACGAAGCGCACGTCTACTACAGTAGTACAAGTTTATTTGACAACTAGCTCTGCAGATGAAGAAATTGATGAAATGTATGAGGAGATAAAAGAAATTATTCAGGTAGTGAAGGGAGACGAAAATTTGATAGTCATGGGTGACGAATTCAAGAGTAGGAAAAGGTAGAGAAGGTAACATAGTAGGTGAATGTGGATTGGGGCTAAGAAATGAAAGAGGAAGCCGCCTGGTAGAATTTTGCGCAGAGCATAACTTAATCATAGCTAACACATGGTTCAACAGAGTTTTAGCAACCAGGTTTTAAATTGTAAGACATTTCCAGGGGCAGATATGGACTCTGACCACAATCTATTGGTTATGAGCTGTAGATTAAAACTGAAGAAACTGCAAAAAGGTGGGAATTTAAGGAGATGGGACCTGGATAAACTGAAAGAACCAGAGGTTGTACAGAGTTTCAGGGAGAGCATAAGGGAACAATTGACAGGAATGGGGAAAGAAATATTGTAGAAGAAGAATGGGTAGCTTTGAGAGATGAAGCAGTGAAGGCAGCAGAGGATCAAATAGGTAAAAAGACGAGGGCTAGTAGAAACCCTTGGGTAACAGAAGAAATATTGAAATTAATTCATTAAAGAAGAAAATATAAAAATGCAGTAAATGAAGCAGGCAAAAAGGAATATAAATGTCTCAAAAATGAGATCGACAGGAAGTGCAAAATGGCTAAGCAGGGGTGGCTAGAGGACAAATGTAAGGATATAAAGGCTAATCTCACTACGGATAAGATACAGGGTGTTTCAAAAATGACCGGTATATTTGAAACGGCAATAAAAACGAAACGAGCAGCGATAGAAATACACCGTTTGTTGCAATATGCTTGGGACAACAGTACATTTTCAGGCAGACAAACTTTCGAAATTACAGTAGTTACAATTTTCAACAACAGATGGCGCTGCGGTCTGGGAAACTCTATAGTACGATATTTTCCACATATCCACCATGTGTAGCAATAATATGGCGTAGTCTCTGAATGAAATTACCCGAAATCTTTGACAACGTGTCTGGCGGAATGGCTTCACATGCAGATGAGATGTACTGCTTCAGCTGTTCAATTGTTTCTGGATTCTGGCGGTACACCTGGTCTTTCAAGTGTCCCCACAGAAAGAAGTCACAGGGGCTCATGTCTGGCGAATAGGGAGGCCAATCCACGCCACCTCCTGTATGTTTCGGATAGCCCAAAGCAATCACACGATCATCGAAATATTCATTCAGGAAATTAAAGACGTCGGCCGTGCGATGTGGCCGGGCACCATCTTGCATAAACCACGAGGTGTTCGCAGTGTCGTCTAAGGCAGTTTGTA
The DNA here is from genome assembly GCF_023898315.1 of Schistocerca nitens. NCBI lineage: Eukaryota > Metazoa > Arthropoda > Insecta > Orthoptera > Acrididae > Schistocerca > Schistocerca nitens. The sequence continues at coordinate 741,166,003 of NC_064618.1, read as the reverse complement.
CCGCCACAAATTCACGAAGAATGTCCAGATAGCGTGATGCAGTAATCGTTTCGGATCTGAAAAATGGGCCAATGATTCCTTTGGAAGAAATGGCGGCGCAGACCAGTACTTTTTGAGGATGCAGGGACGATGGGACTGCAACATGGGGCTTTTCGGTTCCCCATATGCGCCAGTTCTGTTTATTGACGAAACCGTCCAGGTAAAAATAAGCTTCGTCAGTAAACCAAATGCTGCCCACATGCATATCGCCGTCATCAATCCTGTGCACTATATCGTTAGCGAATGTCTTTCGTGCAGCAATGGTAGCGGCGCTGAGGGGTTGCCGCGTTTGAATTTTGTATGGATAGAGGTGTAAACTCTGGCGCATGAGACGATACGTGGACGTTGGCGTCATTTGGACCGCAGCTGCAACACGGCGAACAGAAACCCGAGGCCGCTGTTGGATCACCTGCTGCACTAGCTGCGCGTTGCCCTCTGTGGTTGCCGTACGCGGTCGCCCTACCTTTCCAGCACGTTCATCCGTCACGTTCCCAGTCCGTTGAAATTTTTCAAACAGATCCTTTATTGTATCGCTTTTCGGTCCTTTGGTTACATTAAACCTCCGTTCAAAACTTCGTCTTGTTGCAACAACACTGTGTTCTAGGCGGTGGAATTCCAACACCAGAAAAATCCTCTGTTCTAAGGAATAAACCATGTTGTCTACAGCACACTTGCACGTTGTGAGCAGCACACGCTTACAGCAGAAAGACGACGTACAGAATGGCGCACCCACAGACTGCGTTGTCTTCTATATCTTTCACATCACTTGCAGCGCCATCTGTTGTTGAAAATTGTAACTACTGTAATTTCGAAAGTTTGTCTGCCTGAAAATGTACTGTTGTCCCAAGCATATTGCAACAAACGGTGTATTTCTATCGCTGCTCGTTTAGTTTTTATTGCCGTTTCAAATATACCGGTCATTTTTGAAACACCCTGTAGATACTGCCTACAGGAAAATTAAAGAGACCTTTGGGGAAAAGAGAACCACTTGTATGAATATCAAGAGCTCAGATGGAAACCCAGTTCTAAGCAAAGAAGGGAAAGCAGAAAGGTGGAAGGAGTATACAGAGGGTCTATACAGGGGCGATGCACTTGAGGATAATATTATCGAAATCGAAGAGGACATAGATGAAGATGAAATGGGAGATACGATATTGCGTGAAGAGTTTGACAGAGCACTGAAAGACCAGAGTCGAAACAAGGCCCCGGGAGTAGACAACATTCCATTAGAACTACTGACGGCCTTGGGAGAGCCAGTCCTGACAAAACTCTACCATCTGGTGAGCAAGATGTATGAGACAGGCGAAATACCCTCAGTCTTCAAGAAGAATATAATAATTCCAATCCCAAAGAAAGCAGGTGTTGACAGATGTGAAAATTACCGAACTATCAGTTTAAGAAGTCACAGCTGCAAAATACTAACGCGAATTCTTTACAGACGAATGGAAAAACTGGTAGAAGCCGACGTCGGGGATGATCAGTTTGGATTCCGTAGAAATGTTGGAACACGTGAGGCAATACTGACCTTACGACTTATCTTAGAAGAAAGATTAAGAAAAGGCAAACCTACGTGTGGTGTCACCGCCAGACACCACACTTGCTAGGTGGTAGCTTTAAATCGGCCGCGGTCCATTAGTACATGTCGGACCCGCGTGTCGCCACTGTCAGTGATAGTAGACCGAGCACCACCACACGGCAGGTCTCGAGAGACGGACTAGCACTCGCCCAGTTGTACGGACGACTTAGCTAGCGATGCACACTGACGAAGCCTCGCTCATTTGCAGAGCAGATAGTTAGAATAGCCTTCAGCTAAGTCAATGGCTACGACCTAGCAAGGCGCCATTAGCATTACATTGCATGTATCTACAGAGTCTCACTTGTATCGTCAAGAGCGATGTACAACAATGATGGATTAAAGTTAAGTATTCCAGCAGCTACGTACTTTTCTTTATAGCATTCATTACGTATCCTGTTTCAGACCTCTCTCTAGCCTGCGCGAGTTTAACGCGTACATTCGGCCTCCTCAACCAAGTAGTGTGCGTAGTGTTGGCTAACTGCTAACACTACACTACGATTCTAGCATTTGTAGACTTAGAGAAATGCTTTTGACAATGTTGACTGGAATGCGCTCTTTCAAATTCTAAAGGTGGCAGGGGTAAAATACAGGGAGCGAAAGGCTATTTACAATTTTTACAGAAACTAGATGGCAGTCATAAGAGTCGAGGGACATGAAAGGGAAGCAGTGGTTGGGAAGGGAGTGAGACAGGGTTGTAGCCTCTCCCCGATGTTATTCAATCTGTATATTGAACAAGTAGTAAAGGAAATAAAAGAAAAGTTCGGAGTAGGTATTAAAATCCATGGAGAAGAAATAAAATCTTTGAGGTTCGCTGATTACATTATAATTCTGTCAGAGACAGCAAAGGACTTGGAAGAGCAGTTGAACGGAATGGATAGTGTCTTGAAAGGAGGATATAAGAGGAACATCAACAAAAGCAAGACGAGGATAATGGAATGTAGTCGAATTAAGTCGGGTGATTCTGAGGGAATTAGATTAGGAAATGAGACACTTAAAGTAGTAAAAGAGATTTGCTATTTGGGGAGAAAAATAACTGATGATGGTCGAAGTAGAGAGGATATAAAATGTAGACTGGCAATGGCAAGGAAATATTTCTGAAGAAGAGAAATTTGGTAACATCGAGTATAGATTTAAATGTCAGGAAGTCGTTTCTGAAAGTATTTGTATGGAGTGTAGCCATGTATGGAAGTGAAACATTGACGATAAATAGTTTGGACAAGAAGAGAATAGAAGCTTTCGAAATGTGGTGGTACAGAAGAATCCTGAAGATTAGATGGGTAGATCACATAACTAATGAGGAAGTATTGAATAGAATTGGGGAGAAGAGGAGTTTGTGGCACAACTTGACCAGAAGAAAGGATCGGTTGGTAGGACATGTTCGGAGGCAATAAGGGATCACAAATTTAGCATTGGAAGGAAGCGTGAAGGGTAAAAATCGTAGAGGGAGACAAAGAGATGAATACACTAAGCAGATTCAGAAGGATATAGGTTGCAGTAAGTACTGGGAGATGAAGAAGCTTGCACGGCATAGAGTAGCATGGAGAGCTGCATCAAACCAGTCTCAGGACTGAAGACCACAACAACAACAACAGCTTCAAGGTATGCACATAGTGGGGATAATGAGCTCTGACCTATGTTCTACAGGAACCCATGACACGCACAATGGTTCGAGTGCTTGTCGCGTTCTCCTCTGCGTGACGAAGGACGTCCTGTTCAAAGCTGAGAGTGCGGTGTGTCCGTGAAGCACCACAATCAATCTCCCTAGTGACGAACGTACCAGTTTCTCGCAGCCGTTGTTGTAGTCGGACGAAAATGGCGTGGTCAACGAGATCCACGAGATACACGGGCCTCATGGCATGCATCACAGAACGTGAAACTGCAGATTTTAGGAGTTCCAGCGACGTCTCTGGCAGGGAGCAAGTTACTATTTCAGAACAGTTTACTGATTCCTAACCGCGCGTTTAAACGCATGAAAGCTCTCTATAACACATAACAAAGTTCGTTAAATAAAAAAATTGATTTAAAAAGCTATTAATGGATAATCCGCAATTTTCATATCACAATTACCGCGTGGTGTAGCCGATGGTCTAGGGCGCCTTGCCACGGTTCGCGCGGTTCCCTCCGTCGGAGGTTGGAGTCCTCCCTTGGGCATGGGTGTTTATGTTGTCCTTAGCGTAAGTTACTTTAAGTTAGATTACGTAGTGTGTAAGCCTAGGGACCGATGACCTCATCAGTTCGGTCCCATAGGAACTTACCACCACCACCACGTATCACAATTAAGGTTCGATAACTAGTTTCGGTTGCTATCTGCAGCCATCTTCATATAGTTCAAAATATGAAAAGGCGGTGAATAAGCATTGGGAAGCGTCGTTAGCTGTAGTAATACAACAATATGCATTTGTAAGTACCAAAACAACAACAGTACGTCCTTGAAAATGTCGCTGTGAGCTAGCCAAGTTGTAGACGGTAATTTCGCAGGTTGACGGTCATATAGGAAATTGTCCAGTTGTGTGAGCAGAATTTGGATCGATAGTTGCAGCTCATATAGCTGGACAATTTCCTGTATGACCGTTAACCTGAGAAATTTCCATCTACAACCTGGCTTGCTCACGGTGACGTTTTCAACTGCGTACTGTTATTGTTCTGGTACTTACGAATGCATGTTGTTGCTTGACTACAGCTAACTATGCTTTCCAATGCTTATTCAGCGCCTTTTCATATTTTGATCGATCTGAAGATGGTTGCAAAATGGCTCTGAGCACTATGGGACTCAACTGCTGAGGTCATTAGTCCCCTAGAACTTAGAACTAGTTAAACCTAACTAACCTAAGGACATCACACACATCCATGCCCGAGGCAGGATTCGAACCTGCGACCGTAGCAGTCGCGCGGTTCCGGACTGCGCGCCTAGAAAGAAGATGGTTGCAGACAGCAACCGAAACTAGTTAACATTAATTATGCTAGGAAAATTGGGGTCTATGCATTAAAAGTTTTACTTTCAAATTTTTTTATTTAATAATCCACATTTAAAGCCGCTGTCTCCCCCTCCTCCTCCCCCCCCCCCCCCCACCACCACCACCGCACCGCACGTAGTCGAGTACTCGCGATGTGTCAGGCAGGCCAACTCGTGTAGCGTCACAAGGTCATTGTGGGGTATATATTTTTCGTATGTACCGCGAAAATGGAATGTGAAGTCATAATTACAACAAGGACTGACGAAGGCGCCCTCTTCTCAGTTTGTGTGGGTACTGTAAAGTGGGAGATTCAAAATAGTACATTTCCGAATATGGGTTCCTCTACAACATCTTCATAACATCGAGCAAAGTGACACAAGTGGTAAAGACACTGGCTCGCACTCAGGAGGACGGCGGAACAGATTCCTGCCAGGGCATTTAGGTATAAGTGTTCCATGATCCCCCTGGCTTGCTTAAGGTAAATGACGAATCGTTCCACTGAAAAAGGAGATGGCCTATTTCATCCCCAATGTTTCTCTCATTGTGTGCTTCGTCAGTAATGACATTGTCGTCTACGGGAGCATTAAAATCTGTTGTTCTGTCCTTCCTTGATAACTTCAATGCACTTTTTATAATTTTTGTTTTTATTTTATCGTTTATATTTATGGATGTAGGAAATTTGTGAGCGTAAAAACAATAATTTCGTATTAAAAAATTGCTGCTGCGCATCACGACTTTAAGACAATTCATGTGCGACGTGCTTTAGGTCATAATTTTGTTTTCGATTGAATTTCATTACGGTAAACATCTTAAATGTAATGTTTGTTTAGTTTAAATCGCAGTCTCGCTTTGGTAACACCACTGCAGCGCTGTCATATAAAGGCATGAAATTTTATCTTTACATACATAAATACCCTGGTCCTTATGTAAGCAATCGCCGCGCGGGATTAGCCGAGTGGTCTATGGCGCTGCAGTCATGGACTGTGCGGATGGTCCCGGCGGAGGTTCGAGTCCTCCCTCGGGCCTGGGTGTGTGTGTTTGTCCTTAGGATAATTTAGGTTAAGTAGTATGTAAGCCTAGGGACTGATGACCTTAGCAGTTAAGTCCCATAAGATTATACACACATTTGAACATTTTTATGAAAGCAATCATTCGGGTTGGTATTGATTAACAGAGTTGTTGGATGTCCTCCTGAGGGATATCGTTATAAATTCTGTTCAATTGGCGCGTAAGATCGTCAAAATCCCGAGCTGGTTGGAGGGCCCTGCAATATAATGGGTAGAGAACCGGCGACCTTTCCTACCGAGGGAGGGTTTGTCAAGCACGAAGGCAAGTAGTAGAAAGAAACTTCCGCCGTGAACGGGCATTATCTTGCTGAAATGTAAGCCCAGGATGCTTGCCATGAAGGACAACAAAACGGGGAATATAATATCATCGACGTACCACTGTGCAGTAAGGGTGTCGCGGATGGCATCGAAAGGGGTCCTGCTGTGGAAAGAATGGCACCCCAGGCCATCATTCGTGTCTGTTGGGCCTTATGGCGGGCAACACTCAGGTTTGGTTTCCCACTGCTGGCTGGGGCGTCTCCAGACGTCTTCGCCGGTCACTGCAGCTCAGTTCGAAAAGGGACTCACCACTGAAGACAGTTCTGCTCCGGTCAGTGAGGTACCAGCTGAAGACGCGTCTGGAAACGAAACCGACAGCGGTGGGATTCCAACCCTACTGTCGCCCGCCTTTCGGCCCGACAAACAGGAGTGAAGGTCTTGGGTGCCGTTTCTGTTCATAACTGGACCCCTTTGGTTGTCATCTGCAGCGCCCTTGCAGCTCAGTGACAAGTCGACGATATGCTACGCCCCATTTTGTTGCTCTTCGTGGCAAGCCATCCTTGGCTTACATTTCAGCAAGAAAATGCCCGCCTGCACACGGCTAGAGTTTCTGCTGCTTGACTTCGTTCTTGCCGTTCCACACCTTGGCGAGCAACGTCGCCGGATCTCACTCCAGCTGAGAGCGTTTGGGGCATTATGGGCAGGGAACTCCAACCAGATCGGGATTTTGGCGATCTAACAGGGAAACAACTACCTACAGATAAAGCACACCAAAATAAATGAACAAACACACAACAGATGCTTTAGTGCTTAGAGTGGATTAATAGTTCGGTAGCTGGTTTAGGATTTTATTGTAGTTGTGTAATAGAAGAAGTAGTAGTATTATTAAATACAATTAAGTATCAGAAATAAATAGGTAATATATAAATTTGTTGCTATCCAAGAAAATGTGATTTGTATGGAGTATTTTAGCTTTTCAGGCAACAGGCTGCAATTATGAAGAATAAATAAACAAATAAAATAACTGATCTAACACGCTAATTGTACATAATTTGGCGCGGTATCAATCAATGCAAGCCGAAGAACTGCTTGCATGAGGACCAAAGTTGGGCCAACGCATTATTAACTTGCTCAATTTGTTAAGCGCTTTCTCTTGAATATATCATCCGATTTTTATGAAATTGTACTCATATGTCTGTGATGATGATGATGATGTCCCATACTCCGAGGAACGTAGGGAACGATGCGGGAGACCCGCACCGCCGACTAGGCAAGGTCCTAGCGGAGGTGGTTTGTCATTGGCTTCCTCCGACCGTATGCGGATGAATGATGATGATGAAGACAACACAACAACACCCATTCATCTCGAGGCAGGGAAAAATCCCTGACCATGCCGGGAATCGAACCCGGGACACCGTGCGAGAACGCTACCGCAAGACCACGAGCTGCGGCATATGTCTGTCTGTACATGTAAATCATATATATCGGTTTCCATCCCATTCGGATTATTCTTTCTTGGTGTGTCTTTTTTTTTTTTTCTTAGAGTGTATTACCGTTCGTATTATGTATGAAAAATGGTTCAAATGGCTCTGAGCCCTAGAACTTAGAACCACTTAAACCTAACTAACCTCAGGACATCACACACATGCATGCCCGAGGCAGGATTCGAACCTGCGACCGCTGCGGCAGTCGCGCGGTTCCGGACTGAAGCGCCTAGAACCGCTCGGCCACCGGTGTTCCATGGCCTGTTAAGCTCCCAAGGGTACTGAGTTTGTATTAATTTAAAGGCCATCACTAACCTCACATTTTCGTGCAGCGAATCTGGGAACATACTGAGTCAAGCTCAAACTTATGCTAGAACACCCAAGTATTCTGCAGAAACGGCATAGCACTTTTTCACATGACGTACTGAAAGCTTTGGATCAAGCCAGTCAGGTAGATGCAATATTTCTTGATTACCGAAAAGCATTTGACTCAGTACCACAACTACGCTTATTGTCAAAAGTACGATCATATAGGGTATCGTGTGAAATTTAGAGTGGACTGAGGACTTTTTGGTACGGAGGACGCAGCACGTAATCTTGGATGGAGAGTCATCATCAGATGTATAGTAACTTCAGGTGTGCCTTAGGGAAGTGTGTTGGGTCCCTTGCTTTTCATGTCGTATATTAACGACCTTGCAGACAATATTAATAGTAAGCTCAGACTTTTTACCTATAATGAAGCACTATCTGAAAGAAGCTGCATAAATATTCAATCAGATATAAGATTTCAAAGTGGTGCAAAGATTAGCATTTTGCTTTAAATGTTCAAAAATGTAAAATTTTGCACTTCACATAACGAAAGAAAGCAGTATCCTTTGACTATAATATCAATGAGTCACTGCTGGAATCGGTCAACTCATACAAATACCTAGGTGTAACAGTTTGTAGGGATATGAAATGAAACGATCACATAAGCTCAGTCGTGGGTAAAGCAGGTGTTATACTTCGGTTTATTGGCTGAGTACTGGGGAAGTGCAGTCAGTCTACAAAGGAGATTGCTTACAAATCACTCGTGCGACGGGTTCTAGAATATTTCTCAGGTGTGTCGGAATCCGTACCAAATAGGACTAACAGGGTATATTGAACGTATGCTGGAAAGGGCAGGTTTGTTTGATTCGTGGGAGAGTGTCACAGAGATAGTGAAGGAACGGAACTGGAAGGTTCTTGAAGATACACATAAACTAACCGGAGAAAGTCTGTTAACACAGTTTCATGAAACGGCTTTAAATGATGACTCTAGGAATACATTACAGTCGCCTACGTGTCACTCATATAGGAATAGTGAGGAAAAGATTAGAATAATTAAAGCACGCACTGAGGAATTCAAACAATCGTTCTTCTCGTGCTCCAAATGTGAATGGAACGGTAAGAAACCTTAATAACTCGTACAAATCGACGTACCCTCTGCCCTCTTGTTTGCAGAGTATAGATGTAGTTGTAGATGTAGAACCACTACTTGGATTGACGCGATGTGTGTGGGTTTGCCTTCTTTTAAGAGGGAATTCATGGCGTCTGTAATGGACGTCATTGAGTACTCGTCATCTTGGAAATCTTTAAGGGAAACTGATTATCAACGTATTCTCACCCAAGCTGAAAATCAGGTGATCCAACGTCGGATAAAATCTCTTAGTCTATCGTGGATGGTGAACGTGAAGCGCAAGCCTACAAAATCTCATTGGACAAGCAGATATTTGATTTGCGGACTGAAGTGAGTGACACAGCGAATAATAAGGGGATTGGGTACTTTTCGTTCCTACAGAGCGTGTTTCGAAGGTGGGAAGTAACGTTATTGAGAAACCAGTGCTTACATTTTGCAAGCGTAAGGAAGAGGGTTCGTGTAGCGGTAGGAGAGCTGCCGGGATGTTTCTCCAAAGCTGGCGGTGCGCTGCCACACGCACCTCGCCGTCAGCGTTCCGCGCCAATGAACGCATCTCACTTCTTCCGTACGGTTCTGCCAAACGTAGCGATGTTGCAATAACCACGTGCATACGTCTGTTTTTTACTGATTTAATTCGCCAGTATATTTACAGTGTCGTCCAGCTCTGGAAAAAGATAAGAAAAGATCTCTGTTTTCGTGGATGATTGAAACTCATTGTTGTGAACACTATTTACAAACGACCAAATAATAATGACTGAAGACGAAGACGATTTACAAAGATCTACATGCAAACTTCAAAACATTGTCACAAAGTATATTATGAAAATTTGTGAAAGTGAAAAAGTTAAGGACTGTAACTGGCATAAATAGGTCGACAGTAAAAATTTCAAAAAATAGCAACGTACTAAATAAACAGATGACATACTGTATATGTATATAAAGGGTGTTTATAAATGAATATCGGGGTTTTAACGCTTTATAATATTTATCACATTAAACTTACAGTTATAAATGATATGTCAAATGAAAGTGCAACTCAAAATGTTTTTACCAAGAACCTTATAAATGTTCAATGTGAGCACCATTTGTCACACGCGATTGGTTGAACTTCACTGTACCCAAGCGCTGTATAGGCTGCAAGGGGCCCAACGGAAGGGCTTGCTTTGCATGGCCTGCACGTTCACCCGACATAACGCCATGCGATTTTTTCCTTTGGGGCTTCATCAAGGATCGTGTGTACGTGCCTCCGCTACCAGCAGACCTCCCTGAATTAAGAAACCGGATTGAAGCAGCTGTTGCTACAATCACTGAAGACACACTTATCAACGTTTGGGAAGAACTCGGCTATAGACTTGATGTGTGCCGTGTGACAAATGGTGCTCACATTGAACATTTATAAGGTTCTGGTAAAACTATATATAGTTGACAATGCGGCCCCAATCCCATCTTACCTATTATGCGCTCAAGTGTAACTCCGACGGCCAGTGCAAGATGTGATGACTTCCACGTCACGTGGTACGTACGACTATTCCTTCCGCTGTGGTGACAGGAGTGATCTCATTTCAGCATGGCAGCTGTTTCTCATATAGTCGCACATTGAATTTGTTATATACTGTCTCTCAAAAAGAAGAAGAAATGGGCGGATGTCAATGTAACTTCCTACAAATACCCACCATCGGCGGGTACGTGAACGATTAGCGTTGCAATCCTCTGTGACATGTAGACCGGCCACCAGAGTACATTAGCGTTCGTCGTGTTTAGTGTTGTTACCAGACCAGGTAGTGTATATAACGGGCTCGGACAGAGTTGGGTGTTGATTGATCACTGTGGAGGACTCGGAGATGCCACGTACTCGTATGAGACAGCGTTATCAGCGTCTAACGTTGTTTCAAGGGGGCCTCATTGTGTGTCAATGTCGAATCGTGCAATATCTGAATTTGTGAGGTATTCGGATGCGACAGTGGCCCAACGTTGATCTGCATGGCAATGTGAGAAAGATATACTTATCGTCGAGTTTCCAATCGACGACATCTGAGCACCACCAGGGAGGATCGCCCATTTGCGCACCAGAGCGCACTGAGACCTTTACTAGAATTCCTATTGCCGCGGAGAACGTAGCACCGTGGTGTGACAACGTCGTGACCTTGGAACATAAACGTCAGATACCGAGTAATTTAAAAAGCGCTTTAAATGGCTTGCGAAACAAATGTTACACGTAACCTCATAAGGGCGTAATGCTCACAACTTTCTAATTATTTTCTGTTATCTTGATGAATAAACTTTCTGAATTAAACAGATACAGATTATTCGTCTTTCTTTCCCGTTAACAAGCGTGTACATTCATCTGTAAAGCGTTTATGAATCGAAAACGGGAAAACCATGAAGGCTCGAACGTCAACCCCGTCCCTGTGCCAGTTGTGGACTAGTTTGTCTCAGGACACAATGGCTTTTTGATAACCATCACGGTAGTTCACTGGAATGCAGAGTGCAACGATGTCTGACAACGTGAGCGATTTCGCTTTCAGTTTAACAATGATTCGTTGCAACGCTATTCCTACTTCCCGTCAGCTGCAGTTAGAGTTGTAAAAGAAGAAAGAGCAGAAATTAAGAAAGAAGTGGACTGCGCAATCCAGGATTACCAGACTGCGGATAAAGCTCTCTGCAGGTATTGATCACAAGATGCCTGCGCCGAGTTTCTGCGGCACGGCCCCGAGTTAACCAGCACAGCTGCGCCAACGGAGCCGTCGCTGCTCTCCTAGGCTGCGCTTCTCCTCTGGAGGTGCTAATTTTTCCCACCACCAGGATTCGGACTAGCTATCGCTGAAGTCTGTCACAAGCGCGCGTTGGTGCCGTCGTTTACAGAAGCAGTGAATTTGCCTGAATTTAGATACGTCTGAACCTGAATAAACTACCCTGCAGTGTCCCGGTAAACGCAGCATATATGTTACAGGCATTGTGTGAAATACGCCATTTTATAGCATGTCTGGGTAATGTACAGAATACCTAAAATCGATCGGCAAAGTATGAAAAGATCAATATTTCATACATTGTCTAGGCATTGTATACTTTCCCAGTTTGTCTGCTGGCAAAGTATATGATACGCCTAAACAGCCATCTTCTTTCCTGCCACCACTGTTTGCCGTTTACTTCATGGTTGCGAAGGCAGTGTGTTGTTGTACGACGTTCAACTATCGCGCCTTAACAGTTCTCCAGTGTACGAGGTCTGTTCAAAAAATTCCGGAATTTCGTCCACAATTTTTTTCTGCGCTTATCTTTTACTTATTGTGCATGGTCTCCTTCGTAATACTCTCCTCCACAATTGGCACACCGCACTAAACACCGTCTCCACTTCCGAAAACAGTCTTGGTACGCTCCTTGCTGGATCGCGCGAAGCACTGTCTCTGACTTTTCTTTTATCTCGTCTATCTTTGCAAATCTTCGTCCTTGAAACGGGATTTTCATGTTTGGAAATGAAACAAGTCCTCATGGGCCAAGTTTGGACTGTACGAAGAATGAGGTAGCACAGTGATTTGGTTTTTTTGTAAAATAGTCGCCGGCCGCGGTGGTCTCGCGGTTCTAGGCGCGCAGTCCGGAACCGTGCGGCGACTGCTACGGTCGCAGGTTCGAATCCTGCCTCCGGCATGGATGTGTGTGATGTCCTTAGGTTAGTTAGGTTTAAGTAGTTCTAAGTTCTAGGGGACTGATGACCACAGAAGTTAAATCCCATAGCGCTCAGAGCCATTTGAACCATTTTTGCAATAGTCACGCACCAACATGGATGAATCTGCTGGTGCGTTATAGTGACGCGAGAGCCGTGAATTGTCTCACCACATTCCACGCCGTTTCCTTCTCACATTTTCTCACAGACGTCGCACCATCGATTAACAGTTTGTCCCTGTGGCACGAATTCATGATGAACTAATCCTTCGAAGTCAAAGAAAACTATCAGCATGGCTTTGACATTTGACGCTCCAAAGAGGAAAGGCCGCTGGACCTGATGGGATACCAGTTCGATTTTACACAGAGTACGCGAAGGAACTTGCCCCCAGCCCCCCTTCTTGCAGCGGTGTACTGTTGGTCTCTAGAAGAGCGTAGCGTTCCAAATGATTGGAAAAGGGCACAGGTCATCCCCGTTTTTAAGAAGGGACGTTGAACAGATGTGTAGAACTATAGACCTATATCTCTAACGTCGATCAGTTATAGAATTTTGGAACACGTATTATGTTCGAGTATAATGACTTTTCTGGAGACTAGAAATCTACTCTGTAGGAATCAGCATGGGTTTCGAAAAAGACGATCGTGTGAAACCCAGATCGCGCTATTCGTCCACGAGACTCAGAGGGCCATAAACACGGGTTCCCAGGCAGATGCCGTGTTTCTTGACTCCCGCAAGGCGTTCGATACTGTTCCCCACAGTCGTTTAATGATCAAAGTAAGAGCATATGGCCTATCAGACCAATTGTGTTATTGGGTTGAAGAGTTCCTAGATAACAGAACGCAGCACGTCATTCTCAATGGAGAGAAGTCTTCCGAAATAAGAGTGATTTCAGGTGTGCCGCAGGGCAGTGTCGTAAGACCGTTGCTATTCACAACATACATAAATGACCTTGTGGATAATATCGGAAGTTCATTTAGGCTTTTTGCGGATGATGTTGTGGTATATCGAGAGGTTGTAACAATGGAAAATTGTACTGAAATGCAGGAGGATCTGCAACGAATTGACGCATGGTGCAGGGAATGGCAATTGAATCTCAATGTAGACAAGTGTAATGTGCTGTGAATTCATAGAAAGAAAGATCCTTTATCCTACAATATAGCAGGTCAGCAACTGGAAGCCGTTAATTCCATAAATTATCTGGGAGTAGGCATTAGGAGTGATTGAAAATGGAATGATCATATAAAGTTGATCGTCGGTAAAGCAGATGCCAGACTGAGATTCATTGGAAGAATCCTAAGGAAATGCAATGCGAAAACAAAGGAAGTAGGTTGCAATACACTTGTTCGCCCACTGCTTGAATATTGCTCATCCGTGTGGGATCCGTACCAGATAGGGATGATAGAAGAGATAGAGAAGATCCAACGAAGAGCAGCGCGCTTCGTTACAGGATCATTTAGTAATCGCGAAAGCGCTACAGAGATGATAGATAAACTTTGCAGGAGAGACGCTCAGTAGCTCGGTACGGGCTTTTGTTGAAGTTTCGAGAACATACCTTCAACGAGGAGTCTAGCAGTATATTACTCCCTCCTACGTATATCTCGCGAAGAGACCATGAGGGTAAAATCTGAGAGATTAGAGCCCACACAGAGGCATACCGACAATCTTTCTTTCCACGAGCAATACGAGACTGGGATAGAAGGGAGAACCGTTAGAGGTACGCAAAGTACCCTCCGCCACACACCGTCAGGTGGCTTGCGGAGTATGGATGTAGATGTAGATGTAGACCTGACATGATGAGTTTCTTTTGGTCTTGGAGAACCTTTTCCGGCCCACTATGAATATGGAACCTTGCTCTGAACATCACAACTGTGGACGCACGTAGGATCATCAGTTACGATTCTCTTAAGGAACATCTCGTTCTCATTTGCGTGATCCAAAAGCTCTTTATAGATTGCGAGGCGAAGGTCTTTCTGGTCTTGATTCATGAGCCGTGGGACGAACTTGGCGGCAACACGATGCATTCCAAGATGCTGTGTCAGAATTTCATGACACGATCCAACTGAAATGTTAAATTCTTCGGCGATCTCTCTGACAGTCAATCTTCGATTGGCACGCACAATTTCGTTGACGTTCCTGACATGAACGCCGTCGGTAGACGTCGAAGGGCGTCCAGAACGAGGGTCATCTCTAACTTCCGTCAGGCCATTTTTAAACAGTATGAACCATTTGTAACGCCGAGTACGGCTTAAGCTCTCATCACCGTTGGCTTTCTGCATTATTTGGTATGTCTTTGCAAAGATTTTCTCGAGTGTCACACAAAATTTTATGCGGACGCGTTGCTCCCCTAACTCTGCCATTTCGAAATTCGCAAACTGTGCGACAGAAAGTTCTACTCAATACAGCACTGAATAATAACTAACAGACATGCAACAAAGAAACTTCCGGCTGTTACACATTTAACACAGGCGTGTGCAGGGGTGCCACCCGCACGTCGCTTCAACATACTGCTGGCGAGAAATGACGAATATTCCGGAATTTTTTGAACAGACCTCGTAAAGCATTTGGCTGAAGACCCACAGACGCTTTCCCGTCGTCCTTTCCCGTTGTTGTATCACCGAGTTGGAAGGTAGTGTAGTGCAAAGCGGGAATCAAGCGATGTTGACGAGCAACGACGGTTCTGGGATGAATTACCTCAGGTAAAAGCCAGTTCTGCTAAACACTGTGCTCTCCTAACCGAAATTAGTTGTCAAAAGTTAGTCAAAGATATGAAAAAGGCTAAGACGACAGTAAAGAAGGAACAACGGGACTATTGATGCTCAGACACTATGACGTAATGATTTCGAGAATAAGACTACGTTGATCTATCCTGTTAAAGAAGGTACAAGTGCTATTCAATTTTACGTCGCGGACTTCGAGCTATTTGAAATACTCCGAAAGGCCCATTTGATTATTGGTCATGAAGGGAGTCACAAAATACTGAGAGGTTTCACCCAATATAAGGACATTACCCGTCACGATACTGGGCTGTAGGTTCACCTTTGTGACCCTTGCCAGAAGAAGCAAGAAGGCGTTAAAAAAGAGGTTGTGATCAAGCCAATGTTTTTTTCGGAATTCAGTTTCCTTTGTCAGGTGAATCTCACCAACTTTCAGTGTCGTCGTGATAGAGAGTACAAGTTTATAATGATCTATCAAGATCATCTCTCTAAGTTTGTAGTTCTCAGGGCGGAATAAGTAGCCTACAACTTCATCGGCATATTTACGTTGTTTGGTACTCCAACGATTCTATAGTCCTCTAGCGGCAGTGAA
The DNA here is from genome assembly GCF_023898315.1 of Schistocerca nitens. Taxonomy (NCBI): domain Eukaryota; kingdom Metazoa; phylum Arthropoda; class Insecta; order Orthoptera; family Acrididae; genus Schistocerca; species Schistocerca nitens. The sequence goes on along the minus strand of NC_064618.1, from coordinate 741,150,223 downwards.
CTTGCAAACAATGTGGTAAGCCGCCTAAAGGAGTACTGGCCTCCCTTGAAGATCGTCCATGGTAAGCCGCCCCACTCACAGAGTCAGGGGAGCGTCGAAATTGAAAATATGTTGTGTGTTTGGACGCAAGATGAAAAAACTAGCTACTGGAGTTCGTCCAACTTACGAAAAACAGAGCTTTTCACTCTGGGACTGACAGGTCACCATAAGAAGCTCTGTTCGGCTGCAAAGCTAGAGTAGGTCTCTCGACGTCGTTCCTGCCTGACGACGTTGTACAAGACGTGGAGAGTGAGGAAGAGCTGGAAAAAATAATAGAGAGCGTAAAAACAACACAACAGCGAGATGAATCAACACAAGAGGCACAGCTTCCTGCAGAAGACATAGATGAGAATGACGGAGGAAACCAAAACAGTAAAGAAGCCATGGTTGTCGGAGAACGTTCCATTTCTGTGGTTACTGACAATCCTTTTTCTGATATCTGTTGTGTCTGCTTAAAAGAAGCCGGAGGTGGTCATACATGTCAAAAGTGTGGCCGAAACGTACATGCCATCTATGGACATACTAAGGACAATGACGGCGACGAAGTAAAAGTGAATGGGGTTAGCGTTTTGCGCAGTGTTTCAATATTAAGAAAACTATCCAAAGTGAAAAGGAATCGAAATTGAATCTTGAGATTCAGACCAAGTAAATGAAAAGAGATTCTGACAAAAAGTTCCTCCTGTCCAACTGAGTGCCACTGTGCGAGTTCCGATTCCCGACGTCGTCAAAGGACGGGGTGACTCACGCAGTCTGCCGGCAGTTGCTATGAACGTGACGGAAAATGGCTTTTACCGGCTTGGAACTGCAGAAGGAATATTGAAGCGGCTCTACGCGAGATAAGAATTCACCGTATGTCCAAAGAACTTAATGAGAATTGAAGACGTACCTGACCATGAAATACCTCCCCGATCTGCAGCTACTTCTCAGCCTGCCAGACGACAGATTCGTCAGCTGCAAGTGCAACACGAAATGCCAAAATATGGAGTGCCTTTGACGGAAAAATAAAATTAAGTGCAATTCAAAATGTCACTCTAGCCTTCCCTACTGCAACAAATAGGTCATGTCAGTTCTGCCTTGTATTTTATCATTACCAGTATTTTGTTTGCATTCTTCTTTAAGTTGTGAAATATATGTACAAAATCAAATTGTCAAAATATGAAGTATTTTTTTGGGAAAAAGAAAATTGAGTACTTACTGTAACAAGTACTTTAATCTTAGTTCTACTTTCATTGTTGTGCTTTATTTCGTAGTTTTGTTCTTTCAGTTTCAAATACATATTAATTAATAAAGGCTTCTCATCTTGTGTTCTTTTAATACTTTGCCTAAAAGGAAGTAACATTTTCACAAAAGCTTATATTTCTTAGTTTACCTGAAACCATCAGGCATGCTATACATTACCTAGGCATTCTGTAGAATATAGGGATTTCGCACAATGCCGGTAACGAACACATTTAGCAAAGTCAAGGAAAATTATGATAACAACGATGGTAACAGTGTGTTAATCCAACCTTGTTAGCTCTTGTCGTACTTTACCCCACCAGCATGGAAGTCTAAATTTATGTGAACCATTTAGTCTCCCGCAAGTTTCTCCAGACGCATAGTTGGACGATTTCCAGGAGTGTCTGCCTCACGAGCTGCTCTTGTTAAAAGAAGCTACATCCTTTTCTTTTTCTCGCTTTCGAGCATTCCACTCGTCGGACGCCAGACTGCTGGATTCCCGTCTGGAAATAGTACGTCTACGAAGGTTCGAGTTCATTTCTTTACAGGGATGAGGCGGACAAAGTTGCTTCCAGGCAAGGGCACCCTTCCGCGGGCCAAGGAGGGGCCACCTCCCCTCCAGCTCTCTGGGAAAGGAAAAAATATGGCGTAATGGTGTTTTTCTTTCAAGAAAATTATTTGAAATTCGGCATTACGCAGATTTTTAACTGGGTCGGAACTGGAAATTTTTATTTTTTAAGTCGCCATTGTTTCCAAAGTATTAAAAATACTACATACCCCCAAGGCTACGCCTCTGATACCCCCTCAAACTCTTGTATGAGCGCCCTTGCTTCTCACATCGAGTTCCTTTCCGTCGAATAAATGCATTTAATGTCTTTTGGGATTGACGTCTCGTCCTATCGATTCTTTCATTATTGTTATTACAGTTTACGAGTTTTGCACCCGAACTACGACCGCTCTACATAACGAATTATGTGAAGATGCTATTCAACTTGCAAAGTCAGATGGTGACAGCAGAAAATAAGAATAGTGCACACGGACTTTAGAACTGTATTAGCCAAGCTACGCAGGCGTAGTGATTGGTAAAAAATGAATTCCGCCTCGGCAAGACCCAAGTGGATGTTTCCCATCAGACGTCATTTTCAGTACTTTGAATGGACATCGCAAAGCTTGTTGAGATAAAATGCAACTTCAAGCTCGAATGAAATTTCATAAAAACGTTAATTATTGGAAAAAAAGAGGAAAGTTTCGGCTCTTACCTCGACACAATGTTTTTTGGGATATCTACACTTATTTTCGGCTTTTAGCTCGACGGAAGTAGCTATTGATAAATCGACATAGAAACTGTCTAAGTCGCGTTAAGTCATAATTACTACAATTAATCAGAGGGTATCCACTGCGTGAGTGTTGTAAATGTCGTACTTCGGATTTAGCAACTCAGGTTGCATTCGTATGATGATGTGGAAGAACTGCCAAATTGGGTCGTGTCATTCAGTTATTACGCTTGTTGCTGCATAACATCTTGTTTCTGCTACCTTCACAAATTACACACTAACACTTATGAAGCGCAGAATGTATAAATTAAAATTAGATTAATGTTACAGAATACTGCAGCTTCAACTTACTTAATGCGTATTCAGATTTGTTTAGCAGTGAAACAAACATTAATAGCTAGCGAAATATAAATACGACTTTTCTCGAAATTCGACATTTCTTCCACATAACAACGAATTACTCTAGTTATGACAGTTGTTTAACGAAATTATTTTCTTAGAAAAACATTGTCTCAGACTAGGGAGTTCGACCTGAACACCGTCTAAATCGGAATGGAAAACTAACTGGCTATAGTTATGTCGACTTAAGCAGAATATTTCTATGTCGATAAAAAAAAAAAAGTTTCGTCGACAAGCAAGAATATCAATTGACTGACACATAAATCCTAAACTTGTTCCTTAAGAGCATTATCCTGTCTTCCTGTTTGTCATTATTGTGATCGTTATAGAATGCAGCAGATCCTCTTTTTCTGATGAAGGTCGTTACAGAAATTTAAGAGTCAGAATGCGACGGGAACTGTATGCAGTGAACGTTTGGAGTCGATCACCACGCAAGAGGCCATTGATCACACAGGCACATAAAGACTTAACAGAAAAGTTCATCGGGTAGGAAGAATATTTACTGGTTCTCTGAACACTCCCCCACGCTATTAAATCTTGACTGGGCTGCAAAAACACCTGACTTGAAGCCCATAAAAAAATCTGTAGGGCATTTTGGAACAGCAGGTAAAACGCCGACGTCAGCATGCCCGCAGTATGGTGGAACTGCGCGATCAAATCCTCATCGAGTGACAACCTGGATGCGTCGTACCTCCACAGCCTTGTGGACTCACTGCCTAGCCGAGTCCAGGTGGTTATCAAGTCCAGGGGCGGAGTTACACGATTTCTCTGGGGATGACTAATTTCTTGTCCAGTGAGCTTAATCAGCCTAAAGTCGTGCCTGAAGTTGCAATCAGCTTGTATCATCTTTATTTTCGTCCATCTCCACCCTTCATCCGTCTGCACGCTTCAGCTGGCGTGCACGCTTCAGCCCTCGGGGAACACCTGCATCTGACGAGAATTTCTAACACCAGCCTCCGTGCTTGTCGAACACTATCTTGTCTAGAAAAGTCGGTGGATCTCTCCCCGATCGGGAACGTTTGGGTTATTGTGAGTGGCGTCTTCCGGGCAGCTTGGGATTTTGACGATCCTACACACCAGTTGGACAAATGACAGAATTTGGCACCATATCCCCCAGGCTGACATCCAGCATCTCTGTTACTCAATGACAGGCCGAGTGACTGCTTACATAAGAGTCAGAGGTGGACTTAATATGTGATTTTCATTCTCTTGAATAAATGATCCATTTTTTTCTTAAATTGTGATCATTTGTTTCTCTGCTTTCTCCTATTTTTTTTCTTGAGTGTATTTGGAGTGTATTACAACACGAGTCAAGAACAGTTTTATGGTAAAGACCTGTATCAACAAAAATGATCCAAAGCTCTATGAAATACATCACAGTCGTAAAGCAGGTATGAAATATTGAGTCCTACACCAGGTTAAAATTTTGAGTCAAAGAACGGTCCCTGGATAGCACGGTTTGTACCACACTAAATACCTAGGTATTACAATTACGAACAACTTAAATTGAAAGGAACACATAGAAAATGTTGTGGGGAAGGCTAACCAAAGACTGCGTTTTATTGGCAGGACACTTAGAAAATGTAACAGACCTACTAAGGAGACTGCCTACTCTACGCTTGTCCGTCCTCTTTTAGAATACTGCTGCGCGGTGTGGGATCCTTACCAGATAGGACTGACGGAGTACATCGAAAAAGTTCAAAGAAAGGCAGCACGTTTTATATTATCACGAAATATGGGAGAGAGTGTCACAGAAATGAGACAGGATTTGGGCTGGAAATCATTAAAAGAAAGACTTTTTCGTTGCGACTGAATCTCCTGACGAAATTCCAATCACCAACTTTCTCCTCCGAATGAGAAAATATTTTGTTGACACCGATCTACATAGGGAGGAACGATCACCACCATAAAATAAGGGAAATCAGAGCTCACACGGAAAGATATAGGTGTTCACTCTTTCCACCCGCTATACGAGATTGGAATAATAGTGAATTGTGAAGGTGGTTCGAAGAACCTTCTGCCAGGCACTTTAATGTGATTTGCAGAGTATCCAAGTATATGTAGATGTAGATCTGCACTCAGGCCCCTGCATGCCACGCATTCCTCGCTCGCTTCTCCCCGTTGCTGACTGGCCGCCGGGAGCCATTTAACACTCACCACTGTCTCTCGCCCCATGAGTCAGCTTCTCCTAATGTCACAAAAAAACGGCAGGGAATATACTGAAACGCAGTAATTTCGCAATTAGTAGGTCGAAATATAAGACTCAAGTAAAGGCACTGAGGTACTTGCTACGATTCGATTATTTAGATAATGAAATGAGCAACTGGTACTATGAAAACATGTACGTACCGGACTCCAAACGACACACTCTAGGTGGGAAAATCTCGATGAATCGCATGTGTCGTTGACGATGGCAGGATTTTGCGGAATCGAAATTCGTCATGTGCGCAATTCACGGCCATGATGAGTGGTCTTCGATTACGGAATCCGGTCTTCAGTTCGCGCCCCTTCGTAAACTGATATTCGTGGAATGAAATGAGTGCTGAATTGAAAATAGGATTCTGGGATGTCTCAGAACAGGGGCAGCATCGCAGCCGCAGCCGCGCCCAGACACAAATAAACGGCAGCTACTCTTGTGCGTAGGGTGCGTCGGTGCGTCGCACCTCCAGTAACTTGCACCGGCTGCCCCGAGCTGCACCAGTTCCTTTACAGTCTACGGACACTGAGTCGGAATTATGTTTGGAAACACATAGAATACACTTGGTTGTGTGAAGATTATATTCATGATCCATCGACAAATCCTAGTAATTCATGAGTAATCTTAATTCATGAGTAATCTATATTCTGCAAACCACTATGAAGTGCATTGCAAAGGGTACGTCCCACTGTGCCAGTTTCGCGTTCAGCTCACGTATGAAGCGCGGGAAAAATGGTTGTTTAAATGTTTCTCTGCGTGCTGTAATTAATCTAATTTTATCCTCACGATCCCTATGGGAGCGATATGTAGGGGGTTGTATATTACCAGAGTCAACATTTAATAACAGTTCCTGAAATTTTGTTAGTAGACTTTCTCGGGACGGTTTCCATCTATCTTCAAGAGTTTGCCAGTTCAGTTCTTTCAACATCTCAGTGACTCCTGCCGATCAAACATATCTGTGACCATTCGTACGCCCTCCTCAGTACACGGTCAATATCCTCCGCTAGTCCTATTTGGTACGGGTCCCACACACTTGAACTGTATTCTAGGATGGGTCACACGAGTGATTTGTAGGTAATCTCCTTTGTAGACTGATTGCATTTTCCAAGTGTTCTACCAATAAACCGAAGTCTTCTACGTCCTTTACCCACGAGTGAGCCTATGTGATGGTTCACTTCTGTCCCTACTAAGTGCCACACCCAAGTATTAATATGAGTTTACACATTCTAGTTGTCACTTTCGTTTTGTGAAGTGCATAATTTTACATTTTTGAACATTTAAAGCAAACAGGTAGTTTGCACCACTTTGAAATCTTATCAAGGTCTAACTGAATATTTGTACAGCTTCGTTCAGACTATACTTCGTTGTGGGTAATTGCATCATCTAATAATCATCTACATCAACAAACATATTACACAAGCCACTGAAACCCTCTACGGTTATTAGTCACTTCCTTTCGCCACGCGGGATTAGCCGAGCGGTCTAAGGCGCTGCAGTCATGGACTGTGCGGCTGATCCCGGCGGAGGTTCGAGTCCTTCCTCGGGCATGGGTGTGTGTGTTTGTCCTTAGGATAATTTAGGTTAAGTAGTGTGTAAGCTTAGAGACTGATGACCTTAGCAGTTAAGTCCCATAAGATTTCACACACATTTGAACATTTTTTGAACAGTCACTTCCTTTCCTGTTCCACTCGCGAACAGCACGAGGTAAAAACGACGACTATGTGCCACCGTATGAGTACTGGTAACTCTTATCTATATTCGTAGTCTTTACTCGAAATGTACATTGGTGTCAATAGAATCATTCTGCAGTCAACTTCAAATGCTTCTTCTCTAAATCTTCACAGTAGCGCCCCTCGAAAAGAACGTCGCCTTCCCTCCAGAGATTTCCATTTGATTTTCCGAAGCATCTCTTCAATATCTGCGTGTTGTTCGAACTTACTCCTACAGTCACTCAACGATGACACCTTCCCAAACACCTCAGCAGACAACCGCAGGTTACTGCCCCCCCCCCCCCCCGATCATTTATGAATACACAAAAAAATAGCGGTCCTATCAAACTTCCCTCGGACACTCCTGACGTTAGCCCTGTCTCTGATGAACGCTCGCCTTCGAGGACAACTGGGTCCTATTAACAAGTCTTTGAGCCACTCACATATCTGGGAATCTATTCCGTATACCCCTACATTCGTAACAGTCAGCACTGAGGCACTGTTTCAAATGCTTCTTCGGAAATCTAGGAATATGGAAGCTGCCTGTTGCCCTTCATACATAGTTCGCAGGATATCACATCCGAAAAGGACAAGCTGGGTTTTGCACGAGTTCTGCTTTCTAAAACTGTGCTGACTCGTGGACAGAAACTTTTCTGTCACAAGGAAATTTATAATATTTGAACTGAGAATATGTTAAAGAATTCTGCAGCAAACCGATGTTGAGGATATCGATCTGTAATTTTACAGGTTCGTTCTTTTAGTCTTCTTATACACAAGAGCCACTTGCGCTTTTTTTCCATTCGCTTGGGACTTTCCGCTGTGCGAGAGATTCGTGATAAATGCAAGCTAAGTAAGGAGCAGATGCCTCTTTGTAAAATCGAATTGGGATTCTATTCGGACATGGCGACTTTTTTTTTTTTTTCAACTCATTGAGTTGTCTCTCTACGCCACGGGTGCTTGCTATTGTGTCCTCCATATGGGAGTCTCTGCGATGGTCAAACGACGGCACGTTTGTACGATTCTTCTGTGCGAAATATTTCTTAAAAGTGAAATTTAAAACTTCAGCTTTCCTATTGCTGTTTCTGTTTCCCTGCGTTCTTTTATCACAAATCACTCTTCCTGTTGAAACGTGTCTCTGATCCTATTTACCCCAATTCCTTGTTAATGGCTACAGGTCTGCACGGATAAGAGAAATTCTATCTGCACCGCATCCTGATGTCCATTATCTCCAAATCTGTTATTCCCATTCACAGAAATTAAAATACGAGGGTCGGTCAAAAAGTAATGCCTCCTATTTTTTTTTCTACATTTAATTGTCAGGAAATTTAAATGCAATTACATAGGTTGAAAACCACAACATTGAGGATCATTTTGTCATTTTTCAATGTAATCTCCGCCCATCTCTACAGTTTTGGTCCATCTTTGAACAAGGGCATGTATCCCAGCACGGTAAAAATCACAGCTCTGCTTCCTAAGCCATTGACGCACGGATGTTTTGACGGCCTCCTCATCTTCAAAATGAATCCCACGATGAGCTTCTTTTAGTGGCCCGAACAGATGGAAGTCTGATGGTGCCAGGTCAGGGCTGTATGGGGGATGAGGCAAAACTTCCCATCCAATTTTGACAATCTCGTCAGAGGTGTGACGACTGGTGTGTGGTCTTGCATTGTCATGCAAAAGAAGAACATCTGCCATTGATTTTGTTGGGCGAACTCGCTGAAGACGTGCTTTAAGTTTTTTGAGGGTTGTGACGTATTGAACAGAATTTATTGTGCATCCCTGCTCCAAAAAATCAACCAGAATCACACCCTCTGTATCCCAGAAAACTGTTGCCATAACTTTCCCTGCCGATCGCACAGTTTTGAATTTTTTCTTCCTCGGCGAGCTTGTGTGACGCCACTCCATTGACTGCCTCTTTGATTCGGGTTCAAAAAAATGCACCCATGTTTCGTCCCCGGTCACAATTTTTTTCAGAAACTCATCTCCCTCCAAACGGAAGCGCTGCAAGTGTTGGGAGGCTATTGTTTTCCTTGCCTCTTTATTCTGATCGGTTAACATTCTTGGAACCCACCGTGCACAAACTTTTGAGTACCCCAATTGTTTAATAATCGTGATCACACTGCCTTTACTAAGAGAAATAATGCGACACACTTCATCTGCAGTCACCCGACGGTCACCACGAATGATGTCATCAACTTGCTGAATGTTGTGTGGAGTCACTGCACTCACCGGCCTGCCGCTCCGCTTTTCGTCAGTCAACGGTGTTTGCCCTTCAGCTTCCTTACAACGACGAACCCATCGTCTAACAGTGCTGACATCCACTGTCACAACACCATACACCTTCTTCAGTCTTTCATGAATGCGTATGGGCGTTTCACCTTCTGCATTCAAGAATTCAATCACACAACGCTGTCTCAAACGAACATCGATGTCGGCCATCTTACAAACTTCTGCTGTGCTGCCACCTGTTGACACAGAAAGTTACTACTGCAGTGGATTGCAGAAGAAGGTTTGAGGAATGGCGCCAAATTCAAATTTTTCACTTAACTTAATTTCTTTAAGTAGAAAAAAAATGGGAGGCATTACTTTTTGACCGACCCTCGTATCATAAACCATTTATCCCGTCCAGTACGTTGGAGTTCTAATGCTAGGCTTGCGCCTGATCTGAATTTTCATATGTTCAAATCGGACCTCCACATACTAAAAACGTAGGTTGCGATCGCGAACACATTTTAAAACAACATAGTCGGTCCTGTTGTTGGTAAGGTCCGTAAGTTACAACCTCGTGTCGTAACTACTGAAACGAATTTCCTGAAATGTTCTGCAGAACCTCGGGAAATCAAATGAAGTCGTATTGTAATTTATCACCACATCCTACATTTTGTTAAATGTTAGTCATTAATTCTATTTTCAAATATACATTAATTCACCATATTATTGAATCACATTAACGTGCTAAACTTCTCGATGTCATAAGCTTCGCATTGTGTATTTGTAAATATATTTAAGGGGAACGTTGATCGGTTCAGTGATTTTATACGAACATTATTTATATATGTGTGATACACAAACAGGAGTCGGACCATGAAGTGAAGATTTCAGTACATGGTGTTTCCTAGAACAACTTCATGTTGTCCTCTGGCAGCTTTCGATAATAACGTAAATGACCCATGTTAATGGAGACGCAACAGGAATGATTCAGACGTAAGGCAGCTGCTAATACCAAAGATGCAGAGTGTACGTGTAATTCTGTGGGAAGCAGGAAGATTGACATGTCGCCAGTTTTAACCCTTGCAGATGTGAACAACACGTCTGCGATGACCAGGACACTGCGCATTCTAGCTAATATAATGGCACTTCCACCAAAATGAATAATAATAGAGACTTAAGCAATACTTGTTATTGTTATCGATTGCTCGTAATGTAAGTAGACCAAGTGTTAATATTAACACTGTCTTAATTTTTAACCACAACGTAATATTATTTAGATAACCCCATAAATAGCTGCAGAAATTAACACCGGTGCAGGCTTTTATTCACAAAGTAAATATTATTTGGATAGCCACGGATATGTCTGCTGATCCCGCGCAGACCTCTGTCGATGGCCTGTTTAGGTCACGTGCAGATACTGTAGGTGCGGCGAACCTGTGCTGTGACGTCACGCCCCGTACAAGGAGACAAGGATGCCGGGGCGTAGGCACGGACAGCCAAGCCCCCCACCCCGCGCTAGTGCTCAGTTGTCGGGCCAGCGACTGTTTTCATTTCCGACAGAAATGACAGTATGGCATAGTTAGCTAACGACGTGCTTTCTGTTTCAAACAAATAGGAGACAATCACTGAAGTAGTCCATAATTGATATGTTTCTTAAGTTATAACCTCCTTCGTAATTACTGAAACGATGTCGTGTTATAAGTTATCGTCACGTTCTACATTTTGTTAAATGTTAGTCATTAGTTCGATTTTCAAATGTACATTTATTCACCGTATTGTTAGATCGCTTTAAAGTGCTACACTTCTCATGTACATGAAAATACATTTAAGGGAAGCATTTCTTCTCAGAGAGGACGTTGAAGGTAAATGTTAAAAGAGGAACAAACATAGTCATCGGATGCTTTTATAGACACCCTGCCTCAGGAACGGTAGTAGCGGAACATTCGAGGGAAGCTGGGAGAAGATTTCGCGTAAATTTCTTGCTCATCTTATAGTATTAGTTGTAGATTTCAACTTACCAGCTATAGACTCGAATTATTAAGGTGGGTAGTAGGTACAGACAATCATGTGAAATTGTTCTAAGTGCCTTCTCTGAAAATTACCTTGAGTTGCTAATCAGAGAATAGACTCTTGAAGGCAACAAATTAGGTCTCCTGGTGACTAACAAGGCTTGAACTTTTCGAGGCAGTGTAGAACAGGAAACAAGGAGAGGGGGAGTGAGGAAGGAGTGAATGTGGGAAGGGTATCCGACCACCCCTTACCATTAAAATGCCAATTCAAGATGTAACAGGCAGAGCCCGTATGGATATGGGATAACGGCCGAAGAAAAGAAGAAGAAAGCCACTGCTAGATTTACTTAGCAGTCGTTTTGCCATTTTGTCTGAAAATACATCAAAGCGGTGCAGGTGTAACGCATCGACATGCAAAACGACGACACACTGCGGATTAAATTCGATGAACTAAATCTGTTAAATTTCTATCTTTAAATGTGTCGCAGAAACAATTATAATTTATTGATAGATAATGCATTAAAATGCGCTACCCTATTTAGGTCAACTCATTTGTATGAACAAACTTCCTACATAATGAACATTAACAAATCAAAAAAATAGGAAAAGCATGACGAGTGACGATTTACAGCCAATTCTGAGCTTGTCTACGACAAAAATTGAGCCAAACACCGAAACAATTTAGAAATCAGTGGAGTGTCATGTTTCAAATCAAGTTAGGTAAATATTATTTATGTAAAAATACAGTTTTGTAATTATATTTGCTAAATATAATGAATATTTGTGAAATAAATTATGTAAACTCCTTTTTATTTATTTACCTACGGCCCTTACGTAGTCACAGTGAGGGATTTGCGGCCTGAGATACCATCAAGTCTGTACACCACTGCTTTAGGGCGTGCCCTGCCAGCCTATCCCTTTTTCCAGTTATTTTGTGTCAAAAGCTCAAATGCTCGGCAATCGATCGAGACCATGAGGCTTCGAGCTCTCAAATTATTTAGATACATTACGGAAAAGCGAAGTCAGAATGGTCCCAGAAGGATACGATCCCTGCTCCTCCTAAAGCCCTGAATAATGACTTTAGGGCCTCCCGAATTCGAGTGCACTGACTTGCCCAAAGCTACTGCCAAATCTTCCGCAACTATTACTGAAAACCTGTACTGCTATCGCTCACGTTTCACTTTCGTACAAGGACCAATACTTCCAAGAGAGACTTCCTAATACTTAAATTTTTATTCAGCATTTATGAATTTCTATTTTCAGAAACAATTTCTTGCAACTGACTATCTAAATTTTATATCCTCATTACTGTGCCCGATGATAGTTATTCTGCTGCTCAAATAGCAAACTGGAAGTTTATCGCAGGACAAACGAACACAATACCACTTTAACATACTTACTCGTCAGAGCATCAAATCTTTAGCAGAAAAGGACTGAAGTACGATTTTTTAGTTCACTGTAGGAAAGATGGAAGTCTGGATTTAATATCTCACTGGCGACATGGTTCGTAAGAACAGAGCACAAGCTCGGATAAACCAACGACGCGACACGCAGCTGGGTGTGATCTTTATAAAGACTCGGCATTCGCCTGAAGTAATGTAGAGAAACTGTGGAAAAGGAAAATCAAAATGGTCTGAGAAGTATACGAACCCCGCTCCTCACTAATTCGGGGTCACTGGCGTAACTGCAGGCTCCATTTCCTAGTCTCTGTGTAGCAGAAAGTACTGTCCGAGATGGCTGCCAAATCTTTCGCAACTTTTGTGGAGAAACAGTGCGTATGTTTTCGTACCGAGAGACAAAAATTATTTCCCGTATTAAAGTTATAATACGTTACGATCAAAAGAAATTAGCATTGCAATGCACTGCCTCTGAAAGGGGGTAGAGAGTATTAGGCTTTGAGTTTTCATTCATTTATCTCTCTATCGTGTTTCATAGATGCCATCATGGAAGAGAACCTTCAGGGATGTAGAAAAGGTCGAGATATACATTAATGACATGACGCAATTGTTAGAAACTTCATTAATAACTACACTGTTGTTAAAGTATTAAAAAACAGTCTTTGATAGCTAAAGGTACATTATAAATGTGGCGAAATGAAAGCTCTAAAAATAAAGCTATAATAATATAAGAGTGTAGTCATACCATAGCAAACTGATCTTCCCGAGGTCGGCTTACCTGTTTTTCCATTAATCTGTAAAGAATTCGTGTTAGTATTTTGCAGCCATGAGTTATGAAACTGACAGGTCGGTAATTTTTCACACCTGTCAACACCTGCTCTCTTTGGGATTGGAATTACTATAATATTCTCGAAGTGTGAAGCTTTTCGCCTGTCTCATACAACTTGCTCACTAGACTTTAAATATATGATTAATATATGTAAAACCGACACTGTGTAATGTTTTATTTATTTACACGTCAAGTTCCGTAGGACCAAATTGAGGAGCAAATGTCCAAGGTCATGGAATATGTCAGTACATGAAATTACAACATAAAGGTAATAACAGACAAAAATATATGTTTATGAATCTGAAAAAGTCAGTCCATAAGTTTAAGCAAACGCAATCAATAATACAACTAGAATCATCTTAATTTTTCAAGGAACTCCTCGACAGAGTAGAAAATGTGACCCATGAGGAAACTCTTCAGTTTCGATTTGAAAGCGCGTGGATTACTGCTAAGATTTTTGAATTCGAGCGGTAGCTTACGGAAAAGGGATGCAGCAGTATACTGTACACCTTTCTGGACAAGAGTTAAGAAAGTCTGATCCAACTGCAGGTTTGATTTCTGCTGAGTACTGAGTGACAGCTGCTTTTTCTTGGGAATAAGCTAATATTGTTAACAGGAAATGACAGTAAGGAATATGTATATTGAGAGGCCAATGTCAAAATACCCCGACTCGTGAACAGGGTCGACAAGAGGTTCGTGAACTTACACTACTTATTTTCTGAACAGCCCGTTTCTGAGCCAAAAATATCCTTTTAAAATGGGACGAGTTACTTCAAAATATAATACCACACGACATAAGCGAATGAAAATAAGCGAAGTAGACTAATCTTCGTGTCGAATGATCACTCACTCCAGATACCGTTCGAATAGTAAAAATGGCAGCATTAACTCTTTAAACAAGATCCTGAACGTAGACTTTCCACAACAGTTTATTACCTACCCGATCACTTAGAAATTTGAACGGTTCAGTTTTACTAATATTATGCCCATTCTGTGAAATTAAAACGTCAGGTTTTGTTCAATTGTGTGTTATAAACTGTAAAAACTGAGTCTTACTGTGATTTAGCGTTAGTTTATTTTATAAAAGCCATGAACTTATGTCATGAAATGCACTATTTGAAACCAGGCCAATGTTGCACATAACATCATTTACTATCAAGCTAGTGTCGTCAGGAAACAGAAATATTTTAGAGTTACCCATAATACTAGAGGGCATATCATTTATATAAATAAGGAACAAGAGTGGCCCCAACACTGATCCCTGGGGCACCCGCCATTTAACTGTACCGCACTCAGACCCCACATCACAGCCAATTTCAACATTGTGAATAAATGACCTTTTGCTGTATGTTGCTGAGGTAAGCTCACTGACGATATATTTAACACAAAAGGTTAAACGAGTTGGGCGTAATAAATATCAACATTGCATCATGCAAAAGGTGTTATCCTTATAAGCAGATACTTGCTTTTGTCATTCCTTGTCATCAGATAATTCATAGAGAAAAAGTGGGAAGGGTGTATTGCTTTATAGCGCCAAAGTTGTTCATCCCCCTAATCCAATCACATAAATGAGCAAGTATGCTTGCAGTTACCTGTTCGCATAACACACGTAATAATGATTATGTTTAACGAAGGAATTATCATCGTATGGTAAAAGAGTGGAGGAGGTATCAAGGGCGCCTATGCTCGGTGAAATACAGTGCAGCCAGGTGTTTTCCTGTCAAGAAAATGGCTTAAAAGCGATTTTGAGTCGGAACGGGAACTTTTTTTTATGGCTACTTACAAGTCGCAATTCGTCTTCCAAGGCATTAAAAATATTCCATACCCCAGGTCTAGCCCCCCCCCCCTCCCCCCGCGCCAAACAATTTAATGCATGGGCATCCATAGGAGGTTCACATCATTCTAATTAGTTCAGCAAGCAGACACGTAAATGCAAGACTTAAAAAAGGAACATGAGCATGGCTTGCAACTTAAAGGAAATAAAACTCTGCGATGTACCTGGGCCCCTGACCGTAGTTATAAAAATCAAAATCAGCATGAATCATATAGTAACCACTGCAAAGACAGACGATTTCTGAATGGTTCAAATGGCTCTGAGCACTATGGGACTCAACTGCTGAGGTCATTAGTCCCCTAGAACTTAGAACTAGTTAAACCTAACTAACCTAAGGACATCACAAACATCCATGCCCGAGGCAGGATTCGAACCTGCGACCGTAGCGGTCCTGCGGTTCCAGACTGCAGCGCCTTTAACCGCACGGCCACTTCGGCCGGCAGACGATTTCTGAAGTGTCGATGGTTTGAATACCGCCTGTTTCTGACGACGCGCAATTTTGCACTCTGCTTCCGGTAGTTACGTGTAGTGGTGAAAACTTTAAACTTACAGAGGCATAATTGTATCAGTGTCTAATGTTATTTACAAGACGCGGTGGTAATTGTCCCTCAGTTATACAACGTAGCACAAATGCAATTAGAAACTGACACCAAGTTGATGCGCTTCCTTCGAACGCCCTACAATTGCGGATGTTGCCACCATTCAGTCACGCTTTAAGTGTTCCTTATACTGTTTTTATTTCTGTGTGAGTCGTCGCTGTAAAAGTGAAACTTTGTAATGAGCAGCATACACACACGTGCTATGGAAAATAAATCAACACGATGACGTTAGTTATAAGCGCGTAATGTAAGAGAAATACTTCATTATAAGGACAATACAAATTACAGGCTTAATTTTTTGTGGATATTGATTACTTTTTTAGCCGTCTGGTGCCAGCGAAAGGGCGGTCTTATAGTCACGACGTGATATTACGATCTCTTATTTTAAAAATATGAGAAATTGGAGCACAATGCAAAAATAAAGACGAAACTAATGAATAAAATGAATGATTCACTTGAATTTGTATCTCTATTTGAAAAATTGAAAGGACCAATGCGGAGCGAAGATACGGTGGCCGTGCTGCCCATGACGTCAGGCTACTTCCAGCAACCAATCAGGGTGCCTGCCTAGCTGACGTCATAGAGGGTATAAGTACCGGCGTGTTCCAGCTAGCTTCACTGTCCGTTTGGGAAAAGCGTCGTGGTTGCTGCTCCTGAACGACTGGGTTGTTGTAACGGTTTTTCTGTGTGTGACTAGTGTGTTGATTATTTACCATGGTAAGTACTCAGAGTCAATTATTAGCGTTAGGTAAAACGTTAAAAGAGTGGTTTACTAATTTCTGTGTTTTTTGACAGCGTGAATGCATCTCCATTCATGTTGGCCAAGCCGGTGTACAGATCGGGAACGCATGCTGGGAATTGTACTGCCTGGAACATGGAATTCAGCCTGATGGCCAGATGCCCTCAGACAAAACAATTGGCGGAGGAGACGATAGTTTCAACACATTCTTTAGCGAAACGGGCGCAGGAAAACATGTACCTAGGGCAGTTTTCGTAGACCTTGAACCCACCGTTGTGGGTAAGTACGCATGTTAAAGTTTGTTGTTGTGGTCTTCAGTCCTGAGACTAGTTTGATGCAGCTCTCCAAATCGGCGATGTGCAATGCACGTTACATGAATGCTAGCAAGCTAATTTATGACTTTGTAAATATGCAAATAGTATACTGCGTGCATTAGCCCATTTGCTATGAATACGTCTGTAAAGACGCGCAAGATTAGTATATGCGTTGATGCCGTACGTAGTGGCTTTCCGTGCATTTTCCATAGTTAATGTATGGCACACGCGTGTCCACAGTAAGCCTCCACATAATCATCGGAGACTTTTCTGTGTAATGTTTTCAGATCTTTGTGCAGTTATGAAAAGTAAAACGTTGACGTAAGCATTAGGCCGGGGCAATCTGTGAATGTTTATTCCGCATTCACATTCGTTGGCGTCGACGCCAGCTTAAACCACACGATCGCCTTTCATCTTACATCTTAACAAACACCTCGGTCTACACTCAATTTAAAAAAAGGGTTGGGGGGAGGAGGGGGCGGCGGCGGGGTATCGAATGTGTGTTTCATAATAACTGTGTTCAAGGTAAAAAGTAGCCATAGAAAGGGCATGTATTATGGTGCTATCTAAAACACGTGAAATGTGATCGCTGTTGTAAGAATGTAAATTCTAAACGGCTGATAGAAAATATTACTGGTAGATTGATAGAAAGTATTGCTGCTAGATTTGCTGTATCTGCCGTAGTCTTCACCGTTGTTAACATAAAGGTTCTATGTAGTACTTTTTCTACTACACTGATCACAATATAGGCCTATTTTGCAGCTGAGACATACTTTCTTAAAGTTTAGGACTTCATAACGTTGTATCTGAAAAGTAGTCCGTTATATTTAATGTTGTAACAATAAACGCTGCTGCATGTTTTTCGTTGTGATGTCTGCGTCTTTGAAAGAGGGATCGCAATGGACGAAAAGTACGGATACACCAAGTTTTTTTGGCCGGGGGGGTTGTGTTGTCTAGTTTCTGCTGTTAAGAGACAGCACTGAAACACCCAGAAAAAATAACTTAATGCAGTTTTTGTCTGGCATACCTCCGGTCTCTTAAAATTGTTGTAAGGAGAGTTTTGGGTAAGCAATCATCACGATAGTTAACTGTTTAACTTTTAGTACTGCAGCAAACTTACTGCAGGTAATTTATGTAAGTAGGACCTATATAAATGTGTCTGGTTACTATGAATGACAGCAAGTGCCCTTTCTGTTAGCATAATGTGACCATTATTAATGTAAGCTAATGTGATCCTTCATAAATTTTGTCTGATGCTATGGCCAATGAATTTACTTAGTTATAAAAATATCTTGTGTGGTATATAATAACTTAAATGAAAGTTGAGTGTTAAAATGGCACAATATTGGAGGCATGTTAGTGGAGTATGTGCAGTTTAGTTTCGTGAAGAAACTACTGAACATTCACACTTGTATTGCAACAAAAAACAAATTTATTTGGGGGGGGGGGGTTAGAGATAGTCACTGAATTGTAGGAAGTTTTGATAAAGCTTATTTCTAACGATTTTACTGAAGTCAATGTGGAAAATCTGGGTAAGAACGCTTAACATTAATACATAATGATAATGTTCAGTAAAATAATCATACTACACTGAAACAGCAGCATTTGCATGTGACAAGAGCTACATATGGACTCGGTCAAGGAGAAAGGTACATGCTTTGGAACATAATGTTGATGATTCAGTACAAAAACCCTTCATAAGAACATATGCCATATTCTGAATGGTTTGAGATTGGTACCTTTTTCTTGAATAACTTAAAAAAACTGTGGCCTCTAGAACAGTATAAAATTAACTAATTAACTACTTACATTACCTACTGAAGATGCTATTTTTTTTTATCTAGAGCTGATAGTTTGCTTGGAGAGAGTGGAAAAATAGTGCAACTATTGGGTGACACACATAAGCTACAGCTTAGTTTTGTAGGTCAGTTTGAGGTAGCTTCCCAGTTTGATAAACCCAAGTGTCCTGTCTCCAACCGTTTGTCTAGAGTTGCTCTAAACTGTTGTGGTGCATTGTAATCAATGAGGTGTACTGAATTATACCAAAAATAACAATGTGCATTTTGTTTTATCTCTGAAGCCATTTGGAATGTGTCCATGTAGTGATTTGTTCAGAACCTCAGAAACTATAACCCTTGAATGTTTCATTCTGCCTGACTAACCCTGTATGGAGCAAGCTAAATCATTTTTGGTGCATCTGAACTGCCTCAGACAAATGTTTAAGAGCCCCAGGGCTTAAATTATCCAGCTCTTTGACAGTTGTTCCATTGTATTAGTCATACTAAACATAACATTTGCACTTAGCTGGGAAAATAATGGATGCTGAAATTTTATATTTACTGCAATGAGTTTCTTTCAATAAATTACTCTTCAATACCATTTTTAAACTTTAAATGGTAATTATCTTGTTGCAGATGAGGTACGCACTGGCACCTATCGGCAGCTGTTTCACCCCGAGCAGCTCATCACTGGCAAGGAGGATGCTGCAAACAATTATGCACGTGGCCACTATACAATTGGAAAAGAGATTGTGGACTTGGTGTTGGATCGCATCAGGAAGTTAGCGGATCAGTGTACTGGGTTACAAGGGTTCCTTATTTTCCACTCTTTCGGCGGTGGCACTGGATCTGGCTTCACATCATTGCTTATGGAACGATTATCGGTAGACTATGGCAAGAAGAGCAAACTGGAATTTGCAATTTATCCAGCACCCCAAGTTTCTACTGCTGTTGTAGAACCATATAATTCCATCCTTACAACTCACACTACCCTCGAACATTCAGATTGTGCTTTCATGGTTGACAATGAGGCCATCTATGACATCTGTCGCCGAAACCTGGACATTGAACGCCCTACATACACAAACCTTAACAGGTTAATTGGTCAGATTGTGTCCTCAATCACAGCATCTCTGCGTTTTGATGGTGCACTCAATGTTGACCTGACTGAGTTCCAAACCAACCTTGTGCCCTACCCCCGTATCCATTTTCCACTTGTCACATATGCTCCTGTCATATCGGCAGAAAAGGCATACCATGAACAACTATCAGTTGCAGAGATTACAAATGCTTGCTTTGAGCCAGCCAATCAGATGGTAAAATGTGACCCAAGGCATGGAAAGTACATGGCTTGCTGCATGCTTTACAGAGGTGATGTCGTTCCTAAGGATGTTAATGCTGCCATTGCTACCATTAAGACAAAGCGAACAATTCAGTTTGTTGATTGGTGTCCCACAGGTTTCAAGGTGAGTTAAATATAATAGCACTGATATGCCACAAAGCTAATCTCTAGCTTTTTATAATTCAGTTAAATATTACAAAAACAAATATATCTTCTAGTATATTGCAGACTTGCCCACTGGGAAATAGGGACTCTAAAATGTTTTTAGATTGCATATTTGACAAATTATTTTGTATGCAAATAGATCTTTCTTCACAAGCTACCATTAAAACAGGTTTATTCCTCTGTTTACAGGTCGGAATAAATTACCAGCCTCCTACTGTTGTTCCTGGAGGCGATTTAGCAAAGGTTCAGAGAGCTGTGTGCATGTTATCGAACACAACTGCTATTGCTGAAGCTTGGGCCCGACTTGATCACAAGTTTGATCTCATGTATGCCAAACGTGCATTTGTCCATTGGTATGTTGGTGAGGGTATGGAGGAAGGGGAGTTCTCAGAGGCCAGAGAAGATTTGGCTGCTCTTGAAAAAGATTATGAGGAGGTGGGAATGGATTCAGTTGAAGGAGAAGGTGAAGGTGCTGAGGAGTACTGAGTGCTTAAAATGTCATTTGAATTGTATTTATACTTTTGTATGCCAGATCATTCCAAGTTTTGGTAAATGTATCATTTTCAGAACTGAATGAATTATATTGAAGCATATTTCTGTGTATTCATTGATTATATTTCCTGAAAGTGCCACATTCATAAACATGCTCAGTTTGAAGTAGACAGTAAAACTAAACAATCTGAATAACAGTTGTAATCGGTTCCTGGCCTAGGTAATCAGTTTTAACCCCTACATTTTTTAAAGCAAATTTTCACATGAAAGGAACCCACTTTTTTAAAAGTGCTAAGTGCTCTTCTTTAAAGTACGGGTCATAACACATTTACACATGCAAACAGGAAATACAAATGGTCAACAGTGAAACATTAGATAGCACCTATAATCTTGCTGTAATTGAATGAATATTAGGTTTTTTAAACTGCATGGTTACGTTTCGAAGCAATCTGGTGTTACATGCAAAATTGTGGTTTTTTAATATTCAGGCAAGTCGTGCTCCAGAAATGTGTACTGTAACAGTTTTTGAAATTAATTCTACCGAAAATTTGTTGATGGGTACTTAACCATTGTTTACTTGCAAACTGGGTGCATGTAACATGGGTTATCACAGATGTCTCACTGCCTATTTGCATGACGAATTAGTGAAACCTCAGAAAAAAAAATTTGGTCTGAATTTGTTTGTTTCTAAGATTTTCAGTAAAAAATTTTAGCAATTTGATTAAAAAAAACTGAATTGTTAGTGTAAAGATTTTTAGGTAGAACCACACACTACAGCATAAATAAAATGTAAAGGGGTCACTCTTAACATGGGTAACTTCACCTTGTCACATAAATTCAAGTAATCCCTGGTAAGGAATAAAACATAGCTTAAATATCAATTTACAAAATTAGCAATGACTTTTAAGTGCATTTGTTCAAAAACAAGATTTGTGTTTGTAGTAATTAATGTATCCACATAATTAAGATTCGTGTAAATCGTATCTGGAAAGTACTCTTATGGGCTAAACACTGCACACTCTGCTGCTGCTGCTACTGCCAGCCATGTTTCTGGCATTTACCAGTGTGTGTGTGTGTGTGTGTGTGTGTGTGTGTGTGTGTGTGTGTGTGTGTGTGTGTGTGTGTGTGTGTGTGTGTGTCTGTATACACATCCTGACAGTTGCTGTTAGTGAGAATCTGAAATAAACCAAGTGACTTAAAGTCTACCTCTTATCATGGAACTGTCAACTAATGCCAATCTAGTGCATAACATACAATGCTTGATGTGCAGTAATACTTCCAGTCCCTTAATATTTACAGCTGAGATCTAAAATAATTCTGCAATTTAATTTTTGGCTCATTCTAAGAAGAGTGAGAAAATGCATATTTATAGAATTAGTAACATTGTCTAGCTTTTGCATTATTGAAACACTGAAACAAGTTTGAATAATTTGCCCTTAGGATGATTGGGTACCTGAGCATCCTTTCTTCAAATTCTGGGTGTGAATATGTGCCAAGCACATGCCTAAATCAAAATTTACTTCTAGTTGGCTTTCAGTCTTCAGGATTTATTTTAATTGTGAGTTTATTTTTTGCTATTTGATTCAGTAATACAGATCCTAATCGTAACCATTCAATTTTGCTATGCAGGTTAAAATTTTGTAACATGGAAAATATATCAAATGTCTCATAAATGAATGTCCATTATGTGGGATTATTGCACAAGACGTAATGGTAGGGCAGTGCCAAATTAAGTAGTAATTTTAATGAGTGCAGGTGTTGTACTCATTCCTAAATAAACTTAATGTGATAATTGCCTGTATATCAAGAGGCTCAATAAGAATCGTTGATACCCTATGGACTTCCTTGCTCTAAATTTAAAATTTGTTATAAATGATTTATATGCAGGTCATGGCTGAGGAAACAAACCTACATTCTTTATTTGGACAAATAGCACGCCTGCTTTAAGCTGTGCAGGTTGCTATGTATATATTTAACACTGAATGAATGTAGTGCACTTAGTGATTTGTTTCACCGCCGGGCTAGGCACATGGCTTTGCTGTTGCTGCTGATGGCCCCAGGGTGTGAGGTGTGCAGCTCTGCTGCGGGTGCCAGTTGCTACAGCAGTGAAAGACAAGGAAAAAGTTTGCCAGTGAAAGCAATGTAATTGTTGTCAAAGATTTTTAGTTTTGTTTTCACTTTATATACCTACTACATGGAGCTGCAGCCCAGATATCCAGCAATGAAGTACATAACAAATTATAAACTGTAGGCAAACATGCCATGTTTGTGTTGGGGGGGGGGGGGGGGGGGAGGGGAGAACTTCTCTCTACCACACCATATAATGGCTAGACAAGTATTGTTTTATATGAAAATAAAACAGTAAAGTTTCTTGGTAGTACAACCAAAACAATACTGCCACAAATTTTGTCATTTCAAAGCAGCAGAAGATAAGTGCCCTGATTTAAATACACTGAAATTTTTTCAGAACTTCTTTGGGTCCTGAACTAAAAGCAACAATATTACAAATAAAAATTATGGTACGACCTTTAGTAGCTTAACAGGAATTTACATGGACAACGCAGTAGTAACGGGCATTTGTGAAAGTGTATTACAGTGCCTATTATCAAAGTAGAAATGAAGATTCAAATAACAGCATTGTTATACTTGGCTTGCTATGAACTTGACTGTAGCATCTGTGCAATGTGAGTGCAAGTAATGAACTGATGTCTTGTATTTTCCTAGAGCTTAGTGCCTGCCATGAGAGTTGGAGGCAGCAGTGCAGTGCAAATATTTTTGCTTATGCACTGACTAAACTGAGAGGCATTACCATGATCAACTGGAAGAATCCCTATGACTTACTCATTCTTTGCATCACTGTTCAGAAACTTGAATAAAACACACACACACGTGTGGTGTATGCATGATATATATTGTCACTGAATGTGAATTTAATAGCAACCTGCTTACAACTTATAATTTGCCCTTGTCATAAAAGAATTAGTTGTTAGTGCATTAATCTGTGAGGCAGTGACGAGCCCATTTCCACATAATGATCGGTGTATTCAGTTGCTATCTTCTGCACAGAATTGCCATCAAAAAGTGTTGTGTTAATTTTCACCCACTTTGTGACAAGTCTCAAAGAAATTGAAAAAGGACAGTGTAAATGTCTGTATTCAATTGTCCCTTTAGAAACAGTAAAACGAACTGCTAGGATTAAAAATATTCATTAAGTGTGGGTATAGTTTGTGTAGCCAAACACTGGTTGTAGGTGATTTCCGATGCAAACTGCCAGTTTTTTGCAGGCATATTTATCATCAATTAAATATGTGAAATTTTTTTCTCTTTGTTGTGGAAGTAACTACTTCCTTAAAGTTAACATCTTGGAATGGACTTTATGGAAGAACTTTCCTTAATTATGAGGAAAATCTCCCCCCTCCCCCAAATATATATATATATATATATATATATATATATATATATATATATATATATACACACACACACACACACACACACACACACCTTAAGCTGACAAAAATATTTGGAAAAGGAATTAAGCTGAAGTGGCCTACAGTTGATAAGTGAGGAATGACTTGCTGCAGGTTGAAAAGCTGCTTTGAACATATGCAAGACTATCAGTTTGAGGAAAATCCTTAGACTAATTTTGACAGTTACCAATTGTCTGTGACTGGTTTGGGTCCACTGTCTAGACAGGAACAACTGGAAATAGTCAGTGGCCCTGTTTGAATGTGGTTTTCACTCTGTGCATGCCTGTGACTGTCCAAGATTGCTGTTGCTGGAACATACGAAAGTTCACATTGCAGCCTGTCATGCGACAGCTCCTCTCAAACTGGAGTTGGGGAAATGTGTCCCTCCTTTGGAGCCTTTCCTATTTTCTCCGTGAGGATGAAAATATCAGTGGGTGTTTGAAAACTTTCTGGCCCATCAAAACTGCTGTTTTTCAGTGGGATTTTTACGTGGAACCTTGCTTATTGTGGACAGTACTCTTACAAAGTGCGACTCACAGTCCATACAATTTCACTTCTGCCAGTAGCTGTTGTATTATCCAAGATTCTGGATTTGAGTCCCAGGCTGGCACACAGTTCTAGTCTGCCAGAAAATTTGACAGTTCACACTAGGCTGCAAGAGTGAGAGATTTATTTGGACACTAAGCATATGGATAAATGCAACTGTGTTGGGTGATGATAGTGGTCCTACATAAGTTACTGGATGGAAACTATTTTCAGACTCTGGAACTGAATCTTTGAGTTGTTCACACTTACGTTCATGCAGTACAATGGCATCTAATAAATGTACAAGTAAATGTTATATTCAATCAGACAGAACTAAAGGTATGACAATATCTTCTGAGAATTTAGCTACAGTGATGAAGAAAAATGAAAGAGGGGATAGCGACTTCCAAAGCAGTAGTGTCTATCACTGTTATGGTATGCATGTCATAAAAAGTGTACATTTCTCGACAGCATATCGACTTAAAACAAGTTCACTGTTTGTGAGACTTCTAAATAGCCACAACTCAAAGTGTGATGCATATCACTTGTATGAAAGGAATTGTAAATTATTGTGCATATACAGTTTACTGGAAAAAATAAATCATTAAATTTATACGGGGTGTAAAATTTGGTGAGTCTAAACTAGGTGGGCATTGAGTTCAACTGAACTACGATGAAAGATAATGTGTATCTCATTCCCTGTTGCTTCTAGAGTTCATCAGTTATAGGTGCTAGCGAGTGGAGGTATATCGATCTCCTGGCAAGTGGAAAAATGCTGGCCAGAGGACCAGTGGAACACCCTTTGTACTATGTTAGTCAGGATACCATGGGTTTTATGTTATCTTGCTGAAAGATAATTTTGGGGCGCCTTGAAGGTGTGGCACATCCAACAGCCATTAACATGTCAGAAATGTAGTACCTACTGTCCAAATTACCGGATATGAGTTGTGTATCCAATGGCATCCGATACCATCACACAATGTGCAGGGCACATGATGGTGGATGCACTGGAGCAATGTTCATTCTCCTTGGACCCTCCACACAGTTGCACCTCTTGTGCAGCTGCGAGGTGCCACTCCTGTGTTGAGTTGTCAACAAGTGCACCACTCTCTAGAGCCATTAAGGGATAGCCAAAACAGTGTTGCTTTGCTGACTGCCCACGATACTTGAGACATTGTTACACTGTGGCTGTAATGCAATGTGGCTCTATAATGCTATGCACCCAAGCAAACAATGTCTTCTTCGGTGCAGGTTGCAAGGGGCTATTGAGATCTTCCATGCTGTTTACTCCGTCTGTACCCCATAAATTCCATATTCACATGACAATCTGGGATCACGACCGATGTGTTCAGCAATATCCCATAATGGTAAACCAGTCTTGGGTGTCCACAGTCCTGCCATTGTCAAATTCTGAAACGTACCATTAGACATTTCTCCTTTTCCACATGAGGTCTAACATAATCTCACAGAAAATCAACTCTCAATGGGATTTCTGAATGAGAAAATTGTGATGCAATCCTTCCTTATATACAGAACATAGATTGTGTTACTCCTATCTAGTATGGGCGCCAGTGCTTGGTTGGTTGGGTGGAGGGGACCAAGCAGTGAGGTCATCGGTCCCATCAGATAGGGATGGAAGTTGGGCATGCCCTTTCAAAGGAACCAACCCAGCATTTGCCTGAAGTGATTTAGGGAAATCACAGAAAAATTATACCAGGATGGCGAGGCTTGGGTTTGACAGTGCTGATATGCTAATAATTTGTGTATCTAAGCACTTAGTACCAAGTTGTTTGTTGCAGGCCCCTTCATGGTGCTCCAGTTTTAGTGTCCAGCATTGTAGCTACCTGATATCACATTTTTAACAGTATTACAGAAATTGTGCTTGATTTTGTGATGTGAACCTGCTTAGAACACAAAGGATCATCCTAGCGTTTTTTTCTGAAAATTAGGTATGGTAATATACGCACACATAACTAGGCTCGAAAAATATTGTTGTGATTGACAAGTACTACTCAGCAAAAATAGTATGCATCTGCTCCAGGGAAATGGGCAGCTTGGCAAGCAATATTTCATGTGGAAAGGATGCGATGTACCAAATTGTGCTTACAGCAAGTTCTCAAGTGTAGTAGGTCACTCTTTAAATTAATTTAAATTTGCCTTGTGAAATATGATGCACAGGTGTCGATGCCATAACTGCAGTTAAGGGTTAAAAAAGGGGGTCAGACACAATGTAATGGGAGAAGGAGTGTGACTAGGAGAACTTAAGTGAAATAAAATCTGTTGAATGTATTTTAAAAACAATGGCCTACGTCCAGGAAGAAAAATGACAAATGTCACAGAAAGGTGTGAATAATGGACAGTGATAATTTGGGCATTGATATACCTCTTCATGGCAAAGGTGAAAACGTTATTGAGGTTTTGCTATTGTGTTAAGCAGTGCCAGTGAAATGCAGGTCTTATCACTCCTGTACACCAGGAAATACATTAGGGAAGCCAATATTTCATAATGTTTTAATGAATATCAAAGTGAATTTCTTCATGTACACCTCACACAGCAGGCAATGCGAAAGTTTTTGTGATTAGATCTGTGCATACTCTATATATGCAGTGTAAGCAGAGACTTAACTATTCATACAACTTTCATCAGTTGACAGCCTGTGAATGTCACACTGGAAAGGACAGTTGTGTTGAACAGTTGTTTTATACTGTGCAAGCAAAGTTTGCTTCCGAAACTTCATATCAGCGCACACTCCGCTGCAGAGTGAAAATCTCATTCTGGAAACTTTGCTTCCGCCGTTTGCTGATAGGTGGCGACAGCGGTTGAAAGAAACAGATCGCAGACGTCAGGCAGTTAGCTTGGACCTCGGTCAACATAACCTCATTCAAACTTGGTCGATTTGTGTCTGCATAATAAAGTTGTTCTTGATTGAAAATGTCAGTTTACGAGCCAAATTATCGTCACTTGCGGGAGGTGTTACTGTTTTGTTTCAATATGAAGAAAATAGTGGCAGAGTCTCATTGAATGCTCTCGAGTACGTATGGTAAGGACGCTGTTAGTGAAAGAACGTGTCGTGAGTGGTTTCAACGCTTCAAGAACAGTGATTTTAATGTTGTAAACTGGCATAGTGATGGAAGAGAGAATGTTTTTGAAGATGCAGAATTGGAGACATTGCTGAGTGAAGACTCGTGTCAAACTCGAGAAGAATTGGCACAGTTAGTGGGAGTGACACAGCAAGCCATTTCAAAACATCTCAAGGCAATGGGCATGATTCAGAAAGAAGGAACTTGGGTCCCATGAAAGCTGAAACCAAGAGGCGTTGTACGGCATTTGTGTGTTTGTGAATAGTTGCTTCAGAGGCAAAGACGGAAGGGATTTCTGCATTGCATTGTGACCAGGTATGGAATATGGGTTCATTACGATAACCCTAAATGCAAAATGTCTGGGGATATCCCAGCCATGCTTCCACGTCGATGGCCGAACCGAATATTCACAGCTCCAAGATCATACTCTGCATTTGGTGGGACCAGCTCAGCGTCGTGTACTATGAGGTGTTAAAACCAAGTGAAACAATCACAGGTGCTCGTTATTGAACACAATTATTGCGTTTAAGCAGAGCATTAAAAGACAAATGGCCGCAATTCAGTGAGGCACGATAAAGTGATTTTGCAGACAATGCTTCGACCCCACACTGCAAAAAGAGGTCAAAACATCCTCGGAAACATTAAAATGGGAAGTCCTACCCCACCCGTCATATTCTCCATACATTGCTCTCTCTGACTATCACCTGTTTAGATCAATAGTGCATCGCCTGGCTAATCAACACTTCCGATCTCACGAAGAAGTCACAAATTGGATCAATTCGTGGATCGCTTCAAAAGATGAACAATTTTTTCAACGCGGGATTTGTACACTGCCCGAAAGATGGGAGAAAGTAGTGGCCAGCGATGGAAAATACTTTGAATGACACATGTGTAACCAATTTGTTTCATGAAAGCCTCAAGTGTTGGGGAAAAAATGTTGTAGATAAAAGACTGTCAACATCTGTGTCATAGTGCTTCAGAGAGATAATGTTAGACCTCAAGATCACCCATCATTAATGTCATGCAGTTTTATTACTTATTGACGAGATTACTAGAGTGTAGAAAGTAGGAGGGAAATCGACACTTTACTAACTCTTATTTTGGCCACCTTGATGCAGATGGAGGTCAGCGTGGCTCTAAAGGTGGGGGGTGGCTTATGACACCTCTGCCCCCAACCTCTCTTGAAAGATGAAAGACATTACAGTAAGAGCTTTAATATTTTTACATATATCAATTTCTAAATTTCTCAGATTAGTTTTGGACAATAAAGTAATATGAAAATGAAGTGTATTGAAATGGCAAGGAATTCTACAAAATTACAAGCTATGAGGCACTATCCAAAATTTTCAGGACTGGTGCTGCCATCTGTTTAAAACCTGAAACTTCCTGGCAGATTAAAACTGTGTGCCCGACCGAGACTCGAACTCGGGACCTTTGCCTTTCACGGGCAAGTGCTCTACCAACTGAGCTACCGAAGCACGACTCACGCCCGGTACTCACAGCTTTACTTCTGCCAGTACCTCGTCTCCTACCTTCCAAACTTTACAGAAGCTCTCCTGCGAACCATGCAGAACTAGCACTCCTGAAAGAAAGGATATTGCGGAGACATGACTTAGCCACAGCCTGGGGGATGTTTCCAGAATGAGATTTTCACTCTGCAGTGGAGTGTGCGCTGATATGAAACTTGGTAGAGCACTTGCCCGCGAAAGGCAAAGGTCCCGAGTTCGAGTCTCGGTCGGGCACACAGTTTTAATCTGCCAGGAAGTTTCATATCAGCGCACACTCCGCTGCAGAGTGAAAATCTCATTCTGTTTAAAACCTAATGGTCACCATCATCCTCGAAGTAGATCCCATCTGCACATACACACTGGTCCCAGTGCTTCTGCCACTGGTCAAACGTTTTGTGGAAGTCCTGTTCTTTGAGGGTGATTATCACTGCCAGCTATGCTTCTTGGATTCTCTCTAGAGTGTTGAAGCAACGGCCTATCAATTTGAGTTTCTGTTTTGGGAATAACGCGAAGTCGCAAGGTGCCAAATCTGATGAGTACGGTGGGTGGGGTACAACTGCCATGTCGTTTTTTGCCAAAAAGGTTCTGGTGAGCAAGGACGTGTGACAGGGCGTGTTTTTGTGATGCAGCAGTCAGTTCACTTGATGCCCAAGTTTGGGCCGTCATTGCCACACATTTTCATGGAGCCATTGGGTGGAATGAATTCTTTGTGCACAGTTCCCTTGGTATCAAAGAAAATAATGATTTGCCCTTCACCTGTCTCACTTTTTTTGATGTTGGAGAGCCCGGGATATTCCACTGGGACGATTGTTGCTTTGTCTCTGGGTCATAATCATAAATTCAGCTCTCGTCGCTGGTGATAAACCGTGACAAGAAGGTTGGATCATCAGATGGGGTCTGATGAAGGTCCGTGCACACTTCAACACACTGTGCCTTCTAATCAGCAGTCAAGATCCTTGGCACAAATTTTGCGGTGACACGATGCATGCCCAATTCATCAGTCAACATTTGTTAATATGTCCCATAACCAATACCCACTTCATCTGCAAGGTATTGAATGGTTCGACGTCGATCCGCACGAACCAATTGTTGAAGTTTGGCAACAATGTCTGGCATTGTGCGGCTAACGGGCCTTCCAGTGTGAGCATCATCTCTTCCAGTGTGAGCATCATCTTCGACGTCTGTGCAGCCAGCGCTGAACCGAGCATGCCACTCAAAGACACGCATACGGCTCATGCGCTGTCCCCCAAACACTTATTGAATCATTGGAAGGCTCTCCATAACACTTTTCCCGTGATTCGCACAAAATTTGATACACACGCGCTGTTCTGTTTGTGGATCCATCATAAAATTGCCACACACCAAACATAGAGTATTGCGGAAATCACTGTGGACACATAACATGTCCTCCCAGCTGAATACCACTCCGCACACTGACTCATCAGATATGCAGCACTCGCCACCTAGCGGTGCAAAGATCTACTACTCCTACTTTCCAGATGACAGCACCAGTCCCGAAAATATTGGAATCCACCTCGTATGTTTAATACAGAATAACTTTCAGTTTCTTTCCCATGTGGATGTGCCTATGTCTTGACCATTTTCAGAGAATATTCCAGCCAGGTAAATGCAACCATTCACAAGCTGATTCTACCTGCATAACACACACTAACCAGGGCATGAGCTTAATCTCCTGCTCATTTCCCTGTTGTCATATCATTCTACTATGGCAGGAAGCATTGATGGAACTACTGTAATTCCTTTTTGTTATGTGATTTTTTTCTTTGTGCTGCATTTTTATTTTACACAAAAGAATGTCTAAAGCTTGGCTATTGTGATCCTATAACCAAACTCAATATTACATATTAATAGGTGTGAATGTGTCAGGTATGGAATAAACAACTGTTGTTGATATAGGTATGCTGCATGCGCATGTAATGGTGAAGTAACTTTTCCCCCTTCTGTACACGTTTGTCAATGATTTGGCTACTCTGACACAGACTGAGCTCAACTCGCACAGCTGCTTAAAACAACCTATCCAAGAAGAAAGTGTTCTTTCATGATAATGCTTGATCACATTATCTGTATAGCTGTGGCCTTACATCACACAACTGCTTTCTTTACTAGTGAAAAACTGAATGAAAAGACAGTGATTATGGATGAACAAGTCTTGTAAGTATGAAATGATGACTACATCCAAAAGACACTACGAAAAAGGATAGGTTGGAAGAGTTTCAAAGAAGTGTGCTGCATGTAGTGGAACCTGTAACTTACATGGTGATAGGTTAAGAATCACTGCTAGTACCTTACGGTATGCATAACATTTACCAAATGGAAATAGAACATCATTCCCATTATTTGGTTGAAAATTGGAGCTTTTCCTTTCTGCTGAGAAATGAGGTAGTTTTGTAATCTTTTTCTTCCTGCTACCTTTTTGATTCCAGTGTTATTTTCTTTCTCTCTTATTCATGACTTTACTCCACTTTTTTGTTGTGATCATCAGCAAGGTTTCATTTAGGTCTCTTTAAGATTTTTTCTTGCCTTAGCTTCCTACATTTCTTTTTCATCTCATTATCATTTGTTGCTTAAGAGAATGAATACTATACATACATTGTCAGTGTTTTGGTCACCTGCTGTCAAACTCACTGTTTAATATACTCAAAAAATTGAAGCACATGTGTGTTGACTGGTGCGCAAAACTTAAAGTCGAAAATGTCTTCTGCTTGATGTGTCACTGCCAAGTAACATACCTTGATGAAACTTGGGCCATATATGGAAAGAACTGCTACACTATAGTACAGAAGGTAGGAGGAAGAAATATGGAATGAGATGAACAGAAATGAAATTTTTATTCAAAGACAATATTTACACTGAAATCACCACAATTTCTGATGTTCCCCTGGATATTACAAAAGGCGAGATATGGTTCTTAATAGGGTGTGTGAGTTCTTGTGGTAGGCAGGTCCATTCCTCCAGCAGCATGGCTGACAACTGCCAGATAGTCATTAGTGCATATGGACAGGTACACATGCTTGATAGTATTTAAATTGGGAACAGGCAGGCTAGTCAATCCGCTGAAAGTCCACTCATTCCAAGAGCTGCTCCACCTTTGCTGTTTGATGTGGTTGCACACTGTCACAAATAAAAATAATGTCAGGGTCAAAAGCACTGCTCAAAAGATACACTTGGGTAAGGAGTACAGTGTTAAAATAATAGTGACTGCTGAATGGACTGTGTTCAAATATTTAGGAGTTAGTGTGTCCACGCAACATTATGTATTCCCACACCATAACAACTGGGCCACCAAAATGATCATGTTTGACAACGTTCCTGGGCACATTACATGTTTCTACATCTTGGCATATGGTGGTATGTTCAGAATCATTTTCAACACTGAAATTGCTCTAATCTGAAAAGAGCATGCCTCACTCCTCTTGGGTCCAGTCCCTATGCTCTGGGCACGATTGTAAATCTCTGAACACGGTACACTCACTGATCAACGTTATTGTGACACTGCACTCCATTCCCATGTGCATCGTTTCAGGGGTGCATTCGGCCCTGATGTCTTTTTTATGGATAACAATGTGCAATGCGTTGGACAGTGCAGATGAACGAGCTCTTGGAATGAGAGGATATTCGGTGAATCGACTGGTCTGCCCATTCCCCAGACTTGAATCCCATCAAGTATGCATTGGATGAATTGGGGAGACATATTGCAGCATGTTCACATGCACCAACAACCATCCAGCAGTTGCCAACTGCGGTGGAGGAGGAGTGGAACTCCCTACCACAAGAACTCCTTACCAACCTTGTTACTGGCATAGGAGCAAATTCCACAGCATGCATTGCCACCCGTGTTGATCATGCACCCTGTTAAAAAACCATATTCTGTCTTTTGTAATATCCATGGGATGGTCATAAAAGGTGGTGAATTCAGTGTAATTATTGTCTTTGAATAAAAGTGTCATTTCTATTCATCCCAATGCGTATTTCTGTCAGTTATGTTCTGTACTGTGTTGTACTGTAGCAGTTATTTCTAAATACTGTCTAAGTTTGAATATAATAGAGGGAAACATTCCACGTGGGAAAAATATGTCTAAAAACAAAGATGATGTAACTTACCAAACGAAAGCGTTGGTATGTTGATAGACACACAAATAAACACAAACACACACACAAAATTCAAAATTTCCCCCTAAGGTAAGTCTTTCCGCTCCCGGGATTGGAATGACTCCTTACCCTCTCCCTCCCTCTTTCCTGATGAAGCAACCCTGAATTTTGTGTGTGTGTTTGTGTTTATTTGTGTGTGTATCAACATACCAACGCCTTCGTTTGGTAAGTTACATCATCTTTGTTTTTAGATATACTGTCTAAGTTTCATTGAGCTGTCTTACTTGCAGTGACACATTAAGCAAAAATCATTTTCATGCTTAAGTTTGCACTGTAGTGTACTTTATGTGCTTTCCACTCACTCTATAACTCCACAGATGAGTGGTAGTCTTTACCCATTCCATTCTTGGTAATACATGAAGGAATTCCATTTCAAATTAACTTAAAATCATAATATGTGACTTAAATACTAAACTAACTTTATGTTCCTGTTACATCAACTGCACACACTCTAATTAAGCCAAAGGAAAATCTTTTGATAGTGTCCAGGTTCTCAACAGTTATTGAATAAGCATTTGTCCTTAGATCTCATAAAATAATGAGATTATTATTAAATATATTATGCTTTTATTCAAAGCCACCTAAAGAAATTAATACATGTTTAGTTCCAGCTGCAAGAAATGTTATTTAACTCCTCGTTTTTTCGTTCTCTTTCTCTGCTTGCAACTGATGTGAGGCATTTATTTTTGTTTCATTTTGTATAAATCACACCTTAACTGAAGTAATTAGTTTAAAATTAATCAGTTAATATGTGACACTGGCTGTACAATCTTTGGCAGCCAATGAAAAGTATAATAAACAGAGTACATAAATGACATGTGCTAGATACAAATAGTATTGTACAGACTGATAATTTGTGACATGACCTAATTTGCTATTTTTTAACAAATTCATTTGTACAGATTAAAAATATATTATTTTATGTTTTTGCTTTCTACATTATTATCAGGTGTACTGTAGAACAGTACAGTTACTTCAATTGTGAGTTACAAGTACCTGAAAATATTTTCTGTGTGTGTTTCCCTCAAAAGGAATAATGTCTTCAGGATTTCCATAACTGAATTGCACTGTTAATAAGCAACGAAATAAGTGCACATTGATTACCTATATAACAGTGTTATGATACTATGTATTTGAAACTGTCACTAATTACTGTGGGTGCAGCAGTATCATAATGAACAGTACACAGAAACTGTAGATTCTTCATAAGACACTCATTGTTAGCTCTACACAGGTACATCCGAAAAACCATTACTGCAGACGTTGATTGATTTTCTTTGGCTTTTGGTACTGTTAGTTCAACATCTAATTCTTTTTTGTACTCTCCACTTAAATTATTGGACTGCCATTCCTCATCTGCAACAAAAATATGACAAGTTTATCAAAATCTATTTGGGAGATAAAAAACTATAGGGCATAAAGCCTAATATGTTGTGCAGGACAGGAAACTGGTCTTTTTAAGTGGGGAACCTAAGCCTGAAAGTGTTGGCTTAAGTACTGCGGAGCATTGAAGTTTGAGAGTATTAGTTCACTTACTCTGTATTGCATTTGTTAGCTTATTAGTCACGCAAAATATAGCCATCAGTGTACTATAGTTCCATGTTCTCACTATAACTGGCTAATTGTGTCACATACTAATCCAATAATGTTGTCAACAGCATTATGACATGTACTAGCAGCCAAGTAACAAGATGACTGATGTGCTACCTGCCTACAGTGAATATTGTGGGAATGGCAGGGCAGCTGTATAATTGTATCAGAATGGGTTCCCAACAGAAATGCTCTGCATCATTTAATGTTTGTAGCAACTGATAGAGACCAGAAAGTTGCAGGTAGATATGGTACTGTCACAATTGACAGAGACCAAAAAGTTGCAGGCAGGTATGGTACTGTATTCTCCACATTTACTATTTCTGCAATTGCAGAGTGTACATACAACAAAGTGAACTTTCTGTGATCGTTACATTTTCCTGTGAGACTGTAGAAATGTGAGGTATTGGGGGGGGGGGGGGCGGGGGGGGGGGGGGGGAGGGGAATTTACTGTATGTATGGTAAGCCATATGAAAAGCATTTCAATTGTTCTTCATTTTTGTCCATTAGTATCAAATGGCTGCCTTTGAAGAGGACCCATCCACTGGCACTCACAGAGTGGCACAAGCATTTGGGTCAACTCATGCTAAAGTGCACAAGATCTTTGAAGTCTACTGCCCAGTGTCTTGTCAATAAGATAAAAATGTACTTTTTTAAATGGAGGCAGTGTAAATATTTTTTATAATAACGAAGTGAAATTATTATTATGTGGGGATTTTGATATTAAGTGTTTAGTTGAAAGTGAAGAAAAAGGACTTTCACTAAACAGTTTTCACATGAAACCACTCTTTTAGGACACCACTAGAATAAAAAAGTCTTCATCTTCCATATTAGATTAATAATATAATAGAGGGAAACATTCCACGTGGGAAAAATATATCTAAAAACAAAGATGATGTGACTTACCGAACGAAACCGCTGGCAGGTGTCTGTCTATGTGGTGTGTGTCTATGTGGTGTGTGCCTATCGACCTGCCAGCGCTTTCGTTCAGTAAGTCACATCATGTTTTTAGATATATTAGATTAATATCTACACAAATATTGAAAATGGCATCATTGAGGCTCTAAATGTAAACTTAGGTATTTCAGATCACAGAACACTCGTAACATGTATAAATTCTTGTATACAGCAGGTAGCAAAAAATAACGGAATGAAAGTGGCAGTCTACACAGAAAAGGTGAATTTTTTATTCAAGTGTTAACAAAAGAAACCTAAGAAAATGTATTTTCAAAACAAATACCAGTGTATATCAGTTGCTATCACAGTACCTGGTCAAATTCTGGAACCATGTATATTAACTAAACAAAGAAAAGAGCAACACTTCACAGAATTGTTCAGATATATAAGAAAATCTATATGGTTGTGATTAAAAAAGCTAAGAAGGTACAAAATTTTAGGAACATTGAACAAATTGAAATCAATATGGAATGTTGTAAAAGAAAACGTTAAAAATCAAGATGAAACAATGGAAAGTCCGTACCTTCTTGTGCCACACATACTTTGTTGAAACTCATATCTAACTACCACCGCCCCACTCTCTCTCTTCCTATATTCCAGCATGCACATACTGAACTACATAATCCAGTTACAACTGCTGCCCCTTTCGTCACACATATCCACCCACCAACCTGTACCCGACAACTATAGTATTTTTATTTATTTTTCTTTTGGATCTCATTAAGCTTTTATGTCAATTTTAGTTTGCTTTTGTCTTCCACTATTGGTCCTACTACCTCAGGTCGCACCTTTTTTTATTTGCATCTCAACCGTTTCACCTCTTTGTGATTTTTTTTCCACATATTTTTTGGCGTTTTTTTCTTTAACCTCGACTCTGGATCGTTGTTCTTTTCATATGGCCCAATACAGAAACGTTTCCTTATCCCTATCTAGAACCCAGCCCCAAATGTTGTTGCCTCACTTATGGATGGCCTGACAAACAAATTACCAGTCTCCGGTTGCAACCCTTCCTTCCATAATGATTGCCATCTGTTCAGATTGCATCAGTCCGTAGCCCTCACCAACGTAGCCATGTAAAACCATATAAATGAGGCCCAAACCTCCTTGCAATACCCACTCTCTATCTGAATATTTCTTCATCCCCTCTCCCAGACAAACTCCTGCCTTCCAGAAACTAGAGCAGCATGCACAATACTTCCTCAACAAACTCTCCTACCTTTTCACCACCTACTGCCACCTTGGACTACTGCTATTCATCACTTTTACAAGAACCTCCATCAAATGTCCCCCGCATTCACTCACAGCTGACAAACAATGCCTCACAGACCTACTATATTTACATCTTCAGGAACTCCCTCCTACCACCACACAGAATCCAGAACGACACACAAAATACTGCCATGAAGCTGTCCTCCAAAATCCTCAGTCTCACTTTAGTATCAGTCCTTTCCAAACGCCTCACCTTTTAACCCGCTCCCAAATTCAATCATGCTGGACTTGTTAAAGATCTTCTCCCAGTTCTTACAGTGGAAACTCTTTTTCACCACTAACCCTATCAGTCAGACTCAATCCACAAGCAATACTGAACCTTGCCCGACTCAATCCCTCAATCATCCCTTGTCAACTTTCCAGAATTTACTAACCTTAAACCTCGCCTCACCATCATTCTCCAAATCCCTCAACATGGAAACCAACCTTATATTCACAGAGAGAACCACATTCCACCACCTACAAACAGATCCAGACCTTATCATCATACCTGCTGACACTGACTCCACCACTGTGGTTATGAACTGCAGGGATTATGTTGCAGAGAGTCCCTGTCAGCTGTCACTTACAAACCTTGTGCAGTAACCACATTCCAGAAATCCAACAGGATCACCAGTCCCTCCTCAAATCTTTAGGTCCATCCAAGGATCTCTCCCCTGAGTCTCTCTCTCCTCATAACCACCACTCCCCCATTCTTACCTTCTTCATACTTCCTCAAGTCTATAAATCCAACCACTCAGGACACTTCATTGTGGCCAATTACTGTACCCCCTCTGTGAGAATCTCTGCTCTTGTGGACCAACATATTCAACCTTTTACCCATTATATACCATCCTCTAAGAGACACCAATCATTTCCTCCACCTACTCTCCACAGTTCCTGTTTGTTTCCCTCCAACACACTGCTCATCACTGTCGATGCAACCTCGATCTGCACTAACATCTCCAATGCTCACAGCCTCGCCACTATTGCACACTATCTTTCCCAATGCCCGACTGACTCTAAACCTACAACCTCCTTCCTGGTTACCATGACCAGCTATATCATCACCAATAATTACTTCTCCTTTGAAGGCTTCAACTACAAACAAATCTGTGGTACAGCAATGAGAACCTACATGGCACCAACAACGACAAACTCTCGGCACAGATAAAAGGAATTTTAAAAAAATTGTCTTCCTTTAAGGATGCAGAGTTCAAATGTATATGATCAGCTCCTACTGTAGTGTAAACACATACTTGCAACAAACCTGTAGCAAATAACTATAGTACAAAAGTTCTGGTAGAATGTAAAAACTTTATGCATAAAGGAGATCATTCACTGAAAAGCAGAAGCACTGAGTCCTCGACAGGCACACACAAAAGAGAAAGAAAACTTGCTAGCTCTCTGAAGTATCCTTTCTTGAGCTAGAATACAAATACATACACAAACACGGGCAAGCACACACATGCCTGTGCTCCTACATGGTAACAGCTGGATGTGCAATGCCAGGAATGCAGATCTGCACATAGACTGCGGTGGGATGGGTAGACGGAGAAAGGGGTAGGAGGCAGAGACAGGGGTTAGGGGTGAGTGGCAAGTGGCTTAAAGGGAGGTGGCTGATATACTGGCTATGATTACAGGAGTAAGGGGTAGCAGGTGCACAGGCTAGGCATGGGATGAATGGGTGTTGCAGCTGATGGGGACCAGTGCATGATGGTGAGTTGGATATGTGAATTGGGAGGGTGTGACAGGACAGAGGAAGGGGAAACTGCTGGGTGGAGGTTGTGGGGATAGTGGGTTAATTGAGATTGAGGCTATGAGGTTTACGGGAGCAAAGGCTGTATTGCAAGGATAAGTCCGATCTGCATGGTTCAGAAAAGCTGGTGGTGGAGGGAAGGATCCAGATGGCCCGGGTTGTGAAGCAGCCACCGAAATTGAGCATGTTGTGCTAAACCGCATGTTGGGCCACCAGGTGGTCAACTTTGTTCTCAGCCACAGTTTGGCAGTGGCCATTCATTCTGGTGGGCAGCTGATCAGTTTTCATACCAACATAAAAAGTTGTGCAGTGACTGCAGCAGAGTTGGTATATGGGACTTAACATCTGAGGTCATCAGTCCCCTAGAACTTAGACCTACTTAAACCTAACTAACCTAGGGACATCACACACATCCATGCCCAAGGCAGGATTCGAACCTGCGACCATAGCAGTCGCGCGGTTCCAGACTGAAGCGCCTAGAACCGCTCGGCCACACCGGCCGGCAGTTGGTATATGATGTGTCTGCTTCACACTGGTGGCCTTGCCTCTGGTGGGGTAGGGCAAGCCTCTGACAGAACTAGAGTAGGAAGTGTTGGGTGGGTGGACTGGGCAGGTCTTGCAACTGTGTCTTCCACATACCTGTGGCAAGTGGTTGGGAGTGGGAGTCACATAGTGATGGAGTAGGATGTTGTGTAGGTTGAGTGGGTGACGGAACACCACTTTAGGAAAGGTGGAACGGATCTTGGGTAGGATGTCCCTCATTTTAGGGTGTGATAAGAGATAATCAGAGTCATGGCAAAGGATATGGCTCAGTTGTTCCAGTCCAGGGTGTTTAGGAAGGGTGGGAAAAATCATGGGTGGGATTTTAGGGCAATATGATAGATAATCAGAGCCATGACAAAGGATATGGTTCAGTTTTTTCCAGTCCAGGGTGATATTGGGCCACTCCTTTGTAGTTGATTCTTGGAAATGGGGGGAAGATTAGGAGTGTGTGAGGATGTGGCACTGGAAATCTGCTAGCAGACTATGTTTGGGGGGGAGGGGGGAGAAGTACATGTCTGTAAGAGTCCTCATGAGACCTTCAGCACACTGCGCAAAGGGCTTCTCGTCACTGCAAATACGCAGTCCATGGGTGGCCAGGATTTAGGGGAGGGATTTTTTGGTGCGGAAGGGACGATAGCTGTCAAAATACAGATACTGTTGGTGATTGGTGGGTTTAATATGGACAGAAGTGTGGACTGCACTATCAGATAAACAGAGGTGAATGTCCAGAAAGGTGGCATGTTGGATTGATGAGGACCAGGTGAAGCAAATGGGGGAGAAGATGTTTAGGTTGTGAAGGAATGAGGATAGAGTGTCTTGGTCCTGAGTCCCGATTATAAAGAAATTGTCAATGAACCTGAACCAGACAAGAGAGGTAAGGCCTTTGGCATGAGGGATGTTGGTGAATAAGAAGGTGGCATCAACAGTGACAAATAGGGGTCCAGGGGGTAAAGGGGTGGAGATTCTGTGAAGGAAGTAGTTGTATCTTTGATGTGAAAAGCTAGATTTTGGGCAATTGGTTGAAGGTGTTGGACAACAAGAGCAGAAATTCTTTCAATAGGAGGACAATAACCAGCTACGTTGGATTGTCTAGGATTGTTGGGTTTATGGATTATGGGAAATAAGCAGAAGGGTGATGTGTGGGGTGTCATTGGGGTGAGGAGGGAATCAGACTCAGGAGAGATGTTCTGGGATGGGACTAAAGATTTCAGTACGGAATGGAAGTTGTTTTGGACTTCTGGGATGGGATAACTATGGTAAAGCTTGTAGGTGGAGGAGTCAGACAGTTGGCAGAAGCATTTTGTTAGGTAATCACTGTGATTCATCATGACAGTGGTGGAACCACTGCCTGCATGGAGGGAGATGATTAGGTTAGGCTCCATTTTGAGATTGTGAATAGCTGTCTTTACTTCTGCTGAAAGGCTAGTGTTCTTAGAAAGGTACCTGGGGAAGGATGGTGTAGCCAAGTTGGAGGTACGGAATTCCTGGAAGGTGATGAGTGGGTGGTTAGGTGGGAGGGCGCAAGATCACAGTTGGATGGTGATGTAAACTTGGAGAGGTAAGTTCAATGTTGTATAAGGTTGTCTTTGGTTGGAGGCACTGGTGGCAAAAATATGTTTCCACTGAAAGAATTGGGACAAGAAAGTAGATCTTTGACAAATGCAACATGATTAAACTTAGGTGTGGGGCTGAAGACGAGGCCTTTGAATAGGACTGAAACTTCTGTGGGATTGGATACATTAACAACTGTTTTCGGTTCTGGTGAATGTTGGGATGGAGATAAGGAAAGGGAGACATGCCACTGCTGAACACTACCTCTCCAACATCTTTTGGACTCCAAACCACTACCTCATTCCTCAAACACCTTACCAATTATATACTGACACATAACTACTTCTCCTTTGAGGGGAAGGTGTATAAACAAATCCATGGAAGGGACATGGGCATCTGCATGGCACCCTCCTGTGCCGACCTTCTTATATGCCATCTACAGGAAACCTTCCTAGCCTCTGAAAGCCACAAACCCTTGTCTGGTTCAGGTTCACTGACAATATCTTCATGATGTTGACTCAGGACACAGACACCCTATCCTCATTCCATCACAGCCTCAACATCTTCCCTCCCAACCACTTCATGTCGTTCTCCTCCACCCAATGTGCCACCTTCCGCCTCTCTAATGGTTTCATCCAAACCTTTGTCCATATTAAACCCACTAATCACCAACATTACCTGCATTTCAATGGATGTCATCTCTTCCACACCAAGAAAACACTCCTGTACACATGAAGAAAACACTCCTGTACAGTCTGGCCATCCATGGACAGTGTATCTGCAGTGACAAGAACTCCCTTGACCAGTATGCTGAAGGTCTCATAAGTGCCTTTACAGACATGCATGAACCCCCCCCCCCCCTCTCCCAACATAGCCTACAAACAGATTTCCCATGCCATGTCCTCACACACCACTAACCTCCCATCACCCCCAAGAAATAGCCATAAAGGAGAACCCACCTTGTAAACCATGCAGCCAAGTCAATGCCTACTTCCCAGCTCAGACATCTGGATCTTTCCCTCCACCACCAATTTCCCTGAACTATGCAAATGAAAGTTATCCCTGCAACATATTCTTTGCTCCCATAACCCTCATGGCCTCAGTCTTCATTAACTCACCGTCCTCACACCCTTCATCCAACAGTTTCCCCTTCCTCTCTCCTGGACTGCAATAACAGAATCATATCCTTCACCGCAGCTTTGATTATCTATCATCGTGCCCTGAAATGAAGGACATCCTACCCAAGATCCTTCCCATCCTTCTTAAAATGGCGTTCCA
This sequence comes from Schistocerca nitens, assembly GCF_023898315.1. Taxonomy (NCBI): domain Eukaryota; kingdom Metazoa; phylum Arthropoda; class Insecta; order Orthoptera; family Acrididae; genus Schistocerca; species Schistocerca nitens. Next base: position 741,107,998 of record NC_064618.1, on the reverse strand, counting down.
TTGCCCAGCCAACCTACACAACCTCCTAGTCCATCCCTATGCCACTCCTACTCCAAACCCCTTGCACAAGGATCATATCTCTGTGGAAGACCCAAATGGAAGACATGTGCCTAATCAACCCAGCAATTAATTCCTTCTCCTGTCCTGTCACAGTGTTATTCATCAGAGGCAGGGCCATCAGTGGAAACAGGCATGTCATATGCCAACTCTGCTGCAATACCTGCACAGCTTCTTATGTGACTGACAACCAACCAGCCATCAGCCAGATCTAATGGTCCCTGCCAACTATGGCCAAGAACAAAGTTGACCACACAGTGGCACAACATGGAGCTGAGCACATGTTTGATTTCAATGGTTGCTTCACAACGTGGGTCATCTGGACCCATCCCTCCACCACCAGCTTTTCTGAACTACACACATGGGAATTATCCTAGCAATACATCCTGCATTCCCATAACCCTACTGGCCTCAATCATAATTAACTCACAGTGCTGACACCCTCCACCCAGCAGTTTCCTCTTGCTCTGTTCTCTCACTCCTTCGCAATACATGCATATGCTTCACCTTCATCATATACCACTTCCCACTGGCTGTGATACCCATTTGCCAAGCCTGGATACCTACCAGCTGCTCTCCCTCTGCATTATTAGCCAGAAAACTGGTTGCTTTCCTCCACGCGAACGAAACTTGTCTAGCTTGAATGGGGAAACCAGATGGCACTGTGGTTGGCCCGCTAGATGGTGCTGCCATAGGTCAAACGGATATCAACTGCATTTTTTAAAATAGGACCTCCCATTTTTATTACATATTCATGTAGTACGTAAAGAAATATGAATGTTTTAGTTGGACCACTTTTTTCGCTTTGTGATAGATGGCGCTGTAATAGTCACAAACATATGGCTCACAATTTTAGACGAACAGTTGGTAACAGGTAGGTTTTTTAAATTAAAGTACAGAACATAGGTACGTTTGAACATTTTATTTCGGTTGTTCCAATGTGATACATGTACCCTTGTGAACTTATCATTCCTGAGAACACATGCTGTTACAGCGTGATTACCTGTAAATACCACATTAATGCAATAAATCCTCAAAATGATGTCCGTCAACCTCAATGCATGTGGCAATACATGTAACGACATTCCTCTCAACAGCGAGTAGTTCGTCTTTCACCTTCCGTAATATTCGCACATGAATTGACAATGCGCTGATGCATGTTGTCAAGCGTTGTCGGTGGATCACAATAGCAAATATCCTTCAACTTTACCCACAGAAAGAAATCCGGGGACGTCAGATCCGGTGAATGTGAGGGCCATGGAATGTGGTGCTTCGACGACCAATCCACCTGTCATGAAATATGCTATTCAATACTGCTTCAACAGCACGCAAGCTATGTGCCAAACATCCATCATGTTGGAAGTACATTATCATTCTGTCGTGCAGTGAAACATCTTGTAGTAACGTCGGTAGAACATTACGAAGGAAATCAGCATACATTGCACCATTTAGATTGCCACCGATAAAATGGGGGCCAATTATCCTTCCTCCCATAGTGCCGCACCATACATTAACCCACCAAGGTCGCTGATGTTTCACTTGTCACAGTCATCGTGGATTTTCCGTTGGCCAATGATGCATATTTGCCAGTTTTCGTTACCGCTGTTGGTGAATGGCACTTCGTCACTAAATAGAATGCATGCAAAAAAATCTGTCATCGTCCCGTAATTTCTCTGGTGCCCAGTGGCTGAACTGTACACGACGTTCACAGTCGTTGCTATGCAATTCCTGTTGTATAGAAATATGGTACGGGTGCAATCAATGTTGATGTAGCATTCTCAACACCGACATTTTTGAGATTCCCTAACTCTCATGCAATTTGTCTGCTACTGATGTGTGGATTAGCCGCGACAGCAGCTAAAACACCTACTTGGGTGTCATCATTTGTTGCAGGTCGTGGTTGACATTTCACATGTGGCTGAACACTTCCTGTTTCCTTAAATAACTTAACTATGCAGCGAATGGTCCAGACTCTTGGATGATGTCATCCAGTATACCGAGCAGCATACATAGCACACACCCGTTGGGCATTTTGATCACAATAGCCATACATCAACACGATATCGACCTTTTCCGCAATTGGTAAACGTTCCATTTTAACACAGGTAATGTATCACGTAGTAAATACCGTCCGAACTGGCGGAATGTTACGTGATACCACATACTTATACGTTTGTGACTATTACAGCACCATCTATCACAAAGCGAAAAAAGTGGTCCAACTAAAACATTCATAATTCTTTACTACTACATGAATATGTAATAAAAAATGGGGGTTCCTATTTAAAAAAAACACAGTTGATATCCGTTTGACCTATGGCACGCCATCTAGCGAGCCAACCATAGTGCCATCTGGTTTCCCCCTTCAAGTTAGACATGTTTTGTGCTTTGTAGTTTTTTCATTTGATGCTTATTTCATGAGATATTTGGCCCGGTTACTATCAATGGACCACCCTGTATATATAAATCGGAAAGCTGAAAAACTGTACACTGCAATGAGGCTTACTCTTTGCTTGAAGCCTTATTATATGGGATGCATTGCAAAAGAAATTTATCATGATTAAGGAGAACCTCCAGGAATGGAAAACAAGGCAAAATATACAATGATCAGACAGAACATTATGACCTACTACTGATATAAACCTATCAGGTGATAGCAGAATCACCTGGTGAGGAATGACTGCTAGACACACACATGTGCAGTGTATGTAGTATCAGTGAGCATTCTGTCCACATGTAGAATGAGGAAGGCATGCAATCTATCCGAGTCTGACAGAGGGCAGACTGATGGATCAGAGGCTTGGCATGAGCATTTTGGGAACTGCATGACTTGCTGGGTGTTGGAGGAGTGCTATTGTGAGTGCCTTCAACATGTGGTGAAACCTCATCCAGACATTGTAGAACTGGGCGGCCACCCCTCATTACAGATGTTGGACAAGCAGTGAAATGTATTGGAACTAATTATAGACTTTAATGTCTGAACACACAGTACACTGAGCATGCCTAATGAAGCACCTCCGCTACTGCTGACACATACATGTTCCTATGTTAACAATATGACGTCGGCAACTACGACTGAAATGGGCATGTGACCACTGGTACTGGATGTTGGTGTAGTCTTTACAGTGCGAATCTGTCATCTTCCAGGGGAACACCTCCTTGACACCTGTAGTGTGGGACAGAGAAAAGCTGGTAGTGGCATCCGTGTGTCCAGTGGAGCTTCTGCACAGCGGCATGACAAACAAGGAGTATCGTACACTGATTGCAGACCATTTATAACCCTTCATGATGATCATGTTTCCCAATGGCTGTGGCATTTTTCAACAAGATAATGCACCATGTCACAAGGCCAGGAGTGTGATGGAATGGTTTCAGGAAGAGTGTGGCAAGTTCCAATTGATGTGCTGCCCCCCATCCCCCAACTTTCCAGATCTACACCCTATCAGACACAACTGGGACGTGATTGGACGTGACATCAGAGCTCATCGTCCCCCTCCCCAGAATTTATGGGAGTTAGATGACTCGTGTGCAGATGTGGTACCAACTCCTTCCAGCAACCTAACAAGGCCTTATTGCTTCTATGCCATAATGCGTCACCACTGTTATCTGTGCCAAAGGTGCACATACCGGCTATCAGGTAGGTGGTCATAATGTTCTGGCTGATCAGTATATATTAAACTGTTCAAAATTTTTGGCTGTTGTCAGCTCAATATGTATTCAACGCATGGTAACAAAAAAGTAAATCACAGGTAATAACCATATTAGCAGAAGTCTGAAGTTTTGACAGTGGGCAGTCTCAGATCTTTGAATGTCCTGGAGCTTGAGAAGATACACTACTGGCCATTAAAATTGCTACACCAAGAATAAATGCAGATGATAAACGGGTATTCATTGGACAAATATATTATACTAGAACTGACATGTGATAACATTTTCACGCAATTTGGGTGCATAGATCCTGAGAAATCAGTACCCAGAACAACCACCTCTGGCCGTAATAACGGCCTTGATACACCTGGGCATTGAGTCAGACAGAGCTTGGATGGCGTGTACAGATACAGCTCCCAAGCAGCTTCAACACGATGCCACAGTCCATCAGGAGTAGTGACTGGCGTCTTGCGTATTGTGACGAGTCAGTTGCTCGGCCACTATTGACCAGACGTTTCAATTGGTGAGAGATCTGGAGAATGTGCTAGCCAGGGCAGCAGTCAAACATTTTCTGTATCCAGAAAGGCCCGTACAGGACCTGCAACATGCGGTCATGCATTATCCTGCTGAAATGTAGGGTTTCGCAGGGATCGAACGAAGGGTAGAGCCACGGGTCGTAACACATCTGAAATGTAACGTCCACTGTTCAAAGTGCCGTCAATGCGAACAAGAGGTGACCAAGAGGTGTGACCAATGGCACCCCATACCATCATGCCTGGTGATACGCCAGTATGGCGATGACGAATACACGCTTCCAATGTGCGTTCACAGCAATGTCGCCAAACACGGATGTGACCATCATGATGCTGTAAAAAGAACGTGGATTCATCCGAAAAAATGAAGTTTTATCATTCATGCACCCAGGTTTGTCACTGAGTACACCATCGCAGGCGCTCCTGTCTGTGATGCAGTGTCAAGGGTAACCACAGCCATGGTCTCCGAGCTGATAGTCCATGCTGCTGCAAATGTCGTCGAACTGTTCATGCAGATGGTTGTTGTCCTGCAAATGTCCCCATCTGCTGACTCAGGGATTGAGACGTGGCTGCACAATCGTTACAGCTATGTGGATAAGATGCCTGTCATCTCGACTGCTAGTGATACGAGGCCAGTGGGATCCAATACGGCGTTCCATATTACCCTCCTGAACCCACCGATTCCATATTCTGCGAACAGCCATTGGATCTCGACCAACGTGAGCAGCAATATCACAATACAATAAACAGCAATCGCGATAGGCTACAATCCGACCTTTATCAAAGTCGGAAACGTGATAGTACGCATTTCTCCTCCTTACACGAGGCATCACAACAATGTTTCACCAGGAAACGCCGGTCAACTGCTGTTTGTGTATGAGAAATCAGTTGGAAACTTTCCTCAAGTTAGCACGTTGTAGGTGTCGCCACCGGCGGCAATCTTGTGTGAATGCTCTGTAAAGCTAATCATTTGCATATTACAGCATCTTCTTCCTGTCGGTTAAATTTCGCATCTGTAGCATGTCATCTTCGTGGTGTAGCAATTTTAATGGCCAGTAGTGTATTAATAAGAAGTCAATACATCATGTTAATAGAACTACTCTAAAATGGTTTAATAAAAGTGTTGGCAGTGATTTACCAGGAAACTCAAGTGCCCATTTTTGGGGAGCATCTGGAGTCAATGATAAGCCTTCATCAAGACCAACAATAAATTTCAGTTTGGCTTTTCCTCCATTAGGATGTATTTTAGCAATTTTAGTCTGGACACAATTTCTTGGTGCTCTTGTCTTCTTCTTATACATATTAGAAATATGAACATCCACCTACAACAGAAAAAATCAGTGAGATTAAACATTAACTCTTAGAGAATGACTATGTGAATCACTAAATAACTGAAAGAGAACAATAGAAATTCTAGTAAAACAGTTCTATGACTGAGCAGAAGAGTCCAATACCTCTACATCTGTACTTCTGATGATGACAATATATAACACAGAAACAGAAACAAAGTTTTAAATAGGAAATGAAATGGGAGCAATTACATTGAGTAGAAACAGTAGTGCTCAGCACACTTCTGATGGGAGTGTCGATCTACTATCTAAGGCCACACGTCACTCTTAAAGCAAATATATGGGGTGCACTTTTCTTCTGGCTGAATGTTAACATCCAACATTTTAGTTATCGAGGTGGGAGGCTTGGGGAGAGAAGTAGGGTGGTGTGAGTGTCAGGGAGGAGGAATGAGAGAGGGAGACTGTGAGAGGGAGCATAGGGTACATCTACATTTTTACTCTGCAAGCCACCCAACGGTGTGTGGCAGAGGGCACTTTACGTGCCACTGTCATTACCTCCTTTTCCTGTTCCAGTTGCGTATGGTTCGCGGGAAGAATGACTGCTGGAAAGCCTCCGTGCATGCTCGAATCTCTCTAATTTTACATTCGTGATCTCCTCAGGAGTCGATACCTCATCCAGAAATGCACCCTCTCAAAACCTGGACAGCAAGTTACACCACATTGCAGAGCACCTCTCTTGCAGAGTCTGCCACTGGAGTTTGCTAAACATCTCCATAACGCTATCACGCTTACCAAATAACCCTGTGATGAAACGCGCCGCTCTTCTTTGGATCTTCTCTATCTCCTCTGTCAATCCGACCTGGTACGGATCCCACACTGAAGAGCAATACTCAAGTATAGGTCGAACGAGTGTTTTGTAAGCCAACTCCTTTGTTGATGGACTACATTTTCTAAGAACTCTCCCAATGAATCCCAACCTGGCACTCGCCTTACCAACAATTAATTTTGTATGATCATTCCATTTCAAATCGTTCCATATGCATACTCCCAGATATTTTACAGAAGTAACTGCTACCAGTGTTTGTTCCGCTATCATATAATCATACAATAAAGGATCCTTCTTTCTACATATTTGCAATACATTACATTTGTCTATGTTAAGGGTCAGTTGCCACTCCCTGCATCAAGTGCATATCCACTGCAGATCTTCCTGCATTTTGCTGCAATTTTCTAATGCTGCAACTTCTCTGTATACTACAGCATCATCCGCAAAAAGCTGCATGGAACTTCTGACACTGCCCCCCCCCCCCCCCCTTTTCGGTTCAATTTGTGAATGGTTTGCAGAGGCAATGGCATTTGGTAACACACTGTATGAACTCCAGTTTCTCTGCTTTTCCATCTTCATAACTTTTCACATGGATTATATGTGAAGAAGTAACTGACAATTATGGAATTATGGTAATGATAGATCGCTACTCATTGTAAAGATGACACTGAGTGGCAGACATGCACAATGAAGAGACTGTTGCACATTAAGTCTTTGGCCAAAGCCTTCATCACACATGACCCCTATCTCTGGCTGTTCAGGCCAAACTGAATGAACAGGAGCAACAATCCATAGAGGGGTGGGGAAGGGAGATGGATAGCAGAATATGGATGGGGGAAGAGGAAACAGTGCTGCCTGGAGGAACATGCAGGGATTAGAGGTTGCAGACAAGGCTACCTGGTGCAGCATCAAGAGGCTGTGGGATCAGGAGGGAAGGGAAAAAAAAAACAGGAGAGGAGCAGAGAAGGGGTGCATTGGCAGGGAGCATTGCAAAATGAGGTTGTGGTGACGTAAGTTGGGAGGAGGTGATGCAACCGAGAGAGTGTGGGCACAGATGTTACCATAGGTTAGGGGTGGGATAGTTTCTGGAGCAGAGAATATATTGTAAGGATAACTACCACCTGCACAACTCAGAAAAGCTGGTGGTGGAGGGAAGGATCCAGATGGCCTGGGTTGTGAAACAACCATTTAAATCAAGCATGTTATGTTCAATTGCATGTTGTACAACAGAGTGGTCCACTTTTCTTTTGGTCGTAGTTTGACAGTGGCCATTCATCCTGGTGGTTAGCCACTTGGTAGTCATATCAACATACAAAGCTGAGCAATGTTTGCAACAGAGTGGTACACAACATGGCTGCATTTACAGGTGGCTTGACTTCTGATGAGGTGGGATAACTCTGTGACAGGACCAGAAAAGGAACTGCTGGGTGGGTGGTGGAGTGGGCAGGTCTTGCACCTGAGTCTTCCACAGGATGTTATCCCTATGGCAAAGAGTTGGGATTGGGTGTGGCATGGGGATGGTTCAAATGGCTCTGAGCACTATGGGACTTAACTTCTAAGGTCATCAGTCCCCTAGAACTTAGAACTACTTAAACCTAACTAACCTAAGGACATCACACACATCCATGCCCGAGGCAGGATTCGAACCTGCGACCGTAGCGGCCACGCAGTTCCAGACTGTAGCGCCTTTAACCGCTTGGCCACACCGGCCGGCGGCATTAGGATGGACTAAGATGTTGTGGAGGTTGGGTAGGTGACATAACACCACTTTAGGAGGGGTGGGAAGGACCTTGGATAGGATGACCTTCGTTTCAGGGCATCATGATAGATAATCAATGCTTGATTTAAATGGCTGTTTCACAATCCAGGCCATCTGGATCCTCCCCTCCACCACCAGCTTTCTTGAAACATTCTCCACTCATGAAATCATCCTGGCCTCAACCTACGGTAATGTACTGTCCCACACCTTTCACCCAACAGTTTATGCCTCCTCTGCTCTATTAGCTCTTCCCAACTCACCTCAGATCACTCTCATGTTGCACTGCTCTCTGCCAATGCATCCACAGATGTTTTCCCCTTCTCTGCAGTTCTTCCTACTGTTCCCTTTTTTCCTTTCCCTCCCTCCCCCACAGTTTCCTGATGTAGCACAAGGTAGCCTTGCCTGCATATTTAGTCCCTGCACACTCCACCAACCAGTACTATTACCTCTTCCCTCACCCATACACTGCTATCCCTCCCCCTTCCTCACTCCACTACAGACTGTTGCTCCCATTAGACGTGTTTCAGTTTGGTCTGACCAGCCAGCGATAGCGGTCATGTGCGTGTGATGTGTGCTTGCTTGCGTGAATGCGTGTGTGTTTTTTGGCCAAAAGCTTAATGTGTAACAGTCTTTTCACTGTGCCTCTCTGAAACTCGATGTGTCATCTTTACAGTGGCGTGACGAAGAAGGACTGGGATTCATCAGACCATATGACACTCAGACTTTCCTACATGCAACAGCATCTGTGAACAGTCTTGCAGAACTTCTGGCTTTATTCACTTGATTATTTATATATGCTGTGACAGTAAAGACAATATAAGAGCCCCTTAGGGTAGGTCATCACTTACTTCCCCATGTTAAGAACAAAGTGTTGAGCTCTGCCTGTCAGAAAGTATTCCATTGAAACACAAAGCTGGTTCTGTATAATGCAAGTTTATAATGTGTTCACTAACTATGCTTAATTGTCTGCAATGCTTTCCAGAAGTAAAGATTTGAAATTTGGGAAGATGGAATAAGTATTTTGGCCTCCTCTCTACAATCTTCTGTATTGGTGCCAGTATAATCAAGAGTGACTTTGGTGTTTACGTTGACTTTACATAAGGGCAAGTAAACTTAATGCTTTTCGACAGATCTGTTGGCTCAATGGTAATAATCACCGAACAAAATCACAAAATAAGGTTTACATCCTCGTGTGCACCCATTTTTTATTACATTAGAAGGTAAAATTTTATTAACATATTCACAGAACATTTTTCACTTTGCTATCCTTATGTTCATTTTGCATCAATGCATCTTTTGTCTGTCAACATAGCTACACCTTCAATTAAGTGTGTGATGGAAAAACTTTCTAAAATGGTTACTGAACCAAGGTGTATGTTTCCCATCCCACGCAGCCTTGCTTAGCACATACATGTCTACAATACTGTTGAATTTTAACCAGTGAGACTCCAAACTTACTTCCCCAGGGATGGCTGTCTGTTGAGGACTGCTTAGATAATCAGCAATTTGATTCCTATCACACTTGTTTAGCAGAAATATTTTCCTTCTTTTCTTTTCATTCCTTTAATGCTACAACAGCCTTATGTTCATAGAGTTCCTGTTACCCTTTATTTGAATAACACTGTATATGTCTGTTATTTATGAGATCTCAGACACTTCTTGACAAGTCAGTTATCTAACTAACTGCTTAACACAATTTTCAGGAAACATATTTAGGACAATCAAATGTGAATTCCTCTTCCTGGTGTCTTTTTCCATTGTGAGGTACCTAGTCTAAAGTTAGCCAAGTTGAATTCTAAGATTAAGGATCATAGTTTCCACAAGATTACCTGTGTCAGTAGCTTTTATTTTCTTCCCTGATGTGTTTCTAGGGCTAACACTTAGTGGTATTTTACTTCATTGCACATGTTATTGTATAAGATTCTTTAATATCATTTTATATTTTTCAACCATGCTCTCTAGAAATGCTACAATGGACTTCTTCAATGATTGGTTCACTACCACTTATGTAACTGTTATTGAACGGTACAAAAAACATCTATATTTATAACCCATATATTGCCCATGAACAGATATTTCATTAAAAATGAATGAATTTGAATGTAACATTTCATATGACTGAATCGACATCACAACTACTGTCAAAATTATATATTCTCTGAGCACTTGGTTCTTCCTGAAAATAGTTCGGCCACAACTTCTACACTTGCATACGTGTAGGTGCTTCCTCTTGCAAAGTTACTGCAGTCGCTGACCCATCTTGCTCACATGCATTGCCCCTTGGCATAATAATAATAATAATAATAATAATATTCTCCTCCTTCTCCTCATAGTCATCAACATCATCATCATCATTTTCTTGTCCCTCTGTCCTGCAACAATGCAAAGTTGGCATGGTTATTAAATGGACGAGGCATGGTTAATTCAAAGGATGGCCAGATGCCCTTCTTATTGCCACCCCCTTACCTCCCTGGGCACAATATAGGTACCCCAACTTACTGTGTGTAGTATTGTTCATGTAAAAGTGAGCAAAAGTTTTCTAAATGTTTGTTAACCGTGTAACTGAGGCACGAGTCAGGTACCAGCTTGGTATTCACCTACTTGGATGTGGGGAACTGCCTAAAAACCATATCCACACTGGTGGCACATTGATGCTTGCCTTGGGGTTGGTGCACCTCCCCATCCTGGAAGAACTGCTTGAACGTGCATGGCTATCTGGGAGGGTTGGCATATTCTCCATGTGCAAATAAAATAACAGATTGTGTGCTCTTCTATAATAACTTATTTAATTTTTTTTCATTTACGAATATAATCTGTTGGTAAGAATATCCAGGGATACATATCACTCCTTTGATAAATTTCTCCAATTACTGATATCTTATAAAGTTAGTAACAAATACCGAATGGAGAGAGCAAGGTGTTTCTTATTCGCACATTTCATTGTTTCATCTCAACTGACAATACAATAGTAATGGTGACTCAATTGCAACTGAAGGACTGTGCCTTGCACATAACATTTTCTCAATATGATAAATATTTGAACCCTAATCTCCACTATAGTGTACTTGGTTTAACCTGCCTATACTTTTCAACCTAATACTGCTTTATTGTTACATTATTTGACTGTTGATGGCACTGCAGGAAATTTGTAATAATATTTTTTCAAGGCATAATTACAAGAAAGAATTTTTAAACAAGTAGTTTTCATGGGAAAACAATACATTCTGGCTACCTTTTTTTTAAAGTTTTGTCTTAACAACAATTTAGGTGGAGTTAACTTCCGAGTACTTGGAAATCTTAAACTTTCTTATGATTTTTATGTCACAATGCCTTTGCCTTTTAGACTTCTGCTATTTCTACTCTACAAACTCAAACTCTCTTCATATCTTTAATACTTTCCTTCTCAATTATATTTCTCGATTTTTTACAACTCAGACAATATTCCTTCTGCACAATATTGAAGTAAGTCCTAAAAATATCAATATTTAGTTCTTTGTAATTACATTAGACAACTCATTTCAGGTTGTAATTTCCGATCATTGAATCAAAAAGGTGCACATCATTTTACTAACATAACTAGATTTACTTTGTATGCTCTAACTACACTTGCAGTTTAAATATCAATCTAATCTAGCTTAAAAATAATTACTGGAAAAATGTCAATCATTTTAGATTCAAGAGATCTCGCATATTTTTGTCTAGTTTAATTTTTGGGCCATCGCTCATTTTCAAACTCACTAAATCAGCTATATCAAAATTGGTATTTCTTTAATCTTACACACTCTTGGAAAAATTTCTGCGAACACCCATGCCCAGGCTGCACTTTGTAGATGTTATTTATTCATAAAAAATACAAGCGGTGTAAATCTCGCTCATTTCCATGTGTATACCCCAATGACATAAAATGAGGCAGCCAGACCTAATAAAATCTATATCTTACATATTAATCTGTCTTTAAATAGTTTATAATACCATGTTTGCCATATGCTAAAACCAGTAAACAACATACATGGGCAATTTCAGAATATTCACTTCATTGTAAGGTTTATCTGTGCACTTGCCCCATTTTCTAGAAAGAAACAACTGATTATAATCTCTCCACTGTTGCTGATGATGACGTCTTGGAGACACACAGCCACAATGTATTTTATTGTGTGTTACAGTGACAATACTGAAAAATATGTTGTCAGTTAAAACAAGACTATCCCAACAGCTTATGGGTAACTGGGGCTCATGTGAGAATGATATTGGATAAAGAAGGAACTGAACCCAATAAACACTGAAACCAAGACAAGGTTACATAATGAATTTTCCAACGTAAAATGTGTTCCACATTTGTCACTGTAGCAGTTAACTACATACCCTTTTCTTGTACTCATCTGGAAGGCAAAAATGTTGCAGCTCCTGCACAACCTCACATAAAATGATACATAGGAATATTTTGAGCAGCAGAAGTGAATGATAGTGAATGATGGTTCAAATGGCTCTGAGCACTATGGGACTCAACTGCTGAGGTCATTAGTCCCCTAGAACTTAGAACTAGTTAAACCTAACTAACCTAAGGACATCACAAACATCCATGCCCGAGGCAGGATTCGAACCTGCGACCGTAGCGGTCTTGCGGTTCCAGACTGCAGCGCCTTTAACCGCACGGACACTTCGGCCGGCTAGAAGTGAATGAATGAAGATATTTGGTCTAAAATGGATGCTACTTTTAAGGGGGGGAAACCACATTAGGTTCAAAAAATCCAATTTGCTCATTGCATAAATTGTTATCTTAACTATCCAAGAATACGCTGTTAAAATTTCAAAGCGAAACTCGCATTCATTTAGATTTTATGAACATAGAACCGAGTGTACATCTTCCAATATATGAAGATTTGTCAAGGGATGAATTTCTGGAGAGATGTTTAGGTGGCCACACACAAAATGCGAATGAAAGTTTTAATTCCACTATTTGGTGATTAGGTCCTAAACACTTGCACTCCAGACTAAAAGCCATTGAATTGGCATCATATTTAGCAGCATGCTTATTCAAGGAACGAAATTCATCCCTTCTGATAGTCATGAATGAGGCAGGAATTGTAGTAGGCACGCAAAGCTTCAATTATGCCAAACAAATGGATAACCAGTGCATGAGGCAGCAGAATCAATGTAGTTCAATGGAATCGAAGAAAGGTCCGAAAGCTCGGAAAGCACTGATGCAGGCGCAAAATGAAGCCTATGAGAAAGAAGGATTACTACATGGTGCTGGAATCACAGATTAATTGGTAAGCATTTTACATTTTGTTAACTTCCTTGAATTTCTAGTTTCCGATAATTTATTTTCCAAACACGTTTATCTCGAAATGACTTTTTTCACATTTTCTTGCAGTCTAACTCAAAAGTATAGTACTAATCATTATGAAAATTAATATCATGATTCTTTATAAAATTAAAAATTATATGAAGCAACTTGTGAGATGATATCATAATTTTAAGGGCATTTTTCTTTGCATAATTAGAGAAAAAAAATCATTAAAATTGAAGCCGTTGTTCCAACACCTGCAAAATTTTTAATTTTCATTATTTCACTTCATTGAGGTTCTTATTCTTAAAAAATAAGTTATTAATGTAAAATCAAAACCTTTGTGATTTCAGATGAAAATCAGAATGGCTACACTGCACGCAATTGGAGAACAACCTTCAGCGGACATCACAGCATAACTTTGTTATTTTTGGCTGAAATTAATCAAAACAATTCACAAAAACTGTTCAAAATATGAATGAAATTATGTCAAAATTTGATAAAATTCAAATTAATTCTTCCCACATAAAAAATCCAAAAAATCTGTGTCAAACAGCCTCCTAATGTGGTTTCCCCCTTAAGGCAACCAACACTAACTCAACTCATATGGTAAGTACATAATTTTCTAGCATCATCAGTCTCAAACAACACATTTCCTGGCAGACTGAAAGAAAATTTCCATAGTTAAGTGCTTATATACTGCCACTGATTTGGTACAGAAAATTGAAATTTATCACATTGTAAGCACACAGTTCCTGAGAGAAAAAACTCAAACACAACTGTGCCATGATTGTCAGTTCCTTAAAAATGTATGCAGCTTTTTTTTCTTTAGTTTACCCCTGCAGAAAATGAGGAACATTAAATCAATATTGCTGATTTAGAGAGGGTTCAAATTTAGTGCGGCTTGGCTACTTCTGTCATATTTATAACATTTTCCTTACTTATACGATTCATTATGACACAGAAAACACCACTCTCATTTTACTCTATACTCAAATATTCATTGCTCATTTCTGTCAAAATTTATTACAGCATAAGTTTTCCCCCATCAAGGATGGGTATGTAAATTAGCCATGACCTTTCTGAAGGAAACACCCCTAAATTTGCTTGGCATGATTTAGGGGGATTATAGATAACTTTTTTGCTTCATACTACGTCCCATGTGCCCTTACAGTTGATCTACTACAATTTTCAGTAAGTAACAGTCCGCAATGTAATTTCTTTAGCAATAGTTGTAACAATGTATGTGATAAATGATTCATTTTATCATTGGCTCAAATTGAAAATTCAATGTCGTATTTCTTTTTGAATTTTTATGAGATAGTTTTTAATAAATATTTTAACTTACTCTTTCAAGCAATTCCGATTCCAAGTGAATCACTTTTATACTGTGATTGTTTGTGTCAGCAATGTAAATTCTTGATGCATCAGAACTCACACATAACCCACCTGGCTCACTGAACTGCAAAACAATAATGATACAAAATTAAAAGCAATAAGTAAAACATAAATTTTCACTAGTCAAAATTTACATTAATTGTATTACAATCAAGGTAACTGATAATGTAATAGAAATGTTAAATTTTTATGTTGGTCTGGTAATATTCCATGGCAAGGTGAGTCAGGAGGAATGGTACATGCTTTTAGAGGTGATAGTATTAGTGATTATGAACAAAAAACGTCATATGAATATATGCCCCACTCCAAATGGTTTCTGAGATACAACATATTTTATATAACTTTTGTACATTTTTCTTGAATAACTCAAAAACTGCACCCTCCACCGAAAATGTGCTACAGGACAATATTAAACTATATTAAATTTCCTACAAAAAAAGTCCTATTCATTTTTTCCATAGGATTAATAGTTTATACAAAGAGGGTATGAGAATACTGAAAATCACACGTGACATTCATGGGCTGTTTTTCAGGAAGATTTTGTAGGCCAATTTGAGGTAGTTTTCTGACTTGATAGACCACAAGTGCACTGTACCAAATTGTTCATTTGAACTTTCTCTGCATTACTGTCATATATTGTAAACAATGACAATGCTTGAATAATACAGAAAATGAATAGCACAAATAATAAATAGCAATGTACATTAAATGTGTAATCTCGGAAACCATTTGGAGTATGGCATATATTCATATGAAGTTTTTTGTTCAGAATCACTAATACTGTCACCCTTCAAAGCATGTACCTTTCCTCCTGACTCACCCTGCACACTGTCCAGTTATGAACTAAACTTCAGCCACCACATAAACTGATTAGAAAGCTTAGTTCAGCACATTTTGCACAAGGAAGAATCTCACAATCCATTGATTTGAAGAACAAGGTGCTACCTTAATTGAAAAGTTTAGGTTCGTCTTTTAGAATTATTTTATGAGGTAATCCAGTTATAGCAAATAAAGTATTAGTCAGCACAAGTGGCAATATGAATGTTGTGTACAGCAGACAATATCAACTCGTGCACTGGTTGCTTTAATTATTTTGGAACACTCACACTCATTCCTCCTTAACAATATTTGTAGTGTGTGAGGCATGCTGAGATAGTCCACGCAGCTGCAGTAACACTGTGTCCTGGATGGCGCAACGGTTAACGCATTTGCCTAGTAAGCAGGAGATACCTGGTTTGAATCCCAGTCCAGTATACATTTTCACTCATTGCCACTGATTCCACGTAACGTTCCAGTGCAGCTGACTGCAGCGACCCCCTCCCTATCCTTTCTTTTCTTCCCCTTTTCATCTTCAGTTTACATACTGTGAATAATACCGTCAAATTTCCAGCTTCTTTGTTTTGATCTCTACATTTCTTCAAACTCTGCTGCTTCTTTACCCTCCTTCTCCATGTTCAGACCAGCTTGATATACTTCGACTAGAGGAGCATGTGGTCAGATTGGAAAAGAAGTTCCCCCTCCACTCCTACCTTCCATTTTTCATACCCATGGTGTCCCAGGGGGGATGGCGAAATTTCAGCGATATGACAGGGACTATCATTTGAAGCAAAAAACTTCAAACGCATAAATGCCTTATTCTGAATGCTTTCCAACATAGAACACATTTAAAGCACATTGTTAGTTACTTTTGCGGTGTCACCGCTAGACACCACACTTGCTAGGTGGTAGCTTAAATCGGCCGCGGTCCATTAGTACATGTCGGACCCGCGTGTCGCCACTGTCAGGATCGCAGACCGAGCGCCACCACAAGGCAGGTCTCGAGAGACGTACTAGCACTCGCCCCAGTTGTACGATGACGTTGCTAGCGACTACACTGACGAAGCCTTTCTCTCAATTGCCGAGAGACAGTTAGAATAGCCTTCAGCTAAGTTAATGGCTACGACCTAGCAAGGCGCCATTTGTACCATTGCGTGTATCTCAAGATAGTCTCACTTGTATCATCAAGAATGCTGTATACCAAAGGACGATATAAAAGTTAAGTGTTCTAGTAGCTACGTTCTTTTCTTTATCACATTCATCACGTATCCTGTTCCAGACTTCGCGCCAGTCGGCGTGTGTGTACGTGTGCCCTTTCGGCTACCCGTCTCTGTGGACTGGCTGCCTTAACAGTCCACTACAACTTTCTATATTATTCAATACAAAAAAAGGTTTTTAAGTGGATTTTTACATGCCCATTTGATAGAATAGCCTCAAACTTGTCTAATGTGGTATTTGTTTTATCAATATGTGTTAGCAAGGAGAGTAAAACATGAAGAATAACCAGTACTCCAGCAGTGACAGGATCGTCCCGGTCCCATGCTGACTACTACTGCCATGCAGTAGCAGTTAATTCTTCGTGTTTTCTGTCACTGCTAATAGATACTGACACAACAGATATCACACTAGACTAACCTCGAGACCATACTACCGTGTGGGCATGTAAAGGTCAATTTCAATATCATTTTCCTGTATTGAATAATACAGAACATTAAATGTGTTCTATTTTGGAAATCAATTGGAATAGGGCATATGTCCACTGACTTTTTTGCTTCAAATGATTGTTCCTGTCATATCCCTGGGACACTGTACAATATTCCATATTATTTAAAATTTCCATCTAACCTCAGATAAGTGTGGACGTGGAGAAAACAGTATGCAACAGGATACCAACCCCTTTTTCTGGTTCTTCTACATTAAATGCCACAAACAGTGTTTTAATTTCTGTAATACCTCCAATTTTCTCCAAATGTAGTATAATAACGCTTCATCAAAATCAAACATTATAGTAGTTTTACAGCACACAGGAAATTTTAAGACAGAAAAGCAGCATTCTCTATATGGTGTTTACAGAAAAAAGTAAAACTGGTGTCAGCATGAAGGTTGATTTGACACCCTGTGGTTTTAAATCAACCTTCATGCTAACACCAGTTTGACTAGGCAAGGTGAAAGAAGTGGTAAGGGACAAAAAAATTCCTAGGACCAACTGCGGACTGAACCTGAGACCACTGCATTAGTAGTCTGGCACCTACGGAGCTAACATGCCACAGATAACACAAAACTAAAAACAATGAGTAGACATTGCACCAGATTGTGAGGCCAGAATGGCACTAATCATACGGCAAGTGGTGACATTGTTGGACCTTCAGTGCCCACTCGTATAACTCTGAGTAACAACCATTTATTTACAGATACATGTTGAGGATGAGCAAGACTTTGAGACATGTAAATTGCAGTAAATTAACACTAGGAAAGATGTGTGTCTATTAAATGAAGAAGTTCTATTAAGTCTGTATCTCTATTAAGTCTATAAGTTTCTATTAAATGAATAAGCCTCAAACAAAGTGGTCGTAATATTAAAGTTATGCAAAGTTGCTTCCTACAATGTAATTGAATAATTTCCTTGATATCTTCTAACATAAACTTTCACACGGAAAATTGGTCTGTTTTCGGTCGTCACTTCACGGTAATATTCCGATGTGAATCCTGAGCACAGCTTTAAACACTGCACAAGTTACATAACATTTATTTTTATGTACCATTTCAAATTAACACAGATAATATCTGCTGCACATAAGACAGTCACCTACAGTGTTTCATATTTGTCAATGAATTTGCAGGCCAGCTGCCAGAGACCTCTTGATTCGGCAGTAGTGGCTGTTTCGTTTAGTGATGTTCCGTGGGAGCAGACAGTGAGAACTTCTTCATTTAATAGACACACGTCTTTCATAGTGTTAATTTACTGTAATTTACATGTCTCAAAATATTATTTATCCTCAACATGTATCTGTAAATAAATGGTTGTTACTCAGAGTTATATGAATGGGCACTGAAGGTCCTACAATGTCATCACTTGCTGTATGACTACCGCCATTCTGGCCTCACAATCTGGTGCTTTGGTTTGCACAGGTGGAACAAAATTTTAATTATGGAGGATTAATCACAGAGTTTATTAAGTTTGCTCTAGTGATCAGTCAGCACAACCACCACTATTTGGCCAAAGTTGAAAACATAATCACATTAGCTTCTGCACACAATTCATACAATAAACTGAAAACAGAGTTGGTTCACCAAGTGTCTGCATCAAAGAGGAGTGCTTGCATCATGGGTTAATGCAAGAAGACATTGGAGGCAGGAAGTCAGCACAATACCTGAGGCAACTGCATAGTAAATTCAATGTAGGAACTATACCACACATACTACTTAATTCAAACTGAAGTAGCTATCTTCTATCTCAGGTTAAAGCCATAGTGGTATCTCAGACAGAAATGCCCTTGGACATCACCACTGATCTGACTGACAGGATTCAGAACGAAATAACAGCATCATCAATCACTACTGTAGTGACACTGTGCAACAGTGCCACATCATCGGCAGTGACATGGACAGATTACAATTATCTCTCAGACAAAGGGATGTTCTGGATAGTGAAATGAGTGAACTGGTGGCTCAATGGAGTCACATCAATGATAGACATCATTACCATAGAAGGTCACACAGTCATTTCAGAATGAACTTCTTGGTTCTAAAAGATGCAGAGCAGTCACCTACAACATGTTGTTATCACCAGAAATTTGGGAACCAAGCATGCAAGTGCACCTCACATCACACCTACTGAAATGACCGTGGGAGTCAGATGGAGGGGCGCATCTGATTGCTGGACAGTCTCTCAGTGTCTCTATACTAGTGACCAAGAGATTGGGTGAAAATTCCTTTTGGATGCAGTCTCAGATTTACACATTTTCCTGTATAATTGGTGTCACTAACTTCGTTCTGCCTTTCTGCCACTAATATCTCATCAATGGCCAGTTATAGTATGGGACTTATTGAGTTGGACTTGGAGTTGCATTGCACCTTTGTCTAGATCAGATGTAGCAAATGCACGGATTGTTGACAGTGTCACTGGAGTGTCTACTGCTGGATCCTGAAGCAGTACAGTGGCTCAAAGTGCTAAGCTAGTGGAGGCAGCAGGAAGCAGATACACTGAGTTGCTTGACCAGTTTTCAGCTGTAATCCAGCCACCTCGTCTGCCAAGGAAGTTACCTTACAACACTGTGCATTTCATCAAAAACTACTAATGGCCTGCCAGTTTCCTGCTATCCTAGACGTTTAGCTCCCAATCGTTTTGTGATCACAAAGGCGGAGTTTAAGAAATTCATTCTTCTTGTTCACCTCTGCATTTGGTACTCATACATGCTGGCGTGTGGCACTCGTGTGGTGATTACTATATGCTGAATGCAATAACAATTCCAAACAGATATGCAATGTCGGTATTAAGGGTCTACAATTATACTCTTAATGGTGCAACAGTGTTTAGTGCACTGAACTGTGCAAAGGCTTTTACAAAAAAAATCCTATAGCAAACAAAGACATTCCAACAACTGCTATAATCACTCCACTCAGCTTATTTGAAAGTCAAATGACCCTCTGTTTGTGGAATGCCACTCAACCATGGAGAAGTTCACTGACTCAGTGCTGCAGGGACTGTCAATCTGCATTGCATACTTACATGATACTCTCATCTTTTCAGTCACAACAGCGTAGCATCAGCAACAGCTGATGGAGATTTTTAAATGCCTAGACCATTGCAGTGTGCTGTTGAGTCCTGTTAAGTGCATTTCTGGTAAACCTCAGATCACTTTTTTGGGACATTTAATTTTGCCTGCGGTGTCACTGCAGCTACCAGAGAAAGTGGAAGCTATCGTGAAGAACACATGGCCAGAAACCACAAAGGAGCTACAATGTTTCTTGGGAATACTGAATTTTTACCAGTGACATTTCCCCACTCATCCAAGTAGTAACAACCACTAACTGCAACACTTACTGTATTGAAACTAGGGGAAATTTATCAATTCACTGGACAGATGAGATGAGTTTTGCTTTTAATGCAGTGAAGTAAATCCTTGAAAATTCTGCTCTCCTGACACATCCTGCATTGGGTACACCGCTTGCATTAGTAGTTGAAGCCAGTCAGACAGCTCCTGGCACAGTGTTGTCGTACCAAGCTAATGGCATGTGGCAACCACTTGCCTTCACATGCAAGTTCTCGAGTTCTCAAGGGAAATATGATGCTTATGATCGTGAGCTTCTGTTGGTGTATAAACCAATTAGGTACTTTCAATAACAGTTAGTGACCAGAGATGATACAATATTTACCAATCACAAGCCAATTATCTATGCCTTCAGATAAATCCACCATGGCAGTACAACCACCTGAATTTTACTGTTCAGCAAAGACTCTGCCACATTTCAGGTATAAGCACCATACTTGCCGACTGAATGTCATGTATTAATAGTGTGACAAATTTTACTGATTATGTTCAGCTTGCAAAGGCACAGGAACATGCGGAACTTCAGAAGCTACTACACAATTTATTGTCCAGCCTTCAATTACAACTTTTCGATGTTGTTGGTTCTGAAGTCATATATTGTGACATTTTCAGTGGAAGGTCTGCCACCCGCTTCCTACAGATGTGCTTTCGACAGCCTCTATATCTTAGCGTCTGTGCTTACACCCTTGTGTTACAGCACCAACTTGTCTGGTATCAAAACATTTTTTCTGGGTGTTTTATCCGCTGGTCAGAAGCTATACCTGTTGTGAATATGTTAGTCTTTGCTTTCATTCCAAACTGGGTTTCTTGCTTCTGTTGTCTGCTGCATATTACTATGGACTGCAGCTGACAATTCATATTGGAGTTATTTAACCAATTCAGCAAATTCTGTGGCGTGCTCCATCATGGCTAATGAAGACACTGTTTTTAAAGTATGTATTAATGTGTCACACCACCAGCTGGACAACTGAAATACATGCAACCTTGCTTGGCCTTGACACTACTTACAAAAGGGACTTGGACTCATTATTAGCATAGCTTGTATATGGCGAAACACTTTGACTGCTTGGCAAATTGATCAACCTGAGATTCATACATCTGCTGGACCATGAAACATATTGCATGCATTCACTCCATCAAACTGGCAGACACAGAATGGTGTCTACTATCATACACTGCAACCTATAAATATGTTATGTTGAATACACACAGTGTCAAACCATCTCTACAAACTCTGTAAACAGACTCACATTGGGTGCTCAAAAATAAGAACAAGTACTGGATATCATGCAAAATGGTTTGTTATTCAGAGTTACAAGAGTGCCATAATTTGTGTGTTATTAAAATGGATTTACCTGAACAAAGGCATGTAAGTAGTTTGAATGGTTATTGGCTCAGCCACTTCATTAATATTAATATAAGAATTACAGTTTTGAATGTTCTTCCATGAATTTCACTGCAGATTGCATTTGAAGAAAGAATAATTTAATTTGTAGATATTCTAAGAATATTTTCATAGATAACCTTCTGCAATTTAAGCAGAGGAGCTAATTCATAAGACTGAATTTTCAGGTTATCTGTTGAATGTTAATGGTAAAGTTAAACAAATGACAGCCTCGCATTACCTGAACTGAATTATCACCTATGGGTCCAACTGAGTCACCAGATTTTCCACTACCAGCAAAGGTTTTACAGAGATTAGTTGAAATTGAAATAGCTTTTATCTTGTGGTTGTAAGAGTCTGCCACATAGAGTGTTTCATTCCTTGGACACCAAGCAACTCCTAAAGGATGCTGTAATTTAGCATCATATAACTTCCCATCTACATCTCCAAACTGGAACAGATCCTGGAAGAACAAAGACAAGGCTGCATTTAACTAACTGTACATGACCTCCAAATCCACCAGCTTTGTTTAAATGTTCCTTACATAATTAAAACAGCTTTAGTATTGTTAACTGTTAACATGTAATTAAATATGCACATAGAATGATTCAACACAAAGAAATTATACCCACAGAGCACAAATGTAATATCAACTGATGGTATATTATTGTATAACAAAGAAATATGTAACATATGTGATAAATCCCTCATTGGATGTACGGAATTGTAAGTTTCATTGGAAGAACTCCTGCTCTGTCAGTTGTGGTAAATGAGCACTGTCTTCAAAATGTCTGCTACAGTCTCAGACTCACCCATGAAAGATAGTTTCAATCAATACATAACTCAAAGGACCAGTAAATTCAAGCAGTTGCCAAAGGTCATAATGTGGTACAAATATAATGTGATAGCAACAATAAGACTGGATCAATAGGTCTTCTACCTTAATATATGTAAGGTGTTTCCGTGATGATGTTACATACTTTCAGCAATGAGAGGGATGGAAACCAAACTGAAGACTAAAATTACTGACTTAATGACCATTTTGATTACAAAAACTGATTTTACTGATTTAGACATAAAAGCAAACTAAATACTGACTCAAATTACTCATTGTGAATGAAGGGTCAAAAGCATTTTTCTTTAATCTGACCTGCACCGTCCTCACAGCCAGCCAACTCACACATATTTAATGTTTTATAACAAAATTGCAAACAGTGTAATATAATAATAATAACCAGGAAAATCATTGAACTATTCAGCACTAATATACCTACAACAAGAAAAAGCTTTAAAGTGCACCTGTATAGTACTATTTTCTGAGTAATACGGACACAATGTTTAAAAATTTTAATTATTAAATGTAACGTGGAAAACCATCAAGCATTTTTTTTTTACAAAATTACGTCATTCGTCTCACTTTGCTTTTACTTCTTTGCAAAAAAAAGTTTTTAACACTGCTTTTTCACTTATCAACTGCTTTTGTATCTTTTCACATCTTTAATTTTCTTTAATTCTTGTTTGTAACTTTTGCAGTGTTGCGAAGAGTGTTCACTCTCCAAGATTGATTGGGCCACACTAATTCCAACCAAGTCATTTACCTCTTCTGTTAAGCACTTTTTTGCATTGTCCATTACCCTTTCAACAGTCAATCTTTGCTCCTTTTATTCTTCTTTCATTTTCTTCAATTCCTGTTCACCGTGTTCCATATTTACTTTTTTATGCACTTACACTTTATGCTTGCTTGCAACAGTTTTTCTTTTTCCTGTTCTTGCCGTTTCCTCAGTTCTTCCTCAGCCACTCTCTCCTCATCTTCACAGTATTGCCTGTATCTGACATAAGCTATGTGTGTCTGTGTGTCAGCAGAAGTAGTTCCAGAGAGATAATAACAAAATGATTCTTCCCCTCAAGCACAGTCATCACAGCATATTTTACTTTCAAATGAGTGACCAATAGTCTTTAGTTAGTTTTATGTTCCCTGGGTCATATGCACGATAAATCATAATGCTGCGAAATGAGTCACTTGGGAAATTAAATTGTAAATATGGCCTCGTGCTGAACATTTATGTTTTCTTGTTGATTATTATTATTATTATTATTATTATTATTATTATTATTATGAAACACACAGTTGTGAGTTAGTAATTTCTATTCACCAAGTTTTACACAAAACAATAAAGAAATCCTTCTACGGAATAGGAGGAGCTGTCAAGGAGAAACTTTTTCAGTTTGTTTTCAAGTTTTACTTGCTCTCTGTGAGACATTTATTTTATATTGCCAGGTAAGTGATCAAAAATTTTAGCTGCAGCATTGTGCGTCCCTTTTGTGCTAAAGACAA
This sequence comes from Schistocerca nitens, assembly GCF_023898315.1. Lineage (NCBI taxonomy): Eukaryota > Metazoa > Arthropoda > Insecta > Orthoptera > Acrididae > Schistocerca > Schistocerca nitens. The sequence goes on along the minus strand of NC_064618.1, from coordinate 741,083,615 downwards.
CCTTAATGCAGAGTAAGAACAAATAGTAACTGACCACTTCTATACATCTGAATTGCTTGAATATGTCTGAGCTTCCAGCTGACGCTTCTGACTATCTTGATAGGCAATCACAGGAAATAACTTTGACATAAAGCATACAGTATCTAACTTCAATGAGAGACTCAATTATTTATACAATAAAAATGCTCCGTGCTTGGTCGTGAAGTCTACAGCTTCAGACACAGCAGAAGACTTGGATTTCACCTAACACCAACTTGGGTGAATTCCAGACAGATCATGTGGCCATTTCAAAGAAATCTTGAAAAGAAATACAAAATGTGAAGGTATTAAAAAGTGTCAGTCTGGGCTCAGACCACTACCTCTCAAAGATCGAAATGAGACTCCAGCCTGGAAACACTAGACTACACAGAACCTCCAATATGGTAAGATTTGATATAGAGCAAATTAAGAACGGACAAGAAGTAAGCCAGAGACTGAACAGTACAGATATCAACAGCTGGGACCAACTGAAGGAGACTCTTGTGAAGATGGCCAATGAACTGGCCCCTCTCAAGAGAAGAGGGGAAGCATCCGTGGCGGAATGGAGACTGTGACAATGCAATAGCCCAAACACAGACACTCGCTGGGAGGGGGGTGGGGGTAGTGGGATTGTAAGAAAACCAAGAAAAATTGGAAGAACTTTTTGGAGCAAAGAAGGCTTACAGTTAAGAAAATTCAAGGAAGGAACAAAACAGACCTTCACACAAAACCAACTAACCCAAATCAATCACAGTTTCGCTAAGAATAGCTCCAGAGATTTCAACAGAATCTTCAAGCAGACACTCAAAAATACAATCCGCAAAGCCTCCACTTCAGAGACTCACAGGGCAAACTGGCTTTTAACAACTGCCACTTCTTAGCTCAGTACTTTATAAACCTACTCAACTGTGATCCACCCAGCGAAGACTTCGACTACAAACAAACCACACCAAACCCGGACTCACTGCCTCCTTCACTCGAAGAAGTTGGGCAAATCATTCAACTTCTAAAGAATAATAAGACAGCTGAAGAGGACTCTATCGTTGTTGAACTCTGGAAATGTGCTGGAAGCATTGCCATGGGCAAGCTCACCAAGATAATCCAGGACATCTGGGAAACAGAGAAATTACCATATGACTGGAACATGTCTCTGATCCAATTGCTTCACAAAATGGGAGGTTTTACTGATCTGAACAAGTACCATGGAATGTCTCTTGTCCTGGTAACATACAAAATTCTCTCCAAGGCATTACCAACATGAGCAGAAGATCAACTGGATAGTCAACTCGGAAAATATCAGGGAGGCTTCAGGAAGACCCGATCCTGTGCTGAACAGATCTTCAACCTTAAGACTGTACTGGCAAAATCCAAGATGAGAAACCACAAGCTGGTCGTCACCTTTGTTGGTTTCTTGAAGTCCTACTCCGTTCAAAGAGAAGTGCTTAACAAAATACTCCAGGAACTAGATCTAGACAACAAAACCCGCACACTCATTCTAGAAACATTGACCAACACCCATTCCAAGGTCAAATTTAGAGGTGAGATCTTAGAAAGCTTCAAGATAAAAAGTGGAGTGAGAGAAGGGGATGGACTGTCCCCACTTTTCTTCAACTGCCCTCGAAAAGGTTGTGAGAGAATGGTGCAAGGAACAAACCAATTTGGGTGTTCAGAGTGATGTCTACCTGGGCCGTAAGAACGAAGGACTGATTGTAGATTGCTTGGTTTTAGCTGATGACATGACACTGATTGCTGATTGTCTTGAACTGGCAACAATGCAGGTAAACCGCCTCAGAAAACAGGCAGCCAAAGTGGGTCCTCAAGTGTCGCTGGAGAAAACAGAGTTTTTCACCAACATCAAAGAAGCTAACAGAGAGATGTTACTAGACAAGGGGAACATCAAAAGGACTGAGAAGTTTAAGTATTTTGGTGAACGGATTGAACACAACTTATCAGAAAAAACGTCTTCATCCATGAGAGTCAACAAGTTGGAACTAGCCTATTGACTGACTATGAACACCTACAACAAAAAATACCTATCACACAACCTGAAACTTAAGCATTACACATCAGTCATATGACCAGGAACCCTGTGCCACGGAATGTCTTTCCATGAACCGCAGAGGTCTAATGGAGAAATTGGAAGTCAGAGAGAGGACGATCCTCAGGACAAACTAAAACAAGCTATGGACAGACAAGAGGTAGCTGTTATGTACTTTTTGTATTTCAGCAAAGCTTCTGACATTGTCAAATTAGATACGCTACTTGCTAAACTCAAAAGTCAAAACTGAGCAGATGAGAGTAGGAGATCCAAAGAATAGGGAGATGAGCAGAGTCAACACCAATGCCATGGAAAAAAAATTATTGTTGTGATTAACTTAACAGAGAAAGTCAAACTGCTGCCCCACAGACAAAATAAGTTAAGGAACAAGGATATGAGTAGGACTCTTAAATTTCAAACATGGAATACAGGTACTCGCTGCAAGCAGGAGCAATGAAACGCATAGCCGAAGAAGTGTTGAAATATGGATCGGAATTAGTTGCCCTCCAAAAGAGCAGATGGAAGGATGAAGGAGAGATATGGAAGCAAAATTTTATGTTACATTATTCGGAGAGGGATGATAGACAAAAAGATCATGGTGTTGGGTACAGTGTAGAAAGAAATTTACAAAAATCTATCCTTGTCTTTATGCCATATAATGACAGAACATGCACCATCAGAATAAAAGGAGGATTCCACAATACGACTTCTGTAAACATATAAACTCCACCAAAAGGATCAGATGAGGACCTGGTGGATAGCTTTTATGATCAGTTGCATGAAGTCATCGGAAGGATACCTTCACATGTCTCAAGTCCTGGCAGATTATATTGCAAAGCCTGGAAAAGAAGAACCCTTTCCAGTCCCTTTTAGGTAAGGAAAGTTTGCATAGGGAAAGAGTAGTAGTGGGCTGAGAGTGGCGCAGTCTATGGCTGGCAATGGTTTTAAAGCATCAAGCACATTTCCTGAGAAAAAATGTTCACAAATGGATATGGAAAATTCCAGGAATGGACGATACAATCATACTGACCAACTATTTGTATCCACAGGATGGGCAAGTAACAATAAAACTGTATACATGTTTTAGGGAGCAAACTCAGACTCGGACCACTACCTTGTAGCTGCAAAAATTAGACAAAGAATTGCTATGGCATATGAAGGAGAAACTATATGAATTCTGAACTGGAATGTAGAAAAAATGGCAGATAGAGATCAGCTTTTGAATATCAGATTAAACTGAAGCAAAAATTACAGGTAATTGAGAACAATAACATCATAGATAAGGAATGGGAATGTATCAAAAATATTATCATAACTGTGGCAAAGGATGTAACAGGGCAATCCAGAAGAGCTAGAAATGAGGAGGGTATGATGATGGTGTAGACAGGTGGTGCAACAGAAAGAAGAAGCAAGATTAAAATCTCTCCAATAAAATATGAAAATTAACCGGGCTTTGTATAATACAAGAGTGGCAAGGGTATGCAGAAAAAAGAAGCCTTAACAAGGAAGATAGAAGATGTGAAAGAACATTATAAAAGGAATGAGAGTAGAAAGTTTTATAGGAAGTTAAAAGAAGAAACATGAGGGTATAGACCTAAACTAATAGGCTGCAAGGATACAGATCGAAACCTGTTGACATAAAAGGGGAAAGTGATGGACAGATGGAGAGAATATTTTCAAGAAAGGCAGGAAGTTGATGGCACTGATGGGGAGTGCCTGATATCCCAATATAGTAGGACCAAAACTAGAAGAGCCTACTCTTGCATTGTTGAGTTGTTAAAGAGAGAAGGCATTACTTTACACAAATAGATACACAAACTTATTCTTTAATCTGGAATCAGGAAAGAACTCCAAAAGAATGAACTACAGATGCAATATAGCCCATACATAAGCAAGGTAACAAGGCATGTTTCTCTAACTCCAGAGAGATCACTCTGTCGAATGTGGCGTACAAGGTTTAATCCGCAGTTCTATACAACAGATTAGTACCATATGTGGAAGATATATTGGGTGATCATCAGAGTGGCTTTAGAGCTAATAGATATCAGAGTGGCTTTAGAGCTAATAGAGAGAGTGTGGACCAGGTATCTGTACTGAGACAAACACAGGAAAAAAGCATGTGAATATAATATAGAACTCAACAACACCTTCATTGACTTCAGTCAGGCCTTTGATGACTATAGGGAAGATAGAAAACTGCTTAGTATACCATCCAAATATATATTGGTTACTAAGGAAACCTTGGTTGGTACTAAGGTAATGGTGAGATTGGATGAGGAGTTAACAGACTGTTTCAATATCAGTAAATAATATATGAGGCTTTTCAACAATGCTTTTCAATTTGAGCTTAGAAGCAGTTATATGAAAACCACAAATATCTGGGCACAAAGGTATAAGGACCTTGAACTTAATGACATTGCAGTTATTTATAAATGAGGGATGTCATTGGAGAAAGTAATGGTGGAACTGAAAAAAGTTGCAAAGCATAGACAGGAAATTAAAGACTCGAGAACTAAATACATGAAACTCTATACAACAGGGAAAAATAACCTGGATGGTCTGGTCAGCTGCAGGTTTTAATTTTCAGCATGTAGAGGAATTTGACTACCTAGAGGCAAATATTAATAAAGTAAACTCCATATCCATTGAAATAATAGTCTGTACTTTCAGTGGCCATAGACGTTATCATACATTTAAAAAGCTGAAGACATCTGGGATGATATAGCAACAGTTCAAAATGACAATATATATAAAGTTATCATTAGGCCAGTGGTTAATTACGGATGTCAAGCATGGATGTTAACCAGCACTGATGAACAAGTCTGAATATTTGAACACCCAACCAACAGTGTGTAATGATTGGAACAAACAGGTTACAGTGTAGGAATGTAGTATTGGTGGTCCCACAAGGATCTGTATTGGGCTCATTACTTTTCTCATTATATGTTAATGGTGTGTCAACTATTAGCTCCCACTGCACACATCACAGGGTGTATACGTGGTCAAGGAAAAAAAAAAAAAAAATCCCGGATTTTTCCCAAATTTCCCGGTTAAAAATACACTTTCTCCCGGGTGAAAATACACTTTTTCCATGTTAAGTGACAGTATACTCTTCCTTGGCACTGTAAAACTCATCAATTCTTTGAATGTTTACGGTTTTATATACCAACGTAGAATTTCCTGGCACTTTAGAAAACGAAACTCAGGGGGGGCGGTGAAACACGTTTTGAAAGACCTTTGATGTGCAGCAGCGTATTTCTGTATTACGAAGGTATAAATTTGAATTCCACCAAACACCGCATGTCACTTTTCGAAGCATTGAAATCAAGATTGCGATGCGCTTTTATAAGATCATGTCACGTGGTCTAGCCAGCTGATGACAGCATAGGACACGTGATATAGTCAACCAATAGCAAGATCACTCTTAAGTAGCGCGAACATACAAATAAGAAAAGTTAGTGGTTTAAATTAACATACATAGCATTCATGTATAATACTGGTCTCGAAGATTAATAAGCTGGAAGAGAAGCTAAGCTTCCACATATAATGCTGATCTTTTTTGCGCGTGTTACACTTTAAGATACATCACACAAATGTGCCAGTAAAATTTTTAATAACGACGTAAATGTCAGATCTTCTGGGCTCAAAATCCTTCTAAATGGTCGTCCTCTAAGAATTAATTTTTAAATGAGAGTCAAACGCTTTGTGATTTAAGAAATTCATCGTACATTGTCGCACACAGTTCATCTTTCGTAAAAGGAAATTTGGTTTGAATGTAACGCTTTTCAAACCACCATTCGCAATATTTTCCTGCGACCTGTTAGAAATAGGTTCGTTTCAGCAGTTGGAAGAGAGCGCCAGATAATAGGCGTCACCGCGCTTACGCAGCTACGATGACGCAGCAAGCCCATATGTTCATACATGTAAAACATTAAAAGATCTTACATTACGTCATAAAAGAAACAAGACATCAGAGGTTACTTCAAGAGCATCGGGATTTTGTGGACCATACTAAAATGCATAATTCGACTTAAATTCCACGTTCATATCTCCAGATTCATATGTAAATTTTCTTGGAGTACTAGTACTGTATTATCTCATGTTTGGTTCTTTATTATGGCATAATGCCATGCGTGCACTTGAAATGCAGCGAACAGTTGAAACTAGCCAATAGTGTGAAATTAAACGTTTCAAATAAAGCAGAAAAGATTAATGAAAGCCAAATCTCTTTAGAAAACCGACAAAAATAACTTCATTGTTCTGCAAGGCGATTAATTCTTGACTGTCAGGAAGGTGTAAATAAAATCTAAAACTAATAACATGTTTTAGCCTTCTGTAATTATGTGAACGTAATTTAATTCATTTGATAACTCCTGACCACAAAAATCCGTTTGTTATCATTTAATGTGAGAGCAATAAACGAAGTGGAAACAACAAAATCACTGAACTTTAAACACATGTCACGTGGCCCGCAACTGTTCAAATGAATCTAATGTAAACAGTTGTCACGTCATGCTCATCGGAGGCAACGACCTGTTGTTCATACACCTGATTGATCGGAGGCAATTTGTTGTTATGAAGCATTGCATAGTCTTCCTAAAGCCATTGACACACTTTGCTGTTGGCAGACACTTGTATGAGCACTGTGTTGTTGTTGTATTCGGCGCATTTCCTTTGCAACTTAAGTTTTACTTTCCTTCTTTTTCCTCTCGTTCATGTTTTGTTGTCGCAGTATTACCCTGCAATACCAGGATACAGTAATATCCTTTGTTAGAGTATTGGTTCTTATCAGTCAAAATCACAAAAATTTAACTGAAAACTAAAACAATGAAAAATTCCCGGAATTCTAAACAATTCCCAGGTTTTTCCTGGTTTTCTTCCGGATGAAAAAGTTCCCGGGTTTTTCCCGGATCGTATACACCCTGTCATCACTTTTATGCTGATTGTTGTAACCGCGACAATTCCAGTCATGGGGTTGCTGAGAACGAAAGCGCGGCGGGACCGAACAGGAGCAGCCCACGAACAAACACAATGGATGAACGGGAAAGGACGGACACGAACAATGACTGAAGACTGAGCAAGACCCTACGAACAACAACATGCAAGAAGCAACGGGGTCACAAGCGAAAAACCTCACGAATCAACAACATCCACTCGTACACGGAAACGAGCAAAGTAAACGTGCTGTCTGTAGGCGATATGTCGATAGATTCACGCGAATATCAGACTGCCTCGCTAAGAGAGATGCAGGCGCTTAAACACATGATAGGGTATGTCGCTATTGGCCACTGGGACCACATGCTCCACCGTGGCGTCCTCACATTATGCGTGGGCCGGGAGCGCATGCAGCCACGGCTTACAGCGTGATGGCTGCAGAGACTTCTAGTGGTAATTGAGGTCCATGCTGTCTGGCGCGGATTCGAAACCCTGTGGTGCTCAGCACCACATCCCTCCCCCCTGAAACTTGCGCATAGGGGCAGAAATGCCCTGGACAGTGCTGCGGTGGTCAGCAGGTGGGAAAAGACCCAGGCTTGTTAACCGCCACTGGTGGGGAGGAAGGGACATCCAAGGTATCCATGATGGCCAACCCAGAGGCCAGGGCAGCAGAGGGAGCCGCCGATTCACCTGGGGGAGGGGAGGGCCAGCAGCAGGCCCGCAGGGAGGCAGCAAACGGGGGCAGTGGTGGCGACTCAAGGACCATGTCTGTACCCAAAGGAGGTAGCGGAGGAGGAGACGGCAGTGGGAGTCCCGCGGGGGTACGCAGGCGGAGCCGCTTATGATGGCAGCGCTCCAACCCATTCGACATCTGCACCAACGTCACATGCCACCCATGGGCTGCAACATCCATGGCGGGCGCCCAACCTGCCTTGCTCCCGTACATGTGGGCCCACACGGCTGGGCCAGGGGCTTAACGCTGAGAGGGCCGGGAGTGGGGGTGGGAAAGGGACGGCATCAGCAAATGGAGCAGGTCCACAGCTGTCACCGATGGAGGAGCTCCGCCAGACTACGTCCGTCAATTGGTGTGTGCGATAGGTGCTCAAAAACAGGGTGAGGGCCGACGTGGTTGGAGATGTTTCATCCACCTTCATCAGCTGTTGTTTAAATGTGCGGACAAACCTCCCTGCCGCGCCATTGGAGGAAGGGTGGAAAGGCGGGCTACGGATATGTTTGATATTGTTGACCTGACAGAAGTCATGGAAGGAGGATGGCGTGAACTGGGGGCCATTATCGGAGACCAATGTGAGAGGCAGGCCCTCAATGGCGAGAACCTGGGCCAGGGCCATGAGTTTGGCCTCCATGGTGGTGGACACCATGCGGACAACATATGGGTATTTGGAGTAGACATCAAAGATAAGTAACCACATGGACCCCAAAAATGGGCCCGGAAAATCTAGATGGATGTGATCCCAGGGCCAGCGAGGCACAGGCGAGGGTGCAAATGACTAAGGGGATGAAGCGCTCACACAATGCATCCGCGGCCCAGGCATTCAATATCGCCATCAATGACGGGCCAATAAACGTGCCGGTGAGCCAAAACTTTCATGCGGGACTTACCCCAGTGCCCGCAGTGGAACAAACTGAGCATTTTGATGCCGCAACTCTGGAGGAATGACAACCCGATGGGCATCCGACTCCGTGGCCAGCAGAAGGACATCATCAACCACGGAGAGCCAGGGGTTGAAGTCGGTCCGCATCCGGTGAGTAATATAGGAGGGCCACCTGTGGACCATGTAGCGGAGAACCTACCGCAAGATAGGGTCTCGGCATGTTGCCGTGGCAATATGAGCAGCCATAAGAGGCAAACCATCCAGCGCATCCTGGCGGGTGGAATCAATGTGAAAGCAGAGGACCTCCTGTTGGTCAAACACAGGATCGGGGCCTGCTGAGAGATGTGACAAAGCATCCGCGTTAACATGGTGGGAGGTGGGCTTATACTGGATGGTGTAGCATAATTTCGTAAAAATAACGCCCAGTGCTGGAGAGGTTGAGCTGTCCACTCTGGAAGATGAGAGTGGGGTCTGAATAACGTAACTAAGGGTTTATGGTCCGTCAGGAGGATGAACTTTGTCCCAAAGAGATAGGTGTGAAATTTTTGGATGGTGAGCACTATCGCAAGGGCCTCCTTTTCAATCCGGGAGTAGTTCCGTTGTGCTGGGGTCAACGTCTTAGATGCATAAATGATGGGCTGTTCTAAGCCTTCAGCAGTCCGATGCGCGACGATGGCCCCAATGCCGTATGCCAACGCATTAGCCGCCACAAGCGAGGGGCGGTCCGGAGAGAAGGGAGTAAGGCAAGGGGCAGACTTCAGCATCGCCTTTAAACAGAGAGAAGCCTGGTCACAGGTAGGAGTCCAATCAAAAGGCACCCCTTTGCTATGCAACGGAGGTAGCCCGGGGTAAGAACTTTAAGTAATAAGTAACCTTGCCCAAAAACACCTGGAGTTCAGATAAGTCCTTGGGACGAGGAAGGGGCTCAATGACCGCGACATTATGACCCAAAGGGCAAATGCCTTCTTTGCTAAGCCAGTGGCCTAAGTATTCCACTTCTGGCTGAAAAAAAAACAACACTTGTCCAGCTGACAGCGTAAACCCACAGATTGCAGAGCATGAAATAAGATGCTGAGGTTGCGCAAATGTTCCTGGTGGGAACATCCAGTGATCAAGATGTCATCCAGATACTCAAGCAGGCGAGGATAGGCTGCGTAAGCTGCTCCAGGAAGCGCTGGAAAATGGCTGGCACCAAAGAGACACCAAATGTAAGGAGCTTGTACTTGCACAATCCAAAAGGCGTATTGATAACCAAGATGTTCTGGGAATCGGCATCCAAGGGTAACTTGGGGTATGTCTCAGCCAAGTTGATGTTTGAAAAGTACTCTCCCCCGGCAAGCTTGGTGAGAAGGTCTTCCTGTTGGGGAATGGGGTAAGTGTCTACGAGGGACTCAGCATTGAAAGTAGTGCTGAAGTCCCCACACAGCTGAAGGGACCCACTGGGTTTCTATATGACCGCATGGTGTCACCCAGGCACTGTATGTCACAGGCTCCAGAACGCCAGCAGCCTGGAGCCAATCAAGTTCCTGCTAGACTGCCGGCCTTAAGGCCACCGGAAAGGGTCGGGCCCTGAAAAAGTGAGGCTGCGCATCTGGCCGAAGTGTGATGTGCGCCTGAAAATCTGAAGCACATCTGAGATCAGTAGCAAACAACGATGCAAAAGCTGAGCACAGATCGTCCATGTCCTGCAAAAGGAACAGCCATGGAAACGACCTTAACTTCACCGTAAATTGAAAAGCCAAACAGTTGAAATGCATCCAGGCCAAAAATATTCGAAGCCAATGGATGGTCAACAACAAATAGGGTAAGGAGCTGGGGAACACATTTGTACGTCACCTGGACGACGAACTGCCCACGAAGGGGAATGGAACCACCTCCGTAGGCGAAGAAACGCTGAGAGGGAGCTGACAACTCAGGAGATCCCAGGCGGGCATATGTCGCCCTATTAATCAGGGAGATGGTGGCCCTAGTGTCAACTGAAAACTGACGTCCTCAGTGAAAAGGCGGAGCATGAGGAAAAGCTTCTGCGCTGGTGGGTCACCCAGTGGAACGACCGATTGTAGAGCACGTACGGTATCTTGAGGCCCAGGAGGGGCAGGACTGGAGCAAGTCAAGTGACTATGACAAACCGATCGGATGTGGCCCTCCTTGTCACACAGAGTGCATGTTTTCCAGCGGTGGGGACAATCAGCTTGAGAACGTGCAGTAAAGCACTGTGGGCAAGATGGAAGTGGGCCGTGCGACCAGCGATGAGGGGCGACTGGAGGCGCTGATGCCATAGAGATGTCAGACAAAGAGGAGTCCCGAGGGGGCTGGCCTCTGTCAGCTGTGCCACATCTACATCGTGAGGGCGGAACCTGCAAAGATGCATCGATCACCGCCACTTGCAGCCGCGCCATGAGACACTTGTTAGCTTCCTAAGCAATTTCAAATAAGTAGGCAATGCGGAGAATCTCTTCCAAGGAGGGGTTATCAAGTTTCAATGCCACAGTGCGGACCTCAGGATTGGGAGCCAGCTGAACCACCACATCCCACGAGGCCTTATACTGGTGACTGACGCACGTAAAATCGCTTCGACAGCTGAGACCCTGCAAGTCCGTGACCCAGGAACCATACGATTGACCAGGCTGGAACTCCAGCTGAGAGGCGCCCACATGGTAGCGTTGGGAATAATAGTTTGTCAGCAAAAGGCATATCTCCTGGAAAGAGAGAGCCACAGTAGCAGACAACGGTGCCAACTTGTGGAGGAGAAAGAACGTGTCTGGGGAGGTCCAAGACAAAAACAATTACCACTGCAAGGAGTCATCCATGACTTGAAAAGCCATGAAATGTTGTTTCAGCAGATGTAAGTATGTTTCTCAGTCTTCTTTAGCATCATTAAATGGGGGGAATGACGGTGGATGCGGGAAATCATCGGACACCCAAGGACTCGGAAGCTGTTGTTGTAGTGCGTCCCTTGCATCAACTTTGTCCATTAGTAACTGCAGTGACTGCTGTAAGATGTCTAACTGGAGCTGTTGCTGCAGCATGAGCTGCTGCTGTTGCTCCAGAAGACAGACCAACTTCACGTCCATGCTAACAACTACCACCGTTTATCTTGTTGCCAAAATGTTGTAACCACGACTGTTCCGGTTGCGGGGTTGCTGAAAAAGAAAGTGTGGCGGGACTGAACGGGAGAGGCCTGCAAACAAACAAAACAGATGAACAGGAAAGGACGGACACAAACAATGACTGACGACCAAGCAAGACCCTATGAACAACAACTCACAGGAAGCAACAGGGTCACAAGCGAAAAACCTCACAAATCAACAATGTCCACTCGTATATGGAAACAAGCAAAGTAAATGTGCTGTCTGTAGGTGAGATGTCGATAGACTCATGTGAATACCAGACTGCCTCGTTGAGCTAGAGGCAGGCGCTTAAATACATGATAGGGTACGTCGCTATTGGCCGCTGGGACCACATGCTCCACCGTGGCACCCTCACATTATATGCGAGCTAGGAGCGCCCGCAGCCACGGCTTACAGCGCAATGGCTGCAAAGACCTCTAGTGGTAATCGAGGTCCATGCCATCTGGCATGGATCTGAAGCCCACGGTGCTCAGTAACAGACTGATGACCTTTAGTTATAACTAAGCACACACCCATTTAACCTGTGTACAGCCATCCAGCACACAGACATTGACTCACATGTTTCATCGAAGTGCGCGCAGATAGGCTTGAAACTTAAGCCATCTAAAATGCAAGCAACCTTAGTTGCTCACAAGAGACTTATTATCTGTCAGTTTAGAGAATCTCTTCCACCACTAATCCTAAACAGCACAGAAATAACTTTCTTCTTCTTCAAAGATCTTGGAGATAATTCTGAACTATCACTTAGACTCTAATGAACACACAACTGCCGTCTGTAAGAGGGGTCAGCCTCACTTCATTCACTACAGAAATATAAAAAAAGTATTTCCTCTAGAGCTTAAACAGAAACTCATAGAGTCACTAATACTCCCCATCGTTCATTATGGTGATCCTATTCTCCGAAGACTTTCGGATGACCCGAAGATTTTCGTATGACAGCTGATGTTGGCAATGAATGTTTGAGTGTGATACGTTTGTGACATACATTATTTTGAGCACATCACTCCTACCTATAAACAATTATCATGGCTAGGTGCTGATAAGTGTAGAGACTATCAGGCTGTATGTTTGCTGTATCACCTTCTCAACCACTGTAGTCCTTACCTTCAATCCTTACACTACTATCTGAACAACACAGCAGAAATACTCATTCTCAGGAGAGAAAAAGTCTTCTCTTTATCACAACACAACACTGCCATGTTGTCTAAAACATTTTATATGTCAGGATCTTGACTCTGGCAAGTTTTTCCTCAAAATATCAGAGCAATTAAAGCTCTTTAAAACTTAGAAAGGTGGTTAATGGCTCAGCTTCTATCACAATAGCTATCCCTTCCATATACTTGTTTGCAGCTCACTCTCATCAACTCTCCCTACCCCACCATTTTTGCCTCCCCTTGGAATTCTCTCCCTTCCTAACAGCCACTGTCATTTCATTTCCGTCTTCTCCTCTTTTATTATCCCTTACATGTTTTCTAAAACCAAACAAGGCTTCAAAAGTGCTAAACTAATCAATATAATTTGAATGCCTACATTGTTTTATCATCATCATTTTAGTATTGCTATTATTATTGTTGCCAATTATTACTTTTTATTAATAATGCAAATTATCAGTATTGATAGAATAAAAAATCCACTGTATTCAATAAATACGTTCCAGTTGCAGATGTTTGCCTCATCATACATTTTATTAATACTGAGTTTGTCATGTAATAACTATTCAACATCATTCCTAATGTCTCTGTTATTTTATCATTTTATAATTAGTATTATTACTACTGTTATTATTATTGCCAACTATTCTTTTTTATTGTGACTGTTACATAATATTTCTTTGTATGTGTTGTTCCTGGTCAAATGTAAGTGAGGACCTTAAGGCTCTAATCTAGTCAGACTAAATAAACAGGAAATAAACAAATAAAGTCACTTTTCCTCCTGGTACTGCAATTGTGTACATTATTGTTGTTTTTGAACTGAAGTGGATTATTTACAACAAGCATCATAAGGGAACAAATATTCTGATTTGTCTGACCCCTAGATATGCAATGATTCTAGGTGGAGATGCAGCTGACCTAAGTTGTTTTAGGTGTTCTAAAATGTGCATTTCCAGTTCAAATGCCTATCAATATGGGCATCTAAAAATTTTGAAGTTTCCACCCTATTTATTACTTCCTCACTGTGTGTTACAATTATCACTGGAGTAGTACCTCTAGAGGTGCAGAAGTGAATATGTTGTGTCATCTTAAAATTAAGAGGGTGACCATTAGCAGAATACCAGTTCAAAAAAATGGTTCAAATGTCTCTGAGCACTATGGGACTTAACATCTATGGTCATCAGTCGAATACCAGTTAATGACACTGTTAAGAACATTGTTTACCTTTTATTCTGTTGCTGTATGTATGCTTGGATTGATTACAATACTAGTGTCAACAGAAAAAGGATTTAATTACAATTATTGTACATTAAATGGAAGACCATTTACATATATAAGGAACAACAGCGGGCTTGAGATCAAGCCTTGGGGAACTCCATATGTGATTTATCCCCAGTCAGAGGAATCTTCTCTGATTACATTGATTGAATTACTAAGTACCAATTTCTGCATTCTTTTGGTTAGATACGACATTATCCATTTATTGGCTTTACCATGGAGAGCTGCATCAAACCAGTCTCAGGACTGAAGACCACAACAACAACAACCATCACTTCCATTAAACCTCAGTTTATCTGGGAGGATATTGTGGTTCAAATAGTTCAATGGCTTAGATAGGTTGTAGAAAATACCAACTGGTGGGATTTTGTTATTTAATGCTTATAAAATTTGGTTAGTGCATGTGTAAATGACATTCTCAATAGAACAACTCGTCTGAAATCCAAACTGTGATTTATTGAGGATATTATTGTTGCTCAGGTGAGATATTATTGTAGAGTACACCTCATTCACAAAATGTTTGGAAAATGATATCAGCAGTGAAACAGGTTTCACACGTATTTGTTGTGTTCTCATTCAAGAGGTTCCTTGACAATTAGAATCCCCTTTCTACATCCACTTTTTCTTCTTCTAATGTACATACTTTCTTCCATTCATCAACTATTGTATGTTCACTGTACTCAATAGGAAGAACTGCGGTGAATTTCACAATGTTTTTGTATGATCCTTCTTACACTCTCTTTGCAGAATGCTTATTATACATTAGATGCATTAAAGTATCTCTCTTCTGAATGGAACCAGTGAATATTGAACATGTACAAGCACTTGCACTAGCAAACAAAATTTCTGTTTTGATAGTTTTATCTTTTAAGAGTTTAACAAAATTCTTGTATTTTATAAGAACTTGTCAATTTGCTTTTGTGCCTGGTGTATGAACGGAAGAAAATATTTTTCAACATCTGACCATTGTTCTAAAAGTCATTCTCTAATGTCAGCATCTAGAGGAAACATGTTTCATAAACCGATGACCAAGAAGTTTCATATCTGATTGTACTTTTTCAAAAAATTTTCCAGCAAGATGTTCAGCCATCAAAAATATTATAGAGAAAAAAGCATTTTCAGAAATATCTTGCAATCCTTTTTTGGAATCCACTATTAACTACAGTTTGAAGCTCTTTCTTTGAAGCTACATTCACAGTTTCATCAAAACAGAGAGAAATGTGCCCTTCTGCTAGTGACCAACTGCTTTTCAAAACATGGAGCTAAAGCATCATATACTAAATATCTTCCTTTGTCCTTGAAAGGATAAACTCAACAGGAACACTTACAGCAAACATTGTCTCAAAGGTTTCTTTGACATGTTCACAAGCTGGCTGAACAGCAGAATTAGCAGACTTCCCTCCAGTCCCACCAGATTAACTCTGCATTGAAGCAGCTTGTCTGGCAGAATAAAGCTGAATTGATGATGTAGTCCCAGGAGATGAAATTACATTGTCGCTACTACATCCACGATGGACGGAAGACAAATGTAGTTGGGAAGAACTGAGTTTCACTTTACATTACTCTCTGTGCTTCTGGGTAGAAGTGTCTCTTCTATAGCACTAAAGTCCCAAGAAACTGAAAATTTCTAACTTGTCTTTAGCTTTGTCAAATGTCTTCATTTTTTTTCAGTAATTTCACATCACTTGGATAAAATTCGCAAAACGGAGATCAAGATTGACTCTCTGGTGCATAAGGTTGTTAAAAAAGGTCTAATTCAGAGCTTTCTCAATGCCATTTACTAATTTTTCAATCCATCTGGCACAAAAAAATTACTTTATCAGCCACACACCATTTTTCAAATCACAGAAATATTTTTTTTAAAAAGGTTGAAATACAAAACAGACTTTACAGACCAAAATTGAAGACTACAGAATGAACTTGGGATGGCATCAACATTGTGCCAAAACAAGTGTTCACTTCCTAGTGCTTGTGAAATGTGGAAAACAAAAACCCCAAGTTCCAATTGTAAGAAGAGGCACAGTACCAAAATTGGAACAGAAACATAACAAGTAGAAAATCGATCACGCAACCTGCCATTCGAGATGCCTTTGCAGAGAATAAAGGCAAAATGTGTATGGAATGAAAATTATGTTTCATTCTGTTGTAGTTAGTTGGTCCAATGGTAAAAATTATCAATATGATGGATCTTTAAATTTTGTCAGTAGTGTGTCGCACAAAGAATGTTGCCTTCCCTGCAGGGATTTCCATTTGGGTTCCTGAAGCAACTCCATAACACTTGCATGTTGCTCGAACTTACTGGTAACAAATCTGGAAGAACGCCTCTTAACTGCTTTGATGGCTTCCCTCAATCCCAGCTGGTATGGATCCAAAACACTCGAGCAGTACTGAAGAATAGTTTGAACCAGCATCCTATATGCGGTCTCCTTTACAGATGAACCACTCTCTTCTATAATTCTGCCAATAAACCAAAGTTGATCATTTAACTTCCCTACCACAGTTCTAACATGCTTGTTTCACCTCATATAACTCTGCAACATTATGCCCAAATATTTAAATGACTTGACTGTGTCGAGCAGGACACTAGTAATACTGCATCCGAACATTACGGATTTGATCTTCCTACTCGTCCACATTAACTTACATTTTTCAACTTTTAGGGCTAGCTGCCAGTCATCACATCAACTGGAAATTTTATCCAAGTCATCTTGTGTCTTCCTACAGTCACTCAACTACGGCACCTTACCATACAACATGGCATTATTAGCAAACAACCACAGATTGCTGCCCACCCTGTCAATCAAATAATTTATTTATATAGAGAACAACAGCGGTCATAGCGCACTTCGCTGGGGCACTCCTGATGATACCCTTATCTCTGATGAACATGTGCCATTGAGGAGAACACTTGCCATCGAGGACAACATACTGGGTTCTATCATTTAAGGAGTCTTCTGGCCTCTCACATATCTGTGAACTTATTTCATATGCTCGTACCTTTGTTAACAGCCTGCAATGGGGCCCCATGTCAAATGCTTCTGGAAATATGGAATCTGCCTGTTGCCCTTCGTCTGTAATTCTCAGTATATCATGTGAGAAAAGCGCAATCTGAGTTTTGCATGAATAGTGCTTTCTAAAACCATACTGATTCGTGCACATAAGCTTCTCCGTCTCAAGAAAGTTTATTATATTTGAACTGAGAATATGTCCAAGGATTCTGCAGCAAACAGAAGTTAGGATATTGGACTGCAATTTTGTGTGTCTGATCTTTTACCTTTCTTATAAACTGGAATCACCTCCACTTTTTTCTATTCGCTTGGGACGTTGCGCAGGGCAAGAGAGTCATGATAAATGCAAGCTAAGTAAGGGGCCAATGCCATAAAGTACTCTTTGTAAAATAGAACTGGGAGTCCATACGGACCTGGTGATTTACTTGCTTTCAAATCATTCAATTGTTTCTCTATGTCAGGTATGCTTATTACTATGTTATCCCTACGGCAGTCTGTCTGATGGTCAAATGACAGTATGTTTGTATGATTCTCCTGTGTGAACAGTTTGCAGAAGGTGACATTTAAAACTTCACTTTTGGTTTGCTGTCTTCAACGGCCACATCAGACTGGTCAACAAGGGACTGAATGGAAGCCTTCAACACGCTTAGCGATTTTACATATGGCCAGAATTCTCTTGGGTTCTCTGCTAGATCTTTTGCTTAGTGTGACGGTGGTAGTTGCTGCATGCTTTTGCATATAGATCTTTCCACAGATGCATGAATCTCTACTAACTTTCGCTTGCCATCATTTATGCATTCCCTTTTGAACTGAGAGTGCAACAGCCTCTACCTCCTCAGCAGCCACTGAATTTTGTTATTAAACCATGATGGGTCTTTTTGATCCTTTATCCACTTCCTAGGCACATAACTCTCCAGAACACGAGTTATATTCTGCTTAAACTTTGCCCATTATTCCTCTAACCCATCTTACTGGCACTAAGTGACAATTCAATGTCTAAGTGAGAAGTTAATAACCACTTATCTGCTCTATCTAGCAGAAACACTCTCCTAGCCTTCTTCACTGATTTATTAACTTTCATAATCATAGCTGCTATAACGATGTCAAGATCGCTAATCCCCAACTCTATACTGACATTGTTGATAAGGTCCGGCCTATTTGTAGCAACAAGGTCTAAGATATTTCCATTGTGTATGGGCTGCTGAGCTAGCTGATCAAGACAATTTTCAGAAAATATGATCAAAAGTATTTCGCATGACTGTCTATCTGTACCCTCCACAATGAATCCATAGACATCCCAGTCTATACTTGGCAGGTTAAAGTTGCCTCCAACCAGTATTGCATGACCTGGGTATTTACACGCTACTGACCGTAGACTTTCTTTGAATGACTCTAGACCTGTCACAGCAGAACCGGGTGGCCAGTAAAAACATCCAACAATTAACTTGGTTTCACCTACACCTGTTATACGCAACAAGATGACTTCAATGTTACACTCAACTTTGATCTCAACAGTGACAATATTTTTATCAACTGCACTGAACACTCCCCCTCCTATTGCCTCTAATCTGTCTTTCTGATTTACGTTCCACGACTCGCTAAATATCACAGAGCTTTCCACATCGGGTTTCAGCCAACACTCGGTCCCAAGAATAATCTGAGTGTGATAACTTTCCTGGAGAGCAGTAAATACAGGAACTTTATTACAAATACTTCAACAGTTTACTGATAAAATTGTGACAGTTGAAGTGTCTTTATTCTAAATTGGGTTTGACTTCCCTTGCTGCATATCAACTGACAAGTGTTCATCAGAGCACCTCAAGCTCCTGCGTAGCCTGAAAAACCCTCTTGTGCACTCCACAAGTACTCTTGCTACCTGAGTAGCTGCTTCCTTTGTGTAGTGCATCCCTGACCTATCAAAGGGGAGTCCTAGTAATTCCCACACAACGCTGGTCTAGAAATAATCTGCACCCAAGACCGTCATAGAGTCGATGGTGCTTTCGGTTGAAACCCTCCACTCAGCTTCAAATCAAAGGACCCCAATCAACTCTGGGAACATTGTACCCCCCCCCCTCCTCCTCCCCCATTAGAGGCCAGCAGTCTTTACCACCTCTGCCAGCTGCCTGTATGAACTGAAGATCACCTCAGAACCCAAGTAACAGGCATAGTTGGTGCTGATGTGAACCACTACATGCAGACCACTGCATCCTGCACGCTCGATAGCCGCAGGCAAGGCCACCTCCACATCTTGGATGAGGGCCCCCCCAAGCAGACATACCGAGTGCACATACTTCTTTGTGAAAATCCCGCAGTGAACAGACAATACTGTGTATGTTTCCTAAAAGTAGCTGGAGTCAGTCCAGACAAATACTGCTAACCACATTTTTCACACAGTGTCCATTGACAACAGAAAGTTGTTTCCAGTGACAAACTAAATGATTTTTAATGCACAATTTTCCATGCCCATTCAATAGAATGGTCCCAAATTAGTGTAGTTCAATGTTCATTTTATTGATGTGTATTAACATGGACAATAAAACACAAATAATTACTCACACTCCAGCAATTACTTCTACTTCTGCTGATGACTCTCCATCCAAGATAACATGATGCATTCTCCCTACAAAAATTCTTCAATCCTTTATCTGAACACTAAGCAAATAACTTTAAATTAGATTCACTGACATCATGATTGTAATAGTTCAAACACTGACTTAGAACAAGCAGTTAAAAAAAACTGGAAATACTGCACTGATCATGTAAGTACCTACACTGCAGTAGGAAGGGAAATGATTTCCTGCAAAGAGACTGGCTAAACAATTGTAGCTCATAACTGATTACAAAATATGTTATTCACTACACTCATGAGCATCCAAAAATTACTAAACACAAACAGTTTATCAATCAAATATACAATAAAACTAGAGATGTGTGTTTCAACAAGGACATTGTTGCCACAAACTTCTAAAGAACACAAATTTAGTTTGCAGTTGATGATATAGTAAACATTTTGCGTGGTAGTTACAAATGTTCAGAAATACTTGATATATCACTAAACACATAAGCCTTGACACAAATAATGAAAAATTTTGGAAAATTACATGACCTGTAATATATTAACATCTATAGTTTCTAATAAAACCAACCTAGTACACAACCTCACACAAGGAAAATATGGAAGTCCACTTACATATGTACATAAACATGCAAAATGGATGGATTTTTTACTTAGCTGAATTTGAGACACTTTTTACACTAGCATGCCCAGATTGACACTAAAACACTGTTTTGTCACACTCAAAATAGTAACAATAGAAGAACAGCAGCACGGTACGTCTTCCACTTGAGGTGCCAGATAA
The DNA here is from genome assembly GCF_023898315.1 of Schistocerca nitens. NCBI lineage: Eukaryota > Metazoa > Arthropoda > Insecta > Orthoptera > Acrididae > Schistocerca > Schistocerca nitens. The sequence goes on along the minus strand of NC_064618.1, from coordinate 741,063,084 downwards.
CTGGCCAATGAAAAAAAAAAAATTTTAACTTTTTTTACTTTGATAGCTGATCTTTATAGATTTTTATGAGCTGAATCCAAATCTAGCCTTAGTTTTTTTGTATCACCCATAGTTTTTGAACAATATGCTTTTTATTATATAGTATAAAAATCTTATGCTATACCATAAATGGGGAAATTAATTAAATGCTTCATTACAACATAAGCATGGTTTGTATTTACTGTAAGCTACTTAAAACAATGATGTGTGTTAAATAGAGGTTTCCCTTGTCAGCTGGAATTGGTTTGTATTTTCTTTCTCTTTTTTCTCTGAAGCTTCTTGTGTAGCTTTTTCTAGAGTCACTTGCTGAACTTCTCAGTGAAGTGATCAACAGTAGCCCCCATCATGTTGGTGTTCCAGCGGCCTTGGTAGTGTTTTTCCATCACTAGTTTTGGATGAATCAATAAACAGCCTCCAGTCTTCCTTTTCGTATTCAATACCAAACTCATTAATTAGACCGGGAATGTCTGATCAGTACACTAAATCATCTTCTTGTTGAAAAAACTTGGAAAATTGCTGCTCTCTCTTTTTATACATGTATATGCTGGTTCCAACTGCAATAAGTTCTTTTTTTAATCTAGAGCAAAGCAATTGAGCCTTTCGTTAAGCACAGATCTCTAACCAAATCGTTAAGCTCAGTCTAAGTAAATAATTTGGGCATCTGAGTAAACAATTTGGGCTCTAGACTTTCTGTATTACATTACAATGGAATTCATCATCTGGTTCATCTAAATCAGATTGCACATCAGAAAATACTTCTGTTGGAATAGAATTTAAATCATCTGGTGGTTTAGGAACCGGCAAATCTACACCATGCCCTACTGGTCGGATGGCTGACGGAAGGTTAGGGTAGCTTATTACCTTCTTGTTTTTCGAATTATGACCAGTAATATCTACACTACAAAAGTAGCAAACATCAGAATGATTTCTTGGTTCCCTCCATATCATAGGAACAGCAAATATAAAGGCTTTTTTCTCCTTTTTGGACCATTTTCTCAGATCTTCAACACACACATAGCATACCTTATGTGGGGCCCAAGATTTATCTTGATCAAGTTTAGATCCAAAGTATGATAGCTAATCCTTTTTCACAAAGTCTGTAATGTTTCTTTGGTGTTTTTTAATCACAAATTCACCACAAATAGAAAAAAAAAACTGTCAGCAAAATTTTTACAATCACGATTAGACATTGTACTGAGCACATGTACAGGAAAAATGACATTAGGCTAACAGTAAACAAAACACCATCTGTTAACACAAAAATAAAATTGGCCTTTTTTTTGCCAACAAATGTTTTTCAGCAGTGCTACAAACATCATCTACATTCATTACACCTCCTTTTTAAATTATTTTAACTATATAAAAGCTGTTAAATTCTTTAAAAAATCGCTTAATTTAATAAATTTAACTGTAAAACATGAAGAAATGGTGGGTGATACAGTTTTTTAAGTATCATGTTAGGATTTCCCACCCTAAAAAACATAAGAATAATGTATTTTCATCAAAAAAGATTTTCCATTGTTGGCCCGTGTAATTACTATTATTTACTCTGAAACCAGTTCCTTGAATTTTGTAAGTAGCTCTTTGACTTTCTTTGAGTGTAATTACTATTATTAACTCTGAAACCAGTTCCTTGAATTTTATAAGTAGCTCTTCGACTTTCTTTGAGTGTCATCAAATTTAGACTTTGTAGCACTTCAAATATATTCTTCTACAAGTCACACACGTATGTGGCCATTTGTATCACCCTTCTCTGTAAATGCTCAGTGTGTCTTAATACTTCAACTGACATTTATTTCTTACTTTTTGTGTATATTTTGTAACATTCTCTTATATAAAAATCTCTTTTACAGACAAACTGCAATCTGCCAGTCCTACATAAACAAATCAAAGCCTGTCAATTGCTTCAGTTAAAACTGCACAGCCCTGCATACTGATATTCCCAGGTGTTTGTATGATGTGAATATTGTGACTCATCAGTCAACAGCTACTACATTTCTATACTTTATTAAGTGTACAACTCAACATGTCTCTATACTGATAGTATATTAGTAACAATCTTTAATTTTACGTAAATATTAGTGCCTAAATTTTGTAAGACTTACAAAAGGACTTCTACTGCCACCAGCAACAGCACTGACTTTTCCATCGACCAACGATACTCTCCGAATACTTGAGCTCTCACTATCTGCCACAAAGACAGCTTGCAGTTCAGGAGAGAGTGTCACGCCAGAAGGCTGTGCAAAAGCTGCTGCATGAGGATATAAGTTGTTACGATTTTCTTCTTTCCCAGTACCCACAATGGCAACACAAGTTCCCTCCTTATAAAACCTGTAAGCATGTGATACAAATGTGGAAGAATAGGTTATTAATAAGAATGATGGAACATTTCTGCTTCTGTAATATTACCTATTATTATTGAGTTGGTGCATAAGTTCATCATGTTTCTCCATAAGTTTAATGAACACTACAGATACACATCACAGATACTTCAGTCATCAATAATGTATTCTCCTTCACTATTTACAACAGTATGCCAATGCGGGAAGCAGAGAACTCATCAGGTCATGTTCAGAGTGCATTTTCATCAGGAAATGAAGTTTGTTGAGGGCTGTGCGATACAGAGTGGCAAAGGTGAATATATGAGGGAGCGAGATCAAGTGAATAAGATGGGTGTGGAATTACTTTCCACCCCAATAGTGTTTTTTGTAATCCTAGCAGGTGGGTGTTATCGTCGAGTAACATCACTTCATTCCGGTTCCCTGGTTAATGTTCTTGGGATGTCTCTCCAAGACATCTCAGTTGTTGACTATAAATGTAAGCAGTGCTCAGGGAAGCAATCTGTAGTACACCACATTGTCACTGTTCCACCAGATGCATAAACTTTTGTGGATGCGCATAGGTCCTTGTCCAGGGACATGCTGTCATTTATTTCCCTTATATTTGCAGAAAGAGACCATTTCTCATCACCAATAATGATATTTGATAGGAACGGTCGATGCTGTTCACAAGTCTATTTTATAATGAGCAAGCAAAGACGGACATATGGCCACCCACTGACTTTTGTGATTTTGGCCCAGAGCATGCGGTACCCATATATACGATTTTTGAACCTTCCTCATTGCATGCACATGTCGCACAATGGTCGAATGTCACAGTTCATCACATTTGCCAGTTCTCAAGTACACTGAAGTGAACCATTCTGGATTAATGTACTTTAAATGATCTTCATCAAACTCCAAAGGTCTTCATGAATGTGGAGAACCACTAATGTTAAAACAATACTCCTTAAAATGAAAAACCCATTTTATGCAATACTCTGTCCAATGGAATCATCCCATATGTGGAGCAAATGTTTATGGCTGGTTCCACTGCCGCCACCCCTCAACTGATTTCAAAGATAAGAATATGTCAGAAATATTTTGATTTCTCCACTTGGCAATCCATTTTCTAGTATCCACAGCTCCAATCACATCTTCAAATGACAAAGTAACAATATGTAAACTCAAACAGTAACAGTGAACTACAAATAAAAAATGACAATCAATAAATAAACCCACAGCAACTGGAATACTAACATATGAAACAAAAATGCTATGACCTCATGCACCAACCTAGAATACAGGATCAATAATATCCACACTTTTTAACAACGAAAACCAAACTGATTTAACTGATATATTTATGTTCCTAAAACACAAGATATGGATCTCAAAGTCAATTAAAAACAGAAGAAAATCAGAGTAATTTTAATACATCAGGTTCCGTAGGACCCTGTGAGTCAATGCCTTTCTCATGGAACGAGTCACTGCATATTTCACAGATACCTGGTGAGAAAATTTAAAAACCAAAATAGAAGGCTGTAACAATTAAAAGATACACAGAAAAATGTACAATACAATATATAATAAATAATATGTCACAGTTTGTCTCCAAAAAGATACCATTTTAAAGCAGCTCTGTCCATGTGGATGGAGAAGTTTGCATGTTGGTATACTACTAACGGCTATGCCGGCAATGGCAGAGCTACTGGCAGGATCTCCCAAAACCAGTCAGATCTTGAATCAGACGACGCACGTCTCACAACATCCTATCTTCCCACTCCCTGTCCTTCATCCTTTCACAATTTTAAGAAAACGGGAGATGAACTTCGACAGCTGTAGAGAAAGCAATTCATTTAGGGAAGGGTTACCCGAAAATCAAAAAACTTGGTTCTCCAGATTGTGGGTTGGCAATGGGCTATCATACCTTTACAGAAATCTTGTTAACATAACAGTAAACAGATTACAAGGGAGCCTTGGAATTCGCTAATACAAAATAGACAAAAAGTGTGAGAAGAACGCATACGATTTGGGATATGAAACATTTGTAGTTTATATAAAACAAGTGCCTCAACTAGCCTAGTCAAGGAGATTGAAAAATACAGGAAGGATTTAGTTGCTTTCCTTTTAAGGAACCTGTGGGACAGGACACAAATTGGGTATGAGATTTTGTGAAAGCAGGGCTCTCGCTGCCAATGTCTCTGGGATTTCGTCAGTGCCCCCTAGAATAGCATTAACAACAGACATGAAGATGTGTAAAATGTCATTTGTGAACTGCCATATGATCACAGAAGTATATACATCCCAAGCAAAGGATTAATTCTGTGCGGAGTTGGACAGAGTCGTGGATGCCATCCACAATAGCAAGACATTCTGTTCAACAGCTGGACAATATAGTTTGCATGAAGTCAGCAATAGAAACAGTGTCAGGCTCATAAGCTTAGTAACATCGGAAGTGGTGTTCATCAGCAGCGAAAATTTCCAATGGAAGGACATACATAAGGGAACTTCGGTGCTGTCACATGGTTAATCAGATTAGATCACATTGCAACTGACATCAAAGCAAAGAAGTGGGTGATGGATGTAACGACAGCATGGGGTGTAGAGTCCAGGAGCAAGCACGTCCTTGTAAAAAGCTGGCTACAAGTACAACCCACTGATAGAAAAAGGTGGTGCACTACATCATTTTACTCACAGATACCAGAAAGAAAGACAAATTTCAGCTCCAGCTCAGTAACTGCTTTGAAATTCTGCAGAAAGAGGATTCACAACAGAACCCAGAAGAGTTGAAAGAAGTCAAGGCTACAATAAATAAGGTTGCAAATGCAGTAATCAAGAAATGAAATGGGGGCAAGAAGATTTGTTACATGGATGAATGCAGTAGGCATTAGCCAAGATAAGAGAAGCCAATAAAATCTGGCTACAAGGCACAGATTTTGCACAGGGCAAAGCACTGTTTGAAGAAGTACTACCCAAGCGACCCTGAGGAGAGCAAAGAGAATGTACAGCAAAGGAACAATAGAGGAGCCTAAACAAGATTGCTTCAGGAAAAGAGGCACAAAATATGTACCATAAAGTTAACTTCTTTAAGATGGTATACCAGAGCTACCAAAAATTTGTCAAGCACAATAATGAGACCATACTCACCAATGAGTTCAACATTGGTGAGAGACAGAAACAATGCTTCAGGGAGCTCCTCAACTGTGATGAACTTAAAGATCTGTTTGAATTTCAGACTCCTGTTATTGTAAAAATGGCTCTGAGCATTATGGGACTTAACTGCTGAGGTCATCAGTCCCCTAGAACTTAAAACTACTTAAACCTAACTAACCTAAGGACATCACACACATCCATGCCCGAGGCAGGATTTGAACCTGCGACCGTAGCGGTCATGCGGTTCCAGACTGTAGCGCCTAGAACCGCTCGGCCACTCCGGCCGGCTCCTGTTATTGTAGATTTCGATTATCTGCTATCTACACTAGAGGAAATAAAGAATCAGGTAACGAAGCTCAAGAAGAAGAAAAGTACAGGAGAAGAAGGAATCCAGGCAGAAGTCATTCAAGCTGGTGGAGAGAAACTCCACAAGAAAATTAGCCACTAATCAAGAGGATCTGGACTTCCTAGAAGATTGGAAGTAAGGTGACAAAATGGACTGCACAAACTACGGAGGAATCACCCTCCTGAATATTTGCTATAAGACCTTGTCCAACTGAATACTTGATAGAAACCGACCTTTTGCAGGAGAAGTGAATGGTGAAAACCAGGAGGGCTTAGAAAGTGCTAATCGAACGTTAACAACATCTATGTGCAGAGCCAGCTCACTCAGAGTGGGTAAAGAGTGTGGTAAAGAGCTGCATGTGATCTTCATAGATTTTAGGAAGGCATATGACTGCATCCACATGGAAAGCCTGCTGAATTACCTAACCAATTCTGGAATACCCAAGAAACTCATCAGCCTAGTCAGAGGTTGTCTCACTGATTCAAAAGGCAAAGTGAAGCTTGGGAACCAAGTCACCAAGAGCTTCTGCATAAACAAAGGGTTGAGACAATGAGATGGTGTGTCACAGATATTGTTTAATGTGGCAGTCAAAAAGATAATGTGGGACACTTTCCATAAGAACTTCAGGGGGATCAAGATAGAGGGTGAGAAAATCACACATGACACATTTGCAGACGATGTGGCCCTGTTGTCCAGATATAAGTAAAAACTTATGTGGATGAGCGACAGCCTAGAGATGGCAGTGATCAGAATTGTGAAAGCATCAAAGACTGAGTACCTAGTGATGAGTAGGACTCATGTCTATTCAAGAGATCCACTCCAGCCTCTGACAGTCAGAACCCAACCATACAAAATGATTCATAATTTTAAATATCAGGGGGTAATCTTTACAAAGGTTGCATCTTGTGAGACAGAATCAAAATGAGGATACAAGGCGCAAACTGATCGTACTTCAGTCTGAGTCAGTTTTTTAAATGAAACAGTCTTTCAAGGAACCCATAAGGCTGTATGATGGCAAAAATAAGAGTATCTGGAGAATAGAGGATCTGGCATAACAGTGAACTGGATGAAATCTACAACAGACCAAACATTGAAGTCCTATTGAGAAGCAAACACCTGGTATGGGCAGGACATGTCACTCATATGGATAAACACCAATGGCCTTTGTAATCCAGGGGTTTCACTCCCTGCGGAAGACCAAAGAAAAAATGGAGAGATGTAGTCCATAAGGACTTGCCTCAGATCAGCTTAGAGTGTGACTGGCAACAGAAAGCAGGAAGAGAACCCTTGTAGCCACGTACAGCTGCACCTGATTGTGTAAAGTAAAGCAATATGTCACAGTACTAAGATCTAAGCTTTTGCTAGGAACTTGCTTACAGAATAAAAGAAGTGTACAACAAGAAAGCCTTTCAACTTACTTTTGAAAATCTGGGGATTATCACTCAAATTTTTTAGTCCTGCCACAAACCTGCTGAATAGTGCATACCTTTTCATACTACATTAAGGAAGTGTTATCCAAAAACAAACTGTTTTTCCTTCTAGTCTTTACTGACGGAATGTGACAGTTCGTTTTGAATTGGTTCATATTATAACCAAAAATCCCATGGAGGAGTATCTGTATGGGAATGGTGGAGTTATATTTGTGTGATGGTTGAACAACGGCATGCACAAAATTCGCAAACGTAAATGGCATATCATTCGGATCACCCTTTTATGAAGAAGACTCTGTAAGAATGCACGGAGTTTGGTACCTGAAAATGATACCATAGAATGTAATAGAGTGAAGGTAAGCCAAGTAAACAATATTTCAGTGGCAGAGACAGGGAAGATTATTCTTTGTTGTTGTTGTTGTGGTCTTCAGTTCTGAGACTGGTTTGATGCAGCTCTCCATGCTACTCTATCCTGTGCAAGCTTCTTCATCTCCCAGTACCTAAAGCAACCTACATCCTTCTGAATCTGTTTAGTGTATTCATCTCTTGGTCTCCCTCTACGATTTTTACCCTCCACGCTGCCCTCCAATACTAAATTGGTGATCCCCTATGCCTCAGAACATGTCCTACCAACCGATCCCTTCTTCTAGTCAAGTTGTGCCAATCCTATTCAATACCTCCTCATTAGTTATATGATCTACCCATCTAATATTCAGCATTCTTCTGTAGCACCACATTTCGAAAGCTTCTATTCTTTTCTTGTCCAAACTAGTTATCGTCCATGTTTCACTTCCACACATGGCTACGCTCTATACAAATACTTTCAGAAACGACTTCCTAACACTTAAATCTATACTTGATGTTAACAAATTTCTCTTCTTCAGAAACGCTTTCCTTGCCATTGCCAGTCTACATTTTATATCCTCTCTACGTCGACCATCATCAGTTATTTTGCTCCCCAAATAGCAAAACTCCTTTACTACTTTAAGCATCTCATTTCCTAATCTAATTCCCTCAGCATCACCCGACATAATTCGACTACATTCCACTATCCTCGTTTTGCTTTTGTTGATGTTCATCTCATATCCTCCTTTCAAGACACTGTCCATTCCTGAAAAAAGAGACAGCATTGGTCGTATATTTTTTACTATTGCAAAATCGATTTTCTGTCACTGAGTGACCATCTTCAGTGCTATATTGTATAACTTAAATTGGGATGCACTGTTGTCACTAAGCTTACAGCGATCACATAGATCTATGTGATCGCCGTAAGCTTAGTGACAACAGTGCATCCCAATTTAAGTTATACAATATAGCACTGAAGATGGTCACTCAGTGACAGAAAATCGATTTTGCAATAGTAAAAAATATACGACCAATGCTGTCTCTTTTTTCAAGTATACCTGTTATCTGGTCGTAGTGCACAAGACAACATGGAGTCGCCAATCAATAAAACTGTCCATTCCGTTCAACTGCTCTTCCAAGTCCTTTGCTGTTTCTGACAGAATTACAATGTAATCGGTGAACCTCAAAGTTTTTATTTCTTCTCCATGGATTTTAATACCTACTCCGAATTTTTCTTTTGTTTCCTTTACTGCTTGCTCAATATACAGATTGAATAACACCGGGGATAGGCTACAACCCTGTCTCACTCCCTTCCCAACCACTGCTTCCCTTTCATGCCCCTCGACTCTTATAACTGCCATCTGGTTTCTGTACAAATTTTAAATAGCCTTTCACTCGCTGTATTTTACCCCTGCCACCTTCAGAATTTGAAAGAGAGTATTCCAGTCAACATTGTCTAAAGCTTTCTCTAAGTCTACAAATGCTAGAAATGTAGGTTTGCCTTTCCTTAATATATTTTCTAAGATAAGTCGAAGGGTCAGTATTGCCTCACGTGTTCCAATATTTCTACGGAATCCTAACTGATCTTCCCCGAGGTCAGCTTCTACCAGTTTTTCCATTCGTCTGTAAAGAATTCGCGTTAGTATTTTGCATCCGTGACTTATTAAACTGATTGTTCGGTAATTTTCACATCTGTCAGCACCTGCTTTTTTTGGGATTGGAATTATTATATTCTTCTTGAAGTCTGACGGTATTTCGCCTGTCTCATACATCTTGCTCACCAGATGGTAGAGTTTTGTCAGAACTGGCTCTCCCAAGGTCGTCAGCAGTTCTAATGGAATGTTGTCTACTCCCGGGGCCTTGTTTCGACTCAGGTCTTTCAGTGCTCTGTCAAACTCTTCATGCAGTATCGTATCTCCCATTTCATCTTCATCTACATCCTCTTCCATTTCCATAATATTGTCCTCAAGTATACTGCCCTTGTATAGACCCTCTATATACTCATTCCACCTTTCTGCTTTCCCTTCTTTGCTTAGAACTGGGTTTCCATCTGAGCTCTTGATATTCATACAAGTGGTTCTCTTTTCTCCAAAGGTCTATTTAATTTTCCTGTATGCAGTATCTATCTTACCCCTAGTGAGATAAGCCTCTACATCCTTACATTTGTCCTCTAGCCATCCCTGCTTACCCATTTTGCACCTCCTGTCGATCTCATTTTTGAGACTTTTGTATTCCATTTTGCCTGCTTCATTTACTGCATTTTTATATTTTCTCCTTTCATCAATTAAATTCTATATTTCTTCTGTTACCCAAGGATTTCTATTAGCCCTCGTCTTTTTGCCTACTAGATCCTCTGCTGCCTTCACTACTTCATCTCTCAAAGCTACCCATTCTTCTTCTACAATATTTCTTTCCCCCATTCCTGCCAATTGTTCCCTTATGCTCTCCCTGAAACTCTGTACAACCTCTGGTTCTTTCAGTTTATCCAGGTCCCATCTCCTTAAATTCCCACCTTTTTGCAGTTTCTTCAGTTTTAATCTACAGCTCATAACCAATAGATTGTGGTCAGAGTCCACATCTGCCCCTGGAAACGTCTTACAATTTAAAACCTGGTTCCTAAATCTCTGTCTTACCATTATATAATCTATCTGAAACCTGTCAGTATCCCCAGGCTTCTTCCACGTATACAACCTTCTTTTATGATTCTTGAACCAAGTGTTATCTATGATTAAGTTGTGCTCTGTGCAAAATTCTATCAGGCGGCTTCCTCTTTCATTTCTTAGCCCCAATCCATATTCACCTACTACGTTTCCTTCTCTCCCTTTTCCTACTACCGAATTCCAGTCACCCATGACTATTAAGTTTTCGTCTCCTTTCACTATCTGAATAATTTCTTTTACTTCATCACACATTTCTTCAATTTCTTCGTCATCTACAGAGCTAGTTGGCATATAAACTTGTACTACTGTAGTAGGCATGGGCTTTGTGTCTATCTTGGCCACAATAATGCGTTCACTATGCTGTTTGTAGTAGCTTATCCGCAATCCTATTTTTTTATTCATTATTAAACCAACTCCTGCATTACCCCTCTTTGATTTTGTATTTATAATCCTGTATTCACCTGAGCAAAAGTCTTATTCCTCCTGCCAGCGAACTTCACTAATTCCTACTACATCTAACTTTAACCTATCCATTTCCCTTTTAAAATTTTCTAACCTACCTGCCCGATTAAGGGATCTGACATTCCACACTCCTATCCGTAGAACGCCAGTTTTCTTTCTCCTGATAACGACGTCCTCCTGAGTAGTCCCCGCCAGGAGATCCGAATGGGGGACTATTTTACCTCCGGAATATTTTACCCAAGAGGACGCCATCATCATTTAACCATACAGTAAAGCTGTATGCCCTCGGGAAAAATTACGGCTGTAGTTTCCCCTTGCTTTCAGCCGTTCGCAGTGCCAAAACATCAAGGCAGTTTTGGTTAGTGTTACAAGGCCAGATCAGTCAATCATCCAGACTGTTGCCCCTGCAACTACTGAAAAGGCTGCTGCCCCTCTTCAGGAACCACACGTTTGTCTGGCCTCTCAACAGATACCCCTCCGTTGTGGTTGCACCTACGGTATGGCTATCTGTATCGCTGAGGCACGCAAGCCTCCCCACCAACGGCAAGGTCCATGGTTCTTGGGGGGTGATTATTCTTATAGTAGTTTTATAATTCTACAAGATATCATGATGGAATAGCTCCAAGGGAATTTTTCATCTGTTATTAACAATGAGAATTTAAAATTATCAACTTCACTGATTACTTGATGACACTGTGAGAGCAAAATATCACTTCTACAAGAGTTTCATGTCAGAAACTGTATCCACTTTTTGTTTTGTTACAGTTAGTGTGAATCTGCTTTCTAAAAACCATGAACTAATTTTATCCATTGTTTGCTAAACCATTAGAGTAATCTTGAAGTAGAAGGATTTTTTAATCAGCTGCCATGTTTAGTGGCAGACCATGATATACAGGGTAAATATTTTGTGAGGTGGTAGCGCTAACTACACTGAAAAGCCAAAGAAACTGGTATACCTGCCTAAAATTGTGTAAGGCCCCCGCAAGCACACACAAGTACCACAACATGACATGGCATGGACTCGACTAATGACTAAAGTAGTGCTGGAGGGAACTGACACTACGAATCCTGCAGGGCTGTCCATAAATCTGTAAGAATATGATGGGGTGGAGATCTCTTCTGAACAGGACATCGCAAGGCATCCCAGATATGATCAATAATGTTCATGTCTGGGGAGTTTTGTGGCCAGTGGAAGTGTTTAAACTCAGAGGAGTCTTCCTGGAGCCACTCTGCAGCAATTCTGGACATGTGGCATGTTGCATTGTCCTGCTGGAATTGCCTAAGTCTGTCGGAGTGCACAATGGACGTGAATGGATGCAGGTGATCAGACAGGATGCTTATGTGTGTTTCACCTGTCAGAGTCATATCTGGACATATCAGGGATCCCATATCACTCCAACTGCATGTGCCCCACACCATTACAGAGTCTCCACCAGCTTGGACAGTCCCCTGCTGACATGCAGGGTCTATGGATTCATGAGGCTGTCTCCATGCCCGTACATGTCCATCTGCTCGATACAATTTGAAACGAGACTCATCTGACCAGGCAAAATGTTTCCACTCACCAACAGTCCAATATCAGTGTTGAGAGCCCAGACAAGGTGTAAAGCTTCATATTGTGCAATCATCAAGGGTACACGAGTGGGCCTTCAGCTCCAAATGTCTTTATCAATAATGTTTCATTGAATGGTTCACACACTGACACTTGTTGATGGCCCAGCACTGAAATCAGCAGCAATTTGCGGAAGGGTTGCACTTCTGTCACACTGAACAACTCTCTTCAATCATCGTTGGTCCCGTTCTTGCAGGATTTTTTCCTGGCCACAGCGATGTCAGAGATTTGATGCTTTACTGGATTCCTGATATTCACGGTACACTCGTGAAATGGTTGTACGAGAAAATCTCCACTTCATTGCTACCTCGGAGATGTTGTGTTCCATTGTTCATATGCCGAATATAACACCTCGTTCAAACTCACTTAAATCTTGATAAGCTGTCACTGTGGCAGCAGTAACTGCTAACAACTGCGCCAGACACTTGTTGTCTTATATGGGTGTTACCGACTGCAGTGCTGTATTCGGCCTATTTACATATCTCTGTATTTGAAAGTGCGTGCCTATACCAGTTTCTTTGGTTCTTCAGTGTACTTTGAATAAAACATTCCGTATAACATGTGTCCAGTTTTTACTGGTTATGAGGAACAGCTGTTAGAAAGTAACCCAAACAAATACTCACAGAGGGTGTTAAGCAAAGGTAATGGCTATGTTCAATGTTGAATAACCTAAATATGCTTACATGTCCAATGCACTTTTATTTATCTTGACAACACCAAGTGTAGTTCTTCTGAGGCCATCTTTTCATTCTTTTATAAGGGCAGCACTATTCATAAACTGAATGATCAATTCATCTCTTGTGTTTACTGTTTTTGCAGCTTTTGCCTTTCAACCAGCCCAGAGGCAAAAATCTAAAAAGGTAAAACCCGCAAATTTTGGTGGCCAAGAAATGTGACCATTTCTGTTGAACAATCTTCCAGGAAATGTTATGTTTAGATGATTTGTAGCCTGACAATTAGAAAGCACAGGGGCCTCATCATGCTGGAAGAACACACACATCCTTGTGGCCAAAGGAACCTCATCCAACAATGCAGGAACCTTGTTTTCAAGAAAAGCTAAGTAACAGGGACCTGTATGATTATGAGGTAATATATCAGATTATATTTTAAGACATTTCCAGGGGCAGATGTGGACTCTGACCACAACCTATTGGTTATGAAATGTAGATTAAAACTGAAGAAACTGCAAAAAGGTGGGAATTTAAGGAGATGGGACCTGGATAAACAGAAAGAACCAGAGGTTGTACAGGGTTTCAGGGAGAGCATAAGGGGACAATTGACAGGAATGGGGGAAAGAAATACAGTAGAAGAAGAATGGGTAGCTTTGAGGGATGAAATAGTGAAGGTAGCGCAGCAGAGGATCAAATAGGTAAAAAGACGAGGGCTAGTAGAAACCCTCGGGTAACAAGAAATACTGAAAACAAAAATGAAGTAAGTGAAGCAGGCAAAAAGAAATACAAATGTCTCAAAAATGAGATTGACAGGAAGTGCAAAATGGGTAAGCAGGGATGACTAGAGCACAAATGTAAGGATGTGGAGGCTTATCTCACTAGGGGTAAGATAGATACTGCCTACAGCAAAATTAAAGAGACCTTTGGAGAAAGGAGAACCACTTGTATGGATATCAAGAGCTTTGATGGAAACCCAGTTCTAAGCAAAGAAGGGAAAGCAGAAAGGTGGAATGAGTATATAGAGGGTCTATACAAGGGCGATGTACTTGAAGACAATATTATGGAAATGGAAGAGGATGTAGATGAAGATGAAATGGGAGAGATGATACGGCGTGAAGAGTTTGACAGAGCACTGAAAGACCTGAGTCAAAACAAGGCCCCTTGAGTAGACAACATTCCATTAGAACTACTGACAGCCTTGGGAGAGCCAGTTCTGACAAAACTCTACCATCTGGTGAGCAAGATCTATGAGACAGGCGAAATACCATCAGACTTCAAGAAAAATATAATAATTCCAATCCCAAAGAGAGCAGGTGTTGACAGATGTGAAAATTACTGAACTATCAGTTTAATAAGTCACAGCTGCAAAATACTAACGTGAATTCTTTACAGACGAATGGAAAAACTGATAGAAGCCGACCTCGGGGAAGATCAGTTTGGATTCCGTAGAAATATTGGAACACGTGAGGCAATACTGACCCTACGACTTACCTTGGAAAACAGATTAAGGAAAGGCAAACCTACATTTCTAGCATTTGTAGACTTAGAGAAAGCTTTTGACAATGTTGACTGGAATACTCTCTTACAAATTCTGAAGGTGGCAGGGGTAAAATACAGGGAGCGAAAGGCTATTTACAATTTGTACAGAAACCAGATGGCAGTTATAAGAGTCGAGGGGCATGAAAGGGAAGCAGTGGTTGGGAAGGGAGTGAGGCATGGTTGTAGCCTCTCCCCCATATTATTCAATCTGTATATTGAGCAAGCAGAAAAGGAAACAAATGAGAAGTTCAGGGTAGGTATTAAAATCCATGGAGAAGAAATAAAAACTTTGAGGTTCGCTGATTACATTGTAATTCTGTCAGAGACAGCAAAGCACTTGGAAGAGCCGTTGAACGGAATGGACAGTGTCCTGAAAGGAGGGTATAAGATGAACATCAACAAAAGCAAAATGAGGATAATGGAATGTAGTCGAATTAGATCGGGTGATGCTGAGGGAATTAGATTAGGAAATGAGATGCTTAAAGTAGTAAAGGAGTTTTGCTATTTGGGGAGCAAAATAACTGATGTTGGTCGAAGTAGAGAGGATATAAAATGTAGACTGGCAATGGCAAGGAAAGCGTTTCTAAAGAAGAGAAATTTGTTAACATCGAGTATATATTTAAATGTCAGGAAGTCGTTTCTGAAAGTGTTTGTATGGAGTGTAGCCATGTATGGAAGTGAAACGTGGACGATAAATAGTTTAGACAAGAAGAGAATAGAAGCTTTCGAAATGTGGTGCTACAGAAGAACTAATGAGGAGGTATTGAATAGAATTGGGGAGAAGAGGAGCTTGTGGCACAACTTAACTAGAAGAAGGGATCGGTTGGTAGGACATGTTCTGAGACATTGAGGGATCACCCATTTAGTATTGGAGGGCAGCGTGGAGGGTAAAAATCGAAGAGGGAGACCAAGAGATGAATAAAATAAGCAGATTCAGTAGGATGTAGGCTGCAGTAGCTACTGGGAGATGAAGAAGCTTGCACAGGATAGAGTATCACGGAGAGCTGCATCAAACCAGTCTCAGGACTGAAGACAATAACAACAACAACATCAGATCCAATCAACTTGTGGCAATGATACCTTATTGTGTACTTGTGCATTGTAAGAATAACAGGTTGCTCAAGTAAATTCTCTGACACATTTTGTGTTGTGATCTTTGCCGTTTTATTAATAATTCTGTGAGTTAATTTTTAGTGTCATATATTCTTATCAATCTGTAACTTATGCTACTGGTAATAAAAACTAATTATGTACATTCTGTAATTATGTATTATCATTTATGTGGATAGCTAATGCCAGGCCACTGTAATTGTGTCCCTATCCAAGAATTTTTGTAGACTGCGGCAAATGGCAATAAGTAGTACGCAGATGAGATATTCGTAGGATAATGAGTAACAATGGCAAGCTATTCCATGCCATTGCTGGTGAAATTACCACCCTCTAGAATGAAATAAAGACTTTGGAGTTTGCCATTCCAAAAAATATGAGCATGAAACCCCTATAGGAGAACGAAAACAGCATTAATTCAACAATGCACATATATCGCTACACAGTGGATATTGTCAGTGGGGTGTAGACTGATGTTAAGCAAGATTTAAAGTATCTGCTGACTCAAGAGAAACATCCTGCATCACAACCAGGTGCAACGGCGAATACTCTAGCGAATCCATAGAAACAGTCAGAGCCAACAAGGTATCTAGTTAGGCAATGAGGTATTCAGCAGTTCAGCCCCACAGAACTTGCAATAGTAGGTGCTGCCATTCATCCTTTCTCAACTGCACAAGTGCTTTGTGGTGATGCAAAACATGTTCTGACAACAGAAGATGGTCAACAATCATGAGTGATTCACCTTGGTGATAAGTAACTTAGACCATCAAACTACAATGCGATACTGAACATTATAATGAACTCGTTGACACATGGAGATTACAGCAAGCCCGCACAAAATCTATTGAACTTACAGTCAAGCAGGTACTATATTAGAAGAATCTAGGTGACAGGACATGTTGGAGTTCTGGTGGCACCGACACAACTTAGTAAACAGCTCAGCAGTATCTGACAATTTGTTGTCACATGATTAGCAGCAACAACTTCCGGTTGAAGAGCAGATGGCTTTGGCCGTATATGAGGAGAGATCACCAACAAATTATTGCAGGCTGCAGATAAGGTTTATGTGACACCCGAGTCAACTGCGACAGCTGAAATGGCATTGTCAGACCTGTTGAGTGAAATCGTCTATGGTCAGCTGAACTCAACAGAAACTACAACTCCGGACTGTGTGGGTGTGTGCCATGATGACAACTCAGCTTTTCAGATGAGATCAAGAACCTACGAGCCTCAGTGGAAGCACTGACTATGCAGCTGTGCATCCAGCGGTTATGACATAGCGTCAGTAACCAAAATCAAGATCAGTTCAAGCTGGCACCACCACCATATGAAACGTGATGCCAGTGGAAGGACTTACACAAAGTGTGCTGGTATCATAAACATTTTGGCAGAGATGATGCAAAATGCATGTCACCATGCACTTAAATGCATGTCAGCATGCACTTACTTAAAGGACCAAGGTGTCTACGGTAACAGTGCAGTATCTACATGCCATTGGCAACAGCCATCCCTATGTGCATACTCTACCACATTGAAAAGACTGCAGGTGTCAGGCAAACATACTGGTACAACATTTCTAGTAGACACTCCCTGTTAATCATGCACCATGCAACAAGCAGGATTTTCATCCAAGCCTTGAAGGCAGTTAATAACTCATTGATCAATACTCATAGACAGAAAGTATGCACTGTTGATGTGGGTTTTTCCAAAAGTTATGTAGACTTTTCTGATCGCTGATATCTCAGAAACAATATTAGGCGCTGATTTCCTGACACATTTTGGGTACATAGTTAAGCTCAGTAGACAACAGTGTAATGTCAGGGACTAAAGGTCATCCGACTTACAGTGTGCTGCAGAGAACTGACAATGTGTTCCCCTTGAAGGAACATAGCATAGCGGGAAGGTGTCAAAGTTAAGTGACTGTAGGAGGATAAGATGGTTTAGACAAAATTTCTAGTTGCTGTGATGAATGGCAGCTGGCTCAATATGTAGAAAAATGTAAGTTAGTGCAGATGAGTATGAAAATCAAACCTGTAATGTTCCAATACAGCATTAGTAGTGTCCTGCTTGATATAGTCACACTGTTCTAATATGTGGGCATAATGTTGCAAAACGATATGAAATGGAATGAGTATGTGAGGACTGTGGTAGGGAAGGTGAAGAGTCAACTTGAGTTTATTGGGAGAATTTTGGGAAAGTGTGGTTCCTCTGTAAAGGAGACGATATGTAGGATGCTAATGCAACCTGATCTTGAGTACTGCTTGAGTGTTTGGGATCTGCACCAGGTTGGATTAAAGAAAGACATCCAAGCAATTAGGAGGTGGGCAGCTAGATTTGTTACCAGTAGCCTTGAATGACACACAAGCATTACGGTGATGCTTCAGAAACGCAAATGGGAGTCCCTGGAGGGAAGGCGATATTCTTTTCGATGAACACTCCCGAGAGAATTAAGAGAACTAGCATTCGAAGTTGACTCCAGAACGATTCTAATGCCTCCAACATCAATTTCCCATAAGGACCATGAAGATAAGACATGAGAAATTAGTGTTCATGTGGAGGCTTATAGACCGTCATTTTTCCCTCACTTTATTTGTGATTGGAACAGAAAAGGAAACAACTATTAGTGGTACAGAATATCCTCTGTCTTGTACTGTACAATGGCTTGCGGAGTATCCATGCAGATATAGATATACCACTCTACTCCTTATGAACAGGCCTCGGACAGTTCAGCGTTACTGACTGACTGCTATGTCGTCCTCAGCCGGTAGGCTTCACTGGATATGGATATGGAGGGGCATGTGGTCAAAGCACATCACTCTCCTGGCCATTGTTATTTTTCGTGACTGGAGCTGCTAACTGTCAGTCAAGTAGCTCCTCAACTGGCCTCACAAGTGATGAGTGGAACCTCCTTGCCAACAGCGCTTGGCAGACCCTGATGGTACCCATACAAGTGCTAGCCAAGCCCAATATCACTTAACTGGGGTGATTTGATGGGAACCAGTGTTACCACTGTGCACGGCCATCGGCAGATGTAGATGTAGCTGAAACATGGAAGCCTTCAGAGGACCATTCAGGAGAATTAATGAAGGTGCTGAAAGAGCAGGTTCACTGTGATGAAATCAAACACAATGCAGCACAATACATCCATACCACACCAGGACACTGTGAACATGCAGAATCACACACGAAAGGCTGATAAAGATGAAGAAAAATTTTGAGCCGTTACAGCCAGAACAGCTAATGGTCTTCGCCCCTATGCCTAGTTCTCAAGCAAGATGGCTTGTGGACGCCATAAGACGATTAGCTGGCCTTAAATGCAAGAACAATCCAGAGAGGTACCTGGTCGCCAACATAGAAGAAGTTGGAACCTTTAGTATTGTATATTTTCTGCTGTTTTTCAGGCAAAATCATTGACACGTTTTTAAGAGCAGCCGATAACTGAATGTTCTCTTAGGTATCCTGAACATCAGTCAAAATTAGTTTTTTTTATATAGTTTACATCACAACTATGATGATGGTCCACTACTTGCATAGGACTGTCCATGATAAACTATACTTAAAATTTTTGTACAAGCATACTTTATATCAGATTTATAATTTTAAACGTACTACTGAAGGACGCAGTGTCTGGCATTTTATGTTAAATTGTATACGTATAGTCAGATGTACTGCACTGTTATTGGAATGTCAAATCTTTATCATCCATTGGTTCTAACTAATTGTGCAGCTTTCATATTTTTTACATACAAAATATTGTAATGTACTCTACATACATTTTTTAAACTACTGCATGTTTTTTATTGTTTTACTGTGTATATTTATTGAACTACCTTTTGGTGGCAGCTTCAGTGAATCGAAAGTAAGTATACACAGTGCTGGTCAGTCTGCATATTGCTGTCAGCTGGATAGCTTCTTCTGATACTGTCAACAGACAAGATGGCTCCTTATGTTGCCTCATTATATCATTACGATTTATCTGTTGTAGGCTACCGTACAACAAAATAGAGCATAGTGCAACAGGGTGGTCAGAAAACATCTGAAAAGCTTGTAAGGGTGTTGTAGGGTAGGTTGCAATGAGAAATAATAGTTAAGAAAAAATTTTATATGTTGTGTCATTTCTGAGTTGATTAGCATTAAATTTAACCGATCAGACCATCATGCGGGCAACTTCAAGTGGTCTCCTAGATGCAATTAGTTTCAGTTTTTCTCATGCGTAGATGATATTGCACACGACTGCTCAGACTTTGGCTCAGGTTCGATCCTTACTACCATCCCATGTTCACTGTCTTGTTCAGTTTTAGGAAATCAAATGAAGAACATGTCCAGCAATATTGTTTCTGGTGGGCTGCTTGAATTTGCACGTGCAACAGCTGACCGACTAACTTCAATTCTAATTAACTCGGAAATGGTGCAAAATATTGAATTTTTTCTTAACAATTATTTCCCAGCACAACCTACCTTGCAACATCCTTACAAGCTTTCAAGACTGTTTCTGAACACCCTGTATATATTGTAACTACAAATTTTGAGGTAGATGTATTCTAAAAATCTTCTATGTATAACTTCTTACCGACGACTGTGTATTATTCCTATGTACTTTAAAGGACTTTATTTACAGTCTGGAATTGTAAACATGATTGTGACAGAGCATCTCACTTTAATAACCAATGTGGACACTGCTTTTTATTACGTGGTATGTACCCTCACATCTATAATAGAACAATTAATTTGGTCTATTCTTTACATTATGAATACTGGCCAGTAGCATTTTTTATATTCTCAGATTTGAAGCTGGCGTTTTTAACTTATCGGAACTAGATCTTGACAAATAAAAAGTTTTCCAAAGGAAGACTGCACCACTATACAAGACTTCATGTGGGCACTGGCTGGCACAAATGTTTTTAATGTTCTCAATTGTAAAAAGATATACAAACAGATACCATCAGCCACTAGCAACATTTTAAAGAGGGTGGTGATTACCGTACTACATTTGATTTATTTGAATTTTTGTTCATGCCTTTAAACCTAAATAATGCTATCCAGACATGGCAATGTTTTATCAATGAGGTACTTAATGAACTTTTAGTTTGTTTTAAAATGAATGTTCCACTATTTGACTGCATTGATAATTTATTCTACTGTACAGTCATGATTTCAGTCTTTGGCCATTTTCAGGCACCACAGTTTTGGGCATGATCACACTTCTATAAATGAAGTCACTGTCAAATATATTAAAATTGGTTTACATTTGTTTAATATACAACAACTTCTTTTACAGAAGTCTGATAATGCCCAAAATTGTGGTACTTGAAAGTGGCCAAAGCCTGGAATCATGATTGTACAGCAGAATACATGGTCTATACAGTCAAATAGCAGAACTTTCATTTAAATAGTATTAAATGACCATGTTCCCAAACAATCGTAGAATTACTGACTTTCACTTTGTTTTGCCTACTTAGTGTTCTCTCCTAATGCACAAGTGCATAAACAACATGACCACGGTGTGGTGATAAACAAAAAAAGAGAGAAAAAAACAGTATCATGGGAAAGACTCAAGTCACCTTCCTGGGCCATATCATTTCAGCTTACAGCATCCACCCATTGGCAAAAGAAGTTATAAAACTAAAATCTCTGCCAAAACCAGGAAATGACTAACAACTGAGGTGTTTCCTGGGAATGATAAAGTTTTGTTGACTTCACCTACTGGCAACAGCAGATGTGCTGACACTACTCAAAGATGCACTAACAGCATGCGACACCACAAGATACTGAGTGGTTAAGTAGACATCAGAGATGGGCAAGGCATTCAGTGACCTCCAGATGAATTTAAGCAAGGCACTGTTACTCGGTCATCCGATTCTCTACACACAAACAGCAGTTGTTGTTGATGCAAGTCAGTAACAACCGGTGCAGCACTCCAACAAGTAGAGAACACTGGCAACCACTGAAGGTTTTCTCTAGGATGCTGCAACTGGCCCAAAAGAAGTGGAGTGCACATAACTAGGGAACTGTTGGCAATTTATGAGACAGTCAGATACTTCTGTCTGCAAACAGAACTTTGACCAGTGACTGTTTTTACAAATCATAAGCCCATTACCGCTGCATTCAAAAATGTCAGCAACAAATGCTCACTAAAGAGTTTCAATATACAGAATCTGTAAGCTGCATAAAAGGAGCAGAAAATTTAGTGGCTGATTCTTTTTACCATATCTGTGGAGTGTTGAAGATTGTAACAGACTGCGGAGAACTTGCTGTGGAGCAAGCCAAAGACCCACAGTTAGGTGACTCACCTACAGGACTAAAACTAGAACAAATTCCAGTACCCAACTCAAAGTTGAAGCTGTGTTGTGAAGTTTCTCGAGACAAACCACACCCATGCTTTTTGAAGAAGTTCTGAAAGACAGCATCCAAGACCTATCTCATCCTAGAACCAACACTACAATCAGATTACTTAATGATCATTTTGTGTGGACTTCTGTGAAAAATACGCACATGAATGGACATGTTTCTGCATTCTGTGCCGCCAACAAAATAAAGTGGGCAGCAATGTACAGAGTGATATCAGTAACTTTCTAGGCCCATGTTCATGTTGACCTGGTGCCCCACCCTTGACTATCAGAAAGATACACAGACTTATTCACAGCCAGTGACAGACGTACAAGGTGGGCGGGCGCAACACCGATAGTTGATATATCAGCTAAAACTATGGCAAAAACCAAAATGAATTTTCACTTTGTAGTGGAGTTTGTGCAGATAAGAAACTTTCTCGCAGATTAAACCCATGTGCCAGACCAGGACTTGAACCTGGAACCTTTGCCTTTCTTGGGCAAGTGCTCCACCAATTGAGCTACCCAAGCACCACACAACCTCGTCACAGCTTTACTTTCACCAGAACCTCACCTCCTACCTTCCTTCCAAACTTCCCAGTAGTTCTCCTGCAAAACTTGCAGGACTAGCATTGCTGGGAGAAGGGATGTAGTGCAATTTTGTGCTGATACTGCAAATGGCTGAAAGCAAGGGGAAACTACAAGGCATGCAGCCTGCTGGATGGTTAAATGATGGTGGCTTTTTCTTGGGTAAAACAGACCCCATTCGGATCTCTGGGTGAGGCTACTTAGGAGGATGTTGTCATCAAGAAAAACAAAACTGGCCTTGTACAAGTCAGACCATGGTATGTTACATCCCTTAGAGATATATGGAAATGGTCAGGTTTAAGTTAGATATAGTCGGAATTAGCAGAATATGGTGGCATGAAGAATAGGACTTTTGGTCAAGTCATACAGAGTTATCAACATGAAATCCAACAGGGGTTGTGAGGAAGCAGGCCTAACAATGAATAAAAGAACAGAAATGGGGATAAGCTACTATTAACAGTGTAGTACATGCATTACCGTGGCCAGGATACACACTAAGCCAACACCTGTCACACTAGTACAAGTTTATATGCCAACTAACCCTGCAAAATTATGAAGATACTGAAAGAATGTATTGTGAAATAAACAAAATTATTCAGATAGTTAAAGGAGATGAAAATTTAATTGTGATGAATGAAAGGAACTCAATAGTAGGAAGAGGAAGAGAAGGAAAAATAATAGAACATGGACTAAGGAAAAGGAATGAAAGAGGAAGTCATCCAGTGGAATTTTGCACAGACCATAATTTAATCATTGCTAACATTTGGTTTAAGAGTCATGAAAGAAGGTTGTATACATGGAAGAGATCTGGGGGCATTGAAAGTTTTCAGACTGATTATACATTGGTAAAACAGAGATTTTAAAACCAAATTTTAAACCGTAGAACATTTCTGGAGGAAGCTGTGGATAACTCAGAGCAAAACTTGTTGGTTATGAACTGCAGACTAAAACTAAAGAAATTGCAAAAAGGTAGGCAATCAAGGAGATGGGATCGGGATACACTGATTGAACCAGAGGTTGTTTAGAGCTTCAGAGGTGTGTGTGTGTGTGTGTGTGTGTGTGTGTGTGTGTGTGTGTGTGTGACTAGCACTGAGGAATGAAATATGGAAGGCAACAGAGCATTGCATAGGTCCAGTAGAAATATTTGGATAACTCATGATACACTGAAATTAACCAATGAAAAGAAAAGAAAAAAATGTAGCAGGGGAAAGGCAACACATATGTTTAAAAATGTGACTGACAGAAAGTGCAAAAACTCTAGGCAGAAATGGCTTGAGGACAAATGCAAGATTGTAGAAGCATTCGTAACTAGAGGAAAGATACATGCTGTCTACAAGAAAATTAAAGAGTACTTCAGAGAAAAGAGAAGCAACAGTATTAATATCAATAGCTCAAGTGGCAAGCCAATATTAAACAAAGAAGGGAAAGCTGAAAGGAATATATAGAGGTTCTATACAAGGGGAACAAACTTAGAGCAATATTATAAAAGAGAAGAAAAAATAGGTGAAGCAGAGACGAGAGCCATGACACTGCGAGACAACTCTCACAGAGCACTGAAAGACCTAAGTGAAACAAGGACCCTGGAGTAGGTGACACTGCCTCTGAATTATTGAGATCCTTAAGAGAGCCAGCCATGACAAAATTATTACACCTGGTGTGCAAGGTATATGAGAGGGGCAAAACACCCTCAGAATTCAAGAAGAATGTAATAATTCCAGTTCCAAAGAAAACAGGTGCTGACAGATGTGAATACTACCAACTATCAGTTTAATAAGTCATGGTTGCAAAATATTGACACAACGTATTTACAGAAGAATGGAAAAAGTGGTAGAGACCAACTTTGGTGAACATCAGATCAGGTTCCAGAGAATTGTAGGACCATGTAAGGCAATACTGATCCTATGATTTACTTTAGAAGACAGACTGAAGAAAGGCAAACCTAAATTCATTGCATTGATAGATTTAGAGCAGGTATGGCCAACCTTTGGTGACCTGTGGGCATGATTCACATACTTACTTAAGCTCGCAGGCCACTTCATCACATGACGCGCAGTAGCACACTTAGCACTTTAAGTCAAAACTATAGCATCAGTGGTGTTAATGTTTATGGAGTAATGCACTGATATGAATGGCACCCCTTTCCCCACCTACCATGCCAACAAAGCATACCTTAAAACAAGCATTTTAGAGAGCACATTCATTTTATGTTCACCTCACCTTCAGATGTTTACATTTACTTATGCATCATGAACATTGTTTCTTTACTTATGACATTTTACAATAGCTGTCCTAAGAACTTTCACTGTAAAATTCTGCAGCACCTCGGTCTCTCATACATGAATATCTTCCACAGGCCAGATTCAAACCCATCATGGGTTGAATATTGCCTGCAGGCTGCCAGTCGCCCACCTGTGATTAGAGAAACCTTTGGCAATGTTGACCGGAATAGTCTCTTCAAAACACTGGAGGTAGCAAGGGTAAAATACAGGGAGCGAAATGTTATTTACAATTTTTACAGAAACCACACTGCAGTTATAAAGAGTCGAAGAAAGTGAAAGGGGAGCCATAATTGAGAAACGAATGGGATAGGGTTGTAGCTTACCCGATGTTCTTCAATCAGTACAAAGTGCTAGCTGCGAAGGAAACCAAGGTGAAATTTAGAAATGGTATTACAGTTTGGGGAGAACTAGTAAGCACTTTGCAGATTGCCAATGACATTGTTAAGGACTACGAACAATTGTTGAATGGAATGGATAGTATCTTGTAAAGTGGTTTACAATATGAGTATCGACACAAGTAAAAAACGGTAATGGAATGCTGTCGAAGTAAATCAGGCAATGCTGAATGAATTAGATTAGGAAGAGAGATACTAAAAATAGTAGATGGATTTTGCTCTTTGAACAGCAAAATAACTGATGATGATAATTGTAATAAGGAAGATATAAAATGTAGACTGGCAATAGCGAGTAAAGGCTTTCTGAAAAAAGAGGAGTTTTTAACATCTAATATAAATTTACGCATTAGGAAGTCTTTTCTCAAGATTTTTGTCTGGAGTGTAGCTTTGAACAGAAGGGAAACATGGACAATAAGCAGTTCAGAGAAGAAGAGTAGAGAAGCTTTTAAAAGGTGTTGCTATAAATGGGTGATAAAGATTAAATGGGTATATCGCATAACTAACAAGGAGGTACGCAATGGAATTGGAGAGTAAAGAAAATTATGGCACAACATGACTAAAAGAAGGTATTGGTTGATAGGACACACTGTGAGACACAAAGTAACTGTCAACCTCATTTTTTGGCAAGATGAAGAGGCTTACACAAGACATCAAAATTAGATGCATTCATCTTCGTGTAGTTACTGCAATAGTTACTTATAAAAAATTGTCCAAATTCAGTCTCCAGCATGGTTTCCTTTATTTCCACATGACCAATTTTGGGCAAGCTGCCCATCTTCATATCTATTACCAAAAATTGTCTTATAAATATAATTGGTGAAAATTAAAAATGGTTTCAAATTTAAGTTTATAAAGCTCAAAGGTTCTTAAGAAATTAATTATAATACAATTTGGGGCAGTGCACCATATGTTATAGTTACAGCGCAGCCTTTTGGATGTGGAATTGAAAGTTCACTGTCATAACTAGCCACACACTAGCCTGCTGCGATTTTATACAAATATTATTAAGAAACCAGACTGGTGCAGCATCTACAGTTATGAAAAGTGTCATCTACATGTAGCGAGAGGAGCTGACATGATTCATAACAAATGCTCCTAAATATAGCAGAAAACACTAATGTGGAATTTAATATCACTAAAATATTTTAAATAAACTTCATAAAACAACTAGCTGGTTACCCAGTGTTGCTCAGGTATATATTTATTTCAATCTTCTATTAGCCCAAAATGTCCACCCCCTCTCTCTGTCCACCTCCTCCACTCCCCACTTCCTGTCCATATCCTCCTGCCCCTCTCTCAGTCCATCTTCTCCTCCCCCCTCCCTCACTGTCCCTCTGATCCATACCTTACACCCTGTCCACCTGCTCCTCACCCCTCTGTCCATCTCCTCTCACCCTCTAATTCTATCCCCTGCTCCCCTTTCACTTTGCCCATCTCCTTCTCCCCCTCTCTCTTTCCATCTACTCCTCAACCTCTCCCCGTCCATCTCCTCCTCTCCCCTCTCCCTGTCCACTCCCTATTCTCCCTTGTACTGTTCATCTCCTCCTCCTTCCTTTCTCTGTCCACCTCCTCATCCTCTTTCTTTTCTCTGTCCATCTTCTCCTCTCCCCTCTCTCTCTCTTCCCCTTGCCTATCCTCCTGCCCCTCTCTCTGCCCATCTCCTCCTGCCCATTCTCTGTCCATCTTCTCCTCCCCATCTCTCTTTTCATCTGCTCCTTCCCTCTGCTGCCTATCTGCTTGTTCCCCCTCTGTCCATCTTCTCCTCCCCACTCTACTTGTCCATGTCCTCCCTCTCTTGGTCCATCTCCACGTGCCTCTCTCTCTGTCCATCTCTCCTCCCCTTCTCTCTCCACCTTGTCAACTTCACCCCAAGAGGAAGTTGCTGGTTCTTACACCTACAGGATTTATTTCCAGATAGTAAGTATATGTGTACTAACTTTGGTTGAAATCAATCCGGGGGATTAGGAGGATCTTTTTACTAGCGTACCAGACCAAACACACCAGGCTGAAAACCGCACCGTGCTGAAGTCTCCTCTGCTGTGTCCAATTCAGTAACAGTAATGACAGTATTTGGAATGTGTGTGAAAGATAGCAAACATAAGGTTTACTGCAATAAGCGAGCAAATGGAAACGCAACACAGCTCAAAAAGTTTTAATTTGAATGTGCTGGAGAAACTAGAAATTTATGCCCACCAAGTGAAAGACCGAGAGAAACTATTTAACAAGCAAAATGACTTCATGCGTAGTAACTATTACAAAATTTTTAATGACTTGCTTTGGGATGAGGTGGGATGCTCTACCAAACATCAGCTGCAGTAGCCCTCAGCAAACCAGTGGTGACGAATTGGACATGGCAGAGAAAACTTCAGTGTGGTTTGGTGTTCAGCCTGGCACAGTACTGTAGCAGCTTTACAACCACCAAATAAGAGGAAGAGAAGTGAACTTCATAATTTTCTATGTGTCTTTTAAAGTTTAAAGATATCAAAGCCCTAAATTTTGTAAGTGATGTTTAGGAAATTTTCTTATGTATGAATTATTTCAGTCCGCAGAGGGCCACTGCCAAACAGAAGGAGGAGAAGATGTTTTTGGTGCATTTTAAAGCTTGTGTAAAGCTGTTAATGATAATAATGTCCTCACTGATGTTTCATTCAGTAACACCTTTTATGTATTACGTCAGTCTACAGATGGCACTTTTGAGTGGTACAAACTTGGCACCAGTTAGGATCCCTATCAAATGTCTTAAATTTCTCTTTTTGATAATTGATTGATAAAGCTTTTTTAAAAATGTTTTAGCACTTTTAGAATCTGCTTAATGTTTTATGCTATACTTAGCAGCATTTCTCATGAATTACATCAATCCACACTCTACAAGCAAAGAGTGCTTTTCAGAGCTGTAGGTATTGCATTAATCAGGTTTCCTAAGAGAAACAGAGAGAGAGAGAGAGAGAGAGAGAGAGAGAGAGAGGGAGAGAGAGAGAGAGAGAGAGAGAGAGAAGAAGAAGAAGAAGAAGAAGAAGAAGAAGCTGCAGCAGACTAGTTTATGGTATGGTTGAGTAGGCATAAGTTGATTCCTGACAGTTTCAGTGGGCTGGGCATGACAGCTTTGTGGGCCTACCTCAAACAACGTAACGATTTTGCAAACATCTCTGTGGCAATGCCTCAGTGTTGTCACAGCTCAAAGGACAGCTACACAGCTGAAAGCTGGCAACAATACTACTAGCTGTCAGAGATCTTCTTACCCCACCTCAACTACAGTTATGACACAGAACTTTCAGTTCCACATTCGACAGGTTACTCTGTAACTGTAACAAATGGCATGTTACATGGATCTGAATTATAACTAACTTCTTAAGAATCTTGAAGGATTCTAAACTTAAATTTTAAACATTTTTATTTTGCACCAATTGTAATTACAACACAAGTTTGTGAACAACTGTCAGTTCCTGAACCAAATGTCAATCCTATGCAGACCTTCCTGCATTTTGCTACAGTCTTTTGGTATTGAAACCTTCTTTTAGACACCAGCATCATCCGTGAATAGCCTCATGGAGCCTTCAACATTATTCTATAGCTCATTAATGTAGCTTAATGATGTGTTAAGCTCTGTCTGCAAGAAAGTTACCAATGCAATTACAAGTCTGCTCTGACATTTGGTGGGCTCATTTTTTATCCACTAAATGACAATGTGGAGTTGTATCAAATAGTTTCCAATAGTCCAAGAACACTGCATCAACCTGGGCACCTTTGTCTATGGTATTCTGGATCTCAAGGGTAAATGGAGCAAGCTCAGTTTCAGAAGATATACACTCCTGGAAATGGAAAAAAGAACACATTGACACCGGTGTGTCAGACCCACCATACTTGCTCCGGACAATGCGAGAGGGCTGTACAAGCAATGATCACACGCACGGCACAGCGGACACACCAGGAACCGCGGTGTTGGCCGTCGAATGGCGCTAGCTGCGCAGCATTTGTGCACCGCCGCCGTCAGTGTCAGCCAGTTTGCCGTGGCATACGGAGCTCCATCGCAGTCTTTAACACTGGTAGCATGCCGCGACAGCGTGAACGTGAACCGTATGTGCAGTTGACGGACTTTGAGCGAGGGCGTATAGTGGGCATGCGGGAGGCCGGGTGGACGTACTGCCGAATTGCTCAACACGTGGGGCATGAGGTCTCCACAGTACATCGATGTTGTCGCCAGTGGTCGGCAGAAGGTGCACGTGCCCGTCGACCTGGGACCGGACCGCAGCGACGCACGGATGCACCCCAAGACCGTAGGATCCTACGCAGTGCCGTAGGGGACCGCACCGCCACTTCCCAGCAAATTAGGGACACTGTTGCTCCTGGGGTATCGGCGAGGACCATTCGCAACCGTATCCATGAAGCTGGGCTACGGTCCCGCACACCGTTAGGCCGTCTTCCGCTCACGCCCCAACATCGTGCAGCCCGCCTCCAGTGGTGTCGCGACAGGCGTGAATGGAGGGACGAATGGAGACGTGTCGTCTTCAGCGATGAGAGTCGCTTCTGCCTTGGTGCCAATGATGGTCGTATGCGTGTTTGGCGCCGTGCAGGTGAGCACCACAATCAGGACTGCATACGACCGAGGCACACAGGGCCAACACCCGGCATCATGGTGTGGGGAGCGATCTCCTACACTGGCCGTACACCACTGGTGATCGTCGAGGGGACACTGAATAGTGCACGGTACATCCAAACCGTCATCGAACCCATCGTTCTACCATTCCTAGACCGGCAAGGGAACTTGCTGTTCCAACAGGACAATGCACGTCCGCATGTATCCCGTGCCACCCAACGTGCTCTAGAAGGTGTAAGTCAACTACCCTGGCCAGCAAGATCTCCGGATCTGTCCCCCATTGAGCATGTTTGGGACTGGATGAAGCGTCGTCTCACGCGGTCTGCACGTCCAGCACGAACGCTGGTCCAACTGAGGCGCCAGGTGGAAATGGCATGGCAAGCCGTTCCACAGGACTACATCCAGCATCTCTACGATCGTCTCCATGGGGGAATAGCAGCCTGTATTGCTGCGAAAGGTGGATATACACTGTACTAGTGCCGACATTGTGCATGCTCTGTTGCCTGTGTCTATGTGCCTGTGGTTCTGTCAGTGTGATCATGTGATGTATCTGACCCCAGGAATGTGTCAATAAAGTTTCCCCTTCCTGGGACAATGAATTCACGGTGTTCTTATTTCAATTTCCAGGAGTGTATCTGCAGAATCCATGTTGATTTTTATTGAACATATTTTCTGGTCTCCAAAAATGTCATAATGTGTGTACATAAAACATGTTCCATAATTCTACAACAGACTGATGTTAGCAATATAGACCTGTAATTAAATGCATCTGTCTGACAACCGTTCTTGAATGACCTGCGCTTTTTTCCAATTCCTAGGTACCCTTGTTTGCGCCAGTGACCAATGACTCCATGAAGAAGAACAAGTTCTTTTCTATAATCTCTATAAAAATTCACAGATGTCTCATTGAATCCAGCTGCCTTTCCACTATTGACCTGATTTTCTATTCTGTGATCGCTTATCTGAATATCTTCATGCGGTGATTGAACAAAGGAAGTATATTACAATCTGCAGTGAAACAATTTCAGAAGACTGAATTTAGTATTTCGGACTCATTTCTGTCAAGCTTTGTTCGGTTATTGCCACCCTTCCTTACTCTCTCTGCTCATTGTCTCCCTCTTCAATACCACCTCTCCTTCCCCCCCCCCCCCCCCCCCCCCCATCCGTTTCTCTAACCCTTATATGCTCTACCCTCTGAACTCGTTTCATTTAGTTGTGCAGCTTCTGAGTCATATGGCGAAAGACCTGCCTCACACTTCCCTGTACCATCTCCTTGCCAAGTGTGTCCTCCCTTACCTCCTCCCCACCTCCATCTACCCAGACAACTGCTTTCAATAATCAACATTCACTAACTAATCAGTCTTGCTGCTACTGTAAGCACTGGGCGTCTGTGTGGTTGTGTGCGCACTCTCACTACAAAAAGTGGAAGAGTTCAAAAGCTAGTGTTAACTGTTTTCTAATAAGTGTTTCTGTTTACCACACCAATACTCCATAGCTAAGTGGTTACCTTTCCCTTACTTTAGGCATTTTTCCAATCAAGAATTTCCATTATTATATTTCCTTTTCATAGCAAAGATACAAAAAACAGAGGTTTGTAATATTTCTCCTTACTTAATTTAAACCTTTTCTCAATTTCCATCAAAAATGGAATACAACTCCAATGCTAAATTTTTTGCACTTAATAAAAATGTCCATTTACTTCAATAAATATAACTTTGTGACTGATGTTTCAGTGAGTCGATTGGTAGGGGCCAGCGGCCAGACAATCACAGTTCTGTCTCGACTGCCACGAGCTTGCATTTTTGTCCCTTTTTACAAGTACATGTTGAGCATTGTTTAGCATGGCAGACTGCATACCAGCAACACTGTCCCCTGATACTTCATTTTGTCAGTCATAAAGTCAATTTAATTGTAGTATAGTTAGGAAGCCACATGTGACTACCACTCACGACTATAATAAAAGGATTTGCATTACGTGTTCTGAATACTGAAATTTCAAATATTTACTTTTAGATCCTCTCTTTATGTTTTTATTTTGTTTTATTTACAAATTACTTACAGCTCACGGCTGCAAATAAATAATTGCACTTTAAATGAAACAATTCAATCCCACAATATTTCTTCCCAATAAAAATTTTGTACCACAGTTTATTGAATGCGGGATACAGATGTTGGTTGTCCTGCGACTTTGTGCTATTGCACTTAATAACCTATTTTGACAGCCAGATGACAACTCCATTTATCAACAGCCACACAATAACTAAATGTTGTTTTAAAATGAATTAGACGGTGAAATTACAACATGTTCTCATTCATTTATTTTCAATTCTTATAATAAAAGTATAACAAGCTTCTTGATGATATGGATCCCATGTTCTTGTGGTCACTGTCTATCGGCTAAACGAAGCACTGATAAGTGCTGGAAACCCCCATGTCAGTTAAGAAAAACAATACAAATCTTATAAATCCCACCCAAAACATAAAGTGAAATAAATTTGTGTGAATATATTGACATAAATTTAGCATAAATGCATTAAACTATAACATTATAAATATTTACCTGATACCACCCTGACATAAGTATTTCCATTAGTATTTGTAACATTGCAATAGGTCTGAGCATTGGAACTACTGTGCATGTTATTGTCACTGAACATGTAGATAAGTGAATTTATAATTTAAATAGGTAAATGCATTTTGGATAAGAAAATGGATCAGGCAGGATAATAAGAAAACGGCAGTATGGACCAGTTGGAACAGCATATTGTCAGTGAGGTTCAGGAAGAGCTAGAGATCAACAACTGATTAGAAGTCACAGAGGACAAAGTAGAGTCGGTATGAGAAAAACTGAATGATGTTACCACTGAAGAGAAAGTGGTGAGGAAGGAATTGAGATAGAAAATACAATGATTAAACTCTCCCATACAAACCAGGGAATGTGTCAAACCCGTAACAATATTTCTGTACAGAAAGAGGAAGTGTACCCCTAATTGGGCCAAATAGAGAAAAAAAGTAAGTGTACTAATGGCAGAAAAGTTCAGCTATGAAGACAGGTGGTCCCTCTCATCCTAGATTCTGAGTCACCCACTGCTCTTTCCTCCCTAAGAAATGAACTGCCAGTTCCAAAAACTAAAAATAATTTTTTACCTGCTTTTAAATGTGTCTGTCATGGATACAGGAATTTCACTTTGTGAAGGCCAGTACTCACCAGATATTTTGTCTCTTTATAATATTATGAACAGTCAACAATAGGTTCTACATGTTGGAGGAATTGACTGAAATATTAATTTCTTTTAGAACAGAGGTAGAATCTAGGCTAGTGCTTTAACAGTGCAGCATTATGAGTCATAGAAACTATCAAAATTTTTGATGTGAGAAATCTTCCATAAACAGAGGAAGTAATTGTTTATTTATTAAGAGACATAAATGAAAGGAGCTCAAAATGTAACTACTGTCTCATGTACTTGGCCAAAAAATACATTACTTTTCCAGCCATACCATCAGGGACTTATAACTGCATGCAAAACATATAAAAAAGATTGAATGATTCTTTTAAAAAATGGCTGCTTCAGAAGACAACAACAATGCTGTTATTTTTTACAAGAGTAAATAAAGAAATGGAGAATGAATATCAGGATTTCCATACTTTGTTAGACAAGATGATGAGATATACTCATGTAGTTTAACAAATAGTGCACTATCTTGCATGACAGAGGGTCAGCCAACTGGATCAATGTCTACTGGTCTGGTGCACCAATCAGCCCGAATGTGGTTTTGATGCAGATTCCCCACACTCATAGAGGTATATGTCAGGCTGAGTCCTCATCACTCCTTCAGACAGAAACACAACATAAAACAGTTAAGACAGAAAAATACACAGAACACAGCTTACATTATTCACGTATATGACTCCCCTCCCATCTCAAAGAGGCCAAGGATGTGACAAAAAGATTGGCACCCAACCACAGAAATAAAATAATTAATAAATTCAGGATGGGTAATTGTCCATAAGGTGCAGAGCAGAAACACAAGATTAGTGCCAGAAAAGAGAGAGATGAATATAACTGTATTTACTTCTATGGTATATAGTTAATAAAACAACATATTTGCTTTATTACTGGAGATTTAAATTTTTGTTAATCAGTAGCACATTGTTTTATGATTTATTACTTAGCTCTGGCTTCTTGTGAGCAACTACACTAAAGGCAACAAAACTTTGTAATGACATGATAAGTTCAAGGTATTTTTCTCCTTGGTGAGAAATTACAAAGTATTTCTTGTCTGTATGGAATTTTATAGTGGAGATAACTGCATTACATAGTACTGAACTTGGGATAAATTTCAGAGTTTTTGCAGTAGTAGTGTAGGATTTGCGCAGGAAGTGTAAGCACATCTACATCTACACTCCACATGCTCCTTCCTGTGAGCAGTAAAAAGCACCTCACATACATTATCATCCTATCTTTTCCTGTTCCATTTTCATATGTTTCGTGGAAAGAACTATTATCAATAAACTTCCATATATGTTTGAATTTCTCTGATTTTACTGTCATGGTCATTTCGCAGTATACATGTGAGGGGAATAAGAGATTACTTGATTCTTCTTTAAAATGATGCTTCCATAAAATTAACAGCAAATATCTCTGATACATAGCTACCTCACAGCATCTAACTCTGGAGCTGGATGAGAATCTCCACAATTCTCCCACACTTAACAAATGAAAACCTGTTTTGTGTTTAACAATATTAATATGACTGTAAATCAGTGAAAATGCTAGAGTACTCACCGCTGCTTCCACCACACAGTGTCCCTCAGAAACAGAGCCCATAACTGGTGAGTGCCTGCCATTGCTATAAGAAGTACGCTGAGATCATTTTCTGCATCTGCCTCTCTTCCAGGAACAAGACAAAGGTCCCAGGGAGATGATAGGGACTGCTGTGTCCACAGGCCACCTCCAACTGTATCGTGTCCCTGCTTGCCTGTTCCTGCCACAGTTGTCACTTGGCATGCAGTGAGATCTATCTAAAACATGTACAAGTCATATCAGATCACAGAAGCTGCATGGTCCGTAGGTAAGGTGTGAGGGGGAGGGAGGAGGGAGGAAAAATGGAGGAGGGAGGAAAAAGGGAGGAGGAAAAAGATGAGGAAGATGAGGATGAGGTTGGAACAGTTTGTAATTATGCACAAGCTGAGTATAGTGTCACATACCACAATATTCTTTGGTTATAGCATCAGTGTACATTTGAGGTATTTGGATAATGCTGATGAACACTTATTTGATTTAAGGTACTGTTGAGCTGCTGAACAATGATGTGGGTGAATTAACAGGTTTTGAAGTATGTGGGAGAGGAATATCATGAGAGTGGTCAAGTTTTATTGATGCATTAATTTATACACTCACTAGTTGGTGCTGCGGCTGCATCTAAGTGATTTATTAGTGAAGGATAAACTTAACTAGAGAATGTATCGATTAAAGAATGAGAAACATGTAAGGTTATTGAGGATAGAATTTATCTGAGTGATTCATCAATATTTCAGTGATACCCCAACAAAAGCTCAACCATTGTTGAACACGCTCTTAAGTCATGTGACTGTAATATTTATTAATTCAAGAGGAGGACACCAATTAAAATGGTGGCTTGCTGGGAATTGAATATTAATAACTGTGAATACCTGCCACAATCTCATGGCGTTAGCATGCAAGACTATAATGTTTCATATTTCAAGAAGAGAACACAAATTAATCCCACACTTGGAAGTGAATGTTTAAAACTGAATAACTGCCACATCAGTTAAACTAGCCTTGACAGTAAAATCTAAATTGATTTATAATTTATTATAACCTTGGATAAGTTGTGCACCCAATACAAATACTGTGAACACAACTAATGTCTTAACTAAATAATAATCCACTGTAATAATTTTCACATTCAAATTAGAAAAAAATATACACACAATTATATATAAGATATTGGAAGGCAATTATGAATGTCAGCAGTGAGAAAAAGAGTCACATGTATGTGTCTGCAAATGTGAATTGCGTATGGGACGAATATTACAGGATGAAAATAAACCATGTGATGGCAAGACAGATAAATGCCAATAAATGGTTTGCAGTTCTGTGGAACTTCCAATCATCGACTTCACAGTAGATATGATTCACCATGCACCAGCATCAGATCACCCAGTATCTAGGCCCCTTGATGCTGAACACAAAAAAAAAAAGTTTCACAAAAATTAGCATATTAATTTGCACATGTTTTGAGGAGTTCAAATATGACTGTACTGATACAGGACACTGTACTTATTATTGAGTATAACAGTAATACTCAACACTGAATTAAATGATTAATGGAAAATCTCATATAAAGATGTGAAACAAATACTAATAAAGAGATAGAGGGGCTCGCCAGTACTTACCTCAGCTCAGTACAGCCGATAGGTACACAAAAAACAGAACCGAAAATTTACGTTCCTAGCTTTCGGAACAAATGTTCCTTCATCAGGGAGGAGAGAGGGAAAAGAAAGGGAAGAAGGGAAAGTAGATTCAGTTACTCACAACCCAGGTTATGAAGCAACAGGGAAAGGAAAACAGGGAGGGTAGCAAGGATAGAGGCACGGTTGTCAGAGGGAAGCCAAAGATATTCTACTGAAAGTACTGTGCCAGCTTCAAACCAAAGAGGGTGCATACAGTAGTAAAGAGGTATATAGTATAAAGATAAACACAACTATGTAGGATGAAAAGATGCGTGATTGGCTAAAGAGGAAAGGGAAAGAGGAGAAGACTGAAGAGTAAATGGGAGTGAGGTTGTTTAACGTAGGTTCAGTCCAGGGGGATGGCGGGATGAAAGGATGTGTTGGAGTGCAAGTTCCCATCTCCGCAGTTCAGAGGGACTGGTGTTGGGTGGGAGAAGCCAAATGGCACATACGGTGTAGCATGTTCCTAGGTCCCTAGAATTATGCTGGAGGGCATGCTCTGCTACTGGGTATTGGACATCTCCTAGGCGGACAGTTCGTCTGTGTCCGTTCATGCGCTCAGCCAGTTTAGTTGTTGTCATACCAATGTAAAAGGTTGTGCAGTGCAGGCATGTCAGTTGATAAATGACATGTGTAGTTTCACACGTGGCCCTGCCTTGAATTGTGTATGTTTTACCAGTAGTGGGGCTGGAGTAGGTGGTTGTGGGGGGATGCATGGGGCAGGTTTTGCAGCGGGATGGGTTACAGGGGTAGAAACCACTGGGTAGAGAAGGTAGTCTGGGAATATTGTAGGGTTTAACAAGGATGTTACGGAGGTTTAGGGGGGCGATGAAAGGCAGCTCTAGGTGGTGTGGGGAGAATTCTGTCAAGGGATGATCTCATTTCAGGGGTTGACTTGTCCCTGGTGGAGTAATTTGTTGATGTTTTCGAGGCCAGGATAATATTGGGTGACAAGGGGGATGCTTCTGTGTGGTCTGGGGGTAGGAACATTGTTGTTGGATGGGGAGGAATGTATTGCTCGGGAGATCTGTTTGTGGACAAGGCCTGCAGGATATTTGTGGGAGAGGAAAGCACTGGTCAGGTTATTGGTGTAATTGTTGAGGGATTCGTCACTGGAGCAGATACGTTTGCCACGAATACCTAGGCTGTAGGGAAGGGAGCGTTTGATGTGGAATGGATGGCAGCTATCAAAGTGAAGGTACTGTTGTTTGTTTGTGGGTTTGATATGGACAGAGGTGTGGATGTGAGCTTCAACAAGATGAAGGTCAACATCCAGGAAGGTGGCTTGGGTTTTGGAGAAGGACCAGGTGAAATTCAGATTCGAAAAGGAGTTAAGGTTATGGAGGAAATTAAGAAGTGTTTCTTCACCATGAGTCGAGACCACAAAGATGTCATCTATAAACCTATACCAGGCCAGGGGAAGCAGCTGTTGGGTCTTCAGGAAAGCCTCCTCCATGCGGCCCATGAAGAGGTTGGCAAAGGACGGAGCCATCCTGGTTCCCATGGCCGTTCCCCTGATTTGTTTGTAGGTCTGGCCTTCAAAAGTGAAGTAATTATGGGTGAGGATGAAGTTGGTAAGTGTGATTAGGAACGAGGTTTTTGGAAGATCTTCGGGTGGGTGTTGGGAGAGGTAGTGCTCAAGGGCAGAGAGACCATGAGTATGTGGGATGTTTGTGTAAAGGGATGTAGCATCTATGGTGACAAGAAAGGTTTCAGGTGGGAGAGGAGTGGGAATGGATTTGAGGCGTTCTAGGAAGTGGCTTGTGTCTTTGATGTAGGATGGGAGTCTGCGGGTGATAGGTTGGAGGTGTTGGTCTACCAGAGCTGAGATACGTTCTGTTGGAGCTTTGAAGCCTGCTACAATGGGACGGCCAGGATGGTTCTCTTTGTGGATTTTGGGTAATAGGTAGAAGGTAGGGGTACGTGGCTCAGGTGGAGTGAGTAAGTCTATGGAAGCCGTTGTGAGGCCTTGTGAGGGACCTTGGATTTTTAGGATTTTCTGCAGCTCAGTCTGGATGGAGGGAATGGGATCCTGGGTAACAGCTTTGTAGGTTGAGGTGTCAGAGAGTTGACGCAGTCCTTCTGCCACATACTCCACACGGTCAAGTATGACAGTTGTGGGGCCTTTATCCGCCGGGAGGATGACAATAGAGCGGTATATTTTCAGCTCCGTAATGGCACGGGATTCAGCTGGGGTGATGTTGGGGGTTGTCGGGATGTTCTTCAAGAAGGACTGGGAGGCAACACTGGATGTCAGGAATTCCTGAAATGCCTGCAAGGGATGGTTTTGGGGGAGGGGAGGAGGGTCCCTTTGAGAAGGCGGTCGGAACTGTTCTAGACAGGGTTCAACACTGGGTCTAGTATTTGGGGGCTGTGTTTGGGTAGAGAAGTGATATTTCCAGTTGAGGTTCCGGGTGAATGAGAGGAGATCTTTAACCAGGGCAGTGTGGTTGAATTTAGGCGTGGGGCTAAAGGTTAAGCCTTTTGATAGAACAGATGTCACTGGAGGAGAGAGGGATCTGGATGAGAGGTTTAGAACTGAATTGGGACTGGTGATATATGGCATTTGACTGTGGTTATAGTTGAGATTTAGTCTGTGTGGGGTATGTGCTGGGATGGGGAGATTGAGTAGGGTGGCTAGGCTAGGTTTGTTGGCTATGAGGGGGGTTTGTTGAAGGTTCTGTTGTGGTTGGTATTTGTGAGGGATAGGGAGAGGGACCCCACTTCTTAGTTGTTGCACTAGCCCTGTGGATAGTTTTTTCAAGTGGTGTGTGGCATGGAACTCAAGTTTGCAGCTGGCTTCTAGGATGATGTTCCTGAGTGTGCTCTCCAAGCAAGGGTTTGAGAGGTGGAGGACTTTGAAGAAAGATAGGAGCTGTTGGGAGTGGTGGTTACATGAAGTAGCGTAGAGATTCAGGACAAGTTGGGTAAGGGCTAAGGATTGAAGGTTCTGGAAGTCCAGGAGAGACTGGTGGAAGGAGGAATTGCACCCAGAGATGGGAACTTTGAAGGTAAGTCCTTTAGGGGTAGTTCCAAAGGTTAAGCAGGACCGGAGGAAAAGTATGTGGGATTGCAGTTTGGCTACGGTGAATGCATGTTTCCGGAATGAATGTAAATAATGTGGTATAGGATTAGGGTACATAGTGGGTAACTGGTGGGTAGGGAAATTAAATAACTAAAGTTAAAATAGTAATCATAAGAAGGAATGAAACACAGAGGGAAGGACGAGAAAGAAAGAAATTGTGTTGGTAATGTTCAATACCAAAGGAAGACCACTAAATAAGAAAAATACGGAAAAAGTTGACCAGACCAAGCAAGTATGTCCAGATCAGGGGAAAAGAACACACGTTGCTCAAAAACAGAGATAGCGAGTGGTGAAAAAAAGGTCGCGCGTGCCGCAAAAGAGATCACGCGTGCCGCAAAAAAGATCACGGGTGGCGCAGAAATGTCCCAAAAAAATTTTCCTGGGGCAGAGAAAGATAGCCAATGACACAAAAATATCGCCACCAACACGAAATCGACGGAAATGGATGATACTGGTAGGTGTGGAAGAGATTGTTGGCAGTGACTGTTGGCTGGAAAACAGCGAATAACGAACGTTAAAACTATGGAATGTTAAATAAATAAATAAAAAAGAGAAGCGGACTATAAACGGAACAAGATAATAGGAGGAAGATGAAACTAGCACAGTTGGTGACGAAAACATTTATTTATGTATATATAAAACACTGAAGAAGAGAAAGTGTTAAGATGACAGATGTAAGTGATAGCTAACAAAAGGGACAAAACAATGAAGGATGTGGACCATACAGGTGATCTAAATGATTAATGGAAAATCTCATATAAAGATGTGAAACAAATACTAACAAAGAGATAGAGGTGTTCGCCAGTACTTACCTCAGCTCAGTACAGCCGATAGATACACAAAAAACAGAACTCAAAATTTACGTTCTAGCTTTCGGAACAAATGTTCCTTCATCAGGGAGGAGAGAGGGGGAAGAAAGGAAAGTAGATTCAGTTACTCACAACCCAGGTTATAAAGCAACAGGGAAAGGAAAACAAAACCAACACCTCCAACCTATCACCCGCAGACTCCCATCCTACATCAAAGACACAAGCCACTTCCTAGAACGCCTCAAATCCATTCCCACTCCTCTCCCACCTGAAACCTTTCTTGTCACCATAGATGCTACATCCCTTTACACAAACATCCCACATACCCATGGTCTCTCTGCCCTTGAGCACTACCTCTCCCAACACCCACCTGAAGATCTTCCAAAAACCTCGTTCCTAATCACACTTACCAACTTCATCCTCACCCATAATTACTTCACTTTTGAAGGCCAGACCTACAAACAAATCAGGGGAACGGCCATGGGATCCAGGATGGCTCCGACCTTTGCCAACCTCTTCATGGGCCGCATGGAGGAGGCTTTCCTGAAGACCCAACAGCTGCTTCCCCTGGCCTGGTATAGGTTTATAGATGCCATCTTTGTGGTCTCGACTCATGGTGAAGAAACACTCCTTAATTTCCTCCATAACCTCAACTCCTTTTCGAATCTGAATTTCACCTGGTCCTTCTCCAAAACCCAAGCCACCTTCCTGGATGTTGACCTTCATCTTGTTGAAGCTCACATCCACACCTCTGTCCATATCAAACCCACAAACAAACAACAGTACCTTCACTTTGATAGCTGCCATCCATTCCACATCAAACGCTCCCTTCCCTACAGCCTAGGTATTCGTGTCAAACGTATCTGCTCCAGTGACGAATCCCTCAACAATTACACCAATAACCTGACCAGTGCTTTCCTCTCCCACAAATATCCTGCAGGCCTTGTCCACAAACAGATCTCCTGAGCAATACATTCCTCCCCATCCAACAACAATGTTCCTACCCCCAGACCACACAGAAGCATCCCCCTTGTCACCCAATATTATCCTGGCCTCGAAAATATCAACAAATTACTCCACCAGGGACAAGTCAACCCCTGAAATGAGATCATCCCTTGACAGAATTCTCCCCACACCACCTAGAGCTGCCTTTCATCGCCCCCCTAAACCTCCGTAACATCCTTGTTAAACCCTACAATATTCCCAGACTACCTTCTCTACCCAGTGGTTTCTACCCCTGTAACCGACCCCACTGCAAAACCTGCCCCATGCATCCCCCCACAACCACCTGCTCCAGCCCCACTACTGGTAAAACATACACAATTCAAGGCAGGGCCACGTGTGAAACTACACGTCATTTATCAACTGACATACCTGCACTGCACAGCCTTTTACATCGGTATGACAACAACTAAACTGGCTGAGCGCATGAACGGACACAGACGAACTGTCCGCCTAGGAGATGTCCAATACCCAGTAGCGGAGGATGCCCTCCAGCATAATTCTAGGGACCTAGGAACCTGCTACACCGTATGTGCCATTTGGCTTCTCCCACCCAACACCAGTCCCTCTGAACTGCGGAGATGGGAACTTGCACTCCAACACATCCTTTCATCCCGCCATCCCCCTGGTCTGAACCTACGTTAAATAACCTCACTCCCATTTACTCTTCAGTCTTCTCCTCTTTCCCTTTCCTCTTTAGCCAATCACGCATCTTTTCATCCTACATAGTTGTGTTTATCTTTATACTATATACCTCTTTACTTCTGTATGCATCCTCTTTGGTTTGAAGCTGGCACAGTACTTACAGTAGAATATCTTTGGCTTCCCTCTGACAACCATGCCTCTATCCTTGCTACACTCCCTGTTTTCCTTTCCCTGTTACTTCATAACCCGGGTTGTGAGTAACTGAATCTACTTTCCCTTCTTCCCTTTCTTTCCCCTCTCTCCTCCCTGATGAAGGAACATTTGTTCCGAAAGCTAGGAACGTAAATTTTCGGTTCTGTTTTTTGTGTATCTATCGGCTGTACTGAGCTGAGGTAAGTACTGGCCAGCCCCTCTATCTCTTTGTTAGTATTTGTTTCAACACTGAATTACTGTGTCAATGATCAACCTCGTGCTGAGTATCACAGAATAAGGTGAATTAGTCAAAGGGAAAACTCTTA
This sequence comes from Schistocerca nitens, assembly GCF_023898315.1. Lineage (NCBI taxonomy): Eukaryota > Metazoa > Arthropoda > Insecta > Orthoptera > Acrididae > Schistocerca > Schistocerca nitens. The sequence continues at coordinate 741,020,680 of NC_064618.1, read as the reverse complement.
ATATGTTCAAATTGAACACAGCAGCTAAGATGAGTTAGGAGAATCAGGATTTGCTGAAACTAGCATGCTGGAATATACTGCAGATGTGGTTGAGTGTAGCACATTTAGTGTACAAGATGGAAAAACAGTGAATGAAGAAACTGAAGAAAAATGAGAAATTTTCGCACAAAATATGAATGATATATTATAGCAACTCATGACACAAATCTTAACCAGGTCCAATAAGAAACCAAGAAATTTTAAGAACCTAGTTGGGAAAGGCAGAAAGGGTTGAAGAATCACACCAAAAAGTGATGGAAGAATTAAACTAAAAGCACAAAATTAAGTGAAAAAAATTAATAGACAAATGTGATAAGGTATAACAATACAGGAAAAATGGATTAACAATGTTGAACAAGAAATCACGATCAGGGCCTGAAAACAGAGAAAATTTAGTCCCAAGTAAGTGTAGCGGGCAGAAATAAGCCTGGAGGTAGAAACAATGGAAAAAGATGTAGCTTAAGTATGAAGGACTAATAAAAATACGGTAAACCACAAATGGGAGCACAAAAACCTCCAAACACATGCATAAACAGTAACACATGCTTACCTCTGCTGATCATGTATAAACTTTCACTGTAACCTTTTTCACAGTATTTATGTCACTGTCAAACATCCCACCCATCAATCACCAAGACTTAGTGGAAACAGGAATACTTCAGAAGATGTCCAGCGTAGTTCTGGACAAAATATTAGAAATGTAAAAGTTCAAATCAAACAATGGAAAATCCAGGATGCAATGTAACAATATTACAAATAGGAACATGGCTTTCAGCCATTAAGGCCTTTGTCAACAACAGATGACACACACACACACAAAAATGCAACTCATGCATGCGACTGCAGTCTCAGGCAACTGAACCTGGTGGTTTCAGTTGCCTGAGACTGCAGTTGTGTGTATGTGTCTGTCTGTGTGTGTGTGTGTGTCATCTATTGTTGACGAAGGCCTTAATGGCCAAAAGCTTTATTTGTGACAGTCTTTTTCTTGGGCTTATCTGTGTCTCAGCATCTCCGCTAAATGTAAAAGTTTCATGAACATGACCATACAACATGGAAGACTCACCAGCAGCTAAGACATACAGCCATGAAACCATCACTGTATGAGTAACACAGTGCTTGTGTGCACACATGCACTGTGTGCGTGTGTGTGTGTGTGTGTGTGGGTATCCAGTGGAAATTAACTAAGAAAGCACAGAGTGCACACATGCACTGTGTGTGTGTGTGTGTGTGTGTGTGTATCCAGTGGAAATTAACTAAGAAAGCACAGAGAATATTGTATGAAAATGTCTAAAGAAATAAGGAAACCAAATTATGGATGGAACAAAACTGGTAATTCAGCACAACCTGCACACTGAATTATTAACAACTGCTGATTTGATAAGTTCTGATAAAATGGAACACTTTACCCATTTTATTCATATGAAGTAGGCCTGTTACTAAATGCGTTGTCGGACTGTAACTCGGCCATGTAAGCAGTACTCACATTCTGAAAGCACTTCTCTGTCAGTAACAGTCTATGTAATTGATAATCCCACTAGTTTCAATTTAATCTTGAATGCCAAGTATTATTTAATGTTATAACACAATTTACCACAATCAAAACTGAGTTATCATTTTAGAGGAAGTAATCTCATTGTTCGAGTCAATTTTATAGCTTCTCTGTTCATTCGGTCACTGTAAGTATTGCAGAAATGTGATGAAACATCTGTGAGGTAATGGTTCGTGGGCATTAAAAGCATTCTTGAAATGGACTGGCCTGCCCAGAGTCCTAACTTGAATCCAATTAAACACCTTCAGGATGAGTTAGAATGTCATCTCATTTCACACCCCAAAGTGCAAATCACTACCTTCTCTGGTTTTGGATCTTGAGGAAGAATGAGCTGACATTCCTACACAGACATTCAGACATCTCACTGAACGTATCCCCAGAAGAGTTCAAGCAGTCTGGATCACACAGTGTATATCATCAAGAAATATGTTTTAGAGGAGGAAATAAATACTGGTTATGACGTACCTTCACCCATGACGTGTGTTTTCAGAGCTTGTGCAGCCATACAGTTCACAGGTCCACTTATAGGAGCAACCTGGGTTGGCCCCCTGGATGCTCTTATGAGATGCCAAAGAAACAGTATTATTTAAGAGCTTACAAACCTGTACTTCACTGTGTCTTTCGTATTTCTCTATAAAGAAATCACATTTGTTCTTACTATAGCAAACTTGGCAACGAGCATGGGATCAAGTTCGCTACAGCAAGAAAAAATGTGATTTATGGAACATAGTGCTTTACAGAGAAACACCTAAGATACACTGAAGTACAGGCTACGCATAGCACTGAACGCATTGACTGAACAACAGTAATACAGGTTACAGAAAAGGCTGAGCACCTGTTTGTGATTGCAAATAACACTATTTCTTTCGCAGCTCACCAGAGCACGCCAGGAGTATGACCCAGGTCGCCTCTATAAGCAGGCCTGTGAACTGTATGGACGCGCAATCTCTGAAATCGCGCACATCATCAGTGGAGGTACATCAGGTTATGACCTGATTCTAAACTGCTATGGCTATCTCATCCCACCATTTCCTTCAAATTCTATTAACACAATCAGTGCCATTTCTAAATAATTAACCACAGAAATAAGTAAAAGGATGGGAGCATACAATGGATGTAAATTCCCATACTGATGAAATTCTAACCATGAATTCATGTTATGATGACAGCAAAAGGGAAAGCTAAAAACACCTCTACATTCATAACAAAACTGTTTCTAGTTAGTGACAAAACAAGCACTAGGTTACCTGATGTACAATATTATTGGCATCAGTCATTCATTACTCTGGAAATGAACAAGTCATCTGGGAATGCAATGCTGTTACCAACAAAATAAAGACATAAAAGGCCAGTAGAATCTCTCTGGAAACACAGAATTCAAATGAAACTGGTAGCAGATATACAGGGTGGTGCACGAAAAACTGTCCCAGAGTACAGACTGCTCACTAATTAGGCATAAATTGTTGCCTGCCCTAACAGATGCAATAAAAAGTAGTTAAACATGTAATAATTAGATAATAAAGAAATAACAGATAAGCTAATGCAAAGGTCTATATTTACTGAATTAATCTTGTCTTTCACATCACACTGCATTAGATGCTGCAAATGGCCTCCTTGTGTCTCAGTTCACTTTTGCACATGTCCTACTGCATTAATATACACTTTGTGCAACTCTGCCGCATCAGTCCTCAAAGTTTCATCACAAATATTGTCCTTCAAGTCTTCTCATATTACTGGGTTAGTTGCATACACTTTTCTCTTTAGACTACCCCACAGATAAAAGTCACAAGTGGATAGGTCCAAGGAATGTGGCGGGCACCTTATTTTTCTGACAGTCCTTTCTTCTGACAATCTTTCATGAATTTGTAATATTACTGACATGAAGTATGACAGTTCACCCCATCCTGTTGAAAGACAGCATATGTACGTTCATGGGAATCAACTGTGCATAAAATTCTTTACAGATTTGCATATACATAGAAGCTCTGTTGTTTCTAAAAATATGGAAATCCACAATCTGATTTGCTGACACTACACAACACACTTAGATTTTTTTACCCTCAAGAGGTTCTTTATTAATTTTATAGTGACTGTTCATCAATCAGTATTTGGTGTTCTGGGAATTAACATGTCCTGTCAGACAAGGACGCCGACTATCCAAAATTTCTGTGGGTGCATATCAACGGCGAAATGTGGTGTATGTTATTTTGTGGAGTTTCATTATTTTTTAAAAATGATTACCTTTCATTTACAATCGTTTATGAACACTCCCTGTGTCATAAAGATCTGCGCTGTGATAAAATAAAATATATCGGTACTATAAGCATATGTTGAGTCAGGAACACAGCTGACTTAAAAGCAACAGAAATGAGATCAAACTCAGATTCAGTTATACTTGGACGAACCCAAAAGTCCAGAGGTGTAAGATATGTGATACATGCTCCCCTGTAAAAATAAAAATCCTGATCCCCCCAACCTAAAACATATAACCTATCATTAACTAACTACTGAGGTAGTCTGTAACAATTGGCTTATTTGTATCTCAGATTATTCTTTGTTATTGCTCAATATTAGCAATAAGATGTCTTAAAACAATTGTTGATGAATAGAGTGGGGGTACTGTAGCATGTCACTTGTACGGAAACACGAAAGTAAGCCGAAAAGACGGGATTCCGTTCACAGTATAGTGCAACTGTTGTTCTGGGGACTGCCTTTGACTTGGTCACAGAAAGGCAAGGAATGGGGGAGTGTGTTGCATGGTTGCCTTTGTACAAAGACGTCTGAAACAAACATGTGTTTTGGATTCAGAAATTTTAACTTTCATCTCAGTGTTTTAATAGTTCATTACTTGCTGATAAAGGCAAATGAGTAACATTTATTTTATTTTGTTTTTATCAAACTAAAAATTCTGTGGATACGGTGCCCCCTAAGATTATTTATGTAGTGCTCGAGCCCCAGTGTACCAACATAGTTGGCGCACATGCTGTTAGATGAAACCAGGCTTCATCAGTCGTGACATACAGCAGCAGAACCAACATTCTGCTCTCAATTGTTTGACAGGGCCACTTAACAGAAATTCACATGTTTTTCTTTATCCTCCTCCTTCCTGGACACATGTCATTTTGTCAGGTTTAATCCATACATGGTGCAAAACTTGCTGATGAGACCTACACAAAACATTCACTTGTTGCAACAATTCATGTGTCCACTCATTTGGACTCTGCATCATTTGTGCTTGAATATCCTCAATCACAGTAGGTTGCTTGATTCCTTTTAGTGTTTGCAACTTATCCTGTAGTACGCCACTTTGTCACCATATACTGTGTACTGCTCTTTTCTGGCATGGAAATTACACGAAACTTCTTTGCAAAAATGTCCCAAGTTTCCTTAAATGAATTGCTAAACATGTATTGTAATTCCTTTTTGACAAGGGTACATCTTGCTGAGATATTTACTTCACATATTTAACCAAGTTGTAATGGCTTTCACTCATTTCAATACACAACAGCTTCGAAACAATACATGACAATTGGCTGGTGACAATGAGCACCTTAGAACTTGGGGTTGGTTTTAGTGCACCATCCAGTATATGGACAGCATTCTCAAAACCAGTTCTTTCCTTACTTCACCTTGCATCGTTTTCCATGCAAAAAAGGTAATGTCACCCAACTCCTCCTATAAAGCTGGACCTAGGATTGAACATATTGTATTAAAATTGGTCCAGACTCAACAATGTTCTGAGTTACTTTTACGATTTTCTAGCACTTGTATTTTTTGAACATTCTACATGAAACACATTTAGTCTTGGCAAGTCAGCTTTGGTCGGCCAGAAACTGTGGTGTTATTGTCAGTCTTAACAAAAAACAACTAGCTTTGACTGAGAAGGCAGGTATAGATGGATTGTGGGCCTGACGTTCTTGTTGAACATTCTTTACATCAACTAATCATTGATATATCATTTCTGGCACTTCCGTCAACTGTTACTGACATCTTCCACTTGATCGGCCAGCTTTTCAATCCTTCGTTTCTGACTTGTTATACGCACTATTTCTAAGCCATTTTCTGTCACTGCACTTCTCCATCATCCCCTGCACTATCACAAATTAAACTTTTCAACTTACACTTTTTTTCCAAAACAACTGAAATGGAGAGTGAGAGGATAAGAATAACTGACAAAGCCTCTTGAAACAAGATGGGGCTGGTAGATAGTGGGAGAAAGGAGAGTCAAAGAAAGGAATTCCACTTGCTGGTCTAGTAAGGGCTTCGAATACACAGGCTACCAACAGAAACAAAGTGAAAGAAAGTGAAGGGAGTGAGTGAGAGTGCAAAACAGTAAAACCAACAAGGCAGACTGCAATGAGTGTTTTACAGCTTAGTATTTTCATGCTTGCTTGTTAAAAAACAATGAGCTGGAAAAAAGGATCAAAATTGCAGGGAATCTAATTTTGAATGAAGTTACCTGATAAATGCACTGTTTATATCCATGAAAAATTTGAGATTGCAAAGTTGAAATTTGTAATCAGGACCCTGAAAAACAAAAAGTAGCAAATTTTCATGGACTGCAAGGAGTTGCTTTACCAAAGATGGTATAGTAAATAACAGTCACTTAGTACGACAATTATGTATGAATATACGACTCCTGGTTGAAGGGCTAATTTTATGTACCTAAAGATTATCTGTAATCTAAATGAAACTAGTTATGTTAATAGAAGTTATTAACATCCAGCTGTGTGGTGTGTGACATGATTGTTGAAAAGCTTGACCAAATTTAGTAGGGTGATTTTTATATTCTCAGTTTCATAATTTCTCATTCATTTCTTTTTTATAAGTATAATTTTTATTACCAGCAATGACAAAACTATGGTATACATAGTCATGTTGTTACAGAACAATAATCACGTTTCATATATATATCATGAGGATTGGCACTTACGGTGTCACAGTATATGATCGAGTGTGGCTTGATATAATATCTTAATATTTCGGTATGGTACAAACTTGGTACTTGTTGTGATTTTACATATGTTTCAGGGGCTCCTGGATGTTAGGTGATGGTACACAACCAGTTGAATGGGTAAGAAGTACATTGGACAAGGAGCCATGCAGTTGTTTTGTACTGAGCAACATCCCACTACATTTGATTCCACTAGTAAAAGGAACCTCACTACGGCGGAAAAATAGGTAACATTTGGAGCCAGTCCTAAGTTAAGATCAGGCTGACAGAGTCATTAATAAGCCAATGTTCACTGCTATGGAGTCTCATTCATCATAGAGAAGTAAATTCTCATTGCTGGAGCAGAGTATATTACAAACAGCAAAAATAATTCTGTAAGTGCATGACCTGTCTAAATACTGGTTGCTGTCTTTGGAGGAGTAGGATATAACAGTGAAGAGTGATATATTATTATTATTATTATTATTATTATTTCTTTCTTTCTTTTCTCAGACGTTATGTCTGGTCAAAAACGGAAAGTGACGCGGACCTTGATCAAGTGTGACTTCCTTTTAACTGTACGGTATATGTTATATTGCATTAGGGAACTTTCGGGTAATTGAACATGTATCAATAATTACGGATTTCTGTAGTTGTATATATAAGTTTGGATGTAGCTGTATTGCATTGATGTACTGGTGGATATTGTGTGGTATACTCCTGTAGTTGATAGTATAATTGGTATAATGTCAACTTTATCCTGATGCCACATGTCCTTGACTTCCTCAGCCAGTTGGATGTATTTTTCAATTTTTTCTCCTGTTTTCTTTTGTATATTTGTTGTATTGGGTATGGATATTTCGATTAGTTGTGTTAATTTCTTCTTTTTATTGGTGAGTATGATGTCAGGTTTGTTATGTGGTGTTGTTTTATCTGTTATAATGGTTCTGTTCCAGTATAATTTGTATTCATCATTCTCCAGTACATTTTGTGGTGCATACTTGTATGTGGGAACGTGTTGTTTTATAAGTTTATGTTGTAAGGCAAGCTGTTGATGTATTATTTTTGCTACATTGTCATGTCTTCTGGGGTATTCTGTATTTGCTAGTATTGTACATCTGCTTGTGATGTGATCTACTGTTTCTATTTGTTGTTTGCAAAGTCTGCATTTATCTGTTGTGGTATTGGGATCTTTAATAATATGCCTGCTGTAATATCTGGTGTTTATTGTTTGATCCTGTATTGCAATCATGAATCCTAACGTCTCACTGTATATATTGCCTTTTCTTAGCCATGTGTTGGATGCATCTTGATCGATGTGTGGCTGTGTTAGATGATACGGGTGCTTGCTATGTAGTGTTTTCTTTTTCCAATTTACTTTCTTCGTATCTATTGATGTTATGTGATCTAAAGGGTTGTAGAGGTGGTTATGAAGTTGTAGTGGTGTAGCCGATGTATTTATATGAGTGATTGCTTTGTGTATTTTGATAGTTTCTGCTCGTTCTAGAAAGAATTTTCTTAAATTGTCTACCTGTCCATAATGTAGGTTTTTTATCTCGATAAATCCCCTTCCTCCTTCCTTTCTGCTTAATGTGAATCTTTCTGTTGCTGAATGTATGTTATGTACTCTATGTTTGTGGCATTGTGATCGTGTAAGTGTATTGAGTGCTTCTAGGTCTGTGTTACTCCATTTCACTACTCCAAATGAGTAGGTCAATATTGGTATAGCGTAAGTATTTATAGCTTTTGTCTTGTTTCTTGCTGTCAATTCTGTTTTCAGAATTTTTGTTAGTCTTTGTCTATATTTTTCTTTTAGTTCTTCTTTAATATTTGTATTATCTATTTTTATTTTTTGTCTGTATCCTAGATATTTATAGGCATATGTTTTTTCCTTCGCTTCTATGCAGTCGCTGTGGTTATCCAACATGTAATCTTCCTGTTTAGTGTGTTTTCCCTTGACTATGCTATTTTTCTTACATTTGTGTGTTCCAAAAGCCATATTTATATCATTGCTGAATACTTCTGTTATCTTTAGTAATTGGTTGGGTTGCTGATTTGCTGCTGTCAGTAGTTTTAGATCATCCATGTATAGCAAATGTGTGATTTTGTGTGGGTATGTTCCAGTAATATTGTATCCATAATTTGTATTATTTAGCATGTTGGATAGTGGGTTCAGAGCAAGGCGGAACCAGAAAGGACTTCATGAGTCTCCTTGGTATATTCCACGCTTAATCTGTATTGGCTGTGATGTGATATTATTTGAATTTGTTTGGATATTAAGTGTGGTTTTCCAATTTTTCATTACTATGTTTAGGAACTGTATCCATTTAGGATCTACTTTGTATATTTCCAATATTTGTAGTAACCATGAGTGGGGTACGCTATCACAAGATTTTTGGTAATCAATGTATGCGTAGTGTGGCGACCTTTGTTTAGTTTTAGCTTGATATGCCACCTCTGCATCTATTATCAGTTGCTCTTTACATCCTCGTGCTCCTTTGCAACAGCCTTTTTGTTCTTCATTTATAATTTTGTTCTGTGTTGTATGTGTCATTAATTTCTGTGTAATGACTGAAGTTAATATTTTGTATATTGTTGGTAGGCATGTTATGGGGTGATATTTAGCTGGGTTTGCTGTGTCTGCTTGATCTTTAGATTTCAGATAAGTTATTCCTTGTGTAAGTGTATCAGGGAATGTGTATGGGTCTGCAATGTAACTGTTAAATAATTTAGTTAGATGTGAATGTGTTGAGGTGAACTTCTTTAGCCAGAAATTTGCTATTTTATCTTTTCCAGGGGCTTTCCAATTGTGAGTAGAATTAATTGCCTGGGTGACTTCATGTTGCAAAATTATCACTTCAGGCATTTGTGGTATCATCTTGTATGTGTGTGTTTCTGCTTGTATCCACCGTGCATGCCTGTTATGTTGTACTGGGTTTGACCATATGTTGCTCCAGAAGTGTTCCATGTCTGTTATGTTTGGTGGATTGTCTATTTTAATCTGTGTGTTATCTATTGTCTGGTAAAATTTCTTTTGGTTTGTGTTGAATGTTTGGTTTTGTTTCCTTCTATTTTCACTTTTTTTGTATCTTCTAAGTCGTTTGGCCAATGCTTGTAATTTCTGCTTCTTTTCATCTAATTAGATTAGATTAGATTAGATTAATACAAGTTCCATGGATCATGAATACGATATTTCGTAATGATGTGGAACGCATCGAATTTTCCAATACATGACATAATTAGGTTAATTTAACAACATACTTAAGTTAATATAACAACTTTATTTTTTTTTGTGTTTTTTATTTTTCTTTATTTTTTTATTTATTTTTTTTCTTAATTTATATCTAAAAATTCCTCTATGGAGTAGAAGGAGTTGTCATTCAGAAATTCTTTTAATTTCTTCTTAAATACTTGTTGGTTATCTGTCAGACGTTTGATACTATTTGGTAAGTGACCAAAGACTTTAGTGCCAGTATAATTCACCCCTTTCTGTGCCAAAGTTAGATTTAATCTTGAATAGTGAAGATCATCCTTTCTCCTAGTATTGTAGTTATGCACACTGCTATTACTTTTGAATTGGGTTTGGTTGTTAGTAACAAATTTCATAAGAGAGTATATATACTGAGAAGCTACTGTGAATATCCCTAGATCCTTAAATAAATGTCTGCAGGATGATCTTGGGTGGACTCCAGCTATTATTCTGATTACACGCTTTTGTGCAATAAATACTTTATTCCTCAGTGATGAATTACCCCAAAATATCATGCCATATGAAAGCAATGAGTGAAAATAGGCGTAATAAGCTAATTTACTAAGATGTTTATCACCAAAATTTGCAATGACCCTTATTGCATAAGTAGCTGAACTCAAACGTTTCAGCAGATCATCAATGTGTTTCTTCCAATTTAATCTCTCATCAATGGACACACCTAAAAATTTGGAATATTCTACCTTAGCTATATGCTTCTGATTAAGGTCTATATTTATTAATGGCGTCATACCATTCACTGTACGGAACTGTATGTACTGTGTCTTATCAAAATTCAGTGAGAGTCCGTTTACAAGGAACCACTTAGTAATTTTCTGAAAGACAGTATTGACAATTTCACCAGTTAATTCTTGTTTGTCAGGTGTGATTACTATACTTGTATCATCAGCAAAGAGAACTAACTTTGCCTCTTCATGAATATAGAATGGCAAGTCATTAATATATAATAAGAACAACAAAGGACCCAAGACTGACCCTTGTGGAACCCCATTCTTGATAGTTCCCCAGTTTGAGGAATGTGCTGATCTTTGCATGTTATGAGAACTACTTATTTCAACTTTCTGCACTCTTCCAGTTAGGTACGAATTAAACCATTTGTGCACTGTCCCACTCATGCCACAATACTTGAGCTTGTCTAGCAGAATTTCATGATTTACACAATCAAAAGCCTTTGAGAGATCACAAAAAATCCCAATGGGTGGTGTTCAGTTATTCATATCATTCAAAATTTGACTGGTGAAAGCATATATGGCATTTTCTGTTGAAAAACCTTTCTGGAAACCAAACTGACATTTTGTTAGTACTTCATTTTTACAGATATATGAAGCTACTCTTGAATACATTACTTTCTAAAAAATTTTGGATAAAGCTGTTAGAAGGGAGATTGGATGGTAATTGTTGACATCAGATCTATCCCCCTTTTTATGCAAAGGTATAACAATAGCATATTTCAGTCAATCAGGGAAAATGCCCTGTTGCAGAGAGCTATTACACAGGTGGCTGAGAATCTTACTTATCTGTTGAGAACAAGCTTTTAGTATTTTGCTGGAAATGCCATCAATTCCATGTGAGTTTTTGCTTTTAAGCAAGTTTATTATTTTCCTAATTTCAGAGGGAGAAGTGGGTGAGATTTCAATTGTATCAAATTGCATAGCTATGGCCTCTTCCATTAACAGCCTAGCATCTTCTAATGAACACCTGGATCCTACTATATCCACAACATTTAGAAAATGATTATTAAAAATATTTTCCACTTCTGACTTTTTGTTCGTAAAGTTTTCATTCAATTTGATGGTAATACTGTCTTCCTCTGCTCTTGGTTGACCTGTTTCTCGTTTAATAATATTCCAAATTGTTTTAATTTTATTATCAGAGTTGCTGATTTCAGATACACGTACTCCTGGATTTTTTAATAACTTTTCTTAATATAACACAGTAGTTTTTATAATTTTTGATAGTTTCTGGGTCACTACTCTTTCTTGCTGTCAGATACATTTCCCTTTTCCGGTTACAAGATATTTTTATACCCTTAGTAAGCCATGGTTTGTTACAAGGTTTCTTACGAGTATATTTAACTATCTTCTTCTTGTGAGATTTTACCTAACCTTTTTCGGTTCCCCCCCCCCCTCCCCCCCCCTGACATTTCATTTCTTATAAATTGTGTTAGCTGCCCGATGTCTTTTCTCAGTTTTTCTATTCTGATCTGTAGCCTGTGTTGCCATGCTGGTTTTGTGGGTTTCTTCTGTGTGTTGGTTGGTTCTGATCTCTGCCTAGTGTGTATATTTAGTGTAGTGAGTGCTCCTATATAAACCAGTAGTTGTAACTCTTCCATAATTGTGTTTTCATTTATTTTGTTGTGTATGATTGTGTTGATAGTTTTTATTGTTGTTTCGACTTGTGGGTTATTTGGTGGTCTACGCAAGAATGGTCTAATGTCTGTATTTGTGTCTTTGTATTCTATATATGTCAGCTGAAATTTTTCTTCTATATCTAACATGTGTGTCACTTTGTGTTCTATTTGTGCTTGTTCTGGTGGTTGTCTTAAGATTTCATTTTCCTCTGATTGTTTAATTGATGCGTGGTGTTCTTTGTTTGTTTGCTCTGGGATGTTTGAGTCCATTACTGTATTTTCTTCTTCTTCTGATAGCACATTATTTTGTTCCAGTATTTGTTGTACTTGTTGTTTGATGTTTTCCAATTCTGACTGGGGTATCCTGTTATTTTTTATTATTACACGGATCTGATCAGCTAGTCGTTGTTCTGTTAAAAATTTTAATTCTGGGTATCTGGTAATAAATGTTGTGTATACTTGTGATCTGTATCCAGTTGTGTTGGTTCCTAGGTTTGTTGCTTGGTAATAACAGAACATGAGGTGTCGATTAACTTCATCTGACCATCTCATCCTCTGTCTTTGTTTTCCTTCTAGGGTGGTTGCAGGAAGCATATCCTGCAAAACACCTCTATTTGGATTTAAATCATTTTCCAGTTGGCTAGCAGTGTCGTTACCGCATAGGGTTCAAGCGTCGTCCCCGACCATGACGGCGCTTGTCCGAGGCTTCTTTAGTTCTGTCCTGAACCAACTAATCACACTAAAAGGGGGGTTAGCCCTATTAGTGGTTTGTTCTTTTCGTCGCCTTTTACGACTGGCAGAACATACCGGAGGCCTATTCTTTTCCCGGGCCTCCATTATTATTATTATTATTATTATTATTATTATTATTATAGAAGAAGAAGAAGATAAAGCCAAGTTTTCCTGGATCCAGTTTTGTTGCATGTTAGGTTTTATTTTACTTTACTACCCCCCCATGAACCATGGACCTTGCCGTTGGTGGGGAGGCTTGCGTGCCTCAGTGATACAGATAGCCGTACCATAGGTGCAACCACAACGGAGGGGTATCTGTTGAGAGGCCAGACAAACTTGTGGTTCCTGAAGAGGGGCAGCAGCCTTTTCAGTAGTTGCAGGGGAAACAGTCAGGATGATTGACTGATCTGGCCTTGTAACATAACCAAAACGGCCTTGCTGTGCTGGTACTGTGAACGGCTGAAAGCAAGGGGAAACTACGGCCGTAATTTTTCCCTAGGGCATGCAGCTTTACGAGAGCTGCATCAAACCAGTCTCAGGACTGAAGACCACAACAACAACAACCTTTTCTGGCCATAAATGAAATTAAATGAGCTGCCACATGACTTATTAGTTCAGCTACAATTTAGAATTATAGCAACTATTCTATCAGTTACAAGGTTTTACCACCCCTGTGCCATGCCATGTCACTGTGTGATAACCTCAAGTACATGAGAAGTCTTTGTAGGAAGATGCTTTGAAACCTTGTCAGTGGAATGTGACATCAACAGATTTTGGTAGCAAAGATGCATCATGTTTAAAATCAGACTCTCTTCAAACTGTAGTCATTTGTAATTTGAAGCATGACATTGTGAGAAAGACAGAAAAGTACTAATATGACTGAACTTAGTATTGGGCTGGTGGATAAATTAGAAGTGTTTCTGCCTGAGTTTAATAAACACAACAATACACCTGACTGTGAATTTAATCATCAATAATATATTCTCCTTCACTATTTACAAGTCTGCCAACACTGGGGTAACCTTTTGATTCTGTGACAGCAAAAATCATTTGGTTTTGAGGGGAAGAACTCATCAAGCCATGTTAGGAGTGCATTTTCATCCAGAAAGGAAGTTCCTTGAAGGTTCTTCGATTGAGAGCAGAAAAGGCAAAAATCTAAGGGCGCAATATTATGTGAATGAGGTGGGTGTGGAATAACTTCCCAACTCAACTCCTGTACAGTGTTTTTTTGTCAGTCTAGCAGAATGTAGGCAGACATTATCATGGAGCAGTATCACTTCACGCAGTCTTTCTGGTCATTGTTCTCAAAGTGCATCTGCAAGACATATCAGCTGTTGACAATAAATGTCAGCATGATGGCTGCACATTGGGGAAGCAATTCATAGTACAACACACCGTCACTGTTCCACCGCATGCGTAACATTATCTTTTATGGATGCGCAAGGCCTTTGTACAAGGAATGGCAACTTTGTTTGGGCTCAATCATTCCTGTCTTTTTCTTGTGTTACCATAAAGATACCCTTTCTCATCACAAATAATGATACGGGATAGGAATGGTTGGTGTTGTTCACAAGCCAACTGATGACAAGCCAGCACAGAAATGCACATATGGCCACCAGCTGATTTGTGTGATTTTCGCTTACAGCATTTGGTACCTATATGTCTAGTTTTTGAACCTTCCTCACTGCATGCAAACGTCACACAGTTCATCATATTTGCCAATTCTCAAGTACAATGACATGGATAATTGTGGATTAATGCATTTAAGTGATCTTCATCAAACTCCAAAGGTCTTCTTGAACGTGGATGGTCACTAACATCAAAACAATCCTCTTTAAAATGAGAAAATCATTTTCTTGCTGTGCTCTTCCCTATGACATTAACCACATATGTGACGCAAATGTTTCTGGCTGCCTCCGCTGCTGTCACCCCTCTACTGAACTCACACAGAAGAATGAGTTGGAGTTCTGATTTCTCCACTTGGCACTCCACTTTCTAATGTCCATAGCTCCACTCACTATATCCTAATGGCAAAATGAAAATATGAAAATCAAATACGAACAGTGTACTACAAATAAAAAAAGACAGTCAATAAATAAACCCATAGCAAATGGAAGACCAACATGTAAAACAAATATGGTGCAAACTTATGCACCAATCTAATAAAGATGGAACTGAAGCATGAATATTCATTGTTGATCTACAAAATGTGTGTTCAAATATGGATCTGTGTTTCAATTTTTTTTAAAACCTGAAAAAATTTACCTTGCTTTGGGCCAATGACGAATTCACAGTTACAAGACCTGGAACTTGAGGATTCATCGAGCAAAAAACATTATATCAGTTCAATACATTTCTTCCCCCTTTCCTTACACAGCTTCAAAAACAACTATTTCCACAGCATAATCTCAAAGTAATTTGTGATAAAAAATACTTAGCACATTTCTTTCTGTCAACAAAAAGTCAACTCTCTTTACAGTCCCTCTCTGAGATTTCCCTGAATTTTCTAGGTAACTCATTTACCCTGAAAATTCATGCTTTGCCAGGTTTTCCAAACAACTCACCCCCGGTAAGGGGATGCGCATTAAATTACATGAGGGGGTTTCCTTCTTTCTTCTTTGGATCCCCCCTCCCCCTTGGAAACATTTGGTGAGATGTGGAAGGACCACCACCCTCCCTTCCCATCCCATCCCCCTCATGTGAGATTTAGCCCATAGTCAGGTAAAAATGAGTTCTTTTTTATTTTTTTAAAACACTGATTAAAATGCTGAAATAAAACCATGTTGTATTTATAAAATGTATTAAACAGTATTTTTTAAAACATGATTAAAAACACTTGAAGTATGTCAACACTTGGTAGTATAAGGATGTACAGACACAAAAGATGGACAAGAAGGCTACATGAAAATAATATTAACCATTTTGATAGATCCCTAAAGAAATGGCCTTATGTTGGTATATTATATAAATTTAATTTCACTGAACCTTTGTTTACTTTGCAGATGAAACAAAACATTGTTCATACCTTCGTTTGAGCCATATGATTATGTAGTTTATGAATCTTTTGATTTATGTGATCGCTAAGAGAATTCTTGTCAATGAACTTCAGCTTGGTTTTCTTCCACAAATTATTAACTTCTTGCTCACATATATGCGTTGACTTGCCTGCATGTCGCTTAACATATGTATTGTAAAAGTTTTTATGCAAATTCATGTTGAACACAATAACAGAAGCTTTACATGCTTTGCAGGATAGCACGAATGACCGACTGATTGACATACAGTGATTTCGACCGGCACAGCAGAGAACTCCCCAAATGAAATCTAATACTTGTGCAGCACTTGTTTCAAATCAACCACACATGTATAACATTCAGTTCAATTCAGAGAGGCCATAAGTATTGGTGGGTACTTTAATAACTCCTATGCTCATTATTAATTATACACAACAAAACATTAATGTATATTCTCTGCATTAAGAAGCTGACATGAGATTTTCATTGAGAGCCCCCCCCCCCCCCCACCTTAAATGAGATTTGGTGAGATTTTGCTAGAACCCTCCCCTCCATCCCCATTTTGAGCTTACATAGTTAATGGATGTCCCCTAATGCATGAAAAGAATGTAGATAAAAAGATCATTCTCATTCTTTATCATCCAGCTTGGTGGCTCAGTGCAATAAACCCAATTGTCTGGGATTTGATCGCTGGCCAGCCGTAAGATTTTTATGTGTCACTTATTGCTTTTTTCACCTCTCTCAATGTTATTTAATTTGAAAAATGCTGAGTTGTATCATGGTTCAGAGTCCACGTTAAGCTATATGTCCCCCTATAACTGTTCGAGTAAGGCAACTCAAAGATTCTAGGAAGACAAGCAAGGGCATACCACTTCCGACAGGACTGTGCTTAATAAAGCACAGCGGAATTCGAACCAATCTTCAGGCTGATGACAGATTTACTTCACCCATCTTTATTATTATTATATTACTATTTACTAAATTGAATTCGTGAATTCAGATGATGTGTGTTCTCTTGTTCTTTTCCTTCATTAGTAAAGAAAGAGATGATACTTTCCCATATACAAGAGTTAATTATCCCATTTATTAAATTGAATTCGTGTATTCAGGTGATGTATGTTCTCTTGCTCTTTTTCCTTTGTTAGTAAAGAAAGAGATGATACTTTCCCGTACATGAGTGTTAATTATCCTGGTGAAAACATCAAAAATCATAAAACACAAAAAACATAGTGAAAGTCATATCGAGACACTATCAGCTACTATGCTGAATTAACCTATTTATGCAACCACTTTCAATTTAACACTTAACCATCAGGCATCTTAGTAATACAAACAAAAAGGCACAGTTGCCTGATAATGACCTCTTATGATTGAAACTGGTTGCACAGATTAAGTCATTCATCACTCTTTCAAGCTGTGGATATATATAGTTGGATTTTCTACTCACTTTTCTGATGCAGTGGTTTTCTGTATCTGCAACAAACAGAAGTTTACAGCTTTGAAATGCCAATCCTTGAGGGCCGTTGAATCGGGCTTCTGTAAAGGTGCCATCAGAACAGCCTTTCTCTGTTCCACCAATTACAGACTGTAAATATTAACATTATTATTCGTATTTCAGTCACAAAGCGCTGTAAGAAACTAAAGTATTACTGACACAGCATTCTAGACTGAAGCAATGTTTTCACAAATGAACAGGAATTTACATTCAATAAATATGTCAATTCACATCATTAGAAATACACTGCTTAACAACTGCTAAGGAAAAGGGACACCGTTGCATTGCTGGACAAGAATAATCGCAGGCAATGATTGGCTACATGAAACAGTACATATATAATAGAGGTGGACTGGTACATTTATAATAAAAAATTGGTACAGATTTCACCACATGAGAAAGCAGGATAACAGACATAAATAACTTTAATGTCTGACCCATGTCAGACTCCCAACATAAAGGTAGATACCAGACTCTCAGTAAGGAATGTGCCTTCCTTGGGCACTAATGCACATTTTGCATCTGTTACTCATGCTGGCTATCAAACTGTTGAGGAGTCCTTGAGGGATATTCTCTCACTCCTGTTTCAAGACAGTTTTCAGTTCTTGCATGGTTTGGAAAGGGGTGTCCTTTGAGAAACACATCTGCCAAGAGCATCCAAGGCATTTTCTATAGGGTTTCCATGCGTTCAATGTCTTCACTTTCCAGTGTCTCCAACAGCTCAGTGGTCCTGTGTGGGTGGGCATTGTCATCTATAAACAGAAAGTTGTGACCTACTGCACCCCAAAACAAATGGACTTGATCCAGAATAACCTCCCTGCAATACCACTGTGCTGTTATGGTGCAGCATGCAAAGATACGCAGAGGTGTTTGGCCATTGTGTACAATGCCTGCACACACCATAATGCTTATGCAATACCGATGACTTCACGAACATTGTGTGGTGTGTAATGTGTCCCCCCCCCCCCCCTCTCTCTCTCTACACTAACAGGTTGCCAGAATCACCTGGCACAGTGAAGCAGGGTTCATCAGAGAATATCATTCAAGACCACTGTTGCTGATCCCAAATAATGTGCTCCTACACCATCAAACTCTTTCTTGACGATGGCGTTGTTGAAGTAGGGTGCATTTAACAGGCTTCTGAGCATACAAACAAGCCTGATTTTATCACTGACAAATGGTTCTGGCAAGAGACACTTGTATCGGTAGCAGTTGCAAGGTCTGCAGTGATCTGCCTAGGAGTGAGATGTCTATCTCTTTTTGCCACTAGGGCTATTTATGAGGGTAATCCCAAAAGTAAGGTCTCCTATTTTTTTATAAGCACAGAACTCTGTTGGTGTGGCAGTTGGTCACACTGTTATGAAGAATGTTTCATGCGCCGTGTGTAAATATGCGCACGCCACGCTGAGGTGCTCAGTCTTGGCTTGGCAGCCATTGAGAATGGAGCTCCCATTGTATGTTACCGCCAAATGCAAATTGCGTGCAGTTATTCAGTTTTCGAACGCAAAGGGCACTGTGCAGATTGAAATCCATTGCCAATTGACGGAAGTGTATGGTGAGTTGTGCATGGATGTCAAAAATGTTTGTAAGTGGTGTAGAGAGTTTGCAACTGGTCGGACCAAAATTCACGATGAACAAAGGAGCCGGAGACTGTCACTTTCTGAGGAGACAGTTTTGAAGATTGAGCAAAGCATGCGTGAAGGTCGGTGGATCATCCTGGATGATCTCTGCATGTTGGTTCCTGATGTTTCCAGAAGCACCGCTCACAGAATTTTAACGGAAACACTGAACTACCGGAAGATGTGAGCAAGATGGGTGCCACGCATGCTGACTGAGGACCACATGCTGTAAGTTGATGCTTCCTGCGCATTTCTTCACAACCTTGCAGCCGAACAGGACAACTTTCTGGACTCAATTATCACAGGCGACGAAACCTGGGCATACCACTTTACACCTGAGACCAAACAACAATCACACCAGTGGCAGCATCCTTCTTCGCCAAAGCCGTGGAAATTCAAACAAACACAGTCTGCCGGTAAAGTCATGGCAACCGTTTTTTGGGATTGGAAAGGGGTATTGTTGGTTGGCTTTATGCCCACTGGGGCCACAATTAATGCTGACAGGTACTGTGAGACTCTGAAAAAACTCAAACGCGCAATTCAAAAACGGAGAAGAGGAATGTTGAGCAAGGGCGTACACATTCTCCATGACAACGGTCGCCCACACATCACTCCACAAACCCTTGCTCTCCTGCAACAGTTTCAGCAGAACATAATCACTCACCCACCCTATACTCCTGACTTGGCGCCCAGTGACTATCACCTGTTCCCTAGGTTAAAAGAACATTTAGCCAGAAAGTGATTCAGCTCCGATGACGAAGTGAAAGAAGAGGTTCATAACTTTCTGAACAGCATGGTGGCAAGCTGGTATGACATGGGCATACAAAAACTGCCACAGCGTCTACAAAAATGCATCGAAAGAAATGGTGATTATGTCGAAAAATAGCTAAATGTTCAAACTGTAAACCGATGTAGAAATAAACAGGTCTATGTACTCATAAAAAAATAGAAGACCGTACTTTTGGGATTATCCTCGTATTAACCCTCACAGCACCAGGAGGAGGAGGTGGGGGTACTTTGAGCCCATCTTATATAGATACTGTAATTTAGATTGGCATTTCATATTTTAAAAGTCTGATAAAAATATTTATTGTTTTTTATTATTTCCTCTACCAGGTTTTATACATATATAACTTTTTTCAGCTAAACTTAATCTGTTAATTTAAGTCTAATGGCAGTCGTCATAAAGTCTACCACCTTAATAGTAGATGTGACTTGACAATGAATGTCTTATTTCATAAATTATAACATTTCGGCAGTGTAGACCCTCTTGGCATTAAATTTCTCTGTGTGGGTAGCAACAATGATCTTAAAAATGATTCATTTCTCGTTGGTTTCTGATTGTTTTGAGTTCCTTCTTATTCAGTGCCACTTTGTCCAGTGTTCGAGACAACTGTGATTGATGTATTGTCGCTCTCTTACTGAAAGAGAAGTATTAGATACCGTAGAAGAATCTACAGATTCTGAAATTGAATTTGGTTATAGTGATGAGTGAAACTGAAGAGGAATGAATTGTGTGCAAGAATGTGGACAGTGCAGACAGACTCTGAAGATGGACTCTGGGTCTTGCAGCAGATGCTGACAGCTGGTGAGGTCTGTGAGAAGTATTTTACAATCACTGGAAAAGTTCTTACATATAAACCCCCCCATATCACAAGGCAAGTAGCACAAAACATATTGAAAGAGCGAGAAGACATAAGAAATGGAGGTAAAATAAGAACAATAAGAGAATCATTTGAAGAGGTTTTTCTTAAGAAATTATTAACATCATAATAAAGCATGCCAATGAAGAAGCATTGAGACAGATTTTAGCCTTAAAAGACAGACTTGAATTCATGGCATATATAGGATTAGTTATTATTATGGGGAAGGAGGGTGATAGTAAGTCACCTATTCCCGATGTATCATCCAAAATTCCAGAAATGTTTTTTTATAATGCTAGTATGCATAAAATTAGATTCTGTCATCTTATTAAAATAGTGAGATGTGATAATAGAGAGACATGAAATGAGTGCAGGAAACATGACAAGTTTTCTGCAATACAAGAAGTATTTGATAAAATTAGTGAATTATTGCCAAAACATAATTCTGCTGGGATGTACACTGTTACTGATGAAATGTTGTCATTGTTCCATGGCAGGTGTATCTTCAAGGTCTTTGTGAAGAAAACACCTGGAAAGTATGGTATACTTACATGGATGCTCACAGGCTCTAAAACCAGTTATGTTCTCAGTATAGAGCGTAAGCACAACAATCCAATTCAGTTGCAGCCATAGTGGCTCAAATGGCTCTGAGCACTATGGGACTCAACTGCTGAGGTCATTAGTCCCCTAGAACTTAGAACTAGTTAAACCTAACTAACCTAAGGACATCACAAACATCCATGCCCGAGGCAGGATTCGAACCTGCGACCGTAGCGGTCTTGCGGTTCCAGACTGCAGCGCCTTTAACCGCACGGCCGCAGCCATAGTGAACTGCTTGGTTGTTCCTATACAAAATTCATGTCGCAATGTCACCACAGATGGATATTACACTTCAGTTGATCTGGCTGAAGATTTGTGGAGGACTTAGGCAAGGTAACTCCCATGAGAATATTACAAGCTAATGGTGAGCAGATACCTCAAGAACTAAAAGACGTCTCAAGAAGAGAAGTATATTCCAGTAAATTCACTTTCTGTGTGTCTAGTGCTGGAAATATCACAATCACAATTGTTTCTTGTATCTCCCATGGAAAAAAGGCATTCACGCAATCAATCAGTGAGTAAATTTTCAACTAAGAGAACTACAAGAAGTTGGCCACTATCTATTTTCTATGCTGTTGTGGACATAGCAGCATTAAATAGTTATACATTCCAAGTGGGAATAAGAGAAAATCTAATAAGCAACATAACTGGGACTACTACTCATGAAACTATACATTGAAGAAAGGGCTACAAATATTAGAGGACTCCAGAAGTGTGTGATTTCAGACATGGGAGGTATTCTGGGACGGAATATCAAGCAAAAATTTGCTGCAAAGCAAGCTGAAGGAGGAAGGGGAAGATGTCATATGTGTTGATGTGAAAGCCAGTCAAAAGCAGTAAATTACAACAAAGTGAACAAAACAACAGTTACCTAACTGTTGTCAAACTGTAAGAGATAACCATGCAGTAAACACAGCAAGAAAACTGTTACATGTTCCAAGTCTCATTTTCATTTAAGTGCTGCCTTCAACCTAATTTTCATTGTATTTTTTACTAGATTGCAGTCTGATCGCAGATCCACTCCTCAGAAGGATAATACATCTCTACCTGCCTTTCTGTGTCTGTTATTTATGATATCAGGGTCTACTTGATTTACTGGTCTATCACTCAAATTCCAGTTTTATTTATCCACACTTTTATGATGGAAGGTAGTACTGGTAATAATCATGCCCATTGATACACCCCAATGGCACTGTCATTGGCTTCCTCATGTAAACTTTCATTTCCAATAGTAGGTTTGAAAACATCCTCTTTTCCTATTTTTTCATTAAAATTCCCTATTACTACACTGACATCATGTTTTGATATTTTAGTCCATAAAACAATAGTTCTCTAGTTTCACTGTAAAATTACATGAAACATAGGTTATTTTTGAGAATTTTTGGACACTTAAAAAAACTATATTTTTGTAAGTTACCAGTACAAGTGTTTTGGATACATAATTTATTTTGTAGCAAATTGTATATCAACACAAATAAACATCCATTTTTTAGAATATTTGGAAGCTACCATTGTCCTTTGCATAATCAACAAGCAATCTGTAATAAATTAGTGTTTGTGATTTGGTTACTGTAGCAGATATTCTAACTAATGTATCGTGTTACATCTAGTTTTCCCATAAAGAGAAGTAGCCCTACATATTATTTGCATTTATTGTAAATTAACTCTGTTTTCAAATTTGCTAAAAACTGTAATTAACCTCAAAACATTTTAGAAAACCAGTAATTTTTACCACAGGTTTTTGTACTGCCTTAACAGAAATCTTGTTTTGTATATTTGTCTCAATTCTTATTGG
This sequence comes from Schistocerca nitens, assembly GCF_023898315.1. Lineage (NCBI taxonomy): Eukaryota > Metazoa > Arthropoda > Insecta > Orthoptera > Acrididae > Schistocerca > Schistocerca nitens. The sequence continues at coordinate 740,997,643 of NC_064618.1, read as the reverse complement.
GAATTAGTAACTTTTTAACTCAACAGATTAAAATATAATCAGTGGTCTTAATTTAAAGTTACTTGTTCACTGTCTTGTAATACACTGCACTAGCCAAAATGCAGCCCCATTGTGAATGCTGTTCTTGAACATGGGATGAATCAGCTGACATTCGTAAGCAACTGGAAATCACACTGACTACTACCAAACAATTGGCAGCTCCTGTGAATCAATGTGTTGAAAGAGCTCCTGAGACTCGTGTACCTGTGTTACCTGTACCAGAGGTCCCTCAAGTACTGTCCTCTCCAGCGGATGTTCTATCCTCTGCAGAAAGTTCAGGATGTCACCACTTGTCTATGTGAGTGTGAATGCCATGTCAATGGTAGATCTAAGCATCCTGTACACGGTGGGTGTGGACCAAGGAGGACTCAGGTTGTTGTACCAACACATTAACCAATAAGTTTGAGGTGCTGTCTCTCACTGAAACTGGAACTGAGCCAGTGAGACTCACTTCTCCTGTTTTGGGGAAACAAGTTTTGTCTAATGTCAAGAGGAGGCAAATGCAAAAGGGTAGGAGTCTATTAATCATCAGCAGTTCAAATGTATGGCGAATGATGCTACCCCTTAGGGAAATGGCAGCAAAGGACAGGAAAGGATACCGGTGCACTCAGTGCATATGCCTGGGGGCCTCAGTTAACATGTTGAAGAAGCTATTCCAGCAGCCAATGAGGAACAAGGTGCAACCAACTGCAGACGGTGGCGCACGTTGGTACAAATGATGGCTGTTGTATGGGCTTTGAGGTCATTCTTGGGTCATTCCAGCAACTGAAAGAGAAGCAGACCAGACTTGTGCATAAGATTCAATCTGCAGAATTGTCAACAAGTTTTCATGGAATTTATTCTTCACTCCATCGCCTTTGTCATTAGTTAGTGAATTACAGCTAATTAGTGACAAGTTGAACCGTTTGTATTTCACAGATAGCATAATGTTTCATCAACTCCTTCAAAAGATGTTTTTGTGAATAGAAAATCATTTCGTACACAGAATATTGTTCCAAATCCATGAAGGTATTGGGTCAAATTAAATATACTACAGCTGCAAATGTTATGACCTAGATATTACTTGTTTCAGTTGTGACTACAGGTATACAGAAATATTTGCAAGACAGAGACTGCAAATATAAAGAAATATTTAGAAAACAGAGACAAAGTTTTCAAAGTTTCTAATGTACAAATATATAGTGACTAATAATGGGAAGAGTATTTATAACTGCAATAACAGAGATCACAGGATGAAAAGTTCAGAAGTACCACGAAAGCTATACATATTCATTACATACTATGAAACTGTAAGTACATACAGCACACGTAGAAGTGAAACATATTACATCGCTTGCAAGCAATAATGGAAAGACATAATGAAATATTGTATATATTTATATAACTATATTCTTTTCAACATGAAGTTAGCTATGTCAACAATATTTGGCATTGCTAGCAGCAGGTCTTCAAATGAGCATATTATTGGACTTCTTCTTCTTCTTCTTCTTCTTCTTCTTATCCACTAATGGATATTGGCAACCACACAATGCATCTTTATTCTAAGAAACACAGTGTGTAATAGTTGATTTGCATTTTGTAAAATTGTACACTGCTTTATATTCTCTAACCAGGATATTCATCTTCTTCCCTCAATCTCTCCTTCTGTTATCCACTGTAGGAGCATTTATTTGGAGTTTTGTAATATATGTGCCAGGTATGATGTTTTTCTTCTTTTGAATATTGTTAATATTTCTTGCTGTTTGTGTATTCCCTGCAATACTTTGTTGTTATTTACTCTTGCTGTCCATGGTATCTTAGGCATTCTGTGGTAAATCCACATTTCAAAGGCTTCTATCTTCCTTACTGTTGTTATATTTAGCGTTCATCCTTCAGAAGCATGTAAAAATACAGATCAGATACAGCTTCTTACAAATCAACCTCAAAGTTTTAGGCCTATGTCTGTACTTGTGAGAATTTTCTTAAATTTTATGAAGGCATTATGAGCATTCTCTACGTGACGTTTTACCTCTATGACTGTTCTCCAATCTTCACAAAGCCACACTGAAAGACACTACACTGGCATTAGTGCTGCTGATCTTTACGAGTATCAACATAGTAAAGAAATATGGAGAGACTGAAGAACATGATTTGGTCATTTGAATTAACAGGTGATTTGGAAATTGCTCCTGGAGGAGGCTGATGGCCAACTGCACCACAAATTATTGTAGGAGTTACTGTTGCCTTGGTTGAGATTGCCGGACGCAATGCGTGATCTTAAAGCAGTGTACGAGCTGTGACACAACAGCTGAACATTCCATGATCTACCAGTCGAAAAGTGAGTGAACAATAGTGAAATCATATCCTTACAAACTTCGCCCCTACTCACCACCTTGTGCCACGTGACACAGACATTTGAGTAGACTTTGCTCTTATGGTTCTTGCAAGAGTTGAAGTTGATGACAAATGGCCTAGGAACATTTTGTGGAATGATGAAGCACACTTTATCCTCATTGCGGCATTCAACAGTCAGGACTGTTGCATTTGGGAATCAGCACTACCAATTAACATTCATGAAGTTCTCCTGCATAGTGACCATGTCACTGTGTGGTGTGAATTCACAGCACAGTTCATGATTGGTCCATTTTTCTTTGAGGAATTCAGATCCAAGGACTGAGGACATGCAGCTTGAACAGCACACACTACTGTGATCTGCTTCATCAACATGTGATCCCTGCTCCAGAGGAGGTAGGTGCTTTTGACTCAGATGTTTTGATGAGTGATGGAGCTCCAGCTCACAATGCTCGTGAGGTCACTCAGTTAATCTATAGCATGTTTTGAGAAAACTGAATCATTGGCTGATGATTAAAAACTGTGTGGCCACAAAGATCACTAGATTTGAACCCTTGTGATTTCTAGGGGTGGGGTTAACAGGAGAACAGGTTTTATCAACAAGACACTAACACATGTTGTGTGTTGAAAATGATCATAGCAAGAAAGATAACCAATATTCCACCTGAGATGTTTCAGCCTCAGTAGAGCAACCTATAGTGCAGTTCCAGGCTGTTATCACATTGAGCAATGTTTGAAAGTTGGAATGTAAACATGATCTGCAATTAAAAATTTTTATCCTCTCTTATGGATATTAAAATGTTTCTTTCAATGGTTTATTCACTATTTCTCTTCCGTATGTTCTTACACATGTTTCCACAAATTTTCATTGCATTATGACCACTTGCTTTTCATGGAAGCCCTCTCGAGTAGTGAAAGTTTAATTATAACCACCCAATACATTCGCAAAAAGGTCAGGCTGTCGCGTGACAGTCATAAAATGTATCTTTTTGACATTCATATTCAGACCTATCTTACTGCTGTAAACTCCAACTATGTTGACATGTTGTTGAAGATCTCCTAAATTAGCATAGCATAGTGAATGTCGTTGATGAAGACTCCGTTAACCTTTAAGCCTTTTTCTACACCACCAAGTGCTTCTTCAAAAATACTCTCAGAATACAAATTGAATAGTGGCGGTATCAGGCTGCATACTTGTCAGACTTCTCTACAGGTATTAACAAGTTGGTGACCTCATTATCAAACTTAACATGTGCTCTATGATTCCAATATAAATTCTCTACACAATGGATGTCTTTCTGATCTATATCTACTCTCTTGAGATTTTCTGTAAAAACACGATGTTGTACTTTACCAAAGGCTTTTTCAAAATAAATAAAATGAAAGCCTCCACTTTTATCCTGATCACGGCAGTTTTGCTCTAGAAATTGTAGTGCAACTATTGCTTCTCTTGTATCTATACACATTTCCTAAATCCAAACTATGTCTCACCAATTAATTCCTCATCAAATTTTTCCTATAACCTTTGAGGGATGGCTTTCAGATATCTTTTCAACAAATGGCTCATAATTCTAATGAGTCTATGATTTTCACATTTTCTCACTCTCTTCCTTTTTGGTAAGTTGATAATAGTAGTTGGGCAGAGTAATGATTTGTATCATATATTTTGTTACAAAGACTCTGTGTAAGACTCTGATATCTTCTCCAATGAGAAGTTTAATGAGTTACACTGTAATTTCATCAGGTCCTGCTACTTTATTGGTTTTTGAGTTAAGTATGGCTTTCTCAGTTTCTTCTTTCGTAATTGAAGGTTGGGTTAGATTATCATTCCTAGAAATCTCAACACCTGGTCGTTCATTTGAAAAGAGGTTCCTCAAATAGTCTTTTCATATCTCTTTCTTCTCTATGTCACCAAGAAGTATTTTACTATCTTTGATGACTATCATGGAGATGTTTTTTCTTTTATATATACCTGCAGTTCTTTTCCCATTTTATGTAAGTTACAATCACCACGCGAAGATTCATTGCTGTTTGTTCTTTTCTATGTTCAAACACTGCTGATTCCCATGGAAAGCTCTACCTTATACTTCCAGCCCTAGATCTAACCATTCCTGTGTGAAATCTATTCAGTGAGATCCGTGTTGACCTTGTCTCTTATTGTCCGGGTGGAAATTCTTCAGAAGACACCAACAAGTAGTTTAGCAGATTACTGTAGCATGCTGACCTTAATCAATGTCTGGTCTGCTGAGCTGGCTCAGATAGATCTTTGGTTGAATGAATAATGCTTTCCCATGATTCAAGGCAGTGATGGACAGGTTTATGGTGATATAGCACATGTATTTAGGAGGTGAAAACTTGTAAGTTTTTCTTTCCAGGACTTACTCCTGCATCTGACATGAGCAGGAATCCAGAATGGGTTGTGAGTGTAAGGAGGTGGCTCAGGGTGGGGAGGGGGACAGATAGCAGTGTAGGAGTGAAGGAATCTGTGTTTTGCTGTCGGAGCAAGCAGGAACATAGTGGGCACAAGATAGGGGTGCTAGATGCAGAGTCGGGAGGCTGTGCTGGGAGAGGTGGAAAAGACTAGTAGGTGGGTGTTTAGTGCTGGAGTGGGAGCTGGGAAGGGGATTGTGGACAGGGACTAGGGAAGGTTGAGGTCGGGGGGGGGGGGGTGAGGGGGGGGGGGTGAGAATGAAGGATGTGTCATAGGGAGAGAAATGCCACCTGCACAGTTTCAGAAAAACCAGTGTTGGTAGGAAGGATCCAGTTGGTGCAGGCTGTGAAGCAGATATTAAAGTGAAGCACATCATGTTGGATAGCTAGTTCAGCAACTGGGTGGCCCAACTTCTCTTGGCCTCAGCTTAGGGGTGGCCATTCACGCAGACAGACAACTTGTTAGTTGCCCCACCCACATATAAAGTAGTACAATGGTTGCAACTTAGTTTGTAGATCACATGACTGCTTTCACAGGTAACCCTGTCTTTGATGGGATAGGAGATGCCTGTGACAGGACTGCAATAGGTGGTAGTGGAAGAATGTATGGGACAAATGGTGCATTTAGGTTTACCATATGGATATGAGCCATGAGGCAAGGCAAGGGGATGGGAGCTGAGGCGGAGTAGGGATGGGCAAGGATATTGTGTGGTTTTGGTGGGCATTGAATACCACTGTGGGAGGGATGGGGAAAAGAGTGGGTAGGATGTTCTTCATTTCAAGGTATGACAGGGTAGTCTAAACTCTGGCAGAGAATGCCATTCAAGTGCTCCAGACCTTTGTGGTAGTGAGTCATGACAGGAGGAGTTCTCCTTTGTGGTCAGAGAGGGGGCATGTGGGAGTTGCAGAGAGATAAGGCATGGGAGATCTACTTTGTGGAATGGACTTCTTAGTATGGAGTGGGTAGCATGTTTGAGGTGGAGGTCAACATCAAGGAAGGTGGGTTGTTGGATTGAGGAGGACCAGCTAAAGCAAATGAGGGGGAAGGTGTTGAGGTTCTGGAGGATTGTGGGTAGGGTGTCCTCACCCTCGGTCCAGATCACGAAGATGCTATCAATGAATCTGAAACAACTGAGGGGTATGGGATTCCTCCCCATTTCCCATAGGATGTTGCCATGCTGACACCCATGCTGTACCACAAATTTATTTCTAGTTGATGCCTTCAAAGGAGAAGTAGTTGTGAGTGAGGACATATTTGGTCACATTTACTAGGAAGGAGTTTATAGGTTTGGAATCAGTCAGGCACTGGGAAAGTTAGTGTTCAACAGCGGCAAGTACATGAGCACTGATGTCAGTGTAGAGAGAGGTGGAATTGACTGTGGTGAGTAGGATGCCAAGTGGTAAACGAACAAGAATTATGGAGAGTCTATGAGACCTTTTAAATAGGAGGGCAGGCTGTAGGTAATAAGGTAATAGTTAATCCATAAGAGCATACTAACTGGCCACAGCAGCGCGCGCACGCGCGCACACACACACACACACACACACACACACACACACACGGTGCAGAGACCCCACGCGAGGTAATCCCTACAGTTCATAAACACAGTGGTGGTGTATTTATCAGCAGGTAGGATTACAAGGTCGAGATCAGTATTTAGGTGGTGAAGAGTGGTTCTTCCTGTGTATGTAAGGTTGGTTTCCACGTTTAGGGATTTGGGGAGTGCTGGTGAGGCAAGGTTCAAGGTTAGGAAATTCTGGAAAGTTAACGAGGGGTGATATAGGGGCAGCGAAGGTGGATCACAGTTGGATGGAGGAGAGAACTGACTTAGGCACGGTACAGTTTGGTTTTGGGTTGATTCTGATTGGTAGGATTGGTGGTGCAAAACTGTTTCCACTGTAGGAATGTGGGGAAGGAGAGAAAATCTTTAACACGTCCAGCATGACTGAATTTGGGAGTGGGACAAAAAGTAAGGCCTTTGGAAGTGACTGGTGCTTCTGGTAGATTGGGACTTTTGGAGGACAGGTTTATGACAAGAGTTTCAGTTCTGTTTGGATTTCAGATACTGCATTGTGGTGGAAGAGCATTTCATAGGATGTAGTACATGTAGTAGGTCTCCAAAATAGGGTTTGTCAGCTATGACAGAATCCAGGGAAGGTTTGATGGAAGCTCCTGCACAGGTAGTGGTAGCTCAAGGTGGGAGTAGGAGGTAAACAGGTTGGAGAGTTTTTTGAGGTGGCATCGCACATGCTGCTCTAGCTCCTGGAGAGAAAGAGCTTCACTATGGGAGACGGGGTGTAGGAGTCTGGGATTGCAGAGCAGGAGAATTTTAAGGACAGATAGGAGGTATTGCATGGATGTTTTGGCCTGATTTACATGGTTTTGTAGGACAAGATTGGTGACTGCTATGGACCAACAGAATTTGACCAGATAGGGGTTACTGTGGAAGGAGGGGGTTGCAGCTGGAGATTGGTAATCTGACTGTCAAGCCATTTGGGGGATTCCATGAGCTGGGCAACAACACAGGAACAGTTATGTGGGACTGAGTTCTGGCTAGGGATACGGAAACTTTTCTGTAGTGGAGCACATTGAAGAAACAAGGACCCATAGTGGGGTATAAAGAAAACTTGTACAAAATATGTGGGGGGAAAAAAAATCACAAAAACAACGAAACAAGTGAGATATGAGGAAAACATGAGACCTGAGGAAGTAGGGCTGATAATGAAAGATGAAACAAACTAAAATAAATATGAAAACCCAATGAGATAAAAAATAAAAATAAATAAAAATAAAAGACAATCAGTGTGTGTGTGTGTGTGTGTGTGTGTGTGTGTGAGAGAGAGAGAGAGAGAGAGAGAGAGAGAGAGAGAGAGAGAGAGAGTGGGGAGGGGGGGAGGGGGGAGAGGGAGGTTGGGTAAGGGTTTCAATGGAGTAACTGTAGCACAGGAGGGTACAGAAAATAACACATGAAAATATGCAAGGGTAAGGGAGGACACGGGACGAATTTGGAGGTCTAGGAATAACTATATCGGTGGGAAGAACGTGGGACATGAGATGCCACACCAATAATCCACATAGCCGTGTGTTGTCTGTGGACAAAACTGTTCACAGATTGTGGCGTATCTTTCATCCATATTTCACCTCTGCTCCCTGCCTCTTGCCTCATGGTTCATAGCCCTGCGACAGATCTAGATGCAAGACCTGTGCCACACATCCTCCCACTACTACTCCAGTCCTGTCACATGCATCCCCTATCCCATAAAAAGCAGGGTCACCCATGAAAACAGCCATGTGATGTACAAACTAAGCTGTAACCACTGTGCTGCTTTCTGCATGGGCATGACAACTAACCAGCTGTCGGTCCACACGAATGGCCACCTCCAAACCACGGCCAAGTTGGACCATCCAGTTCCTGAATACACTGCCCCCATGCCATGTCTCCTCCTTATCCTCACTACCCACTTCAGTGCCTGCTTCACAGTCTGCACCATTTGGATCATTATATATGGATCCCTAAAACAACACCAGCTTCTCTGAGTTGCTTACGTGTCAACTCTCCCTAAAACAGATCCTTCATTCTTGTAACCACCCTGTCCTCAACCTTTGCTAATCCCTGACCTCTACCCAGTTCCCTGTCCCACTCCAGAACTATGCATGCCTTTTATGCACCAATGCATCTACTAGTCTTTTCCCCTTCTCTACATAGTCCACCAGAAAAATGTATACAAACTTTAAGGAATGAAAACATCTGTTGAGCCAAAGACCATACTACAAGACACTCATAACTCAAATTGAATGACAATATTGATATCTCAATAGAGCCTGACAAAGAGTGTATACATTTTTCTGGTGGACTCTGCATACCTCTCCTCTCCCCTACCCTAGCATAGCATCCATCTCTGCATCTAGTGGCATCATTCTGTCTCCACCATTTTCCTGCTTGCTTCAACAGCAGCACAAAATTTTCCCCAACCCCTACCAGGTATCCCTCCCTACCCCATGCCATGCCTGCTCCTTACCCTCACCACCCACTTCAGACTGCTGCTCACGTCAGAAGCAGGTGTGGGAGTCATGCTTATGTGAATGTGTGTGTGTTCTCTACTTCTAATGGGGGACTTTTCTTGTCTGAAAGCTAAATGTTTAGCATTGTTTTCATTGTGTCTGTCAGCAACTCAACGTCTTCTCTATGTGGCGAGTAGCAATCTATTCTTTTCCTATTGTTGATATAATCAGTCATCATTTCAGAAACATTTGAAAATGGTGACTTATTCAAATAAATAAATCACAATCAATGTTTTTGAGATATCTTACTTGTGAGTTTTTACTGAAACTTTACTGTGACATTTCTTAAAACAACCAACTTGTCCTGTACCATTGTGACTATACCATAAGGACAAAAACATGTCAATCAAGAGGCAACATGTTTGTTAGTATCTTGGCCTCTATCTTGACAAGGGATCGACATTTAAAGGACACATAAAAGCAGTCTCTGAACAAGCCTTAAAATTGTTGTTGTTGTTGTGGTCTTCAGTCCTGAGACTGGTTTGATGCAGCTCTCCATGCTACTCTATCCTGTGCAAGCTTCTTCATCTCCCAGTACCTACTGCAACCTACATCTTTCTGAATCTGCTTAGTGTATTCATCTCTTGGTCTCCCCCTACGATTTTTACCCTCCACACTGCCCTCCAATACTAAATTGGTGATCCCTTGATGCCTCAGAACATGTCCTACCAACCGATCCCTTCTTCTGGTCAAGTTGTGCCACAAACTTCTCTTCTCCCCAATCCTATTCAATACTTCCTCATTAGTTATGTGATCTACCCATCTAATCTTCAGCATTCTTCTGTAGCACCACATTTCGAAAGCTTCTATTCTCTTCTTGTCCAAACTATTTACCGTCCATGTTTCACTTCCATACATGGCTACACTATAGATATGCTTATATGAAGGATAAGAACTCTGCACCGACTTCAAAGAGGAAGTACAGAGAAAATGCAGGTGGAAATTGGAAATTTATTGGATATTAGAGATGCATTACAATGAAAGGTGGGCAATGAATGGTAACAAATTTGGGTAAATATATGTACTGGCCATAAAGTGGATTCATTTCTGCCCTCCTGTTGAACAACAAAGTAAACAAAGCACTTAGTTCCCAAAAGACAGTAATGATAAAGCTTTTGAGTGAGTAGTACCACAAAATGTCAATTGAAATGTGTCCTTTCTGTGTCATCTCATGCGCTGACCCTTGATGATCGAGGATATCTGCTGAAGGACCATTCAATTAATCCTGTCCCTAATGCCTGATGAGATGGATGCCACAACTGTAGCATACTGTTACAGAGAACCTCTCTCATCTGCCCTCGGCTGGTCCATTGCCCCTGTTGATCCGACTGTGCACGAGTTTAACTCGGCCTGAGTTGTGGCTGTGACTTACCACCTGTCACACCATTGTGGTTTACAGGTAACTGTTGTTATTGCTTGCTCCGTCATCTCTTGTACTGTTTCTGTGTTGTCTGCATTTTATTGTACAGTACTGCACAGTGAAGTTTTTAGTGCTCACTTTCGGCAGTTTTACGACAATGTTCTTCTGTGCTCGCCACAGTATTGTATGTATTTGTTTTACGTTGTGGGCACTACACAGTTGTATGTATGTTTTTTTTCTATATGTCAGGAGTGAAACGTAAACATGTTACTCTTTCATTAAATGGCAAACTAGCAGTACCATGAAGACTGGGAATCATTCCAAAAAATTGCTTAGAAATTCAGTGTAGGCATTACAACAATAAAAGATTGGAGAAGAAATCAGAAAGACAATGAATCACATATAATGATGACAGATGGTAAAAATGCTCTTACGAATCACAAAACATTCAAAAAGCCTAAACTTGAACTGCCTGATAACACATTGTGGATGTGGCTAAACCATGAAAGAAGGAATGGAACCCCCAATATCTGGTCCCATTATAACAGAAAAAATAGCTTTGCACAAAAAGTGAGTTCGCAGCTAGTGCAGGCTGGAGTCATCACTGGAAAATCTTTTATGCTGTTAGATTTGTTTCAATTTCTGCTGATGCTAAGGCAGCTAAAGAGTTCTCTGCGAAGCCTCAAGAAATTGTCAAAGAAAATGAACTGTTACCTTGCCAAGTCTATAATACAGATGAGACAGACCTAAACTATAAAACGCTGCCAATCAAAACACTCACTGCATTAAATGAAACTGAACAAAGATAGGCTACGCAATGGTCCTTGCAGCGATGCTGATGGTACACATAAGCTTCCCCTCTTCATTATTGGCAAATGTAAGAAGCCAAGGGCATTTGAAAATATTACTAACTTATCTTCCATGCCGGTTTATTACTGCAATCAAAAATCTGCTGGAACTGACTGTAATCTTTTCAAATCTTGGTTTTTGGTGAGTTCATTCTATCTGTTGAAACAGACTTGAAACAAAAGAAGCTCCCTGTTCATGTTCTACTGCTGCTCGATAACGCACCATCATATCTATCTGAGGAGATTTAGTGTAGGTGACATCAAAGCTATCTTCCTTGCACCAAATGTCACATCACTTATCTAACTAGTGGATCAAGGAGTGGTAGAATGGTTAAAGAGGCGGTATCACAGAGAGAACATAATCTCAATTTTAGAAAATTCTCATGAAGGTTGTAACATACTTGAAGCTATGAAATGTCAAAGATGTTGTCTATATGGTTGCAGAATCATGGGAGGAACTAAAACCAGACACGCTGTGAAAATCTTTGCATATGCTGAAAGTTATGACCGAAAGTGACCAGATCAAAAATGAACAAAACAATGACTACCGAACATCTGTGCCAGTGAAATTGAGGAGTGAACTATCCAATATGACAAAGACTGTGAAACCAGTGAAGAGCTCAATGACAACCAGATTATTGTCCTTGTTTTGGAAAAAAACTGGTGAAGAAACTGTGAATGAGGACATGGATGGTGATAATGAAGAACCGCCTAACCAGATTCACACACTGATGCCAGAACCCTTTTGATATTACCCTTCAGTACATTGAGCAGAACTTAACCACAAATCTACGGACATTTTGTGGATCAAGAAATGGAAGAACACTGCAGCTAAGTCTAGAATTTCCTCTGATTTTTAAAGTACCATAGATCCATAGATATGTACTGTATGCACAGTACAGTATATACATACTATAAAGTATTGCTATATATAATAATAACAGCTTCTATGCAGTCTACTGCAATGTTTTTACTGTAGAGAACAATATACATATGTACAGCAGTCATTTTATAGTTCAGAGATTGTTTATTTTAACATAAATTCATATTTTTCTTTTCTTTCAGACAATCTGTCCTTTCTTCCATTCCAACCCATATCCCAGTCGCAAAGGTGATGGATGATACGTGTCGTACTGTGAATAAACATAACATAGCTGGGTGTTTTCCTTGTTTGGAGTAATCATTTAAAAATTACAATGTAATGATAGAAATAACACAACCTGCTACAGTGATTAGGCACCAGGTCAAGTAACAGATTATAAATATGCAATAAATTGATTAGAAGAAGTTTAGAAAGCACATGCTATTAGTTAATACCAAGCAATGTCCATGCAATAATGATTAAAATAAGTCATATATGCCACCTATATCTTCTTCTACATTGTCAGGAAAAATTGCAATCTCAAAAAATAATTAATGTAGAGAATGATTTTTTGGGAATATATTTGTCTAGATAACATATTTAAGTTAATAGAGGGAAACATTCCACGTGGGAAAAATATATCTAAAAACAAAGATGATGTGAATTACCAAACGAAAGCGCTGGCACGTCGATAGACACACAGACAAACACAAACATACACACAAAATTCAAGCTTTCGCAACAAACTGTTGCCTCATCAGGAAAGAGGGAAGGAGAGGGAAAGACGAAAGGATGTGGGTTTTAAGGGAGAGGGTAAGGAGTCATTCCAATCCCGGGAGCGGAAAGACTTACCTTAGGGGGAAAAAAGGACGGGTATACACTCGCACACACACACATATCCATCCACACATATACAGACACAAGCAGACATATTTAAAGACAAAGAGTTTGGGCAGAGATGTCAGTCGAGGCAGAAGTGCAGAGGCAGAGATGTTGTTGAATGACAGGTGAGGTATGAGTGGCGGCAACTTGAAATTAGCGGAGATTGAGGCCTGGTGGATAACGGGAAGAGAGGATATATTGAAGAGCAAGTTCCCATCTCCGGAGTTCGGATAGGTTGGTGTTAGTGGGAAGTATCCAGATAACCCGGACGGTGTAACACTGCGCCAAGATGTGCTGGCCGTGCACCAAGGCATGTTTAGCCACAGGGTGATCCTCATTACCAACAAACACTGTCTGCCTGTGTCCATTCATGCGAATGGACAGTTTGTTGCTGGTCATTCCCACATAGAATGCATCACAGTGCAGGCAGGTCAGTTGGTAGATCACGTGGGTGCTTTCACACGTGGCTCTGCCTTTGATCGTGTACACCTTCCGGGTTACTGGACTGGAGTAGGTGGTGGTGGGAGGGTGCATGGGACAGGTTTTACACCGGGGGCGGTTACAAGGGTAGGAGCCAGAGGGTAGGGACGGTGGTTTGGGGATTTCATTGGGATGAACTAAGAGGTTACGAAGGTTGGGTGGACGGCGGAAAGACACTCTTGGTGGAGTGGGGAGGATTTCATGAAGGATGGATCTCATTTCAGGGCAGGATTTGAGGAAGTCGTATCCCTGCTGGAGAGCCACATTCAGAATCTGATCCAGTCCCGGAAAGTATCCTGTCACAAGTGGGGCACTTTTGTGGTTCTTCTGTGGGAGGTTCTGTGTTTGAGAGGATGAGGAAGTGGCTCTGGTTATTTGCTTCTGTACCAGGTCGGGAGGGTAGTTGCGGGATGCAAAAGCTGTTGTCAGGTTGTTGGTGTAATGCTTCAGGGATTCCGGACTGGAGCAGATTCGTTTGCCACGAAGACCTAGACTGTAGGGAAGGGACCGTTTGATGTGGAATGGATGGCAGCTGTCGTAATGGAGGTACTGTTGCTTGTTGGTGGGTTTGATGTGGACGGACGTGTGAAGCTGGCCATTGGACAGGTGGAGGTCAACATCAAGGAAAGTGGCATGGGATTTGGAGTAGGACAAGGTGAATCTGATGGAACCAAAGGAGTTGAGGTTGGAGAGGAAATTCTGGAGTTCTTCTTCACTGTGAGTCCAGATCATGAGGATGTCATCAATAAATCTGTACCAAACTTTGGGTTGGCAGGCTTGGGTAACCAAGAAGGCTTCCTCTAAGCGACCCATGAATAGGTTGGCGTATGAGGGGGCCATCCTGGTACCCATGGCTGTTCCCTTTAATTGTTGGTATGTCTGGCCTTCAAAAGTGAAGAAGTTATGGGTCAGGATGAAGCTGGCTAAGGTAATGAGGAAAGAGGTTTTAGGTAGGGTGGCAGGTGATCGGCGTGAAAGGAAGTGCTCCATCGCAGCGAGGCCCTGGACGTGCGGGATATTTGTGTATAAGGAAGTGGCATCAATGGTTACAAGGATGGTTTCCGGGGGTAACAGATTGGGTAAGGATTCCAGGCGTTCGAGGAAGTGGTTAGTGTCTTTGATGAAGGATGGGAGACTGCATGTAATGGGTTGAAGGTGTTGATCTACGTAGGCGGAGATACTGCCTGGAACAGTTCCGCCCTCCGTCACAGCGGGACCCACCTCCTCTTCCTCAAAATCACCCTCTCCAAACCTTCCAGGAATTTCTGACTTCCAGCCTTGCCTCTCAATCCTTCTTAAAAAACCTTAATCCTACTCCCAACATCACCACTGCTGAAGCCCAGGCTATCCGTGATCTGAAGGCTGACCGGTCCATCGTCATCCTTCCGGCGGACAAGGGTTCCACGACCGTGGTACTTGATCGTCAGGAGTATGCGGCTGAGGGACTGCGTCAGCTTTCAGACAACACCACATACAAAGTTTGCCAAGGTAATCCCATTCCTGATGTACAGGCAGAGCTTCAAGGAATCCTCAGAACCTTAGGCCCCCTACAAAACCTTTCACCTGACTCCATCAACCTCCTGACCCCACCGACACCCCGCACCCCTACCTTCTTCCTAAAATTCACAAACCCAATCATCCCGGCCGCCCCATTGTAGCTGGTTACCAAGCCCCCACCGAACGTATCTCCGCCTACGTAGATCAACACCTTCAACCCATTACATGCAGTCTCCCATCCTTCATCAAAGACACCAACCACTTCCTCGAACGCCTGGAATCCTTACCCAATCTGTTACCCCCGGAAACCATCCTTGTAACCATTGATGCCACTTCCTTATACACAAATATCCCGCACGTCCAGGGCCTCGCTGCGATGGAGCACTTCCTTTCACGCCGATCACCTGCCACCCTACCTAAAACCTCTTTCCTCATTACCTTAGCCAGCTTCATCCTGACCCATAACTTCTTCACTTTTGAAGGCCAGACATACCAACAATTAAAGGGAACAGCCATGGGTACCAGGATGGCCCCCTCATACGCCAACCTATTCATGGGTCGCTTAGAGGAAGCCTTCTTGGTTACCCAAGCCTGCCAACCCAAAGTTTGGTACAGATTTATTGATGACATCTTCATGATCTGGACTCACAGTGAAGAAGAACTCCAGAATTTCCTCTCCAACCTCAACTCCTTTGGTTCCATCAGATTCACCTGGTCCTACTCCAAATCCCATGCCACTTTCCTTGATGTTGACCTCCACCTGTCCAATGGCCAGCTTCACACGTCCGTCCACATCAAACCCACCAACAAGCAACAGTACCTCCATTACGACAGCTGCCATCCATTCCACATCAAACGGTCCCTTCCCTACAGTCTAGGTCTTCGTGGCAAACGAATCTGCTCCAGTCCGGAATCCCTGAAGCATTACACCAACAACCTGACAACAGCTTTCGCATCCCGCAACTACCCTCCCGACCTGGTACAGAAGCAAATAACCAGAGCCACTTCCTCATCCTCTCAAACACAGAACCTCCCACAGAAGTACCACAAAAGTGCCCCACTTGTGACAGGATACTTTCCGGGACTGGATCAGATTCTGAATGTGGCTCTCCAGCAGGAATACGACTTCCTCAAATCCTGCCCTGAAATGAGATCCATCCTTCATGAAATCCTCCCCACTCCACCAAGAGTGTCTTTCCGCCGTCCACCTAACCTTCGTAACCTCTTAGTTCATCCCAATGAAATCCCCAAACCACCGTCCCTACCCTCTGGCTCCTACCCTTGTAACCGCCCCCGGTGTAAAACCTGTCCCATGCACCCTCCCACCACCACCTACTCCAGTCCAGTAACCCGGAAGGTGTACACGATCAAAGGCAGAGCCACGTGTGAAAGCACCCACGTGATCTACCAACTGACCTGCCTGCACTGTGATGCATTCTATGTGGGAATGACCAGCAACAAACTGTCCATTCGCATGAATGGACACAGGCAGACAGTGTTTGTTGGTAATGAGGATCACCCTGTGGCTAAACATGCCTTGGTGCACGGCCAGCACATCTTGGCGCAGTGTTACACCGTCCGGGTTATCTGGATACTTCCCACTAACACCAACCTATCCGAACTCCGGAGATGGGAACTTGCTCTTCAATATATCCTCTCTTCCCGTTATCCACCAGGCCTCAATCTCCGCTAATTTCAAGTTGCCGCCACTCATACCTCACCTGTCATTCAACAACATCTCTGCCTCTGCACTTCTGCCTCGACTGACATCTCTGCCCAAACTCTTTGTCTTTAAATATGTCTGCTTGTGTCTGTATATGTGTGGATGGATATGTGTGTGTGTGCGAGTGTATACCCGTCCTTTTTTCCCCCTAAGGTAAGTCTTTCCGCTCCCGGGATTGGAATGACTCCTTACCCTCTCCCTTAAAACCCACATCCTTTCGTCTTTCCCTCTCCTTCCCTCTTTCCTGATGAGGCAACAGTTTGTTGCGAAAGCTTGAATTTTGTGTGTATGTTTGTGTTTGTCTGTGTGTCTATCGACGTGCCAGCACTTTCGTTTGGTAAGTCACATCATCTTTGTTTTTAGATATATAACATATTTAAGTGATTAACAGGTTATGTAAGTGCAAGATAAGCCTTTATAAATGTGAAATTCTGGTACATTAACAACTGGTTGAAAGCAACCATGCAAAAGTCCATTCACTGTGTTTTACAACTGTCAGATGTCAGTTTGTGGAAAGGAGTTCCAGTCCTGTTGCACTTGGTCGTTCAATACAGGGATTGTTAAGCTGTTTGGGATGACGCTGGGGTTGTCGTCCAACGATGTCCCATATGTGCTTGATTGGAGACAGATCTGGTGATTGAGCAAGCCAAGGTACATAGCAACACTCTGTAGAGCATCTTGGGTTACAACATCAGTATGTGGCTGAGTGTTATCCTATTGGAAAATACCCCCTGGAATGCTGTTCATGAAAGGCAGCAAAATATATCGAATCACCAGACTGACATACAGATTTGCAGTCAGCGCGTGGGATGACCATGAGAGTGTTCCTGCTGTTATACAAAATCATTCCCCGAACCGCACCGAGAGAGAACCTCTTTTCATCAGAAAACAGAACAGACCTCCACACTGCCATTCAATGAGCTCTCATATGGTACCACTGAAGTCACAGATGGAGGTGGTTTGGGGTCAATGGAATGCACACTACAGGGCCTCTGGTCTGAGCTGTCCTTGAAGTAACCAATTTGTAACAGTTCACTGTGCCACTGCGGTGTCAGCTGCTACTCAAATGCTGACGCAGATGCAGTACAATGCGTTGCTGAACACGGTGGCCTTTCCTATAGGTAGTGACGCTTGGCCGTCTGGAGCCCAGTCTTCTGGTGACCATAAATTCTTGTGACCACCACTGCCAGCAATCATGTACAGTGGCTACATTCTTGCCAAGCCTTTCTCCAGTATCACAGAAGGAACATCCAGCTTCTCATAGCCCTATTACATGATCTCGTTCAAATTGTGTGAGGTGCTGATAATAGCATCTTTGTCACCTTAAAGGCATTCTTGTCTAACACCAACTCACTACATCCAATGCCAAAGGTAACTAATGTTCGTGACTGTTATGGCATGTACTTTTCGTGACTGTTATGGCATGTACTTAGAGCAAACCTGATTTGCAACCTCCTAGTGGTGCTACTAGTGCCACTCTTATGCGCCTGGCACAAAATTTGAATAGCTATCATCTTTCAGATGCAGAACCACACCTGTAATCTTTCGTTTATGTCCCACAACTCGTTCTTGGTTGTGATTTTTTTCCCATCAGTGTATATTTTTTCCCATCAGTGTATATTTATTTCTAAATGTTATAAATTTAATTCACTGTTGGATTTCTGTCTTTATGTTCAGGATAATCTCAGGACCTGATATAGGGATTTTGACATGGTTTTCACTAATATATAAGCTGACTCATAAGGAAGGTTTGCGTATTTAATTTATTCCTGCAAAGTAATTACAAGTGTGTAATGTATGTATTGTTATCAGTTTCATATTTAATTGACATTTGGAGTGACATCTCATATCAACAATGGGAGGTACAAGCTGGTCACTACAGAGTAGGCAGTATCTGGTGGGAAAAGCGGTAAAGTAGACAGCTGTGGCAACTCAAGAGAGCAATAAATCTTGTTTGAAATCTATGTTGGCCTGTTGGTCTACTGGTAAGACATGTGCCTGGAAGCCAGAAGATCATGGAATTGAACCCCAGTTGGACCACAGATTTTTTAGTCTGCTTACCTAGCAGTCATCTCTCATCAATATATCCTCTCTTCCCGTTACCCACCAGGCCTCAATCTCCGCTAATTTCAAGTTGCCGCCACTCATACCTCACCTGTCATTCAACAACATCTTTGCCTCTGCACTTCCGCCACGACTGACATCTCTGCCCAAACTCTTTGTCTTTAAATACGTCTGCTTGTGTCTGTATATGTGTGGATGGATATGTGTGTGTGTGTGCGAGTGTATACCCATCCTTTTTTCCCCCTAAGGTAAGTCTTTCCGCTCCCGGGATTGGAATGACTCCTTACCCTCTCCCTTAAAACCCACATCCTTTCGTCTTTCCCTCTCCTTCCCTCTTTCCTGACAAAGCAACCGTTGGTTGCGAAAGGTAGAATTTTGTGTGTATGTTTGTGTTTGTTTGTGTGTCTATTGACCTGCCAGCGCTTTCATTTGGTAAGTCACATCATCTTTGTTTTTTGATATAGAGTTTTGTCAGAAATGACACATTGGATTTCATGTTAACTGTACGTCCCCTTTCCCTCATTGGATAGCTGGGGTAGATTAAGGACACATAAGCTACCAAGGTGGTGCTCAACTGAAAAATTGTATCAGATAATTGAACCACCTGAAATTATTATTAAAAGAATCTTTACACATCTTCATCTTCTATATGTATTGCAAATTAAAGTCTCCCATTATGTTTCTCTGTCTATACATGAAGGCTAATCTCAGGAACTACTGTAAGGATTTTGATACAGTTTTCACTAGGAGCAGGAGGGAGGGAAGTACTACTTCACATCAATAGCTCTAACATTTTTTTTACATTTAAATGACATTGTTAATAAACATCAATATAGCATATACTATGCAAAAACACACATTTCTTAGTTTAATAAGGGCCACTTTTTATATTGTTTTCATACAATGAAAATTCTTGGAAGGAAACATCATACAAAAAAAACGACATCAGCTGACCATCCACCTACAAATGATTTTTGGGAGGCACAAAGGCTAACAGAAAGAGTAGATAATCAACTGTAATTTTCAAAGTTTAATTCTTTTTCCACAATACAAACCCTCACTCTCTTTTTCTTTCACTTTCCTTAAAGCCATGAAGGTAAAACATCTCATTTGTGTGTGTGTTTCTGTGCACATACACTGATATACATAAAAATGTATATAGCAAGGAGAACAAAAGTTCAAAAGCTGCAAGTGTGCTGATGTGCTTTCCATGATACCTGTATATGAGTGCTCGCTTGTCTTCAGTTTTTGTAAGGGTTCTAATGCTAGATGTAATGATATATATCATATTGGCAATAAAAGTACGGGGAAAAATATTTAAATAAAAAAAGTATCTTAACCGACAGAACTGTCTCTCACCTCAACTTTACCACAGTCTGACATGATAACAACACGATGGTTGCCAGTGTCTGAAATTGCAATGGTGCCACATGGTTTTTCCTTGCAGCAGTGACAGACAGTGATCTTTCCTGGGAACAATAGTGAGTTGTTACACTTTGGGCGTAAATGTGCCGCTGGTGTCACAGGCAGGGTGTGTTCTGATAGATATCCTTTCTCTCTGAAGTATTTCAACGCATTTTTTACAAATTTCAGTGCTACTGCGACACCACTCTCTCCAACCTGCAGCAAAATGGGCTCACCTGATGGACCTGTAAATGAAAGTTGCAAATGCTGCTTACAAACAATGTGGCACAATTACAACAGATAACAGACTTAATAAATGCTTAATCGCAAACCATTTAAGGTTTTGAAAGATGACATTACACAAAATATGATGAAAACTGTTATTCTCAATATATGTCACTCAAAGAGAGGCTGGATGACAGTGTAATGCATTGATTGTTCATAGATTACTGTCAATTTTCATTTAGTTCACTGAATAAGTAGCAGTCACCATGTCATATTCACTACAGAAAAGGTCTGGAAGCATGTGTTCAAAAAGTTGTCTACCCTTACTGCACCATGTAACCATATCTGCCAGACTATAGTCTACACTTGAAAAATATTCCTCAGCATTATACAACCAGTTCTACTTGTGACGATGAAATAAAAGCTATAAAACTATGACTAAAATAATAACACCAAACTGGATATTTTTATCGGGGAATGCAATTACAAGGAAAGTAACTGGGATGATTAAGGGGATACCTAAAATAGTTTCTGGTCTCCTTCCCCAAACCAACCAACCAACCTAAAATAGTTTTCTGTTGAGGGCTCCAGGGGTACGTCCCACACTATGATTGTGAAGGTCTAGGATATAATCCCCAATCAGTCCTAAAACTGTATCTGTCACCTGTCACTTGTTTTAATCCCTCCAATACAACCAGACCTGGTAAAGCACTGTGATGTTCAAACCGACCTTCAGGTTCATGACATCTATAGTTTTATTTATAAAAACATAAAAAATATATTTCTTAAAGTTATAAAATTATAAGGAGACAGAATGGCTTAAGGAGACAGAATGGCTTGCCATTATTTATCTTCTGGAGGCTGAACTCCAAGTATTGCTGAAATGTATTTGAAAGTAGAGAAAGAAAGGCATATACGTATCTTTTGGAGCTGATAGATAATCTTGTAAAAGCAGGAAAAACTATATCTAGGTTTCAGAGCTACCAGTTCCTCAGGGAGCAAAGAGAGTACATTGGGGAAGGCTAGACAAGAGAGGCAGGTCGCTCAGACTCCAAGCTGAGAGAGATTCGCCAGTTGTGAGGATGAGTGCACATAAACAAACCATTAATTCATGAAAAAATATATGAAAAGAGTGAAATATTAAAGAGCACAACTTTTATTACAGGGAGAAATGTTAGCTGGATTCTTTAATGACAAGCAGTACCTTATATTAATAATAACAAAAAAGTTTGATCACCTTTAAAATATTATGTTTCATTAAAAATATATTTGTCATTTTTATTTAGAAACCACAAAAACAATGATGTTGATAAACTACTGTGTCATTGCTGGCAGACAGCATTCCAAATCTAGGCCTACATTTAGATACATATTCAGTATATCACTTTAAAATGCATAATGAAGTGTACTTTGTACCGATGCTAATTATTCCCTTCCGTGTTCCACTTTCAAATGGTATGCAGAAAACAAGCCAAAATCTCCCTCATTTTGTCTTTAGGGTTGTTACGTGAGGTGATCATTGGAGGTAGTGGAATTGTTCTGCAGTCTACTGGAAATAGTGGCCATTACTCTCATAAGTCAGCTCAATTTTTCTCAACACTTCCAAAAGATAAATAGTTCATTTATAATGTATGCAGTTGTCTGTAGTTACTTCCTAGTCTGTACACCTTTCATGACCTTCCATTACTATATTAATCTTATGCAGTGAATTATTAATTCACAGGTATTCACTGTGCCTGCTGCATTCGATGTCCTAAACTACAGTGTTCACTTTCCACTTATGTATTTCTAGAAGTAAAATGCAATGAACATAACCTTCTCCATAATTTTCTAGTTTGCTTTTCTCTTTAGTTCCTAAGCATGACTTCAACTTCAGTCAGAAACTAAGTATTTAGATTGCAGAGTAGTTACGATTTTAGTGGTAATCATGCACACTTATAAAACATCAAAGGATTAGCTTTTAAATTTATTTTCCCAAAGTCTTACCCAACACAAGTAGTGTAGGCCAGCATGGAATGGCAATGTCATTCCACATTATACCTTCAGAATCATTAACGACAGGATGATGCACTTCATAACGTTGCAAGGCGGAAAGAATATTTGCCGAATCTTTTTCATTATTAAATTTTGCACTGTGTACACCAACCTGAAATACAATAAAAATATCAAAATACTTTGTACTGTTCAAAATATTTGCATGCAAAGAGAAATAGAATTTTTCTCTTATTTTGCTATAGTACGATAGATTAGAACATTGGTTAAAAACATTTTTGCAAAAGGAAGGGCTGCATAAGATGTGACCACTCAACTGCCATCACAAACTAACACACATAAAATGATTTAAATTTATCAATATTGGATAAGTGTTCAAACAATGGAAAATCCAGACAATGGTAATGACAATATTATGAAAAGAATAGTCTGCTACTCACCATATAATGGTGTAGCTGAGTCGCAGACAGGCACAAGAAAAAGACTTAACAAGCAAGCTTTCGGCAAATGGGCCTTCTTCCAATGGAGATGATGATATTTGGTTTGCAGGGTGCTCAACTGTATGGTTATCAGCATCCGTACAAATTCCCAATCTTTTCACAGTCCAGTCATGTGACTTTTCCTGAATGATGATGAAATGAGGAGGACAACACAAAGACCCAGTCCCCGCATGGAGAAAAATCCCTGACTCGGCTGGGAATCAAAGCCGGAACCCTGTGATCCAGAGGCGGCAATGCTAACCACTAGACCACGAGCTGCAGACATCTTCTTCTGAATTAGACCACACACACACACACACACACACACACACACACACACACACACTTACTTTCACGCAAATGCAACTCACACGCACATGGCCAGTGTCTCTAGCTGCTGAGGTACATGTGTTCCTTATACCAACATGCAGGGTGACAATTGTTGGACTATCTCAAAAGAAAACAGAAATTAGGTACAAACTACATTGTACACACACTTTATTCAGCATGTAGATATCACTACAGATATTCGGATTTAGATGATGACATGTTCAATATGTCTGCCATCATTGGTGATGATGTGGCACAAACAAATAGCAAAATTCTGCTTGACATTCTGAAGTGTCAAAACATTGATGCTTTCGATGACCTCCTGAATGGCTGTTTTCAGCTCAGCAATGGTTTTGGGATTATTGCTGTACACCACGCCTTTAATATAGCCCCACCAGAAGAAGACACATGTGTTCAGATCCGGAGAATATAGCGGTCAATCGAGGTGCATGCCAGTGCCTCTGGTTATCCCAGAGCCAGAATGCGGTCCCCAAAGTGCTCCTCCAGGACATCAAACACTCTCCTGCTTCGATGGAGTCGAGCTCTGTCCTGCATGAACCACATCTTGTGGGTCACTTTGGATAATGGGGATGAAATCATCTTCCAAAACCTTCACTGTACCATTCAGTAGTCACTGTGTCGTTGATAAATATTGCACCAATTATTCTGCGACTGGACAATGCACACCACACAGTCATCTGTTGTGGGTGAAGAGACTTCTTGATCACAAAATGCAGATTCTCAGTCCCCCAAATGCACCAATTTTGTTTATTGATGAACTCATCCAAATGAAAGTGGACTGTGTCACTACATCAAAAGCATGTACATACTAATTCTTGTCATGCCCTGTACCAACCGTGCAGTTTGAACATCTTAACACAAACTATTCAGAAGTTATGATGATTTTGTTTCATACAGTTCAATAATTGTCATCATGTACCTTTCCTGATGAAGTATGGCCTGTGACAAATCATGATGACACAACCATTGCTATATGAAAAGAAAATTGATTTGTCAACTAGTTATTGTTAAAAAATGATAATTACTATGAATGCCATTTAACTTGATTTAAATTGTTGTATGAAGAAAATATATTATAGTGTGTGTCATGGTAGAGGAAACATCCAAACCGCACATACAGAGGAATATGAATGGAATGAGCTATGTTCAAAGCATTGTTAGTCCACAGAGACAATTATTATTCATTCTCTTCAGTTAAGATGACATGATTTTACTAAGCAGTCCATTAAACACAATAGTTAGTCCCAGCAAATATATTCAAGTTTTATAGGTTTAACAGCAAATTACATTATATATCGATTTCTATAGGGCTAGTGTGTTCAGTAAACTCCGTTGATCACAGAGGTACCAAAAATACTCCTTTCTGATCATCTAAAAGTAAAATAAGAAAAAAAACCTACATCTGCATAATTATTCTGCAATTCACACTTAATGTTTGGCAGAGGGTTTGTACAACCACTTTCAGACTATTTCTTGGCTGTTCCACACTCAAATAGCAAGTGGAGAAAATGAGCATCTTAATCTCTCCATGCAAGCTCTGATTTCTCATATTTCATCACAATGGTCTCTTGTTCCAATGCAGGTGGTAGTCAATAAAATGCTTTGGCATTCAGTAGAGAAAATTGGTGATAGTAATTTCTCTACAATGGAAGACTTTCTCTAATGATTGCCGCTCCAACTTATATCCGGACATCATCTCTCCTATTTCATGACAATAGGAAATGAGCTGCCCTTCTCTGAACTTTTTCAATGTCCTCTGTCAATACTATCTGGTAAGGATCCCATACAACACAGCAATACACCAGAAGAGTACAGAAGAACACAACAGAGGCAGTCTCGTCAACAGATTTATTGCGTCTTCTAAGTCTTCTACTACTAAACCACCGTCTTTAGTTCATCTTCACCATAACACACTCTATGTGAGGGTTTCAACTTAAGTTATATGTAATTGTAATCTCTAGGTATTTAGTTGAATCAACAGCCTTTACATTTGTCTGATTTATCACATAACAGAGATTTACGGGACAATATTATGAAAAGGATAATTGCTACTAACCACATAGATGGTAAATGACAACATCATCTACAAACAATCTAAGATGGCTGCACAGATTGTCTCTTAAATCATTTATGCAGGCTAAGAACGGCAGAGGATCTTTAGACTTTCTTGTGGGAGACATAACTCCAGTTACGCTACACGACTTCCCATCATTTATTACAAACTATGATTTCTCTGACAGGAATCACAAATCCAGTTGCACAGCTGAGATAATACTCCACAGATATGAAACTTGATTAGAAGTGCTTGTGTGGAATGTGTTTTAAATCCTTTTAGGAATCTCAAAATGTGGAATCAACCTGATATATTCTGTTGACAGCACTTAATCTTTGTGAATAAAGAACCAATTTTGTTTCACAAGACAGTTTATGGAGGCATTTGAAGAAAAGGGGCTGAAGTCAATGGCCTCCAAGTACTCATGATTCTTCCAATATGAAGACAATACATTTGACATCTAGCCACGCACACTACTCCGTCTACAAGATGTTTTCATTACCTGGACTAGTTGCACCAAAGCATCAGATACATGATGGATATACAAGCAGAAGAAAATTATGAAATTCCATTTCCAGATGTGCTCATCAAGCAAAGGTCAGATGACACATAGGACACAAGTTTTACCGTAAACAAGTATATACAGATGTACACCTACATGCCACCAGCTGTCATGCACCCTCATAACAAGAAGCCTTCATAAGCACATTAATGCACAGTGCTTGCAAAATCTCAAACCAAGAGTATTTAGCAGTGGGGCTGAGGCATCTATAGACATTTTTGGTAAAAATGGTTACGGCAGCCACGAAATCCAATGTGTCCAAAACTAAAGAACCATAGCCCACAATTTTCAGAGGAAGAAGAGAAACCTGTTGCAATGGCATTTATTTCTTATATCAGGAACACATCAATTAAAATGAAAAGAACATTCTAGAAACATAATATCTAGTGTGAATTTCACCCACAACCTAAGCCAAAGTCTTGCGCGGTTTGTTAAGGATGAGCTACAACTTCGGGAACTGAATGCCTATCATATCCCATGCCAATGAGGGAAAAGATAAGTAGGCCAGACCATTTGGATGGTATAGGGAAGATGCATGGAACATCAGAGTCACTTGGATAAAGACCAACTGACAAAGTCAGCTGTTGCAGTGCACAGCATATCTATAGGAAGTACCACAAATTATGAAGGCAACAAGTTTGTTTCACAAGCTAACATATTCTGGGATTGCCTCTTAAAAGAATCTATAGAGAGTTATAAATAAATGCTGTAGTTTCCAACTAAGTAATGCTTGGTACCGAACCCTGAGCATGCTCAAAGCATGATGGCAATCTGTGATAAGATTTGCTAATGTCATGGCAGTTGAGCACTTAAGATCAAACTAAGTAGATGTGCATGTGCCTCCTCTACAACAGCAGCACCCCAAGGTCACTGTTGAAAGCACACAGAGGACTGCTGGTTTGTGTTCCAAACTGGCACTTCCCCCTCCACTACCCTAGCAGTACCGTTCCCTGATAAAGTTGACCTATGAGCAAAAGCAGGAAGGAGAGAATATGCAGAAGGATGATCCAGTAGCAGCAAAGAAATGTGTGTTGAGGATCGACAGCTCGTGAGATGTCATAACACTTTCCAAAACCTAATACTGGGGGCAAGTAGGGGTTGAGTCCCATGATACACGTTTGTCATTGAAGTCTCCCAGCAGGAGAAATGGTCAGGGGAGTTGTTTTGTAAGGTCTGTGAGAGCTGAAGAGTCTATCGCATCTTGTGTAGGCAAATAAAGTGACCAAACGGTGTTCCTCTAACACACATGAATTTCAGTTGCAACTGTTTGCAGGTCAGTAGCCAGTGGGAGAGAAGAGGAGTGGTGGGCTTTATTGACAAACACAGCAACCCCTCCCTTGGCCATTTCTCCAGTCAGGTCACCCTGGTGAAGAAGGTTTTAGTACTGTAGTACAGAGGCATCAGATGCTTTAAAATGCATTTACTACAAACACAAGCACATGGGGAGTTTCAGTGCTAGGAGTTTTAGTTGTCCACATGTGTCCTGAGCCCATTCCCGTTCCACTGTAGAATGAGGGCCATTTATCAAGGGGTCAAGGGGATAGTACTTTCACCCCATCTTTCTGCTGGGGAGGGGAGCCCGCAATGGATGGAGGCCAAGTCTTGGGGTGAGATGAGTGCCCCAGGCTGACGTCAAGGTCCACTGGCGCTCTGGACAAATTGTGAGGGATGTCAGAGAGAGTGACGTTGACGTCATCACACTGCTTATTGCCCATATCCATCAGCAGTTGACACTTTACCTTTGTTTTTTTGGTTTGGGGAGGTTTGGGAGCCACAAATGTGACAGTGGTAGTGGCAGCTGTGGATGGTGGACGAGACTGAACATTAGGAGGGACAGGGAGCTCCACTCTTTTCTGATGTTCTTCGAAATAACAGCAACCGCACAGGTGCACTGAAAAACACAGGTACTAGTGCTGACACTAACAAAGTCCATTTGTGTAGCAGCACGGTTTTCTGAACTGGCTGTTTAAGAACTGAAGCAAAGGAGGTAGCCTGGCCTTATAGATCTTTTTGGCCTCATCATACAGGATGCACCATGTTGTTTTAATCTCCTGCATTTTCCTTTCCTCTTGGATGCACCATGTTGTTTTAATCTCCTGCATCTTCCTTTCCTCTTGGAACACACCGCAGTCCCTAATCCAGACAGTGTGATCCCCAGAGCAACTTAACACTTGCGTGTGGCTTCACCGCATTTGCCACAAGTGACTTCTTCCTTACACCCTACAGAGGTGTGCCCACAGCAATGGCGTTTAAATAGTTAAGAAAACAAAGGACAGCCTTGACAAAGTTTCGCCACTCTATACTCAAAATCATTTAGAGGGCATTGCTGGCATATTAAAATCTGTCAAGAGATTGTGTAAAGGAACACTGTTGCTTGAAACTTCCAGTTTCCAGCAAGTGAAGAACCTTCAGAAAGCTAAATGCCTCAGGGAATATGGAATCAAAACACAGCTATACAATGCATTGAACTACAGTAAAGGTGTAGTGTCATGTAGAGGTCTTGTCAATATTCTGAAGGAAGAATTGAAAAGTGGGTGGGCTCTGGAAGGTGTTGTGGATGTGCAAAATATTGTGAAAAGGATGGATTTGGATCTGGTAAAATCTGACTTCTTTATCCTTACCTTCAATAACACAAAACTCCCAGAGCATGTCAAGGCATGTTTTCTTAAATTAAACTTGTGATCCAATGTCCCTCATCCCAACGTGCCGTTTTAAATGCCAATGCTGTGGGCACACCACTGTAGGATGTAAGGCAGAAGCCACTTGGGGCAAATGTGATGAAGCCACATGCAAAGGAGTCAGTTGTTCATCTCTTCTAAAGTGTTAAATTGCTCTGGGATCACCTTGTTTGAATTAGGGACTGCAGTGTGTCCCAAGAGGAAAGGAAGATGCAGGAGATTAAAACAACATGGTGCATCTTGTATCATGAGGAAAAAAAGATCTATAAGGCCAGACAACTCCTACATTTGCTACCTGCTTCGGTTGGTTGGTTGTTTGGGGGATGAGACCAAACAGCGAGGTTATTGGTCTCATAGGATTAGGGAAGGATGGGGAAGGAAGTCAGCCGTGCCCTTTCAAAGGAACCATCCCAGCATTTGTCTGGAGCGATTTAGGGAAATCACGGAAAACCTATATCAGGATGGCCGGACACAGGATTGAACCATCGTCCTACCTTCTTTGCTTCAGTTCTTAAACAGCCAGTTCAGAAAACCGTGCTGCTATACAAATGGAGTTTGTTAGTGTCAGCACTAGTACCTGTGTTTTTCAGTGCACCTGTTAAGCCTATAGTACACATCTAGGAAGTCACAGCCTAGCTTCTCGCAAAACCTTTTAAGTCACACAGGTTCAGAACCAGGGGAACATGATCAATTCTGGGGACAATGCTGCAGTTAGTGAACTCTGCTAAAAATCTTTTTCTGCGAGTAGCTGGAATCATCCATAATGAGCTCAGAATCCAGATGACAGGCAACTTTTAACTTGAAAGGCATTACATGTACAACAAGAGAATTATGGTCTGGTGAGCATTATAAAAAGTCTGACTGTGTTTTTTTTTTCCTTTCATATCTGTTCGTATTCTATTGATGGATGTGATATACTGAATTGCAGAAAGCAAGACAAATGGAATTTATTTGCTTCTCATCTTTTGTCCGGTTACTTTAATTAAATTCTTTCGGTTAATCCTGATAGATGTTTTAAGCACCAGGGTCTGATGCACATCACATCAATAATTACACCATGTAAAATTTCTGAGTACACAGTAAGTGGTGACTAATCAATAGCTGTGAATGGTAGTTATAAAAGAGAGAACTATAAAGTTGCTTGTATTATGTTTAAATTTAATACAGAAATGTTAATGCTTACTTTTTTCATGGATAAATTAAATCTCAAAATTATAGCTTCAGTATTACTGGAATTGTTGGAACACTGGAAGGAAAGACACAACAAAATGGACATACAATGCTGGAAATATGCAAGTCTGCAAATATTCAGGTTTAGCGAAGGAATGTGAGAGTCAAGAGATTCCTTGAAGATTATCAGATAGTAGATAAGTGGGATGGAGAGCACTCAGTTAGATTAATTCAATTCAGTTCTTTATTCACCATTGAGCACTTACAGAGGAACAGGTTTAGACATTAAATATACAATTAATAACAATTTTTACAGAGAAGTTTTTACAATTTAATTTCACTTCTTAGATAAAGGTATAAACAGGATATGGGTAGTTTTAGAGTTTGCTTTTGTACGCTTTTAGTTGCGGGAAGGGATATTCCTGTTATAAAGAGCAACTGAAAGAAAGGAGAATTTTAATAAGTTCAGTGGAGCAACACAGAATAAGAGCAGGGATTTCTGTGTCTGTGGTGGGCAAAACAGCTGGGAATAGAAGGGTATACAGGTCATGAACAGCTGACACGGGATGCTATTGGTGATTATATTGATTTCGGTATGTAGTGGTATTCCCATTTATTAAGATGTCAATAAATCCAACAATATCTTCAGAAATGATTGAGAGTTATTTATGAAATTTAAATAACTGGAATATATACAAAGAATAACATAGGCATTTCCTCAAGTTAAATAACTAAACAAACAAGTAAACAAAATCTAACTGCACACATATGATCTAAGGAAATTAAGATTTTTTAATCATTACTATAGGTAGTGCATTTACTTACAATCACCAGGCCATCCTTTACAGAACATGTATCTTCCAGGGTCTTCAAATAAGGAAGTATGTGCAAACAGTTAATACAACAATATGTGAAGAAGTCAAGTACAACTACTTTTCCCTTCAGGTCATCATACAATGATAGTGACTTGCTGGTATTGAACCACTCAAGGTCTGAAAAAGAACACCATAATATGTATTAGGCACAAACAATGTTTTTGTTGCTGCTGTTGTTGTTCTTTCGGTGCTCAGTCCGAAGACTGGTTTGATGCAGCTCTATCTACTCTATCCTGTGCAAGACTCTTCATCTCTGAATAACTACCATAACCAACATCCATCTGATCCTGCTTATTGTATTCATCTCTCTCAACAAACTGATGATCTCTTGATGTCTCAGAATGTGTCCTGGCAAGTGATCCCACCTTTGGGGTGCCATAAATTTCTTTTCTCTCCAATTCCATTCAGTACCTTCTCATTAGTTACATGATCTACCCATCTAATCTTCAGCATTCTTCTGTAGAACCACATTTCAAAATCTATTCTCTTATTGTCTGAACTGTTTATCATCCACATTTCACTTCCAAACAAGGCTACACTCCAGACAAATACCTTCAGAAAAGACTTCCCAACACTTAAATCCATATTTGCTTTTCTTACCATTGCCAGTCTACATTTTTATCCTCTCTGCTTCAGATTTCATCAGTTATTTCACTGCCTAAATTGCAAAGCTCATCTACTATTTTTGGTGTCTTGTTTTCTAATCTAGTTCCCTCAGCAACAACTGATTTAATTTGACACAAACCATATCCATTGAAAACCATTTGAGGAGCAACAGAGTGCCATTACAGTAAACATTATACACAAGAATAACTATATTTTAATCAGTGCTTCCAATTGTCAGAATAGTAAACAGATCATGCACATGCTAATTGCATAATTTGTTATTCACTCCAGATTTTTGCTTTTTAAACATTAAACCTGATGAATATAGCTATGTAACTGTGGTTTTTATTATACCTGGAAGATAATACAATGTGCAACAATGAGACAGCATAGAAAATTAAGAGAATTTTGCTAGCTATTGGACTAATCTTTCTTTAGAGCTGCAGGATACACACACAAATATATATATGTCTGCACGGCTACCTAACCCCAGCTGACTACATTATGCCGGCACTACAGATCAACTGAGGTGATAGTTTGTGTCAGGTGAAGTGGATGAAGCGGAAAACGAAGGTTGTGAGGAGGGAGAGGGGTTTCTAAAGGCAGCTGAAGCCTGGGAGAGGGGGGGAAATGGGGGGGGGGGAGGGGGGGAGAGAGAGAGAGAGAGAGAGAGAGAGAGAGAGAGAGAAAGCTGGGCATCAGATATCAATATGGCAAGAGTGAGTTCATTCCAACTGGAGGCAGACGGAGTATGCACAGTGCACAATGAGATTGATTGGGGGGGGGGGGGGGATGAGGCAGAACAAAGGAGCAGGAGACTGCAGGAATGAGGTTGTGGGTTCAGGAGAAGCAGCATTAGGATCCTGGGCAGGAATGGAATGGGGGGAAGGGGGGGGGGGCTGGGCCAGGAGGATCAAAGGATGTGTTGTAAGGACAACTTCCATATATATAATTCAAAGAAGCTGGTGTTACTGGAGGAGGGGTAGGGGGTGGTGGGGGGTGGGGGGGGGAGGATCTAGATAGCAAGGGTGTGGAACAGACATTGAAATTGATTACATCATTCTCAGCAGCATGTTCTACCACAGGAGGTAATAATGGTCTTGGTCACAGTTTGACAATGGCCATTCATTCACATGGACAGGTTGTTGGCAGTTATGCCCAGGGGCAAGACACCCTATCCTCATTCTTTCATGGTCTCAACACTTTCTCCCCCTTTTGCTTCTCCAAGTACTCTGCCGCCTTCTGGGCACTGAGTTCCACCTGACTGATGGTTCCATCCAAAACTCTGTTCAAATCAAGCCCACTGAGAATCAACAGAATCTGCTGTTTTGATAGCTACCAACGCCTTTCACACTAAGAAACCATTCCCATATAGTCTGAAGGAAAAGTTAATACATGAAACGTATCTGCAGTTGTGAATACAAACAACCATCAGCTGTACACAAATAAATAAATGAAAATTTGTGCTGGACCAAGACTTGAACCCAGATTTCCCCACTCTATGTGGGGGTGGTGGTGTGGGGGGGGGGGGGGGGCAGGGAGGGTCCCCTTATCCACTACAGCTATCCATGCATGTGCCAACTCATGGCCACCAGACCCAAATGTCCATATGTCATTCCTCCGAAGGAACACTGCCATTCACCAATGGCACTGAAATTTTGTATAACTGCATAATACATGTATGAGTACAGGCTGTAACGGTGAAACAATGACATATGGAAGTTTGGGTCTGGCCGTGACTCATGTGGCTATAGACAAAGCAGGTAAAATTACTGTTCATGTAAAACAGGGAATCTGGGTTCAAATCCTGCCTGGCACAAATTTTCATCAACACCATTCCCTCATACATCTGATGGTTGCTCGTATTTACAAATGCAAATACATTTAATGTA
The DNA here is from genome assembly GCF_023898315.1 of Schistocerca nitens. NCBI lineage: Eukaryota > Metazoa > Arthropoda > Insecta > Orthoptera > Acrididae > Schistocerca > Schistocerca nitens. The sequence goes on along the minus strand of NC_064618.1, from coordinate 740,964,777 downwards.
TTTCATAATGGCTGTACTCACCACAGTGCCTGTTAAAGGGACATGCATGCATGCCCAAGGTAACATTGCATCATTCTTCTTAATAACACAGGGACTGCAGTATTGTATTAAGGTTTATGTCATTTACTAGTTCCACTATAATTTCTACACAGCATATAACATGGGTATGACTACGAACCAACTGTCCATGCATATGAATGGCCACTGCCAAACTGTGACTGAGAGCAGAGTTGACCACCATTGGTAGAACACACTGCTGAGCACAATATCCTCAATTTCAATGGTTGCTTCACAACCTGTACCATCTGGATGTTTCCTCCCAATACCAACTTCTCCGAATTAGTGTTGTAACCGCAGGAACAAGCCAAGTCTAATTACAATCGTTTCAGGCAGTACGCTGAGAATAGTACATAGGAAGAAGTTAAAATTGTAGTGCTGGACGCCTGGCGTGGCCGAAGGGTCAGCCGAGGCGGAAGTCAAACTGTTGGGCAGCGGCGCTTGATAAGAAAGCAAACAGCCAGCAGATACAAACGAAGCTCTGTGTAGGGACTCATGATAAGCAATCAATTAAGAGTATCAACAGAAAGCATTCCTGGCTAGAGAGGTCTGGGAGTGGAGAGAGAAAGAAAGAGGGCCCTTGGTGGGGAGAGTGCTACGTCATGAGGAGCCAATGAAGGGCTCAGGACGCAGTGCGTGACCATATAGGGAGAGGCGCCTCTATCCCTCAACGCAGCCTCTGAAGAACAATAGCAACAACAATACTTTAACGATACCAAATAAGGACAAGTTGCCTTCGACGCTACGTCATGCCAAGCACTGGCGGGGTCGAAGGGGGAATGCTAACAAAACCCGAGAGCACGCCACTCTGGGAGTGTTGTCTGGTCGAGTAGTTAGTCAGTGTGATAGCAGCAGCCAACTTGGGCTGAGGAACGGGCTGTAGGGAGGCAGCCCGAGATAGTCGCTGAAGAGCATTAGGATGTAGGCGTAGGACTCTAACTTAGGGTGCTAGGAGGTATTGCAGAGCTTCTGGTAAGCAGTCGGAACGGTGGAATCAGTCACCGTCTCTGTATTAGACTTGGCCTTCCTGTGAATGCAATCACCACGCAGTTAGGGTGAGTTGTAATTATTCGGAATAAACTGCAATTTGTTTAAGTTAGCAAGACTTTAATTCTACCCGCTTCCTAGCCTTGTACCTTCACACCGGGGATTTCTACATCTTAGCCAGGTCAAAAAGTCTCCCTCTCACTAAGGTCAATCGGCTAAATCCCTTTCACGAACCGTGTCGCTCAGTCCCTCGCAATACCCACACTTGGGACGCGACATAAATAAAACTTTTGGTGCCAGGTGTGGGGTATCACAAAGGCGCATAGGCAAATAGGAGGTAGGAGCCATTAGATTTTGCTACAGCGACTGTGGCAATTGGCAGGAAGTTGTGGCAACTCGCAACTTTCAGCATTAATAGCCCCACTACGTCAGAGTCCAGAAAGGTAGTCCTCGCGGGTGCAGGGCAACGCAGGACAGCGGCAGCGTGACGCAGAGCGACGAGGCACAGAGGTGTCTAAGCAGCCAGCGTTCGAGACCGAGGGTCCGGGCCGAGCAGCGGCAGACGCAGCAGCAGCCGTAGCAGCAGCAGCAGCCAAGGAGAGCGACGGGGTCGGCACAGCCCAGTAGAGTGGCGGCCGACGCATCGCAGCAGCGCGGGACGACGCGGATCAACAGAGCAGACGGCGCACCACAAGAGAAGCGTTACTTATAAAATTGTCTTAAGAATACTGTATCTTTGTTGTGTAAAGTGTTAACATAGTTAAGATGCCCCAAACTAATGAAGTTGCATCATCCTCCACTAATGGTAAGATATCAGTGAAGGATGCCTTATGTATTGTTTCGAAAGTGTTCGAAGGGAATAAAAAGGATTTAAGGGAATTTATCAAAAATGTAGATGCGGCATTTGAATTAGTAAATGCCAGAGGAACACGAAACGTTACTGAATTTCGTTAAAGCAAAGATAACCAGTGAGGCCAGGTCGAGACTGCAAGTGCGTGAGCACACCGGGACGTGGCAAGAGGTGAAATGCGTTTTAGAAGAAAACTACGTGAGTAAGCATACAATAGACTACTACGCATGTAAGATTTTCCAAGCAAGACAGGGACAGGGAGAACTAATTGCAATGTGGGCAAGCCGAATAGACTAAATGCAGAGAGATTTTCGAGAAGCAGTAAACAGAGTTACGGCCAGAGAAAACTTGAAGGGTGCGATGGAACTGGTTGATACGTTAGAAAGAGCCTGCTTTATACAGGGATTAAGCAATGATAGAATACAAACAATAGTGAGAAGCAGAGGCGACGAAATTACGTTGGCAGCAGCAGTGGAGTTGGCACTGCAGGAAGAGAGTGCAATATTGTCCATGAAAGAGCAGGGACTAGCCCCGAGGGTAATGCACACTCGAAGTAAGGAAGCGGTAAAAAGCTCGAGAGAAATTAAAGAATTGAAATGTTTCAATTGTGGGTTGAGAGGCCACATAGCAAGCAAGTGTAGAAAAAACAGGTCAGAGCATAAGGTACGGGCAATGACGGGCAAAGAGTTTACAAACTTTTGCTAAGGGTGCGACACGCCGGGACACACGGATATGGAATGCCGGGTGCGGTTAAGAAAAGTTCATCCGATAGATGTAAGTAAATTCAGAGGAAATCACAGAGAAACCAATGGAGGGTTACGAGAGTGGAGATGCCCACAGTGTAATCTACCAGGGAACTGCAGAGTTCCGTGTACGAGAGTAAAGGATGTAGCGTATTTTAAGTGTAAGCGGCAGGGCCACTACGCGAAAGATTGCCACGAAGGACCATGGCACGCCTGGAGAAAAGGCAGGGTGCCAGTATCGAGTAAAACAGGCAAGGTGGTACAGGGAAACTAAGAGGCGGCTAGGCCGCGCAGTCGGGCCTTGTTGCGATAGGTAAACCCACAGTGAGGATAATCGACTCTGCAACAGAAAACGACATGCTAATATTGTACTGCGTAGAGTTAAAGAAATATTTGAAGCTACTAATATACACAGGAGCACAATTGTGTTTGCTCAAGAGAACGAGTATGCTTGGAATCAATGAAGCAGAAAGGTTTCGGTTAAAAGGTGTTACCAGTGAAGCCGTTAGCACAATAGGCACAGTACAGATACATTTAAGTATAGACGGATCCGAAAAGGTGAGACAGAAATTTCACGTGTACGGTAGAGGACTAGACATTCCGTACGACGGACTGATAGGAAGAAATTTCTTAACAGAGCATAGAGTCAAGCTGGACTATGCAGGTAAAGTAATACGGCTAAAAGGGCGAGATATACCCTTAGTAGTAGAGGAAGAACCAAAGGGACAAGAGATAGAAGCAGATTCAGAAATAGGCGGGGAGATAGGGTCCCGTGAAGAAAGAATAATGTTGTTGAAAGTGGACGGAAAGGTACCACGGGGAATCGAAAAAGAAATGATCATACCAAGGCAGGAGCTTGCACAAGGGGTGCATGTACCTGAGTCCTTAGTAAAAGTGCGAAATGGGAAATGCATAGTAAGTGCATTGAACGTGTCAGAGGACAGAGTTCGACTAGGAAACGTCAGGTTAATAACGGAAGAATTAGAAAGAATAGCGAAAGTACGTGAAGTAAAATGTAGCACTGATGTAGTGGGTAAGACGGAAAGTCGTGCTAGTGTGTTGTGAAGGCAACTCAGAACGGATCATTTGAACGTCGAAGAAAAGAGTGCTCTAGCAGAGGTCTGCACGGAATATGGAGATGTATTTAATTTACCAGGGGACAAACTGTCCTATACTTCTGCAGTGAAACACAGAATACCGATTGCGCCGGAACACGCGGGGAAGGTAGTGAACGCTAGACCATACAGGATCCCTGAAGCGCAAAAGGAAGTGCTAAAAGAGCAAATAGAACAGATGCTTAAGGACGACATAATTGTCGAAAGCAAGAGCGCATGGAACGCACCGTTACTGTTAGTTCCAAAGAAGCTACATGCCAGTGGCAAGCAGAAATGGAGAATCGTAGTGGACTACCAACAATTAAATGACATCACGGTAGGCGATGCATTTCCACTACTGAATATCTCCGATATCCTGGATCAATTAGGGCAAACCAAGTACTTCTCGACACTTGACCTCGCAATCGGGTACCATCAAATATTGACGGACGAGAAGGATAGAAAGAAAACGGCATTCAGCTCAAATTATCAACACTACGAATACAAAAGAATGCCGATGGGACTGAAGGGAGCCCCAGGATGTTTCCAGAGACTGACGAACACAGTTTTGGCAGGTTTGCAAGGTGTGAAATGTTTTGTCTATTTGGACGACATAGTATGTTATGGGAAAAACCTGCAGGAGCATAATGATAAACTCCGGGAAATATTTGACAGGTTGCGAGAGCACAATTTGAAGCTGCAACCAGACAAGTGTGAATTCCTGAGGAAGGAGGTAATCTTCCTAGGTCATTGTATCACTGACCAGGGAATAGCACCGGATATGGCAAAGGTGGAGAAGGTGAAGTTCTTCCCACAGCCGAGAACAATGAAAGAACTAAAAGGGTTTCTAGGATTGATAGGGTATTACCGACGTTTCATTGCAAATTTCAGCAAAATTGCAAAACCTCTCCATGAGCTCTTAAAGAAAGGAGTAGAGTACCAATGGAGAGAATGACAGAACAATGTGTTCGAAGAACTGAAAGAGAAATTAGCGAATCCTTGGTTACTTCAGTACCCTGACTTTACGAAACCGTTTATAATCACAACGGATGCGAGTCACACAGCATTGGGCGCTGTGTTATCGCAAGGGAAGAAGATTGTCGAAGACTTGCCTACTGCATATGCATCCAGAGCACTGAACAAAGCAGAACTGAACTACAGTACAACGGAAAAAGAGTTGTTGGCTATAGTGTACGCGGTAAAGCAGTTTAGACCATACGTGTATGAGCGAAAATTCACAGTAATGACAGACCATAAGCCACTAACATGGATATTTAGTGTGAAGGATCCAAGTTCGAGGCTCCTAAAGTGGAGACTGAAGCTCGAAGAGTACAACTACAAGGTAGTATATAAGTCAGGAAAGCTAAACAGTAATGCGGACACGTTAAGCAGGATAAGGCATGAAGGAAAGGAAGAGATAGGTTCAAAGTGAAATGTGGAGGCAGAAAGGACCTCCGTAGCACAAGCAAAGGCGGAACAAAGTTCTGTAAACGTGCGGCAAGCACAAGGGTCAGGTGAGATAGACCAGGAAACTAATAGCAGTGAGGAAATTAGCCCTGAAGAAAGCAGTGGCGCGGAATGAAGCGGGACATTGAAAATTACATTAGGAAGTGTCCATCATGTCAAAAGAACAAAAACACACAGGTGAAAACCAGGATGCCCTTAGAAATTACGGACACAGCTGAAACAGTATTTGCAAAATGCGCAATGGATATAGTGGGTCCATTAGATGTATCTAGTACAGGAAAAAGATACATGTTAACATTCCAAGACGACCTGAGCAAATTCACCGTAGCAGTCACGATTGACAAGCAAGATGCTGAAACTGTAGCGGAAGCATTTGTAGAAAACATAGTACTAAGATATGGGATTCCATCAGTTTTGTTAACAGACCAAGGATCGAATTTTCTGAGTGACGTGTTTAAAAGTGTATGTAAATTGTTGAAGGTAAAATGTATAAATACCACAGCATACCACCCTGAGTCAAATGGTGCTCTAGAAAGGAGTCATAGAACAATTGTAGAATATCTCAGACACTTTGTAACAGGAGATCAAAGTTCATGGGACAAATGGGTGCCGTATGCAATTTTTGTATTCAACACTACACCACACATCAGCACAGGTTATACACCATTCGAGTTAATTTACGGAAGGAAGGTTAACATACCAGGAGTACTGCAGCAAGAAACACCGCAGGTAAGTTACGATTATGATTCGTATGTCAATAAGCTAAGAGCAAGAATGCAGGAAGCCCACAGAGTGGCTAGGGATTCGATTATAAGGAATAAGGTAATCAGTAAAGGACAGTATGATCTGAAACAGAACCCAAAAGAATTCATGTAGGAGACAAGGTGTTATTGCACGATGAGTCAGTGAGACGTGGTAGATCTCGGAAACTAGATTCACAATGGAGAGGTCCATTTGAAGTGTTAAAAGTGGAAGGTCCTAACGTAGTCATAAGAGTTAAGAGAAATAAGGAAACCAAAGTAAATGCCAACAGGCTGAAACAGTTCTTTTAAATTTCAGGTATGGCACTCAAGTGGCAAGTTGTGCAACTCATCATAGTGGTAACAACATACAGCTTCGTTACATCAGGGTATGAAACGAACGAGTTCAAAGTGACCCCAATTCCAAGCTCATCAGGACTATATTACGATAACTTAGGACAAGTAGAAATATACAGTACCACATGGAGAATAGTCACATATGTTAACTTAGATGTAATAACTGAAAGATTTCAGAAAGCAGAGAGGTACGGTAAGGCAGCAATACAGAGGTGCTGAGAAACATTGAAACAATTAAATGTAGGATTAATAGAATGTAGAGTATTAGATCAGCAAGTTACACATCACGTGGAAAAGATTACAGGTCTGCAGCAACTCGTACAACAACTCATAAAACACGAAACCAGAAGAAAGAGAGGAATATTCAACTTCATCGGACAGGTAAGTAAGATACTGTTTGGAACATTGGACGAAGCGGATGCAGCGTACTATAAAGAAAGAATAGACGCTATGGAGAGGAACTCGGAAGGGCTGCTGAGTTTAACTAAGGAACAGGTGGCAGTAGTAAGGGCCACATTAGCAGGAATAAACAGAACAGTATATACACTAGAATCAAATGAACACATTCTAAGGACAGGCATGCAGAGACTAGAAAGGTTCATGAAGGAATACGTGAAGGAAACAGATATGGGTTTTAAACGAGTAGCATCTATTGCCACGGTAACGGAACAAGTATTACAATTAGCGGCAGTGTTTGGCCAAATTGAAGAGGAATATGAGTAGATGATAAATGCCATTGTAAATGCTCAAAAGGGAATACTGCAGCCTCACATCATTAATCCAGTCCAAATTGTGAAGTATCTAAGTTTAATACGAGACGAACTAAAAGACGTGAAGTTTCCTGTTCCTCTCGCGGAGTCTTCAGGCTACCTCTTGTTAAGAATAATTGATTTAGATGTTTTCATTTCCGGTAGCATACTAGGGTACGTAATTAACACTCCTTTAATAGATAATATTAATTTTAATCTGTACAGAGTTCTACCATTACCAAAAGAGATCCCAGATATGAAAGGAAGGTACGTATACATTCAGCCAGAGAAAGAATTTCTACTGATGGATGAATCCAAAAGGCAGTACGCGAAACTTTCTGCGGATGACCTAAAGTGTAAAGAACTCAGTAAGAATAGGCGACTGTGCAGACAGTCATTCGCATTGCTATCGACATTCTACCATGAGGAATGTGAAGCCAAATTGTTACAACCGGTAAGAGAAATTCCGGAAGATTGTGTGCGAAAAATGGTCGCACTGAACCAGAGCCTTTGGACCCATCTAAACAGTAACGAATGGCTATATGTAGCTCCTAAGGAAGAAGGACTAACAGTATTATGTGGAAAGGAACCCCCAAAGGACTTATTAATGAAAAGGGTAGGAAACATAAGTTTTTATAGTAAATGTAAAGGGTATGTAAAGAGAGTGTTCATACAAACAGATAGAGTAATTCATAGTAATGTAACAAAGAAAGATATAATACCTCAGATTAATTCAGAATTTGACTGTTGTGTTGTAAACGAAGAAAAGAAAAATGTCTCAATGCTAACATTAGAATTACCTTTGGATCAGGTAGTAACACAATTAGACGATTTGAAAGTCGCTGGGAAAAGACTGAATGATGTCCAGAGAATTACTCAATAACTACATACGTGGCTATAGCGATAGTCATTTTTATTGTAATAACATGTTGTTGTAAAAACTGTAGATGCTGTAAAGAATGCTTCAAAAGCTTATGGAAGTACTTTGACAATAGAGACTGTTGTGGTAAAGTATGTATAAGAAACACTATAGTAAAATGTAGTAATATATGAAGGATGTGGGAAAAACCAAGAAGAGTCAGTTCTGTTCAAAAACAGGTATTAAGTAAAATCAAAAGATAAAATATATTAAAAGTGTCTTATAAAAAAGGTGTAATCAATTATAGTGTTTTGTCCATGATTTATGAAACTGTACCTACAATGTAATTGTAATGACTAACGTTGAATGAAAATGTTAGTTGTATCAATGCTTTTAAAAATGTACCTTGATAAATATATGTTTGATAAATAGTTGTTGTATCAATGATTTGTAAAAATTGTATCTTGATCAATGTATTCTACATCTACATCTACACGACTACTCAGCAATTCACATTTAAGTGCCTGGCAGAGGGTTCATCGAACCACAATCGTACTATCTCTCTACCATTCCACTCCCGAACAGTGCGCGGGAAAAACGAACACCTAAACCTTTCTGTTCGAGCTCCGATTTCTCTTATTTTATTTTGATGATCATTCTTACCTATGTAGGTTGGGCTCAACAAAATATTTTCGCATTCGGAAGAGAAAGTTGGTGACTGAAATTTCGTAAATAGATCTTGCCGCGACAAAAAACATCTTTGCTTTAACGACTTCCATCCCAACTCGCGTATCATATCTGCCACACTCTCTCCCCTATTACGTGATAATACAAAACGAGCTGCCCTTTTTTTGCACCCTTTCGATGTCCTCCGTCAATCCCACCTGGTAAGGATCCCACACCGCGCAGCAATATTCTAACACAGGACGAACGAGTGTAGTGTAAGCTGTCTCTTTAGTGGACTTGTTGCATCTTCTAAGTGTCCTGCCAACGAAACGCAACCTTTGGCTCGCCTTCCCCACAATATTATCTATGTGGTCTTTCCAACTGAAGTTGTTCGTGATTTTAACACCCAGGTACTTAGTTGAATTGACAGCCTTGAGAATTGTACTATTTATCGAGTAATCGAATTCCAACGGATTTCTTTTGGAACTCGTGTGGATCACCTCACACTTTTCGTTATTTAGCGTCAACTGCCACCTGCCACACCATATAGCAATCTTTTCTAAATCGCTTTGCAACTTATACTGGTCTTCGGATGACCTTACTAGACAGTAAATTACAGCATCATCTGCGAACAACCTAAGAGAACTGCTCAGATTGTCACCCAGGTCGTTTATATAGATCAGGAACAGCAGAGGTCCCAGGACGCTTCCTTGGGGAACACCTGATATCACTTCAGTTTTACTCAATGATTTGCCATCTATTACTACGAACTGCGACCTTCCTGACAGGAAATCACGAATCCAGTCGCACAACTGAGACGATACCCCATAGGCCCGCAGCTTGATTAGAAGTCGCTTATGAGGAACGGTGTCAAAAGCTTTCCAGAAATACGGAATCAACCTGAGATCCCCTGTCGATAGCAGCCATTACTTCGTGCGAATAAAGAGCTAGCTGCGTTGCACAAGAACGATGTTTTCTGAAACCATGCTGATTACGTATCAATAGATCATTCCCTTCGAGGTGATTCATAATGTTTGAATACAGTATATGCTCCAAAACCCTACTGCAAACCGACGTCAATGACATAGGTCTGTAGTTCGATGGATTACTCCTACTACCCTTCTTAAACACTGGTGCGACCTGCGCAATTTTCCAATCTGTAGGTACAGATCTATCGATGAGCGAGCGGTTGTATATGATTGCTAAGTAGGGAGCTATTGTATCAGCGTAATCCGAAAGGAATCTAACCGGTATACAATCTGGACCTGAAGACTTGCAAGTATCAAGCGATTTGAGTTGCTTCGCAACCCCTAAGGTATCTATTTCTAAGAAACTCATGCTAGCAGCTGTTCATATTTCAAATTCTGGAATATTCCAGTCGTCTTCCCTGGTGAAGGAATTTCGGAAAACTGCGTTCAATAACTCCGCTTTAGCGGCACAGTCGTCGGTAACAGTACCATCGGCACTGTGCAGCGAAGGTATTGACTGCGTCTTGCCGCTTGTGTACTTTACATACGACCAGAATTTCTTCGGATTTTCTACCAAATTTCGAGACAATGTTTCGTTGTGGAACCTATTAAAGGCATCTCGCATTGAAGTCCGTGGCAAATTTCGCACGTCTGTAAATTTTAGCCAATCTAACAAGAGAACTTAATGGAAATAAGTGTACCGAATGTATACGAAAGAAAAAAAGCATGTGAAGTGTTGATGTAACAAAGAAAATGTAAGCAAATAACCCAAATAAAATGAGAGAATCACAATTGACGCTACTCTGAGGAGTAACGCCAATTTCCCTGGCGGGGGAGGTGTTGTAACCGCAGGAACAAGCCAAGTCTAATTACAATCGTTTCAGGCAGTACGCCAAGAATAGTACGTAGGAAGAAGTTAAAATTGTAGTGCTGGACGCCTGGCGTGGCCGAAGGGTCAGCTGAGGCGGAAGTCAAACTGTTGGGCAGCGGCACTTGATAAGAAAGCAAACAGCCAGCAGATACAAACGAAGCTCTGTGTAGGGACTCATGATAAGCAATCAATTAAGAGTATCAACAGAAAGCATTCCTGGCTAGAGAGGTCTGGGAGTGGAGAGAGAAAGAAAGAGGGCCCTTGGTGGGGACAGTGCTACGTCATGAGGAGCCAATGAAGGGCTCAGGACGCAGTGCGTGACCATATAGGGAGAGGCGCCTCTATCCCTCAACTCAGCCTCTGAAGAACAATAGCAACAACAATGCTTTAACGATACCAAATAAGGACAAGTTGCCTTCGACGCTACGTCATGTCAAGCACTGGCGGGGTCGAAGGGGGAATACTAACAAAATCCGAGAGCATGCCACTCTGGGAGTGTTGTCTGGTCGAGTAGTTAGTCAGCGTGATAGCAGCAGCCAACTTGGGCTGAGGAACGGGCTGTAGGCAGGCAGCCGGAGATAGTCACTGAAGAGCGTTAGGGCGTAGCTGCGGGACTCGAACGTAGGGTGCTAGGAAGTATTGCAGAGCTTCTGGTAAGCAGTCGGAACGGTGGAATCAGTCACCTTCTCTGTATTAGACTTGGCCTTCCTGTGAATGCAATCACCACGCAGTTAGGGTGAGTTGTAATTATTCGGAATAAACTGCAATTTGTTAAAGTTAGCAAGACTTTAATTCTACCCACTTCCTAGCCTAGTACCTTCACACTGGGGATTTCTACATCTTAGCCAGATCAAAAAGTCTCCCTCTCATTAAGGTCAACCGGCTAAATCCCTTTCACGAACTGTGTCGCTCAATCCCTTGCAATACCCACGCATGGGACGCGACATTAGGTAGATGGAAGTTGTCCTTCAACACATCATTTAATCCTGTAATCCTCCTGCCCTCACAATCTCTGCTAGTTACTGTCCCAGAACGAACTCTGCCCCAGCCCCAGGATGTTAACTTCTCTCATCCCGCACTCACACCCTATTCCCCACAGTCTCTCATTTCTTTGTTCATTCATTCATCCTTTCATTCATTAACACATCTTGTTTTGTAAATTGTATAATGAAGCAGAGTCTTCAAGGACATGGACTGAGACAAATTATAAGTGACACATTAGTAACAGATGCAAACTACAGTTTATCTGAGTCAAGTTATGTAATAAAAGGCATAAGCAGCAACTGCAGGCTGCTTCTCTAAAGTATACTGACAACAAATCATGACAAGTGATTATCTACTCAGAATGTTAATTTTGGGAATTACTTCTGGTTGACTTACATGAATATTAGGAGAGAAATTGGCCACTGTTCCTTATCTTAAAATATTCTGCTGCTCTTTTTCCTATTATTTCAAATAAAGCAATTATGTGGCTCCACATGAAACTGCCAGCTGTCTATATTCTAGCAAAGTGGACATCTGTTTTACATAAACATTACAGCTGGCTGTTTTTATCTCCATGTCCAAGTATTTTCATACCTCATAGGCATGACTAATAATTATTTTGTTTTTGAATACCTCAGGATATCCAGTTTCCTGTCTGATTCATCCTACAACCAGGATATAAAATCCCATTCTCAACTCCAGATAGGGAGTCTACATGGATATTATTTTTACTTCTAGTATTGCAGTTGCTAATTGCACAGTTCAAACCTAAATTCACTCTTGTTACAAACTGAAATACTTTTAGGGAGTCTATACATTGACACATTAAGTACAAGAACTCGTGAAGGTCCATGAAATGGTCACTGCAGTATGTTTAGTTATCAATTCTACACAATACTATTACTGCACCCTTCTGTGGAATAAATACCTCTCTGACTTCAGCTGCATTGTCTCAGAAGATTGTGCCACATAACAGTATTGAATGAAAGTATGCCAAGAATGCTATTAATCTCCTCTGTATTTTAATGCAATGAGAGAGGTATGCAAGTACAATGCAGTCAGAACTGAGCTTTTTTTGGTAACTCAGCCACACGCTGGTGCCACTTCAGTTTATTATTCACTTGTACGGCATGGAACCTCATATGTACACTCACCCAATATGTGGCCATTGATCTCTGCTTCTGTTATCTGTACAAAAATATGAAAAGGATAGATTGCTACTCACCACATACAGGAGGCATTCAATGGCAGACAGGCACAATGAAAACAAATGCAAGGTATATTCAGCTGTTGGACTAAGACCTACACCAAACATAGAAAAAACACACACACTCACAGGAGCACAACTCACACACTGTCATGTAATGCGTCTATCCAACAGGATAACATTTTCCAAGTCTGAGCACTCAGGCTGACGAAAGACTTGTAGGATCTGTTTTGTTATAAGTGCAGACTGCGTCTAACAGAAGTCGTCTCAGCATATTGACGAGACGTGACAGCAAATAAACCTCTCCACCTGCAGTAGCAGAGTGCCTATTCTTTGGGCACCGTGCCTTGGTGTTGCCTTGGAGGTCACAGAGTAAAGTGTGCAGTTGACAATGTAAATGCCCAAACAGTTGAAGATGGGGAGGAGATCTGTCTCTCACTTTGACATCTCATGTTGATACATATACTTGTTGTGATCTATTGATAGCTAAACATTACGAAAGATCTGTTCACTGCCAATTATAATCAAGATTGTACAGTATTAAGATTCTGTTGTAGATACAGAAGAGTTCATGCAGAAGTGAGTTTATTATTTAGTAGCCTGAATAGTTTAGAGCTTTCTTCTAGCACCCAAAAATCACAAGGTCACGAAGTCCAATGGCGGGATTCAGTGGCACTGCATACAAGTCCACTACAATGAGAAATTTCAAGAATGGTAACCAAAGATGACACACAAGTCTGAAAGTTAACAGATCGTATATAGAGTGGACATCATCATAACCAAAAACCACATAAGTCCCATACCAAATCACATGGCCACTGTTGTCTCTGGGCAATAAAGTCCAACTGTGACTGTGTCTGTGACAAACAGTAATCTTGGTTGGGGTACTTAGTGAAAGTACAGAAGAAGAGTGGTGTAGGGATGGATAGCAGGGTAGGCTTGAAGGAAGATGCTGATGCTCTGCTGTGGGAGCACGCAGGGTTGTGGTGGGGACAGGATAGGACTACTAGGTACAGCATTGGGAGGCTGTGATGGGATGAGTGAGAGAGGGGGGGGGGGGGGGCTGGGGCAAAGGGAAGAGGAGAGAAATAGAGAAGGGAAAAGCAATATGCAAGTGGGGAAAGCCATATGCAGGTGTGCTGGTGACAGAAGGCACGTAAAGTACTGGATTGAGAGCGAGCAGGTAAGGGGATAGGCAGGGGGAGCAAACGGACTAGCAAAGGTTGAGGCCAGGCTGGTTACAGGAATTATGGATGTGTTGCAGGGTGAATTACTACCTGCACAGTTTAGAAAAGCTGGTGCTGGTGGGAAGAATTCAGATGGCACATGCTGTGAAGCAGTCATTGAAATCAATCGCTTCATGTTGGGCAACTGGGTAGTCCAGTTGTCTTTTGGCCACAGTTTGGCAAGGTCAATTATATGGATGGACAGCTTATTAGTAGTCATGCCAGGTAGGATTCTGCACAGTGGATGCAGCAGACTTGGTAGATCCCATGGCTACTTTCACAGGTGACCCTTCCTTTAATGGGGTAGGATATGCCTGTGACAGAACTGGAGTAGGTGGTACAGGGCAGATATAGGACAGATCTTACATTTAGATCTACTTCAGGGATATGGGGCATGGGTTGAGTAGGGATGGATAAGGATTTTTACAGTAAATAATGTAGCCGACAAATGCACAGTTGCATTTCAAAGTACTTTAATATCACTTTTTCACAACCCCCCATATTGACATTTATATGTGTATGGCCATGGCACTATTGTTTAAACTTTCCATAAGCCTCATTAATAGTTTGCAGGCAAACCTCCACATACTGCTACAATAGTTTACTGTTGAACATCCACGAGCAGTAAAACCTAACCACAAAGAAAATTTGTCATAAGGTCTTATGGGACTAAACTGGTGACGCCATCGGTTCCTATAACCACAAAGTTCACAGTTCTTGAAGAATAATCAGGTACGTATGGAGCAGACACTGTCATTGTTTTTACACATGGCCTAATTGTTTAACACTTATTCCACAGTTAAGTTGAGGCATTGTTGTTGTTCTAACCAACACAAGTTTCTCATCTGAAACTTGGCCATTGACTGACTTGTCTCGTGACCAAAAATTGGCCCCTTATATATAATCACAATAATAGGTGCTAAAACTACACATTGTTCAAAGCTAAATTTACAGAAATTACAATTAAAACTTAACTCATTAAATTAACTGAATACATCAAAAAATTGCGTCTTTATAACAGTTTCTTCTACTGCAAGAGTTAGGCCAAATTATTTGTTTAAATCATGAAATTAACAACTATCATTACACAAACAATACTTTTGACAAAACTGTTAATTACTCTGGAATTAACTACGGGCTGGTTTTGCTAACATGTTTTCGGATAGAGCCAAATAAATACTTTGAGATTACTAGCATTTTGTCTTCCAAATGTTTATAATTAGTGCAGAATTTATATTTGTTTATGTGTTGATAACAGAATTTAAGTTACGAAACAATTACTGATTTTGTTCTATAACAAAAGATACTAACTAGGAATAGTCAAAATAAATCAGAAAATCAATTACACACATAAAACTAAGCACAAAATTAGATCTGGTGTTATATTCTTTAAAACTGTGGACCTTTCTCTTTTATGAAAATCTAGATTGTATTCGCGTATGCTAATGGTAAATAGTTAAAAGTGAAAAAATGAATTTTAAGGAGGCAGATGGCAAAACAAGAGGGAAATTAAAAATATCCCAGCTTGCTTTGTCACAGAGAGGGGAGGAGGATAATGGAGAAGTATTTCTCACTTCAGGGCATGACAACAGGTAGTAAATGTGATTCAACTGTTCCAGTCGTGGGTGATACTGGGGTGCTCCTTTGTGGCTGGACAGGGGGTATATGGGGAATGGTAGATGACTGGGCAGGCAAGACATGGGAGTTCTTTTTCTGAACAATGTGCGGAGGGTAATTTCAGTCTTTGAAGGCCTCAGTGAGATCATGGGTGGCTAGGTTATGTGGAAGGGACTTCTTGGTGTGGAAGGTGTGAACTGTTGAAGTGGAGGTATTGATTGTGGGTGGTAGGTTTGATGCAAACAGGTTACTGATGTAGCCATCCTTGAGCGGAAAGTTGTAATGGAAAAGCATTATGTTTACTTTTCTGTAACATGTTATTTGTAACAGTCACAACCTAATATTGATTATATTAATAGTTTGCCTCTGTGCTGACATTAGGTTACTGTATAAGTATTTTCATGTTAACAATGCATTGCATTATAACTTACTATGTATAATGATTGTCAATAATCCAAATGGTAAATGTCTGTTCCTCTCCTGAGGTCATCAACCATTGAACCAGGGGAAAGTAATAGACACTAAATACTTTGCTAGTTTCATTGTGGTATTAAAATTTAAGCTGCTTTCTTTTATGACAAATTTCAATACTTATTTAAAGTTTATTTAAAAGAACACTTTTCAATATTTGTCCCTTAAGGACTGGTGAATCATTTCTGTAGGCAGCATTGTTTTCCCAGAAGAAAATATTCAAGATGAGTTTCTACTGGTCCTTGACCCACTTATAAAAATAGGCATATTGGTTTACTGGTGAATACCGAGTTATCAAAATGATAATTATGATAAATGTTTGTTTCTGTGCCCAAGGACACCCCCCCCCCCCTTCATTTGTACTAAAACAATGGAATATTAACAATAGCTTTAATAACAGTCAAACAGGTTTTACATATAGTGAGCTTTTATCTAAAAATTTCAGTTTCAGTAAAAGAAGTTTTCGAAGGTGTTGGAATGTAATTTTTGCTAACCTTTCTCAGTGCTTAGATTATACCATGATAACAGATACACGTTATAGGAAGGTCACAAAGCTTAGCAGATGAGACTAATCACTCACAGAGTTCACAAAATTTAGAGACAATAGAGAGCAGCAGGGTTCTTACGGGGCGGATTATTGGGTTGAGGAGAACCAGGTAAGGGAGAAGCTGTTGAGCTCTGGACGAATGTGGATGATGTGTCCTTACTCTAAGTCCATATTATGAAGGTGTTATCAATGAATCTGAACCAGGTGACAGATTAGGAATTATGGGGTGGTAGGAAGTGTTCCTCACCATATTCCATCAATAGTTTAGCATAGGATGGTGCCATGTAGGTGGCCATTGCAGTACCCTATATTTGTTTGCAGGTGATACCTTCAAAGGAGAAATATTGTGGGTGAGTGATCATGGTAGGCAGGAAGGAGGTTTTAGGTTGGAGTCAGCTGGTCACTGGGAAAGGTTTGATGCAAGACTTAGTCCAATAGCTGAAAATAATCAATCTTATCAGCAAACACAGTTTTTGAAGTGCTCTCCAGTGTGCCGGGGGAATCAAGGGCAAATCACCTGTGACATACCATATTTACTGTTTATGCAATTTGAATTAACACTAGTTTCTTTCATATCATTTATTAATGCAACTTTCTATTTTCTACTGTAAATATATGACTCCTTCTATGCAAGCAGAAAGCAGTGAACAGCACGAATTTTCAGTTTCAATACTGAAATCTTATAACCTACACAATCAAAGGCCTTTGCAAGACTACAGGAAATAGCAACTGGTTTTCTTTACTTCTACCAGAACTGAGTTAGTATCATATTGGTTTATCAGCACAGAAGATTTTTAAGAATCCAAACTGAGCTACCACAAGGCTATTCTTAGAAATGTAGTTTAATGTTCTGAAAAAGCTACCACTTCAAGAATTTTTGTGAACATGAGAAGAAAAGACATCGGTCTACAGTTGTGACAAGTTCAAGGAAACCACATCATAAGTTCAAAACGCACATTTTTCTTTCATTACCTATTCTGTCAGTACCTGAAATAAGCATTTCTGAATATGTTCAAAGTTGTGATTCTGATTTTACTGAATTATGGGGTAATCAATTATTAGATCCAGTAATAAGGCACAAGTGAAGGAATTATTCTCAAAATCATCAACAATATCTGCAACAAGAGTTTCTAACACATTTATTGTAGACAAACCTGGCCAAAGAACAAAGAGGAAACCAGATTGTGATCCTCAAAAATAGAAGCAAAGTTGCAATTTAGTGCAACTTTCTATTACTCTGGAAATTAGAGGTATGAGGGATATTTGACAGTAACTACCTGGTCTGTGATTACATAGATTTTTTCAGTGTAATGCTTCTTGATGCTCTTCATGGGGATGCAGGCGTATTTTATCATTCTGATGGTATGACATTTTGACAATCTAACTAGCTGCCATCTCCAAGTGAGCTTGCAGTTACACAGTCATACAGGAACTGAGGTAACATCAGATTCGGTGGCTCATCTATACCCCAGGAACAGGTCAGCATGCATGTGCGAGAAGTGAAATGTTTGCCCTCTGCAAAGTGAAGAATTGCATCATTGCCGGCGGTAGTAAGTAACAAAAGTGATGAATCACAAATTAAGATGCAACTGGACTGTTGTTTTATATCTGATAAAACAGGATGCCACATCTTGCTTAAAGAAAAACCTTTGCCTCTCTTAGTAATCAGATAACATTATTTCAATGGATTCCTTAAATAAATAATCCCAGTAACGGGAAGCTGGAGCAATAATTTGCATCTCTTTAAATGACATATTATGCCCTCCACTGAGACGATGTTCAGCGATGGCAGATTTTTCAGACTAGAGCAAACAGGCATAATGTTGATGTTCCACATATCGCTTACGAACTCGACAAAGTCTGTCCAGCATAAGTGTCCTTTTGCCTTTGCCCAAAACTAGAGCCCTTCTTGGATCTGTTAAAGATGATTTGGGACTGATGCAGCCTGGGGTACATAAAATTCCCTGTCACTGCAGAAAGGCTAATATTGGACAGACTATATGCATGGTTCACGAACAATGTGAGGAACATCAGCATCACACATGTTTGCTCCAACCTGAAATATCTGCTGTCACTGAACATGTCTCAATGAAGGGCAAAATATGTCATTTAAAGAGACAGAAATTATTGCCGCAGCTTCCTGTTACTAGGATTGTGTATTTAAGGAATCCACTGAACTAAGATTATCTGATGATGTTATTAATAGAGATAAAGGTTTTCCTTTAAGCAACATGTGGCTTCCTGTTTTACCACATTTAAAACAACTATGATCTGGTTTTCAACCAGCTGCATCTTAATTTGCGATTCATCACTTTTGTTAGCTTCTACCAATGATGGTGCTGCAATTCTTCTCTTTGTTTCTTGCACATGTACACCAAACTGTTCCAAGGGTATAAAGGAGCCACCACATCTGATGTTGCCTCAGTTCCAGCATGATTTTGCACCTACAATCTCACCTGGTGGCCAGTTAAACTATTGCATACTCGTGAAGAGCATCAATTTTCAGTCTGTTTTTATCTCCCTTCTTATAGGTAGGTATAACTATTGCAGCCTTTAGGACTTCAGGAAATTTTCCAGACTTAAAAAGTATTACTGATCATAAAGGTAAGAGGGGCAACAATAATGGGTACTGTTTGTTTCAGGATTGTGTTTGAGATGCCACACAGATCTGCACTGTAAGAGCTACATAGGCTTGTGACCACTTTGTATACAGTTTGACAGGTAACATGTTTCCATTTAAAAAATATTTATTTAGATCCAGTATGTTATGGAAAACAGCCTTGCTGCAGTGGTAACACCAGTTCTCATCAGATCACAGAAGTTGACCATTGTTGGGCTGGGCTAGCACTTGGATGGGTAACCATCTGGTCTGCCGAGCACTGTTGGCAAGCAGAATGTACTCAGCTCTTGTAATGCAAACTGAGAAGTTACTTGATTGAGAAGTAGCGGTTCCAGTATCGTAAAC
Organism: Schistocerca nitens; assembly: GCF_023898315.1. Lineage (NCBI taxonomy): Eukaryota > Metazoa > Arthropoda > Insecta > Orthoptera > Acrididae > Schistocerca > Schistocerca nitens. The sequence continues at coordinate 740,945,352 of NC_064618.1, read as the reverse complement.
TGAAAGTGGTGTGGGGACCAAATGCTCCTCCATATCCGCATCCAGTGACACCTGTGGGCTGAGGATGACGCGGCAGCCAGTCGGTGCCATTGGGCCTTCATGGTCTGGTCAGGCGGAGTTAAGTTTTTTAGTTTTATGTTATGGAAAGTACTTCCAGAAGTTGCATTATCTGGTGTGGAGGTGGTAGGAGCTTCACACATAAAGCTGTTTATAAAGAATTCATTTACTGCTTTTGGAAATATTGGAGTTTCTTGTTTGTTTTTATGTTTTCCTGGTATTATGTATATTATCTTTTAAGCATCTTTGCATTTGTTGCTGCAAGTTTCAATGGAAGCATCAGTGACTCTCTGCTTTTGCTGTCTGTATTCTGTCCTGTACTTCTTCCGGCTTTTTTGTGCCTCTGCTTCAATTCTAGGTTACAAGTTTTAGACACTTTAAGTAGGGCAATAACAGTGTTTCTCAGGTCATGGAGTTCAGAAGTTTGTTTGGTGCACCCTCTCCAATCATCCTTTTAGTTAAGGACAACAGCTTTGAACTAAGCTTGTAAAAGTGTTATCATTGTTATCACAATCACATACCCTATTCCCCTTGAGTTCTGATACAATTTGTCTCACTGTTAACTGTGTAATGTTGTGTGGATACAAAAATCTGATCCTCTTAATGTGTGTGGGATGCTGAATAGGGTAGTTTACACACTTGACCCTCAGCCACAGGTTGTGGTCGTCAGATAACACTGGATCTATCATCCCACACTCTTATCACCAATATTCTGAAAAGGATAGATTGGTGCTCGCTGTAAATATGACACACTGAGCTGCAAACAGGCACAACAAAACAACTGTTACACATTTAGCTTTTGGCCAAAGCCTTTATCAGAAAAGAAAAAATATACACATTCACATAAACAAGCACACATGACTGTTATCTCCAGCCATTCTGGTCAGAATACTCCATACTGGTATTCATCTTTCATCATGTTGGAGATTATGTTGTCTGAGCACATATCTAATCAGGTTGGCTTGTCACCCACACAGTACAAGTTGTTGAATCTTAGCAGGTTTTGAAAATGGGTGACAGCTGATATTTTATGTGTGATGTCACTATTAAAATGATGAATATATGTTATCTTGTGGTGCCGTATTTTGCCAGCAGTACTTGGCGTTTCAATTTGATCAATAAACCAATTAATATCACAGACTGGGATGCAATAAACAGAGATAAACACTAACTTCGGTTTAGGAAATAACATCGCAAACATTTCAAAAAGGTGTTCCTTGCAAAACTGATCAATTTCTTGTGTTACATATTCAGAGTTTAGACTTTTTGTTTACAAAAATAGCAAATACTCCATGTCTTATTTTGAGTCTACAGTATGAATTTGCTAAACGAAATTTTTCTAGGATATACAGAGCAGCCTCAGCAGGTGTGAGCCAGTGTTCACGTACACAAAAAAAGTGACATGTGTGAGTGCAGGAATACAAGTATTTAATCTATTTTGTTTCTGGATGACTGCCCATTTGGAAGCATAATTAAATTCTATTGGCAGCAAGGATAGGCAAAGAATTTAATGCTTCTGTATTTATAATTTTGGTATGACTTCTTGGGGCATGACAGTCATAAAGTCGATCTGAGCAAAGCATCTGACATCGTGTCAAACTAAAAACTAATCAATAAGCTACAGCGCTATGGTTTTAAGAACAATGAACTGGCACTAATTAGAGCATAGCTGACTAACTAACTCAAGTGGTTATGGTAAATAGCTGTCGATCAAACGTCTACCAATTTTTAGAGATGTGCGACAAAGCTTGGTGCTTAGACCCTTCCTTTTCTTGGTGTACATGAATGACTTGCCTATGTTCTTGTCTCACAAGTCCATAATATCTATTAATGACACTACCCGATGATTACCATGAAAGACATGAGGAAAAAAACAAAAGCAATGATTGAAAACTTTGGCATATGGCTCCACAATAACAAGCTTATCCAAAACAATAGCAAGACTGAAACTATGTATTTCTTCCTGCACACTCTAAATGAAAAAGTAAATGAATGTGACTGTTAGACTTCTCGGTATCCACCTGGCCCAAACTGACTTGGAACAGCCACACCCACAATTATGTACCAACTTATCTGTAGTAGTCATTTGTTAAGCAAATTAAAAACGTTATATAGGCCTAGCAAACAACAACCACTATCTTCTTACTACACCTTCTTTCAGATTCATCTGCAACATACATTAAAACTATGGGGCAACTCTCCTGATGCTCAAATGGTGTTCATGTGCCAGTAGAAACCTACAAGGCCAATATTACACAAATTCATAGTGATATCCTCAAAGATGTGGAACTGATCCAAAGTGGAATGGTCCTCATGGATGTGAAATAATAAAATGTTACATACATTTTCACTACACATGTAATACACTGTGATGCAGATGACAAGTTTTAGGTCACTGTAGTAATGCAGAATTAAACGGAAAAACTGTTTGTAGTACCTATTTACAATGATTACATTACTGCACTGAAGATGTGTGGAAGACAGATTTTACACAACACCCACACTTCATAAAAGATGTGTTGTACACTAAGACCTGCACTTCAAAAGTATTTATTTGCAAGACCAGTATTTGGACGTATAGCCCATCATATTGGCATATATTGTGCATGTCTACATTGAACAACGTGTCTGTCAAGTGTCACATACACGCTTTTGAAATGCAGCTCACAGTTACAAGAAGATGTGTTTTATCAAACACATACAAGCTGTGGAACACCCCACATACAAGATTTATGCAACACACATGTTATTTGATATTAAAAACATACACACATTAACTGGTTCTATTAATAAATTTGTCAGTGGAGTAGGAGCTACGTACCAATAAATCCTTTAGATTCCTTGTAAACTAAACTAATCTCAGGACCGAGTCTGAGTCTCGGTCCGGTACACAGTTTTAATCTGCCAGGAAGTTTCATTTAAGAATAAATATATTATCCCTAGTTCCTTGAATACACCCCTAGAGGACATTTTAAGTTCACACTACAGATTATTCACATTACATGCTTTTGGATTTTAAAAAAATTATGTCGTCTTGATGAGTTCCCTCAAAAGCGATCCTGTATGACCTTATGAAATGAAAGTAAGTGAGGTATGTCAGCTTTTTTATTTTTATATTACCTACATCTGACAACATCAGCATTGCAAATGAAGATCTGTTTAGATGCTTCAGCAGTTCTATGGTATGCTTCCCTCACTTGATAGTAAATTCAAGTTGTAATCCCAAAAATGTAACATCATCAACCTCTTCTATCTACCTGTTATCAAATTTTAGACTTGTACTGGGAGTGAACCTCTTACAAGTTCTCGGCCCCAAATAGTCAGCCTTTTCATAGTTTAGTGACAAAGAATTGCCTAGGAAACATTTATCAATGCCAATGAAAATTTCACTAACCAGTCTTTCTAAAATTTGTGAGAAACCATTGTAATTGCTTTCTAGTTGGATGACTGATGGCTTATTATAGGACTTTTTCCTACTGACAATCCAGAAAGAGAGATTATTTGAACCATTTTGCAGCACTGGCTTGCTACATCATAATATCCTTATTTGCTGAAAAGATATTCTGATTTATACAGCCAAACATCCTTGGCAGATCACAGATTATACCATTAGCCTGTAATTTGTTGCCTAGCAAATTAATTACAGTCTCACTGTATGTGTAAATAACCTTCTTAATTTCAAAATCCTCTGGGAATTTAAACTTATCTGTGTTGGTCATGACTATTTACTTTCCTATTACATGCTAAGATGTGCTGCTGTTTTCGTGTCGAATTTACCAAACAGATTTCTGTTCCAAGCAAAGTTAAAACAGCAGCTAGTTTACTTTGTTACCCATATATTTAATTGGAATTACTTTTCCTAATAAGGCTGGTGAGTGTATCCATTTGCATGATCACTGATATATATATATCCCAACTTCAATACTGTTTGTTTGATTCCCACTAAAATAATTACTCCTCCCTATCAAACATAACCCTTCTGGTGACGAAACTTAGTCTGATAAGTTTCCATTAACACACAAACATGGCCAGGTTTAAATTCCTATTAAAGGAGTAACATTGTAGGGGACTTGCTCTAGTAGAAATAACCTGTGGTGATAGACTATCTTTTCACGATCACAGACATCTTTTGGGAATTAATTACATCAAAATACATAAATTGCAGGAAAGCACAGAGTGAACATATAAAGACTTCCGTATTTCAGTAGAAGCTTAATTACAGTAACAGTGCATGCTGCATATAACTGTGGTGGAACTAGAAATGAAAGCTTATGAAATCCATTTAAATAAGACCACTAAATGTCTCAAAATTTTATTTGGCACTTAATGTGAGCTACCCTTCTGGCAAGGTAGCAAGTCATAATGCTGGCCACATTCAAAATTAATTGTAGGTATTCCACCTGTATAAAGTACAAATGTCCTATTCGCATAAAAACATATTTATATATTCTCTCTCTCTCTCTCTCTCTCTCTCTCTCTCTGTGTGTGTGTGTGTGTGTGTGTGTGTGTGTGTGTGTGTGTGTGTGTGCGTGTGTCTGCATTTTGAACCATTTATTACAATTGTATTATGACAAACCTATGTCATTGTGAAAGGATCCCTGGATTAATAAATAAATCAAATCAAGTTCACTAACTGGAGGTAGACATAAGCAACTATGTCATTTATGACAACAGCTGGAAAGCATTAAGGTATTTACACATATTATTAGAGCTGATAACAACCATCTTAAACTTAGTGTCTACTCCAAGCAACGTTTCTGTACGAAAATACCACAGCAACTATCAGTTTTTAGAGTGAGCTTACTCTCTGAATCAAATACTCTATTCATGATTTATCAAATGTAGTGCAACATAACAGTAAAAAATCAGTCACCATCTGTCTACGAATAATATCCTTAGTGACTCTCAATATCGCTCCATGCCTGGCTTATCAACAGTAAATGCAGTTGAAAATTTTGTTTCATTTACACTATCGTCATTTGAATCAAGATTATCCGTTACTGCTATCATTGTGGAACCCAAAAAGGTATTTGACTCTGTCAGCCATTGAATACTACTAAAAAGCTCTATGAGGGTCAGAACAATATGTGATCAGATCCTATGTGTGTGACAGAAAACAAATTGTGCAGTCCAACAACATGAGGTCAAATGTCTTAGATATCACACAGGACACGATACAACATTCTGTGTTTGGACATTTACTCTTCATAATAAATGTAAATGACTTCCCCAGCATTGTGCTGTGTAAATCCACTCTCTATGCAGCAGATGACAGAGCTGAGAAAGACTTAGAACATTACAGCATAAAAGTAGGGATCTTCTCAGAGCAGCTATTAACACTTTATAACCTACTGTTGCTGTAGGCCAATACTGGCTTTAACTCTCATTTGCACACATTTCAAGACATTGTTTCACTCGTTTCACTAAGAACAATTGGTAATGTAGTTTTCACTTGACTCTAAGTCTGCACTCCTATGTCTCAGAGTTAAGATGTAAATACTCTTCAAAGAATAAATGGATATGTCAGACTTGATAACAATGTAAGATAATTTTTTAATGTTATATAGCCTAAAATTTTACATGCAATTCCATGATGCTGTATACTGTTCGATTAAATTCTATTATTTTGTGCCAACAATAAAAAAACTTATTTCAGGATAAAATTTAGTCTACACTGCTTTCAGTATTTCTGTGTTGCCACCTGGCAATGCTGAGACATTTCTTTATCTGTTACGTACAGTATACGCTATTTTCAGGGACCCTTTTTTCTTTTCTGTTTTTTAAGAGATTTTGTGAAGCATGTTAGCTACAACATAATGCTAGCAGAAGCTCTTGATATACTGTTCAGTGATGTGAGTGGACAAACTGTGGAGCACACTGCTCTCTCTGTTGAGGGTATATTCATAGAGCCTCTGGAGCTTGGCACTCCTACAGATGAAGATTTCGGAGAATTCTGGACAATAATGACAGGAATCAACTTTTGGCTCCTGCAGAAAAAAGATTCACTACTTCAGTAGACACTCAAGAAGAATGCACATTGCCAGAGAAACATTCAAGTGAGAGAACATAGGTTGAGGAGGAATTTACAACTTTCCTAAGCAACTCATTTTGCAAACCAAATTATTCTGATATTTCACACTTGACACCAGCTGAAATCTTTGAACTATTTATAGACAACAATATTTTTCAACTGCTGGTGGAGAAAACAAAGAGGCATGTATTTCTCTGTATATGTCCTAATCCTGAAATAATGAAGGAGGAGATTTGTTGTTTTCCTGTGATTCTCATTTTGAGCAGGCACAATGAACTGCCACAGAACAGTTGTTCTGGGACACCACGAAGACACAAGAAACAAGTCAGTTGTAAAATCCATAAGGAGAAATATATTTGAACAAACTCTCAGATTCATACATTGCAAGGAAAATTACGATATTGACCACAATGACAAGTTGTGGAAAATAGGGCCTTTTCTATCCTGTGTCCAAATTGACTGTTGAAAATACTTCAAACCAGAACGTGAGCTATCATACGATGAATGTATAGTAAAATATTATGGCAGACATTCTTATAAACAGTTTATTCACGGAAAACTGATTAGACTTGGTTATAAAGCTTGGTGTTTGGACTCTGTACAAGGATATCTTGTCGATTCTGAAGTATATCAAGGGAAAGGTATTGAAAACTCCAAGTATTATGAGTCTTATTTCAGAAAAGCTGCTGCTTCCCTAGTACAAATGGTAGACAAACCCCTTTCCACTTTTATTTTGACAATTTATTCAAGAGCCTTGACCTTTTGAGTTATTTTAGAGAACAGGGGTTTGGAGCAACAGAAACCATTATGTAAAATAAAACTGCCAAAGATTGCACTCTTCTAGCTACAAGTAGCATTATGAAAAAAGTAATTTCAAAGGAAGATGGTGTGTTCCTAAGTGCGTGGATGGACAATTCAGTCACTACTGTAGCCTTACACATTCATAGTGAGGAACCTTCACATTCAGTGAAGCATTATTCACAGAGACACAAGAAAGTAATCACTGTATAATGTCCATATCTGACTGGGTTTTACAACAAGTACATGGGTGGAACTGGGCAAATGAATGAAGATACAGCTAAGTATAGAATTAGAATACATAACAATAAGTGGTACTGGCCTATTTTCTTGTGGCTATTAGATGTCTGCACCCACAATGCTTGGATAATCCACAATGCTTGGATACTACACAAGAACTCAGGACATGATATGGCACAACTAGAATTCTGGAGAATTGGTTTGAAACATCTTACTGGTTACGGGTCAAAATAAATATGTCCTGCACACCCCCCATCGCTTTCAAACAACCACTGTGTCTTGGATGAAATTTGATGTGACAGAACAGATCATCTTATAAAGAAACAGAAAATGAAAAAAAGAAGAGGTGTGCAGGGCAAGGATGCAACTCAGTCAACCATACATAGTCAAAGTGTAATGTTGGGCTATGTGTGCAATGTTTTCTGCGTTTCCTTCAACTGCAATGAGGACACAAACATTACGTAGTAGATTTGAGAAAATATTTTTACTTCTTCACACACAAACTGATATTTTGTGTGTGTATTCTTCATGTATATTCCCCTCAAAAACTGAATATTACTGAACAATTAGTGTAATGACCTAATGCTGCCATATGGCAACACCATGTTCTGAACAATATGTTGACCAGAAAAATTTGAAAAGTATTTTGTTGCTTTATTTAACTGATTTAGATTAAATTAGTAGCCTAATAAAAACTTTTTTAAAAATTATTCGAACAATTAAGTGGTACCAAATCAACGAATTGCATATCAATCATGAAATAAATTGTGCCCACAGTTATCCTGTTTAGTTTATGTACTAAAGACGACAGCAATTAGTTAAACTTCTTGGGATCCGTCACAAAGAAACTGGAAGAGTCATACCAATTACACCGGCACTAAGTTATACATGTGACAAATTTTTAGGTAAATTAAGATCCTGTATTAGTAATAATTTACTGCTCAATGCATTTTTCCAATCCCATTGGACATGTACAGTTTTGTTATAGGGGAATTCCTCTGCATCAAAAGAGTTCTGACTTGGTAAAAGAAGGCAATCAGATGCATCTGTGGAGTCAGAAATAGTCTTGTAGACCATATTTCAAAAAACTAAACACACTGAGAGTTACATGTCTCTTTATACTAAGCTGTCTAATACATACAAAAGAAAACAAACACAGTCACAAACTACGACACTCTGTTCATCAACATAACAAATGCCTAAAACAGCAGATTGACAACACAGTTGCTAAACACAAGATAGTTACAGATGCAGGGGATAAAGCTATTTAACATGTTGACAGTACAGGCACACATTGGGTCACCGAGTCCATTTACAAGCACCACAGAGAAATGCCTTAGAGAAAAGATTTTTTTTACAATATAGAGTTCAAAAGCGTCCTAACGATGATCGTAATTACAAATATAGTTCGATTTTGATTAAATTTATGTGTGAGACAATAATGACTATATCACGTGCTGCATGATGGGCAGTTTTGTATATTGATCGACAATAAAGATCTGAAATATCTTTTACATCGTCCACGTTATTTGCGTAATTGTTTATGACACAAAAGACGCCATCAACTGAATTTTTTTAATGATGAAACTGGATAATAAACAAAACTTATCTAAAAGAAAAGCGCGGAAAAACTATAAATGATGGAAGATGTTCTGATGATATACTGCAACAAAATATCTTCAAAATTAAACAATAAAATGTTTGTCCAAATATGTGACTGTCGATTAAATTTTATTACAGATAAAGACTCACTATTTTTAAAATCTTCCAGTCGAACATGATTGTTTAATGTCCTTATATAGTCTGCGACCAACTTTTCTTCTTCTTCGCCATCTGTGGTACCTGCGAGGATTTCCAATAATTTTGCAGATGAAACCAACACTTCGTCGAGTTTACCTGCCATTTGTCCTTGTTACCGGGGGTAGCACACGTAAATACATACAGCAACACGCTCCCCTTCTCACTATTTACTAACACTTAGACAGTTTGTTTATCCGTGTTAGCATCTTTGGCGGAACTTGATTCCACGAATACCCCTCAGCGTAGTGGGCTAGCGCACAAAGGTGAATTTTGTCACCGTGATAAAAAAGTTTCCCTCACCGTCACGACTTGTCATAAAAGCGGAATGCGCTCACTAAGGATAACAGTCACTAAACTTTTTTTTTAAATATAAGTGTCATTTGTTGATATGGATTTTGAAGAGACGGCCATTATTTGCGAACTCATGAAACGTAAAAGAAAGTATCATAAAGAAGAGTATTGGGTAAACTCATAGTCAAATTCGCAAGTGGACTATGGTACATCCACCTTCGGAGTTTCAGGCTAAGTTTTAAAGAATGTTTCATGAACTTAGACAAAATGAAAATAATTTTTTCAATATTTTCGAATAAATGTTGAAAGTTTTGATGAACTACTTTGCATTTTACCTGCACTGACATAAAAACTTGAAAATATTATTAGAATGGTTATAATGATTTGTACCTATTCTCTAACTTTCAGACTTATTTCTGAACACTCCAATTTTTTTTTCAAAAAGTGCTGGTCTTTTTTCCACTTCTTCTAGGAGAATATAATTATCAGTATCATCCTCATGCACAGCGAAGTTGTGGGAGGACATTGATGCCACACTTTTGTTAGTCGGAAAACAAATGGAGAACAGAAAGTGCGTGCTTTATTTTTTTTTTCCTATCGTTTCGGCCTGCTATGGACCATGAAGATTTTTAACTCTTCCCTGATTATGTTTTCTTCTTTTGCCAGTAGATTTTCATTTTCGCTGACTGTGCTTCTTTTCTCTGTTTTGGCCATTTGCAAGCAGGACGTGGAACTGGCGTAGTAAGTGAAATAAGGTTTTTAGTAATTTTGACTTTTTCTCTGAAAACTTCTCGATCCTGAATGTCGTAAAATGAAATTTCAGCTTCCTGTAAATCCTTTTTAACTTGGTTTTCCCATTTTGAATACGATTTTGTTTTTGAAATTGATGAATGTAGGCGATGAGTAAGTACTTATGGGTTCATTCTTTCCAGATGACCAAAAAACATCATTCTCCGCTTCCTCATGCTGGTAACAATGTCTTTTGTATGTTCGTATAATTCACAGTTGTGTCTTAGGCGGAATTGTCCGTTTTCTTTGATAGGGACAAGGATTTTCCTCAAAATTCTCCGGTCTTTTATTTCAAGTTTTCTTAGTGATCCTTTCTTTGTCATGTTTAAACATTATGATGCATACAATTAGCTGACGGTCTAATTATGGTGTTATAATGACAAAGTTTTAGGTTTAAAGACAGACTTTTGATTATGTATAAGTCTTTGCACAGATGAAAAGCACCTTCTAATTTAGAACACCTACTTTCTACAGCTGTGTTTTTTGAACCGTCAGGTGTAATTATTTCTCCAAGATATTTAAATTTCTTCGACTGCTTGATTTTCTCTTGTTGTATTTCAATTTGAGGAGGAGCGTGTTTGATGTCTGTCATGAATACAGTTTTGTTAAATGTTATTTTTAGGCCAGTCTTAGCAGCAATTGATTGTAGGTTGGACACTTGAACCTTAGCTTCGTCAATATTATTTGCAATGAGTGCTAGATCATCAGCAAAAGCCAAACAATTTCCACTGAGGCCATTTCTTTTGTGTTCAATTTGAATCCCATAACCTGGCGGTACAGTTGTTTTCCACTCTCTGACTGTCTTTTCCAGGACACAGCTGAAAAGCAATGGGGAGAGCATGTTACCTTGTCTCACCCCTGTATAGATTTCAAATTGTTCTGATATTTCGCCTCTGAACTTGACCTTTGACACTGTGTTATTTAAAGTGGCGCTTATCAGATTTATTGTTTTCCTATCTAGACCAAATTCGGCAAGGGTGTTCTTTATTGTTTCTCGATCAATTGAGTCATACGCTTTTTGAAAGTCGACAAAGGTCACAACAAAAGTTTTTGATCTTGATTTGACGTGTGATATAACAGATTTCAGGTTATGGATCTGCTCTGCACAGGATCTTGATGTCCTGAAACCAGCTTGATATTCGCCCAATTGTTTATCTAAGACTGATTCCGCTCTGTTTAACAACAGTATGGGAAAGATCTTGTACGTCGTCGGTAGCAAAGAGATTCCTCGGTAATTATTCAGATCACTCTTTTCGCTTTTTTATGAAGTGGATGAATAATTACTACGGTCCAATCTGGAGTAGAGTTTCAGTTTTCCAAATCTTCACTATGATATTATGGAGATGTTTTATTGTATCACGATCTGCGTATTTCCACATTTCAGCCAAGATGCGACTCTCACCTTCAAATTTGTTATTTTTCAAGCCTTGTATAGTTTTCATGATTTCATTTAATGTGGGAGGGTGACTATCTGCAGGAGGAACAGTAGGATAGAAATCAAGCTTTTGATTTGGATTTTCAGCATTCAGTAGGGATGAAAAGTAATTTCCAAAAGCTACGTAGGAGGTTTAAACTTCGACAGTTGTGATTTAAATTACAACAGTAAGGGTGGTATGTTCGAATCTGAGGCTGTATTAGCAGATGATGTGTTGCAATCAAATTCCGATCGTATTTTTCACCGTTTTTCAGTATTGGAGCTTTAATTAATAATTTTCGCAAGGTCTTTGTTATCAACCAGACTCTTTAATTCGATAGGTATGCGTTTCCGGAAATAGACTATCGAACCTGCGATTCCAGTGGTCATACTTCGACCTAGCCATAACATAACAGGTTTGAACACGTCAGACCATGCAACCACCTACCTGGAGAATGAACCAATCGCAATGCTGTGTTTTGAGTTTCTGTGTTTTGAGTTGTCAGACAAGCGATGTAGTTCAGTGGATGTTGTCAGTGAATTTATGTGAATAGTTGGCATTTGTTATCGTTATTCCCATGGGTTTCCTTTCGATAGTAAAACGAACTAGCGTTATAGCATGCATCACGTTATCATTTATCGTAGTAGCAGCGGAAGATGACAGTGTACCGAAGCTTCCTTACTGCAACCCCGAGGACAGTGCAAAATCTTATGACAAGTAAACATTTTACGTCCTTTTTTTACATCATTTTGTAACTTTTCTGTCTCATAGACATGTGTAAATCTTATTAATCGTAATAACATTGTTTTGATGTCGTGGAAAGAATTTATCGACATTATAATAGCTATGATTTACTTATGCGTTGTATTTTTAACTGCAGTTTCTAGTTTGACATAGTATATTGCCAAAATACATTGATGATAACTGGCAAAAGGAGTGGAACACAGCTGTACTTATCATTGGATACCATGCGATTTGAAGTTTGTCATTTAGCCTATATATATAATGCCATAAATGAGTGTCATTGTTAGTGTGTTCTGAATTGTTTTTTGTTGTTGTTCTGTACATATACAAAAATTTGGAGGAGTAACAATAAAGCAAACAGCCTACATATCAGAACAGTTCACATAAAACAATGCGTCTCTCTGTCTCTTAGGTACTTTCTTTTTTCATTTTTTATTAGTTTGCTGTATATTCTATAAATAGAAACATAACTAGAGGATTTATGTATTTGTTTGTGTTAAACTGCAGGGAGGTAAGTTTTATAGAAGAATCTACCACATTTTATTCTTCAGAGTTCATTGCTCATAATTCAGCTTCATTACTATTTGGTCTTCAATTCGTGTGATCATTGTACAGAGGGGGATTACATTGTCATAGATAGGACATTTGCACTAAATTTTTCGAAATGCTAACATAACAAGAGGTATAAATGGAAATAGGCTACACGAAAAATGCTTGGTGGTCTTATGAATCATACTTTCTGTTTATATTTGAATATCAGAAGTTTACAAAGTAGGTTTTTGATCATCTTTAAAACTTCGTCGCAGGTGGGGTAGTAAATGTACGTAGATTCAATGTCCAACAACATTTTACAAAAACTGTGAATTTTGCACTTATTTTCCTTTGAAAACATTGAAGTCACCTATTAAAACAATTCTTTATGTGATTTAATATCAATAGTGCAGCATTAACAATTACTCACAAAAACTACAGTCAAAAACTGTCACACATGGGACAAGGAATTGTCACTGGTTGGACTCGTGCATAATGGAATCAATTTTTATAAGTTAAAATTAATTTTATGATCATTAATCTATAAATGAATCAGTAGTTAGGCCTAACTCATTGAGACCTCACTTCTTGTTTTCGAATAACCTTGTAGGAAAGTTTTGTTCCTATAAATAATATAAATTTCAGTAGAGTATAGCATTAATGTCCTCAGTAGGCTAGCGAATTATTTTAATTTAAATTTGTTTGATGTTTGGGTATGGTAGAAGAGTAAGAACTTGTTCAAAGTTAATGAAGGATACATCCTTCTCATCATGTGCCGAGTCCTTTAGGGGGATTCCATTGTCACGGGTGGGACAGTTGCACTACGTTTTTCAACAGTCAGATGCTGATATAACATAAAGTATAAATACAAATAAAGTAAAGATTGACTGGTTGCCTTACAAATAATGTTTTACCTTCCCTTTAAATCTGAATGTCAGAAGTTTACAAATTGAGCTTTTATTCATCTTTAAAACTTTGTCGCTGGTGGGACAGCAAGTAGACGTAGCATTGATTAACCACCAACATTTTAGAAGAATTCTGTGATTTGTGCACTTATTTTCTTTTGAAAATATTGAATTCACATTAATAAAACTATTCTCTACATGACATAATATCAATAAATATTAGATTAGTAATACTTAGTTACTTAAAATAATTGCAATCAAGTGGGACAAGGAATTGTCACGGGTGGGACTCATGTGAAGTACAATCTGTTTTATTATTATTATTTGAACTGATTTTATTATGTCAGTTAGCTATGAATCAGTAGGTAACATATACTTAGAGGACACTTTAAGTTTTAATAACTTTGTAGAACATTTTTGTTGCTTATAAATAATATAAATTTTGGTATAGTATTAGTTTACAGGTTTGAGTACTTAATTATTTCACTGGAAATACGGAAGCGTCCGATCCCGCCCGTCTGCTTTGACCCATGACGTCACAAATATGGCGGAAACAAAAACAAACACACACACTTTCCACAAGAAGCCTAATGACACTAACGGGACACGCGCGAAATGGGGTGTTTTGGGTGGGGGGCAAACCAAATATAAACAACCTCCCCAGGGGTCGTAACCCCTGCAATCCATAGAAGATAAAGATGCTTCAGTAGCTGATTAGTGTTTTTTGTCTTTTGAAATAAAATAAAAAAAAATCTCACGGGATACAACGAACAGATCAGAAATATAAATATAATAAACTAAAACAGAAATTGGAGGAAACAGATAATTAAAATAAGTAATAAGCGTTTTTAAATTTTAAAAAAATCTCACGAGATAGAACGAACAGATCAGAAAAGTAAATAAAATAAGATAAAACAGAACTGGAGCTAGCCACACTCAAACCAAACTCCGCGCCGTCATGACGTCACACACGACAACACCCTTACGTCACGGGTCAAAGCGGACGCGTGGGATCGGACGCTTCTGTCGACCCATTTCACTTGAAGAATGTACCACTTTGAAAAAATATACACTTGACCTCTCACCCACTTTTGAAAATGTATAAATTTCCGGGAAACTCATAATATAAGGTGTCCCTAACATGTTTGACATTTGGATTCGGGAGAATAGGAAGAACTTGTTTAAACTCTATGTAGGATACATCCTGCTCGGCAGCTTTAAATACCTCTGCTGAGTCCCCAACAGATTGTATACACATGATCTGTATTTCCCCATTGTCTTCTACACTTCTCTGTGCAATTGCAGCATATCCGTATGTAGTGGATTTCTTTCTTGCAGTTTGGAACTCGAATGTTCCTGGAATGATTTGTTCCACAGCTGGTTCTGAACCTGTAACTTCTTGGGAATTGGGTGTCAACAGGACATCAGGACGAGTCCTCATCACTCATATCTGAATCTGTGTAGATTAGCGAATATATGTTGGGTGAAAGTGGGAAAACCTCCACTTTCTCTAAATCTGATTTTAGGGAAGTTCTACCACATACTAGAATACAGGTATTATAACCGTTGAAGTAATGCTTGCTGCGAATATCTTTAATTTTTTTGACAGCTTTCCAGCGTCCATCCAGAAGGTCTCTGTTTTCATCAATATGATATTTTGTGAGAAGAAGAAAGTTTATTCCAGAAACAGATGATTTGGCACAGTCTAAAAATTCCTGTGCATTGCTGATGATGACTTTTCTTTGCTTAACTTTATTCCAAACAGCCCTTTTTGTTACAGCTCCAATGGCATCCACTGCAACTTTCCCATGTCATGTTGCAAAGAAAAACCATTCTCCAGACACTCCAAAGTCTTGCATCATGTAGCAGAGGTTAGAAATGATGAATTTGTTCTTAAATTGACCTGCACAACCATCAGAAAAAATTCGTATAGAGGTCAAATTGGGAAGCTCTCGTTTCAGCTTACTTATTATAATCTTCAAACATTCATAAACTGAGTACTTGTCATGGCACAGTTCATCGCTCACAATTGCAAATGACTGTAGCCTTGTTTTCATCCAAACACAAATCGTGACCACTGTAATCTGTGTATGACTCCAGTGGGCGCTTTGTATCTCATCTTGTGCCAGTGCTACATAGTTTCCTGCAAAATCTATTTGCAATATCACTTCATCATCACTAACTGATGCTTTCACAGTCTTGAAAGCTCCAGATTGCATCCTTTTGACAAAGAAGTGCTCCTTGAATGTTTTTAGTTGAGACTGAAGTTCAGAGAGAGCTTTATAAAGTGTTCCACTGGTAGTAGTCTGTTTAGGGTGACACTCATGTTCGGTCCATTTTCTCCAAGATATTATGTCACACAAATCAAATTTTCCATCTATTAATGTGTGCAAATTCATGATGCATTTCTTGCATTGACTTGTCATGCATATTTCACTTTCTACATCACAGCAAACAAGATTCATAAGGTGAGTGTGAGTAGCAGGGAAACTAGCTATTTATTTGTGAATGGCTTCAATGATGAAGTTAGCATGATATCTGCGCGCACACACACACACACATTGTGAGGCATTTGAGATGTTAGAACAACATTTTTAGGCTGCAACTCGTAGAATTTTGAAATCTGGATTGTTTTGCTTAAAAAGAAAAAATGCTTCCTTAACTGTCATATTCATGTGACGTTTCTGCAAGCTAACTCTTTTCCCAGTTTCATGGTCTACAATAGACTTTGCATCCTTTACATCAGGTGTCTGCCTGCTGATTTCATCATTTGTGAAAAATTTTTGTATTTTGAGCAGATAATCACCTGTAAGTTTACGAGATGTTTTCTTCACTACTGGGAAAATCTGCTTTACTACCTTTTTAGGTAAACTTTCACTTTCAAGCTTTCTTATTACTGCTGATTTTTTTGAGGGGCTTGAAGGAAGCACCTTCTTTACCCGAGAAACAGCTTTGCCAAGGGACTGAGGACATTTATATGATCCTAACTGGGAAATACAGGTCTCAGACTGATCTTCAATTAATACGGATTTTAGTTTAAGTCTGTACTTCCTTTTTCTTTCAGCTTCCTTCTTTCGATATTCCAATAAAGATTTTTCACTGGAAGATACATTAATCTTCAAATTTTCTCTTATTCTTTTATCCCACTCTCTTTCTTTTTCTTTATGGACATTGTACTTGCTGGTTACTTTCTTCAGTTTTTCTCAAAGTTTCCTCATACGCTCTGCTGATGTTGTTTTCCCCATTTTCTGAATAAACAGTAAGTTTTTATTTAGTGTAAACCATCGAAGCACTTGTTATATCAACCAATTTAACTTAACAATAACAAGAAGTGTTAACTGGTTTAGATTTGAGTAACATCCAAAAAACTGTCACGGGTGGGACACAATTTCTTTTAACATTTATAAATGATAATTTACAACTTAGAAGGTGCCTTATTGTTCATTGGATGTTTTTGTTTTTCTTACTTCTAACCTAAAATATATAGAATTACTATAATTGCTGAGTTAGAAGGTAAACTTTTTCATGTTTTTTGTCACAGGTGGGACACTAAATATATAGTAACTTTTGTGAATTAGCTGCATACTTAATAACTTACCTTTCTTTAAAAACTGAAGTTTGTCAGAAAGATAAGATTCTGCTCTTGAAATTTAACAATTAAAATATCAACAATCGCTGCAACCCAAATTTAAACAGCTGCCAACACAAAAAACAAACCTTTTGTTTTCCATCCTCATCTGTAGAATCGCCAACTTTGTTTAACTATATTTCCTCATCTAATTATGTAATTTTTATTATTTTTTCAGGACGGTAAATTTCAACTTTTGTAGATTCAAAAAACTATAACATTGTTAAATTTGGCATTTTTTCAAAAAATAAGCCTCAGGCTCAGTTTGGCATGGAATGACCCTTTACATTTTCAGTATCTGGATTTCTTGCTTAAAAAATGTTTCCTCTACTGTCATATTAATGCAACATTTTGAAAATGCCGATTCCACCCATCTGCTTTGATCCATGATGTCATCAAGATAGCAGGCAGCCCTTTTTTCAGCATACACATTATGGCTGCAATAATGTCACTAGATATCTAACAAAGATATGAATGACATAAAATATTGCACTCCAGCAATTACATTAAACTAACAGACCAGCAATGGGAAGTAGGAGATTTTGGGAAGAGACAAGTTAGATATACAGCAATAAGAATAATATTACCAACTAAGACAGTGATAGCAAGAACACACAATAGCTTAACTGTTATCAAAATACCACATCTTGAAGATATCAATTCGGCTCTTGTCACTAACTTTCATGGTGCAAATCTCACAGCCATACAACAACACAGGAAATTCCACTAGGTTCATCTTTATTGGTTTGGATATATCCCAGTTCTGTCAGATTTTAGTGTATTTAAATATTATGGCTCAGCCAAGGACGATTTTTCATTATATTCATTTATAAAACTTTCCAGTGTCACTGATGAGAGATCATAGATATAAACAATCACTACCTCCAGATCCTTTAAGCATCCTGTAAATTTCTTTGATCTAAATGTTGGCAAACGTTATTTTGATTTTTTCATCTTTATCTCTAGACAACTTGTTGGTTGTCATGCCTGCATAGAATGCAGCACAGTCGTTGCAGCATAGCTTGTAGATCACATGACTGGTTTCACAGGTAGCCCTGCCTTTGATGTGATAGGTAATGTTAGTGACTGGACTGGAGTAGGAGGATGTATGGGACAGGTCTTGCATCTAGGTCTATTACAGGGGTATGAGCCATTAGGTAAGGGATTGGGAGCATGGGTTGTGTAAGGATGGATGAGTATATTGTGTAGGTTTGGTGGACGGCGGAATACCACGGTAGGACGGGTGGGAAGGATAGTGGGTAGGACCTTTCTCATTTCAGGGCACGATGAGAGGCAGTTGAAGCCCTGGTGAAGAATGTAATTCAATTGCTCCAGTCCCGGATGGTACCGAATTACGAGGGGAATGCTCCTCTGTGGCTGGACTGTGGGACTTTGGGAGGTGGTGGGAGACTGGAAAGATAGGGCATGGGAAATTTGTTTTTGTACAAGGATGGGAGGATAATTATGGTTAGTGAAGGCTACAGTGAGACCCTCGTTATCTTTAGAGAGGGACTGCTCGTCATTGCAGATGCGATGACCACGGGTGGCTAGGCTGTACGGAAGGGACTTCTTGGTGTGCAATGGGTGGCAGCTGTCGAAGTAGAGGTATTGCTGGTTGTTAGTAGGTTCGATATGGACGGAGGTACTGATGTAGCCATCTCTGAGGCGGAGGTCAACATCTAGGAAGGTGGCGTGTTGGGTTGAGGAGGACCAGGTGAAGCAAATGGGGTAGAAGTAGTTGAGGTTCTGGAGGAATGTGAATAAGGTGTCCTCACCTTCAATCCAGATAGCAGAGATGTCATCAATGAATCTGAACCAGGTGACGGGTTTTGGATTCTGTGTTACCAACCATTTCCTCAACCGACTCTCCACAGTTCCTCTCCCTTTACCACATGGTGCCTTGCTCGTCACTACTGATGCCACCTCCCTGTACACTAACATTCCTCATGCCCATGGCCTTACTGCTATCGAACACTACCTTTCCAGACACACTATGGATTCCAAACCGACAACCACCTTCCTAGTCTCCATGACCAACTATATCCTCACAAACAATTACTTCTCCTTTGAAGGCATTACCTACAAACAAATCCACAGTACGGCTATGGGCACCCGCATGTCACCCTCCTATGCTAACCTAGTCATGGGCCATATAGAGGAATCCTTCCAACAAGCTGTCTGTCCCTATGAACGGCCACTGACAAACTGTGGCCAAAAAACAAGTGGTCCACTCTGTAGCTGAACATGCTGCCAAACATGACACCCCTCACATCAATGACTGCTTCACAGCCTGTGCCATATGGATCCTTCCCACCAACACCAGCTTTTCTGAATTGCACAGGTGGGAACTTTCCCTGCAGTATGTCTTACATTCCTGTAACCCTCCTGGCCTCAACCTTCGTTAGTCACTGTCCGCACCCATCCATCCCCCTCCCTGTTCCCATTCCAGCACTACACAGCCGTCATTTCACTGCCGCACCCAGTCTTTTAATTTCTTTTATTTTTATTTCTCTCCTTTCCGCTACTTACCCCCTCCCCCCTTTGCACCTTCTCTCCTACCCTCTGTCTGAACTGTAACATTTCACTGTCCACCAGTCCCACCATACTATCCCTCCCCCTCCCGTGCCTCAGCCTCCTCCTTAACCCCACCCAGTCGCCACTCCCATCATGCACTGGTGCTGCTGCTCACAGTGTAGTTTCAGCTCTCTGAGACTGCTGATGTGTGTGCAGGTTGCGCTTGCGTGTGTGTGTGTGTGTGTGTGTGTGTGTGTGTGTGTGTGTGGGCGCGCGCGCGCTTGTGTATAGCCGAAAGCTATGATTGTGTGAATCTTTTTTATTGTTCCTATCGCGGCTCAGCATCTTCGCTATATGGTGAGTAGCAACTTTCCTTCTCTCGTATTGTTAAAGTCCAATTCTGTACTAACATCACTCGCAAAGAATATAGAGACATTAACACCTCACACTAGAGTGCGTCACCACTTACTCCAGCATGCACTCTAGCAACACATTCACTTCAGACACGCTGCTCCTCAAGATGATGCATTGCACAACACTGTTATGTCATGGGTCAAATCAGACAGGTAGAAACAGACCCTTTGCTTGACCCAACATTTCTGCAAGCTAACTCTTATTCCACTTGCTGTGTCTACAATAGATTTGCCATTTTTTATACCAGATGTTTGCCTGCTGACTGTATCTCTTGTGAAAAAATTTTGTATTTTGAGCAGATTGTCATCTAAATGGCAACCCAGTTCTAAGCAAAGAAGGGAAGGCAGAAAGGTGGAAGGAGTATATAGAGGGTTTATACAAGGGCGATGTACTTGAGGACAATATTATGGAAATGGAAGAGGATGTAGATGAAGACGAAATGGGAGATAACATACTGCGTGAGGAGTTTGACAGAGCACTGAAAGACCTGAGTCGAAACAAGGCCCCGGGAGTAGACAACATTCCATTAGAACTACTGATGGCCTCGGGAGGGCCAGTCATGACAAAACTTTACCATCTGGTGAGCACGATGTATGAGACAGGCGAAATACCCTCAGACTTCAAGAAGAATATAATAATTCCAATCCCAAAAAAAGCAGGTGTTGACAGATGTGAAAATTACCGGACTATCAGTTTAATAAGTCACAGCTGCAAAATACTAACGCGAATTCTTTACAGACGAATGGAAAAACTGTTAGAAGCGGACCTCGGGGAAGATCAGTTTGGATTCCGTAGAAATGTTGGAACACGTGAGGCAATACTGACCTTACGACTTATCTTAGAAGCTAGATTAAGAAAAGGCAAACCTACGTTTCTAGCATTTGTTGACTTAGAGAAAGCTTTTGACAATGTTAACTGGAATACTCTCTTTCAAATTCTGAAGGTGGCAGGGGTAAAATACAGGGAGCGAAAGGCTATTTACAATTTGTACAGAAACCAGATGGCAGTTATAAGAGTCGAGGGGCATGAAAGGGAAGCAGTGGTTGGGAAAGGTGTGAGACAGGGTTGTAGCCTCTCCCCGATGTTATTCAATCTGTATATTGAGCAAGCAGTAAAGGAAACAAAAGAAAAATTCGGAGTAGGTATTAAAATCCATGGAGAAGAAGTAAAAACTTTGAGGTTCGCCGATGACATTGTAATTCTGTCAGAGACAGCAAAGGACTTGGAAGAGCAGTTGAACGGAATGGACAGTGTCTTGAAAGGAGGATATAAGATGAACATCAACAAAAGCAAGACGAGGATAATGGAATGTAGTCAAATTAAGTCGGGTGATGCTGAGGGAATTAGGTTAGGAAATGAGACACTTAAAGTAGTAAAGGAGTTTTGCTATTTAGGGAGTAAAATAACCGATGATGGTCGAAGTAGAGAGGATATAAAATGTAGACTGGCAATGGCAAGGAAAGCGTTTCTCAAGAAGAGAAATTTGTTAACATCAAGTATAGATTTAAGTGTCAGGAAGTCGTTTCTGAAAGTATTTGTATGGAGTGTAGCCATGTATGGAAGTGAAACATGGACGATAACTAGTTTGGACAAGAAGAGAATAGAAGCTTTCGAAATGTGGTGCTACAGAAGAATGCTGAAGATAAGGTGGGTAGATCACATAACTAATGAGGAGGTACTGAATAGGATTGGGGAGAAGAGAAGTTTGTGGCACAACTTGACTAGAAGAAGGGATCGGTTGGTAGGACATGTTTTGAGGCATCAAGGGATCACAAATTTAGCATTGGAGGGCAGCGTGGAGGGTAAAAATCGTAGAGGGAGACCAAGAGATGAATACACTAAACAGATTCAGAAGGATGTAGGTTGCAGTAGGTACTGGGAGATGAAGGAGCTTGCACAGGATAGAGTAGCATGGAGAGCTGCATCAAACCAGTCTCAGGACTGAAGACCACAACAACAACATGTCATCTAAAAGTTCACGTGATGTTTTCTTGTTGACAAAGAAAATTTGCTTTGGTACCTATTTAGACAGGTTTTCCCATGCAATATTTTTTTTTACTGTAGTTTTTTCCCCGAGGACCTGGTAGGAAGCATGTTCTTTACCCAAGAGGCAGATTTGCTTGACGGACTGAAGACATTCACATGATCTTGTCTGGGAGGTACAGGTTTCAAACTCATTTTCAGTCGGTACAGATTTTAGTTTAAGCCTATACCTCCTTTTTCTTTCAGGCACCTTCCTATGATGTTCAACTAAAAGTTTTTCATAAGATGTATCTTCATGTTTTTCCATCTTCTTCTGTCACGTTCTTTCTCTTTATTGGAGTTGTAGTTCGCTTGCATCTTTCTTCATAGTTCTCTCATACAGTCTACTGTCATTGTTTTCCTCATTTTTCTGAATAAATAATAAGTCAGTATTAGTGTAAACCATTAAGGCACCAGTTATTCTAACCAACAAAACTAAAAACTGTGTTAAATTGTTAAGCTTTTAATAACAGCTTAAAAACTTTTATGGCTGGGACACAACTACTTTCATTATTTATATATGGTCATTTATGTTCTAAACACTGCCTTATGGGTCACCAGATGTTTTTATTGGTTTTCTTCATTCCTAATCTAAAATAAACAAGAGTGCTATTATTGCTGTGATAAAGATTTGCATGTTTTCTATCATGGGTGGGGCACAAAATGCATAGCTCTTTTGAAAATTGTGTACTTAATATCATATGTTTCTTTTAAAACCAAAGCTCGTATGTGCTGCTCTTCAAACTTAACATCATCATCAACAACAGCTGAAATCTCCAATATAAAAGCCAGTCTAGATGTCCTACATTCTCATCTACAGTAGTAACAAATTTATATAAATATATTTCCTCAAGTAATTTTGTAGCTTTAGTAATTTTTCATAACAATAAAATTTAACTTTTGTAGATTCAAAAAACTGTAAAATAAATTAAATTACAAATAAAATTTAAAATAATCGCGGACTCAGGCTCACACGGAATCACCCAAATAATTACAGGAACAGAAATTTGTAATGGGGTATGCAGATACTATGCCAGCAGACAAAATTTAGTATTTAAATATCTGACTGATAACTTTTCTCTTTTTTTTTAGGTTAGTATATGTAAGCACACTAGATGGCTCGTTATCAGCCCTTAATTTGGAAGATGGCTTTTTGGCCTGGAGCATTGAAACTGGGCCTGGACCAATGCTTTCTTCTAGCATCCATAGACGAGAGGTTAGTTAATTTATACAGTTCATAAGTGTAATCTGTAATTGTCTTGTAGCATGCGTTTTTGAGGTTCTTTCTACGGTACTGACGTGTATTGACTGTGGCATTAATTGTTAACCCAACATATGAAACTGATCAGGAAATATATTAATTCCAAACCATGCCACATCATATTAGGAAGATTACTGACTGCTGATACTAAATAGTGTATATAACATTGTAATGCATTTCTAGGTGAGGGCAAACCAAAAGATGAAAACTGAAAGCCAAGGACAACTTAAAAGGGAAGCTAGTGAGCTACAAAATGAAGATACTATCTTTGTTTGCAGAAAGAGGTGAAAAAAGGAAGGAAGATTAGGATTTAACATCCCATCCCCATCGAGGCCATATTAGAGGTGGGAGGGATGATGAGTTTGCAGGGTTGCACATTAGTTGGTTTTCTTGTATTGCTTGTATATGGTTGCAGTATTATACATTCAAAATGCAGCGTTTTAGGTAGCTGGTTTTCCAACCATTGGAATGAGTAGGTGTTTGAATTTGCAGAAATGATTTAAATTTAGTGAAAGTGTTTTTGAAACTTTCTAAGCAGAGCAGAAACCATATTATCCTTCATTCTAAGGGAAAATACTAATATAGTGGTGTGAGGTGACACAGTTTAACTTTCTTTGTTGTAGAGAGAAGAAAGAATTTGAGTTAACTGTAAATGTCAGTGTGGACTGGAAAAAGTACCAATTGCAGATGCCTGTCTAAAAAACTAGCACAAATAGCCTTATCTACTTGCAGTACACTTTTGCCTCACCATGAGTGGGTATTTGAAAGCAGAAATGTGACGATATTTATTTTGCTTATGTGTTATTATTTTTGGTTATGTATTGTAGGTTGTGTTGGCAGACCAAACTGTAGCATCTCCCAAGGTCTGTGTCAGCTTGAAAGGTGGCAGTTTGGTTCTGAATTGGCAGTCAACACACACTAAATCCTGAATAATTCTATTTCTTTTTATGGCATGTATTTCATAAAAATTTGCAAGTACGACTGCTGTAGTTTCATAGTATTATGTGCTTGTAATTTCTGAGTGACATATATTGGGTACAGTTTTATCATTGGTTCCATCTTAACCAAGAAATTTGATGGTTCTTCTCCCCATTCATTTTGTTTCACACTGTGAATTTCATAGCAAGAATACGGGAAGAACAATTTATGTACAGGTTCCATCTTGGATTATCTATTATCTGATTTTACTTCAGTTAATATTTCTGATGTGGGTTTATTGTTAGATAAATGGACAAATTGTGATTAGGGATGTGAAGAGATTGTCTGGATAGAAGGAAAAGATCTTAATAACAGAATGTGTTGTAATATAAATCAAGAGCACACAGATATGCAAAACTCAGTTGTGTAAAGTCCCGTCTAAGGTACTTGGGGAACGGGTTAATAAAGTATTTAAAGTAAATTTTTTGTATCTACCAAATGACTAATTTATTTGGCTGAACAAGTTTCCTTTACAATGGTTGACTTAAGATTAAGAATATGCATAATGATAAAATGCAAAGACTAAATGTGTGCACAACTCTAGAGTCTAAGAACTGTGTCTTGAAACAAATGGGAACTAAATGGAAGTATGCAGAACTCTTTTTGTAGAATTACACTTACAACTTTTGGAGAACCATTGATTGCAGATGTTCTTTTTTCCATCTCATGAGTATGTTGACTAATTTGATGCAACCTCCCTTGTGCCAACCTATTCATCTAAGAGTAGCACTTACACTCAACATTCTCAATTATTTGCTGTATACATTTGGATCCCTGTCCTCCTCTACAGTTTTTGCCTCCATACAGCCCCCACTAATATCATGGAAGGTATTTTCTGTCATATTAGTGTATGCTGTGGGTTGTCCTGCCTGTTTGTCTACTTAGTGTTTCCAAATACATTTCCTCACTATTTTTATGGAGAATGTCTCCTTTTATATTAATTATCTGCAGCCTTCTGTAAAATCACTTCTCAGCTAGGTACTTCAGTTCTATTTTTTTATGGTTTTCCCATAAGTTTTCTCTCATAATATAGTCTCAGAATTTTCATCCTCAAATTAATGTATGTGTTTGATACTGAATAGGCTTCTTTTGGTGAGGAATGCTGTCTTTCCCTACAATGGTCTGCTTCTTATGTTGACCATGCTTCATCCATTGTGTCTTTTTTTTTCATCCAGTGTACCAGAATTCTTCCACTTCTACCATTTTGTCCCCACTCGTACTGTTAAATTTGTTGTTAATTGTGTTTCTGCTATTCATCAGTTCTTTGTTTTTCTTTGGTTGACTCTCAGTCAACATTCTCTGCTCATTCTGTTTGTTCCATTTGATAGGTCCTGTAAATCTTTCTTACTTTCATAGTAGACAATTCATCAGTGAAACTCATGATGGTGTTTTTTCCGTGAGTTTTAATCCCATTTCAATCCTTGTTTTTTCATTATGCAGATTGAACAGTGGAGGATAAAGAGTACATCCTCCTTAATCCCAGCACTTCTCACTTGATCTTTTATTCTTATTGTTTCACTTGATCTTGTGCATGTTATATATTACCCATATTTCCCTGTTGTGTATACCTCTTTGCGACGATTTCAACATCTTGCACCGCTTTACATTGTTCAAAGACTTTGCTTTGTTGACAGATTGTGTGTTGATTTTACGCATCTGTTGCATTCAGTAATACAGGAACTACTACTTTGGTTGCTGTAACATCCCTCAGGCCAAATGTAACAGCTTCAGTTTTCCTTTTCATTCATTTGTATATTAGGCCTATTCTGGGATACATGAAATTGTCAAATGGTTTGTGTAATAGTTCTAGCATTTATCTGCCCTTGCTATCTGTGGAAAATGATATTCTCCCAAAGGTGTGATGACATATCAGAAGTCTCATAGTGAAGTATAAAAAGAGTAAAAATATTTGTGATCTAATCCAAACCCTTAGTAAAACCAACTTGAATTATCATTCAGATCAATGGTTCTAGAATTTTTAAAAGAATGTACTTTATTCCCTCCTCTTCATTGTATTCCAAGACTTCCAAAGCCCTTTCAAACTCTAATATTGGACCCATTATGTCCAAATTAGTTACTGTTTATCTTCTTCTATAACATTAGCACACTGGTCTTCAGTTTACTCTTTCTTTAGTTGTGGAAACCTTGTACGCTCTTAATGCTGATGCCTTGGTTCTAAATTCTCCATAATTTATTTTGACTTTATTGCATGCTGAATCTGTCTTCTGACAACTGCTTCTTTTTCAGTTTCTTAACATCTTTCCTACAGCCATTTCACTTGACTTTATTTTCATTTCTAAGTGACATATCATGGAATGACTTTCTTTTCCTAGACTTTTAGTATTTGCTTCTTTTGTCAACAAGCTGAAGTATGTGTGTTGTAGAAAAGTACTTCTAAAATGTAAATACTTTTGGATTAAAGGAAACCATTCACTGAAAAGCAGAAGCATTGAGATTTCATTGGACACACACGAAAAGAAAGAAAACTTGCTAGGTTTTGTAGTAATCCTTTTACAGGCCAAAGTAAAATAAACACACATACACTTTTATACATACAGACACCTGTGCCATTACAATGTGCCAGCTGGACTAACAGTGTCACTGTTGCATTTTAGCAGGTTGACTATGTTTGTGCTGGGGTTAGGGCTAGGTGGGATGGTAGAGGGTAGCAGGAGCCAGTGAGAGGAATTGTGGTGGATGGCTAGTGGTTCCAAGGCCAGCAAACGATATGTCAGCTAGGGATGCAGGAGGGAGGGGTGACAGTTGTACGGGCTAGGCATGTGATGCATGGCTGTAGTGGCCAGTGGGGTATGGCAGATGCTGAAGGTGACATGGGGAAGTGAATGGGGATGGAGTGACAGATGGAGGAAGGGGAAACTGTTGGATGGAGGGTGCAGGAATAGTGGGTTACGGGTGATTGAGGCCAGGATGATTATGGGAGTGGAGGATATGTCGTAAGAATACCACCCATCTGTGTCAGTGGGTGGTAGAGAAGGTGCTGGCGAAGGGAAGGATCCAGATGGCCCAGTTTGTGAAGTAACCATTGAAATTGAGCATGTTGTGCCACCAGGTGTTCCACTTTGTGCATGGCAACAGTTTGCCTTTAGCCGTTCATACTGGTGGAGAGCTGGTTGATCGTCATATTGATGTAAAAGCTGTAAAGTGTTTGCTGCATGATTGATATATGACATGGCTGCTTTCACAGTTGGCCCAACCTGTGGCCTCTTCTCCTATGCCATCAGTGGCTGGGTGACCGGTGAAAGCAGCCATGGCATATACAAATCCTGCTGCAAACACTGCACATCTTTTTACATCAGTGTGACTACCAATCGGCTGTCCACCAGGATGACTGGCTACCACCAAACTGTTGTCAAGAACAAAGCTGACCATTTGGTGGCACAACATTCAGCTGACCACATCATGCTCGGTTTCAAAGGCTGTTTCATAACCCAGGCCATTTGGATCCTGTGCTCCACCCTCAGCTTCTCTGAACTAAGCAAATGAGAGTTATCCTTAAAATACGTCCTTCACTCCTGTGATCATCCTCACCTCAATCTCTGATAAACCCGCTGTCTCTGCACCCTCCACACAACAGTGTCCCTTTCCTCCATACTGCCACCCTCTCCCTATTCATGTCACTTCAGCATTTGCCGTACCCCAGTGGCTCCTACAACTGCGCATTACATGCCTAGTCTGTATACCTGCCACTCCTCCCTCGCATTCCTAGCCAGCAAACTGGCTGCCTCCAAAGTTGTTAGCCATCCACTCCCAATTCTGTCTCCATGGCTCTTGCCTCCCTCCAGCCGGTCCACGCAGCACTACCCTCACCACAACCTAGTCAACATGCTGAAATGCAGCACTGGCACTCTTAGTCCAGCCAGTACCACGTAATGGCATAGACGTGTATATATATATATATATATATATATATATATATATATATATATATATATAGACACACACACTCCTGGAAATGGAAAAAAGAACACATTGACACCGGTGTGTCAGACCCACCATACTTGCTCCGGACACTGCGAGAGGGCTGTACAAGCAATGATCACACGCACGGCACAGCGGACACACCAGGAACCGCGGTGTTGGCCGTCGAATGGCGCTAGCTGCGCAGCATTTGTGCACCGCCGCCGTCAGTGTCAGCCAGTTTGCCGTGGCATACGGAGCTCCATCGCAGTCTTTAACACTGGTAGCATGCCGCGACAGCGTGGACGTGAACCGTATGTGCAGTTGACGGACTTTGAGCGAGGGCGTATAGTGGGCATGCGGGAGGCCGGGTGGACGTACCGCCGAATTGCTCAACACGTGGGGCGTGAGGTCTCCACAGTACATCGATGTTGTCGCCAGTGGTCGGCGGAAGGTGCACGTGCCCGTCGACCTGGGACCGGACCGCAGCGACGCACGGATGCACGCCAAGACCGTAGGATCCTACGCAGTGCCGTAGGGGACCGCACCGCCACTTCCCAGCAAATTAGGGACACTGTTGCTCCTGGGGTATCGGCGAGGACCATTCGCAACCGTCTCCATGAAGCTGGGCTACGGTCCCGCACACCGTTAGGCCGTCTTCCGCTCACGCCCCAACATCGTGCAGCCCGCCTCCAGTGGTGTCGCGACAGGCGTGAATGGAGGGACGAATGGAGACGTGTCGATGAGAGTCGCTTCTGCCTTGGTGCCAATGATGGTCGTATGCGTGTTTGGCGCCGTGCAGGTGAGCGCCACAATCAGGACTGCATACGACCGAGGCACACAGGGCCAACACCTGGCATCATGGTGTGGGGAGCGATCTCCTACACTGGCCGTACACCACTGGTGATCGTCGAGGGGACACTGAATAGTGCACGGTACATCCAAACCGTCATCGAACCCATCGTTCTACCATTCCTAGACCGGCAAGGGAACTTGCTGTTCCAACAGGACAATGCACGTCCGCATGTATCCCGTGCCACCCAACGTGCTCTAGAAGGTGTAAGTCAACTACCCTGGCCAGCAAGACCTCCGGATCTGTCCCCCATTGAGCATGTTTGGGACTGGATGAAGCGTCGTCTCACGCGGTCTGCACGTCCAGCACGAACGCTGGTCCAACTGAGTCGCCAGGTGGAAATGGCATGGCAAGCCGTTCCACAGGACTACATCCAGCATCTCTACGATCGTCTCCATGGGAGAATAGCAGCCTGCATTGCTGCGAAAGGTGGATATACACTGTACTAGTGCCGGCATTGTGCATGCTCTGTTGCCTGTGTCTATGTGCCTGTGGTTCTGTCAGTGTGATCGTGTGATGTATCTGACCCCAGGAATGTGTCAATAAAGTTTCCCCTTCCTGGGACAATGAATTCACGGTGTTCTTATTTCAATTTCCAGTAGTGTGAAACATTCCACGTAGGAAAAATATATCTAAAAACAAAGATGATGTGACTTACCAAATGAAAGTGCTGGCAGGTCGACAGACACACAAACGAACACAAACATACACACAAAATTCAAGCTTTCGCAACAAACTGTTGCCTCATCAGGAAAGAGGGAAGGAGAGGGAAAGACGAAAGGATGTGGGTTTTAAGGGAGAGGGTAAGGAGTCATTCCAATCCCGGGAGCGGAAAGACTTACCTTAGGGGGAAAAAAGGACGGGTATACACTCGCGCGCGCACACACACACATATCCATCCACACATATACAGACACAAGCAGACTTGGTCTTTAAATATGTCTGCTTGTGTCTGTATATGTGTGGATGGATATGTGTGTGTGTGCGCGAGTGTATACCCGTCCTTTTTGCCCCCTAAGGTAAGTCTTTCCGCTCCCGGGATTGGAATGACTCCTTACCCTCTCCCTTAAAACCCACATCCTTTCGTCTTTCCCTCTCCTTCCCTCTTTCCTGATGAGGCAACAGTTTGTTGCAAAAGCTTGAATTTTGTGAGTGTGTTTGTGTTTGTTTGTGTGTCTATCGACCTGCCAGCGCTTTCGTTCGGTAAGTCATATATATATATATATATAATTATTTTATTCTAGTTCATAAAAGGATTACTCCAAAACCTAGCAAACTCAACACGTCTGCTCTCATTTTTGGTATGTCAATTCCTCCTCGACTAAACTACTACTTGTGATATTGATTATTGCAATACCTACAGCCTCAGAAAACTTGGAATGCACTTGAACATTCCTCAGTGTTTCACTATCCCACTTCCTTGTGCTTTGGTTGTTCTTGACAGTTCTCTTTTCTCTGCCATTGCCGATTTATTATCTGAGCTATAACAGCTCCTGGGTACACCTTATAATGCAATATCTCTGTCTAATGATGATGTAATCCATCTGGTACCTTTCTGTGCCCCTGACCTGTTCCAAATATGTTGCTCCCACTTGTGATTTTTCAACAGTGTATTAAGAGTTAAAATCTGTTGCAGAACTCAAGGAATCTGTCTCCTCATTTCTATTGCTGAGTCTGTATCCTCCTATAATTCTGCCTTCTATCCTCCTATAATTCTGCCTTCTATTTCTTCCTCTACTATAACATATCTAAACCCCCCCCCCCCCCTTTTCCATGATTTTTTTCAACTTTTACTTATTGAGTTACCCCTTCAATCCCATCGTATATTCTATCTCATCATCATCATCTTTTTGAAGTGTTGGCCACGGATTTGTGCATTTGGGTGACTGTGTGGTTTTGTGTGAGAATGTGTGTACTTTTGCTAGAGAAAAAGCGAGAGCTCAAAAACTAATGTGAATACTGTTTTCTGTTGTGTGTTTCTATGCACCAAGCATTAGTCGGCTGTAGTTGAGTGGTTGCCTTTCCTTTATTTTATGTATTATTTCATCTAGGAATTTCCATTATTGTTTACGTAATTTCTTCTTCTTCTTCAGAATGGACCTACTTCGGACCATGCTTGTTCAACTTCTGGGCTTTGGTGTTTGCCCAGTTCTGTTGCATCCTCTGCCGATGTAACTCCTTCCTTTCTTCCGTCCAGGGGTTATCTTTCCTTCGGGGCTTTTCATGAAGTCCTCATACTTCCTTCAAGGTATGTCTCATAGACTGTCTGTTCTGGAGATAGTTATTCCCAGTCCTTTAATGCCCTTTTCAGTTTCTGTCAACCAAGTGGTGCAAACCTTCTTGATTTGCCAGAAGATGAACAGATGGTTGGTCAATCTGTTTGGAGGCAATATTGCAACTGCCCAGTCAGAGAGCCTCTCGATATGTTCATAGAGCTCAAAGCTATGTCACCTTCTGAATTCCTTATCTTCTTCTACTGGACAAAGGATCTTCTGAGGATTCTCGTCTCTCTGACTTCCAATTTCTCCATCAGACCTCTCTGGTTCATGGTAAGACATTCCATGGCCTACAGGGTTTCTGGTCCTATGACTTGAAGCATGGTGCTTAAGTTTCAGGTTGTGTGACAGGCATTTTTTGGTGTAGGTGCTCATAGTCAGTCAGTAGGGTAGTTCCAACTTGTTGACTGTTGGGTTCAATCTAGTCACTGAGAATACTTAAACTTCTCCGTTCTTTTGATGTTCCCCTAGCCTAGTAACATCTCTCTGTTAGCTTCTTTGATGTTGGTGATGGACTCTGTTTGAAGACCCACTTTGGCTGCCTGTTGTCTGAGGCAGTGTACCTGCGTTTGTGCCATTTCAAGAGAATCAGCAATCAGTGCGATGTAACCTGCAAAAGTTAGGCAATCTACAATCAGTCCTTCTTCCTTATGGCTCGGGTAGACACCACTCTGAACACCCAAATTGGTCAGTTCCTCGCACCATTATCTCGCAGCCTTTTCCAGGACACAGTTGAAGATAAGTAGAGCCTATCCCATTGTCTCACTCCAGTCTTTATCTCAAAGCTTTCTGAGATCTGCCCTGTAAATTTGATCTTTGAATGGGTGCTGATCAATGCTTCTAGAAAGAGTCTGCAGATTTTGTTGTCTAGTCCTAGTTCCTGGAGTATTTTGTTAAGCGTTTCTCTATCAGTGGAGTCGTAGTCCTTCCCGAAGTCAACAAAGGTGAGGACCATCTTGTGGTTTCTCATCTTGGAGTATGCCAGTACAGCTTTAAGATTGGAGATCTGTTCAGCACAGGATCGGGTCTTCCTAAAGTCTTCCAGATACTCTCCCAGTTGACTATCCAGTTGATCTTCCACCCTTGTTAGTAATGCTGTGGAGAGAATCTTGTATGTTACCGGAACAAGAGAAATTCCACGGTAGTCATTCAGATCAGTAAAATCTCTCTTTTGTGAAGTGGATGGACCAGAGCCGTGTTCCAATCAGGTGGTAATTTCTCTGTTTCCCAGATGTCCTGGATGATCTCGATCAGCTTGCCCATGGCATTGCATCCAGTACATTTCCAGAGTGCAGCAATGCAGCAACGTTAGAGTCCTCTCCAGCTGCCTTATTATTCTTTAGAAGCTCAAGGATTTGTCCAACTTCTTCCAATGAAGAGGCTAGTGCGTCCGCGTTTGGTGTGATTTGTTTGTAGTCGAAGTCTTCGCTGCATGGATCACAGTTGAGTAGGTTTTTAAAGTACTGATCTAAGAGGTGGCAACTGTCCTTGTCATTAAAAACCAGTTTGCCCTGCCAGTCTCTGAAATGGAGGCTTGGCAGATTGTATTTTCTGAATATCTGCTTGAATGTCTGTAGATATCGTTGGAGTTATTCTTAGTGAAGCTCTCTTCGATTTGGGTTAGATGGTTTTGTGAGAAGGTCTGTTTGGTTCCTCAAATTATCTTAGCCGGAACCCTTCTTTGTTCCAAAAAGTTCTCCCAATTTTTCTTGGTTTTCTCACAGTTCCACTTTCCCCATAGTGTCTATCTTTGGGCTATTGCATTGTCACAGCTTTCATTCCACCAAGAATGCTTCCTTCTTCTCATGAGGGGGCCGAGTTCGTTGGCCACCTTCACAAGTGTCTCCTTCAGTTGGTCACCACTGTTGAAGTCTGTACTGTTCAGTCTCTGGCTTACATCGAATCTTACCATATTGGAGGTTCTGTGTACTCTAGTGTGTGTAGGCTGGAGTCTAATTTTGATCTTTGAGAGGTAATGTCCGAGTCCAGATTGGCACTTCTTAATACCTTCACATTTTGTATTTCCCTTTGAGGTTTTACTGAAATGGCCACATGTTCTATCTAGAATTCACCCAAGTTGGTGTTAGGGAAAATCCAAGTCTTCTGCTTCCTTGGCAGGTGTCTGGAGGCTGTAGACTTTATGACAAACCCAAAAGTCCTACACATATCCACCAATCATCCACCATTGCGGTTGGTTCTCATATCTGCCCAATAGTTGCTCCCTCTATTTCTGTACTTTTTCTCTCTTCCCAGTTGGGCATTGAAGTCACCAAGCAGTATCACAGTGTGTGTGTGTGTGTATGTGTGTGTGTGTGTGTGTGTGTGTCTGGAACTTTAGAGAGTATCTTCTAAGGCTTCCCAGAATTTGTCAGTTCTGTCAGGATTGCGTCTATTGTCCTGGTTCTTTGGGGCATGTACGTTGACTACATTGTAGCCCTTGTTAGCACGTTTGAGTGGGAGGATGGATACACAACTGCTTGGGGAGGTGAAGTCAGTCACTGAATCCAGCATCTTGTGACTGGTTATAAATCCTGTACCTAAGTGGGGTATGTTCTTCATTACCCGCTGACCCCTTTTCCTTTGAGGATTCTGTATCCTTGGGACTCAAAGGCACGATCATCCATGAATCTGGTTTTCTGTAGTGCTGTCAGTACTATGTCGTATTCTGTTAGTGAATCGGTCAGATGTTTCAATTTACCCACTTTGAGCAGTGAATTAGCATTAAATTTTGCAAAGAAGCTATGCCGTCTTGGTCTGAGTTTACGTCCTGTGATTTCAGGATGCTCAGACTCATCCTCGAAGCATGTTGGTGCGAACTCCCCAGAATCTGAAGGTCCACTAATATCACCTTGGGTGACAATTGGTTACCACCTGGGGTAGTGCATTCAGCGAAATTTCCCTCCATGCTCAGATGAAGATTATTGTTCGTGGGACAGTGGCGAACCACTGCCCAAGATACTACCCAAGTTGCTAGCTTGAGAGGCTTATTCGGGGTTGTCACCCATAGACAGGTCGCCTTCACTACATTACGTACATACAGTTCATTTTCACAAGTAAAGCTACTGAATCGTGGCACTCTTTTTCATACAGACGGTGCATTTCAGCCATAGTTTTCACACTTGTAATGTATGACTCTTTTGTATTGTTTCTCTGTGAATAACAACTTCTGTATTTCAGAAAAGTTTTAATACGGTTTCGAATACAGTCCAATGAGGTTCATTGCTGCCATCCTTCCGTATGGTGTCAGCTCACATAACTTGTTGATGACAAATTTTTCCAAAGTCAGATAATGAATCCTGTTGTAGTAGTTGTTGTTGCTGTTGCAGTATTAAGAAATGAGACACTTAAATTTGTTTTATCTGTGTCACTGCTGCTGGTGCGAAGCAACAGAGCAGTTTTTGGAGGGAGTCATGCTTCTGTTTAATATTTTTATAACTATGACTTCAAACATTCCAGAGGCATTTCTCTGGCTTATCAAGTGTGCCCAACTCATAAATTTGGCTTCTTGCCCATGCCATTCTGTAAAGCCAATGCACAACACTGCAGACAGAATAAAAGCAAACACCAGCACTGCACAGCGACATTTAGTGGTAGCAGGCCAGGAACAGTGTTCCTTTGATCTGTACCTACACAGCCGTGGAACACTGATTTTGTATATCCAAG
This sequence comes from Schistocerca nitens, assembly GCF_023898315.1. Taxonomy (NCBI): domain Eukaryota; kingdom Metazoa; phylum Arthropoda; class Insecta; order Orthoptera; family Acrididae; genus Schistocerca; species Schistocerca nitens. The sequence goes on along the minus strand of NC_064618.1, from coordinate 740,910,224 downwards.
ATGTTGGCAACATGTTGTGAACATTGATAGTCCAGTACTGACTGCAAACAGTGTTGCAGAACATGTTTCGAACTCAGTGTAAAAGCTCCTTTAGTAAGCTGTGGTGACTAATTCATTCATAGCCAAGTTTACTGAGTACTCAGGAAGGAAATCATTAGTGCCTGTAAACCATTTTAGTAGCAAAATGTAAACAGTATTTTTTTTGGCTTTTTAACACCGTCAGATAATGAAATATCTGTTTCCATAATTTTTTTTAGTAACTTCCCATGACTCCATAACTAAGGTGATAAATCCATAACAGTTACGAGCAATCCGTTAACAGTCGGCAGCCTTGCGTTGCCGTATTTTCCACATCTATCTATATATGGGATGCCAAGATAGGTTGTATTAAGTTCATTGCTTACGTCATCATGATCTCAATCTTCACCAACATTACACACTCCCCTGTTCCACTTACTGTTGACACTCTTTTCTGCAAACTACAAATATTTCACAAAAAGCTTTGGAATGTACTCTTAAGCTTTGTACCAGTAGCTGTTGCCACAGACAAGCTAATGAGTTCTTTCTTCTACTCACTCCTAGATCATCACATTTTTTTTAGCATACCCCTGACTGCAATCATTATCCTCAATAATATCATTTAGGTATGCGTTTTGAATGTTGTACTCTTGCAGCTTGTAAAACTCACAAAATAATGTGTTTTCAGTATCTTAGTCACATTGATGTCCTTGTTGCTTAGTTGCTACTTCTTTTTACTGATTTTATTCATGTCCTCTCCTTTTCTTCTTTACATTTTCTCTCTTTCATTTGGCTGTGTTATGAATATGTTTTTCTACAACAATTTTCAAGGTTCTCTAATACATAAGCACCCATATTTTTTTGAAATATTGTATAGTACAGCTACCAGAAATGTCACTTCCATTACCAAAAGAATGACATAAAATATACGTTAGAAAGTGAAGCAAAATAACAGTTTAGATATACTGTGCACAAAAGAGGAAAGATGTAAAAGCAAAAATTAAATAACAGCATACCTTTCTCATATGATAAACTTTTGTAACAGTTGGTAACATTACTATGTTGGCAACTTCGTCACCAACATAACAGACAACATCAGTGGGCGGCATAGCGCCTCCTCTTACACATATTTTCAAACTTAGAAAATCTGTGCAGGAAATGTGGGAACTATGTGACACCATTCTATTTTGCATGGCGGTCAACAAATGACGAGTATACTAGGAATGTCAAAAACTCAGTTTTTCAATTTTTGTGACATGGCTCCCTCTCTCACTATACCCATCAATTCTTTACACTAGTTAAAGATTTTTGTGTCTGATTACTTCATTTTTTTCTGTCCCACACAAAGACAGTGTGATGGCTAGTGTAAAGTGATTTCTGTGTCTTGTATTAGAATGATGAATGTCACTGTTACTTCCAAACTGTTACGGATTGTTGACATCAAACTTCATACCAGGATAAATGTACAGTGATGTTATTGTCAGTATGCCCAACAGGATTGTTGTAGATTGCCTATCACTTATTATTCTTATTACATGCTTCTGTGCAACAAACGCCTTTTTCCTCGATGAAGAGATATCGAGAATATGGTGTCAAAAGACACCAGTGAATGAAAATAGGAAAAGTAAGTCACCTTCTTGATATTTTAATTTCCAAAATGCAATAATATCCATAACCCAGTTGCAATTTAGCTATCATTCTCCCTACACTGTGTATGTAGTTGGAACCGGAAGAAACTCACAGAATGTGGTTCAACGGTATATACCGTCTGCCATGTAGGGTAGAATGGTTTGCAAAGTATGGATGTAGATGTAAATTATGTAGTAGTGCTGACTGAAACCAGAGTTAACATTAATGCTGGTGACAAATGTTACTCTCTTTCATTGTTTCCAAGACAATGTATAATATGGGACATACTTCGATGCACTCTCTAAGTACTGAATGCGTGTTTCCATGCATTGCTGAGTGCAGAACCGATACGTCTATTAAAGTTGTTGCCACACATTCCAATTTACACAACTTCTTTGATAATTGACTGTCAGAAGTTAGAAGCTTGGACTAGAATCTCTCTCTGCTTAAACATGATCTTGTGGGTGTTCCTTATCAGAGGGCAGCACTATTTTGTTTCGCCTCATTGAGCAGCATGCTGTATACTGTTGCACTACCTGCCTGATTCTTAAGTTTCTGTGCTCTCTCTCTCTCTCTCTCTCTCTCTCTCTCTCTCTATCTATCTATCTATCTATCTATCTCTCAAGTGCTACCATTGTCAGTGGTAGGCTAAACCATAATCTTCCTTTCTTCTTGCTTCCTACTTCTAGAAGATTCAGAAATGGCTAAGATATTATTAGGAGAGGGGGGGGCTGGGGGGGTATTATTTATAGAACATGGAAAAAATACTAATGTATTGCAAATCTTGGTAATACCTTTTGAAGATGGCTTGCATTAGCTTCTAGAGTGCAAGCCATCTGTAAAATCAGCATAAAATTATAAATAAAATAGTTCACCAGTACCTTGTTATATGAATTTTTAAGTCTGCTGCTGTATCATTTACAGTGGCAGCATGTTCTCAATTATTTGATTTTGCTTCACATAAGGTAATGTTGTTTTGCACTGAGATAAAAATATAAGTGTTTTTTCAAGAAGTCACACATTAAACTATTGTGACTGTAATGGAAGCTTTTGCAAAATGTTGAATTGTGCTTGCAACAGGCAGGGAAAAAGTATACATGTGACCTGAATCAGTTTGTAGGTATAGCTGCAATTCTGTGTTGTGTGACTAACTAATTATGGCTTTTCTCTCTTCAGCTATCAAATAATGGACACTGGGTGAGAATGATTCCATCGTTAAGTGGTGGTCTGTATAAATTTAATGGTGAAAGTATTGAAGCAGTACCGATAACAGCTGACAACTTGCTCCAATCTTCTTCATTCATTTTTTCAGATGATCTGCTAATTGCAGGTAATGTATATTAATCTTTTAATTCGGTGGATTCTGTTTCTAATGCTGTCAGCTTAGTCTATGGTGAAATAAAATTTTTTAATTTTAAATCATTTTTGTCACTGTAAGTGATGGGTAAACTTCTCCATACTGCACTATCTTTTTTATTTATTTTTTAATTTGTGGATGTCAGCTTTTGAATATTGTATTTCTGTAATAGCATTTGATTTGCAAATGTATTGTGAGAAATATTTTGTTCACCTGCACCAGTTATTATTGCATTCATGAGAAGATTTCACTAAAATTTTTTTGAATGATTCAATTGAAGTATTTTGCCTCACCTAGAAGAAATGCATGCTGTGGCATTATTCATTGTAATTGATTGTTGCAAGTATCAATAGCTAGCAATTGTTAAAAAGTTGTGGAAAAGCTCTGTTTTCCATGCCCCATTTGATATTCACTCATTCTGGTGATGGATATGAAACTGGAGCATTTATTTGCATTTATTTTTTATAATTTGATGTTGGTTTTGAAAGGGAAGCAGTGAGTGGAGCAAGTGCTTTCACTGAATCTTTGCCTTCCATGATGGTGGTCTTAAATTAGTGTGCTTAACACAAAATAAAATCTTTAGTCCAGGTACTGAGCAATAGTTCCAATGTAGCATGTATAAGAGTTTATGAAATATGAATGGAAATTTAAATCTGGTGGCTGTGATAGTGGACGGAAATGGGGTGATGTTGACAGTGTGTTGGTGGGGTAGCATTGTAATGCTGCAGTTAACATGATGCAATGGTAAGAGTCAGGCCACTAAGTGCAAGCAAAAGGTACGGAAGTCTGTTGCGCAGTGTGTGTTCATAAAATTTCTTGTGAAAGAAGGCACCACACCTGTGGTAGTTTTGAGAAGGCTCCATGCACAGTCTGGGGAAGAAATGCATTCGAACACTGTTACGTGTTTGTACTGCTGAAGGAATACCTTGGAGGACACCATTCTGATGAGAATGGAGCAGTAGAGTAGTTCATTCGCAGATGGCTGTAAACAAGTCCCTCTTCTTTCTTTGAGGATGGCATCAAAATATTGCCATTCAGTGGGAAAAATGCGTAACAAACACAGGATATGATGTAGAAAATTTAGGTGGATGCTTGTAGGTTTTATTTGCTTCAGTAATGAATGTTGTTGTTGTTGTTGTTTTTTGTTGGTCTCTTCAGTCCAAAGATTGGTTTGATGCAGGTCTCCATGCTATTCTATACAGTGCGCACCCTTCAATCTCCGAGTAACTACTGCAGTCTTACACCCTTCTGAATCTGCTTACTGCATTCATCTCTTGGTCTTCCTCTAAGATGTTTACCTTCCTCCCGTACACTGCCCTTCAGTACTAAATTGGTGATCCCTTGATGCCTCAGAATGCATCCTACCAATTGATTCCTTCTGATAGTCAGGTTGTGCCAAAAATTTCTCTCCTTCCCAATTCTATCAGTACCTCCTCATTAGTTATAAGATCAGCTCACCTAATCTGCAACGTTCCTTCTGTAGCACCACATTTCAAAAGCTTATATTCTCTTTTTTGTCTAAACTATTTATCGTATATATTTCACTTATGTACATGGCTATATTCCATACAAATACTTTCAGAAGAGACTTCCTGACACTTAAATCTATAGTTGATGTTAACAAATTTCTCTTCTTCAGAAATACTTTTCTTACCATTGCCAGTCTACAGTTTATATCCCCTCTACTTTGACCATAATCAGTTATTTTGTTGCCCAAATAGCAGAACTCCTCTACTACTTTAAGTGTCTCATTTCCATATTTAATCCCCTCAGCATCACCTGATTTAATTAGACTAAATTCCATTATCGTCAGTTTGCTTTTGTTGATGTTCATCTTATGTCCTCCTTTCAAGATGTTGTCGATTCCATTCAGCTGCTCTTCCAAGTCCTTTGCTGCCTCTGACAGAATGTCATTGGCAAACCTCAACATTTTTATTTCTTGTCCTTGGACTTTTAATTTCTTCCCCTAATTTTTCTTTTGTTTCCTTTATTGCTTGCTCAATATACAGATTGAATAACATTGGGGGTAGGCCATAACCCTGTCTCACTTTCTTCTCAGTCACTGCTTCTCTTTTGTGCCCTTTATCTCTTATAACTGCCATCTTGTTTGTGTACAAATTGTAAATAGCCTTCTGCTCCTTGTATTTTACCCTGCCATCTTTAGAATTCGAAAGAGAGTATTCCAGTCAACATTGTTAAAAGCTTTCTCTAAAAATCTAGAAGGTCTCTGTAATTTTCCGTAGGTGGCATCCATCTTACCCCTAGTGATAGTGATATACACTTCTACATACTTACTCTAGCCATTCCTGCTTAACCATTTTGCACATCCTGTTCATCTCATTTTTTAGCTGTTTGTATTCCCTTTCACCTGCTTTATTCACTGCATTTTTATATTTTCTCCTTTCATCAATTAAATTCAATATTTCTTCTGTTACCCAAGGATTTCTACTAGCCCTCGTCTTTTTACCTACTTGATCCTCTGCTGCCCGTCACTATTTCATCTCTCAGAGCTACCCATTCTTCTTCTACTGTATTCCTTTCACCTGTTCTTGTCAATCATTTCCTAATGCTCCCTCTGAAACTCTCTGCAAGCTCTGGTTCTTTCAGTTTATTTGGGTCCTGTCTCCTTAAAATTCCTGCCTTTTTTGCAGTTTCTTGAGTTTTAATGTACAGTTCATAACCAATAAATTGTGGCCAGAGTCCACATCTGCCGCTGGAACTGTCATACAATTTAAAATTTGGTTCCAAACTCTCTGTCTTACCATTATATAATCAATCTGAAACCTAACAGTGTCTCCAGGTCACTTCCACATATACAGCCTTCTTTCATGATTCTGAAACCAAATGTTAGCCATGATCAAATCATGCTACATGCAGAATTTTACGAGGCAGCTTTCGCTTTCATTCATTTTCCCCAGTGCATATTCATCTACTACGTACTTTCTGTTCCTTTTCCTAACGTCGAATTCCAGTCTCCCATGACCATTAAATTTTCATCTCCCTTAACTGTCTCAATACTTTCCTTTATCTTGTCACACATTTCTTCAATCTCTTCCTATATGTGGAGCTAGTTGGCATATAAACTTGTAATACTGTAGTGGGTGTAAGTTTCGTGTCTATCTTGGCTACAGTTATGCGTTCATTATGCTGTTCATAGCAGCTTATCTGTGTTCCTATTTTTTTTTTATTCATTACTAAGCCTACTCCTGTTGTTCCTCCTGCCACCAAATTTCACTAATTTCCACTATATCTAACTTTAACCTATCTATTTCCCTTTGTAATTTTCTAACATACCTGTCCGATTAAGGGATCTGACATTCTACACTCCGATCTGTAGAATGCCAGTTTTACTTTTCATGATAATGACGTCCTCCTGAGTATTCCCGCCTGATGATCTGAATGGGGGACTATTTTACCTCTGAAATGTTTTACCCAAGAGGATTCCATCACTATTTAACAATACAGTAGAGCTGCATACCCTCGGGAAAAATTACAGCTGTAGTTTCCCCTTGCTTTCAGCCATTTGCAGTACCAACACAGCAAGACTGTTTTGGTTGATGTTACAAGGCCAGATCCCCTGCAACTGCTGAAAAGGCTGCTGCCCCTCTTCAGGAACCTCATGTCTGACTGGCCTCTCACCAGATACCCCTCTGTATTGCTGAGGCACACAAGCCTCCCCACCAACAGCAAGGTCCAGTTTCATGGGGAGGGGGTATACAAAAAACAAATTTAGTTCATATTTGATCTCCCATCATAATACACTTTTGTTGCAGCCTAGTGTTCATAAACCCCTTTTTTCTCTGAACTGTTATTCACAGAAACTTTGGAATCTATTCAGAATTCAGTTATACCTTGGTAAAAATTAAATTGTGAATTTTGGTGAAGATTTTTACCCATTCGAATAGCAATGTGTCCATCCCAATAGAAAGAAACTGAACTATCTTCCACTTCCTAAACAACATCCTCAGCAGAGAAGAAGACCTTTGGAATAGCGGAGATGGCAGATAAGGTAACCTGTTCTCCCTGGGGATAATTAGAAGAGATCACTACTGCCTTGTGGAGAAGAGGGATCTTCTGTGTTAGGCCTAGCAAGCCAGCAGCTGAGCAAATATATACTGCTTTGAAACCTAAACTAAGCCTCGGCTTGAAGAATGAACACAAAATATGACAGTAGTTCTAATGCTCGAAGTAATGAAGGGCAAATGATTGATCACCAAATGTAAAGAACTAGTAGATCTTATGGACAGGCATAAGCTTAGAATATTAGGGTTGGGTGAGACAAAGTGGAAAAACTGTGGGAAGAAATCACTGAGAAATGAGAAATGGGTATGTACTATACTGGAGTGGTAACAATAGTGAATTCAAAAATGGATTTGGCCTTTTCCTCCATAAAGATATAGACATTCAGACAGATGTCAAATATATGAGCTACAGAATCAACCAGATGAGACCAAGGGCTGGTAATACATAGAATACTGTTTTGCAAATACACTCCTGGAAATGGAAAAAAGAACACATTGACACCGGTGTGTCAGACCCACCATACTTGCTCCGGACACTGCGAGAGGGCTGTACAAGCAATGATCACACGCACGGCACAGCGGACACACCAGGAACAGCGGTGTTGGCCGTCGAATGGCGCTAGCTGCGCAGCATTTGTGCACCGCCGCCGTCAGTGTCAGCCAGTTTGCCGTGGCATACGGAGCTCCATCGCAGTCTTTAACACTGGTAGCATGCCGTGACAGCGTGGACGTGAACCGTATGTGCAGTTGACGGACTTTGAGCGAGGGCGTATAGTGGGCATGTGGGAGGCCGGGTGGACGTTCCGCCGAATTGCTCAACACGTGGGGCATGAGGTCTCCACAGTACATCGATGTTGTCGCCAGTGGTCGGCGGAAGGTGCACGTGCCCGTCGACCTGGGACCGGACCGCAGCGACGCACGGATGCACGCCAAGACCGTAGGATCCTACGCAGTGCCGTAGGGGACCGCACCGCCACTTCCCAGCAAATTAGGGACACTGTTGCTCCTGGGGTATCGGCGAGGACCATTCGCAACCGTCTCCATGAAGCTGGGCTACGGTCCCGCACACCGTTAGGCCGTCTTCCGCTCACGCCCCAACATCGTGCAGCCCGCCTCCAGTGGTGTCGCGACAGGCGTGAATGGAGGGACGAATGGAGACGTGTCGATGAGAGTCGCTTCTGCCTTGGTGCCAATGATGGTCGTATGCGTGTTTGGCGCCGTGCAGGTGAGCGCCACAATCAGGACTGCATACGACCGAGGCACACAGGGCCAACACCCGGCATCATGGTGTGGGGAGCGATCTCCTACACTGGCCGTACACCATTGGTGATCGTCGAGGGGACACTGAATAGTGCACGGTACATCCAAACCGTCATCGAACCCATCGTTCTACCATTCCTAGACCGGCAAGGGAACTTGCTGTTCCAACAGGACAATGCACGTCCGCATGTATCCCGTGCCACCCAACGTGCTCTAGAAGGTGTAAGTCAACTACCCTGGCCAGCAAGATCTCCGGATCTGTCCCCCATTGAGCATGTTTGGGACTGGATGAAGCGTCGTCTCACACGGTCTGCACAACACAATTAAGCAGGAAATACTGAGCAAGACACAGAGATCATTTAATTTTTACAGTCCAATCAGAAATCTTCTCTGGGATAATAAAATGCCACAAAAAGCAAAAACGACCATGTACCACGCCTATTTCATACCATTCCTTACATATGGTTTAGAAACATGTAACCTACTAAACAAAGGCTTCGGCAGAATTCAGGCAACAGAAATGAGATTCATTAGAACTATGAATCAAACAACTAGAAAGGACAAAATCAGGAATGAGGTGAAGAGAAAAGTAGCTGGTATTGAGGTTCCTGTTACCAGTGTCATAAAGAAATCTGGGCTTCAGTGGTATGGGCACATAATGAGAATTTGCAGTGAAAGACCTGCCAGAAATTATTTCAATCTGAACCTTGTAGATAGAAGACCACAGGGAAACCAAGAAAATGCTGGATAGAAACTGTAAGATCAGGTGCCAAGGAGAAAGGACACAAATGGGAAGTTGTCCTGGAACAGAAGATGTGTGAAGACAGGACATGACAAGCACATGTACACCACACCAGGGAAACTGGAGTCGGAAAATGATAATGATAATGATGATGTGTGATGACTGAAATTATAAGCTAACTGCATTGTAAATATAATTTCAGTTTTTCTGGGTAGTCCAATATAGAGCTTATCATGCCCTGCTCATCTACCCCCACAAGTGATAGTAAAATTCCCCTAATTTTTGTCTCATCTTTTATATAAATAAAATTAGAAAACAATGGAGAAGGCACTAAATAGAGATTTATATAGCTCCCTATCAGTGTTGCCGAGCTTGTTTGATGTTATGTTAAATTGTGTTTCTGAAACTTCACAGTATTTTTATGGAATAAGTTCTTTAATATGTTGACTTCCTTGTGGCCGCTGGTGGCACCAGCAGAATGGCATGCCTAACACATTGTGGCTGCTGGTGGCCGCAATAGAGCTTCATGTCTAACAGTGTGTACCTGCCTGACCTAGTGGTTTAACGTCTATCACTAGGCGTGCAGCAGTGAACATTTTAAGCGACGGTGTTGACTCTTATGTGGAAGAACATACCTAACAAGTATTATTAAGTAGGATAGTTGTGAGTAACATTTGATTCACGTCCAGTCATCTCAAGCTCACATGTCATTCCACATTAACATTAACAAAGACGTAACAATTCCCAGAAATCTAATCGATAAAAGGAAAATTTGTTACACCTAGTCTGCCTTAAATAATAGGATGGTTAGAATGTCAAAATAGTAAATTCAACTTATTAATCAACTGCTTAAAACATCTATACAGCAGCTCTTGTTGTTGAATTATTTATATTTTACATATTTTGTAAAGAAATAAAGTTCTTTCCAATCTTGTTGTAAATCTCTATTAATAATGCTGCATTGTAAATTTTTTCTTCACAAATGCATTCTTTCAGCTATTATGTCTGCTGTTTAACTATAATCTCTGTTACCTTGTATGAATGTTACAAAAGAAACTTTCACTCATCAGATTGAACCACTTTTACTTGGGATAGACACATCTTTTGGTCTAAAGTCTAGATCAGGGCCAATACAAGCCATGGCAGTATTTCTCTAATGCTCATGGGTCGGCAACTCGTTGCTTTCGCATTCTTCTCCGCTGTTATCACAAATATTTGTCTGTCTTTTCCAATTATGTCACAAACTACAAGGTTGTAGTTAGGTTGAGACTTACTGTATTTACTCGAATCTAAGCCGCACTCAAATCTAAGCCACACCTGAAAAATGAGACTTGAAATCAAGGGAAAAAAAATTTTCCCGAATCTAAGCCGCACCTGAAATTTGAGACTCGAAATTCAAGGGGAGAGAAAAGTTTTAGGCCGCACCTCCAAATCGAAACAAAGTTGGTCTATTGTAATATGAGACACAATTTAGGTAGAATAAATGACGATACAGCTACAGTAGTTTGGTTCGAGTCGTAAACTTAGCAGTTAAGCTTTACCAGGTAGCCATTGCTATGCGTCAGGTGTGCTTCGTCTGGTTTGAATCGGTTGCTTATTTTTCTTTGATCTGATAAGTGCCGTTCTCTTTGTTATAGGTGTTTACGTTACTCTAGGCTGAAAATGCATTATTGTACTGTGTCATGCATTGTTTGTCACATTCTGATAATAAGTGTTTACGACCTGTTGCTGCTCGCGGCATGGCTTGCTTTTGTGCGTGCTACCGCCGCTGACAATATAAAAAAAAGAGAGAAATTGTCTCATTAGCGAAACAATGGCAAGAGACTGCTATTTGTTGTTACTTCCACTGCTGCTTTCTTTGCTAATGATCAACAAGAACCAAATAATAGACTGCGTATGATAGGTGTTCTGAACGAGAGTTTAGCTAAAATTTTTCTCCGTTTGAAAATCTTTGCAGACTCCTCTTTTGTACATTACATTCTGCACAGAAATTAAGAGTCATCTTAGATTTAAAAATCTAGTCAATTGCCGTGCTTCATTTCTGATTGTATCACTATTAGGCATAAGAATAATACGAATATAAACATGACATGATATGTATATTCTTCCGCATTTGCTGCTGTCTCACACTAGTTTCGTAGGTTATTAGGCAGACAGGATTTAAATGAGATAGCAGCAAATACGAAAGAATACATGGCAAAATGTTTATATTTGTATTATTCCTATGTTGAATAGAATACTGCATGTGATTCGCAATTCATAAAAGTTCCTATTAGCAACCATCTCTTCAGAACGTTGAGTTGGCCATATTGACAAACATCCAAAATAGTCTTGCCAGTCGGATTTTCGTAATACATTGAAATGCTGCTACATTCGAAGATGAACAATACGGAATTTGTATTTATTTCGTTGGATTATGTATGAAAATGCAGTGGTTGAAACTCGGGGCGGAGAAAAAAGCTCGTCTTACACCTTTTTTTTTAAATTTATTTACTGACGCAGAGGTTTTGGTGCCAGTATTTATCTTTGTGCCTGCAAAGCATGCCTGTGTAGCGCTACATATATTCGATGGCAGAAGTTAGTTGTGCAGCACCTACCAACATTTTTCAGAACTTCCACGTACCTCGCACTCAATTCTAAGCCGCAGGCAGATTTTTGGATTACAAAAACCGGAAAAAAAGTGCGGCTTAGATTTGAGTAAATACGGTAATAGCACAGCGTAAATTGCTGTGGAGTGAAACAAGCAGCAATTAGATTTGTTATCTTGGTTGTCATGAATATGTGACACTCTTCTCCAAATGTGTCTATATTTCAGAGGCTGTGGTGTATTGATGTGACAATGTTATAATATTCCTTCTCTTGCTTCTGAACACATCGTCTGCCCGCTCCTCTGTCATTAGCAATGTTGCACTGGCCGCTTTCACATCTCCTTTTGTTCCAGTTGTACCTCAGGGCTGGTGCTGACAGTATTTTTGCATGAAACATGTAAATACACCACTGATCCTTATGTATACTTTTACCCCTTTTCCTCCATTTGCCATCTTTGCATGTACAGTAGAATATGTTTTGAGATGTTCATACTTGTTTGTTTCTAGGTGGAAAGGAAAGCAGAACATACGGTGTTGAAGTGAAAACCGGGAAGCTGTTGTATGAGTGTTCAATGAAAGGATGCACAAATTATACTAAGGAGAACTCTTACAGCCAAGATGTTATTGTTGTACAACGTCAGACACAGACGGTCAGGGCTGTGGAAGCTCGCTCGGGTGAGGAGCGGTGTGTAAATTATTTATTCTGCATGAAGGCTCGTTTAGAAGTAAAAACATTACTTTTGTGACATACTTGGTACTCTGCAGTTTTTAACTAAGCCTTTGTTCTTAGGGTAATTACCATTACAATTAACACAATGGTTATCATAAACCATTGAAATATCTCATTAATTTGGAACTGTAAAGTAATTGACAAAGAAATTGAGCATGTTGTTGCTACTTTAATACTACGCAAAGCTACCACATGCAAACCGCTATACTGTAAATTACTTGCAACATCTGTATTGTACAGTAAACTGCGTGGTCTGGGGTACTATGTTGTCATTGGTGTGAGAGTTGATGGAAGATAGCTGTCTTAAGTGAGTGGCATCAAGGTACCACTAACCAAACAAACCGCAGCGGAGTGTGTTTGCTAATTTGGAGCAGACTAAGCTCGAAGAGGGGATGCACACTTTGGAAAGTAATCAGCCTCATTTTTGTAAAATTTCTCATGTGTGCTTAGGACTGCACTTCAGTTAATATAGATAGTAATTATTGTGTAGCATTACTAGTGAAAACTCTTATCTGGAGAGCACAGTTGTTGTTTGAGTGTAAACACTGTAGCTTAATTTAAGAAAGTTAGGCTGTAATAGTTTCCTGTTGTTTGATAATAGTCCCAAGTATTGTTTGTTGCCAGGTGACGGAGCAGTATTTGACACAGCTGGCATGCGTTCTGTAGTGAAATATTTTGAAAAAAAACATTTGCTTATTTATCATAGATATAACGTTTGTAAAATAGGCAGAAGTTCAGTGCCTTGAGCCACAGCCTGGAAGTGAAAAATTGGACAAAATAAAATTATGATAACACGATTGTAGCGATTCATGTTTGAGGGATGAAGATTTTACCACATACAGTGACTGATGCTTCCTGTTGTTAAACGAATGGTGTAAGATTGGAGTGCTACACCAACTTTCACCACCCACTGCTTCTCACTGGAAGGAGCATCTGCAGAGGTGTCAGCATATGAACAGCACAGTAAATTAAAGTAAGACTTTAATCTTCTGAAATGAGACTTGGGTTAGTCTCTAAACAGACAGGTACTCCACCCCACCCTTTTTCTGCAACTTCTTCTTCTTCTTCTCTTTTTTTTTTTAAGGATTTGGGATCTTGAATCATACATGAAATGTTCTTTGTTAGCAATATTTTCATGAAACACATTGTGCCTCTTGTATCTGTAGTGGTTGGACACTTGCACATTGTCTCTTCATGTAAAACTGTGTCCAGCTATATAATTCTCTTGGGCATTTATTATCCAATGCAGTTTATGACAATTTCATCATGGAAGAGAGAAATGTTTGCTCACGAGGGAACTGTCATGTGGACATGAATAATAAACTTCACACAATTCAGTGTGTGGAATAGCGGCCTTGACCTCTAGACTGAATTGCACAGAGGAGCCTTCTTCTTGGACTTGCTCAAGCAGACTGGCTTGCATTCAAGGTACAGCCACAACAGCCAACTAATAGCAAGCAGAAGATGGTTTGGAGGGGAAAGTCGATTCGAAGTATGACCATAAAGCTGTTTCCTCACCCCATTTGATTGCGAGTGCTCATTTCCAAGCAGTGATTGAGTAAGACTGCTCATATTTACCATTCTGATTTCTGAAAAGGAGTGCCATAGTTAAACTTTCATTCCAGTTACGAATTGCCAAAAAAAAATTTTTTTTGTATGTTACATTATTCATTTCAGTTGATTCAGACATACAAAATATAGACATCTTGTCATGCAAAATACACCAAAGTTACAATACAAGGCATCTAAAATCAATTTAAGCATAAATGAAACAGTGAAATTACTTAGTACATGCAGTTTGCTAATCACATTGAGTTGATGTGTGTGAAAATGGTACAATCACAGCAATGAGCTAAACAAGTTTCATTGTATACATATAAGATTTAAATACCACATGCAGCAGTGACTGATCTGCTGCTACACAGAAGTGTAATAAGTTCCTTCACAGATTCAGCATGTCTGTTACAACTGTGCATCGGGCTCTTAAATTTTTTATGTGTATGACAAACCTTGTCTGGCTCGTTATTGTGACTGTACCATTCTTCCACATGCTGACTGAATATGATTAGCAAACTGTGTGTATTCAGGTATGCGACTGTTTAGTTTATTCTTAAATTGATTTCTGATACCTTGTTTTGTAATTTTGGTATGTTTGGTGAATCATGAAATGCAATTTGTGGCTGGTTGCGTCATTCACCGACTGTCATTAACGGCTGCAGAGCTCACAAGATCCAGCATGGATAAAATAACATTTTGGAATATTTTCTACAACAAGATGTGTCTACATTTTGTAGGTCTAAAGATGATCATTATTGACAGAAATTAATAATGTAGCAAATAAAATCAAATAAAAAATTTGTGATCTACAACAGGAATAAAAATATATAAATATCTTCCTGAATCATTGGGAAAATTTTGCTGCAACTGTGACACAATTTGGGAATGCCATAGAATAAGCTCTCAGGAGGCGTGTTTCTAGGTGCAGTTCATTTCAAGAGAAGTGCTTCATTATGAGATATTTTAGAAGAAGAAATGCTGTACTGATTTTAATTGTGTGCCATCTAATTGATATAGCCATTTTAAAACAAGTACTATGTTTCCTCATGAATTCATTGTATGGAATTGTAGTTAAACTTTTGGGTTGTCGAGGTACCATCTATCCCTCGGTTTTGCTAGATTTATCGCATTCAACACATTATCTTTCTTGTTATTGTGATTCATACATAGTGTTAAGGAAGCCTTTATTTTTTATTATTACTGTACAGTTAGATTGTGTTTTCTATTTATGTATTTATTTAAGAATTTCAGTAGGAGACTGTCTGTTGTAGTCTTTTTTTTTTTTTTTTTTTTTTTT
Source organism: Schistocerca nitens (assembly GCF_023898315.1). NCBI lineage: Eukaryota > Metazoa > Arthropoda > Insecta > Orthoptera > Acrididae > Schistocerca > Schistocerca nitens. The sequence goes on along the minus strand of NC_064618.1, from coordinate 740,895,024 downwards.
TTTTTTTTTTTAACCATATATTTAAGCTATGTAATGACAATGTGGCCTGAAAATTCAAAATTCATCAAAAATGTAATAGGATAGCTTCTAACAACAGTTGGAACTTTTGTTTCAGTTGGAATTTTAGTGTTGGTCAGCATGACATAAAATACATGAGAGAAAATGGTGGTGATTGTGGAGGTGCTGCTAGTGTTGACGTCACACTGCCTTTTGAACTAAAGATCATTGTACCAAGTGGTTTCATATGTGCTGTGAGCAAAGAAAAACCAGAGAAAATTATTTGGAAACATAAGGTAACTGCTTACAATTACATGACCTTATTGCAGTTAAGAAACTAAAACCTTGACTTCCATCTTACAAACAAGAAAGGTGTTTTTGTATTTCACTTGTTTGTTTCTTAATTTGCTCTTCTTATTAAGTTTGTATGGGCATATTGCTGTACATATCTCTGTTTACACCTGCAGTTAATATTGTGACAGTTTGCCGGGGTGAATCACCTGTGGTCTTGCTGTGGTGAATAGTAAGCTTCTGGAAACTTTATTATTGTTACGTTAGTTTTTCTTTCTTTTGTGTTTTAACCCTTTACACTCTGTAAGGCAGACACACGGCGGCTCTGCGCGCTCTTATTTAAATCACCGCCGCCTGGGTGGCAGTGCACCACAGAGATTTGCGCGGATCTCTTTGTGGAAACAATTGGGGTATACATTAAAACAAAATGTGTGCTTTCATTAATATATTTACGTAAGCTTTTTCAGTACAAAACTTTCCATTGTGTGGTATTTTTTGAAACACTCTTCAGGGTGGAGAGCTGGGTTTTGTGAGCATGTTTCGCAGTAATACACAGTTTCATGCCTGCCACCTTTCTTTTTTCTGTCTGAGAACACTGCACAATCCTTATGCTTGTTCCCAGGAAGCTTGTTGATAACGTGTAACTTTCCATTCAAGCGTTCCTCATCATCAGAAGTTGAACGACGTCCTCGTTTTTGTCCTTGAGTTCTTTCTTCAGCCACTAATCCTCTTATAACACTTTTACGGAATGCTTTGGGAGATGGTATTGTCAAGTTGTTTTTCTCACAGTGGTTCTTGTATAGTAAACAGCTGTTTACAAGTCCTACCTCCAACAGCCAGAAGTATAGTTTTCACCACCACTTGAGACTTTTCGTTAGAAAACCGTAACTGGAAATAAAATGGTCAGATCGATCAGCTCCACCCATCTTTGAAGTATAATCAGTAATCACATTTGGTTTCTTCATTTCTTCCCTTTCCTTTCTGTTTCTCCTTTCTATAAGTGACACTGAGTTTTATTGGCTTTTGTAGAAAGCATGAGAACTGTTCGTTTATCTTGCTATGCCAGAACCATCATTTTGTTGTTGCGGAGGCATTTTATTTCGTGCTTCCTTAGACACAGAGCTCCTTTCTTGATTGCAGCTGGAAGGTTTTGCGATTGGCCTGAATCGTTCCTGTGAGATGCATGTTCTGTTTCAGCAGCTCATCAGCTAATGCAACACTTGTATAAAAACGGTCAGTGTACAAATGATACCCTGATTGCCCTGTAGCATTTCTGATATTAGCTAGCAGCTGAAGAACTATTATCTCAGAAAAATTCAAGTGTGGACAAATCAATGACTCAGTTGTTACAGCGCCAAAATAGGGTATCAAATTGCAGATATAACCATTTGATGAATCCGAAATTACAAAAACTCTGAGTCCCCATTTTGTTGGTTTTTGAGGATTGTACATATTGAATAATACGCGACCCTTGAACGATACTGTATATTCATCAGCAGCTAAATACTGATGTCGTCGATAAATTTCGAGAAACGTGCCAGACTAGTAGTTTAGTACATTTGTCACTTTACTCAGACATGACTGAACCTGACTGTTGACATGTGTAGCACTCGTCGGATTAGAAACATGAAGTGCCCAGAAAATTTGCATAAATCGTCGGCGACTAAAACAGTCTGGAAAGAAGTTGGATGATTGTAACCATTCTCTTGAGGGGGGGGGGGGGGGGGGGGGGAAGCGTGCAAGTTCTTACACTTTTGTAATGCCATATTCAGTAGCACACCATGGGAGCGTTTCATTTCTTCCATGCTAACATTTCTCCTGTCCCACCATGCAGAATGTTGTGGAAGTGGTGTCACTTTACGTATTTTTGATGTAGCATACCTATTCGTTTCATCTGCTATTTGTTGAAATAGGTTATCTGTAAAATATTAATTGAAAGAATCCGACAGGTGATGATGGAACAGAACTACTTTCTGTTATAAAACCACACTTTGATTCGTCAAAAGGAAAATCTGTGAAGTCAGTGTCAGTGTCGCTCCACATTCGCCACGAATCCTCTGCTGAATCGCTAGAAATATGCACATTGTCACTGTTTTCTTCGTCATTGTCACTTGAATTGTTTTGAAATGAATCACTATCATAATCAAAATCATTTTCACTCTCGTTTTCACTTAGAGATTGCTCTAAAAGATCTAAAATCTCTTCCTCAGAAAGGACTGTACATGAAGAATTACCCATTTCGAGTGCGTGGACTTGAACGTAATAATTACAATCTTTGACTTAACACAGCTGCTACTGTTTGACACCGAGTTAACACTAGTTCTACTAGATGGCAGCACACTGCAGCAATAATGCCTAGTAGACTCAAAATACGTCTGACAGCTTCGAAAAGTCGTGCCGAATGAGGCTCGACATCGGAGTGGAAAACAAATTTCGCAATGTCGAGTGGCACTCAACATTGGAGTGGAAAGGGCTAATCCAACATTCCAGGTGTCAGATATCTGCTTGCTACAGACTTTGTTGTGCTCTTGTATATTTCTGTTTGTTGTTGATTGCTGGCGGCTGCTGAAATGCAAACAGTTTGGGAAGATTTGGTTTCAGTGTTTGTTGCTCTTCAGAATTAGAAGTGTTGAACTAATCCTGCAGTTTTATTCAGTAGTTGCATTTTAACTGCATCGTGATCCATATATGTATGAAAAATCTGTGTTTTATTTTCTGACAACTTTGCAGAAATAGGACTGAATGTTCTCCAGTCAACATTCGTAGTCATGAAGGATCTAATGATACTGAAGCAGTTGCAACAAACTAATTTAAAAACAGGTTATATACAAAATCTGTATTATACCATGTACAATAAATGAGTTTAAAGTCTGTATAGCTGCTACTGCTGCTGGAACCAGGTAGTAGGTTTCGTAAGAATGTTTTCTTTTAACAAGTGTTATATTAGAGCCAGATTGCATGCATTAGCACCCCCCCCCCCCCCCCCCCCCCCCCCACCACCACCACCACCACACACGGAAAGGCCAGTTAGGGATCATGCCCATGTCACACACAGAAAGGCCAGTTAGGGATCATGCCCATGTATAATGTTGTGCACCAGTTGCAGTAACCTGGCATATGACAGGGCTGCTTTCACAAATGGCCCTGCATGTAATGGGATAAGATAAGCCTGTGATGGGAATGGAGTAAAATGTGCTGGCCACGTACATATGATAGGTCTTACACTTGGGTTTTCCACAGGTAGCAAGGGATTGGGAGTGCAAGTGGCATAAGGATGAATCAGGATATTGTGTAGGATAGGTAGGTGGTGGAATACTGCTTTAAGAAGTGTGAGGAGGATTGTGGTTAGGCTGTCACTCATTTCCCAGTATGATGATTGGCAGTTGAAGCCCTGGCAAAGGATATGCTTCAGTTGTTAAAGAGTCTGAGATGATTCTTGGGGGTCGATCGGGAAGATTAGAGATGCATGAGGATAAAGCAGAGGAAATCCGTTTGCAGGCTAGATTTTGAGGATAGATCCTATGTATGAGGGCACTAGTGAGACCTTCAGCACACTGGGCAAGGGAGTTCTCATCACTGCTGATGCACTGTCCATGGGTGGACAAACTGTGAGAATGATTTTTTTGGTGTTGAAGGACTGACAGCTGTCAAAATGCAAGTACTATTGACGGTTCGTGGGCTTGATATGGACAGAAGTATGAATGGCATCGTCAAAGAAGTGGAGGTCGATATCCAAGAAGGTGGCACATTGGACTTAGGAGAGCCAGGTGAAGCAAGTGGGAGAGAAAGTGTTAAGGCCACGGAGGAATGAGGATGAGGTGTCTTGACCCTGGATCCACACCACAAAGATTTAATCAATAAACTCGAAACTGACAAGAGTGTGGAGTTTTGGGTGGCTAGGAAGGATTCCTCTTGATGGTCCATAAACAGATTGGCAGTGGAGGGTAGAATGTGATCGTGTGTGGCTGTGCTACAGATTATTTTGCATATCTCCCCCTCAAAGGAGAACCAGTAATTTGTGTTGGTGTAATTAGTTAGAAGTGTAAGGAAGGAGGTGGTGGTTTTGGAGCAGGGAAGACCATGGGAGAAGTAGTGTTTGATAGCATCAAGACCCCAGGTTTAGGTGATGCTGCTGTGTGGGAGGTGGCATCAACATTGAGAAGGAATCCAGTTGATAATGGGATGGGGATGATTGACAGTCGATGAAGGAAGTTTTTCATATCTACTGCCAGTTGGCTAGCTGTGTCGGTTGACTAGAATTGAGATTCTTTTAGTGAGAACACAGTAACCAGCTACAATGGTTCACCCAGGTTTGTTGGATTTATGGATTTTGGGAAGGATGTTGAAGTTGAGCAGATTTTGGAGGTTATACTGGACTTCTGAGGTGGGATCACTGTGTCAGGACTTTTAGTTGGACCCAAATAGTTGGAGGATGCCTTCAGTTAGCTAATTGCTGTGATTAATCACAACAGTGGTGGTACCTTAGTCTGCAGGGAGGATTATTATATCAGGATCTGCCTAGAGGTTGCAGATGGCTGTTCTTTCTTCCAATGAAGGAAGGTACCTGAAGAAGGATGCTGAGGCTAAATTGGTGGTAATAAATTCCTGGAAGGTAACCAGCGGTTGATTAGATGGGGGTGATTATAGTGCGAATGTGACATGAACTGGTAGAAACACGATTCAATATTGGGGTTAGGTTGACTTTGGTTGGAGGGATTGGTAGGAAAAGAGGGTTACCACTGTAGGGACTGGGAGAGGAAGAGTAGTTTTTTTGATGAGTCTAGCATAATTGAGCTTGGGTGTGAGGCCTTTTGATGGGATTGAAACTTCTGTTGGACTGAGGTCTTTGGTAGATAGGTTGTGGGTTTGTTTCAGATCTGGGTTTCATGGGGTATTCAGAGGGAGTTTTGGGAGATGTGGCAGATGGGAAAGGTCAGCAAGACAGGGTCTGAGTCCTTTGATAAGTTGAAGAGTGTACCAAATATCAGACCAATTGTGAAATTGGACTGAAAAGTTTCTAGCAAACAGAATGCCGTATGTCATCTACAATGGAGAAAAGTCTTCATATGTTGAAGTAACTTTAGGCATAACTCAAGGGAGTCGCTGGGAGTAGGATAAGAGTTGTGGGTAGTGGTGCAAAACCTATCCAGTTCACACATGTAGCAAATCCTCATCCAGTCCTGTTACAGGTTTATCCTCTTCCAACAAATGCAAGGCCACCTGTGAAAGCAGCCCTGTCATACAACAACACAGCTGAAATTCCTGCACAGCATTTTATGGGGTATGACTACCATCCAACTGTCCATCCAAATGAGTGGCCACCACAAAATGGGCCAGAAGTAGATGTGACCAACCAGTGGTGGGAAAAACTGCTGAGCATAATATGCTTGATTTCAATGGCTGCTTAACAACCCTCCCCACGCCATCTTTTCTGAACTACACTACTGGCCATTGCTACACCAAGAAGAAATGCAGATGATAAACGGGTATTCATTGGACAAATATATTATACTAGAACTGACATGTGATTACATGTTTACGCAATTTGGGTGCACAGAGAAATAGGTACCCAGAACAACCACCTCTGGCCATAATAACGACCTTGATACGCCTGGGCATTGAGTCAGACCTTGGATGGCATGTACAGGTACAGCTGCCCATGCACCTTCAACACGATACCATGGTTCATCAAGAGTACCGTATTTACTCGAATCTAAGCCGCACTCGACTCTAAGCCGCACCTGAAAAATGAGACTCGAAATCAAGGGGAAAAAAAATTTCCCGAATCTAATCCGCACCTGAAATTTGAGACTCGAAATTCAAGGGGAGAGGGAAGTTTTAGACCTCACCTCCAAATTGAAGCAGTGTAACATGAGACACAATTTAGGTCGAATGGATGAAGATTCAGCTACAGTAGTTTGGTTTGAGTCGTAAGCTTATGAGTTAAGCTTTATCAGGTAGCCATCATAATGCATCAGGTACTCTGTCTGTATTTATACAGGTACCCTTCCTATTTCACGTGCTTCATCTGGTTTGAATCAATTGCTTTTTTTGCTTTGATCTGATAAATGCCATTCTCTTTGTTATAGGTGTTTACGTTACACTAAGCTGAAAAGGCATTATTGTACTGTGTAATGCATTGTTTGTCGCATTCTGATAGTGAGTGTTTACGACTTGTCGCCACTCGTGGCATGGCTCGCTTTAGTGCGCGCTACGGCCACTTACAATTCAAAAAGAGAGAGGAATTGTCTCACTAGCAAAACAATGGCAAGAGACTGCTATTTGTTGTTACTTACAGTGCTGCTTTCTTTGATAATGATCAACAAGAACCAAATAATAGACTGCGTATGATAGAAGGTGTTCTGAACGAGAGTTTAGCAAAAAGTTTTCTCCGTTCAAAAATCTTTGCAGACGCCTCTTTAGTACATTACATTCTGCACAGAAATTAGAGTCATCTTAGATTTAAAAATCTAGTCTGTTGCCATGCTTCATTTCTGACTGTGTCACTATTCAGCATGAGAATAATACGAATATAAACATGACATAATATGTATATTCTTCCGCGTTTGCTGTTGTCTCACTCTAGTTTCGTAGTTTATTAGGCAGACAGGATTTAAATGAGATAGCAGCAAACACGAAAGAATACATGGCATAATGTTTACATTCGTATTATTCGTTTGGTGAAGAGAATACTGCATGTGACTCGCGATTCATAAAAGCTCCTATTAGCAATCATCTCTTGTCACAGTTAGGAAAAAATTCAGAACGTAGAGTTGGCCACGTTGACATACATCCCAAACAGTCTTGCCAGTTGGATTTTCGTAGTATATTTTTAGAGATGAGTTCAAATGCAGAGTGTGTTGTTGTTGTCTTCAGTCGGTAGACTGGTGTAATGCAGCTCTCCACTCTTTTCTGTCCTGTGCAACACTTATAAAATAAAAATGAAAATAACGTAGAAATTAAATGCTGAAACTTAAAACAAAATTTTATTAGGTTTGTAATACATCTTATATGAAATGTTTAAAATCTCAATCATGATTCTGAATCACTATCACTCTATTCTTTGTTGCTCATTTCTTCATACAAAGTATCGTCCTCCATACCATCTAGTGCATTGGATATTGAACATTTTTTAAATGCATGTTACACAGTCTGATTTGGAACACACTTCAATGCATCATAAATCCGTTAGCACACTTGCGACAAACTTGCGCGTTTTACACGTCCTGTTGGTGTCAGTTGTCTGTTGCTTGTCAAAAGCCAGTCTGTGTACATGCGTATAAGCTTGCCCTTAAATGGTTTATTCAAACAGACGTCAAGTGGTTGCAGAATTGAAGTCATCCCGCCTGGAATTACTGCCAAGTCCGTTTTGCTTTCCTCTAATTTTTGTTTTACTGCAGATGTATGGTGTGCGTACACATCTAATACCAACAGACTGTGTAAACCAAGCATTGTGCCAGGGCGACGATTCCACACACGCCCAATCCATTCCAGCACCATGTCCTCCGAAAACCACTCAGTTTCGTTTGCTCGTACAATTACAGTTTTTAGAAACATTCTGATTTCAGTAAAGTCTTTCATATGAAAACTATGAATGGGGGTAATTTATGTCCATCTGCTGTGCAAGCAAGCATGACGGACATCCGCTGCTTTTCACCCCCTGATGTAAGAACACTTACGCCTTTCTTTCCTTTGGCGTCAACCAATAATTTGACGGCATGTCAAAATATACGGGAGTTTGGTCAGCATTTCCTATCTGACCAAGAAGGTATTGCTTTTCTGTGCGCTGCCTAATTATGAAGTGCTGAAATTCCACAAGTTTTTCTTCATAATTTCTCGGCAGCTTGTGTGCAACTGAAGTTCACCTCCGAAGTGAAAAACCCCAGCGCTTCATAAACAGATCAATCCAGCTACGACTAGCCTTAAAATTTTGAATTTTTTGCTCTCTAGCAATTTCATGTGCCTTAATTTTTAAATTTTCTGTGTTCAGAGGCAGGAATTTCTGACACTGTTCCTTAACAAATTCATTTAAAATCGCTTCTAGTGCATGGTATCAGCCACACTTTGGCCCACTAAATGCTTTCTTGCTACTTGAACATTCAAGTAATTTGTCTCTCTGTAGTCGCCATTGCCTGCGTTGCCCTCATCAATCCCGTATCGCAAACCTGCAGCACGATTAGAACTTTGTTCTGCAAAAGAAATAAATCCCCTATTGAATTTGGCACTATAATGAAAGTTCTTCACAAAATTCCACGAAGCAATAGGTGCTGCTACATGAAATCTTAATGAGCCGCAGCGTATCAACTCATGCAACAATCCTAAAGCTTTGTGCAGTGTTGGTATTTTTGTGTAAAGAAATTTATTTTTGTTGCTACGAATATTTGAAAGGGTGCTATACTCGAAGATGTAGAATACGGAATTTCTATTTACTTCGTTGGATAATGTATGAAAATGCAGTAGTCGAAACTCAGGGCGGAGATAAAAGCTCGTCTTCTAGTTTTTTTTTTTTTTTTTTTTTTTTGCCGGTATTTATCTTTGTGCCTGCAAAGTATGCCTGTGTAGCGCTACATATATTCGACGGCGAAAGTTAGTTGTGGCGGCACCTACCAACATTTTTCAGAACTTCCGCTTACTTTGCACTCGATTCTAAGCCACAGGCGGTTTTTTGGATAACAACAATCGGAAAAAAAGTGCGGCTTAGATTTGAGTAAATATGGTAGTGACTGGTGTATTGTGACGAGCCAGTTGCTCGGCCACCATTGACCAGACGTTTTCAATTGGTGAGAGATCTGGAGAATGTGCTGGCCAGTGCAGCAATCGAACATTTTCTGTATCCAGAAAGGCCCGTACAGGACCTGCAACATGCTGTCGTGCATTATCCTGCTGAAATGTAGGGTTTCGCAGGGATCAAATGAAGGGTAGAGCCACGGGTCGTAACACATCTGAAATGTAACGTCCACTGTTCAAAGTGCTGCAGTTGGAACAAGAGGTGACCGAGACATGTAACCAGTGGCACCCCATACCATCACGCCGGGTGATACGCCAGTATGGCAATGACGAATACACGCTTCCAATGTGCGTTCACCGCGATGTCGCCAAACACGGATGCGACCATGATGATGCTGTAAACAGAACCTGGATTCATCTGAAAAAATGACTTTTTGCCATTTGTGCACCCAGGTTCGTCGTTGCGTACACCATCGCAGGTGCTCCTGTCTGTGATGCAGTGTCAAGGGTAACTGCAGCTATGGTCTCTGAGCTGATAGTCCATGCTGCTGCAAACGTCGCCAAACTGTTCGTGCAGATGGTTGTTGTTTTGCAAAGGTCCTCATCTGTTGACTCGGGGATCGAGACGTGGCTGCACGATCCGTTACAACCATGCGGATAAGATGCTGGTCATCTTGACTGCTAGTGATACGAGGCTGTTGAGATCCAGCACGGCGTTCTGTATTACCCTCCTGAACTCACCGATTCCATATTCTGCTAACAGTCATTGGATCTCGACCAACGCAAGCAGCAATGTCGCGATACGATAAACCGCAGTCGCGATAGGCCACAATCCGACCTTTATCAAAGTCGGAAACGTGTTGGTACGCATTTCTCCTCCTTACACGAGGCATCACGACGACGTTTCACCAGGCAACGCCGGTCAAATGCTGTTTGTGTATGAGAAATTGGTTGTAAACTTTCCTCATGTCAGCACATTGTAGGTGTCGCCACCGGTGCCAACCTTGGGTGAATGCTCTGAAAAGCTAATCATTTGCGTATCACAACATCTTCTTCCTGTCGGTTAAAGTTAACGTCTGTAACACGTCATCTTCGTGGTGTAGCAATTTTAATGGCCAGTAGCGTACATAGATGAGAGTTAACCATGTATCTGTAATTCTGTCGGACTCAATCTCCGCTAACCTCGCACACCCTCTAGACAACAATATCGCCTTTGTGTGTCCTGTATCCCCTCCGATTCGCACTCCTCAACATCATTATGATGCTCCACATGAACTCACTTGATCTGGTGCCTCATCTAAACTCGGCAAGCCACCTCTTTTTGTGTAGTTGAGGGTACTTCATATACTGGCATTACTTTGCCCTGTTCCAGTCTTGATTGGTTTGCAGAACAACAAGTGTTTTGTAAGCTACCTCCTTTGTTGATGGGCTACATTTCCTGAAGATTCTTCCAGTGAATCTCAATCTGGCATCTACCTTACCTGTGATTAATTTGTCGTTTCCTTCAATTTGCTCTGTATGTGTAATCCTAGATATTTTATGGCAGTAACTGCTTTCAGTGATTGTTCAGCAATCTTGTAATCATACTATAATGGGCCTTAATATGTATATGCAGTATGTTACATTTGATTATGTTAAGGGTCAATTGCCACTCTTTGCACCAAACATCGATCCTGTACAGGTCTTCCATCATTTCATTGCAGCCCTCCAGGATTGTGACTTCACTGTATGCAACAGCATCATTAGTGAATAGCCTACTGGAAATTCTGATGCTATCTACTAGGTCATTAATATGCATTGTGAGATGTTGTGATTCTATAACTCTCCCTTGAGCAATGCCCAAAGTTACTTCTACAGCTGAAGGCTTCTCTCCGTTGTAGATGACATGCGGTGTTCTATTTGCTAGGAACTCTTCAGTCTAATTTTACAGTTCGTGTGATATTTGGTGAACTCGTGTTTTGTTCATTAGGCAGCAGTGCAAAACTGAGTCAAAAGCCTTCTTCAAATCAAGAAACATGGCATCTAGCTTTGTGACAGTATGTACTGTGTTCTGAGTCTTGTGGATGAACCTCACATTGATTCCTTTTCAGGCTCCAGAAGTGTCATAATACATGAGCATAAAACTTGTTCCAAAATCCTACAACAGACGGACATTAGAGATATACACTTATGGTTCTGTGTGTCTGTTTGATGACCCTTCTTGAAAACGCGAATGACCTGTGCTTTTTTTCCAATCATGGGGAATGCTTTGCTCCTTCAGAGATCTATGGTACATTGCTGCCAGAAGAGGGGCAAGTTCTTTCTCATATTTTATGTAGAATTAAATTGTTATTCCATCAGGTCCAATGGCATTTTCTCAGTTGAGAGATCAGTTACTTTTCTGTCCCTCAGTCACTTATTCCAATATCTGTCATTTTGTGACTTGTGTGACTAGTTAAAAGAGGAACTACAGTGCAGTCTTCCAGTGTGAAACAGTTTTGGAAAAAAGACATTTAGTATTTTTTATCTTTTTGTATGTCACCCTTTGTTTCAACGCCATTTGGTCACAGAGGGCCCGGGCAGATGGCTTTGATCCGTTTACTAATTTAAAATAAAGACCAAAACTTCCTAGGATTTTCAGTCCAGTCGGTAGATAGAATTTTACTTTTAAATTCTTTGAATACTTCACACGTGGCCCTCTTTATGCTAATATTGGCTTAATGTAGTTTTTACGTGTCTGTGAGGCTTTGAATACTTTTGCAGTGAAGCTCTCTTTGCTTTCACAGTAGCTTTCTAATGCAGTTGCGGTCTTTTCTGTGCGTCACAACATTGCTGGACACATGCCTGTCCAAAGTGTATTGTACAATGCTCTTGAACTTTGTCCATTGGTGCTTAATGTTTTCAGTGCTAGAGGTGAAATTTTTATATTGACCTGTCAGGTAATCTGATATCTGTTTCTTGTTTCTCTTGCTCAACACAAAGATCTTCCTATCTTTATTTGTATTCCTAGTTACACTGATATTCAGTGATTCTGTAATGACCTTATGATCTCTGATCTTCTGTTCTGTGTTAAACAAGTTGAAAAGTTCAGATCTATTTAATGGATGTGTCTAAAATTTGATCTTTACAAGTTGGTTCTTTATTAACTGCCCAAGGTAGTTTCCAGGTGAGGCACTTAGAATGCATCTGCTATTCAGTGAGTTGTTAACTTTTCTTCTAAATTATGTACATTGTGCGAGCACTTCCTATACCGTATTAACATTTGCTTAGGTGGCAAAAGTCGTAAATTAACTCGTAATATCGTGTCTACTAATGACCACAGCAGTTGAGTCCCATAGTGCTCAGAGCCATTTTTGAATATCGTGTCAGACCACCTTTTTGCCTGGCATAGTGCAGCAACTCAGTGTGGCATGGGATCAACAAGCCATTGGAGGCCCCGCCCACCCCCAGTCAGAAATATTGAGCCTACCTGCCGTCCGTAATTGCGGAAGTGTTGACTGCAGGATTGTATGCACGAACTGACCTCTCGATTATGTCCCACGAATGTTCGGTGAGATCATGTCGGGTGATCTGAGAGGCCAAATCATTCACTCAAACTGTCCAGAATGATCTTCAAACTAATCGCAAGCAACTGTGCCCTGGTGACATGGCTCAGTGTCATCGATAAAAGTTCCACCATTGTTTGAGAGCGTGAAGTTCATGAATGGTTGCAGATGGTCTCAAAGTAATTGAATGTGACCATTTTCAGTCAATGATCGGTTCTGTTGGACCAGAGGACCAATCCGTTCCTTGCAAACGCAGCCCACACCATTATGGAGCCACCACCAGCTTGCACAGTGCCTTGTTGATAACTTGGACCCATGGCTTCATGGAGTTTGTGCTACACTCGAACCATACCTTCAGCTATTACTGACTGAAATTGGGACTCATCTGACCAGGCCACGGTTTTCCAAGCATCTAGGGTCCAACTAATTTGCTCACGAGCCAAGGAGCAAGTGGTATCATGCTGTAAGCAAAGGTATTTACGTCACTCATCTGCTGCCATAGCCAACTAATGTGCCAGATTTTGCAGTGCTGTCCTAGTGAATACGTTGTACGTCCCACATTGATTTCTGTGATTATTGTGAGCATTGTTGCTTGTCTGTTAGTACTGACAACTCTATGTGAATGCTGCTGTCCTTGGTTGTTAAGTGAAGGCCGTCAGCCACTGCATTGTCCATGGTGAGAGGTAATGCCTGAAATTAGGTATTCTCGGCATACTCTTGGCATTGTGGATCTTGGAATATTGGATTCCCTAACAATTTCCGAAATGGAATTCTAGCTCCAACTACCATTCTGCGCTAGAAGTATGTTATTTCCTCTCCTGTGGCCATAATAATGTCAGATATCTTTTCACATTAATCACAAAGTACAAATGACAACTCCGCCAATGCAGCACCCTGTTATACCTTGTGTACGTGATACTACTGACATATGCATACGTGCATATCGCTATCCCGTGACTTTTGTCACCTCAGTTTACATGTTTATAATAAGTAGGGACCTGAAAATGTAGCATCTACTTTTGGTGAAATTTACATCTAAATATTTTCTCTCTCTCTCTCTCTCTCTCTCTCTCTCTCTCTCTCACACACACACACACACACACACACACACACACAATAATAGTTAAATCCTTTTGTGTGTGTGTGTGTGTGTGTGTGTGTGTGTGTGTGTGTGCTCTTGCTGCTGCTTGGTGAGTAGATTTTTGTTATCTGTCCATTTACATTATATTATCAATAATTGATTATTTTTGTTGTTATAAAAAATAATGATCAACACACAACACAAAGCATTCAACAACAAATACCACACAAGCGCTTACTGAGGTTGGGTTAGTTCAGGCAAAACCTCTAATGGTATTTTACACAACCACAGTTCAAAACTACTGCCACCTAATACTGTCACATTAAAAGTGTGCACAGTATAGCAACTTTAGCTATGAGATAAACGTACATGTTTCTTTGTGGTAAATTGTTAGGTTCCACAACCCCTTGCAGTTGACGTGGCACCAGAGCATCGAGCTGACTGATATAGAATTTCATTGTGTTTTTAGTTTGCCAATGTGTTTTATGCACATTATCTCTCCAATTGAACTTTGTCAGATGGTGTGCAATACCAGTAACTGAAAACTGGTTACATTTTCAATATTTATATGTAGAAAATAAAACTATTTCAAACTTTGATAAAATAGTTCATCTGCATACAATTAACTGTGAAGTAGCATTTATTAGGTAATTTCGTGTTTTTGTATTTTGGGGCATAATTTGCATCTATATTTGCTTTTATTACAAAATGAAAACTTTTCATGTCCCTAGTAATGAGACTAGTGACAACTCTTACACACAAACAATGACAAAATACTAATCTTAAGCAGCTAAGTGTAGCCTCCAGAACTCAGAATACATGGTAATAAAAACAGAATATTTTATTAACAATTTGAGACAGATAGGGACTTTCTTTGTTTCATATTTCGTGAAAGTAATAGTTACACAACCCACAGTGAACGTTGTTGTTACTGTGGAAGGCTTCCATGGAACTGAGATGGGAAATGAATAACTTCTTCTTTACTTCCAACAATAGAACTGCTCATAATGTCTGAGAAGATAGTTGTTTCACCCCATTGTTTATCACCTAAAAAGCTTTTATGTAGAATGGTTAAAATGTATTTCATTGAGAGCATTTCACCCACATGAAAATGAGATGAACCCACAAAGATATCTGTAGTATGTGTTAAGAAGAGTAAAAACTGCAGAGCTGTGCATGTTATTAAAGACTCAACATATTCTACACTGAAAGTTCTTTTAATTAAACTTTTATTATAAACTGTGAGGAACTGATGGCAAGTTGTATCAGTGTGGGGAGCTCGAATGGTTAAGCCAGAAGAGCAATAACTGTCCAAGGCACAATTGTATATTTGAATTTTGGTTTGACTCACATTCTTGTGACTAATGTTCAGTTTTTCCTCCAATCAAATGTTCAATGCATCAGACAAACTGGTGCAGAGTAAGAAATTTTTCTAAGGTTTAGGTAAGTTATCTACAGAAACATCTCTCTCACTTCAGGCAACTTTAGAGCTACTGGAATGTGGATCGCAAATTGCAGCATCTTGCTAGACTTTTTTCTTTGTGGCTGATACATTGTCTCTTCTTTAACAGTGGTGCAGCTCTCACCAAGCACTGTTTCTTTCATCACCAGCATTATATATTTCATCATAAATTTGTCATCAAAATGGATGTACTGGTGTATTTTGACAGAAGGCATAGTTATTTTGTTAGTGACCAGCTGGTTGGCATGTGTGGTTGATGTAGTTTGCTTTTGTATGTTAACAATGTTATTTTATTCTAAGTGTCAGGTATTTTCTTAAGTTGTTGGAGTATTGATTTGGTTGTCAAGTGGCTCGACGAATGTGGAGAAGGTAGTGCCATGTTCCTATACTCTTTTATCTTCTTCAAGTCATGTTCTTTAACTTGTGATAATTAGGCCAGTATGACACAAGAAAACAGTAAATGTAATCTCTCTGGTTACAGAGTGCAAGAACTTATATCACTGCATCTGTTTCACTGTTCGATAATTGCAAGTTAGAATAAAATGTTGTAAGTTCTCCTATCCACTGAAAAGAAAATGTTAGGGAGACTTTAAGACGAGCTGTGTTTTAGTTAATGATCATAATGTGACTCCCAGCATCCAAAATATTGTTGTATCAAAGTACATAAAACAGTTGAATATAATTACTGCTGTTCAGAACTGTTAGCTACTGTACTATGATGTAAACTGCAAGCTTGCTGTGTAATGGCTTAAGCCTTTATATTCCTCATGTTGGTGTATGCCATGTGTGCAACTAAATGAAAGTCAATTTGTTTTTTGCCATATGCGTTTTGCTTGTTTTATTTGTGAAGAGTCTTCAGTGGTCTGTAATACGTGTTTCTTTTTATACATATAAAAAATTTATTATGTAGTTATTATGTTACATTTTGTCATATTTGTCTCTTGTTTTTCAATTTAGGAACAACTATTGTAGCACAAATATCATGATGATAAATTACTATTTGGCATTGCTTAAGATTTCTAGTGTTATTAGTCCTTATTGGTTCATATGTATGGTCCTGGAGATATATTCATTCAGTACTGATATTTTTCATTTGTTGTGTGTGTGTGTGTGTGTGTGTGTGTGTGTGTGTGTGTGTGAGAGAGAGAGAGAGAGAGAGAGAGAGAGAGAGGGGGGGGGTAAGATTCCTTAATTATACACTCTGCTTATGTTTACTCTGGTTATATTTCAGATATCTGTTTGTTATTGTTTTTGGGGTAACATGATCTGGGAGTTATAACTTATACTGATTTGGTCATTAATTACTCTTTTTTTTCATGGCAAGGGCACTTCGTATGTGAAATTTTAGTTGCGATTGTTCACTCTAATAATTTTCATGTCTTGTTCCCTGTTGGATGATTCATGTCCATGTTTTAGCAAGTGTTTGGCAACCCACCTTTGAAATTCCTGCCTGTCATCCCAACATATGCTGATTCACATTCTTGGCATTCTAACTGTTATATGCCAGCTCCTTGGTATTTATCTGTTTTGTCTGTTCGTAAATTTGACTGGAGTGTGTTTCTTGTTCATATGCAATGTATAAGCCCTCTTTCTTCAATATATTTGCTATCCTGTCTGCTGATTTATGTTTTTATGTTAAAGTGTACCAATTATTTTTGTTAGTCATGTCATGAGTGTTATTGTTTTGTGTTTCTGTGTATGTGGGTATTTTTGGTGTTTGTGGTCTCTGCTTTTTTCATTTATCTTTAGTTGAGTGTTGATTTTTTGGTGGAGTCTTGTATTAAAAAAAGACTTCATATTCTGTATAGAAAATTTTCACCAATTGTAAGTTGTTGCATTCATTAATATATTTATCCCAACAGTTTGATTCACCAATTGTTACTGCATGGCTTATGAGAGATGGGAAAGCAGAAACACTAGATCTTTTCAGTGGAAGTCAATGGTCGTCGCCGTATCGAGATTCTGGTGGAGTAGTGTCACCTTCATTGTATCTTGGAATGCACAAAATGCAGGTAATACATATTTTTAATTTATTTCAATGGATTGTGTGATTTGTTTTCGTACAACAGGGCAAATACTTATTTGTGAATTATTCTCTTCTCTTGTGGCAACAAGCATGAGTAGTTATTCACGTTTATAAACTTAGAGGAAAATTCAGCTATTTAACACAATGGTAATGTTTATATTTAACATTTACCTTTCTTACATGAATATTTATTGCTGCTGATGTGGGGTGTCAACTTAAGCGAATCAATACACCAGATATCTGCTCTCATAAATTAGAATACCTGTAATGGATTAACACTTATGTTCTTACATTCCTTTAATATGATGTCTCGAGATTTTTAATGTGTTTCTGTTGAATCACTAAATGTTACATACAGAAAAAAATGGGACACATATTTTTAATGCATTTCTTGTTTATTTTTCCTGGTTCGTATTTAGCGATTTTGATGGATATGAATTATTTAATTTGCAGCTTTATGTGCAGGAGAGTGTGACAGTCCAAAAGAAATACGGTGAGATTGGAAATTTCATTGCTGTGGACTCAGACTATCCCCGTATCCCATGGAATCCTATACCAGCCACTGGTATGTCTGCATTGAATTTTGTTACAGTAAATTAGACTTATTTAAGATTTAAATGACTATGAAGCATCATATTAAATAAACTTTTCAGAATTTATCAAATGGTTCATAAATTGTATAAACTGAAAACTACAATAAAAAATTATATATCTTTACTACAATTGTAACAGATATGTTTTGTCTCTTTGTGGTCTGTGAGAAGCACTTCGCATACATAAAGGTGTGTCCAAACCACACAAAGATTGTAATTGACTGGACCATTGCAAGGCAGGATGTATGTTAATCTGATTATGAGTGGCCTTAGCCACATGAATGTGGAGGCTATTAAGTTTTTCTGTACTGTTTATGCAAGGGTTGGATAGTTTTTGAGCATCTGAGTGCCATACATAATAAGTTTCTGAGTGAACTGGAGTTTCGAAAGTAGGTGCTGGTGGAAGTAAAGCTGTGAGGGTAGATCATAAGTCATGACTGGATAGCTTGGACATAAGAGCATTTGCAAGTGAAAGGCAAAGGTTCCCAGTCCAGCAAACAGTTCTGATCTGCCCTAGGAAGTTTCAAATCAGTGCAGCATAGTAAAACTTCATTCTGGGAAAAATGGAATGAAAGTTGTCGTGTTTTGCTTTCCTGTGTTGTGTACTATAACATACCATTAATATAATATACATAGTCATGAAGCTATTAGACATTCTTTGGAGTGTACAGCTTGCTTCAAGCAGTGGCTGAGTTAAACACGGTACTTTGAAGTCTCGAAAGAAGTGAAAGTTTATTGGGCAGGAAAGTAAACTGGGGGAGGAAAAAAATAACTTTCTTTTGATTAGTTTATTGTCTATCAGCATATGACAATAGGAATCTCTCACAAAAATAGATGAAAAATAAACAAGCATTAAGAAAATTATGACTAGAATCAAACAATGATTCACACACACACACACACACACACACACACACACACACACACACTCATAAAATAGCAGGAATAGAATGCATTCATTTCATATAGGTCATCTTTGGACCATGTGATTTGAACTTTCTTGCCTTACATGTTCTGATGTTTGCCCAGTGGTCCTGCATTCGTTCTCAGTGTTGCTTCTTCCTCTCCTGGGTCCAAGCATTTCCTGTTTATAGTTTTGGCTTTTCTTGGAAACCCTGCCATACCATAAGTTTCTCCTTGAGTGAGACACACTCCAAGAAGTTACCATGGGTGATCCCCACTTCTTTAAGATCTTTCTCCACCTGTGAGCCAGGCCCATTTTGTTTACTTCTCCTGCAAGTAGGTGATCAAACGATTGGTGAGTCGTCCAGGGCTCATTCAGGTCATAAGTCGATAAAACATAATCCTTCTCTTCCAGATGGTATCAGTTATCTTCTCTGTGTGGGAATTCAGTTCATGATTATAGCGTCTTCTATATTCCCCATTGTCTTTGATGGGACCTAAGATCTTTGTCAAAATCTTCCTTTCCTTGGCCTCAAGTTTTTCAATTAGGCCTTCTTTGTTCATTACTAGGCATTCAGAAGTGTAAAACACCTCCGGACAGATAACACTGCAGTAATGCCTTAATTTTGCATTGAACGATGCTGATATTTTGTTGTAGATGTTTTTGGTTAAATGGAATGCCATGCATGATATTAAGGCTTCTTTGTCTGATAAGGTGTCTGTTATCCATTCTCCGAGATATTTAAACTTTTCAACTCGCTTAATTTTGCCTGACCCACTACAAGCACCCTTGGTGGTGAATTTATATTCATTATAAACTCAGTTTTCTCAAATGAAATTAGGAGGCCAGTCTTCTCTACTTGTATGTTAAGCTCGTTACTCTCTCAGCTGTTTCCGTGGAATCAGAAAAATTTGCAAGATCATCTGCAAAAGCAAGACAATCGATTTCAAGATTTTGTTTCTTGTAACCCAGCCTGACACCATTTTTAATTCCTTGGTTTTCCAGTTCTTTGCACCACTCACGAATCCCCTTATCAAGGTCACAGTTAAAGAGCAGAGGTCTCCTTGCCTCACTCCAGTCTTTATTTCAAAAGCTTCTGATGTTTATCCTCTAAATTTCACTTTCGAGGTTGTGTTGGTTAGTGCTTGCTGGATTATCACTTTGGTCTTTTTGTCTAGGCCAAGTTCTTTTAGAATTCTGATCAGGGTTTTACGATCAATCGAGATGTGTGCCTTTTTGAAATCCACCCACAGCAAAATTTTTATTCCTGAGCTTCAGGTACGAAAGGATCAATTTGAGGTTCATTATCTGTTCGACACATGATCGCCCCTTCCTGAAACCTAGATACTCTCCCAGCTGTGGGTCTAGCTATTCTTCTGTCCTAGTTTGCAGAGCTTTTGACAGAATCTTACAGGTTGTTGATATGAGAGAGATACCACAATAGTTGTTTACATCTGTTCTGTCGCCTTGCTTATGAAGAGGATGAATTAGAGCAGAATTCCAACCCTTCTGCAACAAAATATCGCTGCCATGTAGCTTGCCCACCTGTGGACAGCATATCTGCAGTGATGAAAATTCCTTGCCAAATATACTGTATGTCTCAAAAAGGCCTTCACAAATGGACACTATCCCTTAAACCTAGTTCACAAACAGATTTCCTGTGCCATGTCCTCACATACCTAATCCCCCCACCTCCTCTAAGAACCAACTGCAAAGAAGTGTCCCTCTCATCACCCACTATCAACCTGGACTGGATCAACTAAACTGTGTCTTTTGCCAGGGCTTCGTTTCTCTTATCATCTTGCCCAGAAATGACAGACATCGTACCCACAATCCTTCCCACCCTTCCTAAACTGGTATTTTGCCATTCACCCAACCTACACAACACCCTGGTTCAACAACGTCTCACTCCCACTCGAAACACCTAGCCATAAGGGTTGTATCCCTGTGGGAGATTCACGGGCAAGACTTGGCCTTTTTACAATTCGCCTTTTTACCCACCGTGCACATCCTACTCTAGTCCTGTCACAGGCTTATCCTATCGCATCAGAGGCAGGGTCACCTGTGAAAGTAACTGTGTCATATATCTACTGTGCTGCAATTTCTAAATACCATTTTCTGTTGGCATGACTGTGAAACAGCTGTGCGTCAGAATAATGAATGACCACTGCCAGACTGTGACCAAGAATGGAGCTGACTGTTCAGTGGCACAACATGCTATTGAGTGTGCTAAATGCAACACAGTTGATGACTGCTCCTCTCAGCAACAGTTGCTGTTGTGATCACCGTTGAAACTGAAAGTAGCAGCACATTCCGAGAAAGACCTCCTACATTCTACATCTACATTTATACTCCGCAAGCCACCCAACGGTGTGTGGCGGAGGGCACTTTACGTACCACTGTCATTACCTCCCTTTTCTGTTCCAGTCGCGTATGGTTCGCGGGAAGAACGACTGTCTGAAATCTTCCGTGCGTGCTCGAATCTCTCTAATTTTACATTTGTGATCTCCTCGGGAGGTATAAGTAGGGGGAAGCAATATATTCGATACCTCATCCAGAAACGCACCCTCTCGAAACCTGCCGAGCAAGCTACACCGCGATGCAGAGCGCCTCTCTTGCAGAGTCTGCCACTTGAGTTTGCTAAACATCTCCGTAACGCTATCACACTTGCCAAATAACCCTGTGACAAAACGCGCCGCTCTTCTTTGGATCTTCTCTATCTCCTCCGTCAACCCGATCTGGTATGGATCCCACACTGATGAGCAATACTCAAGTATAGGTCGAACGAGTGTTTTGTAAGTCACCTCCTTTGTTGATGGACTACATTTTTGAAGGACTCTCCCAATGAATCTCAACCTGGTACCCGCCTTACCAGCAATTAATTTTGTATGATCATTCCACTTCAAATCGTTCCACATGCATACTCCCAGATATTTTGCAGAAATAACTGCTACCAGTGTTTGTTCCACTATCATATAATCATACAATAAAGGATCCTTCTTTCTATGTATTCGCAATACATTACATTTGTCTATGTTAAGGGTCAGTTGACACTCCCTGCACCAAGTGCCTATCCGCTGCAGATCTTCCTGCATTTTGCTACAATTTTCTAATGCTGCAACTTCTCTGTATACTACAGCATCATCCGCGAAAAGCCGCATGGAACTTCTGACACTATCTACTAGGTCATTTATATATATTGTGAAAAGCAATGGTCCCATAACACTCCCCTGTGGCACGCCAGAGGTTACTTTAACGTCTGTAGATGTCTCTCTATTGATAACAACATGCTGTGTTCTGTTTGCTAAAAACTCTTCAATCCAGCCACACAGCTGGTCTGATATTCCGTAGGCTCTTACTTTATCAGGCGACAGTGCGGAACTGTATCGAATGCCTTCCGGAAGTCAAGGAAAATAGCATCTACCTGGGAGCCTGTATCTAATATTTTCTGGGTCTCATGAGCAAATAAAGCGAGTTGGGTCTCACACGATCGCTGTTTCCGGAATCCATGTTGATTCCTACAGAGTAGATTCTGGGTTTCCAAAATCGACATGATACTCGAGCAAAAAACATGTTCTAAAATTCTACAACAGATCGACGTCAGAGATATAGGTCTATAGTTTTGCGCATCTGCTCGACGACCCTTCTTGAAGACTGGGACTACCTGTGCTCTTTTCCAATCATTTGGAACCTTCCGTTCCTCTAGAGACTTGCGGTACACGGCTGTTAGAAGGGGGGCAAGTTCTTTCGCGTACTCTGTGTAGAAACGAATTGGTATCCCGTCAGGTCCAGTGGACTTTCTCTGTTGAGTGATTCCAGTTGCTTTTCCTTGGACTCTTATTTCGATGTCAGCCATTTTTTCGTTTGTGTGAGGATTTAGAGAAGGAACTGCAGTGCGGTCTTCCTCTGTGAAACAGCTTTGGAAAAAGGTGTTTAGTATTTCAGCTTTACGCGCGTCATCCTCTGTTTCAATGCCATCATCATCCCGGAGTATCTGGATCTGCTGTTTCGAGCCACTTACTGATTTAACGTAAGACCAGAACTTCCTAGGATTTTCTGTCAAGTCGGTACATAGAATTTTACTTTCGAATTCACTGAACGCTTCACGCATAGCCCTCCTTATGCTAACTTTGACATCGTTTAGGTTCTCTTTGTCTGAGAGGTTTTGGCTGCGTTTAAACTTGGAGTGAAGCTCTCTTTGCTTTTGCAGTAGTTTCCTAACTTTGTTGTTGAACCACGGTGGGTTTTTCCCGTCCCTCACAGTTTTACTCGGCATGTACCTGTCTAAAACGCATTTTACAATTGCCTTAAACTTTTTCCATAAACACTCAACATTGTCAGTGTCGGAACAGAAATTTTCGTTTTGATCTGTTAGGTAGTCTGAAATCTGCCTTCTATTACTCTTGCCAAACAGATAAACCTTCTTCCCTTTTTTTATATTCCTATTAACTTCCATATTCAGGGATGCTGTAACGGCCTTATGATCACTGATTCCCTGTTCTGCACTTACGGAGTCGAAAAGTTCGGGTCTGTTTGTTATCAGTAGGTCCAAGATGTTATCTCCACGAGTCGGTTCTCTGTTTAATTGCTCGAGGTAATTTTCGGATAGTGCACTCAGTATAATGTCACTCGATGCTCTGTCCCTACCACCCGTCCTAAACATCTGAGTGTCCCAGTCTATATCTGGTAAATTGAAATCTCCACCTAAGACTATAACATGCTGAGAAAGTTTATGTGACATGTATTCCAAATTTTCTCTCAGTTGTTCTGCCACTAATGCTGCTGAGTCGGGAGGTCGGTAAAAGGAGCCAATTATTAACCTAGCTCGGTTGTTGAGTGTAACCTCCACCCATAATATTTCACAGGAACTATCCACTTCTACTTCACTACAGGATAAACTACTACTAACAGCGACAAACACGCCACCACCGGTTGCATGCAGTCTATCCTTTCTGAACACCGTCTGTGCCTTTGTAAAAATTTCGGCTGAATTTATCTCTGGCTTCAGCCAGCTTTCTGTACCAATAACGATTTCAGCTTTGGTGCTTTCTATCAGCGCTTGAAGTTCCGGTACTTTACTAATGCAGCTTCGACAGTTTACAATTACAATACCGATTGCTGCTTGGTCCCCTCATGTCCTGACTTGGCCCCGCACCCTTTGAGGCTGTTGCCCTTTCTGTACTTGCCCAAGGCCATCTAACCTAAAAAACCGCCCAGTCCACGCTACACAACCCCTGCTACCTGTGTAGCCGCTTGCTGCCTGTAGTGGACTCCTGACCTATCCAGCGGAACCAGAAACCCCACCACCCTATGGCGCAAGTCGAGGAATCTGCACCCCACACGGTCGCAGAACCGTCTCAGCCTCTGGTTCAGACCTTCCACTCGGCTCTGTACCAAAGGTCCGCAGTCAGTCCTGTCGACGATGCTGCAGATGGTGAGCTCTGCTTTCATCCCGCTAGCGAGACTGGCAGTCTTCACCAAATCAGATAGCCGCCGGAAGCCAGAGAGGATTTCCTCCAATCCATAGCGACACAAATCATTGGTGCCAACATGAGCGACCACCTGCAGATGGGTGCACCCTGTACCCTTCATGGCATCCGGAAGGACCCTTTCCACATCTGGAATGACTCTCCCGGTATGCACACGGAGTGCACATTGGTTTTCTTCCCCTCTCTTGCTGCCATATCCCTAAGGCGCCCCATTACGCGCCTGACGTTGGAGCTCCCAACTACCAGTAAGCCCACCCTCTGCGACTGCCCGGATCTTGCAGACTGAGGGGCAACCTCTGGAACAGGACAAGCAGCCATCTCTGGCCGAACATCAGTATCAGCCGGAGACAGAGCCTGAAACCGGTTCTTCAGACAAACTGGAGAGACCTTCCGTTCAGCCCTCTGGAATGTCTTTCGCCCCCTGCCACACCTTGAGACGACCTCCCACTCTACCACAGGTGACGGATCAGCCTCAATGTGGGCAGTATCCCGGGCAGGCACAGTCGTAGTCCGATCGGGGGATGCGTGGGACGAGCTGGCCGTCCCCGACAAACCCCCATCCGGACCCCCACAGTGTTGCCCATTGGCAACAGCCTCAAGCTGTGTGACTGAAGCCAACACTGCCTGAAGCTGGGAGCGAAGGGATGCCAGCTCGGCCTGCATCCGAATACAGCAGTTGCAGTCCCTATCCATGCTAAAAACTGTTGTGCAAAGAATGTCTGAATTAATCTACAGAGAGCACAAACAAATCGACACAAAATTTAAACGGTTATTAAAATACAGGATTGCGTAGTAAATGCAGTAATGCTGCTACTTGCACACTGCTGACACACTGCTTGCCGGCGGAAGGAGACTACAACTCTCAAATACTATAATACACCTGAAATTTATGAATTAAACAATGCAAGTACCAAAAACACGCAAAGAAATTAAGAATTAATTTATGTAACAAATGAGGTAGCTAGGAGTATATGACTTTCTGCTGGCAGCTGCTTATCCAATGGCGGCAGGGTAATTGATAAATCTTTTATGGCTCTTAGTTTAACTAGATAAGGATAAATTCCATTTCTTTTAACTTGGTGCACAAATATCGGAATTTTGATATAAATGTCTTCAAGAAAACAACACCATCCAAGTACCAAAGATATGTCGTCCATTTAAAATGCATTTGAAGTTCGCTGAATGATACTTTGAACTCGGAGGCCATCAGCTATTACAAAAGCACTTTTTTCTCCAGTCTGCCTAGTCAGACTTGACCTGCCACTGGCCAGTATGCTTATCCTTAGTAAGGAATACTTCACTGCCATTAGACATTCCAACGTGGTGTCAGTCTGAGGCAATGGTTATAAATCTTTTTTTGGCAGTTTTGTTCAGCTGCTGATTACTGAAGCAGAACTATGAGTGCCATCCTCTTCACAATAGCACAGGAGATAGATGACCAAGGACTCTGTTGGCTGAATGATATCTTGCAGCCTTTTCTCTACCTTTTTCCTTAATTGTCTCCCATTAAATGGGAGAAACACGGGTGCTGATTGTTGGGTGGATGATTCTCAGTATTGATTCATTGTTTCAGTTTAGGTCATCTGGTCTTCCTCATCTCCACTCTGAACTTAAGTGCACCCAAATATTGTTGCAGAATAGCTAACTCTTGTTGATGATTGTCATTAGTCAAGCTGGAACTTACTGGTGTTAGTCAATGATGATAGTAACTTGTTTCCCCAGCAATGACACTGAGCTGACCCTCCCCGACTGATTTGGCTGTCACTATTCACATAACTGTAGGCAGCTCTGTTCATGGGGATTTGTGCTGTTTTGTGAGGCTGTTTTGTGGACTGTTAACTAGAACCATCTCATTGAAAACAGTGGTATAAGTTTGTGATCAGTGGTAGGCAGTTGCCCAGAACAATTGGTTTTTGTATGAACTTATTGGAGGAACTTATGAGAGTGTAGTGCCAATATTCCATAGTCTGTGACTGCTTGTGACACCTGCAAGAAGTGCCATCCAAGGATAAGATTATGACTGTGTTATGGTAAAACAACAAATTCAAACGGTGTGTTCTGTCATTGATAATTACAAATGTGATCAAACCATATGGCGAAAGAATTTTTTACCAGCAACTACTGATGCTACAACCATTTGATGTAATTTGTCTGACAGCCAGATTCATTGAGACAGGCAGTGGTATGAATGATCTAAAAGTGTAAATGTGTCGGTAGAGGGCAAGCAGAGTTTGAGACATCATTAACCTTAAAAACAGAAGAAAACGTGCAAAAAGTGCCAAAAATTGTATGTTCAAACAGTTGAGTAACTATTCGAGAGCTTAAAGAAAAACTTCCCATCTTGTATGGGTCCTTGTAAAGCATTTTAACTGATAATTTGGAAATTAGATGACTGAGTTCAAAATGTGTTCCCGGACTTCTGAGTAATGAATAGAAGGAAAATATTGTGTCAGTTTGCATGGAGTTGAAGGATTGTCTTCATCAGAGCTAGACTTAATGAGGAAAATTGTAACTGGAGGTGGAACATGGTTCTATGGCTATGACCCTGAGACATAAATTCAGAGTTTCCAATTGAACCTTAAAAAGACATGTCAGTCAAAATTGATCATCAAAGTCACGCTCGTTTTTTCCAATATTGAGAACATAGTGTGATTAGAGTTCTTTCCAATAGGAAGAACTGTAAACAGTGAATTTTATGAGGGTGTACTGAATGTTTGTGAAATGATCTATTAAGAAAGAGACCAGAAAATGGACCAATGGCTTCCTTCTTCATCACAAGATGCCATGCTGTAACTCACTTTTGATTTGCGAGGTTTTGGGTGGAAAAAGTGTTCTTGTCTGTCCACATCAAATGTAACAGGTTTAGCACATTGAAACTTCTTGCTCTTCCTAAAAATTAAAATCGTGTTTGAAGGTAAACATTTTGATACCATTACTGACACTGAGGGGCCATGACAGAGCAACTGAATGCGCTTCCAGAAGAACCCTTCCAGAAATGCTTCCAGTCATGAATTCAACTCTGGGATAAGTGCATTGTTAACCAAGGAAATACTTTGAATGAAATTAAATTAAATTATATGTAAGCTTATTACTGTGTTTCTAATATGATTATTCACTGTGATTTTTGATCACGTCTTGTATTCTCACAACACATGTTCCTGTTGGCTGGACGTATTATCCATTTGCAGCCTTTGAAACACAGACCTCATTATTTTTCAGCTGGCAGTGGTCAGTCTCCAGTACTACAGAAAATGACACTTCAGAATCAACTGGTGTCTGGATAGATTAGTTACCTTTATAGGAGGCTCTCACATTTATAGATTCTTGTATTGTTCAATTGCTCTGATTTTGACAGCTGAGCGGTTAGGTGGAACCCCCAAGTTGTGATGGTTTGCCTTCTTTGTTTCTTAGTTTGTTGTCCTCAGTGTCAACATACCGGCTGAAAAAAATAATGGGAGGAAGTGCAGTACTGTCTACTGTAAATGATGTAGCAAACAGGTGCACAGTTGCATTTCAGTCTTACTTTCACTGTTCACAACGCCCACCCCAATAATACACAGTTACGTATGGCCAGTGCACCATCGTTTAAACTTTCTATAATCCTCATTAATAGTTTGCAAGCGAACATCCACATACTGCTACAATAGTTTCCTGTTGAACATCTACGAACAGTAAAAGCCTAACCACATAGTTCACATTTCTTGAAGAATAAAAAGGTACTTATGGAGCACACACTGTCATTGTTTTAACACATGACCTAATTGTGTAACACTTATTTCACTGTTAAGTTGAAGCATTGTTGTTGTTCTAACCAACACAGGTTTCTCGTCTGAAACTCGGCTGTGGACTGACTGTGTCGGGACCAAAAATCGGGTCCTTATATATCCTCACAATAATAGGTGCTGAAACTACACATTGTTCGAAGTTAAATTTACAGAAATTACAGTTTAAACTCATTCGATTAACTGAATACATTGAAAAATTGGTTCTTTTTAACAGTTTCTTCTACTGCTGGGGTTAAGCCGAATTATTTGTTTACATCATGAAATGGTAACGACTTGTAAGTGCCATAATGCGACAGTGAAGTCAAAAAGCTATCAAATGTCACTGAAAATCTGTATCTGATGTATATCCTTCTTTCTTAATTCTTAATTGCACTATTCATCTCTGTTCCTCTTAATCCATCTTTACCCCTCACTCCATTCTTATGCAAACAATACTTTTGACAGAACTTTTAATTACTTTGGAATTAATTAAGGGCTGGCTTTGCTAACATGTTTTCGAATAGAGCCAAATTGATACTTTAAGATTACTAGTATTTTGTCTTCCAAATGTTTACAATTATTACAGAATTTCTATTTATTTATAAGTCACCAATAAAATTTCAGTTATGAAACAGTTACTGATTTCGCACTATAATGAAAGATACTAACTCTGAGGGTTGAATGAAAAGTAATGCCTGCACCTTTGTTAACTGGGTTTGGATGGGAATATTTTAATAAATCAAACACAAAAATAATCCTCAGAATGTGATCTTTAATTACCAATATTCACTTTTCCACGTAGTCACCAGCCAATTGGATAGATTTCTGCCAACAAGTTTTCTGAAGCCATCACGGAAGAAGTCGACACTACGTTTCTGCAACCACAGTCTCACATTTCTCTCAACATGTTCATCAGAAGCATAATGATGTCCCCACAGATAGTCTTTCATTATCAGGAACAGATGGAAGTCAGAGGGTGCTAAATCTGGACTGTATGGATTATGTCGTACGGTGGTGAGATTCAGTCTCTGAAGTTATTCTGTGGTGGCACATGAAATGTGTGGTTTGGCATTGTCATGCTGCAGGAAAACATTTCCCTTTTCCTTTCAGACCCTTGTTAGCTGTCATTTCAGAGTTCGCAGCATTGTGATGTATCGTCCAGAATTAATCTGTCAGCATTTTGCTTGTGAAACTCGGTGGTTGCTGTCACAAGATGTCCAACTCTTTGTTTGTCACTCAGGTCATATGTTCCTGCCTCAACACCTTTTAACTTACTCGCCCAACAACGCACAGTACTCACATCAACACAATCACCATAAACTGCTTTCGTTCTCTGATGAATCTCCTGTGGGGTGACACCTACTGCTGTCAAGAATTCAGTGACTGCACGTTGCTTAAATCGCATTGACCGACTGTCTGTGCAGTGTTCCATACTTTACACTGTAACAACACAACCGTTCAAGGCTAAGGCTTCCTGCCAACTGGAGCTGTAGAGAAGAGGCTACAGAAAAAGCCAGTACCTGTTGTGTACCAATGCTGCCAACTGTTGAAGAGTTACAAAGATGGAGGCATTACTTTTCAGTCAACCCTCATAGTAATAGTCAAAATAAATTAGAAAGTCAATAACATACATAAAACTAAGCAAAACATTAGATCTGGTTGTATATTCTTTAAAACTGAGGGCCAAACTTTTTCTTTTTATGAAAATGCAGGTTATACTCACATATGTTTCTAGAATGAAATTTTCACTCTACAGCGGAGTGTGCGCTGATATGAAACTTCCTGGCAGATTAAAACGGTGTGGCGAACCGAGACTTGAACTCGGGACCTTTGCCTTTCGCGGGCAAGTGCATGTTAACGGTAATTAGTTAAAATTGAAAAAATGAATTTAAAGGAGGCAGAAGCCAAAACAAGAGGGGAAGCAAAAATATCCAAGCTTGCTTCGTCAAAAAGTGCCGATGGGCTTTGTCATGCAGGCTGGGTGTAGTGATCTACAGCTGGCTAGCATGTCTAGAATTGCTCTGTTGCTTCTCTCTTTATAGTAAGGTACGACTTTCCCAGGGTGTGTTGTCCTCCATTCAGTAGAAGCTGTTCTTCTGTATGGCAGTTGAGTTGATAAGGAAGCACATGGTATCTGTGTTATCAGGAAACGTTGCTGGCAGTCGTGGTATAAGTCTGGGGTTTCCTACTCCATTCCTCAAATGTAGTCTGTCTGGTGGAGGTAGGTACAAAAGATCAAGATCTCTTCTTCAGTTAATAATGCTTCTTCCTTGTGGCTGATTTGCCTTTCAGTGCTATTATTCTGGCTGTTTGAGTTCTACTTGAATTCTTCTTCTTCTTCTTCTCCTTCTCCTTCTTCTTCTTCCTCCTCTGACATTAAAATCTTTGTCGGACCATGGGTAGCCCCTTCATGGATTGCATTTTCTTCGTCTCATCCTCCCTGAACCTGTTATCATTTCCCTTCTTCTCTCTCAGTATTCTGAAATCTTCAGTAGAGTCATTCCATGTAAAATCAACACACCTATTTTACCTCACCCTCTTAGATTTTGCTGAAAGTTGGTATACTTATAGTGGGCACTGAGACTAAGAAAAATACCAAATTTCAATTTTTTATCTCAAACCATTCCTGAAATATGGCTATGTAAACTTTTCAAAAATCAGCCAAAAATGTGTGAACGGACTTTTTTTAAATTGTCCTCGGAGCTGCCCTAATTTAGCTAGAGAACTGGGAAAGGTGTCATTTTGCACACTCTTTCCAGGGATATACAACAAAACATAGCTTCTAATTAATAACCTTTTTCAAAATACTAATTAATATTTTGATTTAATTTTAATTTTTTTACTAAAAGTACATAATTGAAAATTTTCAAAATATTTCCATAACTACTTCATACTATTGTAAATCACATGGCAAAATATAAATGTGGGATGATGATGGGTTCATTGTTAAAAAAAATTATTCCGGACTCTTGTTTTTCACTAACGGCCCTAGTTTGACCAAATTGACCTTTAACAAACAAGAATTTTTTTACAATATACTGAAAGGTAAGTAAAAAAAGTATTAGAATTATCAAAACATCACCTTATTAAACCAAAAATAATCAGCATATTTTATAATTAAGGTGATTGCTTATTTTAATTTCATACAACTTCACTAACAATATATTAACCGATATAACAAAAGCAAGAGATTGAGCATTTAACTGCAAACTGAAATAAAGTATGAATAAGTACAAGTATTTACATAATAGTTCTGGTCCATGATGTTTGAAATGGAACTATTAAACAAATTAAATATGTAATGCTTGTTTTTAAGTAACAGGTATCTGTACATAGCTAAATTTAACACAATAGGTACTAACAATAATTTTGAAACGACTTTCTATAAAATATACATCAATACTAACCTGAGACAAAAATTAAGTTTTGAGTTGAAAGCAGTTTTCCAATAAATTGCCTTGGAACTTCACATATTACATTTTAATAAAGCTGACTGGGTTTGGTTTACATCACTTTCACTAAGAATGTATGTTCTCCCTGTCGGAGTAAATGGATTCACTTTTGTGAGAACATCCACAACTGACACCCACAGGACATCTGCATGTGCAGGATAAGAGAATGACTTAACTGGTCCACATGGATGAAGACAAGTTATTTTCACTTCATCAAGTTCTTCGTTTTTTTTTTAAAAGGTACCCAAGCCACCAGTTTCTGCCATATACTGTGGTGACATAGCCTGATACACCTTGTAACTTCAGTTTGTCTGGTGATGTAGTTACTTCCCTCTCCCAACTCTGCATATCACCTGAGAAGTATTTGACTATTAATTTTGGTGTAGTGTTGGGAATGAAAGCGTGAAATTGCTGTTCCTCTGATTGTCAATGCCTCTTCAATTTGGCTTTTTAAGAATATTTCTGAAGCAGCGTAGCATTCTTGAGTGGAATGTGCAAAATCAACATTTCTGATGTTATCTACTGCCCACTCAAATAGATCTCGTGTGGTTTGGATCTGATTTTGGTATGGCCTTTGCAAACTTGCACGAGCTGCCAGTCTCTTTACTGAACCCCCTACTCCATCACAAGGCCCTTTCCCATGTGCTGTGGCTGAAAAGTGCCTCTCAGCTTTTATGTTGAAGTCTTCAACATGAAGGCAAAGGTTCAGGAAGTTTTTCTTATTTTTATACTGAGCAGCAGAACCGTCAGAATAATAGTATATCTTTTTTGGAATCTTTTGAAATTGATTTGTTAGATATGAAATTAGCTTCTTTTGGAACATGTAAACAGCAGTTGTATTGTGCTCCAGGCAATCAGAAACAATGAAAAAGCTCATATGCTCAATTTTGTCTTCTTGTTTGTAATATATAACAAAAGGGTGAATGGTAATCTGTTGTCTTGTCCAGTGGAAACTCTGAGCTTCATCCTGTAGAACTATACTATAATTTTCTGAAAAATCACTTATGACAACAAATTCAGATTCCATAACGTTTTCTCTTGTGGAGTTAAGGAATGTTCGTTGTTGCTTGGCAATGAAGTCATGCTGAATCAAAGTCGACATCTTACTACAAAATAAATCTGTGAATTCTTCAGAAGTTTTCTGAACAATTTCCAGATTACATCGGTCAACTGACATCCACTGTCCGAACTGAACTTGTTCAATTAAGTTTTCATGAAGAGTCTTTTAAAATTTTACGTATGACAGTTTCTCCTGGGCAGTATTCACAGTTTCCCATGTTGCAATCAACTGATGATGGGTTGCAAAGCATTTTTGCAATGCACTGCTTATAATTGTTTAAGCTGCTGCTTGTTACTGTATTTAGTTTGGCATTTTCTATCATTAATTTTATGTTTTGGTGAGTTGTGCACACGCAGACAGTGTGTGTGCCACTCCAACCAGCTAATACACAATGTTTTGGTCTCAACTCAGCAAATTTATAGAAACCTATTTTTATGTTAGGAAACTTGTCTTTAAAATGCTTGTAAGCTTCTTTAAGGTTACACAAAATAAGTTTTTTTGATATTTTTGTTTTATTTCCGCTTGTTTCTATAATTGTCACACAATCTTTAATACCTGGCATTGCCCTGCTAACTTCATCATTTTCATAAAATGAATGTACAGTTTCTGTTGGTAAACACTTCCCTGGTTTTGGGTTTGGACCTTCCATGAATCCTTTCTCTTTCAAAATTTTTTTGGACTGCCGAACAATGTAATTAGGAGCATTAAATTCCCTCATTATTTTCCTGACACTCCACTTTTCAGGTAAACTTGTAAGAATCATTAGTTTTTTTGCTCTACTTATAGAATTTTTAAAGTTTCTTTTAAGATTTTCAAGAACGGATTCATCAGTATCAGTATTTGACGAAGAAGTTTCAGGAACAACAAAAAGTTTACGTGTCATTGATGAGATTTTCTTCACTTTTGATTTGGCGTAATGCCTAGATGTTAGTTTTCTCTTGTCAATTGGAGACTCACCTAGTTCTTGAAGTGAAGTGTTGTGTTAAATGTTTTAACAGCTACTGAGATTGGAGTGAAGTCAGGGTCTTGGTCTCGGATGATTATCTCTGGTCCAGAAGATTCTTCTTCGACACTTTCGTCACTGATGGGCTCTGGTGTATTTTTCAATTTGGTTACATCTTTCCTACATCTATCACAAATCTTGGTGCCGCTTGGTATTTGAGGAAATAATTTCGGCATCCATGTTGTGACATGTCTCAGTTTTTTTCTGTCTAATAAAATGATTTGACTTCTTCAATGGATTACAACACTGCACTCTTACGGTACTGCACTTTTTACTTGACTTGAAAATGAACTATTAAATAAAATAGATACAGACTGGTCAACACAGACGTAACAATTGATTTGCACTAAAACCACAGTGCACAATAATGCTGTAGGAACACAAAGCCTTAGAAGATAACAATGCAGACTACATCATTTCACCAATGGCTCCAGTCTCTGAATTATTGTACAGACATCAAGCCCTATGTATACGGTCCCCTACTGACGTACTACTTTAAAGGTCAGTTTGGTCAAACTAGGGCCGTTAGTGAAAAAAAAGAGTCCGGAATAATTTTTTTTTAACAATGAACCCATCATCATGCCACATTTATATTTTGCCATGTGATTTACAACAGTATGAAGTAGTTATGGAAATATTTTGAAAATTTTCAGTTATGTACTTTTTGTAAAAAAATTAAATCAAAATATTGATTACCATTTTGAAAAAGGTTATTAATTAGAAGCTATGTTTTTTGTCTATCACTGGAAAGAGCATGAAAAACGCTGCAAAATGACACCTTTCCCAGTTCTCTAGCTCAATTAGGGCAGCTCCTAGGACAATTTAAAAAAAGTCCACTCACACATTTTTGGCCAGTTTTTGAAAAGTTTACATGACCATATTTCAGGAATGGTTTGAGGTAAAAAATTGAAATTTGGTATTTTTCTTAGTTTCAGCACCAACTATAAGTATACCAACTTTCAGCAAAATATAAGAGGGTGAGGTAAAATTTTTATTTAAAGTGTGGTGATTTGACATGGAATGACCCAGTATCCTTGTCTCTGCTTCACTGATGGCCTTTGTCACTTATCTTCACCAGTTTGGTCAATGTGTACCTCTGTCTCCCATTTTCATTCCTTTTCACCTGGATCCTCAATTCCCATGAAAAGCTCACTTGTTTCCAGTGTAGTGGCAGTGTTGAGGTACTCTGACATACTTCTAATCAAATAACTTTCAACTCTCATATTACTACATCAGTTACTGGCTGCCTTGGAAAAAACTCTAGGTTTGCTGACTATCTGCAACCATACCTGGAACTGTTGTTATCACACTATTCTCCATTGTCCCCACTGATATGTGCACACATTGTCAATCCTCAAGTCTGTGCCCAATGGGTGGCTACTGCATTTTTTAAAATTTTCATAATTTTATTGTATCATTTCACGTAATTTTTAATTTTTTAAATTTTATTCTCTATTATGGAGGTAGCACTTCACGTTAATCTTCTACTTTTCTCTAAGGATCTATTGATGTTGCTCTGATGTTCAGAGCATCCACTTGATCTTAAAGGCTGAAAGTTGAGGAGCTGTTTTTTTGATATTCACTGCAAAATCAAATTAATTGTAGTCAATGGTAATGACTTGTAAGTGCCATCATGCTGACAGTGAAGTCAAAAAGCTCTCAAATGTTGCTGAAAATCTGTATCTGATGTATTGTTGTAAATTGTTGTAGTTGAGCTGGGAAAGTCCCTGAGCTTCAAGCGCTAATAGAAAGCACAGAAGCTGAAATCGTTATAGGTACAGAAAGCTGGCTAAAGCCTGAAATAAGTTCTGCAGAAATTTTTACGAAGTCTCAGACGGTGTTCAGGAAAGATAGATTAGGCAAAATTGGTGGTGGAGTGTTTGTGTCTGTCAGTAGTGGTTTATCTTGTAGTGAAGACGAAGTAGATACTCCATGCGAATTGGTATGGGTGGAGGTTATACTTAACAGCCGAACTAAGTTAATAATTGGCTCCTTCTACCGAACCCCAGACTCCGATGATATAGTTGTGGAACAGTTCAGAGAAAATTAGAGTCTCGTAACAAATAAATACCCCACTCATACGGTTATAGTTGGTGGGGACTTCAACCTTCCCTCGATATGTTGGCAAAAATACTTGTTCAAAACCGGTGGTAGGCAGAAAACATCTTCCGAGATTGTCCTAAATGCTTTCTCCGAAAATTATTTCAAGCAGTTAGTCCACGAACCCACGCGAATTGTAAATGGTTGCGAAAACACACTTGACCTCTTAGCCACAAACAATCCAGAGCTGATAGAGAGCATCATGACTGATACAGGGATTAGTGATCACAAGGTCGTTGTAGCTAGACTCAATACCGTTTCTTCCAAATACACCAGAAACAAACGCAAAATAATTTTATTTAAAAAAGCAGATAAAGTGTCACTAGAAGCCTTCCTAAGAGACAATCTCCATTCCTTCCGAACTGACTATGTAAATGTAGAAGAGATGTGGCTCAAATTCAAAGATATAGTAGCAACAGCAATTGAGAGATTCATACCTCATAAATTGGTAAGAGATGGAACTGATCCCCCGTGGTACACAAAACAGGTCCGAACTCTGTTGCAGAGGCAACGGAAAAAGCATGCGAAGTTCAGAAGAACGCGAAATCCCGAAGATTGGCTAAAATTTACAGACGCGCGAAATTTGGCACGGACTTCAATGTGAGATGCCTTTAATAGGTTCCACAACGAAACATTGTCTCGAAATTTGGTAGAAAATCCGAAGAAATTCTGGTCGTATGTAAAGTACACAAGCGGCAAGACGCAGTCAATACCTTCGCTGCACAGTGCCGATGGTACTGTTACCAACGACTGTGCCGCTAAAGCGGAGTTATTGAACGCAGTTTTCCGAAATTCCTTCACCAGGGAAGACGACTGGAATATTCCAGAATTTGAAATATGAACAGCTGCTAGCATGAGTTTCTTAGAAATAGATACCTTAGGGGTTGCGAAGCAACTCAAATCGCTTGATACGGGCAAGTCTTCAGGTCCAGATTGTATAACGGTTAGGTTCCTTTCAGATTACGCTGATACAATAGCTCCCTACTTAGCACTCATATACAACGGCTCGCTCACTGATAGATCTGTACCTACAGATTGGAAAATTGCGCAGGTCGCACCAGTGTTTAAGAAGGGTAGTAGGAGTAATCCATCTAACTACAGACCTATATCATTGACGTCGGTTTGCAGTAGGGTTTTGAAGCATATACTGTATTCAAACATTATGAATCACCTCGAAGGGAACGATCTATTGATACGTAATCAGCACGGTTTCAGAAAACATCGTTCTTGTGCAACGCAGCTAGCTCTTTATTCGCACGAAGTAATGGCCGCTCTCGACAGGGGATCCCAAGTTGATTCCGTATTTCTAGATTTCCGGAAAGCTTTTGACACCGTTCCTCACAAGCGACTACTAATCAAGCTGCGGGCCTATGGGGTATCGTCTCAGTTGTGCGTCTGGATTCGTGATTTCCTGTCAGGAAGGTCGCAGTTCGTAGTAATAGACGGCAAATCATCGAGTAAAACTGAAGTGATATCAGGTGTTCCCCAGGGAAGCGTCCTGGGACCTCTGCTGTTCCTGATCTATGTAAACAACCTGGGTGACAATCTGAGCAGTTCTCTTAGGTTGTTCGCAGATGATGCTGTAATTTACTGACACAATTATTGTTTATTGATGTTGCCATGAGCTGTGCTTCATCACGAGTGGCATGGTGATCAGCATCACTGGCTGGTGTACAGTGTGTCATCAGTTCGAAGTTGACCACCCCTGTCCGCAGCTCGTGGTCTAGTGGCTAGTGCTGCTCCCTCTGGATCACGGGGTCCTGGGTTCGATTCCCAGCTAGGTTGGGGATTTTCTCTGCCCCCGCGGACTGGGTGATAATGTTTTCGTCATCATCATCATCATCATCATCATCATCGTCGTCATTCGTGACAGTGGCTAGATTGGACTGTGTAAAAGTTGGGACTTTGTACAGGCGCTGATGACCATGCGTTAGAGTGCCCTACAAACCATACATCATCTTCATCTGACCACCTCCGATATTTCTCATTTAGTATTTATCAGTTACGGAAGGGTCTCAAAATTTCTCATGTTTGTAATGTTTGTGTATTCTGGAAGATTTGACATTTTTGTAAATAGCTGCACTGTCCATCAAGGAGTTGAGTTCTGTTATGGCGATCATTGGCTTTTGTGATAAATGTGCGTTCAGTGCTAAGTGTTGTAGTTCATTGGCAAACCTGCTTTCCGATTTGGACTTAATTGTGGTTTTGACATAACATTGTTTGGTGGAGACGCTGTCTACTTCAAAGTATTAATATCACTGTGGCTCCAATTAGGCAACATAAAAACTGTTGCCTTCACAGACAGCAACTGGAACATAAGCAGTGCAGTGTTCCCACAGTGTGTATATTCATTCAGGAGTCCAGTTGATTCAAAAACAGCTATAAATCAGTTGCACACCAAGCATCCATCAGTATTTTCCAGACGCTGTTCAGGACACGACAAAATGGCTGAAAGAATTTGACTGAGTCGCCAAATACAACAGGTTGTATGACATGATGTATGTGGCAGATACATACTTTTCTTAGAAGGTACAGTCCAGCAGTGGTTAAAAAACAGTGAACCTCAGTAACTAGGACAAATTCCAGGTTGAACTGAAGAAAATGTGTGGCAGCAATTAGCAGCAAGTGCACGTAGCAGAACAACAATTGAAGAACAGGGCTCAGTGTCATGGGGAAGCAACACAGCCCTACATAAAGAATGTTTTGGCCCTAGGCCACATTGTGAATCTGAATATGAGAGAAGCTCACAAAGTCTCACACTTGATGAAAGCAGTCATAGACAACGTGTACCAAGCTCGATGTCACAGCAACTGAGGAATTCATCATGTGGTACCAGCACATCAAGAAAATGCAACAGAAAAAGTCTGATGAAAGACTCCCAAATGTGGTCTCTATGGCAGTTGTGGGAGACCACAGTGACCTCCTCTCTCTCAGTAAGAGAAGAGATAGAACACTTTATGTCAGCCAGTATTGTCAGACTCAGTAAGCAAGAGACAGCAGTCAAAAATGTTATGGCAGGAGGTAAAAGAGAATGTTCAAGATGAGATGTATCAATCCTTAGTACCAATTTCCACCACCAGTTGAATGTGCCAGGAAGAATTTTCAAGCCAACTTAGACAGTTGTCATAACCATCAAAAGACAGTACAACATCCGACCAATACAGATACAACCAACACCTCTGCCAGGTGTAATGCCTCATAAAAGAACAGACATTTAGAGATAGACAACATAACTATGTGTTTCCACTGTGGATACCTTGGACAAAATATACACAACCGCGGTGAAGAAAGATGTGTTGGCGATGACAACTGCCATGCTGTCGACATCAACCGTCCCAACAATCTCGTTCATTGGTCAACTGCGTATGATTACAATCCACCTGTGGATTGCCTGAATGAGGTCACTACCCAACATGCTGTAGTCATTCCCTATCACCATATAGAGGTACCAGCTGCTTCATAACACACACTTTTTTCTTTCAAAAAATTGCCTCTAAAATTCAGGTGCTCCTTGTACTCGGAATTGATATAAAAATGTACAATGTTTGATTAAAAATTCCTGCCAGTCTTAAAATGGTCATATATTCGATGCTGCAGGAAACCTGTCTGTATCTGGCAACATTGGATTCAACAGGCAGCAGCAGTGCACCAGTGCAATGAATATGAGTTGTGGGGATTCACAATCTTGCTAACGTTGTCTCCCTTCTGCCCCGTCATCACAAACCCAGAACACTGTCTAGACTATGACGTGTCATTGCAGTCTACAGTGCCAGTGAAAGTGAATTGAAAGTGATTTTTGTTATCGATAACAGCACAATATTTTTATTAGGTAGTTTAGTAATGGAAAAATAGAAGATTCAGTGACACCATCCTAATGACATTGGAACTAATGCAAATATGATTCAAATACACACATTTAAGCTAGCACTTCAGCTGAACTTAACTGACTTTAAGAGTGGAGTTGGTTGGTGCTACAGGTTTATGAAGTGTCGTGGATTAGCATGCAAACCAAAATATATCAGAAAATGCCTTGAGAGTATGAAGAGAAAACGTTATCTTCCATCACTTCATTATTCAACATCAAAAGAAAACTAGTTTGACATTTGGTGTGCTGAGTAACTGAACTGTTTCCATGCAAAAAACAAGCGGACATGAAAAAAATGCACTACACTGTTGTCCTTTGATGTTATGCTGATGGTACTAAACTTAATTCAAAGATAATTTTCAAGTGAATGCCAAAGCCTTCTGAAATACTGCCAGGTGTTGTTCACATACATTACAAGGTTTGAATGAACGAGCTGGTATGAAATTATAGATTAACAGTGTGTGGCAGAGAAGGAAAGGTGCTTTGTTGAAGAAGAGTTCTCTTCTTGTGCTAGATCAGTTTAGTACTCATTTGAAAAATTCTATGAATGAGAAGTTGAGACAGGGAAATACAGAGCTTGTTGCTATTCTCTGAGGACTTACTTCAAAATTGCAACCTCTTGATGTCTCAATAAGTAAACCATTTAAAGTGTATATGAGAGAGGATTGGAACAAATGATGATGAATGAAACTCAACACGAATTCATGCTGAAAGGAGCTTTAAAACACCCTCAGTCAAACAAGTGTGTGTGTGGATAAAACATTTGTGGCCTAGAGTGAGAGCAGACAATATACCAAATCTTCCAAGAAGTGCCACATAAGTAACACTCTCAATGGCAGTGAAGACCATCTTATTTATTAAGAGGAGGAAGAGGAAGAAGAAAGTTCAGGTACCGAGCTAGATGGCGCAGTGGGTAGCACACTGCACTCGCATTCGAAGGACGACAGTTCAAACCTGTGGCCGACCTTCAAGATTTAGGCTTTCTGTGATTTCCCTAAATCGCTTCAGGTAAATACCAGGATGGTTCCTGTGAAAGGGCACAACTGACTTCCTTCTCTATCCCTCCCTAATCCGATGGGACCGATGACCTCACTGTTTGGTCCCCTCCCCCT
Organism: Schistocerca nitens; assembly: GCF_023898315.1. Classification (NCBI taxonomy): domain Eukaryota; kingdom Metazoa; phylum Arthropoda; class Insecta; order Orthoptera; family Acrididae; genus Schistocerca; species Schistocerca nitens. The sequence continues at coordinate 740,854,574 of NC_064618.1, read as the reverse complement.
AATCAACTAACCAAACAATCAAGAAAGTTCAGATGACAATTTTCAGGAATTTTAAGGATCAGTTAGATTTTATAAACTAAGAACTTTTTTATTGTGGCTTTGCAGTCCAATAATAAAAATGGCAAAAATAATATTTAAAAAAAAATTAAGAGTTATGGTGCATCTTATAGTCTGCAGTGCCTTATAATCCGTAAAACGCCATAAGTGGCAATATTTATGAAAAGGATAGTTGCTACTCACCATATAGCGGAGATGCTGAGTTACAGGTGGGCCCAACCAAGTAATCATCAAACAAAGCTTTTGACCAAACAGGCCTTTATCAGAATCAGACACCACACACACACACACACACACACACACACACACACACACACACACACACACAACTACTCTCGAACACATGACCACAGTCTGTGGCCTCCAAGGCCAGACTCAACTAAGTGAGTTGACCATCTATGGAGGTGAGGCTTCCGCAGTTGACAGTCCTCTATGGATAGCAGTCATCAAAATGGTGGGAAATCTCATTGATGTCATCATCAACAGCCAACCTGTTCGGGCAGTAGTCAATTCAGGGGCTTCCTTTTCTGTAATTTCAAATACTTATCATCACCAACTAAAGAAGACTATGTTCCATGATATGCAAGTTGTATGCTGAAGATTGCAAATGAGAAACACACCTAACCGATAGGAACATGTATTACAAGAATAACTATCAATGACAAAACACAGTCCTTTGAATTTGTCATTTTATCAGAATATAGTCGTGGTGTTGTCCGCGGATGGGACTTCTTCCGGGCATCACAACCAGTGGAAAAACGGAGACCCAGATAGATGGAGCTGTTATAACTAGAATATGTAAGATTGCTCTGGGTGATTGTTTGCCATTGAAGATGTTGTTATCCCATTATCATCAATGAGATGAGTTCCATTGATCAGTCTAGATGCTAAGTTAAACAGTGAAATTTTTGTCGGTTGCAGAAAAATACTCAGGCTCACAACAGAAATCTACTGCACATGCCAGTGATGATCATAAGCATTGTATGTGATCAAGCAGAACTTTGGATCACTAATTTTCACAAGCAGCAGCAGCTCATCCCTAAATTCAAGAATGACAGCTTAATGCCACTGGACTCACATTCGGGAGGACGACGGTTCAATCCCGTCTCCGGCCATCCTGATTTAGGTTTTCCGTGATTTCCCTAAATCGCTTCAGGCAAATGCCGGGATGGTTCCTTTGAAAGGGCACGGCCGATTTCCTTCCCCATCCTTCCCTCACCCGAGCTTGCGCTCCGTCTCTAATGACCTCGTTGTCGATGGGACGTTAAACACTAATATCCTCCTCCTCCTCCTCCTCCTCCTCCTCCTCCTCCTTAATGCCACTGACGAAGACTCGTGCTGTTATCACAACAGACAGTATAGGGGAGGACGGTTCTATCAAACTGCCAATAGGATCTGGCATGACCGAGGAACAATATTGGCAAATGTTAGCTGTTCTGTGCCAACTTTCGGATCCAAAGTAGAGAAAAGTGAGGCCAAACAACCTGGGATAAAACACGGTATTGACATCAGGGATCGTTCACCAGGCTAGCTGGTGCTCGTATAGGATGTAACTGGTTGAAAGCCATATAACGCTGGAGCAAGTGAAGATGCTGCAAGATGACATCATTGAACCTTTAGAGTGTCTTTGGACCTTGTCAATCATCCTAATAAAGGAGGAGAATGGTACATAGTGTTCCTGCATCATCTACTGATGACTGAACAGATTCATGAGAAAAGATGCCTACCCACTGCTGAGCACTGATGACACGCAAGACTGCTATGAGGAGTATGTAATGCACCAGCCACCTTTGATCATATGATGTACAACCTTCTCAGACAACTTAAGTGGAGGGACTGTTCTGGGTGTCATTGTGGTACTTTTGAAGAACATCAAAGCCACCCAACAACAGTGTTCAAATGTATTCAGACTACAGGCCTCTGCTTGAAACCGAAAAGGTACCTCTTCACCATCTAAGAAATAAAAATCTTGCGACACCTAGAGAATGGTGATGGAATGTATCCCAGTCCAGAGAAAATAGGAGCAGTCACAAATTTTCTGATTTCTTGGCGCATTTGTGAGGTGCAAAGTTTTCTCAGAATGTGCTCATACTACTGACAAATCACTGTTGTGATAGACCACCATACTCTGTGCTGGATGACTAGCATGAAGGATCCATCGGGTTGACTGACAAGATGGGCATTGAGGCTTGAGGAATACACCACAGTGGTATACAAAAATGGACACAAACACAAGGACACTGACTGCCTTTCAAGGAATCCTGTGTTGGAACAAAGCAGTGTGGAAGAAATTAGTCATTGCCGCATTATATGACACTGCCAGTGAAGAGAGGAAAGATCCCACTTCGTTGAGAACCATAGAAGCCTTCAAGAATGAAGAACTGACCAAAGGAGAATTCCAACAAATAAACAGAACATTATATAAGAAGAACTATCATCTGATGGGGTGGAAATGGTTGCTAGTCATCCCTGCTCATCTACAGTCTCCTGTACTGAAGTTTTCGTAGGATGCTCCAACATCTGGTCTCACGGGACTAATATCGACTCTGGATAGAATCAGACATGGGTATCACTGACCAGGTCTCAACCAACTCATTAGACATTATGTGACTCACTGTAAGGAATGACAACAACAGAAGCACAAGCCAGATTTACCACTGAGGAATCTGATATCAATTCCGCATGCTGCAGCACCACTGCTTCGAAATAGAATTGACCTCTTGGGGAGGTTCCTGAAGTGTCAAATGGTAATCAGTGGATAATAGTCCGCGCTTACCGCCTCAACTGCTGTGCTGTCACCAAATATGTGCAGAGTGTCAAAGGACCGGAAATTGCAAGGTTCCATGTGGAAGACATCATTTTGAAGCACAGAGCATACATGTGACCATCTCTTAACATGGAAAGGTTTTCTCGTCGAGACTAGTGTCAGACTTAATTTCACATTGCAACATTACCCACGTTATGACAACTGCTTTCCGGCCATTGTAAAGTGGCTTCGGAGAACACTTTTAATAAGACATTGAATGATATCCTCTCAATATATGTTGATATCGAACAAGAGGATTAGGATACAGTACTGCTCATCATGACATACAATATGACGAAGCAAAACACTACAGACCTCACACTGCTCTTTATGCTCAATGGTCAAGAGGTCCACATGACAATCGATACACAGTTCCTGTTTCAGCTGGATGAAACTCAGGATGCCTAAGTGAAAAGCATCACCAGGACCAAAGACATCTGGCTTGCATATGGACCCAGGACATTCAGGAGAAATACCGAGAGTGTTATAATGGCAAGCACTGCCAGTGAGATACAGTCCAGGAGGCTTGGTACGGAAAAAAGTACTAAAGCTCTATTATGGGCCGTATTGTATTGTTTGTACCTTGTTGGACATCACATAGAAAGTCTAAGATTTTGACCTATCGTCAAGAAGACAAAACTGCAGAGATAAAGCTCTACTAAAGTCCTAAAGTGCAGGTCGGTTACGAAGGCTCCTTGTTCAAGAAAATTGAAGATGGGCGAAACAACTGCAATGCTCTGATCGAAGGGACTTCTTCAATTCTCTTCATAATGAAGAGGATGTGATGACACGCCAAGAACATGAGGATCTTCCAGCCCTGCCATACAGAGGACCATTGACAAGATCTAGACTCAGGCAGGTATAACTGACTCCAATGAGAACTGAAAAAGCAGTTTGAAGTTTGCTGTTTTTTTTCAGGAGAGGGAGCAATGCTGTGATCTGTGCTTCGTGTGTTGTAACAGTTACCATCGCTGGCTAATGTGCTGTGATTCTCCAGTTCAATCCTGACCAGCAGCAGTTACTTCTCGTTTAATATTTATCAGCTCTGGAAAATTCTCAAAGTTTCTGATGTTTGTCTATTTCTGAATCTTCACTATTTGTATAAATAGCTGTACTCACCATCCAGGAGCTGAGTTCTGTTCTGGCAGTACGATGGTGTTTCTAATAAACGTGCTTTCTGTTTTAAGTGTTGTACTTCATTGACGACCCTGCTTTCGCATTTGGAGTTGATTCTTATTATGGTGTGACAATATGATACTTAATTTGTATTGTGCATCAAGGTAACCAGCTGTTACTATGAGGAATTTTCAGTTTATTTCGATAGTTTGTTGCATGTTTAAAATTAGTAGCTGCAGTTTGATCGCAGTGTAAAATGTGACACCTTTTTTGTGTGGGTTGTTTAGTCAAGACGTCAGCAGCAGAAAGATTAAATTTGATTCTCTGTTAAATATATGCATATTTTTAGTGACTTCTCGCAAATTTTAGTGAGTTTTCGTCTTCCTCAGATTTCATCTCTTGACATCATCTCTATGACTCCTGTAGTTGATAGTACAATTGGTATAATATCAACTTTATCCTGATGCCACATGTCCTTGACTTCCTCAGCCAGTTGGATGTATTTTTCAGTTTTTTCTCCTGTTTTCTTTTGTATATTTGTTGTATTGGGTATGGATATTTCGATTAGTTGTGTTAATTTCTTCTTTTTATTGGTGAGTATGATGTCAAGTTTGTTATGTGGTGTTGTTTTATCTTTTATAATGGTTCTGTTCCAGTATAATTTGTATTCATCATTCTCCAGTACATTTTGTGGTGCATACTTGTATGTGGGAACGTGTTGTTTTATAAGTTTATGTTGTAAGGCAAGCTGTTGATGTATTATTTTTGCTACATTGTCATGTCTTCTGGGGTATTCTGTATTTGCTAGTATAGTACATCCGCTTGTGATGTGATCTACTGTTTCTATTTGTTGTTTGCAAAGTCTGCATTTATCTGTTGTGGTATTGGGATCTTTAACAATATGCTTGCTGTAATATCTGGTGTTTATTGTTTGATCCTGTATTGCAATCATGAATCCTAACGTCTCATTGTATATATTGCCTTTTCTTAGCCATGTGTTGGATGCGTCTTGATCGATGTATGGTTGTGTTAGATGATACGGGTGCTTGCCATGTAGTGTTTTCTTTTTCCAATTTACTTTCTTCGTATCTGTTGATGTTATGTGATCTAAAGGGTTGTAGAAGTGGTTATGAAATTGCAGTGGTGTAGCCGATGTATTTATATGAGTGATTGCTTTGTGTATTTTGCTAGTTTCTGCTCGTTTTAGAAAGAATTTTCTTAAATTGTCTACCTCCATAATGTAGGTTTTTTATATCGATAAATCCCCTTCCTCCTTCCTTTCTGCTTAATGTGAATCTTTCAGTTGCTGAATGTATGTGATGTATTCTATATTTGTGGCATTGTGATCGTGTAAGTGTATTGAGTGCTTCTAGGCCTGTGTTACTCCATTTCACTACTCCAAATGAGTAGGTCAATATTGGTATAGCGTAAGTATTTATAGCTTTTGTCTTGTTTCTTGCTGTCAATTCTGTTTTCAGAATTTTTGTTAGTCTTTGTCTATATTTTTCTTTTAGTTCTTCTTTAATATTTGTATTATCTATTTCTATTTTTTGTCTGTATCCTAGATATTTATAGGCATCTGTTTTTTCCATCGCTTCTATGCAGTCGCTGTGGTTATCCAATATGTAATCTTCCTGTTTAGTATGTTTTCCCTTGACTATGCTATTTTTCTTACATTTGTCTGTTCCAAAAGCCATATTTATATCATTGCTGAATACTTCTGTTATCTTTAGTAATTGGTTGAGTTGTTGATTTGTTGCTGCCAGTAGTTTTAGATCATCCATGTATAGCAAATGTGTGATTTTGTGTGGGTATGTTCCAGTAATATTGTATCCATAATTTGTATTATTTAGCATGTTGGATAGTGGGTTCAGAGCAAGGCAGAACCAGAAAGGACTTAATGAGTCTCCTTGGTATATTCCACGCTTAATCTGTATTGGCTGTAACGTCATATTATTTGAATTTGTTTGGATATTAAGTGTGGTTTTCCAATTTTTCATTACTATGTTTAGGAACTGTATCAATTTAGGATCTACTTTGTATATTTCCAATATTTGTAGTAACCGTGAGTGGGGTACACTATCAAAAGCTTTTTGGTAATCAATGTATGCATAGTGTAGCGACCTTTGCTTAGTTTTAGCTAGATATGTCACCTCTGCATCTATTATCAGTTGCTCTTTACATCCTCGTGCTCCTTTGCAACAGCCTTTTTGTTCTTCATTTATAATTTTGTTCTGTGTTGTATGTGTCATTAATTTCTGTATAATGACTGAAGTTAATATTTTGTATATTGTTGGTAGGCATGTTATGGGGCGATATTTAGCTGGGTTTGCTGTGTCTGCTTGATCTTTGGGTTTTAGATAAGTTATTCCATGTGTAAGTGCATCAGGGAATGTGTATGAGTCTGCAATGTAACTGTTAAATAATTTATGAATATAATAGAGGGAAACATTCCACGTGGGAAAAATATATCTAAAACAAAGATGATGTGACTTACCAAACGAAGCGCTGGCAGGTCGATAGACACACAAACTAACACAAACAAACACACAAAATTCAAGCTTTCGCAACAAACTGTTGCCTCATCAGGAAAGAGGGAAGGAGAGGGAAAGACGAAAGGATGTGGGTTTTAAGGGAGAGGGTAAGGAGTCATTCCAATCCTGGGAGCGGAAAGACTTACCTTAGGGGGAAAAGAGGACAGGTTTACACTCGCACGCGCGCGCACACACATATCCATCCACACATATACAGACACAAGCAGACATATTTAAAATATGTCTGCTTGTGTCTGTATATGTGTGGATGGATATGTGTGTGTGTGCGAGTGTATACCCGTCCTTTTTTCCCCCTAAGGTAAGTCTTTCCGCTCCCGGGATTGGAATGACTCCTTACCCTCTCCCTTAAAACCCACATCCTTTTGTCTTTCCCTCTCCTTCCCTCTTTCCTGATGAGGCAACAGTTTGTTGCGAAAGCTTGAATTTTGTGTGTTTGTTTGTGTTAATTTGTGTGTCTATCGACCTGCCAGCGCTTCGATTGGTAAGTCACATCATCTTTGTTTTAGATATGTTAAATAATTTAGTTAGATGTGAATGTGTTGAGGTGAACTTCTTTAGCCAGAAATTTGCTATTTTATCTTTTCCAGGGGCTTTCCAGTTGTGAGTAGAATTAATTGCTTGGGTGACTTCATGTTGCAAAATTATCACTTCAGGCATTTGTGGTATCATCTTGTATGTGTCTTTTTCTGCTTGTATCCACTGTGCATGCCTGTTATGTTGTACTGGGTTTGACCATATGTTGCTCCAGAAGTGTTCCATGTCTGTTATGGATTGTCTATTTTAATGTGTGTGTTATCTATTGTCTGATAAAATGTCTTTTGGTTTGTGTTGAATGTTTGGTTTTGTTTCCTTCTATTTTCAGTTTTTTTGTATCTTCTAAGTCGTTTGGCCAATGCTAGTAATTTCTGCTTCTTTTCATCTAATTGCTCTATCGCTTCTTGTTGTGAGATTTTACCTAACCTTTTTCTATTTTTTTCTGACATTTCATTTCTTATAAATTGTGTTAGCTGTCCAATATCTTTTCTCAGTTTTTCTATTCTGATCTGTAGCCTGTGTTGCCATGCTGGTTTTGTGGGTTTCTTCTGTGTGTTCGTTTGTTCTGATCTCTGCCTAGTGTGTATATTTAGTGTAGTGAGTGCTCCTATATAAACCAGTAGTTGTAACTCTTCCATAGTTGTATTTGCATTTATTTTGTTGTGTATGATTGTGTTGATAATTTTTATTGTTGTTTCGACTTGTGGGTTATTTGGTGGTCTATGCAAGAATGGTCTAATGTTTGTATTTGTGTTTTTGTATTCTTTATATGTCAGCTGAAATTTTTCTTCTATATCTAACATGTGTGTCACTTCGTGTTCTATTTGTGCTTGTTCTGGTGGTTGTCTTAAGATTTCGTTTTCCTCTGATTGTTTAATTGATGCGTGTTGTTCTTTGTTTGTTTGATCTGGGATGTTTGAGTCCATTACTGTATTTTCTTCTTCTTCTTCTTCTTCTTCTTCTTCTGATTGCACATTATTTTGTTCCAGTATTTGTTGTACTTGTTGTTTGATGTTTTCTAATTCTGACTGGGATATCCTGTTATTTTTTATTATTACACGGATCTGATCAGCTAGTCGTTGTTCTGTTAAAAATTTTAATTCTGGGTATCTGGTAATAAATTTTGTGTATACTTGTGATCTGTATCCAGTTGTGTTGGTTCCTAGGTTTGTTGCTTGGTAATAACAGAACATGAGGTGTCTGTTAACTTCATCTGACCATCTCATCCTCTGTCTTCGTTTTCCTTCTAGGGTGGTTGCAGGAAGCATATCCTGCAAAACACCTCTATTTGGATTTAAATCATTTTCCAGTTGGCTAGCACTGTCGTTACCATTGTGGGCGGGCATAGGGTTCAAGCGTCATCCCCGACCATGACGGTGCTTGTCCGAGGCTTCTTTAGTTCTGTCCTGAACCACCTAATCACACTAAAAGGGGGGTTAGCCCTATTAGTGGTTTGTTCTTTTCGTCGCCTTTTACGACTGGCAGAACATACCGGAGGCCTATTCTTTTCCCGGGCCTCCACGGGGTTTATTATTATTATTATTATTATTATTATTATTATTATTAAGTAATAAGGAAATAGCACCTACAAAATTATTTTTTTGTTTCAGGAGCCCTTTTAGGTGTAGAAGATTCACATTCAAAAGAGGAAACTGCTTTACAGCCACTAGATGCTTCTGCCACAGCTCTTTCAGTGCTGTATGGTACAGAATATGTCAATGGTATGTTATTTTGATCCTCATCATAAAACAGTATTTGAACATGAATTATTGCACTGCTCATGCCTTGTCATCAGAAAATAAATGAATAAATGCAGAGACATTAACACATTCAACACTGGCGTCTTCACAACCAGTATTTTCCTGTGAACTGACATAATTATAGATTGCTTTTAAATGACATTGTAAAATACTGAAATCTGATAGGAATATGATTCTTGCACCATCTAAAAGGGGAAAGTAAATATTTTATAGAAATATGAATTAATTTTAGAATATATATATTTCAAATGGATGATTTAATGGGAACAAGTAACACATGAAATCTAAAAAAAAAAAAAAAAAAAAAAAAAAAAAAAAAAAAAAAAAAAGTGTTATTGGCTCTCTTTTTTGTGTCATAATTGTGATTCTGCCTGCATTCACAAAAATAGTACAGTAATATTTAAAAGCTGGTATATGAGATTTATGAATATAAGCAGGTACCACAGACAGTGACTGATAGTCTGTACAATTGCCTGCATAAAGAAAGAACGCTTAGATCCGTATTCGGAAGTTGTAAATGGAAATGAGAGTGAACATCAGTCAGAATACAAAATGCATGAATGAAGTACTCCCTGTACGAACAACTGAAACACATGTGTACCTTATTCATTGCCCGTACTTTCATCTGAAGAATATGAATAATCTCTGTCAGTGTCTTCTGTTTCTGACACTTCATCTCTCTATAAAATATCTAGAATCTCTTCCTCTGTCAGCATGCTGTGCACCAATTCTACCTTCGTAAACACCCCTGAATGAGCTACTAATTGTTCTTTCCTTGAACTTTTCTCAATCGCCACTAGTTTGAGTAAGCTTACAAGGGCAGTCCTTTGGCAGCAACACAGAATGTTTGTCACACTTCATGGCAAAACAACATCCATAACATGCTAAATGTCCTACCAGTAAATGCTTGCCCATACAGTGTGTGCATGCTATTGCAAACATTCGAGTAAAGTGGGGCAAGATTGCGCACTTAAGGTTTAAATAGCGATATACTGAAGGAAATGTCACAAAATACAATTATATTGTAACTGGCATTGCATCTGAATTTTCCCTGTTATATGACAGTCCGAAAGTCATAGAAACAATTTAAACTGTAATTCACACTTACAAGGAAACCTCCCCATTGCACCCCCCTCAGATTTAGTTATAAGTTGGCACAGTGGATAGGCCTTGAAAAACTGAACACAGATCAATCGAGAAAACAGGAAGAAGTTGTGTGGAACTATGAAAACATAAGCAAAATATACAAACTGAGTAGTCCATGCGCTAGATAGGCAATATCAAGGCTGAAGTGAGCTCTGGAGCACCGTGGTCCTGTGGTTAGTGTCAGCAGGTGCGGAACGAGAGGTCCTTGGTTCAAGTCTTCCCTCCAGCATAAAGTTTAATTTTTTATTTTCAGTTTATGTGACAAACTCATATGTTTTCATCACTTTTTTCAGACTCAAATGTGACAAGTGATTGTCCAAAATTAACGAGACTGGATTATCTTCTGTTGGCTGTGTATGTTTTTCAAAATGTTGTAGCCATATGAGATACAAATCTGAGTTGATGTATCCAGTGTCCGAACACATCATTAGTGACCTAGGAGGGGCACTGTTCTTCAAACTCTCCTTCATCCTTTTCCGAGGAAATATTATTCCTGGAAGGATGTAACTCCCCCCAGCTGCCATACAACATACAACCGTTATCAGATGACCTCTTTCTGCAGATGATATGTTGCCTATGTGCATCTTGCCGCATGTTGCAATCACTTTCGGAACCTTATTAGGAACAGTTGTAATTCCTGACTCATCCATGTTGGAATTCCTGACTCATCCATGTTGTAATTCCTGACTCATCCATGTTGTAATTCCTGACTCATCCATGTTGTAATTCCTGACTCATCCATGTTGTATATGCAATGAGGTTCAAATTTATATCTCTCCATCAGCGGCGAAAGATTATCAAAGAAGATGCTCGTTTGCTGTTTGTTGAACCAACATCACACGTCCAAGACTAGTTTTCTGTGGGATCTGAAGGCAAAGATTTCGTCTCTGCAGGAAATCATAAGCCCAGTCCTTTCCGGCCATCTTAGTGTTTTTGTCAAATTTTGTTTTTATGTTATTCCTCTCAGAGTAGTCGTGAACTAATCTTCTGAAATCTTTCAGAGTCATGCCATAATAACATTTGTCCAAAGATCTGCTGTGTTCGGCGAGTTCCAGTTCCTGTTCATCATTAAAAGTTCTTCCGAATCTTCCCAGTTTGTTTACCCCAAAACCATGAAGAAAGTGGGGGTGGGAGTATTAATTTTAAGCTTATCCCTATGTAGGTAAAAGTTTCCAAAACAAAAAATATAGAGTTAAAACTATACTTGCAAGGGCCTCGTACCTCTGTAAGGTGATTTCTGAGGGCAGCTTCACTTATTCCAAGCTCCCTCGTTATTTGTCGTTTAGACTTGCCATTTTTCAAGCCCTCTTTTGCAGCTTCCAGCATTTCTGGAGTGCATGTTTTCTGTTCCGTTCGGTTTTCCTTTTGTAGACGCTAAAATATAAAAAAATGGTTCTTAGAGGACTACTGTCGATGTATAATATCCACCTCAATGTTCATAAATATTTCTAGGTCTATGAAAAAGCTGATAATTATAACGCATGGGGTAAGATTACGCACCGCGCAGTTTTGCCCCACCTGCAACGCGTAAACTTGCCCCGCACTACGACACTGCAGCTTTTGACTGCACATGGAAATGCTTTGTAGGAATATAGATGTTTTAATATACCACAAGACTGGCAATGCATTGTAGTACACAATGGAATAAAGTTAAAATTGATAATCACATTATTGCCTGACTTATAGCTTATTTCCAGAACATAAAATATTATATGAAAATAACGTAAAACAGTTCTTACCACATTGCGCAGCCGTTAACACCAGGACAACAGTCAAACTACGGCAATAAATGGTCAGCCACAGAGGCTATTTTGTGCCCTGCAGAGTAGGCAACTGCTGCATTACTAAAACTGAGATACAAGCCTTGTGCAGTCTTACCCGCCACGCAACCTTACCCCATTCTACTCTACAGCAAGTGAGCATGCCTGTATTTTGTTTGTACACTGTGCTCTAAGTGTTAAACAAGGCTTATATCTCACTAATGCAGCGAATACCATGGCCACAGACAGGGAGAAGGACCTAAGATGTTCTCGTCACATTTAATTTAAACATTTTCATTTAAAGTTATTAGCTTACTGTAGTTTCCTCATTTCGAGCTTACCTATGTCCACATTTACTTTCATGCATCACTTTGTGTGTAACATAGCACCTCAAAAGTTAACGTACACACTTTGTTCCCAGCTACTCGCCATTGTCGATTTTGCAAGACATGCAACACATGACAGTGGGGAAATGCGCATGATAGCTGAAGGCAAGCGTGTAGCACAAAGTCACTTGAGACATTGACACACAAATAATGTAAAAGTACCACTTGGTGTGTTTCATCATTCTGGTTAGACTTCATGAGCTACCTATACAATCTGGGAACTATTGAATATGATCTCGCGATACAGGACCATAGACACACATAGACAGCTCAACTGGTGTGTATTTGTGTTTTATATTAAGTCTTAGCAACATTTTCAGTCTTATGTGACCAAAGGCTTCCTTCAGTGTTTTATCTTCAATAATATATTTTTGGATATGGGACCACATATAATGTTGTTCATAAAAACAATGTTTCGACCACTGTTGCAAATGGCCCTTATCAGGCTGACATATTTACAACTGGGCCAAACTCTGTTTGGATGGTTTGGATAGCAGGAAGCGGTGTCTGATAAGCTTTATTGATGAATGGCCATCGGTAAACAGTGGCCAAGAAACAGTTGGACCACCCTATTGTTGAGTATGCCGCCCAACATGATTTTATTCATTTCTGTGACTGCTTCACAGCCTGTGCCATCTGGATCCTTTGCAGGAACACCAGCTGTTCTGTACTGCATAGATGGGAACCCTCCGTGCGGTATATCCTGCGTTCCCATAACCCTTTTGGCCTCAACCTTTGTTATTCATTGTCCTTACTCATCTAGCCCCTTCCTTGTCATATCCAGCACTATGCAGCCCTCACCCCTCCAAGACACCCAGTATTTTTACTTCTTACCTGTTCCGCCATCCACCAGTCCTCCCTCGCCCTCTGTCTAACCTGCTGTACCCTATCTCCACCTCATTCCTGCACACTCTAACTAGCAGTACAGTGATGCAGTATTTTGCTCTTGGAGTGCTTGGTGGCAGTTGAGACAATGTGGTGAGCTATGTGCCCTATATTTACTGCCATACCTGATGATGGAACCACCACACAGATGCTGTTAGCCCCTAGGCCTGCTGCTGTTGGCAGTTCATATAACAAAACCTGTAAAAAAAAAAAAAAATAAATAAAAAATAAAGTTCAGAGTTGTTCCTGATGAACTGACCTTAGGAGCAAGATGAAATTGCAGTATATAATATCTGAATGTGGCACTTACCAGTTGTAAATATGTCATCCTAATGAAAACCACTTGCAACAGTGGCTGAAATGTTAGTTTTATAAACAACATGATGGCCTTTTCACATTCTGGGAAACATTTTATTCGAGTTTTTAGTCTCGTTTCTGTATCTGTAGATGACTCGATGCCTAACCCATACAGTGAATTATTACCTTTACTTTTTCCATTTTTCATATTACACCTGGGACTTTGCTTTACCATATTACAAATGCATTTCAAAAAAATTAATAAAATTTTTTAGTGTGCAAGGATGGAATGGAAGACAAAATACACAGTGATGGGTTCTATGATAGAGTCTTTCATTCTTAATCTAGAATTTGGCATTGCTGGCTGCTAACACAGTGGTCCTGGGTTCACTTCCAGGGAACAACCTCAGATATTTCTGTGGGGGAATGGTACAGAATGGCGCCTTGTGAGGCAAAATGAGAAGGCACTTGAATAAATAAACAGTAAAGTTGACACACAAGTCACTGGAGTGGTACCAGATAGAAAGACTTGCACCAGGCTGGTAGCCAGACAACAGTTGTTTTTTTTCTGTGTAATGTTTCACACCTTTACCGTTTTGTACTACTAACACACATTTTCTCAGGGCCATTATCATACTTTTTGTTCCTTGTCAAACTTCATTCATAGGAAACTGTTTTGAAAACTAGCCCTTCCCTGTGCCCAACAAGCAGATTTATTTACATTCTTTTCAGCGTAGTTGTTGATAACTTATTTTATTTCCTCATTCAGAAACCTTCTTGAGGTAAAAATCCTGCAGTAATGAGAATTCAGTTTGCATGTGATGCATAAAAATGACAAATATTTTTTAGGAAGAAAGTAACTTTCCTTCCAATCAGATGACATTTTATTCAAGTTTTTAGTCTCGTTTCTGTATCTGTAGATACACATTGTGCACAAATGTCCAAAAACCGATACAGAAACGCACAAATTTTAAAAATTTAGGCAAGTGATAAACAGCTGAAAACTCTATCAGCACACCATTAAGGAAATGTAGCAAATTGCTGTCTAGTAGCTGTTTCACAAACAGTGTTTACAAAGACAAAACTTTTGAAAAGTATTAATGATTTATTTTGCTTCACATATGAAACACTTCGGGGACAAGATAAATAGATTGTCTGAAGTATCTCCCTCCCCTGAGCATGGTCCTCCCTCAGAAAACTTGATGTAGCCACTATAGTATCAGATTTCTTACAATGCAATTTCCACTGTTGCTTTTTTTGTATTTGAATCTTGAATGCATGTTCTATCTATTGAATGTCAGTCCCTTGAACCTACTCTTATTTTTGTATTGCTAAAATATCCATAGTAATTGTGGAATTATGAACCAGTGAGAAAAATGATAATCTCTGAAAGTCATTGAAATTGCTTAAAAGCTTTATTTAATCTGGGATTTTATTTAAGATCACAAAAAAATTGTTTACTTAGTATGCAACTCCTATTGTTTAACCTTATGTGTCATTCAACAGGGTCATAATAATGAAAAAATAAGAAAATAAGCCAGAAGAGCACAGTAGGTAGGAGAACAATAACTCTCTTGACAAATGAACAACATATCCAAAATGTGAACTCACAATGTGCTCTGTATTTGTTGTTTTTGTCTGAATGTGCACGACATATTTTCTTGATAATGCTTTAAATGTTTGATTACATGAACCAATTTAACACCCATTGTTATATGCAGGAAATGGCTATTACCTGTTCTCTGAGGAAGAGACAAAGAGGACTCAGAGTATGCAATGCAGTATGTCTGGGAAAGATAACAGCACAATTGTTGCCAAGGACATTGAAGTTGATGAAGAAACTCCTGTGCAAGTTATTATAGTTTCTCTTTGGTATTGGTGGTAAGTCAAAATGTATCGCTTATGTGGCCCCTTTTACATATTTTTTTTCTGGTACTAGGAGAGTTTCATTTGGCAGCAATATAAATATATTTTGTTTTAATTACAGTGATGTCATGTACTTACCCTGGTGTTCAAATACACAGCTGTTTCTGATAACTGCAACACCAGGAAGGAGGCATTTGGATATAAGGAAATTTATTCCACAGATTAGGGGCATGACAAAACACAAATGATTAGAATTACAGACTGTACATGTATTTTGCCCAAGAGAATTCACTATGGTGTGAAGCCGCCACATGGGAATGAAAGAATCCTGGATATGTTGCTGGGGAACACACTGCCACTTGGTTTGTAGCCCATCCACATAGCATTGAAAATGGCTGCCAGAGGTCTAGAACCAACAAGTTGCCACTAACCGTATCCCAGGCAAGTTCAATAGGCAAAAGTCAGGTGAGCATGCAGGCCAGGGAAGCAGTGCCACCCAGCATTACTCAAGGAAAACTTGCACATTACTCTCCACATTGTTCTGCTGAGATATGGCAAGTGGAGCTGCCTGCAGGAAGGGTGGTGGCAAAGGCTCTAAACTCCTCTGATGAACAATTCCTGTACAAATTGCCATCTGTATGCCAGAGGAGAGATTGCATATTATAACCAATGGCTCCCCAAAACAACATACTCAACATTTTTTCATTATGCCACTCAACACTGCAGTCTGCCAAGTTGCATTCACTACAGTAGTTTCAAGCACATAGACGGCCATCACTGTAGGACAGGTTGAAGCGGGGATACATTTTGCCACTCAGCATGCCAGTGAATGTGTTAATTTGCCTGTTTCAGTCTAAGGCATTGGTGGTTTCTGGATAGAGAAAGGCAATGTAATGGCATGTGCGCAACCAGTCCAGCACTCATGAAATGACATCAAACTATCAACACAGACATGTACATATCCATTGCAGTGCTCCAGTATCACACCAACACTTTGGATGAAGCTGTTTTGTCAGTGTAGTGTTACCTTTTATTTATCTTCTCCTCATTAGCTATTGAAACAACCACGCTTTGTAATGTAATTTTAATTTTCACCAAAAGCACATTCAACACATCGTGGAAAAATACACGTCTTTTGTATCAAGACAAGAGAGAGAGACATCCATTCGTTCTTAAAAACAAAAAACTACACAAAAGTAAAAAAAAAAAAGAACAAAATTATTTATAAAATCGGTCGCTGGCGCAGCGTTCTTCTGCGTGCGCGATCGTAAATTATAACTTTGCGGAAGTCAAAGTACCATTACAATGCCTCCTCTACTGACACGCTCCGCAAGCGAGCGTGGCAGTATAGAAAATTTACATAGATACATACATATATGAGAAAATAAGAAATTTACATATTACAAAAAATATTTCTGAGCACAATGCTCTTTGCATATCAGTCTTTGTATACAGTCTTTTTGGTGTGTATCTTCTTTAGGAGTCGTAACATTAATGTCTTTGAATTGCAGCGTATTATCGTTGCTTAGCACAGCGTTTGAATTCAGTTCACATGATTCGTGTTTACAATGGAATTAATTCGAACAATAAATGTTTCTATTATGTTGCTCCAATGTCTTTAAACGTAGTATCGGATTATGAGTGTGTGTGTACTGCCTGGATCTCTTGCGTGTGACTTGAAGAAAATCCAAAGTTTGTTCAATGTGTCAACACGAAATTGTGAGCTCCAGCAGTCGAATTTTGATGGCGTCTACCGGGGTATAAATGGTCAATGAGGGCACAGGAAACACCTCACTGCCTACGACAGGTGATGAGTTTGTCTTTTACACCAACCTGAAGACCTGCCGGCTTCCACAACACCATACACTTCAAAGCATATTGACACTACATAAATATTTCTTGACCAGTGTTCCATCACGTTGGTGTCTTCTTTGCATTTTCAGTTCCATTTATATGATTCATGTGCTACATGCACAAGTCCTTCGCAGCTCATTAACATCTCCTTAAAATACATTTCTTGATATAGTAAGTACATAAATATACAAATATTTACAATTAATCATTATATGAGATACATTGTTGTCATATAGTACATATACAGAATTAAATGAAAAGTATAGTCAATTTTTTACGTTACATTCAATATCATTGTGCTGACATGTGAATTACATTACATTCAGATTGAAATATACATTTTATTTGTTAGCTCTCCCCCCCCCCCCCCCCCCCCACCCCATTACACTTGCAACATTTGAAGATAATTGTGGCAACTTGCTAGAATATTCAACTTAAAATTCATCTTGCACCCTGGAATAAAATTTACACATATTTCAAGCTTCAAGACAGCCCTCTGTAGGAGGATAGGTTCATGGGATGGTTACTAACTACTTCATAAATACTAGTAAAGTCATCCCCTACAGTGGACTACACAAAATAAAATATGATAAATAAAATACATGTTAACTTAATATAATGTAAAAGTTCCTATACCTAATACCGTTTCTAAGTGTGGTGTCCCCACTATTGCTGTTTCTAAGAGTGGTACCCCTCTATTACCGTTTCTAAGAGTGGTGCCCCTCTAAATATCTTAGGATCCTACAAGTACATCAGATAATCACGAATTATATAATGTCCAATATTTCATCAACATGTATAAATTTTTCTAAGGGAGGGATGAGAGTATGAGCCGCAACAGAGGACTGACGTTTTGTTTTCTCCTTATTCTCCTTTCTATTTAATGGTGCATTAGTTCAGTTCAGTAGACGAGCTTTAATTGTGTCATTAGATGACTGCTAAATATGTTCTCTTAAATAATTCTTCCAATCTGAAGTGTCAAGCCTACATAACTCCAAAAATTTCATTACAAGTTCCCATTAGATTAGCGTTAAAGTGTTATAGATTTAAATCTTCTGGCTGCTGTAAATAATTCTTTCCACATAAATCTATACTTTCACCTTTAGTTATAAGAATATATAAGACACCACATAAGTTATTATCTCAGGCATACCAATCTTTCAATAAATAATATTCTTTCCACTACTTTCATTCTGTATTCCAAGAGTACATGTGATATAGCGTTCAAATCTAGTTTCTCTCCTCTCAACATATTCTCAATTACTCATAACATTCTCACCTATCCATTATTCATTCTTCACAAAATAACATATACTTATTCCTCAGCATTATATATATATATATATATATATATATATATATATATATATATATATATATATATATATATATATTTTTTTTTTTTCCTCTTATTCATCACCACTTACTTTTTACTTCAACAACAACAACAGCAATAATAATACCCTTTTCTCATCTTATATTCCATTTACCTCTCTCCATATTACTATTTATCCTCTTATTAAACTAAAATTACATTCACTCATCTCATTCAGTCACTGACATCACTCATATCAACATTACTATTATCACATGCCTCCTAAAGAAAATAATTCTGTTCAGTTCTCTGCCTCCTCTAATGTGTATATGCCTCCTCTAATGTGTATATGCCTCAATAGCAACTCCTCTTATAACCAAATATCTTATTAGCTATTGGATGGTTCACATTGCTTTCTAGACTTACCTGCATTCATTAGATTGTAAGTATCTGTATAACTTAGATGTAGGCTCATCATAACTGTATATCATATTAATTATCTTCTTCTCATTAGCTAACATTTTACTGTATGTATTTTTTCAAATGTCTGTGTGGATGTAGACCTCTGGGTTTATGTGTTAATGGATATTCTAATGAATAACAGCCAGGGTGTGGAATATTTGCAATTCGGTATGGTCCAAAGTATAAGATCTGCCATTTCCTGTTTAAATGTTTCAGTTTTGTGGGTTTAGGATGTATTCTTAGTAAAACTAACTCATCAACTTGAAATGTTTGTGCTTTCCTGACACCTCTGTCATATTTCTGCTTTCTTTCCTTAGCTTTGTCACATAATGTTGTGTAAGCTTGTCTTACCTTTTCTTCTAAACTAACATGATTTGTTGTTGCTGTAAATTTAGGTAGAGGGTCTGTCCATTCATTTCTTTCTGTTTTATCCATAATTAATTCAGTTGGTGTGTATCCAGTAGAAATGTGAGTTAAATTGTTCACTATTTGTTCAAATGGTGCTAGGTATTCTACCCATTTTGTGTGCTTCTCTGGTGTGTGTGTTCTCATAAACTGTCCAAATTCTCGAAATGTTCTTTCTACTGGGTTTCCTGCTGTGTGAAATCTTGAAATTAAAATATGTTTAACATTCTGTTCTTCAATAAATGTCTTCCATTTTAAACTGGTAAAATATGCTGCATTATCCGTGATCATAACTTCAGGTTTTCCTATTCTTACAAAATAATCTGTTAATAGATGTCTGGTAATAGCAGTGGTAGAAACTGAACGTAAAGCATATAATTTTAAATACTTTGTGAAAACGTCTAACACAGCAAGGATGTATTTCATTCCTCCACGTGCTTGTGGATAGGGTCCTGCAATATCTAAAGAAATTAGCTGTAATGGCCTCTTAGGTATGATTGGGTGCAATTCATTCATGCTTGTGCGATTGGAATATTTGGCTTTCTGACATATGATGCATTTCCTAATATTACTCATTACTCTTCGCCTTAAAATTGGAAAATAGCAATATTGTATAATCTTATCTGTACATTTGGTTACACCATAGTGTCCCCAAGTTCTGTGTGTAAATAAAATAAAATCATCAGCATGAGCTTCAGGTAAGCAAACACACCAATGCTGTGATTCAGGGTTTCGTCGGTGAAATAATACTTCTTTGTGTAACGTGTAATATTTTTCAAGATGTGTGTCTGTTCCTGCACGTAATTTATTCTTTATGTGGATCCACCTGGGATCATTGTCCTGCAATATGGCTAACTTCTTGCACATGTTTTTGTAGTAAGGTGCAAATGTACCGCCATACATGAGTAAAATTTTAAAATCTGATGTTTGTTCTGTCACATCTGAAAATTCTTGTAGGCCTTGTGGCAAACGAGATAGAGCATCGGCTATAATGTTGGATTCTCCTTTTATATATATAATATCAAAATCATATTCTTGTAGTGATGCACACCAGCGTGCAAGACGTGGATGTAATAACTTGCATGATAGCAGGAAAGAAAGAGCTTGATGATCAGTATAAAGCTTAGTACGTTTTCCCCATAGAAAGTAGCGAAACTTGCGAAACGCCCATACTATGGCAAGTGTTTCGCGCTCGGTCACTGAATATGACTTTTCACATTCAGTGAGCGTGCGGCTAGCAAAACTTATAGATTTGATGACTGTTTGTTCATCTTCTACATGAATTTGGATTAAAAATGCTCCGAGCCCATAGGAACTTGCATCTGTTACTAGGCAAAAGTCTGACGTCATGTCAGGATGACATAACAACGGTGCATTAACTAAAGCATTCTTAATCGCTTCAAAATCTGCCTGACAGAACTCTGTCCATTTCCAAATATTATTTCTTTTGAGTAAAGATAGAAGATGTGGACTGTTAAGAAGGTGGTAGGGTACAAATTTCCTGAAGAATGAAGATAGACCAAGAAAGGCTTTGAGTTGTTTACGATTCTGTGGGGATGGAAAATTCTTTATTGCGTCAATTTTTCTTGAGTCTGCATAAATGCCTTCAGTTGATATGATGTGCCCAAGGAATTTGATTTCTCTCCTCCCTAATTTCGTCTTTGATAAATTGATAGTGACACCTGCGTCAGAAAATTTAGTCAGAAGTTGCTTCAAAAGATTTACATGTTCTTCCCAAGTAGTGGTGGCAATGACAATGTCGTCAACATAAACTGTGATTTGCGATAACAATTGTGGTCCAAGAACAGCATCTAAGGCTTCAATAAATACTCCAGCACTCACTCGTAGACCAAAGGGTAGAACACAAAATTGATAACTACGTCCCTCACATAGAAATGCAGTGTATTTACGACTGTTTTTATGGAGGTTCACCTGCCAAAATGATGAGTGGAGGTCGATATTGGTTAAATACTGTACATTATGAAATTTTAAAAGTTGTTCTTCCAAATTAATAGGTCGTGTGTTGATTGGGATTATAACTTTGTTAATTTCTCGTGCATCCAGCACTAACCTTACACTACCATCCTCTTTATTAACTGCTAGTATCGGACTGCAATATGGTGAATGTGACCTTTCAATGTGTTGTGACTCGCCGATCATTTAAAGTGCCGCCGCGCAATTACGCACGTCCTCTACGTGCGGCGCTGTCTGCCTGCCAGCCATGCAGCAGCGGCGCCACCTAAGCGGCCAGCCGAGCAGCGGCCGCTAGACTGAGACTCAGTGCTTATCTGAACGCTAACGTGTACACATGTCAACTTACTCTGTGACATATATGTGTTGTTGTGTCGTTCCTAAATATACTTGTTAACTAGAAGTTCTAACAATTGGCGACGAGGTAGTGGATTTTTCCTTTTCACCGTTGACTCACAGGATTCCATGGCTACTGTCGAGCAACTCTTGCAAAATCTCCTTGAACAGCAAACGCTTCTAACGGCGGCGATTCGCGATTTCGTCGCGGCGTCAAATGCGGGCCGTTTCTCGTCGTTGGCTGTACCTCCTTTTCCTCCTTACGACGAGACGGCAGAAGACTGGTCGGATTATGAAAAACGTCTTCGACAGCACTTCTTGGCATTTTATGTCTCGGACGAACAAGCATGTAAGTCTCTGTTCCTTTCCTGGATTTCGCCTCAAATGTATCGGTTGTTGTCGCAATTGGCCCCTTTGAAGGATCCTGCGTCTTTGTCCTTTGCTGAAATGTGTTCCCTTCTGTCGGTCTATTTTCAAAAGCAAACGCATGTGGTAGCCTCTCGTGTTGCCTTTTATCGTTGTCACAAACAACCCAATCAATCTTATCGCGCTTGGGCTGCTGAACTTCACGGCCTCAGTCGAAAGTGTCACTTTGTTACTGATGTTCACAAAGAATCCTATGCCGATTCCATGGTACGGGATGCTATTATCCGGTCGGCGCCCGACAAAGAAGTTCGGCAACGTGCCCTTCAGTTGGCGAATCCGACTTTAGATGAAGTTCTCTCCATTGCGCAGTCTTTTGAAATTTCTCGCGCCGCTGGGGCACAAATAGAAGCGTGGGGTGACGTCGGGGAAATACAACCTCTGTGCGCTGTTGACGACGCGCGCGGCGCGTCCCCGCCAGCCGACGTGGCCGCAGTGCGCTCCCACGCGCAGCCTCAGCCAAGCCGTAAACAAACCCCTAAGAAACTGCAGCAAAATCCCCGGCAACTTCCTTCATGTCCACGGTGTTTTACGAAACATTCACGCGAGGATTGTCCACAACGTTGGGCTGTGTGTCACAATTGCAAAAAGAAAGGTCATGTGTCTTCCGTTTGTAAATCCGACCGCATATATGACGTTCATGAACATGACGCTGATTCTGATTCTGTGTTGTCTGTCAATTGCACTTCTTCCCTTTCAGGGAAGTTATTCCTCACTGTCCAAATCCTTGGTCGAGATGTTCGCATGCAAGTGGATACCGGTTCTGCCGCCACTATCATTAATTCTCAGACATATCTTCAGCTGGGTTCTCCACTCCTGTCCCCTGTCACTCGGCAATTACGGACGTACAATAAACAGAAGATTTCTCTCTTGGGACAATTTAATGCTGAGGTATCTTACAAATCCGTCGTTCGCACTGTTCCCATATTTGTGGTCGACCGGGGCAACGCAGAAAATCTTTTTGGTTTCGATGCCTTCCGCGTTTTTGGGTTCTCCATAGATGATGCTGTCAATATTGTCTCTGACGCTATTCCTTATGCTCAACTGGATTCTTTGTCGACGACCTTTTCGTCCATTTTTTCTCCTGGGTTAGGCCGTGCACTCGACTTTGAAGCTCATATCACGCTCAAACCCACTGCTCGGCCTAAGTTTTTTCGGGCTCGGCCCATTCCCGTGGCCCTTCGTGATCGGGTCAAACAGGAGTTGGATCGTCTCACTACTTCAGGGGTCTTGCTTCCTGTCACTTCCAGTGAGTGGTCCTCTCCTGTCGTTGTAGTTGCCAAGCCCAATGGTGCTATTCGTCTCTGTGGCGATTTCAAAGCCACGGTAAATGCTCAATGCCTCATCGACACTTACCCTATGCCCCGTCCTGAAGAACTGTTCACTAAACTCGCTGGAGGGCAGTATTTTTCTAAAATTGACCTGTCAGAAGCTTATCATCAACTTCCTCTCGACGCTGCTTCCCGGCAGTTTCTGGTTCTTAACACGCCTTTCGGCCTCTATCAATACCAACGCTTGCCATTCGGGGTTGCTAGCGCCCCTGCTCTCTTTCAGCGATTCTTGGAACAATTATTGCTCCCTGTTCCTGGGTGTATCAATTACATGGACGACATTGTTGTCACGGGCTCCACCACTGACGAACATCTTCAAAATCTCCACACACTTTTTAATGTCTTACAGACTGCAGGTCTTAAGTGTAATCTTCAGAAATCACAATTTTTTCAGGCATCTATCACGTACTTGGGGTTTCAACTCTCTCGGGATGGTATTCGTCCGCTTCAGCAAGCTGTCGCTGCGATCGATGCCCTTCCTCGCCCTACGTCTGTTAAGGAACTGCAGGCCTTCTTGGGGAAAATCGCCTACTATCACAAGTTTTTACCGTCTGCAGCGTCGGTGGCTCAGCCGTTGCATCGCCTGTTGCATAAAAACGTGCCTTTTCACTGGTCCGCGTCATGTGACGCGGCTTTCCAGAAATTGAAGACTATGCTGATACAGGCTCCGTGCCTAGCTACTTATCGACCTGGCCAACATCTTGTCCTTGCTACAGACGCCTCTCAATACGGGGTTGGGGCAGTCCTTGCGCACCGTTTTTCTGACGGTTCGGAACAACCCATTGCTTATGCCTCCAAAACGCTCACGGATGCCCAACAAAAGTATTCTCAGATTGAGAAAGAAGCTTTGGCCATCATTTATGCTCTTCATAAGTTTGGTGTTTTTCTCTATGGCACAAAATTTCATCTTGTTACGGATCACAAACCACTTGTTTCCTTGTTTCACCCATCAACGTCACTTCCCGACAAGGCTGCACACCGCCTCCAGCGTTGGGCTCTTTACTTGTCTCGTTTCAACTATGAGATTCATTTCCGGCCAACGGCTCAACATGCGAATGCTGATGCTTTGTCTCGCCTCCCCATGGGCCCTGATCAGGCATTCGATAGGGACGAACTTTTGTGTTTCCACCTGGATGTTGCCGAGCAGCGGGTTGTGGACGGGTTCCCCATCACTGGGGACAGGCTGGCGGCTGCTACGGGTTCTGACCCTACCCTCTCCCGGGTTTTACGCTGTATTCAGACGGGTTGGCCTGATCGCCCGTCCGCTAAGACTTCTGATCCGTTGCGGAACTACTACCCTTTGCGCTACCGCCTCACGGCTAGGGATGGTGTTATCCTCCTCTCCACTGACAATGTTTCGCCGCGTGTTGTGGTCCCCGCATCTTTGCGTGCTTTGGTCTTGCGCCTCCTTCACCAGGGGCACTGGGGTGTGTCGCGCACCAAATCTCTGGCGCGCCGTCATGTGTACTGGCCTGGCATCGACTCTGAAATCGTACACATGGTCGCTGCCTGCGGCCCTTGTGCGTCACAGGCCGCTGCCCCGAAGTCATCTTTGTCACCGTGGCCTTTGCCTGAGAAGCCCTGGGAGCGCATTCATGCTGATTTTGCGGGACCCTTTTTAGGTACTTATTGGCTCCTCGTAATTGACGCCTACTCTAACTTTCCTTTCATTGTCCGTTGCACGTCACCTTCCACCGCAGCAACCACCAGTGCTCTCGCCCGCATTTTTTCTTTGGAAGGCCTCCCCTCTACTCTTGTTACTGATAATGGTCCGCAATTTGCCTCTTCTGACTTTGCGGATTTTTGTGCTTGTCACGGTGTTACGCATGTCACGGCCCCGCCGTTCCATCCACAATCCAACGGTGAGGCTGAACGACTGGTCCGCACGTTTAAGGCTCAAATGCGGAAACTTCTGACTTTTTCTGCTGCTGATGAGGCGCTTCTCCAGTTCCTGGCGTCTTACCGTTTCACCCCCATGGGCGATCACAGCCCGGCTGAGCTCTTACATGGCCGACAGCCCCGCACTCTACTTCATCTTCTGCGGCCTCCCACCTCCCGGCCGCGGGTGCCGTCACTTGGCCGGTTCACCGCCGACGACCTCGTCTGGGTACGGGGCTATGGCAGGCGGCCAAAATGGAGCCCGGGCCGCATCTTAAGACACCGTGGCAGACGCCTGTATGAAATCCAGACGGACACAGGTGTTGCAGTGCGTCATTCGGACCAGCTTCGGCCTCGGGTGCCAGCAACACCTGTTCCGAATGCCGCCACACCACCCTTGACTCTCCCTGATGCTCGGGATCTTGGCACATCTCCATACTCACAACGCCGCCCTCTACCCGTCATCGCGATGCCAGCACCAGAACGGATGCCACCAGACGACGTGCCCATGCGGGAACCGGAGGACCAATCAGTGTCAGAGTACATCTACTCGCCTCCTCCTCCAACAGACGCTGACGCATCGCCCATGTCTCCTGTCATATCAACTGGACTTGCCGCAACGGGCAGATTGGTGCGTGGGGCCCCAGCAGATTCGACCCCTACGTCTCCTGTCATCTCGACCCGTTATCATCGGGGACACTTCCGTCCGTACGGGAAGCCTCCTCCTCGAGACTTTACGTCGAGTCACACAACGCCTATGGACATCAGCCATCTCCAGGACACATCCATCAAGACCAGTGCAACAATTTCAAAGGGGGGAAAAGTGTTGTGACTCGCCGATCATTTAAAGTGCCGCCGCGCAATTACGCACGTCCTCTACGTGCGGCGCTGTCTGCCTGCCAGCCATGCAGCAGCGGCGCCACCTAAGCGGCCAGCCGAGCAGCGGCCGCTAGACTGAGACTCAGTGCTTATCTGAACGCTAACGTGTACACATGTCAACTTACTCTGTGACATATATGTGTTGTTGTGTCGTTCCTAAATATACTTGTTAACTAGAAGTTCTAACACAATGATACCCCAAGCTTGCATTTTTTCAATCTCTTTCAAAACTGCGGGTTTCTTTGACCAAGGAATATTATAATATGTTCTACAGTATGTTTTGTGTGGTTTAACATCCATGTCGTAAGTGTAGCCTCTAATAATTCTAGGTTTCTCCACAAATACCTCAGCAAATTGCTGCAAAACTTCAAGTACTCAAGTTGTTGTTCCTTCGTCAGATATTCAGATTCTGTGCATTTCTCATATAAATCATTAGGTTTAATTCCCTGAGATACAGCTTCATTAAAAGTTAAATCACATATGTTTATTGCTGGTGGATGCACAAAATGTAACTGTTCAAATTTACCTTGTTTACTGTTTAAGTTTTTACCCTGTGTTAACTCTATTGTCAGTTGTTGTTGGTTTACGGTTAAATGACATTTCCCTTTTCCTAAATCTATGATTGCTTGATATTCATTCAAAAAGTCAATTCCTAATATGCAATGCATAACTAATTTGTCTACTACCAGAAAACTGTAATTGAGTGGTATATTTGAAAATGTGAAGTTAATTAGCACTTGAAATTTCACATTCTTTGATTTGTTACTGGTGGCACTTATAATGTGACAATTCTGTACTGGCAATGTTTGTATGTTCATTATTTGTTTGAGTTCATTATATAAGGACATTGAAATGACACTTGCTGCTGCTCCTGTATCTAACATTACTTCCACTTCATAACTACCAATCATAACTCGTGTTATAGCCTGAATAATCTTCTTTGTTTTACTGGTACTATTAAAATCTACATCCTGATATAATTCTTTTTCTATTTTCTTACTATCATCATATCGGAGAAAACAAATCGTCGGTTCCGTTGCGCTCTGCTCCCTATTGACCGTAACTCGAACGCTTAGCTCGGTCGTCGTTCGTTTTCCGGCAAATTCGGTTGTTGCTGCGGGTTGGGTTCATTGCCCAACTCAATAATATTTACATTTCTGTCGCGCGTCACCCAAGTATCAGCTGTTTGGTTGTTGACATTACCCCGCGTCGCATTGGGAGTTCCGTTAGGTACAAATTGAGGGTTGCTGTATTGCATGTGTCGTGGCAGTTGTCCATTGTGATTTCCCCATACATTATTTCGCCCATGATTGTAACTGGTATTGTCATTACTGTTATTCCTGCAATACATGTTTGGATGTTGTTGGATGTTGTTTCTCTGAAAATATCCTGGATGGTACCTGTTATCCTCTCTTCTTTGATCTCTATAATTTCGGTTCCTTCTTCTGTTGTTGTTATTTTGAATATAACTGTTATTGTTCTGATTGTAATTACTGTTCGGATAACCATTATAGTAATAATTACTGTTTCCTTGCCAATGCTGCGAGTTGTTTCTCCTAATATTGAATGGATTTGTCCCAGTGTAGTGTGAATTCTTTCTTTGAGTATTTTGTTGTGGTGTCTGAGGCGGATTCCAATAGCCTCTGTCATTTCTGTTGTGCGTACGCGAATTGCTTGGATGGATCGGATACAATTGATTGAAATTCCTGATCTCATCTCTGTAAACAACATCTGTCTCATCAACATAACTGAAAAAATTCTTTATGTTGTCCTCGGACACTCCTATTAATTTATCACGGTAAGGAAATGGTAAGTGGCTTTTAAGTGTTCTAATTACATCTGGTAAACCTGCTAGTTTTGTCCAATATAATGTTTTGTCTAGGTAGCGTTCAAAGTATTGTCGTAAAGTCTCTTTCTTCGGGTTGTAAATTTCTGGATTGTATACTTCTCGTTTTAAACTTTGCTGTTCTGTGATCGACCAGAATTCCTCAAGAAATGCTTGTTCAAACTGTTCAAATGTTAAACATCATCTTTTAATTGCTGCTCCCCACTTAGCTGCTCTTCCACGTAACAAATTTGTAACATATCGAATTTTATCGGCTTCTAACCAATGTCTCGGGAAAATACCATCAAAAGAGCGGATGAAAACAATCGGATGCACTTTGTCTTTCTCATCACATGAAAATGTCTGAAAGTATCCATGTCGTACTAATGTTTCATCAGCTACTCCCGATGGTGTTATGGGTCCTGTATTTTGTGTCAAACTGTGCATAGTATGTGGTGATGTCTGATAGTAATTTTGATCTTGTGGTAGCATTGAAAATGGTTCATTGGGATTTGTATCACTCATTGGTAATTCTATTTTCGGCTGTGTGCTGGGTCTAGCATTATTATGATTCTCATTTATGTTTTGGTTGTCTGTTATGGGTTTTGGTATCACTGATGAACTTGGTATTACATTCTCTTTAAGTTTACGTACCTCTTTCTGAATATTATCTGTTTCTCCCTTTACTTGTTCCTTTGTCTTATCTAAAATGATCTGTGTCATTGTCTCAAACTTCTCATCTAAATAATCATCACATAATTTGCATTCATGTACAAGTTTTTCTGCTAGAGTTGTGTCATTCTTTAAAGATGCTACATCTGCTCTGTCTTCAAGTTTTTCTAACTTTTCCTGTAAGGATTTCTGCTCCAATGTTACATCATTTAATCTGTCTGAAAGGTCTGTAATCGTCAGGTCTAAGTGTTCTTGGTTTGTTTTTACGGAATTGTGTGACTGTCGTAATTCGTCAACTTGGGTACTGGTTTCCTGTTGTTCAAAAACTACTGTTAACAATTTGTCATTACATCGTTGTAAGTCAGTTTTTGTCTCGTCACTGAATTCCACAAATACCTTTTCTTGTGTCGTAACCTTGTCTGATAAGTCAGTAAATTTCCTTCCAAGACTACTGGTGGTTTCTGTCAAGTCGGCAAATTGTCTCGATTGTTTTTCAAAATTTTGTTTTATGTCCCGTGTCAGTTCATCGAATTTAGTGTCAAATTTCCCAATGTCATGTTTTAAATTGTCATTTTTCTCGTCTAAAGCATCAAATCTTTTGTCTGAAGTGTCAAATTTTCTGTTTTGGTCACCAAGTAACTTCAGCATCTGGTTGAGCATGTTAGAGTCCTGTGTCTTAGTTTCGTCATTTTTTCGTGTCTGATTGATGTCTGGTTCTGAAGTTGACGTTGTCAATGTCACGTTTTGTCGCGTAGTACTCACTCTCCATTCGCCTGTATATCTGTTTAAATATAGGGGTTGTTGTCTTAATCGATCCGGTAAAATAATGTCTTGAACATCCTCCCTATTAAGTTCAATATTCATTTGACTGTCGGACATGTTTTGCAATGTGTCACTTTCACTAAGCTCGTCCGCGGAAACAATTTCTACGCGTCTAGCGTCCATCTTGCGATTTTCATAATTAATTGCAAATAAAATTTTCCAATGGTAAAAAAAAAAAATTTTTAAATATGATATGTTGAAATCTGAAATTTCTCTTATGGAAATGGATATTTCTATATGATTTCTAATTAGAAATTGAATTATTAAACTGGCACTGAAATTTCCCTCTCACAAATAAATGACTGTGAATATGCTCTTCACTTATCATTTGCAATCATCATCATCTTGGACAGTTTCCAGCCACTGGCTGGGTCTGTCGGGAACACAAGCCTCTCCATCGTGTTCTGTCTTTCCACCATTCCCCCTCTTCCACCTTCGTCCAGTTCTCTCCTCTTCTCGTCACACATTCCTTCACTCCCTTCACCCATCTATCTCTTGGTCTTCCTCTGGGCCTCTTCCCCTCCAGTTGTAGATCAAACATCCTCTTTGGAATTCTTCCCTCATCCATTCTCTTTGTGTGTCCATACCACTGCAGTCTTGATTTTTCTATCCTGTCCTGTACTGGTTCCTCCTTCAGTCTGTCCCTCACATACGCATTTCGCAATCTGTCTCGTCTTGTTACACTCAACCTGCTCCTCTGGAACTTCATTTCACTAGCCTGTATTCTACTTTTGTCGCTTTTGTGCATTACCCATGTCTCACTTCCGTATGCCAATATGGGGACAAAGTAGGTTCGGTATATAATTCCCTTGGATTTCTGTGGCACCTCCTTGCTCCAAATAAGCCCCCTAATGCATTTGTAGAACTGCCCTGCTTTTCTGCACCTTTCATTTATTTCCATTGCGTTTCCCCCCTTACTTTCAATCATGCTTCCCAGGTACTTGAAGTTCTCTACCACTTGTAGTTTTTCCCTTCCACAAGTTATATCCACATTTGGCCTATTCTTCTTCCTTGTTGTGACAATTATTTCACTTTTCTTTGCAGAGAAATGCATTCCATATTGTGCTGCCGTTGCCTCCCATACATCTAACTGCTCTTGCACCTCCTTCTCGCAATTTCCCCATAACATCAGGTCATCGGCAAAAAGCACTGCTTTCATTTTATGATCTCCAATTGCATCTGATACTTGCTGTAGGATTTCATCCATAACAATAATAAACAATAAAGGCGAAATTGCACTTCCCTGTCGCAGCCCATTTTCCAGCTTGAACCATGCAGTACGTTCCCTCCCCACTTTCACACAACTCTCACTTCCCTCATACATTTTTCTGACTTTTCGTGTTATCTCTTCATCTATCCCTTTTGCGTTCAGCACATCCCAGAGCTTGTCCCTACAGATACTGTCATATGCCTTCTCAATATCTAAAAAGGCCATGATTAAGTCCTTCCCGTACTCATAGTGCCTTTCCTGCAGTTGCCTTACCGCAAATATGAGGTCCGTTGTTGATCTTCCCGGTCTGAAACCATACTGCTCCTCTTGCAGTCTACTTTCAATACTGCTTCTTATTCTCTTCTCCAGGATCTTTTCATAGATTTTTCCACAGTGGCATAGCAGGGTGATTCCTCTGTAGTTCTCACATCTCCTTTTATCCCCTTTCTTGAAGATCGGGACTATAATTCCTTTCGTCCAATCCTCAGGAATTCTGTTCTCCTTCCACACCACCCTCAGCACTCTGTATAGCCACTGGGTTCCTACTTCTCCTGCTGCTTGTATCATATCCACTGTTACTTCGTCCCAACCTGGTGCCATGCCCCCTTTCATCCTCTTTATGGCTTCTTCCACTTCATTCCAAGTTAGATCATCAATTTCCCCACTATTATAATCGTCTGCTGCCTTAGGCTCTCCATCGCTGTTAGTTACCCGCTTGGCGGCATTCAACAGATCTTCAAAGTACTCTTTCCAAATATTTTTGAGCTCATGCATTTCCTCCACAACTCTTCCATTATTATCCATGATCCTCAGGCACTCGCTTCTGTCGTTCCTCTTATTTCTTACCATGGTGTAAAGTACTTTTTTGTTCCCTTCACTGTCCTCTTCTAACATTCTTGTCCATTTTTCCATCCACTTCTTCTTCTCCGCCCTTACTATGGCCTGTGCCGCTTTCTTGCTTTCCTTATACTTTACCCTAGCTTCCTCTGTTCGGGTCTGGAACCATTCTCTGAAGGCTTTGTTCTTTCGAAGTACTGCCTCTTTACATATGTTGTTCCCCCATGGGGTTTCCTTACTTCTCCTCTTTGCGCTAGTTCTTCCGCACACAGTCTCAGCTGCCTCAACTAGAGCCCTCTTAAAATCTCCCCATTCTTCTTCCACTGTTCTCTGATCTTCCTTTGGCAGCTTCTTCCTGATCAGTGTCTGGTACTGGGTCCTCCGTTCATCCTCTTTCAGCATCCATGTCTTCAACCTTTTCTCCTGTATATCTGTTGCCCTCCTATCTTTTTTCTCTCTCAGGGTGGCTACCAACAGCCGATGGTCACTGTCTAAGGCCTCAGATGGAATGACCTTAACATCTGCAATAATAGTAGTAAATCAATTTTAACTACAATTTGAAAAAATAATTTCGAAATAAATGGATCGGAATAAAGGAAGTACAGATGGCTGCTTGAAACTGGAAAAAATGTAAATTTCTGTACTCACCTTTTTTTTTTTTTTTTTTTTTTTTTTTGCCCCCCCAGTCTTATGTTGCAAATGTAGCGTCAAATATACAGTTTTCAATCCAAAATTTTTCTTTCGCGTCCGTGCAAATTATTTTATGGAACGTTATCCTTTTCCCTTTTTTTTTTACCAAATTAATTTCCTCAGCATGAAAATGAAAAATTAACACTAATTAATAACAGGGAAAACAATATTGTTGTAAATTTCATGCACGTAACATTACAATTGAAATGAATGAGACTTAGTCCAAATTCATTTTCTGATGCTATTAAGTGGTTAAAATTAGATAAAATGTCCAAAATTTATAATAACTGCACTTGTATCAAATCCAAACTGCACTTGTATCAAATCCAAACTGCACTTGTATCAAATCCGAAGATTGCAAGTCCTGTCACCAGGACGCCAATTTTAGTGTTTCCTTTTATTTATCTTCTCCTCATTACCTATTGAAACAACCACGCTTTGTAATGTAATTTTAATTTTCACCAAAAGCACATTCAACACATCGCGGAAAAATACACGTCTTTTGTATCAAGACAAGAGAGAGAGACATCCATTCGTTCTTAAAAACAAAAAACTACGCAAAAGTAAAAAAAAAAAAGAACAAAATTATTTATAAAATCGGTCGCTGGCACAGCGCTCTTCTGCGTGCGCGATCGTAAATTATAACTTTGCGGAAGTCAAAGTACCATTACATCAGTTTTGACAATGCGGACAAAATGGCGATCATCCCGCGCTGCAGTCACATTGAGTGCTTCAGGCCAGATTGTTGCATTTTGCAATTCTTTTTTATCCAATACTTCCACAAACACATCACTGTCATAGCAGTGTACCCTGTTTGAATACAGTGTCATGGTGCAAAAAATCTTATTTCCAGGAGAGAATCATTCTGCCCTTTTGAACTCACTGACATGCTGATATGCTCTTTGACACCTGCAAAGTGTGTTGAAGCTTTTTCACTCGTTTGGATTTTGTTTGACAGCTCTGCACTGAGCGTACAGGCACACTAATTCTCTGAAATTTGCTTACTTATTACGGCTCCACAGTTCTTCACAAATCCTTCGAACAGTGATTCAGACCATTCACTCTCTGTACTGCAGTTTTCACAGACAGTAGTGTATTTAATTCTGACATAAATTTAGTTTTCACATGTGATTGTTACCTGTCGCTCACACATGTAGCTTCTAACCTATAATGTTCTGCTTAATAGGTTTTCCAAATATCTCTGCGACTATAATTGGTATTCTAATTAACAAAAGAAAATATTGGGATTTTGTGCAGCTGTGTTCTTCAGCTGCTGAGAAATTTTGTTACAACATAATTCCAGTTGTTTCCCATTTTGTCTGCTCTTTGTTGCCTAAAATAAATAAAGTAAAACTAAACTCTTCAATTACTGTTTTTCTTTGACCATCATCTCAAGTGTTCTCTTCTGTCACCATTGTCTCCTCCTCACTTTCCTATAACGTTTATGCCAGTCACCACATGCTTGTAGATGATGTGTGATATGTATTGCTACTTCAACCACTTGGTGCAGCAGAGAGGCGGGCACTTCAGACTTTGAATTGCTGTCCTGACTTTACTTGCATGTAATATGTTTTACGAACTTTATTTTGGAGATCTTTCTGAAATTTAAAACTGAATAATGCCATCATAAAGACTTTCATCTGGGTTTCGGGCAAATGTACAGCATTTATATTCTGTAACATGTAATATGGTTCACTCTTTTGCAGTTTCCATATTTGGCATAAAATAAAGGTATTGGTCACAGACTTTCTTGGATTCAACAGAACCCAAGAAATACACTCCTGGAAATGGAAAAAAGAACACATTGACACCGGTGTGTCAGACCCACCATACTTGCTCCGGACACTGCGAGAGGGCTGTACAAGCAATGATCACACGCACGGCACAGCGGACACACCAGGAACCGCGGTGTTGGCCGTCGAATGGCGCTAGCTGCGCAGCATTTGTGCACCGCCGCCGTCAGTGTCAGCCAGTTTGCCGTGGCATACGGAGCTCCATCGCAGTCTTTAACACTGGTAGCATGCCGCGACAGCGTGGACGTGAACCGTATGTGCAGTTGACGGACTTTGAGCGAGGGCGTATAGTGGGCATGCGGGAGGCCGGGTGGACGTACCGCCGAATTGCTCAACACGTGGGGCGTGAGGTCTCCACAGTACATCGATGTTGTCGCCAGTGGTCGGCGGAAGGTGCACGTGCCCGTCGACCTGGGACCGGACCGCAGCGACGCACGGATGCACGCCAAGACCGTAGGATCCTACGCAGTGCCGTAGGGGACCGCACCGCCACTTCCCAGCAAATTAGGGACACTGTTGCTCCTGGGGTATCGGCGAGGACCATTCGCAACCGTCTCCATGAAGCTGGGCTACGGTCCCGCACACCGTTAGGCCGTCTTCCGCTCACGCCCCAACATCGTGCAGCCCCCCTCCAGTGGTGTCGCGACAGGCGTGAACGGAGGGACGAATGGAGACGTGTCGTCTTCAGCGATGAGAGTCGCTTCTGCCTTGGTGCCAATGATGGTCGTATGCGTGTTTGGCGCCGTGCAGGTGAGCGCCACAATCAGGACTGCATACGACCGAGGCACACAGGGCCAACACCCGGCATCATGGTGTGGGGAGCGATCTCCTACACTGGCCGTACACCACTGGTGATCATCGAGGGGACACTGAATAGTGCACGGTACATCCAAACCGTCATCGAACCCATCGTCCTACCATTCCTAGACCGGCAAGGGAACTTGCTGTTCCAACAGGACAATGCACATCCGCATGTATCCCGTGCCACCCAACGTGCTCTAGAAGGTGTAAGTCAACTACCCTGGCCAGCAAGATCTCCGGATCTGTCCCCCATTGAGCATGTTTGGGACTGGATGAAGCGTCGTCTCACGCGGTCTGCACGTCCAGCACGAACGCTGGTCCAACTGAGGCGCCAGGTGGAAATGGCATGGCAAGCCGTTCCACAGGACTACATCCAGCATCTCTACGATCGTCTCCATGGGAGAATAGCAGCCTGCATTGCTGCGAAAGGTGGATATACACTGTACTAGTGCCAACATTGTGCATGCTCTGTTGCCTGTGTGTATGTGCCTGTGGTTCTGTCAGTGTGATCATGTGATGTATCTGACCCCAGGAATGTGTCAATAAAGTTTCCCCTTCCTGGGACAATGAATTCACGGTGTTCTTATTTCAATTTCCAGGAGTGTAGTTGTTTATGGAGCATCTGGAGCAGTTATACTGTAGAACAAAATCCCACATTCACTGATGTGCCAGAACATAATGACCACTTGCTTTATAGCCTGGTGGTGGTCTATACAGCAGTGATTTTGCATGGCATGGTTTTGACAAGTCCTTAGTAGATTTCTGGATGTAGATGGCATCAGATATGTATGCAAGTCATGCCGTTTCTGTAAATCGTGGACCAGTGGTATGTGGGCATCGAACTGTTGCCTGATAACCTCACAACAGTATTCCATCATGTTTAGATCAGGCAAATGTGGTGGCTAAGAGAACAACGTCTGTTTACTATCACATTCCTCAAACCACTGTAGCACAATTCAGGCCTTTTGACTGTTGATAGGTATCCTGTTGGAAGATGTTGGGGAAGATATGAAGCAAGAAAGGATGCAGGTGATCTGCAGTAACCTTCACATAGTCCAGAGCTGTCGTGGTGTCTTTGATTACTGCAACAGGTCCCTTGGAAACCCAGGTGAATGTGCCCCACAGCATAAGACTGTCTCCACTGGCCTGCGTCCATAGAGTGGTGCATGTTTTGAGCATCCATTCACCTGGATGATGACATATGAGTGCATGATCATTTACCAGATGTGGTTAACTAATCTCAGCATACCAGAACTAACACCAAAATGAACATTAAATATTCTACACAGTTAGCAAAGAGCAAGCTACAGGCAGACCTGACAGAATGATGTCAGTGGCAGAGTCGTCACCTAATAGAGTGCTCTTTATCATTATGGGTCACCCATCAACCATCTTCTTATGTGTGCGCCACTAAAATGCCAATAATGGAGCTAATTTTTTGGAAACAGAAATTGTGCACCATTTCACTTGGAGATGCCTGAATTACTCTGATAGGACAGGATGTGTGGGAAGTTCAGATAAGTGGCTCAAACGACTATCTCCTATTTCCAGTAGAAGTTCCTGATACATTTGAATGCAGATATCTTCTGAACATGTTGTATTTGCGTGTGTGTCCCAGAGGTATTAGAAATTTAGAGAAGAAAAAATTGTTCAAAAGCTACGGCTATCTTTTGAATGTGTGGGAAGAAAATGTCGAAATTTGTAATTGTGAATTTTTTATAAAAATGTGTGTGTGTGTGTGTGTGTGTGTGTGTGTGTGTTGGGATATAAGCAGTTCTAGTTTGCTCATGGGATGTAAGTGTTAGTAGAGTATGGACAAATTTGAATTAACAGAAGTATTGTTAGTTTTGACATGGAAAGCAGGCAGATAAAATACAACTGCTTGGCACGATTTGCTTGGCATGGTCCTATTGCATCTGATGTGCCCTTGGATTCTTCCAACTTTAAACTGACTTGTCCAGATTAGTGTGATACAGCTTGGTGTTTTTAACATTACTGAATTATTGTCAGTGGTGAAATAAACAATTCCAGGACCAACTGGTAATCAAACCTCAAACCTTTAGATTTCAAATCTGACACATACCCACTGTCACACCTCTTGCCTCTATCCAAACATAGTATATTTCATGATTATAAGTGCAATAACATTCTCAGACAAAGTAATGCTCTATGTGGCACATTAATGGTACCACAACACACAGTGTGCAAGGCAGTTTGCTCTTTTTTGTTAGATGATAGTGGTTAATTTTACTTTTATATATTGATTCCCACTCAATGAACACTAGTCGACAATACTGCATTTATTGACCAGCTCTGCTCTGGTCAGATGACTGCCAGCTCTGTTTGATTTGGTCAAACAACTACGTGCTTTTTTGTTCGGGTCAGCCTCCAACTCATTTAATACCTCTTTCAGTATCACTAGAGGTGACCAGAATGACTATAATATCTAGAAACAATATATGAGAAAGAAAGTTGCTACTCACAATATAGCAGAAATGCTGAGTCGCAGATAGGCACTTTGACTTAAGGTTCATCTTTAGGTTCTGTAAGCTCACCTCACCAAAGAATTGCTACATTGCAAGATTGCTTGTATGTTTCTTCTTTCCAACCTTACATAAAAATCATTGCTATTTTCTCCATGGAGCCTCTTGTACACCATCTCCATGCGTGTGAACACCTAGGTGTCTCAATTGTACTTTGCATCACACATATTCTTTAAAACACCCCTCTTCATTTTTATTGTTACCTCCTTAAGTTGTTTAAGCATCTCTATTGTCATAAATAACTTCCCTCTGCTGTGATATCTATATTGCTATTCCATTATTCTGAACTATGATGCAGTGTTCCTTTGGATAAGCATACATGTCTGAAAGAATTGCATCATAATTCGGACTAACACAGGCACTGCAATATTGTATTTATCCACTGACACCGGGCAAGTGACTTTCAAGTAAAATGTCTCTTCTGTATAGGAATGTATATAACAGATCTATGAGTAAAGGTTGTAGACACATTGTTGACAACATAATGGAAGTCTGGGTCTGTCCGTGAGTCATGCTTGGATAGCCAGATGGTAAGGTGACCACTCGTGATAGTGGGAAGCTCAGATTCGAGTCCCAATCGGTCACAAATTTTCATTGCTGTCATTCCATTGTACAGCTGATGGTTTTTCATATTCACAACTACGAATACATTTCTTGTACTGTTTTGATGTGTTGCCACCATTCTGATCTAACATTATTTTTTTATGTGCCATATTTGCCTTGCTAGTTATGCTGCTCAGCAAACTGTTGTTGCCAGTTGCTTGTATTATTAATTGCTTGCAACAATTTTTCATTTATATTGTGTTTGAATCTACATGGTTTTTTCCCAACTCAGTGTCGTCCCCTCTTGCTAGTATCCCTACTCTGTTGCATTCAGAATACTCTCACTTTTGAAACTGTTGCATCCAATTCACAGATGATCTCCTGTCTCTTAATAGTTACCACATTTGCTAGTACCTAGTTTCAGTTGGTGAGAGAATTTTTTCAGTACACTTTCTTCGATTGCAGTGAACCCCAGTTAGATACATATAGTGGCTTCTCCTTTATTCTCGGTCACTCTGAATTAGTGAAATTAATAATGTAATAAGTTTATTCTTTAAAAACATTTATGGACTATAAGAACATACTGTACATTAACTGGATATCAAGAAATTCACACACAACAGATTGCATTTATCTTTTAGGCCTCGAATGTCCTCCATGGTTCAGGTCCTAATCTGTTCACCAGCTAAAGATCATCCTTTCTCCCGTCTTTGGGCATCCTTTGATACATACTGTTCATAGTTACTCAGAAATGAACAGTCTGACATTTTCACACATTGCCAGTCCCACCCTCTTTAGTAGCACCTGAAAAAATGTTAATGCTGCTAATTGCTGTGACATATCCAGCTGACACCTGCTGACTTTACGCACCTCAGAGAGTTTACCCTGGTAACAGCATCACTGCTGTCCAGATGCCTGTGCTGTTCATTATATGAACCTTTTCCTTTGACTTATGTCGGTGTCCAAGTATTCATTGGAGATGGGAACATCTGTGCTTAACTTAGTTCTGACAAATTTGTCAGTGAATGTGGAAGTCCCTCATCCAAGTATACGAAAAATACACAAATAGACAGTGTTATTCTTAAACAATACAAATGTGTGTGAACATTGTAATGCCGCTTAAAATAATTTCCATACCTGGTTTAAAGACAGAAAATTTATTTCAGGTAGTAATGTGTGATATTGACCCCTTTCAATTTCAGGAAAGAAGTTACCATAATCAGCATATCGACTGCAGTGTTGCTGAATCTACTAACACAGAGGTTTCGGAGCATATTAAAGAAAACGGCGGCATGTGCACAAGTTTCCAACCAGGTAATCTGAGATTCCATGAATGTTGAGTGTAAAATATATATAAGGAAACGTGGGAAAAAATATATCTAAAAACAAAGATGATGTGACTTACCAAACGAAAGCGCTGGCACGTCGATAGACACACAGACATACACACAAAATTCAAGCTTTTGCAACAAACTGTTGCCTCATCAGGAAAGAGGGAAGGAGAGGGAAAGACGAAAGGATGTGGGTTTTAAGGGAGGGGGTAAGTAGTCATTCCAATCCCCGGAGCGGAAAGACTTACCTTAGGGGGAAAAAAGGTAAGTCTTTCCACTCCCGGGATTGGAATGACTCCTTACCCTCTCCCTTAAAACCCACATCCTTTCGTCTTTCCCTCTCCTTCCCTCTTTCCTGATGAGGCAACAGTTTGTTGCGAAAGCTTGAATTTTGTGTGTATGTTTGTGTTTGTTTGTGTGTCTATCATCGTGCCAGCACTTTCGTTTGGTAAGTCACATCATCTTTGTTTTTATGTATATATAATCTCTCGAGTAATGGAGGCAATATTGGTTTAACGTGAAGTTATGGAGTTAATGTGAATTTTAATTGTACCAAAAGGAAAATTTCCATTAGTGCTGTTGACAGTAACATGAGAAATTTTAGTTTGGATATAAAAATAAATAACTAAAACCTTTGAAATGGGTTCTGAGTTAAAGAAATTTATTGGTGAAGGTCAGTAAGTTATGCAAAGAATCCCATCATAACGAACATATTTATAAATATTCGTTGTTGTGGGGGGGAATGCTTTTTTCATGAGCAACGTGATCCATTGTTGAGATTGCTGCAGCAACTACCATTGTTATCCAAACTACAAAAGCACAATTTGACTGCATGTGCATGACATATGCAAAACCTTTGCAGTTCCCAGTAGTTAATACTCTCTAACCTTTGAATGCTGCAGCCTTTTTGTTGTGCCTATCTGTGACTCAGCATCTCCACTATATTGATATCTCATTCAGGAGGATAGCAGTTCAATTGCCATCTGTCCATTCATATTTGGATGTTTTATGGTTTCATTAAATCACTTAATGCAAATCTTGGAATGATTCCTTTGAAAATAACACACTAGACTTCCTTCCTTATCCTTCCCAATCTCTCAGCCTTTGCTTTGTCCTGAATGGTCTTATCATCGTCGGCACCTTAAATCCTAATCATATTTGCTTAATTTAGTAAATCAAACAGGTACTCTGTATTCTACCTCATTACTGCAGAGTGACACACAACTCTCCTGTCTATTATTCCACAAAATTGACTGTCCATTGTGCTTCGATACTACACTGCTGGATGACTTTCTCAACATACTATCTACAGCAATACTGGCATTACTGTATATCTCATGGTTTCTTGTCACGAAGTCAGAGCTATACCCAAGGATAATGAACACTGCCAATATTTATAGATGTAAGAATACTAGTGTCCAATGCCTCTTATGTAGTTACTGCAGAAAGTGAGATGTCTAGTTCATATAAAATGGTGTGCCCTATGTAGTGGTGCCAATGAAATAAATTAGACAACCAGTGATCTCAAAATGTAGATGTCCAGGTAATAAGATTCTTCAACTTCCCGTGGATGTACATACCACTTGTTTGAAGTACTGATCAGTCTTGCTTTCCGTATTGGAACTTCTCAAAATATCTTCCACAAACGTAAGTCAACTTACCAAGATTGACCCACAGTCTTAATATTGACACTGCATCTCCAGACAATTTATAACATATAATTGCTGTTATAAATGCTCTCTATACTGCATGTAAAAATTCTTTGATGCTACATACTGTTGTTGCAATCATTTAGCCATTATCTGTATGTATCACAACTTACTACTGTAATTTGTTTGTTTGTTTGGACGAAAAAAGCAGGATACTACATTGCTTTCTTAATCCAGAGTTGAACAACATCCTCTTAAGACACCTGTTCCCATACCTAGATCTCTGTTTTCATTCATTAAAACTTTTATGAAGCTTGATAACAAGTGATTTGGAATCTTGGAAAGCTGTCAGGTTCCTGCATGAAAATTTCTTCATCCATTGCACCATTCCAAAATGCAGACTTTGTTTACAGTAACGGTCAAAATGGGTCAAATAGTGTCACTGTGTAATGGTGCTAAATGTCTTGCTATAGGTACTACCTTTTTGTAGACTGTAATCTGTAGCCACCTTTGGTACTTAGTAAAGATACTTATTTGAGGTTCAAGTTGAAGATCCTTATAAATCACCCATTTCTTTCATGGCTGTCCTCTGTTGGTAACAGAGTCAAAATTATGGCCTGTTCAATTTCTGCCAGTATTGCTTCTTTACCATGAGGCTGAAGTTTTTGAAGTTCTGCGTGCTAGAGAGAAAGCTCCATTATCTTTGATTCTCTTTTTTGAGTGTCACTGGACTGTTATCATGTGGACACACAATAATTATTTTCTTTACACTCATTTCCATTGTAAGCATTTCACGAATAATAGATACTGTTGTTGTGGTCTTTAGTCCAACATCTGGTTCAGTGCAGCATGCTATGCTACGCTATCCTGTGCAAGTATCTTGATTTACTTATAACTACTTCATTGATTTGAATCTTCTTACTGCATTTGTCTTTTGCACTCACCTACATGACGCACGACCTGTCCTCACCGCTTTAATTCTGCCGGTATCTCATGTCCCACATTCCAAACTTCACAAAAGCTCTGCTGTGAACGTTGCAGAACTAGCACGAGAGCTTCTGTGAAGTTTGGAAGGTAGGAGATGAGGTACTGACAGAATTAAAGCTGTGAGGACGACTTGTGCTTGTGCTCGGAGAGCTCTGTTGGTAGAGCACTTTCCTGCAAAAGGGAAAGCTCCTGAGTTCTAGTATGTCTGACACACAGTTTTAAATCTGCCAGGAAGTTTCATATCACCGCACATTCCGGTGCAGAGTGAAAATTTCATTCAAGGATTCTAGCTGTTTTCAATTACAACATTAATAAAAATTTTCCTCTCCATATGGTATATAAAAACATGAGGAACAGTAATATTGCTTTGATAAAGGAAAAATTTAATTTAAATTTGTGGGAAAATACTGAAGTAACAGCTAATATATAATTTGCAATAATGTGTAGCACTGTTTAATATTATTTTGCAGTTAAAATTGCTAAATTTAAAGATATTCTGCTGATAGCTTTTGGTGGACAAGCAGGTAAGTTTTCCTTTTTACTCCACAAATGAAACATGGATTTTGATACACATAGGCAAACATTGAACTCCAACCTAATTACCATTTGTTAGTCTGTAAGGAGAAGTATAGAAAAGAAATTAAAGTTCAGAAAGAATA
Source organism: Schistocerca nitens (assembly GCF_023898315.1). Taxonomy (NCBI): domain Eukaryota; kingdom Metazoa; phylum Arthropoda; class Insecta; order Orthoptera; family Acrididae; genus Schistocerca; species Schistocerca nitens. The sequence continues at coordinate 740,812,190 of NC_064618.1, read as the reverse complement.
AATAAAAAAGACTTTGAGGTTTTTCGATTGAGATTGTCATTTTGTCAAAGATGGCAAATGATTTTGAAGATCAGTTGAATGGAATGGATTGCATCTTGAGAATGAGGTTATAAGATGAACATCAGCAAAAGTAAAAAGGGGGGAAGTGGAATGTAGTTAAATTAAGTTTAACCACCCTAGAGGCCTCTGACACCTTGGCTGGTGCAGATGCCTTTTTGGAACCTAAGGAAACAATAAAATAGCAGTAACTTTTTATTTTTGTAAACTTTCATTCAAATAATGCCATGCTTTTGTAATTGCGGTATCTTTTGGAATAAGTTTTCATTTACAGCATATACTTGTAAAAAAAATAATAGTTTTGTATTTTAGGCACAAACAGTTTTGGAAAAGCCTTCAGAACAACATGATTCTGGAGTAGATGTGCGGCTGGCACCACGAAGTTACTCGGAGCCGGGTTTGCTGTTGAATGAATCTCATGGTTTTGTCTCACGTTACCTTACAGACTTTGAGCCAATACAGTGTCTAGGAAGAGGTGGCTTTGGAGTGGTTTTTGAAGCTAAGAATAAGATAGACGACTGCCGATATGCTATAAAGCGGATAACACTTCCAGATAAGTAAGTACTTTTCTTGTTTACTGTAGTATTACAATTACATGAAAGTATGTAGTATTGAGGGTACACACATGTTCTGAATGGAATAGCTAATGCACTGACAATATGTGTAGTATGAATTCCATTTCCTCTCAGGCAACAAAGTATTAAAAATCAGGAAGGCAACCATTTAGCTGTAGGTGATTGATTGGTGGATCATAGAAATGCACGTAGCACAGAGTTGTTAGCTTTTGAGCTACTGATCTTTTTGTCTTACATATGTACACATTCTCACACATGCACAACCGCATAGACACCTAAATACTGACACTCTGAGTTTTTACCGAAGCTGATACTAGTCAGAGCAAGTAGATAAGTGAGCAGGAAATGGAAGGTACGATAGAGGGTCGGACAGTTGTCCTTCAGCGGAAGTGTAAAAATGAGAATTTTATATTCCAGTCTGAGCTGCTGTTGCTGTAAGATGTAATGTGTAAAAGTCTTTTTGTTGTGCCTGTCTGCAACTCAATGGATCATCTTTATGTTGAGTAGCAATCTATCATTTTTCTAATATTGTTGTTATTCCAACCTGAAGTTTCCACTGTCAGAACTGAAAAAGTGACATTCGCAAAAGGGTGTGGGGGGGACTGAGTATAGGGTTCGCACTGAGGAGGAGTGGTGTGGAAAATAGCAGGAGAGGAACAATAAGAGGAGGAGGAGGAGGAGATTAGTGTTTAACGTCCCGTCGACAACGAAGTCATTAGAGACGGAGCACAAGCTCGGGTTAGGGAAAGATGGGGAAGGAAATCGGCCGTGCCCTTTGAAAGGAACCATCCCGGCATTTGCCTGAAAGGATTTAGGGAAATCACGGAAAACCTAAATCAGGATGGCCGGAGACGGGATTGAACCGTCGTCCTCCCGAATGCGAGTCCAGTGTGCTAACCACTGCGCCACCTCGCTCGGTGGAACAATAAGAGTAAAGGAATGGGTATTACTGAGGGTTCAGACCAATGGGTTTGAGAGAATGGAAGATGTGGCAGGACATTTTTCACCTATGTAATTCAAAGCTAGTTGTAGGTAGAGGATCCAGATGGCGCAAATACTGAAGCAGCTATTGAAGTCCTTGTTTTTTGTGGTGTGCAGTATGTTTGACAACTTGGTGGTCATGTTTTCAATAGCTACAGTTCGATGATGCCCATTCATGTGGACGGAATATGTTCAGTTGTTATTTCCACATGAAATGCTACAGAGTTATTTTAACGTTTATAATGTGGCTGCCTAGCGCATGTCCCCTTCTGCTTCACCCCTCCCCCCCCCACCCACACACACACACATACACACACACACCACCACACACACACACACACACACACACACACACACACACACAAATGTAAGCACTCTTAGATATGCGGGGTGTTTTTCAAGTCATTTCACATAATTTGAGAGCATTAAGATGATGTATTATCTTGCTGAAGAAAGAAGTGCTTGTAGCCCACTGCAGGCCAGCAAATGGACACACATGGTAGGACAGTAGGTTCCGTATCTTTTGCCAGTCCATTTCTTATCCTGTAAACATCAAACACATGAGAACACCTCCCCCTTGCTCTCGGCATGCGTGATGCCTCGCCATGTGGTCTTCCATGTGTTTTCACTCTTTCATTAGTATGGACCAGTATGTTCTGGAGATCATCATTTCTGGTGATCTTATTTAATGCTCCCCTGTGTGTCCAGGCCTCGTATTCCTGTATCCTTGTTAAACTCTGTGACTTATTGCACGCTGTGGGCAGAGGTCCACGTGTGGATGATACTTATGGGTGGCTGCTCAACCACGATTATTGTGGTCATGCTGTACATCATACACATCCTGTCATACTTACATCCAGTAAAAGATCTGATGACATCCCAGATTTGTGGACACACTCTCTCTTTAACACAGCTGCTTCTCTCATTCAAGTGCTCATTGTGTGCGCGTGCATGCATGCATGCTGTTATCAGCAATAAATTCCTCACCCTCTCCCCCCACCCCAATTGTTTAAAAGTTTTAAATCATTGTCGTCAATTATGCAGATGTCACTTGTTGTCATAATCTCTCTCACTACACTGCAGGACATTTTCCTGTATTTAGCTTGCATGTAAACATAGTTTGGTGGTGCATTTTTAGCATCAAATTTATAAAGATAATTCAAGGCTGTTGGTGTTTTCATATTAATCATGGCTCCAATGGCTCGTTACTAAAGAATATTGTTTCTATAACTCAGTTATCTTTCTATTGAAAAGAATTCCCAAATGGAAACTGGAACTGGAATATAAAAACAAAATCTCATAGTACTAGCTTGCTGAATCAGAGGTTCCTTACATGACAATAGAGAAACAGTGTTTGAAGGAAACAGTCATTCAGTGATTAGATTGTAGGATAGAAGTTGATTTGTTCCATTGATGTAGGTTGGTGACTTGGAATGTTGGAGGGTCAAAGATAGAGTTGGCAGATAGGAGGAAGTGGAGACACTGTGAATAAACATGTAGGTGGAAGAAGGATGTAAGTTTTAATGAAATTAAATTTAAAAAAATAAAATATAGAATGAATGAATTGTGAATTGATTTGATTATGTTGGGGGGATTGTAAATGTTACTTTAAATTGTTTTTGTTATTTACTCTTTCAGTACGAACTTTGTTGTAGAACCCCTTATTTACGTGTGGTAATAAAAATTCATTTAGACAGAATTAAGCACATTTAAAATTACGTGAACTTAGTCAACCCTCTCATGCTGATAAATTCATATTAACTGATTAAGAACATTTAGTTGAAAATTGTATAAATTAAATTTTTTACATATTTCGGCCTTGGCACACATTTTCTAAATGCAGTGTTTTTTTTTTAAAATATTTACTGAATTCTTTCCCGGCGTTAGCTATGGAACACAAGACTGTCTCTGTTAGCAGAAAATGGTTAAATATTGCCAAGCCGACCTGAACGTTTAATTATCATTGATAAAATACACTTCACTATATGTTTAAGTTATTTGCTTTAGAAATTGAAAGAACCAACAGATTGTTAAACTTCAACGTTAACTATCCGCCTATGAATGCACAAATGTGAAACCAGTAATAAATTCCGTCAGTCTCAGGATTGCTGTAAAAGAAAAATATTTTCGTAATTCACTGCTAATCTTATCTGCTCCCGATTTACTTAGCGGAACAATTTTTTAAATGTGCCGCCGCTGCAAATCGTTCGGTCGCGGCACAGCCCAGCAACACCAACGATAATCGCTAAAAATGCTGAAAATTCTTTAAAGAAATATTATAGATGACATGGGCAAGCTAATTTACATTAGTAATACACAATTTTGATAAATTATAATGTATTTAGACCACAACAATAATTCAACTTACATTAGTTTGTAATTTCTCCTCTAATGGCAGCTAAATCTAGATACAAACAAATGAAGTCTACTCATTCATAAAATGCTACGTCACGGGTTCCTCGCTCTCTCAGCTCTCGAGGAAGACGACAAAGAATGCACACTATGTATTCCTATTTATACCAGTCCCGCCCGTTAATGTCTCTTTGCAATCTGCAGCTGTATTTTACATTTTTCTTATCGCAGATATTGACATATTTCGTAATTACATTATGAGTATAGAAATATTACAATCATAAATACATCGAGAATATTATTACAGAAAATATTACAATAATAACGAATGTCCTTTATAAAAAATTAAATAATATTTTTTGTTAAATAATTACAGTATATAAAAATTTCTTCATAGCGGCATATATAGTACAATTAAATTTTAGTTTATTAATAGTGTGTGTGCTGCCAGGGAACGTTACAAAGTACAACAAATAAGAATAAATAAGCACACACTAGAACCGGAAAACAAAAATATGGAAACAAAATCTAACAAGAAAAACAGCGAAATGTGTTTTGATCCATGCTAGTAGCTCAGTGGCCATTATGATGACAGAGAAAACCAAGGATTGTATAGTATGAAATGTGTCATGAGGAGTCATGAAAAAGACACCCTTTTTTTAAACCTTTTCAAGGTATTCAGACTTGATCTCACTTCCTAGTCACCAAGACTTTTGATATTGCCTTTTTAGATAGCAATAAAGAGCAATAAGGATGACAAATTTGAGTATCAGGAGAATATAGGCCAATTTTCCATGCATCTCCAACTCGTCATTGTTTCTTAAGGGCTTATATGCTCACATTTGTAGGTGGGTTAGAGCATGGTCTTGCAATGAAAATGTGAAAAGTGTTTGCAGGAGACACCTCTCTCTCCCTTTTTTTAAATACAAAAGTGGGCTAAAAATGGTCAACTTTGCCGTCAGTTTGTGAAATATTTGAAAGTAGTAGGAGAATGAAATTTTTTATTCTGAGCCCTTGTATTGGTAAGTTATTATGTGCAATGTTTCACATTTGTCCTGCAGTTACTTCATGAGATATAATTAGCTAAAATTCACATTTATTTCGAGCGCCCCCTCCCCACGCCAAATTGCTTCAAATTATTCACATGCAGATCGCTGTTCAGTGTTATACAGTAATGGATCTATCATAATTTCTCAAAAAACATGGCAAAGGCTATGGGGGAATCATCCTGCAGCATGATGATGCATTGATGCACATAGCTAGCCTTACCATTCAGTTCTCTGAGTTAACAGACTTATCATAGCTAACATTCAGAGCTGGACCCATGGATTTTTTTCTGGCCCTCTAAAAAATATACATGTATATTTGTAAGAAGATTCACCAGATATAAAGCAGCTCACTAGCATATAACAAAGTAAACTCAAAGCACTTGAAGGATCAAGAAACTTTTTCGAAACTGATTTCCAATGATCTAGAAGAGCATGGAGTTTCATGGGAAATACTGTAAGAAATATGTTTCATGTTTACCATTTTACACAGGCTCTATGTTAGATGAAGTAGATTTTAGCATTGATATGGCTAGTGAAGACCCAGGCTGGCCCCCTCATTCTCAGTCACACTGCCAACCTCTCTCTCACTCCTTACAGAAGGAATAACTGTGTTTGAGTCCTTGGTCTTGAGGGATCAAATTGGTTCTGGTTGCAAGTTGTTTTTTTCTTCACCATCTTCCTTTAACATATATCACAATTTTCAATTTCAGTTTTAATTAATGTAGACTTTTTATGATTTTTATGTGTATTGAATTTTTTGTCGAATGAATTTTTGTTCACATTTGGATAAATTATACCAGTTTATCTATCGCTAAAATATCAGATCCAATAGGCTGTACCACGTAAAGTCCAACAGCACTGTACAGTCTACAAAATTCAGTTTGTATAACCAGTTATATTTGTTTTACTGTTCTGATATGTATTATGTGACTAGAGAAACTGAAGTAGTTATCCTTTTACAGCCACGAGTCACGGGAACGTGTGATGCGCGAAGTGAAGGCACTTGCAAAACTTGACCACCATCACATTGTTCGATATTTTAATGCCTGGGTTGAGTGTCCCCCACCAGGCTGGCAGCAGCAACATGACAGTGTATTTGTTAAACCGTATGTACCTTCTTTTTTATGGAGTTAGATCTTTTATATTTTTTTCAAATCCAACATAATTGAAAATGAGATCTCAGATCGCTGGGAGTGAATGAGCTCCTTATTAAAGCTGTATTATACTGTGTCTAAAATGCCTGTGTGTGTGTGTGTGTGTGTGAGAGAGAGAGAGAGAGAGAGAGAGAGAGAGAGAGAGAGAGAGATGGCTTTTGGCTAGGAGCACCAGTGCTTCATAACACACAAAGCAAAAGTTGCTATCTTGATTGCATTTAGTATCTCCAAATTTCATTCTGTTAAACAGTGATGGAAGTAAGAGAGCACTCCACCTTTAAGACAGAGCATTAATTGCTGTTAAACTACAAAACATGAAAATTATCACAAAATGAGTTGTGTAATAACTGACAGAGAAAGGAAAGGAGGAGGAAAAAAAAAACGAAGGTACATTTCCGATCCACTGTGTATGCGGTGATGTAGAAGAGTTGCTAGGGCCCTTGTCTACCTCTCTCCTATAGTAATTTTTGTAGAATTGCTGTGACACCCAAGTTAAGTGGCTAAACATTGGTCTTGAATGGCACATTTAGATACTGTTTCCTTGTTACTTGATACTTTATTTACAGTGTGAAATGAGCATCTGTAGCATCATTATTTGAAACTATATGGAGCTGAGCAGAAGTCTTGTTCTAGCGCCATTGTCTAAGTTTGTTTTAATTCAACATGCAAATGGCTTATAATATTCACAAAAGGATCAGCCGATGCCAGATCTAACAGTCTGGTAACTGCACCTACTGCAATCCAGCATATTTATTTAAATACATGTTTGCAACTGCGTGGATGGATGGAGTGAAGGAGGCGAAGGAGAAGCCAAGTAGAAAAGTGACAGTAGGAGGCACTCCCATAATTTTAAGATAAGTGCAAAAAACTGCATTTGTCAAGAGAGCTGCAATTAACTGAAATAATAGGGAACAGTATAGGAAGGGTAATCTAATTATGAAACTAAAGAAAAAAGGAAATATCTTCCGCTTTTGCTCACCAGACAGAAATGATAGTACTCTGTGGTAATGTTATTTCCATTTGACATTTCTAGGGAAGGATGTGATGTGTACGCATTTTACTATATTTTCAGGCCCGTAAAAGAGCAGTTCAAGAAAGAATGTGTAGTGGTTAAAAAAAAAAAAAAAAAAAAAAAAAAAGAGAGAGAGAGAGAGAGAGAAGAGAAGAAAAAGGAAAAGGTTGAAAATGTGGGAAGAAATCGTAAGTGAAAATGGTTTTTTTAAAATCGTTAATGACCGTGAAAAAAGGGAAAGAATGAAAAGCAAATCGGACTTCGTATTACAGAAAAGCTATCGGACTTCGTGATTCGGAAAAGCTATTGTTGGGGTGGTCCTGGTGGCGTTTTTGAGCAAAAGTTAAATCAATTTCCACTACAAAAAGTATTGAAAAAGAACAGAGAATAACAAAATGTAATTGACAGGGGGAAATGGCGTAGATAAGAGTTCATCCTTTACCAGGTTAAATGTCTTCTTTCATGCGGCGCCCAGGTCTTCGAAAAATCTCTTACTTCATTCCTGCACGAAAAGTCTGCTCCGAAATCTTGCAATAAGTTTCATTGTCCAGGAATTTCTAATGTATACAAAACCGTCTTGATCTTAAATACAATTTATTTTAGTTGCTTCTCTCCATCCTCCGAATTTCATAACAACTTCCACAATGTGTCTACACATTAAAATCAGATCAAGACTAGCTATTAAGTTTTTTACGTCAGCATCAGATCACGTCTGCCTTAAGCTTCGGCTATCAAGAGACAAACAAGAAACGGATAGAAAACAAAAAAGAGTTACAATTTTAGTATTTTCTCTGCCGTCGAGCGCTCATACCGCTGCGACGGCACAATTCATGTCTGAGGGAACGAGTGCAGCGCGGCAAAATTCAAAGTCCCACTACATCACCCCCTCGACTGTCACGCTTAAACATTTAGCGTGGCAGGCTAGCAAACCTAAAAGTCAGTATATGCATATTTTCATTGGAAAGGCCACGTGCATCCATAGGGGATAATCTTTGCCAACACTTACTTTCTAAACCTATATACTAAATACAATTATTACAGTTTGGATCCTTTTTACACAATTAATATATATATTTACATACAGTTGGTTTGAACAAGCTGCTCGCCAACGCAGTTAATGTTGTGTGCTCCCAGCGTTGGTTTCCCAATGCATCTCTGGCAGCACGTATTCTTTGCGCATGCGCAGTAGCATCACTGAATTACGCGTGCGGCAGTTTCAAAACCGCTGTGTTATGACAGTCTTGAACAGTATTCACTGTCACATAATGTTCATTACAAGTTGTTATTCCAGCATAAATGGCGTGTTAAGTCCGGTGACACCATAAGATTGAGCTTGTGCGTGATCTGAAGCAACGTCCATGTCTTCTGTTACAACACAACACTCCGGGAAATACAGAAGCGTCCGATCTTACCCGTCGGCTTTGACCCATGACGTCACAAATACCGCGGAAACGACCATAAACAACAATTCCAATATGGCGGATATAAAAACATCGAATACGTATTGTAAACACTGAAATACACAAGTTTCACAAAAAGCCTAATGACTGTAACGGGACAAGCGTGGGAAATTGGGGGTTTTTGGGTGGGGAGAAACTAAATATGTCGTTATGCGGTGGGGGGAGTCTGCAGTGCCCCCCCATCCCCCCACAGGCTTCATTAGTGTCAAATCAATATTTTCGAATCATAGGCGGCCGCTGCCGCGGCCGCATTCCAAAAAAAAAACTCCCAACCTAACCTCAAGTGGGCTACGCTACAGATCAATATGTTCATCAAATTGCTTCATATTACGTATACATGTTCTTTAAACAAGAGTACATCAAACCATGTATTAGGTTTTCCGCGCCGTAATGACGTCACACACCACAACACGCTTACGTCATGGGTCAAAGCCGACGAGTAAGATCGGACCTTTCTGTTGACCCAACACTCCGGGTCCTTGTGCGTTTTCATGACTATTGTTCCCGGGGCATATATGGTCGATGTAGTTTTTAGCCTCCACATCGTCTACGACAGGTGCTGAGTTTATTGTCTCCAAAGCATCTAAAGGCCGGTCAGGAACAACGGCGTCGATGTTCGCAAAGGTAGGTGTTTCACCACGTTGTTTACACTTGCCAACAAACGTTCATTTGCAGTGTGAAAATCCTCATTATCGTCGAAGTAAATTGCAGTTTATATCGATTTACAAACACTTATTTGGTTTATGCACCATAAGTTTCACAAACAACACAAAATTCGTTGTTTATAACGTACACAGTTTGCAACACTTTTTTGCAATATTTACATTTTAACAAAGTTCACTGTGTCCCAGCATGTTTACATAGTTAGTTATGAAAGCTTACATTTCGTGGTCACATTTCAAAATATGTTGACAATATGCAAAGTTTTAACACATACGCAAATACATATAAATTTACAAGAATATGCATGTGAAATAATGACACTAAAAATTATACTAAGTCCCATTGGCTACTTTCTTTTATTGGGGTATTATTATTTTTTTATTCAGGTTTGGGCGTGCCAAGGGATATCACACTTAATATTTAAAGCATGGGCTTTCCTTCATTTATTATTGCTTTCTTTCTTTTGATTCCATATCTGGCTAGTGGTTGACCAGGCTTGTAATGCCATCAATATTCATGTCTTTTTATTCATACCTGAAAGTTTACTGTCACACAATATATTCTTACATTCCATAAACAAACAATACCCAGCTGCAGGAGGTGGTAGGATAATGGAGAAAGAAAGAAAGATAGACTGAAGAAACTATTCACCACCTATAAACTACCAAATCCTACAGCTAATACATAAAAAGAGAACATAATTATAACATTTTCATCACCTTCAAGGGGTATGTGAAAGGAGGTGCTTACAATTTACCAAATCATGGGTAAATGTAAGTGGCCTTACGTCAAGTCTGTGTAGTGTAACAACATGACAGATTCTCTGTTTGTGTTGTGATTGTTCATATGGCTTAGTGTATTATACCTTAACAAATCCTTGCATGAGTAAATCGCATATCTGCTCAGTTCTTCCTTAATATCTCCACTTCTTGTGGATACCGTCTATACAAATGGAAAATATATCTCACAGAGATTCTCTCTCTCATAATGTGTATTATATAATAACATATCAAATTCCCTCTCAAGAGTTCAACCATGAACTTTCTTCTACTTTAGTGAAGGTTAAACATCATGTATGTGATATATATATATCATTTCTTTCTATAAAACATAAATAAAGAACGTAGTCTTATAATTGACAGTAAAATGTCTCTTTCTCAGTGTCCGTTGCTCGACGTCGGTTGCACGGGTGGTCACTGCTCCTTTGCACTTACCTTGCATTACCTGAAAAGTCAAATGTTGTCTTCAACATACATGTAATTTTTTCATCTGTTCGCTTAAGTGGAGGTGTTGTACGAGTCGCAAAAACGGCCTTAATAACTCTCCTATCTTTTGCTTCCTCAGGGTTTTCTGTTGTGTGTAAGTATAATAAAGGCTAACATGGCACTAAATTTCACTTTCGTAAAAAAAAAAAATTTCTTTTTTATACAAATGTATTCACATGAGGGCTGTGTAAAAACTATATTTCAACCTAAGTTCCTTAAAATATCATTCTCCTGTCTGAACACGAACTATAAATGTTTTCTTCCACACAGTGGCTTAACAAAACTTAACAAAAGGTTACCAATTTACACTTCTGCAATAAATTAAAGCTAATGTGTTTCCAAGCTACATTCTTATTACACTTATTTCCACAGCTGTAATCATCATTATGTTCACTCTGCTTTTCTTGCATTCGTTCATTTTCAAGGGCACTGTAAATAGATTCACATTTACTGTCTTGTACTCACGTGTTCTAACTCATCACAAATGTTTTCTTTCAAACTGAAATTCTTATGTAATCTTAAAGATGTAGACTGTTTACTCACTTCTCTATGTAGCACAATATTACCAAAACATTCTCACTCATTCCTTACTCACATATTCATCATTATATATATATATATATATATATATATATATATATATATATATATATATATATACACACACACCTCATCAAACATTAATATATCACATACGTGGGGCCATTTGGCACTTCCATTCTCATAAAACTCCAATAATATTTTCCTCAAATAATCTCCTGTCTCCATCAACTACTTCACAGTAACTTACCTTCTTGTATTAACCTAAATATTAACTCATTCATACTGATCATTCATTCTTATGTCCTCATTCATTCTGCTACATACCTATGTCATTACTGATCTCAATAGCTATTATCTCCTGTCATTAGAGTGCCTTGAAATAACTAACTAGTTGTTGATTCACCTTATAATTTACAATTAACAACCAATGTAACCTGTGTAGATCTCATTCCTATATGAATATCTCTTCTCGTTCAGTAAGTGTACTCACCTGGGTTTACATTCTCTCCATAATTATGTGTACAAGTGTAACTGCAGTATATAATTTCCATAAATTAATGTTTGTGTTCTTCGGCTGTATAACTTAATGTTCGTGTATTCAATACAAATATTTATGATCTCATTTTCACAGCAACTTGCTCATGTTCAAATTAGTTGTCATTATATTATGTTGTTTTAGTGCACAAAGGGTTTCAAATGTCTGTGGGGATGCAGCCCCCTCGGCTTGTGCGATAACGGGTATTCTAGGGAGTAACAACCTGGGTGATGTATGCTTGCTATTCTGAAAGGACCTGAATATAATAGCTGCTATTTTCTGTTCAGTTGTTTTAATTTTGTAGACTTGGGATGTGAACGCAAAAGAACAAGGTCATCAACCTGATAGGTTTGTTAATTCCTGTTTTGCTGTCATTTTGTTGTCGTACCTGAGGAAACAAACTGTCTCAACCGTTGCGCTCTTACAACACCTCACGACCGAAGCACGAGCGCTTAGCTCAATCGTCGACTGTTTTCCGTCGTCTGCTGTGTTTGGCCGGGTTCATTGACCAGCTCCACTATGTTTACATTCCAGCCGGTTGGCGCCCACACGTCAGCTGATGGCGCGCCGCAATTGTTATTGCTACTTCGCGGCGGGGAGTGCATCACTGTACTGGGAAACGGCGGTGGATTCCGTGGAGTGTTATGATTTGTCATGCGTGAATTTTGTGTGTTCCACATATTCTGTCAGTGATTGTTGGGACTGTTGTTGTTTTGGTGGTAATTATGTCTGTTATATGTCATGTTCCTGTCAAAGTAGCCGGGATTGTGCCGGTTATTCTCAAGTCTCCCATTGTGGTTGTTGTTGTACTGTCTGTGATTTTCATTTTGCATGTAGTTACCATTTTGATATGGGTGATAATTATTGTTGTTATTATTATTCCACGAATTTCTGCGGTTGCTCCTACCATCATACACGTTACCATTTGAATATGTTTCGCGCGCAGGCATCGTATAGTGTCGCGGCGCGGACGGATGGTTCCACCAACCACCGTCCCTACGGTTCCTTTGGTGTGGGTGCTGATTTTGGTTACTAATATGAGTAAAATTTGAGTGGCGTGAATCGCCTCTGTAAACTAAGTCCATTTGATCTAAGAAGTTTAAGAAAGTCTTAATGTCATTCTCCGGTACTCCTATTAATCTGTCTCGGTATGGAAAGGGTAAGTGGCTCTGTAAAGTGTCAATTATCACTGGCAAGTCGGCTGGTTTGGACCACTACAGTGTCTTGTCTAGGTACCTCTCAAAGTATTGTCTTAATGTCTCTTTTTTAGGGTCATAGGTCTCGGGGTTGCACACTTCTCTCCTAAGACTCTGTTGCTCATTCTCGGACCAGAATTTGTCCAAGAAGGCTTGTTCGAACTGTTCAAATGTAAGGCACCGCCGTTTCATAGCGGCACTCCACTTAGCTGCTCGTCCTCTCATGAGATTGGTGACGTATCTGATTTTATCGACTTCTGACCAACTACGTGGAAAAACACCGTCAAATGATCTAATAAACACTATAGGGTGGACTTTGTGCTTGTCCTCACTGGACAATGTCTGGAAATACCCATGTCTTACAAACGTGTCATCGGCCATGCCGGTTGGCATAACTGTATTGATGTGATTTAGGTCACTTGCTACCCTAGGTGTGGTGCCGTAATGTTGCTCGTTTGGTGGAAAAGAAAGCGGCACATTGTAATTTTGATTGGAAATAGGTGATTTCACAATAGGTGTTCTGTCTGTGTCATTAGCCATGGTCTTAGCTGTTTTGTTGTTTCCTGACGATGCGTTTGCACCAATCGCCAAACACGCCACAACATTGTCTCGTAATTTTGTCACTTCGTCTTCTATGTGTTTTGTCTCGTCTTTAACATGTGTCTTTGTTTTTGAAAGTATGTCCTGTGTAATTGTTTCAAGTTTTTTGTACAGATAGTCGGTCACACATTTTACATTCGTGTACAATTCTTTCGGCCATGTTGGTGTCGTCGTTTAGTGACGCGAGGTCCGCTCGATCTTCTAATTTTTCTATCTTTTCTTTGAGGTGGGTTTGTTCAAGAACTACCATTGTGAGCTGTTGGGTAATATTTCCCACTTCATCAGTCAGCTTTTCTTGGGTGGAGCTAGCTGAAGTGTGGGCCTGAGCTAACTCTTCCACACGAGTGTTCACTTCCTGCTGCACATTAACTGATTCTCACATCGGGTGATATTGTTTTTTGTTTCATGTGTGAATCTAACCAAAGTTTCTTCCTGTTTAGTTACTCGATCGGACAGTGTCTCAAATCGCTGGCTGAGCTGTTGAGTGGTGTTATTTAATTCTGTCATCTGTTTTGTCATTCGTTCAAAATTTTCGGTCATATTATGGTTTAATATGTCAATTTTCTGACTAACGTCTCGTTTCATGTCTGCAAATAACTCTAATAGTCGGTCCAGTTTGTCAGTTTCCTGTGTCCGATTTGTGTCACATTGCTGAATTTGTCTCATATTTGGTTCTGACATTGATGTTAACAGTGGCGCTGACGGTCTAGTCTCGCGTCCATTCCACATTTCGTCATTTAAAGTCGCCATCTGTGTATTATCACAAATGTTGCGAGTTTGAGGCAAAATCATTGCATTGATCTGTGAACTCGTCCATGGAGGGAAACGCGGACTTTCTTGTTGGTTGAATGATGAATCTACTTCACTTAACTCATCTGCCGAAACTACCTCTACCTTACCACGTTCCATTGTAATAGGATAACTCATCTGCCGAAACTACCTCTACCTTACCACGTTCCATTGTAATAGGATGTATAGTCGTAAGTCAGAAGGGAATAATATGAGTCTGATTAATAAAGATTTGACTCAAATTTAGGTTGAAATATTTTCTCGTCAATGTAAATGGTTGCTGTATTGCAAACAATGGTTGAGAAAGATGCAGCAGGGCGGACAAAATTTTTCATAACAAATGACTGTTTGGCGGTCAAATTCACGATCTTCATATGCTACAACAATACTATAATTACCACAAACTACAATAGAGATAGATAATTTTGGAAAAATCTAGAAGAAAACTGCAGGATGTGTGGAAAGGGAAAAATGGATTCTGCAGTAGTTGGCTATTGAATGTTTGAATGAAACATAATTGTGTGACTCACCATTAAATTTTCTGTCCTGCAGCGGCTGGTCAAACACTTCTGCGTAAATCGTATTCATCAAAGTATGGATTTTCTTAATACATCTCCATCGGATAATCACCAAAAGGTCTCAAAATAACAGTTTTGCATCAATATATGCCATGAAAAGAAAACAGATTGAATTAGTTACAAAAATTCTTTACAATATTGTTGTATAATCATTTGCTTAGGTACAATAAAGTTGGTGTTTTCGTTACCCATTACAGTTCAGGATTTTTGGATATTCTCTGTTGGGAAAAAATACAAATTAAAGTTTCAAATTTGCTCAAAAACGACACATCCGAAAATTGCGTCCTGTCGCGGGAGCCAGTTGTTGTGGTTAATAAAAAAGAAGAGAAAAGAAATGATTCGGAAATGAGGGAAGAAATGGTGAATAAAAATGGGTTTTTTAAAATCGTTAATGACCGTGAAAAAAGGGAAAGAATGAAAAGCAAATCGGACTTCGTATTACAGAGAAGCTATTGGACTTCGTGATTCGTAAAAGCTATTGTTGGGGTGGTCCTGGTGGCATTTTTGAGCAAAAGTTAAATCAATTTCCACTACAAAAAGTATTGAAAAAGAACAGAGAATAACAAAATGTAACTGACAGGGGGAAATGGCGTAGATAAGAGTTCATCCTTTACCAGGTTAAATGTCTTCTTTCATGCGGTGTCCAGGTCTTCAAAAAATCTCCTACTTCATTCCTGCGCGAAATGTCTGCTCCAAAATCTTGCAATAAGTTTCATTGTCCAGGAATTTCTAATGTATACAAAACCGTCTTGATCTTAAATACAATTTATTTTAGTTGCTTCTCTCCATCCTCCGAATTTCATAACAACTTCCACAATGTGTCTACACATTAAAATCAGATCAAGACTAGCTATTAAGTTTTTTTACGTCAGCATCAGATCACGTCTGCCTTAAGCTTCGGCTATCAAGAGACAAACAAGAAACGGATAGAAAACAAAAAAGAGTTACAATTTTAGTATTTTCTCTGCCGTCGAGCGCTCATACCGCTGTGACGGCACAATTCATGTCTGAGGGAACGAGTGCAGTGCGGCGAAATTCAAAGTCCCGCTACAAATGCATTATTTTAAAACAGTATTTTGGCCATTACAGTTATTGAGGTGATAAGTCATCACACTTGTGCACTTGTCTTTGTGTGCACATGTGTGTCTCTGTCTACAGTTATTGTTATTACTGACACTTTGCTTAACAGTGTTGAGAAAACTTATCATGATCTTCATTTACAACAGATCTGAAACTTACGTGGAATGAACAATTCTGGCAGAATGTAAGTTATTTAGGAATAAACATAACACAAATCCTTTTTCAAGCTAGAATAAAACACCACACACACACACACACACACACACACACACACACACACACACCTCTATGAATCTGTGTGTGTGTGTGTGTGTGTGTGTGTGTGTGCGCGTGCGTGTGTGTGTGCGCGTGCGTGTGTGTGTGCGCGTGCGTGCGTGCGTGCGCGTGTGTTCTGTAGCTCAAAAAATGTGTGTGTGTGTGTGTGTGTGTGTGTGTGTGTGTGTGTGTGCGTGCGTGCGTGCGTGTTCTGTAGCTCAAAAAAAGCTTTCATCTGAAAGCTAGTGAAGTTTTCAACATAGTGTATCTGCCTGTTGACGACTCCATGCCTCTATCATCAGTATACAGGATATTTCAGGATTAATCGTAAATACCAGTAAACCCTCGAGTCTTTAAATGATTGAATTCCTAACTTATTCAAGTTTGAATTTTGATATGCTTTGTGTGGTGTGGGGTCATTTTCTTGCTCAAAGACAATAGTGCTTTAATGTGGAAACAAAACGTTTGTTTCCAAACTTTCCATCTTACAGAAAAATCAATGCAACAGGTAGCAAATGTGTGTCTTTTACACCCATTACAGAAGTATTAAAATAGTTTAAACACAATGTTGTGAAAAGGAGAACTAAATGCAATTACCATATGTCCAGTATGCTGTGCCTCACAAAGCAATTGGTCATGAGACGCCTTACGAAGAACAGAAACTGTTTATTCAAAGACAACATAGTGGCATAAGGTCTGTGGCCATTGACCTCACTGAGTACTGCACTGAACAGCTGTTTGATTGCTTTACTTCGGTAATAGGCTTGAAAAACAAATAATCGTATTTCTGGCAGTCCATAGAACCACAGCAGGAAATGTTGTAAACTTCAGCAAGCAATTAGGAGACTTCCTAATGAGACTTCTATAAATACCTAGGAAGTGATTGTATATGCAGATTTCAATACTAGTTTCATCATGTTGTTATTGTAGTGGTCTTCAGTCCTGAGACTGGTTTGATGCAGCTCTCCATGCTACTGTATCCTGTGCAAGCTGCTTCATCTCCCAGTACGTACTGCAGCCTACATCCTTCTGAAACTGCTTAGTGTATTCATCTCTTGGTCTCCCTCTATGATTTTTAGCCTCCACACTGCACTCCAATGCTAAACTTGTGATCCATTGATGCCTCAGAACATGTCCTACCAACCGATCTCTTCTTCTAGTCAAGTTGTGCCACAAACTCCTATTCTCCCCAATTCTATTCAATACCTCCTCATTATTTGTGTGATCTACCCATCCAATCTTCAGCATTCTTCTGTAGCACCACATTTCGAAAGCTTTTATTCTCTTCTTGTCCAAACTATTTATCGTCCATGTTTCACTGCCATGACTATCAGAAATGACTTCCTGACACTTAAATCTATACTCGATGTTAACAAATTTCTCTTCCTCAGAAACGCTTTCCTTGCCATTGCCAGTCTACATTTTATATCCTCTCTACTTCAACCATCATCTGTTATTTTGCTCCCCAAATAGCAAAACTCCTTTACTACTTTAAGTGTCTCATTTCCTAATCTAATTCCCTCGCATTCCCCGACTTAATTCGACTACATTCCAATGTCCTTGTTTTGCTTTTGTTGATGTTCATCTTGTATCCTCCTTTCAAGACACTGTCCATTCCCCCCCCCCCCCCCCCCCCCAGGGGATCCACAACTCTTTTGTGGATACGTGCGTAGCGAGCACGGGACCCCGAGCTGATGTGGCCTTCCTTCCTTTCCGGGCTGCATACCTTCCCTTTCCGCATCCTTCCCCATCCCACCTCTTCGCCTCCCCCCCCCCCCCTCACCTCTGGCTCTTTCCTTTCCTTTCTCCCCCTCTGGGGGTCCGGTTTGTGCCTACGTCCGGAGACGGACGCTTGTAAATGTACCACATTCTTCGCCTTCCTTGCTTATAAGTCTTCATCCTTCCTTTGTCCTTCTCTTTTCCTTACCTCTTCTCTCTACCCTTTTCTCCGCTGCGGCGTTTGAGACCTCTTCTTTCCTTTCCTTTCCTTTCCTTTCCCTTTCTCTTTCTTCCTCCCTGTGCGTGTCTGAAGGCCGACCCACGCACTTCCATGCGTAGCCGGTGACAGGGTAACGCGTAATTCCCCGCCCCGGGTAGACAGGTAGGACACGTACGTACCCCCTGGTAACGGCCAGGCCCAGGGAGGGGTGATTACCCGAGCTGATACCTTCCGAAAGTGCCGATTGGTCCCTTCGTCCGTTTGTCGGGAGGTGTGACCTGAGGTGTGAACAATCACCTAAGGCAGGAGTGCCCTCAGAGAGGGCCCCCACAAGGGAGGAGCGCGCCATCGGAGACGCCGGTAATCATGGGGGATTCTTCCGCAATGGTTTCCTCACCTTCCACTATGTCTGCTCACAAACGTAAGTTCACTGAGTCTCAACCACAGTCAGTTCTTCCATCGTTGCCACAGTTCCTTGTTGTTTCTCGGTCTGACGAAGGTCACAACTTCTCCACGGTCAACCCTTTCATTATTCAGAAAGGTATCGACGCAATTGCAGGTCCTGTAAAGTCTTGTTCCAGATTACGGAATGGCACCCTGTTGTTAGAAACAGTCAGTGCCCTCCAGGCACAAAAATTGCTGCGTACCTCACTACTACACACTTTCCCTGTCCGGGTGGAACCGCACCGTACCTTAAATTCCTCGCGTGGAGTCGTTTATACTCGCTCCCTCGATGGCCTGTCTGACGAAGAAATTCAGCACTACCTGTCTGACCAGGGCGTAACGGCTGTTCATAGGGTTACGAAAAGGGTTGACACGAACATCATTCCAACCCGCACTGTCTTCTTGACATTTGACAAAGTTCAACTCCCATCGAAAATCAAAGCAGGCTATGAGATAATTTCCGTTCGCCCTTACGTCCCAAACCCTACGCGTTGCTATCGGTGCCAGCGGTTCAATCACACCAGCCAGTCCTGTTCCAATCCGGCCAAATGTGTTACGTGTGGCAGGGATGCCCATGAGGGTGCTTGTCCACCTCCATCCCCTCGCTGCATCAACTGTATGGGTGACCACGCCGCTTCCTCTCGTGATTGTCCCGTTTTTAAGGACGAAAAGCTCATCCAGGAAATTAGGGTGAAGGAAAAGGTGTCGACCTTTGCTGCTCGAAAATTATTCGCCAGTCGACAGCCCACCGTGCCTCAGAAAGGAAAATACAGCACTGTCCTTGCTTCTCCTCGGTCAACAAAGGAGGCGGCCACGCAGACTTGCGACCTCACCTTTAGTGCCACGGTCATCAGATCGGCCAGCGCAAAGATCGCCCGTTCAACCTCACCACTTTCGCCTGCCCCCTCTCTGGCTCACCCTTCGTCGAGTTCTGCTAAATCTCAAGCCCAAAAGCCAGACACCAAGACTTCGAAAAAAGAGCATACTCGTGAAGAGTTTTTACGTACGGCAACTTCCCAACCATCGGTTCCTCCTTCCTCTAAACCTCATACTTCCAAGAAGGCTACAAAGAAACCCAGTTCCTCTCCTTCTCCGCCAAGGCGTGTCCCATCTACAGCACCACCTGGCGGACATCGCCCTCGGCCGTCTTCTGTGTCGCCGAGGCGCACTGCTGGCGGCCGATCAACCGGCCGGTCGCTGGTGGCAGGAGCTGCTCCTGACCAACCTATGGATCAGGATCTTCTGCCTTCGGCTGAATGCCATTCCATGCTGTCGGTCACAAGCTCAGAGCAGTCGTTGAGTTGACAGCGACCTTGGTCACATTCCTCCATTTTCTGTTCACCCTATGTCCATTATCCACTGGAATATCCGCGGTATTCGGGCCAATCGGGATGAATTGTTGATCCTCTTACAATCCTACTCGCCTGTCATCTTCTGTCTTCAGGAAACAAAGCTGCGTCCCCATGACCGCTTTGTTCTCCCTCATTTTCAGTCCGTCCGATATGATCTCCCCTCTGTTGAAGGCACTCCAGCACATGGAGGACTCATGATTCTTCTCCATGAAACTCTCCATTATCACCCAATCCATTTAAACACTTCCTTCCAAGCTGTCGCCGTCCGTCTTTCCCTTTCCGGATACACGTTCTCTCTTTGTACTGTATACATTCCATCGTCCACACCAATGGCACGAGCTGATCTCCTTCATCTTCTTGGTCAGCTTCCACCCCCATATTTGCTGGTTGGGGACTTCAATGCCCACCACCCGCTTTGGGGATCTCCACATCCTTGTCCACGTGGCTCACTATTGCTAGACGTCTTCCACCAAGCAGATCTAGTTTGCCTCAACACTAGGGTCCCTACATTTTTGTCTGCCTCCACGACAAATTTATCTCATTTGGACCTTGCGGTCGGTACTGTTCCGCTAGCTCGGCGCTTCGAATGGTTCGCCCTTGATGATACACACTCGAGTGACCACTTTCCATGTGTCCTTAGACTGCAGCCTCAACAGCCATATATGCGCCCGCGACGCTGGAAGTTTGCCCAAGCCGATTGGACACTTTTTTCATCTCTAGCGACATTCGATGACCGCCACTATCCCAGCGTCGACGATGAGGTCACACATATTACCGACGTTATTCTTACAGCTGGGGAACATTCAATACCATGCACCTCCGAATTGCCCCGGCGCCCCCCAGTTCCTTGGTGGAACGAGGCATGCCGTGATGCACTACGTGAGCGGCGACGTGCTCTCCGCGTTTTCCGCCACCATCCTACTTTGGCCAACTGTATCCGCTATAAGCAGCTCCGAGCGCGATGCTGTCGTGTCATCCGCGATAGCAAGAAGGCAAGCTGGAAATTCTTTATTAGCTCATTTAACGCCTTCACTCCCTCCTCGGAAGTTTGGAGTCGGCTTCGACGGTTCTCAGGCGCGCCTAGTTTCTCCCCTGTCTCCGGGCTCACTGTCGCGCATGACACATTAGTGGACCCCGTCGCAATTTCTAACTCGTTGGGTCAGCACTTTGCTGAGATTTTGAGCTCTTCAAATCACCCGCCAGCGTTTCTCCCGAAGAAACGTGCGGCGGAAGTGCGACCTCTTGCTTTCTCCTCTCAAAATCGCGAAAGCTACAATACTGTTTTCTCGTTGCGGGAACTCCAACATGCACTCTCTTCTTCTCGCTCCTCCGCCCCAGGACCGGATGGTATCCACGTCCAAATGTTGCTGCATTTATCAACCCATAGTCTGCGTTACCTCCTTCGCCTTTATAATCGAATTTGGACCGACAGTACTTTTCCCAGACGATGGCGGGAAGCTATCGTCGTTCCTGTTCCGAAACCTGGAAAGGACAAACATCTCCCCTCTAGCTATCGCCCCATTTCTCTCACGAGTAGTGTCTGTAAGATTTTGGAGCGTATGGTGAATTACCGTTTAGCGTGGTGGCTGGAATCCCGCAGTCTTTTAACACCTGCCCAATGCGGATTCCGAAAGCATCGTTCTGCAGTTGACCATCTTGTTGCTCTCTCCACTTATATCATGAACAATTTTCTCCGGAAACGCCAAACGGTAGCAATATTTTTTGATCTGGAGAGAACATACGATACCTGTTGGAGGACAGGCATCCTCCGCACACTGTTCTCTTGGGGCTTTCGAGGCCGGCTGCCCCTTTTTCTTCGCGAATTTATGGCAGAGCGCACATTTAGGGTGCGGGTGAACACTACTCTCTCCCGCACTTTCTCCCAAGAAAACGGGGTACCCCAGGGCTCCGTGCTGAGTGTTGTACTGTTTGCCATCGCTATAAATTCAATTATGGATTGTCTCCTTCCTGATGTCTCGGGCTCCCTCTTTGTGGACGATTTTGTGATCTACTACAGCTCTCAACGGACCAGCCTTCTTGAACGACGTCTTCAAGGATGTCTCGATCGCCTCCACTCTTGGAGCATCGAAACAGGCTTCCGTTTCTCTCCCAGTAAGACCGTTTGTGTTAATTTTTGGCGACGTAAGGAGTTTCTTCCGCCCTCCTTACATCTAGGACCTGTCAACCTTCCGTTTTCAGACGTCGCTAAATTCTTGGGTCTTATGTTTGACAGAAAATTGTGCTGGTCCTCCCACGTTTCCTATCTTTCGGCTCGCTGTCTGCGATCGCTTAACACCCTCCGTGTCCTGAATGGTACCTCCTGGGGAGCGGACCAAGTGGTCCTTCTCCGCCTCTATCGCGCCTTAGTGCGCTCGAAATTGGATTATGGAAGCATAGTCTACTCCTCTGCTCGGCCGTCTATTCTTCGGCGTCTCGACTCTATCCACCACCGTGGATTACGTTTAGTGTCTGGAGCTTTTTACACTAGCCCTGTGGAAAGCCTTTATGCTGAGACTGCTGAGCCTCCGCTGTCCAATCGGCGAGCAGTCCTTCTGAGTCGTTATGCTAGCCATCTGTCTTCCATGCCTGCTAATCCAGCCCATGACCTTTTTTTCGACGCCTCCTTTGATGTAGGGTATGCAGGCCGCTCCTCCTCCCTACTTCCCCCGGGAGTCCGCTTCCGTCAACTGCTCCATTCTCTTTCCTTCCGCTTTCCTAAAACCTTCCTGACAACTTGGGGTACAGCACCGCCTTGGCTCCGTCCCCGGATCTGCCTGCTCCGTGACCTTTGTCGATTTCCCAAGGATGGTACCCCTACACTTGTTTATTGTCGAGCATTTGCTGCTCTATGTGCACAAATGACGGACGCCACATTTATTTACACCGACGGCTCGAAAACATCGTTAGGTGTAGGGAGTGCCTATATTGTTGGCGACACCCCAAATCAATTTCGGCTTCCCGACCAGTGTTCGGTGTATACTGCGGAGCTTTACGCTGTTCTCCAGGCTGTCCACTACATCCGCCGCCATCGGCGGATACAGTACGTTATCTGCTCAGATTCTCTCAGCTCTCTCCTCAGTCTCCAAGCTCTTTACCCCGTGCACCCTCTGGTCCACCGGATTCAGGACTGTCTGCGCTTGGTCCACCTGGGGGGCATCTCGGTGGCGTTCCTCTGGCTCCCGGGACACGCTGGTATCTGTGGGAATGAGGCGGCCGATATAGCGGCCAAGGCTGCAATCTCTCTTCCTCGGCCAGCTATTCAGTCGCTTCTCTTCACCGATCTACGGAGCGGTTTATGTCGCAAAGTTGCTTATTTATGGCATGTGCATTGGTCAACACTTCCCCATAATAAATTGCAGGAAGTGAAAGCCCTTCCTTGCGCTTGGACCTCTTCCTCCCGAACGCGTCGTCGGGAGGAGGTGATTTTAGCTAGACTCCGGATAGGGCACTGTCTTTTTAGCCATCGACATCTTTTAAGCGGCGATCCTCCCCCACTCTGTCCCCACTGCTCTCAGCTGTGGACGGTAAGACACCTTTTAATTGAATGCCCCTATTTTAATCCGTTACGCTCCCGTCTACAGCTATCGCCTGATCTCTCTTTGATTTTAGCAGATGACGCGCGCTCAGCCAACCCCGTTCTCCAGTTTATTAGTGACAGTGAAATGACGTCAGTCATTTGAAGCTGTTTTTGGGGACAACCAACCCCTTTCTGTAGTGGATTTTTAAGCCTTCCTTCTGCTTTTAGTTTCTCCAATTTTATGACCTTGTTCCCATTGCTGCTGGTTTTCAATTTCGGTTTTTTACTGTTTCCTAAGTTGCGGGCTGGGCGCTAATGACCATCGAAGTTTTGCGCCAAAAAAAAAAAAAAAAAAAAAAAAAAAAAAAAAAAAAAAAAAAAAAAAAACTGTCCATTCCATTCGACTTGTCTTCCAAGTCCTTTGCTGTCTCTGACAGAATTACAATGTCATCAGCGAACCTTAAAGTTTGTTATTTCTTGTCCATGGATTTTAATACCTACTCCGAATTTTTCTTTTGTTTCCTTTACTGCTTGCTCAATATACAGATTGAATATCAACGGGGAGAGGCTACAACCCTGTCTCACTCCCTTCCCAACTGCTGCCTCCCTTTCATGCCCCTCGACTCTTCTAACTGCCACCTGGTTTCTGTACAAATGGTAAATAGCCTTTCGCTCCCTGTATTTTACCCCTGCCACCTTTAGAATTTGAAAGAGAGTATTCCAGTCAACATTGTCAAAAGCTTTCTCTAAGTCTACAAATGCTAGAAACGTAGGTGTGCCTTTTCTTAATCTAGCTTCTAAGATAAGTCATAGGGTCAATATTGCCTCACGTGTTCCAACATTTCTACGGAATCCAAACTGATCTTCCCCGAGGTTGGCTTCTACCAGTTTTTCCATTCGTCTCTAAAGAATTCGTGTTAGTATTTTGCAGCCGTGACTTGTTAAACTGATAGTTCAGTAATTTTCACATCTGTCAACACCTGCTTTCCTTGGGATTGGAATTATTATATTCTTCTTGAAGTCTGAGGGAATTTAATCTGTCTGATATGTTTTGCTCACCAGATGGTAGAGTTTTGTCAGGAATGTCTCTCCCAAGGCTGTCAGTAGTTCTGATGGAACGTTGTCTACTCCCGGGGCCTTGTTTCGACTCAGGTCTTTCAGTGCTCTGTCAAACTCTTCATGCAGTATCATACCTCCCATTTCATCTTCATCTACATCCTCTTCCATTTCCATAATATTGTCCTCAAGTATACTGCCCTTGTATAGACCCTCTATATACTCCTTCCACCTTTCTGCTTTCCCTTCTTTGCTTAGAACTGGGTTTCCATCTGAGCTCTTGATATTCATTCAAGTGGTTCTCTTTTCTTGAAAGGTCTCTTTAATTTTCCTGTAGGCAGTATCTGTCTTACCCCTAGTGAGATAAGCCTCTACATCCTTACATTTGTCCTCTATCCATCCCTGCTTAGCAATTTTGCACTTCCTGTCGATCTCATTTTTGAGACGTTTGTATTCCTTTTTGCCTGCTTCAACTAAAGTTGCTGATATCCATTTTTGCATTTGTCCCAAAAAGTAACAATCCCAACAAGACTAGGAGGACATGTGCAACAGTGATTGATAATTTGGTTATAAATCCACCTATCTTACATGAAATAGATTTGACCTCATAGTTAACGGTTTATCTAACCTTGATTGTCAAATGAGAGCACCTTAGTATCCTCATCAGCCAGGTTCAGCATAGAAGAGAAAAGTAAAATTTCACAGAATAGTATGTGCTGACTCACAAGGGATTGGTCCAATTAGACAAGTCTAAACCTCCCCTAAAATTTTTCACACAGAAAGAAGACAATGAAAGAAATGTGCTGTCAAAATTTTAGCTGCAAGTAATTAAAAGTTGAAAAACGCTAAATTTGTAGCATGCCAGGCTGTGGTAGAAATGTACAACCCCTACTGGCTCTGTAGCAACTGCGCGTGCGGAATTAGGCATACAGACAGCCAAGGTTGGTGGTACATTTGTAAACAGGAAGCACGACACAACCCGCTCGTAATTTGTAAAGGACGTTCCAGGTTACCGTTCATTGATAGTTTCTCAGACACTACAGTATGCAGCTACTATTCTCTCAAATTAGCCACTCAATTAACATATATTACAAATTATCAGTTGCTTTTGCACTCTTGGTAGGTATTAACAATACAGATAAAGCTGAATTAATATTTATTGTTCTTTCGTAAGGCATGCCTGTTAATAGTACCTTCTTTTTTTTCCCTTCCAGTTTCACAGTAATGTGGAATCCAATTATCATTCTTAATTTAGCAATGATGAAATGTGAAGAACGTGGTTTCCAGCCAAAATCACATACTTCTCCTGAGGACGTACATATGTGTCGTTTGTTAGTTGATTTCCTTGACATTCATTCGAATGATATCGACATTTTGTTTGAAATTATGGATACATTAAAAGAAATAGGAAATAACTGTGACGATTCCATGAATTGTGGTTTGGACCATGTCAGTTGTGCCAGTAAGAGTTCTAAAGAAGAATACCTTCTAAGCCTTAAGAAAAAAGACAGTGAAATATTGGTTAAGCGAAGGAGGGAAAACGCTTGGAAGCAGTGTGCCAAGGCATTTTTGTTTCGTAAAATCAGGGAGTGAACTGTACAAATGGAAGAATGAATTACATTAAGTAAAAAATATGTGCCAAATAGAAACCCAAAACTGAGTGAAAAACTGTTCAAAAGAATTAGAACTGCTCGCGAGAGGCTGTGCACCATTACTGATGGGGATCTACGAGACTGGGCCCTCTGAATTGTATTTGACATGAATATTGGTAATTTACAGGCTCTGTTGACCTGGCTACGCAGGTTCAAAAAATCGCACAGAATAGGAAGTTGCAAAATAAACAAGTTTATATCACATAAACGTGTAGAGCAGTTGCCAGTGATAGACAATGCTATAGAGAAATTCATAGCTGACGTAAAGACGAAACTTGCTGTTATCCCTGCAACTGCTGTTTATAATGCTGATCAGTCAAGTTTCATGAAAGAACTGGGTGCACACTGCACTTTTTCATTTCTAGGTGAAAAAAAGAGTCTGTTGCCCAATCAATGGATGCAATGACACATTCATATACAATCATGCCAATGAAAAGTATGAGTGGTTTACTGTTTCCGCAGCTGAACATCTGTCTTCAAGAACCACAAGGCAAATTTGGACCAAAAATAAAAAATGGACTGTTTAGTTGCAAAAATCTTGTAATTGATGTATCAAAATCTGGAAAAATGAGAGAGAATAATTTACAGCATTTTCTTCAAAAAGTATTCCTACCAGCTGCAGAAACTAATTCATTGCTTTTGTTGGATTCATGGTCTGGACGTAACGAGGCCTATGTTTTTGTGGAGGACGACGAAAAATCTGTAGATGTAGTGTGGATTCCGCCTGGAACTATTAGTGCAATTCAACCTCTCGATAAAGAATTTTTTCAACAGTGGAAAGCATTTGTCAGGAAATTATCAGACAACATAATTTCCGATACCTCTCTCTCATTTCAGGTTTATCACCGGAACAATATTCTTAAGCTCCAATAATTACTAGTTTTCTTCACCATGCTTTAAGAATTTGATCAAGTATGCCTGGTATGCAGCGCAGTGGCCAGGACCATATCTGACTCCATCCCAGTACTGTCTAAATAAAACTAGTGGTTACTGCGAAGTTACTGACTGAATCAATTTTTCCTTTGTCCGTTGTGCCTGATGCAAGAAAAATGTTTGTTTTTATCATTCAGTAGACACTGCATTTTTGTGATGACTACAAGGAATAAACAAACAACTGTTTCACTGATAGTCAAATGTACAACATTGAAACATTATTATAATGAATGGCCTACAGGAATTATTATAAAAAGTAGTACTGCAATATACGTTTCATTTCAACAAATTACAAGTCCTCATCTCTGACATCAGGCACTGCCATGGTTTTATTTTCTCTGCTGGCCATTTCTATCAGAATTACATGTGCAAGAGTTGAAGTTATTCAAAAAATGTTTGTATTGTATAAGCCAGGCTTTCACTGGAGCAAACAAGCTAACAAGCACAAGCAAAAGAGAATTCTGTCTGGTGTGCCCGGTAGGCCTCTTGCAGGTCTTTCAACTGATCACCACTGCAACTACTTACGTGTCCCTAGCCTTCCCCAGTTACCTAATCAGAAAATGGAGATCTGCAGTTTAACTTTGAATCCGAACCACATGTCTTTTGTGGACACTCCAACATCTGTGTGAAGTGAATGCTTGGTTAAAAATCATAGTGAAAAAGTTGTCTGTACAGGATTTGATCCTGTGCTCTCTGAATCACAAAGTGTGCGCTTTGCCACTAGACCATTTTTGTTTTATGGGGAAAAAATGACCATTAGACCTTACAAGTGTAGTGGAAATGTCACCTCTTGAGATGATACGTGACATTGGTAATTAGTGTTCTGTTTATAAATTTCCCCTCAGTGGTAATGAGAAGCCAGGGAAAAACGGCAGCCGACCTACAAGGAAAAGTTTGGACCAGTGTTAAGGAGAAATGGAGATACAATTCCGTGTAAAGTGTGCACGATCTTCATGCATGTCACACTTCCATACAAAGTGAGATACTTAAATTCCTCCTTCCTCGCACCATGCAAAATAACCCTCACTGAATAGCAAAGTTTCACATTTTGGCTCTAACAAGATAGAATTGTATCCTGTATCCTGAATATTATCTCCAAAAACTAAAAATTAATAACACAGCATTCATAGGCAATGTTGGTTACCACGTGTTCTCTTCCATTCCCTTCAGTATGAACGATTCTACCCATGTACAAACAAATGGTGGTGAGTTTTCTGCAAATGCTCATTTGCACTTGTTCGCTTCCAAGCACTCCATCGTAAAGCAGGTTTTAGGTACTGAAAATTGGCGTCTGTGAACTCCGGATAATTCCATTATGAGGCGCTGTGTGAGTGATTCACCGAGTCGCATGCTAGATGGGCAGGGCTGTACAAACCACTGCTATAAGCTGTTCTCTGTGCGGCAAAAATGTGTAACTTCAACATTTTTTTACAAATGGTATAGTGTTAAAGGGTTTTCTCCTTGTGTGGAAGGAGTCATTTCTTAACAACAGAAAGAAAGGTCACTTTAATGAGTAACATGGTAGGAATAAGATAAAATTCAAAAGAAAGGTCACTTTAATGAATAACATGGTAGGGATAAGGTAAAATTCAATGTGGAAACACATTACATGTAGTGTGTTGTAAGTTTCAGTGCTTGGCTCGTTCCTATTCTTGGTCTACATAAAGTTTTACCTGGGACATTGGAGAATTTGTCAGTGACTGTGATGTTTAGTGATGATACAAGTATTTTGATGATGGGCCCAAACACATCCATACCAAACACAACAAGGAGAATAATAGAATAGGCTTACAACTGGCTCAGCCTGTATTTTAACCTTTTGTTTACAAAATCTCATGTAATGCAGTTTGAAAGAAACCAAATTTCTTACAGGTACCAGAAGGAGATATCAGTGGGTATATACTAGATGACGCTCAATGGCTAAAGTTCTTGGATATCCAAATTGATATTAAACTAAGGTGGGACCAGCAAGTGGAAAGTTAGCCAAAAATCTCAGTTCTGTGTACTTTGCACATAATAATCTATCTCATTGTGTGGACCTGCAGACCGTATTGCTAGCATACTTTGTATTTTTTCACTCAATATTGTGGTATGGAATTTAAACAACATCATGATAGATCCACCAAAAGCTGTTTCAATGGATATTCAGAAATAACTAGTTTGGGTCAAGCAATCATCTTTAAAGTTAACCACATATGCATGTCAAGCATCAGATCAGGCAAATCTTATCAAGTTAATGCGTGAGTATCAAACAATGGAAACTCAGGTGGGAAGGTCAACAATGTACATAAAGATAGATATCTACTTACTGTAAAAAAGAAACATTTTCAGACAGGCACAATTAAAGACATTTATATGAAGCTTTCAGCTACAGCCTTCATCGGCAAAAGAGAAACACACACCACTCATACACACAAGCAAGGACACCTCATGGACACATGGCCGCCAACCCTGGCAGCTTGGGCCAGAAAGCAGTTATCATGTGGGTTACAAACAGTAATCTGCAGGGGGTGAGAAAGGGAAAG
Organism: Schistocerca nitens; assembly: GCF_023898315.1. NCBI lineage: Eukaryota > Metazoa > Arthropoda > Insecta > Orthoptera > Acrididae > Schistocerca > Schistocerca nitens. Next base: position 740,782,628 of record NC_064618.1, on the reverse strand, counting down.
GGATAGTTGTGTATGGGTGGAGGGAGAGACGTATGCTGTCTGGAGGAGTGTGCAGGGACTATAATGCCAATATGTGCAGTGTCAGTAGTTGTGGAGCAGGGAGGTGGGGGAAAAAAGGAGTGAAAAAGGATAGGAGTGGGAAAAGATGGGCAAGTTTGTTGGCAGTAAAGGGCAGCAAACAAAGAAGGTGAGGAGGAGATGATAGGAAAGAGCTGTGGAAACTGTTGGGTGGAGGGTGAGGGGACAGTATGTTACCATATGTTGAGACAGGGGTAATTACGGGAGCAGAGTGTGTCGTGAGGATAACTCCCATGTGCGCAGTTCAGAAAAGCTCAGGGTGGAGGGGAGGATCCAGAAGGCTCGTCTAGTGAAGCAGCCATTGAAATCGAGAATGTTACATTCAGTTGAATATTGTGCCCCTCATGCTGGTGGACAATTAGTTGGTAGTCATGCCAATATAAGAAGCTTTGCAGTAATTGTCGCAGAGCAGGTAAATGACACAGCTGCTTTCACTGGTGGCCAGGCCCCTGATCAGCTAGGATAAACCCATGGCAGGACTGGAATATGTGGTATTGGGTGGGTAGATTGGGCAGATCTTGCACCTGGGTCTTCCTTGTGGCAAGGGGTTGAGATTGGGAGTGGCATAGTGATGAACTAGGATGTTGTGGAGGTTGGGTGGGCGACAGATCAGCATTTTAGGAGGGGTAGGAAGGATCTTGGGTAGGATATCCCTCATTTCGGGGCCTTATGATAGCTAATCAAAGCCCTGCTGAAGTATATGGTTCAGTTGTTCCAGAGCTGATGGTGGCACTCCTTTGTGACTAGTTCTAGGGGGTGGTGGTAGGATTGGAGGTGTGGACACAGTAATGCTTTAAACAGCCTTTTAGCAACCACACTAACGAACAGTCACTGTTGTTTGTGAACACTACTGCAAATTGGCCTTGTGAACACCAGTACAAATTGGCCAGTCTGACTCTAGTACAGTACTCTCATCGGACTTGTACTCAGCGACCAAGCTGGCTCCGCATAATCACAGCAGATAACATGCTCCACATTACACCACTTGCTTGCTCTCTCTCTCTCTCTGGCAGCAGCCACATGACCCATCACCTTGTGGAGTATCCTCGCACCACCGCGGAACCAAACTTGAAGGACCCGAGAGCAACTGACAGACTGCATGCACTTATATGACCCAGGAGATCTGGGAAAAACATGGGACTTTTTTCATCCGGAAGAAAACTGGGAAAAACCCAGGTTTTTTTAGAATTCTGGGAATTTTTCATTGTTTTAGTTTTCAGTTAAATTTTTGTAATTTTGACTGGTAAGGACCAATATTCTAACAAAGGATATTACTGTATCCCTGCTACTGCAGAATAATACTTCAACAATAAAACATAAACGAAAATAACTTAAATTGCAAAGGAAATGTGCCATATACTATGACACTCAGTGCTCGTACAAGCGTCTGCCAACACCAAAATATGTCAAAGGCTTTAGGAAGACTATGCAATGCTTCATAACAACAAATTGCCTCCGATGAGCGTGAAGTCACAACTGTTTACATTAGATTCGTTTTAGCAGTTAGGAGCGGGCTCATACGCATGCGCAGTTGAGTCACGTTTGAGTAGTAGATTCCCCCACTTCTGGCTACAGGAGTGTGGCTGTTGGCTGTGCTAGCAGTCGCAGCAAGCAGCTAGATGCTACTGGGAAAAGAGGGTGCCAAAGTCATATTCTTGAGGAAAAATAAACTTGTTTCACAAAGCGCCTAGCATCCAGCGCACATTGGTCTATCGATTATTCATATGATTTTGAAACGCATCCTTGTTGGGTTTTGAACACATTTTAAGTTGATTTCTGAATGAATCATAAGTTGATTTTTGAATGCGTGCATAGTGTAAATGATGTGTCTGTCAGGAGAATCCTCGTCGCATCTAGAAATAAACTTTCCGCACACAAAGGAGGATTGGGCTATATGAGATGAGTGGAGTAAAGCCGAACAGATGAAAACCAATCGCTGTCTGATTATGTGGTTGATTGGGTTTGCGAATAATCAGCGTTGTTATAATTACAAGCGAAATCCACAGATTCAGACTACCAGAATGGAAATAAACGACTAACAGGAATAACAGGTGAGAAAGATTACATATTATCTTCTCAGTGTATCCAAGAAAATGAAATTTTGACAGAAAATTTTTGGCCGGATTGCTACACTAGTAAGGATCAGTTGTACGACCCCGGCTAGCAGCCGCTTAAGTTCTGTTCTGGAAGTACTGCGGAAAACTTTTTTTATTAACATGTAACAACGCCTAACTGGAGAATAATCACGGGATAACTAAACTGGTGATTCTGGCAGGGTTAGTGAAGTTAATCGGCAAACTGATTGTGATAATGACAGGAATAGCTACAGAATTGGTGATGACAAGATTCTTGGTTAGTACGAGGAAGGAGAAGAAACGGGGATATCACACAAATTATGGAAGAAGAAGATGATGATTGCAGATTTATATAAAAAATTCATAACACTACTTTTCCGTCTCATGCTTGAGAAACTGGTGTGTATGAATGAAATGTTAAACTATTTCCTAACATAAAGCTTTTTGCTTGTAGTAGGCCTAATAGGCATTCAATATTGGTACTTTGTGAATTATATTCTGTTGTGTTAGAAAAATGACCATTTGTGCCAAAACAGTCTTGTTTATTTGGTGTGTGTTACAAAATTGCTGCAATATTAGAAAGACCTATTTTGTTTTATCTAGCAGATAGTGACAAAATAGACTTAGTCAGATTGAGAAACCACACCAGTCTTGGGTATTATTTGTATTAACAGCTTTTTCCGTATTAGATAACGAGACTTGGATATTTCATGTAGCAAAACATTTTAGGAAACTTTGATGAGGTAATCGATTCTTTCGCAGAAAGGAAAGCACACCATGTAAAGCTGTAGCAAGAGTAGAGAGAAAAAAATGCTAGGAGCTAAGGATTGAAGAAATGTGTACTTTCTTGCTTGTCTCTTGTCTTTATTAGTTTTATGTATCCTACATTTAATTTTGTGTCACACAAAACAGGAAGTTATTAACTAATAGGCCGTAAAGAGTGAAAATTTTCTGAAGAGTTCCTGTTCTCCTGATTACAAATAATCCCATCTACTACTAATTGCAAGAGGGTAGGCTGTCAAACCGGCCGACTGGGAGCAGGACAGGCACAACAGGACATTTCAATTTCCACTGTCCTGAATATTGATTGATGGCATCCATCACAAAATATACATGTTTCAGTTCCACAGAGCGAAATATAGTGACGTGCATTAGAAGAATGCTTTATGAAGAGGTGTGGCACTGCACTTTAGCACAGTTAAGACCAAATAACATGTCCTGCAGTTCTTCGAACACGTGTTTTATGCTTCAGACTTTTCAGAAAGTTTTTTTAAGTATTGACCCCGTTTGCAAATATCGTAGATCCGGGGCTGATGTGCAGAGCAGTCTGAGTTATAGTGGGTAGTCTTCATGAGACCTGTGTTTAGTGATTTTGCTGTTTCCCCTTCGTTTACTTTCATGTCAAATGAAAACAAAACAGATATCTGTGGCCGGGAGCTATCAATTGAATTAAAATGGAAATGAAGTCCCATGCTTCTTTACAGAGCGTAGGGGAACGATGCGGGAGACCCGCACCGCCGTACTAGGCAAGGTCCTAATGGAGGTGGTTTGACGTTGCCTTCCTCCGACCGTAATGGGGATGAATGATGATGATGAAGACGACACAACAACACCCAGTCATCTCGAGGCAGGAAAAATCCCTGACCCCGCCGGGAATCGAACCCGGGACCCCGTGCTCGGGAAGCGAGAACGCTATCGTGAGACCACGAGGGGCAGACTGAATTAAAATACATTCACATAATTACGGAAGGCTAAAATATGTTGTTAGTTTCAGATTTTATTTTATTTCCACCTTTCTGACAGTCAAGCATTAATCTCCTTGCCGAACAATGAAGTTATTTTTGTCTGTTTGCTAAAGGAATTTGACTTTTATTAACCTTTTCCGCAGAGGCAGTCAATGTATTTGAAACAAAATGTTTAATTCCACGGTACTGGCTAGTTTCAACTGTTCACTGCATTTCAAGTGCATGTTTTCATCTTCTAGCACGTATGGCATTATGCCATAATAAAGAACTAAACGTGAGATAATACAGTACTGGTGCTCCAAGAAAATTTACATCCTGAAAACCACACTGAAATGCTTAATATCAGGTCGAGGTCTACTTCATTGGGAATCTGGACATACGAATGTGCACTTTAAATGTGCACATTTTAGTACGCTTCATGAAACTCCGATGCTCCTGGAGTAGCCTCTGATATCTTGTTTCTTTTATGACATAATGTATGATCTTTTAATGTTTTACATGTACGTACATACGGGCTTCCTACGTCATTGTGGCTGCGTAAGCACGATGTTGCCTGTTATCTGCACTCTCTGGCAGCTGCTGAACTGAACCTATTTCTAACAGGTCGCGGGAAAATATTGCTAATGGTGGTTTGAAAAGTGTTACTTTCAAAGTAAATATCCTTTTACGTAAGTTGAACTATGTGCAAGAATGTACCATGAATTTCTTAAATCACAGAACATTTGACTCTCATTTAAAAATTAACTCTTTGATGGCGAGCCATTTAGAAGAATTTCCAACCCTGAAGGTCAGATATTTATGTCATTATTAAAAATTTTATTGGCACATTTGTGTGATATATCTTAAAGTGTAACACATGCAAAAAAGATCAACATTATATGTGGAAGCATAGCTCCTCTTGCAGCTTATTAACCTTAGAGACCAATATTATATGTGAAAGCTTTGCTTTTCTTGTAGCAACACTATGTATATTAATTTGAACCTTTAACTTTCCCTGTTAGTATGTTCGTGCTACTTAGCAGTGATGTTGCTGTTGGCTGACTACATCACATGTCCTATGCTCTGAATATCCACTGTCATCAGTTGGTGAGATCACGTGGCATGAGCTATGACTGGCTTACAAAAGCGCATCGAAATCTCGATTTCAATGAGTTGGAAAGTAACATGCGGTGTTTGGTGGTATTTAAATGTATATTTTCTTAGTACGAAAGTACGCAGCGTATATGTTGCTGCACATCAAAGCTATTTCCAAAACGTGTCTTTTTTTTTTCCCCCTGAGTTTCGTTTTCTAAAGTGACGGGCAATTCTACATCCATGTATAAAACCATAACCATTCAAAGGATTGATAAGTTTTGCAGTTTCAAGGGAAAATATACTGTCACTTAACACGGAAAAAGTGTGTTTTCACTCAGGAGAAGTGCATATTTAACCGGGAAATATGGGAATTTTTTTCCCTTGTCCGTGTATACACCCTGCCAATCGGAGACCATCAGAACAACGTCTCTGGTCGTAAGACGAAACCATGGACAACCATTGATAAACAGAGAGGTACCACACTGGCCGCAAAGCCAGCGCACATGTCTTGTTGTGTGCGACACTGCACCATGTCACTGGGCAACAACTGTTTGCGATTGGTTTGAAGAACATTCTGGACAATTTGAGCGAATGATTTGGCCATCCAGATCGTCCAATATTAATCCCATCAAACATTTATGGGACGTAATCAAGAGGCTGGTTCGTGCATAAAATCCTGGACTGGCAACACTTCTGCAGTTGTGGACAGATGTAGAAGCAGTATGCCTCTATATTTCCGCGGGAGACTGCCAAAGCCTTTTGACTCCAAGGCATGTCATGTTATTGCACTACGCACTTACCACGTACACCTACATCAAGAATTGCATGAGAATGATTTCCAGAATTGTGTACAGTTCTGTCAGTGGCCACGGTAGCAAATTTTTGCCAACCTGAACTTCGTCTCCAATGTTCTATTTACCGATGAATGTTCCTTCTCAAACAAAGGACAGGTAAATACAAGGAACATGCATTTTTGGTCCAGCGACAACCCACGATGGCTTAGACAGGTGGAACATCAGCGACAGTGGAGAGTTAACGTCTGGTGTGGGATGCTTGGTACTACAATTATTAGACCTTATTTCATCAGTGGTAGCCTAAATGGCACAACGTATGCCAACTTCCTCAGACGAATTCTTCCTCCTCTTCTGGATGAAGCGCTGCTAGGAACAAGAGTGCTTATGTGGTATCAACACGATGGATGTCCAGCACATAATGTCTTGTGTGCACTTCGTGTTCTGAACCGAAGGTATCTGGCCAGATGAATTGGTTGAGGAGGAACAGTTACTTGGCCTGCTGGTCTCCTGAGTTAAATCCTCTGGACTTTTTTTCTTTGGGGATGCATTAAAGACGTTGTCTATCGCGACATTATTCCAACAACTCCAGAGGACATGCAGGAACATATTGTGCTTGTTTGTAATTCTCTTCAGCAGGCAACACCGGAACAGTAAATAATCCTTTCATTCAACGAGTGCACCAGTGTATCAGTGTCCAGAGTCACCACTTTGAGCACCTTTTAATGTTCCATTCCTGGGCAATGGTACAGGAGAGTCAAAGTCAATTTTGTGTTATGTTTTTACTTGGTTTTCATTTGTTTTCTGACAACTCCAGCAAGTGGACAAGTTTATGATCCTGGTCTCAACGTCAGTGTTGTGTTATGTAATTAATAATGTTGTGTTTCATTGCATGGTACACTGTGATGCATTTTTGAATAGGTCTTTAGGAGAGGAAATGAATTACCAAATAAAAAATACAGGGTGCCATTTAGAGAAGTCATACCGCTGTTCATATCTATGTAAAAAACAAAGCTACAACGAAGGCAGTCACGCTGATTGATGTCCCACTGACGGCTAAAGAACATTTGTTGAAACATTTTGTAATTTGCATCTGGACAAACAGTTATTTAGGGTGGTCAAGATAAATGGGACATCCTGTATATAGTCCCTAATAGTAGTTGTGCTTAATAACTAGAGCGAATTTAGAATAAACGGCGTAATTCATGATCACATTAGTAGAAGTAGAAATGATTTTCATGTATACTCTGCAGCCTCTGCTAGGGTTCAGAATGGAATTTTGTGTTCTGGTGCAAAGACCTACAACATGTTGCTGGTAGACATCAAGTGGGAAAATGTAAATTCACAAATTTAAAAAAGAAGTAAAAGAGTAACTCATTAGCCACTACTCCTGCAACTTACAATAATATTTATCATCAGTGACTTACAATCTGTGTAGTGCTAATATTTATATGAAATAGATCTTGTCTTTTCAAATATATGGATAGTTGATAGGTGTTTGTGTAAAGTTACCAAAGTGATTTGTTTAAAAAATTAGATAAAAACAACAGAAAGAGCATCCCCCCCCCCCCCCATATTCGATTGAGCTGTTTTCTGCAAATATACACATACAGTGTATGTGAGGAAGAAAGGCCAATATTCAGGGGGATATAATAGGAACTATCATTTGAAGCAAAAATTTCCTGTAAATGGGGGCATTTCTTCATCTTTGATACTCTGAAACAAATCTCTCTTACTGCAGGCTCCTTGCCATCCATATTTTGTGGGGAGGTAGTATGGACCAAAACAAGAAAAAATTGTCAGGTAAACATGGGCTCTAAAATGCATATCCTAAGAGCTATGAGTACTTGTTCTGTAGATGAGCTGTGTTCCACAGTAGCAAAGATAAAAGAGTGCTCATAGCTCTTAGGATATGCATTTTAGAGCCCATGTTTACTGGACTTATTTCTGTGAATGATTGTTCCTGAATATTAGCCATCCCTCCTGGGACACACTGTTTAAAATAATTTCTGTAACTATCAGTGTGATTTGACTAGCACGAACCATAATTTGTTGATAGGAGTCAGCAGTAACTTGACTTATTCGACAGCCTTGAAGGCTCACCTTTATGATCGGATTTACAGCTCTGTGGTGGCTGAAAAAGGGGACAGTGTGTAATGAGAGCTGAATTTTTGCATCACCTCATGAGACAAATTTAGATGGTTCAACTGGAAGGACACTCCATGTAGGTTCTTTATAACCCAGTGTTATAGTCTATCAGTAATTTTGACATTAGGGATTATTTGAAATATTGCTAAATTTAGAGACATGTATTGTCAGTTAAGTTCCTGGGACAGGTGATAGCAAATACTGGACTGTAGTGATGGGCCAGTGGTTTGTTATTCATTGTTCACCAGCACTCTGTACCTCATGCTGAATTAGCGAATGTGTAATTGCCGTTAACTTCAGTTTTACAAATAGTTTGGAATTCTCAGTGTTCCTGTAGTTTGGAATTCTCAGTGTTCCTGGAAGTTGCTCAAGAAGAGGCAAGTATGTGTGGTGTAAGGGGCTAAATTTGCACTGTGCTAGTAACAGTGCAGCAGTCATCGTTTTCTTTAAAGTAAATTGACTGCCTTCCAAGAAACATGCATTGTTGTTATAATTTTGTAAAACAATTTTGTTGCAGTTATTTTGAATTATGTATTCTAAGCATACAGAATTGTAAGTGAAATACTTAATTTGATTCCTTGATTGTGCTAATATCATTCTCACTGTTCTTCCTTCCAGTCTTTTACAAGATGCTACATCTATTGACCTTTCTCAGCTGAGCAAAGATTTACACTCTACCTCAGAGTATGCACGACTGTATGGGCTACCCACGAAGACAATGAAGACAGGTGCTCAAGATAGCCGTTGGACGGCATCTGAGACTACCACCAAAGGTGCCAATATTTGCAGATCAGCAAGTGACGAAGATGATTCATTCATTGTATTTGAGGATTCGAAGGAAAAACAGAATGCAGATGAGTTATTAACTTCATTTGACAATGAAATTAGTGAACAGGGACAAGGTGACAGCATTATCTCTGTAGGCTCAGACTATGATAGTAGTCAGACGAGCTGTGATGTGACCTCAAGAAGACCAGCATCACTAAACATACGTGGAGATGGTAGTATCATGGCCAGTCCATCAACATCTGTGTTCCTATACATCCAAATGCAACTATGCCACCGTGAAAGCCTAAGGGAATGGTTATGTGATAATGTGTCCTCTAGAGATCAGCATAAAGTTCTTGTAATGTTTGAACAGATTGTGCAGGCAGTGGAATATGTTCACCTCCAAGGCCTTATACACAGGGATCTAAAGGTAAGGTTAAAGTAGACCCGGTTAATATATACACTTAGAATAACTTGTGATATTTTTCATTGAATAATGTTGATGTGATATTTGCTTTGAGAGATGAAAATCCTATAAATTCATATTCTAGTAGAGTTCAGAAATTGATACTGCTGTACCTTTCTTAGCATCCAATAAAATCAAGTGCTGTGTTTGGGGATTAGCAAAGAACATCTTAGTCTGCAGTAAAACTCATTCACAAAATAATGAATGAGATATGTATACATTATTTTGTTGTGAAGGACAAAAGAAACAACAGCCACTACCTTATACAAAGTAACATATTCCACTTATCACATTACAAAAAAAGCAGATTTTTTCTTAATCACAGTAGCCAGTGATTTTGCAAATGTTTGTGCAATGATGGCAGTGCAATTGTCATCTTAATTGTGTGGTGGTCATGTGTTTGATTTTCTTCATCAATGATCTCTTGCTGGACTGACTGCGTGGATCTCCTTAGATTCCAAGGTATGCACAAATGACAAAATAATAAACGATTGAGACAAACTAAATTCTTAAAGAATAAATTGAAACACATGTAATTAATAAGGAAATTAATGGCACTCTGAAGTAGTTCAGGATGAATATATAAAATCGTTCAAGGCATGAAAAAAAGAAACTTATCTGGGGATGGTGGTGTATTAAAGTTGAGTGGAAAATATTACAAAAAGAACTTGGATAATTATTTACAGAATGCCTAAGGTTGTAGACAGTTGCCAAAAACTGGACAATAATATACTTATATGAATACGTGGAATCTGTTTTTGTCTGAAAGAACTGACACCACACATTCATATAATTGATTTGACTCGATGGGCAATGAATCCACAACCTTCAATGTGGAAGCATGTTAATGTTCGATCTCCAGCGGAAATCTAAAATTAGTGAGCATGGAGGACATGGATGGAGACATGCAGATAGGTGGTGTTAGGTGGGAGTGTGCGTCATTTGGGGAACATGCTAAATACTCCATGCAATTGCTATAAATCAGTGTATTCGGCTGGCATAGAGGCTAATGAAACTGCCTAGTAAGCAAGAGATCCTAGGTTGAGCCCTGGTCTAGCACACATTTTCACTTGTCACTGCTGATTCCACACAAAGTCCTGACTCAGCTGATGTCAGTAGTTCCTTCCCTTCCCTTTCCTTTCTCCCCCCCCCCCCCCCCACCTCCCCTACGCCCACCCTCCCTGCCCCCTCCACCTTCAGTTTACATAGTAATATAGTTGTTCTACTTAATAAGATAGTTGACAGACAAGACAGAAAAAGCCCCTCTGTAAATTAAAAGGTGTCCGACAAAATTATCACCAACAATAGAATAAACATTGAACTCCTACAGAGCAAAGCATGATTTAGACATGGCTGTAGCACAATGTCCCATTTGTGATTCGTGGAGGATATTATAGAATGGAGCAAGGGGTATAAATTATCACTTCACCTAGGGCTCATAGATTTAGAGAATGCTTTCAGCTTCATTTCAATGATAAATTGATTAGACATATGTCGGTATACTAATACGTTAACACTGCAGTTACTATCAGATTTCACCAAGAAAGTGATAAATTTAGGATTGAAAGAAGGTGGGCAGGGTGATTCCATATCTCCTAAACTAGTCTCAGCAGTCTTAGAGGAACTTTACGGTCCTTAAACTGGGAAAATGGAGAAGGCATATTGTTAATGGAACTTATCTGAGCCACTTTTGACTTGATGATACATTATACTGTTTGCTGCTGGTGCAAGTAAACTTGAGCAACTAATGGAAGAATATTATTGATCAACTTTGATAGTAAGACTGAAAATCAATAACAAAAAGCCTGAAATTATTTATATCCAACAGATTGAAAAGAAAACACTGTGAATTACTCAACAATGAATCCCACTGACATTTTGTATTTAGGACATTTAAAGGTGACTTGGTGAACAGGAAAAGAAAAAAAAAACAGAAGTTTAGAAATGGTCTGAAGTGCTTTTGGGAAACTAATAGTGATTTCTATACTAGATTACGTGTGTGACTGAAAAGAAAAGCTACAATCAGTGTGTATTGCCAGTTTTGATTTATGGTAGTGAGACATGGATGATTATCATTGAGGACTGATGTGAATGGAAATGTCTAGAAGACACCTTTATCCAGCAGCAGATAAAATACACAAACTTCATCATGAAAATCAGTTCAAGTGTTACACGAGATTTCAGATTCACTGTATTCTCAAAACAGCCATTTTCCAGGCATTTTGGTGACATGTCAGCTTTTTTAAAAAATTTAAATTAAAGAACAGTCTGGACCACTAAAGTAATTCATTTTTATCTTAAAAGGTGACTGGTTTTGATCTGTGTGTTATCATCTTTAGACCAGTGACTCCATGATTACTGTTGGAAATGGTGGCACTGCTCTAGGAAGGCGTGAAGATCAACTGCATCTGTGGTAATTATGGATTAACTGGTCTGAAGATGATCTCTCACACATTGAAACTGGTCATCTTTTAAGATAAAAATAAATGGTTTTAGTGATCAAAACTATTTTTTAGTTAAAAATTTTTAATAGTGCTCTTTTATTTCCATGAACAAAGTTTCAAAAAATTTTGTCATCTTTTTGTTCACGTTGGTTTTGCATACTTGATTATGATTAGAGTGTAAATCAATTATGAATCACTTACAGATGTTGTTGTTGTGGTCTTCAGTCCTGAGACTGGTTTGATGCAGCTCTCCATGCTACTCTATCCTGTGCAAGCTTCTTCATCTCCCAGTACTTGCTGCAACCTACGTCCTTCTGAATTTGCTTAGTGTATTCATCTCTTGGTCGCCCTCTATGATTTTTACCCTCCACACTGTCCTCCAACGCTAAATTTGTGATCCCTTGATGCCTCAAAACATGTCCTACCAACCGGTCCCTTCTTCTTGTCAAGTTGTGCCACAAACTCCTCTTCTCCCCAATTCTATTCAGTACCTCCTCATTAGTTATGTGATCTACCCATCTAATCTTCAGCATTCTTCTGTAGCACCACATTTCGAAAGCTTCTATTCTCTTCTTGTCTAAACTATTTATCGTCCATGTTTCACTTCCATACATGGCTACACTCCATACAAATACTTTCAGAAACGACTTCCTGACACTTAAATCTATACTCGATGTTAACAAATTTCTCTTCTTCAGAAACACTTTCCTTGCCGTTGTTCAGCATGAATTCCGGAGCACTGCAGTACCGCCATTTGAGATGATACTAGGCATCCTGTTGCTCTCTTACAAAGCTAGGGAGCATTCTCTTTTGAGAGCATACGGCAGGATTTATCCGCACAAATATCGTTCTAGTTGACTGAATCCTCTTTGAGCTGTACATTCCCATCTTCCTTTACCATGCACTTCAGGAAGGATGTTATTTACACTAATCAAGCGTATAGAGAAACAGTATTTAATTGGAAGATTTGCTAGGCCATAAGAGGCAGATACATCTTTGAGGATCAGTGCCTCATTGCAGTACCATTAGGGACAGGAAGAGTTCGTTTCATTTTATGGCCATATTCGGTGTTACTTTTGGTCAAATTCAGTGTTACTTTCTTTAGCCAAATTCTGTGCTACTTTTTTGCTAAATTCCATGCCACTTTTTTTCTAAATTCCATGCCACCTTTTTGCTACTTTTTGGTAAATTCCGAGTCACTTTTTTTTTATAAATTCCGAGTCACTTTTTTTTTATAAATTCCGAGTCACTTTTTTTTTATAAATTCCGTGTCACTTTTTTTTATAAATTCCGTGTCACTTTTTTTTTATAAATTCCGTGTCACTTTTTTTTTATAAATTCCGTGTCACTTTTTTTTTTATAAGTTCCGTGTCACTTTTTTTTGGTAAATTCCGTGTCACTTTTTTTTGGTAAATTCCGCGTCACTTTTTTTGGTGAATTCCGTGTCACTTTTTTTGGTAAATTCCGAGTCACTTTTTTTGGTAAATTCCGAGTCACTTTTTTGGTAAATTCCGAGTCACTCTTTTTGGTATGGTAAATTCCGAGTCACTCTTTTTGGTATGGTAAATTCCGAGTCACTCTTTTTGGTATGGTAAATTCAGAGTCACTCTTTTTGGTATGGTAAATTCCGAGTCACTCTTTTTGGTATGGTAAATTCAGAGTCACTCTTTTTGGTATGGTAAATTCAGAGTCACTCTTTTTGGTATGGTAAATTCAGAGTCACTCTTTTTGGTATGGTAAATTCAGAGTCACTCTTTTTGGTATGGTAAATTCAGAGTCACTCTTTTTGGTATGGTAAATACAGAGTCACTCTTTTTGGTATGGTAAATACAGAGTCACTCTTTTTGGTATGGTAAATACAGAGCCACTTTTTTTGATATGGTGCATTCAGAGCCACTTTTTTTGGTATGGTGCATTCAGAGCCACTTGTTTTTGGTATGGTGCATTCAGAGCCACTTTTTTTTTGGTATGGTGCATTCAGAGCCACTTTTTTTGGTATGGTGCATTCCAAGTCACTTTTTTTTTTGGTATGGTGCATTCCGAGTCACTTTTTTTTTTGGTATGGTGCATTCCGAGTCACTTTTTTTTTTTTGGTATGGTGCATTCCGAGTCACTTTTTTTTTTGGTATGGTGCATTCCGAGTCACTTTTTTTTTTGGTATGGTGCATTCCGAGTCACTTTTTTTTGGTATGGTGCATTCCGAGTCACTTTTTTTTGTATGGTGCATTCCGAGTCACTTTTTTTTTGTATGGTGCATTCCGAGTCACTTTTTTTTTTGGTATGGTGCATTCCGAGTCCCCTTTTTTTTTTGGTATGGTGCATTCCGAGTAACTTTTTTTTTTGGTATGGTGCATTCCGAGTCACTTTTTTTTTTGTTGGTAAATTCCGATTCACTTTTTTTTTGTTGGTAAATTCCGATTCACTTTTTTTGTTGGTAAATTCCGATTCACTTTTTTTGTTGGTAAATTCCGATTCACTTTTTTTGTTGGTAAATTCCGATTCACTTTTTTTGTTGGTAAATTCCGATTCACTTTTTTTGTTGGTAAATTCCGATTCACTTTTTTTGTTGGTAAATTCCGATTCACTTTTTTTGTTGGTAAATTCCGATCCCCCCCCCTTTTTTTTTTTTTGCAAATTCCGATCCACTTTTTTTTGGCAAATTCCGTGCTGTTTTTTTGTGCCTTATTTGTGTCATCTTTTGCCAAGTTCAATGTCATTTCTGTGCCAGATTTGCTGTTCCTGGCAAATTTTGTGTTTTTTGCCAAATTTTATGTTATATTTTGTGAAATTCAGTGACTTTTTTTTACAATTTTCAGTCCTGTTTTTGTCATCACATCATAGTTCGCTACACTGAAAATGAACATACATTCCAAGGTCAATGGAAAATCCAGGATGGAATTAACAATATTATGAAAAGGATAGTTGCTGATCACCATATAAAGGAGATGCTGAGTTGCAGATAGGAACAACAAAAAGACTGTCACAAAATAAGCTTTCGGCCAACAAGGCCTTTGTCACCACACACACACACACACACACACACACACACACACACACACACACACACGACCACATCTCTCTGGCAGCTGAAGCCACACTATGAGCAGCAGCAGCAGTGCATAATGGGAGAGGCAGTTGGATGGAGGTAAGGAGGAAGCTGGGACTGGGATGGGGAGGGATAGCAGGGGAGGGCTAGGGGATGGTGAAATGCTGCTGGGGAGCATGCAGGGAAAAGGTGGAGAGGGTAGGGCGCACCAACACCAGCTTTTCCGAATTGTACAGGTGGAAATTCTCCCTGCAATATATCCTACATTCCCATAACCCTCCTAGCCTCAACATTCATTAATCATTGTCCTCACCCATCTAGTCTCTTCCCTGTTCCAATTCCATCACTGAACAATCCTCTGTTCCACCAATGAACCCAGTCTTTTTACTTCTCTTCTTTTCCGCTGCCCTACTCCCTCCCCCCAAGTCTCTCCCGCCCTATGTCTAAGCTCCAGACTGCACCAGCTGCCCTACCCTCTCTCCACCTTGTCCCTACACAAGCACTTCACTGTCCCCCACGCTGCTGCGATTGTACAGCGCCCTTGTGCAGTCCCGGCTTGATTATGGGAGCCTGGCCTATGGGTCTGCATCACCCTCAGTGTTGAAGTTGTTAGACCCCATACACCACTGTGGGGTTCGGCTTGCAACTGGCGCTTTCCGTACGAGACCCGTGGATAGTCTACTGGTGGAGGCCGGGGTTCCCCCGCTGCGGATTCGCCGCCATCGACTGCTCGCCGACTATGCTGTCCACGTGCATTGCTCGCCTGGCCATCCCAATCATCGCCTGCTTTTCCCTGCCGTGGTCCTCCAGCTGCCCGAACGGCGACCTAGGTCTGGGCTTTCCATAGCTGTCCGCGTCCAGTCCCTGCTGTCCGAACTGGGGTCATTCCCTCTACTGCCTCCCTTTCGGGTCCGTGCACGTACGCCTCCCTGGTGTTTGCCCCGAGCGTCCGTCCGTCTGGACTTGGCACAGGGACCCATGGACTCGGTTCCGCCTGTGGCCCTCCGTCGCCGTTTTCTTGCGCTCCTCGCCCCATTTTCGGGCTGTGAGACTGTCTACACTGATGGTTCCCTGGTTGATGGTCGCACTGCCCATGCTTTTGCTCACGCTGCCCATATTGAACAGCGCTCCTTGCCGGCTGGCTGCAGTATTTTTACTGCAGAGCTGGTGGCCATATTGCGCGCTCTTGAGCATATGCGTTCCTGCTCAGGTACATCCATCGTCATCTGCAGTGACTCCCTGAGCAGCCTCCAGGCCATCGACCACTGCTATACCTCTTCTCCTCTGGTGTCCTCTGTTCAGGAGTCTGTTTCCGCCATTACCCGCTCTGGTCGTTCGGTGGTCTTTATTTGGACGCCCGGTCACGTTGGCATCCCGGGGAACGAACGTGTCGACAGGCTGGCCAAAGGGGCGATCGACGCCCCAGCTTTGGAAATCGGCCTCACGGCTCGCGATCAGCAGCTGGTGTTGCGCCGTAAGGTGCTTGGGATGTGGACTGCTGAGTGGCGTGGCATGACATCCCCGAATAAACTGCGGGCTGTTAAGGAGACGACCGATGTGTGGTGCTCCTCCCTGCGGGCTTCTCGCAGGGTCTCTGTTATCCTGTGTCGGCTCCGCATGGCCATACATACCTGACGCACGGCCATCTTTTGCGTCAGGAGGATCCCCACCTGTGTCGGTGTGGGTCCCGGCTGACGGTTGCCCACATTTTATTGGAGTGTCCCCGATTGCACACCCTCCGGCAGTCTTTTCATCTCCCAGGCACTTTGCCTTTGGTTTTAAGCGACAATGCCTCCATGGCTGATGACGTTTTAAATTTTATCCGTGGTAGTCCTTTTTATGGTTCGATTTAGGGAGGTCCTGCTCCTTTCCCTTTGTGTGTCTCTTGTCCTCGAGTCTCTCATATTTGGTTGCAGATTTTAGTGTGTAGTCGGTTGGTTGACTCTTTCCCTTTTTTGTTGTCGTGGTCAGTCAACCAGTCTCCGGCCATCTTCTTTTCTTCTGTTTCTTTTTGTCTGGTGTTCATCTGTA
Source organism: Schistocerca nitens (assembly GCF_023898315.1). Classification (NCBI taxonomy): domain Eukaryota; kingdom Metazoa; phylum Arthropoda; class Insecta; order Orthoptera; family Acrididae; genus Schistocerca; species Schistocerca nitens. Next base: position 740,765,962 of record NC_064618.1, on the reverse strand, counting down.
CTCTTCGTGTCTGTAGTGTTCGTTACCGCATTTGTGTTCTTTTCGGGCCTGGGGGGAGTCTCCTCCCCCTTGGGATTTTACCTGCTTCGTGCATTTATGTCTCGCCTGTTTTTGGAATGGGGGACTGATGACCTTAGCTGTTTAGTCCTCCCTTAAACATCCCAACAACCACCACCACTGTCCCCCATGCCTACCCTGCAATCCCTCCCCCCTCGCATCCCAGCCCCCTCCTTATCCCCCAGTTGTCTTTCCCATCATGCACTGCTGCTGCTGCTGCTGCTGCTGCTGCTGCTGCTGCTGCTGGTTGTAGTGTCGCTTCAGCTGCCAGAATCTGTTGTCACTTTATGTGAGAGGTGTGTGTGTGTGTGTGTGTGTGTGTGTGTGTGTGTGTGTGTGTGTGTGTGTGTGTGTGTGACATCACTTTGACAATGGCCTTACTGGCCAAAAGCTTATTTTGTGACAGTCATTTTGTTGCGCGTATCTGTGACTCAGCAGCTCCGCTATAAGGTGAGTAGCAACTATCCTTTTCTTAATACTGTTACATCTCAAAATTGTATACAAACCTGTCTTGAGTGGATTAGAAATCAGAACTCAGTTCTAACATTCAATAACTATCAGTTATGAATATTGGATAAACTGCCGTCCACTGATTTATAACATTTTTGCATGACAAAATTACAGATTTTGTGATGCCTTGTAAAAGTCACTGATTTTGTGTTATGTTCCTAAAACCCACAAATTTTTTTTTCGTTTTTTACATTAACGTTTTCACAAATTTTTCCTGTCTCTTAAGTAGCATACATGTGGCTGCATTTCTGGAACACTCACTTTATGAGGAAACAGAAAGCCCATAGTTGAGCTAAGACCATCAGTGAGTCATGAAATGATTTTTGAGGCATGTTTTCACAGCTCTGTCTGATTTTGAAGTTCTATTTGATTTTGAGGAGCAATTTTGGTCTACTTAATAGCGTGTGTAAGTTGAAACACCATTTTCTTCATCTTGGTTCTATTGCTGATCAAACAATTTCATTTTCAAAGCTCTGTAAATGTTATGCAGGAAAATCTGTGCTCCATAAATACTACATTTACTCAATAACTGCATAATCTGCTTTTGTTAGTAATAGGAGGAATAAAGGCAATGATGAGGCATCAAGCAAATGAAGAGACACACACAAACGAACAAGATTGAAATCATTGCTAATCTGTTCAATAATGTCCTTCCTTAGAGCTAACTAATAGAAAACACACACACACAGAAATAAAGAAAGAGAGAGAGGAGAAGTTTACATTGTTCCAGTACTGCAACCTAACTGGGCAACAAGTTGTTACCTGACAGTACAAAGGCGTAAAGAGACAAAATGTAATTTGTGGTGCGAGTTAGAGAATGGTTCCAGATAGCTCTATTAATTAAATTCTTTCATACTGTTGCAGTTGTTAACCATTAGATCAGTTTGTGATGGATTTCTGACAATTTATAGAACATGGGATTTTGCTGAGACTAGATAATTCACATAACACACAGTTTTGTTTAATAAAGAATTACTGTTAGAATGTTAAGTAATTTAGATTTAAATAGTTTCAGTTAAATTATGTGTTTTTGCACTGCAACTGAGCTGAGTATCGACATACTTAAGAGAGAAAATGGTAAGAGATTCTTTATCCTGCAAGGCACATGGCATCAGTTGGATGGCATAAAGTTTGTGCATGGGTTCTCAGAAAAATGTTATTCAGTTAAAGGTTGTTACATGTTTGTTCTGTTCAAAGTCGTTCTCTTCATTGACAGTACACCAGAACATGAATTTAATTCTTGCAAATACACTTCTCTGGTTTGCAGCTGTATCATATCTTGTAAATCGTACAATATTTCATCGCTGCAACTACTTGACATCTTCAGTTGAGCAACAACTATCAGCACCTGAAGATGTCAATCAGTTGCAGCGATGAAATATTGTGTGATTTACACAATACAGTCTGGTGGCAAACCCGAAAAGTGTATTTGCAACAGACCCATTGTCAAAGACTGAAAAGTCGCAATTTTATTTTTGTAACTTTTTGCTTTAGAGTGTGGTTTGCTCGTTTTGTACCATATTTTTTGTAAATTGTTATTCTTGTTTTGAAACTAATATAGTCCAAAATTACATAGTTAAAACTACCACTAGATCAGGTACAGTTTTTTGTATGATGTAAGTTCCTGCTGAGAAGGAAAGGTGATTTTCAGTTACGTAAATATAGATAGATAGGGCACTAGCCCAGTTGAAAAGTATGTGTGAAACACTCAAGCTGTGGTCTTACCGAGGGCATAGTGATTTAAGGAAACCAGCAAATCATGGCTTTGAGTTGCTAGATATGGGATTTGATCACTTTCTGTCAAGCTATAATTTTTTTCTAAAATGTATCATTAAATTCTTGTCGTCTCACACGTTACGTTTATTTTATGGTTTAGACAACAAAATAGAACTTGCATGTAAAGTAGTGTCTGTTTATATCATTGGTATTACTATGAGGAATAGTGTCCAGATCTGGAGTTTCCCCCAGCCTTATGTTCTATTATATTTGAAAACCACCAAACTATTTACCCATTGCATTTTGATAATTTTTTGTTCAGTACTTTGTTAGGCTCTTGCGCCTCTGATGCCGAAAACAAATGAGTAGCATGGCATATAATATTGTTTGCTGAAGTTGCTACTAACCAGTGCCGGGGTGCCACATGATTTTGTGTTAGTGCTCCTGCATCGTACTGTGACCATGCTAATTGTGTAGTACTCCTGTACAGTTCCTGAACCATAGCACACCATATAAAACAGCTGTTTATCCAATCAACTTAAATTAGTAGACTGTTGTTCTTGCTGACAGATTACTTTATTCTCAGAGTCAATTACACAATGTGCAGTGTCTCATTAGATGCTATCATAAGAGGTCTATCCAGAGACTTCAGAGAAGAGACTGCCTAAAAAATACATCCAAGCTTGATATTGTCTTCTTCAGCATTGTTCATTTTGGGTTCACGGAATCTCGTTTGAAGTACTCCTTGGAGCTGCAGTTGGCGATGAGGTCTCTCTGCCCTTACTCTGATATCATAACATCGGCTGCCCATACCATACCCCAATGATTACCTCAAACAGAAGGCACACAAAACCAAGCCTAGACCATTCAATACTCACAAAAAAGGGGTTTACAAAACAATGTCTTGCCTAACATTAATCACTAGAAGACCAATGCTGTAACTTGATACATTGACTTATTCACACCTAACATCAAGGGAACAGAAACTCTAGCATGATAACTTTCACACATATTTAAATTTTCTGTAGTTTCAGAATTTCTGCACCATTTTACCAGAACTATCTGTTAATGAACAATGTGAATTTTTCAACATACTTTGTATTTTAGTTTATTTTATTTGTTATATTTCTAGTATGTGTGAGAACATATATCTGATTTAGTAATTTGGGATCTTACCATGTTTTTAGCCTTCCAACATATTCTTTTCATTGAACGGCCAAATTAAGGTTGGAGACTTTGGTCTTGTTACTGCAATGGTAGAGAATGTTACGGAGAAAAAAACGTTCCATGACACCATTCAACAATCATATGAAAGAATGCATGAGAAGCACACTGCACAAGTCGGAACAGAGACATATATGAGCCCAGAGCAGGTAAGGCAGTTAAAATTAGCTTTTGTAAAGTAATCTGATCTGATTAGCTTTGGATGCAGGAAAATACTTTCTGCTGTTTCTGAACATCACCTTATTTCAGTATTTCAAACAAAGTGCTATGTAAAACAGATAGATAAACTATGAAACTGCAGAGCACAATTCATTAATTTACTGTCAGTAACAACATATTCTGAATTAGATGCTGTAAACGTGCTCCTAGATCTCACCTGAAATATTTTTTTTCAGAATCTGAACCAAACAAGGCTGACGGGGGTGAAGGTCATATTTTCTTCATATGTTGTAACGCCTCTCAAATTTTGATGGATTATTTATAACAAATTTCATTTGTGAATGTATGTATTGTGATGGTCCAGTTATGAGGGTGTGCTGATAAGTGATGCCTCTGAGTTTTTTATGTGAAAACCCTTAAAGCTTTATAAATAGAATGAATGTTATTAACATTATACGTCTTTATTCTACATGGTTATTCCTCAACATAGTCACTCTTGCAACAAACACATTTGTGCCATGAGAGAGCAGTTTGTTGATAACTGTCACTGTAGGCTGTTTGGCTTTGTTGAGGGAGCCACAACCCCATTTCTGCATGCACCAATTCATTGCTATAGCAATGAAGGCTTCGAAGGCGTCCTTTAAATTTTGGAAATGGATGAAAATCAGATAGGGCAAAGTCAGGACTTTATGTAGAATGATCGATGACAGTGAACCCAAGGCATCAGATTGTTGCAGATGTCACAGCACTCCTGTGGTCTCTGGAATTGACATGCTGAAGGAGAGGGTGCTCCATATGTAGATGAACTTTTCGAATTCAGAACTCGATTACAGCACACCGTTTGTCACGCACAGACATAGGTACGTTACACACCACCACGTTATAGGCTACAATTCGGAGCCCTCTAGTGGCAGAGGGCTGCAAATGTGTAGACATGAAGAATAAAGGTGTAGAATGTTTGTAATGTTCATTTTATTTAAAAAGCTTTAAGGGGCTCCGGAACGCCCTATACTTGCAATGTTAAAATAACGCTTATAAATTACATCTTTCCTCACAAAGTATTTGAGGTAGGAAGTTGAACTTTTTACAGATTAGTTATTGGAATATGGGCTACAACTTAACACAGGGATTTTACAAAATTTTAGTTCAGTTATTAAAGATGATTTTTTTTTCAATTGTAATGAAAATTCAGAACATTTTTTTGCAATTTTTTATTTATAGATTCAAAAATATACAGTTTTTTGGAAAAAGGCTGTGTTAAATTATGCAGAAGGTACTGTGTAACATTTACTGAAAGTTTGAAACAAATATGTTTGGAAGATCCTTAGAAAACATGTAATTAGTATGAGAAAATAAAAGTTTTGGGAATCGAGCGACAAAGATTGGATTAACTTTTTAGTGCATTCCAGGTCCATAGGATGGATTATCTTCATCCTCTGCAAACTCCTCCTCCAGCTTCCTCTTGTTCCTCCTCCTGTTTACTCTTGCTTGTATTTCTAGACTCTTTACAGCCCTGTCTGCAGCCTGAAGGCGTTCCTTGTCTAAAGCAAGCATCGCTCGTACGATGTTAGAACCTATCTTCATTCCCATATTTCTAAATACCTTGCACCTTACAATGTTGCCATCATTGAAAGTCGCAACAGCATCATACACACCAAAGTGAAGTGTTTCTATTCCAACAAATACAGTCTTGGGGATTCTCGACCATATAACACTATTTACACTTTCATTGGGGTTTTGAGTTTTTCTGTGAATACACTTTTTCAACAGTTCAGGTGCTGCTAAGTCTCTGAAAATAGGTTTTATCGCCTCCATTATTGCATGAGGCAGACTATGCTTATGAGTGTACACTTCACCAGTTAGCAATCCTTTGTTATATTTACACCAACTGTCTTCTTCTTTGGGACACAAGCTATGTTGGGGATTTTCATCGGTTGAAGAAGTATGAAAAAAAAGAGCCCAAACAGCCTTCTTCATTTCGTCGACACTTTGTGTATTTTGCCTAATAGCCATTCCATAATAGTTCTGTATTTTGTCAATTACACTGTCAGTTAACCTTCCCTTCCCATCCAACCCTTTACCAACACTGAGTTTTTGTTTTTTGTACGAAGCTTTCAGTCGCCGAAGTCTTGTTCCCATTCGCTTCTGTATGTGTCCAATACACTCAAATTTCTGCACTACAACATCATTACCATAGGGCTTCAGTCCTTGAACATGTTTGAAACTTTTAGAATCACCGTCACCAAGGTAATTAACATATCGCACTTTATCACACGCCTCAGAACGCTGGAATATACTGGCAACACCAGCCACTTCCATTCCTCCACTACTGCCACTATAGTTAGCTTTGCAATTATTTTCATGTGTACCTTTATATTTTTGTGGACATCTACAATACTTTGATATTACTGCTACATCTAAAACTTTCCCTGTATACATACTGGTGGCAGATACTACACCATGAAGAGATGTGTGTCCCCGTTTATGCCAGGTACCATCGAACGCTGCAGTCAAATCTCTGTTACCATTATTTTCCATTACTGTCTCTTCCACAGCGTTCTTCATAGATTCTATACAGACATCTTCTACTTTAGACCCTATTAATTTATTATAGGTCGTAAACTTGGTTGGGGGATTTGGAAGATTCATGATGCCACAGAAAATTGCACCTGCAGTAGCACCCTTACCAACTGAACGCAAGGAATAAACAAATCTAATGTTGTGTTCGTAGATTTTGCTACCATTTTCTTCAGTTGCGGTTACTGCAACACTGTTCCAAAAGGTGGTCATGTATGAACACTTATCACATTTCAGTTGTATTTCACTAGCAAGTCCTACGTGCTTTATTATGGAGAGTTCCAGACCAACTTCACTACAATGAATACATCTTACACAGTTTGAAAAAATTCCTTTGAGAACCGACATATCAAATATTTCATTCACATCCGATTCGCCCATAAAACATTCATAGTTTTCACTCATTGAACCAAGCTTCTTCTGTGAAGTATTTTCTTTCCCACTTTGACTGCTATGGGCAGGTGTACTTGAGAGGTTAGGTTCACTCACTTGGTTATCGTCTTTATTGTTTACAGTAATAACACATACCTTTGGCTTTCCAACATTTCTCCTTTTCTTAAAAGCCTTCAGAGGATTTCTAATAACTTTACTTTTACTCATTATTATACTTCAACAAAACAGAGACTCAAGAAACAGAATTAATTACGAATATTTTCGAGATAACGACAGAGTAAATAAACATGAAACAATCGACAATCACACCAGCGATATATATTGAACCATCACAGGTTAGCCACAACACATACTTTATCTCACATCACTAAAATGTACCTGATGAACACGGACGTTGATAATAACACCATTTGACAGCAGTTTAACAGCGCCACAGTGGGTCACGCCCATGTAGAACACATTTCAAAAAAAATTTAAAAATAGTTGTAGTCTTCGGAATTGAATAAATTATATATCTATTAAAAGGTAATACTCTGCAGATTCAGAAAATGCAAAAAAGTAAAAATTGAACTTTTCATGATTTTGAGCCTTTCCGGAGCCGCTTAATAAGAGTTTTCACATAAGAAATTTGGAGGCATTACTTTTCAGCACTCTCTCAAAGAATTTGTAACTCTTTAAACATCAGCCTTCAATATACCTGTGGGTGGCAACATTAAAAGATTGAAGCAAAAATGTAGGTGGAATGAGAGAGTGAAAGCAGCAGTACAGGATAAAAAGGGGGGTGGACAGCAGTTAGGGCATGGTTTCAGCAAAAGAAACAAGATGTAAGGCATGAATACAATAGCAAGAAGAAGCAAGCCAAAAAGATATTAGCAGAGGAGAAGGGAAATTGATGGACATAAGTGATGAAGGAAGGCAGAAAAAGCAACAGGTAATTGCTATTTGGGATAAGGAAGACAAAGAGGAAATGTGTTACTGGAAACTTCACTGCACGAAATGTAAATGGAAAATAAGGAAGGAGTAAGAAAAAACTGAGAGCAGTGTGGAAAGAACACTTTGAAGCCCTTTTAAATCCAGTATGGATAGCCAAGAAGGAAGGTCAGTAAAGAGATGGATGACATCCGAGAAAAAGAAAATGTAATAGGTATTAGATGTACGAATGTAGAATCAGCCATGGACAGTAAAAGGAGGAGGGTAGGTGGTGTCAGCTGAAATGGTAAGAGCAGCTGGAGCAACAACGCAGTAATGATAATACAATGTGCTGAGGGTAGTTTGGAGGGAGAAGACAGCTCCAGAAGACTCGAAGAAAGGAGTAATTGTCCCAGTCTTAAAGAAAGGGATTGAGAATGAGTTTAAGAACTATAGAAGGGTGCAACTGTGCAGAAATATTTGATACATTCTAGGGAAGAGAATAAGGGGCAAAGTTAAGGAAAACTGAAGGAATAGCAGCATGGCTTCAGCCTTGGCAGGTCAGTGATAGATGTCATATTTGCAGTAAGGCAGTTACATGGGAAACATGAGAGTGGACAAGATCTGTTGATTTTCCTGTATCTTGAGATAGTGTATGACAATGTGTGCTGCAGCAAGGTATGGGAGCCCCTGAAGAATAAAGTTGGAGAGGATAATCATTAGTTAATGGCCTATGCTAATCTTCTCTTTTCCCTGGCTTTTATCCTGTATCTTCACAGGGTAGTTATGTTAATCTGGATTTGGGAATGTTAGTGGTTTAGTGTGGCTGGATGTCCCTTTCTGTCACCACTGAACGTCCCCACCTCTGAGACGGAAATAGTGTACCCCATCTGTTTGCTTCTAGTGTTACCAACGTCTTCCTGTGAGAACTTTTTTTTCCTTATTTAAATATTTGTGATTCTTGTAACTGAGGCAGAACATCTTTACCAGACCAGTATTCACAAAGTCAGGTGTAAGAAACTGCCTGGAAACCAGAAGCAGATAGCATCAGCAAGGGCTTGAGTTGCCTAAACTTTTAAAGAGAATGAAATGTATTAGAGTTGCAGGGAAGATGCCTGAATAGAGGCACCAAGGCAAAGGACCAAGAGAGGGTTATCTGAAAGGAGCAAAGGAGATTATTCGGAGAAAATAGGACTGATTCAGGGTGGTGGCAAAGTTGTGATGGGAGGAGAGAGGAAAATGGCGAGGGTTGTGTGCAAAACAGACCCACCTAGTGGCTGGAAAATATTTCTGACAATAAACACTTCTTTCCTAAACGAAAGTTTACCTCAAAAAATTATACCATAAAATAATGAGTGGAAATATCTTCAGCTAGAGGTTGGTTTGTTTCCAAAACTAGGAGTTTAATAGTAGTTGTTAAACTCACCTGTTTCAGAAACTCATTTACATGATATTCAATTTTTCATCAAAATTTTGGAGCATTCTTCCTTATTGACTGACTACTGCCCATGTGCTTTGTTAATTGTCGGTGTTATTTATTTTAAAGAACTGAATATTTTGCACTTTTCCACCTGGGAAGTACTTCTGATGAAGACTATAAATCACCTTGCCTTCGCACCACATCTGTTCTTTCATCATACATTTCTCTGTTAAACTCTTATGCCTTATCAGTTTCTTTTCACACCATGTATGAAACTGAATTCACTTTAGAGCAGATAGATATATTAATTCCTCTTACATTCATGATGAAATGTATGATGAGATAAAAGAAATTATTCAGGTAGTGAAGGGAGACGAAAATTTAATAGTCATGGGTGACTGGAATTCGAGAGTAGGAAAAGGGAGAGAAGGAAACATAGTAGGTGAATATGGATTGGGGCTAAGAAATGAAAGAGGAAGTCGCCTGGTAGAGTTTTGCACAGAGCATAACTTAATCATAGAATCATGAAAGAAGGTTGTATACATGGAAGAATCCTGGAGATACTAGAAGGTATCAGATAGATTATATAATGGTAAGACAGAGATTTAGGAACCAGGTTTTAAATTGTAAGACATTTCTAGGGGCAGATGTGGACTCTGACCACAATCTATTGGTTATGAACTGTAGATTAAAACTGAAGAAACTGCAAAAAGGTGGGAATTTAAGGAGATGGGACCTGGATAAACTGACTAAACCAGAGGTCGTGCAGAGTTTCAGGGAGAGCGTAAGGGAACAATTGGCAGGAATGGGGGAAAGAAATACAGTAGAAGAAGGATGGGTAGCTCTGAGGGATGAAGTAGTGAAGGCAGCAGAGGACCAAGTAGGTAAAAAGACGAGGGCTAGTAGAAATCCTTGGGTAACAGAAGAAATATTGAATTTAATTGATGAAAGGAGAAAATATAAAATGCAGTAAATGAAGCAGGCAAAAAGGGATATAAATGTCTCAAAAATGAGATCGACAGGAAGTGCAAAATGGCTAAGCAGGGATGGCTAGAGGACAAATGTAAGGATGTAGAGGCTTATCTCACCAGGGGCAAGATAGATACTGCCTACAGGAAAATTAAAGATACATTTGGAGAAAAGAGCTCATATGGAAACCCAGTTCTAAGCAAAGAAGGGAAAGCGGAGAGATGGAAGGAGTATATATAGGATCTATACAAGGGTGAAGTACTTGAGGACAATATTACGGAAATGGAAGAGGATGTAGATGAAGATGAAATGGAAGATATGATACTGCGTGAAGAGTTTGACAGAGCTCTGAAAGACCCGAGTCGAACCAGGGACCTTCTGCGTGTTAGGCAGACGTTACAACCGCTACACCATGGAAACTACTGCTGTGATGATTACTTCACAGAGAACTTATAACAAGGTTGCCATCATAACTTAAAAATTCAATAAATGTCACACTTGCATAGCGAAGGTACATGCAGCAGATCCACACATGACGTGGCTCACTGGTGTAGTATGCGACATAGGCAGGAAAATACTGTTCCCGCCCGGGATCGAACCGGGGACCTTCTGCGTGTGAAGCAGACGTGATAACCGCGACACTACGGAAACGACTGACACAATGAGTCCATCCTTGTACACTCGAAGACGCCTCAGCCTTTCTCTCGTCCGCACATGCACACACCATAGTTCTTTTGACAGCCTGAAAACCATCACAGCCGAGGGCTCAAGAAGTCTTCGGGGTGCTCGAGAGGGTGTCTGCCATAGCATCCCGAACGAGATGGTGGCGTTTCGCGCAGTCGTTATTGCAAGTCACATCAGCAAAAACAATCACCTTAGCAGCAAGCAATGCATGCCCAGCGGCAGACAACATTCCATTAGAACTACTGACGGCCTTGGGAGAGCCAGTCCTGACAAAACTCTACCATCTGGTGAGCAAGATGTATGAGACAGGCGAAATACCCTCAGACTTCAAGAAGGATATAATAATTCCAATCCCAAAGAAAGCAGGTGCTGACAGATGTGAAAATTACCGAACTATCAGTTTAATAAGTCACAGCTGCAAAATACTAACGCGGATTGTTTACAGACGAATGGAAAAACTGGTGGAAGCCGACCTCGGGGAAGATCAGTATGGATTCCGTAGAAATGTGGGAACACATGCGGCAATACTGACCTTATGACTTATCTTAGAAGAAAGATTAAGGAAAAGCAAACCTACGTTTCTAGCATTTGTAGACTTAGAGAAAGCTTTTGATAATGTTGACTGGAATACTCTCTTCCAAATTCTAAAGGTGGCAAAGGTAAAATACAGGGAGCGAAAGGCTATTTACAATTTGTACAGAAACCAGATGGCAGTTATAAGAGTCGAGGGGCATGAAAGGGAAGCAGTGGTTGGGAAGGGAGTGAGACAGGGTTGTCGCCTCTCCCCGATGTTATTCAATCAGTATATTGAGCAAGCAGTAAAGGAAACAAAAGAAAAATTTGGACTAGGTATTAAAATCCATGGAGAAGAAATAAAAACTTTGAGGTTCACCGATGACATTGTAATTCTGTCAGAGACAGCAAAAGACTTGGGAAGACCAGTTGAACGGAATGGACAGTGTCTTGAAAGGAGGATATAAGATGAACATCAACAAAAGCAAAACGAGGATAATGGAATGTATTCGAATTAAGTCGGGTGATGCTGAGGGAATTAGATTAGGAAATGAGATGCTTAAAGTAGTAAAGGAGTTTTGCTATTTGGGGAGCAAAATAACTGATGATGGTCGAAGTAGAGAGGATATAAAATGTAGACTGGCAATGGCAAGGAAAATGTTTCTGAAGAAGAGAATTTTGTTAACATCGAGTATAGATTTAAGTGTCAGGAAGTCGTTTCTGAAAGTATTTGTATGGAGTGTAGCCAAGTATGGAAGTGAAACATGGACGATAAATAGTTTGGTCAAGAAGAGAATAGAAGCTTTCGAAATGTGGTGCTACAGAAGAATGCTGAAGATTAGATTGGTAGTTACATAACTAATGAGGAGGTATTGAATAGAATCAGGGAGAAGAAGAGTTTGTGGCACAACTTGACAAGAAGAAGGGATAGGTTGGTAGGACATGTTCTGAGGCATCAGGGGATCACAAATTTAGCATTGGAGGGCAGCGTGGAGGGTAAAAATCGTAGAGGGAGACCAAGAGATGAATACACTAAGCAGATTCAGAAGGATGTAGGTTGCAGTAGGTACTGGGAGATGATGAAGCTTGCACAGGATAGAGTAGCATGGAGAGCTGCATCAAACCAGTCTCGGGACTGAAGACCACAACAACAAATGTATATGCAGTATTTCATCTTCCTGAAAGTAAAATTAATTTGAGTCAGGAACAACCAAACTAATTCCAATCCACGCCTTATATACCAACCAACTTGCATCTACACTAAGTGGTAAGAATGTAGCAAAATTTAACTGTTCATTATCAATTATGCCTGCAGGTCCCTAAAATGTCACCATCATAATACCTCCTTCAGCAAAGTTCAGTCAGCCGGCCGTTGTGGCCGAGCGGTTCTAGGCGCTTCAGTCCGGAACCGCGCGACCGCTACGGTCGCAGGTTCGAATCCTGCCTCGGGCATGGATGTGTGTGATGTCCTTAGGTTAGTTAGGTTTAAGTAGTTCTAAGTTCTAGGGGACTGATGACCTCAGATGTTAAGTCCCATAATGCTCAGAGCCATTTTGAAGCAAAGTTCAGTCATTTCACATACACGTCCTTTCACAAAAGACTAACTTACAATGCATGAACCTGAGTGGATAAAACATATACATCATAAATCAAAACTTAATTATTTAAAATAGCCTTACAAATGTATATAAACCCTTCCTAAAAATAAAGAATTAACTTGGTCATCAGTAAAAAGGATTAATTAGTGAATTATTAGATAAATACTACCATTAATTCTCTAAAGCTCTCACTATGGGGTACATAGTGTCTTATTAGTAACTCTGATCTCACTATGAGTGCATCATAGTCCAACACCAAACAATTATTATAAATTTATTCACAGTCCATCACTCGTCACTGTGTAATCCCTAATCACTTTGAATTTAATCATCATAGGTCTTTCCACAATGTTAATCACTTCACATGATATAATTTAATATACTGATGGGGATCTGATTTGTATACTTTCTGGATACGTCAATAAATACACACCAGGGTTTGGAATCTTCACAATTACGAACTGCCTAGCGTATAATAATTGCCACTTCCTATTCTTTTTGGAAGGTAAAGAGGATCGTGAATGTGTTCACAGCAATGCCTTATCGCCAATCCTGAATGTTTGCATCCATTTGAGTTTGCTGTCGTAATCCTTTTTTCTGTTCGTAGCCTCTTGATGAGATTAACCAGAGCTTGCCTAATGTTCTCTTCCCAAGGTATGTCAGTATCTTCTGCCTTCAAATTTTTAGCTGCCCGTTCATTTCTTTCCTTTCTTCTAAACATGAATTCAGCAGGCATGAATTTGGTTGAGGTGTGAAGCAAGTTGTTCATAATTTCCTCTTCTGTAGGTTTCTTATGATGCCAGGGAACTGGATAGAAGCTGTTACAGTATGTCCTTTGTGGATAACACATCCTTTGATAATTCCAGGTTTTTCTTAAAAGAGATAAAGGAGGCTTGATAATTGCAGCTTCTGTTCATCAGTGAGATGCAAGGGTTCCTTTAGTTTCTCGATTACATGATCTGAAAATGTAATACTTTCATTGTGTTCAGGGAAAACTTTTTCGGTCGTTTATTATTTGTGATGATCAAGCTTATGTGGGCTGCACGGCAGTACCACTCGTGCACTACTCCTTTCCCTATTAAGTCTACCTCCACTAAAGCATCGTTGATCCAAAAATCTGCTTTCCCCACTAAGAAGTTGATGTTTCTGTCCCTCTCTTGTATGCTACTAATGCCCAGAATACAATCCACTATCAGGTTTTCAAAATCAGGAATGCACATGTAATTGCTGCATTTCCCAATTTCAGTATTAATTGTATCTGCATCCTGTCGCTTTTGGATCTTGTGCTTAAGGCTCCTATAATTCTGTAGTTCTCCACTGGCAAAGTTGGTAGTTTTGCTTTTCGCAATAGCTTTTGGGACAAAGCACTTTATATCACATTAGCGGGAGCTCCAGTATCTAGTGTTACAGTGACTGGAATTACTTCAATTGTAGCAAGAATTTTCGACATTGGCACGAAAGGATAAACCGTGTCACACTAACGAATATCCTCAGACAATTACTCCGTTAATTCCTTTCCATTGTTGTACCTTAGCATCTGCAGTTGTTGGTCAGAGCCCGTATTTTAATCCCTGACCACATCTCTGGGGGCTTGAGGCAGTTACGATTAGTTTGATGGATGTGCGCATCACTGCCATTATTTGCATCACTGTTCTCTCCGTAATTATTGGTGTCTGCATATGTCAGTCTCTCAGTATAGACTGCGACTGAGTCTGTTGTTGCTGTTGTGGAAAATTATGTTCCAAAACTGACTAGTTGACGGTTGCTGGTTATTAGGCTGGACTGGATTGTACCTCCAAACACCTGTATTAAATTTGTTTCCGGCCGGTGGGAAGCCACTACCATATCCATTTCCGCTGTTCTTCCAACTATTGTTCAGATTACCATTTGGTACATTGCTTCTATTTGCTTTGTCAATTTGGTTGGTTCTTTGTGCATTACTAACATTTCCACTTCGAGAGTGATCGACACCAGTGTTTGCATTATTATACCTGTTATTTGATCCTTACATGAACTTCATGTATTCTTGAATTAGGTCGATCAAAACTAACACAGATAAAAATTCCTCCAAATATTTATCTGACGCATTAACTAGGTCATTTCTGACACTGACCGGTAATCTAGCTTTTAATATTCTCAATACATCCAGTTGTGTTAACAGATTGTCCCAGTAGCAAAATTTATTAAGATATTTTTTGAAATACTTTCCTAACAACCCTTGCTTGAATCCTTTTGTTGACTTCCTTGTGATCAGTATTTTGCTAAGAACACCTGTTCAAATTCATCATTAAGTCCAACAAGATTCGCATGCGTCGATTGTCCGTAGTGCACCTTCTCCTTGAATTATAACTTGATAGATAGCTTTCCTTCTGTGTACCAGTCAGTCCTTTGCCAAAGGTCCCCCGAAACTTAACACAAACACCAAATGATTTACCACCCTCTTATCAGAATGAAATATCTGAAATTGCCGATACTTGAGCATTTTCTCTTTGATATTAGGTGTAGACTATATGTAGTGGCACATAGCAGCATCTTGTGTACTTTATGAGGACTATAGAATGGTGAATACAAGTTTGGATTTTTGTAACTGGATGCATCACCCCAAGTTTGTTGTTGTGGAACTTGATGTACCTTTGCTACCACTGTTCATCGTCCCTTGGAACTCCTCTAGCTTTCCTTTGGTCATCCTAATAGACTCCTTGACTTGCTCCTTCCATTTCACAAAGTCAGAGCCTAGCTGAGTCTTAACCTCTTTTAATCATTTCTTAAAGAAAGTCTCTTCTGGCAATTCATCTAGGGGTAGAGGGGAGACAGCAGATTTTACACCGTCTGTTATCACCTGATTCAGCTGTTGTTCCTATGCCTTTGCCCAGCTATCAATCACCTGTACATCTACGTGCATCTACATCTACGTGCATCTACATCTACGTGCATCTACATCTACATGTTTACTCTGTGATTCACACTTAAGTGCCTGGCAGAGGGTTCATCGAACCATTTTCATACTACTTCTCTACCATTCCATTCTCGAATAGCACATGGAAAAAAGGACCACCTAAATCTTTCAGTTTGAGCTTCGATTTCTCTTATTTTATTATGATGATCATTTCTCCCTACATAGATGGGTGTCAACAAAATATTTTCGCATTCAGAAGAGAAAGTTGGTGGTTGAAATTTCGTAAATAAATCTCGCCACAAAGAAAACCACCTTTGTTTCAGTGACTGCCACCCCAACTCGCGTATCATATCAGTGACGCTCTCACCCCTATTGCGCGATAACACGAAACGAGCTGCCCTTCTTTGCACTTTTTCGATGTCCTCTGTCAATCCTACCTGGTAAGGATCCCACACCGCACAGTAATATTCCAGCAAAGGACAGACAAGTGTAATGTAGGCTGTCTCTTTATTGGGTTTGTTGCATCTTCTAAGTGTTCTGCCAACAAAGCACAGTCTTTGTTTCGCCTTCCCCACAGTATTATCTATGTGGTCTTTCCTATTTAAGTTGCTAGTAATTGTAATTCCTAGGTATTTAGTCTAATTGACAGCCCCTAAATTTGTGCGATTTATCGTATACCCAAAATTTAACGGATTTCTTTTAGTACCCATGTAGATGACCTTGCACTCTTCTTTGTTTAGTGTCAATTGCAATTTTTTGCACCATACAGAAATTCTCTCTAGGTCATTTTGTAATTGGAATTGATTGTCTGATGATTTTACTAGATGGTAAATTACAGCGTCATGTGCAAACAATCTAAGGGGGCTGCTCAGATTATCACCTAGATCATTTATGTAAATCATGAACAGCAGAGGGCCTAAGACACTACCTTGCGGAACGCCGGATATCACTTCTGTTCTACTCGATGATTTACCGTCTATCACTATGAACGGTGACCTCTCTGAGAGGAAAGCACGAATCCAGTCTCACAACTGTCCGATACTCCGTATGCATGCGTTTTGATTAATAGTAGCTTGTGAGGAACGATATCAAAAGCCTTCTGGAAATCTAGGAATACGGAATCGATCTGAGATCCCTTGTTAACAGCACTCATTACTTCATGGGAATAAAGAGCTAGCTTTGTTGCACAAGAACGATATTTTCTGAATCTGTGTTGGTTATGTATCAATAAGTCATTTTCTTCAAGGTGATTCATAATGCTCGAGTACAGTATATGCTCCAAAATCCTGCTGCAAATTGAGGTCAGTGATATGGGACTGTAATACAATGGGTTACTCCTATTTCCTTTCTTGAATATTGGTGTGACCTGTGCTACTTTCCAGTCTTCAGGAACAGACCTTTCATCAAGTAAACGGTTATATATGATTGCTAAGAAAGGCGCTATTGTGTCTGCACACTCTGATAGGAACCTGATTGGTATACCATCTGGACCGGAAGACTTGCCTTTCTTAAGTGATTTGAGTTGTTTCACAACACCTAAGATATCTACTTTTATGTCACTCATGCTAACAGCTGTTCTAGTTTCGAATTCTGGAATATTTACATAGTCTTCTTTTGTGAAGGAACTACGGAAAACTGTATTTAGTAACTCCGCTTTAGTGGCACCATCATCAGTAACATTTCCATCGCTATCGCACAGTGACAGTATTGACTGTTTTTTTGCCACTGGTGTACTTTACATACAACCATAATCTCTTTGGGTTTTCTGCCATATTTTGAGACAATATTTCATTGCGGAAACAATTAAAAGCATCTTGCATTGACGTCCGCACTAAATTTCGAGCTTCCGTGAAACTTAGCTGGTTTTGGGAATTTTGATTCTTCTGAATTTAGCATGCTTTTTTTGTTGCTTCTGCAACAGTGTTCTGATGTGCTTTGTGTACCATGGTGGATCAGTCCTGCCTCTTATTAACATACAGTATGAATCTATTTCTGTCGATACTGTATCTTTGAATTTGAGCCATATCTGGTCTACACTTACATAATTAGCTTGGGAGGAATGGAGACACTCTCTCAGGAAGGCATCATGTGAATTTTTATCTGCTGTTTTAAATAGATATATTTTGCGTTTATTTTTAGTGGTTTTGGTTGGTATGGTTTTGAGCCTCACTACAGTGACCTAATCCCTGTATCCGTCGTAACGCTCTCTATTATATCAGGATTATTTGTGGTGGCTAAGAGGTCAGGTGTGTTTCTGCAACCACTTACAATTCATGTGGGCTCATGAACTAATTGTTCAAAGTAATTCTCAGAGAAAGCATTTAGCACAATTTCGGAAGATGTTTTCTGTCTACCACCAGCTTTGAACATGTATTTTCGCCAACAAATCGAGGGTAGATTGAAGTCTCCACCAATTATAACTGTATGAGTGGGGTACTTATTTGTAAAGAGATTCAAGTTGTCTTTGAACCGTTCAGCTATTATATCATCTGAGTTGGTGGGGGGAGGGGGGGTCGGTTGAAATAGCCAATTATTATTTTGGTATGGCTGTTGAGTATAACCTCCACCCATAGTAATTTGCAGGAACTATCTGTTTCAACTTCACTACAAGATAAACTACTACCAACAGACACAAACACACCACCACCTACTTTATTTAATCTATCCCTTCTGAACACGGTTTGCGCCTCTGTAAAAATTTCGGCAGAATTTATCTCCGGCTTTAGCCAGCTTTCTGTTCCTGTAACGATTTCAGCTTCAGTGCTTTCTATCAGCACTTGAAGCTCTGCTACTTTTCCAACGCAGCTTCGACAATTTACAACTACAATATGGACTGTTGCTTAGTCAATTCTTGTCATTTATTTGCCCTGTACCCTTTGAGACTGGAGCCCTTTTTGATCTTTCCTGAGACTGTCTAACCTATAAAAACTGCCCAGTCCACGCCACACGGCCCCTGCTCCCCATGTAGCCACCTCCTGTGTTTAGTGGACACCTGACCTATTTAGCGGAACCCGAACCCCACCACCCTATTGCGCAAGTCGAAGAATCTGCAGCCTACACGGTCGCAGAACCATTTGAGCCTCTGATTCACCCCCTCCACTTGGCTCTGTACCAAAGGTCCGCAATCAGTCCTGTCGATGATGCTGCAGATGGTGAGCTCTGCCTTCATCTTGCTAGCAAGACTGGCAGTCTTCACCAACTCAGATAGCCACCGGAAACCAGAGAGAATCTCTTCCAATCCATAGCGACACACGTCATTAGTGCCAACACGAACCACCACCTGCAGTTGGCTGCACCCTGTACCCTTCATGGCATCCAGAAGGACCCTTTCCACATCTTGGATGACTCCCACCGGTATGCACATGGAGTGCACATTGGCTTTCTTCCTGTCCTTAGCTGCCATAGCCCTAAGGGGCTCTTATCACCCGCCTAACATTG
Source organism: Schistocerca nitens (assembly GCF_023898315.1). Lineage (NCBI taxonomy): Eukaryota > Metazoa > Arthropoda > Insecta > Orthoptera > Acrididae > Schistocerca > Schistocerca nitens. The sequence continues at coordinate 740,746,899 of NC_064618.1, read as the reverse complement.
GAGCTCCCAATGACAAGCAGTCCCACCCTCTGCGCTTGTCCGAACCTCTCAGGAAGACCCGCCACTGCCGCAACAGGCGAGGCTGCCCTTGCTGGCTCAGAAGTACTTTCAGCAGTGGGCAGTACCTCAAACCTGTTACGGAGACGTAAGGGTACAGCCTTGCGGCCAGCACCAACTCTCGCCTTCCGCTCAGGGATTTGCGATCCCGCCACGGTTCGCCAGTCACCATCAGGCAAGTGTCGACCAGCAGGGACGTCTGAATCTGAGGGCACAGTGGCATCAGAGATCCCAGGCGATGCTACAGGTTTCAGAGGCACCAAAGTGCTCTCCTTGGGTGTCCCAATGTCACCGCGGCCCAGGGCAACAGCCTGGAGCCTGTTGACCACTGCCAACACAGATTCCAGCCGTTTACGGATGGTGGCCAATTCCCCCTGAATCCGTATGTAACAGGTGCAGTCCCTGTCCATCCCTAACAATTTTTTTTATGTCACTAGCTGTTCAAAAAACAAAACAAATGACTGTCGACTACGCGAATTTACGCTATTCAGGTACTAAAACACGATGATACAACTCTTAAATACTATAATACGCTCGAAATTTGTGAATTAAACTATGCATGTACCCAAAAACGCACAAAGAAATTAAGAATTAAACTATGAGACAAATAAGTGAGCTAAGAATACGGCTTGCTGCTGGTCTCCAGAAAGTAATGCTTGTGTACTTCAAAATTTTCTTTGATTTTTAGCTTACTGTCCTGACGAAATATCTTGTATTGTTTTACTGAGGCTAGCAACCATTTCTTCCACCTGATTTTGTTGATTCATATTTCTTTGACAGTATCACCTATCTTTTCAATCTCTGTCAGAAATTTGTCTTGAGCCTGTCGCAATTCTTGAATTCAATCAACGTGGCCTCATGGTTTCTGATAAGATCAGGTATCGTCTCTTGCATTTTGTTTTAATTTTACACAATCAGTGGAATTAAGTTCAGCTGTGTCTGGATTTCTGACTGCACTTATGCCATCTGATCGACTTGAACAGCAAAGCAAGCTTTTGCGTAATTACAGTGAGGGGATAAATCATGGGTGCTGAGGATCTAGCTAGATCCTGCACAGCAGCTGTGGGGTCAGCAGTTGCATCCCTTACATTACCTGGTTGCATTTTGCTTTCTTGTTCCACTTATATTTTAAACTGTGCATGAGTTAAAACAATGAAATGATGCCAACAGTTCTGCAAACTCTACTTTTCTGAAAACACACACAATAAATTGAATCACTATTTCACACGCAAATCTTGTAGGACTTCACAGACAACCGCTGCAGAAGTTTTTCTACAGAATGATAGCAAAAATGGAAAACTATCCTTAACATAGAACAGCAACAGAGTCCTTGCCACTTCTACTCATTACAAGAACCAAATTGGTGGCATAAAAGATACAGAAAGATAGTTGGGTAGAGGTCCTACCTTTATATCTTGTCTTCTGTCGAGTATTTGGACTGAAATTCACATGTGCACACAGTGTCATAGCAGCAGTACTCATTCCATTGTAGCATGAAACAGATACTCACAAATATTATACACAGAGTCCTGGCCTAAACAATTACCAATTTAACTTCTCTCCTCATTAAATGGAAGTTAACTTATTATGAATGAATAATATCTAGGTAATAAATACAAAGCGCTAGTTGCTTTTGTTCCACAGAATTACTTTTATTGTGTTAACTGGTTTTTGACTTACAAGGCCATCTTCAGACATTCATACTAACACTTTTCATTTGTTATAATGTTGTTCTACCAAGAACAGACAGAAGATTCAGTTAATATCTAGTTATTTGAATGTAAAGTTTAGGGTGAGAGAAGCCACTTCCCCAATATTTTAACACTAATCTCTCTCTCTCTCTCTCTCTCTCTCTCTCTCTCTCTCTCTCTCTCTCTCTCTGTGTGTGTGTCGTAAATAAGTCTTTGATCCATGTGGACCACTTGTGCAATTATGTATAAAAGTTTGGGCTCAAAGAGAAAAAGTGACAGGAAAACGATGATACTACATTTTACAGCAGCATTTGTATGCTTAAGGAAGCTGTTGACATTGTTGGCTGGAGCACTCTGAAATTCAGAAGGTAGCGGGGTTAAAATACAGGGAGTGAATGACTATTTACAACTTGTACAGAAACCAGATAGCAGATATAACAGTCGAGGGGCATGAAAGGGAGGCAGTGGTTGAAAAGGGAGTGACACAGGGTTGTAGCTTATCCCCGATGTTATTCAGTCTGTACATTGAACAAGCAGTAAAGGAAACCACAAAAAAATTGGAATAGGAATTAAAGTTTGGGGAAAACATTTGCCAAATATAATTTCAGACAGAGCAAAGGACTTGGGAGAGCTTTTGAATGGAATGGACATAGTCTTGAAAGGAGGATGTAAGATAAACATCAACAAAAGCAATACAAGGATAATGAAATGCAGTCAGAATTAAATCAGCTAATGCTAAGAGACTGAGATTAAGAAATGAGACATCTAAAGTAGTACATGAGGTTTTCTGTTTGGGTAGCAAAATAACTGATGATTGCTGAAGTAGAGAGGATACAAAATGTATACTGGCAACTGCAAGAAAAGCTTTTCTGAAGAAGAGAAATTTGTTAACATCAAATATAGATTTAAGACTTAGGAAGTCTTTTCTGAAAGTATTTATGTGGTGTGTAGCCATGTATGGAATTGAAGCGTGGATGATAAACAGTAAAGATAATAGAAATTTTCAAAATGTGATGCTACAAGGAATGTTGAAGATTAGCTGGGTAGATCACATAAGTAATGAGGAGGTACTGAATAGAATTGGGTAATTCATGTAACTGATGAGGAGGTACTGAGTAGAAATGGGGAGACAAGAAATGTGTAGCACAACTTGACCAAAAGAAGGGATCCGCTAGACACATACTGAGACATCAAGGGATCACCAGCTTCACATTGGAGAGAAGTGTGAGGAATAAAAATTCTAGAGGGAGACCAAGAGATGAATACAGTAAGCAGTTTCAGAAGGATGTAGATTGCAGTAATTATTTGGAGATGAAGCGGCTTGCACAGGATAGAGTAGCATGGAGAGCAGTGTCAGACCATCTTTGGGCTGAAGATAATGACGACGACAATAACAACAGCAGCAACAATAAACCATTCCATGTCAAAGTGTCTTCCTTACAGCTTGCCACCTTTGGACACCACTTCTGCAGGAGAAAGCAAGAGTTGTCCAAATATACTGTTGACCTTAACAGAGCCTTCATTGAAAGACAGTATCCTACCCAGCTCATGCCTAAACAGAATTCCTATTCCATCTCCTCTGATGACAGCAGTAAACCTGTTAATCGGCCACCAACCAGCACTCCTTTCATCACCAGCATCACTCTGACCTTGGAAAGCGCAACCACATCCTTCACAAGAGACTGATTATCTCTTGCCATGCCCTGAGATGAGAGATATCCAACCAATATCATCCAAAGGAGTATTCTGCTACCCACCCATCCTACAGAATATCCTTGTCCATCCCCATACCAATCATACTCCCAATTCTACATCACATGGGTCATTCCCCTGTGCTTGACCTAGGTTCAAGATGTATCTTGTATACCTACTCACTCCCTCCTACTGCAGTCCAGTCACAGGCATTAGTATCCCATAGTAAAAGGCAGGGTTGCATGTGAAAGCAGCCGTTTTATACACCAGCCATGCGGCAGTTACTGTGCAGTATTCTGTATGGCAGGAAAAGTAATCAACTGTCTACTTGCATGAATAGCCACTACTGAACTGTGGCAAACCACAATCTCGACCATCTAGAGTTCCAAGCTGCTTTCTATGTGAGCTCTTTGGATACTCCCTTCCAGCATTAGTTTCTCTGAGCTACACAGGTGGGAATTGTCTCACCAGCATATCATGTGCTCTCACAGTCCTCCTGGTCTAAACCTCCTCTAACCTCTTTCCCACTGCCTCACCGTACCTTATCTTTTCCCTACTCTCGTCTGTCCACAGCACTTCTTCCTCTCCCACAGTCTTCTCCTATCACTCCCCCACCCTCCCGCATTTGGACACTCCCCCCCATCCCTCTCTCCCTATTCCATTCTCTCCCTTTCTCTGTTCCCTCCCCGTCTCCCTCTTCATTTCTATCTTCCTCCTCTTTGCTCCCCTCCCTTTCCCCCAGCTCTGTCACCCTCTCTGTACACTCTTCCCCTCTGAACTTCTTTCATCACATTGTGCAGACACGTGAGTCACCTGTCAAAAGATCTGGCTCACGCTATGCACTACCACCCTCTTTGCCTTGTGCATCCCCTCTGCCCTGGTTGTTGTGTACATAAATGAATATGCTTTTATTAGAGAAAGAGCAAGAGTTCATGAGCTAGTGTGAATACATTTTTCTATTGCCTGTTCTATGTACCACATATTAGTCAGCTGTTAGTGAGTGGTTGCCTTTCCTCTATTTTACATATTTTCTAATTAACTCTTCTGTTTTTCCATCAGTATATCCAAAACTTCAGATTTTAATTTAATATTTTCTGATGATTTTTGTCTAACTTTTTCTTGTTCTTCTACCACCACAGTATCAGCGGCGGCTACTAGATGAATATGATTCATTATTTTTTTCTTCCTTAAACTGTAATAAATTATTTAGGAAAATCATACTAGCCCCTCCACCATTCGCTTCCCATACATGCCCAATAATACCTTGTTATCAGTAAACCAATTGAAGCCCAATAATAAGTCTAGCTTTAAATGAGGGGCAACGTTTAATGTCTATTAGAGAGAGGCTGCGTTAATTGTAACAGGTAGTCATGTCCCTACTTTAATATGTTTTCCTTTATTGCTTGTAATTTCAACAAGATTTATTCCTTTTACTGGTAGTATAGGACACAAACCTTTTTCTCATTTCTGCTAGTAATTCTGTGACATTAGATGATTTGCTACTGGAATCTAAATGAATATCAACTTTTGTTTCAAAAATATCACTAGCTACAATGGTCAATTTTTGAAAATATAATGTATTTGACTGTATGAAAAATCTACTCACCAAGTGGCGGCAGGAGAAGTTCGTAAGCTTTCAGAGCCAGTGGCTCCTTCTACTGGCAGAAGGGCGAAGGAAAATGGAGAGTGTTGAAAGAGAAGGACTGGTGAGATTTAGGAAAAGGGATAAAGTTCAGAAAAGTTGCCCATCACATCGGCACAGGAGACACTTATAGGACGACATGAGATGGAAAGACTGATTGTTGGTGACTGTTCCACACAGAATTTGAAAACCTTGTTCGAAAACAGTAAGACCAAATTTTATCAACATCGCTGACTGGAGATCAAATTTGTCATTAGATCAGAAATTGAACTTTGTTCAGGACCCCACTCTATTGTATAATGCTACACTTGGATCCACCAAAGCAGGTTCGGATTTGATCTTAGGTAGCATTTAAAATTTTATGTCATCACATTGTCTCTGTAGAGCTGTACCATGGGAAGCAAGGAGGAGTTGCTGTTTGGTGGCCGGTATGCTCTTTCTATAACACAAACTGCGTGCATATATTAACTGGGTTTTTCATTCATAAAATAGAAAATTGCTTAACTTACGATAGTCTTTGTGGTACAAGCTGTCTGTAATAGAAGTCCACATTAACCATACTGCTGGTGAAGTAAAAGTCCACTGTGTGCACTATTCCAGTCACTGTGTGCTGCCAGATTCTGAGCTAGAGGCTGTGACTGCGACTTCGACTAAGTGACTCACTGTATAACAGACTGGAACTCACTGGGTGTGACAGACTTGTCCTCCAGTCCGCAGCGGCTATCTAAATACTGCTGCCTGAGAGGGTGTTGACGGTGCATTTCCTGCGAGTCTGTCATTGGCCTCTGTCAATCTTCTCGCAACCTCTTTGCTGCATGGTGTGGTGGCACCAGCTTATGCCAGCACATAACATGTTGGCAACACGGATAAAATCAGCTATTGGCATGATTGTCATCCTTTGACTACAGATATTTATCATAAATTGTAGGTACGCGGTATTTATTATTGAAGGTGTTGTACTGTTACTGTTGGAGCAAGTAAACAGAAAAAGAAGCTTCTGTCAATACGAGAAAGACTTACTGCAGGAAATTCTGTTGGCCAAGTGTAAAGATGAAGTCATTGTGGCCAATAAGGTAAAGGCATGCAGAAAAGTTACTGTAGACTGTAATTCTCTTATGGACAGCTTGGCAAGCTGTTGCACTATTTGAAAGGTTCCTTTGACATAAGATCTTACGGTTAACACAGGGTCTATACAATCAGGGACAACCGGGAGATCTGGGAACTTTTTCATCTAGGAGAAAACCGGGAAAAACCCGGGAATTTTTTTAGAATTCCGAGAATTTTTCATAGTTTTAGTTTTCAGTTAAATTTTTGTAGCTTTGACTGCTAAGAACCAATACTGTAACAAAGGTTATTACTGTATCTCGCTACTGCAGAATAATACTGCAGTAATAAAACATGAACAAGAGAAAAAAATGAAAATAAAACTTAAATTGCAAAGGGAAAGCTCCATATACAATATCAAAACACAGTGTTCATAGAAGCATCTGCAAACAGCAAAATGTGTCAAAGGCTTTAGGAAGACTATGTAATGCTTCATAACAAAAAATTGTCTCTGATGAGTGTTACTACTGCTTAGATTACATTCATTTGAGCAGTTTGGAGCGATCTCATGCGCATGCGCAGTTAAGTCGTGTACGAGTGTACCTTCTCCTGCTTCTGGCTGCGGAAGTGCGGCAGTTAGATGCTACCCGGAAAAATTTTACTGGCGCGCCTAAGCTGCCAGATTCACACTTGCACAACAGGCCTGGATCTAGGGGCCATGGGGCAAACCAGGATATGTGCCCCGAGTGTCAATTTCAGGTGGGGGAGGGGGGTGGCACCAAATTCATATTGACCTTGTTTCACAAAGCGCCTAGCATCCAGCACACCTTGGTCTATCGATTATTCATATGATTTTGAAACGCACCGCTGTTGATTTTTGAGCAACTTCTAAGTTGATTTCTGAATGAATAAGTTGAATTTTGACTGCATGCCTACTGTACATGAAGTCTCTGCCAGGGGAATCCCGGCGCACCTAGAAGTACACTTTCCTGCAGACAAAAGGGGACGGGGCTATACGAGCTGAGTGGAATAAGGCCAGACAGGTGAATGACAGTCGCTGCTTATGTGGTTGACTGGGCTTGCGAATGATCAGCGTTGTTATAATTACTAGTGAAATCCGTAAATTCAGACTACCAGAGTGGAAATAAACAACTAACAGGAATAACAAAAGAAAGATTACATATTATCTTCTCGGTGTGTCCAAGAAAATGAAGTTTTGACAGAAAATTTTTGGCCAGACCGCTACACTAGTAAGGGTGAGTTGTACAATCCCCGGCTAGCAGCCGCTAAAGTTCTGTTCTGGGAGTAACACGAAAAACACGTTGTATGAACACATAACACCTAACTGGAGAATAAATGCGGGATAACTAAACCGGTGATTGTGGTATGGTTAGTGAAGTTAACCGGAGAATACGTTTTGAAACTGGCAGGAATGGTTACAAATTAGTGATGATGACAAGATTGTTTGTTAGAATGAGGAAGGAGAAGAAATGGGGACATCACACAAATTGCAAAAGAATATGACGATTACAAATTTATACAAAAATTTCGTAGTACTACTTTTCAGTCATGTGCTTCAGAAGCTAGAGCGTATGAATGAAATGTGAAACTATTTCCTAACATAAAACTTGTTGCATGTAATAGGCTAATAGGCATTTGATATTGGTACTTCGTGAATTCTGTCGTGTTATAAAAATGACCATTTGTTCCAAGTTTATTTGGTATGTGTTAAAATTCCTGCAATATTAGGCAGGCCTGTTTCATTTTATTTTGCAGACAGTGACAAAATACACGTAATCAGATAGTGAAACCACATCGGTCTTGGGTACTATTTGTATTAAAAGTTTTTCAGTATTAGACAACGACATTTCGTTTTTGTCATGGGGTAAAAGTTTGACGAACTTTGATGAGGTAATAGATTCTTTCCCAGAAAGGAAAGCACACCATGTAACACTGAAGCAAGATAGAGAGAAAAAAATGCAATGACTTAAGGAGTGAAGAAATGTGTACTGTCTTGCTTGTCTCTTGTCTTTACTGGTTTTATGTATCCTATATTTAATTTTATGTGAAACAAAACAGCAAATTATTAGCTAAAGAGAGCAAATGTTCTGAAGAGTTCTTGTTCTCCCTTTTACAAATAATCCCATCCAGTATTAATTGAGTTTTTCTTTTTTCTTTCTTAAAAAGAGGGGGTCTGAGGGGGTCCAGGGTGTCAAACTGGCTGACGGGGAGCAGGAGAAGCACCACAGGACATTTTAATTTCCACTGTCCTGAATATAGTTTGAGGGCATCCATTACAAAATATTACACGTTTGAATTCCGCAGAGCGAAATACAGTGACGTGCAATAGAAGAATCTGTGTGGAGAGGTGTGGCACTGCACTTTGTTATCAAATAACATGTCTTACATTTTCTCAAGCACTTATGATTTATGTATAAGACTCTTCAGAAAGATGTGTGCTACAAAATGAACATATTTTTGAAAACTCGATTTTTTTAAATTTTTGGTGTCCTACCTCAAACGCTCTAGGAAGGTATCTAGTATTGCTCCAGTTCGGAAATATCGTAGACCTGGGGCTGATGCACAGAGCAATCTGAATTGTAATGGGGAGGTGGGTAGTCTCCACATGACCCGTGTTTACGTTTATTGATTTTGCTGTTTCCTCTTTATTACTCTCACGTCAAATGAAAACAAAACGGATTTCTGTGGCCGGAATCTGTTAAGTGATACAGAAGGCTAAAATATATTCTTAGTTTCAGATTTTATTTTATTTGCAACTTTCTGACAGTCAAGCATTAATCGCCTTGCAGAGCAATTAAGTTATTTTTGTCGGTTTGCTAAAGAAATTTGGCTTTTATTAATGTTTTCCGCTGAGGCAGTCAATTTATTTGAAATGAAATGTTTAAGTCTACACTATTGGCTAGTTTCAATTGTTTGCTGCATTTCAATTGCATGTTTTTGTCTTCTGGCGGGCATGGTATTGCCATAAAAAGAACCAAACATGAGATAATACAGTACTGGTACTCCAAGAAAATTTACATCCGAATCTGAACATACAAATGTGCACTTTAAGCCAAATTGTGTGTTTTAGTATGGTTCACAAAATTCCAATGCTCTTGAAATATCCTCTGATGTCTTGTTTCTTTTATGACATAAGAGATCTTACAATGTTTTACACGTACAAACATACGGACTTTCTGCGTCATCGTAGCTGCACAAGCACAGTGACGCCTGTTATCTGGCACTCTCTGACAACTGCTGAAACGAACCTATTTCTAACAGGTTGCAGGGAAATATTGCGAATGATTATTTTAAAAATGTTGCTGTCAAAGTAAATTTCCTTTTATGCAAGATGAACTATGTGCTAGAATGTACAATGAATTTCTTAAATCACAGCTCGTTTTACTCTCATTTAAAAATCAACTCTTTGAGGATGCCCATTTAGAATAATTTCGAGCCCAGATAAGTCATTTATGTCATTGTTAAAAATTTTACTGGTATATTTGTGCAATGTACCTTAATATGTAACAAGCACAAAGAAGATCAACATTATGTGTGAAAGCTTAGCTTCTCTTGCAACTTATTAATCTTTGAGACCAATGTTATATGTCAAAGCTTCTCTTTTCTTGTAGCAACACTATGTATATTAATTTAAACCAATAACTTTTTCTGTTTGTGTGTTGGCGCTACTTAACAGTGATGTTGCTATTGGCCGACTACATCACATGTCCTATGCTCTGAATGTCCGCTGTCATGGGCTGGTGAGATCACGTGACATGAGCTATGACTGGCTTACAGAAGTGCATCGCAATCTCGATTTTAGTGCTGCGGAAAATAACATGCAGTGTTTGGTGGAATTCGAATTTATACTTTCTTAATACAAAAATATGCAGTGTGTATGTTGCTGCACATCTGACAACTTTCCAAAACGTGTTTTTTTCACCTGAGTTTCGTTTTCTAAAGTGCCGAAAAATTCTATACCGGTCTATAAAACCATAATCATTCAAAGGATTGACAAATTTTACAGTTTCGAGGAAAAGTATACTGTTGCTTAACACAGAAAAAATGTATTTTCGTTCAGGAGAAAGTGTATTTTTAACTGGGAAATCCAGGAGAAGTCCAGGAATTTTTTTCCTTATCTGTGTATACACCCTGCAACAGCAACATGCTCCTTTCAGTCAGTGGTTGGTTTCTTTTGGTTGGTTTCTTTTGGTTGGTTTCTTTTGGTTGGTTTCTTTTGGTTGGTTTCTTTTGGTTGGTTTCTTTTGGTTGGTTTCATCAGATAGTCTCTAAGTCTCAATTGCAACTGCTCTACAGTACTTTTCTCAAAATGAAACCTCAGCTTAAGTGACTTGTTATTTAACTTAGAGAGTGGGTTCACTCTCACGGAACGTGTGGGGAGCTCGTTGTGTCTCGTCATCGTTGCCCTCTGTGGATACATCTGAATGCTCAGATATTTGTAAAGTAAACGAAAGGAAATAATGTAATTCACATTGCGTAGGGATGTTGCACACAGAATTTTGCCCAGCAGTAGTCCAGAACGCTCAAAAAAACGGAGAGTATGGTATAGTTTTAGAGGCATGGAATAGCATGGTAATGTTGTTATAATTGTTTTTACGACCAATAAAGTACAGAAAGTAGTAACAAATAGAAAAAAATTACTTGAATTGACATGGGTTCAGGCATGTGGTCTTCTGCACTGCAGTCCACAATGCAACCTCTGACCAACCGAAATGAATGAAACAGGGTTATGTGGTTAGTTTATTTCAAAATACTTGCTTATATTGTATTCATCAATGCACATGGAATTCCGTAGCAGTTCAAGGGCGTGTACAGTAGTTAAAGTTTTAAAACGAATTGCATATTTACTGGTGCTCAAGCAAATTTCCCTTTCTCACTTGCTGCTAATTGTCTTTGAAATGCCTGTGAACTAATCACATAAATTAAGAGTCATCTCCCAATAGGCGTTACAAGATTGATCATTAACTACACATGGTAGCCGGCAAGTTCCTTAACCTAGCCTTGCAGATTGAAGAAAAAGGGAAAAAAAGTATTTTGAGCACCAGCAGCTTGGAAATGGCATAGTCCTATATTTATTGGCCATTTTTTGTGTTAATAACAACGTTTTTAATTGGTATCTGCTAAACACAAAAGTGATGAATCGTAGTGCCCCTACACTATAAACTGACAATTAGAGCTGAACCTGACTTTGAACCACAAATTTTCGCCAATCAAATATGATCTAGGTTTAACATGTACACAATGCAGATTTCCAGGTTAAGCTTGATCTGAGATCATTTTCTGTCTTACTCTGAGGTTAAATGCTTTTGTACAATTGGCCCTAAGTCTTGCAATCATTTCTGAACTTAATGTACCTCAGTAAATTTCTTAATTTGTTTATAACAGTATTGGCATCTCTGAATTGTTCATTAACTTCATTCGTCACTAAATGACAGAGTTTAATTATCTCAGAATATAATTTGCCCTGTAAATGTTGTATGATGGTTTTTAAATCTTGCATTCTTTAATTTATTTGAATCTTTGGCTTACATTTTTCAATAGTATGTTATTTTAACCAATTTAGTTGTTAGTATATTTTAACATTTGTTGTATCTAATTTGGCCTCATTAACACTAGTTTGTTCTACTTGCGCTTTCAGATCAGTACTATCTTCCCCTTTTAAGCTATCAGATCTGCCTTAGATTATCAGCTAAAGTTTTTCAAAGAAGTCCTTCAAATGCTTCTTCATATTTCTAGTTAATATAGATATTTAGTCAAAATAATAATAAACCCCGTGGAGGCCCGGGAAAAGAATAGGCCTTCGGTATGTTCTGCCAGTCGTAAAAGGCGACGAAAAGAACAAACCACTAATAGGGCTAACCCCCCTTTTAGTGTGATTAGTTGGTTCAGGACAGAACTAATGAAGCCCGGACAAGCGCTGTCATGGCCGGGGACGACACTTGAACCCTATGCCCGTCCACAATGGTAATGACACTGCTAGCCACATGGAAAATGATTTAAAACCAAATAGAGGTGTTTTGCAGGATATTCTTCCTGCAACCACCCTAGAAGGAAAACAAAGACAGAGGATGAGATGGTCAGATGAAGTTAACAGACACCTCATGTTCTGTTATTACCAAGCAACAAACTTAGGAACCAACACAACTGGATACAGATCACAAGTATACACAAAATTTATTACCAGATACCCAGAATTAAAATTTTTAACAGAACAACGACTAGCTGATCAGATCCGTGTAGTAATCAAAAATAACAGGATATCCCAGTCAGAATTGGAAAACATCAAACAGCAAGTACAACAAATACTGGAACAAAATAATGTGCAATCAGAAGAAGAAGAAAATACAGTAATGGACTCAAACATCCCAGAGCAAACAAACAAAGAACACCACGCATCAATTAAACAATCAGAGGAAAATGAAATCTTAAGACAGCCACCAGAACAAGCACAAATAGAACGTGAAGTGACACACATGTTAGATATAGAAGAAAAATTTGAGCTAACATATATAGAATACAAAGACACAAATACAGACATTAGACCATTCTTGCATAGATCACCAAAAAACCCTCAAGTCGAAACAACAATAACAGCTATCAACACAATCATACACAACAAAATAAATGAAAATACAACTATGGAAGAGTTACAACTACTGGTTTGTATAGGAGCACTCACTACACTAAATATACACACTAGGCAGAGATCAGAACAAACGAACATACAGAAGAAACCCACAAAACCAGCATGGCAACACAGGCTACAGATCAGAATAGAAAAACCGAGAAAAGACATCGGACAGCTAACACAAATTATAAGAAATGAAATATCAGACAAAAAACGAAAAAGGTTAGGTAAAATCTCACAACAAGAAGCGATAGAGCAGTTAGATGAAAAGAAGCAGAAATTACAAGCATTGGCCAAACGACTTAGAAGATACAAAAAAAGTGAAAATAGAAGGAAACAAAACCAAACATTCAACACAAACCAAAAGAAATTTTATCGGACAATAGATAACACACACATTAAAATAGACAATCCACCAAACATAGCAGACATGGAACACTTCTGGAGCAACATATGGTCAAACCCGGTACAACATAACAGGCATGCATGGTGGATACAAGCAGAAACAGACACATGCAAGATTATACCACAAATGCCTGAAGTGATAATTTTGCAACATGAAGTCACCCGAGCAATTAATTCTATGCACAATTGGAAGGCCCCCTGGAAAAGATAAAATAGCAAATTTCTGGCTAAAGAAGTTCACCTCAACACATTCACATGTAACTAAATTATTTAACAGTTACATTGCAGACCCATACACATTCCCTGATACACGTACAAATGGAATAACTTATCTGAAACCTAAAGATCAAACAGACACAGCAAACCCAGCAAAATATCGCCCCATAACATGCCTACCAACAATATACAAAATATTATCTTCAGTCATTACACAGAAATTAATGACACATACAACACAGAACAAAATTATAAATGAAGAACAAAAAGACTGTTGCAAAGGAGCACGAGGATGTAAAGAGCAACTGATAATAGATGCAGAGGTGACATGTCAAGCTAAAACTAAACAAAGGTCACTACACTACGCATACATTGATTACCAAAAAGTTTTTGATAGTGTACCCCACTCATGATTACTACAAATATTGGAAATATACAAAGTAGATCCTAAATTGATACAGTTCCTAAACATAGTAATGAAAAACTGGAAAACCACACTTAATATCCAAACAAATTCAAATAATATCACATCACAGCCAATACAGATTAAGCGTGGAATATACCAAGGAGACTCATTAAGTCCTTTCTGGTTCTGCCTTGCTCTGAACCCACTATCCAACATGCTAAATAATACACATTATGGATACAATATTACTGGAACATACCCACACAAAATCACACATTTGCTATACATGGATGATCTAAAACTACTGGCAACAACAAATCAACAACTCAACCAATTACTAAAGATAACAGAAGTATTCAGCAATGATATAAATATGGCTTTAGGAACAGACAAATGTAAGAAAAATAGCATAGTCAAGGGAAAATACACTAAACAAGAAGATTACATATTAGATAACCACAGCGACTGCATAGAAGTGATGGAAAAAACAGATGCCTATAAATATCTAGGATACAGACAAAAAATAGGAATAGATAATACAAATATTAAAGAAGAACTAAAAGAAAAATATAGAGAAAGACTAACAAAAATACTGAAAACAGAATTGACAGCAAGAAACAAGACAAAAGCTATAAATACCGATGCTATACGAATCCAATATTGACCTACTCATTTGGAGTAGTGAAATGGAGTAACACAGACCTAGAAGCACTCAATACACTTACACGATCACAATGCCACAAATATAGAATACATCACATACATTCAGCAACAGAAAGATTCACATTAAGCAGAAAGGAAGGAGGAAGGGGATTTATCGACATAAAAACCTACATTATGGACAGGTAGACAATTTAAGAAAATTCTTTCTAGAACGAGCAGAAACTAGTAAAATACACAAAGCAATCACTCATATAAATACATCGGCTACACCATTGCAATTTCATAACCACTTCTACAACCCTTTAGATCACGTAACATCAACAGGTAAGAAGAAAGAAAATTGGAAAAAGGAAACAGTACATGGCAAGCACCCGTATCATCTAACACAGCCACACATCGATCAAGACGCATCCAACACATGGCTAAGAAAAGGCAATATATACAGTGAGACGGAAGGATTCGTGATTGCAATACAGGATCAAACAATAAACACCAGATATTACAGCAAGCATATTATTAAAGATCCCAATACCACAACAGATAAATGCAGACTTTGCAAACAACAAATAGAAACAGTAGATCACATCACAAGCGGATGTACAATACTAGCGAATACAGAATACCCCAGAAGACATGACAATGCAGCAAAAATAATACATCAACAGCTTGCCTTACAACATAAACTTATAAAACAACACATTCCCACATACAAGTATGCACCACAAAATGTACTGGAGAATGATGAATACAAATTATACTGGAACAGAACCATTATAACAAATAAAACAACACCACATAACAAACCTGACATCATACTCACCAATAAAAAGAAGAAATTAACACAACTAATCGAAATATCCATACCCAATACAACAAATATACAAAAGAAAACAGGAGGAAAAACTGAAAAATACATCCAACTGGCTGAGGAAGTCAAGGACATGTGGCATCAGGATAAAGTTGACATCATACCAATTATACTACCAACTACAGGAGCCATACCACACAATATCCTCCAGTACATCAACACAATACAGCTACATCCAAACGTATATATACAACTACAGAAATCTGTAGTTATTGATACATGTTCAATTACCCGAAAGTTCCTAAATGCAATGTAACATATACCGTACAGTTAATAGGAAGTCACGCTTGATCAAGGTCCGTGTCACTTTCCATTTTTAACCAGACATACGTCTGAGACAGGAAAGAGAAATAATAATAATAATATCTGAACAACAGTTCCCCAGTTCTCAACAGTTACTAACATTTTCTTAGAAGAGACTATGAAAACTCAGCTCATTCTTCATTTAACATACAAAAGTTGTGGCACAAACACAGCTCACCAGATTCTGTCGTGCAGCATGAAGTGCTGTAATGTAGAATGCGTTGCGCCACCATAACTGTGTAACATCTTGTTGATGTAGAGTAATACAAGGATAATGGAATGTAGTTGAATTAAATCAGGTGATGCTGAGGGAATTAGAGTGGGAAATGAGACACTTGAGGTAGTAAATCAGTTTTGCTATTTGGGGAACAAAATAACTGATGATGGTTGAAGTAGAGAGGATATAAAGTGTAGACTGGCTATGGCAAGGAAAATGTTACTGAATAAGATAAATTTGGGAACATCGAGTACAGATTTATCAGGAAGTCTTTTCTAAAAGTATTTGTATAGAGGGTAGCCATGTATGGAAGTGAAACGTGGATGATAACAATGTAGACAAGAAGAGAACAGGAGCTTTTAAGTTTAGTGCTCCAGAAGAATTCTAAAGATTAGATGTGTAGATCACGTAACTAATAAGGAGGTACTGAATATAATTGGGGAGAAGGGATCAGTTGGTAGGACACGTTCTGAGACATCAAGGGACCACCAATTTAGTACTGGAAGGAAGCGCGGAGGATAAAAATCATAGAGGGAGACCAAGCGATGAATACACCAAGCAGATTCAGAAGGATGTAGGTTGCAGTAGTTATTCGGAGATGAAGAGTCTTGCACAGGATAGAGTAGCATGGAAAGCTGCATCAAACCAGTCTCTGGATTGAAGACCACAACAACAACAGGTTGTGAGAAAAACTAGTGTAATACAAAATTAAAGTTTGTGAATTGTTAAACAATGATTCCTGTATTAATAGGGACAAGGTGTTTATTGTAAACTGTTTGGTTCATCCTTTCGCAGTGTACCTGACTGTTTTCTTATTTGGGAATGTAATTTATTCTATAATTATTTCAAGTATTTTACACTTCTGGTGTGAGAGTAGATTTTAATTTAAAGTTCCTATGGAGATTATTTCACCATACATATTTCTGACTGTTTTATACAGGGCACCAAAGAATGTGTATTAACAGTGAATCAACCACACAGTCACATTTCAAAATAAGTAAGCAGTCCTACTAATGAGTTTTTAGTGAGGCTTACAGGGAGCTAAATTTAAATTTTTGTAGCAAGATCTAAGCACATTCCTCTACTGTATTTATTAACTACAAGAAAATTCTCCTATTAAAAGTTACTTTCTATCTCCTAACATAAGAGAGATTAATTTGTTATTAAACATTTGAAAAATGTTTTAATAATTGATTTCTTTTACCATAGCTGAATGGCCTCCCATATGATTACAAGGTAGATATATACTCCTTGGGTCTGATATTTTTTGAACTTCTGGTGCCATTTGCAACACAGATGGAAAGGCACAGGACATTGATGAATTTGCGTGAAAATAAATTTCCAACTGACTTCCAGAAGAAATTTCAAGATGAGGTAATCTGCTTACATATATGATCTGCTTTACTAGTTACATCTTTGTTGTTACAATTGTGGAGCAACAATGTGAAAAGGACATATGTGCTACTCATCACAGAAGTGGAAGATGGGCACATTGAAAAAAGACTGCTAGATACTATTTAGCTTTCGGACTAAGTCCTTTATCAGACATAGACGAGACAAAACTTGTATTCACACATGCATAACATGAGAAACGTGTACACACACACTATTTGTTTACATCTGATGAAGGACTTAGACCAATAGCTAAATAATATCTAGCAGTCATAACTCAGTGCCTCTTCTGTGTGATGAGCAGCAATCTGTCCCTTTCATGTTGTTGTTGCTGTTGTTCCATCCTGAGTTTCCTATTATTATGATTATATTTGGATGTCTTTCTTTCAGGTATTTCATATTTTACTACGTTACCAACCATATCTTACCAGGTGTGTGTGTGTGTGTGTGTGTGTGTGTGTGTGTGTGTGTGTGTGTGTAGTAAAAGGGGGCGGGGGATGTGATTGATGTTGCCTACTATGTTGTTACAAATGTATTACACTCACAATCCTACAGTGTCCATTTATTCAGTGACTTGGTGGATGAAGTCCTACCAGCTGTAACACTCTTTGCAATCGCTCAGATGGAGTATAATTGTGATTGTATACTAAAAGAACCTGTAGGTGTTCTAAAAAATGCAAGTCCCTTCAAGTTGTTGTTGTAGTATGAAGTGTCTTTTATTTCAATTAAGCTCTGCAACAACACACATTTTCACAGTTTTCATTGTTATAACCTGGCACTGCAGTGTTTATCTTTAGCATGTCCGTGTAGAAAGTGTTTAGCATGTTAGTATAGAAAGTGTCACAATCTCAGTGAAGTAAAAAATCTGTGCAGTTAGCAACTTTATTTACATACGTTTTCATTTGAGTGAGACAACTTTTGCCACATTTGTTTGCCAGTTTGAAATTATAGACTCTAATATTTCACTGCGTTTACTATTTCCACATCATCTCTCATTGCTTGTGTCAACACTCGTGTGTATTGTGATATATCATGAAATTATGATCATTTGAGAGTGCTGTGAAAAACTCATACTGTTATTGTCAGTTGTAGGCCTAAACATGAATTGAACTTTTTAGAAAATTTTGATAACAGCCACCTCATTAAAAACACCTTGTTCCTTAATTTCATTGTATAATTATGTGAAAAAGGCATGTTTTTGAGAATTTTTGAATGCTTGCAAACATATATTTTGAGAAATTTTTGTAAGTTAAGAGTGTTGTGTGCATAAGCTATTTTGTAGTAAATCGGCATTTGTCACGTAGTTACTGTAGCATATTATAACTAAAGTATAATGTTACCTCTAATTTTCCCTTTCAACAGGACATATCTTCAGCATTTATCGTAAAATGACACTATTTTTGTGTTTGTTAGTGACTATAACCCCAAAAAAGTTTCCTGAAACTACTAACCTACTGTTACCTTATTAAAGATCTCATTTTGTATATTAACTGTTTCAGTTCTTAGAGGGTATTAGGGTTATTTTTATCTTAACTGATTAAAAGAGAATCAGTAGGCTTATTTTAAAGTTATTTGATTAATGTACTGTGAAACATAGCACCAAGCTCAGTGCAGCTCCACTGTGAATGCTGTTTGTGAACATAGGATTAGTTAGTTGATGTTTGAAAGCAGCTGGAAATCATTCTGACTTCTGCCACATGATTGGAACATGGTACAAATGATTGTTTTGGCAGAACTCCTGAGAGTGATGTTCCAGATGTGACAAAGCTGAACCAGGGAGACTCACTTCACCTGTTGGGAAACCTGCTGTCTCCTGTGACAAGAGGTGACAAACACGAAACCATAGGGTTCTATTAATTGTCAGCAGTTCAAGTTAATGATGAATAATGATACCATGTAGGGAAATGGCAACAAGGTACAGAAAGGAAAACCAGATGCACTCTGTGTGTGCCTTCTCATTCAACATGTTGAAGAGGCTATTCCAGCAGTCATTAAGGGAACAGAGTGCAACCAGCTGCAGATTGTGGCCCACATTGGAACAAACAGTACCCTTTGTAGGGACACAAAGGTCATACTTGACTCATTCAAGCAACTGGCAGAAAAGTTTCAGAAGACCATGTCAGCATGAGCAGACGTTAGCCATCCAAACAACAATAATTGTGTGTTCGTGATACTCAGTCACTTGTACGAAATATGAGGTCTGGTGTACCAAAACAAATAAACATTTATTAACCAGTAAACACAGAAACAGGTACTTTATAGGACTTGAAACTAGTTAGTGCTAGGAAAGAGTTTGACAATAATAGACTGCCATTACTAAGAAATTATATCCTGTGTTACATTCATGGAATGTTACACTGCACACAATTAACAAACCCCAAAACCCAGAGCCTGTGGCAACCAGAGCATGAACTATTTGACAACTCACGTAAACAGAGCAGCCGGGGACAGTAAATGATAATCTTGTTCATTATAAGCAGCCTTGTGTATGGAGTTTCAGTGAAGTTGACAGTTTGCATCGTCATCCCCAGAAATGCGCCCAGCCCCCTGGTTCTGAGTCAAGCGGAAAGACTGAACTAGAGACATTGAAGATTCTGTAACAAGCTTGGCTGCAACTTCCTGGACCTGCACCATTGTGTTGAGAACTGTTGAGTCCCCCCCAGATTGGACAGGGATGCACTATACATCAGTGGACGCTACCCACTGCATGTGAGGTTCACACAAGATTTCTTTTTAGATTAGGTGACTCTCCGTCCAGTTGAGATAGCTGCTATGATGACATGGAAGTGTTGACATAAGATCGAAAAAAATGCCCTCTACAGGGGAGAGTATTAACATCCTAGTAATGATTTGTTGAAGCATTTGCAACTAAATGCCAGAGTTTGGGAAGCACTCCTAAAAAGCTGTGGAGTTCACATTACACTAGATACAGAAAGTTGGTTAAAACTCAAAATTGATAGCAGTTAGATAGCTGGGCAAAATTTAAGCGTTTATCGAAAGGATAGGCAAACTGCAAATAGACATGATAAAACTGAAGTCTTATATCATGAATGGGTGGGAGATCATGAAAGGCAGTCTTAGTCACCAAACTGGAAAGATTTTCCTTATCCTTAATGCCAGCAGGCACCTTTTCATCATGAACTATGAACTGGCTATGTTATTGTAACTGTTAAGTGTAGGTGACTGTAATGGATGCACGTGTAATGTAGTGTCGTGTTGTTGTTAGAGATGTTAAGAGAAGGGAGAGGATGAAACACAGTACCAGCACATAGTCTACTGCTCTCGAAGAGCACCAAGGGGGCTACCAAGCTTAACGTCCCCATCCAATGCGTGAATCACCATCAGTAGAGTGTCACATGCCCTAACTTTATGAAACACTATGGAGAAGTTTTGATTTTAATCCAGGACAGCGGTGCAGAGACGGGTGGTCAAGAACTTCAAGCCAACACTTCTCTCCTTTCCACCCGAATACTGGCAGTGGACACTTCATCCGCCACCACGATTTGAACCAGCTTACCTCGGAGTTGAGCACCGCTTCACAAGCACGTATTAGCAACCTGTCATTGAGGCGGGTAATGGAGGTGGTGTATTTTTTTCAGTAGACAAGAAACTCAAATCCACCAAGATATACCAAATTATAATCTAGTGTAAACCCCTTGAACAAAAAAACACGCCCAGTAGTTGGAAGAAAATGCAGGTCACACTTGTCTGCAAGAAGGATAGCAGAAGTGATCCACAAAACTATCGTCTAATGCCCTTGACATTCATTTGTTGTGTAATCTTAGAACATATGCTGAGTTCAAATGTAATGAGGTATCTTCAACAGAATGGCCTCCTCCATGCCAACCAACATGGTTTCAGAAAACTCGATCATATGAAACCGAAGTCAGGTTTTTCTCACACGACTCCCAGAAAGTCTTTGATCAAGGCAGTCACTTAGATGCAGTACTTCTCGATTTCTGCGAAGCATGTCACTCAGTACCATGTCTGTGCTTATTGTCCAAAATACATTTGTATGGGGTATGAAGAGAAATTTGTGACTGGATTGAGAATTTTGTGATAGTTATCTTCAATGGAGTCATTCATAGCTGTAGAAGAAATTTCTGGTATGCCTCAGGGTATGTCATGCAACAGTTACTGTTCATGTTGAAATATTAATGGTAACCACAGACTTTTTGCAGATGATGCAGTTATTTATAATGGAGCATTGTCTGAGAAACCTATACAAATATTCAGTCAGATCTGTACAAGATTTCAAAGTGGTGCAAAGATTGGCAGCTTGCTTGAAATGTTAAAAAACGTAAAATTTTGCACTGCACAAAATAAAAAAAATGTAGTACCTATGACTACAGTATCAGTGAGTCACAGTTGGACTCATACAACTCATGCAAGTATGTAGGCCTAATATTTATTTGAAAAGTATAGATTGCTACTCGCCATGTACAGGAGCCATTGATTCACAGACAGGCACAATGAAAAAGACTGCCAAATATTTAAGCTTTTGGACAGAAAAGCCCTTCTTCCGACACACACACACACGCACACACACACATATGTCCAGGCACTGGGGCCCAACTGTATTCTGTGACTGTGTCTGCATGAGTAGCAATCTGCCAGAGTGGCTGGTCGGGATAAGGAGAAAGCATGGGGGGAGGGGGGGGGGGAGCAGGGTAGGGAGGATGGGAGATGTGTTGCTCATGGGGGCATGGTGGGACTGTAGGTGCAGAATCTTGAGGCTGAACTAGGGGGAGGGAGGAGGGTTGTCTGGGGAGAGAAGTAGAGAAGGGAAAAGTACTAGTAGTTGCTTTGGTGGGATAGAAGACACATGTAGTGCTGGATTATGAGCAGGGAATGGGATAGGATGGTGGAGGGCAGCGACAAGTGCAGGTTGAGGGCAGGGTACTTGGGAATGAAGGATGTGCATTATAGGGATAGGTCCCAGCTGCACAGTTCAGAAAAGCTGGTGGTGATAGGAAGAATCCAGATGGCACAGACTCTGAAGCAGGAGTTGAAGTGAAATATTTGTGTTGGGCAGCATGATCAACAGGTGGGTGGTCCAGGTGTCTCTTGGCCACAATTTGGCAGTGGCCATTCATGCTTGTTAGTCACTGTGTCCATGCGGAAAATGGCACAGTGGTTTCAGCTTCGTTTGTAGTTCACATGGGTGCTTTACAGGTTGCCCTGTCTTTGATGGGATAGGAGGTACCTGTGACTGGACTGGAGTATTTGTGGTAGTAAAAGGATGTGTGAGACAGATTTTGCATGAACAGAGACAGAGAAGGGATGGACAATGATACTGCTTCGATGTGTGTGGTAGTGAAATACCACTGTGGGAGGATATTCCTCCAGCACTGTAGCCAAGAGACAGATGGGCCACCTGGTTGCTGAACATCGTGCCCAACACAGTGTACTTTACTTACAGGAAATAAAATCGTCATAACTTCTGAACGGTTACATTTGGGTGCGGGGCTTGATGGGAAATAGTATGGTTCGGCTTAGTGATGAATCATTTGGATGGGTTCGTCAGTAAGCAAAATTGGTGCATTTGGGTGACTGAGAATCTGCATTTTGTGATCGAGAAGTTTCTTCACTCTCAAGGGGTGACTGTGTGGTGTGCAGTGTCCAGTCACAGAATAATCAGTGCGATATACCTTGATGACACGGTGACTACTGAACAGTAAGTGAAGGTTTTGGAAGGTGATTTTATCCCCATTATCCACAGTGACCCTGATTTTGACAAGATATTGTTTGTGCAAGACGGAGTTAGACCTCATTGAAGCAGGAGAGTGTTTGATGTCCTGGGGGAGCACTTTGAGGAGCGCATTCTGGCTCTGGGGTACCCAGAGGCCACTGGCATGGGCCTCGATTGGCCATCATTTTCTCCAGATCTGAATAAGTGTGACTCCTTTTGTGGGTCTATATTAAAGACAAAATGTACAGCAACAACCCCAAAACCATTGCTGAACTGAAAACAGCCATTCAGGAGGTTGTCGACAGCATCAAGGTTCCAACACTTCAGCGGGTCATACAGAATTTCACTATTCATCTGCACCACATCACCGGCAATGATGGCGGGCATACTGAATGTGTCATAACCTAAATCTGAATGTCTGTAGTGACATTTACACATTGAATAAAAATGTGTGCAAGCCATAGTTTGTAAGTAATTTACTTTTTTTCTGAATAATTATCACCACATAAATGACTGCTTCACAGCTTGGTCCATGTGGATTCTTCCTACCAACACCAGCTTTTCTGAATTATGCAGGTGATAACTCCTCCAAAACATACTGTTCATTCCTGTAACCCCCTGCCCTCAGCTTTCACTAGTCTCTGTCCTCCATCTAGTTATCCCATTCACTAAAAATGCCTTCTATCCCACCAACACTCCTGCTAGTCTGTTTCCTTTCTGTGCCTCTGTATGTACTCTTCACCACCCCTCCCCTCCTCCCAGTTCAGCCTCCTGACTTCACCTAGCGGCCCTATCGTGTCCCCACCAAAGCCCTGCGTGCTCCCACAGGCAGCACAGCATCTTCCCTGACCCCTACCCTGCCATCCCTCCCCCTCTCCACCCCAAGCCTTTCCATTACCCCCACCACCCAACCCAGCAGCTTACTGCTTATATCAGACACAGTCACAGTCTGCAGTTTGGCCCCAACACCTGGAGATAATGGCCATGTAGTTGTGAGTTGTGCATCTGTGAATGTGCAGTCCATTTTTTTGAAGGAGTACTTTTGTATGAAAGCTTAAATATTTAATGGTTTTCTTGTTTGTGGCAGTCTGCAACTTGACAGCTCCTCTGCACAGTGAGTAGCAGTCTATTCTGTTCATATTGTTGTTATTCAATTCTGGACTTTCCATTGTGTGAGTGTAACATTTTGTAAGAGATACAAAATGAAGTTTCAAAAATAGGTTTTAAGTGAGAAACATACTACAGTGCCCTACATATCACTCCGGTATAGATTGTAGAACAAAATTAGTTACAGCATGTAGAGACACATTTACATAGTCATCTTTGCCTTACTCTATACATGACTGAAATGGGAAGAAGCCCTAATAAGTGATACAATGGAAATTACCTTCTGCCATTTCACAGTGGTTTGCAGAGTATTGATGCAAATGTAAATTTTGACTAATCCTACCATGTAGTGTATCTGCCACAAATAAAAAAATAAATCACAAAACTTCAATACTAATTCTTTAAAAGTCTGGTTTACAGAAATAAATACTGGAACTTGGAACCGTGCCTTGAACGGTTGAGAAGTTTGAGAGTAATGGTAGAATTTTGAGAGAGCACTGGCGGAACTGATCCAAGAGGGCCTGGCTGGCTCAGTTGGGAAAAGCATGATCATTAAAGGCACATTTCCAAAATGGAGTCCCAACAGTTCTAATCTGCCAGGGAGTTTCAAAACTGCATCTTCCACATTGCTGCCATAAATCCATTTCTTATCGCCTGCCATTAGGTTTGAAGGAAGTGTTTATATTTTATAATTTCAAGCAGCTCTTGAGCACAGTAGAAACACATTACACACAGCGATTTTCTGTCAATGTGGGAAGTGAATCACCGCTGCTGACATTAAAACTTCTCTTGGCACAGGTTAGGTTTGGTCGGAACACCATTCAAAATTTTTAATACTTCTTGTATCATCAGCATCACCAAGAACAATTTCCAGTCCCTATGTGGGACTGGTTTGCACAGAAATCTCTCCAGTTTCCTGTATACTCCCACCACCAGTCTGCCACTAACCTGTTCCAATATTCTCATTTTCTCCAAATACTCTCCTCCACACATTTTAGCCAATTGTCACTGTGTCTTCTGCCTCAAAGCCTCTATTCATGCATCTTCCCTGGTGTTCCAACATATTTCATTCTCCTTCCATGTCTGTGCTGCTTTGTTGATTCTATCTGATCTTGTAGGTCTAATTGCTTTATTATCTGTATGTACCATGCCTAAATCTCTCTTTCTGACTTTCCGTGTTTCAGAAAATTGGAACCAGATAGGCTCATATCAAGATCAATACATTATTCCCGTGATTTTCTGTGGGGAATCTTTATCCCGAACCAAGTTCTGACACTTCACAGAAATGCTGCTGCGTACTGTGGCAACCCCCCCCCCCCCCCCCATTTTCTCTCTCTCTCTCTCACACACACACACACACACACACACACACACACACACACACAAACTTCATTGTCTCCTCCATTTGTTCCCAATACGCTTGAAGGTATTTGAGAAGTTTTACATATTTTTGCAGTATATTTCAGCTGTTCCTTGTGTGAATTATTATATTATCTTAAAAATTCTGGCTGTGGCAGTTTCAGAGTAGGTCTTCTTTTCCAGCAAAAGTCTAGTGTAACTGTGATGCCCTAACAGTAACTACTGTAACATCTTTATTTCAGTGTATTTCTTATCCGTCTCCGTTCATAGTAATGTTCCCTTTATTCTTACAAAATGTTTCTCCTCCAGGTCATTATAATTCAGAATGTCAGCATTAATGTTTTCACCTATATAGTTCAGTTTAACACAGAGCTATTGGACTCTGTACAAGAGAATGCTGTTAGCACCCATTCTGGTGCATTTTTGTAGTTTCCCCCTCCCACCTCTTCCCCCCCCCCCTTCCCACTGAAAAAAGAAAAGAACTGTCTTTCTATAACTGAAATAAAATTTTTATATTGAATTATTTTTCATATTGTTGTTTTGATATTGTATTTCAGATTTAGTACTTATCAAGTAAACACAGAAAAAAAATTAAAAGCTGCTACAACTGAATCAATTTTACTTTACATATGACAAAAAAACGTGTGTCATGAAATTTCATTGTGTACTAGTCACATATGTAAGAAAAAGTTCACGATGAAACTACAACTAAAGCCAGTCAGGATTTCAATGTAAGTGAAACACAGCAATTCAGGCCAAGATGGAAATTAACAGGGAAATACCAACAGGGCACTGTGTGTCAAAACTGTTAGAGATGTTTTAGGTGGCAGTCAAGAAACCAGAAATATGGGGGGGGGAGGGAGGGAGAGGAGTGGGGGGAGTAAGAGAAAGAACTGATTACCCCTCCTCATAAAATTTATTTAATTTCCTCCTAACCCACTTCCTTGTGTAAGGTTCATATCCTTGTGTCAGGGCAAAATTTGCAGTAGGCTCTTATCAGTTTTCCTACTGCTACCTCCGCTGAGGTGACAAAAGTCATGAGATATCTCATAATATCATGTCAGACCTCCTTGTTGTGCTGAGCATAGTGCAGTAACTCAACGTGGCATGGACTCAAAAATTGATTGGAAGTTCCCTGCAGAAATATTGAGCCGTGGTGCTCTATAGTAACCTGTAATCGTGAAAGTGTTGCTGGTGCAGGATTTTGTCACGAACTTATATCTCGCTTATGTCCCATAAATGTTTGATGGGATTCACATTGGCTGATCTTGTGGCCCTACCACTCATTCCAATCATAACTTTTTTGTGTGGATGATCCAACATATGATACATCACTGGAAATGGTTCTCCCCATACATAGGCACTTGTGGCCCCCCAACACCACCACGCTGGATAAATTTCTGCCAACACCGATATCTCCATCATTAAAAATCAACAGAGAGATGCAGTCCCACCAAGTCAGCTCTCATCTTTTACAATACTGGCAGTTCTTTCTAAGGCTTGAAATTTACAAGTGCAGTTTCACCTTACAAAATTTGAGACAGTTGTGGAAATGTTTCATGCAATAATTAATGCACTAAAGTATTATATTCGGGTATTAACGTGTACACAGAAATAAATATCTATATATACTTTTATTTATAACTTCGCATTAATTAAATTTCTTAAAAACATGTTTTTTTGTGACCATTTCGTATACTTTGTGACCAACAGATCATCTGATTCATCATTCTAAACCACTTCTGTTTTCATGTTGATATGCCCTAACATCCCAAGATGCAAACAGTTATACATTTCAGTGTGTTCTAATAATAATACAACAACAACAAATAACCTAACCTCTATGGCCTGTGTACAAAGCAGTAGACAAGGATATTAATACTGTCCACAGATGGCACAAATTTTCCAGGCAGTGCAACATATTCCCAAAGTTTTGATGTTCTCAGTATTATTGTGCATCTGGAAATATTGTGCAATATTAGTGATGTCTAGGAGCGGTTTAAAACTATATGACATTTGCAGATCATATCCCTACTCTCAACCTCCAATCCCTGTAATTGTTCTTACTTCAAAATCATTAAAAACATTGAAGGCAGAGAAACAAGGAAAACTATGCTTGTTGTTTACCAGCTAATGTGCGTTCAGTGCACAGCATTTTGTAAAATAATAACCGCCACTAAACTGGCTGAGCACATGAAAGGACATAGAAAAACTGTCTACATTGGGAACACCCAGTTGTTTATTGCTGTGGAGGTGATTGTGTACTGTTTGGATTGTCAGACCTCTCCAAAAAGGCAGATTACAGAACTGTCCCACAGTCCTTGTGTTACTTATGAGCCAAAGTTGTAGGTAGCAGTCTTCAGCTGATTTTTTTTTTTAATTGGAGTCAACCATAAGAGACAGATCTTCAGTATGTTGTGCCATACTCACAGCAGCTCAAAATTTAAATGATGATGTTGTGGTGGTATACAAATTCAGTGATCAACTTCCTGTGCTGAGAAACCTTCTAGCCATAAAGTGGCCACCCACACACAATCTTAGCTTTAAGGTGTATCTGACAAACTGGACAGTGTACACAAGCCTCATTGTCCATTTCACAATTGGAAACACAGCAGGATACACTGAATTACACAAAGAATGCAGATTTACTACACAAAGAATGCAGATTTACTATCACCCCTATCATACAGGTGGCTGTACATAGTGGTTTCTTCTCAAAAGATTATTGAGAAACAGGCTTGAGGTCGAAAAATGCAAATTATGTCAGTCTTCAGGATGACTCACAACTTTCACTCATAAAACCAGGGGTTGGACTTACATAAAGATAACCTTCGATGCTTTCATAAATAGAATTGGAGCAATGCTGAGTTTATAGAAGACAATATTACTATCATTGGAATCACATCCGTACAGAACAAACAAATGCATTGGTTCAGGCAACAAACACATCATGAAACAATATCATAGCCAACAACAGCACACTACCCAGAATCTAGTATACAATAGCATTTTAAAAAAATCCTATACCGTATTTACTCGAATCTAAGCCGCACTTTTTTTCCCGTTTTTTATAATAAAAAAAAACCGCCTGCGGCTTAGAATTGAGTGCAAAGAAAGCGGAAGTTCTGAAAAATGTTGGTAGGTGCCGTCACAACTTACTTCTGCCGTCGAATATATGTAACGCTACACAGGCATGCTTCGCAGGCACAAAGATAAATACTGGCGCCAAAACCTCTGTGTCAGTAAATAAATTAAAAGAAAAGATAGAAGAATGTAAACATTATGCCATGTATTCTTTCGTGTTTGCTGCTATCTCATTTAAATCCTGTCTGCCTAATAAACTACGAAACTAGAATGAGACAACAGCAAACGCGGAAGAATATACACATCATATCATGTTTATATTCATATTATTCTTATGCTGAATAGTGATACAGTTAGAAGAAATGAAGCACGACAACTGACTAGATTTTTAAGTGTAAGATGACACTAATTTGTGTGCAGAATGTAATGTACTAAAGAGGAGTCTGCAAAGATTTTCAAACGGAGAAAAATTTTCGCTAAACTCTCGTTCAGAACATCTTCTATCATACACAGTCTATTATTTGGTTCTTGTTGATCATTATCAAATACAGCAGCAGTGTAAGTAACAACAAATAGCAGTCTCTTGCCATTGTTTTGCTTTTTTTAATTGTAAGCTGCGGTAGCGCGCACAAAAGCAAGCCATGCCGCGAGCGGCGACAGGTCGTAAACACTCATTATCAGGATGAGACAAACATTGCATTACACAGTACAATAATGCATTTTCAGCTTAGTGTAACATAAACACCTATAACAAAGAGAACGGCACTTATCAGATCAAAGCAAAATAAGCAATCGATTCAAACCAGACGAAGCACGTGAAAAAGGAAGGGTACCCGAACAAATAAGGACTGAGCGCCTGACACATAGCAATGGCTACTTGGTAAAGCTTAACTGTTAAGCTTACAACTCAAACCAAACTACTGTAGCTGTATCTTCATCCAATCGACCTAAATTGTGTCTCATGTTACAATGGACCAGCTTTGTTTCGATTTTCTAAAACTTTTCTCTCCCCATGAATTTCGAGTCTCAAATTTCATGTGCGGCTTAGATTCCAGTGCGGCTTAGATTCGAGTAAATATAGTACTCTTGAGTGAATCTCAAAGCCTTTTCACCAGCATATCCACGTGTGAGCCTCCATTACCTCAGAAAGAGAAAAATGTCTCGGTCACAGACAACAGTCAACAAGGGTGGAAGAAAGAGTTACATCTGTATTTTCCATGAAATCAAGAAATAGATGTTGTAGAAAGGAAAACCCCTAATCAAGGTTGAACACTATGTGGTGATGCATTCTTGGGAGCTACTTGTATACTTCTATTGAATCTGCATAGCATTTAATAGCAAGCAAAAAAAATTTTCAGCATGTGATAAACTTCAAAAAACCATCACATTTCTGTGGAAATGGCAACTTAATTATAAGTATGCTGAAGAAATGTTTCATGATGACAAGCATGGGACAGAATAATCATCACATAATTAATAATGCCATAAAAAATTGATATCAAAGAGTAAATGTAGCGACTGTATTAGATCATGTAATAATATAAGTTACAGAATCTTTGTTTTTAGATATATTTTCCCCACGTGGAATGTTTCCCTCTATTATATATATCTAGAAACAAAGATGATGTGACTTACCAAACGAAAGCGCTGGCACGTCGATAGACACACAAACAAACCCAAACATACACACAAAATTCTAGCTTTCGCAACCAACTGTTGCCTCGTCAGGAAAGAGGGAAGGAGAGGGAAAGACGAAAGGATGTGGGTTTTAAGGGAGAGGGTAAGGAGTCATTCCAATCCTGGGAGCGGAAAGACTTACCTTAGGGGGAAAAAAATTTTCAGCATGTGATAAACTTCAAAAAACCATCACATTTCTGTGGAAATGGCAACTTAATTATAAGTATGCTGAAGAAATGTTTCATGATGACAAGCATGGGACAGAATAATCCCCCTAAGGTAAGTCTTTCCGCTCCCGGGGTTGGAATGACTCCTTACCCTCTCCCTTAAAACCCACATCCTTTCATCTTTCCCTCTCCTTCCCTCTTTCCTGACGAGGCAACAGTTGGTTGCGAAAGCTAGAATTTTGTGTGTGTGTTTGTGTTTGTTTGTGTGTCTATCAACGTGCCAGCGCTTTCGTTTGGTAAGTCACATCATCTTTGTTTTTAGATATATTTTTTCCCACGTGGAATGTTTCCTTCTATAGGAAACATATATTTTTTCCCACGTGGAATGTTTCCTTCTATAGGAAACATTCCACGTGGGAAAAAATATATCTAAAAACAAAGATGATGTGACTTACCAAACGAAAGCGCTGGCACGTCGATAGACACACAAACAAACACAAACATACACACAAAATTCTAGCTTTCGCAACCCACGGTTGCTTCATCAGGAAAGAGGGAAGGAAAGGGAAAGACGAAAGGATGTGGGTTTTAAGGGAGAGGGTGGAATGTTTCCCTATATATATATATATATATATATATATATATATATATATATATATATATGTGTGTGTGTGTGTGTGTGTGTGTGTGTGTGTGTGTGAGGGGAAACATTCCAGGTGGGAAAAATATATCTAAAAACAAAGATTCTGTAACTTACCAAGCGAAAGCGTTGGTACGTTGATAGAAACAATAACAAACACACACACACACACACACAAATTTCAAGCTTTCGCAACCCACGGTTGCTTCATCAGGAAAGAGGGAAGGAAAGGGAAAGACGAAAGGATGTGGGTTTTAAGGGAGAGGGTAAGGACACACACACACACACACAAATTTCAAGCTTTCGCAACCCACGGTTGCTTCATCAGGAAAGAGGGAAGGAGAGGGAAAGACGAAAGGATGTGGGTTTTAAGGGAGAGGGTAAGGACACACACACACACACACACACACACATCCATCCGCACATAACAGACACAAGCAGACATATATTGCCCATAAAAATCAATTAAAATTCCTGTTCACCCACTTACTGAACATTCACTATAATTGGTAAATCCATTTTATTTGCTATTTTACTGTGTAACTTCCGGCTCTTGTTGATCGCTCACATGCCATTGTTCTTTTGTACTTACTTGTGATACCAACTTGTACTATTAAAACTGTGCACTGGATGCTTTTCCCTATCCAGATTTATAAACAAAAAAGATTTAAACATATATATATATATATATATATATATATAGACACACACTCCTGGAAATTGAAATAAGAACACCGTGAATTCATTGTCCCTGCACGATGTTGGGGCGTGAGCGGAAGACGGCCTAACGGTGTGCGGGACCGTAGCCCAGCTTCATGGAGACGGTTGCGAATGGTCCTCGCCGATACCCCAGGAGCAACAGTGTCCCTAATTTGCTGGGAAGTGGCGGTGCGGTCCCCTACGGCACTGCGTAGGATCCTACGGTCTTGGCGTGCATCCGTGCGTCGCTGCGGTCCGGTCCCAGGTCGACGGGCACGTGCACCTTCCGCCGACCACTGGCGACAACATCGATGTACTGTGGAGACCTCACGCCCCACGTGTTGAGCAATTCGGCGGTACGTCCACCCGGCCTCCCGCATGCCCACTATACACCCTCGCTCAAAGTCCGTCAACTGCAGATACGGTTCACGTCCACGCTGTCACGGCATGCTACCAGTGTTAAAGACTGCGATGGAGCTCCGTATGCCACGGCAAACTGGCTGACACTGACGGCGGCGGTGCACAAATGCTGCGCAGCTAGCGCCATTCGACGGCCAACACCGCGGTTCCTGGTGTGTCCGCTGTGCCGTGCGTGTGATCATTGCTTGTACAGCCCTCTCGCAGTGTCCGGAGCAAGTATGGTGGGTCTGACACACTGGTGTCAATGTGTTCTTTTTTCCATTTCCAGGAGTGTATATCCCCCCAACCCCCACCCCTACATAACAAATGAGGCCCAGGATCAGAAAGGTGGCAAAAGGTTTACCTTTCACCTTTTAATAGTGCCTCCTGTCATGTAGACATATATTTCTCATATTCATTTGACTGTTATTAATAGTGATATCAGTTAAGTAATATCTGTGGAATTCATTTTCATTTCATGTGAAAGCATGTCTAATGAACTCTTATTACAATCTTTTTGGAACTTTCCGTAGTGACAATCTCATTAATTGGCAAATTCAGAAATTTCTTAGATGAAAGACTCCAAAAAAACTCCCCCTTAAGTCAGTGTTACATTTGACAGAGAATAGTTTCTAAATGAAGTAGTAAAAGATACTGCTGTTTATTGTTTCAGTACATGCTGTTACAACTTATGTTATCCCACATACCTGAAGAGCGACCAACAACATTTGGAATAAGGGCTCGACCACCGCTTGACAAGTTCTCAGAAGGAAGATGGCCAGCTAGTGGAGATGATGCCTTACATTTCAGTTTACCTTCTCGGATGAAAACTAAATCATTTTCTAATAGTTCCAGTGTGGAGTCGTGGGATGTTACCTAGTACTGTAGTTGTGCGTGGTCTGAAAAACTGTTATTACGACTTCCTTATTTAAATGTTCTGCAAGTACTAGATAAGCAAAACTGCTGTAAATAGTGTATATATACTTTTTGTATATATTTTTGTAGGAAAATAGCTGCCCAAGATTTTAGAAACTATTTTACACAGAGAAATTGTGCAAGGTTGCATGAGTGACAGTACGAGAAATCTACTAAGTGCTAAATCCTCACGAGGAAATCGGAGAACTTTGCATTGCATAACCAAGTCATAATGTGCCTTCCCTCACTGTCAACATTATGAGAACAGTCTCAAATGATATGGGCTATGTCACATTCGATAAACAAGACTGTTTAGTTGTATTCAGCTGGTCTGAGTTGTTTTACATTCCATTGTCATTAAGTGCCAAAACAGCACTGCAGTTTGTGCATCAGTATTGTTGTGTATTACTTTTTGTTTAATACTTACAGTTTTTGTATTTGTGTGTGCAGCTGAGAAGCAGCATCCTTTTCACTTAAAATTCGTCTGCCATGCTCCTATAGGACAGATAGATACCACCAAATACAACTGGTAGTTGTTTTGAGGGAAAAGTAATGCGTTCTAAAGCCATCAGATCATTCTTGTCTAAGATTTTGCTAATTGCAAAAAGAGTGTGAGTGCCTCTTTTGCTCACTATCTTACCGCCTTCAGAACAGTTGGATAACATAAAAGTTGATTTTCACAGTTACCTATCTTCTGTTTTTCCATGCTTCGTTGAATGTTATTTCGTATGGTTGCTATAATTTTAATTTGGTAAAAGCAAACAGTCACAATAAATTAGATCTTTTAGTACTTAATAGCTGGATTTGCTTCAGCAACAGCAAGCTTTAAGAACAAGTCATTTCACTTAAACTATCCTCTGACTGACACACACATTGGTTTGTTCAAAAACATATTTTTTTTTTTTTTTTTAATGAGTAAATTATTTTGATGATGTATTGCATCAAATGCAGTGAATAAAATTTGGATAAGTAAATAGACTAGTCTAAATATTTCATCTTGTGTTTCCTTTGGCTCAACATATACATTCTACTTTCTGGATTTTCTTCAGCATGCATTATTTTGAACAACAACTGTCTCTGGCCACTGAGGCTGGTCTGCGTACAGCAGCTGTGCTTGATGGGAGGAGCAGTCTGGGTGGTGGGAATGAGGAGGAGGCTGAGGCAGGGAGTGAGAGGGATAGTAGGCTAAGGGTTGGGCAGAATTGTTCATACTATGAAAATGGAGTGCTCTAAATTAGTTGTGAAAGTATCTTTGCAGATTCTCACTGCTTTAGTTGCAGTGGTTACTGCACTCTGTAAATTGTGGCTTTGTTCAGTTGTATGTAGTGTGGCTAATTTGTGAATAATTCAGTAATTCAGAGGCATGCTGTGAGACTGAGATTTGTTACCAGTAGGGATCCTTAAATAACACATCCTGAGGCATCGATGAATCATCAATTTGGTAATGGAAGGAAATGGTGGGGTAGGGGGAGATGAAATTGAAGCTTGCACAGGACAGACTATCATGGGTAGTTGCATCAAACCAGCCTTTGGACTGAAGACTACCTCCTCCACTGCCGCCGCCGCCACCACAATGACGACAACAGGTACGGTCAACTCAGGCATGTTATGTAAATGCTCCGTGAGCTTAAATGGGAATTGCTGGAGGGAAGAAGACATTCTTCTTGCAAAATGCCGTTGAAAACGTTTAGACAACTTGTATCTGACACGGATTGCAGTGCAATTGTACTAAGACCAATAGACATCTTGAATATGTACTGATATCAACGTACATCTTGCATATGGACCATGAGAAAAAGATAAGGGAAATCAGGGCCCATATGGAAGTATATAGACAGTTGTTTTTCCTTCACTGAATTTCCAAGTAGAACAGAAAACAGAATGACTAGCAGTGGTACAAACTGCTCTCCACCATGCACTGCATTCTGGCTTGTGGAGTGTGTATATAGATTGCTTTGGTTTGTTAAGCTGTGATTTTGATGAATGAATTTAAGAAACTATATTATCAATCCTTTGGATTAACAATCACATTTCAGTGCTTTCTTGGGTTGGTCAGTTCTGAAAATACAGAAGGTTCACGTATAATTTTTAATGCCTGAGTGGTATAACAGCGTCTACAGAGAACATAAAATATTGACTGGCTCACATTAAGTTTGTTAAACACGTCTCTAATACTAAATTAAAGGAAAGCAGTTACTAATTGCTCTCTATTTACAAAAGTTCGCAGATGTGATACAGGCTGTAATACAAAAACTAAAAATCTAATAATAATTCTTTAAGTCCTCTAGCAGGTCTCAATTCACAGTACACAATTACTACATCATAAATCTTGAGGTGTTGAGTGGTGACATTTATCTGCAATGGTACGCTCAGTCCTGAGAATGATAATTGACAAGGAGTGAAGTAACGTCATTATATCCGTGCACAGTGTGAAATAAATAGGAAATTAATGGTTCAGTATTACTGTGATATCTGCTGTATTGAAGTGCTGAGCAGAGAAATCATTGTATCATTCATGATACCTGAGGCAGAAAAATACAGTAAAAAATTTTTGACTATGATTTCACCAGAGAAGGCAAGGCTGGAGTTATGGAAGAAGTCGACGCCTCACCTGCAGATGCCAGAAGCTGAAGAACTACCACCGGGACACAACGAGAGCTGGCTGGTGTGGAAATCTTTAAACAGATTACGATCAGGAGTTGGACGATCCAGAGACAACCTGAAGAGATGGGGCTTCATAACAGAAGATACGTCCTGTGATTGTGGACAAGAACAAGCCACATGCTCCAGTGCCTTTTGTGCCCTACATCCTGCACGAAGATTGATCTCCAGCAAGCCACTCCAAACGCCTTGGAGGTTGCAAAGTACTGGGCACATGTAATATAAATACAATTTGTGTGTGTGTATACATATGTACATATTTATTGATCTGTATGGCTACTGAAAATTTGTATGTTTCTGATTCGAGAATAATAATTAAGAGGCAGTCATTACATTCCCTGAAGACAGCGTACCTAGTTTGTTTAAGATAAACTGTGCTTAACAATTTCACTGTTTCTGCCAATATAACTCATACTTCATAAGCATTCATCAGCATCACATCATTATTATTTATGTATTAATGGCCTACCAGTCTTCTCAGGACAGTCAAATTTTCTTAACAGTAATTCATGCATATTTTTTTTTACCTGAATGTATAGTGTGTTCAAACTGAGAAAATTTCATGTTACTTATATTAACACAAAAAAGTGTATATCTTGTTTGTGAATCTTGATAGCAAAGAAGTTTCATTAGACAGTTCAAGAATTACATATAATTCCAAATAAATAATAATAATAATAATAATAATAGTGTTAGAGAACAGCAGTTTCTATCGGTATAACAAGTGCCTTTCTCATGTGGTTTGAGAGGAGTTCAGTGGAGCTCAATTAAATAAAAAGTATTATCTTGCATAGCTTTATTAGTGAATGATACAGAACATGTAATAAATATTTTAGGTTTACAAGTCTAATCAGACATAAGCTGAGTTTGTAGTGTGGTAGTGACATCAGCACTATAGCCTGTGTATTCTGTATGCTGTAAACTTGCATCTCTGGCAGTTGATTAAACAAAACTTCATATTCTTGAACTTCTGTCTTCCAAGAAAGAAGAAAAAGTTTAGTAATTTGGCTGTGTGAATCCTGTACGATGCACAAGCATCAATGTAATCATTTAAGTAAAGTACATTTAAATCCATGAATACCACTATGTACACAAGAATTACCTCACTGTCAAATGCTTCTGTAGAGAAAGTTTGTTAATTTTGCTTAATTTATGTTAAACAGAATAAGCTAATACATTTCCAAATATTCTGGATAAATGTTTTAATGCCATGGGACTGAGATGTTGAGTGATCACTGTGAAAGACATGGAGATGCTGCATACTCGTGTAATACAGCATTATCAGCAAGAGACGAGAGTTGAAAGGGGCCTTGTTGGTCTCCATTTGGTCAACTGATTAAATCATACAATACCCAGACTTCTGGGGCATGAAGATGTAACAGTAGCCCAGTGTTGGAATGCATGGGAAGGCGAGGGCAGTATACCATCAAGGTTCTGGTCGACCACATCTGACAACTACACAGGAGGATTTCCGTACTGTGCACCAAGCGTACTGCATTCCCTTCACATCTACGCCCACCAACCGAAAATGAGTAATGGATGGCCTGCAACATTCTGTATTGTCTAGCATTACTGGCAGCAGCCGGACTAGGGTGTTACCATCATGTGCATATGTTGCCATTAATACCACTTCACAAAAAGCTTCATTTAAAATGGTGCCATGACTGGGAACCATGGACTGCTGATTAATGGTATCACATAGTGTTCAGTGATGAATTCTGGCTTTACACTAACCTGGATGACAACCATCACTGAGTATGGTGGCAACTTGGGGAGAAGTCCTGTTCTTCCGATGTTTTGGAGAGGCACAGTGGTGTTACTTTTAGTGTCATTGTATGGAAAGTCATCAGGTATTACTTAAGATTGGAGCTGATAGTGACTGAGGGAACTCTGACAGCAAAATGGTACATCATGGACATCCTGTTGCCTTATATTTTTCCTCTCAAGTGACATTATCAAGTCACCATTTTGCAACAGGACAATGCCTGTCCACACGAAGCATGTTTGTCTATAAACTGTATAAGTGATGTTGAAGTACTTCTGTGGCCAGTGAGATTCCAAGATCTGTCCCCGAAAGGACGTGTGTGACCAACTTGGACAACACCACCATCCCATTGCCAATATCCAGTTAAGGACAAATTACAGCTACTATGGGTCAGTGTGCCTCACCAGAGTGTACAATAGCTTTATGACATCATACTGATTCATTCATGCACCAGGACAGAGTACTTTCAGCCTGATAACTGGGT
This sequence comes from Schistocerca nitens, assembly GCF_023898315.1. Classification (NCBI taxonomy): domain Eukaryota; kingdom Metazoa; phylum Arthropoda; class Insecta; order Orthoptera; family Acrididae; genus Schistocerca; species Schistocerca nitens. Next base: position 740,709,005 of record NC_064618.1, on the reverse strand, counting down.
TCATACTGCCCTATGTAATCACTGAAATAAGTTCACATACCCTTTCAACCCATGAAGTTTTATTTTATTTCCTCCTCCCCTTCTGGGTACTTCACATTTGTGGCAGAAAGTGTAACTTCCAAGTTATTAAACTTACTGGCAGGTTAAAACTGTGTGCTGGACAGAGACTCAAACTCGGGACCTTTGCCTTTCATGGGCAAGTGCTCTACCGGCTGAACTACACAAGCACAACTCGCGACCCGTCCTCACAGCTTTAATTCTGCCAGTATCAGGTCTCCTACCTTCCAAACTTAACAGAAGCTCTCCTGTGAACATTTCAGAGCTAGCACTCCTGGAAGAAAAGATATTGTGGAAATATGGCTTAGTCACAGCCTGGGGATTGTTTGCAGAATGAAATTTTCACTCTGCAGTGGAGTGTGTGCTGATATGAAACATTTTTTTATATAGTTGCACACTCTGCTGCAGAGTGAAAATTTCACTCTGGAAACAAACCCTTAAGTTGATGGAATGTATGGACATCAAAATCAGGATGACTGGACACTGTTCCTGAATATGGGTTTGGCATCATCTCAACCATAGTCCCACTTTACCTATTTACCAAGACACTAACTGGATAAATTTGTTATAAAACACTATGTTGTGTTCCACTTAGCAGCAACCTAATATCATTCAAAGAAAATGTTGAAACTAACTGACATTGTCTAGCAAGTTCAGTTTTTTACTCTTATAATAAGTGGCCTGTGTTTTCAGTTTCAGTTACACACACACACACACACACACACACACACACACACACACACACACACACACACATAAATTAATTTATATGTTTAATAGGTAACAGCACATCCTCCACAACAAATATACAACTGGCCTTGCTACCGGGAAATGTTGAACTACAGCAGCTCAAAATATGAAGAGTGCAGTAAAATTCAATGCCGAACCAGTAGAAAGAATAAAATGACACCTTTTAATGATTTCAGTTGAAATTACTACAGACTTGAAACATAAATGTGAATAGTACATGGCAGAGCTGCACACAATGTATAATGTAACATGTCTGTTGCAGATGTTTGAAGTGAAGTCTGTTGTGTCAATGCAAACAGCACATTCAGGTAAAACTATATTGTAGGGGAAAAGATTCTTGGTCGTCTTCCAATTGCTATTGATCCATGGTGATAAAACCAATGAGGCCATAGCACTGAATAAATTAAGTTATTCATGAGACACAAGGGCAAGAGATTTGACAATCTTTGAGATTGTGTCAGTGGATTTCCCCTTTCCAAAACCTGCCAAACATTGAGGGACACATTCACTAACTTTCTGTGTTGTGACATATCTCACAACTGATAGCCCCATAAAAGCTGAGAAATAAATTATGCCTCGGAGCTGACATTATGCTGAAACTCATTGCCCAGAGAATGACAAGTAGTTATCAGCACCGAGCCCAGTACGCAGAAGAGTGTGTTGTGCAACATCGCTACTCACACACTATGTGATCAAAAGTATGCGGACACCTGGCTGAAAATAACCTAAAAGTTCGTGGCACCCTCCATCGGTAATACTGGAATTCAATATGGTGTTGGGCCACCTTTAGCCTAGATGACAGCTTCTGCTCTCACAGGCGTACTTCCAATCAGGTGCTGGAAGGTTTCTTAGGGAATGGCAGCCCATTCTTCATGGAATGCTGCACTGAGGAGAGGTATCGATGTCAGTTGGTGAGGCCTGGCACGAATTCGGCATTCCAAAACATCCCAAAAATGTCTACAGGATTATGTGCAGGCCAGTCCATTACAGGGATGTTATTGTCATGTAACCACTCTGCCACAGGCCGTGCATTATGAACAGGTGCTCGATCATGTTGAAAGATGCAGTCACCACCCCTGAATTGCTCTTCAACAGTGGGAAGCAAGAAGATGCTTAAAACATCACTGTAGGCCTGTGCTGTGATAGTGCCATGCAAAACAACAAGGGGTGCAAGCCCCCTCCATGAAAAACGTGACCACACCAGCTCCTCCGAATTTTACTGTTGGCACTACACACACTAGCAGATGATGTTCACCGGGCATTCGCCATACCCACACCCTGCCATCGGATCGCCTCATTGTGTACCGAGATTCGTCACTCAACACGTTTTTCCTCTGTTCCGTTGTCCAATGTTTACACTCCTTACACCAAGGGAGGCATCGTTTGGCATTTACCGTCATGGTGTGTGGCTTATGAGCAGCAGCTCAACCATGAAATCCAAGTTTTCTCACCTTCTGCCTAACTATCATAGTACTTGCAGTGGATCCTGATGCAGTTTGGAATCCTGTGTGATGGTCTGGTAGATGTCTGCCTTTTACACATTATGACCCTCTTCATCTGTTGGCGATTCTGTCGGTCAGCAGACAAGGGAGGCCTGTACACTTTTGTGCTGTACATGTCCCTCCACGTTTCCACTTCACTAGCACATTGGAAACAGTGGACCTAGGGATGTTCAGGAGTGTGGAAATCTCGCGTACAGACGTATGACACAAGTGACACCCAGTCACTTGTCAAAGTTTGAAGTCCGTGAGTTCCACGGACCCCATTCTGCTCTCTCACGATGTCTAATGACTACTGAGGTCGCTGATATGCAGTACATGGCAGTAACTGATAGCGCAATGCACCTAATATGAAAAACGTATGTTTTTGGGGGTGTCCAGATACTTTAGATCACATAATGTAACTCCATCTTAAACAATTATGGGGAGCTGAGCTAAAAAAAGCACCTAATCAACTCACAGAGACTTTACAGAGAAATTCATTGCAAATATCTCTGAATGTTTAGCGAACTAATGCACTATTTATGCAGTCTTGGGTTCCAAATCTTTTAATTAATGAGGGAAATGGGCTAGAGACCACCTTGACGCAACATGTTTTTTACAGTGATCTCTGATAAGTGATGGTATGAAAGTACCTCATGTTCTTGTGAGGCTTAAATCTTTGTCAAATTATATACATTATGTGATCAAAAGTATCTGAACACCTGGCTGAAAATGACTCACAAGTTCGTGGCACCCTCCATCGGTAATGCTGGAATTCAGTATGGTGTTGGCCCACCCTTAGCCTAGAGGACAGCTTCTGCTCTTGCAGGCGTATGTTCAATCAGGTGCTGGAAGGTTTCTTAGGGAATGGCAGCTCATTATTCATGGAGTGCTGCACTGAGGAGAGGTATTGATGTCAGTTGATGAGGCCTGGCACAAAGTCGGCGTTCCAAAACATGCCAAAGGTGTTCTGTAGGATTCAGGTCAGGACTCTGTGCAGGACAGTCCATTACAGGGATGTTATTGTCTTGTAACCACTCCGCTACAGGCCTTACATTATGAACAGGTGCTCGATTGTGTTGAAAGATGCAATCCCCCATCCCCGAATTGCTCTTCAAGACTGGCAAGCAAGAAGATGCTTAAAACATCAATGAAGCAAGGCCTGTGCTGTGATAGTGTCATGCAAAACAACAAGGGGTGCAAGCCCCCTCCATGAAAAACATGACACCACTGCCTCCGAATTTTACTGTTGGCAATACACACGCTGGCAGATGATGTTCACTGGGCATTCGCTATACCCACACCCTGCCATCGGATCGCCACATTGTGTACCATGACTCGTCACTCCACACAATGTTTTTCCACTGTTCAATTGTCCAATGTTTATGCTCCTTACACCAAGTGAGGCATTGTTTGGAATTTACTGGTGTGATGTGTGGCTTCTGAGCAGCCGCTTGACCGTGAAATCCAAGTTTTCTAACTTCCCAGCTAACTCTCATAGTACTTGCAGTGGATCGTGATGCAGTCGATGATCCTCCTCAACTGTCCGCAGTCTCTCTCAATCAACAGACAAGGTCGGCCTGTACGCTTTTGTGCTGTATGTGTCCCTACACGTTTCCACTTCACTATCACAATGGAAACAGTGGACGTAGGCATGTTTAGTAGTGTGGAAATATCGCATACAGATGTATGACACTAGTGACACAATATCACCTGACCACGTTCAAAGTCCGTGAGTTCCGTGGATTGCCCCATTCTGCTCTCTCACGATGTTTAATAATGACTACTGAGGTCACCGATATGGAGTACCTGGCAGTAGGTGGCAGCACAGTGCACCAAATACGGAAAACATTTGTTGTAGGGGGTGTCCGGTTACTTTTGATCACATAGTGTACCTTTGAACATTGAACCACATTATGTCTGTTATCGATAAAAGTGTCAGTTTTCTCTAAATCTCAGTAGTTCATGCTAACTATAGCTCCCTGGGCAGATTTTGTGTGAGAAATTTTCATAGTACTATGTTTCCACACTTACCAATGTTCACTTTGCAAGTGACCAACAGGTCACCAGGAAAGTCCACAAACAACATGCGCTAATACCAACTGTAATGTTTTCAGATGATTATCTATCAAATATATTTTACCTGATGCATGGAACCATGTTCACATTGATTGCCTGGAGAATTTGTGTTTGGTGCAGTACTTGGTAATAAGAAATGTAGTATGTACTGCATAAGTTAACCAACATTTGATGTGTTTTTTGCCTCCAATGTCAGTAAGTTCATAGTGATAAAAAGCAGCAGTGAATTTTGTGGGCAGGGTTACAAGATCAGTGATTTATAGTACTTAGACTCCGATATTGTTTCATACACATTCTGTTTCTCGAAAGCTGCTTGATCCTGAGAGTTACCTGCAAAGGCCTGACACCGAAAGTCCTTCTTTCTGGATGTAATATACCTCATCTGCCAATTTCCACTCCACCATATGTATCCTACAAAATCCTACTGTTATCTGCCCTTCACATTTCCTTAGTTGGTATCATCTGCCAAGCCAACATCAAAGTGCAACAACAGGCCAGACTTCACCTCAAAAAGCTATCCAATCTCCTACGCTACTTCAACAGCTGTGTTTCCATTCCTGTCCCACTAGCTCCCTATGCATCCACACCAACTGCTACTCCTCTCATACAACCTGGGTTTGGCCAGGCTTCTTAACATCTCCCAGCCCTCAAAAGTGCCTCCCAAAGCTACAGTAACCCATGACCACAAGAACGAGCCCTAACACTACAGTGTTAACCTCTAATCTAAGGTTCTCTCCCCTCCTGAATCATTTGTATTATCCAAGGATCTCATTTTCAGCCCTAAACCTGCATTTCATCCTGCTGGTTTAGTTAAGGACCTATTTTACTTTGCAACCTAGTCTAAAAACCTTTCCAAGATCAAGCTTGACATTGAACCCTGTCTTAACCTGTATTAGTCACAATCCCAACTTGATCAACCAGCACTATCTCAAAATCACCCCTTACATACATTCCAAGAATTCCCAACATTCAGCGTTGCCTCATAATTCTTTCTTAGGGCCTACAACATGACCCTAAAAAGAAATCCGTGCTCTTCATTCCCTAAAAAGCTATTGACTCCTGGTGGGCAAGGATCTACTACACTGATACTTGACCAACCAGAGTACGTATGTGATGGTTTATGCAAGCTTTTTGACACTTCTGCCTACAGCATCTGCCATTAAGATCCCATTGCTGTGATACACCAGGACTAAGACCTCAATCCTTCTTATCCCACCCAAACCACAAACCCTCACCTTTTACATTGTTCCAAGGGACCATAAATCCAGTCACCCTGGCCATCCCATAGTTGCTGGCTTCAAAGCACCCACTGATCATATATCTGGCTTAGTTGATCAACAACTACATCCTATAGTGCAAAGACTTCCCTCTTATATTAAAGACATCAACCAATTCATATATTGTCTGAAATCTGTGCTCATCCCATTCCTACCACATGTCTTGCTTGTCATTGTCACCACTGATGCCAGATCGCACCATACTGACGTTCACCATGTACATGGTCTGTGTGTCATTGAACATTATCTCAACCATTCCCCACCTGATTCCAAACCAATGACATCTTTTGTGATGACGTTAAGCAACTTCATATTTATGAACAACTATTTTACTTTTGAGAAGCAGACATACAAACAGATCAGGGGCACAACAATGGGAACCAGGTTGGCTCCTGTCTATGCCAACCTTTTCATGGGTCATTTGGAGGAGGCTTTCCTGGGATCGATAAGTCTTCGGCTCCTGGTTTGGTTTAGATACACTGATGACATCTTTGCCATATGGACTCACGGTGGAGCTACCTAGGCATGCCGAACTTTTATTGGCGGAATCCTGGATGGATGACATGATTGCGGCATTTGAGAAAACAAAACAAGCAATAGCAGACGTGGGTTGTAGGTACATCCCGAGCCAAATGCACTGTTGGCTGTGGTTGTAGATGTGAGCCAGACAGCGATAGGAGGCGTGCTTCAACAATGCATTGATGAGGCCTGGCAGCTGCTAACTTTCTTTTCTAAAAAGCTGACCACCTTGCAAAAGAGATGGGGTGCATGTGACTGCGAACTGCTGGCGATGTACGAGGCTTTCAAATACTTTCGTCCTCATGTCAAGGCTCGCGGCTTCATAATATTTACAGACTACAATTTGCTGACATTCACCTTTTGGCAAAATAATCTGAACTGCTCGACAAGGTAACACAGTCAACTGCTATACACTGCCCAATTCATCACAGATGTTCAACACATTTCCAGTGTCGACAATATCGCATCGGCAGCATCTCTACACTGGACTGCGTGGCACTTGCAGAAGCACAGAGGTCAGACCGAGAGCTGCAAGACCTGTTACAAGATGCACGGACTTCATTGCAAGTGCAACCAGTAGACATTCCTGGCACTGGCATACAACTGCATTGCGATGTGACCACGGCCAAGCCACGTCCGTACCTGCCTCTGAACTTCTGACGGCAAGCATTCGAATCCCTGAGCCACTCAGGTACGAGATCTACGCTCTGTCTGATACTAGATCGCTTTATGTGGCCGGGAGCAAAGAAGTATTGTAGAGTGTAGACAAAGTGTTGTCTCCAGTGCCAACGCAGTAAAGTTGGTGGACATATACAGGCACCAGTAGGTAATTTTCCCGATGTCACAGTATGATTCGCATATGTTCACGCTGACATCATTGGACTGCTCCAGCTTTCGAACAACCAACGCTAGCTGCTCACCATACTCGACAGATTCACTCGTTGGCCGTAAGCAGTACCAATAGATAATATCTTGGCCAAAACCTTGACGCATGCCTTTGTGTCACATTGGATATTGCTTCACATCACCACCAATAGAGGCAGACAATTCGAGTCTGAATTGTTCACAAAACTGTCAGTACCTTGCGGCATGAATCATCTTCGGACAGCCAGCTACCACCCTGGAGGCAATGAAATGGTGAATGATGGCATCACACCCTAAAAGCAGCCCTGATGTGCCATGCGACTGGGTGGACTGAGGCTTTACCAAACGTCTTACTTGGGTGGTTCCTCGGCGTTGATAGTATATGGGGAAACGCTGAGACTACCCTGTGATTTCGTAAAAGCTGTTCCAAGAGAAGAAATGGATCATTCTACACTCGTTAGCCATCTGAGAGAGCACATCCAGAAGATATGCCCCCACACAGCCATCCAGACACTGCACTGGCCCGCTGTTCATGTACAAGGCTCTCAGCTCGTGCTCTCAAATGATGCTACATAGTGACGGCATCAAACCGGCTCCCCAACCTGCCTACACTGGTCCACACCAGGTTGTCAGTACAGGAGACCACACATTGGACATTCTCCTGAATAGGAAACATACCATTGTCACTGTCGACAGTGTCAAGCTGGCCTACGTTTTCCATGAGCCACCCCCAGAGACCACTACTGCCTCATTCATTGCCTTTTCCAGCGCTGACCTGAGCAACAGAAATGACCCAGTTACCCGCACCGACTACGCCAGCAGCTCCTGCAACACAACGCACCACGAGATCTGGCCTTCATGTGCACTTCCCGGCAAGTTTTCTGGTGGCGCTCTGCTCCCGCCGAGGGTCTGATGTAGCGACCCGCAGCGACCTTCCATGTGTGTGTATGTGTGTGTGTGTGAGTTAGTGCGCAAGTGTCAAATTTTTGCTAGTGCGTCTGTGGTTCCGTGCGCGCCGCTAGAGGTGCTGTGTTTGTTCGCACGAAGTGCGGATCATTTACTCCATGTCTTTGTTACCTTTTGTATGTTAACTATTCTGGTTTTTTTTTTTATCTCTCGTTCTTTAGTATGTGTTCCTTTCATATGTGTTTAGTAAGGCTAGCAACAAGGAGCTAACTGATCTCGACTAGACTATAGCACCTTACTAGAATCGTGAGCGCTGTATTTTAGCGCCGCACACAAAAATAAAGTTCCATTATTTACTAAAGTAAGCGTATTCTAGGGTGCCCATCATTTCTGTAGCAGGCATGGCTGAGTGCACGACCTAATTCATTTACGTCGCAGCTAAAATCCTTAACAAAGCTTCTGCAAGATATGTGGGTGTCTAATTCACACAACATTCTTACTGCTTGCTTCTGGTGTGTGAACAAAGTAAGCTACTTACAATAGGTGCACTACCCTAGAAGATAATTCCGTAAGACAGTAGGCAGTGAAAATATGGAAGATAAGTCTACATTTGTCTTGCAGTCAGCCCAGTGGATGATGATTCTAAGGGCATAACATGATGAACTAAGCTTCTTGATTAGTTTATCTTTGTGTTGGCACAATTTTAACTTGTTATCCAACTGGATCCCATGAATTTATAAACTGTATTTCATACAGCATGTGGCTGTCAGTGTCTACGTCTTATGCTAAAAGTCATTCCTGATTGTTTGAAACTGCAAGATTCTTTGTGAGATTAACACTTAAACTGTTAGCTATGAACCATATGTGGGCATTTTCACTTATTATTTGAGCCCTGTCTCTCAGTATTGAGCTTGGACCTTTGACTGGTTTGCTTTTGCTATCAGCGAACATTACATGTTTTGAACAGCCCTTTAAAGTCGTTGGAAAATCATTTATGCAAGTCAGCACCAAGTGTGATGTCAGTGCTGGTCCCTGTGGCACTCCCCATGTTGTGCACCAAATTCTGAAGTTATTTACATGCCCAAGATACAGTCTTGTAATAAGACACTTTCCTTTTTGTTAAGGAGGTTATATCCCATCCATGCAAGAGGGATGCCGTTAATGACATAACACTTTACCTTGTGAAGTAGAAATTTTTGTTCCACAGTACCTGAAGCTTTGACAAGTACACAGAATATACCAACAGGATAACTTTTCTCGTTTAGCTCTTTTAACATACATTTGTGAGGTGTTGTATTGCATTCTTCATGGAGAAGCAGTGGAAATTTGTTCACCTATGTTATTCAATCTGTATGATGAGCAACCAGTAAAGGAAAACAAGAAGAAATTTGGAGAAGGAATTAAAGTTAAGCGAGAAGAATTAAAAGTTTTGTAGGAGTGCTGATGACACTGAAATTCTGCTAAAGATGGCGAAGGTTCAGAAGAGCAGTTGAATGGAAGAGATAGCATTTTAGAAAGAGTTTATAAATGAACTTCAACAAAAGTAAAACAACGTTAATTGTACGTAATCGAATTAAATTAGGTAATGCTGAGGGAATTAGTTTAGGAAAGGAGACACTAAAAGTTAACTATTTGGGCAACAAAGACTTAGAGACAATATGAAATGCAAACTGCTTGCAGTAAGAAAAGCACTCCTGAAACAGATAAATTTGATGACACCCAATATTAATTAAAAATTAGGAAGTCTTTTATGAAAGCGTTCATGGAGTGTAGCCTTGTACAAAAATCAAATATATATAAGCAGTTCAGACAAGAGAAGAATAGAAAGTCTGAAATGTGGCGGTGGAGAAGAATGCAAAAGATGAGGCAGCAGGCTGAATAACTAATGAGGGGATACTGAATAGAATTTGGGGGGAAAAAAGAAATTTATGGTACAAATTGACAAAAACAATGGATTGGTTGATAAGACAGATCCTGAAGCATCTCTGAATGACCAAGCTTGTAATGGAGGAAGATGTATGTGTAAAACTATAGAAGAAGACCTAAGCATGAATAGAGTGAGATGGTTCAAATGAATGGCAGATGCAGTAGATACTCAAAGATAAATAGGCTTGAACAGGAGAGACTAGTGTGACAGCTGCATCAAATCAAGTTTAGCACTTCTGGCCACAACAACAACCACAATTAAGCAACACTTTTCATCAATAAACAGCAAGAAGACCTCAGCATTTTGTCTGATGCTTCGGAAACGATTTATGTAGAATTACACCACACTGAACTTTCGTTTCTTATATAATATTCTTGGTTTCGTAATTTTATGTAAAACGGAATTTTTAAAACGGCATTAAGTTTTATGAGAAAAATCAAGGAACTACAGTCGGGCCTAACACGAATCTTGAGATTCGGTAAGGTCCAAACTACACCACTGATAATGACGAGTCGTGTATTTATTTCTGTACATGTCTGTACTCTGAAGTCAGTGTGGTATGTTTGACCCGGAATTTACCCACCTCCTTCCCATACCACCTGAGCTTCAGATAATCACGTTGAAATATATTTTGACATAGTACAGTGTGTCTTAGCAGCCATTCGCATGGCGCCACTGAAATTACGTACTGTACTTATTTATTTATTTTGATCCATCTTTGAGCATTTTTATGCAACCAATGTCGTCCTAGAGAGTTTACATATATTGTACAAATATACTGTATTGACATAGTTAGAGTACGCATACTAATAATGATACAAGGAACATAAAATAAACACTAGAGAACAATTTCGTAAGCTGGGTTCACACACGCGTCTAATGTGGCGCCACAGATTGTGGCTTGCTATAGTGGCTTCGTGAGCTACCTTTCACACAGGACGCCACAAATTCTACGTAGGAGCACGGTTTTCAATTGGTGTCAGTTGAAATCATATGGGTGGGTATGAACGTTATAGTGCAGGTTACGGCCTTAGAGTTGTGACAAGAGTTAAGTACAAGGAGGATGAAACCCAAAGGCTAGATCCGAAAAAAGATTTCGCACAAGGATAAATCAAGGGAAACAAATATATTTATACGAGGGATATCCACAAAGTACATTACGTTTTGGAATTAAAAACAAATAAAGTATTGGAAAATTTTTTATTATATGCAGATGCAAGCCATACATAAATACTAATTTTCTACATAGTTGCCATTTAAATTAAGGCACTTATCGTAGCGATGGACGAGCTTGGAAATTCCTACGTCGTAAAATTCGGCCGCCTGCGCCTTCAACCACGTGGTTACCTCTTTTGGGACAGAAAAGGTGTGATTTTTGTGGATTTCCTGGAAAGAGGCACTACAATAAACTCTCAAAGGTATTACCAAACTCTGCACAACCTCAGAAGAGCAATACAAAACAAACGCAGGGGAAAGTTGGGCTCAAAGATCTTGCTGATTCACGACAGCGCCCGGGCACACACGGCAAATGCCACTCGTGAAGTTCTCGAATCTTTTAAGTGGGAGTTGTTTCCTCATCCGCTGTACAGTCCTGACTTGGCACCGAGCGACTTCCACTTATTCCCAGCAATGAAGAAGTGGTTGGCTATGCAGCGTTTTGATGACGACGCACAGATTCAAGAAGATGTAACCACGTGGTTGAAGGCGCAGGCGGCCGAATTTTAGGACGAAGGAATTTCCAAGCTCGTCCATCGCTACGATAAGTGCCTTAATTTAAATGGCACCTATGTAGAAAAGTAGTATTTAAGTGTGGCTTTCATCTGTGTATAATTTAAAAAATTCCAATACTTTATTTATTTTTAATTCCAAAACGTAATGTACTTTGTGGATAGGCCTCGTAAAATAAATGACACTCAGATACGAAAATGCTGTCTGCAATGAACAACTACACAACAGTTGGCATGTAAATATCATAGAGCCACGCTTCCGGGATTTCAGAATCTTATTGTATTGTTGACATAGCCAATTTGAATAACTTAAGTTTTAGTTCAACAGCTGTCACGTCACATTTTGGGGCTATTTCCTGGATATAATCCACAATTTACACAATGCTTTGACTCACAAATTACGAAGTTTATCCGACTAGCTTTTTTGGTTACATATATTAAGTTTCTTTATTTATTCCTTTATGGGATATGTCATTGGTTTACACACACACACACACACACACACACACACACACTTGCTACTCTTGTAGTTCTAGAACCTGCGAAAGTGTACCTGCTGACTACTGTTTTCACTTTTTTCAGAAATAAAGTAAAAACAAATTACTGCACGATAACTGCAACAGGATGCTTGTGTTTCGCACTACTGCGGCCAGGGAGCGTGGGTGATAGGGAAGTGTCGCAAAAAAAGTACAACCAAGCTCAACTTTTTGTGGTGTCACAAATGTTGCGTATCTTAAGTTGCGCCACTTAAAACTGAAGTTCACACATGGAACTGCAATGCATCTGCAGTATGCCACTAGCTGTTGCGACACTTTTGTTGCGTGTGTGAATCCGGCTTAAAGCTCCACTCCCCAACGGAATCCCTGTCAGATTCTAAACTGAATTTGCAGCTGAGTTAGCCCCTCTTCTCACTATAAACTATTGAAGAACCCTCAAACAAAAAACCGTGCCTAGTTTTAGGAAAAAGGCGCAGGTCACATCTGTCTACAAGAAGGGTAGTATAAGTGATCCACAAAACTACCGTGCAATATCCTGCACATCGAGTTGTTGTAGAATCTTAGAACATATTCTGAGCTCAAACATAATAAGGTTTTTTGAACAGAATGACCTCCTTAGTGCCAACTAGCAAGGAATTTGGAAACATCGATCATGTGAAACCCAACTCACACTTTTCTTACATGAAATATTGAAAGCTTTCGATCAAGGCAACCAGATAGATACTGTGTCCCTTGATTTCCAAAAAGCTTTTGACTTGGTACCATACCTACGCTTATTGTCAAAAGTACAATGATGCGGGCTGTCAAGTGATATTTGTGATTGGATTGAGGACTTTTTGGTGAGAGGATACAGTTTGTTGTCTTGGATGGACAGTCATTGTCAGATGTAGAAGTAACATTGTGTGTGCTGCAGCGAAGTGTGCTGGAACCCTTGCAGTTGATGTTGTATGTTAGTGACCTTGCAGACAATATTAATAGTAGCATCAGACTTTTTGCAGATGATGCAGTTATCTATAATGAAGTACCATTTGAGAGAAGCTGCATAAATATTCAATCAGATCTTGATAACATTTCAACATTGTGCAGAGAATAGTAACTTGCTCTAAATGTTCAGAAATGTAAAACTGTGCAGTTCTAAAATAGAAAAAACGTAGATCTTATGACTATAATACCAATGAGTCACTGTTGGGATCGGTGAACTCATTCAAATACTTGAGTGTAACACTTTGTAGGAATATAGAATGGAATAATCACATACTTTCAGTCGTGGGTAAAGCAGGTAGTAGTCTTCCATTTATTGGAAGAATACTGGGGAAATACACTCAATCTTGCTTACAAATCACTCATGAGACCCATTGTAGAATATTGCTCAAGTGTGTGGGAACCATACCAGATATGACTAATATGGGATATTGAACATATACAGAGAAAGGCAGCACAAATGGTGAAGATTTGTTTAATCCCTGGGCGAGTATCACAGAGATACAGAAGGAACTGAACTGGCAGACTCTTGAAGACAGACGCAGACTATCCTGAGAAACTCTATTAATGCAGTTGAAGAGCTGGCTTTAAATGATTGCTCTAGGGGTATACTACAACCCCCTACATATTGCTCACACAGGGATGATGAGTATAAGATTAGAATAATTACTGCATGCACAGAGACATTCAAACGATCAATCCTCCCCTGCTCCATACGCGAATGGAACAGAAATCAACCCTAATAACTGGTGCAATGGGATGTACCATCTACCATGCACCTCACGGTGGTTTGCAGAATATAGAAGCAGGTGTATTTGTTATCATTCACTTTATTTTTCCGCTGTTCTGTTGTAATTTCTCCTCGCTCACAACCCCAACATTTCTGAGCTTCACCCATTTGAGTGAATAATTAGTATTTGAAATGAACACTTTTTATAATAGTACGACTTCACCATACACTATTCTATAACACAGTTTAATGGTTGTTAGTGCTCCTATACTCGTGTAAACTACGATAATAATTCTAATCAGATAATGCCTGCGTAAATAAATAATCACATTAAATGTGAGTTGAATTTTGTCACACGCTGTATTCGTTTGATTACGACTATGATGCATTTCTTTCATACAATGCCTCTATGTGGCGTCTTTGCCTCAAGTATGATGTCATTGCTCAAAGCTGACTAGTGTAATCAGACACTAGAATTCATCCAAGTTAAAAAATATAGAATTCCAGGCACTCCTACCACATGCTACAACTGTGCATATTCAGTATCTAGATTCCTATTCTGCTCTTATAACATAGATATATAGCTCTTATTGTATGATAAATGTGGGTGGGCTTATATGGATAATACTAATAACTGAAGAGCACAAGAGCTATGTTCTACAGCTCAGGAAGCATTACCTTAAAAATGCTAACTTTCCTTTTAATCTTACTGTGATAAACTTAGTCCAAGTAAGCATAAACAGTTCACAGGCTTCAGTGAATAATGGTAGGTCAGAGACAATATTGTTGCTCTGAAGCATTAATGGCCCTGTGATCCTAATACTTTCACTACAAGACGGAAATTTGTTCTGACACTTCTATGGTGCATAAAAAAAGATGCATTCCCAATAGAAAACAAAGTAGTACAATATTTCTGATATTGACGCAATGTGACAGTGAAATTTGGCCACTACTGTTTTATCAAAACGTTTTGCAACACGAAAAATCGATCTTTTGTCTAAAACAGTAAAAAAGCTTTTAATAAAAATAAAACACCCCTCCCCTGTATATGATGACAAGCCCCCAGGATGCTGTAAAATTAAGATTTATTAAAAATAAAAAACTGAAACAATGAGTAACTAGAGGGTTGGCAAAGACGTCAATTATGAATGTGCAGTAAGGCGCAGACAAACGAAAACATTTTCTCATTCAATTTGTTGTACATTTTTTTTTGTTTTAGACAGACACAGTCAGACTCTCTCATATTTAGAAGGACGATGAGGATGTACGATTTGAGAGATGAAGTGTTGCGATATCGAAGTATTATATGTGTGAGTGAATTATATAATGTTAAAAAACTGTATCAAGCATTTTATTTATTGAAGTGAAGAGGATTTTCGTGATCACGAAAAGCGCCAGTATCCCTACGCCACCTGCATCTTCACCTAGGTCAGCGAAGTCCGATCGCCAAGAAAAATAAGATAAACACAAACATTTCAACAACGCAACCATATTCAATTATATTTATATAAATTATACTTATTTAAAAATTATTTTTTTATATTACAACTGGCGACCTGTGTGTCAGGACTTCTGGGCACTAGTCATGAGTAGAGTTTGTTAACTATTGTTATAGTAAGAAATTTCTATTACATTGTTATGAATTATAAAAACTAATTGCCTGTATTTTCTATCTGCATGAATCACAATGCGGAGCAAGTATCACAAAAATGCGAAAGTTGAGGAGAAAAATTTTGAAAGGACCAAGAATTGGACCCAACTTACATAAAATTTTCCATAGTAAGCTATTTTGGTCGGCACAGCAATGGTAGGACAGCTACGCAAGTTTCTTGCGTGATTAAGCTTGGTAGCGCCTCTTTTGATGTAGACAGAAACCGTTTCCTCGTTATCTCCTTCCTTTTACTGGCGAAAAATTTACAGAAATTTTTCAGTGTGATACACATTGTCAGTAAAACATAAAGCTTTGTGGCACAATAGTTTGAGTATCATAATAGACGTAAAACAGGCTTTGACATTACGTAATTTATATTTATCAAGTGTAATAATTAGTGTATGAAATTTTTAACATATTTGTGAAATTTCCATTTTTTGCGGATTCATATAAAATGGTCGAAAAATATATGCCCATTCTTGATAACGATAGCGAAAATGCAATCAGCCAATATGGCGTAGAATAGCGAGATGGAACAACTGAAGTTCAGGCGCCATGCATGCCTACTGCAGAAAGTAGATCAGAGATGAGTGTCGCAGGAGTGACAAAGGATAGTGACGCTCCACAACAGAATAACCTTGAAGACACAATGTTAACAACTGATGAGACAATGTCATGCATAAGTGACATACCACTCATGAATGTAGCGTCGGAGAGCGATCTAAATATGAATCTTGACAACACGTTACAAACACCACTTGCTCACAACACAAACATTAACTTGGAAAGTACAGCTGACAGCAACCACAGTAGTAGAACTAACGCACTGCTATGGCAGTTACTATCTAACACGAACACGAAATTAGATAGTATCAATACCAGTTTCAGTAATTTGACACAAGATACGAACACTGCTACACAAGATCTAAATGCAATGAAGCAAGAGCAAAAACAAGTATTCAAGGATTTGCAAGCATGGTCTCACAGAAATTCGATGACTTAACAAAAACATTTCGCACTGAAATCGACGAAAAATTGAATGATACGAAAACAAAGGTAAGGCATGAAGTACTGTCTGAAGTTAACAGTAACATTACAGAGTTAAAACAAAAGGTAGATTCTTTTAATGACCATCACGATCGAGTAGAGCAACAGATAACGAAAATCACAGACGCAAACACAAACATTGATGTCACACAAAATCATTTCTGTTCGACAGTACAAAAGGTAACCAATGTCGTTAACAAAATAAATAGAGACTATGAAGGTGTACTTCTAGCTGTAGAAGAGCTTACATTAAGGGTAGCAACATTAGAAGTTGATTCAGCATGTGCTAAGAAGGAGAGAGAAAAGATTAATGAAAATCTGAGTGATATCATTAGTCAAGCTGAGGCAGGTAGCCAGATAAGGGTAACACCATTGCAAAGAAGTTAGTAACCGATTGTAAGTTATGCACAGATGTAGTAGAAAAAGCTACTGAGAAAAAAGAAAATGAAATAGTGAACAAGGTAAACATTAACCTACAATCTGCGGAAAATAGGATCCGCATTCTTTTAGAAGAAAATATTACTGGATCTCGAAATGTGAATAATACACAGGCTACAGTGAACAAACCACAACTTGCTGGTATATATTCACAAATTGTCATGAGTCCCACAGTAGTTACCACTGACAGTTGTAGTTTGCAAAATGGAAACATACCCACAAATCCAATACCTGGACAATTACCAACCGGAATTACAGATAACTACAATAACAACATAAATACGATCGGAAATGCCACGAGTCTATCAACTATTTTCGCAGACGAAGGTTTGCTGAGACATTGACAATTTCCTACATTTACTACTGAAGGTAAAAGAATGAATTCCGTAGTATTTATTAGTGTTTTTCGTCACGTATTTCCACACAAATGGACGGAAGCACAGAAAATCAGATTTGTCGTGGGATATACGCAAGGCGATGTGCTCTTATGGGCAACTTAAGTGGGTGAACGTTGCAGCACTTATACCCAGCTTGAATGAGATACCTTCAACAAATACTGAGGCAGTACAAAAAAGACTCAGACGCGAGGTTTTCCTACCCAGCACCATTCAATAGCAAATAGTCTACGTGGATACTTTGAGAAATACCAGAACAAGACACTCTACTCGACAAACCCAATATCACAGGTGGACATTATAAAAGTTTCGAAAAGTCGTTTACCATCCCACATTAGAGAAAAATTAGTCACAACACCTGAGCACAACACTGAACATTTTCTGCCAGTGCTCGATTCTATCGACTTAATCTATGATGAAAGACCTGTACCCCACAGAGCAACAGAAATCAGGCACAACAACAACATAGTCATGTAAATCAGTCAGTAAATCGTGATTTAAACACACAGCAAGGTTGGTACACACAACAACAAAGTTACGTACCCAAAGGTAATGAGTACGTTAATGGGAACGGAAAAAACAAACAATTTAAAATAAATTTCCACAACAAGTGGGGTAATTTTAACGCAATTAGAGAAAAATTAGTCGCAACACCTGAGCACAACACTGAATATTTTCTGCCAGTGCTCGATTCTATCGAATTAATCTATGATGAAAGACCTGTACCCCAAAGACCAACAGAAAATCAGGCACAACAACAACATAATCATGTAAATAAGTCAGTAAAACGTGATTTAAACACACAGCAAGATTGGTACACACAACAACAAAGTTACATACCCAGAGGTAATGAGTACAGTAATGGGAACGGAAAAAAACAAACAATTTAAAATAAATTTCCAAAACAACTTGGGTAATTTTAACGCAAGGGCGTATTACAATTCACCATCACAAGGCCCTATGCCGAATATAAATAGAAACTGTCAGGCGCAACAGTGGCCGACGCGAGGGGCAATAATGCCATGGCTGTAGCCGACCTTTGGGCAGCAAAATAACTGCACTGTAGCTAACGACACAAATTGGCGAAGTACACACACAGTGCAACTAACTGAAATTTCTCCAGGTAATGAACTAAGTCACACTATGCTGTCGGAAAACACCAACCGGTCGTAGTTAAGCCACAGGCTATTGACCTCTCAGGGAGTGGGGGCAAGGCAGAACTACAAACATGTTTCATAAGATATGACAAACGAGGTGACATCAAGGATGATTTGTATCAGCATGAGTTGGATCTAGTAGATAAAGTCAAGGAAGAATAAGTACAAGCAATCATTAAGGCGAAAGTATTTAACATTGACACACAGTTAATTTTAGATACAGGTTCAACCACCAACCTAATGTCCAATGCATTTTTTGTGAATTGAAGAAGAGAGGCAACTTCCCAACATTTCCTGTGCAAAATTGCAATGTGCAAACTGCTATAGGCAGTAAGACTAAATTCGTTAAGCATCACGCACTTATCCCATTACAAACTGAACATTTCACAGTGAAGTGCAACTTTCTTATAACTGAGAAACTTATAGTTAATTGTCTTGTTGGCATGGACACGTTCAGAAGATACAAAACAAAGACTGACACAGGTAATGGTAAGTGCCACTTTTATGTTAAGGTTTGGATTTTTTCTATTGATTAAGTCAGAATAACTGATGAAAGTAACAAAAACAAACCAAAGTCAAATGTAGTGGTACAATATTCCTTTCCAACTGTATATTTCACAAACAAATCTGATACTGAACAAGAAGCGAACACTGAGGTTAATTGCGAAATGGTAAAGCAGAAACTAAGTGAATCACAGGTACTAAATGAGATGCAGCGACAAGAACTTCTAACGTTTTATTTAAGTATGCCAATGTTTTCAGTAAGGAGCCAGGACTAATCAAAGACAATGAATATAAATTTGAAGTCTATCCACATGAAACAGTTTGTAAATCTTCATTTTCACCCTTTTGTACTCCAATATTACCAGTAAGCAAACCAGATGGTTCTGCAAGATTAGTTCTCGATGCTAGAGGTATCAATGAGATTATAATACCAGTACACATAAGACCAGACAACCTGAACGAACAGCTTATAAAGTTTTACAGTACGAAATATTTCAGTATACTCGATCTAAAGTTTCTTACTGGCAAATATAGCTCCACGAAGAAAGTCGAAAATATCCTGCATTTTTTGTGGTGGCAGAAGTTCCGAATTCTGTGTTCTACCTTTTGGACTGAACATTAGTGCTGGAGTGTTTATATCTGCATTGGACAAGGTTTTAGGACCAGAATTGCTTAGCAAAGTTACTGTCTATGTAGACGACCTGCTGATAGCCACACCTACTTGGTTAGAACACATCAGGCTCATTAAACAGATGCTTCAACGATTTGCAGATTATGGCAATTGTCCAGCTACAAGGAATAAAAAATAACTAAAAGCCTTTTTAGGACTAGCTTCGTTTTTTCGTAAATTGGTACCACAACAATTGATGAACAGTGATGCATTGTTCAACTTGTTACGAAAAAATAGCCATTGGTTATGGCATGATAAGTGTCAAAAGATGACTTTAATACCATTAAGCAGACATTCGTAAACGCAGACATTCTTAGCCACCCTGACGTGTCCAAGGATTTTTGTCTATGCACAGATGCCTCATCTCAAGGCCTGGGGGCATGCTTATTCCAGATGTGAGACGAATAAGGTAAGGAAGTACCCAAGGTCATCAGTTTTACTAGTCGCACGTTATCAGAAGCAGAAAGATCTCAGTCTGTGTTAGAATTGGAAAGTATAGCGGTAATTTGGGCATTTAAAAAGTTTGAATATTTTTTGTGAGGCAAGAATACGAAAGTTTATTGTGACCAAGAGTCACTGTCATTTCTTTTAACGTGTAAACTACTGCACCATAAATAAGCTAGGTGGTGTCTATACTTACAAGAATTCAATTTTGAGATTATTTACGTTGAGGGAAGTCAGAACGTTATTTCAGTCGCCTTGTATAGACTATCACTAGCTTTAGAGGAATTTAGTGAATTACCAGAGCAACATGCAGAAATCAAAACGTTATTAATACAAGGTACAACACAACAGTCTGATTATTATAAGTTTTGTAAGCAGATGAAAATTATGCAACAGCAGTATCGCAGTTGGAGTTAAGTCATGCAAAACCCTAAGCAAGATGAAGGTGGAAAGATAAGTAAATAGTATCAGGAGTACAAGGGCGTTTTGTTTCATTGGAAACATGAAAGACCTGACCAATGGTGTGCATGTGTATCCCAGAAGATTATACTGACGAATGTATAAGACACACACATGAAGTACAAGGACATTATGGAGTGAGCAAATGTACTGCAAAAATTGCAGCACTTCGTTATTTTCCAAATTTGAGAAGATGAGTCCTACAGGTATTAAGAAAGTGTGCAATATATCAAAAATCAAAACAGTCCAATGTGT
This sequence comes from Schistocerca nitens, assembly GCF_023898315.1. Lineage (NCBI taxonomy): Eukaryota > Metazoa > Arthropoda > Insecta > Orthoptera > Acrididae > Schistocerca > Schistocerca nitens. The sequence goes on along the minus strand of NC_064618.1, from coordinate 740,688,190 downwards.
CAAAATATACTGAGCTACACCCAATACAAAAAAGTCTAGATATTGTATCCCTGGACATAGCTGCTCCATATCCAAGAAGTAAAGGAGGAGTAATATACATAGTAGCACTATACAACATTTTCTCGAAACATGTCAAAATGTATGCCATTAAAATGCAACAGCCACAAACATTAGAAAATGAATTGAGGGAGACTATTTGAGAAGAGTAGGAAAACCAAAGATACTACTAACTGATGTTTTTGTTGTCATGGTCTTCAGTCCTGAGACTGGTTTGATGCAGCTCTCCATGCTACTCTATCCTGTGCAAGCTTCTTCATCTTCCAGTACCTACTGCAACCTACATCCTTCTGAATCTGCTTAGTGTATTCATATTGGTCTCCCTCTACGATTTTTACCCTCCACGCTGCCCTCCAATACTAAATTGGTGATACCTTGATGCCTTAGAATATGCCCCACCATCCGATCCTTTCCTCTTGTCAAGTTGTGCAACAAATTTCTCTTCTCCCCAATTCTATTCAATACGTTCTCATTAGTTATGTGATCTGCCCATCTAATCTTCAGCATTCTTGTGTAACACCACATTTCGAAAGCTTCTATTCTCTTCTTGTCCAAACTATTTATCGTCCACGTTTCACTTCCGTACATGGCTACACTCCATATAAATATTTTCAGAAACGACTTCTTGAGACTTAAGTCTATATTCAATGATAACAAATTTCTCTTCTTCAGAAACGCTTTCGTTGCCACTGACAGTCTACATTTTATATCCTCTCTACTTCGACCATCATCATTTATTTTGCTCCCCAAATAGCAAAACTCCTTTACTACTTTAAGCCTCTCATTTCCTAATCTAATTCCCACAGCATCACCTGAATTAATTTGCCTACATTCCATTATCCTCGTTTTGCTTATGTTGATGTTCATCTTATATCCTCCTTTTAAAAGACTGACCATTCCATTCAGCTACTCTTCCAGGTCCTTTGCTGTCTCCGACAGCATTACAATGTCATCGGTGAACCTCAAAGTTCTTATTTCTTCTCCATGGATTTTAATACCCACTCTGAATTTTCCTTTTGTTTCCTTTCCTGCTTGCTCAATATACGGATTAAATAACATTGGGGAGAGGCTACAACTCTGTCTCACTCCCTTCCCAACCACTGCTTCCCTTTCATGTCCCTTGGCTCTTATAACTGCCATCTGGTTTCTGTACAAACTGTAAATAACATTTCGCTCCCTGTATTTTACCCCTGCCACCTTTAGAATTTGAAAGAGAGTATTCCAGTCAACATTGTCAAAAACTTTCTCTAAGTCTACAATTACTAGAAACGTAGGTTTGCCTTTCCTTAATCTATTTTCTATGATAAGTCGTAGGGTCAGTATTGCCTCACGTGTTCCAACATTGCTACGGAATCCAAACTGATCTTCCACAAGGTTGGCTTCTACCAGTTTCTCCATTCATCTGTAAAGAAGTCGTGTAGTATTTGCAGCTGTGGCTTATTAAACTGACAGTTCGGTAATTTTCACATCTGTCAACACCTGCTTTCTTTGGGATTGGAATTATTATATTCTTCTTGAAGTCTGAGGGTATTTCGCCTGTCTAATACATCTTGCTCACTAGATGGTAGAGTTTTGTTAGGCCTGGCTCTCTCAAGGCTGTCAGTAGTTCTAATGGAATGTTGTTCGACACGCTAGTCGCCGAAGTGGCCCAACGGGGGCCCTCGTCACACATTTTTTTTTTCATGGAATGTTGTCTACTCCCAGGGCCTTCTTTCGACTCAGGTCTCTTACAGCTCTGTCCAACTCTTCACGCGGTATCGTATCTCATATTTCATCTTCATCTACATTCTCTTCCATTTCTATAATATTGTCCTCAAGAACATCGCCCTTATATAGACCCTCTATATACTCCTTAATCCTTTCTGCTTTCCTTTATTTGCTTATAACTGGATTTCCATCTGAGCTCTTGATATTCATGCAAGTGGTTCTCTTTTCTCCAAAGGTCTCTTTAATTTTGCTGCAGGCAGTATCTATCTTATCCCTAGTGAAAGGCGCCTCTACATCCTTACATTTGTCCTATAGCCATCCCTGCTTAGCCATTTTGCACTTCCTGTCGATCTCATTTTTGAGACGTTTGTATTCCTTTTTGCCTGCTGCATTTACTGCGTTTTTATATTTTCTCCTTTCATCAATTAAATTCAATATCTCTTCTGTTACCCAGGGATTTCTACTAGCCCTCGTCTTTTTATCCACTTGACCCTCTGTTACCTTCACTATCTCTCAAATCTACCCATTCTTCTTCTACTCTATTTCTTTCCCCCATACTTGTCAAGCGTTCCCTAATGCTCTCCCTGAAGCTCTCTACAACCTCTGGTTCTTCCAGTTTATCCAGGTCCCATCTCCTCAAATTCCCACCATTTTGCAGTTTCTTCAGTTTTAATCTACAGTTCATAACCATTAGATTGTGATCAGTGACCACATTTACTCCTGGAAATGTCTTACAGTTTAAGACCTTGTTCTTGAATCTCTGTCTTACCATTATATAATCTATCTGAGACCTTCTAGTACCTCCAGGCTTCTTCCATGTATAAAACCTTCTTTTATGATTCTTGAACCAAGTGTTAGCTATGATTAAGTTGTGCTCTGTGCAAAATTCTACCAGGCGGCTTCCTCTTTCATTCCTTAATCCCATTCCATATTCACCTACTACGTTTCCTTCTCTTCCTTTTCCTACTGTCGAGTTCCAGTCAGCCATGACAATTAATTTTTTTTCTCCCTTCACTACCTGAATAATTTCTTTTATCTGATCATACGTTTCATCAATCTCTTCGTCATCTGCGGAGCTAGTTGGCATATAAACTTCTACTACTGTGGTAGGTGTGGGCTTCGTGTCTATCTTGGCCACAGTAATGCGTTCACTATGCTGTTTGTAGTAGCTTACCCGCATTCGTATTTTTTATTCATTATTAAATCTAGTCTTACATTACCCCTATTTGATGTTGTATTTATAACCCTGTATTCACCTGACCAGGAGTCTTGTTCCTCCTGCCACTGAACTTCAATAATTCCCACTATATCTAACTTTAATGTATCCATTTCCCTTTTTAAATTTTCTAGCCTACCTGCCCAATTAAGGGATTTTACGTTCCACACTCTGATCCGTAGAACGTCAGTTTTCTTTCTCCTGATAACAACGTCCTCCTGAGTAGTCCCCGCCCAAAGATCTGAATGGGGGTCTATTTTACCTCCGGAATATTTTACCCAAGAGGACGCCATCATCATTTAACCATACAGTAAAGCTGCATGCCCTCGGGAAAAATTACAGCTGTAGTTTCCCCTTGCTTTCAGCCGTTTGCAGTACCAGCACAGCAAGGCTATTTTGGTTAGTGTTACATGGCCAGATCAGTCAATCATCCAGACTGTTGCCCCTGAAGCTACTGAAAAGGCTGCTGCCCCTCTTCAGGAACCACACTTTTGTCTGGCCTCTCAACAGATACCCCTGTGTTGTGGTTGCACCTACGGTACGGCAATGCAACTCTCAATACCAATAAAGAAATACAGTCACTGTAAAATACATTCAGCCCCTTAGGAACTGAATTCTCTGGCCCTGTTCAAAATCTGATAACTTTGATCCCTGTGCACATGAGAAAAAAATAAAAGTGTCTTACCTCTAAAGCAGTGACGGTGGATCACGTTACATTCAGCTCTATCATCAAGAAGAATGTCCGCCCCTGGTAGCTGAGTGGTCAGTGTGACAGAATGTCGATCCTGAGGGCCTTGGTTCGATTCCCGGTTAGGTTGGAGATTTTTCTCCTCTCGGGGATAGGGTGTTGTGTTGTCCTAATCACCATCATTTCATCCCCATCGTCGTGCAGGTCACTGAAGCGGCATCAAATAGAAAGACTTGCACCCAGCAAACAGTCTACCTGATGGGAGGGCCTAGTCACATGACATTTACAATTATCAAGAAGAATAAAATCTACTATTACTCAGAATAATTACCTTCTTTTAACTAAATGAGAACTTTTCCTTGGTGACATAGTCACAAACATTGAGATTTGTACAGAAAGTATTATCTAACATCACTAAAAAGCATAAAGACAAATCATCAAATTACGTTTACCTGTGTTAACAAGTCTAATCAGCCTATTCATCCAATCTGTTTGCATACATTCTGGGGTTACTCAACACAGAGCTCACTGTTACTAATTATCAGCCAACTCATTTACACTATCGCGTTGCCAAAGGAAAGTAATAAAAAATTAATTTCCATACCTTAATTGCGAGAAGACTTCAGCTTCCACATTTATATTTCCAATAATACATGTACTCATAAAACTCTTTTGTAATATCAATCCCGTAATCGTTTCTTGTCACAAATAATTTTACATTTCATCACTTCACTTTACATTCCATTATAAAATCAGTCATATTTTTAACTACGTATTTTATACGTCGTGTAACACAAAATATTGGTATGAAAAACTCCTACATTATAATCTAACACTTGGTGGCTTTACAGAGCACACCACAAAAACTGTCTGCTGCATCCTCTTTCGCTCACAGACTGATACACACTCACTGATGTGCACCAAGTGCTCTCTTATTCCTCTCAGAGCAGAAGCAGTGTCCTTGGTTCTGCAGTTGTGTTAAGTCAACGATCCACTTTATAGAGCCTATTAGAGACATACATCATTTACAATGTAATAGTTTCATTTTAGTTTACATTAGTATCATTACAACATTCAGGTGCCGCATATAAGTGGATCCCAGAAGACTCCTTTCAGCCTTACAAATTTTAAAGGTGGAAGCGACTTCTTAAATGCTATTCACTTGTATTGAAGTATTGTTATGCAAACATCGAAAATGATGTGACAGATTCATATATAACTTGTATATAAATGTCATATTTTAATTTATTTGTGTATTGTAAGTCATGCACTTATATGAAGACATGTAATAAAACTGTACATGAAAAGGATGTTTAATAACATATTTGAAATGAAAAGCTACTTCAAGAAAAAATGTCCACATAGCACATTTTTAGTGTGAGTTGAATGAGGAATACACACTTGTGTGATGCTGTGATCAAACTTGTGTGAGCCTACAGGGTCGGAGATGTTCTAAGTGCCCTTTATAGTGGCTTTGGAAGCCAATCTTCACTATGAATGAGGAATTAAAGCAAGCAATTCATGGACTTAGCGGGAATATGGTGATCTCTCGATGTGATGACAATGATACTGGATGACCTTTTGGACACTGAAATATGTGATGGACGAGGTGGTCCATGGACAGAACTTTACGGATTCTCCATTGCAGCATCGAATCTTTTAACCAAACACACTTCAACATGCAACTATCCTATGGAGCTACCCTCTGGACACTATAATGACATGCAGTTTGTCATTATCTACAAAGTTATAGACCTGAGGCTAAACTGTTCCCTATGATTGCACAGATGGTGCCAAAAGGCATGCTCACAATGAACACTGCTTAAAATGTGGAGATGTGGATGTGCAAACTATGGGTGGTAGTTCCACCTCAATAACGCAGCAGAAGACTTTAATTCAAACATGTCATTTGTCAGTTCATGATATTTCAGAACGTGAAATCTTAAAGTTTTGTAAATTTCATGTAAATTATTTGAAATATAAGTAATGATGACATTTGTAGAGGATAAATAAGATATAAACTGGGTCACAAACAATGGGATTTGAGCCCCAACCAGTCAAAAAGTAGTTTAAATGGTACTCCCATATAAAATTTGATTATTTATTTTATGTATGTTTGTAAAATGCACTACTACTGTATGCTGTAGTCCAATGATTAAAGACAACGCTAGTATACAGGAGGGGGGCAGATGTGATAGATATTATTTTTATTCAGCAATAAAATATATGTTATTCAGTATCAGTACACAGAGCAATGCAAAGAAGCAATATAAACATGCCTACACCGAAAAGAGATATGTACAAAACAAGATGAACATGTATCTGTAGTCTAATGTTTCCTTTACTGATATCAAACTTTTCACTCTTCAACTATTGGTCATTTCCTGTCTTTGATTCAGGATGGAATGATGTGTATGTCTCAGACAGCTATGGTTATTGTGTAAAAATTTTTCACAATATAGGTTCTGGAAAGGGAGGCAGTTTCTGTCATTTCTAAATTACTCATTCTGAAAATGATACCTGGATGCAATGTAGCCTGCAATCTTCAGATAAAACGGTGGCATTATTTATGATTTATTGTATTGCATTCTTTATTACGGTGGTGGATGGCGCTTTCCTTTCTTCAAGAAAGAAGAGGTAAATATCACTCTATTCAGAGGAGAGGTAATATAGCCATCAATTTAGAATGTTTCAGTAGTAACTGTAGTGAGAGACAGGTGTGGTTTTAGATATGTAAATTGCTGCTGGTGAAAGTATCTGCTAACCACACACCTCGAACTAATCCACACTGTTCGCACATTCTTATGGTGCCAGTGCTTAAATACTAGTAATGAGATCAGAAATTCCTAAGTCTAGACTAAATTTATGTACATTATCAAAAGAGTAATGTGTTACAGTGTTATCAATGCACGTTGCTGATTGAATATTTTCTCTGTTGAAGTTCGAAAAATTTGTTTTAAAACCAGACTTTTTAACTGAGTCGATAAATTTTGTTGATTCTTGTTGTCATGCTCAGTGTTGATATTAAAATCAGTAGCTATTATATTTTCTTCTGATTTTCTTTAGTTTATCTATCATGGAATGGAATTTATAGAGGAATGGTGTAGTTAATGGCTTTTCTGAAATTCTGTCAAGTAACTGACTAACATGTTAAGATCTTTAAGCTCTATGCAGTCGCCATTTAAAGAATCAAAATCTGTTTTCACTTCATGGCTTATAGAAGAATCCAGGAGTATGCAGCAATCTCTGTGAGGTTTTTCTCCCTGCAATAGCTGCTTGAAACACTGTAATTTTCAATTTTATTTAAAATATCTATTGTATTACAGGTAAGGGAATGTTCATTTAAGCTAGTAATCTTTATGTGTCTACATTCTCAGAAAAGAAATTGCAAAACATCAAATTTGTAGTTAGGTTGGAGGAAGATTTCGAATTCAAGTCATTTATAGTCCAGTGCATCAGATAAGAATTTTCACTGGTTTTAATGGTATTAAGCATTAATTTCCATATACAATATTTGGCAGTTTTATTTTCAGCTAATCAGTTTTTTTTTCTTTTACATCCCCTCCAGTAGATATCAGTTCCCCTTATTTTTAATGATTATACAAATATCTATAAACTTCTTCCTGAAGGTCATCGAATATAATCTATTTAAATGCAGACCATCCTTGCCAAAACATTCCTCAGATAAAAACTTATTTGACTTTACAAATATAACACCTAATCTATCACAAATCTCATTAAATCTTCAGTTGATTCGATCGATACAGCTGTCACTCACCTACCTCCTGATATGACAATCCTGGAAGCAGGCTAGATTTTTCTACCTGATCGGATTATATTTTTCGATTCGTTTATAATTTCCTCTTCACTCTATCGTCAGACAAAATTTGATCTAACTAGGATGAAAAATGCCTTTGTAATGTTTGATTTTTTCGAAGTTTTCTCTTGAATTCGTCATGTTTTTAAAGTTGTTATTGAGCTGATGATACCTCATTCTCTGGTGGACATCAGTTTCACAGGTTGGCACTATGACATTTTTCAACACGGAATCGCTAGTTATAAGGAATTCATTTACAGCTACGTTTTTGATACTATGATGTCTGCTTCTTTTGATCTACAACTTTTCACTTATCCATTTCTATGTGCTATTTACGCCTATTGAGTCTACTCTTTGTTTTGATTGACATGACGTGAAAGGCTCGCATTTTTATCCCTCTGTGTATTGCATATTACCTGGTTTGCATCGATCACTGTTTGGGAGTTGTTTGAGTCACAGTTTTTTTTCATGAATAAGTTCCACATATTCATCTTTAAGTGGCAGTGTTTCTGCTTTTTATTGTACTACTTCACAAGACATTACATTACCGCATTTTGAAATGCAGTTTGTCTTGCTTCACAGCCACAGATTTTCTAGCTTTTCAGAGATGTAGTTCTCCTTATCAGTTTCTTGGCGTAAAAGCTCGGTGTTTTCGTTTTGAACGTTAACAAATCTTCTTTGAGGGATTCAATTTCTTTTTGCAGCATTTTAATAATACTTACTTTTGCATTCACTTCAGATTGGCGATCGATCTTTTTGTCACATAAACACTTACGTAAAAAGTTCTGGCAGCACCACAAGAAATCATCATTTATGAATTTTAGGTTCACTTATGCCGACTTTCCGTGAAGCCAGGAGCAACACCTTAGGGACAGATTTCCTTTTACAACACGTTTTTAGCATTCCTCGCACATTCACTGCTAAACGTTTGCTTTTTTGAGAGAGCTACACTGTTACACTCACATATCGGCGCCATCTTGCTTACTCATGTAAACAGGACAGTAAAACAAAATATTTCCGAAGTTCTGTTTTCGTCTTTCGGAAGATATGTCGCATCTAAACGCAGTGACTGTACTTTGACTGAAGATCAAGAAAATAATTCCGTGCCTTTTTTTCTGATTCTAACTTGCCAGATGACTGTACTTCGGATTATTTTCTGACATGCAGTGCGTCGCTGACCTGCTTTTTCGTGCTTTTTTTTTTATAAAAATTGACGAATAGTTTCATATCCAATTTTCTACTTGCATATATCTGACCCATAACCTCTTTATAAATTCTAGTAAGTAGCTATTTGATGATGTTTAAAGGGGCTTACTAAAAGGATAAAAATATCTTGTAAACAGAAAAGGAAAATGCATCTTAAAGCAAGAAGGAATTATGATCAGAAACAGTGAAAGATTATAATAACTACTGCACTGTATTAAGAAAAATTATTAAAAGGTCCAGAATTTTATGCATTATGTCTGTTTTTTTTATCATTTTTAAGTGTTGCAGAGAAAATAGAATCCATCTACTCATTAGGAAATGCAAGGCAGTATATGGAAGAGGCAATACACACACAATCTGATAAAACTAAAGTTCAATCCACCTCTGCTACTAAAATTAGGAAATAATAAATTGACTCAAAAGTAAAATCTTACATGGAATGATGACATTTCCAACAGAGTACCAAAAACTTGTTCCCAACAGATAAGTAGGATTCTCAGCCACATATGTAGTATCGTTGTCGTTGACTCACCTGCAGCCAGGCGACTAGCGCGAGTTTTGGTGTTCTCGTAAAGATAAGTCATTTTAGATTATAAAACATATAGATTAGTACTGAATACGTGGTAAATAAGTGTATTAGTGTGCCGTTTAAGTCTACCATTAAAGGTTTCATTTTTCTTTACGTAATATAGCAGAAAACACGAAAAGACCGTACAGTCGTATTTTCTGTTTACGTTCTGCTGAAGCAAATCTATAGAATTTCGTTTAGTTGTTCCTTGCTCTCTCCAGCAATTTAACTTAGCGTACCTCTTCATTATTTAACTAGCATTTCCGGAAAGTAGCGTAAAGTTTAAGTTGTTGTTTCAGAAACTTTGCACTTTTGTTTTTGTTTACACACAGTTGCGTAAACAGTTGCGTATAGGCCAAATTTGTGTAACCATATTTTCGTGTTTATCTGTAATTTAACTGACTTATTCTTAATAAACTATTACGTTTATCATGAGTGAAAAGTGCTTGACTTGCCGTAGAATTGTTAGGTCGGGGCTTTGGTGTGATGGGTGCTGTAGTTTTTTCCATGTGGGTGACTGTAGTGGCGTGGGAATAGGGGAAGTAAATGAGACTCATCAGTGGTTTTGTAGGATTTGTAGTAGAGATAGGAAGATACTAGAACAGGAGGGGAAAATTGCCGCCCTTCAGGCTGAGTTAGACAAGGCCAGGGGAGATCTTGACAGGTTAAGGAGGGAGAAGGGTAAAGAGAGGTGGGAAGTGGCAACAGGCAACAGGAGGAACAGGCCTAGAACTTTGTCTGACAGCTTTATGGTGAATGTGGAAAATAGATTTGACCTGTTGCTTCAGTTAGAAGCTGGTGAGCCTCAAGCAGTTGCAGGTGTAGACAGGGCACAACAAACTTTCAGCAGCAAATTGAAAAGTAAGAATGTAGGGAAATCAGTAAAGAGAAAGAAAGTGTTGTTGTTAGGTAGTTCCCATGGAAGAGGTGTTGGCCAACTTTTGCAGGATGAACTAGGATCAGAATACCAGGTCACGAATTTTTTTAAACCTAGTGCTGGTCTGGAGCAGGTGACAGAGGATTTAGGATCACTTTGCAAAGATTTCACTAAGGAAGACACCGTGGTTATAGTGGGTGGGGCAGGTAACAGTATTGACAGAGATCCTGGGTACAGTATAGAGTGTGACCTGGCGAAGATTGCGTCAGCATCGAAGCATACTAGTGTTGAGTTTGTATCTGTTCTTGGGCGCCATGACCGACCTCATTTGAACTCTTCTGTCAAGAGAGTTAATTTGGAGCTGGAACGGCTGCTCATGTCGGGTGCGGGGTCACACATTGGTGTGGTTCCTGTTGATTCTCTCTGTAGGTGGGATTATACTAGGCATGGCCTTCACCTCAACAGGAAGGGGAAGGGTAAATTGGCTGGGGAAATAGCAGGAAAGTTAAAGGGGGGAGGCACTATCATGAGTGGTAAAATACCAGTGGTTATAGGATTCAGAAAAGACCCTTTTTTAGGGTAGGGAGGACAGAAAGAAAGCAAATTTTAAGAGAGGTTAGAACTGAGACAAATCTTCAGTTTGAGAAAGAAATCAAAAAACATAATTCCAGCTTATTACATCAGCATAAACAGCCATTGGTTAAGAATTTTCAACTGTCAGCAGATATTTTAACTCCACCCAATCTTAACTCAGTCAATGAGAAATGTCAGCTATCTTTATTGCATCAAAATATTCGAGGACTGAGAAATAAAATTAATGAATTAACTATCTGCATAGATGAATTAGAGTGTTCAAACCCAGCTGACATAATCTGCCTCTCTGAACATCATGTGACCACTGGTATAGAACTTTTAAGTGTTACAGGGTTTAGGTTAGCATCTCACTTTTGTAGATCAGAAATGGAGAAAGGAGGAGTTGCCACATTCATCAGGAACTGTCATAAATTTAAGAACATAGACATTCATAAATTTTGCCTAGAACAGCATATGGAAGCATGTGCAACAGAATTAGAATTTCACAAAAAATCCTTCATAATATTAAGTGTATATCGAGCACCTGCAGGTAACTTTAATCTGTTTGTCAACCACCTTGAAGCTGTACTGGCCCATTTAACAACCAAAAACAAAGAAATAGTGGTTGCTGGTGATTTCAATGTAGATTTCCTTAAAGACTCTCCCAATAAGAACTTGTTTGAGTTAGTAACACTATCATTCAACTTAATTCCCACAGTAAAGTTCCCCACTAGGATAGCCACTTGCTCACAAACAGCCATTGATAATATCTTTATAGAAAAGTCCAATGAACAAAATTATATTACAAAACCAATAGTCAATGGCCTCTCAGACCATGACATGCAGTTCCTTCTGTTAAATGTTAATACTGAACAGGATATAAAATCTGTTAAATCTGAGCTCAAAAGGGTAATCAGTAAGCCAAAAATTGATTATTTTAGGACACTCCTCAGAGACATTCACTGGACTGATGTTTACAGCGTTCATGGCATGAATGAAAAATATAACATTTTTGCTAATAAAGTGCTTACCTTATTCGAACACTGCTTTCCCCCAAAACTTACCAAGGTTAGAGCAAAGTCTACAAAGAAGCCATGGATTACTCGAGGAATAGGGGTATCTTGTAAAACAAAAAGAAAACTGTATCTGTCACTCCGAAACATTTCCAATGTTGATGCTATAGCACATTATAAGAAATACTGCAAAATATTAAAGACTGTAATACGGATGTCAAAGCAAATATATTACAAGGAAAAGATAGTCATATCAGATAACAAAATAAAGACAATATGGGATATAGTGAAGGAGGAGACCGGTAGAACCAGGCATGAAGAGGAACAAATAGCATTAAGAGTAAATGATACATTGGTGACAGATGTGTATAGTGTTGCAGAACTTTTTAACAAACATTTTATAACTGTTACTGACAAGATGGGGTTGTCAGGTTCGGTAGATGCTGCTATGGATTACCTTAGACCAGACATTTCAAGTAACTTCCTTAATATGAATTTGACCCTCACTACCCCAACAGAAATAATGTCCATCATAAAATCTTTAAAATCAAAAACATCTAGTGGGTATGATGAAATATCAACAAAGTTAATTAAAGAATGTGATTCTGAGCTAAGTAACATATTAAGCTATCTGTGTAACCAGTCGTTTATTAGTGGAATATTTCCTGAATGGCTGAAATATGCTGAAGTTAAGCCACTGTTTAAGAAGGGAGATAAAGAAATAGCATCAAATTTCCGTCCAATTTCACTGTTGCCAGCATTCTCAAAAATTTTCGAAAAAGTAATGTACAGTCGTCTTTATAACCATCTTATCTCAAATAACATACTGTCAAAGTCACAGTTTGGATTTCTAAAAGGTTCTGATATTGAGAAGGCTATCTACACTTACAGTGAAAATGTGCTTAATTCATTAGACAAAAAATTGCAGGCAACTGGTATATTTTGTGATCTGTCAAAGGCACTTGACTGTGTAAATCACAATATCCTTTTAAGTAAACTAGAATATTATAGTATAACAGGAAATGCTGCAAAATGGTTCAAATCTTATATCTCTGGCAGGAAACAAAGGGTTATATTAGGAAATAGACATGTATCAAGCTATCAGGCCTCATCCAACTGGGAACTAATTACATGTGGGGTCCCACAAGGTTCCATTTTGGGGCCCTTACTATTTCTTGTGTATATCAATGACCTTTCATCAGTAACATTACCAGATGCCAAGTTTGTTTTGTTTGCCGATGACACAAACATTGCAATAAATAGCAAGTCAAATGTAGTCTTAGAAAGATCAGCCAATAAAATATTTGTGGACATTAATCACTGGTTCCTAGCCAATTCTTTGTCACTAAACTTTGAAAAAACACACTACATGCAGTTCAGAACTTGTAAGGGGTGTCCCAAGAGTGTATGTCTAACATACGATGACAAGAAGATAGAAGAAGTGGACAGTGTTAAATTCTTGGGATTACAGCTTGATAATAAATTCAACTGGGAGGAGCACACCACAGAACTGCTGAAGCGTCTTAACAAATCTCTGTTTGCAATGCGAATTTTGTCAGACATAGGGGATATAAAAATGAAAAAGCTGGCATACTATGCTTACTTTCATTCCATAATGTCATATGGGATTATTTTTTGGGGTAATTCATCAAGCCAAGCTAAAGTTTTCCGGGCACAAAAACGTGCAGTGAGAGTTATATGTGGTGTGAACTCAAGAACATCCTGCAGAAGCCTGTTTAGGGAACTAGGGATACTAACTACTGCTTCCCAATATATTTATTCCTTAATGAAATTTGTCATTAAAAATATATCACTTTTTCAAACCAACAGCTCAATTCATGGAATCAATACTAGAAATAAGAATAATCTTCACAAGGATTTAAAGTCACTTAGTCTTGTACAAAAAGGTGTGCATTATTCAGGAACACACATTTTCAATAACTTGCCAGCAGCCATAAAAAGCTTAACAACCAATGAAATTCAGTTTAAGAGAAGCCTAAAGGATTTATTGGTGGCCAACTCCTTCTACTCCATTGATGAATTTCTTAGTAAAACCAACTGATTTGTATATAAGTACAACATAACTTCTGCACAATTTCAGTGCAGTAATGTGTTCATTGAAAATTTGTGTGTGTGTGTGTGTGTGTGTGTGTGTGTGTGTGTGTGTGTGTGTGTGTGTGTGTGTGTTAGTATAATCTAACTTCTGCACCATTTCAGTGCAGTAATGTGTTCATTGTAAATAAGTATTACAGTAGTTGTATTACCTTATAAATAAATAAAAAACTTTTTTATTTTAAATTCAGTGCATTAGTATTTGTAAAATTACTCTTAGTGTTCATTAAAAAATGACGATCATTCCACTTGGGACCTGTGGAATGGTACATTAGCTTATTTGTTTTAATTGTAAATATTTGTCATGTATTGTTGTTTTTCTGACATGTTCCACATCCTGGAGGACCTCCTCACTACGGATCAATTGGAATGAAAGTAAATCTAATCTAATCTAAACTGAAACAGTGCATTTTTTCAGACAGACTGAAATACACTATTGTTAAACCATTGCAAAACACAATTGTTAAACCATTACAAAAATTGGATAGGTCTGATGCTAATAACTACCACCCAGTCTCACTTCTGACAGCTTCATCCAAATTACTTGAAAAAGTAATTTATGCAAGAACAGCATCAAATATTTGTAAAAATGAAATACTAACAAAATGTCAATTTGGTTTTCGGAAAAGCTCTCAACAGAAAATGCTATATGTGCTTTGACTGGTCAAATATTAAATGCTCTGAATAATTAAACATCATCCATTGGGATATTTTGTGATCTCTCAAAGTCTTTTCACTGTATGAATCATGAAATTCATCAAAATAATACTTACATATTATGGTATGAGTGGTAAAGTGCACAAATGGTTTAACTGATATTTAACAGGAGTACAGATAGTCTGCAAAAATCAGCACAGTCCTCTAACTGGTGAGGTATCAAGAGTGGTGTCGCTTTGGGTTCATTATTGTTCTTAATATATATTTATGACTTGCCACTCTGTATTCATGAAGATGCAAAGCTAGTTCTTTTTGCTGATAATACAAGTATAGTAACCACACCTAACAAACAAGAATCAGCTGAGGAAACTGTAAATAATGTCTTTCAGAAAATTATGAAGTGGTTCCCTGCAAAAGGGCTCTCACTAAATTTTGAGAAAACGCGTTATGTACAATTCTGTACAGTAAATGGCATAACACCACTGATAAATATAGACCATGAACAGAAGTCTGTTGCTAAGGCATAATTTTCAAAATTGCTCGGTGTGTGCACTGAGGAGAAATTGAATTGTAATAAACATATTGATGATCTGCAGAAACAGTTAGGTTCAGCTAGTTATGCTATTAGGATTATTGTTAATTTTTGTGATAAACGTATCAGTAAATTACCCTACTATACCTATTTTCATTCACTGCTTTCACATGTCTTCATATTTTGGGATAACTCATTATTAAGAGAAGAAGTATTCTTTGCACAAAAGTATGTAATAATAATGGATAAAGACCACCCAAGATCACTTTGCAGACATTTATTTAAGGAATTTGAGATATTCACACAGATATATTCACTTATGAAATTTGTTATTAACAACCCATCCCAATTCAAAAATAACAGCGAAGTGCATAGCTACAACACTAGAAGAAACGATGATCTTCACCATGGTTAAATCTCACTTTGGCACAGAAAGAGAGGAATTATGCTGCCACAAAAATCTTTGGTCATTTGCAAAATAGCATTAAAAGTCTGACACATGGCCAGCCAATACTTAAAAACAAATTAAAAGAATTTCTGAATGACTACTCATTGTACTCAATAGATGAACTTTTAAATATGAAGTAGTAACTGTAAAAATTAAAATAAAATAAAAAATTAATTGTTTTGTGTAAACGGAACATATGTTAAAATAACACAGTCCACATCATTATGAAATGTTGTATTCATCGTCTATGGAACAAGTATTAATGTATGTATGTATGTATAACTTTTTCACATACAGTAGGCTTGATAAGAAGTAACTGATTGAGGAAGCAGTAAGTCTCTGTCTACTGTTATATGATTGCTCTGCAGTTCACAATTAAGTGCCTGGCTGGAGATTCATCGAAGCACTTCAAGTTCTTTCTCTGTTGTTCCACTTGCAAACAGTGTGCAGGAAAAACGAAAGCTTAAATCTTTCTGTCCAGTCTCTGACCTCTCTTCTTTTATTGTAATGTTAACTTTTCCCTATGCAGGTAGGCACTAGGCAAATATTTTCACACTCTGAGGACAAAGTTGGTGATTGAAATTACGTGAGAACAGCATGCTGCAACGAAAACTCCTTTGTTTTAATGATTACCACACCAAGTCACATAACATATCCGTAGCACTCTCTCCCCTATTTCGTGATAGTACAAAACGAGCTGCCCTTCTTTGTAGTTTTTCATTGTCCTCCGTCTGTTCTGTCTGATGCAGATCCCACTGCACACAGCAGTACTCCAGAGGAGGGTGGAAATGTGTTGTGTAAGCAGTCCCTTCAGAAGGGTGTTCTGCCAGTTAAATACAGTTTTTTGTTTGATTTCCCTACAACATTATCTGTGTGATTGTTCCAATTCAAGTTAGTCATAATTTTAATCCCTAAATATTTAGCTGAATATGCAGTCTTTAGATTTGTGTGATTTATTGTGTAAGCAAAATTTAATGGTTTCCTATAAGTAATCATGTGAATGACATCACACTTTTCATTCATTAGAATCAGTTGGCGCTAATTACACCATACAGATATCTGGTCTAAATCATTTTGCAATTGATTTGATTATCTAATGGCATTCAAGGTGGTAAATGACGGCATCATCTGCAGACAATCTAAGAGTGCTGCTCAGACTGTCTTATAAATCGTTTATGTACACCAGGAACAGCAGAGGGTCCATAGCACTATGTTGAGGAAAGCCAGATGTTACTTTCTTTTTATATGATGACTTTCCATAATTACTATGAGCTGTTACCTTTCTGAGAGGAAATCTCAAATCCAATCACACAACTGAGACGATATTCCATAGGCGAGCAATTTGATTAGAAGCTGCTTGTGAAGAACAATGTTAAACGCCTTCTGGAAATCTGAACATATGGAATAAATTTGACATCCTCTTCCTATAGCATTCATTACTTCGTGGGAATAAAGAGCTAGTTGTGTTTCACAGGAACGATATTTTCTAAATGCGTGTTGGCTCTTTATCAATAAATCGTTTCCTTCAAGGTGATTCATGATTTTCGAACACAGCGCATGTTGCAGAATACTACTGCAAATCGACTCTGGTGATATGGGTCTGTAATTCAGTGGATTGCTATTGTTTATATTCTTGAGTATTGGTGTGAATAGTACAGCTTTCCAGTCTTTAGGTTCGGATCTTTCAACGAGTGAGCAGTTGTATATCATTCCTAAGTGTGGAGTTATTGTATCAGCTTACTCTGAAAGGAACTTAACTAACAGACAGTCTGGAACGTTATTGATAACTACAGCATTATTAAAAAATACATGAAACATATAACTATTTTCAAAATGTTCAAATGTGTGTTAAATCTTATGGGACTTAACTGCTATGTTCATCAGTCCCTAAGCTTACACACTACTTAACCTACATTATCCTAAGGACAAACACACATAACCATCCCCAAGGGAGGACTCAAACTTCCACCAGGATCAGCCGCACAGCCCATGACTGCAGCGCTTCCGACCTCTCGGCTAATCCCGAGCTGTTATAACTATTTTATTTATTTATTTATTATATATGTGAGCAGTTCACAGGATGCAAAACAAGTCCACTTTAAATAAATTGTTATTTAGTGCATAATTACATGTAGTTATGATATGAAATATGTAAATAATATATATGAGTAACAAAACCAAATGAGTAGTTTAACCTATGAGTTACCATACATTCTTCACTAGGAATATACAGATATACATAGATTTGAGTTTAATTTATGCTGTTTATGATGGGAGGGCACCAAAAATCTTGATGTCTCTGTACAGAGCCCCCTTATGGACCACAGTCTCTTTTTTTTTAGATCACAGAGGATATCAAGTTTCCCTCAAGGGCTATAAATATGGTACAAACTACCAGTTTTGGGTGAGTTGCTGTATTTTAAAGCAAAGGACATCAAGGAAAAAACATTAAACAATTGTAAGGATTTGAAGATTTCTAAACGATTTCTGCATGAGTCCCTGGGATAGACTCCATGCATGCTTCCTATATCTCGCTTCTGTTTTCTGATGATGGTTGATTTCTGAAGAATACTAGACTTTAGGCCATAAGTTGGTAAAATACCTGAAATATGCTGCTTTATTGTGCTCATCTCCCTACTGTCAAACAGAATTCTTAAGGCAAATGTTTCTGTTCTTAATCTTTTTCACAGGTTTTGTTTATCGTAGTGTCATTCCAGTTTGCTGTCTTTATGCAGACCAAAAATCTTGGAGTACTTAATCCCTTAAGATCTGGCACTCACCCATTTTTTGATTTATTTCATCTGCAACATTAGTTTTAGAGGACAAATGAACATGATTTATCTCTTTTAGATTGACTGTAGGCTCCTTAGTTTCAAACCAGTTTACCACATTTGCAAATGCCTTATTTACTACCTCACTTAATATTTTTGCTGTGAGATTAGTAGCTGATATGTTGGTATCACTAGCAAACATGGTCAGCTTTCCGTGTTACGTGTACAGTGGCAAATCATTTATAAATATCAGAATGAGCACTTATTCTAATACTGAGACTTGAGCCATTCCAATAGTAGTAGAGCCCCAGTCTGAAGATGCTTTGCCGCCATGCATTCCTCCCGTGATTACTTTCTGCTTCCTGCACAGAAGTAAAATTCAGGTCACTTTCTTACTGTTACACTCGTTCTTAATGTTTTAAATGTATTGAGTAAGCTTTTGACAGGTCAAGAAATATTTAGTGATCATTTTGTCATTGTGGATTCCAACACTTTGTCAATATATGTGTGTATTGTATCTCCTATTGATACCCCTTTCGGAAACCAAAATGGCTATTGCTGAGGATGCTGTATCTACTAAGATGCTCAACCATTCAGTTATGTTTCAGCTTTTCCAGTACCCTAGAAAAAACTGAGCGTAATGAAATAGGGCGATAGCTTGTAGAAACTGTCTCTTCTCCCTTTTTGCAAATTGATTGTATGATCTGTTTAATCTGTCAGGGACTAGTTCTTCCTCTGCATCTACAACTTTCTCCACTAGCCACCTAATGGTGTGTGGTGGAGGGTATCTGTGGTACCACTAAGCCCCTCCCAAAACTGGTTTTCGTAAATCTGTTTGGCAATACTGTTTGTGGGTGATGATGTAAACACTCCTAAATCGACTTCGGAAGTCTGTTTATAGGTGCCAGTTTTCCACTTTCACAACCGATTTTCGCTCCTATATAAACGCACAACCGTTTTTTAAACGTACTTGGACTCTTCACTTACGTCCTGTTTTCGAAATATTCGACTAATATGGATGTATTGTGGGAGGAAGGAGAAGCAGAAATGTTAGACTGAGCATTAAACTGTCCACCTGTAATATTTAAATGAAGAGAAATAGTGATTGTACTAACTAAATCAGAAACTGGGACAGCTAGACGCCATATTTCGTGGGACTAACAAATCTACTTCAGATCTTAAGGCCAGGTTCACACACGCAACTATAGCCCGCTTCACACAGGACGGCACTTCCGCGCGTAGAGGCAGGGCGATAGGGAGGCGTGGAGGGGGTGATGCTTGTACATGCATGGCGGCAGAGAGCGGGCAAACGAAATCCGTGTTGTCGAACTGAATTGCTGCGGATAACAGTCATGTTCATTTGCCTTCGGTACATCGTATTATACGTTCTAATCTATTAGGGAATAGTACATTTTAAAATCAATTTCGATCATTCGTCTATGTGAGAGAAATCTTACTTGTGAGTCTTGAGGTTGCCTTGGGCAATGTGTTGAACATAGTCTGAATACTTCACAGACTACATTTTCCTAATCAAGTTTGGAAGCTATCATGTATAATGTATGCAACTGATATCTTGACAAAAACGTTTTTAAATCATGAGTCTTTAAAACCAAGAAAGATCATTACTGTACTTTGATTCACAATATACATCATAGTACCATCTGCTATCTGAGTCCACATCTGAGCTATCTGATTGTAAATTTGGGATGATATGTCCAAGACTTTTATCCATCTTCACGTCACTGTGAAAGTACTATTTTTGCAACTTTTCAACGTGACACACACAGTGTGCCCATACAGAAGGGGGTTGCTGTTGCTTTATGCACAAGGCTTTATGTGTCTTATCTCGAATATTTTTTTCACATAGCCTGTAAGCTGTGCACCAATTAATTCTATTCTATTATACTAACAGTAATATGTATAACTGCATAGGCTTCCGCAGCCAGAGTCATACGACATGGAAGTTTTCTGGGTATGGTATCACATCATAGACCCACAAGAAGGCCCCTGCAACCGTGGCCGAAACGTTGGTTTATCCTCAGCAGCAGTAATATGTGGGTAAACACAAAATAGTATGACCACATTCACATGAAAGAAAGTCAATTTGTACATTCTGTCGCATGACTTTCATAAATTAACAAGCTGCAAGAGTTCAGCACAAGTCTGGCTTATATTCCCTGGAATATTTTTATTTTTCACCCAGAGCACAATATCCCCTTTCCTGGTCCGTGCACTTGGCCATTTCTCTGTAACAGCTTAATGATAACTGGCGTGGCAATCACTATGACCGACTTCGAAGCTAGGTATGGCAAGAATTCTTTAGTGAATCACTTCTTGAAAGAGACAGCGTTCATTTCCGAATGGTAGTCACTACTGTTTTTCTTACACCCAAATACAAGTTTACTCTCAGGGACCAAATCAGAAGAAGAGCCAGTATGCAGAATAAGTATCTGAGACCGCTTTTCCTACAGGAACTTTAAACCTGCTAGTACCACCACTCATTTTCCAGGAGGTATTCATGGAATGATTCTGATTCACTCAAGTTTCATCAAGGCAATACACTATAGAATTACCTCCTCTTCTTGTATCGTGCATCTTTATAATGGTTTTTCTTTGTGCTGCTTCTGTGTCACTTCTTTCAATTAAAAACTCTCTTCTTAACATATTTAAAATCAACGTATTTTTAAATTATTTTCATTGATGAAGGCTACCTTTGAAGCCAGTTTGCTCAGTCATAATTGTAACAAGATTTTGTGATGTTGGGTATTCCCTTCTAACATACATTTCAAACACAGAGCGCTTTAAAACATCATTGCAAAACCATCTATTTGTGTTACAGGTTTCTTGCGATACTGACAATTTTCAAGTGACAAGAAACAAATTTTCCTGAAGTTTCTCCAGCTCCAGCACTTTTGTTTAGTGGGCCTATTCCCTGTACAGTTCTCTTGTCGACACATGCTTCTGCAGTTCGTTCATGAGTCTTCAAAATGTCAAAAATAGAAGTATCGCTTCTAGAACCACATTTGAAGAAGTTATAAATGCAGGAATAACCTCTTCGACTGCATGTGAAGCATTTACATCTAAGTGATTACTCTGTAATTCATAATTAAGTTCTTGGCAGAGCGTTCAAGCTATTTCTTTACCGTTCTCCTCTGAAACAGCGCACAGGAAACACGAATGCTTTTATCTTTTCTTGCGAACTCTAATTTCTCTTATTTTATTGTGATGAACATTCCTCCCGATGTAGGTGGACGCCAACAAAGTATTTTCACACTCTGAGGAGAAAGTTGGCGACTGAAATTTCATGAGACAATCCTGCCACAACGAGAAACGCCTTTGTTTTGATGATTGCCACTCCAATTCGCGTATCATATCCGTGACAGTTTCTCTCCTATTTCGCGAAAATACAAAACGAGCTGCTCTTCTTTGAACTTTTTCGATTAATTCTATCTGCTGTGGATCCCACATATGACAGCAGTACACCAGAAGATGATGGAAAAGCATAGAGTAAGTAGCCTCTTTAGTAGACCTGTTGCATTTGGTAAATGTTCTACCAATAAATCGCAGACTTCGGTTTGCTTTCCACACAATATTATTCGTGTGATAGCTTCATTTTAAGTTATTCGTAATAGTAATCCCTAAGTATTTAGTTGAATTTATAGCCTTTAGAATAGTGTGTTTTATCCTGTAAACCGAATTTAGCGGATTCCTTTTAGTACTCATGTGGATGACTTCAGACTTTTCACTAGTTACAGTCAACCGCCACATTTCTCACCATACAGATATCTTGTATAAGTCGTTTTCTAATTTGTTTTAATCTCTGATGACTTTATAAGACGGTAAACCACAGCATCATCTGCAAACAGTCTAAGAGGGCTGCTTGGATTGTGTCCTAAAACATTTACTAGATCAGGAACAGAGGAGCGCCTATAACACTTCCTTGATAACGCCAGATATCACTTCTATCACTTCTGTTTTATTCGATGATTTTCCATCAATTACTACAACAGCGATATTTCTGACAGGAAATAACGAAACCAGTCGCACGACTACGACGATACTCCATCGACACACAATTTAATTGAAGTTGCTTGTGAGGAACTTCACGTTTATTGCTGTCACATGATATTTTCATTCGGAAATCACACTACAACGTTTACAATACACAATCACAACTATATTGCTACAAGAAGGTAACATCGACATCCGAGTGAATAATTCGGTCGCTCTGTGAATGAAACTGCATTGTCGCAAAATACGGCAATAGCGCAGCATGTAGGAGAGAGATTCTCGCTGTCCAGTTTGTAACTCGCGTCTAGCCTCCCGAAAGAGAATGAATCTTATTGGCTACTAACAGTTAATGGTGGGGGATGGGCAGAACGGCTGAAAAAGCGCCGCCTTCTGACATGATGCGAGCTATAATGTGGCGCCACAGCTTGTGGATTTCTGTTGTGGCATCGTGAGCAACCGTACACACAGGAAACCACCAATTCTACGTAGTTGCACAGCTGTCGGTATGGCGTCAATTGAACTAATATGGATGTGTATAAATGTTACAGTGCAGGTTATGGCATTAGAGCTGCGACAGCAGTTAAATACAAGGAAGACGAAACTCAAGAGTTGAATCCGAAAATAGATTTCGCACAAGGATAAATTAGGGACCACAAACACATTAATGAAAGCAGTAACACTCACAGACGAAAATTCTTTCTGTAGTGGTAAACTAACCAACACCTGGCATGTAAATGTCATCTGCAGACACGCCACTCTTCCAAGATTTTAGGGCCTTACTATATTTGTTGCACAAGCATTTGGAATAACTAGTTTGTAGTTTAACACCTGCCACAACGCACTTGCGAGCTATTTCCTGCATATAATCCACATTTATGAATGCTTGGTCTCAAAATTCCTTTTTTGCATACATATATTAAGTTTATTAATGTAGTCATCTAAACATCAGTTAGATTGCGGAATATGTCATTGGTTTCCAAATACTTCCCACCCCCACATACACTGCTGCAGAAAATCAGACATAGGTTGCAGTTCTTGTAGTTCCAGAAGCTGCAAACTGTACCTACCACCCACGTTTTTCATTTTTTTCAGTAATAAAACGTAAACACACTGAAATCGACTGGAGTACAGCAGCAATTACTCCACAATAACTGAAGCAGAATGCTCTTGTTTCGAAATACTCTCACCAGGGAGCAGTGATGGAAGCAAAGTGGCTTAACAAAGTACAACCAAGCAGAACTTACTGTGACATGTTAAAAGTTGCGTCACTTAAGTTGTACCACTAAAAACTGGGAGTTCACACATGCACCTGCGTTGCAACTGCAGTATGCTACCAGCTGTGACGACATTCTTGTTGTGTGTGTGAACCTGGCTTAACATGTATTACAACAGCGAAAACCGGTTTCCCAAATACAGTTTTCGTCTTTCAGAACATGTGGCGCATATTAATGTAGTGACTGATCCCCCTTACCTTGTTCTACCCGTGAATGGCTCGTGCGAAGAATGCTTAAGCATCTGTATTGTGTCTCTCGGATTTTATCACTATGTTTATAACGCAAGATGTATGTGGTAGGAAGTAAAATGTTATGTAACTCTTCCCAGAAAGTGCTCTTTCGAAATTTCAATAGCTGACCTCTCTGTGATGCGCAATGCCTGTCTTGTAACTTCTGCTAATGGAGTTCGTTGAGCATCGTCGTGGAGCTCTCGCCCCAACCAAACAACCCATGACGAAACGCGCCACTCTTCATTAGATCTTCTCTATCTCTTCCATCAGTCCTACCTTGTAAGGATTCGATATTGATGAACAACACTCAAGAATTGATCGAAAAAGTGCTTTATAAGCCCCTTCCTCCATGGATGAGTTACTTTTCTTTTAGATACATCATATGAATCTCAGTCTCGAATCGACTTTTCCTACTACTTGTTTTATGCTATCATTCCACTTAAGGTCGCTCTGGGTACCTGTTGTTGTTGTGGTCTTCAGTTCTGAGACTGGTTTGATGCAGCTCTCCATGCTACGCTATCCTGTGCAAGCTTCTTCATCTCCCAGTACCTACTGCAGCCTACATCCTTCTGAATCTGCTTAGTGTATTCATCTGCTGGTCTCCCTCTACGATTTTTACCCTCCACCCTGCCCTCCAGTACCAAATTGGTGATCCCTTGATGCCTCAGAACATGTCCCACCAACCGATCCCTTCTTCTAGTCAAGTTGTGCCACAAACTTCTCTTCTCCCCAATTCTATTGAATACCCCCTCATTAGTTATGTGATATACCAATCTAATATTCAGCATTCTTCTGTAGCACCACATTTCGAAAGCTTCTATTCTCTTCTTGTCTAAACTATTTATCGTCCATGTTTCACTTCCATACATGGCTACACTCCATACAAATACTTTCAGAAACGACTTCCTGACACTTAAATCTATACTCGATGTTAACAAATTTCTCTTCTTCAGAAACGCTTTCCTTACCATTGCCAGTCTACATTTTATATCCTCTCTACTTCAACCATCATCAGTTTTTTTGCTCCCCAAATTGCAAAACTCCTTTACTACTTTAAGTGTCTCATTTCCTAATCTAATTCCCTCAGCATCACCTGACTTAATTCGACTACATTCCATTATCATCGTTTTGCTTTTGTTGATGTTCATCTTATACCCTCCTTTCAAGACACTGTCCATTCCGTTCAACTGCTCTTCCAAATCCTTTGCTGTCTCAGACAGAACTACAATGTCATCGGCGAACCTCAAAGTTTTCATTTCTTCTCCATGGATTTTAATACCTACTCCGTACTTTTCTTTTGTTTCCTTTACTGCTTGCCCAATATACAGATTGAATAACATCGGGGAGAGGCTACAACCCTGTCTCACTCCCTTCCCAACCACTGCTTCCCTTTCATGTCCCTCGATTCTTTTAACTGCCATCTGGTTTCTGTACAAATTGTAAATAGCCTTTCGCTCCCTGTATTTTACCCCTGCCACCTTCAGAATTTGAAAGAGATTTTTCCAGTCAACATTGTCAAAAGCTTTCTCTAAGTGTACAAATATTAGAAACGTAGGTTTGCTTTTCCTTAATCTTTCTTCTGAGATAAGTCGTAGGGTCAGTATTGCCTCACGTGTTCCAACATTTCTACGGAATCCAAACTGATCTTCCCCGAGGTCGGCTTCCACCAGTTTTTCCATTCGTCTGTAAAGAATTCGTGTTAGTATTTTGCAGCTGTGACTTATTAAACTGATAGTTCGGTAATTTTCACATCTGTCAACACCTGTTTTCTGTGGGATTGGAATTATTATATTCTTCTTGAAGTCTGAGAGAATTTCGCCTGTCTCATACATCTTGCTCACCAGATGGTAGAGTTTTGGCAGGACTGGATCTCCCAAGACTGTCAGTAGTTCTAATGGAATGTTGTCTACTCCTGGGGCCTTGGTTTGACTTAGGTCTTTCAGTGCTCTGTCAAACTCTTCACGCAGTATCATATCTCCCATTTCATCTCCATCTACATCCTCTTCCATTTCCATAATATTGTCCTCAAGAACATCGCCCCTGTATAGACCCTCTATATACTCCTTCCACCTTTGTGCTTTCCCTTCTTTGCTCAGAACTGGGTTCCCATCTGAGCTCTTGATGTTAATGCAAGCGGTTCTCTTTTCTCCAAAGGTCACTTTAATTTTCCTGTAGGCAGTATCTATCTTACACCTCGTGAGATAAGCCTCTACATCCTTACATTTGTCCTCTAGACATCCCTGCTTAGCCATTTTGCACTTCCTGTCGATCTCATTTTTGAGATGTTTGTATTCCATTTTGGTTGCTTCACTTAATGAATTTTTGTATTTTCTCCTTTTATCATTTAATTTCAGTATCTCTTCTGTTACCCAAGGATTTCTACTAGCCCTCGTCTTTTTACCTACTTGATCCTCTGCAGCTTTCACTATTTCATTCCTCAAAGCTAGCCATTCTTCTTCTACTGTATTTTTTTCCCCCATTCCTGTCAACTGCTCCATTATGCTCTCCCGGAAACTCTCTTCAACCTCTGGTTCTTTCAGTTTATCTAGATCCCATCTTCTTAAATTCTCACATTTTTGTAGTTTCTTCAGTTTTAATCTACAGTTCATAACCAATAGATTGTGGTCAGAGTCCACATCTGCCCCTGGAAATGTCTTACAATTTAAAATCTGGTTCCTAGATCTCTGTCTTACCATTACATAATCTATCTGAAACCTTCTAGTATCTCCAGGGTTCTTCCATGTATACAACCTTCTTTCATGATTCTTGAACCAAGTGTTAGCTATGATTAAGTTATGCTCTGTGCAAAATTCTACGAGGTGGCTTCCTCTTGCATTTATTAGCCCCAATCCATATTCACCTACTACGTTTCCTTCTCTTCCTTTTCCTACTGCTGAATTGCTGTCACCCATGACTATTAAATTTTCGTCTCCCTTCACTACCTGAATAATTTCTCTTATCTCACCATACATTTCATCAATTTCTTCATCATCTGCAGAGCTAGTTGGCATATAAACTTGTACTACTGTAGTAGACGTGGGCTTCGTGTCTATCTTGGCCACAATAATGCGTTCACTATGCTGTTTGTAGTAGCTTACCCGCACTCGTATTTTTTATTCATTACTAAACCTACTCCTGCATTACCCCTATTTGATTTGGTACTTATAACCCTGTATTCACCTGACCAAAAGTATTGTTCCTCCTGCCATCGAACTTCACTAATTCCCACTATATCTAACTTTAACCTATCCATTTCCCTTTTTAAATTTTCTAACCTACCCGCCCGATTAAGGGATCTGACATTCCACACTCTGATCCGTAGAATGCCAGTTTTCTTTCTCCTGATAACGACATCCTCTTGAGTAGTCCCCACCCGGAGATCCGAATGGGGGACTATTTTACCTCCGGAATGTTTTTTTCCAAGAGGACGCCATCATCATTTAATCATACAGTAAAGCTGCATGCCCTCCGGAAAAATTACGGCTGTAGTTTCCCCTTGCTTTCAGCCATGCGCATCACCAGCACAGCAAGGCGACTTTGGTTAGTGTTACAAGGCCAGGTCAGTCAATCATCCAGACTGTTGCCCCCGCAACCACTGAAAAGGCTGCTGCCCCTCTTCAGGAACCACACGTTTCTCTGGCCTCTCAACAGATACCCCTATGTTGTGGTTGCACCTATGGTACGGCTATCTGTATCATTGAGGCACACAAGCGTCCCCACCAACGGCAAGGTCCATGGTTCATGGGGGGGTCTGGGTACCTAATCCTGAATATTTTACGGAAGATACCGCTTTCAGCAATTTCTCGTCAGTAGTGTAGTTTTTCAGCTATGGATTTCTTTTCCTACGTATGCACAATATGTCACATTTATTTACGTTCAGCGCCCACTGCCAGAGCCTGCATCGAACTTCACTAATTCTCACTATATCTAACTTTAACCTATCCGTATCTCGTCAGTAGTGTAGTTTTACAGCTATGGATTTCTTTTCCTACGTATGCACAATATGTCACATTTATTTACGTTCAGCGCCCACTGCCAGAGCCTGCACCATTCATCAATATTCTGCAGGTCATTTTGCAAACGGATACTGTCTTCTGGCACTGCTACTTTGTTATAGACAACTGCATCATCTGCGAACATTTAAATAGCATTCGACATTTTCTACTAGATCATTTATATACACTGTAAACAGTAACAGTTCTATCACACTTCCTTGGAGTACTCTGGAAATTACCTTTACATCTGTCGATTTGTTCCGTGAAGACCGACATGTTGAAGTCTGTCTGCAAGACAGTCTTGAAACCAGCCAAAAATTTGGTCCAATATTCGAAAAGTCGAATTTTATTCACTAAAGGGCAGTACAGAAGGTGTCAAATGCCTTCCTGGAGTCAAGGAACATGGTATCAACCTGAGAATTGTTGTCCACAGCGCTATGGGGCGCTTGTACAGTCGCTGGTTGGCAGCTATTCTCGGAATAGCGCGAGAAACGTGCTGTACGAATCTGGAATAACGCATAACTAGAGAATAAACTTGGGATATCTTAAACAGCGGCTTCTGGCCGGTTAGTGAGCTTAACTGAGGGACAAATTTTGAAAATGGCAGGAATAGTGATAAATGCAGACAGCTATGACGAGATTTTGGCTGAACTGTTCATGACAACTAGGAAGGAGAAGAATGTGAGACGATGCCATTTCCGAATTTCATTCTTGTATCTGAGAAACTAGAACATACGATGGACAGGTGAGACTATTTTTCTGTTTTCTTGAGTAGTATTATTTATTCGTAGTAATATGCTTTTGATTTCAGCGCTTCGTGAATTTCATCGTGTTATTTATGTAAATTAGGCACATTAAAATGTAGAACAGTGTAAAAATAGTCTTGTTTATCTGGTGTGTGTTACATTTGCTGTAGTAGTGGAAAAGACTATTTCGTTTTATTTAGCAGACAGCTATGTATACTATTTGTATTAACAGCTTTTTCTGTCTTAGACAAACATCGATTTTTCGTGTTGCAAAACATTTTGATAAAACAGTCATGTCCCAGTGTGACTCAGCTACATTACGTCAATAGCAGAAAATATTGTTCCACTCAGTTTTCTATTGGGAATACCCGTTTTTGTAAGCACAACAGCAGTGTCAGAACAGATTGTAATAGATCTTCTAGGGGAAAAGAAAAATTCTGTATGAAACACTGAGCAGTGGCAAAGAATTAATTTATATGCCAGTGATAAGTGTAAGAGATAATATCTCAGATAATTTTTATTTGTAAAACGAAAGACAAAAATTTTCAATTATTATTATTCTACTGTTCTTTCTGTTGGAGTTTGCAGAGCAACAAAATAGCGTAATCTACCAGATGGGTGTACAATTATTTAGCTGATTAAGTAAATCATCAAAAGTGTAGGCGTTTTATTTAAAGTGACAGTATACCGAATCTAATTGCTTCTGTCTTAAACAATTTGTATTTGTGTAGTATTATTTCACAGAAATCAGTGCAAAGATAATTGATAAAGCATAATGGCCATTAACTACCATTTTATTAGTGGTCTTGTATCATAATATGTGTCCTTTCAGACCAGCAATCTGTATCTTTTAAATATCGAAGTGTGATGTTTCCTTGTCCAGCGTCTGTAGAAATTCTATTTGAGAGACTGCAACTCAAACCTGTAATAAGCAGCACGTTAGCAAGAGCGCACATGTGTCATAGATTTTACTGTGTGAAATGTTTAGTTTTAAGTTGATGTAGCACTTTTCATTCAAAATTTCATATAACATACACTCACACTACAACAGAGTATAACAATAAAACATAGAACATTGTTCTAACAAGATGTCTTCGTTTGGCCACATCATTCATAAAATGGCGAGACGCCATTAAGAAAATGATATTGGCACAGAAAAATTTTTAAATTTGAATTTATGAATTTTTTAAGCAGGGGATGTTTAAAAATTAGACAATTGCTATCAAAGTGAAATTTTATTTATAGAATTTTTGTATAGGGGTGGCTAAAATATGTAGACAATTAGCAAAAAAGGAGCATAATATTGAAAATGCAGATTCTGATGTGAACAGTATTGTAGGTAACGGAAATGACCAGTGTGTGTTACACACAGTAACTACAAAGAACATAGTTAATAATGAAAATTTGTTAGGAAATATGTTTGGCAGGACGAATAAAGCAACATCATAACTTTTGATGGGGACCAACGTATTATTGTATTACGCGATGGCTATGATACAGCCTGCGCCGTCGTCAGACGCCACTGACTCACTGCAAATCATATTAACCTAACTGGACATAATCCAAACATGGTTAGATAAATGCAGAATTAGTGACACTGCAAAGCAGTAGCGCTGCACTAAACACCAAAGTTGACGAAATAAACATTCTACTTACTGGTCAGGTTACAGGTTTAGACACACAGATTAAAATACTTAGTGGGCAACAGGGTCAGTCAACTGCTACAATTGAAACTTTGTTAAGTCAGAGTAAGAAATATGAGGACAGAAAAGATACATGCATCTGATGTTGAGAAGTTGTGTTCTAAACATGATACATTAAGCACACAAGTAGTAAGTGTTGCTGAGGTGCACGCTTCTGTAAACACACATGTCACAGAGGTAAATAACAAGGTAGATGCCTTAGCCCATACTTTGAAAGACAGTTTGCAATTAGAAACCAATAAGCACTTTAGTCAAGTTAACAAAGATTTTCACACTTGGCTGGAGGAAAAGGATAAGCATTTTGAAAGTTGTTTACAACAGAATTGGCCTACGATTGTCAATGACACAATTAAGGAAATTTTGAAGAATGAGACAGATACTGTATATTTTCCACCATAAACTGAAAGACATGTTCACAGTCAAGTGATTATATACCTCATGAGCACACAAAATATACAATAGCAACTAATATGCAAATGAGCAGAATGGATATGATTTTAATGGTAATTGTAGATATTCTTGTGAGCCCATCCAGCAACAAGTGTATGAACATGTACTGCCATCATATAGCAGTAATACAAATAACCTATCACCTCCAATGTATATGATAAACGAGGATATTTTAACTCAGTGGACAGGAAATGTATTAGCAGAAATCTTACGAGAAGAAAGTTTATTAAACTACAGGAAATTCCAAGTCTTCATCCACGAAAAGAGAGCAGTCCATCCAATCGTTTTTCTCAAAACTTTAGGAAACGCTTTTCCCCATAAATGGACAGATAGGTACAAGATATGGTATGTAATCGGATTCATACAAGGTGAAGGAGCAATATGGGCATGTATGTAACATTGCTGATCGTTGTACATGTTATGAACAATTCGAGCGAGCTTTTTTGAACACATTCTCTTCAGTTTCGGTTCAGGAGAGGCTTCAAAAAATGGTATTCGAAGCAGTACCGTTCAATTCACAGCAACGTAATCTTCGTCGTTACTTTCAAAAGTATTTGAACATGATACATTCCTGAGATGATCCCGTGTCTTCGCGAGATGTAATCACCTATTAAAAACATGATTACCTTTCGACATAAGGGAAAGATTAATACAGGTACCAGATCATGATGTAGAAAAGTTTCTTTCAGTCTTAGATTCACTTGATATCATTAATGAAGACATGCAGAGTGCGTGAAATAACAGTTACGGCACGCATCAGACAGAATGCAAACAGCACAGGTTAATCAACCTAATCCCCATGTGTAGAGTAATATCGACTACATGGTACAGTACAACATGCAACCATATCTGAATGCCTACAGTAATAGCAATGGCCGCATTCAAATGAAGGCAATCCAAACAAAAAACGAAAATCCCATAACAATAACAACAACTAACAACATGGAAATAATCACAATTACAGTCAACATAACACACAAAACTCACTGTATCTAAACAATCTGCAACCATAGTATTATGCAAAAAATTATGGACATGATGGTTTTTCATACTTAAATAACCAGCAAAGTCATTGGCAACTACCACTAAATGTTGCACAGCAAAACAGTAATTTAATCAATCATGGTCAACCAAGCAACAATAACATGGCAAATCAAAACATGAGACAGCACACACCAAGACAACAAAACGGTGACTGGAGCAAACAATATCTGACTGTAAATATTGTGGAGGTGGCAAGTGAAGTCACTCCAACAACCACACACACGACAAACTAAATAAGATCACAACTCAACCCCAGGTGGGGACTGAGGAATGCGTGAGGGACGATGATACAATAACAGACATTTTTTATGCACCGAATGAAAAACAGTACACTAACACAAGTATAACTAGCGATGTAAACAATCAACACATACTGTTACTAAGGTTCAATCACGACGCAAGTTTAACAGACGAGTTACTTGAGGATCATACTCAATGCTGATAACCAATAAAGAGATCATTCTAGAAACGATTAAATATATAATAGGTGTAATACTGACGAGTATGATGATTGATACAGGAGTGGCAATTAGCGCCGTATCTCACAATTTTTGTAAAAAAAAATGGTTGAATTCTCCTCGATACCTGAATTTCCGGTTCTAAAATGCCGAATCTTGACTGCTGTTGGATACAACTCAAATGGAGAAATTAAGTATATATTTGTAACTATGGCTAACCTTGTTTCATGAAGCATAACAGTAGTCTTGATAAACTCACACTGAACAATAATAAACGTTGTTTGGGTATAAGATCCAGTGAATAGGTGAACAAGGTGACTCTACTAGCAATGAACCTCTATTTGATCATGATATGGAACACTTACAATCCATAATTAATGATAAAGTGAATTAAAGTACAGCTATTAAAAAGTAACAATGAGAAACACTACAGAAACCATTGCTTAACTTCATCTACTCCATTGCTAAACTACATCTACCTTTTTACAAGGAAGCTATGTGTGATCATTATGTATGCATAATAACATGAAAGCTAAACCTCTCGAAATCTTTTCCTAAAACATATATAAGATTTCTTTGTCCAAGCAGCCTGTCATATGTGAAGAATCAAGCAAATGCTTAAACAGGATATCATAGAACCAACAGTATCTCCTTTTTGCAGCCCATTATTAACTGTAATCAACCCAAGGAAAAATATACGCTTAGTTCTGGATGAGAGTGCGATCAACAAAATCATCATGCCAGTTCGCACAAAACCAGAAAATCTCGAAGAACAATTGCAGAAATTTATCAAATGTGGATTTAAAAAATTCGTTTTTGCAAGTACCATTAAGTAGCGAGTCAAGGAATTAAACTTCGTTTATTTTTGGTGGCTGCAGTTACCAATTTTGTGTACTACCATTTGAACTCAGTGTAAGTTCAGGTGTTTTCATTACTGTTCCAGACACAGTTTTAGGCACAGAATTGCTGGAAAAGGCAACGTTGTACGTTGATGACATCTTTATAGCCACAGGGACATGGGAATATAACATATACTTTTTAGAAAATATGTTACATAAATTCCAACTAGCTGGTATTACAGAAAATCTACAGAAATCAAAGTCTGCGCGAAATGAGATTAAGTACTGGGGACACACAATCAGTTGTGAAGGCATTAGACCAGATCTTAGTAAACTGGATGCAATTAGAATTTTCCTTACCTGCATACTAGAAAAACAATTAAAATGTTTCCTGTGGTTAGTCTCATTTTTTAGGCTCTTCGTGCCACATCAATCACTCAACAGCGAAAACTTGCAGGCACTTTTAAAGAAGCATCATGCTTGGGTTTGGCTGGAACAATGCACACAAGATTTTAACAGAATAAAGGAAACATTTGTAAAACACAGGTAAATTCAAATATTCTGAGTCATCCTGATTTTAACAAAGATTTCTGTATTGCAGGCAATGCAACATGCACAGGGCTTGGATCATGTCTTTTCCAGGTAATAGGAACTGGGGATAACCAAGAGGTAAAAATTATTGCTTTAGCTAGTCGAATCTAAGTAAGTGCAAACTTACTTATTCAGCCACAGAATTGGAAACATTGTGAATTATATGGACTTTTAAAAGTAATTTAACTGTTATATTTTTGGAAGACATGTGAAAGTATACACTGACCACCAGGCGTTAACCTTTTTAATGACATGTCGACTCGTATATCCACGATTATCGCGATGGGCAATGACCTTGCAAAACTACTCATTAGAAATAGTATACCTTAAACATAAAGACAACATATCTGCAAGTGAGTTGTCACGTCTACCTCAGGGACTATCTCATGAAGTAGATAATCTGGAGCTTATGAAAGATTATTCCCTCATGTTGATGCAGAACAAACACTACTGTCAATATTATCTAGACTTGTATAGGAAATGTCAACGCTGCAGAAGGCTGATAGTAGGTGGAGCAAAGTAAGATCAACAATAGCAAACAACCCAGACCATCCTATTGGAAAGCATTGTAAACTGTATCAAGATGTCTTATTTTACCGTTGACTTTCAGATGGCAATCAATGGTGTATCTGTATTCTACAAGAATCAGAAGCAAATCCAATCTGGCATACACGTTTTACTTGGGGACACCACAGTGCAAAGAAATGTATGCAGAAACTGTGCTTCCTGCCGCCGTTGGATAAGCAGCTGCCAGCAGCAAGTCGTATACTCCTGGCTCACTTATTTGTTACATAGTTTCGTATAGGAGGCGTAATTTCGAGTTTTAGTTGCTGTAATCGTAAATTCAGGCAGATTGTAACGCAGCCATTAGGCATTTGCACACATTAGGTCATACATTCTTTGCGTGGTTTCCTTGCGTTATCTAGGAATGGACTCGTGTTTCAGTAACTGTTGTTTAACAGTGATTAGAATGGACAGGGACTGTGATTGCTGTGTTCGGATGAGGGCTGAGTTGGCATCCCTTTGCTCACAGCTGCAGGCGGCGCTGACTTTTGTCATGCAGCTTGAGGCTGTTGCCAATGGGCACCACTGTGGGGAGCCGGACTTGGGTATCACGGGGATGTCAACCTTGTCCCGTCTGCCCCCAGATCGATCTGCCACTGTGGTTGCCACGGTTGCTGCCCGCAGTGGGGCTGAGCCCTCGCCTGTGGTTGATTGGTAGGTCGTTCCAAGGCGTGGCAGGCAGCGAAAGACGTCCCTGGAGGTTGATCAGAAAGCCTCCCCAGTGCGTCTGACAAATAGGTTTCAGGTGTTGTCTCTGGCTGAGCCACATGCAGCAGCCTGCCCTGTTTCAGAGGATGATTCTGAGCCTTCAAGGTCCGGACAATCGCAGAGGGTGGGCTTATTGGTAGTTGGGAGCTGCAATGTCAGGCACGTAATGGGGCCCCTTAGGGATATGGCGGCTAAGGAGGGGAAGAAATCCAGTGTGCACTCTGTGTGCATTCCGGGTGGAGTCATTCCTGATGTGGGAAGGGTGGTTCTGGATGCCATGAAGAGCACAGGGTGCAGCCAGCTGCAGGTGGTGGCACATGTCGGCACTAATGACATGTGTCGCTTTGGATCTGAGGAAATTCTGTCTGGATTCCAGCGGCTATCTGATTTGGTGAAGGCTGCCGGTCTTGCTTACGAGATGAAGGCAGAGCTCACTATCTGCAGCATCGTTGACAGAACCAACTGCGGACCTTTGGTGCAGAGCCAGGTGGAGGGTCTGAATCAGAGGCTCAGACGGTTTTGCGACCATAATGGCTGCAGATTCCTTGACTTGCGCCATAGGGTGGTGGGGTTTCGGGTTCCGCTGAATAGGTCAGGAGTTCACTACACTCAGCTGGCGGCTACACGGGTAGCGGAGGCTGTGTGGCGTGGAATGGGCGGTTTTTTAGGTTAGAAGGCCTCGGGAAAGTACGGGGTGGGCTGCAATGTCAAAGGGTGCATGGCAAATACAGGACGTGCTTGGATCAAGGAACAGTCGGAATTGTAGTTGTTCTAGGAAAGTCCCTGAGTTTCAAGAGCTAATAGAGAGCACAGAAGCTGAAATCGTTATAGGTACAGAAAGCTGGCTAAATCCTGAAATAAGTTCTGTGGAAATTTTTACAAAGTCTCAGACGGTGTTCAGGAAAGATAGATTAGGCAGAATTGGTGGTGGAGTGTTTGTGGCTGTCAGTAGTGGTTTATCTTGTAGTGAAGTCGTAGTAGATACTCCGTGCGAACTGATGTGGATGGAGGTTATACTTAACAGCCGAACTAAGTTAATAATTGGCTCCTTCTACCGACCCCAGAGTCCGATGATATAGTTGTGGAACAGTTCAGAGAAAATTAGAGTCTCATAACAAATAAATACCCCACTCATACGGTTATAGTTGGTGGGGACTTCAACCTTCCCTCGATATGTTGGCAAAAATACCTGTTCAAAATAATTTTATTTAAAAAATCGCGGCTACGGTCGCAGGTTCGAATCCTGCTTCGGGCATGGGTGTGTGTGATGTCCTTAGGTTAGTTAGGTTTAAGTTGTTCTAAGTTCTAGGGGACTGATAACCACAGCAGTTAAGTCCCATAGTGCTCAGAGCCATTTGAACCATTTTTAAAAAAGCGGATAAAGTGTCACTAGAAGCCTTCCTAAGAGACAGTCTCCATTCCTTCCGAACTGACTATGCAAATGTAGACGAGATGTGGCTCAAATTCAAATATATAGTAGCAACAGCAATTGAGAGATTCATACCTCATAAATTGGTAAGAGATGGAACTGATCCCCCATGGTACACAAAACAGGTCCGAACGCTGTTGCAGAGGCAACGGAAAAAGCATGCGAAGTTCAGAAGAACGCGAAATCCCGAAGATTGGCTAAAATTTACAGACGCGCGAAATTCGGCACGGACTTTAATGCGAGATGCCTTCAATAAGTTCCACAACGAAACATTGTCTAGAAATTTGGTAGAAAATACGAAGAAATTCTGGTCGTATGTAAAGTACACAAGCGGCAAGGCGCAGTCAATACCTTCGCTGCGCAGTGCCGATAGTACTGTTACCGACGACTGTGCCGCTAAAGTGGAGTTATTGAACGCGGTTTTCCGAAATTCCTTCACCAGGGAAGACGAATGGAATATTCCAGAATTTGAAACACGAACAGCTGCTAGCATGAGTTTCTTAGAAGTAGATAACTTAGGGGTTGCGAAGCAACTCAAATCGCTTGATACGGGCAAGTCTTCAAGTCCAGATTGTATACCGATTAGGTTCCTTTCAGATTACACTGATACAATAGCTCCCTACTTAGCAATCATATACAACCGTTCGCTCACCGATAGATCTGTACCTGCAGATTGGAAAATTGCGCAGGTCGCACCAGTGTTTAAGAAGGGTAATAGGAGTAATCCATCGAACTACAGACCTATATCATTGACGTCGGTTTGCAGTAGGGTTTTGGAGCATATACTGTATTCAAACATTATGAATCACCTCGAAGGGAACGATCTATTGATACGTAATCAACATGGTTTCAGAAAACATCGTTCTTGTGCCATGCAGCTAGCTCTTTATTCGCACGAAGTAATGGCCACTATCGACAGGGGATCTCAAGTTGATTCCGTATTTCTAGATTTCCAGAAAGCTTTTGACACAGTTCCTCACAAGCGACTTCTAATCAAGCTGCGGGCCTATGGGGTATCGTCTCAGTTGTGCGACTGGATTCGTGATTTCCTGTCAGGAAGGTCGCAGTTCGAAGTAATAAACGGCAAATCATCGAGTAAAACTGAAGTGATATCAGGTGTTCCCCAGGGAAGCGTCCTGGGACCTCTGCTGTTCCTGATCTATATAAATGACCTGGGTGACAATCTGAGTAGTTCTCTTAGGTTGTTCGCAGATGATGCTGTAATTTACTGTCTAGTAAGGTCATCCGAAGACCAGTATAAGTTGCAAAGCGATTTAGAAAAGATTGCTGTATGGTGTGGCAGGTGGCAGTTGACGCTAAATAGCGAAAAGTGTGAGGTGATCCACATGATTTCCAAAAGAAATCCGTTGGAATTCGATTACTCGATAAATAGTACAATTCTCAAGGCTGTCAATTCAACTAAGTACATGGGTGTTAAAATTACGAACAACTTCAAAAAATGGTTCAAATGGCTCTGAGCACTATGGGACTCAACTGCTGTGGTCATAAGTCCCCTAGAACTTAGAACTACTTAAACCTAACTAACCTAAGGACAGCACACAACACCCAGCCATCACGAGGCAGAGAAAATCCCTGACCCCGCCGGGAATCGAACCCGGGAACCCGGGCGTGGGAAGCGAGAACGCTACCGCACGACCACGAGATGCGGGCACGAACAACTTCAGTTGGAAAGACCACATAGATAATATTGTGGGGAAGGCGAGCCAAAGGTTGCCTTTCATTGGCAGGACACTTAGAAGATGCAACAAGTCCACTAAAGAGACAGCTTACACTACACTCGTTCGTCCTCTGTTAGTATATTGCTGCGCGGTGTGGGATCGTTACCAGGTGGGATTGACGGACGACATCGAAAGGGTGCAAAAAAGGGCAGCTCGTGTTGTATTATCACGTAACAGGGGAGAGAGTGTGACAGATATGATACGCGAGTTGGGATGGAAGTCATTAAAGGAAATACGTTTTTTGACGCGGCGAGATCTATTTACGAAATTTCAGTCACCAACTTTCTCTTCCGAATGCGAAAATATTTTGTTGAGCACATCCTACATAGGTAGGTATGATCATCAAAATAAAATAAGAGAAATCAGAGCTCGAACAGAAAGGTTTAGGTGTTCGTTTTTCCCGCGCGCTGTTCGGGAGTGGAACGGTAGAGAGATAGTATGATTGTGGTTCGATGAACCCTCTTCCAAGCACTTAAATGTGAATTGCAGAGTAATCATGTAGATGTAGATGTATTTAAAAAACATGCAGATTAAAATTCACAACTTTTCAATACATGTACTGTTTGTTAAAAGGCAAAACCTGAGAATCTAGGTTGTAAAGACGAATTGCAACCGATTATTCCCAGTAGACCTAAAGAAATTGTACCGACATAAGTGGACCATATCCTAGCAGTAGTGGCGGTGTCAAGTATATACTCGCTCTGTATAACCTTTCTCAAAATATGTGAAACTATATACCATAAAATGCGCGACAGCCAAGACAGACATTAAATGGTTATGCAGAGATTATACACCTTGCGTTGGGAAACCTGTCGCCATCTTTTCGGATAAAGCATCTTATTACACAGATTATAGGTGGAGAAAGTTTTTGAGCAATAATGATGTCAAAATTATCCTTATCTCAAAACTTAGCCCTCAGTCTAATCCATATTCAAGGAACTAAACCATTTTAATGCCAATGTACATGTCAGGCAATCATTCCAAATGGGTGAAATATGTGTCACTTTTCGAGGTCGTTTACAATACTTTTTCCAATATATGACTGTTAAATGGGTAGTTTGCAGGCGCGCACCTGTTCCACACTGGGTAATACGAGGTGTGGTTAGAAAAAAACCGGACTAGTACTGGTGAAACAATAAAACGAATGCAATAAGGCTGAAAGTCGCGTGGCCTGTCACGTGACTCTCGCTCCGCCTACTGCTCGAGTTTCATCTGCCTCCTGCACTCAGTCTGCCCGTGGCGTCTGTTTTAAGTAGTTGACGTTTTGTCTGTGCGTCGGAAAATGTTGAGTGTACAGAAAGAACAGCGTGTTAACATCAAATTTTGTTTCAAACTAGGAAAATCTGCAAGTGAAACGTTTGTAATGTTACAACAAGTGTACGGCGATGATTGTTTATCGCGAACACAAGTGTTTGAGTGGTTTAAACGATTAAAAGATGGCCGCGAAGACACCAGTGATGACACTCGCACTGGCAGACCATTGTCAGCAAAAACTGATGCAAACATTGAAAAAATCGGTAAACTTGTTCGACAAGATCGCCGTTTAACAATCAGAGCAGTGTCTGAGTTAACAGGAGTTGACAAGGAAAGTGTCGAACAAGTTTACCGATTTTTTCAATGTTTGCATCAGTTTTTGCTGACAATGGTCTGCCAGTGCGAGTGTCATCACTGGTGTCTTCGCGGCCATCTTTAAATCGTTTAAACCACTCAAACACTTGTGTTCGCGATAAACAATCATCGCCGTACACTTGTTGTAATATTACAAACGTTTCACTTGCAGATTTTCCTAGTTTGAAACAAAATTTGATGTTAACACGCTGTTCTTTCTGTACACTCAACATTTTCCGACGCACAGACAAAACGTCAACTACTTAAAACAGACGCCACGGGCAGACTGAGTGCAGGAGGCAGATGAAACTCGAGCAGTAGGCGGAGCGAGAGTCACGTGACAGGCCACGCGACTTTCAGCCTTATTGCATTCGTTTTATTGTTTCACCAGTACTAGTCCGGTTTTTTTCTAGCCACACCTCGTATACGCCAGCGCGCCCGATCGCGGTGGTACTGCGCACTGTTCTCGCGTTTTCATTGTTGAATTTAAATTGATACTTGGTGGAAATGAATAAAATATATTGCAGAAGTTAACAAAACTGTATTTTCACAATATTACATATCGTTTTCAGTGTGAAACAATTTAAAACAAGGTGCTGCACACAAGGAAACTTCGCATTCCGCTCTCCAATATGAAGTCTCTAGGCGAAGGCCTTTTCTCATACACACCACACACCTCCGTGTTGGTCTTTTCTTCGTTGTGGGTGGCAGAAGGTCTGGAAAATGCCTGGCAGTAAGGCGTGTTGCTTTTGGTGTTCGAGGTGGGCGTCCTACTGATGTCTCTTGATATGGTGAAGATATGGTCAACTGTTCACCAAGACTAATCAGGAAGCACATTCTACTTTGTTCGACTCGTTCCACATCATTCGACTCGTTCCACATCATTTTCGACTCGTTCCACATCATTACGAAATATCGTATTCATGATCCATGGAACTAGTATTAATCTAATCTAATCTAATCTCTTCGCCACCATGCATCTTATACAGAATGTATGCATTGTAGCATGCAATGTCCAACAAGTGGCGGAAAAGCTTCTGATAGTATTTTTTCAGCCTGCTTCTGGCCATCTGGTAGCTTTGTAACTGAGAATCGCGCCTATCCACGTCCCCCATGTTCTTGTTGTAGTCAACGACAACTTGTGGCTTTTGAACGATTCCCTTCTTCGAGTTTACATTTACAAATGTTTCGTCATGGAAGGTGCTGACCATAACAACGTCTTTTTTGTCTTTCCATTTCATTACCATCTGCTTGCCTTTGTACCCTGTTATGTGCTCCCCTTTCTTCAGTTTTTCCTTTTTTACGACGTCAAGAAAACCCTTCCTGTCTTGCCGCATTGTGCCGACAACATCGGTGTTATTGCTGGTTAGTTTGTCCACCAACTCTGTCCTAATGTACCAGTTGTCAAGATAAATACAGTGGCCTTTCCCGAGTAGATCGTGTGCAAGCTCCAAAACAATCTGAGAGGTTATTTTTTCGTCTGGATAGTGGCTACCATAATTAGTGTCCTTTCCAGTGTAAACAATAAAGTCCCATACATACCCAGAACTGCTTTCACAGAGTCTGTGCAATTTGATGCCAAATCTGCTACGCTTTGATGGAATATATTGCTTCCATGGAGGCTCCTTACACCTCCATGATTGTTTCCATCCAAGCTGTCCTTTCCAGAGCAACAACGATTCGTCAACGGTGATGTTCCTTTCTTGCATGTACACTGATCTGAATTTACGCCGCGGATGCTCCATAATGGGGTGAGTTTTGAATAGTTTTCTGCTGATAGTGCCTAGTGGATCATATGAGGTATCGTCAGCAAAGTGGAGGAATTTCAATAGAAGATGAAACCGCTTTTCACTCATCACTTTCCTGAAGAAAGGTGTGTCAACTGATTCCCTCTTTGAAAAGTACATTTTGTGGTCTGGTTTGTGAAGAATTCCTTGAAGTACAAGCATTCCAATAAGTGTTTTTACCTCGTCGCGTGTAGTATTCTGCCAATTGTGAACCCTGGAGCGTGATGCTAAATTGGGATGAGAGGCTATGAACTGTTCTGCATATAAGTTCGTCTGTTCAGCTATCATTGTGCACAAAGCATCATCCACAAAACACATAAAACAACTCATCACATCGTTTTGTTTTAGAGGCACAACTGCACCACTATTACCACTGAACAAATATTGAATACGAACTGAACTAGCACTCACAAATTCACTAGGTACCGTCTGCTGTAGTAGTGTCTCGTCGTCAGATGTTTCTGAATCGAAGTCACTTTCACTAGCTTCAACATCTGTATCCAGGGTGCGATTTGTGCTTTTACCAGTGGGGGGGGATGTCTTAGGGGTTTAGTAGAATTATATATGTTACTAGCTTGGACCGTGGCGTTACGCATGGTTAAACAGCTATTTATAAATACATGTTAATGCCGAAAATCACTATTCACGCGTATGCACTATCAGAAAAGCCATCCCTTGTTATGTCTTTAAAAGTACATTATAGGTAAAGCTTATTTACAAAATCATTTACATACAGGTGAACGAGAGGAATTCAAAAAGTAGAGGCACATTTGTGAAAAGCTGTACTTATTCTGATGTTAGAAAACTGAAACATATTTATAGTATTAATAGTAGGACTTACAAAAAACTTTCAGTGTTCGGCTCCACAAATTTAAATTGTATGTAAAGTTTAACTCCAGTGTGTGGGAAATAAACATCCCAGGTTGGGATGCATAAACTAAAACCAGAGAAAGGGAATGGTCTGATGCAGAGGGGGGGAAATCCCCCCATCACCCCCCCCCCCTGCAAATCGCAACTGTCTGTATCTTGGCCGGCCGCGGTGGCCGTGCGGTTCTAGGCGCTGCAGTCCGGAACCGCGGGACTGCTACGGTCGCAGGTTCGAATCCTGCCTCGGGCATGAATGTGTGTGATGTCCTTAGGTTAGTTAGGTTTAAGTAGTTCTTAGTTCTAGGGGACTGATGACCTAAGATGTTAAGTCCCATAGTGCTCAGAGCCATTTTTTTTGTATCTTGAAAACTTTCAGAACTGTCACTGAAATTATCATCACTTTCTAAAAGCAGCTTTTCAATCTCCGAATCTGATAAACGACTTCTTTTCGCCATTGCAAAAGATCACTCACAAACGCTGTGGTAAACACAGACGAAAAAGGCGCGCTTTTGCGTTTGCTTCACAGGACGCATTTTCTCGACGCGTGCTCGGGTGGACAATGTTATAACTAGCCTGGAACACGCTGTGTTGCGTGACAAGAGCTGCCTTCTAGTGGACGAAGCTCAACTAATACCACAGTGTCAACGGCATGCCGATAACTCGCCATTCCCACTAGCTACTACCCACAGAACGCTGCCGACGGATATATCCGTCGAAACCACTGTGCAATAGCAGAGCATGGACGGATATATCCGTCATGCCCACTTAAAAGGCTAATTATACACCCACAGAAATAACTTAAGTTGTAAAGGAAAGTAAGGAATAGTGTGATGCCTTTTGTAACAGAACGTAAAATCATGTATGTCAGTAATTTCTTTAAGTGTAATGTTTTTATGTAAATATAGCCTTTTACTGTGAGTTTAACAACTAAGAGACGGTTATCTTTGGTCATGCGGGAAGGAGGTGGATCTTTGGAGGAGGTGGTTGGCGGTGTTTGGATCGTGGAGCGTGGTATGGAGGCGGTGATACAGATGTGGTGTAAAACAATGTCTTATTTCATATTATTGTAGAAGTGTTAAATGTGAATAAATGAATTAAACAGTGATGTGCAAAACTACTGTAACGTTTGCTCTCTAAAAATCAAAACACAACGTCGCCATACAAACCAGTTAGTCTCATCCAAACACAAAGAAAACCGCGGGAACTTTGCAATGGAATCACATCTAGACTTCACAAAGACAACAACGCAGCCATCGATATGAGTTAAGTACCAGACTGTTCGTGCTTGTTAACGACCTCGGACTATAAATTTGAATCTCCTGTAGTGCCTGAAGTCACCATGTGGACAAAGGAGTAGGACAGCTTATAGACTGAGGAAATCTTAGGAAGAGGTCCGTTAAACTTTGGGGCTCGTCC
The DNA here is from genome assembly GCF_023898315.1 of Schistocerca nitens. Classification (NCBI taxonomy): domain Eukaryota; kingdom Metazoa; phylum Arthropoda; class Insecta; order Orthoptera; family Acrididae; genus Schistocerca; species Schistocerca nitens. Next base: position 740,644,489 of record NC_064618.1, on the reverse strand, counting down.
GGGATATTACAGTTAAGTGCGATGAGACGAATTGTGCTTTGTTTGCAGAACAGTATAAACTTTATAATTCGTAAAACATGAATAACAGTGAACACGTTTCCTGGACCAGAAAAAGTACTGTGATAACCAACAAAGTGCAGGCTTATCGGAGAGGTGGACCTGTGATCGACGTCGCGGTGTGAAAAGATAAGTACAATTCTTCTTTGTTTTAAACTTTTCGTCCAAACTGTGTCCAAACACATGGTGTCATAATGACGCTATCAGAAGAAATTAAAAAGGAAGTGGGAGAAATGTTAGACTCGAACGTGTGTGGTGTAAGTGACGATCCAGATGACTCACAAACCGAAAGAAAACCGTATCAACAGGACTAGGTAAGGTTACTCTTTGCCAGAATGGGACAAATGCAGTCCGAATTAACAATGGCAATGAATTCAAATAGTGAATTACTAGAATCGAAAAAAATGCATCCAGTGAATCGCTAGAAGCGAAATTAAACGTAGTGTTTCCTCTCCTCGGGGTTCTGCCATGAAAATACAAAATAGAAAATCTGATTGGGTATGAATTTTGATGGAATAAGTTATGGATAAGGTGGACTTCGTATTCTTGATTGAGATAGTGCTGTAATTTGACCGTGAATGGCAGACCGGGTCGGCAACACTACAAAGAGCGACTGTACGGAAATAGCATCAGAAATTAGTTGAAATTTACCTTATAATTCCGTTAGAAACGAACAATAAATGTTTCTATTATATTGCTCCAGTGTCTTTAAATGTAGTACCGGCTTCTGAGTTTGTGTATACTGCCTGGATCACTTCTGTGTGACTTGAAGAAAATCCAAAGTTTGTTCATTGTGTCAACACGAAATTGTGATCTCCAGCAGTCGAATTTTGGTGGCGTCCACCGGGGTATAAATGGTCAATGAGGGCACAGGAAACACCTCACTGCCTACAACAGGTGATGAGCTTGTCCTTTACACCAACCTGAAGACCTGCCGGCTTCCACTGCACCATAGACTTCATGACATATTGACACTACGTAAATATTTCTTGACCAGTGTTCCATCACGTTGGTTTCTTCTTTGAATTTTCAGATCCATTTATATGAATCATGTGCTACATGCACTAGTCCTTTGCAGTTCATTAACATCTCCTTAAAATACATTTCTTGATATAATAAGTACATAAATATAAAATATTTACAATTAATCATTACATGAGATATTTACATTGTTGTCATATAGTACATATATAGAATTAAATGAAAAATATAGTAAATTTTTACGTTACATTCAATATCTTTGTGCTGACATGTGAATTACATTACATTCAGATTGAAATATACATTTAAATTCTTTTATTTGTTAGCTCATTATTTTTCCTTTCTTTCCTTTTTTTTGTTCCTTTCCCTTTCGTTACACTTGCAACATTTTAAAATAATTGTGGCAACTCGCTAGAATATTCAACTTAAAATTTATCTTGCGTCCTGGAAGAAAATTTACACATATTTCAAGCTTCAAGACAGCCCTCTGTAGGAGGATAGGTTCATGGGATGGTTGCTAACTACTTCATAAATACTAGTAAAGTCATCCCCTACAGTGGACTACACAAAATAAAATATGATACACAAAATACATGTTTACTTAATATAATGTAAAATTTCCTATACCTAATACTGTTTCTGAGTGTGGTGTCTCCACTATTGATGATGTGACTTACCAAATGAAAGCACTGGCACGTCGATAGACACACAAACAAACACAAACATACATACAAAATTCAAGCTTTCGCAACCAGCGGTTGTTTCGTCAGGAAAGAGGGAAGGAGAGGGAAAGACGAAAGGATGTGGGTTTTAAGGGAGAGGGTAAGGAGTCATTCCAATCCGGATCACCTGCCACCCTACCTAAAACCTCTTTCCTCGTTACCTTAGCCAGCTTCATCCTGACCCACAACTTCTTCACTTTTGAAGGCCAGACATACCAACAATTAAAGGGAACAGCCATGGGTACCAGGATGGCCCCCTCGTACGCCAACCTATTCATGGGTCGCTTAGAGGAAGCCTTCTTGGTTACCCAGGCCTGCCAACCCAAAGTTTGGTACAGATTTATTGATGACATCTTCATGATCTGGACTCACAGTGAAGAAGAACTCCAGAATTTCCTCTCCAACCTCAACTCCTTTGGTTCCATCAGATTCACCTGGTCTCACTCCAAATCCCATGCCACTTTCCTTGATGTTGACCTCCACCTGTCCAATGGCCAGCTTCACACGTCCGTCCACATCAAACCCACCAACAAGCAACAGTACCTCCATTATGACAGCTGCCACCCATTCCACATCAAACGGTCCCTTCCCTACAGCCTAGGTCTTCGTGGCAATCTAATCTGCTCCACTCCAGAATCCCTGAACCATTACACCAACAACCTGACAACAGCTTTCGCATCCCGCAACTACCCTCCTGACCTGATACAGAAGCAAATAACCAGAGTCACTTCCTCATCCTCTCAAACCCAGAACCTCTCACAGAAGAACCACAAAAGTGCCCCACTTGTGACAGGATACTTTCCGGGACTGGATCAGACTCTGAATGTGGCTCTCCAGCAGGGATACAACTTCCTCAAATCCTGCCTTGAAATGAGATCCATCCTTCATGAAATCCTCCCCACTCCTTCAAGAATGTCTTTCCGCCGTCCACCTAACCTTCGTAACCTCTTAGTTCATCCCTATGAAATCCCCAAACCACCTTCCCTACCCTCTGGCTCCTACCATTGTAACCGCCCCCGGTGTAAAACCTGTCCCATGCACCCTCCCACCACCACCTACTCCAGTCCTGTAACCCGGAAGGTGTACACGATCAAAGGCAGAGCCACGTGTGAAAGCACCCATGTGATTTACCAACTGACCTGCCTACACTGTGACGCATTCTATGTGGGAATGACCAGCAACAAACTGTCCATTCGCATGAATGGACACAGGCAGACAGTGTTTGATGGTAATGAGGATCACCCTGTGGCTAAACATGCCTTGGTGCACGGCCAGCACATCTTGGCACAGTGTTACACCGTCCGGGTTATCTGGATACTTCCCACTAACACCAACCTATTCGAACTCCGGAGATGGGAACTTGCTCTTCAATATATCCTCTCTTCCCGTTATCCACCAGGCCTCAATCTCCGCTAATTTCAAGGTGCCGCCACTCACATCTCACCTGTCATTCAACATCATCTTTGCCTCTTCACTTCCGCCTCGACTGACATCTCTGCCCAAACTCTTTGTCTTTAAATATGTCTGCTTGTGAGATGTCTGCTTGTGTCTGTATATGTGTGGATGGATATGTGTGTGTGTGAGAGTGTATACCTGTCCTTTTTCCCCCCCTAAGGTAAGTCTTTCCGCTCCCGGGATTGGAATGACTCCTTACCCTCTCCCTCAAAACCCACATCCTTTCGTCTTTCCCTCTCCTTCCCTCTTTCCTGACGAAGCAACCGCTGGTTGCGAAAGCTAGACTTTTGTGTGTATGTTTGTGTTTGTTTGTGTGTCTATCGACGTGCCAGCGCTTTCGTTTTGTAAGTCACATCATCTTTGTTTATATATATATATATATATATATATATATATATATATATATATATATATATATATATATATATATATATATATATATATATATATATATATTCCTCTTATTCATCATCACTTACTTTTTTACTTCAACAATAATAATATTAATACCTTTTCCTCATCTTATATTCTGTTTACCTCTCTCCATATTACTATTTATCCTCTTATTAAACTAAAATTACATTCACTCATTACATTCAGTTACTCACATCAACATTACTATTATCACATGCCTCCTAAAGAAAATAATTCTGTTCTGTTCTCTGCCTCCTCTAATGTGTATATGCCTCAATAGCAACTCCTCTTATAACTAAACATCTAATTAGCTATTGGATGGTGCACATTGCTTTCTAGACTTACCTGCTTTCATTAGATTGTAAGTATCTGTATAAATTCAATGTAGGCTCATCATAACTGTATATCATATCTTAACATTTTACTGTAAGTACTTTTTCAAATGTCTGTGTGGATGTAGCCCTCTGGGTTTATGTGTTAATGGATATTCTAATGAATAACAGCCAGGATGTGGAATATTTGCAATTCGGTATGGTCCAGAGTATAAGACCTGCCATTTACTGTTTATGTTTAAATGTTTCAGTTTTGTGGGTTTAGGATGTGTTCTTAGTAAAACTAACTCATCAACTAGAAATGTTTGTGCTTTCCTGACACCTCTGTCATATTTCTGCTTTCTTTCCTTAGCTTTGTCACATAATGTTGTGTAAGCTTGTCTTACCTTTTCTTCTAAACTAACAGGATTTGTTGTTGCTGTAAATCTAGGTAGAGGGTCTGCCCATTCATTTCTTTCTGTTTTATCCATACTTAATTCGTTTGGTGTGTATCCTGTAGAAATGTGAGTTAAATTGTTCACTATTTGTTCAAATGGTGCTAAGTATTCTACCCATTTTGTGTGCTTCTCTGTTGTGTGTATTCTCATAAACTGTCCAAATTCTCGAAATGTTCTTTCTACTTGGTTTCCAGCCGTGTGAAATCTTGAAATTAAAATATGTTTAACAATCTGTTCCTCAATAAAAGTCTTCCATTTTAAACTGGCAAAATATGCTGTATTATCCGTGATCACAACTTCAGGTTTTCCTATTCCTACAAAATAATCTGTTAATAGATGTCTGGTAATAGCAGTGGTAGAAACTGAACGTAAAGCATATAATTTTAAATACTTTGTGAAAACATCTAACACAGCAAGGATGTATTTCATTCCTCCACGTGCTTGTGGATAGGGTCCTGCAATATCTAAAGAAATTAGCTGTAATGGCCTCTTGGGTATGATTGGATGCAACTCATTCATGCTTGTGCGATTAGAATATTTGGCTTTCTGACATATGATGCATTTCCTAATATTCCTCAATACTCTTCGCCTTAAATTTGGAAAATAGCAATATTGTATAATCTCATCTGTACATTTGGTTACACCATAGTGTTCCCAAGTTCTGTGTGTAAATAAAATAAAATCAATAACATGAGCTTCAGGTACGCAAACACACCAATGCTGTGATTCAGGGTTTCGTCGGTGAAATAGTACTTCTTTGTGTAATGTGTAATATTTTTCAAGATGTGGGTCTGTTCCAGCACGTAATTTTTTCTTTATCTGGATCCACCTGGGATCATTGTCCTGCAATATGGCTAACTTCTTGCACATGTTTTTCTAGCAAAGTGCAAATGTACCATCATACATGAGTAAAATTTTGAAATCTGATGTTTGTTCTGTCACATCTGAAAATTTTGTAGGCCTTGTGGCAAACGAGATAGAGCATCGGCTATAATGTTGGATTCTCCTTTTATGTATATAATATCAAAATCATACTCTTGTAATGATGCACACCAGCGTGCAAGCCATGAATGTAATAACTTGCATGATAGCAGGAAAGAAAGAGCTTGATGATCAGTATAAAGCTTAGTACGTTTTCCTCATAGAAAGTACCAAAACTTGCGAAATGCCCACACTATAGCAAGTGTTTCGCGCTCGGTCACTGAATATGACATTTCGCAATCAGTGAGTGTGCGGCTAGCAAAACTAATAGGTTGGATGACTGTTTGTTCATTTTCTACATGAATAAAAATGCTCCAAGTCCATGGAACTTGCATCTGTTACTAGGCAAAAGTCTGGCATCATGTCAGGATGACATAACAACAGTGCATTTACTAAAGCATTCTTAATCGCTTCATCATCAGTCTGACTGAACTCTGTCCAATTCCAAATATTATATCTTTTGAGTAAAGATAGAAGATGTGGACTGTTAAGAAGGTGGTATTGTACAAATTTCCTGAAGAATGAAGATAGACCAAGAAAGGCTTTGAGTTGTTACGATTCTGTGGGTATGGAAAATTCTTAATTGCATCAATTTTTCTTGAGTCTGTATAAATGCCTTCAGTTGATATGATGTGCCCAAGGAATTTGATTTCTCTTCTCCCTAATTTCGTTTTTGATAAATTGATAGTGACACCTGCATCAGAAAATTTAGTCAGAAGTTGCTTCAAAAGATGAACATGTTCTTCGCAAGTAGTGGTGGCAATGACAATGTCGTCAACATAAACAGTGATTTGCGATAGCAATTGTTTTCCAAGAACAGCATCTAAGGCCTTAATAAATACTCCAGCACTCACTCAAAGACTAAAGGGTGGACACAAAATTGATAACTATGTCCCTCACATAGAAATGCAGTGTATTTATGGCTGTTTTTATGGAGGTTCACCTGCCAAAACGATGAGCGGAGCTCGATATTGGTTAAATACTATACATTATGAAATTTTAAAAGTTGTTCTTCCAAATTTATATGTCGTGTGTTGATTGGGATTGTGACTTTGTTAATTTCTCGTGCGTCCAGCACTAACCTTACACTACCATCCTCTTTATTAACTGCTAGGATCGGACTGCAATACAGTGAATGTGACCTTTCAATGATACCCCAAACTTGCATTCTTTCAATCTCTTTCAAAACTGCGGGTTTCTTTGACCAAGGAATATTATAATATGTTTTACGGTATGTTTTGTGTGAATTAACATCCATCTCATAAGTATAACCTCTAATAATTCCAGGTTTCTCCACAAATACCTCAACAAATTGCTGCAAAACAGCAAGTAATTCAAGTTGTTGTTCCTTTGTCAGATATTCAGATTCTGTGCATTGCTCATATAAATCATTAGGTTTAATTCCCTTAGATACAGCTTCATTAAAAGTTAAATCACATATGTTTGTTGCTGGTGGATACACAAAATGTAACTGTTCAAACTTAACTTGTTTACTGTTTAGGTTTTTACCCTGTGTTAACTCTATTGTCAGTTGTTGTTGGTTTACGGTTAAATGACATTTCCCTGTTCCTAAATCTATGATTGCTTGATATTCATTCAAAAAGTCAATTTCTAATATGCAATGCATAACTAATTGGTCTACTACCAGAAAACTGTAATTGAGTGGTATATTTGAAAATGTGAAGTTAATGAGAGCTTGAAATTTCACGTTTTTTCTTGTTAGCGGTGGCACTTATAATGTGACAATTCTGTACTGGCAATGTTTGTATGTTCATTATTTGTTTGAGTTCATTATATAATGACATTGAAATGACACTTGCTGCTGCTCCTGTATGTAACATTACTTCCACTTCATAACTACCAATCATAACTCGTCTTATAGCCTGAATAATCTTCTTTGTTTTACTGGTACTATTAAAATCTACATCCTGATATAATTATTTTTCTATTTTCTTACTGTCATCATATCGGAGAAAACAAATCGTCGGTTCTGTTGCGCTCTGCTCCCTATCGACCGTAACTCGAGCGCTTAGCTCGGTCGTCGTTCGTTTTCCGGCAAATTCGGCTGTTGCTGTGGGTTGCGTTCATTGCCCAACTCAATAATATTTACATTTCTGTCGCGCGTCACCAAAGTATCGGCTGTTTGGTTGTTGACATTATCTCGTGTCGCATTGGGAGTTCCATTAGGTAGGAATTGAGGGTTGCTGTATTGCATGTGTCGTGGCTGTGGTCCATTGTGATTTCCCCATACATTATTTCGCCCATGACTCTAACTGGTATTGTCATTACTGTTATTCCTGCAATACATGTTTGGATGTTGTTGTATGTTGTTTATCTGAAAATATCTTGGATGGTACCTGTTATCCTCTCGTCTTTGATCTCTATGACTTCGGTTCCTTCTTCTGTTGTTGTTATTTTGAATATAACTGTTGTTGTTCTGATTGTAATTACTGTTTGGATAATCATTATAGTAATAATTACCGTTCCTTGCCAATGCTGCGAGTTTTTTCTCCTAATATTGAATGGATTTGTCCTAGTGTAGTGCAAATTGTTTCTTTGATTGTTTTGTTGTGGTGTCGGAGGTGGATTCCAATAGCCTCTGTCATTTCTGTTGTTGTGCATACGCAAATTGCTTGGATGGATCGGATACAATTGATTGAAATACCTGATCTCATCTCTGTAAACAACATCTATCTCATCAACATAACTGAAAAAATTCTTTATGTTGTCCTCGGACACTCCTATTAATTTATCACGGTAAGGAAATGGTAAGTGGCTTTTAAGTGTTCTAATTACATCTGGTAAATCTGCCGGTTTTGTCCAATATAATGTTTTGTCTAGGTAGCGTTCAAAGTATTGATGTAAAGTCTCTTTCTTCGGGTTGTAAATTTCTGGATTGTATACTTCTCGTTTTAAACTTTGCTGTTCTGTGATCGACCAGAATTCCTCAAGAAATGCTTGTTCAAACTGTTCAAATGTTAAACATCGTCTTTTCATTGCTGCTCCCCACTTAGCTGCTCTTCCACGTAACAAATTTGTGACATATCAAATTTTATCAGCTTCTAACCAAAGTCTCGGGAAAATACCGTCAAAAGAGCGGATGAAAACAATCGGAGACACTATTTCTTTCTCGTCACATGAAAATGTCTGAAAGTACCCATGTCGTACTAATGTTTCATCAGCTACTTCCGATGGTATTATGGGTCCTGCATTTTGTGTCAAACTGTGCATAGTATGTGGTGATGTCTGATAGTAATTTTGATCTTGTGGTAGCATTGAAAATGATTCATTGGGATTTGTATCACTCATTGGTAATCCTATTTTCGGCTGTGTGCTGGGTCTAGCATTATTCGGATTCTCATTTGTGTTTTGGTTGCCTGTTATGGGTTTTGGTATCACTGGCAAACTTGGTATTACATTTTCTTTAAGTTTACGTACCTCTTTCTGAATATTATCTGTTTCTCCCTTTACTTGTTCCTTTGTTTTATCTAAAATTATCTGTGTCATTTTCTCAAACTTCTCATCTAAATAATCATCACATAATTTGCATTCATGTACAAGTTTCTCTGCTAGAGTCGTGTCATTCTTTAAAGATGCTATATCTGCTCTGTCTTCAAGTTTTTCTAACTTTTCCTGTAAGAATTTCTGCCCCAATCGTACATCTGTCTGAACGGTCTGTAATCGTCAGGTCTAAGTGTTCTTGGTTTGTTTTTACGGAATTGTGGGACTGTCGTAATTCGTCAACTTGGGTACTGGTTTTCTGTTGTTCAAAAACTACTGTTAACAATTTTTCATTACATCATCATAAGTCAGTTTTTGTCTCGTCACTCAATTCCACAAATACCTTTTCTTGTCTCGTAACCTTGTCTGATAAGTCAGTAAATTTCCTTCCAAGACTACTGGTGGTTTCTTTCAAGTCGGCAATTTGTCTCGATAGTTTTTCATAATTTTGTTTTATGTCCCGTGTCAGTTCATCGAATTTAGTGTCAAATTTCCCAATGTCACGCTTTAAATTGTCATTTTTCTCGTCTAAAGCGTCAAATCTTTTGTCTAAAGTGTCCAATTTTCTGTTTTGGTCACCAAGTAACTTCAGAATCTGGTTGAGCATGTCACAGTCCTGTGTCTTAGTTTCGTCATTTTTTTGTGTCTGATTGATGTCTGGTTTTGAAGTTGACGTTGTCAATGTCGCGTTTTGTCGCGTAGTACTCACTCTCCATTCGCCTGTATATCTGTTTAAATATAGGGGTTGTTGTCTTAATCGACCCGGTAAAATTATGTCTTGAACATCCTCACTATTAAGTTCAATATTCATTTGACTGTCGGACATGTTTTGCAATGTGTCACTTTCACTAAGCTCATCTGCGGAAACAATTTCTACGCGTCTAGCGTCCATCCTGCGATTTTCGTAATTAATTGCAAATAAAATTTTTCAGTGGCAAAAAAAAAATTTTAAAATATGATCTGTTGAAATCTGAAATTTTTCTTATGGAAATGGATATTTCTATATGATTTTTAATTAGAAATTGAATTATTAAACTGGCACTGAAATTTCCCTCTCACAAATAAATGGCTGTGAATATGCTCTTCACTTATCATATGCAATAATAGTAAATCAATTTTAACTACAATTTGGAAAAATAATTTCGAAATAAATGGATCGGAATAAAGGAGTACAGATGGATGGCAGCTTGAAACTGGAAAAAATGTAAATTTCTGTACTCACCAATTTTTTTTGTTTGTTTTTCAGTCTTATGTTACAAATGTAGCGTCAGATATACAGGTTTCAATCCAAAATTTTTCTTTCGCATCTATGCAAATTATTTTATGGAACGTCATCCTTTTCCTTTTTTTTAACAAATTAATTTCCTCAGCATGAAAATGAAAATTTTCACGTATTAATAACAGGGCAAACAATATTGTTGTAAATTACATGCACGTAATATTACAATTGAAATTAATGAAAATTAGTCCAAATTCATTTTCTGATTCTATTAAGTGATTAAAATTAGATAAAATGTCCAAAATTCATAATAATTGCACTTGTGTCAAATCCGTAGATTGTAAGTCGTATCACCAGGATGCCAATTGTAGTGTTTCCTCTCCTCAGGGTTCTGCTGTGAAAATACAAAATAGATAATCCGATTGAGTATTGACTTTTGATGGAATAAGTTACGGATAAGGCGGACTTTGTATTATTGATTGAGATAGTGCTGTAATTTGACTATGAATGGCAGACCGGGTCGGCAACACTACAAAAACCGACTGTATGGAAATAGCATCAGAAATTATTTGAAATTTACCTTATAATTCTGTTAGAAACGTAGTATTAATTATAATATAGTCTTCGTGGCTGTCTTCTTAACTTTCTTGTCGGATGACCTGTTTTCATTGTTCTCCATCTGTTGAAAATTTCCTTAGGTTGTCACTGTCAGGATTAATTTATAAATTTGGCGATAACCATTTCGAATCACTATTGAAATAATTTCGTTTCGTAATGTAGTTTTAATTTCCACTTAAAAGCATATTTAACACAGCGCCGAAAAATACACGTCTTTCGTATGAAGACAAGAGAGAGAGAGAGAGTAATCAATTAGTTGTTAAAAAGAAACACCTATGCAAAAGTAAAAAAAAAGATCAAACTTATTTACAAAAATCGGTCGCTGGCGCAGCGCTCTTCTGCATGCGTGATCGTAAACCACATCTTTGTACTGGCGGAGGCGCGGTAGTCAAAGTACCGTTACAACGTAACTAGTGAATTGCTGTAAGCAAAAATGAAAAGCAACGGTGATGTACTGAAAGAAGAGATCTCAAATTTAAAACTTCAATTAGGAGAAAGTTTGAAGGGCGTGAACTCCTAAATTGAGGCTATGGAAAATAAGTTTGTGACCTTAGAAAATAAATTAGCCACCGTTAGCTCAAATAAAGGGAAAGAGATTGAAATGTTAACCGCAGCTCAAAGAACTGTGGAGGAGAGGGTAGACAAATTAAGTCTAGATACTGAATCAAAAGTTAATTCCTTAATGCTGAATTAAATAAGATACATGAGTCTGTAACATATAATTTAAGTGTAATACACAAGAGATTCACTGAAATGCAAGATAATTTTGTGTCTAGAAATTTTGTGTATGAGTGGTGGAAGTGTGTGGAGTAATTCACCTGTAAAAAGTTTTCCTAGTGATAATTTACACCCTGTAGACATTTTACAACACTGCTCTGACAATCTTGTTCCTGGTATGTCTGATAATCTAAAGAACATTTTGATGAGTGGAAAACGTTTGATGATTTTAAGAAGAGTTTCTTAAATAAGTTTGGGTCTGAGACTGAACAGGGTAGAATAAAAAGTGAATTTTTAAATGGGCCTAGTATCAGGGGCAGAAACCACTCAATGAAAGACTTTTGCAGGGATCAACTTAGGAAATTGGTGCATCTAGATAAACCCTTCGACGAAATGACGCAAATTGATGCCCTTAAAAGAATTTTACCTGAAGGAATACTGTTGAGACCAGTTTCTAAAATATATAAACAAATTAGACAGGGCAATGGAGAGAAATGTGCAATAGTTTAGTAATGGAAACCATTACAGTTGTAGGTGGAATTCTGATTACCATGGGGAGAACCCTAAAAGGGACGATAGAGATTTTCGGAATGAACACCAATATGATAGAACAAGAAAGTACAATGCTAATGGAAGAGGGAGAACCTGGGAAAACAATGGTGTAACTAGGAACAACAGATGGGAAGGTAACAACAGAATGAATACAAATTGGAGGAGTGACAATAGAGGTAACCATCTGGAAAACTCCGGACCGCCTCAATGAGGGTCCACAGCTTTGGGGTGAACAGATTTAAACATAATAGGACCACTAAATTTCACACAAAACCAAATAGTGTAAATAACTGTACCATAACAAATAGGTTAAAAACCAGGAATACCAAGTGAATTATATAAGTTTTGATAAAAAATTTTTGGATGCTATGTGGCACAGTAGACCACCACAAAATAAACATAGGAGAGATCAAAGTTCTGATTCAATTCTGGATGAGGAGATGTTAAGTGATTTTTACAGCTGGGCAAAAAGGGGAGAGCAAGCTAATAATGAAGAGAGTAATAAATGTTTTAGTTCAGAATTGGGGGGGGGGGGGGTTGTTCACACAAGAAGGTAATAGTGAGTCAGCTGATGATAAACCTAAGCAACAGGAAAAAGAAACAACCATAGAAAGTGAGAAACAGAGAGAAATAGATGAAACTGGCAGTAAAGTATACCATAGTAGTGATAATGTTAGTATTATTGATGTGAAAAGTATGGTAAGCAAACCAGAAGCTGAGTACAATGTTTTTATTGAAATAAATAATGACGTGTTGAAACTGGATGATAGTTGTGGTGACGAAGCAATGGAATATGATAAGAATAGTGAAGTGACAGCTGAAAATCAATTGTTACTTGTCTGTCCTGATCATTTCATGGTTAATGAAAGTGGTGATAACAAAAGTGAAAATATTGTGAAAGTATTAGATTTGCATGATATTATTGAAAGTATAGGAAGCTAATTTTTAGAAATCCTGTGGAACCAGTATAATGAGAGTTGTAGTAGCAAAGTGTTTTGGTATCATCTAAGTATAATTAATAGAGTTTTATGCCCACGCTGGTGGGAGAGTAAAAGAAAGAGTCTGAGTGAAAGGTACATAAACAGTAGGGAGATATATTGTGTGCAGCCAAAGTGTAAACTTGATACTAGTAACTTACAATCTGAAACTCAGGTAAACTTGATGAAGACTGAAAGGGAGGAAGTAGATGGAAATTATAAAGAAATCGAAAAAGATTTATTATATGAAGTCCCCGAGGGGAAGGCAGATGAAAAGGAATTAGGCTGTCCATACATTAAAATAAGAGTAAATAAGTGGGAAGGACACTGTCTTATTGATACAGGAAGCCCCATATGTGCAATATCATAAAAATTTATAGATAAAATTAGGGATGGTAAGAACTTTGTAGAAATGCCGGTTGTAGGGGTAAAAATCAGAGGTGCCACTGGTAGGCAAAGTAAGGTAGTTAAGAGTCAAGTATTGTGGTCCCAAGGTTAGAAGAAAATATCATTTTTGGCATGGATTGGGTCTTAAAAGTGGGTGTAAGCTTCTCTTGGGAAGATAAGAGTGTTATAATTACTGAACCTGAGAAAAGTAGTGTTCTGAAAACAGAAATGTTCATCCTTAACTGTAGTAATTCTTGTAACCATATCAAAGCTGTTGTAAGCGAGGTAGATAATCAAGCAATAAGTGATAACACAGCCTCTGACCTTATAAATGAACAAAATTTCGAAGAATTAGTAGAAGTCAAATTGAGGGAAGCTGTAAATCTAAGTCCTTTTTTGGTCTCACTGGATTCTATAGAAAATTTCTTAGTACCCAAGCTTTAAATGCAAACTGCTTATGTAACTTACTAAAAAAGAATACTGTTTGGGATTGGACACAAGAATGTCAGGATGCATTCGTGGACATAAAACAACAACTGTCCCAAAGTCAGATGTTGTATAGACCCGTTATGTCGTTACCATTCTGTATAATGACAGAGAGTAGTAGGACCAGTTTAGGGGCACACTTGTTTCAAACATAGAAGTAGAAGGAAAATTAGAACACCATCCTATTGCTTTTGCTAGCCGTGTCTTACAAAAGTATGAAAAATCATATACGGTCACAGAGAAGGAACTACTTGCCATCCACTGGGCATTTAATAAGTTTAGAAGTTATCTGTTAGGGCACAAGGTAATTGTCTTCTCTGACCATAAAGCTCTATCTTACATTCAGGAATGCAGACTCTATCATGACCGTATAACAAGGTGGGTTTTATTCTGTCAACAGTTTGACTATGAGATCAAATTTATTCAGGGTAAACATAATGTCATTGCAGATGCCCTTTCCAGACTACCAGTAGGTGCAGATGTTGAAAATACTTATGGAAAAGAGGAGAAAGAGGTCAAACTTATGTACTTAAAGGGTGTAAAAGATGAAGGTGAAGTACTAAAAATCTGTAATGATAATCATAGAAACCAAAATCATGATCAAAATTGGAAGCTGGTTAAAAGTTATATAGGGAAAAAGGGAGGAGAAAAGGTAGATCAGTATTATAAAGTACAAAAGGGATTCTGTTTAGGAGACCTAGACCTGACTTAGACAATTGGAAACTATGCTGGCCTGAGCAATGTATTGACACGTTAATCAGTTACATACATGAAAGCTTCGGACACTGTGGACCAACAAAATGTATACAGAAGATACAGGAAAATGTATACTTCTATAATATCAGTAGGAGAGTGAAGAAAAAACTTGAAACCGGTGATCATTGTCAGAGAGTAAAAGTGAATTGACAGCTATCGATTTATATAGACCAATACCAAAATCAAGAGGAGGGTACAGTTACATCTTCATTATAGTTGATGTTTTCTCTAAATTTATAAAATTGTATCCATTAAAGAGAGCAACCAGTAAACAAATTATCATCAATCTGACAAATCATTATTTCACAAATGTTTGTATACCCCAGGCCATCATGTCTGATAATGGGTCACAGTTTACATCTAAATTATGGAAAAATTTTATTGAAGATACAGTAACAAAACATGTTTTGATTTCGGTTTGTCACCTGTCAAGTAACCCAGCCGAAAGGTACACAAGGGAAATTGGAAGGCTCTGCAGAACATACTGTAGTAAAAACCATGTTAATTGGATTGAAAATGTTACTGACTTCGAGGATATAATGAACGGCCTACAGCATTCGTCCACTGGTTTTTCACCTTATGAAGTAATGTTTAATAGACGAGCTGCAAATTTGACTGCTGAGAATGTTGATTTCCCACCTAGTCAAACTATGACACACCAGGAAAGGGAGACAGTTGTTAGCTATGAAAAGACAAGGAGAGGTAAGAAAATGGAGACCAAAACCCGCACCCTAATGCCTATAGGCTAATCTACACGAAATCCAAGAATTTATTTGGACTGTGCAATGTTATACAGTTAAAACTCTACAAACATGACCCATAAAATAGTGATTAATAAGTAAAATGGTGCTCAGAAAGAACTAGTTGACTGGCCCAACTATATCACTTTATTGTTTTATCATTCAAGGAAAACTTCATGTCAAAGTGTGGTACTATGTCAGCTAAAAGTAAAAAGTAGATTTTGTGTTAATGTGAATTATGTTTGTACTAATTTCTCTTTGTTCTCTAATATACCCATTCATTAAATTTGGTATGAGATCAGTGTGTCAAACTATGAACCATTATACAGTGTCATAGTAATATCTCTTAACAGAAACTAAAGTTAATGATGTGGATACTTTTAAAGTAATAAGATATGGATAATGATTGAGTGTAAGAAGACAAAACCTTGTCATTTGTAAGCTATGTCAGATGGAACATTATTTAATGGATAAAGCAAACTGGAGGTACTTGTCAGATTATGGGAGTGTGCTTTGAAAGACCAGGTATGCTGTAGTGTGTTAAAAATATAGTTGGTAGTCATGAAATTCAATTATGCGAATTAAGAATGTATTGAGGTTTAGAAAATTATGGAGACAGTTCTTGATGTGTTACATTTAAACTCTTGTGATGGATTGAAGGTTATGTGATAGTAATTTTGAAGTTTATATTGTGGGAGAATATTTTGTAATCGTTTAGATAATTTAATGTTAAAGTGATTGAAGAGCTGTTAGGAATTTATCCCATACTCCGTTACACAATTTGAAATAATATCTATTCATGGCAGTATGCTAATTTGAGCACAGGAGAGAAAATCAAAATGAAACACTGTTTAATAATGATGTAAAGTTAAGGTATAAATACTAACAATCTTACACAATTTAAGTGGAGAGTTTGTCATAATTTGACCTATAAGGCTGACATAGATGTACAGTGTGAGGATACTGCAATGATAGTCACAATCATATATGGAATGTCTCAGCTCCCTTATTATAGAGGAAACATTAAATCATAAATATGTAAACCAATCTGACTTTGTAAATACAGTGCTGATCACACATAATTGAATTTGCACTGGATTCACCATGTGATTACATTCATCACATATACACGAATTCTCCCTAAGAGACAACCATTTAACATTGTGTATAAGTATTACAATATTTTGAACTATGTCTATTTTTTATATATGGTTAAAAGAACCTGTTTTTTTAGAATAATGATTTCTTTAGATTAATGGTTTTTTTGGGCACAAGTCATACCATAAGGTATTTTATTGAACCACTTAAATTAAAAGATCGTGAGAGATGCCTTCATTTCACAGTTCACTTAATATATTCTAAACAAACCACTGACAATGTTTCCTGCTGTCAGAAGAGTGAGTTTAACTAAGATGCATTAAGTCAGTATTGAAGTAAACTTGAGTTAATACTATATAATTATGTACCCATCTTAACACGGCTCTGCAGCTACCATGATCAATTAAATATAAGGTCCCATATTTTATTGTTAGCTATAAGTTCATTACACTTATTACTCAATGCAGCCAATGTAACCTGCAGATTGTATATCTTGGAAAGTATATATATAACTAAGATCACTTGGGAAACCAGTTTTATTACTTACATTCGGAACTGGAAATTTTATTATGATGTGTGTATTAGATATATTTTATTCCATAGTGACACACAATCCCATACATGCCATGCATGGACATGTGTGTGTGTGTGTGGGGTGGGGTATTATAACAGAACGTTAAATCATGTATGTCAGTAATTCCTTTACGTGTAATGTTTTATGTAAATATAGCCTTTGACTGTGAGTTTAACAACTAAGAGACGGTTATCTTTGGTCATGCAGGAAGGAGGTGGATCTTTGGAAGAGGTGGTTGGCAGTCTTTGGATCGGGGAGTGTGGGTTGGAGGCGGTGATACAGATGTGGTGTAAAACAATGTCTTATTTCATATTATTGTAGAAGTGTTAAATGTGAATAAATGAATTAAATAGTTATGTGCAAAACTACTGTAACTTTTGCTCTCTAAAAATCAAAATACCACGTCGCCCTACAAACCAGCTAGTCTCATCCAAACAAAAAGAAAACCACGGGAACTTCGCAGTGGAATCACCTCTAGACTTCACGAAGACAACAACGCAGCCATTGATATGAGTTAAGTACCAAACTGTTCGTGCTTGTTAAAGACCTCGGACTATAAATTTGAATCTCCTGTAGTGCCTGAAGTCACGATGTGGACAAAGGAGTAGGACAACTTATAGACTGTGGAAATCTTAGGAAGAGGTCTGTTAAACCTTCCAATCACTTCTGAACAACCATATGCCAATAAGATATGTATGACATGTGTCAATTACCCTAGCAAAAAACGCCAGAATCAGAAAACACGAATTTGACAAAACTATAAAACAAACTCAGGAATTTACAATAGGCATGAAAGTACTTTGCGTACTCACCCAAAATCTTATGCATTGAAGCGACGTAACGCCTAGTGAGTGCTTCTCTATGAAGGTTCATACATCATTCCTTGCATGCCTCTTGCTGGGTCGTATTATTTACTAAATCCTAGAAGAAACAAATTAGTTAGATTATACCAACAAAGAGATTTAGGTATGTTTCATATAAAAGCAGAAATAAAGTCTTCAAGAGACATGTAGCTAAGTGAATCAGAAGCCACAAATGTAAAGCACAACGCCATGTCTACAGCTAACAAATACACAAAACTGTCTAAGATATTTTATTTCGGGTTCATCATCTAAGAATGAAGAAGAGATGGCGTGGAAGACAATTCTATCATGATTTAAATGATCTCTACATAATATATGATTTATTTAATTTATTGTGCTGCATAATGAAGAATATGCCAATCACTCTGGAATGTTCTATGTAACAATAATGACAGAAGACTGAACATGTATGTACATAATACAAAAAGAAATTACTCCTAGAAATGGACTATGTTTCAAAATACAGAATGAAACAACATACTTTCAGAATACAGTGGAAAATGTCAAAAAAAGCAGACAAATGATGTAGATCAATGAAATCATTATACAGCATTGGAGAACAGAGTAGGATCAACAAACACATCAAGTGCTGTATGTTGTAGCTCGGTTTAAGACAATTTTAATTCCTATTTTAACTGAAGGGCTTACTTCAATAGTGGTACAAATCCAGTTTTGTTCATTTTGAGATAAATGAGCTCTGAAAAATCTGCAGTTGAGATACCGGAAATATTCAAGCATATGGCTTCTTGCTAGAGATGAACCTTTCTTTCTGTTATTTCGACCATTAATTTGAGAAGCATTATAGACAAAAAAGAGGAGGCAATGGACTTGTACCACAATTGAAATAAGCCCTTCCACTGTAGTATTTAATTCATAGATATGTGCTTACGTTCATGTGTTGTAGTGTGGTGTGTGTTGGACTTAATCTTTTCTTTCAGGTTTCAGTAGTAATTAAATAAATCCTATGATGACACAAAAGAAACATAGAATTGCTGCTAAAACAAATGTGTTGTAGAATGTTTAGAACGACAGAAGTATTTGCACAGAAAACTTTTAAAAGAATGAAAAAACTCGTATAAATGATGACAGGAATGTTCTAAGGCACCATAAACTGTGATAAATTCAAACATTGAAGTTCAGCATAGTGTACAGTGAAACAGGCTACGGCAAGTATACTACAGGTGTGAGAAGTAGTGTGGAATTTGGAGGGTGAAATGTTCTCCAAAACGTGACAACAACGCCCACCTGCCAAGTACTGCATCCAAAACAAGAGTAGATGCAGAAATTCTATCACTCTTCCGCACGGTTCCGCAAAGAACGATTGTGTTATGGCACTTGTTCCCAAATGAATCGCCACCATGAAGACCACCAGATAGATATCGTTGTGTATGTGTGTTATTCTACAAAAAAGGAGCACCATAAGAAAACAAAACAAAAATTGTATTTAAAGCATGGAATGGACATGGATTATGAGATGGGACTCTTTTAATGATGACATCGAATGAACAGTTAACTTCAGAAACACTAACCAGGAACGATTTTAAGTTGGTCTGGCCATTTAGCAGACACTGCATATGATGGAGAATTGGTAAAGACATTAAAATCATTAAGCTGATAACATCAGTATAAACACTGTAAATATAAGTAACATTTATTTTGTGTAAAAAAGAATTGTAGTTATTGTATTAACTATTATATATTTATCTTGTTATCTCCTCTTCTATTGATGATCTTGATGTAAGAAGTCAAAAATTTAACCACATGTGACAAGTATTAAATCGTTGCACACCGTCCTGTGGAAAGACTGGCGCCGGCCGAAGTGGCCGTGCGGTTAAAGGCACTGCAGTCTGGAACCGCAAGACCGCTACGGTCGCAGGTTCGAATCCTGCCTCGGGCATGGATGTTTGTGATGTCCTTAGGTTAGTTAGGTTTAACTAGTTCTAAGTTCTAGGGGACTAATGACCTCAGCAGTTGAGTCCCATAGTGCTCAGAGCCATTTGAACCATTTTTGAAGGACTGACATACAGCAAGTACTGTGCATAACAGAGACTGTTGAAATATGAACGTTGCATGACGTCAGCTGTAACGTATTATCCTCGCACTCAGACTACAGTAATGCACCAAGTAGCACAGTACGAGAATTTAAATTTGATTATTGTATACAAATGTAAAAGAGGACTGGTAAATGTGTGTTTTTGAAGAATATTGTAAACAAACCTTAGAAGTAAATCGTTCAAGTGCAGTTCGACACTCAGCCTCACTGTTTAGGGGGCAGTATAATAGGTCTTTAAAGGGAAAATAAAAATTCTGTATGGGATAAATATGCCTAATAGCGGCAAAGAATTAATTTATGTACATATAGGCATCAGAGACATTATGTCAGATAATTTTTATTTGTAAAACGAAATACATAAACTTTCGATTATTATTATTCTTCTGTTCTGTTTGTTAGAGTTTGTCAAGGAACGTCTTAAAGTAATCGACCAGATGCTGTACAGTTATTTAGTTTATAAAGTAAGTCATCAAAAGCATTAGAGTTTTATTTAAAATGACAGTATACATAATCTAATTGCTCCTGTCATAAACAATTTGTATTTGTGTAGGAATATTTCACAGAAGTCAGCATGAAGATAATTGATGAACCATCATTGTCATTAAATATCATTTTATTAGTGGTCTCATTTCATAATATGTGTGCTTTAAGGCCAGCAACCTGTATCTTTTAAATATCGAAGTCTGATGTTTCCTTGTCCAGCATCTGTAGAAATTCTATTTGACAGACCGCAACTCAAACCTGTAATAAGAATATTTATGTCATGTTATGAATAAGCCAAACTTTAAACGTACTGCCTTTTCGTGAAAATATATGGACCATAGTCCCATTAAATCATCAGAGTAACAACATTACCTCTGACCTACCATTATTCACTGTAACCCTTGAACTATTTATGCTTAAACAGGTTACGTTTAAGACAGTAAGATAAAGATGTAAGTTCGTATTTTTTTTAAAGGTGATGATCCCTCAGCTGTAGAACATAGCTGTTGTGTTTCTGAATTATACCTGTTTTTATCACAAAATAATAGCTGTAATGTATGTTATAAGAATAGAACAGGTATCTATTTATTGAAACTGCATAGTTGTACTGTGTGAAAGAAGTGTGTGGAATGCTATGTATTTAACTTTCCTTGAATATCGAGTTATTTTCTGTGCCCTTTATGTCAAATTGTAGCTAGTTGAAAGTACCTTAAATTGAAATATTCTATATTGTACTTGTGTGACACACTATTTTTCTGGCTTATTATGATTGTTAAATCAACAAGAAGTCTGATAGTACAGTAATGTCCTGGGCTCACTCACTCACATCTACAGCAGAACATATTGTTCACACTTATCTCCCATTGGGATAACAACTTTCCATCCATTAGTGAATGCTTCAGTACAACAGAATTGTTCACCACTTAACACTGCTCCCATTAACATGTAAATTATTCGTGCTTACTCAAGTTTAGATTAGCACTGTAAAATTAGCAGGAAAATCACTTCTTTACAGAAAGCCATAGCAGGCAGCTGTTGTGTTTCTCAGTTATTAGTATTATCCATAGAACAACATATACATTTATCATAAAGTAATTGTTATCTTTGCATTATAAGAACATAGGTGCTTGTCATTCAGCTAACAGGAATCTTGAGTTATTGAATCTATATAACCATAAATGTGGAAGGAATAGCTGACAAGACATGTTTTTTAATTTCTCTTGAATTGCCTCATGCCATTCTTTTCTTTCTTTCAAAAATGACTCTGTTCCACCAATGAACCTGCAACTATGAACATTCATATATTTTGCCTTGGATGATTTCCTTCTGTTCATTGGTGACTTCATTTGTACTGGCAAGGGGACAGTCAGCAGGATTGTTAAAAGGATGTGTATAACACTGTACAGCATCCCCTAGAGATGGTTTTTTAATTATTTCTGTTCTCTTATCTAATTAAACGAAAATAAAATATTTGTCTATGGATTAATGTATTTTTATTCTGAAATAATTTGTTTTAATTTTTATTTTCTGATTCTAATTTTGAGCTTTATGATCATTTTTTAACTATTACAATTCTTCCTCCCTTCCCTGGTTCTTGTCAAGCTATTTTTGAAGCTATGCCATCTGCAACTCTACTAATTCTTTCACATTTGAGAACAGGCATTTTTATTCTGAAAAGTAAAACAAAAAATCCTAAGCTGAGATGACTATAGAAAAGAAGAAAAATCACAGTTAAGGTGTCATCCCTCCAGTTACTTCTACTTTCCTCGCAGATTACTTATAGCTGTGTGGTGGTAATTTTTAAGTTGGTTAAAAGATGTGTTCTCTAACTACTAGATAGCAATAATATTTGTGACTTATCATTGTCACAGATGTTATCACTATCTAGCTATCTAGTGGGGGAAGAGATGATTGTTAATGAGCAATACATTGCACACTTATTAATAAGTTGTCTATCTCTCTGGATGGAGATGCAAAACATGTATGTACACAAAGTATGACTAACCTTGTGAATGTATTACATACAGATAATGTGTGAGAATATATTCAGGGCTGTTTTAAAAAATTGTATGAATATTTAATTATTACTCCATAAAAGTCCATCATAACAAATGCATGGACGATCATGAGGCCCTGCAAGGACACAGTTATAATGGAGGGAAACACTAGCATTTCATCACAGTGTTGAAGAGGTATAATAATTATTTGAAGAAGGGATATAAGAACATTTTTAAGTTTTAATTCTATGTATTCATAACGAAATCTTAGGCTTCCATTTTTTTCTTCATTAGCTACGGCAACTATTCGGGCAGCTGAAACCCCTCCTTTATCCGATACCATATTCCAGAATAATTATAAAAAATCATTTAACCCTTGAAATACTATTTCCCTTGTCATTTCCAAATCCCTTTTCCTAATAATTATCCTGCAAATGACGACTATACAGTGACTGTGATCTCCAAAACTTTTATTTGTCAGTACAGCAAAAATTATAATAGGTTATTGGAGATCAACATTAAACTAAATATTATTTTTGTGGGATATTTATCGTATGTCAGTAAGAAAAAAGGAAAAGCCAATTAAAACTTAATGGGAACAAGAAACATGTAAACCATTCAAATACACTGGAAATTACAAAATTCCAAATCATGAGGAAATGTGAAAAAGACAATGTTCAAGGTAGGATCTACAGTATTGTCGAATTTTCTGCATGTGAGAGCAATTCCCTCACGATCCCACCCTTTGTTCAATTTCCCAACCTTTGTAGAAGCAACACAGTCGACCCTTGTAATGGGTATTCTTGTAGTGTTTATTAAATTATAGTCATTTCTAGACACAAAAAACAAGTTTTCTCTAAGAATTTAACATTTCTATATAATAAAATATTACTTGTATTTGTCAAAAGTGAAACCTAACAAAAAGCAACAAATAACTATTAATAATAGTGAAAATGAATATATCAAAATATCGAGAAATTTACCAATAAGAGATGACAATAATGAATCATAACAAGATGGTAATTTATCAAATATTGAGAATATTTCATTAAACTCTGCTGTTATTAGTGAATCACATATGCATTTGGGAGATAATATGTGGATCATGCTTGATGAGACCAATCCTCAATCAATGTTGGAGGGTGAAATTTTTAATAGTAATGGTGAAATAAGTAACGAAACGGACAATGGAAATTTTAGAGTTTTGGTTTCGAGCAAACGAAGTGAGCTCGCAAAAATGGGTAATGTGGATGGATCGATATGTAATGGTAGGAATGAGACAGAGAGTGACCAAATATTGCAGACAGTTTTAAAAATGTGTTGAGAAATGTCCAGAATGCATACAAAAATGACCAACATACATTCAGTAATCGCTAATACATGTTTAGTTAGATACACGAAAATAAGTACTGGATCGCAGGGTTATGAACAATATCAGTAGCTTGGATACAAAATTAACTCCAAAATCGAGACTATTGCGACATAAGTCAGTAGTCTCGATCAAAAACTTTTTAATTGTGTCAGTGTGATAGAACAAAAAGTCAATATGTTAGTTGGTGATCTTGAAATTTTGAATAAAGATCTAACAGGGACCACTAAAGAAAAAAGGTGCAGACATATTACAAAGGGTAGTCGAGGCGCAAGAAGCCTTGTAAAATGAGCACAAAAATCTGATCGAATTTGTCACGACTGCGCAAACAAACGTAGCCGAATTTGTATCGACTTGCGGAGAATTGCCAGAGGACGTGTGCAATCTCACAGTATGTCCGTTTTTTAGAACTGGGTCATACATTTCTAACACGTGAATGTGAAGGGCTTAATAAGGATGCACAGAAATTACGCGAAAGCGGGAACGTTCGACAGTGACGTAAGGCTCGTAGAAAAGTGTA
Source organism: Schistocerca nitens (assembly GCF_023898315.1). Taxonomy (NCBI): domain Eukaryota; kingdom Metazoa; phylum Arthropoda; class Insecta; order Orthoptera; family Acrididae; genus Schistocerca; species Schistocerca nitens. The sequence goes on along the minus strand of NC_064618.1, from coordinate 740,620,200 downwards.
TCCACAAATACAGGACTTACATCGAGGCCGTAAAGGAGATAATTAGTGAGTGTGAAACAAAAATGATTGCTAAAATTGACAGTGACGTGAAAACGATCGAAGATAAAATTCGTGCTGAGGTAAAAACCGAAAAGAATGGTTCAAAGGGTCCATCTCTAGCTACGAACCAGAATCGGCCAGCTATAGAAAGTAATCGCTTGAACGAGGTGTCGCCGCGATCAGAGTATAATACAAGTAAACCGGAACAATTTGCAAATAATTATGCGAATGTGCCAGCGTTGTCGGACACTGGCATGCCTTCAGCAAAGAGGCAGAGAACGGCATCAAGGTCAGATGAAATAGAACAACGGATATTGTCAGTCCTTATTGATGAAGGTTTACTCAAACACAGGCATTTTCCGACCTTTCCACGGGAATCTAAAAAGACACATCCAGCGGTATTTGTGCGTACATTTACAGGGTGACAATTATTGAATTATATGAAATAAATTCGTCATAACTCCTAAACGGTTTGCGTTAGGACGTTCAAATTGTACGTCTGGTCGCGGGGCATCATGGGAATTGCTATGCACTGTATGGTTTGGTTTAGTGACGAAGCCCACTTTCATTTCGATGGGTTCGTCAATAAACAAAATGGGCGCTTTTGCGAGACTGAGATCCACATTTCGCTGTCGAAAAGTCTTTCATCCTCAACAGGTGACTGTGTGTGTGTGTGTGTATGTGTGTGTGTGTGTGTGTGTGTGTGTGTGTGTGTGCGCGCGTGCGTGCGTGCGTGTGTGTGTGTGTGTGTGTGTGTGTGTGTGTTTGTGTTTCTGTGTATATGTGTGTGTGTGCAATGTCCAGTTACGGAATAATCAGTGCGGGCATGGGGACTACCGAACTGTACCTGAAGGTTTTAGAATGTGATTTCAAACCCATTATTGAAAGTGACCCCGATTTTGACAATATGTGGTTAATTCAAGATGATTCTCGACCCCATGGAAACAGGAGAGTGCTTGATGTCTTGGAGGAGCACTTTGGAATCCGTATTCTGGCTCTAGGGTACCCAGAGGCTTCCCTGCATGGTCCTCGATTGGGAGCCATATTCTCCATCTCTGAACGCAAGCGACTCTTTTTTGTGGGGCTATATTAAAGACAAGGTGTACATCAATAACCCCAAAACCATCGCTGAGCTGAAGACAGCCATTCAGGAGGTCATTGACAGCATCCATATTCTGAAACTTCAGCAGGTCATGCAGAATTTCGCTATTCGTCTGCTCCACATCATCCCCGTGATGGCAAACATATTATTACCAAAATCCAAATATCTGCAGTGACATTTACATGTTGAATAAAGTTTGTGCACGACATAGTTTGTAACTAATTTGCTTTTTTTTCCATATAGTTCCATAATTATCACCCTCTAGGAGTATATTACCCTGACAATGGTCCGAACAACAAAAAATCCCAATTTGTTGTTGGATGGATTCAAGGTGACGCCCGTTCATGGGCAGCAGAAGAACCTGACAATGTATTTTAGAGAAATACTGGTCACAGAGAATACAAGGGAGACTTCAAATTGAGGTTTTGACCCGCAACCTTTAAATGCAAAACGCGGTCGCCTGCGAAAATATTTCGATAAATATTTGAGCAAGACAAGATATTGGAGTAACATGATATCAAATGTTAGAATATTTCTTATCTGTAGTCGATTCCACCGATCTCACACATATCAAAGCAGCCCTAAGACAAACGATTACAATCGTAATCAACCAGGCGCGCCCGGAAGTGGAAATTTTAACAACTACAACAATAATGCCAGTAATGACAGTGGCGGCAGCTACAAGAACAACAATGACAGCAACCAATATGGTAATTCACAACAAGCGTATCATCCATATGCACCCCCCCCCGTCCCCCTCCAGGGTTGTAGTGAGAACTGTAATTTCAGGAAAAACTGAAGAAACAAGGGCCATAATGGCATGGATACAATCAACAGAATTGTGGTTCTCAACACCGTAACAACCAGATTGTATGGGATAATTCGTATAGCCTGAATGGCAATGCACAACAAAATTTTGGTAATATTAATAATCAGCCACTGAATAACTACAATAACAACAGTTGTTACGGGAGCAGGAAAAATCCAGAACAGAGGACATGCTGCCCCTGGTCAAATAGGAGGCCATACATGGAACAGTTCGGAACCGACGATACACTTAGCCGATGTGACGAATGAAGGGATTAACCCTCCACCTACGCCACAGGGAAACAGCGATCGGTCAGGCCAAGCGCCCTGCCAACTACAGTGAATGGAATCGGGGATAAAGGCTTTTGAATAACTATTTTGTTAGATACGATCAGGAAAATGACATGAGGGGTGATCTTTGTTCAGGTGAAGACATGAGTAATATTAAAGGATTAGAGGACAAAGTATAAGACATTATAAATGACAAAATTGGCAACACAGGGGTATAGGTTGCGCTAGGAGCTGGTGTAGTGGCGAATGTAATTTCACAAAGTTTGTTTGACGAGCTGTGGAACAAACTCAATTTGTCTACTTTACCATTAAAAAATAGTCACATTAGAACTGCACTGGGAAGTATATCAAAAGTTGTCAGGCTGCATACTTGTTTACCTATTAACTTAAATGAAAAGATATTTACATGCATGTTTTTAGTATTCCAAAATTTAATGGTTAGCTGTCTGCTAGGCATGGAATTTTTCAGGAAGTATCAGGTAAAGATTGATCTAGGCAAGCTACGAGCCATTTGTATTTAATGAAAAACCTATTCAATTGATTTGTTGAAAACAAAGGCAAATGTCCACAGACACTTGACAAACAAGGTTAATATTCATTTGCTGTATCCTGAAAATTTATATGTAGTCGAAACATTTTAACAATGTATATTTGGAGAAGGTGACCATTCCATAAAATGTACACCAAAAAAGTTGATGAGTCAACCACTCTTACAAAAGAGTAGAAGCATGATTTACAGGCCCTATTGCAACAATTCCCGCAAGTTTTTGAAGAAAAACCCGATGTGATAATGGATAGGTGTATCAAATTAAGGCATATGAACATAAAACTTTCTGTAGCACATCATACGCAATTCCATGGACGAAAAAAGAGGCTGTCAGGAAAGAGATTGGGCGCATGATTAGGTGGAATATGATTGAACCATCGTACACACTGTACTGCAGTTCAATTTTAGCTATAGAAAGGCCTGTTGGTACTGTTCACCTTGTTCTGGACGCCAATGAAATAAATAAAATCATCATAACCGCAAGAACCAGACCAGACAATAATGAAGAGCAATTGTTAAAATTTCATGGAATTAAGTATTTGACCATCATTGACCTTAGGGCCTTGTACTAGCAAATTTTACTCCACCCTGAAAGTCGCCAGAATAATGCCTTCATGTGCAATGGTAGAGGTTACCAATTTTGCGTTCTGCCTTTGGGACTTAACGTAAATGCCAACGTGTTTATTGCAGCATTAGATAGAGTGCTTGGGTCAAAACGTTTGAGTTAAATCATCGTGCATGTGAATGATCTTCTTATCGAGATATCCATGTGGAAAGTTCATGCGCAAATACTTGGAAAAGTATTAGAAAGGTTCTCTGAATATGAAATTACCGCTAACTTGAAAAAATCTGAGGTTGTTCAAGAAGAGAGAAAATTTTTAGGCCACACCATGTCACCTGTAGGCATTAGACCCGATCCCAGCAAGCCAGACACAATGAAACATTTTACTAGACCGCAACTAAAGGTATTTCTAGGATTAGCATACTTTTTTGAAAATCCATACCGAGTCGACTACCAAATAGTTATGTCCTTCTGAATTTATTGAGGCAAAACCACATGTGGTTGTAGTCACCCCAGTGATATGCTGTTCAGCTTCCTACAAAGCAGCAAACTCTACTACACGCAACTAAAAGAGCAATTAATCTGACCAATGAGTAAAGATTTCTTAATTCATTTGAGAGTAAATGTTGTAAATAGAACTCTATTTGCTAACACTAACCCATTTTCACGTAGTATCAAGTAGCGGTAAGTAGTTTAAATAGTATGGACCAAATTATATACATATTGATCGTAAGTAATATGGCACACTTGACAGCTTCAGGAGCCAGCTAATATTCTGAGTATTCGAATGAATAAATGTTGTGTCAGTGTTGGTACTGTTCATGAGCTTGTAGATAAAACAGGAAATAGATTAAGATAGTGAGAAGCAATATTACAGAAAAATGGGAATGAGAATATTTACAAAAAGAAAACTAAATGCTAGAAAAAGGGAATATATATATATGAGGAAAAGAAATACACACACACACACACACACACACACACACACACACACACATACAACCGCGCGCGCGCGCGAGTGAGTGCTTGCAAACTATTTACAGATATAGAAACACAGAGTCGAAGGAAAAACTGTGTATAACGTGATTATCAAGCGAACTAAATAACGAGTTATGCTAAAACCAAATACACTTTACATTAGCTACACCTACTTAATCTAAGAATGCCTCATGTTAAGTTTGCTACGAACAACCGATTAAGCTACTCAACTACAAAATACATGAAGCTACAGATAGAAAAACTTATGTCTAACTGAATAACTACTATACTAAAGTTCAAAAAGGAATGATAACATACTTGTGAACGGATTCGACGCAACACAGTCGTCGGGAGCAAAATGTGATCCTGAAAACACATCACTTCAGGTGAATTCAGTGTCAAATATTAATACAGGAAGGTACTAGATCGATTTGTCCTTGGGAAAGCAGAGAAACAGAGGCGTCTAGCAATCTGCAGAAGTATACAGCAGCAAAATTTATATGTATATGTATGTATGTTTAGCCCATGGGACATGACACATAGATTAAAGAATTTATATAATAATTCATATTACATAGGGTATGTTGCGAGTGCACTACCAAACTGAAGTAAATGTTAAATGTATGCAGCAGGTGCCCAAGAAGGGCCTCCTATTCCATTTTTATAAGTATGTGTTTTTGTGATTGCATGTGAGTGGTAATGAGAATTGTCCAAGATAAGTACACCTGTCCTGTTGCATTGCAGCAGTAAGCTTGAACTGTGTTGCATTGCTTCCAAAGGGAAAGAGCAGATCAAAGTTGCACTAATGACAAGCTGTGTGATGGAATACTAACATAAACCTCAAGCACCAAACACAATACTGATTTGGCTGCTGTGTAAATCACTTGAAAGGAAGTATCAAAATATCCTTGTTCATGTGTTACATTGAATTATACATAATGTGCAAATACATGACTGAATATTCTATTACTCTAAGACATGACATTACAAGTTCTTGGTAACATGGTAAAATATACATATCAACACTAATTTTTGCTCAGTACAACAGAAGTTGAATAACTTTTGAAGATGAAGGCACCTAGTAATAGTCAAAATTAAACAAATGGATTAACTAATAAGTTGCTTAATTAAGTCCTTTGCTATCCTCTCCTCATGTGTGATGGAAATGTGCTTGTCTGTATGACAGCATTATTCTTGATTTTCAGTTTCAGCTCATGGATGTTTCCTCGCTTGTAATGACGTTTTCTCTTTGTCTGAAAGAGCAAACTACAATACATAAAAGGAAAAAAGAAATGGTTTTTAAGGAGTTAGCTTACCTCAAAACTAGCTAGTAAGGTGAAGCCAGATGGGACTTGTAATTTAAAAATGAAAAATACGTAAGATTTAAAAAACTTGAACCCTTCATAAAAATGTCTGTATGTAAAGTTTGCTACCAACAATTTTGTAATTAGCCTTAAGTTTCATGTGTTTGTATATGCATGTAAATGTTCTACATAAAAGACATGTCTGATCAAAACGTGTGAATCAGAATAAACATGATGCAGTAAAGTGGTAAAGTGCAACACATTTAAAATGTTACCTACCTCAAATCAGTGAGGCACCCACCCAGTGAAAAGTTAATGTGACATGCATTGATAAAGGTACGTTCTTCAAGTGTACAAATTTTATCTGCTAACCAGGAGAAGGAATCCATTTAATAATGACACCAAGCTTTACGAGTGGAACAATGACACATTGTTGGTGATGGCATGTGGTACTCTCACCTCAGGCACTGGGATAATTTCGTGAGGCGTGGATGTTCTGACGAAATCTTAAGACGATGCTCACCTGTGCTGTAGTGGGAGTCTGTATATTACACAGAAGTAATTAAGAAGAACCAGTCTCAGACTCCACACGGTTACAAGAAAAGTCCGCATGCGGCTTGTACGGTACTTTGTAGGAGTAAAGACAATGCCACTACTACTCAAACAATGAAAATAGCTGACGGTGGCCAGTGATACTGCAAGTGGCAGTCAGATCCAACTGCAGCTCCAACAAAAACGATCAAGTTTTCCGATTCCCCTGCAGTCAATAAGGACCTTGTGTCCCACAATATTAATCACAAAGTTTGCAAACCTTAATAAAGAAAGAACGAAAACAAAAATGATATTTATCCCTTTTTCTTAGGTAATGCACTTAGAAAGAGGAAGCGAAAATTTTGTATGTATGTTTATGTCTAGGTAGTGAAATATTAGGATATTTTTTAATCTTTGTATCAGGTGGAGTGTAAAACTGTAAAGAAATATCACATTTACACAGGAATTACATAACCAACTTATGAAATTAATACTTGTTTCTCTTTTGTTTATTTTTGCCATCATATTAAAAGTAGTATTTAGAGTTAGGTTATAGTCAAAGAGGTTCCTATCATAATTAGTTAAACATGTCATCATATGTTCCCAAAGAGCAGATTGAGATAACAAAAGGCCGAAAAATAAGTGTTCTACCCATATGGCCTTACTTATGATCACTCCCCTTTCATATTTGTATATGTAAATATTCTGTGATAACAAAAATCTGTATATAACAATTATATGTAAGTACTGTGTGCTGTATATCTTTGTATGTTTGTAGGGGCCAGAATGAGCAATCCTGTGCACACAAATTAATTAGTAGCCTCTGTCTGTCTGTGCTGAGATATGATAGAGACTACATGCATATATACAAAATATATGCATGCCAAGTATTATTAACCTTGTGAATATATTATGTAAAGCTAGTGTGTAAAAATATATTCAGGATAGTTTTAAAAAGTTGTTTGAATATTTATTTATTAGTCCATGAAAGTCCATTGTAACGAATGTTTGAACAATCATGAGGATCTGCAAGGGCACCAGTAATAATGGAGAGAGATGCTAAAATGTCACAACAGTGTTGAAGAGGTATAATAAATTATTCCAAAAAGGGACAGAAGAACATTTTTAATTTTTGTATCTTTGTGTTCATAACGAAATCTTTTCGTTCAATTTTTTCTTCCTTAGCTATGGTGACTGTTTGGGCAGCCAAAAACCTTTCTTTATCCGATAACATACTCCAGAATAATCTTAAAAAATCATTACCCCTTGAAATAATATTTCCCTTATCATTTCCAAATCCCTTTTCCTGATAGTTATCCTACAGCTACTAGAGCTGATTGCACAAGCCAAAGTTATGTATGAAATAGTTACTGTTCCTCAAACATTTAGGGTGAGATACAATAACAGCCTCCAGTTTGATATGTGCCTTAGGTACATTTCTACCCCAGGGTCATAAAGAAGATAATGGTTGCTTATTGTAAATGTTGGCATCTTATTCTTCATATATACCCTCATACTAATATTCACCACAGAAACATGATTTATGTATGCCCAAGAACTGCAAAAGTGGATGAGCAAATAGTGTTCAATTAATCAGGAAAGGTATTTTCTGTACAACAACTATTCCTACACTAATTATTCTAGCCAGTAATATCTCTCGGAAATTGTAGTCAAACAAATCTCCATGATGTCTGTATTGTCATAGTTTGTTGGAGAGACTGAAAAGACCAACTATTTCACAAAGCAAACTGCATTTCACAGTTGCTTCTATATTATGTGCCTTCTTACAACTCACCATATCCCATACACCTACATTTTATAGAATACTATTATGTGTAGAAACATACCATCTGAATCGAACCAACTAAAGCATCCTTCTGTTGACAACTTTATCAAATCGTACATTTCATTGTACACGATTCGGACTTGCGCTCCTCATATGGGGTGTCACCAATCTGTAGCCTCTGTTGCCTTTTCTGGCATTATGTTTACGTTTTCCTTTCTTAAAAAATCGTATGCCTGTTGCTGTTTAACTGTCGATCTATGTGAAGTTGTCTGTGAATGGGAACTGGTGCATATTTTTTCCCTACTTTGTACGGAAATACAGAAAGATCTCTTACTGGTCAAACAACAAATACCTGATCCTTTAACCAATCTCAAGATAAATCGTTATATTGTTAAATATATAAGTATGCGGCCAATTTAGTTAAATGCTTTGCACTAATATTTTGATTGAATGAGATTGCAGCAGTTTTCGTGTTTTCTGCTACACTATTGAACTCATTTACAGCATCTACCAGTCTCAAAATATCCTCCACCAAATAGTTTTGCGATCTGGGACGCTTAGCACTCATGTTTGACACGCTATTTCTGCCGATGATGACCAAGTAAATATGAAATGAAAAAATGCCCAGAGTGCTATTCAGTTGTCGCTAACTTAACTGGATGGGAAAGCTATTCTGGGAATAACAAACAGTGGAATAAAATAGCATCATACAAACCACACTCCAAGTCACCCCGTGGTTAGCCTGTTCCTTAGTTAGCTATTCCCAGATTTATCGAGAGATTAGACAACCGGCCCTATGGATTTCATGAAGGAACACAGAGAGCAAGTTTCACAAGATCTCGTTTGCAGAATTCAAGTTACCCTGTGGTTAGCATATTCCTTGTTTAGCTATTCCTGCATTTACCTGGAGATTGTACAATTGTACAACTGGTCCTATGAATCTCATGAAGGAACACAGCGAGTGAGTTTCGCAAGATCTCGTTTGCGGAATCTATATTGATTTCTATAGAGTTTTTCGTTCTCCATAATTCTTGAGTATAAAACATATCCCATAATTCTACAACAGATTAACGTTAACGAAATAGGTATACAGCTGCGTACATCTGTCCTGCAGCTCTTCTTGAAAATGGGAATAGCCTTAGCATTTTTCCGGTTGCTAGGTACCCTTCATAAAATCAAGCGACCTACAATAAACTGCTGCTAGAAGGAGAGCAAGTTCTTTTGTATAATATTTGTAGAATTTTATAGCTATCTCATGTGGTCTTGATGGCTTTACACTGCCAAGCGTTTGTGATTGCATTTCTGTTCCACAATCAATTGTCTCAACACTGTCATTTTCAAGTTTGTACGATGACTGAAAGGAGGCACTGTGTTATGATCTTCCATAGTGAAACAAATTTGGAAGACCGAATTCAGTATTTCGCCAATGGCCTCGCCACAGTTGTAGCACTGGTTTCCATCAATTCGTCATATTTAAGAGTTGTGGGGATTGGGTAGCTCTTGGATGGGTGCACATGGGTCTGTTGAGTGCTGTTGGCAGGTGGGGTACACTCAGTTCTTTTGGGGTCAATTGCAGAGCTACTTGATTGAGCTCTGGTCATGAAAACTGACAATGGCCAAGAGAGCAATGTGCTGACTACGTGCCCCTTCGTTTCCACATCTAGGCATGCCTATTGGCTGCGAAGACATGGTGGTTGGACAGAAAGAATACAGTATTTCGACCTCCGCTCTGTTATCATCTGTTTTGGTGCCAATAGAGTTTCTGAGTGAATGAATAGGTGCATAGATGATTTCGAACTACTTACTGATTTTACATAAGATCAAAACCCCTTAGGGTTATTATCAGTTCAGATGACAAAATTTTACTTTCAAATTTATTGAACCCTTCTCTCCTTGCTCTCCTTACACTCGTTTTCACTTCGTTCAGCTTTTGTTTATACTCAGCTACATTTTGACTTTTCTTGAATGTATTTAAGAGATGAAGTTCTCTTTATTTATTGGGAATTTTCTGAAACAGCTATTAAACCCATTTAGTCTTTAAAGGATGGGAATTCCTTAAAATCTTGCTGGGAACATATTTGTCTATGGCATATTGAATGATGCTTTTAAATTTTTCCTACTTGTGCTCCACATCTTTGTCCTCGTCACTGAATATTTAATGCTGTCTACTCAGATACTCTGCAATTTGAATTCTGTCACTCTTGCTAAACAAAATTATTTTCCTCCCTTTCTTAACAATTCTTATAAAATCCAGACTCTTAGTTACTGTCACAGACTTACCATCACTGAAATCTTCTTCTGCCTTTTGTTTGGTAGTTCCATGTCTGTTTGTTTCTAGGAGGTCCACAACATAACCTTCACGAGTTGGTTCTCTAACTATCTGCTCAAAGCTGGTCTCAGACAAGAAGTCCAGAGCACTTCACTCGAATCCTCGTCTCTGCTACCAGTTTTGCAACGTGACTCTCCCAATTAATACCTGGCAAGTTAAAGTGACCCATTCTTACAACAGCAGGATCAAGAAAGTTACTAATGATATTCTGTAAGTTCTCTCTGAAGCACTACAGCTCCTGACCGAGGCAGTTTATTAAAGCATATGATTACCATTTTTGAATGACCTTTGATGCTTAACTTCACCCAGCTTAATTCACATCTGAGATTCATAAAAACTTCGCTGGATATTTCGGGCTCTTTACTGCAATAAATATGCCACCACCATTAGCCTCTAACTAATCCTTACAATAAATATTCCAATACCAAACTTAGGATTTCATTGCTATTCACTTCTGGTTTCTTTCTGTTCCTAATGCTGTGTGGGCATTATAACCTTCAATAAGCCATACTAATTCTGGAACATTTCCCTGGATGCCCCCGCAGTTTACTGATATCATATTAAACTTTTCTGTATTTAATCTGCGAGGACGAGCATTCTCTGATAATATTTCACCAGGAATCCACCTCACACAAGCATTTGCACATAGACCGGTACAAAAGCAAAAAGTAAGAGTGATTTGTTAAACACTACTCTACACAGTAAAAAACAGAGGTATACTTTATGTCTTTGCAGAAATGTATAAAACACAGAAACTAAACTAAAATACAGGGTGATTCAAAAAGAATACCACAACTTTAAAAACGTGTATTTAATGAAAGAAACATAATATAACCTTCTGTTATACATCATTACAAAGAGTATTTTAAAAGGTTTTTTTTCACTCAAAAACAAGTTCAGAGATTTTCAATATGGCCCCCTCCAGACACACGAGCAATATCAACCCGATACTCCAACTCGTTCCACACTCTCTGTAGCATATCAGGCGTAACAGTTTGGATAGCTGCTGTTATTTCTCGTTTCAAATCATCAATGGTGGCTGGGAGAGGTGGCCGAAACACCATATCCTTAACATACCCCCATAAGAAAAAATCGCAGGGGGTAAGATCAGGGCTTTTCATCACTCGTTCTCGGCCGACCAGAACTGTTCCCTTTGCACAAACACCCATTCTCTGTAAACTGTTTATACCAACGTTTAATACACCACCTATCAGGAGGTTTAACACCATACTTCATTCGAAATGCACGCTGAACAACTGTCGTCGATTCACTTCTGCCGTACTCAATAACACAAAAAGCTTTCTGTTGAGCAGTCGCCATCTTAGCATCAACTGACGCTGACGCCTAGTCAACAGCGCCTCAAGCGAACAAATGTACAACTAAATGAAACTTTATAGCTCCCTTAATTCGCCGACAGATAGTGCTTAGCTCTGCCTTTTGTCGTTGCAGAGTTTTAAATTCCTAAAATTGTGGTATTCTTTTTGAATCACCCTGTACTATGTTATCACACAACTGCTATTGCTGCTAGCAATAAAGGCACATCCTCTCATCTCGGCCTCTGCTGCTGGATTATCGGAGCACAGTAGTCAATGGCCACCTGATTCAAAGAAAATCACATATAGGGTGACGGGGTTCTTCTGGTGGCCAAAAACTACGTGAGAGAGCTGCCTCACACAAGTCATCATCATTTCCTTGGGGCCTTTGTCCCACTGCAACGCGGCGTCGGCCTTGTTACTATGGATTTGGCAGTGTTAATGTCAGAGGACGGCCAGATGGCCTTACTGTTGCCACTCCGAGTTAGTGTACCCCAGCTGTTTGTGTTTATTGTAAGCCATGAAATAGTGTAAATGTTGTCAAATGTCTGCGAGTCGTGTAACTGAGGTGGAATGTGGGGACCAACCCCGTATTCACCTAGCGGGATGTGGAAAACTGCCTAAAAGCCACATCTAAGCTGGCCGGCATACTGGCCCTCGTCGTCAATTCGCCAGGCGGATTCGATCCAGGGCCAGCAAGCCTACCCAAGTCCAGGAAGCAGTGCATTAGTACTCTCAGCTACCCTGGTGGGTCTGCCTGACACATGTGATGAATTAAAAATATGGAAAGGGACTTTACTTATTTCTCTACAGCCTATTTCAATAATTTACTGAAAGTGTTACAATCTCCCGCAGAATTTTTACTTTTTAAAGCTAGAATTATTTTTTCTACAAGGTGTACAACTTTGCTTCCGCCGTTGTTTCCCCAACATTTGAGGCTTTAATGAAACAAACTGGTTACAAATGTATCATTCAAAGTATTTTCCATCGCTGGCCACTACTTTCTGATATCTTTTGGACAGTGTACAAATCCTGCATCCAGAAAATTGTTCATCTTTTGAAACGAGCCACGAATTGATTCAATTTCTGACTTCTTCATGAGATCGGAAATGTTGGTCAGCAAAGCCATGCGCCATTGATCTAAATAGGTGACAGTCAGAGGGAGCAGTGTCTGGAGAATACGGCGGTTGGGGTAGGACTTCCAATTTTGATGTTTCCAAGTACGTTTTGACCTCTTTTGCAACGTGTGGTCGAGCGTTGTCGTACTGCAAAATGACTTTATCGTGCCTCTCGCTGTATTGCGGCCGTTTGTCTTTTAATGCTCTGCTGAAACGCATTAGTTGCTTTCGATAACGAGCACTTGTGATTGTTCCACTTGGTTTTAACACCTCATAGTACATGTCACCGAACTGGTCCCACCAAATACAGAGCATGATCTTGGAGCCGTGAATATTCGGTTTGGCCGTCAACGTGGAAGCTAGGCCTGGATATCCCAATGATTTTTTTGCGTTTAGGGTTATCCTAATGAACCCATTTTTCGTCCCTGGTCACAATGCGATACAGAAATCCATTCCATTTTCCCTCTGAAGTAACTGTTCACAAACACACAAATGCTGGTCAATGTCTCTTGGTTTCAGCTCACACAGGACCCAAGTTACTTCTTTCTGAATCATGCTCATATCCTTGAGACGTTTTGAAATGGCTTGCTGTGTCACTCCCACTAATCTTACCAATTTTTCTAAAGTTTGACACGAGTCTTCATTCAGCAATGTCTCCAATTCGGCATCTTAGAAAACATACTCTCTTCCATAACTATGCCGGTCTACGAGGTTAGAATCACCGTTCTTGAAGCGTTGAAACCACTCACGACACGTTCTTTCACTAATAGCGTACTTACCATACGTACCTGAGAGCATTCGATGAGACTCTGCCGCTGTTTTCTTCATATTGAAACAAAACAGTAACACCTCCCGCAAATGACGAGAATTAGGCTCGTAAACTGACATTTTCAATCAAGAACAACTTTATGATCCAGACACAAATCGACTAACACTTGAATGAGGTTATGTTGACTGATCTTCAAGCTAACTGCCTGATGTCTGCGACCTCTTTCTTTAGACCACTACTTACCTTGTATTTCCTTTACTGCCGTTTTCCGAAGATGCATCTAATCTATTTTGTTAGATATAGTGTTGAGTAAGAATTCTATAACTTTGTTAAAAGAGCTCAATGTAATTGATCATATTATTGTTTGTTTCTTAATTCTTTTCTTTTTATATATGTAAGCTATTTATATACGAAACCAATAGCAAAGTAAAAAGTTATTTTGTGCCAGAGATAACGTTTTAATATAAAAAGAGAAGTGATACACTCTTCAATTGATTAATTTCTATATCTTCACTTGCTTGTTTCTTTAAGTGGTAACGGACAGACGAATGACTAACTCCATTGTGCCAGTATTCCTTAAAATTGTGCATTCCAACTGTATATTAAAAATGTTATAAAAGTTTTTAGGAAGACAAGTTTATTCGTATATATATATATATATATATATATATATATATATATATATATATATATATATATATATATAAATTTGCAGGAGCAGCGGAGAGGCGATTCTGTATCACCATTGTGATAATCAGCTCCATGCATAATGGATCTAATGAGAAGAACTATGTAACGTTAAATAATGAATATTAACCTTAAATGTATTGACACTGAAGGTCTGTAGATATTAGTACCAGTTATATGTACCTTCCAATTTCTTTCAATTATTCTTTCCAATTAATTTTTTTAACTATCCAAGCAGCAATTATTAATCAGTTTCCATTATTTCGTCCCCCCACTCATATGACACTATTTGTCAAGCACTGTGATGGATTTGTTACTTTTAAAAAGTGATTGTTGAAAATATTAACCACCTTTTCAGGATCATCCACCTCGTTGCGCCGATTTCTTAAACAATTATTTCTTTTGCAGCTGAAACATTGCCCATCTCACGTTCATGTATTTCCATATTGTCTTCATTTTGTTATTAGATTTATAGATTTCGTCTTTTAAGTAGGTATTTTTGGTTTTTTGTATCACCTTCCTTAATATCTTAGAGTACACTTTATATTGCTTCATCATTTCAGAATTGTTAGACATTCTAGCTGACACATACAATTCGCTTTTTGCTTTATGTGAGAGTTTTAGGCCCTGAGTAGTTCTTAATTTAAATGTAGTATTACACAGGCTTTCTCTAACTCCTTTCTTTGGAATCACATCCTGAAAAAGACTTGTAGCTTGATCAATAAATCTATTAACTTTTAAGTTAACATCTGTTGTATTATATACATCACATCTGTCAAATAGCTTCAGTTTGTCTATATGTCTCCACTGCTTCTTTGCTTTTTAATCTCACTGTTTTCCAGTCAGATTTTGGTTTTGTCTTCAGATTGAACTGAGGGATAGTAGGAATTGCAGCGTTATGGTCTGACAGCCCATTTAAGACTTAAGTGACTGTCAAGCTGTTGTGCCTAGACTTATCAACAAAAACATTATCTATTAAAGTACTAGAATGGTCAATTACCCCAGTGGGAAAATTTACCACTTGCACTAAATTGTAAGAGCTATCAGTTACTCCAGTTCAACTCTGTTACTGCTTTCAAACATAAAATTTACATTTAAGTCATCTGTTACTGTGATTTAAATGTTGTTTTTGTACAATTTTGACAGAACCGCTACACTTGGTTTGATAAAGTTTCGTAGATTCCCTACAGATGCCCTTTAAATTGATAATATGACAAGTAATGTAGCATTTCCTGTTAGTTCTGTGCTGTACACATCAAAGTGTTGTTCAGTACGGTGACTGCTGAAGTCTTTGGCTTTAAATATGGGTACTATGTTGTTTCTAGCATAAATCATTACTCCACCTTTCTCCTAGGTTGACCCACAATGATAAGATGCTGAACAGGATTTGTCAAAGCATATGAATTCCACTAGTGACACAGTCAGTGAAACATATGCCAGGTTGCTTTTCATGTTCATTATCATTTAAATTCGTTACTAACTGGTCTATTTTATTTTTAAGCCCTCTTATGTTCTGGTAGAAAATTGTTAGAGATTTAGATATGGGCCATTTTTAGAATTCTTAGGTATCAGTGAGCACACGTACTGGTGGTTTGGGCTAATCTAGTTATTATAGAATAGAGATAACTGCTACACTGATGAACCCAAGCTAAGAAGCAGAAGAACACGCAAACAAAATCATTTTAACACTATGATTTCGGAAAAACATGAAGATATGAGCATACTGTCATCTACTTTCCAAATGAACGATTTTAGTGTGTCAAAGAAAAAAAAAGACATGACTACAACATATCATTTGCCAAAATTTTACACTACGAAAAGAATGGTTTATAAGAGCAGGGCACATTTCCGAGGTCAGTGACAAGTTAAGATATATTTTCGCGAATATAGACCAAGAGCTAGTGAAGGTAGTTCAAGATCCCATCACAAAGCCTGTTCTTGAGCAGTCTTTTCAATTTTCAAATATACAGTCATTAAATGCTTGGCAGTGCCTAAGGAGTAACATATGCAGCCCGTTTAATGTGACGGAGCAATCGGAGAGTGTACTCCATCAGAATTACTGCGATATTTTCACAACTTAACAGGACATAACTTATTTTTGGATGAAACATTACGTATTATTTGACTCAACAGTCTTCCAAAAAATATCTGCCTAGTACTGGCAGCCCATGACATTCTGTCACTGTCAGAATTGGTACGAAAAACGGAGTTGCAAAGATGAACTGAAAGAAATTTATGTACCAGCAGCGGAAACTGCACTGTGGTGTGACAAACCTTGTGGCCAAATTCGGCCCTACATTCCTCTACAATATCGGAAGACTATATTTCACGTCCTTCCACAGCTGGGAATTCATGCTTCAGCTCTTGTGGTTACACAGTGCTTCACTTGGACAAATACAGGCAAGAATTATCGACAACTGGCAAAAAGATGTTTACACAGTCAACAATATAAAGTCAGATGGCATGTTTTGCACCATTTGGTGACATCAATATGTCAACAATAAGATGAACTCAAGTATAAGTAGACATCGTGGAACCTTTACAGTTTTTGGATGATGATAGTACTTACAATGATCGATTGTTCTTCACGATGCCCCAAAGCCATACCTATTACTGACAACTTGGCTGAGATGGTGGTTAGGAACTTTTTCCCGCCGACTTAGCAGAGCGACAGAAATTAATGATGATTTCGTTTTGTGTGTTACAAGACTGCTCACGAAAAATACGATGTTCAACACAACAGCTTTATCCACAGGTCTCTCTTTGTTATGGTACAAAATCTGTATTTATTCATAACGATCTTCATGAGTGTTCACCTGTGTGGTCACTAGTAGATTCTGTCAAACCACCATTGTGCCCTCCGGTATGTGAGACCTTACTGAGTCTTGGAATGTAAAATTCATAATTTTATCCTAGAGCAACAGGCACAAGAAAAGGACGCAGTGACACCTACAGCTCAAACAACTGCAGACAGTCAACATTTTGGGAAGGCTTTAACACTATTCTTTATGTCCTGACACACTATTCTTAATGCCAATGTTAAAAATGGAGATAGAAAAAATAACTTATTATCCATAATTAAAGTAACCTTATCAGTAAATAACTTGCTTACGTAACAAACTCATCATTCCTCAACGGTACATTTCCTAGTAAGCTTAAAATTGCAAAAATCATACCTGATCATTAAAAGGGAATAAAGTAGATCCTAGCAACTGCAGACTTATTGCGGTCCTCTCAATATTTAGTAAAGTATCCGAATATATAATGACCGTCACACTTAATTCATTTCCAAACAAAACAAAAATCTTTTCATCTGCTCAGTTTGACTTACAAGAAAAGAAAACTACTGCTGATGCAATACATGAAATATTACATCTTACTCTGGAACTTGTCAACAAAAAAAATGCCAGCGACAGGTGTTTTTCTAGACTTCACAAAGACCTTGGCTTTTATCATCCTGCTGCAAAAGATGTATTCCTATGGAATAAGAAGAGTCCCCTGTAGCCGGTTTAAAAGCTACCTGAAAGATAGCACATTGAATCAAATGAATCAAACTCTCAGGAATAGCCAATGCTGCACATTCTTCCCCACAAAACACAAAGCAAAGAATTCCCCAATGCACAATGTCAGGCACCTTGTTGTCTGTACTTTATATACATTACCTTCCACATAGACTATCAGACACCAAAACCCTCATGTTTGCCGATGAGTCTACTGTTCTCATGTCTGCTACAGAACAAAGTCTCTAGTCTGTTGTACATAGAACGATAGATCAATTAAACTCATTACTTTAAGATAATGCGCTCCTCATTAACATAAAAAAGACAAGAAGGTTAACTTCTCACACTGCGCAAAATAGAAATCCACTGGTACCAACTATATGAGTGTACAATAATAATGTTGAATTGGGCTATGAGACTAAATGCTTGGGGGTTTCCATAATTGACATCATTACTTGGAAAAAGCACACTGATTTAACTAGCACAAACCCCAGTAAAGTATGTTTTATGATCAGATCAAATAGGAATTTTATGAACACTTGTAAACTGATAACAATGTATTATACTATTTTCTACTCGATATTTAATTGTGGAATTAATTTTTGGGGTCAAAGTTCTGAGTCAGTTAAGTTATTTAAACTTCAAAAGAAAGTAGTCAGTATAACTTTATTCAAACAGCAAAGAGAAACATATAAACCAGTATTTAACAAGTTGAATATTTTGCCCCTTTCATGTCAGTACATACTAGATATTTATGTTTCACTAACATAAGCATCAACAAGCTTGACAGAGATGTGGACTGCCCCCATTGTGACACCAGATCAAAAACCTCTTTAATTTCGCAATCAACAAACTTGTACAGTAATGTATAGTCTATGGATCTCCAGCTTATAGCATGGATGAGGGACTTCAACTGATGATATACATGAGAAAAAGTACTCCCACAGATGTATCTTTGAGAATATCTTTTATTTTATCACACAACTAGTTTTGGCAGCACATTACCACCATGCTCAAGCCCTACCACTGCCAAAGAGTATTTGATTTCCTTTGCGCATTTACTATGGGATCCTTGTTACTAGTGCACATGGGCATTGGAGACAATATGGTGTTGAGTCTAGACTTCTGATGAAAACTAACCCACAGTAAATCCGCCAAGCATAATAGATTGTTTTTACACCATCTAGGAATTTTTGGAGACTTTGGAGACACATTAAGACCAATTCACATTGTCCTTCAGGGCATCAACACGTCATAGTACCATCACATCAAGGTGTATTCACACTGTCCATTACGTCACGGCACTTTAGATTAGATTAGATTAGATTTACTTTCATTCCAATTGATCCGTAGTGAGGAGGTCCTCCAGGATGTGGAACATGTCAGAAAAACAACAATACATGACAAATATTTACAATTAAAACAAATAAGCTAATGTACTATTCCACAGGTCCCAAGTGGAATGATCGTCATTTTTTAATGAACACTAAGAGTAATTTTACAAATACTAATGCACTGAATTTAAAATAAAAAAGTTTTTTATTTATTTATAAGGTAATACAACTACTGTAATACTTATTTACAATGAACACATTACTGCACTGAAATGGTGCAGAAGTTAGATTATACTAACACACACACACACACACACACACACACAAATTTTCAATGAACACATTACTGCACTGAAATTGTGCAGAAGTTATGTTGTACTTATATACAAATTAGTTGGTTTTACTAAGAAATTCATCAATGGAGTAGAAGGAGTTGGCCACCAATAAATCCTTTAGGCTTCTCTTAAACTGAATTTCATTGGTTGCTAAGCTTTTTATGGCTGCTGGCAAGTTATTGAAAATGTGTGTTCCTGAATAATGCACACCTTTTTGTACAAGACTAAGTGACTTTAAATCCTTGTGAAGATTATTCTTATTTCTAGTATTGATTCCATGAATTGAGCTGTTGGTTTGAAAAAGTGATATATTTTTAATGACAAATTTCATTAAGGAATAAATATATTGGGAAGCAGTAGTTAGTATCCCTAGCTCCCTAAACAGGCTTCTGCAGGATGTTCTTGAGTTCACACCACATATAACTCTCACTGCACGTTTTTGTGCCCGGAAAACTTTAGCTTGGCTTGATGAATTACCCCAAAAAAAGTCAATTCAAGTCACATGATCTGAAGTCGCATGGCTGTTCTCGACTGTTTTTTCACCGGACTTGTGATCTTCGCAAAATGATTTTTAACTGTTTTTATGCGTGATGGATACATACAAAAAGCGGTAGCATATATATGTGGATATTGTAGTCCGCATTTGTAGGAAAATGACATTTTGGAATCAATGGTTTCCAGTTCCAGTTCCAGTTCCAAGACGGCCGCCGAGTAAGTGACGCCAGAAACCATTTCCAGAAAGTTAAGTGATTTAGACAGGAATATAATTTAGTTTAACGCCGACAACAAATTAAATACGTGCATTAGTGTATCGTTTAGTCTTGCCGTTAAAGGTTTGACTTTTCTTTGCGTATTTTTTCAGAAAACACGAAAAGATCGTAACTTCGCGAAGTCGCGCTTAGGCTTAAATTTTGTAAACGTGTTTGTTTCTTGTTTCACGGTAATTTAACTAGTTTCTCGGTAACAAATAAGTAAACTACCGTAAATAGCGTATAACTTCATTGTTTTAATACAGATTTCAGAAAAACAGCGTAACTTTATATCAGAAACTTGCTTATATACATTTGTTTATAGGCCTAATTCTCGTAACGTTTTTGGAGAATCAAAGTTAAAGTATCTCGTTTAATTGTCCTTTTTTTCATTCCATCGAGTGAAATATATAACAAATAGCGTATACCTTCATTGTTTTAATACAGATCTCAGAAAAACAGCAGAATTTTAAATCAGAAACTTGCTTATATACATTTGTGAATAGGCTTAATTCTTGTAACGTCTTTTTTGATTTTCGGTGATTTAATTGATTTATTCTAGCTAAAGTATTATTTTTGCCATGAGTGAGAAGTGCCTGACTTGCCGTAGAGTTGTTAGTTCCGGGGTTTGGTGTGATGGATGCAGTAGTTTTTTTCACTGGGGGGGACTGCAGTGGCGTGAGTGTCGGGAAAGTGGATCAGGCTCATCAGTGGTTATGTAGGATTTGCAGCAGAGATAGGAAGATAGTGGAACAGGAGGGGAAAATTGCTGCCCTTCAGGCTGAGCTAGATCAAGCTAGGGAAGATCTGGACAGGTTAAGGAGGGAGAAGGGCAAAGAGAGGTGGGAAGTGGCAACAGGTAGCAGAAGGAACAGGCCTAGAACTAAGTCTGACAGTTTTGTGGTGAATGTCAAAAATAAGTTTGACCTGTTGCTTCAGTTAGAAACTGATGAGCCTCAAGCAGAGGTAGGTGTAGACGGGACACAACAAACTTTCAATAGGAAATTGAAAAAGAATGTAGAAAAGTCATCGAAAAGGAAGAAAGTTTTGTTGTTAGGCAGTTCTCATGCCAGAGGTGTAGGCCAACTTCTGCAGGAGGAATTAGGACCAGAATACCAAGTGCTAGTCTGGATCAGGTGACAGAGGATTTAGGTTCACTCTGTAAAGGATTTACCAGGGAAGACACTGTGGTTATTGTGGGAGGGCCAGGGAACAGCATCGACAGAGATCCTGGGTACAGTATAGAGTGTGACCTGGTAAAGATTGCGTCGGCATCGAGACACACCAATGTTGAATTTGTATCTGTCCTGAGACGCCATGACCGGCCTCATTTGAACTCTTCTGTTGGGAGAGTTAATTTGGAGTTGGAACGGCTGCTTGGGTCGGGTGCGGGGGCTCATATTGGTGTGGTTCCTGTTGATTATCTCAGTAGGTGGGACTATACCAGGCACGGCCTACATCTCAACAGGAAAGGGAAGGGGAAACTGGCTGGGGTAATAGCAGGAAATTTAAGGGGGGGGAGGCACTGCCATGAATGGTAAAATACCAGTGGTTACAGGTGTTGGAGCAGCACCTTTTTTAGGATAGGTAAGACAGAAAGATGTCAAGTTCTACGAGAGGTTAGGATTGAAACAAATCTTCAGTTTAGGAAAGAAATTAAACAGCACAATTCTAGCACATTGGATCACCAATCACAGCTGTCAATTACAAATTTTCACCAATCACCAGAAATTTTATCTCCACCAAGTTGTATCTCAGTCCTAGGTAATTGCATTGATGAATTAAAGTCACCCAACCCAGTTGACATAATCTGCCTCTCTGAACACCATGTGACCACTGGTATAGGAACTAGAACTAAGCACAATGAGAAACTCAGACAGGAGAGTACTGCAAATGTTAGAAAAAGGAAAGGTTCTCATAAAAGTATAATTAAAAATAATGTAAGTATATTTCATCAAAATATTGGGAGTTTAAAGAATAAAGTAGATGAGCTTCTGGTTTGTTTAGAAGATTTAGAAGCTGAGAATGAAATAGATATACTATGCCTGTCTGAGCATCACATTGTTACTGATATGGATAAGGTAAATGTAAGTGGATATAAGCTCTCTGCACATGTAATGAGAGAAAATATGGAGAAAGGAGGAGTTGCCATATATGTCAAAAGTTATCATTGTGCAAAAAGTATAGAAACAAAAAAGTTTTGTGTAGAGAAACATATAGAAGCATGTGCCTGTGAGCTTAAATTAAATAAAGGCACATTTATAATTGTAACTGTATATAGGTCCCCATCAGGAAATTTTCATCTATTTCTGAAAAATTTGGACTCCTTGTTGTGCTATCTGTCAGACAGAGGGAAGCAAATTATTATTTGTGGGGACTTCAATGTAGATTCTCTTAAAGAGGGTAATAGGAAAAATGACCTTGAAGTATTACTTGGTTCTTTCAATTTGACACCCGTTATTGATTTTCCTACTCGGGTGGTAAAGGATAGGAGCTCACTGATAGATAACTTCTTTATAGACCAAGATAAGTTTAACCAGATAAATGCTCAGCCTGTTGAGAATGGTCTTTCTGATCATGGTGCACAGCTAGTTACAATTTATGACATAGCTCCATTCAGCAATAATAAACAGTCCTCCAAAGTAGTACGTTCAGTCAACGATTTAACAATTGCAAATTTCAGGGAAAGCCTACAGCAGTTAGACTGGGATGAGGTGTACCGTGAACCTGATGCCAATTTAAAATATAATTTATTTCATGACATTTTTGTAAATGCATTTGAAAACTGCTTCCCCAAGAAAATAGTTAAATATACTCGTAAGAAACCTTGTAACAAACCATGGCTTACTAAGGGTATAAAAATATCTTGTAACCGGAAAAGGGAAATGTATCTGACAGCAAGAAAGAGTAGTGACCCAGAAACTATCAAAAATTATAAAAACTACTGTGTTATATTAAGAAAAGTTATTAAAAAATCCAGGAGTATGTGTATCATGTCTGAAATCAGCAACTCTGATAATAAAATTAAAACAATTTGGAATATTATTAAAAGAGAAACAAGTCAACCAAGAGCAGAGGAAGACAGTATTACCATCAAATTGAATGAAAACTTTATGAACAAAAAGTCAGAAGTTGAAAATATTTTTAATAATCATTTTCTAAATGTTGTGGATATAGTAGGATCCAGGTGTTCATTAGAAGATGCTAGGCTGTTAATGGAAGAGGCCATACCTATGCAATTTGATACAATTGAAATCTCACCCACTTCTCCCTCTGAAATTAGGAAAATAATGAACTTGCTTAAAAGCAAAAACTCACATGGAATTGATGGCATTTCCAGCAAAATACTAAAAGCTTGTTCTCAACAGATAAGTAAGATTCTCAGCCACCTGTGTAATAACTCTCTGGAACAGGGCATTTTCCCTGATAGACTGAAATATGCTATTGTTATACCTTTGCATAAAAAGGGGGATAGATCTGATGTCAACAATTACCGTCCAATCTCCCTTCTAACAGCTTTATCCAAAATTTTTGAGAAAGTAATGTATTCAAGAGTAGCTTCACATATCTGTAAAAATGAAGTACTAACAAAATGTCAGTTTGGTTTCCAGAAAGGTTTTTCAACAGAAAATGCCATATATGCTTTCACCAGTCAAATTTTGAATGATCTGAATAACCGAACACCACCCATTGGGATTTTTTGTGATCTCTCAAAGGCTTTTGATTGTGTAAATCATGAAATTCTGCTAGACAAGCTCAAGTATTGTGGCATGAGTGGGACAGTGCACAAATGGTTTAATTCGTACCTAACTGGAAGAGTGCAGAAAGTTGAAATAAGTAGTTCTCATAACATGCAAAGATCAGCACATTCCTCAAACTGGGGAACTATCAAGAATGGGGTTCCACAAGGGTCAGTCTTGGGTCCTTTGTTGTTCTTATTATATATTAATGACTTGCCATTCTATATTCATGAAGAGGCAAAGTTAGTTTTCTTTGCTGATGATACAAGTATAGTAATCACACCTGACAAACAAGAATTAACTGATGAAATTGTCAATACTGTCTTTCAGAAAATTACTAAGTGGTTCCTTGTAAACGGACTCTCACTGAATTTTGATAAGACACAGTACATACAGTTCCGTACAGTGAATAGTATGACGCCATTAATAAATATAGACCTTAATCAGAAGCATATAGCTAAGGTAGAATATTCCAAATTTTTAGGTGTGTCCATTGATGAGAGATTAAATTGGAAGAAACACATTGATGATCTGCTGAAACGTTTGAGTTCAGCTACTTATGCAATAAGGGTCATTGCAAATTTTGGTGATAAACATCTTAGTAAATTAGCTTACTACGCCTATTTTCACTCATTGCTTTCATATGGCATCATATTTTGGGGTAATTCATCACTGAGGAATAAAGTATTTATTGCACAAAAGCGTGTAATCAGAATAATAGCTGGAGTCCACCCAAGATCATCCTGCAGACATTTATTTAAGGATCTAGGGATATTCACAGTAGCTTCTCAGTATATATACTCTCTTATGAAATTTGTTATTAACAACCAAACCCAATTCAAAAGTAATAGCAGTGTGCATAACTGCAATACTAGGAGAAAGGATGATCTTCACTATTCAAGATTGAATCTAACTTTGGCACAGAAAGGGGTGAATTATACTGGCACTAAAGTCTTTGGTCACTTACCAAATAGTATCAAAAGTCTGACAGATAACCAACAAGTATTTAAGAAGAAATTAAAAGAATTTCTGAATGACAACTCCTTCTACTCCATAGAGGAATTTTTAGATATAAATTAAGAAAAAAAAAAACAAAAAATATTAAAAAGAATTAAAAAATAAAAAATAAAGAAAAACAAAAAAAAAACACAATAAAATAAAGTTGTTATATTAACTTAAGTATGTTGTTAAATTAACCTAATTATGTAATGTATTGGAAAATTCGACTCATTCCACATCATTACGAAATATCGTATTCATGATCCATGGAACTAGTATTAATCTAATCTAATCTAATCTAATCTAGTTTGCAGAGATAGCTTGTACGTTAGGGAAGGAAAACATAAGTGGAAAACAACGCGAAAAAGTGTGTGGATCCGAAAAATGTCGTTATGTGGTACAGAAGGGGAATTTCGCATACCATATGAGGAGCTCAAGGAAGAGGAATCTGCATTTTACATTTTAGAAATTCGAAGCACTAGTTTTTTCATTTGTTATGTTGAATTGCTCCCAGAATTAATAAAAGGAACACAATATTACGAGCTGGCTGCCATTTCAGTGCAAACTTTTGTGTAATAGTCATATCTCCCTCAATACCTTTCCTTTCAAGATGTGTAGTTTTTCTGTCCCTCCTGTATTTGGCTTTTAATACTTCAAGTGCCATATTTGTATTGTGATTAGGTAGTGAAACCACATAAATATTGCCCACTTATGCTTGCAAAACTGTTTCATAATCAATCCAGATAGTCACTTAACAATAAATAAGCCTAAGTATTCGAAATTCGCTTCAAGTCTCACTTGGTTTTTTTTTTTTATTGTGAGCAGCTTCGCTCTTCAAATGAACAAGCATCATCAGAATATACAGTTTAAAGCTGGCTGACAGCATTAAAAATTGCCTTAACAGTTTGTTGACATCTCTAAAGATTAATTTGACTGTACGACAGCCTCTTCCTCGATCTTTTATAGTGTGTGGAATTCCCCTTCTGTACCATATAATGACATTTTTCGAATCCACACTCTTTTTTGCGTTGTTTTGCACTTGTATCTTCCTTCTCTAATGTACAAGCCATCCCTGCAA
Organism: Schistocerca nitens; assembly: GCF_023898315.1. Taxonomy (NCBI): domain Eukaryota; kingdom Metazoa; phylum Arthropoda; class Insecta; order Orthoptera; family Acrididae; genus Schistocerca; species Schistocerca nitens. The sequence goes on along the minus strand of NC_064618.1, from coordinate 740,594,302 downwards.
ACTGCAGACCATTTGATTCCAAATGGTCATAATAAAAGATACAAAGTGCAACTTGTGGCTGTTTACGAAAACTTAGTATTAAAAGTCGCTCCCCCTGCAGATAATGCTTGCTCTTGGTAACACACTAACACATATTTAAACAAACAACTCTAATACATTAGTTGATGCATACTTCGCAAAAAAAAGCATTTTACCTCTGCTGCAGTGCCTGAAGTTTAAAGTCCACTTCCTTATGAAGCACTACAAATGCCTGACAATATACAAATAAATTCCACATACTAGTCAGATTCTACCCACATAACTTTTTTCAGTTCATTTTGCAACCATATTGTTATCCATTACACTATAAAATATTAAACGCCATGCAGTCATGCTGTAAAATTCAGACAGCTGCCTCACTGCTTCAATTAATCTTTCCTCATTTATTATGAATTTTAACAAAAGAAGTAACGGAACGATGCAATTTATAACAAATAACGAACAATATACACTTGATAACAACCACAAAAACCACTTCGAAAGGTAATGTTGAGTTCTGAGCATGACCGTAGACCATATACCGCTAGGAAACGAGCTTCGGGGTCATGTGATCAACAATGGACGGATGACTCCAGCTGTCAAAACTTTGTTCCCGAGAAACCCTGGCGGGGCAGCGCTTATACAAGTCCTAGTCAAACGCTATTTAGAGTCAATCAAGGGTATATCATATGTTGAAAATGTGGTATAATGTCTTAGATAAGGCTCAGAAGCGCACAAATGGTATCATCACAGTTTTCATCCCAGATCGTCTTAAAAAGTAACATGTGCAATTGTAAATCTTATTGTAACGACTGTGAAGTGGCAACGGAAATGTGCTGTTTAGGACCAGAAGAAAATGTGTTAGAAGTACTGAAACAGGACATCGCAGCGGTAAGGGGATGTATCAGCAAGGTGGAACACATGGCACAGTGTGTATTAGAACTTGCTTCAGTTACTGGTGCATAGGGCGGAAAAACATTCTAGCACTAATCTTTGAGTGAACCAGTGCTTGTCAACCTGTAAAAGCAGATCACTTACAAGCCATAAACTGTAATCCCATTTCGAACTACAAGCGGGAAAAATGGAACAGGAATGCAAGCAAAATTTCCGTTCAAACAACTGCGTGGGAAAATAATATCGTAAACAAAATATAGAATGCAGTCATAAATAATAAAGAAATAGAGACTGTGTTATATGCAGACAATCATGGCAGAGGAATTATAGAAACTTTGTGCTACCAGTATGGTCTGAAAGCTACAGGTTTCATATTAGCGGGCGCTCGTATGTCAGAAATCGTAAAAAATTGTATGCCTATATACGAAAATAACACTACACAGAATCAATGCATTGTAATCCTCAGTGGTGCAAATGATGTTTATAGAAATGAATTAAAAGAAGCAACTCAATCTTATTCTAAATCAAATACAGAATGAATCTGTTGTTGTTATAGGCATACCACACAGGCACGACCTAATTCTTCCATACTGTGTAAACAAAGAAATTCAGAAAGCAAACATGATATACAAAAAATTTGCAAATCGACCACAATTGCTTTATTTCTCGCCACAGATCACTTAGAAAGAGCTCATTTCACAAAGTGCGGGATGCAAAGAAACAAAAATGGCAAAATATATTTAGGCCAAAAAATCAAGGATTTTCTGAAAACTGCATCAAATAGTGGAACTGTGGGACCCATTCCTCTACTGCCAGAAGGATCAGCCTTACAACCTGCAGCAGCAGACACTGGATTACAGACAGATGCAGAAAGAGCAGCAGCAGTTATGCCTCACCCATAAGCAACAGCAGAAACAGTAAAAGCCAAAGTAACAGAAGGGTCAACTGGAACAGCAGCTACAATAGCAACAGCAGCAGCAGCAGGAGAAACAAAAATGCACCTGAAAAAATGATAACAGTATCAGTACCTTCACCAACATTAGCAGGAACAACAGCATCAACAACAGTAGCAGCACCAGCAGAAATAGCAAGATCACAAAAGGATACCAACCCATCACAGTGGAGGCCACAACTTCAGACAACAACAGCACGAGGAGGAAAATATCAAGAGAATGCAGACCTCCACCACCCAGACAGGATTTTCTGTGGAGACACAAAAACTCGTTAGTAAAATACAAAAATATAAGCTTCGTTCTTTTTCATCAAAATGTGCACTCACTAACCAGTAAAATAAGTGAAATTTATATCCTCTTAGGAAACGAAATAAAAAGTACCTCATTATTACGTCTCATAGACCATTATCTTGATGAGGATAAGTTACATATTGAAACTTCCTGTCAGATTAAAAGTGTGTGCCCGACCGAGACTCGAACTTGGGACCTTTGCCTTTCGCGGGCAAGTTCTCTACCATCTGAGCAACCGAAGCACGACTCACCCACAGCCTAAGGGGTGTTTCCAGAATGAGAGAGAACTTGCCCGCGAAAGGCAAAGGTACCGAGTTCGAGTCTCGGTTGGGCACACAGTTTTAATCTGCCAGGAAGTTTCATATCAGCGCACACTCCGCTGCAGAGTGAAAATCTCATTCTGGAAACACCCCTTAGGCTGTGGCTAAGACATGTCTCCGCTATATCCTTTCTTTCAGGAGTGCTAGTTCTGCAAGGTTCACAGAAGAGCTTCTGTAAAGTTTGGAAGGTAGGAGACGAGATACTGGCAGAAGTAAAGCTGTGAGTACCGGGCGTGAGTCGTGCTTCAGTAGCTCAGATGGTAGAGAACTTGCCCGTGAAAGGCAAAGGTCCCGAGTTCGAGTCTCGGTCGGGCACACAGTTTTAATCTGCCAGGAAGTTTCATATCAGCGCACACTCCGCTGCAGAGTGAAAATCTCATTCTGGAAACACCCCTTAGGCTGTGGCTAAGCCATGTCTCCGCTATATCCTTTCTTTCAGGAGTGCTAGTTCTGCAAGGTTCACAGAAGAGCTTCTGTAAAGTTTGGAAGGTAGGAGACGAGATACTGGCAGAAGTAAAGCTGTGAGTACCGGGCTTGAGTCGTGCTTCGGTAGCTCAGTTGGTAGAGCACTTGCCCGCGAAAGGCAAAGGTCCCGAGTTCGAGTCTCGGTCGGGCACACAGTTTTAATCTGCCAAGAAGTTTCATATCAGCGCACACTCCGCTGCAGAGTGAAAATCTCATTCAAGTTACATATTGTGCCCCTACCTAACTATGTGTTAGGTGGTCATTTCTGTAGAAAAATTCTTAAACATGGTGGCAGTTGTTTATTCGTGAGAACTAATATAAACATTGTAAATACAAAATTTCCTGTTGAAGTAATGAAGGAAAAAGATGAAGAGCTATCAGGAGTTGAGATAGTGGACACTAAACTAGCCATTATTTGTTTATAAAGAGCTCCAACTGGTGACATAAATACTTTACTAAAAAGTATGGAATATTCACTTTAGGGACTAACACAAAGAATCAAAAGAGTTATTGTATGTGGTGCTTTTAATATTGACTTTGCAAAGGACACCAAAGAAAAGAATCAATTACTGAATCTCTTGCAAACTTTTAAAATGAAATCTACGATAGAAACAGCAACTTGTATCACAAGGACTTCATCTATCACCAGATATTTGTAAATGAAGAAATTAACTATAAAATAGAGACATTAAACAAGGCCTTTGGGGATCATACAGTTCAAAAACTCTCTCTGGGTATGAAAACTGAGCTGCAATTTAAACACTGCTGAACAAGCAGTAGTAAGAACTACAGTAAGGAAAATATAAATCACTTTCCCCATTCTGTATTGTGTATAAAACCACGGACATAGAAACGACAGTGAGGCTTTGTCCCACTGTAGCCCTCAGTGGTTCACAACCTCAAACAGGCCACAGCAGTCTACCCTCCCCAGCACTGCCCCACACTGAACCTAGGGTTATTGTCCCATTGGCTCCCAGTGGACTCCCCTGGGAACATCTCATACCAGACGAGTGTAGCCTCTAGTGTTTATGTGGTACAGTAATTATGGTATATGTGTACGTGGAGACAGTGTTTGAGCAGCATTCGCTGACATAGTGTAACTGAGGTGGAATAAGGGGAACCAGTCCGCATTGGCCAAGGCAGATGGAAGACCACTTTACACATTCTCCATTACTTGAACAAAGAAAACTGGAATGAGATTTATAACTGCAAACACACACATTGAAAATTTAGTAACTTTATTAGCAATTTTTCCTACTATTTTGAATTGTGCCCCCCTCAAATGCAGAGGAAAATATACAATAGGAAAAAAATAAATGGATCACTTGATCACTTCCGGGATTCTGATATGCTCAAACAAAAAATGATTACTACACAGGTAGTCCAGACAACTCACATATCAGAATTTGATACTTATTACAAAACCTATAAGAAGATCTTCAAAAACGTTGTCAAACAAGCAAACATAATGGCAAATGGCACATACATAAAAAATTCCACCAATGAAATGAAAGCCATACGGAATATTGTAAGCAAGGAAACTATGACAGAGCAGGCAAATTTCCATAATATTAACTGCTTAATGGAGAAGTCATATGTGATATCTGAACCTACAAAAATTTCAAATAAATTCGGTTCCTATTTTACACAGATAGTTGAACATCTCATAAATCAAAATTTACATTGTACTCCCAGAAATCAGTCCACATGTACTAGAAATAATAAGTTTATGACCCACTAGTGGAAAGGAAGTACCTGCTGTAATCAAAGAACTGAAGCCCAAATCTCTGTTGCTACTAACAACATCTGTGACTACGTCCCGAAGAAAATGTGCTCCATTCATAACCAGGCCACTTGTCGACATCTGTAAATATTCTCTGTCATTTGGGTTGTGTGAAGATAGAAAAAGGAAACCCCTTTTCCAGAAAGGGATAAAAACTGAAATACCAACTATAGGCCTATTTCACTGCTATCTCGTTTTTCAAAATAATTGAAAAAATCAGTTCTAAAAGTCTAATCATTTCATAGAAAAGTAATTATTTCTCAGATACACAACGTGGATTCCAAAAATCTAAATCTATTGAGACTGCTACTTTTGCAACCATAAATGATGCCTTAAATGCAACAGACAGCAAAGAGCATATCTCAGCTATATTTCTAGACCTCTCTAAAGCTTTCGATGTCATTAGTCACAACATCTTGATTAAGGAAGTTGAATGTGTGGGTATTAGGGTCCCAGCCTATGAATGGATAAAGTCATAGCCACAAAACAGAGAGCAATTATTTGAGCGTGCCTTCTAGGTGGGAACACGATAAAGACCTAGTGCTCAGAAAAGGAGAGGATTAAGTACAGTATACCATAAGGCTCCATTCTAGGACCAATTCTGTTTCTACTCTTTGTAAATGACTTTGAACCGACCAGTCCACACCATAGATACTTAAAATTCACACATGACACAAATGTGATAGTAAAAGGAAGAACTAGAGAAAAATTACTGCATGAGATTGAAAATTGTACCATACACATTACAGACTGGTTTTCTGTAAACAATTTAATAATAAACACAGAAGAACACTAGGTAAAATAAATGTCCACTAACACCAGACATAGAGTTGTTTATCAGAACCTTTGAAAATGTGACCTCTACAAAATTTCTTGGAATATGGATCCAAGATAATCTAAGATGGGTCAAACATGCAAAATACATTACAAATAAATTAAATACCGTTTGTTATACTATCAAAATTCTTTCTGGTTGCACATAGGAAGAGACTAGAGAAAGTGTACACTTCGCCCAGGCAGAATCCTTACTGTGATATGACATAATCTTTTGGGTAAACGCATCTGCTAGCAAAATTTGTTTTATATGTCAAAAGACAATTGTAAGAGTCATAGAAAATACTGCCTCAAGGAACTCATGCAAGCCCCTGCTTAAGAAACTTCACATTCTACAACTATCTTGTCTATATATTTTACAAGTAATAATATTTTTAGGGAAATCTTAGAAAATAGCAGCAATCTTTTATCAACTAACCAGAGTGTTCATCCTTATAACACAAGGAGAAAGCAGAATATACACATTCAACATGCATACACAACACTAAAACAGAATGGACCACTGCAAGTAAGAAACAGACTATACAATAAGCTACCTAATAGAATTAAAACAATAAAAGACTTCGAAAGTTAAAACTGCTGTACATAAGTATTCACTGCAAAGGTGGTGTTATAGTATAGATGAATATCTCGAAACAAAAAAATTATTGCCAAATATTAAAAAAGAAGAATGAAACGTTAAACAAAAGTTTAATGTAAAAAATCGTTTGAATTACTTGTGTTAAATATCATGTATGTAAGCTGAATTTTCGGTTGTGATAATATTATGCATAAATCAATGTAAATATTCTTATACGTTTTAAACATGTGTACTGTAAATCACAATGACTTGTCCTAAATAATACTGTATACTTTGTACAACAAATGATTAAAAGGACCAGTAAAAATGAAGTGAAATGAAATGAGTGCCGTGGCTTGACGTGAAGGAACGGGGAGGCCAATGTGGATGCTGCCACTTGAAATGCACTGCGGAATGCTTTGACGGTACGCGACGTGACGTACAACGTGAATTGGCTTTTACAGTGATATGTGGATGGTCGAAAGTCGACAGTAGCCCAGAGACGGTAGTGAGGTGGCCAATGAGCTCAGCTTGGCTCAGTGCTTGCATTTATTCTTTGTATCTACTGTTTTTCGAGGCTCTTACGTTGTTTTTTAAGAGAAAATATGTGTACAGTTTTTGTTCGGTATGATCTAGTAATCTAGTTATTATAGAATAGAGAGAATTGCTACAAATAAAATCCAAATATAACAACAAGCATAGAAAAATAATTAACTCTCAACATTCGACTCTTCGCCTGAGGGTTCAGGTCCGTGGAGCCGTAATTGCACTTCTGGGGCTAGACACAAGTCAAGGTTACAACGTCTCTTTCTTAAGGAGTTCGTTGGTTAATTTACTGTAAGAAGCATCTTTGGCTTAACGCAAGTGACATGTTTGTTGTATTGACGACTTAATGTCATCGAGGGCATTGAGTAGGAGGAACAATGAGAAAAGACCGGCGCCTAGGGAAAGAGGCGCGCCTGTTGAACAAGACGCAATGTTCCTAATTGTAGCAATAACAAGGACCCCGACAGAAAAAAATGACAGCCGTTCTTGAAAGTGTGCCTTTAAGCACCGAGGAGTTCAATGAGCTGTGCAGACTTTGCGCGGCGAAGACAAATGTCCTAGTCGGGTTACCAATTTTTGAAGATGAGGGAGATACCCGTCAGATTTTCAAAAAGATAAAAGCATGTTTACCGGTGCAGGTATGCTGACACTTTTCACTACTCGCAGCAGTATTGCCTCAAAAGTGCCCGTCCTGAATTAAAATTTAAGCCTCAACAGTAACGGAAGAGTGAAGATTTATGTTCCTCCCGCCTGCAACCTTACCTATCAGTTGCTTTAAAATACAATGCATGAAAGTAATTTGCAACCTACTGTCGGTATTGAGCATATTACATCGCACTAGCTTCTTTAATATCTAGACAATCGCGCTCTTTCATAAGCACTGTGCTGATTTGGATTGTTGCGTAAAATCGACAGCTCATGAATCGGTATGCTTCGTTGTGAGACGTGTTCACAGCTATTTTTCGTTTTGTTTGGGAATACGTAAAGTACTCATCGTTAGCCCATCACATACCTTGTGATGTGCCGAAAGCTCTGTTTCACGTGCACACGACAATACGGCGGTTATTGTTTACACATAAGACTAGCTGCATGTCTACAGTGCACACCGTTTGAGTGTTAGAATGCAAGCCAATAGCCTGCATGTTTTCGTGTGTCTTTATAATCAAAATTTTTACCTTGAACAACAAGTTTGCATTAAGGTGTTGTTGTATTGTTACACCTGGTTCTCTTTGAACTGTAATCCTTCAGGTAACCCATTGAATGCGAGATTTTTCTGTTCGTGATATCTGGTTTATTTTTTCTCCCAAAATGCACATTTTGACATTTAGTTTGGCTTCTGTTTCATGTTCATTGACAGAACTGTATGTGTGGAATGTGTCTGTTAATTATTCGTTTAAAATAAAAACATGTGATACTCAAAATATGATTTATTTTTAATGTAACAATTAATCCTAGTAAAAGATGAGTTCATGCTGCTTGTTTTCCTTAAGATTAGTGTTACTGCATGTTGATTACTTGTAGGCACCTTGTAGTGTATTTATTTTTTCAGCACTTTGTATGTTTTAACTGCTGTGTTGCAGTTATGGTCTCCCTACACTAGGTAGTATCTTTAATGTAGCCCAAACACAGTTCAGATATTTGTTTTCATTGTTACTGTGTTACATGAACAAGATTTTGCATTGCATCTGGGATAACAAGTTCAATGAAGTTTTAAACACACAATTAAAGTTTCTTCATTTTATTTAATTTTCTTCCATGTACCTTTAGTATATTGATTGAACCCTGGGAGGTTCATCCAACCCACTTGCCTTCAGAAGACAACATTTAAATAGTCATGGATAACGTCATCAAACTGGAACAGTGCTTTGTCTTGTTGAATTACAGTGGTGTACTGCAATGCCAACCTGCTTCACCTCAATGTGTAAAGAGCGTTGTAACATGTCATGATGAATTGTGCTAACGACAATAGGTTATGCAAACATACATTAAGCTCCTCAGACTTACATCTGGCACACCAGGAAGTCAGTGGTTACCATTCACTTAACTCTAGAAACTGATAAGAGACATTCACTTAACACAGTTAAACTACTAGGATGCTCCATGTCTTGCACACATTGGTACTGAAATTTATTTTCCTCTGGTTTAATAGCATTTCCTATAGCCCTGCCAGGTCCACACGTTACCCTATCCTATTTTGTTAATGTGTTATATGTATTCCTATTATTATTTTTGTGTATTTCGGACATGTTAGATATTATTGTACCAAATGGTTGATGTACGGAAGGAAGAGAAAAAGTTCTGGGGGTGGACATATCAATGAGCTACTGATAGATGGTTGTTCATTTTTAAGATTGCAATGACTTATTTCTGTGTTGTGTATTTACACCATTTATACCAAGTTGTCATTCTAACTGACAGCTCCTCTAGCTCATTTAATATTACCTTATGACCAACTATATCGAATAATTCAGAGTGTTCTAAGAATTCGCTTTTTACACATTCAGACTTAACAAATGTCACTATTTCAGTTTCTATAAATCCTACAGTAGCTGATTGTGTACTTCCATCTCTCTTAATCCAAGTTGCGCTAATCAAGGATTTCCAATTAATTCCATTGTTTTATTGTGCCCTAGTCTGTAGCTTTTTAAAGGCACACTGTTGGTATGAGTGGATGGTAAGTCCTCCTCTGTTGTGGATCATGTTAGCTGATTTCTTTTCTTATACGCATAAAGAATGTCAGGTTGGAGCCATCACTAACGGAACAGTTAGTAAGCTTTCCTCCATGGTGAAACATGTTTGTTGATTTGTTCTTCAGGTAATACTGCTAGACAGGAATCCTAACCATTTATTCTAAAAATAATACTTTTTGAGTGCATTGCACTGACATGAGTAGGTATTTCCGTGCTGAGTAACAATCATTGCTCCAAATCACTTAAATGTTTTCATTGATTCTGTTTCACGGAGGTAAAGGTGTAAGTCGTGTTTCCAAAATTTGAACTTAAGATTATAGGTGCAATACTGACACATGTGTGTGTAATATTACGGAAAATGTGTGTTTATTTCCAGAAATGGCTTTCTGGATGTGGAAGTTTTCTTGCATTTGTGTAAGGTATTTGTCATTGTTGTTTATTCTGGTTATTTTAAAATCTTTTCCCATGTTTGCAGGAGGGTGGTTATGGTGTTTAAAGTGCTCTGGAAGTGTGGAATGGCTTGTTTCGTACTTCCAACACCTGATTTGTTCTTTGTACCACATTTTAAAATTCCTGCATGTTATGCCTGTGTATATTGCATCACAACTTTGATATTCAGGTTCGTACATTCCTGATCCCTGGAATTCATCCCTCTCGATTGTTGGTTGGCTAAAGTTTGGCTGTAGGGTTTGCATAGTTTTATTTGCTATTTGGAAGCCCTGTTTCTTAGGTATGTTTGCCACTCTGTGTGTTAATTTATGTGTGTAAGTCATAGTGTACCACCTGCTTCTTTTCTGTGTGATGTCATTATGTAGTATGTGTGTTGAGTGTGTTTGTGAGCTTGCATCTTGTGATATTCTGGTGGTGGTGGTGGTTAGTGTTTAACGTCCCGTCGACAACGAGGTCATTAGAGACGGAGCGCAAGCTCGGGTTAGGGAAGGATTGGGAAGGAAATCGGCCGTGCCCTTTCAAAGGAACCATCCCGGCATTTGCCTGAAACGATTTAGGGAAATCACGGAAAACCTAAATCAGGATGGCCGGAGACGGGATTGAACCATCGTCCTCCCGAATGCGGTGATATTCTGGAAATGTGTTTGTTTTGTATTTGTGTTTTTATTTTTTGATTGACTCTGTGTACTACATGTGTGTCATACCCATTGTTCCTAGTCATTTTTTATGACTGACTCATTTCTTTTTCGTAGTTTCTTTTGTTGGATGGGATGCTGTTTAATCTATGCAACATATGTCGTAGTGCTGCAAGCTTCTGGTTGTGGAGATGATTAGGTGTGGAATGGATAATTGTGTCTGTGGCTGTCGGCTTTCTGAAGATGTTAAATATATGTTTGCCATTTTCTTTTATTATTGTTCTGACAGGAAAATTTATTTTATTTTCTTTTTCTTTCACATGTGTGAATTTTAAGTTTGGATGTGCTTTGTTGATTTCAGAGTAGAGTTCATCATTTTTTTTTGTTTGGCCCATGTACCAGACAAATAATGTTGTTCACATATCTGTACCAATAAGTGATTTCAAATCTTTTATTAGTGGTTATCTTTTCAAATATCTGATTTTTTTAGATTACTGGTAAAAATACTTGCTAATATTCCTGTTATTGGGGATCCCTTGGGCAGTCTATCATTTTGCAGATAATATTCATTTTCAAACTGGAATTAGTTTTGTTTGGTTGTCAGTCTCAACATATTTGTTGTTACTGTAGTGAGGTTGCTGTGGAATGTGAGATTTTGTTCTACAATTCCTATTGTTTCGGTGATACGGGTGGAGCTATACATTTTTTTCTATGTCAAATAAAACATTGATGCTGTGTGTGGTACCTGTATGTTTTGGATGTGTTCTATTAGGTCTTTGTTTATCACTGGTCTGTTGTTTTCTGTTTTGTAGTGTTTTGTGGTTAACTTTGGAAGATGTTTGGCTATGTAATACGTTGGGGCTCTCCTGTTGTTAATAATGGGTCTCACTGGCATGCTGTCTTTATGTATTTACGGTTGGCTGCGGAGTGTCGGTGCTTGTGGGTTTTTCTGTGTTATGTAGTATTTCTGTTTATCAGTAAGCACAAATTTGATGTTTTTCAGTGTTCATTTCAGGTTTGCCTGAAATCATGTATTTGGATCTGATTTCAGTTTTTGTATTGTGTTGGAGTTTGTGTACCCCTTGGTTTTTGTGATGTATTATTCCTTGCCCATAAGTACTGTTACATTTCCAGTGTCTGATCTTGTTTTACAGTGTTATTGTTTATAAACTTTTGTTTTAACGTTTTCACTGTGGCTGCTTCTGTTCAGTTGTTCTTATTATGTGTTTTCCAATTTTTTAAATTATGCTCTTTATTTCTTTTTTTTACTAATTCTTTCATCAGTCCTATGTGTATTTCACAATTATTATGTTGTTCCTCAGATGTGAGGATGTGTTCAGTTTCCACTCTGAAATTTTCTGTGTATTGGTTGTTTACTTTGCTGTTGGTGCAGTGTTTCAACCATTTTTCCAAGAGCATTTTTTCTTGTTCGTAGTTCTGTTTGTCAGTTTAACTAAATATGGGTGGAAATGTGTTAATGTTCTTGTGGTTTCACATGCCAAATGTAAATGTATTTTTGTGTCTTTTTTATTGTTAGTTTCATTATTTTCTGTTTCTTCTCATTTTGTAAATATTTCACTGCTGTGTATGTGTTGTGTTAAGATTTTTCTATCAGTGGCATGGGAACTACGGGGTTTCCTATGTTGTGTGCTAATTCTAAATGAGTTTCTTACAGTATCGTGTGTAGGTACTGTTATTTTGAATATAGTATCTTAATTGTGTTTAGTAACCAATACCGTTCTGCAAATAATTTTTACTTTTGTGCCACTGCAGAACTGTTTTTAACCTTTTACTTTAATGTAATGTGGAATTTAGTCATTCTTTTTGCAGATTTTGTTGAATTTTATGTGCTATGTCGTGTTATGGAGCCTCTTTGTGTGTGTGTGTGTGTGTGTGTGTGTGTGTGTGTGTGTGTGTGTGTGTGTTGACAGAGGATGCTTGACATAGCTGTAGTAATACGTTAACCTGAAGACACACACACACACTGCCTGTGGTTTTTTTTTTTTTTTTTAAGAAGTGTGGCAGATTGCACCAACCCATGGATGATTTAGGCAGTATTAAAAAAGGTGCATATCCATTTAAAACTTCCTAAATTGGTCATGGGTTTGAGCAGGCTTGCTGCCCTCCAGCCAAAAATGATGCTATGTTTGGATATTATGAATATGATGGAAAGTTTAAATTTTGCAAGTTGGACTTAACATCCCGTTATCTCACAGGAACAGAACTGCACGTTGCAAATCTTGTAGTTGTAATTCTCTGTCTAAAATGGGGAAAAGTGTTAAGTGCAATTTTTAGGGTAAATATTAGTTAGCTATCTTGTGGAGACTTAACATATTGACTTACATGGGCAACTACTGAGAAGATGAAACTTCCTGGCAGATTAAAACTGTGTGCCGGACTGAGACTCGAACTTGAGACATTTGCCTTTCGCGGGCAAGTGCCCTACCAACTGAGCTACCCAAGCACGACTCACGCCCCGTTCTCACAGCTTTACTTCTGCCAGTACCTCGTCTTCTACCTTCTAAACTTTACAGAAGCTCTCCTGCGAACCTTGCAGAACTAACACTCCTGAAAGAAAGTTTGGAAGGAAGGAGACGAGGTACTGGCAGAAGTAAAGCTGTGAGGACGGGGCGTGAGTCGTGCTTGGGTAGCTCAGTTGGTAGAGCACTTGCCTGTGAAAGGCAAAGGTCCCGGGTTCGAGTCTTGGTCTGGCACACAGTTTTAATCTGCCAGGAAGTTTCATATCAGCGCACACTCCGCTGCAGAGTGAAAATCTCATTCTCTACTGAGAAGATAGTAATAATACACTTGTGTTCCTGCTTCTCGTCCACTTTGAATTTCCTAACAAGTATGCAGGGAAGAAACAATACAGTAACAGACAATTGTTCACTGTACAAACTCATGGTTTCATGGAGATATACAGGCCTACTTACAAAATTATTTCAAGCTTTCAACCATGTGAATTGGAGCTTTTTGCTTAGTGCTTCTGGCCATTGTCAAGTGGCAGCTGATGTGTAATTTCTACTGCTGTCTATGGTGTCACCAGTGCTCACTGCAGTACTATACAGGGTGATTCAGAAGGAATGTCTCATAATTTGTGAGATGATTCTACATGTGAAAATAAACTGTAAAAGTCCTATAAATGTGTGTCCGATTTTTGATTGTTACGGAACTGGAGCTGGTTGAAGACTGCACACATACATAAATGATTATAAAGAAAAATGTGAATATTACTTGCTGAAATGCTATGTAGATGCTGTGGTGGACAGTATAATGGTGGGGGCAGATGACTGATTCATCCCACAAGCAGTGTGGGGATTCTCCAACAGGTGGCAGCACCATTACATCACACCAAGGCAACAGCTGCGAGCATACCCATTTTACGTCATGGGTTGGATCAGTGAGCAGTTGTGAGACCGTGCGCATGTCGTGCTTGAGTGTTGTTTAATTGAGCAAGTCCATTGAGTATGCGAATACCGACATGGCGAATACGTTCACCCATGCAGCTGAGTTGGTTTTGTACAGGTGTTGTAATGGCAGTGCCTGTGTGGCTGTGAGAGAATGCCAGAGACATTTTCCTGTTCCATGAATCCCCTGTGCCAGAGCATTTCCTAGGGTTTTTCAAGCATTTTGTGAATCTGGAATAGTACCCACTGTACACATAACATCAGAACATGAGGCCGTCCAATCAGTTGAGGAATGGGAAGATATTATTGCAATGGTACAGCGGATTCCCACCACCTGTACCCAGTATAAGGTGCATTAGCGGTCAGCTCCATATTCCACAAATATCAGTGTGGCATATGTTACATTCCGAGGGCTGATACCCATTCCTTGTGCAGCCCATCCATCCGACTCCAGGTGACTCAGTAGGCAGGCAACAATTTTGTGAATTGTTGGCTGTACACAGAAACATTGTGCAATACACTTAATTTACAGATGAGGCTACATTTACATGCAAAAGTATCATAAACACCCGCAGTTCTCATACATGGGTGTTGGAGAACCCACATGACACCAGGGAAACAAGGTTCCAAGTTAGGTTTCTAGTGAACACTGAGCATGGTATGATGACCCAGTGATAGGGTTGTGTTCCTGCCAAGTTACATGTCAGCCAAAGCATACACACACTGCCTGATAGAAGACCTACCTGCACTTTTGGAACTCGTGACATTAGACCAGCGAAGGCAGATGTACCTGCACCATGCTAGGTCACCAATTGACTCTACCAGACAAGTATCCCACTATCCGAATAACATGTCTCTACAATGGTGGGTTGGCCGTAGCAGACCCATTAATTGGCCTGCCATGTCACCTGACCTAACACCATTATCCTTTATTTATGGGGCTGGTTAAAGGGGAATGTGCATGCAACAAAGATGAGTACGTGTGAAGAACTTGTCGCTTGCATCACCAGTGCTGTTGCCCACATTAAAGCCCACCAAGATGATGTTTATTGTGCAACACAACGCAACCTCCAGTTATAGCCAACTTGTTTATAGAGTACTCTGAGGACATTGCTTTGGACACAGTTCCTGCAGAGCCTAGTTGCTTTTACTGTTATGTAGGTGACACATTTACTGCCTGGCCACATGAATGTGAAAAGCTGGGAGTGTTCTTTTACCACATCAGCAACATTCATCGTAACATCAAGTTCACAATAGAAATAAAGATGGATGGTGCCTTGTGGGCTCTTGATGTCCTCATCTAAGGAAATGAGTGCCTCAGCCACAGTGTTTACTGGAACCCCCCCACAAGGACTGGTACCTGCAGACTACCAGACAGAAAAGTTCTGCTCTGAGGACCATTATGCATCAAGCAGCAATTGTTTCGGGTGCTGAAAACTTGCTGGAACAACTGAGCCTCTTATCAAAAATTTTTAAGGAAAACAGCTACAACAAAAAATTTTGCAACCCATTTCACAGTAGGCACATGCGTGGAAGGCCCCTGAAGAGGACATGAAGAAGCTTGTTGTTTTGCCATTCTGTGGCTCAGTAAGTGAAAGATTATCTAGTTCCTATAGAGGCATAAACTCAGTTCCGTCTTCAGGCCGCCATCAATGATTTGACAACTCATGAGGTCTGTGATAGATAATATAGGCCTTGGAATACCAGAGATATATAAAATAGTGTTCGTATGTGGACAGTGCTACATTGGACAGGCTTTACTTATTATTGAACAGTGCATGTAGAGCATGAGAGGTTTTTTTTTTTTTGCCAGTGGTGTCCTGAGAAATCAGTGGTAGCAGAACGTGCTCTGGAAAACAGACACTGCATTTGATGAAGCATCTGTTGTTAAAGAGACAAATGGTTTCCAGGATAGCACCATCAAAGAAGTGACTGAAATAAAAATTTGTGATAACCTCTTTGATAATGGGAGTAGCTAGCAGCTAGGCATGAGATTAAGAAACACAACTTTGAACTATATGATGTTAAGGCAGAGATCAAGAGGGAACTAGTCAGCGGACTAATAAATTCAGCTCATGAAAGATCACCAATAGAGAAGGTGAATAATACCCTATGTACATTTAGTACATATATTTTATTCTATTAGTAATAAATATTTACATCCAAGCACATTTTTTTCTAGTTGACAATCACCACATTGTATGGTGGCGCATTCCTACTAAATATACAAAACACAGTCATGGGAATTGTGAACATCAGGTTATTGTGTAGGAGAAAGGTGTCAGTGTTTGAAAACTTACAGTAAAATCTGTAGATATCTGAATCTACACCCATATGCGAAGTGTATGGAAGAGGGTACTTACCATTGTACAAGTTATTAGCACTTTTTTTCTGTTCCATTTATGTATGGAGTGTAAATGTCTCTGTGTATACCTTTAAATAGTCTAATATTGTCTTTGCAATACCTATGGGAGTAGTAAATAGTTGTTATAGTTCCTAGATTCACCATTTAACCTTAGTTCTTGAAACTAATTAGGCCTTCTCAGGATAGTTTGCTTGTACATTCAAGTATTTGTCAGTTCAAGTTTTTCTGCATGTCCTTGATGCTCTCCCATTGGTCAAACAAACCTGCAACCATCTGTGATGCCCCTTGTTGTATGATTTCAGTATCCTCCATTAGTTCTATTTGGTATGAGTCACACATACTTGAACAGTATTCTAGGATATACCACACTAGTCTTTCATAAACTAGTCTCCTGCTCTCATTAATAAACGGTCACAACGCCCATATAGTACTAGGGACAGAAAGTTGGCTGAAACCAGACGTAAACAGTAATGAAATCCTAAACTCAGATTGGAATGTATACCGCAGAGACAGGCTGGACAGTGAAGGGGGAGGCGTGTTTATAGCGATAAGAAGTGCAATAGTATCGAAGGAAATTGATGGAGATCCGAAATGTGAAATGATTTGGGTGAAGGTCACAGTTAAAGCAGGCTCCTACATGGTAATTCGATGTCTTTATAGGCCCCTGGCTCAGCAGCTGTTGTGGCTGAGCACCTGAAGGATAATTTGGAAAATATTTCGAGTAGATTTCCCTAAAATGTTATAGTTCTGGGTGGAGATTTTAATTTGCCGGATATAGACTGGGAGACTCAAATGTTCGTAACTGGTGGCAGGGACAAAGAATCCAGTGAAATTTTTTTAAGTGCTTTATCTGAAAACTACCTTGAGCAGTTAAACAGAGAACCGACTCGTGGCGATAACATATTAGACCTTCTGGTGACAAACAGACCCGAACTATTTGATACAGTTAACGCAGAACAGGGAATCAGCGATCATAAAGCGGTTACGGCATCGATGATTTCAGCCGTAAATAGAAATATTAAAAAGGTAGGAAGATTTTTCTGTTTAGCAAAAGTGACAAAAAGCAGATTACAGAGTACCTGACGGCTCAAGACAAAAGTTTTGTCTCAAGTACAGATAGTGTTGAGGATCAGTGGACAAAGTTCAGAACCATCGTACAATATGCATTAGATGAGTATGTGCCAAGCAAGATCATAAGAGATGGAAAGGAGCCACCGTGGTACAACAACCGAGTTAGAAAACTGCTGCGGAAGCAAAGGGAACTTCACAGCAAACATAAACATAGCCAAAGCCTTGCAGACAAACAAAAATTACGCGAAGCGAAGTGTAGTGTGAGGAGGGCTATGCGAGAGGCGTTCAATGAATTCGAAAGTAAAGTTCTATGTACTGACTTGGCAGAAAATCCTAAGAAATTCTGGTCTTATGTCAAAGCGGTAGGTGGATGAAAACAAAATGTCCAGACACTCTGTGACCAAAATGGTACTGAAACAGAGGATGACACACTAAAGGCCGAAATACTAAATGTCTTTTTCCAAAGCTGTTTCACAGAGGAAGACTGCACTGTAGTTCCTTCTCTAGATTGTCGCACAGATGACAAAATGGTAGATATCGAAATAGACGACAGAGGGTTAGAGAAACAATTAAAACCGCTCAAAAGAGGAAAGGCTGCTGGACCTGATGGGATACCAGTTCTATTTTACACAGAGTACGCCAAGGAACTTGCCCCCCTTCTTGCAGCGGTGTACCGTAGGTCTCTAGAAGAGCGTAGCGTTCCAAAGGATTGGAAAAGGGCACAGGTCATCCCCGTTTTGAAGAAGGGACGTCGAACAGATGTGCAGAACTATAGACCTATATCTCTAACGTCGATCAGTTGTAGAATTTTGGAACATGTACTATGTTCGAGTATAATGACTTTCATGGAGACTAGAAATCTACTCTGTAGGAATCAGCATGGGTTTCGAAAAAGACGGTCGTGTGAAACCCAGCTCGCGCTATTCGTCCACGAGACTCAGAGAGCCATAGACACGGGTTCACAGGTAGATGCCGTGTTTCTTGACTTCCGCAAGGCATTCTATACAGTTCCCCACAGTCGTTTAATGAACAAAGTAAGAGCATATGGACTATCAGACCAATTGCGTGATTGGATTGAGGAGTTCCTAGATAACAGAACACAGCATGTCATTCCCAATGGAGAGAAGTCTTCTGAAGTAAGAGTGATTTCAGGTGTGCCACAGAGGAGTGTCATGGGACTGTTGCTGTTCACAATATACATAAATGACCTGGTGGATGACATCGGAAGTTCACTGAGGCTTTTTGCAGATGATGCTGTGGTGTATCGAGAGGTTGTAACAATGGAAAATTGTACTGAAATGCAGGAGGATCTTCAGTGAATTAACGCATGGTGCAGGGAATGGCAATTGAATCTCAATGTAGACAAGTGTAATGTGCTGCAAATACATAGAAAGATAGATCTCTTATCATTTAGCTACAAAATAGCAGGTCAGCAACTGGAAGCAATTAATTCCATAAATTATCTGGGAGTACGCATTAGGAGTGATTTAAAATGGAATGATCGTCGGTAAAGCAGATGCCAGACTGAGATTCATTGGAAGAATCCTAAGGAAATGCAATCCGAAAACAAAGGAAGTAGGTTACAGCACACTTGTTCGCCCACTGCTTGAATACTGCTCAGCGGTGTGGGATCCGATAGGGTTGATAGAACAGATAGAGAAGATCCAACGGAGAGCAGCGCGCTTCGTTACAGGGTCACTTAGTAATCGCGAAAGCGTTATGGAGATGATAGATAAACTCCAGTGGAAGACTCTGCAGGAGAGACGCTCAGTAGCTCGGTACGGGCTTTTGTTAAAGTTTCGAGAACATACCTTCACCGAAGAGTCCAGCAGTATATTGCTCCTTCCTAAGTATATCTCGCGAAGAGACCATGAGGATAAAATCAGAGAGATTAGAGCCCACACAGAAGCATACAGACAATCCTTCTTTCCACGAACATTACGAGACTGGAATAGAAGGGAGAACCGATAGAGGTACTCAGGGTACCCTCCGCCACACACCATCAGGTGGCTTGCGGATTATGGATATAGATGTAGACTGATTGCGTTTTCCTGCTGTTCTACTAATGAACTGGAGATTGCCACACTTTTTACCTATATTTTAGCCCATGTGACTGTCCCATTATTTATTTATTTATTTATTTATTCTTTGCCCATGGACTCCAGCTGAAAATCCAGCTGAGAGTATTGGGTGTGTCATACAATAGGCTATCAACATCAAACTTGATTTCATTATATATAAATGAAACAAATAATTAAACAGAAATAGTCTATAAGCATACAAAGGTATTACATGTTTCACATTATATATACACACAAATCCAAATAACATACAGAAATGATAATTTTTAAAGGTACATTTCAGTAATGATATAACATATGTAAACACCATCTTAGTATTCTTTCAAACTGTATATACATTTCTCTGTGAGATATAGTTTCAGATGATTTTTAAAACATTTTAGGTCTGTTTCTTTTTTAATGATTTTGGGAAGTTTAATAAAAACCTTTTGCCTGCTTCTTCAGGGGCAGTCATAGACAGTTTTAGATTTCTGTTTATCATGCAGTAATTTTCATTTCCTCTTGTACTGTGTTTGTGTACATCTTTATTTAGGAGGTGTTTATCGCTTGACCTTACCGCCATTATGCTTTGGTATATGTACAGTGAATGTACTGTCATAATATTATAGTGTACAAAAGCTTGCCTACAGGTCTGTCTTGGTGGTATTTTTGCAATGCATCTCACTGCCCTTTTCTGAATTGTGAATGTTCTTTTTAAGTAGCCAGCTTGTGCACTTCCCCATATATGAGCTGAATAAGACAAATGTGGGAAGACAAGTTCATAATACATTGATCTGAGGACTTTATCATCCACAGTCTTAGCTGTTTTATGCATGATGATGATCTGTTTGTTTATCTTTTTACACAGTGCATCTGTGTGTCCCCCCATGCCACCAAGGTATTCTTATGTGTTGACCGATTTTAGTTGTGACTAATTTGTATTGTATTCATAGGATATCACATTATTTTCTTTTGCGCAGTGCACAATTTTAAATTTCTGAACATTTAAAGAAAGTTGTCAGTCTTTGTACCATTCTGAAATTTATTCATGATCTTACTTAATATTTTTTCAGCTTTCTTTAGACAATACTTCATTACAGATAACTGCATCACCTGAGATAAGTTTGATGTTACTATTAATATGTTCACAAGTTGATTAATATATGACACGAACTGCAAGGATTCCAACACACTCCTCAGGGGCACATTCAAAGTTACTTTTACATATCTTGATGATTCTCCATACAAGATAACTGCTTTCTCACTACCAAGAGTCCCTCAATACATTCACAAATTTCACTTGTGCTAAGATTATGAGGTATGCCTATAGCATTGAAATAAGAATAATAATGGATGTACTGAAGGAGAATAAAGTGTTGTTGAAATGAGGTGATAAAGATTATAGAAATCTGCAAACTCTCAAGTGATCCATTTTTGCTATTGATGGATTAACAGAACCAGAATTTCTTATACACCCCCAAAATTTGTTTTCTTGCCTGCGAAGTATAGGGTGTTATACATTTGACTAAATTTGCAAATGTATGAGATCTTACATAATACTTTCCATTGAAAATGAGGAGACAAAGTTTTTCTCATTCTACTGCTGGTCTCTTGTCAGTGCAGTACCAGTGGTCAAAAGAGTAACCTGTTATTCTGGAATCTGAAGTTCTTTGACAGAATGTGTGATTCTGTGACTTAAGCAATTGACAATCTATAATAAAATAAATTTATTTCCTGTATAAGCCCCTCTTTGAACTGAGTCTGCCGTGTAGTGTTCTCTGTGAAAATGAATGGAACAAGTAAGTAACTAACTAACGTCGCGTTGCTTAAATTCTCTGACCATTTCTTAGAATTGCTTCAAACTATCAGTAACCACTGTGGCCCCAATGCTCCAGCTAGGTACATGTCACTGTTTGTTTGTCAGATCATTGGTGTTATTCTTTCATGGGTATGGAAAAGTCATTGATATAGAGAACTGTTGTAAGAAGGGCTATACAGGTTGAGATGGATACCTACTGGTATGTTCTTGAGACTGATCTCTTTGTAAAATGAAATTGATTGTCAGTGAATAATACATGCAATAAGTGCATAATTGAGCTACATATACAGAGATGTGATACAGTTCCAAGAAGGTAGTTAATCCTGTTACAAGCAAGGAAAAAAAATGTCTTAAGCTAACTGCTGAAGGGATAAAGTAAGTCTGTGTAGCTGTATTGTTTTTGAAAATATTACACATTTCGTATGTGAGTGTGCTATAACAGACTGTGGCCTACAGTGATTCTAAAATAATCCCTATAATGTAATATATGTGTGTTTTGTAGGTTGCCAGTACTGATCGATTACCCAAGATGGTCTGTGAAGAATGTGTATACAAGCTAGATCTACTGTTCGAGTTCCGCGAGCGGAGTTTACGCACAGAACGCTACCTGGAAAGTGTACTGGCCAAGGTTGCAGGAACATTGACAGCACCACCCACTGCAGACTGTCCTACGTTGGTGACGTCCTCTTCCACGGTATCGTCTGCCTCTCCCATCCAGGTGACGCCAGTCGCTACTGCCACACTCACACTGACAACACCAGTGTTGCTGTTGGCACCTCTGTCAGTGTCAAGGCCACTGCCATCTGCTTCTGTGACGTCAGCTGCAGCCGGAGCTGAAGGTTCTGCACATATTTTACCAATGCAGGTACAGCCTGTAACACCAGTACAAAACCACTTGCGACCATCTTGTGCTGTGGAGTCACGTGAACCACATGTAACAGCAGTGACATCACTACAACAAACAAGGTCACAGGTACAAATAGGCCCACACACTTTGCTACAGCAGGAGTCTCCACCGCCAAATCCACAGCAGCAGCAGCAGCAGCATCATTATCAGCAGCAATTTCCTAACCAACACCACCAACAGCAGCAGCACCTCCATCATCGCCATCAGCTGCAGCAGTCACAACCACCACCACCACCACCACCACCACCACCATCACTACCCTCAAGGCTGCGCCAACAGACACAGCAAATTCAGTCCCATCACCACCTTAATACTCACTGTCAAACACAACAGCACCAACCTGCTCAGCTGCAGGAACAGCGTCAGCATCTTCTTAATCAGCAGCGACAGGACCAGCAACAAATATTATTGCATCAGCAACAGAAGCATCCAGCCCAAGATCCTCAGCTTCAAATTCCATCTCAACCACAGTCAGTGCAACAAAGTATCTGTACTCAGGTTGGTTTAAAAACTGCAATTCTCTTCATAGTTTTGCCACAGTGTACCTTAGGCTTTATTCCTTGTAATTATTTTATTTTATTTTTGCTTAATGTTTAGTTTCTATTCTTTTCTGTTGTAACAGTTATCCAGATATAATGCACATAATAACATGATTGATTTTTAAAATTATAGAATGCAAGTTTCTGATAATTTACCTAATGGATATACGCTGCATCATATTGTGAACCATAATTTTTCTGTGAGTTTTCATACATAAATTGACAATTGCAAGATAAGCATTATTAGAGACAAGCCTCACTTGTATGTAATGCATTGCAGCTTAAGAGGTACTATAGTCTTGGGCCTAAGGATTTGAGGAGAGGCTGGTTCTGAAATGAGGTCTTTGTGGCTGGGTTTTTAGGTGGATGCACCTGGTGACAGCTGGTGGAGTCCTTCTACCACTTAATCTCTGCTGTTCAAAACCACATTGATGGAGTATTTGTTGGTAGGTAGGATTGTAAGGTTGGGAACTGTTTTGAGGTGGCGGATAGTGATTCTTGCAGATGTAAGGTTAGCAGTGTTAAGCAATTTGAAGAATGATGGTGAGACAAGGTTTGAGGTCAAGAAATTCTGGAAAGTTAACAGGTAGTGGGGTGGCTCAGGCTTGGATGGAGAAGTGAACTGAGTCAGGCAGAGTTCAACATTGGCTTTGGTTTGAGTCTGATTGGTAGGTTTGGTGGCAAAAGTGTTTTCACTGTAGGGACTGGGAGAAAGAGAGAATTTCTTTAACAAGTCCTGCCCCACTCCCAAATTCAGTCATTCTAGACTTGTTAAAAACCTTTTCTCTGTCTCCCAGTCCCTACTGTGGTAACACCTTTTCACCACCAAACCTACCAATTGGACTCAACCCAGAGCCAATGTTGAGCTCTGTCTGACCCAGTTCGCTTCTCCATCCAACTCTGAGCCACCCCACTGCCCCTAAATCACTCCCTGTTATCATTCCAGAATTTCTTAATCTCAAACCTTGCCTTACTATCATTTACCAAATCCCTCAACATGGGACATACCCTTGTGCCCACAGAAAGAACCACAATCCACCACCTAAAAAAGATCCTGACGTTAAAATCCTACCCGCAGACAAAGGCTCCTCCACTGTGGATTACTCGGTGGAAGGACTCCACCAGTTATCAGATGCATCCACCTACAATCCCTACCACAGTGACCCTATTCCAGAAATCCAACAGGGTCTCCAGTCTCTCCTCTAACCCGTAAGCCCATCCCAGAACCTCTCCACTGAGTCTATCTCTTTCCTCTCCCCTACCACTCCCCACACTCCTACCTCCTATATTCTTCCTAAAGTCCATAAACCAAACCACATAGAATGCCCCTTTGTGGTCAGTTAGTGTGTCCCCACTGAGATAATCTTTCCTCTTGTGGACCAACACTTTCAACCTATTACCCATAACCTACCCTCCAGTATAGAAAACACAAACCCTTTCCTCCACAAATCTCCACAGTTCCTGTTCCTTTACCACACAGTGCCCTGTTCATCACTATTGATGCCACCTTCCTCTACACTAGCATCCCTGATGCCCATGGCCTTGCCACTATTGAACACTACTTTTCCCAACACCCGCCTGATTCCTGACCTACAAACATCTTCTTGGTCACTGTGACCAGTTGTATCATCACCCACAATTGCATCACCTTAGAAGGCATTGCTTACAAACAAATCCACAGGACAGCAATGAGCACCCACATGGTACCATCCTATGCCAACCTATTGATGGACCATCTAGAGGCATTCTTCCTAACCAGCCCGAATCGCAAACCTCTCACCTGGTCCAGATTTATTGATGACATCATGATCTGGATCAAGGGTGAGGACCCCTGTCTATATTCTTTTAGAACCTCATCTTACTCATTCGCTTCTCTTGGCCGTCCTCAACCCAACAAACCACCTTCCTCGATGATGACCTCTGCTATATAGGTACTCCCATCCATATCAAACATACCAACCACCAGCAATCCCTCCACTTCAACTACTACCACCCATTCCGCACCAAGAAATCCCTTTCATACAGCTTAGTTACCCATGGCTGCCGCCTCTGTAGTGACAAGCTTTCCCTCTCCAGATACACCAAGGGTCTCGCTAAGGCCTTCACAGACCGATATTACCCTCCCAACTTTGTACAGAAACAGATCTCCTGTGCATTAGCTCTACATTGAGGTCCCGCTTCCCAGAGTACCGCTGTCTGGCCACAAAGGAACACTCCCCTCGTGACTCAGTACCACCCAGGACTGGAATAATTGAATCATGTTCTCCGCCAGTGTCTCAACAACTTCTTATTGTGCTGTGAAACGAGGAATATCCTATGCACTATTCTCCCCATATCTCCCACAGTGGTATTCCACTACTCAACAAACCTATACAATATCCTCATCCATCCCTATTCCATGCCTTCTGCCAATCCCTTGCCTCATGACTAACATCCCTGCAGTAGACCTAGATGCAAGACCTGTTCCATACATCCTCCCACTTCCACCTATTCCAGTCTGGTCACAAGGATCATCTATCCCATCAAAGGCAGGGCTGCCTGTGAAGGAGTCATGTGATCTACGCGACTAAGCTGCAACCTCTGTGCTGTGTTGTACAAGGGCATGAAAACCAACAAAATATCTGTTCCTCCCCTCAAACCTCCCAACTGCATCTGTCACCCCATGTCCTTGCATACTCCCAAAAGCCGCCCTTTACCTTCCCCCACCCCCTACTCTGCTATCCCTCCTACTCCCCATCCCAGCCTCCTCTTTTCCCCCACCTCCCAGATTGCTTCTTCCATCAGGCTCTGTCATTAGCAGTCCGACCACAGTGGCCATATTCGGTGGTCATGTATGCGTGAGTTGTGCTGGTGTGAATGTGTGTGCATTGTCTACTTTAGAAAAAGGCCTTTTGGCTGAAAGCTCAATATGTATACAGCCGTTTCGTTGTGTGTTTCTGTGACTCAACATTTCCTCTATATGGTGAGTAGCAATCTTTCTTTTTCGTAGTATTGTCATGATTCCATCATCGATTTTCCATTATTTGATTTAATGAGAATGTGGGAGACAGATACATGTCTCTTTTCAGTTTCTGTGTTAAATCCCATTATGTCAGTGTGTTATTGCTTAGAGGATACTCAAGTGTTTTGACTGTATCAGAGAAAAGTTACTTTGGTTTCGGGAATAAAAGATAAGAAAAGTATGAAAAGAATGTTGTGACACATAAAAACAAAACTCTCTTGAATCAGAAAAATTTAACAAAAAATCCAGGATGGAAACAATTGAGAAAAATCTGGAAATGCAATAATTACTTGAAATATAGCCATAGATTTTCAGATTTGTGTTTAAGGCACAGATGGAAATGCTCTTCAGTTTCTTTAGCTTTTCTGAAGATTTCACCTGTATAGATTTTTTTGTAAGTCTGAACTCTCTTGAACCTTCTTATGGAAGTAACTGTTTGTTAGTTTAAATTATGGGCCTTCGTTTTGTTCTTAAGATGACAAATTAGTGACTGATTTTCAGTACCAGATGTTATAATAATCAGATGATTCTTCCAGTTGTGGGAAAATTAAGTTTTACTTTGTAAAGTGTTGCCAAACCCTGTATAGCTATCAGAACCCAGTTTTCACATTCACATTTATTGGTTTCACTGCTACTTTTCAACTGAACCTAGACCTCATATAAATTCATCTTGGTTTATTATTAAAAGTAGTAATGCTAAATTGTTGATCAAGGACAAACCCCATAGAAGCCAAATATGGCATTTAATTACTTCTTTCTCTTGGGTGGCATCAAGTCTTCTGTGGCATATTACTTTTCTGGATCGGGCACAATTCCCTCTCAGTTGATGATGTACACAGAAAACTGTAAGTCTTTCTTAACAGATACTGTATTTTGAAGTTTTACTTTCAAGCTGTTATCCTTCATGCTTTGTGGCATTTCACATATTAGCTGACAGAGGTCATTTCAAACCATAGGGCATAACTTTATGCCTGTTATATTGTCCCCATTTTCAAGAGAGGCATATATTAACAAGAAAATTTTGCCAGTGGGTGGAATACACGTAATGGAAGGAGTAAAGGTAACCAATCACCGCACCATATAACTGGTGAGGGAGGGACAGAGAGAAAGACACACACACACACACACACACACACACACACACACACACACACACAGAGAGAGAGAGAGGGGGGGGGGGGTAGTAGGAATTGTTACTCAGTCTACTTTTAATAGTGACACTCTTCAGTTGTCCACCTTTGTTCTAATGACTGCGATGACTATCGTTCTCATGTGAAGTATAGGCCTGCTGACCTGTTATGGGCTCTGCAGCACATCTTTGAAGTTCTTCATTGTCTGTAATTACTGCAGTGAGGTACATGAGTAGGTTGCTTGAGGGTTTGGTATTCAGTTCCCTTGATAGATACACTGCATTATTTCGGAATCCTCCAAACAAATTTTAAATTTTCCAAACCCCCCCCCAGCCTCCCCCGTGGCACGTTTAATGTGTTCATTCCCTCACTTTAAGGCTAATGACATTTATTGCACAGAGTAAACATCTGTAAAAACAACTTAAAATTGAACTACTAGTTCACAAAATCAAATAATAATAGTTCTTGAAGGAAATTAGTAATAGCCAAAATTCCAAATGAAAATTGATATGTAGTTGTTGCGTATTTTAGTTGAGGTATTAAGCAGAAACCATGTGTGCTGTGTAACATGAGTCCAAATCAGCCCAGATAAACAGCAACAGTTGTAGTTCACTAGTAGAGGCAAATTTGGACATTACCAATTGAGAATGAGTACAGTCCTGGGTGGCCGTATATTTCCCCAATATGGAAGTACAGATAACCACTTCCCAATATCAACAGTGGCCCCTCTGCACATGCGCTTCCAGTTGAGGTCAATGTTACACGTACTTTCCTTTTGTACATCTGACAGAGTTGCTAAATACATCATCGGGCAATTGAAGAAAATGTTATGAAACTTCCTGGCAGATCAATACTGTGTGCCAGACTGAGACTTGAACTCGGGACCTTTGCCTTTCACGGGCCAGTTCTCTACCGACTGAGCCACCCAGGCACAACTCCCAACCCAGTCATTACAGCTTTACTCTCACCAGTACCTCATCTCCTCACTTCCCAACTTCACAGAAGTTGTTCTGCAAAAATTGCAGTTCTAGCACTCCTAAGGGTATTGCAGAGATGTAGCTTAGGCACAGTGCAGGGAAGTAAAGCTGTGAGGATGAATCATAAGTCATGCTTGGATAGTTCAGTCTGTAGAACACATGCCTGCAAAGAGTAAAAAGATCCCAAGTTCGAGTCTTGGTTTGGTACATAGTTTTAATCTTCCAGGAAGTTTCGTATCAGTGCACACTCCACAGCAGAGTGAAAATTTCGACAGTGGAAAATCTGAAATAGGTAATTGCTACTCACCACGTACATATTGTAAGCTATCAGACAGAGTCCTTTGGTTTCATATTCGCGCACACACACACACACACACACACACACACACACACACACACACACACACACACACTTACACAGCCACTTTTGCCTCCACACACCAAGGCCAGACTGTGATGAGCAGCAATGTGATCTGAGGTGGATTGAGGTGGTGCTGGAGAGGGGTATGGTGCAGGTGGTGCTGGAGAGGGGTATGGTGCAGGGAGGGGGATAGCCAGGTGGTATTAGGAAAGGTACTGTAGCTCTGTTTGTGGGAGTGAGCTGGGATGTGATGTGAACTGCATGGTGCACTACTAGGTGTAACATCAGTAGGCCGTGTTTGTGTGTGTGGGGGGGGGGGGGGGGGGGGAAGCAGAGAAAGTGAAAGGACTATGCAGGTGCATCAGGGGATGGGGAAGGTAGCAGATGTGTGTGAGGCAGGAGTGGAAGCAGGACGAGGATGAAGGCAGGTGGGTCTAGAGATTAGCAAAGGTTGAGGCCAGGGGGCTTAGAGGAATGAAGAGTATGTTACAGGGTGGGTTTCCACCTGTACAGTTCAGGAAAGCTTTATGGTTGGGAACAATACACACAGCACAGTTTGTGAAGCAGTCATTGAAGTCAAGCACACGGTGTTGGGCAGCTTGTTTGGCAAATGGATGGTCCATCTGTCTCTTGGCCACATTTTGGTGGGGGCCATTCATATGGTCAAAGGATTGTTAGTGGTCATACCCAAATAGAATATGTAGTTTTCTACATCTCAGAGACTTATAATACCTAGCAATCTACTTTCACTGTGCCACTCAGTGCTTCCTCTATGTAGTGACTAGGATTTTTTTTTTTAAGTTACTTCAGTTTCTTAAGGTTCTATGAGCTGTCATTTCAACGTTGCAGAATTCTGTAGACTCTGAGTCAACAGTAGCTATCTTATTAGAAATTTTGAAATATAATTCTTCATGTCATTTATTGTGTGACCATTCTATTTGTCCAAAATTCAACAGAAATCTTATTTCTGAATCAGATGTTTATGTATAATACTGTACTGCAGATCTCATGTACATTTTTTCCATACCTTTGTTCAGTAACTAAATTGTCGTTTATACAAAACAAATGTCTCTGACCTATGTACCTGCCTAATTCTATGGACTTCTAACATGAATATCTCTATGTTAGATGTAGCTCTTGTAGCAAACTTGACCTCAGAGGACTTAAAATCAAAGCCCATATGCTCACAGGTTACTCCAAACTGCAATAAGAAGACCAAGTTTGCATGTAACTGAAGATAATTGTCAGAAACTTGGTGCCTGTCAGTGTTACTTTGGCGTGGTCACCTACATATCTAAAGTACTGTCGATTAGTATTCATAACTAACTTGTTACATGGTCGCCTACATAACTAAAGCACTGTCGATGTGTATTCATAACTAACTTGTTACATGGAGTCTGTACCTATAAATTATCATCCATGAATGTAGTATCCGTAGTTGGAAACCTTCTGGTCATGGTTCCATGGCAGCCCTAAACCAAGGAACTGCAAGATGCACACGTCTTGTCTGTCACTGCTAACTTGGCTGTGTGCCACCACATTCCGATTGTTCTATTATAAAATCAACCTACAGTTAATTACTCAAAATACTCTGAATGTAATTCACACTCCAATATACAAGGTCTGTTCAAAAAATTCCGGAACATTCCTAATTTAGCCCCAGTATGTCTTTGAGAGAAATGTGGTTGATGTCCTTGCACACACATGTGTTTAATGTGTAACTGCTGGAGGTTTCACTGTTGTATATGTCTGTTAGTTACTGTTCAGTGCTGTATTGAGTATAACGTTTTGTTGCACGAACTAATTAAACCTCACCTGCGGCCCATGAATGAAATTTCCTAATGTTTTTCTAAAACACTTCAGGCAGAAGTGGTGATTACCTTCAGCAGGTAAGAGCTGTTCCCTTTCTCTGTCTTTCTTCAGTTGCTAGGTATTTTTTATCTGAAACAAATCTCTCTGACCTGTGTACCTGCCTAATTCTGTGGACTCCAACATGAATATCTCTACTTTATCTGTAGCTCTTTTTAGCAAACTTGACCTCAGAGGACTTAAAATCAGAGCCCATATGCTTACAGTTTACTCCAAACTGCAATAAGAAGACCAAGTTTGTATGTAACTGAAGGTTATTAACAAAAACTTGGTGCCTGTCAGTGTTACTTTGGCATTGTAACCTACATAACTAAAGTATTCTCGATTTGTATTCATAACTAACTTGTTACATGGAGTCTGTACCTATAAATTATCATCCATGAATGTAGTATCCGTAGTGGGAAACCTTCTGGTCATGGTTCCATAGCAGTCCTAAACCAAGGAACTGCAAGATGCGCACGTCTTGTCTGTTACTGCTAACTTGGCTGTGTGCAATCACTTTCTGATTGTTCTATTATAAAATCATCCTACAGTTAATTACTCAAAATACTCTGAATGTAATTCTCACTCCAATATACAAGGTCTGTTCAAAAAATTCCGGAACATTCCTAATTTAGCCCCAGTATGTCCTGGAGAGAAATGCAGTTGATGTCCTTGCACACGCATGTGTTTAATGTGTAACTGCTGGAGGTTTCACTGTTGTATATGTCTGTTAGTTACTGTTCAGTGCTGTATTGAGTAGAATGTTTTGTTGCACAGTTTGTGATTTCGAGATGACAGAATTAGAGGAGCAATGCGTCTGCATTCAATTTTGTGTGAAACTCAAGAAAACCTTGACAGAGATGCACCAAATGATACAGAAAGCCTATGGTGATGAGTGTTTGAGCCGTGCTTGGTGTTACAAATAGTTCACATGATTAAAAAAATGGCCAGATGGAAGTTAAAGATGACCGTCATTCTAGATGCCCTTCGTCATCTGCCAGTGATGCTCATGTCAGGAATGTCAACAAAATTGTGCATGCCAATCATAGATTGACTGTCCAAGAGATTGCAGAAGAGTGTAACATTTCAGTTGGATCAAGCAATGAAATCCTGACAAGCATCTTGGAATACATTTTGTTGCCGCCAAGTTCGTCCTATGCCTCCTGGGTCAAGACAAGAAAGATCTTTGCCTTACAATCTGTGAAGAGCTTTTATATCGCACAAATGAGAACAAGATGATCCTTAAGAGAATCATAACTAGTGATGAGATGTGGATCTACGGTTATGATGTTGAGACTGAGGTTCAGTCTTCACAATGGGTTGTGAGCAAAGAAAGCTCGTCAGGTCAGGTCAAATACCAAAGCCATGCTGATAGTTTTCTTTGAGTTTGAAGGATTGGTTCATCATGAATTTGTGCCACAGGGACAAAATGTTAATCGATGATACTATCGGGATGTGTTGCAATGCATGCGAGAAAATGTGAGAAGGAAACGGTCTGCGGTGGCCTTCCAAAGCAGATGGAATGTCAGATGGACAAGGCTATCAGGATGGATCAGTGGTCCCATTACTTGAATCTTGATAGATTCTGTGAAGGACACAGTTGCAGAAGTGAGACAACTGGCTCAGAAACTTAGTACAGCCATAATCCATTTTGTGTGATTCTGATAGGTAATGTGTGACTGCCAATGTGTTAAGCTTCTGCAATATGGTGTGCCATTGGTGGTCTTGGCAACAGTCTTTGACAGTATGCTTCATCTGAACTACATATGTTTGCCACATTAACAGGGTATCTGATAGACTCTGGATTTCAGTAGTCTCACATTATCTTTGACACTACCAAACAGCACTTGTGTTTTAAGAGGTGGGCAGAAGGCTGTCTTCACTCGGTTTCTGGAGAATTCATCCTATCTTTCTGGATGATGTACCTCTAAAATGAATAAATACATTGACTGCACCCTCATAAGTTCCCCTCATCCTTTGGCTGGTTGTATGCTGACAGTGGATGTAAGACAGAGAGATCTTTAAATTTACCACTCCTCAGATGTTAAGTTCTTGTTTGAGCCTACCACTGTCAGAGAGTTGTGAGCCCAGTGTATCAGTGTCCTGAGCATGCCGTTCCTCTGTGCCCAGTGGTGGCAGCGGTCCACAAGTAAGTGTAGGTTGGCGCACGTCTTCTTCCAATACGTGCTGTGTGCTGCACCTCCTCTTTTTACCAGGGCATCCAGAAAGAGAAGTATTCCATTCACTTAAGCTTCCATGCTAAAACTGATGTCCTGGTATATGGAATCAAGTTGTATGAGGAAGTCATTCAGCTTTTCTCTTCGATGTGGCTATATGATGAAGGTGTCAGCTGCATACCAGGAGAAACAAGTAGGTTTCCATGGAATGATTCCAGGGCTTCCTCCTCAAAATGTTCCATATACACTCCTGGAAATGGAAAAAAGAACACATTGACACCAGTGTGTCAGACCCACCATACTTGCTCCGGACACTGCGAGAGGGCTGTACAAGCAATGATCACACGCACGGCACAGCGGACACACCAGGAACCGCGGTATTGGCCGTCGAATGGCGCTAGCTGCGCAGCATTTGTGCACCGCCGCCGTCAGTGTCAGCCAGTTTGCCGTGGCATACGGAGCTCCATCGCAGTCTTTAACACTGGTAGCATGCTGCGACAGCGTGGACGTGAACCGTATGTGCAGTTGACGGACTTTGAGCGAGGGCGTATAGTGGGCATGCGGGAGGCCGGGTGGACGTACTGCCGAATTGCTCAACACGTGGGGCGTGAGGTCTCCACAGTACATCGATGTTGTCGCCAGTGGTCGGCGGAAGGTGCACGTGCCCGTCGACCTGGGACCGGACCGCAGCGACGCACGGATGCACGCCAAGACCGTAGGATCCTACGCAGTGCCGTAGGGGACCGCACCGCCACTTCCCAGCAAATTAGGGACACTGTTGCTCCTGGGGTATCGGCGAGGACCATTTGCAACCGTCTCCATGAAGCTGGGCTACGGTCCCGCACACCGTTAGGCCGTCTTCCGCTCACGCCCCAACATCGTGCAGCCCGCCTCCAGTGGTGTCGCGACAGGCGTGAATGGAGGGACGAATGGAGACGTGTCGTCTTCAGCGATGAGAGTCGCTTCTGCCTTGGTGCCAATGATGGTCGTATGCGTGTTTGGCGCCGTGCAGGTGAGCGCCACAATCAGGACTGCATACGACCGAGGCACACAGGGCCAACACCCGGCATCATGGTGTGGGGAGCGATCTCCTACACTGGCCGTACACCACTGGTGATCGTCGAGAGGACACTGAATAGTGCACGGTACATCCAAACCGTCATCGAACCCATCGTTCTACCATTCCTAGACCGGCAAGGGAACTTGCTGTTCCAACAGGACAATGCACGTCCGCATGTATCCCGTGCCACCCAACGTGCTCTAGAAGGTGTACGTCAACTACCCTGGCCAGCAAGATCTCCGGATCTGTCCCCCATTGAGCATGTTTGGGACTGGATGAAGCGTCGTCTCACGCGGTCTGCACGTCCAGCACGAACGCTGGTCCAACTGAGGCGCCAGGTGGAAATGGCATGGCAAGCCGTTCCACAGGACTACATCCAGCATCTCTACGATCGTCTCCATGGGAGAATAGCAGCCTGCATTGCTGCGAAAGGTGGATATACACTGTACTAGTGCCGACATTGTGCATGCTCTGTTGCCTGTGTCTATGTTCCTGTGGTTCTGTCAGTGTGATCATGTGATGTATCTGACCCCAGGAATGTGTCAATAAAGTTTCCCCTTCCTGGGACAATAAATTCACGGTGTTCTTATTTCAATTTCCAGGAGTGTACATGTTGGTGACAACTGGTGAAAGTCGACTCCCCTGGTTACTCCTTCCGCCTGTTCATAGTAGCCACCACTGATAAAAGTATGCAGACATCAAGAATTGCCTAAAAAGATTTGTCATCTCTATGTCAATTTTCTGGGCAATAAGTTCTAAGGATACTTGTGAAGGTACTTGGGTAAAAAGAGAGTCAGAGTTGAAGTTTGGAAGGACGTTGCACTCTTTAATCTTAAAGTTGTTAAGGTGTCGCAGAAAACCCATTAAGTTGCGAATGTGATGTGAACAGTTCCCGATGTAAAGGCCAAGCAGGTTCTTCAGGTAGGAAAAAACCACATTTTGTTAATGGAGTGAGTGATTGATTATTTTGTAAAATTTTTTTGTTTATTTATAGACGCAAACACATTCTTATGATACAGTCATAACTGGTTTCGACCATACAATGACCATCTTCAGATTCTAAAGGCGGCATACACTGAACACAGATTCGTGCTGACAACGCATGAACCTGTGTTCATTGTATGGCGCCTTTAGAATCTGAAGATGGTCATTGTATGACCAAAACTGGCTATGACTGTGTCATAAGAATGTGATTGCATCTATAAATAAACAAAAAATTTCTTCAGATAGTTTGTGATTGGTCATGTCAGGGCACCAGTGTTCCTAACAGTGAGGCAGAAAGACACCACATTTTTGTTAACATTCACAGTCCATAAAGTAATGGTAGAACTGATACTGTTGTAGCTTCTTAACAACCGTGTCTGGCAAGCCGGATTCTTTGAGAAGTGCTGTGTTCTTCCTCGCCACCATCTTGGCAGGGCCAGTGTTGGTCTCCTGATCTCCAGTTTTCTAGCAGACTCCACATGTTCCCAGTGTAATCCTGTTGAAATAGTACTACAGCTGCATTCATTTCCTGCGTCGACTGGTAAGCCCTTGACATCTGGATCTTCTTTAAGTTTCTGTATGACTGCCCTCTCCCTCTAGAGAAGTTTGGTTTCATAGCTCTTGTTCACTTGAGAGTCAGCACATGTACCTGAGTATGAACCTGCACAGAGCAGTGTATTGGGAGAAGTGGGGGAGGAGATGCTGGGTGCAGATGGTGGATAGAACGGCAGATTGGATGAAAGGTGGAGGGGAAAGAGGTAAAAGTGCGATACTGGCCCCCGAGCAGTCAGTGCATCGATGTACCTGATGATGCCAGCATGGTCACTTACCAAAATATTGTGCTCATTGGAAAAGGGCATCTGGTGTTTTACGTATGAACTGTATTGTCATGAAGTATGCCAGGAGAAGGTGAGCATCACGTGACATACCTCTGTGGGGTGGAGATGTTCGGCAGCATGAAAAGATTTGGAAGCTATGCCACTGGAGGAGCCTTTCGCTGAGTGCATTTATGTTACTCACAAGATGCCCTGAAGAACATGTGGTACCGAACTTCGCCAAGGCAACAAATCACATTGACTCAGCGACAGCTAGAAGAGTTGAGTAAGGTGCAAGCCTAGACGTGGTATGGGGGCGAGTACACATTACTCACTGATGCCTGGACTTAACTAACAAATGACTTTTCGATTTACATCTATGACTGTTCAACCACTTCAACTTCTGGAACATGGGAATGGATCGATAGTGTCACATTGGCCACAGTGGGTCTGCCCAAATGAAGGCTACCACAAGTCAAACATCAATATTCAAGCATGTATCCAAGAGACAACATTCTGATGTTCCCGGGACGCTATCACCAGTCTCACGGCCAAGCAACTATATGCGGAAGTGGTGTCATTTCTTGAGAACGGACTCGATTTTGCACCAACTTCTAAAGCTGCACCTATCATAGACATCATCAGTGTAGTGTACAGCTACCACTGGAAGCAGCTGAAGAAGTACATAGCAAAACCTGTTGTACTCTCATGCAAATGAGACCTATCTAAACCAAACGTCTCCAGCAGGGAGAGGGCAGCGTTATCGGATATCCAGATATTGTGGTCCAATCAGTCAATAAAGGCAATACAACAGTGGTCCTATCTCACCACTGAGAAAATGTGTGGCATGTTAGAAGACAGTGCATACTGGAAGATTGATGTTAGTCCTACTAAGAGTGTGAAGAGGAAGAGCATGGTGCTTCTGAAAGAATCCTGCGTGTTAGACATGATTGTGAAGAAGCTATGACGGAGAGCATCAGTTCTACTGAGACTTTATGGACAGCTGAAATTTGACAGTTATGGGGTGCCCTTATGCCTCATTGCTAGCAACAGTGGTGTCCTGATGTACTCAACCTCAAAGTATGCGAAGGATTTGCTTGGCCCTTGCATTGAGAAGTGCTCACATCACATATTTTGTATTACAGCTTAACAACTTTAAGCTTAAGATACCGTCATCCTTGCAAGCTTTGACACTGACTCTCTTTTTATCCCAGTGCCTTTACAAGAATCCTTAGAACTTATTGCCCAGAAAATTGACATAGAGATGACAAATCTTTTTAGGCAATTCTTGATGTCTGCATACTTTTTTTGGTGGTGGCTACTATAAACACATGGGAGGAGTAACCAGGGGAGTTGACTTCACCAGTTGTCACCAACATGTATATGGAACATTTTGAGGAGGAAGCCCTGGAATCATTCCATGGAAACCTACTTGTTTCTCCTGGTATGCAGCTGACACCTTCATCATATGGCCACATCGAAGAGACAAGCTGAATGAGTTCCTCATACAACTTGATTCTATATACCAGGACATCAGTTTTAGTGTGGAAGCTTAAGTGAATGGAATACTTCTCTCTCTGGATGCCCTGGTAAAAAGAGGAGGTGCAGCACACAGCACGTATTGAAAGAAGACGTGTGCCAACCTACACTTACTTGTGGACTGCTGCCACCACTGGGCACAGAGGAACGGCGTGCTCAAGACGTTGATACACCGGGCTCACACCCCTCTGACAGTGGTAGGCTCAAACGAGAACTTCAACATCTGAGGAGTGGTAAATTTAAAGATCCCTAAGTCTTACACCTACTGTCAGCATACAACCAGCCAAAAGATAGGAGGAACTTTAGAAGATGCAGCCATTGTATTTACAGTGAAACGCCACTTTTACACTTTTCAAGGGACTTCAAAAAAATTGTGTAAAATGTGGTGAATAATGTTTAAGCTGTAAAAGTTACGTATAGGATACCCCCGTGCACTTTATGTATGACATATGCACATAACAGGAATCAAAAGACTTGTCAGAGACTTGTTTATTATCTAATGAAGGTTTATTATCTAATACAAACTAATGATGTAACTGGAACTGATAACTGTCTGGGAAGTAGAAACGTTTGACTCAATTTCATATGTCATAATCGATGTGTTTGAAAGCCTGCAGTTATCATTCATTATTTATATAATGAAATACTGCACTAGTTACGTATTTTTTTTATGCTTAGCATGACGCGTTTCGAGAATTTTTTGTCATTGTCAAGTGCAAATATGTAAATGAGTATTTTGTATTGTGTTTACTATGTGTTATTCTGTCTCTCTTGCACTCTAGTCATCTTTTTGA
Organism: Schistocerca nitens; assembly: GCF_023898315.1. NCBI lineage: Eukaryota > Metazoa > Arthropoda > Insecta > Orthoptera > Acrididae > Schistocerca > Schistocerca nitens. The sequence goes on along the minus strand of NC_064618.1, from coordinate 740,557,007 downwards.
GGTTATCAGGTACTGTTATTCATCAGTTATATAGAAAAACACACACACACACACACACACACACACACACACACACACACACATACACACACACACAAACTGTCACTTACATTGTTTGTTTGTGTAACATCACAAAAATTACATATGTAAGTACTGCACCTGACAACGAGAATAAATTCTTGAAACAGATCTTGCTCAGCATGAATAAAACACGTAACGGGCACTATGTTTATGCTAAAAATCATTTGAGCAACGCCTCGTGAATGACTGTGTCAACTAGCACTCCACGTGGCCATACGCCTAAACACGCTAAATATGGTTTGACAAAGGTGCCACGATGATCACAACAATCTCGAAACGGTGTTTTCGCAATTGAGACAGTTTGGAAATGGTTGTGATTGGTCATGATATCTTCATTCGAATGAACGTAGTTACTCCATCAGCCAACATGCCAAGTAGAGCTTGGCAGCGGCGGGAGATGTGGCATGAATTGTTCCAACTTTTACATGTTTACCGGTTTAAATACACTGAGTAGAGTGCCCTGGTGTCAAGAAACTTAACCACGTAATATTTGTAAACACTACTGGATGGCCAACATCATGCCAGTGTCATTTTTTCTCCACAAACATTTTTTCATAATGTGTAAAGTGTGGGAAAATTATAAATATGTTGGCGCAAAATCAGGTGCAAATTAACATTGTGGCCGTAGGAAATTTGACGGAACTGATAAAAAATGTCATAAACGACGGGAAAACATTAATTCCTGGAATGTAAAAGTGGGCTTATACTTTATTTGTTTTTGAGGCACATTATCTGGAAAGATAGGATGAATTCTTTGGAAACACCAAGTGAAGATCACTTTCTGCCCACCAGCTAAAATGTGGGCATTGCTCTGCAGTGTCATAGATCACATTGAACTACAGAAAGCAGCTACCTTGCTGATGTGGCAAATCATGTATAGTTCAGATGATGAATACTGCTGAAAATCGTTGCCGAGAACACCAACGGCATACCAGTTTGCAACAGCCTAACAAGTTGGCATATACAGAACATTGCGCATCAGAATTACATGGATTGGATTATGACCATACTAAGGTGCTATTTATTTTATTTATTTATTCACCATAAACCATTTGTACAATAGTTGTGACATGTCAGAAACAGGTGGCCTTTGCAGCGCTGGGTGGAGCCCATGGAGAGGGCCCCTGGTCGGAGTGGGTGGTATCAGGGTGGATGATGCGCGATGAAGCGTACCATGTCATCACTTGCTGGTGATCAAACACCAGCAGTCTCTAAGCATTCTAAGTCTCAGTACAGTGCAAGGACGTACAACCCTAAATCATTCCCCTCGCTGGCCACACCATGGGAGGAACGCGAGTCTAAGAATGGCAGCGAACCTTATTCACCCCGGTTCCTCGTGTCTACAAGAACTGATAGGGACTCCTTTGTTTTGATGAAGCCACAGTTTTTTTGTAGACCATTTAGAGGACAAGTTTGGGGAGGTGGAGGGCTTGTCCAAAATGCGGTCAGGGTTAGTCTTGATAAAAACAGCATCCTCTGCCCAGTCACGGGCATTAATCGCTTGTGATAAGCTGGGGGATGTTTCCATTACCGTCACACCCCATAAGAGCTTAAATATTGTCTTGGGGACCTTCTTTTGCAGTCTGACGATGAGCTGCTTGCCACCTTAGAGCGACAAGGCATTCATTTTGTCCAGCGCATCTGTCAGGGTCTGAGGGATAATTAGGTTGTCACCAGTGCCTTCATCTTTTCCTTTGAGGGTGAAACATTGCCCGAGAATGTCAAGGTGATGGTCTACCACTGTGATGTAAAGCCATATATCCGCCCCCCCCCCCCCCCACGTGGTGCTTTAAGTGCTGGAATTTCGGCCATATGTCTTCCCACTGTACTTCCAGCATCACATGTCAAGATTGTGGACTCCCATCACATCCCAATACTCCATGTGTCCCGCCTCCCATAAGTGTCAACTGTGGAGAGCACCATTCTACTTGCTCGCCAGACTGCAGGATTTTACAGCACAAAAGGAAAATCATTGAATACAAAACCCTGGACCGACTGACCTACACTGAGGCTAAGAGGAAATTTGAGTGTCTACATCCTGTGGCTATGACCTCCTCGTACGCCATCGCTATGAGAACAGTTGTAGCCCCATCCATTCCGTGAATTCCAGTTGACTCTCCAAGCCGGAAGACTACATCTGCCCCCTTGATGGTGGGTGGGGGGCACTTCCCTCCCTATTGCTCCCACACCTCCTCCCTTGTGAGCACTGACCCCTCAACCATTGGGGACACCAGTCCCCACTTCTCAGCTGGAGAAGCATAAGTCTTCTTTGGCACATCCCGCTAGGAAGGGGTTCCTTGGGTCACTCACTTCCCAGGTTTCTGCTAGTGGCTAAGATGACTCCCGCCAGTGGCTGAAGTGCCCAAAAGTAACTGGTCATAGTGCTTCAAGATCATCCTCAGTCCTGGAGACTGAATCAGTCAAGCCCTCTCAGCCAGAGAAACCCAAGGAGCAGTGAGAGAAATCCAAAAAGAAGACCCCCCCAAGACCAAGGGACTTGTGGTGGCACCCACACCACCGCTACCTACAAGTTTTGCTTCTGAGGATGTGGTGGAGATTCTGGCGTCTGCTGAGGACCTAGATCTTGCCAGACCCTCAGACTCCATGGGTACAGACTGCTCAGGAAATAAATCGATGGCTGCAGGTGACCCTGAGGTGTCAACTGCCTCATTGAATTTTCCATGCCTTCCCAGCCTCACGATCACGTCATCCTCCAGTGGAATTGCAGCAGTTTTTTCCACCGCCTGGCTGAGCTATGGCAACTGTTAAGCTTTACACCTGCTTTCTGCATTGCTCTCCAGGAAACCTGGTTCCCGGCAATGCAGAACCCTGCCCTCCACATCTATAAGGGATATTACAGGAACCGTAGCGACTATAATCGAGTGTTAGGTAGAGTTTGCGTCTATGTCTTGAACTCAGTACCCCTTCAAATCCCTTTTGAAGCTGTGGCTATCAGGATAAAAAAGGAGTGTCGGTGAGCTCTACAGCGGCATAAGTGGCACTCTTCCCTGGAGCACCTCATAGCGTTTAAACGGCTCCGTGCCCGCATTCGCCATCTCATCAACTGTTGGAAGCAGGAGTGCTGGGAGAGATATGTCTCAACCATTGGGTGCCAGATGTCACCTTCCCAAGTCTGGGCGAAGATCAAATGTATTTTTGGGTACCAGACCCCAACAGGTGTTCCTGGTGGTAACATAAATGGCATGTTATCTACCGATGAAAATGCAATTGCTGAGCACTGTGCTCGAGCCTCTGCATTGGAGAATTACCCCCAGCCGTTTGCACTCTCAAACGGCAGCTGGAAGGGGAAGTGATTTCATTCACTACACGCCACAGTGAATCCTATAACGCCCTATTTACAGAGTGGGAGCTCCTCAGTGCCCTGGCACATTGCCCCGACACAGCTCCGGGGCCAGATTGGATCCACAGTCAGATGATTAAACATCTCTCATCTGACTACAAGCGATATCTCCTCATCATCTTCAACTGGATCTGGTGCAATGGCGTCTTTCCATCACAATGGTGGGAGAGCACCATTATTAGTTAAGTAAAGCCATTGTGTGTCAGGGTTAATGTTTGCTTTCCACGAATGTATTTTATCACTAGATTCTGCAAGCCATGTACAGACTTCGGGAAAATGATAAATTGTGGTCTCCCTTGAGGTGATTTGAAGTTCATGGCAACTTGTTGAAAGCTTCATCATTGTAAAATTTCTGAAATGTATGTTGTTACCATGAACATCAACTTTTGATTTGGTAGTGAGGTCATTAACACTCTTAAAGGTTTTTAAATCCTCGATGTCCATTTTACAGACATAAGTGCTGAAACCATGGCATGGAAAGTGAGGTGGTAGTGGGGTATTCCATCAAGAGCCTGCAGCTCTTTGAAGAAATGAGCATTGCTGTAGCCATTGAGTGTTCCTACAGCAATGAAAATTTGTTATTTAGGTCCATATGGAAGTGAATATCAGAGAAATCGATGAGTGAGGTTCTCACGAACATTCATATATACCGGTATAGGGGTAGAGCAGAGATAAAGCTTGTTCTCTGTAAGATCAACACGTGTCAGGAGCTTGCATACATGCTACAATCTTAAAATCAATGACGGTGTGCTTTAGGCCATTATTATTACCAGGACCTCATTTCTTTGACTTATTACTTTGAAGTCCTCTTTCAGTCTCTAGTTTTTCTGATCTAGGTTCAATTTTGTTAATAATTAGGAAAATAACATCTACCTTTTATTTGTCTACTTTTGTAAAATATTCTTAGTTTCCCATAACTCTTTCTCTAAAACTTTGAATCTTGCTGTTAATTTATCCCGTTAGATTTAATTGCCTGTACATATTCTGCTTTACTATCTAGCTTTTCTTCTACTGTTTCAAGGTGTTCATCTATTTCTGCCTCATGTTGGAAACCCATATCTAATTGTTTCTCTAATCTGGCCATCCTGCCATTTAGTTGGATGGTGAAAGTTCTAAGTTGTTGTGCCTGCTTGAACTATTCTGGATTACATTGTCTCTAACGTAGTTTCAGTTTGTGAAAATTTGTCACTCGTAACACCAAAGTTGGTGTTTTATTTGAACAAATCTGCTATCAGTGTAGACAAAATTGCTTGATACTGTTTACATAAATTCTTCCAATGTCCTAATGTCTTCTGTCAAAGCCATGTTCATAGTCTATTTAATTCTTCTTTAAAATAGTGCTAAAGAAATAAATGTACTAACGTAAAATATATGTCGTAACTCTTCATCTATTTTCGTATGTCTTGATGTTAACTAACTGCAGATGACTTCATTGTAATAACTGATTGAATATTTCTATCTCATGCACAAATGTCTATAGTCTTATTACCACAAAATCATGACATATAACTTTTTAAATTAAATTTTGTTTCCACCCATCAAATAGTACTGTTATTGTAGAATGTTTGTTGGGTAGTGGTGGTGTCACTGCATGCTGTCTGAGCTGCTGCTGACAGCAGCTTGCGGAGTTGTGACTGCTGTATTTCTTGTAGCTGCCATTGCTGCGTGCTGGATGCATTGCCTCGTAGCAATTCATTGAACCACAACTGTGTTGCCTGTTGCTAACTTGTGCTTGGTTGCCTCTAGTGCAAGTTGTATTGGCCGTAGTCATGTCAATTTACGTTATGTTTGTACATATTATTAATGACGTAGCACTAGCTATTTATTTGTATATTTCTGTTTGAGCCACTTGAATTACTATCCAATGGTCCCAGTTCTGTTGTAAGTTCAACTTCTTTCAATGAATCGTCATGAAATGTTAATATTTCGTGACAGTTGTGTGTTTAGTCCCTTAGCATCATTTTGTTTATTTGCTGCTAAACAAAATTTCCTCTTGATTTAACATCCAAGTGAATTATGAATATCAAATAAATTGTATAATTCTTCTTTGAAGTTTGTATATGTCATTTTTCTTGACATCTATGATAAAAGCAATTGTTCAGATAGTTAATGGAGACAAAAATTTAATAGTCATGGGTGACTGGAATTCGACTGTAGGAAAAGGAAGAGAAGGACAATTAGTAGGTGGATATGGACGGGGAGGGGGTAAGGAATGAAAGAGGAAGCCGCGTGGTAGAATTTTGCACAGAGCAAACTTAATCATAGCTAACACTTGGTTTAAGAATCGTGAAAGAAGGTTGTATATGTGGATGAGGCCTGGAGACACTGGAAGGTTTCAGATAGATCATAAAATTGTAAGACAGAGATTTAGGAACCAGGTTTTAAACTGCAAGACATTTCCAGGGGGCAGATGTGGACTCTGGCCACAATTTATTGGTTATGAACTGTAGACTAAAACTGAAGAAACTGAAAAAATGTAGGAATTTAAGGAGAGGGGATCTGGATAAACTGAAAGAACCAGAGGCTGTAGAGAGTTTCAGAGAGAGCATTAAGGAATGACTGACAAGAACAGGGGAAAGAGCTACAGTAGAAGAAGAATGGGGAGCTTTGAGAGATGAAATAGTGAAGGCAGCAGAGGATCAAGTAGGTAAAAAGACAAGGGCTAGTAGAAATCCAAGGGTAACTGAAAAGATATTGAATTTAATTGATGAAAGGAGAAAATATAAAAATGCAGTAAATGGAGCAGGTGAAATGGAATACAAACATCTCAAAAGTGAGATCGACAGGAAGTGCAAAATGCCTAAACAGGAACGGCTAGAGGACAAATGTAAGGATGTAGAAGCATGTATCACTAGGTATAAGATAGGTACTGCCTACAGGAAAATTAAAGAGACCTTTGGATAAAAGAGAACCACTTGTATGAATATCAAGAGCTCAGATGGAAACCCAGTTCTAAGCAAAGAAGGGAAAGCAGATAGGTGGAAGGAGTATATAGAGGGTCTATACAAGGGCGATGTACTTGAGGACAATATTATGGAAATGGAAGAATATGTAGATGAAGATTTCCATTAGAACTACTGACGGCCTTAGGAGAGCCAGTCCTGACAAAACTCTACCATCTGGTGAGCAAGATGTATGAGACAGGCGAAATACCCTCAGTCTTCAAGAAGAATATAATAATTACAATCCCAAAGAAAGCAGGTGTTGACAGATGTGAAAATTACCGAACTATCAGTTTAATAAGTCACAGCTGCAAAATACTAACGCGAATTCTTTACAGACGAATGGAAAATCTCGTAGAAGCTGACCTCGGGGAACATCGGTTTGGACTCCGTAGAAATGTTGGAACACGCGAGGCAATACTGACCTTACGACTTACCTTAGAAGATAGGTTAAGGAAAGGCAAACCCATGTTTCTAGCATTTGTAGACTTAGAGAAAGCTTTTGACAATGTTGACTGGAACACTCTCCTTCAAATTCTGAAGGTGACAGGATTAAAATACTGGGAGTGAAAGGCTGTTTACAATCTATACAGAAACCAGATGGCTGTTATAAGAGTCTAGGGGCATGAAAGTTAAGCACTGGTTGAGAAAGGAGTGAGACAGGGTTGTATCTTATCACTGACATTATTTAATGTGTATACTGAGCAAGCACTAAAGGAAACCAAAGAAAAATTTGGTGTAGGAATTAAAATCCATGGAGAAGAAACAAAACATTTTAGGTTTGCTGACGACATTGTAATTCTGTCAGAAACAACAAAGGACCTGGCAGAGCAGCTGAACAGAATGGACAGCCTCTTGAAAGAAAGATATAAGATGAACATCAACAAAAGCAAAATGAGGATAATGAAATGTAGTCGAATTAAATCAAGTGATGCTGCAGGAATTAGATTAGGAAATGAGATGCTTAAAGTAGTAAATGAGTTTTGCTATTTGTGAAGCAAAATAACTGATGTCTGTTGAAGTAGGGAGAATATAAAATGTAGACTGGCTATGGTAAGGGAAGTGTTTCTGAAGAAGAGAAATTTGTTAACATTGAGTATAGATTTAAGTGTGTGGATGCCCTTTCTTAAAGTATTTGTGCAGAGTATAGCTGTGTATGGAAGTGAAACAAGGACGATAACTAGTTTGGACAAGAAGAGAATAGAAGCTATTGAAATGTGGTGTACAGAAGAATGCTGAAGATTAGATGGGTAGATCACATAACCAATGAGACAGTACTGAATAGAATTGGGGAGAAGTGGAATTTGTGGTACGACTCGACTAGAAGAAGGGACTGGTTTGTAGGACACATTCTGAGGCATCGAGGGATCACCAATTTAGTATTGGAGGGAAGCGTGGATGATAAAAATCGTAGATGGAGACCAAGAGATGAATACACTAAGCAGATTCAGAGCAGAGGTATATAGCCTGCAGTAGTTACTCAGAGATGAAGAGGCTTGCACAGGATAGAGTAGAATGGAGAGCTGCATCAAACCAGTCTCTTGACTGAAGACCACAACAACAACAACAACAACAACAACTCGTAATGTTTTAATGTTTTACATTTGCTGCAGTTGGGTACCAGCTATTAGCAGCATTACATAAACATGAAGTTACTACTGCCAAACATTTCCACTTAAATGCTCCATCATATTCTTCTTGTATATTATTTATTATTGTATTAATCTTGAAATATAAGTTAGTTGTATAGTAGTGAACCATTAGCGATCCTGATGCTAATGACAGTCGCCACTTGTGGGGGGGGGGGGTATTGCATTAATTTGCGTTATTTGCATCTACATCTGTACTGTGCAAACCACTATGAAGCTGCATGGTAGAGGATATATCCTGTTGTACTAGTTATTAGGGTTTCTTCCCATTCCATTCAAATTTGGAGTGCAGGAGGGATGATCATTTAAATGCCTCTGTGTGTGCTGTATTAATCTAATCTTGTCCTCACAAGCCCTGTGTGAACGATACATAAGGGGTGTAGTATATTCCTAGAGTCATTATTTAATGCTAGTTCGTAAAACTTTGTCAGTAAGCTTTCTTGGCGTAGTGCACATATTGCTTGCAAGAGTCAGCCAATTCATTTTTATCAGCATCTCTGTGACACTATCCCAAGGATCAGTCAAGCCTGTGGGTCAAACAAGCCTGTTACCATTCATGCTGCCCTTCTCTATGTACATTCAGTACCCCGTTAGTCCTGTTTGGTACAAATCTCACACACTTGAGCAGTATTCTAAAATGGGTCACAAAGTGATTTGTAAGCAATATCTTTTGTATATTGATTGCAATTCCCCATTATTTTGCCAATAAACTGAAGACTACCACATACTTTACCCGCAAGTGAGATCATGTGATCATTCCATTTCATGTCCCTACAAAATGTTACACTCTGCTATTTATGTGTGTTGGGCGATTCCAACTGTGACTCATTGATGTTATAGTTACAGGACACTAAATATTTTCATTCTATGAAGTGCACAATTTTACATTTCTGAACATTTAAAGCAAGTTTTCAATCTTTTCAACACATTGAAATCATATCAAGATCTGACCGAATATTTACACAGCATCTTTCAGACAGTACTTCATTACAGATAGCTGCACATCTGCAAAAGGTCTAAGGCTACCAACGTTGTCTGCAAAGTCATTAATACACAGCATGAACAGCAAGTCTTTTACTTTTACATATGATGTTGACTGTCAATCTACGATAACATGCCGCATCCTCCCTACCAAAAAAATCCTCAGTGCGGTCACAAATTTCACTTCATACCCCAATTTTAGAAATAAAGAAACACTTCATCTACCTGACAGTCTTGAACCAGAGCTTTCAGTATGTCATGTGAGAAAAGTGTGAATTGGGTTTCGTGAGATCATTGTTTTCGGAATCCATGCTGGTTGTCATAGAAGAGATCATTCTGTTAAAAGACACCTCAGTGTGTTTGACCTAAGAGTATGTTCTAAGATACTGCAACTAATGGGTGGTAGTTTTGTGGATCACTTGTGCTACCCTTACTGCAAATGGGTGTCGCTTGTGCTTTTTTCCAATTACTGGGCATGGGATTGTATTCAAGGGATCTACTCAGTGGTGGCTGCTGTGTAAGTGCACAAGAGCATGTGAACACCCTAACTTATGACACCCTGCAGATTTATTGGTTATTTTTCTCTGAATGCTGTTAAACATAATGTAGATGCAGTGATCTGAAATACATGACACTAAATCTACCATGCTGTGCTAAATATTGCTCCTCTAGGCTCAGTGAAACTTGGCATCAGGGTCACGAGCACATCTTCACTTGTGCACATTTTAAGGAGCTTCTGCGCACGCGCAACTGGTGTGATGAAATTTCCTTATGGGTCAAATGCATATGGATATGATAAACAATGTGCACGGTTTGTGGTACGCACTGCTATCCCTTACAACTTAACTACAAGTTTACGTCAATGCACCAGGTGGTAGCACACTGCAGCAGACTTTTACCTACGTTCCCTTGGCATAAATCCCGCTAGGCGATAGCACATTCCACATATGCAAATTCACTCACTATATAGTAAAATCCAGTTATCAGTATATTTTATAGTTATACTGATAGAAAAATATATTTTGTGGGATTCTGAGTGAGGTACAGTACATTAAGTTTTAGATTTTATCATACAGTAATCCATTTGAGGTGCTGAGAACCATAAAGCACATTATCACCAGTTGTGAGACTGCAGCAGTTATTCGTGATTTTTATATCTGCTGGTGTTACTGTGGGTCAGGTTTATCTGTACTGTAGGCCCACATTGTACGTATATCTGAACATTCACGAAAATCTGTCTCACTGGTTTGTCTGATATTCACTTAAATATAGAGGGTCGAAGACAGTGTGCTTTTGGTCATTATGGCTCTCAGTGCATTTGTATTCTAGTCAAGTGACCTTGTTGTCAGGTAGCACTACTTGAATTTAATCATTTCCACAAATGGCAGTTTGCGTTTGGTGTTGCTTGTCTACTGTGCAGGAATTGGCTTTCCTGTGAAGTGTCAACATGAACTCTGTTGAACCTGCATTAAGCACTAACAGAACAGAAAATTACCAGAAAAAGTTAGCCACAATGAAACTAGGGCATTCCACACCAGATCTGTTGTCTGGGAAAGTGTCGAAATCAAATAAGAGTGACCACAAGCGAACGTTTAACAAAGAAGTGTATAATAAGCATTAGTTGTTTTTTGGGTGCAATGTAAGAATGCCTGATTTTCTGCCCAGAAGTTAATTCGTTAAATAATACAAGAATTAGCGATCTCATACATTTGTCAAAAAAATAAAAAAGCATGAAAATTACACTTACAGAAAAATGCAAAACGGAGAGAAGTGAAAGCTTAAATATTATCTCATTCTTGCCATAAAGTGTACTTCATTATGTGCAAAATAACAAAATTCCACAAAAACAATTCTTCATTTTTCAAACAACTTACGCATATTATTATAATAACTGTTATTACTTCTACTACTACTATTACTACTAGTAGTAGTAGTAGTAGTAGTAGTATTACTACTAGTACAGTGGCTGAAGTTGTATAAATATGTTGATAAGCATAACTGTTATACAGCAGATGCAATTAATTTTGGACTCTCATTATTTTCTGAATTTAAAATTAGTGAACATGCAGAATGTATACCTACGAGCCACACAGGGTTCACTACAGATTATACTTAGAAGTGGGACTAAATCATGTGCAAATTCAGTATAGAAAATGATAAGATATTCCATTGGACCCTGTAACTTTATACAGTTTTAATGATTACACCTGTTTCTCAACACCACTGACACTAATACTGATTTCACTCATTGTTTCAGTGGTACGAGTATTAAATCGGAACAGCTCTTTTCCTTTGCAATGGAATATTTGAAACCAGAGTTAAGCATTTCAGCTTTCACTTTGCTACTCTCAGTTTCAGTTCCTGCTTCATTTGAGAGTGACTGTACACTAACTTTGGTACAACTAGCAGCCTTTACATACACCCAGTATTCCTGTATGTTTTGTGAAAGACCATTTGACAATAATCTATTGCGGTAGTCATTGAAGGCTTCACACATTGCCCTCTTGACAGGTAAACACATACCATACAGCATCTCTGTATCTTTAATACCATGCTTCATTTTACACCTTCTCTGCAGCAGTCTGTGTGTCTTTTGAAATTTCTTTACAGTGAATTTATACCATGGAGGTTCCCTTCCATTATGTACTTTTCTACTTGGTACATATCTATCCAGTGCATGATCAAGTATTCTTTGAAACTTGAACAGCAGTTCCTGTACATGCCCTGTGTTAAAAAATTTCTGGTTCCTCATTGAGATATGACTCTACTGCTTTTTGATCTACTTGATTGAACATATAAACCTTTCTACTTGTTTTAGTTGTCCTTTGTACTTTGCCGCAGTGGTAACACTGGTTCCCGTCAAATCGCCGAGGTTATGCACTGTTGTGCTTGGCTAGCATTTTGATGGGTCATTGTCCTGGTCTGCCGAGTGCTCTTGGCAAGCAGGGTGCACTCAGCTGTTGAGAGGCCAGGTGGAGAGCTATGTGATTGAAAAGTAGCAGTACTGGTCACGAAAATTGATAACGATCGGGAGAGTGGTGTAATGCTTCATACCCCACATTATCATACTTTTCACAATTAGTGTAGATTTAGTACTGAGTCAAAAGCTTCTTAGAAACAAAGCAATACTGCATCTATAGTGCATGCAGAATACTGTGGCTGGTAGATTCACAGATGTCAGACCACACTTGGGGGAGCGGTAGTGGTGGGGGCTGTGGGCAGGTGTAGGGGAAATGCTGAGTGTTGAAGGGGAAGTGCCGTTCAGCTGAAGCCTACACTCACATTTTTTTGTAAATATTAGTGGGGCCCCTTCACCCTCACGCTTGCGTTGTGACCATCCAAAAAGATCTGTCACCTTCTCTTTGGTTAGTATCTAAAAGGAATTCCACGGAATATGCAGTGATTTGTTTTCGCCTGGTTTGTTAACGATTTGAACTTTCAGAGAAGTGCCATAAGTGGGGAATTTTGAATAAAATGTACACATTTCTCTTGTTGCCATATTAAAATTTGCTTCTCTTGCCAAAACTCAGCGGAGTTTACTCAGTCTCACCTCACTAATATGTTGTGCAGATGCAAAGCGAGAGAATTCTGAAACAGTGGTTTATTAAGTTTATTAAGTGAGGAAATGGGGAAAAGTAAGGTAAGCATCTTATGAAAAAGCACATCCTTGGTACAAAATAAATGTTTAATGTCTTCACTTATGTTGTTCCAAAACCCATAGCATTTCTTGTTTCCCCAGCTGTCGATGGCCCTCAAAAAAGTCTGTAGTTAACGGAATAACGTGGTAGATAATGATGTTTTGGGTAATAACCATATGGCAAAATACTGTTTCCTTTGTGTGGTATCATTTTCCAAAATCTCATTTCGATATCTCAAATCATTTATAAGATGTGAGGAATGTAGTGGATATTCCACTCTGGGTTTATCGCTGGAGCGGTGCAATTGCAAATGAGTGTATGTAATATGCACCAAACACAAAATTGTAGGTACCCCCAATTTTCATTGCAAACGTTTTTGAATTTCGCTGAGTGCCTTACTTTCATCTAAATATCACAAGAACTATGACCATTAACGAAATGGTGGGCACATCAAAATGAACCTGGTGTATAAAGCTACAAGTGAAACAAAAATGAAATTTTCTTACTGAATAGTTTCTGTAAAATTGTTTGAGAAAGATTACTGGGCATGCATGTCAATTCCGTGATCGCCGACTATCTGAAAGGTAGCAAACGTTTGTCAGCCGGCCCCTCTGAACGAATGAACAAACTCGCCCAGCACTTTGGATGGAAACTGGTTACTGCGCGTGAGCCATCTTATTCTGTGCAACGTATACCTGAGTGTCTAGATCCAAAGCTTTCAGTATGTCATGTGAGAAAAGTGTGAGTTGGGCTTCGCGTAATCGGAATCCACACTGGTTGGCATGAAGAAGGTTATTCTGTTAGAGACACCTCATTATGTTTGACCAAAGAATATGTTCTAAGGTTGTACAGCAAATGGATGGTAGTTTTGTAGATCACTTCTACTACCCTTATTGTAAACGGGTGTGGTCTGTGGTTTTTCAACTACTGGGAACACTTTTTGTTTGAGTGATCCACTACACATTACACTTAGAAGAGGGAGTAACTCAGGTGCAAATTCATTGGCGAAACTGATAGGGATTCCATCGGGTCCTGGAGCTTTATATAATTTGAACGATTACACCTGTTTCTCAACACCACTGACACTAATACTGATTTCACTCATTGTTTCAGTGGTACAAGCATTAAACCGGAGCAGTTCTTTTCCTTTGTAACAGAATATTTGAAAACAAAGTTAAGGATTTCAGCTTTTGCTTTGCCATTCTCAATTTTAGTTCTTGCATAATTTGCAAGTGACTGTACACTAACTTTGGTGCAATTAGCAACCTTTACATATGCCCAGAACTTGTATGGGTTTTGTGAAACATCATTGGACAATAATCTGTTATCGTATCATTGGAGGCTTCACACTTTGCTGTCTTGACAGCTAAACACATTCCATTCAGCATCTCTCTATTGAGTCCTACATTCTACGCCTTCTCTGCAGTAGTCTCTGTGTCTTTAAAAGTTTCTTTATGGTGGCTGTGTATCATGGAGGTGAGTGGGGTTCTGAACTATTTGTTCTAGATAGTTTCCAGAGAAGGCATTTAGTAATCTTTCACATATGTCTTCTCACGTCCACCACTAACAAACCTGTAATTTTCCAACAGATTTTTGCAGGATTAAAGTCTGCTTTGATGATTAAAGTATGATTGGGGAACTTACCTGTAAGCGGATTGATGTTTTCTCTAAAGTTTTTGATTACATCGGGAGGTGAATCTGGGCAGTTATAGAAGGATTCAGTTACTATTTTATGCCCACCCCTGATACTGAGTCTTACACAATCTCTCATTCAGCTCCAATTTCTATGTTGGTAGATATGAGTTTCTAGTGTACTGTGACAAATACACCATCTCTTTTTACCATTAGTGTAGCTTTTTGGTATACACTTAAATTTTCCCAAAAAATTACACTACTTTTACTTTCAGGTTTCAACCAGCTTTCTGTACCTAGTGTTACGTGAGCTTCACTGGTTTTCAGACGTTCTTTAAACTCTGGCACTTAATTGTGAATGCTTTGGCACTTATTTACTATGACTTTCATACTTTCACCAATTGGGGGGGGGGGGGGATCATTCTTTTGGATCTTATATTTATATGTATGGGTCTCCTACAGCTGATGTTACCTGGACTGGGTGGAGAATTGCTTAATCTAAAAAATCATTGTGTGCACCCCACACACACAACCTGGGTAGCAGCCTCTGACTTGTAGGGCACACCTGACCCATTTAGGGGGACCCTACAGTTTTTAATCCTATGGCGCAAGTCCAGCAAGTCACTGCCTGGCTTGTCAGAGAACCTCTGAAGGCTCTGGTTCAGTCCTTCCATTTGACTCAGAACCAGGAGGCCACTATCATATATGGGGACAGTGCTGCATATTGTGAGATTTGTTGGAACTCCATGCTTAAGGCTGGTCTTCTCAACCTTCTCTGCCAGTCGTTGGAATGATCCTAGTTGACTTTGAACCTTCTCTGCCAATTGCTGGAATAACACATTGCAGACTGTGTGTTATCTGCAATTACTGCAGACAACACACATCATTTGTTCCAATGTGTGCCAGCATCTGCAGTTGGTTGCACCCATTCTCTCAATGGCTGCTGGAATAGACTGTTGAAGATGTCGAATGAGACCCCCAAAGTATGTACTTTGAGTGCAACTGGTGTTCTTTCCTGTCCCTTGCACCATTTCCCTAAGGGGTACCATTATTCGCTGTTCATTTGAACTACTGATGATTAATGGGCCCCTACCGTATTGTGTTTGCCTTCCCTTGACATGGGACTCAGCAAGTTTCCACAAAACAGTTTCAGTTTCAGTGAAAGACTGCACCTGGAACTTTCTGGTTAGGGGGATCAGCAGCATCATATATTTTTGTGTTGTTTCATAAAAGTTTTCTTATTTTCTGTTGAAGCTCTCGTATTTTAGCACCTCACATGTGCAGCCTACACATAGGGCACCAAATGAAGTAATACAATGTGGAATTCATTTGTTATGGGTTGTAACTAAGTTTTCTCTTCTCAATTTATCTGAACTCCAATGCTGTTATAATAGTTAGCTGTAATAATAGTTAGCGTATTCAGTCTTGGTGGTTGCTTTGTATTTTCTTGAAGCTGTGGACCCGCTACTCAGTTCCACAGTTAGTGTGGATTTTTTCACCAGCTGAGAGCTCACAACTACATCAACTTAGTTGATATCTTGGACAGTTATCACATACATAACATTTTGTAAACATCTGAGTTGGTAAAAGGATATTCTTTTACCCCAAGGGTGTATATTGGATTTTGCTTCACACTATTATTGGTGGAAAATGTAACCTTACAACCACATGTTTTAGTTTAGAGATGGCTAACCCTGTATAACACTTTACCCAAAAAAGGTATTGATATAAACTTTTTGTTTTCCCCTGTAACTGTCCTTTTGTTATTGCCAAGCATTGAAAATTTTGTAGCTGTTTTATTATTTAGGATCTGGTCAACTACACCTAGCTAATAGCCATTGTTGCTTGCAGTCATTTTGATCAGGTTTAATCAAAGCGTGATTTGTTGCTGAGTGGAAGAAAGCTACTTAATTGGCATGTGGATGAAAAGAGTCAGCTGGAATAAAGTTGTCTCAGTAAGTTGCTTTATGATGAACATTGCAGTTAATTTTACTATTCTGTATGATAACATCAAATCCAGTAAATTTAATTTGCCATTCTGGTTTCGAAATTATTTTGTATGTTTAATTTTCTTACAAAAATTATTGGAAATCTCAAACCCAACTGTTATAAACTTTGGTTAGTGCCATCAAATGCAAAAATTAAATCACCAGTATAACCGAATCTTATACTTAGCTCGGATTTTGATTAAGCTTTCTTCTTGGAAGTTAACAAAAATATTGGATAAAATACTAGCTAAAGGACTTCCCACATGGCTTAGTCAAATGATTGTTCATACAATTTACCATCAAACATAAAATAGTTGTACTTTAACACCACGCTCAATAAACTCACAAGTTCAGAGATTTGTATTTCTGTCAGTTTTTACGATGTAATATGTTATTTTTGATGATCTTGAGTATCAAACCAGTGGGAGCATTTTTATAAAGGCTTGTAATTTCAAAAGAAAGCAAAGCACTGTGAGACATGCATTGTAGCAGTTTCAATTTATTTATCAAATATAAACTATTTGCAACAGAAAAATTATTTTCAAAAACAAAGGGTTCTTTAACTTTTGTATGTGAATGGCTAGCTAATTTGTGACGAGCATTACATTTACTGTTCATAATCGGATGAGTTGGATGTCTGTCCTTGTGGATCTTAAACTGACTTCTCAAAACAGAAGGCTTAGGGTCCATGTTCACTATCTATTTCTTTTGAAATTTCTAATAAGTTTTTTTGGTATTACGTAAGCAGTTCTCAATCTCTTTTTATAGATCAGTGGTCAGGTCTGTATCTGCTTTGGTGGCGTCATTTTCCTCAAAAAATTTCAAAGTTGTAGCTACATATTGTTTTTCTAGTGCAACAAGGACAGTAATCCCTTTGTTATAGAGGCTTCATTGTTTTTCAGTTTACGATTAATATTATTTGTCACCTTCTGCTCTTTGGCACATATCCTGAATTTAGTAGTGACTTCTTTTTCTGGAATATTACTGCTTTCATTTGCCATCCTAACTTGTTGAGATATATCCATTTTCATATGGTGCAGACCAATTTTGAGATCTCATGCAAAATTCTCAATTACAGTAGGATTATTAGGCCTACGTTGTGTATTGTACTTTTAGTTTTTTAGGTAATTGTCTTGAATCACAGGTTATTAACATCCATTACAGGAACTTGCTGTCATCAGCTTGCTAGCATCGATATAATAAATGATCAGTATCTTTTAACAGAGTTACAAGTACTAACTTTTTCTTTACATCACATGACACAGTTGGCCTTTAATGATTATTTTTATGGTAAAGAATATAGGATATATTGACAGTGTAGCTGCCATCTTCTTGTGGTCACTGGCCATTGGCTAACAGATTGTGTTGTTTGGCTCTACAAAGATCTTCCTCAAATGGAAAAGGTAATTACCACAAACTTCACATCAGGGGGGAGGGGAAACATATACCATATAGCAGAGATGCTGAGTCGGCGACTCCATTTTGGATTTTCCATAAAACCATTTGCATGATAAACAGGGTGTTTCACATTTCCTATACAGACTACTAGTGGTTGTACAGGGGACTTAATAGATAAAGTTTCCATAAGAAACCTATGTTCGGAATTGTACTTCTGAATATAAAATAAATTATGACATCATATACTATTTTTATCTGACTACATCAACGACTGTACATTTGCAACTAGGAGTGCTGGCTGATGTGCTGCACTTCGACTTTGAAGCAAAGAGGAAATCCTTTGTCACATAGAAGAGAACTCAATGATGAGTACTTGAAACATTGCCCATGCCAGAGGCTTCCACAGAGCACACAGGTCAGAGCTCATTACCTCCACTGTTGTGTGCGAGACTTGAAAGTGATCCAATCTTCAGTCTTATTTTTCACCCAAACTGGGCATTTCTTGACTGGGGTTCCTTTTAAAACTTTATCTTCTTGATCCACTTTAAAACCCATAGAAGACTCATTTGTATTAAACATACGTTATATATTTAGCTGTTGTTGTTCAGGTGGAGAAGACAAAAGTGTCATCCAGTAATAAGATAACAATATGGCCTGATACTTTGTGACACTACAAACAGCAGGAACAGTTGTTATGCATACCATCATTTAGGCAACTTGATCTGTTTATTTTTTAAAAAAAGAAGTAATGTGCGATGACAAAATATTGCTGATATCTTGATTTGATGCAGTTCGTGGTAATGTTTGTTCCCAACAGTAAATTGTTAACTGCTCAGTTTACCTAAAAGTTCTAGAACTTTCCATTGAAGTGGTGAGATAGAAATTCCCCAATATCTGAGAAAGGCAGGGTCCATAGCTTCATCATAAGACTATACTGGGCACTGAGTTGAGTGTATCACAGTTCTTAATCAAAAGTAGCCTGACTTCTTCTGTGATTTTGATATTGGAAGGCATCGCTGTGTGAAAGCTGTAGGATTTCTTGTTGTTTTGAAGTACCAGTGTAAATAACAATTAGACCTGTGCTTTACATGAGATGAGCAGATATTTAATCAATAAATCAACAAACAGTTGTGCTACTGTAATATTCATTTTTGTACTCCATCTTCTGTGAAGAGTTCTTTTTATATATTTCTTTCATTCCATCGTTCATTATGGCTTTGTCATAAATTTTTCTTAAAAAAGTTGGTATTCTGTGATTTGCAGGTGGTGTCTGGTGCGCACGATTGGCTGTCCACTATGCAACCACAGCAAGCTGTGGAATGTGAACCAGATGTGTTGATCAAGGTATATATTGCTCTGTAATCTGTATAACTGTCTGAGTTATTTGTTTGTACGGGAAATTACAACTTGTAATATTGGGAATATATATTTTTAACACCTTAGGGATAATAAGCTGTTTATATTAGTGCAAAGAAGACTAATGTTACTTAGTTTTCTGTGCTGATATGAATGTAATCTGTGAGAACAAAAGTAATCAGAAAATAAATGTGACATCTTACTAATGGTGCGAAGAATATTGTTGTTAGTTGGCAAATTTTTGTTTTGTGGGACTAAAGCTAGTGATTTTTTATTCGTTTGTACGGCTGGCTTTAGTCATCAAACTTATTTATCAGGTTATTTTACTTTCTTTGCACATCCATCCATATCTTCTTTTATCCAGCATGTGGAATGGTAGCATATGGCTCTCGGGTCTTGCACTTTCTACGTGTATACATGCAAATCTTTGAGAGATGAAATAGTGAAGGCAGCAGAGAATCAAATAGGAAAAAGACAAGGCCTAATATAAATCCTTGGATAACAAAGAAGATATCGAATTTAATTGATGAAAGGAGAAAATATAAAAATGCAGCATATGAAGCAGGGTGAAAGGGAGTACAAAGTCTAAAAAATGAGATTAATAGGAAGTTCGAAATGGCTGAGCAGAAATGGCTTGAGGACAAATGTAAGGATGTAGAAGCATATTTCAGTAGGGCAAAGACAGATATCACCTACAGGAAAATTAAAGAGATCTTTGGAGAAAAGAGAAGCAGATGTATGAATATTGAGAGCTCAGATGGAAAAACAGTCGAAAGCAAATAATGGAAAGCTGAAAGGTGGAAGGAGTATATAGAGGGTCTGTTCAAGGGAGATGAATTTGAAGGCAATTTTATGGAAATGAAACGGGACATAGATGACGATGAGATGGGAGATATTATACTGCGAGAAGATTTGACAGAGCACTGCAAGACCTAAGTTGAAACAAGGCTCTGGGAGTAGATGTTGTTTTGTCAGGATTACTGACAGCCTTGGGGGAGCCAGCTATGACAAAAATCTTCCATCTGGTAGGCAAGACATACGAGACAGACCAAATATCCTCAGACTTCAAAAGGATGTAGTAATTCCAATTCCAAAGAAATCAAGTGCTGACAGGTGTAAATATTATTGAACTATCAGTTTAATAAGACATGGTTGCAAAATACTAACACAGATTCTTTATAGAACAATGGAAAATCTGGTAGAAGCCGGCCTTGGGGAAGATCAGTTTGGGAAAATGTAGGAATATGCGAGTCAGTACTGACCCTATGACTTGTCTTGGAAGATGGCAAACCTTTGTCTATAGCATTTGTAGACTTAGAGAAAGCTTTTGACAGTTGTTGTTGTTGTGGTTTTCAGTCCTGAGACTAGTTTGATGCAGCTCTCCATGCTACTCTATCCTGTGCAAGCTGCTTCATCTCCCAGTAACTACTGCAACCTAAATCCTTCTTAATCTGCTTAGTGTATTCATCTCTTGGTCTCCCTCTACGATTTTTATCCTCCATGCTGCCCTCCAATACTAAATTGGTGATCCCTTGATGCCTCAGAACATGTCCTACCAACCGATCCCTTCTACTAGTCAAGTTGTGCCACAAATTTCTCTTCTCCGCAATCCTATTCAATACCTCCTCATTGGTTGTGTGATCTACCCATCTAATCTTCAGCATTCTTCTGTAGCACCACATTTCAAAAGCTTCTATTCTCTTCTTGTCCAAACTATTTATCGTTCATGTTTCACTTCCATACATGGCTACACTCCATACAAATACTTTCAGAAACGACTTCCTGACATTTAAATCTATACTCGAAGTTAACAAATTTCTCTTCTTCAGAAACGCTTTCCTTCCCATTGCCAGTCTACATTTTATATCCTCTCTACTTCGACCATCATCAGTTATTTTGCTCCCCAAATAGCAAAACTCCCTTACTACTTTAAGTGTCTCATTTCCTAATCTAATTCCCTCAGCATCACCCGACTTAATTCGACTACATTCCATTATCCTTTTTTTTACTTTTGTTGATGTTCATCTTATATCCTCCTTTCAAGACACTATCCATTCCGTTCAACTGCTCTTCCAAGTCCTTTGCTGTCTCTGACAGAATTACAATGTCATCGGCAAACCTCAAAGTTTTTATTTCTTCTCCATGGATTTTAATAACTACTCCAAATTTTTCTTTTGTTTCCTTCACTGCTTGCTCAATATACAGATTGAATAACATCGGGGAGAGGGTACAACCCTGTCTCACTCCCTTCCCAATCACTGCTTCCCTTTCATGTCCCTCGACTCTTATAACTGCCATCTGGTTTCTGTACAAGTTGTAAATAGCCTTTCGCTCCCTGTATTTTACACCTGCCACCTTCAGAATTTGAAAGAGAGTATTCCAGTCAACATTGTCAAAAGCTTTCTCTAAGTCTACAAATGCTAGAAACGTAGGTTTGCCTTTCCTTAATCTAGCTTCTAAGATAAGTCGTAGGGTCAATGTTGCCTCACGTGTTCCTATATTTCTACGAAATCCAAACTGATCTTCCCTGAGGTCGGCTTCTACTAGTTTTTCCATTTGTCTGTAAAGAATTTGTGTTAGTATTTTGCAGCTGTGACTTATTAAACTGATAGTTCGGTAATTTTCACATCTGTCAACACCTGCTTTCTTTGGGATTGGAATTATTATATTCTTCTTGAAGTCTGAGGGTACTTCGCCTGTCTCATATATCTTGCTCACCAGATGGTAGAGTTTTGTCATGACTGGCTCTCCCCAGGCTGTCAATAGTTCTAATGGAATGTTGTCTACTCCCGGGGCCTTGTTTCGACTCAGGTCTCTCAGGGCTCTGTCAAACTCATCACGCAGTATCATATCTCACATTTCATCTTCATCTACATCCTCTTCCATTTCCATAATATTGTCCTCAAGTACATCACCCTTGTATAGACCCTCTATATACTCCTTCCACCTTCCTGCTTTCCCTTCTTTGCTTAGAACTGCGTTTCCATCTGAGCTCTTGATATTCATACAAGTGGTTCTCTTTTCTCCAAAGGTCTCTTTAATTTTCCTGTAGGCAGTATCTATCTTACCCCTGGTGAGACAAGCCTCTACATCCTTACATTTGTCCTCTAGCCATCCCTGCTTAGCCATTTTGCACTTCCTGTCGATCTCATTTTTGAGACGTTTGTATTCCTTTTTGCCTGCTTCATTTACCGCATTTTTATATTTTCTCCTCTGATCAATTAAGTTCAATATTTCTTCTGTTACCCAAGGATTTCTACTAGCCCCCATCTTTTTACCTACTTTATCCTCTGCTGCCTTCACTACTTCATCCCTCAAAGCTATCCATTCTTCTACTGTATTTCTTTCCCCCATTCCTGTCAGTTGTTCCCTTATGCTCTCCTTGAAACTCTGTACAACCTCTGGTTCTTTCAGTTTACCCAGGTCCCATCTCCTTAAATTCTCACCTTTTTGCAGTTTCTTCAGTTTTAATCTACAGTTCATAACCAATAGATTGTGGTCAGAGTCCACATTTGCCCCTGGAAACGTCTTACAATTTAAAACCTGGTTCCTAAATCTCTGTCTTACCATTATATAACCTATCTGAAACCTGTCGGTATCTCCACGCTTCTTCCATGTATACAACCTTCTTTTGTGATTCTTGAACCAAGTGTTAGCTATCATTAAGTTGTGCTCTGTGCAAAATTCTACCAGACGGCTTCCTCTTTCATTTCTTCCCCCGAATCCATATTCACCTACTACGTTTCCTTCTCTTCCTTTTCCTACTACCGAATTCCAGGCACCCATACTATCAAATTTTCATCTCCCTTCACTATCTGAATAATTTCTTTTATTTCATCATACATTTCTTCAATTTCTTCGTCATCTGCAGAGCTAGTTGGCATATAAATTTGTACTACTGTGGTAGGCATGGGCTTCGTGTCTATCTTGGCCACAATAATGCGTTCACTATGCTGTTTGTAGTAGCTTACCCACACTCCTATTTTTTTATTCATTATTAAACCTACTCCTGCATTCCCCCGTTTTGATTTTGTATTTATAACCCTGTATTCGCCTGACCAAAAGTCTTGTTCATCCTGCCACCGAACTTCACTAATTCCCACTATATCTAACTTTAACCTATCCATTTCCCTTTTTAAATTTTCTAACCTACCTGCCCGATTAAGGGATCTGACATTCCACGCTCCGATCCGTAGAACGCTGTTTTTCTTTCTCCTGATAACGACATCCTCCTGAGTAGTCCCCGCCCGGAGATCCGAATGGGGGACTATTTTACCTCTGGAATATTTTACCCAAGAGGACGCCATCATCATTTAACAATACAGTAAAGCTGCATGCCCTCGGGAAAAATTACGGCTGTAGTTTCCCCTTGCTTTCAGCCGTTCGCAGTACCAGCATAGCAAGGCCGTTTTGGTTAGTGTTACAAGGCCAGATCAGTCAATCATCCAGACTGTTGCCCCTACAACTACTGAGAAGGCTGCTGCCCCTCTTCAGGAACCACACGTTTGTCTGGCCTCTCAACAGATACCCCTCCGTTCTGGTTGCACCTACGGTATGGCTATCTGTATCGCTGAGGCACGCAAGCCTCCCCACCAACGGCAAGGTCCATGGTTCATGGGGGGACTGGAATACTCTCTCATTGACTGGAATACTCTCTTTGAAATTCTGAAGGTAGCAGTGGTAAAGTACTAGGAGCGATGACTATTTATAATTTGTTCGGTAACCATACAGTAGTTATAAGAATGAAAGGACATGAAAGGGAAGCAGTTGTTGAGAAGGGAATGAGACAGGGTTGTAGACTATCACCAATATTATTCAATCTGCACATTGAGCAAGCAGTAAAAGAAACAAAAGAAAACTTTGGAGTAGGAATTAAAGTTCAGCGACAAGAAATAAAATCTTTGATGTTTGTTGATGACATTGTAATTCTGTCAGAGACAACAAAGGACTTGAAAGATCAGTTGAACGGAATGGACAGTATCTTGAAAGGAGGATATAAGTTGAACATCAACAAAAGCAAAACAATGATAATAGAGTATAGTTGAATTAAATCAGGTGATGCTGAAGGAATTAGATTAGGAAACAAGACATTCAAAGAAGTAGGTGAGTTTTATTATTTGGGCAGCAGAATATCTGAATGTGAAGTATAGAGGATATAAAATATAAACTGGCAGTGACAAGAAAAGCATTTCTGAAGAAAATAAATATGTTAATTCTCGAATCTAGATTTAAGTGTTAGGAAGCCTTTCCTGAAAGTATTTATATGGAGTGTAGCCATGTATGGAAGGGAAACATGAATGATAAACAGTTTAGACAAGAGAATCAAAGTTTTGAAATGTGGTGGTACAGGGTATGACAGAAGGATGCTGAAGATTTAGTGGGTAGATCACGTAACTAATGAGGAGCTACTGAGTAGAATTGGGTTGAAAAGAAATTTGTGGCCCATTCAGACTAGAAGAAGGGATCGGTTGATAGGCCACATTCTCAGACATCAAGGGATCACCAGTTTAGTATTGGAGGGAAGTGTGGGTGATGAAAGTTGTAGATAGAAATGAAAAGATGGATACAGTAAGCAATTACTCAGAGATGAATAAGCTTTCACGGGATAGAGTAGGATGGAGAGCTTCATCAAACCAGTCTTTGGACTGAAGACCATAACAACAACAACAGCAGCAATTAACAACACATATGTAAATTTATGTCTACATTTATACTCTGCAATTCACTTCATGGCGTGTGTCGGAGGGTACTTCTGATACCACTATCCGTTCCTCGCATCCCTGTTTCATTCATGAAATTCATGAATGGCACGTGGGAAGATGATTGTTGGTAAACCTTTGTATTGGCTCCAGTTTTTTGGATTTTTTCATTGTGGTCATTTTGTATTACATATGTGGGGGGAGTGGGGTGTAGTGATATGTTGTCCAATTCTTCCTTGCACTTAGGCATCTTTGTAATGCCTACTTGACAGTCCTGTGACTGAACTTCAAGTTACTTTTGATGTGTCTTGCCAGGCAGGTTGGACTTGTGGCTTTTTACTTTTAATCTTCAACTTGTGCACGTTTTATAAAGATGACTATTTTATATGCCATGTTGGATCACTCCTTTGCTAGTCAGGCTATGGAACAGCTGACAGTTTGTGTTACCATTGCATATACTATTTTCACTATAATTCCTGCTTTGCAATTACAAATCATGGACATGTGATGTAACTGTTCGTTTTCCTTATTTATTGCTGTCATCTTGTGAGATTATAGTTCACAACCTGGCTTGCTCATGATGAAGTTTTTAGCTACATACTGTCATAGTCTTGTTGGTCCTCCTATGAATGCACATCACTGATTGACTACAAATAATGATAGTGTTTTTCAATTCACTTTCCCCACTTTTTTACAATTTGATTAATCTGAAGATGGTTGCAGAAAACAACCAAAACAAGTCATCATGCTGTAATTGTATACAAAAAATTATGGTCTAGGCATTAAAAGTTTTTGCATTAAAACACTATGTTAAGACTGTTGTACCCCTCCTGACAATGTCTGGCTTCACTAACACTACTTTTCATTAGATCTTGTCTATCTCTTTTATTAATCAACACTGATGTGGACCACGCATTGATAAGTGATACTCAGGAATTGGCCGCACAATCATTTTCTAGGCCACTTTCATGGATGAGTTACTGTTCTTAAGATTCTTCTTTTGAATCTCAAGCTGGCATATGCTTTTCCTACTATTTGTTTAAAGTGGTCTTTCTGCTTTAGATTGCTCCAGATGGTTACTCCCAGGTATTTCACTGTAGTTACTGTTTCCAGTGGTTTTTCACCAGTAATGTAACTGTACAGAAGTGTATTGCTTTGCCTATTTATGCACAATATGTTACATATATTAACATTCATTGTCAACTGCCAGTCCTTGTATCTGTCATTAATCCTCTGAATGTCTTCCTGCAGTGTGCTACAGTCTTCTGGTGTTGCTACCTTCTCATAGACAACTTGCAAACAGCCTCATGGAATCTCCGGCATTATCCATTTGATCATTAACATAAATTGTAAGCAGTAATGGTAGTATCACACTTCGTTGAAGTGCTCCTGAAATTATCTTAACAACTGTTGATTTTGTTCCATTAAGAGCAGTGTGTCGAATTTCATCAGCGAAGAAGTTCTGAATCCAGCCACAGGTCTGTTTTGATACTCTGTAGGCTTGTATTTTTTTCACTAAAAGACAGTTCACAAAATGAAACTGTGTCAAATGTCTTCCTGAAGTTTGACTACATTGTGTAAGATAACCAACTTTATTTTTGTTGTCTTTTCTTTTAGCCTCTCTGGTGGCACACCAGTCTGTTGTCAAACTGAAAATCTTAATAAATAATGGATAATATTTATTTAATAATGTATGCAACTCCATAGTTTTGGAGTCACTTTCTCACATGTTTATTAAACTTGATGTCAAATTGTTGTGACAACAATTGGTTCCTTAACTTTGCAACACAAATAGCACATAAATCAGGTTATCTCTTGCATCAAACAACAGTCCAGTGTCAGAATTTATCAGATTAATTATAATATTGTTGAAACACAGTTTTCAGAAACACTATCAATGAATTGATTTTTGTTATAAAAGTATTCAAAACAAATATCAAGTGTGGTACAGAAGACAGTTTACATTTACATCATGTGCCCCTCTTAACACAGTGTCTTGCAGTAATCTATCAGAAAAGTTACACCACCAGTATTTCAATTGGTCCAGTTCTTAAAGAAGGTTGGGACTACTACTAGACAGGAAGCAATTTCTTTCACATAATCTCTGTAGAATTTTATGGATATCTCTTCTGTTCTAGATGCCTTTCCACTATAAAGCAATTATAGTTGCTTTTGTATTTCACAATCATTTATCTCAGTATGTGACATTTCAGTATTTGTGCGATGATTGGGATGTGGGACCATGTTATGATCATCCATAGTCAAGCGGTTTTGGAAGACTGAATTCAGTATTTTGGCCTTTTTTCTGTCATGTGTTTCAGTGCAAATATGGTCATGGAGTGACTTAATAAGTGATTTTTATCTGCTTACATAATAGCAAAACTTCTCAGGGTTTTGTCAGATCAGTTGGCAAAATTTTACTTTCAAATTCGTTGGACACTTATCTTGTTACACTCCTTATGCTCATGTTCTCTTCATTCAACTTTTGTTTGTCACATACATTTTAACTTCCTTAAATTTTGATGAAGCTCTTATTGCTTTCATAGCAACATTCTAACATGTCTATTAACCTGCAGTGGGTCTCTTCCACACCGTATTGAATGACGAATAGTGCTTTCAATTTTTATCCATTTATGGTCCATGTCTTCCTCCCCAGAACTGAAAATTTGATGTTGACTGCACAGGTAGCTGACAATTTGTATCCTATTGCACTTGCTAAGCAAAAATGTTTTCTTATCTTTCTTAACATCCCATGTAACACCTGTAGTCATTGTTGCTATCACACCCTTATGATAACTAATGCCATCACCTACTTTAACTGATTCCAAAAGTTTGCATCTATTTGTTGCCGAGAGGTCTAAGATGTTACCCTCATGAGTTGGTCCTCTATGTGCCCGAAGTAAGTTTTGGACAAGACACTCAGAATAATGTCACATGAATACCTGTGTCTGGCATTCGTTTTGGTAGTATGACTACCCTATTCTGTAGCTTGCAAATTGTAGTCATCATCCCCCCCCCCTTTCCTGTTACAATAGTATGGTCAGTAAACTTGTTTCTAATATTCTGCAAGCTCTCTCTGAAGTCCTCTGCCACTACAGTTCGTGATGTAAGTAGTTTGTAAAAGCATGTTTGATCCACTTGTGATGCTTAACTTTACCAAAATTGTTTCACATTCAGAATCTGTAATAACCTCAGTAGACATAATCGAATTTCTCACAGCAAAAAATCCACCACCACCATTGACGTCCATTCTATGATTGCCATGTAGCCTATATTCCAATCTGAATTTAGAATTTTGTTGTACTTCTGGTTTCAACCAATTATCTGTTCCTAATATTGTCTAGTCATTATTAACTCTACTAAGTTTCTACTTGATGTAAATATCTATCTTTTCCTACATTGTTGATATTCCTACCTGGAGTTTCCGTTGTTTAACATTAAAAAGTGATGCTCTGATCCTAACAGTATCTAGGCATTCTAACTTTAATAAGTGGTTCTAATCCTGGGACCTTACTTGGGATATTCCTGCTGTTTACTATGAGCTGCAGTTTTTGCTGTTACCGTGGGTGTAATGGCACTTGTACTTGTTGGTCTTGCAGCTCTGTGCTCCCACTCTTGTCTTGTACAGTATCTACCATACAGGGTAGGGGATGTCAGTACCAGAGATATGTTTTTCTTTTAGGAGGATGTACAGGCTTTCTATTTCTTTCCTCCATGGTTCCAACTAGTGCTACTGGTGAGCATACACTAGCATCTTTGTTCTTCACAGGAAGCTCTTTCTGGGTCCTTGGACAGTTTCCATTGAGCTGCATCTTCATTGGTCAAGCTTCCATATTCATGTTTCTATGCCCGATACAATGTTTTCACTGTGGTTTTGAGTTTTTTTTTATTTTCTTTGATTTAATCAGGAAAACAAAATGACAGTTGTCTCAGCTCCCTGTTGTCTCTACCACTCATATATTTATTGTGTGGTATATATCCCTGCCACTCTAGTAAAGCCAGTCAGAACCCATGTAGAGTAGTAGGTGGCTCTTTACTAGGTCTTTGCTAGATACAATCTCTTAAGCAGTTAGTAACCTAAATATTTTGTGTCTTTTGGCCTTCAGTGCTTCACTTTTGAAAAATAAATGTGGCGCAGTTTTATTCCACACGCCACACAGTCTGCACCAAGAAGCTTCTTTCTCCACACTCATTGTGTGCAGGTATTTACTGAAGCTCCCATGGCCAGTTATTAGATTTATCATGAGTGCCTCCCACTCAAGCCCAAGATTACAGAACTTCTCTTAAAACGTGATTATGGCATCATCAGCTTGCCATAATTCTGTTTTTGAGGTTATTCCAATATTCTGTGTGTTTGTCTCCTGATCCAGCTCTGTATTTTAGATTTTACCATCAACTTAGTGATGACTGAAACAAGTTCTGGTCCAACAAATTGGGTTGTCACCTCTGCCCTGACCATCCTGTATCCTTGTTTACTACCACCAAATCTTGGGTGACTAGAGACCCACAGCAAGTTTACACTGCTGCTTTCTCTTAGCCTTACCAGGGGTTCATGGCATGATCCCATTGCAGGTGCTGATAGACATTTCAGAGTTAGTGAGTATGAGTACCTCCTGCCGTAGTACTGTAGCCATCTTCCTTAGAGAAATTAAACTCTCTAAGAGTAGGGTGCACTGCACCTTTGTTTGTTTTTGACACATCAATAAACCAGACTATGTCTCCTGAACGATATCGTGGTTCATTCTTCCACTGCTTCCTACCTCCAATTGTTACATTAAATGGTTTTTTGAAGCAGCTGAAGCTATTGTATTGTGAGCTGGCATTTCCCTGACCAATCCTTTATTTACCACATTCCTTATATTAGTGTAAGACCTATATATCCTAAAGGTTTTCATTTTTTTAGCTGTATGCACTTGCTGCTGACTCATTTGTGTGGCATGTCAGGTACGGTCTCCATCCCAGCAGTGGTTGTGCTGCTAATTCTGGCTGTTATGGCTAGACAGGCCAGTCTCTGAACCTTCCTGAGCTCCTTAGCAACCTATTTTATAATCCTTAGCAACCACCATTCTACTTAATTGCACTGTAGTATAGCCCCATAAAGTATCATAAGTCTTGCTGTATAGGTGTGTATCCAGAATGTGCTCCTTGGATTTGGACCTCAGTTTATACCACTAGCCCACATAGTGTGCATGAAAGCACTTTTTGTCATGGAACTGATATTCTTTATGTGAGGGGTCCTTGTTAGTTTCGCATCCAGGGTTACCCCCTGGTACGTCCTACTCTCTTTAATTGTAGGATTTTATTGAACAACTTAAGATTCCAGTACATGTTGTGGATATGCTTCCTTATGAATGGTACAACAACAGTTTTTTTTGGAACTGACCCTTTGATCCTGTTTCCTACATTAGTTTTGCATAATATTCAGAGTACATTGTGCCATTGTTTTATTGGTACTTGCAAATTTGCTAACTATTGCTATGACTGAGCTGTCTTTGAATCCATAGCAAAAATAATGTCTAGCATTTAACTCCTTAATAAGTTCATTCACCACTTGGTTCCAGTATTGGGGACAAAAGTTCATCTTGTGGACACACTCTGGTAGTGGTGGTGATCACCATCTTCAAATCCATCATGGTGGCTTCTACCTTTTGTCTACTCAGCATGGTCTTAATCCACCCACATGCCATGCTCTTCCGCAGCTCTAACCATGGGTTCCAGGTTGTGTTACTAAAAGCCCCTTCAATATCTGGGAAGAAGCAGAAAGCAACTACCTGAAACTGTGCTTTCTCTTTCTTCCTAACAAGTTGGAAAATTGCTGTTTCACATGATTTGCCTGGTTGAGTGTGTTGATTTTCATGTGGATGAGCCTTGGTTAACCTCCTTTCCCTAACATGCACATTAACAAGTTTTTATAATGTCTTTAAAATAAAGGAGAACAAAGTGGTCTTATGTCCTTAGCTTTGGTGTGATTAAGACTACCTGGCTTTGGAATGAAAACAACCTTCACTTTTCTTCAAGCAATGTGAATGACTGCTGCTGCTGGACTGGCTCTAAACACTCTGCATAGGAATCTGATTAATCTGTCTCCTGCTTGTTGTAGTGCAGCCAGAAAAATTCCATCACGACTTGATGACTTCGTGATGTTCCACTTAACTATTGTTTTGTTGCACTCGATTCTGAAGAATCTTGTTCTCATGTCTTGTTGAACTGCACTAACACATTGAGAACTGATGTCAAGTAGGAGAGATTCAAATGATTCTAGTTTCATAATTCACAATACATAGAGGCAAACTGAAATGCATCTCCTTCTTTGTAATCCTACAAGGAAGGAGAATCATCCCCCTATGAAGCAACGTCATGGATTTGGTTAACATTCACAGTGACAGAATAAATGATTGAATTATTATTGTATCAGTGCATGTGAAAGTATTCACAGTCGAAATCACAGTTACTAACTGTATTAATTAGTAAGTGTTGTTATTTGACCACCACTCCCCCCCCCCCCCCAAAAAAAAAAAATAAATAAATAAATAAATAAATCAGTAAAATTATATTGTGAGAGTTCAGAATCTTGCTGTTGATAAAGCAAAATAGGCTGTTGAAATTTGGAGGGTCTGTACTTCTAGCATCAATTATTTTGTAGGTTAATTACTTTTATCTAATTACAAATATATTCTTAAAAAGTTGTGAGTGCCTGCTCTACCTCTTATGCTGTTTATTAACTCACTTTTTGCCTGGTGTATGACATTGTCATCAGTTTAATGATCTGTGTCTTTTAATTACTCAGGATTCTACGATTTTCATCCTTCACGCTTCCCTCCAACACTAAATTGGTGATCCCTTGATGCCTCAGAATGTGTTCTGCAAACCGAACCCTTCTTCTAGTTGAGCCGTGCCACAAATTCCAATTCTGTTCAGTACCGCCTCATTAGTTATGTATCTACCCATCTGATCTTCATTCTTCTGTACACCACGTTTTGATAGCTTCTATTCTCTTCTTGTCCAAACTAGTTATCGGTCATGTTTCACTTCCATACAAAGCTACACTCTATCCAAATACTGTAAGAAAGGACTTCCACAAACTTAAGTCTATTCTCAGTGTTCTTCAGAATCGCTTTCCTTGCCATAGCCAGTCTACATTTTATATACTCTCTACTTCGACCGTCATCAGTTATTTTGCTCCCCAAATAGCAAAACTCCTTTACTGCTTTAAGTGTCTCATTTCCTAATCTAATTCGCTCAGCATCACCCGACTTAATTTGACTACATTCCATTATCCTCGTTTTGCTTTTGTTGATGTTCATCTTATATCCTCCTTTCAAGACACTGTCCATTCCGTTCAACTGCTCTTAGATTAGATTAGTTTTTCGTTCCATAGATCCGTACTGAGGAGATCCTCATGGATGTGGAACATGTCACTTTTTTTTAAGCTGAAATAACAATACTAATAGTATGAGTATCATTTTTTAAGCTGAAATAACAATACTAATAGTATGAGTGTCTACAATACATCATTTGTTTCTATTAAAAAATTCGTCAATGGAGTATAAGGAGTTGACCACTAGTAAGTCTTTCAGGATTCTTTTAAACTGATCTTTATTTGTAACTAAATTTTTTATGTTTGCTGGCAAATTATTGAAGATGAGTGTTCCTGAGTGGTGGACCCCTTTTTGAACTAAAGTAAGTGCTTTTAAGTCCTTGTGCAGATCATTTTTGTTCCTGGTATTGTATGTATGAACTGAGCTGTTTGTTGGAACAAGAGATATATTATTTAGGACAAATTTCATTAAGGAGTAAATATACTGAGAGGCAGTAGTTCTTTGAAGAGGTTTCTACAGGACGTCCGTGAATTTACTCCACAAATACTATGTATGGACTCTGAAAACTTTTGTTTGACTTCAAGAGTTACCCCAAAATATTATACCATATGACGTTATGGAATGAAAGTAGGCAAAGTATGCAAGCTATTTCATTTTTATGTCGCCTATGTCTGCTAACACTCGAATTGCAAATACAGATTTGTTAAGGAGTTTCTGCAGTTCTGTGGTGTGCTCCTCCCAACTGAATTTATTATCAAGTTGTAATCCCAGGAATTTAAGACTGTCAACCTCTTCTATCTGCTCTTCTTCATACTTTATGCGTATGGTGGGTGCAAACCTCTTACAGGTTCTGAATTGCATATAGTGAGTCTTCTCGAAGTTTAATGTCAGAGAGTTGGCTTTAAACCATTTATTAATATCCATGAAATTATCATTAGCAGATCTTTCTAGAACTACACTCGACATACTATTTATTGCAATACTTGTGTCATCTGCAAACAAAACGAACTCTGCTTCTGGCAGTGTAACTGGTGAAGAGATCATTAATGTACACAAGAAAAAGCAATGGTCCTAAAATGGATCCTTGTGGGACACCACATGTTATTTCTTCCCATTCTGATGATGACTGACGACTTAATTCACTAGTCCCTTGCACTGACACCCTTTGTTTCTTGTTAGTGAGGTATGATTTGAACCATTTTGCAGCGCTGCCCGTGACAACCTGCTGCTTGTAATTTGTTATTTAATGAATTAAGTACATTTTCACTGTAGGTATAAATAGCCTTCTCGATATCAGAACCCTTCAGAAATCCAAACTGTGTTCTTGATAATATGTTATTTGTGGCCAGATGGTTGAGAAGCTGCCTGTACATTACTTTTTCTGAAATTTTTGAGAATGCTGGCAAAAGTGAAATTGGTCTGTGGTTTGATGGTATCTCTTTATCCCCTTTCTTGAATAGAGGCTTAACATCTGCATATTTTAGCCAGTCAGGAAAGGTCCCATTTATAATTGATTGGTTACACAAGCAACTTAGAATTGTATTAAACTCACAAGAACATGCCTTAATTAACTTTGTTGATATTTCATCGTAACCACTAGAATGCTTTGTTTTTAAACATTTTATTATGGAAGTTATTTCTTTTGGTGAAGTGAGTGACATACTCATGTACCTGAAGCTATTTGTAAAGGCTAGTTTCAGATATTCAAGGGCATTATTTACTTATCCTGACAATCCCATTCTATAAGTAACAGATATAAAGTACTTGTTAAATAGATTTGCCACACTATGCCCATCGGTTACTAATGTGTCATCTACCCTTAATGCTATTTGCTCCTGTTCCTTTCTGGTTCAACCAGTCTCCTCTTTCACTATATCCCATATTGTTTTCATTTTGTTCCCTGACATTGCTATCTTCTTCTCGCAGTGCATTTGTTTATATGTCTGAATTACTTTTTTAAATATTTTTCAGTATTCCTTGTATTTAGCCAAATCATCAGCATTGGAGCTAGTCTTGGTCGACAGGTACATTTTCCTTTTTGTCTTACATGAAATCTTTATTCCTTGTGTAATCCATGGTTTTATTATAGACTTCTGTTTAATTTGAGTAACTTTTAGAGGAAAACAGTTTTCAAACATGGTACTGATGACATTGTTCATGAATGTGGTATATTTTTCATTCATGTCATGAGCATATAACCATATTTCCAATTCATATCTTTGAGCAGTTTTCTAAAACACTCAATTTTTGGTTGATTGACTACTGTCCTGTACTCAGATTTAGCAGTCTTGATAATCTGCTTAGAATTTACATCTAAAACAAGGAGCTGCATGTCATGATCTGATTGTCCATTTATTACAGGTTTTATGCCATGATTTTGTTCCTTTAATTTGTCTATAAAAATGTTATCAATAGCTGTCCTTGAGGATTTAGTGATCCTAGTTGGAAAGTTTACTGTGTGAGTTAGATTGAAAGATAACATTACTAACTGCAGTAAATGTTTATTGGAAGATTGCATTAGAAAATCTGTATTAAAGTCACCAGAAATCAAAATTTCTTTGTTTCTTCCTGTTAAATAACCGAAAAGAACTTCTAGATGATTTATGAATAGATTATAATTTCCTGCAGGTGCTCGGTAGATAGTTACTATTATATAGGATCTGTTATGGAACTCTACTTCTGTTGCACATGCTTCTAGGTGCTGCTCTAAACAGAATTTATTAATGTCAAATGTCAATATTCTTGAATTTATGGCAGTTTTTAATAAATGTGGCAACCCCTCCTCCATCCATATCTTTGCAGAAGTAGGAAGCTAGCTTAAATCCTGAAATGTCTAACATATCTATACCAGTGGTCACCTGATGTCCAGAGAGGCAGATTATGTCAATTTGGTTAGATGAATTCATTTCATCAATACAAATGAGTAGTTCATCAACTTTATTTCTGAGTCCCGGAATGTTCTGGTGTAATAAAGATAACTGATACTGCATACTAATGGGATTATAACTGCTTTGGTGAAGATGAACTGGCAGTTTCTGATTACTTTCTGTTAAACATTGTTTAAATGGAGGCTGTATGCTAAAATATGACTCCTGTTCATCTTTTTTCTCAAACTGAGTGTGTCTGTCAATCTCTCTTAAAACTTGTTTTCTTTCCCCCTTCACTGTCCAAAAAAGGCATCCCTCTGACACCTGTGACCACTGATATTTTACCACTTGTAACATTGTCCCCCCTTAAGTTTTCTGCAATCAACCCAAACAGTTTTCCCTTCCCTTTCCTATTGAGGTGAAGGCCATGCCTAGTGTAGTCCCACCTATCAATAGCATCCACAGGCATCACTCCAACGCCAAGTTCACCCTCCCTATGGAAGAGTTCAAATGAGGCCGATCATGGCGTCTCAACACAGACACAAATCCCATACTTGTATGCTTCGTTGCTGATGCTATCTTCACCAGGTCACTCTCTATGGAATATTCAGAGTCTCTGTCAGCACTATTTCCCGGACCACCCACTATAACCATGGCATCCCTCCTTTGAGAAATCCTTGCATAAAGAACCTACATCCTCTGTTACCTGACCCAGATCTGCACTAGGCTTGAAAAAGCTTGTGACCTGGTACTCTGGACCTAGATTTTCCTGCAGTAGTTGGCCAACACCTCTACAATGGGAACTACCTAACAACAGAACTTTGATGTCTCTGACAGAATTACAATGTCATCGGCGAACCTCAAAGTTTTTATTTCTTCTCCATGGATTTTTAATACCTACTCCGAATTTTTCTTTTGTTTCCTTTACTGCTTGTTCAATATAGAGTTTGAATAACATCAGGGATAGGCTACAACCCTGTCTCACTCCGTTGTCAATCACTGCTTCACTTCTGTGCCCCTCGACTCTCATAACTGCCATTTGGTTTCTGTACAAACTGTAAATAGCCTTTTGGTCCCTATATTTATCCATGCCACCTTCAGAATTTGAAAGAGAGTATTCCAGTCAACACTTCTTCGTATGTAGATCTTTATAGTCTTCACCGATGGAGGTAATGGTACTGGTTCCTCATAATTCAATGAAAATAATTCCTGCAGGTTATCACTAAGCCTTTCCTTAGTTATGAACACCCTGTTGAGGCCTCATTGGGCCATTTTCTAAAATGTAAATGATCAAAATTACTCAGGTTTGGGGGCAGCTTGCACAGTTAATTTTACCATATAATTAATTTTTTTTCTCAGTGGTTAATTTCCCATTTTTTACTAGTAATTTGTCCAACATAGACATATATGACCTTGTTGGAGATGCTGTGTCTGTTGTTCATTCCTGCATTATTACAAACTCTGGGAATTCCTTATTTGTGGTGGTTATTGGTTTATCCATACCTTGATTTTCAGAGTCTACATGTGGCGTAACACTAACTGTTTCTTTTATTGGAAGTGAAATTGTTTTATCTATAGTTCCTTTATGTTCTTGAGGTATGTATTTCTTAAAATTCTGCATATAGTAGAAGCCTTACGTTCTTCCTGATTTTGGAGTGACCTTTATTACCACTTTAGGAACAGGGAATTAAGCTATTAGATGAGGCCCCTTAAACAGTGGAAATAATTTTTTTGTTTTATTTCCACAAATACCGTCAACATGCTCTCTAGTTTCCTTATTATCTTCATACTTACTGTTATCAGTTACTGCCTATGAGCTGTTTACAGTCGACTCAGCATTCTGAATTATACATTTAGTATACTCTAATGTGATGCTTTTAACTTTACCATTAGTATTACTACTCCATTGGATACCACCACTCAAGGCCCAATAAAATTTTCAGATTCATATCTGCTACCACTAACCTGGATTGCTGGAAATGCATTCCTTCAATGTCAAAAGCTTTATTTTGGAAGCTGTGACACCTGTGAAGTGAAGTTTAATTATTTGGAGTGAAGGACACTTCCATTTTCCCTGATTTTCCTCACAAAATCCCTTGAGTATTATACTAACTTTGCTTGCAGTATACACAACCATATCTACTCTTTTTCCCCACGATTGTTCATGTCACACATAAATTATTTACTATAGGGGTTCCTCTCTCCACCTCTTCCAATTACTCATCCTTTAACAGCTGACCCTCTTGCCATTCAGAGTACCTACTTGGTTGGTGCAGCTGATTTTGCTGTCTTCCTTAATTTCTACTATTTGTGGTGTCAAATTCATTATATTGCTTTGATGACCATAATTCTACCTGTTTTTTTTTATTAATTGTTACTCCTTCTGTTAAAATTATTTCAGTACCTCTGTTTTCTATTGTGATTATAGTTTCCTTCTCTACTGACATCTGCAGAATTTGTCCTTTTGGTTTTAACTCTTTCTCCAGAACTGAATAAATAAATAAATAAATAATAACTGAATAAATAATCTATGTTATTTATAAATTCTAGGAATTGCTCTGTACTGTTTCACTTTTTCCCTGCCATTACCTCTCACACTATTAGGTGAATGACAGGCGAGTATTTCTATTGAATGGGATTCATTAACCGATTCATCTAAATACTTAGTTTCATTCAAATGATATTCTACAAAATGCCATTTACCACCCATTCCTTCTGTATATGGCTTCAAAAATTTCAAACTGTAAGTTTATTTTTGCTCCTTCTGACAAGAACTTTGATTTAAATCCCTACGAAAATTGGTTGCTTGATGTGAAACTCTCCAAGTTTGCCGTATTCCACTGGGCACTGTCTCCACCATAAATTGAACACTTTTGTGGCTACCCCAAGATTTTGGTATTGCATTCTGAAAATATATTAAGAATATTATGGGATGGACATCACCATTTGGTTTAAAAATGGAAATGTTGTTTAGAAATCCTTTCTTTATTTCATACTTAAGCTCATCTGAAATACCTGTTTGGACTGCATCAGTTTCATTACCCTCCAAACTGCTGTTCACCACTGGAAAATTATCTTGGGAAAATGGTTCTTTCAACTTCCGTGGGAGATGTCTGTTTAAAATTCCCATATTCCTAATAAGCAGAAGAGTATAAAAAGAACGAACAAATCACTGCTGGCAAATTGTCTATTTCTATCTCTGAGTCACACCCACACTGGCAGGCGTCTCGTTATTCAATCATAACTTATATAAGAGCCACCTCTGAGTCTGGACAGTTTTTCTGTCCACACGGTCTTTGCATTGCTTAGCATATGTTATGAATTGTTGTTCCCTTTCATTAATGTTGTCTGTTTACTTTGTTTCCAATTTAATCAAGACTGAATTTTGATCTCTCTGCTGTTTCACTTCAGCCATTTCATGACAGACCTGCTAAGTCTTGCTGCCAACCGAAAAATTCTCTGATTAGATCCATATTTATGTTTTGATACCTCATTATTCACTATTGCTAACTGGTCCTCATTGTCCACTCTGAAGAGTGCCATGCTCATTTTGTGATCATCACACATGCAGCTTTGATTTCATTTTTTACTGAGAACAATTTCTGTACCATCCTTTTTAACACTTCTGACTTTTGTTTTTGTTCAGTCTTTGAATCATCCTGAAGTTGTTTTAATTCATTCATCCTTTCCATAATTTGCATAAACATTTTGCCTACATTTCCCCCTGATTTGATTGTTCTTCTTCTTCTCCATCTTCTTGTTAGTCCCTCAAATACACTGACAGAATTTCAATCTATACTTACGCAAGTTCATGTTCTTTTTATTTCCTTAACTGATAACAGTAAATGAATTGGATAGTGCCACACTTCAAAGTCTGCTGACTGAAGATCATGAGCACTACCAGAACTAAATTATTGGGGAGGGATGATGATGGCTTATACACTCATGCTCATAAATTAAGGATAATTGTAGAATGTGGTGCCACACAATGTGGCACTACACAAAACTGGCGCTAATAGCATAGGCACATAGGGAACGCACATGACACCGTTCTGCAAGTCCACAGTATTGGTGATAAGTTGAGAAAACCGTCCCGAAACACATGTTACAAAACGCCACTGTTTCCTGCGCCTGTACCCTGACATCAATACGGGATATGATCACCATGCACATGTAAACAAGCCGCACAATGGGTTGGCATACCCTGGATCAGATGCTGGAGCAGCTGCTGGGGTATAGCCTCCCATTCCTGCACCAGTGCCTTTCGGAACTCCGGAAGTGTCCTGGGAGTTTGAAGGTGTGCAGCGATACGTCGACCGAGAGCATCCCAGACGTACCAGACGTATTCGATGGGGGTCTAGGTCTGGAGAACAGGCAGGCCACTCCGTTCGCCTGATATCTTCCGTTTCGAGGTACTCCACAATAACAGCTCGGTGCAGCCATGCGTTATTATCCATCAGGAGGAAGGTGGGACCCACTGCATCCTTGAAAAGGCAAACGTACTGATGCAAAATGACGTCCCGATACACCTGACCTGTTACAGTTCCTCTGTCAAAGACATGCAGAGGTGTACGTGCACCAATCATAATCCCAACCCACACCATCAAACCATGATCTCCATACAGGTCCCTTTCAAGGACATTAAAGGATTGGTATCTGGTTCCTGGTTCATGCCAGATTAAAACCCAGCAAGAATCACTGTTCAGACTATACGTGGACTCACCCGTGAACATAACTTGGGACTACTGTTCCAATGACCATGTACCGTGCTCTTGACACCAGGCTTGACAGGCTCTCCTGTGATCAGTGGTCAGTGGAATGCACCTTGCAGGACTCCAGGTGAATAAACCATGTATATTCAGTTGTCTGTAGACTGTGTGACTGGAGACAACTGTTCCAGTGGCTGTGGTAAGGTCCTGAGCAAGGCTACTTTCAGTACTCTGTGGCCGTCTGCGGGCACTGATGGTGAGATATCGGTCTTCTTGTAGTGTTGTACACTGTGGACGTCCCGTACTGTAATGCCTGGACACGTTTCCTGTCTGCTGGAATTGTTGCTGTAATCTTGAGATCACACTTTGAGGCACACGGAGGGCCTGTGCTATGACATACTGTGTTTGACCAGCCTCCAGTCGCCCTAGTATTCTACCCCTCATAACGTCATCAGTATGTGTTCTTTGAGCCATTTTCAACACACAGTCACCATTAGCACGTCTGACACGTCTGCACACTTACTCGCTGCACTGTACTCTGACATGCACCAACACACATCTGTGTATGTGGACTGCTGCCAGCGCCACCGTGTGACGACCGCAGGTCAAATGCACCACATGGTCATACCCCTAGGCTATTTAAACCCGCAAACTGCCCACCAGACTGTTGTTTTACCATGTATCAGCATTATCCTTAATTTATAAGCATGAGTGTAGATGGGGTATAGATCGCGAGGGGGTCTAAGAGGTCTAAACCGGAGGTTCCCTTAAAAATATTTGAAAAAAATTGGTACCTGAAACCATATTCTGGAGCATTCTGGATGCCTCATACTACACTCCTGGAAATGGAAAAAAGAACACATTGACACCGGTGTGTCAGACCCACCATACTTGCTCCGGACACTGCGAGAGGGCTGTACAAGCAATGATCACACGCACGGCACAGCGGACACACCAGGAACCGCGGTGTTGGCCGTCGAATGGCGCTAGCTGCGCAGCATTTGTGCACCGCCGCCGTCAGTGTCAGCCAGTTTGCTGTGGCATACGGAGCTCCATCACAGTCTTTAACACTGGTAGCATGCCGCGACAGCGTGGACGTGAACCGTATGTGCAGTTGACGGACTTTGAGCGAGGGCGTATAGTGGGCATGCGGGAGGCCGGGTGGACGTACCGCCGAATTGCTCAACACGTGGGGCGTGAGGTCTCCACAGTACATCGATGTTGTCGCCAGTGGTCGGCGGAAGGTGCACTTGCCCGTCGACCTGGGACCGGACCGCAGCGACGCACGGATGCACGCCAAGACCGTAGGATCCTACGCAGTGCCGTAGGGGACCGCACCGCCACTTCCCAGCAAATTAGGGACACTGTTGCTCCTGGGGTATCGGCGAGGACCATTCGCAACCGTCTCCATGAAACTGGGCTACGGTCCCGCACACCGTTAGGCCGTCTTCCGCTCACGCCCCAACATCGTGCAGCCAGCCTCCAGTGGTGTCGCGACAGGCATGAATGGAGGGACGAATGGAGACGTGTCGTCTTCAGCGATGAGAGTCGCTTCTGCCTTGGTGCCAATGATGGTCGTATGCGTGTTTGGCGCCGTGCAGGTGAGCGCCACAATCAGGACTGCATACGACCGAGGTACACAGGGCCAACACCCGGCATCATGGTGTGGGGAGCGATCTCCTACACTGGCCGTACACCACCGGTGATCGTCGAGGGGACACTGAATAGTGCACGGTACATCCAAACCGTCATCGAACCCATCGTTCTACCATTCCTAGACCGGCAAGGGAACTTGCTGTTCCAACAGGACAATGCACGTCCGCATGTATCCCGTGCCACCCAACGTGCTCTAGAAGGTGTACGTCAACTACCCTGGCCAGCAAGATCTCCGGATCTGTCCCCCATTGAGCATGTTTGGGACTGGATGAAGCGTCGTCTCACGCGGTCTGCACGTCCAGCACGAACGCTGGTCCAACTGAGGCGCCAGGTGGAAATGGCATGGCAAGCCGTTCCACAGGACTACATCCAGCATCTCTACGATCGTCTCCATGGGAGAACAGCAGCCTGCATTGCTGCGAAAGGTGGATATACACTGTACTAGTGCCGACATTGTGCATGCTCTGTTGCCTGTGTCTATGTGCCTGTGGTTCTGTCAGTGTGATCATGTGATGTATCTGACCCCAGGAATGTGTCAATAAAGTTTCCCCTTCCTGGGACAATGAATTCACGGTGTTCTTATTTCAATTTCCAGGAGTGTATATATTTTAATGGCACTTAAGATTACAAAACCATTCTAATTTATACCTGGATTGAAACTATTTTGCAATTACCAACTATGTAAGTAACAGAGAAAGGCCACTGCAATTTTAAATACTGTATTGGTTTGATTATTGAAACCAGTTGATGAAAGTGAAAATAATCTTCCACAAAAAAACTAAGTATTTCATAAAGTATGTACCTACACTTGTAAAACACAGAGAAGACTGGAATCCTATTTCTTTACAAGAATATCCTCCAGTAATTCACATTGTGTAGTTTTCTTTTATTGAATAATGCCGGTGAATCCGAATGGGTAAATTATTAGTTTATAAGAAATCTTTTTGTAGGGAAGAATCAAGGAAACATATGTGCAGCAGAACATAATAGGCTATATGCTATATTTAGATCAGCTGAAAAGGAAAAGGTTGATAAATTCTACAAACTTATGTTTTCTACTACATTTAAAAGAAAGACAGTATTGATGCATTGCCATAAACACTCTTCATATGCATTGATTACGATTTTATTATTACACCAGACTGTGAATGATCGTCGTGCCATGTTTGATTGTGTGCCATCTGCCTTCAGGCCACCTGTCCTTCAAACGTACAGTAAAAGGCAGAATATTTGTGCTTATTCATCACTTGTAGTTGAACTAACATAGTTCGTTACAACTTGGGATATTGTCTTTTTAGTGAATAATATAAGTGGATTTAATTTACTGGCATGTTAGCATATCCTGCAAAGCCTTAATTCTTACTGCACGTGATCTTTTAGTATGTGTTATTAGTTGAGTTGCTTATATTCGTTCAGTGTTGCTCCTCCCACCCTCGAGTGGTGATGCCCATGCTGAAGATCACTACCATGCAAAAATTATCACTCACAGTTTCAAAACAAACAAAAATCATTTCTATTACAAAGACATCTACATTCACTACTACTGAGAACAAAAATAAATAAATTGTTTATCGCACACGAATCTGTCATTCTCTGCAAGAGCATGTGTGTAGATTTGACATCTGTCTTGGTACCACCATAGAGCTAACATCCGACAAAAGTAGATTATCATGGTGTGTGAGCTAAGGTTTTCCCGGCATACAAAAACCTTGAAAATTTCTCGGATATTCAGCCAGATAGGGTTGTCCAAAAGGTGCAATATTTCGGCAAGCCAACTTCTTGCCATCTTCAGGCATTCTTGGTGTCTGATTGATCTCTGATGGATGCCGACTTTATATAATCTCGACCCCTCTCTTGCAGCCTCCGTCTGTGCGCTTCTGTGTGGTCCACGGCTGGTGGTGGGGGAAGGGCGGCACTGGGTGGTGGGGGAAGTGCGGCGCCCTGCGACAGATCATGGACCGCAGTCCTACGGCCGCTTGTGGAAGTCTGCCGTCGTGGTGACAGTGCTTCTTCTTCTACTTCAGGTGTCCTGGCAGGAGCGGACTTCCTTGTAGACTGTCATTGTGTTTTAATCATGTTTGAAGCTGGATCCCAGGCTTTGTTTTACTGGGAACCACTGTCTTTATTTATTAGTTCATCATGCAGCCGGATCTCCACAGACCTCTTTGAGGAGACAATCCCAGAAGGTGTTCAATTGCTGTAACACCTTTGTGCCCTCGTAGTTCATGTCATGTCCATGTGAGATGC
This sequence comes from Schistocerca nitens, assembly GCF_023898315.1. Taxonomy (NCBI): domain Eukaryota; kingdom Metazoa; phylum Arthropoda; class Insecta; order Orthoptera; family Acrididae; genus Schistocerca; species Schistocerca nitens. Next base: position 740,513,484 of record NC_064618.1, on the reverse strand, counting down.
AGTGCTCTGCCACGGCTGACTTGGTCAGCTGTGTGTTGTTTGTGTGGCATTTATGTTCACTACATCTTTCCTGTACCGTCCGGATGGTCTGGCCTATATACATTTTCCCGCACTGGCAAGGGATGCTGTAAATTCCCAGTTTCCGGAGTCCTAAGTCGTCCTTGACTGATCCTAATGATGTTTTCGTTTTGGATGGAGGACGAAACACGCACTTGACATTATATTTTCTGAGTATTCTGCCAATCTTTGCCGATGTGTTCCCGACATATGGTATGATCGCTGTCGCAGCCGGTTTTTCTTCGTCTTTGGAAGGCTGTGGTCTCGGCTTCTTTGGTCTTAAGGCCCATTGTATCTGCCAGTTGTTGTAACCGTTCATGTGGAACACAGCCTGCAACATTCGTAATCTGGCTGCACGGACATCAACGCCTCCAAGACTTTATGCAGCATGTGAACTCGCTGCACCAGAATATAAAGTTCACGATGGAGGTAGAAGAAAACAACCAGCTTCCATTTCTGGATGTGCTCATCAAGTGAATACCAGATGGCACTCTAGGACACAGCATCTACTATAAGCCGGCACATACAGATTTGTACCTGCATGACTCCAGCTGTCATGCTCCTTCACAGCGAGAGGGTGTTCTAAAGCACACTGGTGCACAGAGCATGCGAAATCTCAGACTGTGACAACCTAGCTGCTGAATTGCAGCACTTGCAGGCCGTGTTCCGCACGGATGGTTACAACAACTGGCAAATAAAATGGGCCTTAAGACCGAAGAAGCCGAGACCGCAGCCTTCTGAGGGCAAAGACAAACCGGTTGCAACAGTGATCATACCATATGTTGGGAATACATCGGTAGAATATTCAGAAAATATAATGTCAAGAGTGTGTTTCGCCCTCCATCCGAAACGAAAACATCATTAGGATCAGTCAAGGACGACTTCAGGACTCCGGAAACCGGGAGTTTACAGCATCCCTTGCCAGTGCAGGAAAATGTATATAGGCCAGACCAATCCGGACGGTACAGGAGAGATGTAGTGAACATAAATGCCACACAAACAATGCACAGCCGACCAAGTCTGCCGTGGCAGAGCACTGCATCTCACATGGACATGACATGAACTACGATGGCATATAGGTGTTACAGCAATTGAACACCTTCTGGGATTGTCTCCTCAAAGAGCCAGTGGAGATCCGGCTGCATGACGAACTAATAAATAAAGACAGCAGTGTCCAGTTAAGCAAAGCCTGGCATCCAGCTTCAAGCATGATTAAAACACAATGACAGTCTACAAGGAAATTCGCTCCTGCCAGGACACCTGAAGTAGAAGAAGAAGCATTGTCACCATGATGGCAGAGTTCCGCAAGTGGCCATAGCCCTGGAAGGACTGCGGCATGATCTGTCGCAGGGCGCTGCGCTTCCCCCACCACCCAGCACCGCCCTTCCCCCACCACCAGCCGCGGACCGCACAGAAGCGCCCAGACGGAGGCTGCAAGAGAGGGGTCGAGATTATATAAAGTCGCCGTCCGTCAGAGATCAATCAGACACCAAGAATGCCTGAAGATGCCAAGAAGTCATCTTGCTGAAATACCGCGCCTTTTGGACGATGCTACCTGGTTGAATGCCCGAGAAATTTTCTAGATTATCATAACTTGATGACCACGTTTAGATGTGTGTGTCCTATTCTTCAACCAGAATATGCTGGTAGATGTTCCTTGCACAAACTTTCTTAGCATCTAAGACCACAGTCATGAATAAATGTATATCTCACCATTTGACTGACTTTATAATTAGTCAGTAGCAGTTCCCTTGCTAATGTTTGATTTTGATCAAGAACATTGTGTATTCAGGTAAAGACTAAACCATATCTGTGCAGAAAAATTGCCAGTTATATTGGCTATTATTTTCACTCATGGCAGGACAGTCAACAATTATATTAGATATTGTTGTTTTATAACAGTGATGAAAATCCTGGATGGAGCAATACAGTAAAATAAAGGAAGGCAACTTCTCACCTATAGCAGAGCGAAGTGTGGAACCCAAAGACACTTAACATGTAATGTTTCCTGTTATGTGCCTCTGTGCTCCTCGCGTCAGTCCACTATAAGTACTGGTTTTTGGTTTATTTTTATAAAGTCAGCTATGTAATGTGGGAGTAGTGATAACTACTGTTAAATGTGTCACACTTGCCTTATAACATTTTTGGGTCCATATAGTGTGAAATGTAGTTATCTGATACATACTGTGAGACTAATATAACCGTAACTGGTAAAAAATGATGGTTTCGTAAGAACCATCGAGTCATAGTTGCTGAATGATACTCTGACCGGTGAGAAAATGCTCTTGTTGGAGACAAAGAAGGTGAATATGTTCCTTGTTTAAAGGCCCTGACAGAAATGTGGGGAATCAAGTGCCTCAATCCTCATTCCATTTTCCTCGCCAAAAATTTTGCATGTGAACATATTCACACTCTTTTAACAAAGGACATTCTAAATCCTTTTACCCAATCTCTTTTTGTAGTTAAGCCTTCATACTCAGTATCCCTGTATCACTGACAGTGTTAATATCTCTCTCTCTCTCCTTTGCCTTTTTTTTTCTCCCATTGATTTACAGTGTACCCCACTGCCAGTGTCTCCTCTCTCACACTGTTTCCTTATGTCTTTCTTTCCAACTGCCACTGTCTCCACCACGCTTTGGCAGCTAGAAAATTGTTGGGGGTCAAACTTACTTTCCTCCCATACCCATGTGTTTAAAATTTTGCTTCAAATTCGCCTTCTCCTATACCTATTTGTTAAAGTTTGCTGGTCTGGGATGGTCCAGACCCTCGCATGCCTATGTATGGTCTCCAATCATCTGTATTTTTCATTTCCATGGTCTCCTCTGTCTTTTGCTCCCACTGCTTCTGTCTCTATGCACCTTTCTTTCTTGTTTACTGCCACTGCCTCTCACTGACCATCAGTATCTCTTCTCTCATTGGCTGCTATTGTCTTCATCCATCTCTCTTTCTCTTTCATTGCCACTTCCTTTCTCCCAGCACCATTGTCTCCTCTCTCTTCTTCCACTGTCACTGTCTCTGTGCTGCTGTCTTTCACAACAAAGAGTGCAAATATGTTCTCGTGACAAAATTTTTGGTTCCCTGAGATCATCATCATAAGTATATGCGGTAAAAGTTTTGATGATTTGCTATGAATAGAAATTATAGAAGTGGTCATCACCACAGTTGGTACTTGTGGTACCCAAAACTCATAGTCTGTTGGGTGTATCATGATAACGGATACAGATTTTTGCAAATAGGAAAAATGTCATTTCGAGATGAATGCCTAAAAGAATATACAGTTAATATTTGAGCTATTCATTGTCATTAAACTTTTAGAAGATCCACTATATGCAGTTCAGAATCTGTAAGAGATTTTCTCCTAGCACGTGTATAACATATGAAGACATGCAGATTGAAGAGGTTGACAGCATTAAATTTCTGGGATTACAACTCGATAATAAATTCAGTTGGGAAGGGCATACCACAGAATTGCTTAATCGCCCAAACAAGTCTGTATTTGCAGTGAGAATGTTGTCAGATGTAGGAGATATAAATATTAAAAAAAACATTGTATACTTTGCTTACTTTCGTTCTATTGTGTCATATGGGATCATATTGTGTGGTAACGTATGAAGCAGAGCAAAAGTTTTTGGGGTGCAAAAGCGTGTGATTAGAATCGTTTGTGGTTTAAATTCAAGAACATCATGTAGAAACCTGCTCAAAGAACTTTGTATTCAAACCACAGCTTCTCAGTATATTTATTCTGTAATGAAATTTGTTGCAAGTAATATATCTCTATTTCCAACCAATAGGTCAATACATAGTATCAATACTAGGAATAAGAACAATCTACATAAAGACCTAAAATCACTTACCTTGTTCCAAAAAGGGGTCCTTATTCAGGAACACACATTAACAATAAATTGCCAACAATCATTAAAAACTTGGTTTTAGATAAAGCCCAGTTTAAACAGAGTTTGAAAGACTTTTTGATAGGCAACTCCTTCTACTGTACAGATGAATATCTTAACAGAGACTGTTGAGCCAGCTTAAGTAAAAATTACATCGTTTCGTTCTGACAGCGTGTTAATTCTGTAAATATTAGCTGTTCCAGTTTAGCGCATTGTATTCACCTATTTCGACAATCTCCTGATATTATATTCAAATGTTTTATGTTTTTATGTTATACTTTCTGACATGTTCCACACCCACAAGAATCATCTGATTTTTTAGGTCTATGGAACGATAACTGAATCTAATCTAAATCTAATCTGATCTTAGTTCTTTAGATAATTATGGTCCTTGGTGCAAGAACCACTAATAACCAGTTTTTTTCTGGGTCTTGATAACATATAACATATATAAAGTTTTGAAGTTCCCGGAGAATATCCTCTGAGGAGCATACACTAAAATTTTCGATGATCTGCCATCAATAGAAATTGTAGGAGTGGCCAACCTCACAGATGATACTTTACATACCCAAAAATCATTGTTTTTGGGGTTTTCTTGGGTACTGACCATGAACAAATCATGCTTTTATAAGTCACCTCAGGTCCACTCAAGACCACACCTAATGCAAAAAAATCAACTGTCTTATGCAATCAAATGATCATTAGGCCAAGGACTATTGAAAATACTTCACCCCTTCCTGATCTTTGTGATCTATTGAATCCGAGATATGACCCCCTGAAAAATCGCATTTTCACCCACGGCTTTTAGGAACATTTTGGTACCATACACTGTCATGCATGGACTTATAAATCACTTGGGCTTTTTCTATTGCTTCTGTAATGAGATGTGCCGAGTACAATGCATTCTTATACTAATTAAAATCATTAAACTGTCACCAACTCTGAATTCTATCTGTAAAGGTGAATATGTTATAATTTTTAACTTCTTAATGTCTACTTGAAATTTGAATGGCAATGCTTTTTAATGTATGGCTAACTGCTCAAGCATTATCTTTGTTCCAGAGGTATTGCAAAATAGCTCATTGGGAAAAAAACCTTCGTTTGAATCTTATTATCTATATTTAATATTGTTGTTTGACCCTTTTCTTACTTAAATATTTTTTTGCCACCTTCAAAGAAGTATTTTGACATTAAAATTGCACAAGTGGTAAGAAAATAACTTTTTTTCATGTACAAAATTTAATGTATGATACTAGACCACTGATGATTTATTTAGCATATTTAGTATATTGGTTGGAGTGGTATTGAGTCATAGGAAAAAAATCTAGTAATCAAACTAATTATGTAACATTTCCAACCTACTCTTCTTACTCAAAAGGAATCAAACAAAAATTGGAGCAAATCCTATATGGCACTGAAACTCTTATCCCTACCAAAAAGAAACAAACCTTTTCCCTTTTTACTTGTTGTTATCCAACCTTCATTCAACTCGCACTGTTATTTTTACAAACTATACTCAAACTCCCAGGTCAATGTCTGAGAATCACAACATGCACCTTTTCATATTTTCCCATATATGAACATAAAAGCCCAGAAAATAATACATAAGCATGCTTGATGTGCTGGTTCTGGAATAACTCACTTCAAAAATTTTACATAGACCCTAATGTGCTGACGAGTAGTGCTTTGATTCTTTACATTAATTGTAATAATGATACCTTCAATTTTAGCAGCCAGATAAACATTTATATCTGACGGCATATGTAGTCCATGTTTTCATTGGTAGAATGCTCTTGTCAGCGTCACATATTTCTCAAACAAAAAAAATTCATGGAAACCCATGGACAGAAGTGGTATATCTCAGCCACACGATTATAGGAGTTAAATATAAAGGATTACATGCTAGCATCTTACTCATATCAAAGGAATACGGAAAAGAAGGAGTTGTTACATGTATTAAGACAGAACACTTGTCCAAGAACATTCAAATAAGTGAATTTTGAGGAGATCAGCACAGAGAAGTAAGTGCTTATGACTTAGTATTGAAAAATTAAAATTGTTCACTTTTAACTTAACTGTATATAGGTCCACACTGGGAAATTTTGAATTGTTTATAAGGCATATGTATGCCATCAGACAACAAGAAGCAGTTAATAGTATGTGGAGATTTCATTGTAGATATTCTACATATTTTTGGTGGGAAAAATTATCTGTAAATCTTATTTGGTGCCTACAACTTAATTTTGAGAATTAGCTTTCCAACATGTTTAACTAAAGACGTAGAATTTCGATTAATAACGTTTTCTTCAACAAAGCTCAAAGCAAGCAAGTAACCATTTGCCCAGCAACAAATGCTCTTTCCTGTCACAATGCATAGCTAATTAGGATAAAGAAGATAGTGCCTTACAGTAAGTGGAAATCAATTAGAATAATTAATGACTCCATAACAGAAATTCTTAAGAATAGTTTACAAGTGATGGCCTGTGATGGATATCTTGTGAACCAAATGTTGACATAAAATTCAATCTATTCCATTATAAATTCATATCATTATTTGAAAATAGCTTTTCCCACAAACTAATCAGAAAGGACATAAAACAGTCATGTAAAAACTGTAGATCACTAGAGGGATTAAAGTGTCTTGCGAAGGGAAAAGGAAAATACATCTGTTGATGGGAACTAGTAAAGATTTTAACTATATATGACCATGCAGCTTTGCTAGAATAGAAATGATAATTAAATGAACACCCTAGCTGCAAGCAGGCGTTGATACACTTCGTTGGGGACATGTTGAAAATGTGTGCCCTGACCGGGACTCGAACCCGGGATCTCCTGCTTACATGGATAGAGCGTCTGCCATGTAAGCAGGAGATCCCGGGTTCGAGTCCCGGTCGGGGCACACATTTTCAACATGTCCCCAACGAAGTGTATCAACGCCTGCTTGCAGCTAGGGTGTTCATTTAATTATCATTTCTATACTAGTAAAGATGTTACAGCAACCGAAAAAAAGCTATTAAAAAACCAAGGAACATGCACATTAAGCCAGAAATCAGAAATTCCAACACAGACTTAAGTGCATATGGAATGCAATGAAATGAAGAGACAGGACAACAGGTTACAGAACAAGATAATATCACTGTTGAAATGGGCAGGCTATAAATGATACGTCAAAGATATCTGACATGTAGTAGAAAATATAGGAGCAAACAGTTCAAGAGAAAAATCAGAAAAGTATGTTGAAAAAGCAATTCACATAAAATTCAGTTTTATGGGTGTTTCACTTGCTTCCTCTTCTAAAGTTAAGAAAGTTATATACTCTCTCAGAAATAAAAGCTCATCTTGACCTAATGGTGTTCCCAGCAGAATACTAAAGAGTTGCTCCCATGTAATAAGTACAGTTTTTTCCTATATGCTTCAACAACTTGATCATTTTTCCAGGAGAGATTGAAATGTGCTCTTGTTAAACAAGAGTACAAGAAAAGTGATAAGAAAATATCAATAATTGCTGAACTGTTTCATTACTGGTATCGGTTTCCAAAAATTTTGAGCATCACACATGTACACACCAAGCTGTGTGACACATTGCATTGCCCTGCTGGGGATGCCATTGTGCTGAAAAAACAAACTGCATGTTGGGGGTGTACATGGTCAACAAGTATAGATGTATACTTGTGTTGATCCACTGTGCCTTCCAGAATGATGAGCTCACTCAGGGAATGCCACGAAAACCATAAAGCCCCCTCTTGGTTGCAGGGAATTTGCTTTCAGATGTTTTAAGCCATAAACATCAATGGCCATCTGTCCGATGAAGCATAAAATGTGATTCTTCTGAAAATGTCATGTCGCCACTCAGTGGCAGTATTGGCATGCAAATTTCAACCTTTGTTGCTGATGAACAGTCAGCATGGGTGCATGAACCAGGTGCCTGCCACGGAAGTCCATACTCAGAAGCATCATTTTCTGAACGGTTGTTGAAGAGACACTTGGTAGTGCTCTGGTTCATCTAGGCAGTCAGTTGCTAAGCAGTTGTGTGTCAGTTCACCCTTACACATCTCGGTAGTGATCATTCACCTGTGTCCTCTGTGGCCTGTGCCAGTTTTGGATAGGGCCATTTTGCCATTCACAGTATATTTTAATTGTGGTGGCATTTGAACAGTTTACAAACTTAGCTGTTTCGGTAAAGCTTCTACTAGGCCAATGATTATACCCTTTTGGACATCATATAAATCACTCTGTTTCCACTTTATGACAAAGACTACACTGTTTCCCACATTCATCCCAGCACCGCTTTATGTACCTTCCACTGGTAGTGCTGCCACCTTCCATCTGTGAGTGGTTATGACATGTTAACGTCAAACATAGGCAGTGGTCATATTAATGTGACTGGACCATCTGTGGCAGCACAGAGATTTCAAAGCCAGATTTTAAATTGTAAGACAACTTCAGGATCAGATGTGAACTTGGCCATAATTTGTTGGTTATGAACTGCAGATTAAAACTGAATAAGTTGCAAAGAGGTCAGAACTTAAGAAGTTGGGACCTGGATAAATTGAAGGAACTAGAGGTTCTTGAGAGTATCAAAAGGAACATTAGACAATGTTGGACTGGAGCAGGGGAAAGGAATACGATAGAAGACGATTGGGTAACTTTGAGAGACAAAATAGGTGAGGCAGAAGAGGGTCACACATAGACTACAGACATCTAGAAAATGAGATTGACGGACAGTGCAAAATGCATAGACACGTATAGCTAGTGGAAAAATAAGAGGCTGTGGAAGCATGCATAACAAGAAGGTAGATGACATTCCCGCAGAATTATTGAGATTTTTCGGAGATCCTGTGGCATAATTATTCTTCCTGTTGTGCAAGGTGTATGGGACAGTTGAAATACTCTCAGACTTCAGGAAGAATCTAATAATTCCAATTCTAAAGATGGAAAGTGCTGACAGGTATGAATACCTTCAGTTTAATAAGTCATGGTTGCAAAAATTAAACTAAACTCTGCCTGAACAGGCCATGAAGACCCAATGGTACTGTCCGGACGCCATGTCATCCTCAGCCCACAGGCACCACTGGATGCGGATATGGAGGGTCATGTGGTCAGCACACCGCTCACACACACACACACACACACACACACACACACACACACATATATATATATATATATATATATATATATATATATATATATATAAAATTCAAGCTTTCGCAACAAACTGTTACCTCATCAGGAAAGAGGGAAGGAGAGGGAAAGACGAAAGGTTGTGGGTTTTAAGGGAGAGGGTAAGGAGTCATTCCAATCCCAGGAGCGGAAAGACTTACCTTAGGGGGAAAAAAGGACGGGTATACACTCGCACACACACACATATCCATCCACACTTATACAGACACAAGCAGACATATTTAAAGACAAAGAGTTTGGGCAGAGATGTCAGTCGAGGCAGAAGTGCAGAGGCAAAGATGTTGTTGAATGACAGGTGAGGTATGAGTGGCGGCAACTTGAAATTAGCGGAGATTGAGGCCTGGTGGATAACGGGAAGAGAGGATATATTGAAGAGCAAGTTCCCATCTCTGGAGTTCGGATAGGTTGGTGTTAGTGGGAAGTATCCAGATAACCCGGACGGTGTAACACTGTGCCAAGATGTGCTGGCCGTGCACCAAGGCATGTTTAGCCACAGGGTGATCCTCATTACCAACAAACACTGTCTGCCTGTGTCCATTCATGCGAATGGACAGTTTGTTGCTGGTCATTCCCACATAGAATGCGTCACAGTGTAGGCAGGTCAGTTGGTAAATCACGTGGGTGCTTTCACACGTGGCTCTGCCTTTGATCGTGTACATCTTCCGGGTTACAGGACTGGAGTAGGTGGTGGTGGGAGGGTGCATGGGACAGGTTTTACATCGGGGGCGGTTACAAGGGTAGGAGCCAGAGGGTAGGGATGGTGGTTTGGGGATTTCATAGGGATAAACTAAGAGGTTACGAAGGTTAGGTGGACGGCGGAAAGACACTCTTGGTGGAGTGGGGAGGATTTCATGAAGGATGGATCTCATTTCAGGGCAGGATTTGAGGAAGTCGTAACCTTGCTGGAGAGCCACATTCAGAATCTGATCCAGTCCCGGAAAGTATCCTGTCACAAGTGGGGCACTTTTGTGGTTCTTCTGTGGGAGGTTCTGTGTTTGAGAGGATGAGGAAGTGGCTCTGGTTATTTGCTTCTGTACCAGGTCGGGAGGGTAGTTGTGGGATGCAAAAGCTGTTGTCAGGTTGTTGGTGTAATGGTTCAGGGATTCTGGACTGGAGCAGATTCGTTTGCCACGAAGACCTAGGCTGTAGGGAAGGGACCGTTTGATGTGGAATGGGTGGCAGCTGTCATAATGGAGGTACTGTTGCTTGTTGGTGGGTTTGATGTGGACGGACGTGTGAAGCTGGCCATTGGACAGGTGGAGGTCAACATCAAGGAAAGTGGCATGGGATTTGGAGTAGGACCAGGTGAATCTGATGGAACCAAAGGAGTTGAGGTTGGAGAGGAAATTCTGGAGTTCTTCTTCACTGTGAGTCCAGATCATGAAGATGTCATCAATAAATCTGTACCAAACTTTTGGTTGGCAGGCCTGGGTAACCAAGAAGGCTTCCTCTAAGCGACCCATGAATAGGTTGGCGTACGAAGGGGCCATCCTGGTACCCATGGCTGTTCCCTTTAATTGTTGGTATGTCTGGCCTTCCAAAGTGAAGAAGTTGTGGGTCAGGATGAAGCTGGCTAAGGTAATGAAGAAAGAGGTTTTAGGTACGGTGGCAGGTGATCGGCGTGAAAGGAAGTGCTCCATCGCAGCGAGGCCCTGGACGTGCGGGATATTTGTGTATAAGGAAGTGGCATCAATGGTTACAAGGATGGTTTCTGGGGGAACGGATTGGGTAAGGATTCCAGGCGTTCGAGACCAGAAAAATGTCTGCTCGTGTCTGTGTATGTGCGGATGGATATGTGTGTGTGTGTGTGTGCGAGTGTATACCTGTCCTTTTTTCCCCCAAGGTAAGTCTTTCCGCTCCCCGGATTGGAATGACTCCTTACCCTCTCCCTTAAAACCCACATCCTCTCATCTTTCCCTCTCCTTCCCTCTTTCCTGACGAAGCAACCGTTGGTTGCGAAAGCTATATATTGTGACATCAGCAAGCATTACTTTTTTTTAAATCCTCCTTTGTTCTTGGTACATCGTTTATAGATAGATGTCAGGAAGAGGAGGGGGCATAACCCTGAATCTTGCAGGAGACCATGTTTCTCCTCTCTGAATTTATTGTTATTGTTATTCCTAATGTGCCACCTGTTTTCTGTTCTTAAGATAAGACTCCATCCATCCAAGATGAATATCTTTAATACATTACCATTCCATAGTAGAATTTTGTGATCTATGTCAAAAGCATTGGCCAAAGGAAATGCCAAGAGGGTAGTTTTTCTTGTTTAGCTCGACTGAAACTGAATTCATGAATTCATATATTGCTTCCTCAGAATAGATGCATTTACATAATTCAAACTGTTAAAAAGTGTCTCACATGGAGTACTCTGTGGTACGCTACCTTCTAAAAATGTTTTGAGAACACGGGAAAGAGGGAGAGGAGACTATAATTAGTGGTCAGTAGCTTATCTCCACTTTTATAAATTGGCATTGCTACCATGTACAGCACTCTTTCGTGAAATGACCTAATAACAGTTACAAAAGTAACTCACTGGAGATGCTACCAAATCAGTACAAGGATTTAATACCTAGGTTGAAATACTGTGATAATAAGATGAGTTACAGCTTTTTAGTGATGAAAAGATTTTTGTGATCTCTTTAACATGTGATTTGACAAAACTTATGTCTAATGTTGGAGTATGCAATGCATGTCAAAGTAAATAATGCATTTCGAAGTAAATCTGATAGATCCACCTTTGATTATTATTTTTTGTCATTGTGTATTCAGCTACAATTACGAATTTTAGTGGCTAATTATTTGGATTTATTATGATCTGTCTCTTTGCTACTTTCAACAGAGAATTGAATATCATTTGCTTTACTGAGTATATTCATTTCATGTCTAGTAATGCTCCAAATTGTCAAGGCCTTGTTCTTGAAGTGTTGAACTTCCTGTGCATACATCATGGATTTTGACTTTTGGATGACAGTGAAGAATTTTACTGTATGCTTGTAGTGTATTTTTTAAGTCTTCATCAGAGTTAGTTCTGTGTTACATACAGGTTGTTACAAAAAGGTATGGCCAAACTTTCAGGAAACATTTCTCACACACAAATAAAGAACATATGTTATGTGGACATGTGTCTGGAAATGCTTATTTTCCATGTTAGAGCTCATTTTATTACGTCTCTTCAAATCACATTAATCATGGAATGGAAACACACAGCAACAGAACGTACCAGCGTGACTTCAAACACTTTGTTACAGGAAATGTTCAAAATGTCCTCCGTTAGCGAGGATACATGCATCCACCCTCCGTCGCATGGAATCGCAGATGCAGCCCTGGAGAATGGCATATTGTATCACAGCCGTCCACAATACGAGCACGAAGAGTCTCTACGTTTGGTACCGGGGTTGCGTAGACAAGAGCTTTCAAATGCCCCCATAAATGAAAGTCAAGAGGGTTGAGGTCAGGAGAGCATGGATGCCATGGAATTGGTCCGCCTCTACCAATCCATCGATCACTGAATCTGTTGTTGAGAAGCGTACGAACACTTCGACTGAAATGTGCAGGAGCTCCATCGTGCATGAACCACATGTTGTATCGTACTTCTAAAGGCACATGTTCTAGCAGCACAGGTAGAATGAAATAATGAAAACGTGCTCCATTGAGCGTAGGTGGAAGAACATGGGGCCCAATCAAGACATCACCAACAATGCCTGCCCAAACGTTCACAGAGAATCTGTGTTGATGACGTGATTGCACAATTGCGTGCGGATTCTCGTCAGCCCACACATGTTGATTGTGAAAATTTACAATTTGATCATGTTGGAATGAAGCCTCATCTGTAAAGAGAACATTTGCACTGAAATGAGGATTGACAAATTGTTGGATGAACCATTTGCAGAAGTGTACCCGTGGAGGCCAGTCAGCTGCCGATAGTGCCTGCACACGCTGTACATGGTACGGAAACAACTGGTTCTCCCGTAGCACTCTCCATACAGTGACGTGGTCAACGTTACCTTGTACAGCAGCAACTTCTCTGACGCTGACATTAGGGTTATCGTCAACTGCACGAAGAATTGCCTCGTCCATTGCAGGTGTCCCGTCGTTCTAGGTCTTCCCCAGTCGCGAGTCATAGGCTGGAATGTTCCGTGCTCCCTAAGAAACCGATCAATTGCTTCGAATGTCTTCCTGTCGGGACACCTTCGTTCTGGAAATCTAACTTGACACAAATGTACTGCGCCACGGCTATTGCCCCATGCTAATCCATACATGAAATGGGCATCTGCCAACTCCGCATTTGTAAACATTGCACTGACTGCAAAACCTTCCTTCAATTGGGCCAACTGGCAGTGAATCAAGGAAGTACAGTACATACTAACGAAACTAAAATGAGCTCTAACATGGAAACTAACCGTTTCCGGACACATGTTCACATAACATCTTTTCTTTATTTGTGTGTGAGGAATGTTTCCTGAGAGTTTGGCCATACCTTTTTGTAACACCCTGTGTAGCTTTCTCTTCCTAGCACACGATACTTTGGTCCCGTATGTTAATCACCCTTTCTCTCAACCTTCACAGTTATTATATCTGAGCCATTGTGATGGAAAACTGGGTTTATAATGCTGTAAGAACATTTTTAAGAAAAGAATCAAATTTTTCCTGTACTATATGTCCTTGGAAGACTTCTTCCCTTTATTTCATCCTGTAAATTCTTCCTGAATAGTGTAACTGAGTCAAAATTTACAGTTCTGCGGTACTGCCATAGTGTCCATGATTGCTTTATAGTTGTCAGATGTATTTAAAATCCATCTTTGTAACTAGTAGCTGCAAACATGAATTTCAAATACCTTTAATAACTGTGAAAATCCACTTTCCCTTCTTGGTTAAACTTTAGTGATGTGGTTTTTCTTTTGCTGCCATTTGACTACCAGATAAACCATTTATCAGGGGATTCACAATTGTGTTATAAAACGCGGCTGGATTTAGAAATGAAATGCCCATTTCTTTTCACCATGTCCTATTTTTGTTGGGAATTTTACCATGGAGATCAAACTTAAGGTGTACATCAGCAACTTTAGTGCCCTCGACAATCAGTATCCAAGATGAAATTGGTATTGAAATCTCTTCATACATTGCCCCATTATTACCGCTAAGTCTAATTAGGGCTCTCTCTGATTGCTTAACGAAATTTAAAATGTCCATGTTAGAGGCTGTAAAGTGTCATAATTGCCATCTTGGATGAAACTTTCTGGCACATTAAAACTGTGTGCAGTCTGAGACTTGAATGCCGGACCTGTACGGTTCGCAGGCAAGTGTTCTACTAACTGAGCTACCGAAGAATGACCCACAAACTTCACTCTCAGTCTTATTTCCAACAGTACCTCTTCTCCTACCTTCCAGACTCTACAGAAGTTCTCCTTTTAGCAGGACAAGCACTTCTGGAAGAAAGGATAATGCCGAGAGTTCACTTAACCAAAACTTGGGGGATGTTTCCAAGTTCTCTTTCTGCAATGGAGTGTGCACTGATAAAAAAACTTCCTGGCAGATTAAAACTTTGTGCCGAACTGTGAAGGCTGTGGCTAAGCCATGTCTCTGCAATATCCGTTCTTCCAAAAGTGCTTGTGCTGTAAGATTCTCAGGAGAACTTCTGTGATATTTGGAAGGTAGGAGATGAGGTATCGGTGGAAGCAAGGCTCTGAGGATGATTTATGAGTTCTGCTTGGGTAGCTCAGTTGGTAGAGCACTTGCCCGCGAGAGGCAAAGATCCAAATTTCGAGTCTTGATCCATCACACAGTTTTAATTGGCCAGGAAGTTTCATATCAGCATACACTCCACTGCAGAGCAAAAAATTCATTCTGCTATCTTGTTTGTTTCCAAGCCTGTTACTAAAGTATAGCACTCAGAGTTCAGTGCAACACTGATTGAGGTCTATGCTCTAGGACTTTGTTGCAGTTTTTGTGTATCTAGCCACTCCTCCCTTTTCTTGTATCCATCCCCCCCTGCCCCCGCTCCCTATTTTTTGTTTAACTATTACAGAAATGTTGTACCGACTTGTTTCTCTATAGATGCACCTGCTCAATGTCTGTTACCTCCAATGATGCACTGTCATGCATAGTATACCTGTAGAAATACCTTTAGATTTTTCAGTTTCCTATAGTCATATTAGAAACTTATATTTATTGTATAAAGCTTCTTATGTCTTGATTGAAAAGGCCAAATGTATTAAGATTGCTATCAATTGTGCTGTACAGGCTGCTGTTTGTGTTCTGTTTCTCTGCTGATTGTTGGAACTAATTATTTGATAACACTGTCTTTCAGGAACATTTACCCTAATATAAGGTAGTGAAAATAATTGAAGTCACAGGAATTTGGGGCGGAGGGCGATATGAAAGTGTGTGTGTGTGTGTGTGTGTGTGTGTGTGTGTGATGACATGTTGTCTTCTACTTTAGTTACTATGATTGTAATAAAACATTTCACTTGTTTTAGATTGAAGAACATGAGATTGATGCCACTGGTGGTGATAAAGTGGTTGAAGATGATAATGGTGATGAAGATGAGGGTGGTAGTTGTGGTGGTGATGGTAACGATGGTGATGATTTGAGTATCAGTGTCAGTGTTAAAAATATTCCAGAAAGTGACCAGGAAATCAATAACCAACAAGAAGCAATTGTGAGCGAAGACCGGAATATTGAATGTACAGTTAACGACAACTGTGGCGCTGTTCCTGTGACATTGTCTACATTAGAAAGTTTATCAGTAAGCAGGAAAGCAGCAGATTTGACAGGACCTCAGAGGCAGTTGTATCCTGAAAAGAGGTAAGATTTACAATCATAAGTCAGTGTTATGTATTAAATATTTTGATAGCAAAAATAATCTCCAAAATTAGCATAACAAAGAAAAGAGAGTTTATTTCTTGAACAAGATGTCAGAGGGATTGTAGTAAAAGGTAAAACATCAACACAAGGCATTTGAAGAGCAATAGCAAGGAGAATGTGTAATTGTAAGAGTTCTGAAACAAAATACCCTTACTCTTAAGGAGATGTAATTGAACAGAAAAATCACTTTCGTTAATAGATAGTATTTTCTTAGATCAAGATAAATTTAATCAAATAAAAATTTATCCTTTTAAGGATGGTCTTTCTGATCATGATGCACAGCTGGTTACAGTATCTGACCTAGCTTCACACACTAATGCAAAACAATCCTCCAAAATGGCGCGTTCAGTTAACGATTTAACAATTGCAATTTTTTGGGAAAGCTTGCAGCAGTTAGACTGGGATGAGTTGTTTTGGGACCTGATGCTAATCTAAAATATAATTTGTTTCATGATATGTTTGTGAGTATTTTTGAAAACAGTTTCCCTAAGAACACAGTGAAATACACTCCTGGAAATTGAAATAAGAACACCGTGAATTCATTGTCCCGGGAAGGGGAAACTTTATTGACACATTCCTGGGGTCAGATACATCACATGATCACACTGACAGAACCACAGGCACATAGACACAGGCAACAGAGCATGCACAATGTCGGCACTAGTACAGTGTATATCCACCTTTCGCAGCAATGCAGGCTGCTATTCTCCCATGGAGACGATCGTAGAGATGCTGGATGTAGTCCTGTGGAACGGCTTGCCATGCCATTTCCACCTGGCGCCTCAGTTGGACCAGCGTTTGTGCTGGACGTGCAGACCGCGTGAAACGACACTTCATCCAGTCCCAAACATGCTCAATGGGGGACAGATCCGGAGATCTTGCTGGCCAGGGTAGTTGACTTACACCTTCTAGAGCACGTTGGGTGGCACGGGATACATGCGGACGTGCATTGTCCTGTTGGAACAGCAAGTTCCCTTGCCGGTCTAGGAATGGTAGAACGATGGGTTCGATGACGGTTTGGATGTACCGTGCACTATTCAGTGTCCCCTCGACGATCACCAGTGGTGTACGGCCAGTGTAGGAGATTGCTCCCCACACCATGATGCCGGGTGTTGGCCCTGTGTGCCTCGGTCGTATGCAGTCCTGATTGTGGCGCTCACCTGCACGGCGCCAAACGCGCATACGACCATCATTGGCACCAAGGCAGAAGCGACTCTCATCGCTGAAGACGACACGTCTCCATTCGTCCCTCCATTCACGCCTGTCGCGACACCACTGGAGGCGGGCTGCACGATGTTGGGGCGTGAGCGGAAGACGGCCTAACGGTGTGCGGGACCGTAGCCCAGCTTCATGGAGACGGTTGCGAATGGTCCTCGCCGATACCCCAGGAGCAACAGTGTCCCTAATTTGCTGGGAAGTGGCGGTGCGGTCCCCTACGGCACTGCGTAGGATCCTACGGTCTTGGCGTGCATCCGTGCGTCGCTGCGGTCCGGTCCCAGGTCGACGGGCACGTGCACCTTCCGCCGACCACTGGCGACAACATCGATGTACTGTGGAGACCTCACGCCCCACGTGTTGAGCAATTCGGCGGTATGTCCACCCGGCCTCCCGCATGCCCACTATACGCCCTCGCTCAAAGTCCGTCAACTGCACATACGGTTCACGTCCACGCTGTCGCGGCATGCTACCAGTGTTAAAGACTGCGATGGAGCTCCGTATGCCACAGCAAACTGGCTGACACTGACGGCGGCGGTGCACAAATGCTGCGCAGCTAGCGCCATTCGACGGCCAGCACCGCGGTTCCTGGTGTGTCCGCTGTGCCGTGCGTGTGATCATTGCTTGTACAGCCCTCTCGCAGTGTCTGGAGCAAGTATGGTGGGTCTGACACACCGGTGTCAATGTGTTCTTTTTTCCATTTCCAGGAGTGTATAATTGTAAGTAACCATGTAAAAAACCATAGCTTACTAAAGAGACAAAAATATCTTGGAACCAGAAAAGGGAAATGTATCTAATAGTAAGACAGGGTAATGACCCAGAAACAGTCAAATATTATAAAAACTACTGTGCTGTATTAAGGAAAGTTATCAAAAAGTTAAGAAGTATGTGTATTATGTGTGAGATTAACTACCCTGATAACAAAATGAAAATAATTTGACATATTGTTGAAAGGATGACAGGGCAACCAAGAGCACAGAAAGACCGTATTACCATAAGACAGAATGAAAAGTTTATGAACAAAAAGTCAGAGGTTGAAAATATTTTTAATAATCATTTTTTAAATGTTTTGAAGGAAGAAGGATCCAGATGTTCATTAGGAAAAGCAATGCTATATTGGAGGAGGCATTACCTATGCAATTTGATAAAATTGAAATTTTTCCCACCTCTCCTTCTGAATTTAGGAAAATAATTAACTCATTCAAAGGTAAAAGTTCACATGGAATTGATGGCATCTCCAACAGTGTACTAAAAGCTTGTTACCAACAGATAAGTAGGATTCTCAGCCACATATGTAATAGTTATCTGCAACAGGGCATTTTTCCTGATAGACTGAAATATTATATTGTTAAATCATTGGATAAAATGGGGGATAGATCTGATTCCAACAGCTACTGCTACTGCTACTGCCCAATCTTACTCAGCTTTGTCCAAAATTCTTGAAAAAGTAATGTATTCAAGAGTAGCTTCACATATTTTTAAAAATAAAGTACTAAAGATGGCAGTTGATTTGCAGAAAGGATTTTCAACAGAAAATGCTGTATATGATTTCAATGATCAAATATTAAATGCTCTGAATGATCAAACATCACTGATCAGGATTTTCTGTGATACCTGAAAGGCATTTGATTGTTTAAATCAAGGAAATTCTTCTAGATAAGGTTAAGTATTGTGGCATGAGTGGGACAGTGCACAAATGGTTCAATTCATATTCAGCTGGAAGAGTACAGAAGGTTGAAATAAACAGTGCATGCAATGTGCAAAAATCAGCAGATTCCTCAAACTGTGGAGGTATCAAGAATGACATCCTACAAGGTTCAATCTCAGTTCCCTTATTGTTCATAGTATATATTAATGACTTGTCACTGTATATTCATGAAGATACAAAACAAGTTCGTGTTGCTGATGATATAAGTATAGTAATCACACCTAACAAACAAGAATTAGCTGAGGAAATTTTAAATAATGTCTTTCAGAAAATTATGTACCGATTCTCTGCAAATGGACTCTCATTAAATTTTTATAGAACACAGTATGTATAGTTCTGTACAGTATATGGCACAGTGCCATTAATAAATATAGAGTATGAATGAAAATCAGTAGCTAATGCAGAATATTCCAATTTTTTTGGGTGTGTGCATTGATGAGAATTTGAATTAGAAGAAACATGTTGATGATCTACTGAAACATTTGAGTTCAGTTACTTATGCTGTTAGGGTTATTAGGAATCTTGGTGATAATCATGAAAGTAAATTAGTTTACTCTGTCTTATTTTCTTTTACTGCTTTCTGGTGGCATCATTAAGGAAAAAAAATATTCATTGCACAAAAGTGTATAATCAGAATAATAGCTGGAGCTGTAGCAGTTCTCCTGGATGGGGAATGTGATAAATGTTGATCACTGCTGGGGGATTAATTTCCAGTTTATAATCACTAGAGAGATGAAGGTTAAATTTATTAATTGCAAGTTCAGTAGCCCTTTGGTTTGATGGCACTTGCTACAAAAGCCTGTTTTTCTAGTCAGTCGAAACTGGCCTTAATAGTTGTCTTGGGTGCAGACGGAAAAGGTCATCATTAAAGGGAACAGTGAAACACTTGTCAGTTTCAGTGTAATTTGGAGAACATGGTTTGTTATGCAGCTGATTTCTGGTGAGAATATGGTGTCTAATTCTTTCATAAAGAGTCCAGTGATTGAAAAGGAATTGCTTGTGAGACTATCTGGTTGCTATTTGCGGTAGTGAATGTGAAAGCTATGAAGACATCTAGCCCAAAGATGTTTTCCACCTATAGATGGGCCACTACTGTTATTTATAAATGGCACACAACTTTCTTATTAATGCCATCTATTGGAAGAATCTTCCTTCATGGAATCTGATGGTAGCCATTTCCCACTAACATTCCAATGGGTGACTACTGGCAGGTGCACGGTTAATTTGCATGGTAAAATGTAAATGCCATGTGGCTAGGGCCTCCCGTCGGGTAGACCATTCTCCCGGTCTTTCGAGTTGATGCCACTTCGGCGACTTGTGTGTCGATGGGGATGAAATGGTGATGATGAGGACAACACAACACCCAGTCCCTGACTGGAGAAAATCTTCAACCCAGCCAGGAATCGAACCCGGGCCGTTAGGTATGTCATTCCGTCGCGCTGACCACTCAACTACCAGGGGCGGACATTTTCATGGTGTCTGTGCTGAATTGGAATTGGGTCAGTTGTGATGAGGTTTATGAACATAACTTGATGGGTTCGATTACGGTGGTCAAATGGTAGTTATGTTCATTCAGATGTTTGGGTTTCCATTAATCTTCAACTGCTGTTTTGTTAAGAAAACAATGAAGCATGGCACCATCATCATCATCATCATCATCATCATCATCATCATCAGTGTTCTGCCAAAAGGCTGGTTTTCACATGGTAGTTCTCCAGGCTGTCCGGTCTTCTGCCATCCTCTTCAGCTGCATAATTTCCTCTTCCCTTTATGTCGTCTATCACCTTGTATCTCCTCCTTCCTCTCAGTCTTCTCCCACAAACCAATCCTTCCAAAGCATCTACTAGCAAGCACTCCCTTCCATGAGAGCATGGCACCAATAAGACATAAAAAAGACTTGAATTTGAAAAGGACTCAAAATATGATGTACAAGGAAAACTAAGTTCTTTGAAGTGGCTAGGACAAACAGAGAAGTTGGATTGATTGCATATTGTAAGAAAATATTACACATTATAAGAAAATTAAACAGGTCCCTGAATAGTGTCTGAAATTGATAATTCCAATAATAAAATTCGATCTACATGGGCAGTATTTAAAAGAGAAGCTAGGAATCAGTGAGGATTGTGAGGATTTTGTTACTGCAGAAAACAATCAAATAACGATTTTAGTAACATGTTAATTAATCACTTCGTTGAAGGTAGCTCAGAAGATTGGAGTGGTGAGTTGAGGGATGAAACAGTACAATACACACAAGAAGCAATGACACATACCTAGAGGAAAATCACAATTCCTCCATGCCCTGCCAGAAAGAAATTAAGAATTTAATTACAGGTAACTCTTTGAAAATGGAAAACTCATGGAACTGATAAAATTTTAGATGACATATTAAGATACTATCTTCACACACATGCAATTTATTCAGTCACAGTCAGGATTTTTCCAGGAGAACTGAAATATAGTATTATCAGACCCCTGTACGGGATAGGTTATAAAGCAGCTATTAATAATTACTGACAAGTCCTCTACTTACTTACTCTTCGAAAGTACTGGGAAAGGTTGTGTTAAAATCATGACACACCTCTCTCAAAATAAGATACTTAGTCAGTCTCCATTTTGGATTTCAAGAGAGTTTCTTCACAGAACTTTTTTTTTTTTTTTTTTTTTACACGAATCGCATCAGAAAATATTTGTGGCAAAATGTTACCTACCTAGTATTTTCTGTGACTTGTCAAAAACATTTGGTTGTGCAGTTCACATTGCTCTCACAGAGAAGCTCAAATATTATTGTACGGTATATGTTGCTGGTAACATTTTTCATATCTAACTAACATGATACTGAGACTTGCATCAAGAAACTCAAAGAGTGTGCATCTTCAGAATGAGGAATAATCGTTACAAATGTACCCCAGGGATCTGTATTGGATCCACTCTTATACATAAGTAAATGATTTTCTATCATATTTCCAAGAAGCAGAAATAGTTCTCTTTACTGATGATGCAAGTATTATAATAAAGTCTAATCTGCATCTACTTCTGTATTCTACATGCCGTCTTATGGTGTGTGGCACAGGATGTACTTTATGTATCACTGTCATTTCCGACCTTTCCTGTTCCAGTCACAAATGGGGTGCTGCAAGAATCATTGTGGTAAGCCCTTGAGCTTGAATCTCTCTAATTTTCATAAGATATACTTTGAAGGAAACAATCTATTGGTTGACTCTTCTAGAAACAGATGCTCACTGAATTTTGACAGCGAACAAACTGTGAACATAAAGCCTCTCTGCCACAGGATTTAGATGAGAATCTCTGTGACACTTTTGCGCTTACTAAATGAACCAGTGACAAAATGCACTGTTCTTCTTGGATGTTCTTTATTGCTTCTTATCAGTAATATCTGGTATTAATCCCGGACTGACAGGCAATATTCAAGTATTGGTCGAACAAGTGTTTTGTAAGCTACCTCCTTCATGGCAGGCCTACACTTCCTGAGGATTCTTTCAATGAATCTGTCTGGCATCTTCCTGACCTATGATTAGTTTTTTGTGGTCGTTCCACTTTAATTTGCTCCATATGCATACTTCTAGGTATGTTGTGATTATGATTGCTTCCAGTGATTATTCTGCAATCATGAACTGCTTTCTGATGTTGTGACTTCTTTGTATGCAACAGCATCATCCATAAAAAGCGTCATGGAACTTCCAACGTTATCCACTAGGTCCTTTACATACTGTACACCCACTTGTGTGCATAATCAGTGTTGGGAAGTGATGTGGGCTTGTAATTAACATATGGTACTCATGTACAGAAAAAAGAAACCATTTAGGCTTATTTGGGCATGTGGATAACATGGTTGGCATTGTCAGGGATGGAGGAGGTAGCTGTAGTTGCCACATAGCCATCTCAGAGGAAAAGGGAAATGCGAAGGTAAAGAAGACCAAGTCATTTAGCATCTGTTGTGAGAAATGTTTTTCAGCTGCACCTCTGAAAGCCCTTGATCTCACAAATCAGGTGATCCTGTGGTGTGTTTTGATTGGTAGTGTCACTTTGCCAATGACGACTCAGCCCATTCCAGTGTGAAGCAGTTAATTGTTGTTGTATCAGGAGAAAGGTGACACACAATACTAGTGACCTCTTTGTAAAATTTAAATAACAGAAATTTATTGTGTTTGTGGTGTAAGAGCACCCACCTTGTACGTCTCCTACCCTCTCTCAGAAAAAATTCAGCACATGTGAATTCGATGACCTCAATGGATCCTTAAATCTAGGACTAACAATACTTTAATTTTTTGTACTCAAATTACTTTTGAGCCACAAATCATCCACATTTGTCCAAATATCCTTAGGTACCTATTTACCTAGGTAGTTAGCTCTGTGCAATAATATTAATTAATTACCATGCCAGTCAAATAATTTTATTGTTATATCACTTGCAGTGTTTACGATGAAATTCTGATCTTCATATGTAACAACAAAAATAATCAATTATTGACAATATAAAGGAAATGGATACATAAAAAAAATCTACTCTCCAAGCTGTGGTAGGAGAACACACACACACACACACACACACACACACACACACACACATACAAAGGTTTAACTCCTACAAACTTTTGGAGCCAGTGGCTCCCTCTTCTGGCAGAAGAGTTGAAGGGGAAGGAAAATGGCTGGAGAGGTTTAAAAAAGGGATACAGTTCAGAAAAATCACCCAGAACACTTACCGGATGGGATGAGAAAGACTTTCCTGGGTAACTATTCTGAACTGTACCTGTTTTTCTAAACCTCTCCAGTCCTTTTCCTTCCCCTTCAACTTTTCTGCCAGAAGAAGGAACCACTGATGCTGAGAGCTTGTTAGAGTTAAATCTTTTTGAGCATTTGTTCTCCTACCGCCACTTAGTGAGTAGATTTTTTATCTGTCCATTTACATGATCTTCAGACATGTTTGATAAGGCTGTATTCAAGTAGATTCTATTAATTGAGTGATGATTGTAAATCACCACTCCTTTTCATTAAGGTAACTTTTGTATCTGTTCTTAAAATTCGATTGATTTAAATTTAAAGGAGAATTTTATGAATAATCTGACAATGTTGCTATGGGTTCACCCGTGTCACCAGTAGCGTGTGATTTTTTTATGGAACATTTTTAGTGACAAACATTAATTAATGTGCCGCTAAAGTCTTCCTATTGGCCCTGTTACGTGGACAACACATTTGTTATGTGGCTACACAGTAAAGAAGAGCCTCAGAGATTCCAGTTTCTTAAATAAGAGTGAACCCAAAATCAATTTTAATTTTCTGTAGAGAGAGTGAGGTCAGCCTCCCATTTCTAAATGTGTTGGTATGTAGCTCAGACAATCCACCAGGATACAGAGGCTATAGCAAGCCTACTAACAATTGCAGGCATTTAGATACCACTTCACACGACCACCCAGCCCAGAATAAAGGAGTACTCAACACACGTTTTTCACATGCCTTCCATATCAGTGACAATAACAACTTGAAATCAGAGATAGTTTTCTTAAAGAAGACATTGAATGCCAATGGTTACAATGGTGTGTTCTTAGATAGGGCTCTCAAATGAAATATTAATTATGCTACTAGGAAGGACGATGAACTGCCTCCTCACTCTGTTAGGTTACCATTCGTTTCTGGAATTACTGATTGCATCAGCAGAACCTGATGGAAGAATGGAATTATTGTAAGCAAATTAGACTTCTGCTGTCCAGTAAAAATGCACAAACCAGAAATAATTTTAGTTGATGTTGGGCATCCCAAATAAGAGTCATAGGAGTTTGCAATAGTTTTCTGGCTTAAATGCTAAACTTTTGACAGCCAAAAAACAACAGAAATTGTGGAATCTTTTCAGTTTACTGCTCATAAGTAAAAAATGATGCACCCTATGAAAAATTCCCAAAATATCAAAATGAAAGAACATAAAATTTCATGTAGAATGATGTACTTAAAAGTTAATAGCAGTTCAGTCTTTTAGCCACAACTGATCATCAGAGTTCAGCAATTTTTATCAACTTGTCGGGAAAGAGAGTTATGCTCATGTTCCAGTACCATCAAATCAGAAGGGGCTACTTCAGATAAAAAATGTCAGGCACGAAAGGTGTAGACTATCATATTTTATGTAATAAAAGCTCCTAATGTTTAGAATTCACTCATTCCTATCCAAAGATACCAATAAAAACGAGGAAGCATTTGTAACTCTAAATTCCTGCCAACACTTTTTGTAAAGTTAAATTATTTTGGAACTCCAAATCATCCACATTTGCCCAGATATCCAATTTTAAGGGTACTTTAGTTAGGTACATACCTATCTAGCTATTTAACTCTATGTATTAATATTAATTAATCATCATGCCAGTCTTTACAAACATTCTTTAACCAACGATTTTTATGTATTTAACATTCATTTACGATTTATTTTCTTGATTTTTTTTCTGCATTTCGAGGAAGGTGGTTCCTGGGAGGAAACTTCATCATCCAGTTCTCTGTATTCTACTGGCATGGGATGTAAATCTATATCTTCCTTGACGGTGGCAATCTCTTCCATCAGTTTACATCAAATCGAGGAAGATGTCCTCTTTGTGGAGAGTTCAGGCATGAAAAACACTTGCAGTCATTGCATATGGCCAAGCGCTTTATGGATGCTTTCCTTCAGGAGCAAGCTGCTTGGCATCCATTCTTGCTTGTGAAAGTTATTGTGTTGAGTAGATCCTGGGATGTTGGTGGTTGGTGGTTGCTATGGGGATCAGACTGTTTTTTGTGGTGTTCCATCCCCTAATATTAGTGGATCCAGCAGATTGTTCCCCCAGATATGAACCAGAGGGAGTGCTGGCAAGCAGTGGCTTCGGCGGGAGGCAAACATGCCAAATTGGAGTTAATGTTTTTTGATAAAGCTCTTTGGAACGTTTGTAGATAAATTTCATTCAAAGGTTTGGAGCCACCACCTGTGTACAAACACAAATACACAATATTTTCCACTCTTGTATCGGTGACCTTATCTGGAGTGGTGTTGGGATGCATGAAGTCTGAAGCAACATAGTGGAGGCTTGTGTTATTTTGAAATGCATTTGTAAATCTGATTTTGCTCTGTCGAAAAATGTATGGGTGGTGTCAGAGCCACTGAAGATGAAGAAATAACATCCCCTCCCCCATTCAAGAAGATTAGAATGTTTAGGAGTGTAACTGGATGCATCTTGATTTCCTTTTTCAGATTCCATAAGAAAGATATTTGTGACAGGTTCTTCCTGCTCATTACTGCCAGCTATATGGTCAGTCAGCAGGACCAACAAATCAGTATCTTTCCTGACAATGAAGATTTTTGCCTCCCCCCCCCCCCCCCCCAATCTAGACTTTAGTGTGGTTGTGCCAACAATCAAGGGGTCTGCACCCTTAATGGCCTGCTTGACCCGACACCCTTCACTAACATAATTTTTCTGTCAACACTGAGAGAAGACATTTCTTATAAGCTCATTTGGTAAGAAACATTCTTTTGGCATAGTTGGTGACATTGTCTCATCAAATAAAACAGAGTTAAAGTTTTTCAGGCATATTCAGCAAATTTTATGCTTTTTAGCTCCCTCCTCAGGCTACCCATCAGACACTATGGTGCAGCTGGATACAAAGTGTTTTTTGACATAGTTCATGTACTTTTCAAGGATGGAGAAAAACACTTAACCAGTATTCCACACAACTTGGGGTAAGAGGAACCCACCATCAAGGACAAAGCACATATTGCTTGCAATTTTAACCTTGGTTGGATTGAACAGTTTAAAGAGGTCCTGGTTTTATTGTCTTGCCCATTATTCTGTTGTCATCAAAAAGAGTTAATCAATATGGGACTAATCAAAGGCAAAATATGACTTGAGCTTTTATGGTGGCTTCAAGGGAAAGAGATTTGATGGAAAATTGTGTCAGGCTTTCAAGGACTGGTTCACCATGCATTGTGACTGTACATTTCATGTCTCGTAGTATCGGTACTCAGGTCTTTCTCAGGAACTGCAAAAAGTTTTCTAAAAAGTTCACAAAAAAGTCTTTGCAGGAATTTAGCACTATGAATATGTCATTTTCACTACTTTCTTTACATAGGAGTATATGAATTTTATAGTTAGGAGCTCTTTCTACGCAGAATGTGATACTCTACAACTTTCATGAATGGCAGTTTTCATTTGGAGTAGCATAGCCATTTTTGAGTTACAGGCTTTCGAACATGAGTGTAACTCACTTTTCCGCCAAGTTGGTAAAAACTGCCAATGGATTGTGGCTAAATGACTGAACCACTTTTAACTTTTAAGTAGGTCTTTTTGTGTGAAATTTTAGGCACTTTCATTTTGGTATTTAAGAAATTTTCTGTAGGATGCATTGTTTTTGTGTTTTAAGTGAAAAACAGAAAAAGGTTCAAAATTTTCATGGTTTTCCTGCCTTTAAAAGTTTAGCACAAGCCAGAAACCATTGCAAACTCATATAACTGTTATTTGGGATGCCTAATGTCAATAAAAATTATTTTCAGCTTGTGCATAATTATTGGGCATTGCAGGCTATTTTGGGCTAATTTTATGGGCTATATACAAATCTTTTTGTCAGTCAGAACAAAATACAAGACTTTTTCTGATACAAAATGAACACATATGATTACCTCCACACTGCAGAAGTCTATGAGATGATATGTGCCTGTGGTATAGCATATATAGGTGAAGTGGGAAGGACTATAAAAGAATGTATGAGGGTTGACTGAAAAGTAATGCCTCCACCTTCGTAACTCTTCAACAGTTGGCAGCATTGATATGTGGTAGGTACTGGCTTGTTCCATAGCCTCTTCTCTACAACTCCAGTTGGCGGGAAGCCTTAGCACTGAGCAGTTGTGTTGTTACAGTGTAAAGTATGTAACCCTGTGCAGATGGTCAGTCACTGCGATTTAAGCTACATGCAGTCATTGAATTCTTGACAGCAGAAGGTTGCACCCCAAAGGAGATTTGTCAGAGAATGAAACCAGTTTATGGTGATTGCGTTGATGTTGAGGCGGGTACATCTGACCTGCTTGACTGGGGCGGGAACGTCTGACCTGCATGACAAACAAAGAGTTGGACGTCCTGTGACATTAACCCCTGAGTTCCACAAGCAAAATGTTGACAGATCGACTCAGGATGATTAATGTATCACACAGAGAGAAACTGCAAGCACTATTGGCATTTCACAAGAATGTGTGGTTCATATTATTGCTTTGCTCAGCTATCGGAAGATCTGTGCATGATGGGTCCCCCAGATGATGATTCCTGAAATGAATGCGCACAGACTTGAAATTTGCCAGGAACGCCTCTTGCGTTACGAGAATGAAGGTGATGCTTTTCTCCATTCAATTGTACCAGGAGACGAAATGTGGGTACATGATTATGACCCGGAGACGAAACGTCGGTCTGTGGAACATCGACACAAAGACTTGCCCCATAAAAAGAAATTCAAGATGCAGCCCTCAGATGGAAAAATCATGACGACAGTGTTCTGGGACGCAGATGGTGTTATCCATGTTGATTTCCTTGATCGTGAAACAACAGCAAATTCAGAGTGTTACATCACAATGCTCCGAACTCTGAAACAATGGCTAACAAGGGTTCGAAAGGAAAAGGGAAATGTTTTCCTGCAGCATAACAATGCCAAACCACACACTTCATGTGCCACCACAGCAGAACTTCAGAGACTGATCTCAGCACCATATGGCATCCTCCATACAGTCCAGATTTAGCACCATCTGACTTCCATCTGTTCCCGATAATGAAAGACGATCTGCGGGGACATCATTTTGCTTCAGATGAAGACGTTGAGGGAACTAGGAGACAGTGGTTGTGGAAACAGAATGTCAACCTCTTCCGTGACGGCTTCGGAAAACTTGTTCATCGTTGGCAGAAATTTATCCAATTGGCTGATGATTGTGTGAAAAAGATCACATTCTAAGGATTACTTCTGCATTAGATTTATTAAAATATTCCCATCCAAACCCAATTAATGAAGGTGGAGGCATTACTTTTCATTCAACCCTCGTGTTAAGGAAAACAAATGCCACTTGTGATTAAAACATTGCGAAATTTGTGGTAGTGGAACATCAGGAGAAATGCAGCCAAGATTTCAGTTTCCACAGTCTGCATGTGCTGGCCAAATACACCAATGTTTATAGAAGAAAAGTGCAAGAAGTGGCTGAAATTCCCAAGAATGAAAGTAATTTCAATAGAGAGAATAGCTTTAGCCTTCCGGCTTCGTGTTCACCCACCATAAAGAAAATGAATAAGCAGCTGTGGTACACAAGAAATAAAAAAAACAACATACAGGAAGGCATGCCCTCCCTATTTCGCTTATGACAAATGATGATGGCCCACCAGTAATACCAGGAAGAATTTTAACCAATCACTGTTTTTCTGCATAAGTGTGGGTAAACTCCTTTCTTATCCAGTGATAGTGTCACATCAATGGTAGCCACAGGAATTTCACTCAGTAACCCCACTTCTTCATCATAAGCACAGGAAACTCTCTTTTTCAATGATGGTGGCCCACCAATAGTGCCGAAAGAATTTTATTCAGTCACACCCCATCTTCAGCATAAGTGCTGGAAATCTCCATTTCTATCCAGTGAACTTGGCCCACCAATAGTAGCCATAGGAATTTACCCAACATTCACGTCTTCAGCATAAACAAAAGGAAGCTACCCTAGTACAAGAGTTCACAACAATTGCCATTGACAGTGTTCAGGTAACTGTGAACACCACAAGATCCTGAAGAAGAGCCCAGCAGAGGGATTGAAATGCCAATCATGTAGAAAAAATGTGACACAGCCTAACAGCCTAAAACATTTTTCCTTCAGTGACTACAGCCACGAAACACTGCAGTTCTGCATAAAGAAGAATGTCAGACTCTTACATGATATCTTAGGTTTCCTCAGTGTGATTGATTAATGGTGTGTTCTGAGTGTTGAGTGTTCAGAAAAGTTGCTAATTCAATTTTATGGAATCGATCGGCTGAACACCGAAAGCGTGTTAGTCAATCTCTTACTTCAAAGACATAAAAAATGCATATTTAAGTGTGCAATCAATAGACATAGACCTAAATTTATAGACCTATAAATCATTCAAGATAATAGAAACTCCAGGTAAGAATATCAACAATGTAGGAAAAGATAGATTGCTGCTTACCATAAAGATAACACGCTAAGGAATGTGCAGGGACTAGAATGCCAACAGGCACAATGTCAGGAGGTTGTGGGGCAGGGAGGTGGGGAAAATGGAGCAAAAAAGGAGAGGAGTGAGGAAAGATGGGCAGATGTGTTGGCAGAGGGTGTCAAACAGAGGGTAGGAGATGAGAATGAAGAGGAGGCGATAGGACAGAGGGGGTGGAAACTATTCTGAGGAGGCTGTGGGGACAGTGTGTTACTGTAGGTTGAGGCTGGGATAATTACGGGAGCGGAGAATGTGTTTTAAGGATAACTCCCATCTCTGCAGTTCAGTAAAGCTGGTGGTGGAGGGGAGGATCCAGATGGCTCAGGTGGTGAAGTGGCCATTGAAATCAATCATGTGCTCAGCTGCATGCTGTGTCACAGGGTGGTCTACTTTGCTCTTGGCCACAGTTTGGTTTCGGCCATTCATCCTGGTGGAGAGCTGAGTGATAGTCATACCAATATAAAAAGCTTGTGCAATTATTGCAGCAGAGCGGGTAAATGATATGGGTGCTTTTACAGTTGGCCTGGCTTTTGATATATAGGATAAATGAGTGACAGGGCTGGAAGTGCTGGGTGAATGGATTGGGCAGGCCTTGCACCGGGCTTTTTCACCGGGATATGATCCTTGTAGCAAGGCATTGGGATTGAGAATGGCGTAAGGATGGACTAAGATGTTGTGGAGGTTGGATGGCTGACAGAACGCTACGTTAGAAGTTGGAAGGATCCTGGGTAGCATGTCCTTCATTTCAGGCCATGATGGTTGGTTATCAAGGCCCTGGTGAAGGATGTGGTTTAGTTGTTCCAGTCCAGGTTGGTACTGGGTGATGAAGGGTGCACTCCTGTGTGGCTGATTCTGGGAGGTGGTGAGAGGATTGGGAGTGTGAAGGGAAATGGCACATGTGATCTGTTTGCAGACTAGGTTTGGGGGTTAGTGCTTCTCTGTGGTGAGACTCTCATCATACTGGGCAAGGGAATTTTTGTCACGCCAACCTGCATGACCAGGCTGCATGGGAGGGATATTTTGATGTGAAAAGGATAACAGCAGTCAAAATGCAGGTACTGTTGGTGGTTGCTGGGTTTGATGTGGACAGATGTGCAGATGGAGTTATCAGAGAGGAAGAGGTCAGCAT
Source organism: Schistocerca nitens (assembly GCF_023898315.1). NCBI lineage: Eukaryota > Metazoa > Arthropoda > Insecta > Orthoptera > Acrididae > Schistocerca > Schistocerca nitens. Next base: position 740,482,223 of record NC_064618.1, on the reverse strand, counting down.
CTGGGAAGGTGGCATGCTCGGTTGAGGAAGGCCTTGTGGAGCAGATTGGAGAGAAAGTATTAAGATTGTGAAGGGATGAAGATAGGGTGTGTTGGCCCTGAGTCCAGATCTTGAAGATATCATCAGTGAATCTAAACCAGGCTAGGGGTTTGGCATTTTGGGAGGCTAGGAACGTCTCCTTTAGATGGCCCATAAGAAGATTGACAGAGAGTGTGCCAAGAAGCTTCCCTTAAAAGTAGAAGTAGTTGTGGATTTGGATAAAGTTAGTAAGATGTATGAGGAACGGGGGAATGGGTTTGTAGTCTGAAGGACGTCAGGAAAAGTAGTGTTCAATAGCAGTAAGACCTTGGGTGTGAGGAATATAGGAAGGTGACATCAATGGTGACAAGTAGGGATCCAGAAGTTAAAGGGACAGGGATGGTGGAGAGACGGTGAAGGAAGTGGTGGTGTCTTTGACATGAGAGGCTACATTACGGGCAGTTGGTTGGAGATGTTGGTTGACGAGGGCTGAAATTCTTTCAGTGGGGGCACAATAACCAGTCACAGTGGGGTGTCCAGGATGTGTCATAGGAGTGAGGAGGGAAATGGATTTAGGGCAGAGGTTCCAGGAAGGATCTGAGGCTTTAAGCAGGTATTGGAGGTTGTGTTGGACTTCTGGGATGGGATCATGTTGTCAGTGTTTATAGGTGGAGGACGCAGACAATTGGTGGAGGCTTTCCACCGGGTAGTCACAGCAATTCATAACAACAATGGCGGAACCTTTGTCTGCAGGTACAATGATTAGGCCAAGATTAGTTTTAAGGTTGTGTATGGCAATTCCTTCTGTTGCTGAAAAGTTTGTGTTCTGAGGAAGGGACCTGAGGAAGGATGGTGAGGCTAAGAGGCTAAGTTGGAGGTAAGGAATTCCTGGAAGGGACCAGCTGGTGTTTAGTTGAGGGGGGGGGGATCACGGTTGGGTGGTGGTGTGAACTGGGAGAGACAGGATCCAGTGTTGGAATTAGGTTGGCTTTGTTTTGAGGGATTGGCAGCAAAGAAGTATTTCCATTGTAGGGGTTGGGAGAAGGAGAGTAGGTCTCTGACAAGTCCAGAATGGTTAAATTTGGGTGTGGGACTAAAGGGGAGACTTTTGGGTGGGGCTGAAACTTCTGTGGAGCAGAGGGTTTCAGCCCCAATCCTCCCACCACCTCCCTAGAAGCAGCCACAAAGGAGTACACCCCTTGTCGCCCAATACCATCCCAGACTGGAACAGCTGAACCACATCCTGCATCAGGGCTTTGATTACCAATCAACATTCCTGGAAATGAGGGACATCCTACCCAAGATCCTTCCCACTACTCATAAAGTGGTGTTCCATTGCCCACTCAACCTCCACAACATATCAGTCAATCCCTATGCCACTCCCAATCCCAACCCATTATCACAACGATCATATCCCTGTGGAAGACTTGGGTGCAAGACTTGCCAATCCACCCACCCAGCACTTCCTATTCCATTCCTGTCACAGGTTTATCTTACCCCCATCAGGGTCCAGGCCACCTGTGAAGGCAGCCATGTCATTTACCAACTCTGCTGCAATCTTTGTACAACTTTTTGTATTGGTATGACTACCACACCAGGATGAACAGCCACCGTTAAACTGTGGCCAAGAGCTAAGTGGACAACACTGTGGCACAACATGCAGCTGAACATAAGAAGCTTGATTTCAATGGCTGCTTCAGTACCAGAGCCATCTGGATCCTTCCCTCTACCACCAGCTTTTCTGAACTGTGCAGATGGGATTTATGCTTACTACACATTTTCTATTCCTGTAATTATCCTGGCCTCAACCTATGGTAACATACTGTCCACAGACCCTCCACCCAACTGTCCTGTCGCCTCCTCCCCATCCTCATCTCCTACCCTATTTGTTTTCCACCCTTGCCAATGCACATGTCCATCTTTCCCCACTCCTCTCCTTTTTTCTTCATTTTCCCCACCTCTCTGATCCACAACCTCCTGATGCTGCACATGCTGACATTCTCGTCCCTGCACACTTCGCCAGAGGTCTTTTCTTACCCCAACTGTACCCTTCCCCTTCCCCTTTTCTGCCCCCTCCAGATTGCTGCTTCCATCCCACGTGATAGTTACATTCTGGCCTGAGCTGCCGGAGTTGGCAATGATATGTGCGTGAGGTGTGCATACTTGTGTGGATGAATAGTGCGTGTTTGTCTTTTCTGCCAAAGACTGTGGCTGCAAGCTTACGTGTAAGTATCTTGTAATTGTGCCTGTCTGCAACTTAGTGTGTTATCTTTAGGGTAAGTAGCAATGTATCTTTTCCTACATTGTTAACATTCAAGATAAGTTAGAATTAAAACATATTTTTACAGAAATGAAAGTGATACAAGTTGGCACATAGGTGTGGAAATATGTGGATAATAAAAATAAGAGAAAAATATTTGTTGTTTTGCGGAAGGAAGAAAATTACCATTATTATGTACTCTTTACTCTCCATATAATTAAGTATTCATGTATAAATATAACAGCATTTCCTAAGTTTTGATGGCCATATTCTTAATAACCTTTGGCATTGTAATTCACAGAAAAATTGAGAACACAAAACAATTAATCTCAGGCATAAATAATCACAGGTATTTGGTAAATTATTTTTGTTCTTCATTTTGTGCAGGGTTGTTTGTGTTACCAAATATAAATTATTGAAAGGATATCATCAATTTAGGAAAAGATAGAGTGCTACATACTATAAAGATGACACATTGAATTGCAGACAGGCACAATTAAAATACACTTACACGTAAGCTTTCAGCCACAGCCTTCATCAGAAAAACAGAAAAACACACCATTCATTCTCACAAGCAAGCACACTTCACGCACAGATGACTACCAACTCCGGCAGCTCAGGCCAGCATGCCAATACAACTTAACATGTCATCTATACAGTAAGTAGCAATCTATTTTTCTTAGATTATTGACCTTCCTACCTGGAGTTTCCTTTGTCTGTTATTGAAAGGATAGATTGCTACTCACCACATAGAGGAGGTGTTGAGTCGCAGAGAGGAACAAGGAAAAGGACAACTAAAATATTTATTTATAAAATGTTGATCGAAATTCTTCTTATGAAGTAGAAATGACACACACACACACACACACACACACACACACAACCACAGCCAGAGCACAACTCACATACACATGGCCACTGTCACTGGGCTCTGGGGTCCGACTTTGCCTGCATCTGACGTGAGAAGCAATCTGCTCGAGTGGTTGATGGTGGCAAGGAGGAGGCATGGGGTGGGGTGGGGAGGATGAGGGATAGGGATAGCAGAGTAGGGATGGGAGAAGATGCAGTGCTGCCTGTGGGAATGTGCAGGGATGTGGTGGGGACAGGATGGGTTTCTAGGTGGACTATCAGAAGGCTGTACTTGGGGGAGGGGGGGGGGTAAAAGGATAGAAAACTACAACGTTCATGGGCTGGGTAGAAGGAGTGTGTGTGTAGTGCTGAGGTGGGAGCAGGGAAGGGCATGGGTAAGTGGAGGACAGAGACTAGCAAAGTTTGAGGCTAGGGGGTTACCCTACCAGCCCTCACTCCAGCAATACACACCCCTCCTGCCCAGCCAAAGCAAAGCACTGGTTAATCTTTTGTCTTTCTACCCCCCTCCCCCCCCCCCCCACCCCCACCCCTTCCACAGCACAACCTTCCGATAGTGCACCCAGCAGCCCTATCCTGTCTGTGCCACATCACTGCATGTTCCTACAGGCAGCACATCACACACCATATTCCCCCAGCCCTACTTGCTATCCTTCCCCCTCCATGCCAGAAGTCTCCTTCATATCCTCACCAACTATTCCAGAAGCTTGCTGCTCGCATCAGATGCAGATATAGTTGGGGTGCAGCACATGCCGGAGACAGTTGACTATGTGTATGTGACTCTCTCTCTCTCTCTCCCTCCTTCCCTCCCTCCCTCCCTCCCTCCCTCCCTCCCTCCCTCCCTCCCTCTCTCTCTCTCTCTCTCTCTCTCTCTCTCTCTCACTGTGTGTGTGTGTGTGTGTTCTACTTCAGAAGAAGGACTTCCTCTTCAAGCTTAAAAGTGTGCTCGCACATGTTCACTTGTGTCTACATGAAAGGAGGACTTTTATTGCTAGCTTACAAGCAAACCACTTATTTGTTTCATTGTGCTTGTCTATAGCTCAGCTTCTCCTTTATGTGTGAGTAGCAAGCTATTCTTTCCATAATATTGTTGTTTTTCCACCCTGGACTTTCCATTGTTTAAATATAGATGATGGAAGTCTTCTCAGAATGTTCTCAGTAAATATTATTTGAATTTTTCACTAAAGTCAACTGCCACTCTATCAAAATGCTAAAATTTCAATCATGCAAATGTGCATTTTATTTGTGCTTTATCTTGAAATACCCACAGATTACTTTCAGTTGTAAATGAAATAAATTTCTTAAGAAAAAAAGAATACAATGTTTCAGAATGTGTTATTCTGAATAATTCATTGGGAATTCCTGGTTATTCATCATCTCATTATGGACAATTGCTGTCATCTACAAATTAGTGTCACTATAACATTCACAAACTCTACCTTTTGACAGACATATGTTTGACAGATACACGAACAGGAACTTTTACTGTACATCACATTACAGTGTTTATTTTATTTGCCATTTTCACAATAAAAACAAAGGATATTTAGCTAATATATCAATTTGTCTGGCACAGCAAAGAACCACTTAAAGTGAAAAAATCAATACAGTGTTGCCTTGATCAAATTCAAATGGCTCTGAGCACTATGGGACTTAACATCTGAGGTCATCAGTCCCCTAGAACTTAGAACTACTTAAACCTAACTAACCTAAGGACATCACACACATCCATGCCCAAGGCAGGATTCAAACCTGCGACTGTAGCGCTCGCGCGGTTCCAGACTGAACCACCTAGAACCACTCTGCCACACCAGCTGGCCTCATAATTTCAAACAAAGCAATTTCAAATACAACATAGTACTTGTTTGATTCTTATGACAAATGGTTTATTGCATTTGAGTGTCAAATCACAACACCTCTCCTTTTTAATTAGAATTCTCTACATAAACATAGTTTGAAAAATTGAATTTCAAACATTTTGTTTTTTTATCTCAATTTTCAGGTCCAATGTCTGTAGCTCATGGTCTAGTGGTTAGTATCACTGTCCCTGGACCAAAGTGTCCTAGGTTAGATTCCTGGCTGGGTTAGATATATTTTCTTTTTTCTTCGCTTTGGCGCTGGGTGTTTGCATTGTCATAATCATTTTATCTCATCTTCATCACAAAGACTTGAAAGTTGCTGAAGTGGTGTCAACCACATGGCTGAATAACTCCAGATGAAGTTTTGTGGCCAACAATGCCATATGATCATTTCACTTTATTACGTACAGTGCAGTACCAGTCCTTCATATTCTTATAGGCCTTTACATTTCCGTGAAGGCATCTAAGATGTGAAACATTTTGTTTGCATGTGTACAAGTTTTCTGGTATATTAAAAACAAAACATTTCTCCTTTTTCCAGAAGGCCACCAAGTTCTCAGGTGAAAAGCACTGAAGTTCGCTGCACAACCTGTGGTGATGTGTTTCCAAGCCATGATGAACTAGAAGAGCACAGAGAAGGTGGTTGTGGTGCTTCAGAAGTGACTGATGCATCTGGAGGTGATGGAGCTTCTGATCAACCAGCAGCCCGCAAAAAGTGGGAGCCAAAAGTGTGTACTGAGTGTGGCAAAGAATATCGTACCAACTACAAACTTCGTGAGCATATGCGACGACACACTGGTGAACGACCATTCCGCTGCTCTTCATGCCCAAAAGCATTTCGCTCTAAAATTGGTTTAGCTCAGCATGAAGCTCGCCATACTGGAGAGTTTGAGTTCAGCTGTGACACTTGTGGGAAAGGCTTCCAGTGCAAATCATACTTGATTGTGCATCAACGAGTTCATTCAGATGAAAAACCATACCCCTGCAGTACCTGTGGACGGCGATTCAAGATGCGTCAGAGCCTTTTAGATCACCAAAATAGACACCTCGGGGTGAAACCTTACCTTTGTGAGACATGTGGTCGTCGCTTCGTTACAAAAGGTCTCTGTAAATCACATCAGCGTATTCATTCTGGTACTGACAATCGTCGTCATCCCTGTAGTGTTTGTGGAAAACTCTTTGTCAGTAAATCCTATCTTGCAACTCACTTGCGGATACATACTGGGGAAAAGCCATTCATGTGTGAGGTCAGTGTATCTTTAATGAAGTTTTGTTTCTGCCATTATGTCACTCTTATTGTATATTTTTTCAGCACTAAGATTATTTTTAAGGACTGTATTATATACATGACTTATCTAGAAGATAGAATAGCTTTCTAGTACTTATCTTCTGGATGCAAAATTCTATTACTGTCGATATGCGTATTTCAAAGTAGAGAAAACTTTTGTAGCTTCAAGAACTGTTATATCCCTCCAAAGAGAGATAACACAGATTCAAGGTTGGGAGAGACCCAACATCCATTTGCACTACTGGAATGTCACCGTCTGAAGGTAAGTATTGTCATTTTATTCCGTAAGCCGATTAAGGCATTCCTTGAAGCATTTCAAGGCAAAAGTAAAAGTATGCAAGTGTGTATTTATTGTGAAACGAGGAGAGTTTTAAGAGATTACAGTGACAAGTATAAGAAGATCCAACTTCTTTGTTTTTGTTTTTATAGCTGAGATGTAGTGTGCCCATTGTCATTCAAACTCTGTTGCTCCAAGTGTGAACCATCGCTGTAGTCTAGTGCTTAACATCTTTAACTACTAATCTAAATAATTCTTGTTAGACCCCAGCAATTGCTAAACTACTTTTTATTTTATATTATATACTCATAGCTGTGCGGTAAAAACAGATAACCTCATTCCGTGTTATACTGTTAAATGGAAGATGGTGAAGACATTATATGTTCAGATGAGCCTCTTTTTTTTCTTGTGAGGGGAACTTTTACATGACACCAGAAGAGTCAGGAATGATCATTAGAATCAGGGCACAGAATGCAATAAAAACCATTGCTCCATTTACCACTTAGCAAAAAATTTCTGTTTCAGTCTCTGTGTAAGACTGTTATAGTAAGGATTATCATGACGAGAATGATTAAAATTACATCTACAGTTACATCCATACTCTGCAAATCACTGTGAAGTATGTGGCAGAGGGGACTTTCCATAGTATCACACGTTAGGGTTTCTCCCTGCTACATTCACACATAGAGTGTGATCAGAGTGGCTTCTATAAATGCCTCTGCATGTGTGTTGATCTTCTCTTTGTGGTCATTGTGGGTGTAACATGTAGGGGTTGTAATATATTCTTAGATTACTCACTTAAAACTGGTTCTTGAAACTTTATAATTAGCATTTCATAGGATAGTTGGCTTCCATCTTCAAGCATCTGCCAGTTCAGGATTTTCAGCTTTGTATAACACAGTCCTGTGGGTCAAATAAACCTGTGACAGTTTATGCTGCCATTCTTTGTTATTGGTAAAGAACCTTTCTGCACTCTGTATTTTATCCTCATTACCGTCAGAAAACTGGCGTTCTATGGATCGGAGCGTGGTATGTCATATCCCTTAATCGGGCAGGTAGGTTAAAAAATTTAAAAAGGGAAATGGATAGGTTAAAGTTAGATATAGTGGTAATTAGTGAAGTTTGATGGCAGGAGGAACAAGACTTCTGGTCAGGTGAATACAGGGTTATAAAGCGGTAATGCAGGAGTACTTTTAATAATGAATAAAAAAATAGGAGTGCGGGTAAGCTACTACAAACAGCATAGTGAACACAGTGTTGTGGCCGAGATAGACACAAAGCCCACGCCTACTACAGTAGTACAAGTTTATATGCCAACTAGCTCTGCAGATGATGAAGAAATTGATGAAATGTATGATGACATAAAAGAAATTATTCAGATAGTGAAGGGAGATGAAAATTTAATAGTTATGGGTGACAGGAATTCGACAGTAGGAAAATGGAGAGCAGGAAACGTAGTAGGTGAATATGGATTGGAGATAAGAAATGAAAGAGGAAGCCGCCTGGTAGAATTTTGCACAGAGCATAACTTAATCATAGCTAACACTTGGTTCAAGAATCATGAAAGAACGTTGTATACATGGAAGAAGCCTGGAGATACTGACAGGTATCAGATAGATTATATAATAGTAAGAGATTTAGGAACCAGGTTTTAAATTGTAAGGCATTTCCAGGGTCAGATGTGGACTCTGACCACAATCTATTGGTTATGAACTGTAGATTAAAATTGAAGAAACTGCAAAAATGTGGGAATTTAAGGACATGGGACCTGGATAAACTGACTAAACCAGAGGTTGTAGAGAGTTTCAGGGAGAGTATAAGGGAACAATTGACAGGAATGGGGGAAAGAAATACAGTAGAAGAAGAATGGGTAGCTTTGAGGGATGAAGTAGTGAAGGCAGCAGAGGATCAAATAGGTAAAAAGACGAGGGCTAGTAAAAATCCTTGGGTAACAGAAAAAATATTAAATTTAATTGATGAAAGGAGAAAATATAAAAATGCAGTAAATGAAGCAGGCAAAAAGGAATACAAACATCTCAAAAATGAGATCGGCAGGAAGTGCAAAATGGCCAAGCGGGGATGGCTAGCGGAGAAATGTAAGGATGTAGAGGCTTATCTCACTAGGGATAAGATAGACACTGCCTACAGGAAAATTAAAGAGACCTTTGGAGAAAAGAAAAATGGCAACATCAGACACTCGATTCAAAACAGTAACTTGACCTATTCTATAAATCACAACTGTAAATAATGGAATATTAAAAAATGGAATAATGGAATGAAATAATGGAATGAAATAATGGAATATTAAAAAAGGAAACTCATGCTGATAGATCATTTGTATCTTTGTAAGGACTCCATAGTTATGTTGCTACGTAAATAAACTAAATTGTTTATAACATTTTTTATATCTGTTTCATTAAAAAATAAATCTGTTCATTATATTGCAGGATTTTTCCTCTTTCGTCTGGTGTATCACAACTCTGAATTTTGTGATCAGTTCAGTTCTTTCAGTTTATTATAAACATTAATGGTAATAATGTTAATAACTAAAAAGCTTCATACATGGATTTATGTTCAGTGAGCTTGCCCCATTGCCTTGGTTCCATAGTGTTGTTGGTTTTTCTGTATCATGATTTTAATTAAAACTGTATCCGTGATGGTATTCCAAGTCATAGTCACCTTCTCCATCTTAGCTCATCCCATGACCATGTTGCTGGAACACATCCCCTGGCAAAACTGCAATGACTGCTTCGCCGTGTGGCTTGCTAGTTACTTTTACTTGTTCTCATCTCGCTTGTCACAGTCTGTCTGATAGGTGGCTGCCCCAACAAACATTCACACAAACCCAGAATTGAGCTGTCAGATTCAGTCCATCTTGTGGCAGTTGAACCAGCTGCTTGTAATGCTACATACCCCAATTTCATGTATCACCTATCTGTCAAGTGCTATATCAAGTAGCACCATATTTTACTATTCGCATAATGAAAAATAATTCCAGTTTTACCATAGATATTTAACTGTACCAAAACTCATGTAATAATTTTGTAAGCAGTAAATAGTCAGTGTGAGCATTATCACTAAGAACATATACACACATAAATAATACATCTAACCTAAACATATTATTAATAATTTGTGAACATTTAATAAAAATTCATCTGCCAAGATAGTTAAAATCATTTATTTGTATAGATGACTGTTCTGAAATTGTTTGTTGCCATCCTCGAATCTGCAAAAGATGGAACTGAAAAAGCTAGGATACAGTAACTAACATAACAGCAAACATAATTATATCCAAAAATTTGCAATACAGGGAATAGCAACATACCATGTTTACATCATTGCATAATCTCCTCCTTCAGTACAGTAAGTGGGGCTATACAATGTATATCCATGTTGGTATCATGAGCTATACTAGAAGTTGGCATGCCATTAGGTACACATAAATTATTGTGCTGATTACAAGTGCTCCCACTCAACATCTCAGTTTTCTTTTGAACCTTACTCTCTTTCTGCAGTCCCAATCAACAAACACCAGAACTCTGCCTTTTAAAATTACAATGCAACCATACTTATCAAGAAAATCCATTCCAAGAATAATTTTCTGAGCAAGACCAGGCAGCGTGAGGCAACCTGTCTCAAAACATTGATCCCCAAGCTTAAAATTTAACAGAATTTCTCTCTTTATTGGCTTACTGCATCCCTCAGTTGGAGTCAACTCCACCAAATCTCTGCTTCTTATCTGTTGGTAGCATGATTCAGATACAGCTGACACGCTAGATCCAGAATCTAATAGTACAGTTCTTTTTTAATAATTGATTGAGCTTTTTTGATCTGCTTCAATTTCTTCCCTGTGCTTCCTATCCAGTACACAAACACTTTTACACATGCCCCATATCCAGTGTTCGGACTTTCCTTAAACCAATCCTTAATTGCTTCCCTTATATCCTGTTCACTCCTTAATTCTCCAGTTTTCCGTGCCACTTTAAATTTTAAATTGTCGCATTCCTTATAAATTTAATTCTTTATGGATTGTAGCATAAGATACCCACCCAGTTATTAACATCATACTCAGCTTCTTCTTTTCCATTCAGTTATTATTGATATTCATATCCGGAACCATCTGTCTACCTTCTATAAAAAGTCTCAACTTCTTCCTCAGGGCAAAAATCAACAAAGTTTTCATTACGACAGTCAACCTCAACTTAACTCACTAATTCATTATTACCACACACGATAGTATCAGGTGCACCCACTGGAATAGTCACAGCATTTATGTATACATCATTACTAAGGACTGGAAAAATACGCATTTTGTAGTAAATGCAAAATAGGTATTAATTCTGCCTCAAAATGCGAAATTACTTAATGGACGCTCTTTCATAGTGAATGTATTCAGATGAACTATTCTACCAGAGATAGTCTGGAATACCTTTATTTTCAGGATATAAATATTGAAAAGGTAATCAGTTTTCAGTACTGGTATTGTACATCATCTGGCGAAGACCGATTTGGAAAGATGACATGCGTAAGAATCTGCTTACAAAATAAAAAGTGTATGGTTGCAATGAGGTATCAATGTGCTCAATGATCTGCTGTCATGCCAACTGTGGACTGTTGAATGGTCTTTTTAAGTTACATGCCACAGAATGCAACATAGTACTCAGCTATGTGACCTAGCATTTTATAACAAAGAAATGTGTATGTTTGTTTTTTAGCTGAAGCTGAAAAGATGGTATAATGAGGGCACTTTTAATGTGGCAAATTAGGTGGCAGTTGTTTTGAAATGTGGTTGCTTCTAACACTGCCAGAGGTCGGGGTTCAACTACTTGTTATCAAAACTTTATTTATTTTTTTAGATCCGTCTTTGAGCATTATATATTATACAAATACATTTTGTTGAAATATTTACAGTACATGCACAAATAATAATACAAGGGAAATGAAATAAACACTATAGAACAATTTCTTAGTTTTACAGTACATAGAAAATAATACAGAATGCAGAAGTATCAGATAAACTGTTGAGATAATAAGGTAAATACAAAATAGTTTACAGTTAGAAATAAATTAGGATCTCAGGTCTTCCTTAGAACAGTTTTCAAATTCTGAAATATTTTAGAAAGCCTTTTCTTTCAACCATTTTTCAGTTTTTGTTTTAAAGTCATTAAGTGAGACGTGATGCACCAGTAAAGGTGAAGTATTACATAATTTTATGCTCAGGTATTCATAATTAGACTGTTTTTTCTTTAATCTGGCTGTGGGTGTATCTGTTTCATTTACTTAGTTTTATGGTGGTGTACAGTTAATTTCAACAAGCAATTGCGTGATAGCCATCCGTGAATGCTTTGTGTTGTACATTGCTTGTTGTTTTCTTTTCTTTTTTTGAAATAAGTGCAGTGACTAATTCTGGTTCATCATGATTTTGATTATGACCCTTCCAATATGAGACGACATTGGTGTATCTGTGACAATGTGTCATTTCTGCAGTAGCCCTGGAAGAGGAAGAGATCGGGCTTGTCTCCCCGCGCTGCTCCTCTCCTCTCTGGAGTTCAAAATTCTAGTTTGTTTATGCTCATGGCCCTCTGCCACTATAGCCTATAGTGCCTTCATTCTGCACTATAGGGGTTGGAAAACAAAATCCGTAAGATTTTTGATAGTGCTGAAATTCTTCCCTGAACATTATAATAGAGTTAGTGTACATACATTTCTACTTCTATGCTACGTGCCTTGTCAGTTCTATTTGTAGTGTTTGTCAAGCATGGATCCCACAGCTATGAATACATTCAGTTCACCGCTGGGAAAATGCTGTTGGTTTTCAACAGAAAATCGTTTTTGAAAGCATAAATACAGCCAAGCGAAGGAAACAGAGGCTATTTCAAAAGAAAAACGTGTTGTTTTTGCAAAAGCAAACATTCCAGTCAAAACATTTGCAGTCAACGCCTTTTGTAACAGTCAGTTGTGTAGTGTGGCAGCATTTTAAATTTCTGCATGTGATTAAAAAAAGGTGAATTTGGGCATGAATTGTGCCAGAAATAGGTGCTATGTTTTCTGGACCCTAATCATTACCTACTGCTTCACTCATCTCCATGTCCACATCATTACCTGATTACCAATAATTTCATTATTATTTGGTTTGCCTTCATATCCACATCAATACCTGTTTCTACATCTGGCAGAGCCAGTGGCTCTGTTTCAAAATTCTCAGTAATCTTCATTGAAGCAAAACCCTCACTATTTTCTTCATTATCTTCCAGTTCAACCATTTTCTTTTTGTCAACCAATTCCACAGCATAATAGCTAGAATCATTGTTGTTACATTTATCAGTATTGCATGTATTATTAATATTGTTCCTCCTGTTCCAATTACTGTAGTTATTAAACCATTGCCACGCTCCCTGTTCTTTGCATCTCCATTAGTCCTCTTGTGGACCTTCAGTAAAGCTCCCATTAGTTTTCTGACACTTTGCCATGAAAACTTGCACCCTGTCTTGGGCCTAGCCTTATTTCCTCTCTCCTCTGTTAAAAATTCTCCCTTCTTTCATTATAATTCCCATTTTCTCCTGCTGCCTGTCTGTCCAATTCCTACTTTGATTATTATTTCCATTCCTATATGGGGCCTTACCCACTCGTTGCTAATAGGGTGCCTACAGGATGCAGCATTCTCGGAATGCTATACAACAATTCAAACAAATAACATTAGTAGTTTTATTTCTAGAAAGCAATGGACAGTATTTTTAACTTTGGAGATTTACAAATAGTAGTCGCAAATGAGGGGCAACTTGCAACATAATTTAGAGTCCTTGATGTGTGAAATGTTCATGCAAGTTTACACATGTCACTGATAAGTAACATCCTCAATCCAGTGCTGATCTGAGCGGCTGAGGCCAGCAGGAACGGCATTTATATTCCCTTTTCTAGGTGTCGCTCTTGGTGCGATGCGGTCCAATTCCGTGAACTATTGGCTGCTGTTTCCTCACCGCTTTCTCTGATCTTGTGTTCTGCATCTTCATTGTTCTGGCGCATGATGATCTTCCACAATCTCCACTTTGGCTACCAACCCCTTTTCAACCTCATAAACTCTGAGATTAACTCTCTTAACCATTTTAACAGTATTTGCAACTTTGTTTGTAGTCTCAGTGAATTTAATATGTAGCTGATCAAATTTTCCACTCACTGCACTTGTCTCATCACCAAGCTTTGGTTCCATTCCAGCTATTTCAATTTTTATGTTCTCCCGTTTACTCTCCATTTTTTGATCTATGTCTCCAACTATCTCAGATTTTATACTCCCCTTTTGTAAATTTGTCTTTTCTAATTTCTTACTCAATGTTTCAAAAATGCATTCAGATCCGTCCACTCTTCCTGGCACCCAGCCTATTTCTTCCCTACTCTCTGGAATGCCACCACTACTATCACTCACTGTTATCTCTGTCACACAATTGTGTATTTTCATGTCCCTGGCTAATGATCAGAAAACAAGTTTACGATGCAGCAGCTGACTGTAGTTAACTTACATTACCCTGCTGACTTTTGCAGCCTCCACTGCTTAGTGTTTAGTCCAGTGCCAATGCAATATTGCCCACATTGTGGACTGCATTGCTCTCTCGTATAATGCTCTGTGAAGTTGCTGCCTCTGCTGCCCAGTGCCGATGTGAAGCTGCCTGCATGTGACACCGCATCTGCCGCCTGGGGCCCATGTGCTGCCACCTGCATGTGACCCCATAAAGATGCTGCCTCTGCTGCTTGCTGATTTTGCCTAATGGCCTGCTGTACTGGTGATGTACCATGTAGTAATCATCTGCTACTGCTGTTACCATGTAGTAATCATCTGCTTTTGCTGTGACTAATATGTGCTATTATGCATAACGTCTGCACTGATTGAGGTATTACTGCTGCTGCTTTTGCCATTGACCCACTATAAAGACACTCGTCAGACCCCACGCTAACTGCGCACTACTATGGCTTGAATACTGGGACAAACAATACTGAAATAATTCACAATAGAATGGAAATGCAGTCCAATTCAGGACAAGCCAACCCAACAAAGAGATTATCTTTGGGGTTCTTGCTCCAATACCTTATGTCGTGTATCCCTTTTAATACAAAAAATTATGGTGCAGTAATATGTTGTACCAGAGTGTGGACAATGTGTGGCCATTAACTTTGAGTGTGGCTCACAATCATCGATAGAGGGTGGCCATACACCATCTGTCTATAGCCCAATAACATGGTGTGATAACATTAGTACCAAAATCTTATACCAGCACTGAGGTATTAGAAAATAAATAAATAAAAGATATACTGCATTTGGAGCTGTCGATTGGGTCCCGAAGGATAATAATATTGCTCAAAACAGATTGATTTTAACTTTGATGTAAACCCCTTTTAGTTTTCATAAGCACAACATATGCGAGGAAATTCTAGAATCACTCGGCCTTCCACCATTTACCGAGCGAGGTGGCGCAGTGGTTAGACACTGGACTCGCATTCGGGAGGACGACAGTTCAGTTCCGAGTCCGGCCATCCTGATTTAGGTTTTCCGTGATTTGCCTAAATCACTCCAGGCAAATGCCGGGATGGTTCCTCTGAAAGGGCACGGCCAACTTCCTTCCCCATCCTTCCCTAATCCGATGAGACTGATGGCCTTGCTGTCTGGTCTCCTTCCCGAAACAACCCAACCCCCCCTTCCACCATTTCGAACACCCGATGTTTTAGATATGAGTAGGAGAAACGAATCAGCTGACTGCACATAGTTTATTTGTATGTGCACGTCAAAAAAGAACAGCCACGAGGAAAATGATGGATACGGTGGCTGAACGGCTGCAGACAAGTACTTGCTGTACAGTCCACAGAGTTTTGTGTACAGGCAAAGAAGAACAAGAAAAGTCTATGTAGTATTCTGTGCTCTTTAATGTCTGCGATGATTGTAAAAAGACTAGTGGACAGTTGAAAGTAGTTTTCCTAAGGACACTCATGTGTTGGAGACTCGAATGAGAATAGACACTTTTAAATTTTTTTCATGTCTCGGTTATGATCGAAGCAAGACACATGTAAGCTATTTTGAAGAAGTGTAAATGATTCTAATGTTCGAAGAATGAGTTAGCTTGCCGAAGTTATTGTTTATGAATGTTGAAAATATATTGTGTTTGAATTGAAAAGTATTCTACGAGTACACAAATTATTGCAAGAATAGAAATCAGCAACATATCTTCGGAGAAGAAGCTGTCGGGAGACTGACGTAGCGGATTAACCAGAGAAGAGGATCTGCTACACATAACGGGCAACTTAACTGAATTGAGAGACATGTGAATCTTGCACCCCACCACCACACTGGTTCTTGATGTCCGGAGAACGTTAGAAAGTGGCGACCTAAGTGACAGGACCCAAAGAAAACGGGAATTTTACAACAGAAACGGGAAGAAGATATGAGTTGCCATAGCAACTGGACATAACAAGATACGAGAACTGTTTCAAATAGTTGTATTGAGTCCAATAAACCAGTGGAAGAAAGTTGTGAGTGCAACACAATAAAAGACTTGAGAAAGTAATAGTGAAGAAAACTGGAGATAAGACCTCAATTTTTCGACTAAGAAGAGCGGGTGTGGAGAGTAAGCAGTCTTCACACACATACATCATGCTGACGCTGACACAGTAACCAGCCACCGATGCTGACTGCACCAGTTGCTGCTCACCGGTGCCAACTCTGCATCCGCTCATCGATGATGATGCTGAAACCAACATTTGATGCCGCTGGTGCCAGTGCTGTCCACTGGCACTGATTACACATTCACTCACCTACACAGCGAGAATTCTGCGCCGGGTGAGCATGGAAGAAAAAAACTTTATTGATTTAGTAAGAAGTGTGTGGGGTGAACTTTTACTGTGTAATGGGTATAATTGAAATTAGTCTTAGATGCTCACAAGAGCTAAAGTCTATAGAAGCATGGACAGTATACAACCACTTGGAGAGACGTCAGAACCAGCCATGGTTATGAGAATTGCTAAAGAAGGGCGTGACTTGTCTGAATTAGTAAATTTAATTAAAGCCCAGAGTGAAGCTCTAACTAGATTAGATGATAAGTTAGAAGCACAGAGTGTAACTTCAACTGCTCAAATTACTTCTTTAAGCGAAAAGTTAGAAGCACAGAGTGTAACTTCAACTGCTCATATTGCCTCTTTGAGGAATGAAATAAATACTACTTTAAGTGAAAAGCTAGAAGCACAGGGTGGAGCTTTAGATTCTAAGTTTGATGTATTAAATGATAAAGTGGAGAATTTGCGATTAGATTTAAAGAATGATTTAAGTAATTCCTTAACTGTCCAGATGAACCAAATGTTTACTGACCTGAGCCAAAAGCAGGATGACCACTTTCAGAATTTGACCCAGAAATTAGAATTTGACATTGAAGACAAGTGTAACAATATAGAGTCTGGATTTAGTGCAAAATTTGTATCATTTCAGAGTGTGTGTAATGTTACATTTGAAGCAGTAAAACGAAGGCTGCATACTTTGAAAGATAGTGTGGAAAGACAGGATAAGCTGATCCCTATTGTCCAATTGCAAATTGCAGGCGTCAGCACTAGAGTTGATGACATGGAAAGAAATTTCAAAGAAAAAATGGTTAACCTTGACATTATAAATGTAAGTAGTCTGGCGGAACCTTTTGAGCTAATTGTATATCGAGCATTTACCAAGAGTATAATCTCCGGAAATGTTGTGACTGTTGCTTTTTCCAAACCTAATGATACTAACAAGGTTATAGATGACTCATGGAAAGAATTCAAACTTGTCCAGAACAGATTAGAACATAAAATAACTTTACTTAATGTAGTGCTTCCTAGTAGAATGGTAATTGTTTTATTGTGGGGAGACTTTCACATAAAATTTAACGAAAAGTATTGGTACATAAGCAATTGAGAGAGCTTAATGTCAGATCCATAGGATCTGGGTGGAGTCACATCTGTCCGCCAGGGACGTTAACATTCTGTGTGAACGGGCAGAGTGACGACCGCCGGCTCCTGAGTTGTTTTTGGTGTTCCTTCTGAAATTACTTTTCCTGCACCAAATTCCCTTCAAATCTCAAACAATACTAGCATTCTTATACTATCTTATGGTACTATTGCTTCTCCATCTTATTTTTACTTAACTGACAAGAAATGGCTGCTGCAAATCACTCATATCAAGGCCATACCGGTTCTTGTAGTAATAGCAATCAGAGATCGTATCACTATTTGTGGTCTCAAAGGGGTTACGTATGCTTCTGGTCCAATTTGTGTAATCAACTGAATAAATTGTGTTGTTATATTGAGTCAAGACTGAAGAATCTATTAGTGGTCTCCTAATATGCTCTCTAAATGCAGTTGAATTCTGATTTGATATATCCGCAGTTACATCCATAACAATTAGTGCCCAATGTAGATGTAAGTCGATCGCACGCTCCGCTCTAGTTGGCGATGGTCTTAAATCCCGCCGTCAACGTAGAGTTAGATGAAGTTCTTGAGTATTTAGGTTACCCATGTGCTCTGCTCTAGTTAGCGTTAAATCCTGACATCAACATAGAGTTAGAAGAAGTTCTTGAGTATTTAAGTCATCCATATGCTCCGCTCTAGTCAGCAAGCGTCTTGAATCCCAGTATCAGAGTATAGTTAGGTCTTAGTTTTGCCTAAGCTGTTCTATTAATCTATTAGATTAATAGAAGATGGAAATTTGTATGAAACATTACATAACACATAATTTTTTACGCTTTGTAAGATATAATATAAATGCGATTCACCAGCCAGTCTCTTCTGCCATCCATGTATAAAGAGAGTGGGCAGTATAATATGATGGTACTATTGAGGCATAGTGATGTCGAGGTGACATGAACTGAATAGAGGATCTTATATGTGTATAAAAGTATAATATAAACTGAATAACTAAACAGCTATATTATCATTGTGTATAATTTTCTGTTTTTGTAGAATATTTTATACTTTTTGTGAGGTGTAATGTAAATGGGAGGGTTTGTTTCACTTTTGGAAGGGGTGGGTAGTGTAAGTACAAGCATGACTTAACACTACACACACATCACACCTTTCAGACAGTCCTCGCAGACAAGTGTGACTGATTCTTCACCATTTGCTGTTCCATTCATAATTTTCACAATAATGTTGTATAAATACTTACGATAAATCATACTGAAATATTTGCATTTATTTACAACCTCATAATAAACTCAGTTATAAATTATTTAAAATTTCAAACAAATCTCAGACACATAAATGGCAACATCAAGCCCTCAAGTGAAAACACTAACTTGACCTGTTCTATAAATCACAACTGTAATTAAATACGGAATGTAAGTTATTGGAATATTAAAGAAGGAAACACATGCTGATAATATCATTTGTGTGTTTGTGAGGATTCCATAGTTATGTCACTATGTAAATAAACTCAATTGTTTATAACATTTTGTATATCTTTTTAATTAAAAAAAATCTATTCATTATATTGCAGGCTTTATCCTCTTTCATCTGGTGTATCACAACTCTTTGACTTTTGTGATCAGTTCAGTTGTCACAATTTATTATCAACATTAATGGTAATAATGTTAATGACTAAAAAGCGTCATACATGGATTTATGTTCAGTCAGCTGTCCCATTGCCAGGGTTCCAAAGCTGTCGTTGGTTTTTCTCTAGGGTGCTAGTAATGAATTTTTCATACTATCATTAAAATTAAATTAGTGGTGATATTCCAAGTCAGGGGCCCCTCCAGTGTAGCTTGTCCAGTGACCATGCCTCTGAAACATGCCTCTCTTTCTTCCTGGCAAAACCATAATGACCACTGAGCCTTGTGCCTTGCTAGTCACTTTTACTTGTTCTCAGCTCACCTGTCACAGTCCATCTGACAGCCAGTCAACCCAATAGACATTCACACCAGCCCACAGCTGACCTGTCAGATTCAGTTCGTATTGCGGCAATCACGCCAACTAATGTTACTGTACAATGTCATACTGATAAGTTTTCTTATGCTTCCAACTTCTTTGTAAATTTAACTATGTATCATTTCATTAAAATAACATCACATACCCTCTCAACCCATGAAGTTTTATTTTGTTTTCTCACTGCCTCCTGAGTGCTTCACTTTTGTGTCAGGCATTGTATTTTTATGAGTTGATTGCTTCCGATTAATGATAGTGTGGTCATAGTGTAATACATTTTTGCATTTTATGAATTGCACAATTTTACGTTTCAAAACAGTTTGAAGGAAGTGTCAAATTTTAAATGGTGTAGGGGTATTGCTAAATCCAAAGATATACATATGTCCGCTGTAGACAGTGGTAGTAGACATTTGTGAAAATAAAGAGGGTGAAGACTTCTGGTCAGCTGGATGTATGATCTTATCAACTGCAACAGGGACTAGTGTTATCAGGGTTGGTATAGTTAACAGTAGAATGAAAAGTCATACAGTGAATACCACAAAGTCAGTCATATAGAGAATACTAAAACATTATTGTTAATGCAGTCCATATACATTACATTTCTAAAAATGAATTTCTTCTGCAGTCTTTGTGTCGTTTTATTCTTTGTAGTCAGTTATTGAACAATATGTTCCTTGTGTCTTACAGCAGCAGCACACATCTATCACACCCCCCACTTATGAGTTGTTATTACCTGTTGAGTCTGCTCCCGGTAGCTGAGTGGTCAGCGCGACAAGAATGTCAATCCTAAGGGCCTGGGTTCAATTCCTGGCTGGGTCAGAGATTTTCTCCGCTCAGGGACTGGGTGTTGTGTTGTCCTAATCATCATCAGTTCATCCCCATCAATGCGCAAGTTGCCGAAGTGGCGTCAAATCGAAAGACTTGCACCTGACGAACGGTCTACCTGATGGGAGGTCCTAGTCACACGACATTTACATTTACCTGTGGAAATTTGCTGATCTTTTCGTTCACACTTTTTCTTTTGGAAATGAGAAATATTTTTTGTATGATACAATCACAGTTATAAGTGTAGTGGTACATCTCTAACATTTGATTAGCTGTACATGCCTCTACGATAATGCCAAAGGGTAGCCACCGGAGGGAACTCAGCCAGTTGTTGTTAGAACTGATTTTGAGGGGTCCTGAGCTGGATGCTGTCAGTGTTTCCATTTTCCTACCATTGTAATCTATGGCATGCTTCAGAAACCAACATTTGATGTTGTAGGAAAATTTTATGTGCCACATCGAATAGGGTTCTTTACTAGTCAACTACACCAGAAAAATAGTCCAAACCTCAATTTCTTAAGCCTCAGGGTATGGATGGCTGTTGAGATGAAACAATCATTAGCGGACAACATGTGCAGCATATGCTGCACCTCTGTTGTAGTCTGCAGCTTGTGGTCTAGGGGCTAGCGTTGCTGCCTTTGGATCTCGGGGTCCCGGGTTCGATTCCTGGCTGGGTTGGGGATTTCCTCTTCCCGGGGACTGTGTGTTTGTGTTGTCCTCATCATTTCATCATCAGCACCATTTGTGAGAGTGACTAGATTGGATTGTGAAAAGAAAATGGACTGTGTAAAAAATTGGGACTTTGTACGGGCGCTGATGACTGCGCAGCTGCGCATCCTGCAAACCAAACATTATTGTCATCACCTCTGCTGTATTAAGCTTGTGTGGTTCTGTTGGGCTCTTGAGCGCATTTATTTTCGCAGTTGCTCACGGGAACAGAACGACATTTACAAACAATCTCCATCCCTTTCAAACAAAAGACTTACCAACATTCCTAGGAGTTTGATTTTGCCATTGGATAGTAAAGACACCCAGTCAACAAAGTCATCCCAGCAGGCTAGTCCTCCTTATAGGGCACCTTCAACATTAAAAGCAATATACTGTAACATGTCATGTGCAGTGTGTCAAAATATGTTATTAATCATTAAACCAAAGAAGATACTTTTGAGGAAGTTATATCCTTTTACATCTGAAAGGGCTAGGAGGATTAGTAAAGTCTCTAAATTCTGGGTAATTGAAAACTTTGCTGGTCAAAAAAGTGACATTGCAGCGAACACTTCCAACTTCGTGAAATCTGAAAATGGGGGGGGGGGCTTTGTAGCAGAGCTGCATTACACCCTTTACTGTAGGACAGATTTGGTATCATTCTGTGGCATTATGCTCATAGACACTGCAGATATTCAGAAGTATTAGGCGGATAAGGATCACTGAAATGATATTTTGGGGGAAAAAAGCACTTATTTTAATAGTCATTTTGCTAGTTTCTGCATGTTGTGTTAAGACTGGGATAATAGGGCTAATATAAACTACGCATTCCAAACTCTGAGGTGTTTTAAGCACAGAAATTTCAGCAATATGCTTCGGTGCGTAATTGCCAAGTAATGTGTGAGAAAAACTGCATATGGCCACTCATGCTGAGAGAACAATAAACACCTTTACTGGCTTCTGTGGTAACTATATGGTCAAATGTTAAATGTCTTACAGGAAATTTTCCAGCCTCGTGAACGATCTTAAAAGTCCCAGAACTGAATGTAACAGATGGTGTATCAGATGCAGAGGTGAAAAAAACCGGGAAAGTCCGTATAGTGCCAAATATTTGAACATCTTTTGCAGTAGCATTCAGAAATGCAAGTACAATAGAAGCCAAGTTGTGATTATGAGACAAGACCATCTTTGAAAGGTATTGGGAGGCTGTAACACTTATTGGTATGGGTTTCTTCGTAAAATATGGATTTATAAGTATTCTTCTATTTCTATTGTTTCAAAATGATTTTCAGGGATTATGTATATCAGTCAACATTTATCATGTGCCTTTGTACAGAGAGAGACACACAGAAAGAAATAAAGAGAGAGAGAGAGAGAGAGAGAGAGAGATACTAGGCTCACTCTTAACACCCACATTACAGTGCAAGAGTTTCAACATAAACAATATTTATACTATTAATTAATGGTAAAATTATAAAAATTTTCAAAACTTTTAAAACTTTCAAAATCTTTATACATATTGTCTCAATCACATTTATTATTAAAAAATTATTTACAAGGTGATGACCAGTTTTGCTACCTCAACTACCACTTTCAAATCAAATGAACACAACCTGTTTGACTAATGTAACAGCAGCTGCAGCCATGACAACTTATTTTGTTAACCCCAAATTGCTAAATTTATCCCTTTCTTCCTTCTCATAGGCAAATCTCTGCTTGCAGTTACTGACTGTAATAGAAATAACCACATGGATACTTCAGTGTATAAAAAAAAAATTATGAATCTGTACAGGCTTTTTTTGTTTCATTTGCTGTCATAGATGATGTAGTATATTCAACAAAGTAGCCTTTCTCTGTATAGATATTTCTTATTCTTATTTGTTTGCGATTGCATAATATATTTCCCGTACATTCGTTTTGGTTGTACATAGCACGTTTTACCTGGAGATTTAAGATAAGAGTGTTATGCATATTGCAATGGTCTTGTACACTGCTGTAATATTACATGTAGTGTGTTAATTACTTGTAATTTTTTTTAAAAGTAAGCAAATAACAATTTTTATACAACTTTGTTACTTAAGGCAATATTTCTTTTGGTTTGTCTGTTCTCAGGTCCGAAGATGGTAGTTAAGTTACTGAAAGTGGCCATCACTTTGTAAATAATTTTTTTCATTTTAAATGCAATTGAGAAAATATATAGAAAAAATTTTAAAGTTTTAGTAAGTTTTATGGAAACTTTTTGTAATTTTAAATTGATTATCTACTTACGATTGCTTTCTCCTATTCTAACAATGTCAGATATATTCATTTATATTATTGTCTTGAGTCTTCATTGCAGTGGAGTGTATTGAGGCACTTCTGGCATTGTGTGCTGCATTGGTAGCTTTGTTCAGCACCTGCTGTCATATAGGGATGTGTGCTGACAAATGTCCAACAACTTCATGCCACCCAAGGCATACCCCATATGAATAATGAAATGCAAAAGAATTATTTGATCTAATACAGAATATCCTGTACATGGAAATTAAACCTTTTTGTGTTGTTTAAACATCATAACCATTACAATAAAATTAATTAGAGACACACATGCTTATTTATAGGCAATGAGGGGTCAGAAAACTTCACACCACTAAGGCTTGTGGGAAATATTCCAAATTTGATTGAGTAAAATTGTATATCCCCAAATTGCTGTACCATATAAATGGAGTAAGCGTGTTATACTTCTTAAGTAATCTTAATTTAGATATGAAAAACTACAAGAAGAATCGTTTTTCTCAATTGTGCTACAAATACTTTTACATTAATTACATTTGTGTTTTCTTTCACATTCATTAATCTGCTAAAAAACTTTGTACTACATATTGTTTGTTTTTGAAAGCTATTAGTTTATGAATTATATCAGGTAAGAACCTAGGTACTTTTTTATATTATTATTAGCAAATTCTTCCAATAGAAGAAATTTTAAGCAAATTACTTTGCCAACTTTTCTTTAGGTTCTTCGTGACTGCCCCCCCCCCCCCCCCCTCCCCAACCTGCCCAGGGGGCTCATGGTTCTTTTGTGAGTTCGTGGCACACAGTGATCCAAGCTGTTGCAGCCCATTCTTCCTTCCTGGACTGCATTTCCTTCACCGTGGCCCTCCCTCCCCACCCTCCCTGGCTCTTTCACCGCTGCTCCCCCCCCCCCCCCCCCACCTGCCCTAGGTATTTTTACTTATGTCCACCTGGTTCCCTGTATTACTTGTGATTATGTTCCTGCTGCCTGTTCTTTTATCCTTTGGGGTTTGACCTCCACTTTTAAATTTTGTGTCTTTAATGTGAGCCATTTGGGGAAGAACTCCCTCCCTACTGTAGTCCCCCTCTGTCCCACCAGGTCACTAGCACATGTAGCCAGTCCGTGTGGCGGGGCTGTTATGCACCCATCTGGCCAAGCCCCCTGACAACATAGGGATCACACTACTGATACCTGAGCTGTTCCCTCTCCATGTATGCCAAGGAGTGGTTGCTTGTCATCCTGGAGCATTGGAACTCCCGACAATTGCCGCAGTGCCAGACGGCTTTTGCTGTGGCTGAATGCCGATCATGTGGAGAGCCCCTGATTGGAGTGAGTGGTATCAAGGTGGATGCTTGGCACATGAAGTGTATCGAGCTGCAAAAATCTGGCTGTTCTCAAATGGCCATCTCTTCGAGTGGTAATGGATTGTTGATTGCTGCTTCGTATGACCCTGCAGTCTTCCTTTCCCTGGCTACACCCTGGGAGGTGGGCCAGGCTCATCTTCTTGGAGTGAAACACTTTCCCCACTATCTGGTCTGTACTTGGATGGACGGGGACACATTCACCACAACAAAGCCATTGTTTTCTGTGGAGGACAAGTTTGGCGAAGTGGAGACTCTCAGTAAGATGCAGTCGGGCTCCCTGTTGATCAAAACTTCTCCTGCCACCGATCATACTTGTGATCACCATGGCGATGTCCCTGTGTCTGTTACCCCTCACCAGTTTCTGAGTAGGGTCCAGGGAGTGATTTTTCGTAGGGACCTCATCTTCCAAAGTGATGAGGACGTCCGGGCTAATATGCAGCAATGTGGTATTAATTTTGTTTGGTGTGTGCAGAAACATCGTAAAGAAAACTGCACCAATACAGGGGACCTTTATTCTATCTTTCGAGGGGGTGACCCCCCTCAGAGTAGGTCAAGGTTATGTGTTACTGCTGTGATGTGAAGCCGTACGTCCCACCATCCATGAAGTGTTTTCAGTGCTTGCATTGTGGGCATATGTCTTCCCACTGTATAGCTAAGCCTCTGTGTGGTGACTGTGGCCATTCACTCTATTAAGGGAGCTCCTGTGTTCTGCCAGCTGTGTGTGTCGAGTGCTGTGATAGCCACTCTCCATGCTTGCCAGATTGTCCAGTTTATAAGAAAGAGAAGAAGAAGCACAAGTCTCTGGTTCATCTGTCTTATGCTGAGACTCACCAAAAATATGACAGACTCCACCCAGTGTCGATTTCTTCTCGATTTCTTCTACTTTTGCCCCTGTTACATCCTTTCCCCCTCCTACCTCTTCCTTACCCCAGCCCTGACCCCCTCTCATCTTCCACTCCCCAGCAGTTCCCAAACCCTCCCCTCCGGATGCCGCTCCCCCTCACTGACTGAAGGAGTGTTGCCCTCCTTTGGCAACCACCGGTGATGTGGCTGCCTCCTTCAGGACCCTTCCACTGGCGTCCCTCAGGCCAGAGACCTGCTACCACAACTCGGCCATAGGACACATCATCTGTGCACCCCAAGGTCGTCCGCACTTTTTCGGTTCTGGATCTTGCAGAAGTGTGCTCTCCCTCTGTGCCCTGGTCCCCCCAGCCCTCGACAGAAAAGAAGAAGAAACATAAGTCCCAGGAGAAGGCTCCCCCAGTGGCCCGGCAGGTGCCATCTCCCCATTCACAATCTGAGTCTAACATCTTATTTATGGATGTCACCCTCTGTTCAATCGACGACCTTACTGGGAGGGCATGGTACCACTCTGCTGGTCAACATCGCACCCAATGTCTTGCTGCATCAGTAACCTCCCTATCAACCATATACTGCTTCCTGTGGAATACATCCTTCATTGGACCAAGCAGCTGGAAGTCAGAAGATGTGAGATCCAGACTGTAGGGTGGATGATGAAGAAAGTCCAAAGAAGATTTGTGAGCTCCTTCCAGGTGCACAGACTTGTGAGGCCTTGTGTTGTCATGAAGAAGGAGAAGTTCTTTTGCAGATATGGTCTTTCGTTGGTCTTTATGGTCTTCTGTTAGGTGGCGAGGAACTCAGCGATGTAACACTTTGAGTATCCCAACTGGTGGAGTATGTCAGCACTTCCAACAGAGACATCAAGTTGTGCAGCAAAGTGTTTGATAGTGATCTGTTGATCACCTTGAATGAGAGTGTCCCCAGGTTCCAACATTGTGGGAATTACAGCTGTTGGTGGCCCTCCGATACATGAGAGCTCGGACAGTTTTCACGCAACCTCGTTGAAGTGATGACTGCCTCCTCACCCAACTACTCACCGTGTTTTTGTTCATTCGCAGATCTCCATGGACATTCTGCAAGTGCCTATGAATATCTGTGAAGCTCGGGTTTTCGCCAAAAGAAACTCAGTGACAACTCACTGCTTGGAATGCACCTTCTTTACAGACGACATTTTGAAGGTTGTGTACGGCACTGCCACATATTGGAACTTCATGAAGCTGTAAGTGCAGAAGCAGAAATACTCCATCATATCCCATGATAAATTCTGCATTTTTTCAACTGATAAGGGTTACTCAATTTAGATGTAAGCTTAAATAGATTGGTGTTGAAAGAAGAAATATTGTTGGTGAATACATGAAATCGAAGGGGATTCCAGCTTTCTTTTGCCTCTAGCATTGAAGACACTGCAATGGAGAAGTCCACTAGCAAGAGCAGAAGCCAGGTGGTTATCCAGATTTTTGTCAGCTGGTCCAGTTAGTTGTTAATTTTATGAAATAGGAAACTTTGGTGAATACATTACACAATGAGAGGAATTAAACCCAAAATAAATAACTCTCCATTTTGGCTCAGTTCCATGACAGGACTGAGTAAACAAACAAAATTTACACTCCTTTTTGGCAACTGCGACAGGAATGAGTAACAAATAAACTCTTTTGTATGGCGACAGTGACAGGATGCAGATATGGTGGTGCTAGAGAAGAATAATAAGAAGAATTTAATGAAATTTATTGAGAAGAAATTGGAGCAATATGCCGTTCTCCTTGACAACGACTGTCAACATCCACCAATAATTGGAATTGTAAAGACTATTAAAAAAACACTGCTCATGAGTAAAGAGAAGAAATTATATCTAGATGATTAATGAACAGTTACTTTTAACTATAACAATGGATTCCAACTCCGGAGAAATTTGATCAGTCCACAAGTTAGAAGAGCAACGACAGCATTTCGTAGGATTTTTGACTGTCACGATGGCTTCACTACAATGCATTGGTAGTTGCCTACTGTGGCACGTTGCCACAATCTGCCACAGTTACAGCATTTGGTACGCCTTTGAGACAACCAACAAGCTGTAAACAGCAATGAGTTACCTTCACACAGGACTTCACCACAACAAGACATGCTTCTACACAACTCAGGTGAGCTGGATCTGTAAATAAAGGATTTGTTTTTCTATTACTTTTAGAGTGCTGTATGATAGTAACTCAGTATTGAGCAGTTTGATGATGAGTGATTTTTTCTTAATTAGTAGTGTAAGTTAGTGATTTAGTACTGCTACAAGACTAGGCTAATTCTTCGTAGAAACACATTGTCAGATTTACTGTATGCCTGTGTTTACCAGTAGCATGGAGGGCAATTTACAGGAAATATTAAAAAAATTAGAAGAATTGATTTGCCACTCTAACACTGATTTAAAAAATGAATTAAGCACTTAGAAACTACAAATACAAATTGCAAACACCTGTAAGTACTTTAAAAAGGGAAGAGGTGAACAATCAATGTGATCTAGCATGAAATTAGTTCAGTGATCAATTTAATGAATTAACTAGTGACTTGAAACAAATGAAAGAACTTATGGAGCAGGAATTTAACAGTATTAATGAGCAAATCTCAAACACCCAAGTAAGGTTGAATGCATTAGGCCATAATCCCCAACCCACATTTGCTAGTTTGGAGGAACGAATAAACAAATCAGTAAACCCTGTCTGGTATATTAGGCCAGTTAGAAACTAATCCTTGTATTCACATTATATCTGTAGTTAAGACAGAGTCAATGATTAATGATGACAGATGTCCTAGTAAGTGTACTGAAGCATATGACTATCATAAGTTGGAATATGAACATTATTTATTGTTTAAGGAATGTGCTTGTGATTACTTAACCTTGGAACACAGTATATGTCAAGGAACAATGATTAGGAAGGAAGATACGAAAGTATATAGTAATTTTAAGTTTCATGATACTGAGAGTGTAAACATTCACAGATAAGTGGGGTCAGGTTTAAACCAGGTATATGTATTATGTAACACTGATAACTTTGTCAGTGAATGCCCATCAGCTCCAAACACTAACAAGTATTAAATAAGCCGTTACATGAATCATCACATACGAAACAAAGGTTTGCGGGTAGTGGATTCTGTGTAATATCAGACGTTCTGTGTTATGTAAAGGTAAAATTAAACAATGGAAAATTTGAGATGGAATAATGAAACTATTATGAAAAAGATTGCTACTCACCATCTGGAAATGTTTAGTCGCAGGCAGGTGCAATAAAATGACAGACAAGTAACCTTTTGGAGATGATAACGGAGCGTGGAATGTCAGATCCCTTAATCGGGCAGGTAGGTTAGAAAATTTAAAAAGGGAAATGGATAGGTTAAAGTTAGATATAGTGGGAATTAGTGAAGTTCGGTGGCAGGAGGAACAAGACTTTTGGTCAGGTGATTACAGGGTTATAAATACAAAATCATATAGGGGTAATGCAGGAGTAGGTTTAATAATGAATGAAAAAATAGGAGTGCGGGTTAGCTACTACAAACAGCATAGTGAACGCATTATTGTGGCCAAGATAGACACAAAGCCCATGCCTACTACAGTAGTCCAAGTTTATATGCCAACTAGCTCTGCAGGTGATGAAGAAATTGATGAAATGTATGATGAGATAAAAGAAATTATTCAGGTAGTGAAGGGAGATGAAAATTTAATAGTCATGGGTGACTGGAATTCGTCAGTAGGAAAAGGGAGAGAAGGAAACATAGTAGGTGAACATGGATTGGGGGGAAGAAATGAAAGAGGAAGCCGCCTTGTAGAATTTTGCACAGAGCATAACTTAATCATAGCTAACACTTGGTTCAAGAATCATAAAAGAAGGTTGTATACCTGGAATAATCCTGGAGATACTAAAAGGTATCAGATAGATAATATAATGGTAAGACAGAGATTTAGGAACCAGGTTTTAAATTGTAAGACATTTCCAGGGGCAGATGTGGATTCTGACCACAATATATTGGTTATGAACTGCAGATTGAAACTGAAGAAACTGCAAAAAGGTGGCAATTTAAGGAGATGGGACCTGGATAAACTGAAAGAACCAGAGGTTGTAGAGAGTTTCAGGGAGAGCATAAGGGAACAATTGACAGGAATGGGGGAAAGAAATACAGTAGAAGAAGAATGGGTAGCTCAGAGGGATGAAGTAGTGAAGGCAGCAGAGGATCAAATAGGTAAAAAGACGAGGGCTAATAGAAATCCTTGGGTAACAGAAGAAATATTGAATTTAATTGATGAAAGGAGAAAATATAAAAATGCAGTAAATGAAGCAGGCAAAAAGGAATACAAACGTCTCAAAAATGAGATCGACAGGAAGTGCAAAATGGCTAAGCAGGGATGGCTACAGGACAAATGTAAGGATGTAGAGGCTTGTCTCACTAGGGGTAAGATAGATACTGCCTACAGGAAAATTAAAGAGACCTTTGGAGAGAAGAGAACCACTTGTATGAATATCAAGAGCTCAGATGGCAACCCAGTTCTAAGCAAAGAAGGGAAGGCAGAAAGGTGGAAGGAGTATATAGAGGGTTTATACAAGAGCGATGTACTTGAGGACAATATTATGGAAATGGAAGAGGATGTAGATGAAGATGAAATGGGAGATAAGATACTGCGTGAAGAGTTCGACAGAGCACTGAAAGACCTGAGTCGAAACAAGGCCCCGGGAGTAGACAACATTCCATTAGAACTACTGATGGCCTTGGGAGAGCCAGTCATGACAAGACTCTACCATCTGGTGAGCAAGATGTATGAGACAGGCGAAATACCCACATACTTCAAGAAGAATATAATAATTCCAATCTCAAAGAAAGCAGGTGTTGACAGATGTGAAAATTACCGAACTATCAGTTTAATAAGTCACAGCTGCAAAATACTAACGTGAATTCTTTACAGACGAATGGAAAAACTAGTAGAAGTGGACCTCGGGGAAGATCAGTTTGGATTCTGTAGAAATGTTGGAACACGTGAGGCAATACTAACCTTACGACTTATCTTAGAAGAAAGATTAAGAAAAGGCAAACCTACGTTTCTATCATTTGTAGACTTAGAGAAAGCTTTTGACAACGTTAACTGGAATACTCTCTTTCAAATTCTGAAGGTGGCAGGGGTAAAATACAGGGAGCGAAAGGCTATTTACAATTTGTACAGAAACCAGATGGCAGTTATAAGAGTCGAGGGGCATGAAAGGGAAGCAGTGGTTGGGAAAGGAGTGAGACAGCGTTGTAGCCTCTCCCCAATGTTATTCAAGCTGTATATTGAGCAAGCAGTAAAGGAAACAAAAGAAAAATTCGGAGTAGGTATTAAAATTCATGGAGAAGAAGTAAAAACTTTGAGGTTCGCCGATGACATTGTAATTCTGTCAGAGACAGCAAAGGACTTGGAAGAGCAGTTGAACGGAAGGGACAGTGTCTTGAAAGGAGGATATAAGATGAACATCAACAAAAGCAAAACGAGGATAATGGAATGTAGTCAAATTAAATCGGGTGATGCTGAGGGGATTGGATTAGGAAATGAGACACTTAAAGTAGTGAAGGAGTTTTGCTATTTAGCGAGTAAAATAACTGTAGATGGTCGAAGTAGAGAAGATATAAAATGTAGACTGGCAATGGCAAGGAAATCGTTTCTGAAGAAGAGAAATTTGTTAACATCGAGTATAGATGTAAGTGTCAGGAAGTCGTTTCTGAAAGTATTTGTATGGAGTGTAGCCATGTATGGAAGTGAAACATGGACGATAACCAGTTTGGACAAGAAGAGAATAGAAGCTTTCGAAATGTGGTGCTACAGAAGAATGCTGAAGATAAGGTGGGTAGATCACGTAACTAATGAGGAGGTATTGAATAGGATTGGGGAGAAGAGAAGTATGTGGCACAACTTGACTAGAAGAAGGGATCGGTTGGTAGGACATGTTTTGAGGCATCAAGGGATCACAAATTTAGCATTGGAGGGCAGCGTGGAGGGTAAAAATCATAGAGGGAGACCAAGAGAGCAATACACTAAGCAGATTCAGAAGGATGTAGGTTGCAGTAGGTACTGGGAGATGAAGAAGCTTGCACAGGATAGAGTAGCATGGAGAGCTGCATCAAACCAGTCTCAGGACTGAAGACCACAACAACAACAACAACAACGTACCATGAATGGACAGAAGTCAGTAGATGTGATGTACCTGTACATATAGACCAAGGAGTACAATGTCAGAAATGTTGGGTGATTTATTCAAGAGAAAGAGCTTCACAAACTGAGCAAGTTAATAATTTGTTGGCCCTTATTTAAGCAGTTATTCGGCATGGCATTGATTGATAGAGTTTTTGGATACCTCCTTAGGGATATTGTGCCAAATTGGTTTATTAGATCATCAAAGTCCTGATCTGGGTGGAGGGTCCAAATGTTCTCAATTGGGGAGAGATCCATTGATCTTGCTGGCTAAGGTAGGGTTGGCAAGCACAAAGACAAGCAGTAGAAAGTAGAAAGTAGAAAGTGTGCAGGCAGGCATTATCTTTCTGAAATGTAAGCCCAGGAAGGCGACAAACAGGGCCTAGAATATCAACAACATACAGCTGTGCTCTAAGGGTGCCATGGATGACAACCAAAAGGGTCCTGCTATGAAAAGAAATGGCATCTCACACCGTCAATCCTGGATGTCGGGCCATATGGCGGGCAACAGTCAGGTTTTTATCCCACCACTGTCCGGGGCATCTCCAGACACATCTTTGCTGGTCATTGGGGATCAATTGGAAGTGGGACTTGTCACTGAAGACAATTCTACTCATGTCAATGAAATCCCAGTCAGAAGAAGTGTCTGGAGACCAATGAAATCCCAGTCAGAAGAAGTGTCTGGAGACACCCCAGACAGCTGTGGGCTATCAACCTGGCTGTCACACACCATACAGCCTGACAACCAAGCGATGATGGTTGGGTGTGCTATTTCTTTTCATAGCAGGACAGGACTCATTTGGTTGTCATCCATGGCATAATTACAGTATAAGGCAATGTTCATGTTATTATATGCATTCTGGGCTTACATTTAAGCAAAATAATGCCCCCGTGCACATGGCAAGAGTTTCTGCTGCTTGTCTTCATGGTTGCCAAACCCTGTTTTGGCCAGCAACCTCAGTGGATCTCTCCCCAATTGAGAACGTTTCGAGGATTGTGGGCTTGGTATTTTGGTGATGTAACATGCCAGTTGGATAGAATTTGGCATGATATCTCTCAGGAGGTTATGCATCAACTCTATCAATCAATGCCAAGCCAAATAAATGCTTGCATGTGTGCCAGAGTTGGACCAACATGTTGTTGACTTGTGAAGCTCTTTCTTTTGAATAAATCATCTAGCATTTCTGAAAATATACTCATCTGTTTATCTGTACATAGACATCACGTCTACTGATTTCCATCCCATGCAGATAATTGCTCCATGCTTCACGGCGCATTTTTTTTAGTGGTCTTTGTTTCCAATTTGTGAAGAGTTCTCCAAACTAGTAAAGTGCAGGGAGACTTACCTCGATTGTGCAGATTAGTGAGAAAGACATGTCCATAATCATGTGAACATGAAAAGCAGTTGTCAGAGCTTCACTATTGTTGATACAGGCTTGTGATTACCTCACAGCTTGCACCTTCTCAGATATGATTGTGTTTAAAAGTAACGTAAATTCCCTATGTGTAAGCTAGAGTAAATTACAGCAGCCAGTCGATGATTACCTTATTAAACATAACGAGGCAACGTAGATAATTTAATGTGAAGTGGAAAAATATGTAGAAGATGTTTTAATTTCTCTCACATGTGTACTCTTAGTCTGTTGCAGTGGTGACGATGGGACAATCAGTTAACAAAGTCGAAGTGGTACCTGTTGATTATTTAAATACATAAAGGTTAATAATTCATATTACCATAAGTTATAAAGTAAAGTGCATGCTTTCCACTAATAATCAACAATAAGTGCCAAATTTAAATAGAATAAGTAAAACTTAAAAAAGAAACGATGAAATTAACAGAGCTCAGAATCACGTTAACCACATACATGCATTCTGTAGAGCCAGTCATCAAGCTGGAGAAATGAGTAGATATTAACATTAGTTGTTAACTAAAAAGAGAGCTATGCTTATGTTCCTTTTTTTATATTGTAATGAGAGTTTTTTATTTTTGGTAGAAAAACTCTCAGAATTATTAGAAAAAAAAAAAGAAACAAGCGCTGACTTAGATTCGTTATGTTAAATGGCAGGAAAAAAATTAAAAGTTGTTCTTAGTTATGTAAAAAAAGTAACACATCATTTAGGGAAAATGATAGGTTACACTGCCAGTCCTCTAAACTATGAAAGATGATTGCGATATTTAATGAATGATGTAATTAGTAATTAAGTTTTGGACAGCATGTTGTCTGGGAAATGGTTTATTATTGTGTCCAGGTAATGCAAGGTACATGGGTACTGCATATCTGCAAGACAGGATGATGTGTTTCACAGCCCACCTGCTGTGGGCCACTTGCTCTTAGACATCGTGCTTGGAGGTGTGTTGCAGCTGTGGAAAAACAGTGCTCACAAAAACAGTAATGATGCCGTAGAAGCAAAAGCAAAAGAAGTTTAAATACACTGTCATTCTGCCATGTACAGGATATTTGTATAAAAAAATTTGTGATACGATTGTAATACACTCCTGGAAATGGAAAAAAGAACACATTAACACCGGTGTGTCAGACCCACCATACTTGCCCCGGACACTGCGAGAGGGCTGTACAAGCAATGATCACACGCACGGCACAGCAGACACAACAGGAACCGCGGAGTTGGCCGTCGAATGGCGCTAGCTGTGCAGCATTTGTGCACCGCCGCCGTCAGTGTCAGCCAGTTTGCCGTGGCATACGGAGCTCCATCGCAGTCTTTAACACTGGTAGCATGCCGCGACAGCGTGGACGTGAACCGTATGTGCAGTTGACGGACTTTGAGCGAGGGCGTATAGTGGGCATGCGGGAGGCCGGGTGGACATACAGCCGAATTGCTCAACACGTGGGGCGTGAGGTCTCCACAGTACATCGATGTTGTCGCCAGTGGTCGGCGGAAGGTGCACTTGCCCGTCGACCTGGGACCGGACCGCAGCGACGCACGGATGCACGCCAAGACCGTAGGATCCTACGCAGTGCCGTAGGGGACCGCACCGCCACTTCCCAGCAAATTAGGGACACTGTTGCTCCTGGGGTATCGGCGAGGACCATTCGCAACCGTCTCCATGAAGCTGGGCTACGGTCCCGCACACCGTTAGGCCGTCTTCCGCTCACGCCCCAACATTGTGCAGCCCGCCTCCAGTGGTGTCGCGACAGGCATGAATGGAGGGATGAATGGAGACGTGTCGTCTTCAGCGATGAGAGTCGCTTCTGCCTTGGTGCCAATGGTGGTCGAATTGCGTGTTTGGCACCGTGCAGGTGAGCGCCACAATCAGGACTGCATATGACCGAGGCACACAGGGCCAACACCCGGCATCATGGTGTGGGGAGCGATCTCCTACACTGGCCGTACACCACTGGTGATCGTCGAGGGGACACTGAATAGTGCACGGTACATCCAAACCGTCATCGAACCCATCGTTCTACCATTCCTAGACCGGCAAGGGAACTTGCTGTTCCAACAGGACAATGCACGTCCGCATGTATCCCGTGCCACCCAACGTGCTCTAGAAGGTGTAAGTCAACTACCCTGGCCAGCAAGATCTCCGGATCTGTCCCCCATTGAGCATGTTTGGGACTGGATGAAGCGTCGTTTCACGCGGTCTGCACGTCCAGCACGAACGCTGGTCCAACTGAGGCGCCAGGTGGAAATGGCATGGCAAGCCGTTCCACAGGACTACATCCAGCATCTCTACGATCGTCTCCATGGGAGAATAGCAGCCAGCATTGCTGCGAAAGGTGGATATACACTGTACTAGTGCCGACATTGTGCATGCTCTGTTGCCTGTGTCTATGTGCCTGTGGTTCTGTCAGTGTGATCATGTGATGTATCTGATCCCAGGAATGTGTCAATAAAGTTTCCCCTTCCTGGGACAATGAATTCACGGTGTTCTTACACTCCTGGAAATTGTACGGCCAGTGTAGGAGATCGCTCCCCACACCATGATGCCGGGTGTTGGCCCTGTGTGCCTCGGTCGTATGCAGTCCTGATTGTGGTGCTCACCTGCACGGCGCCAAACACGCATACGACCATCATTGGCACCAAGGCAGAAGCGACTCTCATCGCTGAAGACGACACGTCTCCATTCGTCCCTCCATTCACGCCTGTCGCGACACCACTGGAGGTGGGCTGCACGATGTTGGGGCGTGAGCGGAAGACGGCCTAACGGTGTGCGGGACCGTAGCCCAGCTTCATGGAGACGGTTGCGAATGGTCCTCGCCGATACCCCAGGAGCAACAGTGTCCCTAATTTGCTGGGAAGTGGCGGTGCGGTCCCCTACGGCACTGCATAGGATCCTACGGTCTTGGCGTGCATCCGTGCGTTGCTGCGGTCCGGTCCCAGGTCGACGGGCACGTGCACCTTCCGCCGACCACTGGCGACAACATCGATGTACTGTGGAGACCTCACGCCCCACGTGTTGAGCAATTCGGCGGTACGTCCACCCGGCCTCCCGCATGCCCACTATACGCCCTTGCTCAAAGTCCGTCAACTGCACATACGGTTCACGTCCACGCTGTCGCGGCATGCTACCAGTGTTAAAGACTGCGATGGAGCTCCGTATGCCACGGCAAACTGGCTGACACTGACGGCGGTGGTGCACAAATGCTGCGCAGCTCGCGCCATTCGGCGGCCAACACCGCGGTTCCTGGTGTGTCCGCTGTGCCGTGCGTGTGATCATTGCTTGTACAGCCCTCTCGCAGTGTCCGGAGCAAGTATGGTGGGTCTGACACACCGGTGTCAATGTGTTCTTTTTTCCATTTCCAGGAGTGTATTTCAATTTCCAGGAGTGTATATGTATCCGGCAACAGTTAGCTTGGAGCAGAAGCATGGTTACCTTGATTTGTACTAGCTGGTTGAGATAGTAGTTAATTGTATCAATTAAGTGAACTCACAGAGTATATTACACAATGAGCCTGAGTAAATCCAAAATAAAATAACACTTCATTTTGGCTCAGTTCTGTGACAGCGCTGAGTAAACTAACAAAATTCACACCCCAAAGAGGAACAGAATCAAAATATGAATGTAATGCATTCAGCATTTACAATTACCATGTTATAATGCTGTTAGTAATGGGGTGAAATTTAAAGATTAGTTACCCAATTTTTAAATTCACAATACTGTCATGTAGAGACAGAAACTGTTAATATAAGTGGCAATCAAATGAAAATGAGATAGATGGAAAAAGTAAGTAACTCGTTTATTATTTCAAAGTAATTGCCATAACTGTAAATACATTTTTCCCACTGTGAGACAAGAAGGTTACTGTCTTCCTGGAAAAATGTTTGTGGTTGCCTACAGTACCGTGATTGTACCCAGGCTTGTACCACGTTGTACAAAGCAAATTGGCGGCAACAGTTGTCCTTCTTCAGGGCTCCAAAAATACGGGAGTTACATGTGGAGAGATCGGGGCTGGCTGGAGGATGTGTAAGGGCTTCCCAGCAAAACTTCTGCAGAGTAGTCGAAACAGTGTCAGCAACAGGTGGACAGGTATCATCCTACAACAGAATGATGCCATATGTCAGCATTACTCTGCATTTGGATGTGATAGTGCACTTCAATTTTTACAAAATTTCAGCTTGTCATAGAGGATTAACTGTGGCACCCTGTTCCAGAAATTCAATGAACAACAGTCCCGTGAATTCAACGAAAAAGTTCTTCATTACTTTCCTGCAGCTAGCAGACCTGTTGCCTTGACTATGCTGCAGAATTTTGTTGGGAAGCCCTTACACATCCTCCACATAGTCCCGAGCTCTCCCCATGTGATATCTGTGTTTATGGAGCCCTGAAGAAAGAAATTCAAGGCCGTCAGTTTGCTTAGACTGAAGAGGTGTGTGCTTCGGTACACTCGTGCTTCCATAGGCAACTGCAAAAAATTTTCCATGAAGATGTTGACCATCATGTCTCAAAGTGGGATACTTATGTAACAGTTATGGTGATTAGTTTTGAAATAATGACAGTTTACTTACTTTTTTCTGTCTCTTTCATTTTCGTTTGATTGCCACTTATACAAATGCACTAACATTGCAATTCATTGTCTACATTTTATTAATATTGCAGCTCCCATAACATAAACATTATTTTTATGAAAAGTGTAAATGAGAAATCGAAAATAAATCTAGTTGCCTATGGCATATGCAGAAAAAAAGCTAAGACCCGTTGTGGACATTCCTTGGAAACCCTTTGTAATGAACCCAATAAAAAATGACGGAATGTAACTATGATGTAAATGATAGCACTAAGTTTAAACAAATGAGAGAAACATGTAGTGTAAATATTATCATGAAAGACTGTGAGCTTCCTATCCCTCATAATCGCATTTATAGAACCACAAACACACGGGTCCAATGAAGGTGTGTAATGCAGCAGTAGTTACAGCAAAGCTCATAAACATTCTTTTATGGTACCATTAAACAACAAAAAAGTTTAACTGTTTCTTTCAACACTGGTTCAAAAACAAGACGATCTGTTGTAACTCACATCAGAGTTCTTGCTACGCATGCATAGAGAGTTCAGTTAGCGAACAGACTCTAGAGGGTTAGCTAAGCACTGGATAGGAATTCTAAACTACGAAAACACCATAAATTTATCAGTCTCCCTCAGTCATCATCTCCTTCAGTGGTAATTCAGAATTCAAGAGTAATAACAGGTAGAAAGGAAAAGGAAGAGAAGGAAAAACAGTGGAGATTATGGACTTGGGGGAAGGAGTGAAAGAGGAAGAAGCTACCTAGTAAAATTTTGCACGGAGCTTAGTTTAATCATCACTAAGACTTGGTTTAATAATCTTGGAAGGAGGCTGTGTATTGGAAGAGGCCAGGAGACACTGGAAGGTTTCAGATAGATTATGTAATAGTATGACATAGATTTCAGAACCAAATTTTAAACTGTAAGACATTTCTGGGGCAGATGTGGACTTGGACCACAATTTGTTATATATGTGTTGTGTCTGTTCTGTCAGACACACACGGAAGAACAGACACCATTTTAAATCCAGCAGCCATTATGAATTAAGAAACAAAGGAATTATAGACATTGACTGCAAGTGGACATTGATTTTAATAAATGGGAAAAAGTTGAAAACCTATGGACAGACACGGATTCCAACCCGAGTCTCCTACTTATAGGCAGATGAACTGGCCACTATGACATCCGGACACAGTGGTCATCGCAACTTCATGGACTCCTCTAGCATGCCTCCTCGTAGGCCCAAATTCTCATCTTATCCCCACACTTCTAATGTAGTGCCCCTTTCCCACTCGCAGCCAGTGTCTATAATTCCTCTGTTTCTTAATTCATAATGGCTGCTGGATTAAAAATGGTGTCTGTTCTTCCGAGAATGCCTGAAACAGACACCACATATATATAACAAATTGTGGTCCAGGTCCACATCTGCCCCAGACAATGTCTTAAAATTTGGTTCTGGAATTGCTGTCATATTATTACATAATCAATCTGAAACCTTCCATTGTCTCCTGGTCTCTTACCTGTGGCATTTCACTGATTCCTGTAAGAGTTCAAGTCTGGTGTTCATCCACATTGAATAGATCGCCTTAATTGTGTATATGTGGTGTCTGTTCTTTTGGACATGAGGATGGCCAATGATCTCTTCAGTGTGGCTCAAAACTCTTACGGGAATTGGCAAAATTCCACAAGCAGTGAGGGAAAATGGTTGAAATGGCTCTGAGCGCTATGGGACTTAACTTCTGAGGTCATCAGTCCCCTAGAACTTAGAACTACTTAAACCTAACTAACCTAAGGACATCACACGCATCCATGCCCGAGGCAGGATTCGAACCTGCGACCGCAGCGGTAGCGCGGTTCCAGACTGTAGCCCCTAGAACTGCTTGGCCACTCCGGCTGGTGCAGTGACGGAAATTGGCAAGCGGTACTACATTAATAATGTGGGGATAAGTTGAGTATTTGGGTCTGACAAGAGGTGTGTGTGTGTGTTTTGTCTTATAATTTATGTTTAATAATATATATAATTAAGATGAGGATGGCCAGTGATCGCTTCAGTGCAGATGCACATCAGGCTCAAACTCTCATGGGATTCAGTGAAATGCTTTGAGTAATGAAGGTAATGGGCAATACATTAGTAGTGTGGGGATAAGTTGAGAATTTGGGTATGATGGAAGGTGTGCTAGTGTAGCCACGCAGTGCGATGGCCACTGTGTCTGAATGGTGCAGTGGTCAACGTATTTACCTAGTTAGCAGGAGACCTTGGCTTGAATCCTGCCCTACACTAGTTATAAACTTTCCCCATTGATTAAGATCAATGCCTGTAATTCTTTTGTTTCACAGTTTATTTGTTATGAACTGTAGATTAAAACTGAAAAAATTGTGAAAAAGTAAGAAATTAAGGAGATGAGATCTACAGAAGTTGTAAGAACCAGAGGTTGTTGAGAGTTTCAGAGGGAGCACTAGGCAATGATTGACTGAAACGGAGGAAAGGAATACAGAAGAAAGTGAAAGGGTAGCTATAGAGATGGACTAGGGAAGGTGGCAGAGCATCAAACAGGTAAAGAGACTTGTAGAAAACCTTGGTTTTTACAGGAGGTATTGATGAAAGGAGGAAACATAAAAATGTATTAAGTGAAGTAGGTGACAGGGAAACAAATGTCTAAAAAATGAGATTGATCAGGAGTGCAAAATGGCTAAACAGGAATGGCTAGAGGACAAATGTAAGGGTAGAGAAGCATATATAAGTAGGGGGAAGAGCTCAGATAGAACACCAGTACTAAGCAAAGAAGAGAAGGCCGAAAGGTGGAAGGAGTATATAGAAGGGCTATACAAAGGAAATGATCTTGAAGGTAATATTATAGAAGAGGAGGAGGCTGTAGATGAAGGTGAGATGGTAGATATGATGCTGCAAGAAGGATTTGACAAAGCATTGGAAGGCCTAAGTTGAAACAAGGCCCCTGGTATTGATGACATCCCCTCAGAACAACTGATATCCATCCATGACAAAACTTTTCCACTTGGAATTACATTCTTCAAGAAGAATGTTATTCGAACTCCTAAGTAAACAGATACTGATGAGTGTGAATGTTACTAAACTGTCAGTTATTAAGGCACAGATGCAAAATACTGACACAAAATAATTTGCAGAATATGAAAAAGCTGGTAGAGCTGAAGATGAGTTTGACTTCTGAAGAAATGCAGGAATACTTGAAGCAATACTGATCCTACAACTTCTCTCTAGAAGATAGGTTAAGGAAAGTGGACCTATATTTACAGCATTTGTAACTTTGGAGAAAGCTTTTGACAATATTGACTGGAATACACGATTTGATAGTTTGAGGATAAAGTAAGGAAATGGAAGGTTATTTACATCTTCTGCAGAAACCAGATGGCAGTTGTAAGAGTTGAGGGGCATGAAAGGGAAGCTAATTCAAACTCCTAATTGAACAAATACTGACAAGTGTGAATATCACCAAACTGTCAGTTTAATAAGGCATGGTTGCAAAATACTGACACAAAATAATTTGCAAAAATGAAAAATCTGGTAGATCTGAAGATGAGTTTGAATTCTAGAGAAATGCAGGAACACTTGAAGCAATCCTGACCTACAATTTCTCTCTGGAAGATAGGTTAAAGAAAGTGAACCTACATTTATAGCATTTGTAAGCTTGGAGAATATTGACTGAAATACACACTTTGAAAGTTTGAAGGTAGCAGGGGTAAAATACAGTTAATGGAAGCTTATTTACAACTTTTACCGAAACCAGCTGGCAGTTATAAGAGTCGAGGGGTATGAAAGGGAAGCAGCGATTGAGAAGGAAGTGAGACAAGGGTATTGCCTATTCCCAGTGTTATTAAATGGGTACATTGAGCAAGTAGTAAAGGAAACCAAAGAAAATTTGGAGAAGGAATTTAAATTCAGGGAGAAAAAATAAAAACTTTGTGGTCTCCAGTGACACTGTAATTTTGCCAGAGATAGCAGAGGACCTCGAAGAGCAATTGAATGAAATGGACAGTGTCTTCAAAGGAGTATATAACATGAATATTAACCAAACAGAACAAGGGTAATGCAGTGTAGTCATATTAAATCAGGTGAAGCTGAGATAATTAGATTAGAAAATACCACAAAAAAGTACTTGGTGGTTTTTGCTGTTTGGGCTGTAAAATAAATGACAGCTGAAGTAGAGAGGATATCAAATGTAGACTGGCAATAGGAAGAAAAGTGCTTCTGAAGAAGATAAATTTGTTAACATTAATATAAATTTGAGTGTTAGAAAGTCTTTTTTGAAGGTATTTGTCTGGAGTGTAAGCTATTTGGACATGGCTTCAGATAAGTCACTCGTGTAAATAATTCTCAGATTCCTTAGGTACACCAAAATAAGTATAAGATTGACTGTCTATAGTCTTCTTATGATAGTAACCCTTAGAAAATTATTCACATCCACCCATATTATAATTCAGTAATTTTCAAGTAGTGCAAATCCCTTTTATATAAAATCTATACCATTGAATTATACCACCCTTAGAAAAAGTACAGACCCTAACCAATTCTCACTGTTTAATAAATTAAATCTATAAAAGCCAATTATAAAGATAAACAAACTTATTTTCCAATAACTTTATCTAGAAGCTTCTCATTGGACTGACAGAATAATGAATTTAGAGAAGTAACTTTAATCTAGAAACTTGTCTGGGGAATGATGCCATCAGTGCATTAGAGCAGGTCATCCTTTCGCAATGGAAGACTCCCAGATGATTGGCTCTCCTCCAGCTTTGCTAATACCAGCATTACAATTTCTGGTGGATTCTGTTATCTGAGAAAAATTCCTTGATACTTCACTTCTAGCCCGGGAAAAGTATATTACTTCCCTGCACAGTGACTGCCACTTCCTCTTCTTCTTCTCTCTTCTTCTTCTTCTCTCTTTTTTCTCTCTTATGTGTTTTTTGTGTATTGTTCACTTTATTTAATGTATAATGCTATATGGTAAATAAATAAATAACCACAGTAATTATTACCAGTAACTTGGTCGTTACCTTTAACGATGGAAAAAAGGTAGGTCCTTGCACAGAGGACAAAGTGTATTAAGACTGCAGTAATTATTACCTGTAAATTAGTACTTCCCTGAAGCTAGGAAAGGAAAATTACTTCCTTGAACTGAGAACAAGATTACTTAGACCACAGTAATTGTTGATTAGGCCTCCCCCAAGACTCCACTTCTTCACACTATTTAAGTATACCACACTACAGGTGCTCACCCCATAAAGGGTTAAAGAAAATGGTTCCAACACCACAGTATTAGTTAATGCTATAACTCTTAGTGAGTATTAATGCAACACAGCCCATCAACTTGTCCTATATGATTGTTCTGATGCAGACATGACGTACTGCAGGACCCCATCAATATTCAAGCAGTCCAACAGTGTGATATGATTACTCCGTCCTAAGTGTACAGTGGATCTGTGTTTGGCAAAGCACTTGCTGACCATTATGAAATACTTATCATCTGATTTTAAGAAAACTCTTTGGTGAAAAAAAAATTATCTTACAGCCTGGTATCTTCGCTCGATGAAGGATTGAATTTCTTTCCATTATTTGTCATAGCTACTGTGCCCAACAAAGTAACTAAATCTTTGCATGAAGTTTTGCGAGTTTGCATGGTCAAAAAAGCATTCCACAGACTTTGTGTATGGTCCATATTAGGACAGACATTGCTGCATATGGCATGTTGCTAACATATTGAAATTGTATTTAAACTTGAGAGCAGAACAATATCTATCTCCATTCTGTAGGTACTGGTTTTTATATCTACGGGAAGGTCACACACAGTGCATCCAAATCTGTCTGTGTGTAACATGAATCTTGTGGTCCTAACACCCGTCATATTTCATAAACAGTTCAAGATATCAAAATGAGGTTTTTTTTTGCAAATGATAGCGCACAAAGAGATGCATATTTTGCCGTATGATACTGACAACATTTTTGGTGTCAGGATATGAAAGTAACTGTCATTCTTTTTAATGGAACAATGTACTTTTTTTTTAACAGAATTTGATGTATAATCAAAAAAGCATACTGTGGCATTGCACATGTTAATGTTTACAATAATCTGTTTTGGCTACCTAGCTTTAATTGAAACCTGTTTGTTGTTGTGTCACAAAATGTATTCACTAAATAACAACATGTTTTAAGTATTTTAGTTTGCATCAAGACCTTTTGTTTATTTACAACATTTAAGACCGTTTTCGTAATCTGTAATGATATCAGCTTGCTAAATAGTCTCTCTAGCATTGCTATTGATATGATCTTCATGGAGAGGCGTCTGATAATATACTTCAGTTACTTTTATTGTTTGGTCTCAAGGCCTTATCGCTATCTCTAAATTTGCACGTCCTTTAGAACACCACAGCGTACTATATGAGTCTTTCCTCTGATCAAAAACTGATTAGTTGTTATGTAGGGCCATATTAGCTTTAATGTGTCCACTCCTGTAAACGTTGTAGACAACAGTGTTCAGATTGATGCTATATTCCTTGACTTCAGGAGGGCATTTGACACTGTTCCGCACTGCCATTCATTGATCAAAATATAAACTTACTGAGTAACAGACCAGATTTGTGACTGACTTCAAGACTTCCTTGCAGATGGACTTCAGCATCTCATTATTAACAGAACAAAATTGACAGGTGTAAAGGTAATTTCTGGAGTACCTCAAGGAAGTGTGATAGGGCCGTTATTGTTAATAGTATATATGAGTGATTAGTAGAAAGTGTTGGAAGCCCTTTAAGACTTGTTTGCAGATGATGGGGGTTGTCAATAAGAAAGTAGCAATGCTAGTAGACAGTATCAACTTGCAGAATTTTGTACAGAGGACTGATAAATGGTGCAGGCTCTGGCAGTTGACACTGAATGTAAATAAATGTAATGTATTGCATATATATAGCAACAGAAATCCACTACTTTATCACAACACAACTAATGATGGATTGCTAGAAACTGTAACTACTGTAAAATATCTAGGAGTAACTACACGGAGCAGAATTAATTGGAATGACAACATAAAACATGTAGTAGGAAAAGCAGTTGCCAGACTGAGACTCGTAGGAAGAAACTGAAGGAAATGCAACA
Organism: Schistocerca nitens; assembly: GCF_023898315.1. Lineage (NCBI taxonomy): Eukaryota > Metazoa > Arthropoda > Insecta > Orthoptera > Acrididae > Schistocerca > Schistocerca nitens. The sequence goes on along the minus strand of NC_064618.1, from coordinate 740,437,419 downwards.
CTTCCCTGAAAGAAGTGCATCTTCGAGCAATTCTCGAGTATTGTTTGTCAATCTGGGACCAGATAGAATTGATAGAGAAGAGCCAACGATGATTGATGCATTTCGTCATGGAATCATTTGGTTGGTGTGAGAGAGTTACAGAACAGTTCAATGAACTCTACTAGCAGATGCCATAAGAGAGACATTGTGCATCGAGGAGAGATTTGCCATTCTGATTTCAATAGAGTACTTTCTGAGAAGAGTCAGACAACATATTACTTCCTACCACATACGTCTCATGAGAAAATTAGGAATTAGAACTAATACAGAGGCTTGCCAACATTCATTCTTCCCGTGTGCCATTCATGAGTGAAACAGGGAAGGGGGGATCAATTAGCAATACCAGAAGTACACTTCATCCCACACTGTTAGCTGGGATGTGGAGTGTAATGTGGAATGAATATTTACTTTTTGCCACTCAGATGTAAATAATGGCAATGTTACCAGCAACAGTTTTCAACACTACTGATAATCAAGAAAAAGCCAACCACTCTGATTCAACCTCCCTGACAACCCCTCATAACTCCCCAACCATGCCCTACTGACTTGCTCCACCTTCCATGTCCTAAAAAACTTCTTCCATCCTCCAAGAAACACACTACTCCTGAACTCCCATCCTATGAAACTGTTGTCATTCTTTCTCACAAAACTCTTACCGATGCAGAAGTCTCAGTACTTTCTAAAGTCCTAACCTTTAGCCCCAAATACTTTTCAAACATGATGGATTTGTAAAGATATTCTTTCCTTTACTCATTACTTACTTGTAGTGCAAACATTCCTTTGCCACACATCCCATTGACAACAGCCAACCTAAACCCTATACAAAACCTCATTTAAAACAGTTCCAGTCTCCCTTCAACCATGACCCCCCCCCCCCCCCCTCCACCCAGTCATCCCCTTGTGATCTTTCAGGAATTTCTCACTTCTAACCAGGCCTCACTCTTCTTCCCTAAATCTCTCTCTGGTGCATCCAACATCACTTCTATTATGGAACACATTGCTATCCGTAACATGAAAAACAATCAAAAACTTATCATCATTCCGCATGCAAAGGCTCCACCACAGTGGTCATGAATTCTAGTGACAGTTGCTGAGGGCCTCAGCCAACTTTTACAGCACTTCTGCATACAAACTTTGTAACCATGATCCCATTCCAGAAGTTCAACATGACCTCAAGCAGCTTTTCAAGGCCTTAGATCCATCCCAAAACCTGATACCTGAATCTGTCTAATACCTCACATCAGCAATCCCATGCACTCCTAACTTTTACCTACTATCCACACCCTACAAACTCAATGCCATAGCCCTCCCTACTTGTAGTCCCATTGTGGCTGGGTACAGCCAGGTAAGAACCTCTGCCTTTGCTGACCAACACCGCCAAACTATTGACTGTAACATCCTATTGTAGATTCAAGAGACTGCCTCTCCACAGTTCCAGTCCTGTTACCACCAGACCCCTTTTTGGTCATTGTGGATGTGACAACCTCATACACGAACATCCCCCACCTTTCCCAACATCCTCCTAATATAAAACCCATCACCTCTTTCCTAATCTTCCTAGTCAACCAAACTCTGATCCACAATTATTTCACTTGCGAAGGCCAAACCTAAAAACAAATTTTCGGTACTGCCATGGGTACTCACATGGCACCATCCTATGCAGACTTATTTATGAGCAGTCTGGAGGAATCCTTCCTATCCAGTCAACACCCCAAACCTCTTGTCTGGTTCAGATTAATTGATGGCTTTTTTTGATCTGGACTCACAGCAAGGACAACCTTTGCTCTTTCCTCCATAACCTCAACACCTGTTTTCAAATCTGCTTTACCTGGTCTTTCTCAACTCATCAAGGGACCTTCCTGGACGCTGGTCTCCACCGCTCAGTTGGCTCCATAAATATGCCTGTCCATATTAAGTGCACCAACCACCAACAGTACCCCAACTTGGACAGCTGTCACCCAGTCCATGTCAAAAAGTCTTTTCTTTATAGCCTTGCCATCCATGGATGCCACATCTGCAGTGGAAAGCAGGAGTTGTTAAAGTATACCAATAGCTGTACACCAGAGCCTTTACTGACGGATAATTTCCTATACAGCTCATCCATAAACAAGTCTCCCATGCCATCTGCTCCTCTGACACCAGTAAACCTTTTAACAAGCCACTAACCAGCATTCCTCTGATTACCCAGTACGATCCTGATTTTGATAAGGTTGATCTCATTGTCTAACATGGTTTCGGCTACCTCATGTTGTGCCATGAGATAAGGGATATCCTATCCAAAATCCTACCCATATCCCCCAAAGTTGTGTTCTGCTTTCCACCCAACCTACTTTATATCCTTGTCCATTCTTATTCCAAACCTACTCCCAATCCTACGTCCCATGGGTCGTTCCCATTTGGTCAGTCCAGGTCCATGAGCTGTCCCATACACACACCCACCACCTCCTACTGCACCCAGTCACAGGCATTTCCTACTCAATAAAAGGCAGAGCCATATGTGAAAGCAGCCATGTTATGTATCAGCTATGCCCCAGTTACTGTATAGCATTCTGTGTGGGCATGGCAAGTAATCAACTGTCTACTCGCATGAATGGCCACCACCCGACTACAAACTTGACCTCTCAGTTGCCAAATATGCTGCATACCACAACACAAATAGCTTCACTATGCGGGCCATTTGGATACTCCTATCCAGCCCAAATTTCTCTGAAATATGCAGATGGGAATTATCTCTCCAATACATCCTGTGCTCTCACAATCTGTTGGGCCTAAACCTCCACTACCCTGTGTGCACTGCCTCATGTTGCCTTTTCCCTTCACTCATCTGTCTGTCCATATCACTCCTTTTCTGTCTAGATCATGCACTACTTTCTACCACCCCCCCCCCCCTCCCCCCATGTGACATTCTCCGCCTCCCTCTCCCCTTTCCAACTTCTCTTCCTTCTTTTTTGCTTCCCTTTCTCCATCTTCATCTTCACCTTTCTCCCCTTTTGTCTTGAATTGCTCTCTCAGAGACTGAACTAAAAGCATATCACACAAACTGTGCACACAGAATCTCTGTATGTAGCTCTGACTGTCAGCTTTTTAATCTTCTTTGCCCAAGTTTACTCAAAATTAATTTAAATTTCCATAAAAACTTCTTTGCTTTTAATATTTACTGACAAATATTGTGTAACCTTCATTATTAGTGTTTGGTCTCGCTATTGAATTTCTTGACTTGTCCTCTTTATTGCTGAGAAAAATTCTCTCTTATATATTCTTTGAATCTAATAGTAATTATTTTAAAATTGTTTGAAGTACAAATTGTAAAGCATATGGTAACTTCTTGATGTATTAAATAAGCAGTTGTCAGAATTCCAGTTAACGTTGATTCTTCATTGGTGTAAATGTTATATACAAGTAAGTCACACTACTTAACTACAATACTACAGTACCATGTTAAAGTAATTTGTCCATTCTCTTTAGAGTAAAAACTTTTAGTCCAGTCTTCCAGTTTTATATATTAAATTCAAAGTAATCCCAAGGTCTTCAGTTCTTGTTATGTTGTACAGTTGGTGAGGCTTGATCGCTTCACTGCAAGTGTCATTTCATAGGCCATATCATGAAAATGGCTGAAGCCATCGATAGAACTTGAAAACTGACTGCAGAGAATATGAGGCAAGAATTGTGATAACTGGCAAAGTTATTAGTGTAAGCAAACTGACAATGTGTAGAACTGCTGAATAGGACCTTTATTACAAATCCTACAGATTGAAGGGTAAGACAAAACTCTCAGAGGCTGCTAGGGCAAAGTGAGTTAGTTGCTGCAGTTTGCTTCTGTGTATGTTGAAAAATGGTGCTGCAGGGTGAATCAAGATTCATTTCTGTCAATAAGATTTATGGTAGGTACAACAACAACCAGGGAAATAACTGTTGCCTTGCACGCTATCCAGAGGATGTCCCCTTTATTGCCAAAACAAATTGTCCCACCAGTCTTCACATTGCAAGTGTTGTGTTCATTGTGGGTCATGTGATTCACCCACATTTTTGAAATACAGTTAAGCCATGGATGGAAACAGGGATGGAAACAGTGATGTATGAAATTGCATATATTCTTCAACAAGACAATACACTGGCATAATTGAGCCATTTGTACAAAACAACAGTATGTCAGACAAGTTTGAAATCTATATATAGGTTTACATCTACATACATCCTCCTCTTGCCACCATACAGTGTGTGGCGGAGAGGACCCCGTACAACATTTCCTTTTCTGTCCCACTTGCAAACAGAGTGAGGTAAAAACAGCTGTCTATATGCTTCCGTACAAGGCCTAATTTCTCTTATCTTCATGGTCCATGTCTTTGTCTGAAGGATTTTGACCTCATAACAGCCCTCATTTAAATCTCCTGGATTACTATACATGGAGCATAGTTGAAAGGTTGTGCAGAAAATCTCAACATTCCAACGTGACATCGTTAAGGACCACCACTGAGGTAGAATTTACTGTAATGAACTCAGGATACTTTATATTTTGCATACATGTGGATGCCGTTATTCTGACTAAAGAAAGCTACATTGAATGGTCTCTAATGATTTTTTTGTAAATAAATTTTTAGTAATAATATTTTGTTTAAATGAAATGTTAAATTTGTCTAGATTCTGCTGCTGTACATTATTTAGCAATCTTTTTTGCAATATTTTATGTATATTTCACTTTTCATCATCGTCATCATCCTGAACAGTTTCCAGCCCCAGGCTGGGTCTGTTTGGCACATAAGCCTTGCCATCTAGTCCTATTTTCCCAACATCTTTTTGTGTTTGTTTTGGTCCAGTCCTCGCCTCTTTTTTCAACACACTCCTCCAGATATTTCAGCCGTCTATGCTTTGGTCTTCTTCCTGGTCATTTTCTTCGCACCTCCTTTTCATGTATTTTCATGGGAGTCTTCTTGTTTTCTGTTCTCTTTAAGTGCCCATACAGTCTTAACCTTTATGATTCTGTCCTGCTCTGCAAGGTTTCCTCTTTCACTATTTCCCTTGCCCTTTCATTCATCATCCTATACCGCCTTGTTACTGCTGTACTATTTCTGAGGAACTTCATTTCACATGCTTGTAATCTTCCAAGCACCCTAATACTTTGCAGGAATGCTTCTGCCTGTCTGCCATGTTCACTGATCTCTTTCTTATTTCTTCCTTTTTCTTCTATCACACTTCCCAAGTAGTTGACGCGGTCCACCTTCTTGAGTTGTTCACCTCCAATCCTTATTCCGCTAGTTGGTCTTTCTTTTTTTCTAATTGCAACAAGGATCTCTCATTTGTTTACATTAAATTTCATTCCATACTGCCTCACAGTTTCTTCCCAAGCATCCAGCTGTTCCTAAATCTTCTCCTCCCTGTTTCCCCAAATCATCAAGTCATCTGCCACCTTAGTCATTATCTTATCCAAGACCACAATGAAGAGGAGAGATGACAAAGCACTGACCTGTTTTACACTATTTGTTTGATGGAACGAACTCGTCCTTTCATTTCTCACTTTCATAGATTGCAGGCTTCCACTGTACATCTCCCAATCTGAACCTCTCTGTTTCCCCACTCTCTTCTTTCCTAGTTCTTCCCAGACCTTTATTCTACAAAAACTATCAAATGCCTTTTCTATGCTGAGAGACACCATCACGAGGTCCTCCCCAAATTCATAGTGGTACTCTTGGAGTTGCCTCACTTCAAGTATGAGGTTAACAATTCACCTCCCAGGTCTGAAGCCTTGCTATTACTCTCTCAGTTTGTTCTCAACCCTTGTTTGGACTCTGGTCTCAAGGATCTTTTCATGTACCTTGATGCAGTGTGGTATCTGCGTGACTCCTGTAGTTTCTAGAATCCTTCCTACTCACATTCTGGAATAGAGGGACAATTAGTGTACTCTTCTAATCTTCTCGAGTCTTCTCATTCCACGCCACCCTCATCACACTACGCAGCCATTGTTTCCCAACTTCTACTGCCCCTTACCATTTCGACACTTACTTTGTCCATACATAGTGCCTTTCCACTTTTCATCTTGACCAATGCCAGTTCCACTTCTTTTCATTTTAGGTTCTTCCCTCCCAGAATTTAGTTCTACCTCCTTTACTCTGTTATCCTCATCTCAAAGTCCATTTGGATTTAGCAGGTGCTCAGAGTACTCTTTCCACACTATCTTTAACATCTCTTTGTTATTAACCTTGTTCCCATTTCTATCCATTATTGTTACATCCTCTCTCAAACCTCTCCTCTTACTTATGACCATTGTGTATAGTACTTTCGTACTTCCTCTCCTGTCTTCCTCCAACATCTTTGTCCATTCTTCCATCCATTTCCTTTTCTCCTCAGCCACTATCTTATTTGCCTCTTTCTTCTTTTTCTCATACTCCTCTCTCGATAATTCAGTCCATTCTTGGAACCATAGTCTGAAGGCCCTGTTCTTCCTTCCCACTACCTCCTTCATTCTTTCATTCCACCATGCTCTTCCTTTGATAACCTTTCCTTAAGAATCTTCTGGTATTGTTCCTTCACTTTCTTTACCTTCAGGTTCTATACTCTAATTCTCTTTTTCTGGTTATCTGCTCTTTTCCATTCCATAATGATTCTCATGCTCATCGCCTGTAGCCAGTGGTTGCATTGCCTCAGGCGGTCACTATCCATTGCCTCAGGTGGTAGTACCTTCATATCTGTTACAGTCCACTCCCTTTCCCAGTCATAGAACATGTAATCACTAAATATTTATGCACTAGATTCCTACTGTAGCACATTGCTTGTGGCCCTGTTTCGTCCAAAACCAGGAGTTACCTGACCATTTCTCTTGCAGAATTCCTGCAATATCTTTCCTTCTTCATTTCCACTTCCCCATTCTTCTGCTCCTAGTAAATGTTCAAACCCCCATCTTTCACTCCCTACATGTGCATTCAAACCTCCCATGACTATGATCCTTTGGCTGTTAAAATGCTTTTGTATTTCTTCCTTGAAGTCCTCCTCCTCTTGAAATGTACAGCCCACTTGAGGGGCGTATACCTTAACCACCTCCATACTTCTTTCCTTTGTCATTATTCTCATCTTCATTATCCTGTTGCATATCCTCTGTACCTATTCTGTTATACCGTCCCCCACAACGGCTCCCACTCCCTTTTGTCTTCTTTCTTCATTTCCAGTCCAGTACAATCTGTAATCTTTCCTCAGTTCCCTCCTGCCTTCTCCTTTCCATCTTATTTCTCTCAAACCTAAAATATATAGCTTTATCCTTTCAATTGCATCTGCTATCTCTTCTGCATTACCTGTCACTGTTCCAGTGTTCAGAGTTTCAGTTCGTAGTCAGTTTCCCATGCTGGGTCACTGCCTTTTATATCCATTCTTTCTGAGGCTAGTTCCTGGGTTGAAAGCTAATTATTGATCCACTGTTGGCTACCTAGGCCCTTAACAGCTTTACCAGTGCCCCATTAGCCACCACTTTGTAGATTTCCTGCAGGACCTTCATAGGTACTGTACTGGTCTTGGGGCACTCAAAATCCCCCCTGTACTTTACCCATGTAGGCCATCCCCTACATTGCGGTGTTGACCACCTCTCGTGACTTGCCTGAGTGCTTTGTCTTCTGAGAGGCATATTTCACTTCTACTTCACCTCAAACATCAGCAGATCAATTTTCAGTTTTGTGAAATAGTTAGTTTCTTCTGAAAATAGCAGTATCCATTATAAGACTTTATTATGCAAAAGACTCTTACTGTACCACAGTTTATTATCATTACATATAATTTCAGTCACGATCAAACCAATTTCAATACTATACTGTAACTTTTGCGGAGAATGAAGACTAATATTTTCTTTATATCAAATTACAAAGTTTGTCCACATAGAATGATGATTTCTATAATTTTATTGATATAATACAGAAGATAATATATCCTAAAGAAGAAGTTGTCATCATCTTCTGATTGTTAACCGTTGGCTAAATGATCACATCTGACACTACAAAAGTCTGTCTCAAAATGCAAAAGATGCCAGTGTTGTCTTAACACCCATCAATACCACATGGAATAAAGACAAATTCATTTTCATAAATTTACTGAAACATAGGTGTCAAGAAAACATTATACTACGAAAATATAAAGATTTACCTCTTGTTGCTCAGGCTGATTAGGTAGAATTGTCAGCAGAATGATCTTGTGACATTATGTATGACACTGGACCCTTGTTTGGATTTCTAAAATGTTTTAAGCTCTTTCCCTTACCTGAGAAATCTGACCAGTCTGTCTTGTTTCATCGACTCTCTTGCTTCTTCAGCCTGTGCTAGGTGTTCATCCTTCTTTGTTTTGCAGCCTACATCTCTTTTGTGCATCGTCTTCAGTTGCAATCTTGAATTGTAGTTCATTGCACGTTTTACAAGAATCTTTGGATGGAGGTTTGAAATGTAGATTAAATTTTGAACTGAAAATATTATAGTAATGTTTTTCTTTCACCAGTTCTTTGGTAGTGTTCCTACACCATTGAATATAGAGTTCATACTTTTTCTCATTGTGAGGTCTTGACTGAGATATCGTCAGCTGGGATTATCCTTTCTGGTATAATGGCTCTGGTAAGATGGAAACAACGTGATATGTTCTTGAACAGTACTGTCGTATATTTTATTTCCATGTGGTTTTCTTCCTCGTGAATCAGTTACAGGGAACTCCTTTCCTATACACCTGTATAATCTCCCTTCATTTATTTCCACATCTGTATACTATTATTTCCTACCCAAGAAGTACTGAGTTTGACTGAACAAATCCCTGAATGTACACATTCTGTCTGGAGTAGTCTGTTAATTTCCAAAAATTTTCGAATATTTCTTTCCTCTTACTGCCTCAATTTTTGCATTACATTCCTTCTGGCAGTTATGCCTTGTCCTGAAATATTTTTTCTGGGATGTTCTTTCCACTATGAGATATATACGATTGTCCGCTGATCCTGTTACTCTCACGGATGTTCCATTTCCATTTGTTGGGAGTTCACGTCCTTTCATATCCCCTGCGCAGTATGATAAATAAAGTTACATCAAATACTGTAGTTGCATGCTACAATGCAGTTGTTGTATGTTCATAGTATACACAGTAAGTAATTGTTATAAACTGCACTTCTCTTCAGATGTATGTACAGTATAATGGTAAAATGCAGCACCCTTCAACGGGTTAGGTTAGAAACAGTATCTTATTCATTTTGGCTACTGTAGAATATTATTAATTATTATTGGTGTGGCTTACCTGTCATAGCATCATTCATAGGAACATTTTCCTCACTGTGTGGTGGATATTCTGAACAACACACTATAATATGGTCAGTACAAGAACCTTCACATTCCACCTTCTACTAATGCACATGGACATATGTACATTGTGTTCTGAACAAAGGTGGGAAACAGTTAAAGCACTAACACTGTGCTGCACTCTATGCACAAATGATGAAACCTCAGAGATGTGTACTTATAGCTCTGAACTGTAGATGTCTCCCTGTTCCCGAATATCTCTCTAACTCGTTTTCAACGAAAAGTAGAGTTACACCACTTGTGCTCTGAACCCCTCATATGCAACTAGCAACAATGGCCAGTTTTTGGTGGCAGACTGTGTCATAACAATAGCATAAGATAGATATTCATCACATATTTCCATTCTAGGTCTATAGAAAATGTTACACTGAGTGACAAGGATGGGAAAGAGATATAGTGCTCTAATAAGATGTTCATGGTATTTTTATCTTATATGTCTTCACTGAATTATGAACTATAATCTGTATGACACTTCATTTCAGGCTGCTATCACATTGTTTAACAGTTGTTTTTATTTTTTTACTGAAAGTTTCAAATGATCAACAGGTGTGTGGTAAAGGATTCCTGACCCGTGTTGATCTTCGCATCCATGCAACAGTGCACACAGGTGAAAAAAGTTTCCAGTGTGAGTGGTGTGGGAAAGCATTTGCAAGGCGTGATGCACTTCGCTGCCATCGGCGGTCACATACAGGTGAACGTCCATATACATGTGATGTCTGTGGACAGAGCTTTACACAGTTCTCTCCACTCACTATTCATAAACGTCTCCACACGGGTGAGCGACCATACGCTTGTGACATTTGCTCAAAAGGGTTTGTGTCTCGATCTACCATGATGGCTCATCGAAAGAAGTGCAGCAGTTAGTGTTTCTAATTTATGCATTTTGCCATGTCCTCTGAAAATTTTATTTAATTTTAGGAAGAGTGTATCTTCTGAGTTTTAATTATTTATAGAAATTTTGTTTACATTGAAAAAATTTTAATCAATGTTTATTTTTAAATTTACTTTAGAATTACCGTTTATGTAGTTTACAAAATGTTTGTTAGGCTTCTGAAATGGAAATTATTAACGTAATTGCAATTTTCTATGAAAATGTGCATTCTGGATGGATGTAAGCTTTATTACACAAGGAAATAATAATAGTGACTTGTTTTTATATTGATTTGATGTGAATATTGCTTTGAAAATGTAACTTTTTTGTGCATAGTCACAGTTATGGAATTTGTTTCAATATTATTTTCTTTGTAATTTCATTTTGTTATATGTTTTGTTGAAATGAAAAAGAGCAGTATAAATTGCACCAGTTATTATAGAACCATTTATTTGAGTATATGATGTAGTGCAATAAATTATGGAGTAATGCTTAAAGTAAGCTCAGATCATTATTCTGAACATAAATGCTATGAAGATACAGGAACTTTTGCTTCTGGAACACACAGGTAAGTTTTTTTTGGGAATATGTGCCAAGACAAACTTTTTGGCTAATGTCGATTGGTGGTGATGTATTTAGAAACACACACACACACACACACACACACACACACACACACACGCAATACGAAATCTTTGAAGTTGAGTTCTTTTAATGAAAGCGATGTATTTACCATTTGTATTTTTAAAATTATATTTAACGTGACGGATTCTACTAAATACCGGAAGTTGGAAATTCAGTGCCCTTCTTGGTACATAAAATCATGTTTCATCATCTAAATTAGTTTAGTCAACATTAGTAAAACCTCAGAATTATCAAGTGACTGGAAATCAGTTGTTCTGTAATGAAGCTACATTTTTAACAGAGTAGTTTCTTGACTCTATATATCATTCACAACTACTGTTGTGTACAGGTATCTTCAGTATTCAAAGAACTGTGACTGATGCCCGAACAAGAGGGAACTAACATGCATAGAGATTAAAAAATAGTGCATTGATAATGGCTAGGCACTAGCCGAAATCTGGATTTGTGAAAAAAAAAGAAAAAAAAATTATAAATCACGTAACAGTCGCTGAGTGCATCCACTTTCCTAATGGAAGGTAACCTGATGAAATGAAAAAGTTAACGAATAGCTATGATAGGGAGGGGAAGGAGGAGGAGGAGGAGGAGAATAAAGAAAGAACAATTCATCATCTTTTGGGCACACATCTGGAACAGTAACATTTCATCTTTCAGTATTTCGTCAGTTAACCATACAGCCACCTAAAGGTAAACTGGCAACTGAATTAAAACTTCTTGACACAGTGTGTGTAACAGTGTGAAGTAATATTAATTCAGTCACTGACTCACCTTTAAGATGGTTGTACATCTGACAGCTGAAATATCAGGTGATGAGATACTGCTGTCACAAGTACAAGTCTGAAAAATGGTTGGATATCCTATCCACTGGCATAACGTCAGGAACCACAAGAAAGCACATGTCTCAAAACTTGTAGAGAATTTTTGACATCATAGCAAGACTACACACCACTAATATTCCTGATCTGTGTTGTTAAGGAAGTGGTTTTAAACTGATTATTATTGCTGAAGTTCTAGATTTGTTATTGTATTTTGCTAAAAGGTAAAACAAACGAAGTAGATACTAAAATGTAGACTTTCACGGCCGGAAATATCATGTCCATTATAATTATCCGGGCTGTTATGCCGCGGTTGGTTGATGAATTCTATGTCGATTCCCAACGTTTTGTCTCCAACTGCGGGAGACATCTTCAAGGGGGTCCGTAGCTCGATGGAAGCTCCAACACCCTCACTGGCTTGCTACTGACTGCCAGCGAGCCAGTGAGTGTGTTGGACCTTCCATCGAGCTACGGACCCCTTTGAAGACGTCTCCCGCAGTCGGAGACAAAACGTTGGGAATCGACATAGAATTCATCAACCGACCACGGCATAACAGCCCGGATAATTATAATGGACGTGAAACGAAGTAGAACTTTTATATTTTACCAGGATAACACAGTAATAGTACTACAGACAATACTGTTAATTAGCTCTGCTTCAACAAATTTCTTGCCAGTGTAGTGTACATTATAAGGAAATATACCTGCGTGTGTATTCACATATTAGGGACTTTCAAGAAGGAAAGAGCTGGAGGCTGGAAAATGAAGACCTCTGAAGCAGTTGTAATGCCATTCCCTGCTGCAATGTTTCCACTTGTTTTTACCATGATATTGGGTGGAAAAGTAAAGTCTAAACAGGAGTTAAGAATTCCTGTTATTTAATTTTGCTCACCGTATTATTTCAGCACACTTAGAAACCTCTTCCGATTGAAATTTTTTTCTTAAAAAGCTGCAGTTCAAATCCACTCAGGATGTGGTGTCTGATGTGCAGTGAGCAGTTTTCATCCAAAGCACTGGCTAATTTCATTTGTTTGTTCAGAAGGGGTTGCCGACAAGTATGTTCCAGCTTTCGGCCAGTCAGCAATGACAGTATCAAGGTGCACGCCCTGAAAACTTTCTCAAATGATTTTACAGAAACTATTTGGTAAAAAAAGATTCATTTTTTGCTTTACTTATAGCTTTATATGTCAGGTTCATCGTGATGTGCCCATCATTTTATTTATGGTCACAGTTATTGTAATATTTATGTGGAAGTAAGAAACTCCACGAAATTTGGAAAAGTTTACAATGAAAAATAGAGGTCACTATGATTTTGCATTTGGTGCACATTACATAATATGTTGCCACATATGAAATTTAGCTAACATATTGAATTTTTCTTTAGACTTGGGTAGAGGTATATATCTGTCACCAATCTGGAGAAAATTGATCTGATGTAGCCCATTCATTTGCGATAAAGCCAGAGTGAAATATCCACAACATTCCTCATATTTCATAGACAGTTTTAGGTATCGAATTGAGACTTTGGCAAATGATAGCACACAAGGAGGAGAGTATTTTGCCATATTGTTATTATGTAAAACTTCATTATCTACCATGTTATTCCACTAACTACAGACTTATTTGATGAGAGAACGTAATTTTTAGGGCCCCTATAGATGGTGAAACGAGAAATGCTATTGGTTTTGGAACAACATAAGTGAAGGCATTACATGTTTTTTGAACTAAGAATGTGTGTTTGCATAAGCTACCGATCTTACTTTTCCTCAGTTCCTCACTTAATAAACTTCATATACCACTGTTTCAGAATTCTGTCCCAAATCTGTCTGCACAACATGTTAGCGAGGTGAGGCTGTGTAAACTCCACTGTGTTTTGGCAAAAGAATCAAATTTTAACATGGCAACCAGAGATGTGTTGGTTTTACTCAAAATTCGCCATTTTTGTAGTTTCTTTGAAAGTTACAAATGATTAACAAGCCAGGCAATCATAAATTGCTGCATTTTCAGCAGCATTATTTTTAGACACTAACAAAAGCAGAGGTGACAGTAGATCTTTTTGAATTCTCACCAAGCAAGTGTGGACATGGAAGGCCCCCACTTAATATTTACAAAAAAATGTGAGTGTAGGCTTCAGTTTAGAATGACACTTCCCCTCCAGCACTTGGCATTTCCCCTACAATGCCTGCCCATAACCCCCACCACTACTGCTCTCCCCACGCATGCTGTGCCATCTGCGCATGTACCAGCCACAACATTATGCATGGACTGTACTGCTGGAAGTTAAAAGTACAAATGTAACATCCAATTCTCGAAATAAATGTGAAGCTTCCGATACACAATGTATCACATATTGTATCCTTGTTTGCAATCATTATACGACACAAAAGTGCATTATCATGTGGAACATCAGAATACATTGATATGGACTACCAGTCCCAAAATGGTCTGTCCTATTTAACAGATTTAAATTGAGTCCCTGTATATCAAGTTTTTCTCTTGCCCTTGTGACATCAAAGGCATTGTCATGGTCACTCTCCCTCTATCACGTACACCATATCTCCAAGTCGGGATCCGACGACACAGAATAAACTGCCCAACTAGCAGGTCCCGTGAACATGGTACGCTGTTTATCATTGTCCTGGCCTGCAGATATCCTGTGTTCATCCATCTCAAGACATCTGCACATAAATAAAACATGCTTCCAAAAAGTAGATTACCTAATATATCATGAAAATAAATTCTTTGTAGGGGCGATCATCTTTAGTTGGTTTGAAAAATGCTTGTGCAACATATCACTTCATCAAAATGATATGTTAAACTACAGATGCTGGCCCTTACGTGAATGATGACATCACTACTGTGATACATTAAAAAACCAGTAAATATTCAAAGTTCAAAACTAATTTTAAGAAGCATTAATATCATTTCTCTCTTAGATGTACAATCACAGTTGTAATTTATATCGTTTTACAATAAATATTTTTATTCATGTTTTTAACCCAGTAGTAGTCATGCCGTGTTTCGTACCATTAACAGTCGCTGCGGACTGTCAGTCTGCATGAAGATAAAGATAGATTTATAAGTAAGAATCAACAAAGTAATTGAGAATATGCAATTTACTATGTTTGAATTTTAATTTGCATGGTACATATCTCATATAAAACTGCCCAGTTCCACTCAAATCGTAAGTTTCTTAATATGTTGCAATATTTATTTCTGGGTATGAAAAAGACGTATAATAATATTGTAAACAGAATGAAATGCACACATTGGTTACTATATTATATAATTCAATTACAGTGTTCTGTTTTTAAACTTCTGAACAACTAACACTTACATGTTCCATACAGAGATATTTACTTCAGTTGCAGCAGCTATGCTTGGTAGGTCTGTTCTTTCTTCTGTCGTAGTACACACAACACCCTCCCTGTTTGTCAGCCTATTCAGTGGGCCTTGTCTACCCTTCAGTTTGGAAAATTTCACTAATCATTGAAGGAATATATGTCAGTATATTACTCATGGCAACTCAGTTCACACACGTTCTGGAACAAGCTCATAAGACAACTATTGCAGAAAATCTCTGTGTCAAGTGCAGTTGTCTGGGTTGTTAGCACCATCAATCAGTAAAGAACTGATACATCCAACATTCAGTAGGGAATAAAATATGATCATAGGCCATAGGCAAATGTGTTTTGTGCAATTGTAGGCAGCACACAACTTGCCACACGTCTACACCTCCATTCGTATTGTACAAAACTATCATTTCAGGTTTTCCTCCCTCTTTGTGAACACTAACATCATGGTGAAGACCGGATACAACTACAACATTTTTGCATTTCTTACGAATATGTGATACAGGGGGACAAGATTTTATGAAGGCAAACGTAATTGAACCCACTTGACACTTATTTGGGTTTGTGAATTCGAGTGGTAATTCATATTATTATTATTATTATTATTTAAGGGTTCCCAATAAACTTATCCAAAAATCTGGTAAACCAGTTATCCACTGTGATAATCATGCCAGTTCCTTTGATGGAGATACACAGTCTCTGAACTACAGCAGCTGGAGTATTCCTTACATAATATGGCCCTGCAGTGTTCCAACATATACTTCTATATCCACAGTATAATACATCCTGGCTTCATGGGCGCAATTATTTTCATGCTGTATTTATTTGGCTTGTAGGGTATTTACAGCCTAAACCAACATTTTCCTCAAAGTACCTCTAACTTCTCATCGATTGGGAGGTATTTGAAGGGAGTATATGCTGTTTCGCAGTTTTGGACAAACATATCATCAGTGTTTCTTATTGGAGTTAACTTGTCATATTTCAGTCTTTTGTCTCTTGTTAACTTGTCATAAAATTGCAGCAAAGTCTAGACAGTGGCATAGTGAGCCTGAATACATCTAAACCTGTGCCATCATTCTTTCATAGTAGATCATCTGCATTTAACCTTCACTATTCCAGCCAAATACAGTAAATATATTAGAGCTTGAATTTCACTTGCATTTGTAGCATTGCAGTCCATGTCTCTGGAAAATTTAACTCTCTGGTACTTGATAAACAGGTTCGTGTCTTCTACTATTGTGCTAATATCGTCACTGAAAAAGGGCTTCCAGATTTCAGCTGGAGTGTTCAAGTGTTTTGCAGTAGGCTTTACACTGGCAGGAAGATTGTTTGTTATATTTTTGGACCTGGTTCTAACATTTTTTTGGAGGTGCATATTTTAGTTCACTTAATAACCGGATCTTTTCCAACACACGCTTTGACCATTTGTGATATTGTCTATAGCAGGGGTGGCCAGCTTGATTGTACCCATGATCTACTGTTAACTGACGAAACTCTGGGCAATCTACTACTGACATACTTCCTGAAATTTTAAATGGAACAGTATAGTTTATTATACAGTTATATAGTTAGTGTTTTTTTTTTTATTTCAGTAAGAGGCAAAACATGAAATTGAAAATTATTCTTACTAACTACTTATTCATATTAGTGTGAGCAATGCATTTGAGCATCTTCTGCTGGATTAGGGGAGTCAGATTTTTAGTTTGAAATAGCCAGCCATAAAGAATCCACTGTATGAGCGTCTGTCAAGCGAGAATGGTGTTGACTTTTTGTTTGTTTTGAGTAGGAAAATGTTGTTTCACATAAATAAGTCGAACCAAAACACGAATGCAGTTGTGCAATGCATTTCTTCAAATGTGGGTATTTCTCGTTGGAAATCAATGCCCAGAAATCTAGACCCAATGATGACATTGCTTATAGAAATATATCACAGAATAATAATTTCATTTTGCAGTATCATGTGGTCCATTTGAAAAGTATCTGCAAGATTTTTGCCATTTCATAGATGTCACAATGATCAATGGAATTATTAAATGGATAACTGATGAATTCCACCAACTTCTCAATTTTTATTGAAATCACTAAAGCAAATTTCTAAGTCTGATACTCTAATAGTTTTGACGACACAAGAAGTGGTGCGAACCTGGATTGCATTCACAATTCACACCTCACTCTCATCAGTTGACTTACGTGACGGGTCTAGGCGATCCTCTTCTCTGGATAATCAGCTATGTCAATCTCCCAAAAGCTTCTTCTCCGAAGACTATTGTTGGTTATAGGAATTTATTAGGCTATTTCTCTACTCTTGAAATAATTGGGTACTCGTAGAATACTTTCAGTTCAATCATGGTATATTTTCACTTCAACACAAAACATCTTTTCCATTTTTCACATAAGTATTTGAACTCTGGCAAGCCAACTGAGTCATCAAACACTAGACTCGATAAAACACAGTTACCATAACATAGGTTTTAACACCCCCCATAATTTATGAACCCGTCTAGTCTCTATCGAGTCCCATACATGAAGTAAGTAAAAGTTGCTATTCAATTCATGCTTCATCTGTCTCTTTAACAATCATCATGGCACCACAAACCACGGAATATTACATGAACATTCTTTGTCCTTTTGATACAGCTTCCAAGGTGCGACCGGCAAACACTTGTCGGTGCCGCTTGTCTGACACGGCTCCTGTCCTCCCATGACAAACGTCAATCTTGCACACACAGACATGCGTTGTACAGTAAATAGGCTCTGTCACACTTATCTTTAAAACATCACATGTTTGAGGTGGCAGAAAGTCGAGTGATTCCAGAATCTATGTGGAAATTCATGAATCACTGCACTCCTTTTATGTGTGTGTTCTGCCGCCACTTAGTGAGTAGATTTTTTACCTATCCAATTAAAAATTCCGCATTACTCTTACTTATGAATGGTGAGGATTCTCTCTTCAGCTACAGTCATAAATTCCAGGTGTCATGGACACTTAAATATTTCATTCTGTATTGTAATTTTGTTTTTACTGCTTCTTTAGTACTTAATAGTCTCATTAATAATAGACTCGTTGTAGTCTGGAGGAACTCTGGGCAAATGAAAGTGTTCTTCTTGACACTTGTAAACTCACATAAAACATAATAATGCTAGTGAAATATAGAATTCAAACTTACCAGTATAATTCCTACCAAATGTGTGACTTTTGGCACGATACTACCCTTTTCCCTTTAGGAACAGTACCTTCCGTTTCTGTAGGTACGCCCCTCTTAATTCCTATTCTCCTATGGTACAGGTCAATCCCTTTCTTGGTGCCCCTGTGCGCACAGTATAGGTCAGCCTTTCTTAGGTCTGCCTTTTATATTCAATAAATGCTGAGTATGCCCCCCTTATTCTTCCTGAGTAGGCCTCATGGTTCGTTGCCCTAGTATACATGTTCATGCACACTATAATTAAATATTCTCTGGTAAAATTAGAAATACTACTTCACCCTTTACACTTGCTTCTTAATACTTCATTTCATATCCTAGAGTCCTCCTTTACTCAACAACATCTATGCTTCCAGCGTACACCATGCCTACATACATTATTCGCTATATTTTACTTAAGCTACAAGAGTCCCACTATCCTACCAGTCAGAATACTTGTTAGGCTGACCTTCTTTGATACTTTCCTCTCTGGCTTATGTCCTCTTTCCTTACGCATCCTTCTTATTCATACTTGATGTGGGATCATTCTAGTTTTATATACTTAAGCAATTATAGTTCTCCTACACTTATGCACATATGTGATATGGAATCATTATTGTTCATATACATATATCTCTATTTTGTAAATAGGACTGATAAACTCTTCTCAAAAGTGTGTGCACTACCCCTCCCCCCCTTCCAAGACATACACACACATGATGTAACATTATGCAATGATTCTGTAATTACTTTTGCTGGGTGGGGATGGGAGCAGTGATTGTGAACAACACACATATAAAATGGGACAATACAACATATGTAAAAGACAAAACTCCTTTTGCAATAAACAAATTTATTTTACTGCAGTTGTTTTTAAACATGTCATACTAAAAAAATCACATTCATTGCAACAGTAACTCCAACACAAGTGATACAAGTGTCATCCACTTTAATAAAATTATGTGACAGTGGGTTTTCACAGTGGAATGTAAACTGTTTCATTTTCTTAAAGTGTATCTGTGATACTACTATTGACAGTGCCGTGGCATTAATATATTAAACAGACACATTAATTTGGCACAGATGGTAAAATATAAAATAATGATCTTTGGTATATGCTATGGCCTATCCTTATAAACCATCCCCAAAAAATAGGGTTCTGGCAGAGAACGTTTGGTTGTACAATCCTCTAGTCCTCATGTGGTACTGGATTTGTGATGTGTTTCTGAAAATGAATCAAAGGTATACTGAATGAACTATCAAATACTTATTGATACAACCTGGCAGTATAGAAAAGATCAAACGTAAGTAGAATATCATCACTACATGTCAAATTAGAAAAGTATTAAGTACGTACTGATTAGTAACATGAATTTTGTATGTAGAGTACACCACTCTGTTGCCAATGAGATACAAATCAACATCCAATGAAGTATCCACGAGTAAAATCTTCTACATCTGAACAAATATTAAGTTGTCAAATGCTGAAACACATATCCAGCTAATCTGATCACATATTGCATCAAATTATAAGTGAGAAGCTGGAGATAGACACTAGTGTTTAACAACTGTCATTTTGTGAGTGCATCTTCAAGGCATTAAGAATTCTCACAGCACCTTCACAATATATACATTTACTAATGTGGCATGACATAAATAAACAACCGCAGTTTCAATAGAATAGTAATTTCTTCCACTCACTGGCAGTAATGACATCACTGCAAAACAAGAATTCACCCAAAAATCAACCACACAGAATACTCACAATTTAACAAAAAAATTACAAAAATGAAAACTGTTGGTGTTGTAAATTTCACGTGACCTATATATCTCAAATGAAGACCTCAATAACAGTAACCCATACAGAACTCAAAAACTCAACACAATTTTCACTTGAGCTACACAGCTCCAACAAAGCCCTTGATACCACGAACCAACACCTCTAAAACATGATGTTGCAAATTTCACTTCACCCACATAGCTCAAACAAAGCCCTAGATACAACACTTTCACTTACTCTATGTAAACCAAAGTTTTCAGTACAGCAAACTAAACCATGTTCACATGACTAATATCAGAAATGTATCCTAAACAACAATGGCACATCAGTACCCATAATACCTACCAATAACATTCCAACAATTACCGAACACTAACAAGGAAATCCTGAAAATTCATGAAAACTTTCACCACCACCAATTACGATATACACTAACAACTTCGCCCATTGCAACAAGCAATGAGCTACTCATAAATATCTGTATCTTCTTCACCACAGAAAAAAAAGAAAAATATTAAATCTCTGACCACAAGAAACACACGCACTAATATTTCCAAACATAAAAATGAATCCATCAGCCAAAATATGCAAATTCAAAGTAACTCACCAGAAAGCCAATGCAAATTCTTTTAATACCAACATGAAACATTCAATTCATGTCAAACTACTCACTAACAAACATACTGCACAACAGAGAGCCGCCAAATACTACAACACACAATCGACAAACACAAAGACTCAAAAACATCAAGTCTCACCCTGACATTACAGGTCAAAGCAGATGGGTGTAGCATCAGCACCTGCCCTTGTGCGAATAACCTCACGTTAGCCTCAGGTGATGAGGCAATGACTGCCAATTGATAAGAAAACAGGATTAAATTATCAAGAATGAAACTTGGAACATTTGTTCAGAGTTTGCATCTTTTTGGTACAACCCAAAAAGGCCAGTACTGTATGCTTTGCACTTAGGAGATCTTTCTCACTGTACTGGTCCACGAACAGGATACTTTTATTCAATCTGTCCTACAGCATTTCCTTTCTAAGCAGCACAGCTAAAATCCAAAAATTGTCCATTCTAACATTGAAATTCAATACTTACATCCTAAACCATTTACTCCCTAGTGGTCCTTATGATTAATAATGAAGAGTGAATTTACTAGACACTGATTTCATTTACGAATTTTCTGAATGTCAGGCGTGACATTCATATGAACCCTTACCTACTATTTCAGCATCTTATTTTGCAAATGTTAATTTCCCACAGTATCTCCAGTTTTGCTGCATTTCTCTTCCTGTTTTTAGCGAGTTTCATCGCTATATACTTCAGTAGCTAAAAATAAAGTCCAACAATTCCATTAATTAACATCTCAACATGTTTAAATGAGAGTTATATTTGAAGAAGCCTTCCAACAGCCACTACAACAGTACTAAATTGCATACACCACAGCTATGAAACTAAATCTGCCGTTTATAACGTTCATGAGTACAACACTACACATGCAGCTTGAGTACATACGTCACAGTATTAAATCCTATACATTTATATTCTATGGGAAAATACGATATTCTAACCACAATCATTTTAAACGATCAACTTGTTTGCCTCCCAGAATGCGAGTGTATATTACATTTCCTGTTTTCTCTCCCACAATTTTGCATTCCGCTTTTCGTATCAGGCAAAAGTTCCACGCGGCATATACCACCTCAACGAAAACACAAACACAGATCTTTCTGCGCGCCAAAAATTTCACCTTCAAAGATAATACTTGCAACGCCTTCAAATGGATGTGGTAACTTCTGTGAACTACATCACTTCCCGTGTTTCGCTGTCGCTAGAGTCTAGTCTCAGGACCCTGTGCAGGCCAGTTTATCAGAGGGATGTTATTGTCATGTAACCACTCCACCACACGCTGTGCTCAATCTTGTTGAAAGATGCAATCACCATCCCCAAATTGCTCTTCAACAGCGGGAAGCAAGAATGTGCTTAAAACATCAATGTAGGCCTGTGCTGTGATAATGCCACGCAAAACAGCAAGGGGTGCAAGCTCCCTCCATGAAAAACTGACCACACAATAACACAACTGTCCCCAAATGGTACTGTTGGCACTACACACCCTGCCACATGACGTTCACTGTGCATTTGAAATACCTACACCCTGCCACATGACGTTCACTGTGCATTTGCATTACCTACATCCTGCCATTGGATCGCCACATTGTGTACCATGATTCGCCACTCCACACAACATTTTTCCACTGTTCAGTCATCCAATGTTTACGCTCTTTACACCAAGGGAGGCATCATTTGGCATTTACCGGCGTGGTGTGTGGATTGTGAGCAGCCGCTTGACCATGAAATCCAAGTTTTCTCACCTCCCACCTAACTGTCATAGTACTTGCAGTGGATTCTGATGCACTCGGTATTCCTGTGTGATGGTCTGGATAGATGTCTGCCTATTACATATTATGGCCCTCACATAGTGTATAAATATCCTTATAATTAAATTGTTTACTAGAGGTGCGGCCCGTTTCTTTATTTGGTACCTGCTACTCCTGATATAATTTTCTTCTGTTGCTGACAGAAAAAAAACATAAAACTAACTACATCACGTAGCTCTGTGGTCACTGATACATTTGGTCATTACATCTGTCCACCCATATTTCCATACTTTGTTTAAATTCATAGGCATTCGTTTATTCTGTTACCCTTTATGATTATTTACCCTGTAAAGAAAATTATTTGACATTTCTTACAGTATTTTGTCGTTTCTCCTTAGCTTACACGTCTCCTACAATTTTTCATAATGCTTCCTTTCCCTTGTAAATATGTTGTATAAAGCTTAGTATTTAGTTAAATCTCTATGTATATGTAGCAATAGGTTCCTTAGTTCTTAGATAGTAGATGCAATTGCTTAGTATTTCAATTTACTTCGTATTTAAGTACCTGTACATTTTGCATTCCTGTTTGGTTGCGTCTTCTGCCAGTCTGTCGGGTATGCGCACAGGTGAATGCCTCCTCTCCTACTACTGACGTTAGCATGTATTGTTGAGCGCGGACAGCTGAGCCATAAGCTAATTTTGTTTATACTTTTGCTTCGCATGAAGCGATGTATTACTTCTCATTGTTGTTAATTGTATGATTATGTGTACAAATCAAAAGAATTACTATGCCTGTACTCATTACTTTCTCTTAAAATACAGTCCAGAAGAAAAGTTATGTACACTATTGTCTTGTGATAGAAAGAAAAAATACTGCCTACCTTCATCATTCTATAAAAGCTTTTATATTTCTGTTAGGATGGAGACCCTTGTTTCTCCCTGCTTTCTCATGGGCTAATCTGTACATCCCAGAGTATGGTATTTTGGAAATTATATATGTTCCTGAATAGAATAATTGCCACTTCTTATTCAGTTTGCTAAATTTTGTCGATTTAGGGTGCATCCATAAAGGGACTCGTTTTCCTTCAAAAAACTGCATAACACGTTTCAGTTTCTTATTATAAAATTTCTTTCTATACTCAGCCCTGTTTTCTAATGTAACCATGGCTTGTTTGATTTTGTCTTGTAGTGTCATTTCTGTAGTGGCTACCTTTGATATGGGTGACTCCCAGTTACTCGGTTGTTTTGTCCGTAACATCAGTTCTTTCAGCATGAAGCCTTTGGGAGAATGTGGAAGGTTATTGACAGCTCGCATGAAAGGAGTTTATGTTTTCTACCAATCAGGTGTGTTTGTGAGGGGTGTATGTCCTAATAACCTGGATAAATTCTTTAAAGACTCGTTCTGCTGGGCTTGCTTCTGGGCGAAAAATGCTTACTAATATGTGCTTTATGCCCTGTGAGTTCATAAATTGTTTCCACTTTTGCCCAACGAAATATGAATCATTATCAGTTAATAGTACCTTTGGTTTATCTAATCTTCACAAATAGTCTCCCCTATTTCTTTTTCTGATATTTGTGGCTGTTGCATTTTTAATGACATACATTTTGATATGTTTCGAGAAAACACCGTATAGTGCTACTAGGTATCTTACTCCTTCTTTACTTCTTGAATATGGACCGGCTATGCCCAGGGATACTATATCTATATTTTTTTGTGAGTATTGGGTGTAGCTCAGCACATTTTGACACATTGGACTCTTTTGATTTTTGACGTATTGCACATTTTCTTAATAGCTGCCCACACCATTGATCAGATTTCTCATGTTTCATTCGGAACAAAATGCCCTTGTACTCCTGATACCATTTACTTACCTTTCCACCTTCATCTTGCTTATGGTTTATACCTTGCATTAATAACGTTTTGATTTCTGCATCCTGCTCTGTTAATTCACCAAATTCCTCTAAACCTTGTGATACCTTGACAAGGCATCTGTTATAACATTCTGACTTCCTTGATCTCAAAATTGAATTACGTAGATATAGACACCACCTAGTTAATCTATGGTGCAATAGTTTACATGTTAAAAGAAATGACAGTGACTGATGGTCACAGTAAACCTTGGTATTCTTGCCCCAAAAAAATATTCAAACTTTTTAAATGCCCATATTATAGCTAAACTTCCCAATTCTGACACAGAATAAGATCTTTCTGCTTCTGACAATGTTTGACTAGCAAAACTGATGACCTTGGGTACTTCTTTACCTTCTTCTTCTCCTCGCATCTGGAACAAGCATGCCCCCAGCCCCTGAGATCCTTGGACATGTCAGGGTGGCTAGGAATGTTTGCATTGACTAATGCCTGCTTAATGTTATTAAAGTCCTTCTGACACTTATCATCCCATAACCAAGGCCTATTTCGTAACAAGTTGAGTAATGCATTGCTGTTCAACAGTTGCTGTGGTCCAAATTTACGAAAAAAAAGATGCTAGTCCTAAAAAAGGTTTTAGTTGTTTTTTTATTCCTTGGAACTGGACAGTTGGGTGGCATCAAGTTTTTTCGTACCAGGTAATATACCTTGTTGTGACATAACATGTCCTAAAAATTTGACTTGCCCCCTACCAAAACCAGACTTTTTTAAATTGGCTGTTACTCCATAATCTGCAAATCGTTGAAGCACCTTTTCAATGAGACTGATATGTTCTAACCAAGTGGGTGTGGCTATTAGCATGTCATCTACAGAAATAGTGACTTTGCTAAGCAATTCTGGTCCCAAAATCTTGTCTAATGCAGATATAAACACAGCTGCACTAATGTTCAGTGCAAATGGTAGAACTCGGAATTCGTAACTTCTGCCACCACAAACAAATGCTGTATATTTTCAGTTTTCTTCGTGGATCTTAATTTGCCAATAAGACATCTTGAGATTGAGTATACTGAAATATTTTGTATTGTAAAACTTTAGAAGCTGTTTGTCCAAGTTATCTGGTCTCATGCGCACTGGTACTATAATCTTATTGATACCTCTAGTATCGAGAACTAATCTTACAGAACTGCCCAGTTTACTTACTGGTAATATAGGACTACAATAGGGTGAAAATGAAGGTTGTATAATTCCCCATTTAATCATGTGATTGATTTCTTCCCTAACTGCCCCTCGTTTTGCCCATGGAATATGATATGACATTATACAAAATGTTTCATGTGAATCGGCTTCAGATTTGTATTCATAGTCTTTGATTACTCCTGGCTCCTCACTGAAAACATTTGCATACTGAAATAACAAGTTAGAAAGTTCTTATGATTGCATATCATTTAGTATCTGTGGTTCTCTTAGTTTCTGCTCTACCATTTCATAACTAATCTAAGTGTTTGCTTCTTGTTCGGTATCAAATATGTTTGTGAAATATACAGTTGGAAAGGAATACTGTACTATTACATTTGACTCAGGTTTGATTTTGTTACGTTCATCAGGTTTTTGACTAAATCAGTAGAAAAAATCTGATCCTTTACATAAAACTGTCATTTACCATTACCTATGTCAATCTGTGTTTTGTATGTTCTATACATGTCCATGCTAATAAGACAATTAACTGTAAGTTTGTCAACTATAAGAAAACTGCACTTCACTGTAAAATGTTCAATTTGTAATGGAATAAATGCCTGAAGTTAAACCAATTTAGTTTTACTGCCTGTAGTAGTTTGCACCTTGCACTTCTGGACAAAAAAATGTTGGGAATTTGCCTCTCTTCTTCGATTCACACAAAAATGCATGTGACATTAGGTTGGTAGTTGAACCTGTATATAAAATTAACTCTGTGTGTCAATATTTAATATTTTCACCTTAATGATTGCTTCTATTTGTTCTTCCCAGATTTTATCTATTGCATCTAACTCATGCTGATACAAATTATCCTTGTCATCACTTTGTCAAACCTTATGAAACGTGTTTGTAGTTTTGCTTTACACCCACTCCCTGATTCAGTTAGTTGCACTGTGTGGGTAATTTGTCAATTTGTGTTGTTAGCTCCTGTGCCATTATTTTGCTGCCCGAAGGTCGGCTGCAGTACATTGCAAGGCATGGCATTGTTGCCGCACGTCAGCCACTGATGTGGCTGACTCTTTTTGTTTATGTTCGGCGTAGGGCTTTGTGATGGTGGATTCGCTCATGCGTTGAAATTACTCCTGTTCTTTTGAAAATTTCTTTTAAGTGTTTGTTTTTTCCGTTCCTGTCACCATACTCATTATCTCTGGTTATGTAACTTTGCTGTTGTGTGTACCATCCTTGCTGTGTGTTTAGGTCATGTTTTACTGACTGATTTACATGATTATGTTGTTGTTGTTGTTGTGGCTGATTTTCCGTTGCTCTATTGGATATAGGTCTTTCCTCATAGATTAAGTTGATAGAATCAAGAACTGACAGAAAAAATTCAGTGTTGTAGTCTGGCATTGTGAGTAATTTTTCTCTAATGTGCGATTGTAAATAACTTTTCAAAATTTTTAACTTGTCTACCTGTGATATTGGGTTCATCCAGTAGTGTGTCTTGTTCAGGTATTTTTCAAAGTATCCACGTAGACTACCGTAATTGCCATTGAATGGTGCGGGGTTGAAAACTTCGCGTCTGAATCTTTCTTGCACTGCCTCAGACCAATATTTGTCGAGGAAAGCTCATTCAAATTGGATCTAAGTGGTGCCATGTTCGCCACTTCAGCTTCCCATAAAAGAACGTCACCTTGCGTCTATCCCACGACAAATATGATTTTCTGTGCATCCGTCCAGTTGCATAGAAATACATGACGAAAAGCACTGATAAATACTACGGGATCCATTCTTTTACCATCGGTAGTGAATGTAGGAAATTGTCGAAGTCTCAGCAAGGTTTCATCTGCAAAAATAATTGATAGACACATGGTATTTTCGGTCGTGTTTATGGTGTTATTGTAGTTACCGGTAATTTCGGTTGGTAATAGCTCAGCTATCGGAGTTATGGGTATGTTTACATTTTGCACTCAACAACTGTTACAAAAAATGGAAAAAATTAGTTTAAAGTCTATTACAATAGCATTATTAGAAATGTTGTGCTTGTACGATTTTTGGCCAATCGGACTACCTCCCTTACATTTCAAATGTAGATGTAGGCAGTGGACTTCAAGGACACCAGTGCATGTCAAAAATAAGAAAATCGTCCTTACTTGGTTCCACTTTACTTCAATAAAAAATACTTAATACTGATATCAAATCTTATCATATTTCGAAACATATATGATACAAAACACTCGTTGCCCCATACTCCGAGCCGCACATCTTAACAGAAACTTCTACATACGAGAGAGTGCGAAACAAAATCACATACAAGGAAAAATGAATGATGTTGTGTTTGTACGATATTTGGCCAATCGGACTACCTCCCTTCCATTTCAAATGTAGATGTAGGCAGTGGACTTCAAGGACACCAGTGCATGTCAAAAATAAGAAAATCGTCCTTACTTGGTTCCACTTCACTTCAATAAAAAATACTTAATACTGATATCAAATCTTATCATATTTTGAAATATATATGATACAAAACACTCATTGCCCCATACTCCGAGCCGCACATCTTAACAGAAACTTCTACATACGAGAGAGTGCGAAACAAAATCACGTACAAGGAAAAATGAATGATTTTTTATTTTTCATTTGTCCGCGCCTTACCGCACATTCATAGTTAACGTCTTTGCCAACACTTATGGTCAATCAGTGTTTAATTTTTTGTTTTTAATAAATTTTAACTTTATGATATCCTGGGGTTCTTTCACCATGTACCTACACACATGCCAATCACAACAGTCTTTTATGTGTGTGTTCTGCCGCTGCTTGGTGAGTAGATTTTTTATCTATCAAAGTAGAAAATCATTCTTAGATTCACAGTTTATATCACATCTCTTAAACTTGAAAAGTCAGGGATTAAACACAATTTTTTTAGCATTATAAGGTCTATAAATTTTCATTCAGTAAAAACCACTGCCATTCCTGATCTTCTCACACATCTCAGTATAAATAAACTGGAGTCCTCAGTTTCCAAAATAATTAATTCTTTAACACTTTTCTTTTTAGAAACCATAAAACATTTTATTTCATCAACACCATAGACATACTAGAAGGTTTCAGATAGATTATATAATGTTAAGACAGAGATTTAGGAACCAGGTTTTAAATTGTAAGACATTTCCAGGGGCAGATGTGGACTCTGACCACAATGTATTGGTTATGAACTGTAGATTAAAACTGAAGAAACTGCAAAAAAGTGGGAATTTAAAAAGATGGGACCTGGATAAACGGACTAAACCAGAGGTTGTACAGAGTTACAGGGAGAGCATAAGGGAACAATTGACAGGAATGGGGGAAAGAAATACAGTATGAGGTGCATTCAAGTTCTAAGGCCTCAGATTTTTTTTCTTCGGACTGGAAAGAGATAGAAACATGCGCATTGTTTTAAAATGAGGCCGTGTTCATTGTCAATACGTCCCAGAGATGGCAGCACAGTACGGCAGATGGAATTTTACCGCCAGCGGCGAGAATGAGAGCTGTTTTAAATACTTAAAATGGCGACGTTTTCCTTACTTGAACAACGTGCAATCATTCGTTTTCTGAATTTGCCTGGTGTGAAACCAATTGAAATTCATCGACAGTTGAAGGAGACATGTGGTGATGGAGTTATGGATGTGTCGAAAGTGCGTTCGTGGGTGCGACAGTTTAATGAAGGCAGAACATCATGTGACAACAAACCGAAACAACCTCGGGCTCGCACAAGCCGGTCTGACGACATGATCGAGAAAGTGGAGAGAACTGTTTTGGGGGATCGCCGAATGACTGTTGAACAGATCACATCCAAAGTTGGCATTTATGTGGGTTCTGTGCACACAATCCTGCATGATGACCTGAAAATGCGAAAAGTGTCATCCAGGTGGGTGCCACGAATGCTGACGGACGACCACCTGGCTGCCCGTGTGGCATGTTGCCAAGCAATGTTGACGCACAACGACAGCATGAATGGGACTTTCTTTTCATCGGATGTGACAATGGATGAGACGTGGATGCCATTTTTCAATCCAGAAACAAAGCGCCAGTCAGCTCAATGGAAGCACACAGATTCAGCACCACCAAAAAAATTTCGGGTAACTGCCAGTGCTGAAAAAATGATGGTGTCCATGTTCTGGGACAGCGAGGGCGTAATCCTTACCCATTGGGTTCTAAAGGGCACTACGGTAACAGGTGCATCCTACAAAAATGTTTTGAAGAACAAATTCCTTCCTGAACTGCAACAAAAACGTCCGGGAATGGCTGTGCGTGTGCTGTTTCACCAAGACAACGCACCCGCACATCGAGCTAACGTTACGCAACAGTTTCTTCGTGATAACAACTTTGAAGTGATTCCTCATGCTCCCTACTCACTTGACCTGGGTCCTACTGACTTTTGGCTTTTTCCAACAATGAAGGACATTCTCCGTGGCTGCACATTCACCAGCCGTGCTGCTATTGCCTCAGCGATTTTCTAGTGGTCAAAACAGACTCTTAAAGAAGCCTTCGCCGCTGCCATGGAATCATGGCGTCAGCGCTGTGAAAAATGTGTACGTCTGCAGGGCGATTACGTCGAGAAGTAACGCCAGTTTCATCGATTTCGGGTGAGTAGTTAATTAGAAAAAAAAATCGGAGGCTTTAGAACTTGAATGCACCTCGTAGAAGAAGAATGGGTAGCTTTGAGGGATGAAATAGTGAAGGCAGCAGAGGATCAAGTAGGTAAAAAGACGAGGGCTAGTAGAAATTCTTGGGTAACACAAGAGATAATGAATTTAATTGATGAAAGGAGAAAATACAAAAATGTGGTAAATGAAGCAGGCAAAAAGGAATTCAAATGTCTCAAAAATGAGATTGACAGGAAGTGCAAAATGGCCAAGCAGAGATGGCTAGAGGACAAATGTAAGGATGTAGAGGCTTATCTCACTAGGGGTAAGATAGATACTGCCTACAGGAAAATTAAAGAGACCTTTGGAGAAAAGAGCACCACTTGTATGAATATCAAGAGCTCAGATGGAAATCCAGTACTAACCAAAGAAGGGAAAGCAGAAAGGTGGAAGGAGTTTATAGGGGATCTATACAAGGGCGATGTACTTGAGGACAATATTATGGAAATGGAAGAGGATGTAGATGAAGATGAAATGAGAGATATGATCCTGTGTGAAGAGTTAGACAGAGCACTGAAAGACTTAATTCGAAACAAGGCCCCAGGAGTAGACAACATTCCATTAGAACTACTGACATCCTTGGAGAGCCAGCCCTGACAAAACTCTACCATCTGGTGAGCAAGATGTATGAGACAGGCGAAATTCCCTCAGACTTCAAGAAGAATATGATAATTCCAATCCCACACAAAGCAGGTGTATTCTTTACAGGCGAATGGAAAAACTGGTAGAAGCCGACCTCGGGGAAGATCAGTTTGGATTCCGTAGAAATATTGGAACACGTGAGACAGTACTGTCCCTACGACATATCTTAGAAAATAGATTAAGGAAAGGCAAACCTATGTTTCTAGCATTTGTAGACTTAGAGAAAGCTTTTGACAATGTTGACTGGAATACTCTTTTTTTCAAATTCTAAAGGTGGCAGGGGTAAAATACAGGGAGCGAAAAGGCTATTTACAATTTGTACAGAAACCAGATGGCAGTTATAAGAGTCGAGGGAGATGAAAGGGAAGCAGTGGTTGGGAAGGGAGTGAGACAGGGTTGTAGCCTCTCCCCGATGCTATGCAATCTGTATATTGAGCAAGCAGTAAAGGAAACAAAAGAAAAGTTCGGAGTGGGTATTAAAATCCATGGAAAAGAAATAAAAACTTTGAGGTTCGCTGATGACATTGTAATTCTGTCAGAGACAGCAAAGGACTTGGAAGAGCAGTTGAAAGGAATGGATAGTGTCTTGAAAGGAGGGTATAAGATGAACATCAACAAAAGCAAATCGAGGATAATGCAATGTAGTGGAATTAAGTTGGGTGATGCTGAGGGAATTAGATTAGGAAATGAGACACTTAAAGTAGTAAAGGAGTTTTGCTATTTGGGGAGCAAAATAAATGATGATGGTCGAAGTAGAGGATATAAAATGTAGACTGGCAATGGCAAGGAAATCGTTTCTGAAGAAGAAAAATTTGTTAACATCGAGTATAGGTTTAAATGTCAGGAAGGTCGTTTCTGAAAGTATTTGTATGGAGTGTAGCTATGTATGGAAGTGAAACATGGATGATAAATAGTTTGAACAAGAAGAGAATAGAAGCTTTCGAAATGTGGTGCTACAGAAGAATGCTGAAGATTAGATTGGTAGATCACATAACTAATGAGGAAGTATTGAATAGAATTGGGGAGAAGTGGAGTTTGTGGCACAACTTGACCAGAAGAAGGGATCAGTTGGTAGGACATGTTATGAGGCATCAAGCGATCACCAATTTAGTATTGGAGGGAAGCGTGGAGGGTAAAAATCGTAGAGGGAGACCAAGAGATGAATACACTAAGCAGATTCAGAAGGATGTAGGCTGCAGTAGGTACTGGGAGATGAAGATGCTTGCACAGGATAGAGCAGCATGGAGAGCTGCATCAAACCAGTCTCAGGACTGAAGACCACAACAACAACATACACAGATGGGTGCTACATAAGTATTTCAGTGTAAAACTGCCATCAAGAATGCCTCTTTCAGAGCAGCTAACTTCGACCGCTGACATAGAACTGAAGTTAGAAGGATACCTTTTCGTTTATGAAACATAAGTTTATTGTTAAAAACATAAGCCACGGCATCTAAGGGAACCTTGTGGCATCTTCGCCCTGCACACGGCCATCGGCTCTCTAACATCTGTGTCCGGCTACTACTTCAACATTCCAATGTAGTTGGAAGATTCCTTCCGCTGCCACTTAGCTGCTGCACCACGTATGAAACTTAAGGAAGAACAAACACACACATTTGTAGGTTTCAAAACAGAAATTAACACAATTTATACAAACATTATGTGTGTTACACTGAATATGAATAAGTTCTGGCGGATTCTTGCCATATGTCGTTACTGTGATAACTGATACTATAAAAAGCCCTGTATCATCACATAGACCGCCCTCAGCTCGATGACATATGGCGGTAGCTATTTTAATTCCTTACTAAATCTAATATTACTAACAGGATAACAATTTTCATTTCCTCTTTGGCAATGATGTCTTTATGTCAGATACTGTTTAAGACAGTATAGTGTACACATATATAACATTACACGTCTTGAACTCTCTCTCTTGAACTCTCTCTCTCTCTCTCTCTCTCTTTCTCTCTCTCTACAGTTCGATCACAGGAAAACTATCATTTCAGCTTACATGGCAATAGCTTTTAATCATTTCCTTTTATCTGACTTCTTGTGAATGTTCTCAGTCTCATGCTGTTAGAACATACAGCTTTACATGCAAATAAAAATCATATATTTATCTACACGTAGCAAGATGAACTTTTATTGCTCTTTTGTCTATAAATTAAGCTAAAAATAAATCTATCATATGTTGTTTCATTGTCTGTAAGATAAGAAGGTTGCCCTTATCCATCATTTGTTGTGTTAGAGTAATAATATGTTGTACTAACTTTGGAGCACCTTGGTTTATGTCCCAGTGGGAGTATCTTAAACTTTATAGGTATAATCACTTACATCTAATTACACTCCTGGAAATTGAAATAAGAACACCGTGAATTCATTGTCCCAGGAAGGGGAAACTTTATTGACACATTCCTGGGGTCAGATTGTAACGACAACTGTACATATAATAATTTTTTTCTTTATGAATTTCTCTAAATTAGTGTGAAAAAATGGTTGATTTAATTTCTTGCTCTTTTCGTGATGTTAAAGAAACTGTGAGTAACTTTTGAAATGAATATTATTAATTATGTTAGATTTCAAATGATGTGATAATCAAAAGAAAGTGTACTTAATGTTAA
Organism: Schistocerca nitens; assembly: GCF_023898315.1. Lineage (NCBI taxonomy): Eukaryota > Metazoa > Arthropoda > Insecta > Orthoptera > Acrididae > Schistocerca > Schistocerca nitens. The sequence continues at coordinate 740,404,071 of NC_064618.1, read as the reverse complement.
AACTATTGTAAAATGTGGAAATTGTAATTTAAACACTTGGTCCATACGTAGGTAATGCATTAGGATATGTGTAGTAGAAAACCTGTGGTGAATACCCTACCTGTAGGGGAGCGGGAAAAGGTGGAGGCAGGCGAGCGCGGGAAAACGCACACTGGGCGCGGTTCGGCACAACGGGCTCAGTAGTCAGTCGGAGGCGAGCATCAGTAAGAGTCGGAGTTGTGAATCGGTCAGAGGAACACGTACTGTACCGAGGCGGCTACCCAGGAAAAGTGGATTCCATTGAGCCTCGGATGCACCAATTCCGACGACTACTTGGCATGGCTATATTCTGAGGCACAAGATTGGAAAGATTACGACGCTAAGAAGATGGAAAGTGCCTCTGTAGCGTGAGCCTTAGCCACGCTTGTATGTGTGCCGTGCTCCCACTACCTCGCTGCCCACCAACCGCCACACCGACTTGCACAGGTCAAACATTTATTTCATCTTTAGAAGTGTATTTGTGTGGACCAGTGTCGAAAATGTTTCTAACCGTTCAATAATAACGTGACTTTTACCAGAATTGCCTTAGCCATGACTTATCCTGATCACTGACCTAGACAGGATCCTTACCTCGTATTGTGCAACCCGAGTATCCTGAACTGAAAGTTTATAATTAGTGTAAATGAGAATTATCAGTAGTCAAACTTTTGCTATAAAGAAATTTAAAAGTTCTGTGAATTATTGCAAATGTTGGTAAAGGACAAAAGTATGACTAAACTGAAAGAGAGTTTTTTGAATTGAGTTAGCGATGCTATTTAATTAACTTGAGACAGAACTAATGACAGTTAAATTATTCAGAAGTAAGACAAAAGAGTAGTTATCCATTGATTGATAAATTTGAGTGTTAATTTGCCTTTTAGTACTTAACAGTTTCAGTATAATGACCATAACAGTTTCAGGGTCCCCCCCCCCCCTTTCTCTTGTTCATTCTTTCAAACCTTGAAATGTGCTGATCATATTTGACCTGTAAATTTAAGTCCTTAATTGAACCTAAGTGTATTAGTGTTGTTTTCCCAATTTCAATAGTGACATTGTATGTGTGTTTTCAAAACTGTGCACTCTAGGACAATCTATGCCCGATTTCAGTCTGATCAATATACGAAATGCAGTTCGTAATAATCATTGCTGTGTGGTGTTGTGTGAATTTAGCTCGTACAAAAAGAGAAAGCTTTAGTTCAGTGGATTTTTCCGGGTCCAAACTTTGCCATATAACGCATCATTGCTACGTGTTACTATGCTTGTACATGCACCCACTTGTATAAGGAAAAGCTCGCTCATTGCCTAAGTAGGCTGGCGACCGAATCATTAATTATAGGTAGCATCTACTGTGTATACTTCTTGTCCATGCGAACGAGCAATTATACTTTACTTATGCTTGATCAATCACTGTAGTTATTGACTGATTACAAGTCCGATCTTGCTTGTATTAGGTACACGCGGTCAATTTATGTACTAAAATCCTTGGTTATAAGGTGAAGCCCGTGAACTTATTACAGTACAGGCTTTATACAGCTAACGCACGTCAATTTATAAGGGCGGTAGTGTTACACGTGGCTTCCCGGTGACAGGACATCCAGTTGTTGTCGATTACAAATTAACGTAAAGATCGAACAGTGGATGTTCAGTGGCACGAATAGCAATAAAGTTCAGTAAAATAAATTACAGTGAGCGTCAAGTATAATAGTGTGGTGTAGTGGGCATTCAATATGGACAGGAACGTAGGCAGGGTAGATGCGCCAAGCGAAATGGAGAATGCGGCTGGCAGTAGCCGGAGTTTATGTGGCCAGATAACAGATGGCGTTAGCGGAAGACAATTGGCGTACATACAATACCATTAACACGTCAACGAACAGATTGAAATGTCGAGATCGTCTCGAACACAGCAAGGGACTAAACAGGAAGTAGAGGGTGACTTGATAGATGATAGTGGGTACGTGAACGAATCCACTGACATGTTTGATTCACCACAGATAAAGAAAGAACCGAAAGAAACTTCTGAAGTAGAACCGGAACACAAGGATTCCGTAGAACAAAACAGTGTAAAAATTTTAAGCATGAATGACTTATTTGAACAATTAACCAAACAAATTGCAGGACAGAGCGAGCAGATCAAAACACAGAATGATCAGCTTCAAAAACAAGTCGGCAATCAGGTTAATCAGCTCAAAACACAGAACGAACAGCTTAAAACACACGTTGACGAGCAGCTCAAAACACAGAACGAACAGCTTAAAACACACGTTGACGAGCAACTCAAAAAACAGGTGGATCGGATTAAAGCACAGGTTGAAGGACAGGGAATTAAAATTAGTAAACAAATAGAACAGGTAGAACAAAAGGTGGGTAATTTAAGTTCTGTGGTAAATACTATGAAATTTGAAATTGACACCATTAACAAAAATATGGACACTATGCAGGGGGAAATTGTTAACATTAACAGTAGGTTCGATGTTGAAATTCTCAACATACAAGAGAAAGTAGAGCCCCTGGTAGAAACAAAAGTAGACGAAAAAGTTTTCGGTCTCAAAACTGAGATCGTAAACGAATGTCAACAAGGAATTTCACAGTTGAAAAGGGCAGTTTCAGACACTGAAAAAGATTTAGGCGAGAGAGTTACCGAATGTGAACAAAATTTTTCGAAAATTCAAGGCAAAATTTTTGACCTTGAGAATAAAATTAAAGATAGGCCTGGTGTTGTCTGTAATGGCACACCGATTACAAAGCTGTTAGAAGGCGAGGAACGCTTTGATCCAGCCAAGAAACATAACGGGTGGCATCCGTTAGATTTTATCAAAAATTGCGAGAGAGTATTTCCTGAGCACTTGTCTGATCAGGAAAAGATAAATGTTGTAATTAGCGCCTTAGCAGGTGATGCTAAGCGCTGGGGAAGAAATTTAAATACCGAACGAATGACGTTCGAAGAATTTAGGCAGAGATTTACGGAAGAATATTGGTCCGAACAAAAGCAGGATCATTTATGGCGCGAATTTATCATGGCCAAGCTTCATGATAACAGGGGCAGAAATTCTTTGAAAGATTTCTGCGAGCATTGGTACCGGAAATTGATGCATTTAAGAGGCCGAAGATCAGATTCAGAAATTATCTGGGAGTTATATAAAAAGCTCCCAGAAGATTCAAAGAGGTATGTAGGAAGCAACCATCGCAGCTTCCAAGCATTTCTAGAAAGGGTCGAAGACGAAGACCATTGGCGCGCAAGTCGTGCCAATTATCAAAACTTTGGTAACCATAATAACCGACACAATGACGAACGAAATGACGGCGATGGATTTCGCGTCAATGTAATACAAAGAGGAAGAGGCAGAGGAAGAGGCAGAGGAAATTATCCAGGTCGCGGTAGAGAGTATACCGCGCAAAATAATAACGACGCGGGAAACTAATTTCCGCGAACGTTGCGGGCCAAACAGAAGCGGACAATACATACCGGCCCCGATTTAAGAAAAGATACCGGACCGACCGTAATGTAATGAAACAGGATAGAGACAGGCGTGGAATGACGCGACGTGTTGTTATGAAACAAGCGTCAGCTGCGAGCCAGAATGAGTCATTTCTGCCGCACAGAACGCTACAGGTTAACAGGTGAGTGGAGTATCAGAGGGCAACGGCCCAGCCTAGCAGAACATCTGTTAAGAAAGAAGCCGCTAGAAATACGGCAGCAGTAGATACAAATATAGCCGTCAGAGCTAATGAAAACTTTATGAGTAATAATTCCATGGCAAAGGAAACGATAAAGGAAACTGTGAATACACAGAGAGATGCGGTTAGCAGTGTTTGCAATGAAATTAAAGGCGAGGATGAATTAGCAGAAGTAACTGATTGGCGTGTGCAGATCGATGATCTGTACAAGGGCCTAAAGCAATGTGAGTGGGAGGATTTTAAGAAGGAGTATGAGGCAAAGAAATTAGTTAGTGGAAAAGGAAATAGTAGGGACGTCGATAAGGTGACGTGGCCCGAATTGGAAGAGGAGAGAATAAATAGCGCTGCGCAAAGTACGCGTGCCGCCAATAGGACGCAGATTAAGGGTAGGAAGGATTTGGAGGATGAAATCCTCAGCATTGACGAAGAAATAACTTCTGCTAACAGTCTGCCAATAGTACAAGCTGCTACCGAGAGGCACCGTGGAGAAGGGGCAGATGATTACCTGAAAGTAATCAAAGTCCACGAGGATTACACCGAATATGAAGTCACAGTGGAAGTGAATAAAGCTGAGGATGAGGCCGTTTTGCCAAAGGAGGAGATTGAATTGAAATCCAAGCCGGACGACAATACAGAGGAGGAACTTAGTGCCTGTCTCAGAAAAGCTTTTATGTTAGAACCTGAAAGCGATCCGGAATGGTCGGATTCCGACGATAGTTCGGATGATGAAAGGTACGCAAATACGGATGAAAATGAATGTACTAACTCTCCCTATTGTGCAAAAGTAGCGTACTTAAGTGAATCTGATGTTGAGGAAGAAAGTAGTGATGACTCTAGTGAAGATGAATTTTTAGGTGTAGACGAAAGTAAATATACTTTTACTGAAAGAGGGTATGAGAAAATTAGTGAAAATTTTCCAGAGCAAGATACAGTAAATAGAAGTGGGCAAAAACCGAATGAATTATTCAGCAATGTAAAACAGGGGCATAATTTGCAGGAACCTCCAGATGATTCTATACTGGGGCACGCCTTAATAAATGTTTTGAAGGAGTGTGAATTACAGGAACAAAAAGAACCACCTGATAAAATGATGGCAGAACAGGGAATGTTGTACCTTGCTAAAGACTTTGAAATTTCAAAACCTAAAAAGCCACCTGATGAAACGAAACGTTGGCAAGATCTGAATGACTTAGTGAAAGATGTAGAAAATAGGAGGCCTAAAAAGCCACCAGACTTAAGCGACTGTTTTATGAACCCTAAAAGACTGCCTTGTTAATAAAGAGACTGGGGACAGGATACTGTATTTGTATATATTATTAGTATTATGCATGACTTTATTATTACTGTATCTCAGTGTTACCTGAAAGTGAATTATTGGTTTGTTGATTTGGAGTCTGGGGCAGATTTATATCGGATTTTGAGAATGTCATGAACACATTACATCATGAAACTACAGGATTTCCACCGGAAGAAATTTTGTTAGGCAGAAATAGTAAAAGTTTAATTGAAGAAAAACTAGAGTTTCCACCTTGTACAAGTTTCGGATTGGATCAAAAGAAAGAATTGGTGATAAAAAGGGCAAAGCAAAAAGCTGAATCTAGATCTAAAAGACACAATAAAAATTTAAAAGTTTCGAAATTTAAAATTGGAGATTATGTTCTTTTAAAAACCCACGAAAAGTCTAGTGAACTAAACCATGAAATTTCAAAATTTAAATATATTTATAATGGACCATATATAATACAGAATATTCCACACGACAATGCTTACTACCTGATCTACCCAAAATCCAAAAGACCTTTAGGTGTAAGAAATATTGTGGACCTGAAACTGTATGTTCCTAGAAATGAGTGAGATAAGAATAATCAGAAAGCGACTGGCAATAAATGTGCTGTATCTTATGCTAAACCCACGTTATTCTAAATGTAACTAATCTTTGTAAATGTCTGTATACCCTTGAAAGTGTGCTAATGTAGTTATGTGAGTTTCAGATTACCAATTGTACTGTAACTGTAAAAATATATGGAGAAAGGGACTGAAATGAAAGGATAAATGCTATCAGCCAGATAAAAGATGGGACTGTCAAAAATGAAAATGGGCAGTGTATGAACCATGGTATGAAGGACTGCCAAATACCAATGAGGGCAGATAAATAGTCGATGGAAAATTGTAAATATGATCCAGGAGATGTGATAATATGAAGTGAAAAGGACTGCCCAAATCCGCACAATAGGCAGCAAATATGTGTAGTTAATTTTTTTGAATATATGTGTGTGTATTTTGTTTAGTAAGTAAGGAAATGGACTGCTATTCAAAGCAAGCAGCGACAAATTATCTTATAGTGTGTACAAAATATACAATTGTTTTTGTAGTTAAATGTTTGTATTCCAAAATTTAAATTATTTCTTTGAGAAAATTAGAAGAATTAATTAAATTACTATTTTAGTAATGTTATGATGAGAAGTTGGACTGTGCAAAAGGCACTTGAGTAAATGATAAATAATTATTCTGGAAGTGTTAAAAGAGTGTAAACTTATATACAGGGAGTAGAAGGACATATGTAGTGTAAACCTTTTGGACATTTAAGTAAAGATTCAGAACCACTGTATAATTGTAAGATTAAGTGTTCCCATAAAATCTGGACTTAAGCAAAATTTTCTGGAAACAGGGGCATGTGTAACGACAACTGTACATATAATAATTTTTTTCTTTATGAATTTCTCTAAATTAGTGTGAAAAAATGGTTGATTTAATTTCTTGCTCTTTTCGTGATGTTAAAGAAACTGTGAGTAACTTTTGAAATGAATATTATTAATTATGTTAGATTTCAAATGATGTGATAATCAAAAGAAAGTGTACTTAATGTTAAAACTATTGTAAAATGTGGAAATTGTAATTTAAACACTTGGTCCATACGTAGGTAATGCATTAGGATATGTGTAGTAGAAAACCTGTGGTGAATACCCTACCTGTAGGGGAGCAGGAAAAGGTGGAGGCAGGCGAGCGCGGGAAAACGCACACTGGGCGCGGTTCGGCACAACGGGCTCAGTAGTCAGTCGGAGGCGAGCATCAGTAAGAGTCGGAGTTGTGAATCGGTCAGAGGAACACGTACTGTACCGAGGCGGCTACCCAGGAAAAGTGGATTCCATTGAGCCTCGGATGCACCGATTCCGACGACTACTTGGCATGGCTATATTCTGAGGCACAAGATTGGAAAGATTACGACGCTAAGAAGATGGAAAGTGCCTCTGTAGCGTGAGCCTTAGCCGCGCTTGTATGTGTGCCGTGCTGCCCACTACCTCGCTGCCCACCAACCGCCACACCGACTTGCACAGGTCAAACATTTATTTCATCTTTAGAAGTGTATTTGTGTGGACCAGTGTCGAAAATGTTTCTAACCGTTCAATAATAACGTGACTTTTACCAGAATTGCCTTAGCCATGACTTATCCTGATCACTGACCTAGACAGGATCCTTACCTCGTATTGTGCAACCCGAGTATCCTGAACTGAAAGTTTATAATTAGTGTAAATGAGAATTATCAGCAGTCAAACTTTTGCTATAAAGAAATTTAAAAGTTCTGTGAATTATTGCAAATGTTGGTAAAGGACAAAAGTATGACTAAACTGAAAGAGAGTTTTTTGAATTGAGTTAGCGATGCTATTTAATTAACTTGAGACAGAACTAATGACAGTTAAATTATTCAGAAGTAAGACAAAAGAGTAGTTATCCATTGATTGATAAATTTGAGTGTTAATTTGCCTTTTAGTACTTAACAGTTTCAGTATAACGACCATAACAGTTTCAGGGTCCCCCCCCCCCCCCTTTCTCTTGTTCATTCTTTCAAACCTTGAAATGTGCTGATCATATTTGACCTGTAAATTTAAGTCCTTAATTGAACCTAAGTGTATTAGTGTTGTTTTCCCAATTTCAATAGTGACATTGTATGTGTGTTTTCAAAACTGTGCACTCTAGGACAATCTATGCCCGATTTCAGTCTGATCAATATACGAAATGCAGTTCGTAATAATCATTGCTGTGTGGTGTTGTGTGAATTTAGCTCGTACAAAAAGAGAAAGCTTTAGTTCAGTGGATTTTTCCGGGTCCAAACTTTGCCACATAACGCATCATTACTACGTGTTACTATGCTTGTACATGCACCCACTTGTACAAGGAAAAGCTCGCTCATTGCCTAAGTAGGCTGGCGACCGAATCATTAATTATAGGTAGCATCTACTGTGTATACTTCTTGTCCATGCGAACGAGCAATTATACTTTACTTATGCTTGATCAATCACTGTAGTTATTGACTGATTACAAGTCCGATCTTGCTTGTATTAGGTACACGCGGTCAATTTATGTACTAAAATCCTTGGTTATAAGGTGAAGCCCGTGAACTTATTACAGTACAGGCTTTATACAGCTAACGCACGTCAATTTATAAGGGCGGTAGTGTTACACGTGGCTTCCCGGTGACAGGACATCCAGTTGTTGTCGATTACAAATTAACGTAAAGATCGAACAGTGGATGTTCAGTGGCACGAATAGCAATAAAGTTCAGTAAAATAAATTACAGTGAGCGTCAAGTATAATAGTGTGGTGTAGTGGGCATTCAATATGGACAGGAACGTAGGCAGGGTAGATGCGCCAAGCGAAATGGAGAATGCGGCTGGCAGTAGCCGGAGTTTATGTGGCCAGATAACAGATGGCGTTAGCGGAAGACAATTGGCGTACATACAATACCATTAACACGTCAACGAACAGATTGAAATGTCGAGATCGTCTCGAACACAGCAAGGGACTAAACAGGAAGTAGAGGGTGACTTGATAGATGATAGTGGGTACGTGAACGAATCCACTGACATGTTTGATTCACCACAGATAAAGAAAGAACCGAAAGAAACTTCTGAAGTAGAACCGGAACACAAGGATTCCGTAGAACAAAACAGTGTAAAAATTTTAAGCATGAATGACTTATTTGAACAATTAACCAAACAAATTGCAGGACAGAGCGAGCAGATCAAAACACAGAATGATCAGCTTCAAAAACAAGTCGGCAATCAGGTTAATCAGCTCAAAACACAGAACGAACAGCTTAAAACACACGTTGACGAGCAGCTCAAAACACAGAACGAACAGCTTAAAACACACGTTGACGAGCAACTCAAAAAACAGGTGGATCGGATTAAAGCACAGGTTGAAGGACAGGGAATTAAAATTAGTAAACAAATAGAACAGGTAGAACAAAAGGTGGGTAATTTAAGTTCTGTGGTAAATACTATGAAATTTGAAATTGACACCATTAACAAAAATATGGACACTATGCAGGGGGAAATTGTTAACATTAACAGTAGGTTCGATGTTGAAATTCTCAACATACAAGAGAAAGTAGAGCCCCTGGTAGAAACAAAAGTAGTCGAAGAAGTTTTCGGTCTCAAAACTGCGAGAGGGCTGTACAAGCAATGATCACACGCACGGCACAGCGGACACACCAGGAACCGCGGTGTTGGCCGTCAAATGGCGCTAGCTGCGCAGCATTTGTGCACCGCCGCCGTCAGTGTCAGCCAGTTTGCCGTGGCATACGGAGCTCCTTCGCAGTCTTTAACACTGGTAGCATGCCGCGACAGCGTGGACGTGAACCGTATGTGCAGATGACGGACTTTGAGCGAGGGCGTATAGTGGGCATGCGGGAGGCCGTGTGGACGTACCGCCGAATTGCTCAACACGTGGGGCGTGAGGTCTCCACAGTACATCGATGTTGTCGCCAGTGGTCGGCGGAAGGTGCACGTGCCCGTCGACCTGGGACCAGACCGCAGCGACGCACGGATGCACGCCAAGACCGTAGGATCCTACGCAGTGCCGTAGGGGACCGCACCGCCACTTCCCAGCAAATTAGGGACACTGTTGCTCCTGGGGTATCGGCGAGGACCATTCGCAACCGTCTCCATGAAGCTGGGCTACGGTCCCGCACACCGTTAGGCCGTCTTCCGCTCACGCCCCAACATCATGCAGCCCCCCTCCAGTGGTGTCGCGACAGGCGTGAATGGAGGGACGAATGGAGACGTGTCTTCTTCAGCGATGAGAGTCGCTTCTGCCTCGGTGCCAATGATGGTCGTATGCGCGTTTGGCGCCGTGCAAGTGAGCGCCACAATCAGGACTGCATATGACCGAGGCACACAGGGCCAACACCCGGCATCATGGTGTGGGGAGCGATCTCCTACACTGGCCGTACACCACTGGTGATCGTCGAGGGGACACTGAATAGTGCACAGTACATCCAAACCGTCATCGAACCCATTGTTCTACCATTCCTAGACTGGTAAGGGAACTTGCTGTTCCAACAGGACAATGCACGTCCGCATGTATCCCGTGCCACCCAACGTGCTCTAGAAGGTGTAAGTCAACTACCCTGGCCAGCAAGATCTCCGGATCTGTCCCCCATTGAGCATGTTTGGGACTGGATGAAGCGTCGTCTCACGCGGTCTGCACGTCCAGCACGAACGCTGGTCCAACTGAGGGGCCAGGTGGAAATGGCATGGCAAGCCATTCCACAGGACTACGTCCAGCATCTCTATGATCGTCTCCATGGGAGAATAGCAGCCTGCATTGCTGCGAAAGGTGGATATACACTGTACTAGTGCCGACATTGTGCATGCTCTGTTGCCTGTGTCTATGTGCCTGTGGTTCTGTCAGTGTGATCATGTGATGTATCTGACCCCAGGAATGTGTCAATAAAGTTTCCCCTTCCTGGGACAATGAATTCACGGTGTTCTTATTTCAATTTCCAGGAGTGTATATAATTTCTTATGTGCTTGACAGACATATTCACTGATGTAATTTCATTTGTCACATTAACTTAAACATATATTATTATACAGTTGCGCACAGATATTCACTTATGCTGTAATAACATGTGTCAAGCATGTGGTTCTTTATAACAGTTTTAAATTTATCCTCATTTTCCAGCTCTTTGATATGTTTTGGTAGTGCATTAAAAAGTTTGATGCCTTGATTAGATACATGTTTCTGACTTTGGGTTCTTGTTACAGCTTGTATGTGGAGATCTTTACATTGCCGTGTATTGTAATTATGGTAGTCTGTATTGGTTTTCATTTTTTCCTGATTTCTTTTGATCACCAACAGACATTTCAGAATGTATAATGGTGGAATTGTTAAAATTTTCAATGCTTTATAAAGGGGCCTATAACGTGTTTGGGGTGGGCTCTGGGTCATTATCCGAATAGCGTGTTTTTGTGATTTGAAAATCTCATTTAGACGACAATTTGTTTTTCCTCAGAATACTATCCCATAGGATGCAATGGACTAAAAAATAGCCAAAATATACTAATCTGGTATAGTCTTTACTACAAACTCTTGAAATTCTTCTAGGTACAAAACATACTGAATTTAGCTTTAGTGCTAAGCTCACCACATGGTCCTTCCAGTGAACCTTCTCATCAATGTGCATACCCAGGAATTTTGCACACTGTATTCTTTCAAGTTGTTTGCCCTCCATGGTGGGATTTAGATAGTCATGTTCACTTATTTTTCCATATCGCACATAATTAGTTTTTTTTTTTTTTGCATTCAGTGTTAGCTTGTTAGTACTAAACCATTTTTTTATATCTTGAAGGATATGGTACACAGTACTGTGCAATGACTACTTCATATCACTAACTATTAAACTAGTATCATCAGCAAATAACAAGATTCTAGCTTTTCTCTCTGACACCTGAATATCATTAATGTAAATGAGGAACAGTAAGGGGCCTAATACACTTCCTTGGGGTACTCCTACTGTGACCTCCCTTGGATCTGACCTTAGTTTAATTTTTTGGTTAATATTTGGTGCTGTAATTTCAACCACCTGCATCCTCTTTTCCAGATAAGACTCAAACCACTTTTTTCTGGTCCTCTTCACCAGGCAACAATGATTCCGGGATTTGTGTCATCCGTCCTATTCACAGAAAAGGAAAGCTTTATGCGGAGTGGTATCTTCAACTTTCATAACAGTCTTCTGTGGGATAGTATGCAGAACCCTCATGATATGGTGATTGCAAATCATCAGCATCAGTGCAGCCTGAATATGTGGGCAGGGATAACTGGCAACTGTATTTTGGGACCAGTCTTCCTTCCATGTTGCATTTCTTGCGGGTGACTTTGCCTCCTCTGCTGGAGGAAGTACCATTGATGATTCGAGAACTTATGTGGCTGCCACATGATGATGCTACAGCCCACATTGCCATTAACATCCAGACGAACCTCTATCGAGTCTTCCCTGGTCGATGGATCAGATGAGGGGGTTCAGTTGCTTGGCCTGCTCATTCAATGGATCTCAACGAATGCAATTTTTGGTTGTGGGGTGATCTCAAAAGTATCATGTATGCAAAGTCCTTTCTGGATGTGGAAACACTAGAGCAGTACATTCATGCTGCCTTTGACACTGTTCGGATACAGCCTGGCTGATGTGAACATATGAGACAGAACATGCTACAGTGCATATAAGCATGCGTTGTGGCACATGAAATCCATTTTCAACGTATACTCTAACTGTGGCTGCATGGTGCAGAGTGTATTAGACTGCAGTCTCTGTAACAATGTATGATTGAATAGATGGGGTCTAGCATGGGAACCATGCATTTCCGGACTGGTTCCATATCCTCTCTTCCATGAATCCCTAGAGTTTGTACATGGTGGAAAAAATCAACCTGTGTACCATTTATTTTGCATTTCTACCATGAACTGCATTTTACTCTTCTGATCCATATGGAAAGTATCTTTATTAAATGTCTGCTGCCTCATTGAAGCAATTAGGAGCATACTGTTAATTTACACCTCAAGATAGTTCATTATAACATTTATAATTAAACAATTTGGCTTCTAGGAGACTGTTGCAAGATATTCAGAACCTTAGGGGTACTAGATTATGTGTTTCTGCTTGTTACCTTGAAGGAAACAGTCTATTGACACACAGTCAACATGGGTTTGGAAAACATTGTTCCTGTGAAGCACAACTAGCTCTTTATTCAGATGAAGTGCTGAGTGCTATTGACCAGGGATTTCAGATCAATTCCGTATTCCTGAATTTCCAGAAAGCTTTTGACACTGTACCACACAAGCAGCTGGTAGTGAAATTGCGTGCTTATTGAATATCGTCTCAGTTATGTGACTGGAGTTGCGATTTCCTGTCAGAGAGGTCACAGTTCGTAGTAATTGATGGAAAGTCATCGAGTAAAACAGAAGTGCTTTCAGGCATTCCCCAAGGTGGTGTTATCGGCCCTTTGCTGTTCCTTATCTATGTAAACGATTTGGGAGACAATCTGAGCAGCCATCTTTGGTTGTTTGCAAATGATGCTGTCGTTTATCGACTAATAAAGTCATCAGAAGATCAAAACAAACTGCAAAATGATTTAGAAAAAATATCTGAATGGTGCAAAAAGTGGCAGTTGACCCTAAATAACGAAAAGTGTGGGGTCATCCACATGAGTGCTAAAAGGAACTCGTTAAACTTCAGTTACACGATAAATCAGTCTTAATCTAAAAGCCGTAAATTCAACTAAATACCTAGATATTACAATTATGAAAATGTTATGGGGAAGGCTAACCAAAGGCTGCATTTTATTGGCAGGACACTTAGAAAATGTGACAGACGTACTAAGGAGACTGCCTACACTACGCTTGTCCGTCCTCTTTTAGAATACTGCTGCGCGGTGTGGGATCCTTACCGGATAGGACTGAAGGAGTACATCGAAAAAGTTCAAAGAAAGGCAGCATGTTTTGTATTATCACGAAATATTGGAGAGAGTGTCACAGAAATGATACAGGATTTGGGCTGGAAATCATTAAAAGAAAGGCGTTTTTCGTTGCGACAGAATCTTCTCACGAAATTCCAATCACCAACTTTCTCCTCCTAATGCAAAAATATTTTGTTGGCACCGACCTACATAGGGAGGAATGATCACCACAATAAAATAAGGGAAATCAGAGGTCGTACGGAAAGATACAGATATTCATTCTTTCCGTGCCCTATACAAGATTGGAATAATAGAGAATTGTGAAGGTCGTTTGATGAACCCTCTGCCAGGCACTTAAAGTGATTTGCAGAGTATCCATGTAGATGTAGATGTGGATTATATTCAATTAGCTTTTTCCATTGTTAGTGGAGCATGACATTGACAGTTCCTAAGCTACCTTTAGGCAGGATAATTATAGTAATATTTTGGTTAATGAACCATGATATCAACTTCTCTTTAATGACTATTAATGTTTGTGTCTATTTATTTTAACTGCTAACACCTACGAGGGGGAACCCAAAAGAAACCGGATTGTTGTCATAAAAAATTTATTGATGAACCTTTTTACAAAATTACTTCAGTCACCTTCAAAATACTCTCCATTACATGCGATGCACTTGTAAAGTCTCTTTTCCCACTGTTGGAAGCATGTTTGGAACTCTTCAAGTTTGATATTGCCCAGTGCCCTTTGCGAAGCTGTTTTTACCGTCTCCACATCGTCATAACATTCCCCTTCTAGCGTTTTTTTTTCATTCGTGGAAATAGGAAAAAGTCGCACAGGGCTAGGTCTGGCGAATACGGAGTGTGGGGAACGACAGATCACCTCTGAGATGCCAAATAGTGGGTCACTCGTAAGGCCGTGTGTGCTGGAGCGTTGTCGTGATGCAGAAACCAGTCACCTGATCGCCAAAGTTTCGGGCATTTGCTCCTCACATCCTTTTCGCAGACACCTTAAAACATCCAAGTAAAAGTGCTGGTTAACAGTCTGGCCAGGGGGTACAAATTCCCGATGCACAATTCCACAAACAACAAAAAAGACAATGATCATCGTCTTCACGTTTGACCTCACTTGCTTGCTTTTTTGGTCTGGGAGAGTTGGGAGTCCTCCACTGGCTTGACGCTTGCCTGGTTTCTGGGTCATACCCATAACACCAACTCTCATCCCCTGTAATGGCTTTGTTCAAGAAGTTTGGATCACATGCAATGTCTGTTTTCAAGTCCTGACACACATTCAGGCGGATGGTTTTTTGCTCCTGTGTGAGAAGGCGCGGAACAAATTTAGCAGCAACACGTCTCATGTGCAAATCCTCACTCAAAATCCGCTGGCACGAGCTCCAACTGATTCCTGTCTCTGCTGAAATTTGGTCAATCGTTTGGCGACAATCCTCGTTGATCTTTTGGCGGACCTTTTCAATGTTCTCCTCATTTCGCGATGTTGAAGGGCTTCCAGAACGAGCTTGGTCTTCGACACACATCTCACCATGTTTAAAGCGCCCAAACCACTCGAAAACCTGTGTGTGGCTCATAGCATCCTCCTGGAAAGCTTCATGAAGCATTTGGTGTGTCTCCACTGAAGCTTTTTTAAGCAGTAAACAAAATTTCACACACCCTCTTTGTTCTTTTAAAGTTGCCATAACGACTTTGCAGAGGTAACCCGCCAACAGTCTGAGAAACACAATAGCACACTTGCACGTTCAGCTCTACACTGACGCTGTCTGCACAGCTGTTTCATGAAGGTCTCTACTAACACCATCTAGCGTGAGAACCCTGCACTACATCTACGAGTGGCAGTGCCCTCGGAGTCCGGTTTCTTTTGGGTCCCCCCTCGTATATCATCTCTTTGCGGATTTCTCTGCCTGTGTTTCAAGTTTATAATAAACTGAATTTGCCATGATTAATTGTTCTGGGGTCAACTTCGTGTATTTCAGTAACTGGCACTTCAGTTTTTTCTTACGTTTTCTGAAAACCAGGAACCATTTTACGTATTCTCTTTTTCTTTTAATTTGCAAATTTAAATATGCACCATTAACTTTTCGTAGTTGTCACTTGTGTGGTCTACCACATTGGTTATAATACCCTGATTTGTATCTGTTCGTGTCTGATAGCATAAACTCCTTGCTTTTATGTCATTTATGCTGTTTTTCGATTTTTGCACTAATGTAGCCCACTAATCTCGTGTTGTCTCGCTTACTAAATTTGCTATTTTATTTACATTTATCTTATTTGTTTCTTGCTTTGTTTGCAGTAATCAACATTTACATATATGTTCTGCATTACATAGACCTTTGTTCTCTCTCTCCAGTACCAGAGTCTTTAAGTAATACAGCCTTGGGGTGTCTGGTTTTAACAATCTCCATTGGGCCTTGGTTCCTCATGTAAAATTTTTTAGTCCATAACCATGGCCAGGTCCACAATATTGATCATATGTGGAATGTCAGCTTGAATTCATATGAAAATTTCTTGGTGTGCAAAAACGGTTCAAATGGCTCTGAGCACTATGGGACTCAACTACTGTGGTCATAAGTCCCCTAGAACTTAGAACTACTGAAACCTAACTAACCTAAGGACATCACACACATCCATGCCCGAGGCAGGATTCGAACCTGCGACCGTAGCGGTAGTGCGGTTCCAGACTGTAGCGCCTTTAACCGCTCGGCCACTCTGGCCGGCTCTTGGTGTGCATGTTCCCAATGATTGGATCATATGCAGATTATTGAAGAAATTTCAAGGGTGTGGATTTGTTTCAAACAAACAAAGGCTAAGATAACCTAATGTCTTAACCAAAAATTAACTAGATGAGACAGGGGAGGCCTTGGAAAGAAGTGTGAGAAAATCTCAGTGCTGTTTTCCATTTCAGACTGGTGTATCGAGCATCCGCTCTCAGAGCTGTGTACAAACTGAAATTGAAACCATACGAAGTAACAGGAGTCATGAGCTGAGGAACTCAGTTACTGTTGCTCAATGTTGTTATTGCAACTGGCTGTTACAGTCTGTGCAAGATGGGGAAGTTGATACTTTTTTTTTTTTTGCTGCATTTGTTAGGGTATGTAAATTCTCAGAACAGTTGAAGTTCGAGCTCTGAAAATCCTCATGAATTATATCAACAACCTCAGCTTGATGTGAAAAGAGGAGTGGGGTGTGCAATTAGTGCAAGACGAATTATTGGACCAATCTTTTTCCATGAAACAATAGGTTCTGACAGGTATGTGAACAATACACTGCATCCTTCTTTTTCGAGAACTAACACTTAATGAAAAGATGTATGGTTATTTTGTGCAGGACAGTGCAAGACCACACATCACCTATGCTCCTGTGACAGCAATACAAAGTGTTTTTGGTGATAGGATAGTTGACTGGCTTCCTCTTTCTCCAGATCTACATCTGTGTGATTTTTATCTTTGGGCATTGTTAAAAGAAAGATGTATGCAACCAATTCCCACAAGCTCAAAGAGTTGGAAGATGTAGTTCGGCTAGTCATTTCCCAGATTTCAGCAGCTGAAATTCTTTGAGTGTTTGTTAATGTGTTTAGGAGACGTCAGGCTACTCTTACCACAGAGGGACATCATTGTGAGCACATACTGTAAATAAAGGTAACTTAAGTTAATCAGATGCCAACATTGTTTATGCTTAACTCAGGGGAAGTATGCATGCAGCTGACTGCTGGCAGGTTAGTGTCTGAAAATTGGGTGTGGTGGCGGCCGATAGATGCAGTGGCAATGGCTAGTGGCCATGCCATGCAACACATGGACCACTCCAGGGCATCTGTCATGAGACACCCTGTACTTCTTACAATAATAATAATTATAATTATAGCAGACATTAACAAATACAAAATGCAAAGTGAAATTCATGGGAAAACTTTCAAAATCATTTGAGATAAAAACTGGGGTTAGACAAGGTGATGGATTATCACCTCTGTTATTTAACTTAGTTCTGGATAGAGTCATGGCAGAATGGGAAAAAGAGCTCAAAAAAGAAAAGTACTGGAAACCAATATCACTGGGGACCAAAAAAGATGACCTACAAATCCCCAACTTAGCCTACGCAGACGATCTTGCAATAATGGCAGATTCTAGTGAAATGGCAGTCAAACAGATAGAAACCTTAAAAGAGTGTGCAGGAAAAGTTGGCCTACAAATATCTTTTGAGAAAACGGTGTTTACAACAACAAATGTAGAAATTTCTAAGTTACAAACCAAATATGGAGAAATTAAGAGGGTACCATACTTTAAATATTTAGGAGAGATAATTTCTGAAAAATACTCACAACAAGAAAGAATATTAAAAGCTCGTAGGGGTCTAGGGCTGGTCCAAAACATTTACAATAAAAAATGTCTATCTATAAATACAAAAATTAAACATTATAAGTCGGTAATTAAACCAATAATGCTATATGCCAGCGAAACCTTGACACTTAAAAGGAAAACAGATATGGAAAACCTGAAGAAAGAGGAAAGGAAAATCATTAGGAAAATTCTGGGACCAAGATGGACCAAAGAGGGGTATAGATTACAGAAAAATTCTAAAATTGAAGAATATTCTAACATAGAGATAGACATGAGGAAGAGGCGTCTAAAATTCTATGGCCACATAATGAGACTTCCCGATCACAGACTTACAAAAAAAATAGTAAGATACGTAGCATCCATTGTTAATGGAGGAGAATGGATCAAAAATGTAAAGAAAGATCTGGAATTAGCCAACATTACTACTGAAGACATGAACAAAAGAAACAATTTCAAACTTAAAGTTGACAAATGGGAGGTCAAACCAGAGACAAAAGCGCCGAGAACTGGAACAAAATGGAGCGAAGAAAGAAAAGCTGAATTCTCGCAAAGAATGAAGACCTGGTGAGCAAACAAGAAGAATAAGAAGCCCCAGAAGTGAACCATCTTTACTTAGCGTCTTCCATGTTGGGAGCTTTACGACTAATAATAATAATAATAATTATAATTATTCATGTGTTATAAACATTTTCTTATATCAAAATTGTGATAGCCATTATGTGTGTAGGCCTATAGAATTAGTTGTTTCCCTGAACGAATAGGAACACATATCCTCCACATATTGTATTTCACAGTCTCTCTCCAGTACATCACATCTTGAAATGTGCACCAACAATCGCTCTGCAGCTTAGACCACTTCTGATTTCTCAAGGAGTGAATGACTTCCCTCAAGTAAGTGTCTGTTCTCTGTTCATTTATTATTGCTTTGGCAATTGCTTTTTTACTTGTGTCTTTAACTTTGGAACTTAAAAAATAGATATGAAAATCTTTACCATTGGCTTTTCTTGCATGATTGGTCTCTAACCCCACCGGTAATTGCAAGAGGGCATCTGCCACTACATTTTTGTATGCTTCTACATAAACAACATCAAAATCAGATACTTGGAGAAAAAGTCCCCCCTTTTTAACATTATTGTAAGAGTTTGTTATTTACAGGTAAAGATGATGCTTTGTGATCAGCATGTATTATAGCTTTATGCTCCGCTAACAAGTATCGAAATCTGTTGAATCCCCAAGTGATAGCTAAAGCCTCGTTTTCTGTAATGGTGTACTTTATTTCATGTTTTCCCAACACCCGGCTGGCAAATACTATACTTCTGTGGTTACCATTGTTATTAAAATCCCCTTGAAAAATCTCACACACAGTGCCATAATCACAAGCATCAGATGATATTGTGAATACCTCATCCAGTCTAGGATAGTATAAAAGGTTGGCATTCACTGTAGTTCCCTTAAGTTTGTCAAAGGCTTTCTTTTCTCCATCACCCTATTTCCTTCCAGTATTTTGCTTCAGTAAGTTCATTATATGCGATGGTACTATACTAAACCCTAGAATACATCTTATGTAGAAACAGACCATACCTAGAAAGGATTTGAGTTGCTTTCTAGATGTTGGATAGGGACATTTATAATGTCCTTGATTTTACTTGGATCTGCTTTGATATCATTACTACTCACAGTATGCCCTAAATACTTGACTTTGGGTGTCCCAAATGAGGATTTACTCAGTTTTATGGTTATACCCTATTCCAAGAATGTGTCCAACACTTCCTCTAGTACCTCTAAACATTCAAACCAGGTTTGCGTATTAATTAGGACATCATCTACATACACAATTATCTTCTGTAAAAGGATGTGGACCCGGACCCTGGTCTAAGGCTTGTGAACATCATTGCTCAGTTTTCTATTGGTTGTTCAGTTTGCCTACTTCCTAGAGAGGGAATATCAACTGTCGAATTAATAGTAGACAGCACAAACTTTTTTCTAGCAGAATCTAATAAGGCCTTGTCTTCTCAAGCCAGTCAAGTCCCAACAGCACTGAAATATTTAGATGTAGGATAATTAAAAATTTATGATCATATGTCAAACTCCTACTGAAAAGGTTAACAAACCTTCTTCTTTTACAGGTTTTCCTCTTCCGCCCATGATTCCTATAACATGTACCCCTTTTAGTGAGTACGATGGGTACTTGTTTTGGCGCCTTACCTGAACAAAAAATTCCTTGTTCAACACAGATACATCATTACCTGAATCCAGGACTATTTCCACAGCTTGTCTCCCAACGTCCCCAGTTATTATAGGTTTGGTAGCCTCACTTTCTGTATCCATTTCACTTTCTTCTTATAACTCTTCCCATAAGTCATGTTCCTGTCCTAACATCTGAATTCCTAATCTTTTGGTCCAAGAACTATTTACTGTTGGTTCCACCAGATGGCCCCTCCTGTGGGACCTTCATCATTTTCCACATGTTCAGTTATTAAATTTCCCATGGACACTGTTACTTGGTTGAATTCTCACGATATTGCATTTAATTGTTATAAACATTCTTGCTTTGATTTTCAGGATTATTGAACTTTGCCCTTTTTGTCTCATAATGTTGGACTATTTACTACTTCTGAATTCCTTTTCCCATTTCTTTGGTTCTCCTGTAACCCATATTAATTCCTGTGAGACCATTCTTCTTCCTCCTCTTCTTCTAAACCATCTAGTTGTTCTAGGTATGTTAAAATTTCGTTTATATTGCCTACATCCTTTCCAACGATCTTTCCTCATACGTGAATTGGCAGGTAATTAATCAGTACTCCCACAATTTGTATTTCGTCTTATGGTTTGTCTTACAATTTTACCTTATTTATATAACATTCAAAATACTTATAGTAACCTCCTCATTTCCTTCCATAGGGACTGGGGTCTGTCAACGCTCAAAATAGCTTTTGTTGTTGTAGTATGGACCAGTATTTCACTTCAAATAACCTACGGAACTCATGTCAACCAGTAAAATCTGTTCTGTTTAAAATTACTCATTCAGAGTCTTCACCTATCAAATAACCAATGGTGAATTGAATTTGTCTCTTTATCATTCCACCAGGACAGGAAAGCCAATTCAAATGTTCGCAAAAAGACTCTAGGGTATACCCCTTACCTAGTTTGAGAGTTGGGAATTGGTTTGTGATACCATTACTATTCTCAGACCAGCATTCTTGTAGCCACTGTTGTGTTACATTTGTAGCTTCCTTATCACTATTTATCATTACTCGGTTCTGTTCACTATCTTTAGACCCACTCAAGCTTACACGTAGGGGACTACCAAGTGTGTTGTATTCTCGGGACTGAAGAGGGAATGCTTCAGAACTTTGTTTATTGGCCTCTAAGCCTCCGTTGCCTATTCTGTCACTCCCTCTGCATGCTAATGATTGAATACCATTTTTAAATTCTTTTTGGACATACTCTAAATCTATTTGGTCACTTTTCCGTTGAATTCTAATGTTTTCTACCTTACCATGTAACTGTTCCATTGTATTGTCTTCTTTCTTGAATTTTTCTCTTGCCTTTTCTCATTAAAGGCTTCATAATTACCCCAAGATAGTATGATTACCTCCCATAATGTTTTTACCCCAAGACAATATGATTTCCTCCTGTAATTTTTTCATCTGATCCAAAGTAAACTGTTGACCTTTATTAAAACTTTCCCATACTTCTTCACGGGGCTTAAATTTCAAATATTTGTTCCTCAGACAATTCAGCTATCTCTTTTGTCACTTGCACTTTACTTTTCTGAGATCCTTGAATGAGTTTGTCCAACCTAGTGGAGTTCTCTTTTATGCTTTCTAAAAATTCTCCCTTAAAAATTTCGATCTGGTTCTTAATGGCCTCCTTTTATTATCATGGCTCATTAATATGAGTTTCCAGTTTTTCACTGACATTAGTTACCTCATTATTAACTAGATCCATCTTTGGTCTTATTTCATTACTTCTAGTGGTTATCTGAGATTCATCTCTTTAAGATCTGTGTGTAAACAATTATTTACTTCTTGCAGACCATTATCTATTTTATCATTAGTTGCATCTATTTCATTATTAGTTGCATCTGAAAGGTCTTTCATTTCTTGCAAAGAATTATTGATTTTATTGTTGGTTACATCTATTTTAATATTAATTTCTCTCTTATTGGCCTCTAACACCCCCTTAACCTTCTTCATTATACAGGAATAGTCTGACATTAATGACTTAGTTTCCATGGTAAATCATTATGTTAACTAAATCTTGTATGAAATTTAGACTCCACCAAATTAACTCTTAATAATAACGTAACAGTTAGCCATGCCAGTTAAGGTTTGAAAACTGTTATTGATTCAGTTTGCTCTCAGTAACCCTTGAAACAGTGTCACTCCAGTCACTCCCACCTTTTAAAGAACACTAAATAACATTTCAGCTATTAACCTGACTCACTGCATCTGTTTATTGTCTACACTGAGCTGAGTCACTGTGAAGGCATTGATCAGTACTGACCCCGGGCGGTGATGTGTGTCGGCTGCCTCACTGTACTGCGTTGGCTGTGAGTTGCTCTGTATTGGCTGCAAGTTGCTCTGCGGCCTGATGTGAGTAACTCTGTGTCATCTGCAAGTTGCCACGCCATCTGCTCGTAGTGTGGGTGACTGCTCATTGTTGCCGGTTGCTCAGCTCACCTACTTTGAAATTCCACCTGTACAAATAAACCCTCTCTGCGCCCCCTGAAGGCTTCTATTTCTTTTCTTAAGCTTTTGTTAACTGCTTTTGCTTCATCTTCTTTCTTGCTTCTTATTTCTTACAGATGTCTTCTTTCTTCAGGATGTATCTTCTCAGTTTGTACGACTTGGTTTCTGTCAATGACTCTCTTTTATATCTTCACTAGTGCCCACAATTTCCCTCATGTCCACTATCATTACTGAGATGTTATTATCTCAGGGTGGGTCATGTCACAATCTCTCTATAGGTATATTAGAATGAAAACAATCAATTTTTGACAAAAGAATTTTTAATTGGATAGGTAAAAAATCTACTCACTAAGTGGCGGCAGAACACACACATAAAAGGAGTGCAGTGATTCATGAATTTCCACATAGATTCTGGAATCACTCGACTTTCTGCCACCTCAAACATGTGATGTTTTAAAGATAAGTTTGACAGAGCCTATTGACTGCACAACACATGTCGGTGTGTGTGCAGGATTGACGTTTGTCATGGGAGGACCGGAGCTGCGTCAGACGAGCGGCACGGACTGGTGTTTGCCGGTTGCACCTTGGAAGCTGTATCAAAAGGACAAAGAAGGTCCATGTAATACTTCGTGGTTTGTGGTGCCATGATGATTGCTAAGGAGACAGATGAAGCATGGATTAAATAGAAACTTTTACTTACTTCATGTATGGGACTCGATAGAGACTAGACGGGTTCATAAATTATGGGAGATGTTAAGATCTATGTTATGGTAACTGTGTTTTATCGAGGCTAGAGTTTGATGACTCAGTTGGCTTGCCAGATTTCAAATGCTTATGTGAAAAATGGAAAAGTTGTTTTGTGTTGAATTGAAAATATACCATGATTGAACTGAAAGTATTCTAAGAGTACCCAATTATTTCAAGAGTAGAGAAATATCTTAATAAATTCCTATAACCAACAATAGTCTTCAGAGAAGAAGCTTTTGGGAGATTGACATAGCTGATTATCCAGAGAAGAGTCAGATGATGAGAGTGAGGTGTGAATTGTGAATGCAATCCGGTTTCGCACCACTTCTCGTGTCATCAAATGTTAGAATGTGGCGACCATGACAGGACTTGAAGAATATAGGAATTCTGAAATGAAATCGAGATTTTTGAAAAAGGAGACAGTAGATATTGGATACCGTTTGTGACAGACATCTACATTAGTAAACAAACAACAGAGAGTCGATGTCTGAGATTAACAGCTACAGCACAACAGGCACTGAAAATCGATAATGTAAGTCATGTATCACACCGAGCTGACATACAAAACAAAGTAAACGAATCTCCAATATTAACCAATGACCAGAAATTAGATTTATCCATAGTTCTATTGGAATATGAAATGGTATTTTCTGATCGTCCGGGTGGTATTAGTGACTATATACGTAAATTTAAGATCAAAGATAATACTCCTTTTTTTTGTAAGTCTTATCAATACCAGTAAGCTTGAAAGAAGCAGTTAAGGAGGAAATAGATAATATGATTGATAATAAGATAATAGAATGTAGTACAAGTGTCATGAATAACCCTTTAGTAGTAGTAAAAAAGGTTACAGGAGGTGTGCGATTAGTACTAGACGCGCATACATTTAATAAGCATATAGAGATGGAACGAGACAGACATATTAACATCAATGAATTGTTGTCAAAATTTGAGAAAGCAACGTTTTTTGGCACGATGGAGCTGACTACAGGATATTGGCATATTAGGTTGCATCCTGATTCAAAGAAGCATACAGCGTTTCTGTTGGAAAATTGTATCATTTCACTGTGTTACTGTTTGGACTAAATATCTCGGTATCCGTGTTTAAACGTGTGCCGGACGAGGTATTAGGAAGAGAATTATTGAAGGATTTAGTAATATATGTGGATGATACCCTTATAATCTCCGCTACCTAGGAAGAACATGTATAACCTTGAGCAAAACCCTGAAAAAATTTAAAGAAAAAGGTATTACAGTGAAATTGTCTAAATCACACTTTGCGAGGCAAGAGCTTAAGTTTTTGGAGCATATTGTAGGAGTGTAGGGGATTAGACCAGATCCAGAATGCATAAAAGCTATCAAGGAGTGCCCACCCCGTAAAAACATAAGACAGTTGAAGGGATTTATTGGGATGGCTGGATATTATAGACAGTATATACGAAGTCAAGAACTGAACGACCCAAGAATTTTACATTTGTGAAGAAGGGAATACCTTGGGTTTGGGACTAAGAGGCAAGTGAGGCATTTGAAAATGTAAAAAGAGCACTAGTAGAAGCACCCATATTGCATCATCCGAGTATGGGCGAATCATTTAAAATTGCAACCGACGCATCTCATTATGGGATTTCAGCAGAAACATTCCAAGGAGAGTCATGTATAGATAATGTAAATCACAGATCTATAGCATTTGCTAGCTATAGTCTTAATAAACATGAATTAAACTACACAGCCACTGAAAAAGAACTATTGGCAGTAGTATGGAGTATTAAAAAATTCCAAACACTAGTATGGAGGTCAGAAATACATGTATATACAGATCATCAAGCTCTATCCCTTTTAATGAGTAGTCTTTTGTGTTAGCAGAAGAGCAAACACCATGTTATGTGTGGAGGCCGAAATGCAAGCGTTTTAGCTCAAGCAGGCTAGTGTGAGGAGGGAAGAACTATACTGACATGAGGTCTGGAAGTGTCCATATCCAGTATGAACATACCACACTTGACAAGGAATGAGAATTCAGAAGGTGGACGTAATTAGTTTGATACTTAACTTTAATCCATTAATGATGAATGTCGCTCTTGACGGTACATGATTCACAATATTATCTGTTCAGAATACATTATTGAAGTAATTATAGTAACTGAATATGGCGCCTTGCTAGGTCGTAGCAAATGACATAGCTGAAGGCTATGCTAAACTGTCGTCTCTGCAAATGAGAGTGTATGTAGACAGTGAACCATCGCTAGCAAAATTGGCTGTACAGCTGGGCGAGTGCTAGGGAGTCTCTCTAGACTAGACCTGCTGAGTGGCGGCGCTCGGTCTGCAATCACTGATAGTGGCGACACGCAGGTCCGATGTATATTAATGGACTGCGGCCGATTGAAAGGCTACCACCTAGCAAGTGTGGTGTCTGGCGGTGACACGACATAGTCGATTGTTACTTAGAAGATTTATGCGATGGATGTTATTCCTACAGAAATGTGACATTAGGATACGGTATGTAAAAGGCACTGTGACTATTGTACCTGATGATTTGTCTTGGTTACCTGTAGGCATCAGAAATGTGACATTAGGATACGGTATGTAAAAGGCACTGAGACTATTGTACCTGACAATTTGTCTTGGTTACCTGTAGGCATGGACGAATTAAAACGTATGGAAGGACCTGGCGTAATTTTTGCAATAAATTTTATGACAGTAGAATATCTGCATACCAGGGTATGAGAGATGGCCCAAAGAATAACCAAAAACATCCATCATGATCCCTACTTTATAGAAATATTTGCTGTGTTTATTAGGAAGTCTTTACCTCCTTATCAGGCAGGGAGAAGAAGGTTATAGGGAATAATTTGTTTTGGAGATGTAGTATAACATCGTAATGTTGGTGTTTATGCATCCTGAAGTTAATGGAGGAAGAGATTGTGTGGTATGTTCGTACTGGATATGGACACTTTGGTATAAAGAAATGTATAGCTCATATGAATAAATTCTATTATTTTAAGAAGCTAGGACAAAAAGTAGCATCTTTAATTAGGACTTGTGAAATCTGTTAGAAGGTGAAAGAGAGTAACACTCATGTTAAATATAAAATGTATCCACTCATTCCTAAGGCGTTACACGATCTAACAGCTGCAGATTTCTTTGGACCAATTCTGAAAGGAAAGGGAGGAGTGTTGTACATTTTTGTCCTCATAGAGTGTTGGTCAAAATATGTTAAGTCGTATCCTATTAAGAAAGCAAATACACCAACCATGATCCACAGTCTGCAACAATACTTTCTCGAGGTAGGCAAACCAAAATGATTTCTCACAGACAACGGGCCACAGTTTGCCAGTAACGAATTTAAAGAATTTCTAGCATGGGAAGATAGTTGTCAAGTATTAATATCCAACTATAATCCAACATTGAATCCATGTTAATGAAGGGGATTGGAAAATTGTGCCGCACCTTGTGCCATGAAAACATATGTTATGGGCAATGAGGATCAAAGACTTTGAACTTATTTTAAATGAACTACCACATTTATCAACCGGATTAACACCTTTAGAAGTAATAGGCAAACTGTTTGTTGGAGAACCTCTTATTAAATGTTTTATTTGTGCTGAACAACCAACTGCCGATTACCAACTTACACAGCAAATAGTCTCAATAAACCTATTTGGCGAGGCACAACAACGAGTGAGTAGACATATTGAGAAGGCTATCGGACCTTGGTACAAGGTAAATGACCTAGTTCTCATAAAACAGCATTCAGAGCTCTGTTCTTAAGGAGACACACAAATTTTTCCGCAAGCATGAAGGACCTTGCTAAGTACAAGCGGTAATACATCCCAAAGCCTTATTTTTAATAGATCCTATAACAGGATCAGAAAAAGGAAAATACAATGTTACAATACTAGAGAAGGAAAGTTGCTACTCACCATATAGCAGAGATGCTGAATCGCGATAGCACTCCGTCTTCAGACCACGAGTGGCCTACCGGGACCATCCGACCGCCGTGTCATCCTCAGTGGAGGATGCGGATTGGAGGGGTGTGGGGTAAGTACACCGCTTTCCCGGCCATTATGATGGTATTCTTCACTGAAGCCACTACTATTCGGTCGAATAGCTCCTCAATTGGCATCACGAGGCTGAGTGCACCCCGAAAAATGGCAACAGCGCATGGCAGCCTGGATGGTCACCCATCCAAGTGCCGACCATGCCCGACAGCTCTTAACTTTGGTGATCTCATGGGGACCGGTGTAACCACTGCGTCAAGGCCGTTGCCGCTGAGTCGCGATAGGCACAATAAAAAAAGATTCACACAATTAAAGCTTTCGGCCATTAAGGCCTTTGTTGCAGTAGACACACACACACACACACACACACACACACAAACACATATATATACACTCCTGGAAATTGAAATAAGAACACCGTGAATTCATTGTCCCAGGAAGGGGAAACTTTATTGACACATTCCTGGGGTCAGATACATCACATGATCACACTGACAGAACCACAGGCACATAGACACAGGCAACAGAGCATGCACAATGTCGGCACTAGTACAGTGTATATCCACCTTTCGCAGCAATGCAGGCTGCTATTCTCCCATGGAGACGATCGTAGAGATGCCGGATGTAGTCCTGTGGAACGGCTTGCCATGCCATTTCCACCTGGCACCTCAGTTGGACCAGCGTTCGTGCTGGACATGCAGACCGCGTGAGACGACGCTTCATCCAGTCCCAAACATGCTCAATGGGGGACAGATCCGGAGATCTTGCTGGCCAGGGTAGTTGACTTACACCTTCTAGAGCACAATGGGTGGCACGGGATACATGCGGACGTGCATTGTCCTGTTGGAACAGCAAGTTCCCTTGCCGGTCTAGGAATGGTAGAACGATGGGTTCGATGACGGTTTGGATGTACCGTGCACTATTCAGTGTCCCCTCGACGATCACCAGTGGTGTCCGGCCAGTGTAGGAGATCGCTCCCCACACCATGATGCCGGGTGTTGGCCCTGTGTGCCTCGGTCGTATGCAGTCCTGATTGTGGCGCTCACCTGCACGGCGCCAAACACGCATACGACCATCATTGGCACCAAGGCAGAAGCGACTCTCATCGCTGAAGACGACACATCTCCATTCGTCCCTCCATTCACGCCTGTCGCGACACCACTGGAGGGGGGCTGCACGATGTTGGGGCGTGAGCGGAAGACGGCCTAACGGTGTGCGGGACCGTAGCCCAGCTTCATGGAGACGGTTGCGAATGGTCCTCGCCGATACCCCAGGAGCAACAGTGTCCCTAATTTGCTGGGAAGTGGCGGTGCGGTCCCCTACGGCACTGCGTAGGATCCTACGGTCTTGGCGTGCATCCGTGCGTCGCTGCGGTCCGGTCCCAGGTCGACGGGCACGTGCACCTTCCGCCGACCACTGGCGACAACATCGATGTACTGTGGAGACCTCACGCCCCACGTGTTGAGCAATTCGGCGGTACGTCCACCCGGCCTCCCACATGCCCACTATACGCCCTTGCTCAAAGTCCGTCAACTGCACATACGGTTCACGTCCACGCTGTCGCGGCATGCTACCAGTGTTAAAGACTGCGATGGAGCTCCGTATGCCACAGCAAACTGGCTGACACTGACGGCGGCGGTGCACAAATGCTGCGCAGCTAGCGCCATTTGACGGCCAACACCGCGGTTCCTGGTGTGTCTGCTGTGCCGTGCGTGTGATCATTGCTTGAACAGCCCTCTCGCAGTGTCCGGAGCAAGTATGGTGGGTCTGACATACCGGTGTCAATGTGTTCTTTTTTCCATTTCCAGGAGTGTATAATGATATCGCATGTTCGATCTGAGGAGGAGGATATGTAGTGATTCAAGACTTTCCACGTAAATTCTGGAACCACTTGACCTTCTGCTGCCTCGAACACGCGATGTTTTAAAGATAAGTGTGAGAGAGCCTATTTACTGCGCAACACATGTCTGTGTGTGCAGGACTGACCGTTGTCATGGGAGGACAGGAGCTACGTCAGACGAGTGGCACCAACAAGTGTTTGCTGGCCGAACCTTGGAAGCTGTATCAAAAGGACAAAGAATGTTCGTGTAATATTCCATGATTTGTGGTGCGATGATGATCGTTAAAGAGACAGATGAAGCATGGATTGAATAGAGACTTTTACTTACTTCATGTGTGGGACTCAATAGAGACTAGACGGGTTCATAAATTATGGGGTTGTTAAAACCTATGTTACAGTAACTGTGTTTTGTAAAGTCTAATGTTTGAGGACTCAGTTGGCTTGCCAGAGTTTAAATACTTATGTGAAAAATGGAAAAGTTGTTTTGTGTTGAAGTGTAAATATATCATGATTGAACTGAAAGTATTCTACAAGTACCCAATTATTTCAAGAGTAGAGAAATATCCTAATAAATTCCTATAACCAGTGATAGTCTTCGGAAAAGAAGCTTTTGGGAGATTGATATAGCTGATTATCCCAAGAAGAGGATCGGCTAGACCTGTCACTTAAGTCAACTGATGAGTGTGAGGTGTGAATTGTGAATGCAATCCAGTTTCGCACTGCTTCTCGTGTCGTCAAAATGTTAGAGGAGGTTATAATTAGGCAAGCTTTTGGAGCCGATGGTTCCTTCTTCACGCAGAAAGGTTGAAAGGGAAGGAACAGGCGTTAAGGAAAAAGACTGGAGAGGTCTAGGAATAGGAGTACATTTCAGAATAGTCATCCAGAACCGTGGATCAGGGGAGACTTACCACACAGGAAGAGAAGGAAAGACTGATTGTTGGGGACTACATCGGACAAGATTAGAAAATCTGAGAACTTGAAGGTGGAAGACAGGATAAAATAAGATGGAGATTACTACTAAACATCATGCATGAGTTAATAAGACTGAAAAGCTAAGTGCATTGTATGTAACTGAGGTGGGAGGGGGTGGTGAAAAATAGGTGGGTAAGACAATGAAATATGTATAAAACTAAAATGGAGTGACGAAAAGAGTAATTAACTGTGAAGAAATGCTGATACAGAAGAAATTAACGTAAATTAATGCCAGGTGGGAGGCAAGAACCAAGGACGTGTCGTAACACTAGCTCCCTCCAGTGGATGTCTGAGAAACTGGTGTGTGGGGGATGAATCCAGATGGTGCATGTGGTGAAACAGTCACCGAGATCATGACTGTAATGTTGTTGCCAGTATACACCCTCTGCCTATGCTCATTCATCCAAATTCATAATTTGGTGGTAGTCATGCCAATGTAAAAGGCTGAACAGTGTTTGGTAACAGCTGGTATATGACGTGTCGTTTCACAGGTGGCTCTCTCTTTGACAGCATATGTTTTGCCAGTTACAGAGCTTGTATAGGTGGTCTTAGGAGGGTACATAGGGCAAGTCTTGCAGTGGGTGTAGTCACAGGGGTAGGAGCCATAGGGTAGGGAGAGGAGTGAAGAAGGAGCATAGGGTCTGACAAGAATATTGCAGAGACTGGAGGGTGACGAAAAGCTATTCTAGGTATGGTGGGCAAAATATTCTTGTCAGACACTAAGCTCCATTTTTACCCTTCTCCCTACCCTATGGCTCCTAGCCCTGTGACCATCCCTGCTGCAAGTCTTGCCCTATGGACCCTCCTACTACCATCTACATGAGCCCTGTAACTGTCAAAACATATGCTATCAAAGGGAGAGTCACCTGTGAAACGACACGTCATATACCAATTGTTGCATAAACTCTGTTCCGCATTTTACATTGGCATGACTACCACCAAATTATCAATTTGGATGAATGGGCATAGGCAGAGGGTGTGTACTGGTAACATGCAATATCTTGTTGGAGAGTATTCAAGAACATTACAATCATGACCTCAGTGACTGTTTCACCACAATTGCCATCTTGATTCTACACCTACACACCAGTTTCTCAGTACTCCACAGGAGGGAACTAGTGTTACAACATGTCCTTGGTTCTCACCACCCACCTGGCCTTAATTTATGTTAATTTCTTCCGTCTCAGCTTTTCTTCACAGTAACAACTCTGTTCTTCACTCCATTTTAGTTTTCTATATCTTTCATTGTCTTAACCATCTATTTTTCTCTGCCCCCCTCCCACATATGTTACGTACAATGCACTTAGCTTTTCAGTCTTATGAACTCATGCGTGATGTTTAAGTAGTAATCTCTGTCTTGCATGTTGCCCTGTCTTCCACCTTTAAGCTCTCAGATTTTCAAATCTCGTCTGATGCAGTCCCATAAACTCAGTCTTTCTTACTTATCCCATGGGGTAAGTCTCCTCTGACCCATGGTTCTGGGTGACTTTTCCAAAATCTACCCCTTTTCTTAGGCCTCTCCAGTCCTTTTCTTTCACCCATCTTCCTTCCCCTTCAACCCTTCTGCCTGAAAGAGCCACTAGCTTCAAAGCTTACCTAATTACAACCTTCTTTTATGTGTTTGTTTTGCCACCACTTCGTGAGTAGATTTTTTATCTATCCACTTAAATTATAGGTATATTAGTATCAGACACTTAAAGACTCTTCTGGCTGAGCATATCTTATGTATCTCATAGGCAAAGTAAGTTCCACTACATTCTTTACAGAGATTGTGCCTAATCACATCTCTATATACATGAAGATTAGTAAAATTATTATTTTGACAGGTTTGCTCCACCCTAGCGGTCTAATTGTGGGCAGTGAATAGTAGAAATGTTTCAGAAAAATTATCATTTTGCCTAATTAAGTGAGTTGAAACCAAAGATCTTCTTCTATTTGTTTAGTTGTTACTGTGTGAAACAAAGATAATGATTAACCCCAAGATCTGTAAGCACAATTATCTCTGGTAAATGTATTAAAATTCTCAAATACAGGAAATTATTAATTATGTAATTTGTGTTTGATTTAGACACCTCTTGAATAACAAAACTAATAATGTTTTGCTGGTGTACCCAATCAGATCACTATGTTTTTAAAATCATTCCTGGATTCACAGTTTATATCACTTCTCATAAACTCGATAAGTCAGAGATTAAACACCATTTTCTTTTAGTGTTGTAAGGTATATAAGTTTTCATTCAGTAAAAATCAGCACTCTTCCTGATTTTCTCAGGCATCTTAGTATAAATAAACTGTAATCATCAGTTACCAAAATATTTATTTCCTTAATATTTTCTTTTTAGAAGCTACAAAATATTTCACAACAGCATACCCAGATGACTGCTACATAAGTATTTCGATGTACATCTGCCATCAAGTGTGTCTCTTCCAGAGCAGCTAACATTGAACTCAGACCTAGAACTGAAGCTTAGGCCACAGCATCTAAGGGAAGCTTCTGGCATCTTCTTCCTGCATACGGTTGTCAGATGTCTGACATCTGCATCCAACGACATCAACATTGCAGCTCTGTCGCTTAGGTGATGTACCATTTATGGTACATAAGAAGCAACAAACGCACACGTTTGTATGTTTCAAAACAGAAATTAACATAATGTATACAAACATTGTCTGTGTTGTACTATACTTAAGATGAATAAGTTCAGGCTGGCACTTTCTATATTTATTGCTGCAATAATTGATACTGTAAAAAGCCCTGTATCATCACAACTTATTTAGGAATATCTTGTCAAGTTCTGCATGGGTTTACATATTCTTTATCTGACTGCGTACCCAAGTTATATGCTTCATCTTCCATTGGATCTACAGCATATGAAATTTTTGTTCTTTTGTCCCATGATTTTGGTAGCAATCCCTGGAAATTCCTTATAAATGCAATGAGGTGCAACTTGGCTCTGGAATGGAATTTACTGGACTTGCAACTGTTCACAAACTCCACTTGAGGGTCCCTTTTGGACACTACTGCAGTTTGGCCACTTGATGATTTTATTTTGCTACTTAGTCTCTCAGTCAGAACCTGCTTGATCTGTTGCTTGATATTTAGTTTTACTTTTGCTACCACCTCTCCCGTGACTTTCACCTTCTTCTTGACCACTTCTACTCATTTATTAGTTTCTTCTCAGCCTTGTGCATTCACATTTACCAAAATTGCTATTGCATTTATGTCTAACATTAAGCTCTCCTGAATCTGTTTTTGTTGTTTTTTATTTGTTTAACTACTGTTTCCTGTTTCCCAAATTAGTTTTTGTTTCCTTGTTTCCTTTCTCTTGTTCTTCTTTCCCATTCTTTAATCCACTATTCATCTTTTCTTCCCATGCTTTAAACCTTACCTCAAAACTTGTGAATTGTTTTCCCTGATCACGAACCCCAGTTCTTCCCTTGTCTTTGGTGTTCCTTCGGAAATGTCATACTCATTATCTTTGTTTGCCCTCAAGGATTCCCATCTTTCTGTTTTGGGTGTGGTCACAGTTTCCATGCCAACTGCTTGCAATATGGCCTGAGTTCCCACACTTTCCTGTCTGTGCTATCTTCAAAGAATAATTTTGTTGAGTTAGCTGTTGGATTTTGCTCCCCATTTGATTCATTTTCTTGTATCATTTTGCTTCCTGACAACCAATTTTCCAGTTCCTCTACTTTTGACCGGTAATCATTCTCACCTGAAACACTCTCCTGTTTGATTTCCCCTACACACAATATTGGCTCCAATCTACACTATCTGAAATTTACTACTATCTTTCTGAATATTATCCCAGACGTACCAGTATTCATACTTACTTGATAGCCTATGCGGCACCTATCACTAACTGCTTTCTGCCACACTGTTAATCAGTTTCTCCTGCCCTATTTTTTGGTTACTGGCCTACAGCAACTTGCAAGACTTACATTTTGTACTTCTGCTGTACTGCTGGCTACTGATAATTGTGATGTGGCATCTACTTGATCCATTATTTGTCAGGTAGTCTGGCTTCTTCTTCTATCTTGTAGCAGCTGTTCTATCATATCCAGAATGTTTAAGAAACTGTTCTTCTTATGATCACATCCAGTGATCTTGCACTCTGTGATGTCACAGCCGACACTGAAAGCTGCCCTGTTTGTATATCAGTTTGCTGCAAAATTTTCAGTCTGGCTGTTTGGAATTTTTGAAGATATCAGACATCTAGATTAGACAGTTTCTTTAGGGGCAAACTCACCTCCATGGTACAGGTGTCGGTAATTAAGACGTCTGGTTAGGCAATTTCTTGAGTGGGAAACATACTTCTAAGGTACATGTGTCGGTAATTAGTCTCTCAACTGTGTAGTTTATGACACATGCCCTGTCTACTCTGCTGATACTAACAGAAAACAATATATCTAAAAGTTATGAAAGTGAGTTAGGTTATAAATTAGATAACACAATTGTATGGAACACTCAATTTGATTTGTTCCTTATTTGCAAATCACTTTAACTCAGTTTTCTAACCACTACACTTGTGTATACTCATTGTTCACGATATAAAATGAGTTATCCATTACTATTCCCATTCTTTTTCTGTATAGTTATCTTTTCAATATTAAGTGTTTCATAATTGACAGATTAATGTTTTCAACACAATTCCTGTGATTTCACTTTCACATACTCACATGATGGTTTCAGGTAAGACTCAAGTGCAACTGACACACTTCCTCCCCTCCAGTTGATCTCTAGGCACCAACTTGCACCTTCAAGAACGTTGGGCATCCCAGTCAATAGCGTCACTACATTGTAGAAAATAGCCGCACTATGCTGCAGGAGAGAAGTGTAAGGGCCAGATTCAATCCAGCAAATTCTGAATTGACATCTGTACCCTTACAAGCCATAGAGGGGCATAACCCTGTGTAGTTATTACAAGGGACACTATGTTCACTGTTGTTGTTGTGGTCTTCAGTCCTGAGACTGGTTTGATGCAGCTCTCCATGCTACCCTATTCTGTGCAAGCTTCTTCATCTCCCAGTACCTACTGCAACCTACATCCTTCTGAATCTGTTTAGTGTATTCATCTCTTGGTCTCCCTCAACGATTTTTACCCTCCATGCTTCCCTCCAATACTAAATTGGTGATCCCTTGATGCCTCAGAACATGTCCTACCAACCGATCCCTTCTTCTGGTCAAGTTGTGCCACAAACTTTTCTTCTCCCCAATGCTATTCAATTAGTTATTAGTTATATGATCATTAGTTATATAGTTATATATAGTCATTAGTTATATGATCTACCCATCTAATCTTCAGCATTCTTCTGTAGCACCACATTTCGAAAGCTTCTATTCTCTTCTTGTCCAAACTAGTTATAGTCCATATTTCACCTCCATACATGGCTACGCTCCATACAAATACTTTCAGAAATGACTTCCTGACACTTAAATCTATACTTGATGTTAATAAATTCCTCTTCTTCAGAAACGCTTTTCTTGCCATTGCCAGTCTACATTTTATACCCTCTCTACTTCGACCATCATCAGTTATTTTGCTCCCCAAATAGCAAAACTCCTTTACTACTTTAAGTGTCTCATTTCCTAATCTAATTCCCTCATCATCACCTGACTTAATTTGACTACATTCCATTATCCTTGTTTTGCTTTTGTTGATGTTCATCTTATATCCTTCTTTCAAGACACTATCCATTCCGTTCAACTGCTCTTCTAAGTCCTTTCTTGTCTCTGACAGAATTACAATGTCATCGGCAAACCTCAAAGTTTTTATTTCTTCTCCATGGATTTTAATACCTACTCTGAATTTTTCTTTTGTTTCATTCACTGCTTGCTCAATATACAGATTGAATAACATCGGGGAGAGGCTACAACCCTGTTTCACTCCCTTCCCAACCACTGCTTCCCTTTCATGTCCTTCAACTCTTATAACTGCCATCTGGTTTCTGTACAAATTGCCAATAGCCTTTCGCTCCCTGTATTTTACCCCTGCCACCTTCAGAATTTGAAAGAGAGTATTCCAGTCAACATTGTCAAAAGCTTTCTCTAAGTCTACAAATGCTAGAAACATAGGTTTGCCTTTCCTTAATCTAGCTTCTAAGATAAGTCGTAGGGTCAGTATTGCCTCACATGTTCCAATATTTCTACAGAATCCAAACTGATCTTCCCCCGAGGTTGGCTTCTACCAGTTTTTCCATTCGTCTGTAAAGAATTCGCGTTAGTATTTTGCATCCGTGACTTATTAAACTGATAGTTCGGTAATTTTCACATCTGTCAACACCTGCTTTCTTTGGGATTGGAATTATTAGATTCTTCTTGAAGTATGAGGGAATTTCACCTGTCCCATACATCTTGCTCACCACATGGTAGAGTTTTGTCAGGACTGGCTCTCCCAGGGCCATCAGTAGTTCTAATGGAATGTTGTCTACTCCCGGGGCCTTGTTTCAACTCAGGTCTTTCAGTCAAACTCTTCATGCAATATCGTATCTCCCATTTCATCTTCATCTACATCCTCTTCCATTTCCATAATATTGTCCTCAAGAACATCACCCTTGTATAAATCCTCTATGCACTGCTTCCGCCTTTCTGCCCTCCCTTCTTTGCTTAGAACTGGGTATCCATCTGAGCTCTTGATATTCATACACGTGGTTCTCTTTTCTCCAAAGGTCTCTTTAATCTTCCTGTAGGCAGTATCTATCTTACCCCTAGTGAGATAAGCCTCTACATCCTTACATTTGTCCTCTAGCCATCCCTGCTTAGCCATTTTGCACTTCCTGTCGATCTCATTTTTGAGATGTTTGTATTCCTTTTTGCCTGCTTCATTTACTGCATTTTTATATGTCGTCCTTTCATCAATTAAATTCAATATCTCTTCTGTTACCCAAGGATTTCTACTAGCCCTCGTCTTTTTACCTACTTGATCCTCTGCTGCCTTCGCTACTTCGTCTCTCAAAGCTACCCATTCTTCTTCTACTGTATTTCTTTCCCCCATTCCTGTCAATTTTTCCCTTATGCTCTCGCTGAAACTCTGTACAACCTCTGGTTCTTTCAGTTTATCCAGGTCCCATCTCCTTAAATTGCCACCTTTTTGCAGTTTCTTCAGTTTTAATCTACAGTTCATGACCAATAGATTGTGGTCAGAGTCCACATCTGCCCCTGGAAATGTCTTACAATTAAAAACCAGGTTCCTAAATCTCTGTCTTACCATTATATAATCTATCTGAAACCTGTCTGTATCTCCAGGCTTCTTCCATGTATACAACCTTCTTTTATGATTCCTGAAGCAAGTATTAGCTATGATTAAGTTGTGCTCTGTGCAAAATTCTACCAGGTGGCTTCCTCTTTCATTTCATAGCCCCAATCCATATTCACCTACTACGTTTCCTTCTCTCCCTTTTCCTACTACCGAATTCCAGTCACCCATGACTATTAAATTTTCGTCTCCCTTCACTACCTGAATAATTTCTTTTATCTCTTCATGCATTTCTTCAATTTCTTGGTCATCTGCAGAGCTAATTGGCATATAAGCCTGTACTACTGTAGTAGGCGTGGGCTTCGTGTCTGTCTTGGCCATAATAATGGATTCACTATGCTGTTTGTAGTAACTTACCCACACTCCTATTTTGTTATTCATTATTAAACCGACTCCTGCATTACCCCTATTTGATTTTGTATTTATAACCCTATATGCGCCTGACAAAGTCTTGTTCCTCCTGCCAGCGTACTTCACTAATTCCTACAATATCTAACTTTAACCTATCCATTTCCCTTTTTAAATTTTCTGACCTACCTGCTTGATTAAGTGATCTGACATACCACGCTCCGACCCGTAGAACGCTGGTTTTCTTTCTCCTGATAACGACGTCCTCCTGAGTAGTCCCCGCCCGGAGATCCGAATGGGGGACTGTTTTACCTTCGGAATATTTTACCCAAGAGGACGTCATCATCATTTAACCATACAGTAAAGCTGTATGCCCTCGGGAAAAATTACGGCTGTAGTTTCCCTTTGCTTTCAGCCATTCGCAGTACCAGCACAGCAAGGTTGTTTTGGTTAGTGTTACAAGGCCAGATCAGTCAATCATCCAGAGTGTTGCCCCTGCAACGACTGAAAATGCTGCTGCCCCTCTTCAGGAACCACACGTTTGTCTGGCTTCTCAACAGATACCCCTCTGTTGTGGTTGCACCTACGGTACGGCCATCTGTATCGCTGAGGCACGCAAGCCTCCCCACCAACAGCAAGGTCCATGGTTCACTATTATAAGGCCAATTTCCTTATCAAATACCTTCAGCATTCATAAACTGCCACTGAACCAGAGGAGTTACAAGTTTTGAACAATTAACGGGTATTTGTTGCGTGGCATGTCTCCAAAACTGGAGATTATCATACAAAACTCAGACACTTGTATCCTTAATATGGCACCTTTTAATTAGCTTATGAAACAGATCAAACAAATTCATCTACTGTGCTTCTTTGAGAGAACTGTGAAACTAATGGTACTAACTTATGTAATAACTGTCAAGATATACCTCTTCCCAGAGAAAGATTATCTCTACACACTCATATAATTATCCTTAGCAGTATTGTGCCTATTTATGTATCCTCCTTTTTCTTTTAGGTTTAGGTCATCCTTTTCCACAGTCGGCACTTGTGACTGGTTTTTAATCTGTCTTGTCGACTGTTAATTCACCCTCACCCCCTCCCCCTCCTATTCGATTTTTCAACAAATGCCCTCGTATTATATGGTGCACCAGTAATACTTGGGATGTTAATACATCATCTGTCATGTTACTCTTTATAGCTTTATTTCCCCTCCCCCCCCTCCCCCTTTTCTTAAAAGAAGACAGAGTGACATCCAAATCCACTTAAATAAAGAAAGAACTCCTCTTGTTAATTTGTGTTGTCATCACATTCCAATGTAGAACTATGTTAGTTGCAAAGGGGTGTTTCTTATGACCCATCCTCTTTCTTTTCCACTCAAATGATCTATTAGGGAAATAGCCTTTGGATGTGAAATCCCTATAAATTTGTGTGGACCTTCATAATGATGGAAGAATGTGCTTGTTTCTTTCTTCAGTTGTGAATGTGCTGAAAGACTTTCACTAGCACCATGTCATTGAGTTTAAAATTAGGGGTGCTTGCTTTTAAACTACACTCTTGCCTTTGAAATTGTGCATGTCTATTTTAATTCCTTTCTACCTTTTTTTGTAATTCACTTGTTGGTACCTCTTCTATTTGAGGGCAAGAAAAATTTTTGACACTGGTTCTCCTATGAACTTTTTATTCAACTCTTCTGCTGGGAAAGTCCGTCTAACAAGTGAGGTAAGTAAGAATAACTTGAAGCTATGAGATCATCTGTGCCCAGGTCATGTGTTTCATAGTAGAATGTGTACAACATGCACAATTTTTTTCCCAAATATTCATCAGTTTTTAGCTCATATTTTATGTTCTTAACTGATATGCTTACTTTGTTTTATATGTTTTGTATGTGTTCTGTTTATTCTTTGTTTTTGTTGGTATGTACCTTCCTTGCCAACATACTGTTATCTTGTGTTACTGAATTGTAGTCTGAAATTCAACTCTTTTTTATGTCAAGGATTAGAATTCTGAATTAAGGCATTTCTGCCCTGCCCAATTGTTAGACAGACATCAGACATGCATTCCTAATAAAGTTTCAAAGAGTTGGCACAAATGTCATTCACTTAGTTGCTATGAACACATCAAATGAAAGTTAGTTAGCCAAGTGGTGTCCCAAACATGACCAACAGAACCTCAGTCAAATCACATGATAGCTGAAGAACCAGTATTGAGAATAGGAGCCCGTCTGCCAAAGTTCTGGTCAGATAATCTCATCCTTTGATTTATTCAAGCAGAAGCAAATTTTTGTTGCAAATGGATAACAGTCGACATGACTTAATTTCTCTCATAGTAAACCAGCTTGACTGTCAATTAACTGCTGAAATATAAGATATAGTGATATCACCACCAGAAACGTATTTGTACACCAAGCTCAAGTCAGAATTGATACAACAAGTGGTCACATCCCAAGAGGATTGCATACGGCAAGTTCTTACGCAAAAGGAGATGGATAATAAAAAGCAGTCCCAGTACCTGTGACACCTATGCGGTAAGATTGATAACAGTGACTGTACTAGATAACTTGTGCACAGGACAACAGTTCAACTGCTGTAGCACAGTAGCACAGGTTGACCATGACTCACTCGTAGAAAAGGTTGAACTGTTGTGTGCCTAGGTCAGCATGCTGTTGTCACAAGACAGTGCCAGTGATGGTAGAAGTCAGTACCAATGATGTTCAAGGAGTAGATCTCTTGGTGGTGTAACGACTCAGCAAAGTGATGTGGAGATTTGCTGGTGCCACCATTGATTCAGTGATCAGGCGAAAAAGTGTTCATCACGTTGCTCTCACCCAAGTG
The DNA here is from genome assembly GCF_023898315.1 of Schistocerca nitens. Lineage (NCBI taxonomy): Eukaryota > Metazoa > Arthropoda > Insecta > Orthoptera > Acrididae > Schistocerca > Schistocerca nitens. The sequence continues at coordinate 740,363,618 of NC_064618.1, read as the reverse complement.
CAACCAATGGTTGGTAGTTGTTGTTGTTGTTGTTGTGGTCTTCAGTCCTGAGACTGGTTTGATGCAGCTCTCCATGCTACTCTATCCTGTGCAAGCTTCTTCATCTCCCAGTACCTACTGCAACCTACATCCTTCTGAATCTGCTTAGTGTATTGATCTCTTTGTCTCCCTCTATGATTTTTACCCTCCACGCTGCCCTCCAATGCTAAATTTGTGATCCCTTGATGCCTCAAAACATGTCCTACCAACCGATCCCTTCTTTTAGTCAAGTTGTGCCACAAACTTCTCTTCTCCCCAATTCTATTCAATACCTCCTCATTAGTTACGTGATCTACCCATCCAATCTTCAGCATTCTTCTGTAGCACCACATTTCGAAAGCTTCTATTCTCTTCCTGTCCAAACTGGTTATCGTCCATGTCTCACTTCCATACATGGCTACACTCCATACAAATACTTTCAGAAACGACTTCCAGACACTTCAATCTATACTCGAAGTTAACAAATTTCTCTTCTTCAGAAACGCTTTCCTTGCCATTGCCAGTCTACATTTTATATCCTCTCTACTTCGAGTGTCATCAGTTATATTGCTCCCCAAATAGCAAAACTCCTTTACTACTTTAAGTGTCTCATTTCCTAATCTAATCCCCTCAGCATCACCCGATTTAATTTGACTACATTCCATTATCCTCGTTTTGCTTTTGTTGATGTTCATCTTATATCCTCCTTTCAAGACACTGTCCATTCCGTTCAACTGCTCTTCCAAGTCCTTTCTTGTCTCTGACAGAATTACAATGTCATCGGCGAACCTCAAAGTTTTTACTTCTTCTCCATGAATTTTAATACCTACTCCGAATTTTTCTTTTGTTTCCTTTACTGCTTGCTCAATATACAGATTGAATAACATCGGGGAGAGGCTACAACCCTGTCTCACTCCCTTCCCAACCACTGCTTCCCTTTCATGCCCCTCGACTCTTATAACTGCCATCTGGTTTCTGTACAAATTGTAAATAGCCTTTCACTCCCTGTATTTTACCCCTGCCACCTTCAGAATTTGAAAGAGAGTATTCCACTTAACGTTGTCAAAAGCTTTCTCTAAGTCTGCAAATGCTAGAAACGTAGGTTTGCCTTTTCTTAATCTTTCTTCTAAGATAAGTCGTAAGGTTAGTATTGCCTCGCGTGTTCCAACATTTCTACGGAATCCAAATTGATCTTCCCCGAGGTCCGCTTCTACCAGTTTTTCCATTCGTCTGTGAAGAATTCACATTAGTATTCTGCAGCTGTGACTTATTAAACTGATAGTTTGGTAATTTTCACATCTGTCAACACCTGCTTTCTTTGGGATTGGAATTATTATATTCTTCTTGAAGTCTGTGGGTATTTCGCCTGTCTCATACATCTTGCTCACCAGATGGTAGAGTTTTGTCATGACTGGCTCTCCCAAGGCCATCAGCAGTTCTAATGGAATGTTGTCTACTCCCGGGGCCTTGTTTCGACTCAGGTCTTTCAGTGCTCTGTCAAACTCTTCACGCAGTATCTTATCTCCCATTTCATCTTCACCTACATCCTCTTCCATTTCCATAATATTGTCCTCAAGTACACCTTTCTGCCTTCCCTTCTTTGCTTAGAACTGGGTTTCCATCTGAGCTCTTGATATTCATACAAGTGGTTCTCTTCTCTCCAAAGGTCTCTTTAATTTTCCTGTAGGCAGTATCTATCTTACCCCTAGTGAGACAAGCCTCTACATCCTTACATTTGTCCTCTAGCCATCCCTGCTTAGCCATTTTGCACTTCCTGTCAATCTCATTTTTGAGACGTTTGTATTCCTTTCTGCCTGCTTCATTTACTGCATTTTTATATTTTCTCCTTTCATCAATTAAATTCAATATTTCTTCTGTTGCCCAAGGATTTCTATTAGCCCTCGTCTTTTTACCTACTTGATCCTCTGCTGCCTTCACTACTTCATCCCTCAGAGCTACCCATTCTTCTTCTACTGTATTTCTTTCCCCCATTCCTGTCAATTGTTCCCTTATGCTCTCGCTGAAACTCTGTACAACCTCTGGTTCTTTCAGTTTATTCAGGTCCCATCTCCTTAAATTGCCACCTTTTTGCAGTTTCTTCAGTTTCAATCTGCAGTTCATAACCAATAGATTGTGGTCAGAATCCACATCTGCCCCTGGAAATGTCTTACAATTTAAAACCTGGTTCCTAAATCTCTGTCTTACCATTATATAATCTATCTGATACCTTTTAGTACCTCCAAGATTCTTCCAGGTATACAACCTTCTTTTATGATTCTTGAAGTAAGTGCATTCAATTGCCAGATGTCCTCCAAGTGCCTGTTTGTCACTAACAGAGATTCCAGCATTGAAATTCTTAGTGGATACTAGGTCAGATTTGAGCATTGTGCCTTGAATGTCCATGAATCAAATGTGAGTCGCCAACTGCCTTCCATCTGACAGCTGCAAGTGACTCTTCAATAGCAATGTGTGGTACTCAGTGGATGGAGCTCAACATACGCATGGGACTCAACTATTGCAAATGTCACTGAGGTGATTGTTGGAGCAGACCTCCTGGTGCACTACCAATTACTTCTGGATTTATTCTTTTATTTTTATTTGCACGTCAAGTTCCATAGAACCAAACTGAGGAGCAAATCTCCAAGGTCATGGAATGTGTCAGTACATGAAATTGAAACATAAAAGTAATAACAGATAAAAATAAATGTTTATGAACCCGAAAAATGTCAGTCCATAAGTTTAAGTAAATACAATCAACAATACAACCGAATCAGCTTAATTTTTCTAGGAACTCCTTGACAGAATAGAAGGAATGACCCATGAGGAAACTCTTCAGGCCGGCCGAAGTGGCCGTGTGGTTAAAGACGCTGCAGTCTGGAACCGCAAGACCGCTACGGTCGCAGGTTTGAATCCTGCCTCGGGCATGGATGTTTGTGATGTACTTAGGTTAGTTCGGTTTAACTAGTTCTAAGTTCTAGGGGACTAATGACCTCAGCAGTTGAGTCCCATAGTTCTCAGAGCCATTTGAAACTCTTCAGTTGCGATTTGAAAGCACATGGATTACTGCTAAGATTTTTGAATTCGTGTGGTCACTTATTGAAAATGGGTGCAGCAGTACACTGCACACCTTCCTGCACAAAAGTTAAAGGAGTCTGATCCAAATGCCAGTTTTATTTCTGCCAAGTATTAACCAAGTGAAAGCTGCTTATTCTTGAGAATAAGCTAATATTGTTAACAAGAAATGACAGTAAGGAATATATATATTGAGAAGCCAATGTCAAAATACCCAGACTCGTGAACAGGGGTTGACAAGAGGTTCGTGAACTTACACCACTTATTGCCTGAACCACTTGTTTGTGAGCCAAAAATATAATACCATTCGACATAAGTGAATGAAACTAAACAAAGTTGACTAATTTTCATGTCAAACAATCACTCACTTCAGATACCATTAGAATAGTAAAAATGGCAGTATTAAGTCTTTGAACAAGATCGTGAATGTGGGCTTTCCATGACAGCTTACTATCTATCTGAACACCTTGAAACTTGAACTGTTCAGTTTCACTAATCATATGCCCGTTCTGTGAAATTAAAATGTTGGTTTTTGTTGAATTGTGTGTTAGAAACTGTAAAAACTGAGTCTTACTGTGATTTAGCGTTAGTTTATTTTCTACAAGCCATGAACTGATGTCATGAACTGCACTATTTGAAACAGAGCCAATGTTGCACACAACATCCTTTACTATGAAGCTAGTGTCATCAGCAAACAGAAATATTTTAGAGTTACCCGTAATGCAAGAGGGCATATCATTTATATAAATACAGTAGAGCATCAATTATCCGAAGTAATTGGGGGACATGGTTGTTCGGAAAACTGGTTTGTTCGGATAATCGAACTGTACATGTTTATTTGCCAAACAGAAGTACTGTACAGTAAATTTATTCATAAAAACAGGCATCTCTTTTAGTATTACAAACTTCAGTAGGAATATGTTGTAATAATCTCGTACTCGTCCCTCATAGAAAGAACAACACGTTTATGTTTAAGCATTTTGTATCATCAAGTTCACTTCTTCACGCAGCAGCACACAAGTGGTCGTAACAGAGAACGGAAGGTGACTGTTTGCAAGCTCTTCTTGGGGGCGTGCAAGCCTTCAAACTGTGCGGAGCAGCACGCCTCAACTCTAAGCTGGCGCAGCTGTTGCTGTGATGTGAACAGCTTTGATACTGCCGCTACTTCTACTGCCAGTGCCAAGCCGACAGAAGTGTGCTGATTGTTGAAACACAACGACTGGCTGCTTGGTCGGTCAGCAGCACCTTGTGAAGGCCCCATTAGAAGCAATGTTCCACCAGCGGTGGCCCAGTGATGCGACTACTGTGGGAAACTTGGTTTGGGAGTGAGGGGGATGATGGACAGTAGGGTAGGAGAGTAACAGGTGTGAGTGAGTACACAGTTCGGTTAAGCAGTCGTTCGGTTGACCGACATTCGGATAATCGGCGCTCTACTGTAAGTAACATGAGTGGCCCCAACACTGATCCCTGGGGCATCCCCTCTCTTGACAGTACCCCACTCAGACCCCACATCACAGCCGTTATCAACATTGTGAATAATGACCTTTTGCTGCCTGTTGCTAAAGTAAGAGGTGAACCAATTGTGAGCTACTCTCCGTATTCTGTAATGGTCCAACTTCTGAAGCAATATTTTGTGATCAACACAATCAAATGCCTTAGTTAAATAAAAAAATATGCCAAGCATTCAAAACCTTTTGTTTAACCCATCCAGTGCCTTACAGAGAAAAGAGAATATAGCATTTTCAATTGTTAAATGACTTCTAAAGCCGAACTGTACATTTGGTAGCAAATCATGTGATATAAAGTGATCAATTATCCTTACAATCACAGCCTTTACAATAACTTCTGCAAATACTGATGGCATACAAAAAGGTCTAAAATTATCTACATTATCCTTTTCTCCCTTTTTATAAAGTGGCTTTACTACTGAGTACTTTAATCATTCAGGAAACCGACCATTCCTAAAGGAAATATTACAAATATGGCTAAATACAGGGATAACATGTGCAGCACAGCACTTTAATATTCTGCTAGACACTCCATCATAATCATGAGAGTCCTTAGTCTTCAGTGATTTAATTATTGACTCAATCTCCCTCTTGTGTGTATCACAGAGGAGTATTTCAGACATCAGTCTCAGAAAGGCATTTTCCAAGAAAGTTATATGATTCCCTGTAGAAACTAAATTTTTATTTACTCACCAGCAATGCTCAGAAAATGATTGTTAAATACTGTACATATTTCCGATGTATCAGTAACAGAAATATTTTTACTGCGAACTGACTTTATATTGTTGGCCTTGTGCTGCTGGCCAGAATCTTCCTTCACAACTGACCATGTGGTTTTAATTTTATCCTGTGAATTAGCTTTTCTATTTGCATACCACATACTCTTTGCCTTCCTGATAACATTTTTAAGCACCTTACAATACTGTTTGTAATGGGCTACTGAAGCTTGATTGTGACTACTTCTAACATTGTGATATAATTCCTACTTTGTTCTACATGATATCCTTATCCCACTAGTCAGCCACCCGGGCTACCCATTACTGCTAGTACCCCATTTAGAATGTTATAATGGAAAGAAACTCTCAAAGAGCAGGAGAAATGTGTTAAGGAAAGCATTGTATTTATCATATATGTTATCGGCACTATAAACATCCTGCCACTCTTGTTCCTTGACAAGGTTTAAAAAACTCTCTATTGCTGTTGGATTAACTTTCCTACATAGTTTGTAATTTAATATGACATTGGTGTTAGTACAAAAGCCTTTTAGGGTTAAAATTTTTGCATCATAGTCTGAAAGGCCATTCACACTTTTACTAACAGACTGCCCATCTAGTAATGAAGAATGAATAAAAATATTGTCTATGACTGTGCTACTGTTCCCCTGCACCCTAGTTGGAAAAAACACAGTTTGCATCAGATCATATGAATTTAGGAGATCTACCAACACCCTTTTTCTTGTACCATCATATACAAAATTAATATTCAAGTCACCACATATAACTAATTTCTGTTACCTCCTACAAAGTGAATCAAGAACCCTCTCTAGCTTGAGCAGAAATGCTCTGAAGTCAGAGTTAGGGGACCTATAAACAACAACAATTAGAAGTTTAGTTTCACTAAACTCAACTGCCCGTGCACAACGTTCAAATAATTGTTCACTGCAGTGTCGTGATACGTCTATGGACTCAAATGGAATACTCTTATTTACATACATACCCACTCCCCCACCCCGCAAGGAACTCCTTGAAAAACAGCCAGCTAATCTGTATCCTGGTACAGGAAGCCTCTGAACTGTCAAATTATGTAAGTGGTGCTCTTTTATACCAATAATTTCATAGTCAACATCTATAACAGTTCACTAACTTCTTTAATACCTCTTCTATTTTGATGAAATATGCTAATTCCTTCTCTATTTGGAAACATTGCGTCCTCAGAGAGTGAGCCCTTAGTTAGAGGGACTTCCTTTAAGCGGATATACGTATCAGCTGACATCAGCCTAAAAAAGGTGCAGCTCTAACACCAACCACTACACTGTCACCTATAAGCTTTGCCAGCCTCCCCTTCCCATACCTACTGAGGTGCAGGCCATACCTAGTGAATCTCGATCAGCTGATAGACCCAGCTGGCACCACTGAGATGTGACCCATGTCCTCTGCCAACAGCACCCTCCCAAGCCCCATGTTAATGCGCCTAACTGCCGCATTAAGGTGAGGCCGATCATGATGCTGAAACAGTTGCATGAAATGCACATTAGTGCCACCAGTTTGAGTAGTTACCTTTACCAAGTCACCACCTACATCACAGTCCCTGTCCCTATCAAGACTGTTCCCTGCTCCACCCACTATCAGTGCCTGATCCTCCTTCATAAAATTCCTACATAACTCCCCTATGCTGTTAATCAGTTGAGCCAATCCTGCACTAGGCTTCACAATGCTGGTGACCTGGTACTCACTCCCCCAAACTTCCTGTGACTGCTGGCCCACACCTATACCATGAGAACTACCTATCAGCTGAACCTTCTTCTTTCTGCTAGACTTTGCAACTGACCTAGGCCTCCTAATTGCTGAGGACTGCTCCATGTTCCCTACATCTACAACTACACGAGGCTCCTCTCCACTCAACTCTGACAGTTGGTCAAATCTATTGCATATACGCAAAGTATAACTGTCTGATTATCTCCTCTTCCTAGCTACCTTCTTACTCATGCTAAAATTTTACGGTTACTGAAAAAAAGCTATATGTCTATGTTACCAGAGTTCAGTTACACCGGTAGAACTTTTTATAGAACTAACAATAGCAGTCTCGAAATTCTCTCTCTACTAAGAAAGCAACTACTTGTATTAATATTACTACACCACAGCTAATACCAATACCAACAAAACTTCACAAAATTATTAGCTAAAACCAAAAAATTCAAACGGCCAGCGGAACACTAAATGGAGTTAAAACACTAAATGAAAATTTTACTGAAAATTTTACTGAAAATTTCGCTAGAAACAATAAGAAACGCCAGTTGAAAACTAGAGCACAAAATTTACTAAATGATTTCAATGCAGAGAAAACTCTAGAAAACACAGTGTGCGAACGTTTCCAAAAGTTTATTAAATCATTATTTCACCACAAATGGCATGAAACACCACAGAAAACTATTAAATTTAATAACTATATAACAGTGCACAAATAAGTTTGTCAGTACTTAGCTTTATAACTGCTATGGCTGCAGTGCACGTTGCAAAATGTAAACACGGATGTTGCGAATGCTCACCTGCTGGATGGTGTCACCAGCTTAACAGTCACCAGTTTTCACTGCAGTGCAGCAATTCACAGTGCCAAGCTGATGCAGCCTTCTGGGGGTGAGTATGAAGAGTTGTTGAGCAACTACTTGAACTTGATCAGGCAGCCCTGTGCTCTTAACTGTGTACTGCAAGACACACTGCAGTGTATAAAGACAATGCCTGATGGACTCTTGAGCATGTCAGCTAAGACATTTGGCTCCAGACGACTAAGCAGTAGTGAAGGCCAAATTTGATTCTGTGGTATATGAGGGCATAATGTGGCCTTCTTAAAGCCTGTGGTCCTCAGCATGACACTTAGTGCCAAAGAAAGGCGGAGCCCGGCATGCATGTGGCGACTATGAATGGTGCTTGACAGGTGCCCCATACCTCTTTTGGGAATTATAATTACCTGTATGTTCTGCATGGTGCCACTTTATTCACTGTTCTGCACTGTGCAAAGGCATATACTCAGATACCAGTAGTCATGGAAGACATCTCAGGCCTTTTGTGTTATTTGAAAGCATGCTCATGAGTTTCAGGTCCTGTAACACCACTCAAACTTGGCAAAGATTTATAGACTCCATTCTCTGTGGGCTTATCATACTGCTTCATGTACCTTGATGATGTCCTAGTGTTCTCTGCCAACCTGAAACAGCATCTGCAGCATCTGTGGGAGGCATTAGAACGATTGGAATGATATGGAGTCATCATGAAAGAGGACAAGTTCCTCTTTGGGCAGCCAGAGTGATGTTTCTTGGTCACAAGATCTCTGCTGCGGGCCCTCTTCCTCTTGTGGATGCAGCACTGCAACCACTCTGGCCAACTACAGTCATAGAGTAATGACATTTCTTGGATATACTGAACTTCTATGGATAATACCTTCCTCATACTGCAGAGTTACAGGAATCTATGATGACAGTGTTATTGGGCCCAAAAGTTAATGTTAACGGCAAGTCTTTGCTCTGTATCTGAGACAACAAAGAAGAGCCTGGCTGATGTAGCACTTCTGGCACATTCACAGTTCGAGGCACCACTAGTTACAGTCATCGATGCAAGTCAGACAACCATTGGCAAAGTACTACAATAGTGGTCAGCCAATGTCTGGCAACTATAGGTGTATTACTTGCACAAACTGTCACCTTTGCAGAGGAAGCTGAGCAGATACGACGGTAAAATACTTTCTTCCTCAACTCGAAGTGCAAGTGATCACAAGTTATATGGACCACAAGCCATTAACATTTGCATTCAGATGGAACAGCACTAGATGATCACCCAAAAAGTTTAACCATGTGGAATTTGTGGCCCACTTTACGAAGGACATTACACAATTATCTGGGATCATCAACATTTTTGTGGACAGTCTATTGTGGGTACACAGTATCTCCTGTTCAGTAGATTTTTTTGCAATTGCACAAACACAGTGAAAAGATTATGAACTCCTTATGTATGTCACCAATGCCATATCAACATTGAAGCTACAGCTCATTGACAATCCAGAGGAAGGAACACATCTGTAATGTGACGTCTCTCACGGCCAGCATACTCTCTTTCTGCCACCAGTGTTCAGAAGGCAAGCTTTTAACACTGTCCATGAGTTATGCCATTCAGGGGTGTATCGAACCCTTTGTCTTCTGGTTTAGTGTTTCATGTGGCCAGGCATGCAGAAAGACTGTCGGGAATGGGTCAGATATTGTCTCCAGTATCAACACCGCATGATTACTTACCATGGCCAAGCCCCGATTGGCGACTTCCCCGATACCACCACTTGCTTTGCCCATGTACATTTGGACATTATTGGACTACTTCCTCCTTCAAATGAGCAGAGGTACTTATTAACAATGATTGACCATTATACCTACTGGCCTGAAGCAGTACCTGTCAATAATTTCACAGCTAAAGCATTAGCTTCTGCCTTTGTTACGACATGGTTGGTGCGATTTGGATATATGTTGCACATCAGTTTTAATTGAATCTATTCACTCAGCTGGCCCAGTTTTGTGGTTATACCCACCACAGGACTACTATGTACAAACCAACAAGCAATGGGATGATTGAACACTGGAACTGTTGTTTGACAGCAGCACTAATGTGCCGTGAGGAGACCTAGTTGTTGGCGCTACCAGTGTTATTACTTGGCTTGTGAACAACATTCAGGTCTGAGATCTGTTTGACAGTGGTAGAATTGGTTTTTGGTGAGACATTGTGCCTGCCTGGTGGTTTTGTTGACACAGCTGCCCAAGTTCAGCCAGAGCTTTTGCATCGCTTGAGAGAGTACGTTTCCAGGATCTGTCCACCAAAGGCTTCATGGCATGGCTCACTGCCCTGCTTCATGCACCATGATTTCCATCATTGTATGAATGTTATGCTCCTCACAGGCTGTGTTAAATCATCATTGCAAACTCCAAATTCAGTTTTGTATTAATTTTTCCGACGACATACACAAACTATGGACATTATGGTGAATGGCAAGGCTACAACTGTCTCACTCAACTGCATTAAAGCAGCATGCCTCTTTCACGACACACCACTGACAGTGGCTCAATGGAAATGCGCATCCATCTCGTTACTGAGATGTTATGTTGCAAGTGCCACCACTGCAGCATTGCCTGCCAATGCAGTTCCTCCTGTAATGCAGACTAGTTGCTTTGGCTGGCAGGTGCTCTTCCTGGCAGAATTCCTAAATGTCAACACTGTGCTTCCATCCAGGGGTCTGACGTAGTGGCCTGTACATCAGCCACAATATGCTATTGCAAAGTTCAGAGTTGTGTAGTATACAGTGCAGTTGAGTGTTCTTAGCAATTGAGTTGTGGCACCAAAGTGATTGTTACACTACACTATGGAACAAGGTATGTCCCGTCACCATTATAAGGCCATGAGTGCACATCCACATGGCAACAGAGTGAGCATGTGCCGGCGTTGACTGTCCACTGCATTCAAAAGTGCTGAAAACAAAGAAATTGAGGCTTCAAAAGAAGAGCAATTGGGAGTAATGCATTTACTTACAGTGGAAGGAGCGCTGGGAACAGAATTTAATTGTAGAATGGCACAAGTGTATGGAAATCAGTGAATGTCCTGTGCAATTTTGACACTCAGTCTGACCTTTGGGGCAATGCCTGCCATTGTAACTCCCCAGTCTTCAATAATAGGTCCATCCACCTGCTGGACGGTGGTATCGGTAATGAGGTGTTGTGTGTCACATTGTGAATCTTCTGCCAGTGATGTCCATCCTAAAATGGAACTGCTGGTAATGAAGAAGTCAGTGTGGTGTGGGATGTGGATAATGTGGATTGCTGATAAATAAAATATTTGCAGACTTAAAAAAGTTGAAAGTGTATACCAAAAGTTATATTAAGTTTTGTGACCACAATTACCATGTGAACCACAAAAATTTTAAAAATGGGTCTCCACCAGCTGGGATGCAACTGTCTCACCAGATTGACTGAACTGAAAAGATGCATAACTGTTCATTAATTTAGAGATGAAATGTTTTTACCATAAATGTTCGTGAAATAAAAGATCTTCATTCTAGAGGTGTAGCTTCACTGCAAATACTCCTGAGCTCTTCCGCTGTGCTGCTGTATATGGGAAACTAATTTTGTAATGCACGAAATAAATTCCATGTACAGATTTTCCACAAAACTGCTTCATTTGCATGCAAGATGTTTTGTAGCTAAAAATATGTAAACCAAGTTCTACATGCAGTGCTGTTGGTAACAAACTGCCTCTCTGCTGTATGCAAACTGCTGGTAATTATATGGTGCACAACAATCATTGACAATCAGAATTTACAAATCTTAACAAATGACAATTAAAAATGTGTAACAAAATTAATCCACATATATAGAAAAATAATGAAAGTAATTCCTTACCATTTTGAGTGGATGCAGACATAATTTCATTAGGAATTCCAAAGTAATTTACAGGTTTCCAGAAAGTAACAATACATATTACAATAAAAGAAAGATTGAAAAGTATTCCTACCATGTGTATGAATTCCAAATAATATGTTTATTAAGAATAGCTAGCTGATTTGCTGGAGATAAATATGTAAGCTGCAAAATACGATTTGTTTATGTAGGACTTTGTGGTTTTTGATAAATATTAATTAACAGATTCATTAGCTGTACAAGTTTAGATCAATTACTTACTAATTTTTGGAAACAAAATATTCTTAGCACATTGAGAAACTTGTTCCTGAGCACAGAATACAATCGCAAACTCGGATTTTACATAAGTTGCTTAAAACAAACTAATTACTGTTACAGGTGAATTGTAGCATTGTATATTAAACAATTGATTAAGCAAAAAATAGATGTAGTCTCTTCAGGGACTGGTAAACGATGCCCAAAGGATGTTTTAATACAGTCTTTCCTTGACTCACTTTTTGTGCCACACCTTGATCCTTACAATGAACATGTGGTGCTCTTTAGACACTTCTGCCCTTCTTTGATGAATTTCTGTTCCTCACACTTCTTCTGCTGTCAGGAAACCCATTACACTCATTTGCTTCTCTTTTGAAGCCTTCATTTCTTCATTTGCAACATACTGAGCACATTACTATCCCTTCAGCCGTTTTCATTTTACAGCTTCCAGCTCATTTCTTTTTGAATGATCATAATAATTACTCTGCAAGCCACTGCACAGTACATGGTGATGGACACTTCCTTCTAATGGTGGCTTTGTGCCATCCATTTGTGTGTGGACTGAGGGAAAATTTACTCTCTATTTGCTTTGGTATGAACCACAGTCTTTCTTATTCTTCTGGTCCTTAACTCTTTAAGTCTCACTAATATAAAAAAAGTGAATTTTAAAATTTTTCACAAAATTTGATCTTTATCATCACAGAAGCAACAAACACATGAAGAAATTGGCAAAAAAATAAACATTCAGTCATTTTAAGGAGGTGGTTTCACTTTGAAATATAATTTTCAAAGTTTTCACAAAATTAACCTTTGTTATCAAAGTAAGCAATGAATACAAGAATAAGTTGGTGAAAAGTAAACAGTCAGTTGTCTTAAGCAGGTGATTTCACTTTATAAGCCCAGGGACATGCAGTTTTCAACCACCCACTATTTCATGAGATATTTTTTAAAGCAGTTTCCCATTTCTCCTAGACACAATCCCACATCTCGAAACTTTGATGACCTCATAGTGCCTAACCTAAATTATAGACCTAAATAACAAGCAAAAATGGGCCTAAAATATAATAAATATTTACAAAAGTACATACTGCCCAAGTGCTTTCATTTGGTAATCACTCACAAAGCCAGTAGCAGAAGCTCAAATTTACATTACAGTAACTTTAGATGTGCTTAATTTCACTGCCAATGATCTTCTCAGTATGATCACTATATAAAAAAAAAAAAAAAAACCACGTCACTGTCTCCTGCAATCACATAGGCCAATTTCTATACTGAATGTTGCTTTTAACATTGTAAGAGACTGCAACCTTGCACTAAATTCATAGAAGTACCTCACTATACCACTTGAAGTGTGTTTCCTGCAATAGTATCAGTGGTTTCATGCAAAAGGCTCTCATATTTAAAAAAAGTAATGAATTTGTGGCTTCAGGCAAAAACCACTGCTATTCAAAGGGTTAAATGTGTTAAAATTAAGGCAATAGAACTGTAACTCAGTTTGCTTCTAATTCTGGTTCTCTAAATGTATCCAGATATGCTTTTCTGAGAGAATAATACCATCTTTCTGCTTGAGATTTCTATCCAAGTTCTCTGAGCACCACCATTACAGGTCCATATGGGCTTACTGACCTGTTACAATCCTAGCACTGTAGCTATGAATTGGTTTGAGGTCTGCTATCATGCCCATGTGATTAGAACTTTTAACACTGGAGCAGTATTCTAGAATTGGTTTTGCTAACATGTTGTATGTGGTTTTCTCTACAGAAACAACACTCTTTCTCAAGATCTTCCCAAAAATCTGAGTCTTCCATTTGCTGTCCTTGTTACTGGTGTCACATACGACTTCAAGCTTTGATGCTTGGATCTGTAAATGACATGGCAAGCTCCAGGAGTCCCAGAAATATTGGAATTGGTACCATTAGATTCTTTGTCTTTGTTGTTGGTATTATCTTGTATGCACTTAAATTGCACCAGAGTATAAGTACAGCATTTTCTTGTATTCATCGTATCACAGGCCTTTCCTATAGGCATATAGGCCTATAGGCAATTGCATTGTCAGCCAATAATGTGAAAATGCTGCTGCCCTTTCTACTAACTTGGTAATTTATACTGAGAAAATTAGATATCCTATTATGGTTCTATCTAACACAACCAATGTTTTTTCAGTTTTGTGAACATCACTTCCATTATAACAAATTGATTCTGTTGACAATCATTCAAGTAAGCCACATTTGTGAAGATTCTCCATATGTTCATCAACAGTCATCATTGCGCCTTTTGGAATTCTAAGATTATGGAATCTACCTATTCACCAGCATCTTACATCTATTATGTATTGTGTCTGATAAAATGAGCTGTTTTTCACAAGAGCAGTTTCTTCTTCTTCTTCTTTTTAAATTCTTTTTTAAATTTTTATTGCCCGAACCAGTGCTATTTTTAGAATATATTGTTTTCTCTGTGAATGTCATAATGTCAATTGTAGATAAACTCTAGGTTTCTGCAACAGACAAGAGATTAATCTGTAATTCTGTATAGCCATTCTCTCACTCTTTAAGTAAACATAAGTGCTATTTTCCAGACACACAATATCAGATAAAACTGGATCTGGGGCCAGAGTGTGACCTAGCTTGGGACTTTACTATTGTGGATGCATTAGAACTCTTAAGAAGGGCGGATTTTGTAGAATATTACCAGCTGTTGCCAGACGTGGCAAATGCATGGTTTTGACAGTATCATCAGCTTAACAACCTCAGGTTTTTGATGAAACACAGCAATGCACAAGGCTAAGATAGTACAGGTCACAAGCAGTCATAATGCAGATTTACTGTGAAAAATAGTTAGTTAGATACATGTTCCATAGATCATTTGAACAATTCTTTTATTGAAGTCATGTGGAATGAGTTAGTTTACAGGATATGTATACATGGTTAGTGCTAACGTTAATGAGCACATTATCATTTAATCCCAACTCATGCAACTGCACTTAAAAACTTTTTTATTATTTTTTTTTAATTGGCTACTAGTTTTTTAGTGGAAATTCTTCACGGGAATATAAGGAGTTGTCTAGGAAAAATGATTTTATATTAAATTTGAAACTTGCTTGCAGACATTTAATGTTATTGGGCAAATGATTAACAATTTTTATTGCTACATATTGAAGTCCTCTCTGAGCCACTGATGGCTTTAACAATGGATAATAATGATCATTTTTCCCTTCTTGTCGTGTAGTTATGCACATCACTGTTCTCAAATTGTGATGGATTATAGTACCTACATGACATCTTTGGCTGAACACAACTTATTAATCTTATTGCTAACTTTTGTGCAATAAGTAGTTTCTTTCTAAGTGTTGAATTACCCCAGAAAATTATTCCATGTGACATTATTGAGTGGAAACATGCAAAGTATGTCAGGATGTTAATAAGTTTTTTTCCAAGGTTAGCAGTTATGCAAAGGGCAAAAGTAGCTGAACTTAATTGTTTGAGAAGTGCAGTAATATTGCTTCTTCCATTTCAAGTTTTCATCAACATGCACACCCAAAAATTTGGAGCATTCTACCCAATTTACTCATGTGCTACTTCAGTTGTTGGTATGATTTCATTTGTTGAACAGAACTGAATGTAGTGCATTTTTTTTCCAAAATTTGGGGAGACCCCATTTTAAGAGAACCAAATAATAATTCATTCAAAAATATCATTTACTAACTCTTCTGTTGTTTCTTCTCTAATGGGTCTTATTATAACACTAGAATTGTCTGCAAAAAGTGTTAACTTTGCTTGTTGAATGTTAAGTGGAAAGTCATTCACATATACACACATCAAAAAATTTTGTAGTGCCTCGAGAATTTTGGGATAAATTCTAAAAACACTCATATTTCCACCATCTCGAACACACGTTATTTTAAAGATGAGTGTTTGCAAGTGGCACTGTGTCCACTGCGTGACAATTATGTGTGTGCAGGACTGGCGTGTATCGGATGGTTGATCGGCATGGGCAGGTAGTCGCAGTGCTCGCCTAAGAAGTTACATGCCCAGCACAAGGAGCAAACGCAGTGTACTCCATGATGGTGCTACATCAGTCATTATTGAGAACAGTTGAATGTTGTTAAAGAAAAGAAAAGACGCTTACTTATTCACTTTCGTGAGGTCCGGATGGTGGACTTGCTAGAGCTTTCTAGATTGTATTCATTATAATGTATGTAAGGATATCTGTCGGACCAGTAATCGTTGGGCTTACAAAAAATGAATCATTTACATGATGTCTTGTTTGTGGAAGTGAAAATATAGTGAGATTGGTTTAAAAGTATCCTGAGTGTATGAAGTTATTTTGAGAGTATAAAAAATTCCTCCAAAACAGCATCTTATCTTCAGAGAAGAAGTTGGGCAGACAATCACAGCTGGCTATTTTGAAAAGAAGTTTGGCGAAACAACTCCAGGTAAGCTCAATAATAAAGTGGGAGTGTGAGTCTGGCACTCCAGCACCACACTGCTCCCTTCAGTCGCCAGAAACCACCAGAATGTGGTGAGCATGACAGGACTCGAGAACGAGGAATTTTTTTTGGAGTTGATTGAGACAAGAAGAAGTTGAGAGTTGCCATAGCAACCCTTAATAACAAGATGGAGAAATTGGTTTGTATGATTTGATTAAGAAGATGTGGGTGTGGGAACGATGCAATCCTCACACATGCAGTAACCAGCCGCCGCCGACGCAATAACCAGCCGCCACCAACGCAGTAACCAGCCGACATTGCTGGTTGCTGCTTGAGTTGCTGACTTCATACCGCAGACATGGACACCAATGCCACGATCAACATTTGACGCTACTGGCGCCCGTGATATTCACCGGTGCCAATTCTACACCTCACCAACACACAGAGGTGATTTTTTTAATGATCACAAGGCCAAAAAAGAATAAAAATATGGAGCAGGAACAACAACCTACAGAAACTTCCAAACTGGGCATGGCCATAACAATTAGGGGAGAGATCCCAGATTGGACTAAATTAGCAAATTTAATGACTGCTCTAATTTCCTCTTTAAGTGAAAAATTAGATGCAGATTCAGCTTCTTTAAGACAAGAACTAAATTCTCAAAATGCTTCATTAAGAGAAAAAATAGAGGGACAAAGTGTAGGTGCAACTGCTCAAATTGATTCTTTGAGAAATGAAATAAGTACAACTTTAAGTGCAAAACTAGAAGCACAGGGTGAAGCTTTAAATTCTAAATTTGAGGTGTTAATTGATAAAGTGGAAAATTTATGAGTAGATTTAAAGAATGAATTAAGTAATTCTTTAACTGTACAGATAAATCAAATGTTTACGACTTTAACCAAAATCAGGAGGATCAATTTCAGCAGTTGCCCCAGATATTAGAATTTGATATTGAAGACAAGTGTAACAATATTGAGTCTGAATTTAATGAACAATTAGGATCATTTGAAACTGTATGTAATGTTATGTTCAATGCAGTGAAACAGACTACACATCTTAAAAGATAGCACCGAAAGACAGGATAAACTGATCCCTATTGTCCAATCGCAAATTGTAGGAAGGAGTCAATACTCGAGTATGATGTAGAGAGAAATTTTAAAGAAAAGCTAGCAACCTCAGACACCACAATTGTAAGCAGTCTGGGGGAACAGGTAGAGGAGTTGATTGACCAAAAAGTTGTCAAGAGGTTAAACCCAGACAATGTTCCATCACATTTAGCTTCAGAACTTGATGATACTAAGAAATGCAGAGATGACTCATGGAAAGTATTCAAACTTGTCCAGGACACATTAGAACATAGAATAACTTTACTTAATGTTGTGCTTCCTAGTGAAAGGGTAATTGTTTTGTTGTGGGGAGACTTTCACACACAATTTAATGAGAAGTACTGGTATGCACTTGCTCAAATGAGTTTAATATCAGATCCATGGGATCCGGGTGGAGTCACATCTATTCCATAGGGACATTAACATTCTGTCTTAATGGACAGAGTGATGTCTGTTGGATCCCGAGTTGGGTTCAGTGTTACTTCCATACTCGTTTTCCCACACCGAATTCTCTTCGAGTCTTATACTATCTTGTATTTTGTTCTCATCTTCTTATACTGTCATATTACTTAGTACTTCAGCATATCTACATCTACATCTACATCCATACTCCGCAAGCCACCTGACAGTGTGTGGTGGAGGGTACCTTGAATACCTCTATCGGTTCTCCCTTCTATTCCAGTCTCGTATTGTTTGTGGAAAGAACATACTCATCTTGATGTGGGGGACAAGCAAGAGTTGCAGCAAATCACTGATATCAAGGTCATACTGCTTCTTGTAGAGGTAGCAGTAAGTGATCTTGTCATTATATGCAGTCTTACTTGTTTTACAGGCACTTTGATCCCCAGTTATAAAATCACCTTGATGGATTTGTTGTTATATCGAGTCAAGACTGAAGCATTTGGTAATGCCTCATAACATGTAAGTCAAACGCATGCTCTGCTCTAATCTCAATGTAAAGGTGAGTTGACAGCATGCTCCGCTCTGGTCATCAAGGATCTTGTCATTCGTGTATAGTTTGGTCATATTTTTGCTTAGCCAACCAACATATAGTTAGGTCTGATTCGGGCCTAAACTATTGGAGGTTACATTGTAATATGAATATTTATATATTTGTGATAATACGATACTTACTACTGGATATTTTATACCCTTTGTGAGAAATTATGTGAATGATACAATACAATTTAATATGAATAATTATATATTTGTGATGATAAGATACATATTTTCTACTTACTGCTGAATATTTTATACCTTTTGTGAGATGCGATGTGAATGGGGAGGGTTTATATAAATTTTGAAAGGGGTGGGTAGTGTAGGTACAAACATGACTAATATAACACACACACACACCCCACCTTTCAGACAACCCTTGCAGACAACTGTGACTGATTCTTCACCATTTACCATTCCATAGGAGTTGGTAAGATCTTTCTTTGGGGACTTCAAAGGTGAAGGTGAGAATGTCCGTTCTGCAGGAGACGTTTAACATCATACCTCCTCTGCCTTCTCACTCAAGTACCAGCGAAGTAGGGATCCTGGGGAAGGGGGAGGGGGTGCGAAGGGTTCCCTATATTTGGGGCTATCTTCTTTCACTTCTTCAATCTTAGCAACCATTTGTATCTTTTCCTTTCTTACTTCTCATCTGAGTACCGGTCTATCTTTCCCTCTTTCCATATTCACACACTACTATTGCTGAAGTCCTTCTCAGTTTCCATTGTTTTCTATAACCTTCGACTTTTTTGCATAAACAGGCCAAAGAATCAGGTTACATGACTACCCATATGCATACACACAATGAAACACAAAGACACAAACAGAAAAGACAATGTCAGAACTGTCATGTGTCAAAGGGGGAAACTTATGCATGTAATGATGGGTATGAGCACATGATTATGTGAGGTGATGGTTCCACATCACATACAGGTATGTACAGGGATATATTTATATATGTAAGAACTAAGAGTATTCATGGTTGTTATGACAGTACACATTGCAGTTCATTATGCTACATCATATACCTAAGTGTACAGAAATATATTCGGATTTGATGTCAGTCTAACAACTATTCTAACAAACTGTAGGATAGTGGGACAAGTGGAGTATAAGTAAGAGTATATATATGTTAAATAATATTTCCAAGTGTGGTGTTTATTGGAAACTTAGGACTGGAACAGTAAAGGGGGACTCTAAGTGGTTAAAGAAAGTATTGAGAAGTGGGTGGGAGGGGTAAATCAGAGTTTTAGTTTTTTCTGGGAGGTAGTTTTGAATTATAGTGTACATAAAGATGTATACTAGGGCAATGGACTATCAAGCCGACTCAAGAAGGAGGAAGAGGGTGCACCCAGCATTAATTGGGGGGAAAGGGCAGGTAGGCAGACCCAAGAAGGGCTGGCCCGTACTGTGAGGGCAGGGTGACCAAGAAGGGGATTGGCCTGTACCATAGTATATTAGGAATTTGTTAAAGGGGCATACCTACCAAAATGGAAGGAGGGAGTGCATTCATTGTATCAATTCGTATGTAAGGTATAGGTACTGTGCCTAAAAGGAAAAGGACAGTATTGTGACAAAAGTCACACATTTTGGTAGAGGTTATTCTGGTAACTCACGTTGTTATGTGTTGTGTGAAGTTACAATGGTCAAAAAGAGCACTTTTATTTACCCAGAGTTCCTCCAGATTCTAATAGACCTAAGTAAATAATAAATACATACTTAGAAAAAGTAGTAAGCAAAGTAAGAGCAAACAACAGAATACACATGGGTCATGCACACTTCGATTTTGCGATTGGAAAAGGGAACAGAAAATGGAAAAATTCTTGTCCTCACGAATTTTAGATTTTGAAAGAGCTGACTGCAATGTTGATCAAAAGGCTGAAGTTTTATAATGGTAGTAAACCAGAAAAAAAGGAGAGCTGTATATTAAGTACATGATTGTTAAAAGGAATGTCATGCAAACTGGTCAAACTATAAATTAATGTTATATGAATACGATATTGATATACATAATAAATTTGTATAAAATTCCATGTGTTCGAGGTAAGGGGAGGGATATGTAGTGCCTCGAGAGTTTTGGGGTAAATTCTAGAGACACTCGTATTTCCACCATGTTGAACATGCGTTATTTTAAAGATGTGTGTGTGAAAGTGGAACTGTGTGTACTGTGCCACGATTATGTATGTGCAGGACTGGCAAGTATCGGACGGTTGATCAGCGTGGGCAGGTAGTTGCAGCGCTTGCCTCAGAAGTTACATGCCCAGCACAAGGAGCAAACATAATGTACTCAATGATGTTGCTACATCAGTCATTACTGAGAACAGTTGAATGTTGTTAAAGAAAAGCAAAGACACTTACTTATTCACTTACTTTCGTGAGGACAGGATGGTGGACCTGCTAGAGCTTTCTAGATTGTGTTTGTTATAAAGTATGTAAGAGTATCTGTCAGACTGGTAATTGCTGGGCTTACAAAAAATGAATCATTTATATGGTGTCTTGTTTGTGGAAGTGAAAATATAATGAGATTGATTTAAAAGTATCCTGAGTGTACAGAGTTATTTTAAGAGTATACAAAATTCCTCCAAAACAGCATCTTATCTTCGGAGAAGAAGTTGGGCAGACAATTGCAGCTGGCTATCCTGAAAAGAAGATCAGCGAAACAACTCCATGTAAGCTCAATAATAAAGTGGGAGTGTGAGTCGGGTACACCAGCACCACACTGCTCCCTTTAGTCACTGGAAACTGCCAGAAGTTTTGCATCACCCTGGTTCCCAGAACCCATGAAGATAGACATTGACTGTGGATATTGTATCATAGAGTCCCTTTGACTGTTCAGAGATGTCACTAAACCTGCCCAAAGGTGTAAAAAAACCATGCATGAGCAACGCCTGTTAGCTGGAGGGGGTCCAATAGCTGATCAGTTCCAGCCATTCCAGCAGGAAGGAGGTACATGGCTCATGTTGTCTGTAGTTCAACTATGCCTAGATGGTCAATAACATAGTTTGATCACATCTGCATTGTTACTTTGTGCTAGGAAGGTCTCTTAACAAAGTGTCAATGACAAGCCTCGCTCAAGCTGCCCAAGGGCTACTACTGCAGTGGATGACCCTGACAGCAATGGCACCATGTTGAATAATGCTTTTCGTGCAGCCACAGGATTTCGTGTTACAGCTCAAACTGTGTGCAATACACTGCATGATGCACAACTTCACTCCTGACGTCCAAGGTGAGGTCCATCTTTGCAACCACAAAACCATGCAGCCTGGTACAGATGGGCCCAACAACATGCCAATGGACCACTCAGTATCGGCATCAGGTTCTGTTCAGTGATGAGTGTCACATCTGCCTTCAACCAGGCAATCATCGGAGACATGATTGGAGCCAACTCGGTCAGGCTGAATGCCTTAGACACACTGTCCAGCGAGTGCAGCAAGATGGAGGTGCCCTGGTGTTTTGGGGTGACATTATGTCAGGCTGACATACACCATTGGTGGTCACGGAAGATGCCGTAATGCCTGTACGAGACGTGAATGCCATCCTCCGACCAAGAGTGCAAACATATCAGCAGCATATTGCCGAGGCATTCATCTTCATAGATGACAATTTGCGCCCCCATGTGCTCATCTTGTGAACGACTTCCTTCAGAATAATGACATCACTTGACTAGAGTTGCCAGCATGTTCTCCAGACATGAACCCTATCAAACACACCTGGGATAGATTGAAAAGGGCTGTTTATGCATGACATGACCCACCAACCACTCTGAGAGATGTGCGGTGAATTGCCATGGAGGAGTGGGACAATCTGGACCAAAAGTGCCTTGATAAACTTGTGGATAGTATGCCACAATGAATACAGGCATGCATCAATGCAAGAGGACATGCTACTAGGTATTAGAGGTACCGATGTGGACAGCAATCTGGACCACCACCTCTGAAGCTCTTGCTGTATGGTGGTACAACGTGCAATGTGTGGTTTTCATGAGCAATAAAACAGGTGGAAATGATGTTTATGTTGATCTCTATTCCAATTTTCTGTACAGGTTCCGGAACTCTTGGAACCGGGGTGATGCAAAACTTTTTTTGATTTGTGCAAATAATGAATAGGAATGGACCCAAAATTAAACCCTATGGCGCTCGCTTTGTGATTTTATCCCAGTCACTAAAATTTTCTACCTTTCCATCAATGTTGAATTATTCAACGCAACTTTTTGCATTTTGTTTGTCAAGTATGATTCAAAGCAGCTGTGCTTAAAGCCATCAGTTCCATAAAACTTGAGTTTTTGTAAGAGAGTATCATGATCTACACAATCAGGTCCTTGGAAAGATCACAAAAAATACCATCTGGGGATTTATTGTTATTTAAATCATGTACTATTTGATGAGTGAATGTGTAAACAGCATTCTCAGTTGAGCAACCCTTCTGGAATCCAAACTGTAATATGCTAAGTAAATTGTTTCTGCTTAACTATGCTACTACTCTTGAGTATGTTACTTTGTCAAATAATTTGGATGAAGATGTCAGTAAGGAAACTGGATGGTAAATGTTTAACTCTGCCTGTCACTTTTCTCATAAAATGGTTTAATAATTGCATAGTTTAGCCTGTCTGGAAAACTTCCCTGTGCCAGATATGCATTGCACATATCGCAAAGGGCAACTTTTCAGAATTCTGTTGGAAATTACATCAACCACGCAAGAGGTTTTATTTTTTAGAATTTCTGTAACTGTATTAATTCCATCCCAGATGTGACCTCACTATTGATGGTCCAGCAGTATCCTGTTGACCCAAAAGTTTGGCCCCAGATCGCTTAGCCATAGCAAAAGTGAAATCGAAATTATGCGACAGGGAATGTTACATGCCCATGGAGTAATCCTTGATCGTCCCCACTTCACTTAGTACCTAATAAATGTGGTGCATGGCATCCATGCAGAGCCCTCAATGCCAGAACTGTACCAGACCAATATCCTGTACCTTTGGTACAAGACTATAACTACACTAACAAGTGGAGCAACCTTAATCAGTGTCCGAGACTGTGCCAAGGCATACACTTAGATCCCTGTGGCAGAGGCAGACATACTGAAGACAACCATAATCACCCTGTTTGGTCTACTCAAGAGTCTTTTTCCTTATGTTCGGCCTCTGAAATACTGCACATGCTTTGCAAAGGTTTATGGACTCTGTATAACAAGTGCCCCCCCCCCCCCCCCCTCTTTTTGCTTTGAGTAGTATGTGGATGATATTCTGGTTGTCTCAGCCTCACCTGAATAATTATCTCTGTGCAATTAACTTCTATCACTGACACCTGCCACATGCATCTGGTTTGCAAGAACTGTTAATGGCATCCTTCACTGGCCCAAAGAGCAAAGATAATGTGCCAGTTTCATTGGCAGATAACATGATCTCCAGTTTTGAGGCAGCCGAGCAGAGCATAGTGGATGCTGCATTAGTCACGCATCCCAAGCTTAATGTACCCTTGGAATTAGTGGTTGATGGGAGCCAGCCAATGATTGGCATGGCATTACAACTACTGTGTGATGGCACATGGCAGTTGCTATCTTTCTTCTTCCACAAGCCGTCACATCACAATGGAAGTGGAGTTCATATGATAGAGAGCTTCTGGCTACCAAAGAGGCTAATACATACTTACAGCCACAACTGGAAACCTGGAAGTTTACCATTTACACCAACCATAAGCCACTTACCTACACTTTCTGTCAAAACATTATCAACTGTTCATCTTGGCAGCACAATCAACTTTTATACATAGACCAATTCAGCATGGATGTTAGACACATTTTGGGAGTAGTCAACATAGTAGCTGACTGCCCTTCCCTATCAGTAGTATCTCATGTTTGACTTCACTCTGTTTGCTGAAGCACAGCAAGTTGACCAAGAACCATGCAGTTGACTTAAAGCTAGATCAACAATGTTGGACCTCCAATTAATTGACACTACTGAAGCTGACATCAAGTTATATTATGACATGCCAAATGGTAAACCTCGTCCTTGCTGACCACTGCATTTTGACAATGCACATTGGAGCCTACATAATCTGTGTCATCCTGAAGTCTGACCGACCATTCGCTCAGTCTCACATTGATTTATGTGGCTGGATGTCCAGAAAGACTGCTGGGAACAGACATGAACATGCGTCAGATGTCAGTGCAGCAAGTTTAACTGCCATATACGCTCACTGGTGGGAGACTTTATGGATACAACTGCTGACTCTGTGCACTTCCATATTGATGTCATGGGTTTTTACCTCCATCCAATGGCCTACATTATCTATTAACAGTGATTGACTGCTTCACCCGATTTCCAGAAGCAGCGCCAGTAGATAACATTTCAGCAGAGACTTAAGATTCCTCCATCGTTTCCATATTTATATCATGTTTTGGCTGTCCTCTGCACATCATGATGACCTGTTTGCCCAGTATACTAAGTTCTGTGGCACAGTGCACCATAAGACCACACCTATCACCCAGACATTAAAAGGATGATAGAATGGCAACACTGGTCTACTAAGGTAGTCCTCATGTGCCACAATACGGATCAGACCACTGATCTACCATTAGTTTTACTTGGCCTGAGGAATACCTATAAACCACATTTAGACTCTTGAGGAGCCAAATTAGCATTCAGCAAAGCATTACTCCTACCAGGCAAATTTGTAGATGCACATTCCCTATAGCTGCCCGACCATGACAATTGTGACTTTATTAATCAATTGAGGGAAAACATTTCCCACATTTGTCCCCAACAAGGATCAAAACACAGCACAGTTTCCAGCTATGTACATCAATACACAGACAAATGTATTCACTTCGTGCTTCGCACCGATGATGTAGCCTATGTGACAACCACCATACATCGGTTCGTCCAAAGTCATACAATATGGACTGTGCACTATCAGTATACTTGCTGACAACAAGCCTTCTACTGTCTCTCCTGACTGGGTGAACCCCATATATGTTTTTCTAGAAGAGCTACCTACTACTGTAACAAGATGCCGACCTACTACAGTATCAGCATCTACATGATCACCATCACTGGTACCTTCACCAGCTAGCACAGACAGACCTGCAGGACATGCATCGATATCATGTCGACATGTCCACTTTCTGGCACTCTATGTAGATGATGTTCAGCTTTCCCTGAGGCAGCTGATGTAGCAGCCAAGATCACTGCTCTTCAGTATAGTGCGGTGTTGTGTGGTGCTACAAGTGCTTATTTACATCACGCTGTCAAAATACACTCCTGGAAATGGAAAAAAGAACACATTGACACCGGTGTGTCAGACCCACCATACTTGCTCCAGACACTGCGAGAGGGCTGTACAAGCAATGATCACACGCACGGCACAGCGGACACACCAGGAACCGCGGTGCTGGCCGTCGAATGGCGCTAGCTGCGCAGCATTTGTGCACCGCCGCCGTCAGTGTCAGCCAGTTTGCCGTGGCATACGGAGCTCCATCGCAGTCTTTAACACTGGTAGCATGCTGCGACAGCGTGGACGTGAACCATATGTGCAGTTGACGGACTTTGAGCGAGGGCGTATAGTGGGCATGCGGGAGGCCGGGTGGACGTACCGCCGAATTGCTCAACACGTGGGGCGTGAGGTCTCCACAGTACATCGATGTTGTCGCCAGTGGTCGGTGGAAGGTGCACGTGCCCATCGACCTGGGACCGGACCGCAGCGACGCACGGATGCACGCCAAGACCGTAGGATCCTACGCAGTGCCGCAGGGGACCGCACCGCCACTTCCCAGCAAATTAGGGACACTGTTGCTCCTGGGGTATCGGCGAGGACCATTCGCAACCGTCTCCATGAAGCTGGGCTATGGTCCCGCACACTGTTAGGCCGTCTTCCGCTCACGCCCCAACATCTTGCAGCCCGCCTCCAGTGGTGTCGCGACAGGCGTGAATGGAGGGACGAATGGAGACGTGTCGTCTTCAGCGATGAGAGTCGCTTCTGCCTTGGTGCCAATGATGGTCGTATGCATGTTTGGCGCCGTGCAGGTAAGCGCCACAATCAGGACTGCATACGACTGAGGCACACAGGGCCAACACCCGGCATCATGGTGTGGGGAGCGATCTCCTACACTGGCCGTACACCACTGGTGATCGTCGAGGGGACACTGAATAGTGCACGGTACATCCAAACCGTCATCGAACCCATCGTTCTACCATTCCTAGACCGGCAAGGGAACTTGCTGTTCCAACAGGACAATGCATGTCTGCATGTATCCCATGCCACCCAACGTGCTCTAGAAGGTGTAAGTCAACTACCCTGGCCAGCAAGATCTCCAGATCTGTCCCCCATTGAGCATGTTTGGGACTGGATGAAGCGTCGTCTCACGCGGTCTGCACGTCCAGCACGAACGCTGGTCCAACTGAGGCGCCAGGTGGAAATGGCATGGCAAGCCGTTCCACAGGACTACATCCAGCATCTCTACGATCGTCTCCATGGGAGAATAGCAGCCTGCATTGCTGCAAAAGGTGGATATACACTGTACTAGTGCCGACATTGTGCATGCTCTGTTGCCTGTGTCTATGTGCCTGTGGTTCTGTCAGTGTGATCATGTGATGTATCTGACCCCAGGAATGTGTCAATAAAGTTTCCCCTTCCTGGGACAATGAATTCACGGTGTTCTTATTTCAATTTCCAGGAGTGTATTTTTGCACCAGCTTCCAGAGGTGCTGCATTCTCCAATGATATCACGCTTACTGATATACCAAAACTTCTACCTTCCTTGATAATAAATAGTGCTTAGTAACAGTCTAATTGTCTAGTCAGTTCTTTTCATGGATAATTCTATCATAAATTTAAACTCCAAAGCTGTGTTCTCCATCAACAAAACTTTCCTTCCTGTTCATGAGTGAATGAAGTTTTAAGAATTGTTCTTGTACAAAAAGGCAGTCACATTTTGTATGCCAACTGGCTAGATTGCAACATGTGTGGTAAATTAATTGGACAGCCTTTCATTCACAGCCTCTGT
Source organism: Schistocerca nitens (assembly GCF_023898315.1). Lineage (NCBI taxonomy): Eukaryota > Metazoa > Arthropoda > Insecta > Orthoptera > Acrididae > Schistocerca > Schistocerca nitens. The sequence goes on along the minus strand of NC_064618.1, from coordinate 740,336,075 downwards.
GAAAATTCCATATATTATCTTTTATAGCAGTAGTGTAACAGTCCCTGTGTTCACAACATTCACTGAATGACATGATTAAACCAGGATGGCTTTTGGCATCTGTTATTACTTTTCTTGGTATTTATTTAACAGAGTCTGTTACAAACACAATTGCTCTCCTGACACTTTGAAAAAGATCAGATCTGTTGTAACCAATAAATCTAAATTATCTCTCTCTCTTGTAGACTGTCAGACTAGTTGTTCAAGACAATTGTCTTATAATGTGTTCAGTATTACTTTGCAATGTCCTTACTTTCAGTAACTTATACATGGTTTTTTCCAGTCAATACATGGAATTAAAGTCATCATCACTACTACAGAATGGTTTTGGTATTTCCATGTTATTAAGACAAACTGTCTTCCACACTTTTGCCATTCTCTCAAATGCATTGTGAATATTTTCAGATCCTAGATGACAGATGTTATTGCCAATGTGACTGATGATCTGCAACTGACTGCAATCTTTATTTGAATTGCTCCTGGTTTGGCCTATTCCATCTAGCAAACAATTCCCACCAGAATTCAGAATTAATGCACAGTTAATTCTTTCCCTCCCATGATGCTATATCCTAAAGAGGGATCACCACATGCCAAATGTTCTAGCTGCCTACAAATAGCAGGTCCATCTTTTCCCTCTGTGGCTGCTTAGACTCTGTTAGTAGAGAGGTCGCTGCTCAAGCAGGCAAAGTGTATCCCATTGGCTTTGTTGCATTATCGATGGCTGGCAATACCTCAAATCTCTTTTTGTTAAAAGCACTGGGCTAGCCTTTTGACCATTTGCCACTTACAGTTTCTTCTGTAAAACAGCTCCAGATCAGGGTATGAACCACTAATCTTCATCATGTGTTTGTACAGTAACAGATCATGTTTCTCTGCAAATCACGCTGGTAAAAAGTAATACATGTAAGCTATACAGTGTGCCAGAGGTGACAGGAGACGTCACTTATACTTAACCAATGGTTCATTTCATAGTGGTCTTCTGAATCTAATGGACAGTTGCTAATGCAGCTTTTATTTGTTCAGGGACAGCAATGAACTTTTACATCAATATCCCAACTTAATTGCAATACTTGACTGTATCAACTGGTGAAAATTACACTTGAGAGTGACTTTTGCAAAGAGAAAAAACCTTACAGAAATCAAATAATGGAAAATACAGAATGGAATGTAGCAATATTACAAAAAGGATAGTTGTTACTCACCATATAGGAGAGATTCTGAGTTGCAGTTAGGCACAACAAAAAGTCTGTTGACAAGTGAGCATATGACCAACAAGGTCTTTGTCAAAAATTGACAACATATACAGACACACTCACTCAAATGCAACTCATGCACACATGACCACGGTCTGTGGCAGCTGAAGACAGATTGTGAGCAGCAGCGCATGATGGGAGAGGCAACCAAGTGGGGGTAAGGAGGAGGCCGGGGCGGCAAGGATAGCAGGGTAGGGTGGGGGACAGTAAAGTGCTGCTAGTGGGGAGCACTCAGGGGAAAAGTGGAGAGAGGTTAGGGTAGTTAGGTACAATTGTTAGGTTAGACAGAAGGTGGGAGAGGGGGGTGGGGGTTAGCAGAAAAGGAGAGAAGTGAAAAGACTGGATGTTGATGGAATAGAGGACTGTGTAGTACTGGATGGGACAAGGGAAGGGGCTAGATGGGTAAGAACAACAATTAACAAAGGTTGAGACCAGAAGGATTACAGCACCATGGGATATATTGCAGGGAGAGTCCCACCTGCGCAATTTAGAAAAGCTGGTGTTGGTGGGAAGGATCCAGATGGCATAAGCTGTGACACATTCATTGAAATGAAGAATGTAGTGTTGGGAGGCGTGCTCAGAATAGGATGGTCGAGTTGTTGCTTGGCCACAGTTTGTTGACAGCCACTCATGTGGACAGACAACTTGTTGGCTGTCAAGTCCACATAGAATGCAGCATAGTGGTTGCAGCTTAGTTTGTAGATCACGTGACTGGTTTGACAGGTAGTCCTGCCTGGAATAGGGAATGTTTGTGAATGGACTGGAGTAGGTGGTAGTGGGAGGATTAATTGTTTCTTGGCCACAGTTTGTTGATGGCCATTCATGTGGACAGACAATGTGTTGGTTATCAAGCCCACACAGAATGCAGCACAGTGGTTGCAGCTTAGCTTGTAGATCACGAATGGTTTGACAGGTAGTCCTGCCTGGAATAGGTAATGTTTGTGAACGGACTGAAGTAGGTGGTGGTGGGATGATGAATGGGACAGGTCTTGCATCTAGGTCTGTCACAGGGATATGACCCAAGAGGCACAGGGTTGGAAGCAGGTGTTGTTTAGGGATGGATGAGGATAGTGTGTAGGTTCAGTGGGTGGTGGAATACCTCTGTCGGAGGAGTGGGGACATTTCTCATTTCAGAGAATGATGAGTAGTAGTTGAAACCCTGGTGGAGAATGTAATTCAGATGCTTATGGGTGGTAATGAGTCACAAGGGGAATGCTACTCTGTAGCTGGACGATGGCACTTTGGGAGGTGGTGGGTGACTGGAAAGATAAAGCATGGGAGATCTGTTGTTGTACAAGATTAAGAGAGTAATTACAGCCTGTAAAGCCCTCAGTGAGATCCTCAGTATATTTTGAGAGGGACCATTTGTCACTACAGATGTGATGGTGGTGGGTGGGCAGGCTGTATGGAAGGGATTTCTTGGTATGAAATGGGTGGTAGCTGTCACACTGGAGTTATTGCTGATGGTTGGTAGGTTTGATATGGACAGAGCTACTGATATAGCCATCTTTGAGGTGGAGGCCAACATTGAGGACGCTGGCGTGTTGATTTGACTAGGATCAGGTGAAGTGAATGGAGGAGAAGGTGTTGAGGTTCTGGAGGAATGTGGATGGGGTGTACTCACCCCCTATCCAGATCAAGAAAATGTGATCAATGAATCTGAACCAGGTCAGGGGTTAGGGACCCTGGGTGCTCAGGAAGGATTTCTCTAGATGGACCATGAATAGATTGTCATAGAATGGTGCTATGTGGGTGCCGATAGCCATACCCCAGATTTGTTAATAGGTAATGCCTTTGGAATCCATCAGGTATTGGGAAAGATGGTGTTGAATGGCAGTTAGGCCATGGGCATTAGGGACGTTAGTGTAAAGGGAGGTGGCATCAAGACTGATGAGCAGGTCACCATGTGGTAAAGGAACAGGATCTGTGGAGACTCTCAGTAGGATATGGTTGCTATCTTTCATATAGGAGGGTAGGCAGCAGTTAATATGCTGCAGGTGTTGGTCTACGACAGTAGAGATTTTCTCAGCGGGAGCACAATAACCAGCCAAAATGGGCTGTCCTGGGTGGTTGGGTTTATGAGCTTTAGGAAGCATGTAGAAGGTTAGGAGTGCGGGGAGTGGTAGGGGTTAGGAGAGAGATGGGTTCCAGGGAGGGGTTCTGGGATGGGCCTAAGGATTTGAGGAGAGACAGGAGATCCAGCTGGATTTCTGGAATGGGGTCACTGTGGCAGGGTTTGTAGATGGATGAATCTGACAGTTGATGGAATCCTTCTGCCAGGTAATCCTTGCAGTTCAAAACGACAGTGGTGGAGCCACTGTCAGCAGGTAGGATTATAAGGTTGGAAACAGTTTTGAGGTGGTGGATTGTGGTTCTTTCTGTGGATGTGGGGTTAGTTTGCATGTTGAGCGATTTTGGGAATGATGGTGAGCCATGGTTCAAGGTTAAGTAATCCTAGAAAGGTAACAGGGCGGTTTGGAGGGAGTGAAGGTGGATCACTGTTGGATGGAGGAGTGAACCGAGTCAGGCAGGTTTCAACATTGGTCTTTGGTTGAGTCTGATTGGTAACGTTGGTGGTGAAAAAGTCTTTCCACTGTAGGGACAGGAAGAAGGAGGGAAGGTCTTTAACATATCCCACATGATTTAATTTGGAAGTGGGGCAAAAGGTGAGGCATATGGAAAGGACTAATACTTCTGAGAGACTAAGGCATTTGGAGGAAAGGTCCATGACTGCTTTTGGGTCTGCTTAGGTTCTAGATTGTGTTTGTTTGTGGATGGGAGTGTTGGAGAGTAGGGTAAATGTAGTAGGTCAGCGAGACAGAGTTTGTCAGCTATGAGGGGACATGAGACAGGTTTGGAGTTTGTTGCAGGGGTGGCAGACAGTAGTAGTCATAGGATGTGAACAGGGTGGAGAGTTTTTTGAGGGGGTGTTGTACATGTTGCTCTAGTTCCTGGAAGCCAAGAGTTTCAATGTGAGTTGTAGGCTGCAGGAATTTTGGATTGCATGGCTGGAGAATTTTATGAATGGAGAGAAGGTATTGGAAGGGGGTTTGCGCTTGAATGATATGGTTTTGCAGGACTATGTTGGTGAGGGCTAAAGATTTGTGGAACCTGAACAAATGGAGGTAATTGTGGAAGAAAGGGTGGCAGCTGGCGATGATGAATTTGATAGTAAGGCCATATGGGGGGTTTCCATGAGCCAAGCACACTTATCCACCCACAGACCTCCAGTCCACATAAAAAGATATTTTTATTTGTTTTTTCTTTGATCAAATTGTCATTTCATGCCAATTTCAGTTGGTTTCATCTTTCACTACTGGCTGCTCCCTCAGATTTCATCTTGTGTTCAGATTCTGCCAATCCTTAGCCTTCACCAACATAGTCCTGGAAACCCATATCAATCAAAGCCAAATCTTCTTGAAATACCTTCTCTCCATCCATAAAATTCTCCTGCTATGCAATCCCAAATTCCTGGATCCCATAACAGACATTGAGACTCTTGTCCTCCAGGAACTAGAGCAACATGCACAACACCACCCGAAAGAACTCTTCACCCTGCTAACTTCCTACTCCCGTCTTCAACTACCAGTCTCCACCACCCCTGCAACAAACTCCAAACCGGCCCCACATCCCCTTATAGCTGACAAACCCTATCTTGCAGACCTACTACATTTATCCCACCCTCCAAAACTCCCTCCCACCAACACACACAATCCAGAACCTAAACAGACTCCAAATGCTCTCCTGAACCTGTCCTCCAAATGCCTTAGAACCACAGAAGTATCAGTCCTTTCCATAGGCCTCACTTTTCGCCCCACTCCCAAATTAAATCAAGTGGGATTTGTTACAGACCTTCTCTCCTTCTCCCATCCTTACAGTGGGAACATTTTTTCACCACCAACCCTACCAATCACACTCAACCATGACCAATGTTGAAACCTGCCTGACTCATTTCACTCCTCCATCCAACTGTGATCCACCTCCACTGCCTCAGATCACTCCTGGTTAATTTTCCAGAATTTCTTAACCTTGAACCATGTCTCACCATCATTCCCCAAATTCCTCAACAAGTAAACTAACCTCACATTCTCACCTACAAACCCTGCCACATTGACCCCATTCCAGAAGTCCAACAGGATCTCCTGGCTGTCCTCAGATCCTTAGGTCCATCCCAGAACCCCTCCCTGGAATTCCTCTCTCTCCTCACCCCTACCATTCCCCACACTCCTACCTTCTACATGCTTCCTAAAGCCCATAAACCCAACCACCCAGAACACCCCATTGTGGCCATTTATTGTGCTCCCACTGAGAGAATCTCTACTGTCGTAGACCAGCACCTGCAGCCTATCAAATCTGCAGTTCATAACTTGGGAATCTTTGGTGTGCACGTGTGCTGCACTGCTGTTGAAATTGCTCAATAATATTTTATAAAATTTTAGACTTCATTTACTTATTTTAAAGTTGATTTGTGTTAATATTTGCCATAAGAGTAACATATTAGTGGATTTTCATTAATCTCAGTCTTTATTCCTTTGTTATTGACTCGAGTGGTCTATTATTCGTGAGTGTGCTTGCGTTGTTCATCTAAGCCTCGCGCCTCGATAGTGTGTTTACATTTTGCAGCGTGCACTGCAGCTGTAGTGGTTATAAAGCTAAGTACTGACAAACTTATTTGTGCTCTGTAATACAGTTATTAAATTTAATAGTTTTCAGTGGTGTTGCATGCTGTTTGTGGCGAAGTAACGACTTAATAAAGTTTTGTAATCGTTCGCTTGCTGTGTTTTTTTAGAGTTTTCTGTGCGTTGAAGCCGTTTAGTAAATTTCGTGCTTTAGTTTTCAACCAACATTTCTTATTGTTTTTAGGGAAATATTTCAGTAAAATTTTCATTCAGTGTTTTAACTTCGCTTAGTGTTCCAGTGACCGTTTCAATTTTGTGGTTTTAGCTAACAATTTTGTGAAATTTTGTAGGTATTGGTATTAGCAGTGGTGTAGTAGTATTATTATGATTAGTTGCTTTCTTAATAGGCAGAGAATTTCGAGACCATTAGTGTTAGTTCTTAAATATTTCTACTGGTGTAACTGAACTTTGGTGACGTAGACATATAGTTTTTTCAGTAACTGTAAAATTTTAGCATGAGTGAGAAGTGTGGGCTCTGTTGTAGGTTCGTGAGTAGTGGGTTACGGTGTGGGATTTGTTCAAAGTATTTTCAGTGGGGGAATGTAGTGGGGAAGCCAGTGGTCATTTTAGTGAGATCCTCTCCTGGGAAAGCAGAATCAGTAGAAGAAATAAGTTGATAGAGGAGCCGGAGTGTAAGATCTGTGCCCTTCAGGTGTAGTTACAATGCACAAAGGAGGTACTAGATAGGTTGAGGAGGGTGAAGGGTGGTGGGGAATGGGAACTGGCAGTTGGCAAGAAGGCAGTTAGGAAGAGGAGGTATTCAGACAGTTTTACTTTGTGTACATGCAATAGATATGACCAACTGTCAGAGTTGAGTGGAGAGGTGCCTCATATAGCTGTAGATGTAGGGAACATGGAGCAGTCCTCAGCAATTAGGAGGCCTAGGTTAGTCGCAGTCTAGCAGAAAGGAGAAGGCTCTGCTGCTAGGTAGTTATCATGGTAGAGGTGTGGTCCAGCAGTTGCAGGAAGTGTTGGGGAGTGAGTACCAGGTCACCAACATTGTGAAGCCTAGTGCAGGTTTGGCTCAGGTGACTGACAGCGTAGGGGAGTTATGTAAGAATTTTATGAAGGAGGATCAGCTAGTGATAGTGGGTGGAGCAGGGAACAGTCTTGATAGGGACGGGGAATATGATGTAGGTGGTGACCTGGTTAAGATAGCTACTCAAAATGGTGGCACAGATGTGTATTTTGTGCAACTGTTTCAGCGTCATGATTGACCTCACCTTAATGTGGCTGTCAGGTGCGTTAATGTGGGGCTGGGGAGAGCACTGATGGCAGAGGGCATGGGTCACATCTCAGTGGTGCCAGTTGGGTCTATCAGTAGATCGGGTTTCACTAGGCATGGCCTGCGCCTCAATAGGTATGGGAAGGGGATGCTGGCTAAGCATATAGGTGACAGTGTAGTGGGTGGTGGTAGTGGTGTCACTCATGGAAAAATTCCAGTAGTAGTTGATGTTAGAGGTACACCTGTTTTGGATTGAAGTCAGCTGATAGGTATACATGCTTAAAGGAAGTCACTCTAACTAAGGGCTCACCTTCCGAGGATGTAATGTTTCCAGATAGAGAAGGAATTAGCATATTTCATCAAAATTAAGAAGTATTAGAGAAAAAGTTAGTGAACTGATTATAGATGTTGACTATGAAATTATTGGTATATCAGAGCACCACTTAAATAATTTGACAATTCAGAGGCTTCCTTTACCAGGCTACAGATTAGCTGGCTGTTTCTCAAGAAGTTCCTTGTGGGGTGGGGGAGTGGCTCTGTACGTAAAAAACAGTATTCCATTTGAGTCCCTAGACATATCACAACACTGCACTGAGCAGATATTTGAATGTTGCACAGCGGTAGTTGAATTTAGTGAAACTAAACTTCTAATTGTTGATGTTTATAGGTTACCTAACTCCAACTTCAGAGCATTTCTGGTCAAGCTAGAGAGGGTTCTTGATTCATTTTGTAGGAAGTACCAGAAACTAGTTATATGTGGTGACTCCAATATAAAGTTTGTATATGATGGTGCAAGAAAAAGGATGTTGGTAGATCTCTTAAATTAATATGATCTGATACAAACTGTGTTTTTCCAACTAGGGTGCAGGGGAACAGTAGCACAGCCATAGACAATATTTTTATTCATTCTTCATTACTAGACGGGCATTCTGTTAGTAAAATTGTGAATGGCCTTTCAGACCATGATGCACAAATTTTAACACTAAAAGGCTTTTGTACTCAAACCAATGTCATATTTAATAACAAACTATGTAGGACAGTTAATCCAACAGCAATAGAGAGTTTTTTAAACCTTGTCAAGGAACAAGAGTGGCAGGATGTTTATAGTGCCGATAACATATATGATAAATACAATGCTTTCCTTAACACATTTCTCTTTCTCTTTGAGATGTGCTTTCTATTAGAATGGGGTACTAGCAGTAATGGGCAGCCTGGGTGGCTGACTAGAGGGATAAGGATATCATGTAGAACAAAGTGGGAGTTATATAAAAATGTTAAAAGTAGTCACAATCAAGCTACAGTAGCCCATTACAAACAGTATTGTAAGGTGCTTAATAATGTTATCAGGAAGGCAAAGAGTATTTGGTATGCAAATAGAATAGCTAATTCACAGTATAAAATTGAAACCACATGGTCAGTTGTGAAGGAAGTGTCTGGCCAGCAGCACAAGGCCAACGATATAAAGTCAGTTCGCAGTAAAAATATTTCTGTTACTGATACATCAGAAATATGTACAGTATTTAACAATCATTTTCTGAGCATTGCTGTTGAGTTAAATAAAAATTTAGATTCTACAGGGAATCATATAACTTTCTTGGCAAATGCCTTTCCGAAATTGTTGTCTGAAATACTCCCCCGTGATACAGACAAGAGGGAGATTGAGTCAATAATTAAATCACTGAAGACTAAGGACTCTCATGGTTATGATGGAGTGTCTAGCATAATATTAAAGTACTGTGCTGCACATGTTATCCCTGTGTTTAGCCGTACTTGTAATATTTCCTTTAGGAATGGTCAGTTTCCTGAGCGATTAAAATACTTCAGTAGTAAAGCCGCTTTATAAAAAGGGAGAAAGGGATAATGTAGATAATTTTAGTCATGTTTCTATGCCATCAGTGTTTGCAAAAGTTATTGAAAAGGCTATGTATGTAAGGATAATTGATCATTTTGTATCACATCTTTTGCTATCAAATGAACAGTTCGGCTTTAGAAGTCATTTAACAATTGAAAATGATATATCCTCTTTTCTCTGTGAGGTACAGGATGGGTTAAACAAAAGGTTTCGAACGCTTGGCATATTTTTTTGATTTAACTAAGGCATTTGATTGTGTCGATCACAAAATATTGCTCCAGAAGTTGGACCATTACAGAATACAGGGAGTAGCTCACAATTGGTTCACCTCTTACTTTAGCAACAGGCAGCAAAGGGTCATTATTCACAATGTTGATAACGGCTGTGATGTGGGATCTGAGTGGGGTACTGTCAAGAGAGGGGGTGCCCCAGGAATCAGTGTTGGGGCCACTCCTGTTCCTTATTTATATAAATGATGTGCTCTCTAGTATTATGGCTAACTCTAAAATATTTCAATTTGCTGATGACACTTAACTCTTCCCATTCTAAAAGGATATTTTTGGCTCAGAAATGGGCGGTTCGGGCAATAAGTGGTGTTAGTTCGCGAACGTCTTGTCGACCTCTGTTCACGAGTCTGGGTATTTTGACATTGGCCTCTCAATACGTATATTCCTTATTGTCGTTTCTTGTTATCAATATTAGTTTATTTCCAAGAATAAGCAGCTTTCACTCTGTTAATACTCTGCAGAAATCAAACCTGCATTTGGCTCAGACTTCCTTAACTCTTGTACAAAAAGGTGTGCAGTATACTGCTGCATCCATTTTCAATAAGCTGCCACTCGAATTCAAAAATCTTAGCAGTAATCCACGTGCTTTCAAATCAAAACTGAAGGGTTTCCTCATGGGTCACTCCTTCTATTCTGTCGAAGAATTCCTTGAAAAATTAAGCTGATTTTTATTGTATTGCTGATAGTGTTTACTTAAACTTATGGAGTTACTTTGTTAAGGTTCATGAACATTAATTTTTATCTGTTATTACGTTTATGTTGTAATTTCTTGTACTGACATGTTCCATGTCCTTGGAGATCTGCTCCTCAATTTGGTCCCACGGAACTTGACGAATAAATAAATAAAAAATAAAGTAATTGCTGTCTACCTTCCTATATGAAATGTACCAACCATTTCCTCCTGAGGCTTTCCACAGATCCTGTTCCTTTACCACATGGTGTCCTGCTCATCAGTATTGATGCCACCTCCCTTTACACTAATGTCCATAATGCCCATGGCCTAACTGCCATTCAACACCATCTTTCCCAATACTTAATGGATTCCAAAGGCATTACCTATTAACAAATCTGGGGTACGGCTATGGACACCTATATAGCACCATCATATGCCAATCTATTTGTGGTACATCTTGAGGAATCCTTCCTAAACACCCAGGATCTCAAACCCTTGACCTGGTTCAGATTCATTGACCACATTTTCTTGATCTGGATAGAGGGTGAGTACACCCCATCCACATTCCTCCAGAACCTCAACACCTTCTCCTCCATTCGCTTCACCTGGTCCTACTCAAACCAACACACCAACTTCCTCAATGTTGACCACCACCTCAAAAATGGCTACATCAGTAGCTCTGTCCATATCAGACCTACGAACCATCACCAATACCTTCACTTTGACAGCTGCCTCCCATTCCATACCAAGATGTTCCTTCCACACAGTCTGGCCACCCATGACAGTCACATCTCTAATGACAAACAGTCCCTCTCAGAATATAGTGAGGGTTCTCACTGAGGCCTTTAGAGATTGTGATTACCCTCCCAATCTTATACAACAGATCTTCCCATGCCTTATCTTTCCAGTCACCCACCACTTCCCAAAGTCCCACCATCTGGCTCCAGAGGAGCATTCCTCTTGTGACTCAGTATCACCCAGGACTGGAACAACTGAATTACATTCTCCACCAGAGTTTTGACTACCTCTCATCATGCCCTGAAATAAGAAATGTGCTACCCACTTCCCTTCCCACTCCTTCCACAGTGGTATTCCACCGCTCACTGAACCTCCATGCTATCCTCGTCTACTCCTACACAACCCCTGCTTCCAAGCCCATGCCTCATGGGTCATATCCCTGTAATAGACCTAGATGCAAGACCTGCCCCATCCATTCTCCCACCACCACCTACTCCAGTCCATTCACAAACATCACCTGTCCCGTCAAAGTCAAGGCTAGCTGTGAAACCAGTCATATGATCTACAAGTAAACTGCAACCACTGTGCTGCGTTCTGTGTGGGTATGACAACAAAAAACCTGTCTGACTACATGAATGGCCACTGACAAAACTGTGGCCAAGAAACAATTGGACCACCCTATTGCTGTGTATGCCACTCAACACGACATTCTTCATTTCAATGATCGTGTCACAGCCTGTGCCATCTGGATCCTTCCCAGCAACACCAGATTTTCTTAATTCCGCAGATGAGAACTCTCCCTGCAATATATTCTATGTTTCTGTTAGTCTCCTGGCCTCAACCTTCATTTGTCATTGTCCTTAATCATGAAGCCCCTTCCCTTTTCCCATCCAGCACTATGCAGCTCTCTATTCCACCGACACACCCAGTCATTTTTACTACTCTCCTTTTCTGCTACCCCCCTCTCTCCTTCTCCCTCCTTCTAACCTCCTGACTGCACCTAGCTGCCCTATCCCTCTCTCTACTTCACCTCTCCACTCTCCCACTAGCAGAACTTTACCATCCTACACCCCTACCCTGCTATCCCTCCTTATCCCCACCCCAGCCCCCTCCTTGCTCCTATTCGGTTGCCTCTCCCATCGCACCCTGCTGCTTGCAGTCTTTCTTCGCCTGCCAGAGACTATGGTCATAGGAATGTGAATTGCATTTGCGAGAGTGTGTTTATGTGTGTTGTTCTATTTTCACCAGACACCTAGTTGGCTGAAGGCTCACTTTCTGATTGTCTTTTTGTTGTAACTATCTGTGACTCGGCATCTCTGCTATACAGTGAGTAGCAACTATCCTTTTCATAATATTCTAATGGGAAATAGAAGCATAATATGCAATCAACTGTTGCTATTCCCTTCCACATGAAAGGGCTTAATGAATTAAGCTACTAAATACTGTGACTGTTGTAAATGCCCTCCTGGTAATGAAGTGCTTTCTGTTTTAGAGATTGTCTACAGGACACATTCAGGAAATGTATATTAGAAAGTTAGAAGGAATATCTACCAGCTGTTCTGTACTGTTGGATAATCCTTTTGGCTTTGATTCAAAATAATGGAATTGTTCATTAAGTATTCTTATCTTATTTATGAAATATGGTATCACTTTAGGTAATTGATCATTAAGTATACTTACCTTATTTTATGAAATATTGTATCACTTTAGGTGATTTATATTGAATCTACAGCTTATCAGTTAGCTTCAATAGATTGTTCAGTAGCAGAAAAGGTAAATTTTATCCAAAGAATATTGTAATAGATTCATGCGGACCAGACATTTTGCGTGCAGTAAAGATAAATTCCCATTCAAATGATGGTGGTTTTATGGAACCCAAGTATCAACATGATTTGTGTGCACCATATACAAGTGATAATGAGTGCCCAGAGTGAAAGTAGCTGTATCAGTACTACAAGAGAGCACCATTGATGCTGAGTCATAACACTGTGGTGTTAATTCTCAACACTGGCTGTTGTTTCTGCATGTTGTTGTTATTTTGTTTCTGTTTCTATTTCTCTTTCATCACTAAGCACACGTAACAACAGTTGACAGCACAAAGTCCATCCCATTTTATAGTACTACATTGAGATGGGGCTTTGCCTGGTTGGTTTAAAAATAATCCTACATTGCTGCCAGTTTCATGATGCAGTTACTGTTCTCAGCCAGTATACTTATGTGTGATAAAACATATAATGAAAACAAATGTGTATGTACATACCAAATAACAACTAAATTATTGCCTGTAAGACAGACATTTTCTGTAGGACTGGAAAATATCTGAAGGAAGCATCCAGATCGCATAACACAGCAAGACACCTGGGATAACTTTTGAACTGCTATCTTGGTATATAAAAACAGGGAACTATTTCAATATGTGTTAAATACCATGACTCCACACTTAAAAGTTCTCTGCATTGAAAATAAGTCACATTTTGTGATGAAAATGTATGTTTGTCATTATGTTCATTACACTTTATTTACATAAATGCATATATTACATGTTATTGTCTTATGTAATATGTGATGCACTGTTGTATTGGATATCTGCTTTTTGTTGAAGTTGAATGACATCACATTAGGAAAAATAGGTTATCTAACATCATTATTGTCACAGATGAGCAGTTGGCAACATTTAAAAGTGTAGTAGATTTCCCTGATATATTTCACAAGAAGGAGGTATTGTCAGTCATTGTGTGAGGGTCATTTACCACCAAGCTCATGGGTCAAATTCCAGTTCTTCCTTCTATGTCTTACAGGCACATTGTGCACAGTGGTTCCCTTGGTGTTATTTGAGACCATTAAACTACAAGGATTTGGAAAAAATATGGAAACACTGTGAGAAATGCATGAATTAACATAAATGCAGATGCTAGCCAACCCTGCAAGTTGCTCAGTTGTTATTGACTATGAACGGCACATGTGTGATGTCCTCAATAAGTTGCAAGTATCAGTCTGGTCAGAACAGTGTTCTGTTTAGTTGTGTGTGCATTATGTTGAATCTAAGTGAATTCAAATGTGAGCAGATTGTTGGTGCCCATATGGTGAGTTCTTCCATATCAAGGTAGCTGAAGAGTTTGGTGTTTCAAGAGGCACCATATCAAAGATTTATACTGCAAACTGGAAAACCAGAAAAATGTCATCTGCAAAGTCATTCTGTGGATGAAAGTGCATTTTGAGTGATCATAGCAGATGGTCATTGCAGAGGATTGTAATGAAAAATAAGAGGACAGCAGCTGCAAAAGTCACTGCAGAACTGAACGTCACACTCACAAACCCTGTCAGTACCAGAACAGTACGAAGGGAACTCCATGAGCTGAGAATTGCAGGGATAGCTGAAACAGCAAAACTACATGTCAGTGATGTGAATACCCATAGCAGAAGAAAGTGACATTGAAGCCATAAAATCTGAACTACGGAGCAATGAAAGGAAGACATTTTGTCAGATGACTCTTGTTGCACACTGTTGCCAACTTCTGCTGAGTTTATATCTCAAGAGTGATACATGGTGAGGTGTGGTGAAGATTTGGGCAGGCATATCTTGGTATTCCTTGGTCCTTTTTTGTACTCTGTGAGGTCACAATAATGCCAAGGATTATGTGACCATTTTGGCTGGGCAAGTCCATCTCATGGTACAATGATTGTTGATTGTTCCTCAATGGTGATGCTGTGTTCCAAGATGACAGGTCTCCTGTTCATACAGCTCACATCGTCCAAGACTGGTTTTGTGAGCGTGAGGATGAATTGTTGCATCTACAATGGTCAACACATTCACCAGCTTTCAATATTAATGAGCCTTTGTGGTCTACGTTGGAGAGAAAGGTGCGTAATTGCTATCCAAGCAAGCCAACTCACTGACATTAAACTTCGAAAAGACTGACTATATGCAATTCAGAACCTGTAAGAGGTTTCCACCCAGCATATGCATAAAATACAAAGAAGAGCAGATAGAAGAGGTTGACAGTCTTAAATTCCTGGGATTACAACTTGATAATAAATTCAGTTGGGAAGAGCACACCACAGAACTGCAGAAACGCCTTAACAAATCTGTATTTGCAATTCGAGTGTTAGCAGACATAGGTGACATAAACATGAAAAAGCTTGCATACTTTGCCTACTTTCATTCCATAATGTCATATGGTATAATATTTTGGGGTAACTCTTCAAGTCAAACAAAAGTTTTCAGGGTCCAAAAGCGTGTAATACGTATTATTTGTGGAGTAAATTCACAGACGTCCTGTAGAAACCTCTTCAAAGAACTGGGTATACTAACTACTGCCTCTCAGTATATTTACTCATTAATGAAATTTGTTCTAAATAATATATCTCTTTTTCCAACAAACAGCTCAGTTCATACATACAATACCAAGAACAAAAATGATCTGCACAAGGACTTAAAAGCACTTACTTTAGTTCAAAAAGGGGTCCACTACTCAGGAACACTCATCTTCAATAATTTGCCAGTAAACATAAAAAATGTAGTTACAAATAAAGATCAGTTTAAAAGGAGCCTGAAAGACTTACTAGTGGCCAACTCCTTCTACTCCATTGATGAATTTTTTAATAGAAACAAATGATGTATATATTCATACTATTAGTATTGTTATTTCAGATTTAAAAAAAAAAAAAAAAAAAAAAAAAAAAAAAAAAAAAAATGGCATGTTCCACATCCACGAGGATCTCCTCAGCACGGATCTATGGAACGAAAACTAATCTAATCATTGCTATCTCTACTTGCCATTATTTTCTAGGAGGAATGGTATAAGATTCCCTTGGAAACCATGCAGCCCCTGCATTATTCCAAGAAACTGAATCATCATCATCATTTAAGGCTGATTATGCCTTTCAGCGTTCAGTCTGGAGCATATTCCCCCTTATAAAATTCCTCCACGATCCCCTATTCAGTGCTAACATTGGTGCCTCTTCTGATGTTGAGCCTATTACTTCAAAATCATTCTTAATTGAATCCTTGGTCTACCCCGATTCCTCCTACCCTCTACTGCTGAACCCATGAGTCTCTTGGGTACCGTATTTACTCAAATCTAAGACGCACTCAAATCTAAGCCGCACCTGAAAAATGAGACTCGAAATCAAGGAAAAAAAAAAATTCCCGAATCTAAGCCGCACCTGAAATTTGAGACTCGAAATTCAAGGGGAGAGAAAAGTTTTAGGTCCCACCTCCAAATTGAAACAAAGTTCTTCTAATTGTAATATGAGACACAATTTAGGTCGAATGAATGACGATACAGCTGCAGTAGTTTGGTTCGAGTCGTAAGCTTAGCAGTTAAGGTTTACCAGGTAGCCATTGCTATGCGTCAGGCGCTCCGTTCGTATTTATACGGGTACCCTTCCTTTTCACGTGCTTCGTCTGGTTTGAATTGATTGCTTATTTTTCTTTGATCTGATAAGCGCCGTTTTCTTTGTTATAGGTGTTTACGTCACTCTAAGCTGAAAATGCATTACTGTACTGTGTCACGCATTGTTTGTCGCATTCTGATTGTGCGTGTTTACGGCCTGTCGCCGCTCGCAGCATGGCCTGCTTTTGTGCGCGCTACCGCCGCTTACAAATAAAAAATAGAGAGGATCGTCTCATTAGCGAAACATTTGTTGTTACTTACACTACTGCTTTCTTTGATAATGATCAACAAGAACCAAATAATAGACTGCGTTAGATAGATGATGTTCTGAACGAAATTTTAACGAAAATTTTTCTCCGTTTGAAAATCTTTGCAGGCGGCTTTTTAGTTCATTACATTCTGCACAGAAATTAGAGTCATCTTAGATTTAAAAATCTAGTCAATTGCAGTGCTTCATTTCTGACTGTATCACTATTAGGCATAAGAATAATACGAATATAAACATTACATGATATGTATATTCTTCCGCGTTTGCTGTTGTCTCACTCTAGTTTCGTAGTTTATTAGGCAGACAGGATTTTAATGAGATAGTAGCAAACACTAAACAATACATGGCAAAATGTTTATATTCGTATTATTCTTATGGTGAAGAGAATACTGCATGTGATTCACAATTCGTAAAAGTTCCTATTAGCAACCATCTCTTCTCACAGGTAGGAAAAAATTCAGAATGCAGAGTTGGCTATATTGACAAACATCCCAAACAGTCTTGCCAGTCGCATTTTTGTAGTACATTGAAATGCAGCTACATTCGAAGATGAACAATACGGAATTTGTATTTACTTCGTTGGATAATGTACCAAAATGCAGTGGTCGAAACTTGGGGCGGAGGAAAAAGGCTCGTCTTCAACCTTTTTTTTTTTAATTTATTTACTGACGCAGAGGTTTTGGTGCCAGTATTTATCTTTGTGCCTACAAATCATGCCTTTGTGGTGCTACATATATTGGACGGCAGAAGTTAGTTGTGGCGGCACCCACCATCATTTTTCAGAACTCCCGCTTGCTTTGCACTCGATTCTTAGCCGCAGGCGGTATTTTGGATTACAAAAACCGGAAAAAAAGTGCGGCTTAGATTTGAGTAAATATGGTAACCTTGCTTCTCCCATGCATGTAACATGACCCTACCATCTAAGCCTGTTCGCCCTGTCTGCTACATCTATAGAGTTCATTCCCAGTTTTTTTTGATTTCTTCATTGTGGACACCCTTCTGCCATTGTTCCCATCTACTAGTACCTGCAATCACCCTAGCTACTTTCATATCTTTAACCTCAACATTATTGATGAGGTAACCTGAATCCACCCAGCTTTCGCTCCCATACAATAAAGTTGGTCGAAAGATTGAATGGTGCACAGATAACTTAGTCTTGGTACTGACTTTCTTCTTGCAGAAGAGAGTAGATCATAGCTGAGCGCTCACTGCATTATCTTTGCTACACCTCGCTTCCAGTTCTTTCACTATGTTGCCATCCTGTGAGAATATGCATCCTAAGTACTTGAAACCGCCCACCTGTTCTAACTTTGTTCCTCCTATTTGGCACTCAATCCGTTTATATCTCTTTCCCACTGACATTACTTTCGTTTTGGAGATGCTAATCTTCATACCATAGTCCCTACATTTCTGACCTAGCTCTGAAATATTACTTTGCAAACTTTCAATCAAATCTGCCATCACAACTATGCGAGACTGCTTATTTTGTGTTCACATATCTTAATCTCACCCAGCCTATGCGAGACTGCTTATTTTGTGTTCACATATCTTAATCTCACCCAGCCAGTCTATTGTTTTCAACATATGATCCATAAATAATATGAACAACAGTGGAGACAGGTTGCAGCCTTGTCTTACCCCTGAAACTACTCTGAACCATGAACTCAATTTACCGTCAACTCTAACTGCTGCCTGACTATCTATCTAAAGACGTTTAATTGCTTGCAAAAGTTATATAAAGCATAGATACAATTCCCTGTTCCACTCGTAACACTTCTCCATTATTTGCCGTAATCTAAAGATCTGGTCCTGAGAACCTCTAAGAGGCCTAAACCCACACTGATTTTCATCCAATTGGTCCTCAACTAATACTCGCACTTTCCTTTCAACAATACCTGAGAAGGTTTTACCCGCAATGCTGATTAAAGATATACCTCTGTAGTTGTTACAATCTTTTCTGTTTCCATCTTTAAAGATTGGTGTGATTACTGCTTTCGTCCAGTCTGATGGAACCTGCCCCGACTCCCATGCCATTCCAGTTATCCTGTGTAGCCATTTAAGACCTGACGTTCCACTGTATTTGATAAGTTCCGACTTAATGTCATCCACCCCAGCCACTTTATTGCACTGCATTCTATTGACCATTTTCTCCACTTCCTCAATGATCCTATTTCCATCATCATTCTTATCCCATTGTACATCAAAATCTGAAACATTACTGATCGTATTTTCACCTACATTGAGCAACTCTTCAAAATATTCCCTCCATCTGGCCAAGGCATTAACAGGATTCACCAGCAGTTTTCCTGGCCTGTCCAAAATACTTGTCATTTCCTTCTTACCTCCCTTTCGAAGACTGCTAATAACACTCCAGAATGGTTTTCCAGCAGCTTGACCCAGGGTCTCCAACCTGTTTCCAAAGTCTTCCCAAGATTTCTTTTTGGATGCTGCAATTATCTGTTTGGCTTTGTTTCTTTCTTCAACATAACTTTCTCTGTCTACCTGAGTTCTAGTATGTAGCCATTTTTTATACACCTTCTTTTTCCTTTTACAGGCTGCCTTGACTGTGTCATTCCACCAAGCTGTTTGCTTCATCCTACTTTTACACACTACTGTTCCAAGACATTCTTTAGCCACTTCTAGTACTGTCTTCCTGCACCTTGTCCATTCCTTTTCCAATGACTGTAATTGACTACATTCAACTAACTGGTACCTTTCTGAGATCACTGTTATGTACTTGTGCCTGATTTCCTTATCCTGAAGTTTCTCCACTCTTATCCTCCTACATATGGACCTGACCTCCTGCACTTTCGGCCTCACAATACCAATTTCACTGCAGACTAAATAGTGATCAGTGTCATCAGAGAATCCCCTGAATACACATGTGTCCCTCACAGCCTTCCTGAATTCCTGATCTGTTTTTATATAGTCAATGACAGATCTGGTTCCCCTCCTTCCCAAGTATACCGGTGAATGTTCTTATGTTTAAAAAATGAGTGTGTGATTACAAAGCCCATATTGGCACAGAAATCCAAGAGTTGTTTCCCATTCCTGTTGGCCTCCATATCCTCTCCAAATTTACCCATAACCTTTTCATACCCTGCTGTTCAATTTCCAATCCTGGCATTAAAACTACCCATGAGCAGAACACTGTCCTTGTCCTTTACTCTAACAACTACATCACTGAGTGTGTCATAAAGACTATCCATCTTATCTGAAACTGAAAACTGTTTCAAATTGTAACAGTGTTTGTGCTGTGTCAAAACGCATGGGTTACGTTTGCCCTTACTAGTGCTGAGCATCCTATATGATAACTTAATAATATCACCTGGTGGTTACTGTAAATATACATGTACGATGTATTAAGAAAAAAAAAATGTTGTAGATGAGTCGCAAACGTTGACGAAAAAACAGGTGGTGAGTGCGCGTGACTTCAGCGATGCAGCAACTTGCCATCGCTGGGTCCAGAGATGCTGCCTGAGTGATGCGCAGCAGCCGGCCGCTGTTGTAGAGAACTGACAGCAGCAACAAATAACTAATTAATTGTCAAAAGTTGGCATGGTACTGCATGTTTGCTCATTTTAAATGGTTCCTGTGGTATGACATAAAGAGTTAGTTAGTTCCCATGTAGACCTCTCACTGACTAAGTGGATATATTGGTGTGCATCTAGGTCTGATAGTAGAGTGACCCACTGAGTGTAGTGAGGCACCGCAGCTGGCAGTTAAGGCTTGGGAGAGGGAAAGGAGTTTTGATTGGTAGGACCAGTATTTTAATTTGTTGCAGTTTGTGGAGGTAGCATGGCTATTTAGTCTGTTAGGCCCATGCTCATATACGTGGCTGTGATGGTTGTTTCCTACCAACGCTGAGCAATGGAATATACAGAAATTCTGTATGATTTTCTGAACAGTCGCTGGTGATACCCTGGTTTTGGCGAATTTAGGTGCACGAGCTATCAATTGATTGTCATCTTGTGGACAGTTTCGGTTGTAAAGTTTGCTGTGGTAAATCCAACGTGAGCCTGGTTAGAGAGAGAAGTAGATTGTACGTGCTGAGTTTTTGGGAGTCGGTGAACCGGTATCTCGTCCGCGTTGCACGATTAGTGGTCACAGCTCACCCAGAGGTAATTGGGTTGTTAGCTGTTTTGTTGAAGTGGTTTGGTAGTGGTTGGTGTGTGCGTCGAGAAGGGAAAGCCTCAGACACATGTCCGTAGTTGTTGTTTAAATACCACTATCTTACAGCAGACCGAGAATTGGCTCGAATAAATACAAACTGTTTCACTATATTGTGATAAGAGTGCACCAGTAGTTGAGTGGATAAGCACCGAGAAAAATAAGGAACTATTTTACAGGCAGCACACATCTAAACAAAAGCTTGATTAGCCAAAGTGACAAGTGGCCAAATTCAAGTAGGGAACTTAGCGGGTCGCGTATTGTCAATGCCTGAAGAGGCTTAGAATTGTTTTGAATTGTCACTTAAGTTTAGATTTCCACTGGCAGTGGCGCCTAGGGTTTTTGCTATATATTTTTTTTTATTACTGAATTTCCGTGTTGTGGGGTGTAGTCTTTGATAGCACTCGCTCACTTACGTGAATGAAATTGTATTGAAATACCTAGACAAAATAAATTCAAGTTTTCTTGGGTTAACATAAACCTTACATGTATTTCATTAGTATCTGGTGTGTGTAAATATATTTTATGAGAAAAGAAAAGGGTGAATTCCAGAGATCTTAATACCATGTTGCAGGACACAATTATATGCTGGTATTTGTAAGTTTGCCTAATCAAAAGTTCATTGATTGAGTGGAACCATGATGAACATACAGAGGGTAGATATTCTAAAAAGTTAAAATGATTTCATTGATGGAAAGAGTGTCTAAGTAAATGCAAGTAGAATTGAAGTTGTTGTAATTTATTACGGAAAGGTCAGCGATTACACCAAGGACAAAGATTAGTAAATCTGTGAAGTACGTGACGTCGTATTATTTACATAGCAATGCTGGGCTAAGTGGAAAGAGATTTAGTGGTAGCATAAACTATTTCATTTCTTATCCATATTGGTGGAAGCGTCTTAATACAAACTGGTCATAACACGACGGTATATGGAATAGGAATTTTGTAAGTAATTAAAAAGTTATGAGTCTTTTCCAGAGATAATGTACTGCATTGTGAGAATTCCGTTGTGTGGGAGAACAATTTCAAGCTAGATGGGGCATTTGTCTTGACATAATATGAACAGGTACCGTATTTAAAAATATTTGATGCTTGGATTTGACCAATGGCTTAGATAACAAGAGTTGTTATCTAAACTGGCCTATCTCGTAATTACTGCTTGATATTGGTGATCATTGTCATTAGAATGTTTGGATGGCTCTATTCGTAGTGTAATCATGTCATTGTTCAATCTCGACATTGTGTAAAGTAAGGGTGCTGTCCGAGCTATGAGGACGGGGCGTGAGTCGTGCTTGGGTAGCTCAGTTGTTAGAGCACTTGCCCCCAAGAGACAAAGGTCCCGAGTTTGAGTCTGGGTCTGGCACACAGTTTTAATCTGCCAGGAAATTTCATAAGGGTGCTGTCTTTCATTATTCAGTATTTGAGCCGACTGCATAGTCTGTGGTTGAGTTTGCCAGAGTAATTATACTAAGTTTGAGCTGTCTTCAATTTGTTCCTTGAGAGTGTGATTACGGTACAAGCTAGACTTCATGTAGTTGCCAGGCACTCCAGTATGACTGGAATCTTCTAAAATCAGGTAGCGATCTGCAGTCATAACATCAACTGTGAAATTAAAAACTGAACCCAATTAAAGCTGTAGTGGTCGATTGGTTCGCTCAAGTATTTGGCGTGGCAGGGAGCCATACATTAACAGCATAGTGATGTTGGTACAGTACGATCCATTGTCATTGTAAGTTCGATCTTGGGTACCGCCAGTTAGTGCATTACAGTCCGTGGTGACCTTGGTGTGGGATGTGCCTAGTCTGAGGCCATCCTGAATAACAAGACATAGTGGAAGGGTGCTGGATAATGGGAGTTTGTTTGTCACACGTCGTTGCATTGTTAAAGGTTATTTTGAGGAGGGTTCCATTACTAGGAGATGGATTTAGTTCTGTACACGTTTGCTAATCAGATTCAGCTGAGCCGAGAGGAAACCTAATCCATTTGTCACTGCTGCTGAACCAACGCTGCAGTGCAGACATCTCTTCAGCCAAGACATCTCTTCAGCCGACACATCCCTTCAGCTGAGACATCTCTGCAGCTGAGACATCTCTGCAGCCAAGACATCTATGCAGCGGAGACATTGCTTCAGCCGAGGCATCGCGGTAGCGGTATAGTAGCTACAGCCATGATGACACAGCAGACCAGCCCTTGCTTCAGCTGAGACGTTAATACAGGTGCAGCTTCAAGCCAGAGGAGGTAGTAAAGCCTAAAATTTAAGTACCTTTTATTTTTAATTAACTTTTTATTCATTGCTGGTAGTGATCAGTGTTGTGTGTTTGGAGGAACTATAAGACTGGTAGGACAAATTGTTATACACACAGAAAACTGTGGTGTAGGGAGTGTTGAGGTTCTTGGAAGGATAACTGTTGACAAAATATAGCAAAATGGGTGAAAACTTGAAAGGCTTTTTGGAGCAACTTTTAGCTGGACAAAGTAAGTTTGGGGAAGAAATGAAAGAACTTAGAGAGAGTACGCATAGAGGCTTGGAAAGTACAAATAAAAGTTTAGCGGATTTGGAAATGGATGTTAATGAGGGACACGAAGAATTAAGGAATGAGGTATTAGATTTGAAGCAAAAGTATCAGGAATTGTCAGCACTTCCTGGGGAAATGGAAAAGTTGAAAGAAGCTCAGCATATGTAGATGGGATTATTATTAAAAGATGTATCCAATCAAGTTGCTGAAGGACACATCAGGCTGCAGAAAGAGTTAAATGAGGATATTAATGGTTTGAGTAAGGACCTTGATGGTCTAAGCCTGTTGATTACAAAATTAGTAAGACACAGACTTTGGTAGTAAGTAAGTTAAAGTCAAGTCAATATTGGCTTCTGTGCCAGAAGGTAGTGTTACTGATAGAATGAAGCGAACCATGGGTGAGCCTGGTTGTAGTCAGTAGGTAGATGTAACTTCAACTCCATTTAGTCGTGAAGCGAATCATTCACAAGATAGTAGTGCAATTCCTGAGTCGATAAATTCACAGGTGAACAATGGACATGCCTGTAGAACCAAAACAACTAGTAGTAGTGAGTTGGTTGAAGAATTACATTTTGGTATTAAAAATGGTAGTGGTAATTTTCCTAAACTTAAACCAAGGGGATCAGTGCATCCAGTAATATTTTTAAAGTCATTTCAGGTAGCATTGGCTGTTTCTTGGGATGGTAAAAGAAGTATTCGTTTTATAGTAAGTCATCTTGAGGAGGACGCCTTACATTGGGCTATGCTGAATTTAGATAGTTTTAATACTGTGGAAGAATTTTCGCGAGCTTTTGAGCTAAATATTGAGGTTAGAATTATTCAGACCACAGTGGTATACCAATAGTTGTGGAGGATACCGTAATTTTGTGGAATATTATTTGAACCAAGCACTATATTTAGATGAGCAGGTAAATGAAATGCACGTAATCGAAGTATTGATTACACTTTTACCCGATAAAGTTAGAAAACGGCTGGTAGGTGAGTGTTGGACTCAACCACAACCATTACTTGAGTTCTAAGATCAATTAGACTATTTACATAAATCAAAGGAAAGGAATGATACACATGTTACTAACTGGGTAGATGTAAGAGGGAGTCCACAACGATTAGAACAATCAAAAGATGAGTTTAAGAATTATGGATGTGGTAATAATAATAATAATAATAATAATAATAATAATAATGGTGGTTCATGTAATTATAACAAGAACAATCTTGCTTATAGAAATAGAAATAGAGACAGGAGAAATCAGTGGAACGAAAGTGATGTGAACAGGTGAAGAACTGGTCTCTCAAATAATCAAAATAGTGAACAGAAAGTGGGGAGTATAAATAATGTTAGCAATGGTAATAATAATGGCAATAATTTTAAACAAGTTGGCAATCGTAGGGGTAGTCAGAATCGTAATGGAGTGTTAATACAGGAAGTCACCGAGGATAGTGAGCCCATTCCTATGCCTGGTTGTTCTCGGGACCAAACACAAGGATACAGGAATGCCTTTTTGAGGTACAGGGATGAACAAGCTTTAAGTGAGGAACTTTTGATAGAGAAAGAGGATCCTGTGATTAATGCATCAACTCTGATAGTGATGGGCCATGTAGAAGGATTGGAGTATGAGTTTCTGTTGGATACGGGAAGTCAAATTTAGTTTATTATCCAAAGAAGTGTGGTAAAGGTATAAACACCAGTGGAAGTGCCCCACTAACTAACGAACATGTATTGGGACCAACTGGAAACAAAGGGAAGAAGGTAGAAGGGTTAGTGTTACTCACATTCACCATTTCTGGAGTAACACTACAGCAATCCATGTTAATTGTGTCGGGAATAAATTTACCTGTATTATTAGGTATGGACAGGTTAGTGGCGAATCGGGTATTATTAGATTCATCAAGAGAGAGACTGAGGATAAATGTTCATAACTGTCTATTGTGGGTTAAATTGAATGAGAGCAGCTCTTGTCTACAGAGAACAGGGGATTTTAAGAGATGGAATATAAGATGGGAAGGTGCTGTGAAGTTAACTGAAGATGAAGAAGCATTTGAGTCGCTAGATGAAAGAAATACTAGTGATTGGGCAAGTATGGTTAAGCAGAAGTCCACGGAGTCCAGTGGACTGAATGAAGATGAAAAGGGACAGTTAGAAGCGGTCTTAGTACAGAATAAAATAGCTTTTAACGACAAGCCAGGAGTATTACAGGAGTATGAATGCAAATTAAAAATTAAGGTTCATATTCCGTTCTTTAAAGCTCCATATCCTATAGCTTTAAGTATACGAGATGCTGTAACTAAGGAAATTAACAGGATGGTAAATTGGAATATTATTGAGCATTCTGACAGCCTGTATAACAATCCAATAGTAGCTGTAAAGAAGCCTAATGGAGACATCAGACTGGTCTTAGGTGACAGTACAGTGAATTGAATCATAGAAATTAAACGAGATCGACCAGTTCCTGTAGAGGAAATCTCAGTTAGGTTCAACAACGTGAAATATTTAAGTTCGATTGATTTATCTGTGGGATATTGGCAGGTCCCCTGTGCACAGGAGTCATGTAAGTACACTGCACTTTTGTTCAACGGAAGGTCATATCATTTTAGAGTATTACGTTTTGGCCTTAATGTATCAGTGGCAGAGTTTATTAGAGTGGCACTGAGGGAGAAATTACTTGACATGGTCTTTGTATATGTCAACGATATCCTAATGATTTCAAAGACTTGGGCAGATCATGTCAAACTTAATGACTAAGTACTACAAAGGTTGACACAAAGAGGGGTCACTGTTAAGTTTGCGAAGGCACATTTTGGGTGCAGTGAGATGAAGTTTTTAGGGCATCTAATTAGCCATAAGGGTGTTAGACCTGACCCTAAGAAATTGAAAGCTATTCATGAATGTCCCACACCTAGGAACAAGAAACAATTAAAATAGTTCCTTGGGATAACTGGGTATTACCGTCATTATATCCCAAGTGATGTCATCAATTGCTTTAATCTAAATGCCCTGTTAAAACTCAAGGCCCCGTGGTCATGGAGTGAAGACTGTCAATCCGAGTGGCTAGCTATTAAGAAGTCTTTATGTGAAGCGCCCATGCTCGGGCATCTGGTCCTAAGCAAGGAGTTTTGTTTAGCAGTAGATGCATCTGGTTATGGTATCAGTTGTCAGGTATTTCAAGAGCAGGAAGTTGATGGAATTGTGCAACCAGTGACCTTAGCATTCATGAGGAGAATGTTAACTGCTTGTGAGAAGAACTATTCTATGATGGAGAAGGAAACTTTAGCCATAGTATGGGCTGTGAAGAAATTTAAATATCTTGTTTATGGGCATAAAGTGATAACCTATTTGGATCCACAAGGCATTAAAATTTCTGATGACAAGTAAATTGTTGCATGACAGATTGGTATGGTGGGCATTATTCCTTCAGGAGTATGACGTTGATATTAAGTATGTGAAGGGAACTGACAACAAAGTGTCTGATGCCTTGTCATGTTTACCCATTGGGATGGCAGGTCATCTGGATTGTGTTGAAGTACATAGGAAATTTATGGTACTCAGAGTAAAACTGCTGGAATTCGAGAAGGAATTGAAGCAAGTAGTTAAGAATTTTCAAAGGGAACAGTTAAACGACAGTTGCTTAAGTCATGTGAGACAGAGGCTATTGAACAAAAAGGATTCGGTGTTGTGGAAAAAATTTTGGAAGTATCGTAAGGATATACTCTTCAACTCAAGTAGCCATGGTTTGCTAAGGTGGTGAGCATGTATTCCACGAAAGTATTCTAGTAAGTTGGTGTGGTATATTCACAGAAAATATGGGCATTTTGGGATTAAGAAGTGCCTGTCACATATCCAGAGCTATTACTTCTGCAAGGGTATTAGCCAAGAAATTAGGAAAGAACTAACAAAGTGTAAAGGGTGTCAACAGACTAAAAGACATAATGAAAAGGTCAAGGTGTTGAGCTTCCCTATTGTACCATCACATTTATGGGATTTATGTGCTGTCGACTTATTTGGTCTGATACCTCGTGGCATTGGAGGTGTGGAGTATGTACTGATTATTTTGGAAGTATGGTTGAAATTAGTGAAGCTTTATTCGCTTAAGTCAGCTACGAGTAAAGTGGTAATAAGGGTGTTGCGGGAGGATTAATTCTCCAAAGTGGGTAAACTGAAAAGACTTTTGTCAGATAACGGTACACAGTTTGCGGCACATGAGTTAGTAAAATGGAGGAATTTGTAAATAGTAATTTGAAAAGGAATACGGAAAGGAGATCTAATCACCTGAATGCTTGGGTAGTTAGTAGTAACTTTCAAAAATGGCTCTGAGCACTATGGGACTTAACATCTGAGGTCATCAGTCCCCTAGAACTTAGAACTACTTAAACCTAACTAACCTAAGGACATCACACACATCCATGCCCGGGGCAGGATTCGAACCTGCGACCGCAGCAGTCGCGCGGTTCCGGACTCAAGCGCCTTAAACCGCTCGACCACCACAACCGGCCAGTAACTTTCAAGTAGGTGACTTGGTGCTGATACGTACTCATTGGAAGAGCAAAAGGAATAATAAATGTATAAAGAAATTCTTTTATCTTTATGATGGACCATTTGTGATTAAGGCAATCACACATCCTACAACTGTGTTATTGAAGGAGGTAGAATCCAATAAGAAGGTTGGCAAATATCATTTGAGTTATGTGAAAAGGTATGTGGTGCAATGTGCTAAGATGGTTGACCAAAAGGAGGAAAGTTCTTAAACGATATGGATAACTTAGATATGAAACCAATTTTCAAAAGTGATAAACTGGATGTAAGTTTAGAGAAGTATGAAAATGGGCAGGAAATAAAACTAGAAAATAAGCAATACAGTTCGTTACCGAATATGCTGATGGAAGAAGTGCAATCATCAAGGATAAAAAAGGCGATGAGTTATCGGTGTGTTGCACTAAAAAGTATAAGAATAAAAAGGTCAAAAATAGGAGGAGGCTGAGAGGAAGTTGCAACTGTCCTGTTCCTTTAAAGTATACCTAGTATGTAAGATGTCTTTAGAACAAGACAGAATAGGACAAGTAGCAAGAAATGCTTAAGTAGGTAATTTGCTTCAATGTCTCATGCCTCAGTCCAATAATTGAAATTAAATATATATTGAATGTTACCTAAATTAGTTGATTAAGTCCCATTTAGCACATTTAGAAGTAAAAGCAACTAGTAAAGGCAAGGAGGAGGCTCTGTGCTGTGTCAAAATGCATGGGTTATGTTTGCCCTTACTAGTGCTGAGCATCCTATATGATAACTTAATAATCACTCCTGGTGGTTACTGTAAATATACATGTGCGATGTATTAAGGAAAAAAAAAAAGTTGTAGATAAATCGCAAATGTCACCGAAAAAACAGGTGGTGAGTGCGCGTGACTTCAGCGATGCAGCAACTCGCCATAGCTGGGTCCAGAGATGCTGCTTGAGTGATGCGCAGCAGCCGGCCGCTGTCATAGAGAACCGACAGCAGCAATAAGTAATTAATTAATTGTCAAGAGTTGGCGTGGCACTGCATGTTTGTTCATTTTAAATGGTTCCTGTGGTATGACATAAAGAGTTAGTTAGTTCCCATGTAGACCTCTCACCGACTAAGTGGATATATTGGTGTGCATCTAGGTCTGATAGTAGAGTGACCCACTGAGTGTAGTGAGGCACCGCAGCTGGCAGTTAAGGCTTGGGAGAGGGAAAGGAGTTTTGATTGGTAGGACCGGTATTTTAATTTGTTGCAGTTTGTGGAGGCAGTATGGCTATTTAGTCTGTTAGGCCCATGCTCATATAAGTGGCTGTGATGGTAGTTTCCTCCAACCCTGAGCAATGGAATATACAGAGATTCTGTGGGATTTTCTGAATAGTCGCTGTTGATACCCTGGTTTTGGTCAATTTAGGTGCACAAGCTATTGATTGATTGTCGTCTTGTGGACAGTTTCAGTCGTAAAGTTTGCTGTAGGAAAATCCAGCGTGAGCCTGGTTAGAGAGAGAGAAGTAGATTGTAGATGCTGAGTTTTTGGGACTCGGTGGAACTGATATCCTGTCCATGTAGTACAATTAGTGGTTGCGGCTCACCCAGAGGTAATTGGGTTGTTAGCCATTTTGTTGAAGTGGTTTGGTAGTGGTTGGTGATTGTGTTGTGAAGGGAATGCCTCGAACACATGCTCGTAGTTGTTGTTTAAATACCACTATCTTACAGCAGACTAAGCATTGGCTCGAATAAATATGAACTGTTTCACTGTAATGTGATAGAGTGCACCAGTAGTTGAGTAGATAAACGATGAGAAAATAAAGGAACCATTTTACAAGCAGCACGCAGCTAAACAAAAACTTGATTAGCCAAAGTGACAAGTGGCCGAATTCATGTAGGGTAAACTACACTGATGTTCATTAACTTTTATTTACATACATTAATCAGATATTTACATCAGCAATAGAGAAAAATGTGTGATATTTTTAAATCAAGTTGTTCAAGATTCAATGACACCTTTAAGAAAATATGTCCACTGAATATTTTTCATTTCCATGTCATCACAAGAAACTACAAGCTTTCCATAAATAGGAAACGTCATGGTCTTCTTGCCAGCTGCTGCCAGTGTTACCTTTATAGCTAGCTCCTGTAAAAAGATAAGTTACTTCCTGAAAGACTCACACATGAACTGATAGTCATGATTATAACTATAGCACTTAATCAACATTGAATAATTATTTAAGATACCTTAAATACTAATTAGATTTCAATATATGATTGACTTTTGACAGCAGATTAGAGAAACAACCTGAAAGAGCAATTTACAGAGTAATGTTAATTAATATAATCCTAACATCAAGGGAGAGTTTGGATAGAAATGTGAGTCAACAAGTGACAACACTGAAAGAGACATTTTCAACTAGACAGTGTTACTGGATTGTGTTATCAAGTATTTTAAATCATATGTAGTAATGACTCGTGACCCTTCAACCTCGTTTAATTTCTAAAAGTGTATGCAGTATAGATTTTTAATGTACAGGTTGTTAATATGTGTTAAACTGGTTTTTTGAGCAAATAAACAATGTACTGAATGGGGAAAATAAAAGTGGACAGGAGAACAAGTTACAGGGTACAAAAAAATACAGTAGGGAAAAGAAAATAAAGCTCTGACCACACTATAGTGGATGTTGAAAGAATTCACCATGTATCTCTGGTTAGCAAGTTGCTGTAGGTGGACAGCTGGAAGTGGTGCAGTCTCATCTGAAATGACCTGCTGCTGTTCTTGAAGGCTATGAGGGTTAGACTTGAGGGTCAGACTTGAGGGCTCCGCACACAGAGTAATCACACACAGACAGATCTGCTGACCTGGGTGGCCAGTTGGGCCCACAACCAGACTGTTATCTGCTAGCAAGTCTGTTAGGAATGAAGATTTTGTAAATGTGCTCCAAGATTCAACTGGCTGTATGGGCATTGTTCCATCTTGTTGGAAGTGACTGTAGGTCTTTTCCACCTCTGTTTAATGCTACCACAAATTTATGACTAATTATATTCACTTGTATGGGCCACTTTTATTTGCCCCACCCTGTGCTATATCAGATTCTATATTCTAATGCTATTATATTATTGGCCTATATGTTACTATAAAATCCAGGATATTGCTGCTTTACTTCGAAACTATGTAGTGGAAATACTTGGCAAATTTCTCTTAAGATTGCAAACAATGGAGACTCCAGGATGGAATGTAATGATTAAATGAAAAGGACAGTTGCTACTCACCATACAACAGAGGTGCTGACTCACAGAAAGGCACAACAAAAAGACCATCAGAAAGTTAGCTTTGGACCAACAAGGCCTTCATCAAAAATACACACACACACACACACACACACACTTTCACACTCATGCAAACGAATCTCACACAAACACATGACCACAGTCTCTGTTAGCTGGAGCCAGATTCCAGCTGCCAGAGGCTGTGGTCATGTGTGTATGTGTTCCATTTGTGGGCGTGTGTGCATGTGCGCGTGCATGTGTGTGTGTGTGTGAGTGTTTTTGTCTTTTTTTGACAAAGGCCTTGTTGGCCAAAAGCTAACTTTCTGACAGTCTTTTTGTTGTTCCTTTCTGTGACTCAGCATCTCTACTATATGCTGAGTAGCAACTTCTCTTAAGATTTCTTATTTATGCTGTGGTATGAAAGACCCATGGGATGGACCACCAATACTATAAACATGTGTTATTTATATAACAGAAACAGGGAGTTTTACAGTTGTGTCTGACTTTAAGTAGATGTCGTAGTGGTTGTAACTGAATATTCATTCTCCAAAATGTTAAGATGAACTGTTTTGAACATTGAAACATGACGAAATATCACATCATAGTCCAAATTTAACTCGATAATCAATTACTCTTTGTGACCCTCAGAGATAATTCAGTGCAAAAAATATATTTCAGGTGAAATTGAAATTGTCAGTCAAGTCATTCTCTGCAAGTAATTTCAGGGTAGAGGTATCCATCTCCACCACCATAGCTGTTCTACATAAAGGTGTAAAAACTTGATGTGAACAGCTATGCAGCTGCCATAAGCCATGCTTTATATTATTATGCCAGATGCCAATTCACACCATGTTTGTACCAATGTTTTGGAATCATAGAACAACAGAAAGATATTTTGTGGCTGAATGCTCACCTCTGTGTCTGAAGCTTATCAATAATGTCCCTGTGTCTGAATACCAACCCCCTGACAATGGCTGTCACACTTAATTTCATGTTTGCTTTCTCACACCGGATGTGTTTGGGGAACATATCAGTGCCCACTACCCAGAATATTTTGCCTTTGTTGTCTACAAAGCATACTGGAATTCTCTGTTTGCTGCCCCCCCCCCCCCCCCCCCCCCCTCCATCCTTTCCAGAACAAGCTGTGATCTAGAAAATAAAATGTTACCTGACATATAATTAGATGCATACTTAAAAGTTATACAATCATCCTTGCAGTCAGAGGCTATTTCATTTATAGTTACTTACCTAATAAGGCTGCACCCCCTCATCCACTGCGATGGATAGTCAAGGCATTTATTAATGTGTCATAAGACATCTTGTCATGTCCACCATTTACAGAACTGTAATTTTCCCATTTGATTGTGGGATGATTAAAATGGCAGTATGACTGGGGAACTTGCCATACTAGCAATCTGAGGCTTTGTCTAAAGTTGTTGTTTACATCTGGAGATGAGTCTGTTGAGTAGTAGAAGGATACAGATGTAAAGTTTATACCTACCCTTGATACTGAGTCTTGCCCAAATTGTGCATGTTGCTTCAATTAATATCATAATGGATTTATGTTTCTCATTTACTGTGACACATATACCACCTTCACTTCCCACTAACCTACTATTTTGAAATAATCATAAATTTTCCCCATAAATTTCACTGCTATCAATTTTTGGTTCTGACCAACATTTTGTACCTAGCATTATTTGAGTTCCACAAATTTTTAGGAATGCTTCAAATTTGACCTTTTTTGTGAGTGCTTTGGTAGTTAATCAGTAGAATTTTGATATTCTCACCAATTGGAGAGCACTTCTTTGGATACACTTCCAGCCCTTCTACAAAAACCTTTATCTGAACTGGATGGAGAGTCACCTAATTGAAACACTCCTTGTGTGCTCCACACATAGTACTATTAAGCCACTTGGGCAACAGTCTCTAATATGTAGTACACACCTGGCCCATGTACGGGATGCTACATGTGTCTATCCTACGGCGAAAGTATAGGTCGTCACAGCTTACCTTGATATAGAACTTTCGGAGTTTCTGGTTCAGCCTTCCACTCTACATAGAAATGGGGGTCACAGTCAGTTGTGGGGCAATGCTGCATATTGTGTGCTTCATTGAAACAAGGCTGTTCTTCTCTTCCAGTCACAGGGATGATCCAAGTATGACCTTGCAGCTCAGATGACAGCATCATTTGTTCCATTGTGTGCCACTGTCTGCAGGTGATTGCACTCTGATGCTTCAATGGCTGCCAAAACAGCCTCTTCAAGATGTTGAATGAGGCTCTCAGGCATACACATTGTGTGTACCTGATGCTACTTCCCAACCCTTGCTGCCATTTCCCTAAAGGAGGGTACACTTACTACACATTTGACCTGATGATGATTGATAGATCCCTATCCTTTTGTGTCTCACTATCTTTGATGCAAACTCTGAAGGTTTCACAACAGGTGAAGTGAATCACACTGTTTCAGTTTTGGCTTCAGTGCATGGTAACAGCTCAAACTTGTTGGGTGCAGGGATTTTTATAACACCCTGACTCCTCCCTGTGTCCCGCCTCCCTTCTGCTGGCTGCATGATTGCTCCAGAACCTCAACAATGTCTCCCCCATTTGCTTCACCTGGTCCTACTCAACCCAACAAGCCACCTTCTTAGATGTTGACCTCCACCTCAGAGATGGTTATATCAGTACCTCCCTCCATATCAAACCTACTAACTACCAGCAATACCTCCACTCCGACAGCTGCCACCCGTTTCATACCAAGAAGTCCCTTCCATACAGCCTAGCCACCCATGGTCATCACATCTGCAGTGACGAGCAGTCCCTCTCTAAATATACCGAGGGTCTCACTGAAGCCATCACTGATCGTAATTATCCTCCCATCCTTGTACAAAAACAAATCTCCTGTACCTTATCTTTCCAGTCTCCCACCACCTCCAAAAGTCCCGCAGTCTGGTCACAGAGGAGCATTCCCCTTGTAACTCAGTACCATCCTGGACTGGAGCAACTGAATTACATTCTCCGCCAGGGTTTCGATTACCCCTCGCCGTGCCCTGAAATGAGAAATGTCCTACCCACTATTCTTCCCATCCCTCCTACCATGGTATTCCACCATCCACTGAACCTACACAATATACTTGGTCCATCCTTACACAACCCCTGCTCCCAATCCCTCACCTCATGGCTCATACCCCTGTAATAGACCTAGATGCAAGACCAGTCCCATACATTCTCCTACCACCACCTACTCCAGTCTTGTCACTAACATTACCTATCACATCAAAGACAGGGCTACCTGTGAAACCAGTCATGTGATCTACAAGCTAAGCTGCAACCACTGTGCTGCATTCTATGTAGGCATGACAACCAGCAAGCTGTCTGTCCGTATGAATGGCCACCGACAAACTGTGGCCAAAAAACAAGTGGACCACTCTGTTGCTGAACACGCTGCCAAACATGATACCCCTCATCTCAATGACTGCTTCAAAGCCTGTGCCATATGGATTCTTCCCACCAACACCAGCTTTTCTGAATTGCGCAGGTGGGAACTTTCCCTGCAATACATCCTATGTTCCCATAATCCTCCTGGCCTCAACATTTGTTAGTTACTGTCCTCACCCATCCAGCCCCCTCCCTGTTCCCATTCCAGCACCACACAGCCATCATTTTGCCGCCACACCCAGTCTTTTAATTTCTTTTATTTTTATTTCTCTCCTTTCCCCTACTTACCAACTCCCCCCTCCGCACCTTCTCTCCTACCCTCTGTCCAAACTGCAACACTTCACTGTCCGTCACTCCCATCATACTATCCCTTCCCCTCCCCACCCCAGCCTCCTCCTTACCCCCACCCAGTTGCCACTCCCATCATGCACTGGTGCTCACAGTGTAGTTTCAGCTCTCTGAGACTACAGACGTGTGTGCAAGTTTTGCTTGCGTGAGTGTGTGTGTGTGTGTGTGTGTGTGTGTGTGTGTGTGTGTGTGTGTGTGTGTGTGTGTGTGTCTACTGCTGACAAAGGCCCTAATAGCCGAAAGCTATGATCGTGTGAATCTTTTTATCGTGCCTATCGCAACTCAGCATCTCCGGCACATGGTGAGTAGCAACTTTCCTTCTCTCATATTGTTACATTTCAAACTGAATTTTCCATTATTTGAATTACCAATAAGGTGGACAACTACAGGTTAAAAATACCAAAAACCCTTTTAACAATCTTAATAACTGTAACAAGTTATAGTGACGACTGAAGGACTTATCAAGACAGAATTGAAACTGTGTGTCGGCTGAAAGGCACAAGCAATGTTACAAACAATTAATGGCTGAAGGCCAGCAGCAACTTCAGAATACACAACAACTGAAGGCCTGAATCACAAATGAGAAAGGCAGTTACACATTAACAAATACTAAGATATTTTCTTCTTAACAATCAAAATGGTAACAAGCTATAGTAACGGCTGAAGTCCTGGTTAAGAAGGTTGAAAATTATTCGTGGGCTGAAGGCCACAAGCAATTTCTGAATACACAAGGGCTGAAGGCCTGAATTACAAATAAGGTGGACAATTACACCTTAAAAATACTAAAACCCTTTCTAACAATCTTAATAACTTGTAACAAGTTAGTGACGGCTAAAGGCCTCACTAAAATAGGATTGAAAACTATTTGTTGGCTGAAGGCCACAAGCAATGTTACAAACAATTAATGGCAGAAGGCCTGTTTAAGAAAGGATTCAAAATTATTGGGGGCTGAAGGCAATTTTCAGAATACCCAACAGCTGAAGGCCTGAATTACAAGTAAGGAAGGCAGTTGCATGTTAAAATACTAAAACCTTTTTAAAACAATCTTAACGAACTGTAACAGGCTATAGTGATGGCTGCAGGCCTTATTAAGAGCAAATTGAAAATAATTTTTCAGATGAAGGCCACAATCAGTGTTACAAACAATTAATGGCAGAAGGCTGGAATTATAAGTGGGGAAGGGAATAACATGTTGAAACATTAGGGTAAATTTTAAACAATTATGACAACTTGTCCAAATAAGATGGAGTGATCCACAGACAGTGCTCCCTGGATCAACATGAGGACGGTGACCACAGCTGTGTAATTGGTGAGACAGGCAGCCAAGAGTTGTATTCATGTAACAGGATGGCAACTCACACTAGGGGTAGCTTAAACGCCCACTGACCGACTAACCAATCCGCCTAACGTCCGATCACTGGTACAACGATGGAATATTTTTAGGCAAGGGCAAAGTGATGGACAGCACTATGTCTTCAGAAAAACACCCAAGGTCAAAAGAAACACTAGACCAAGGTAAACCTCCCAAAAACATATGCACAGTACAATTAAAGAGGCTGTCGAACTGCACGCCGTGTCGGACAGCATCAACACGACAAGGAAAGGTACACTGTCGGAAAAGTATGGTAACCTCCAGGGCAAGTAACTGGGGTGTTAGCGGTCACAAGGCAGGAAATACCACCGGTTGCACTTCACTAATAAGAGTAATACAAGATCCAAACATCAAGGAGTAGAAGGCAGCTAATAGCTTCCGCCAACCTGTCAGTCTCCACTTGTAGCAGTTGGTCTCACCGACCATGGGAAGAGCAACATGCAAACAACAGCGAGATCTCAAACGGTGGAGGTTTCAGTACTGGATACGGTTCAATCAACTTCAAACGTCGTGGGTTCAGTTGTCGGTTACAGCCCCTCATTCCGACAGTGCCTGCACGCCGCCAGAGGTCCTAGCCTGCTCCCTTGCTGCAGATGTCCTCGCCACTCTGTCCGAAGTCCCCAACTGCCTGACACACACGACGATCTATAAATACTAGCCATTGCACCAAAGATAATACCACAGTATTGGCTGTTGATAACCGCTGCTGCTGCCTTTCGTGGACAATCAATACTAGCAACTCAGTGGCACCATTAACACAAGAAGGAATCGAGACACAACTACCGCTATTACACGACGTCAAGTTATGAATGGCAAGAACGCGAGCCGCCTGCGGCTCAGTCTGTATAATGTGCTTGTTACTCTCATGTGTAATTTATATCTGCTGACTGGTAGGAGGCATGTGCCCACTGGCATTGTTAGTACAGAAACTGCAAGTGAGGAAACATTCCCCCTCTCATGTCCCTACTCCCCACTGAACATCGTGGCCATCGGCCAACTTATCGTCTACAGACTGTGTGTTTCCCACGTGTAGTGTTTTCAAAGGTTTTGTCTGTGTTTGGCAATTTGAGTGATGGCTGACTGATACCAGTGATATGTCAGGTTAATTAGATACATGTTAATGGCACCTGTAACAATATAATCCACAATAGTACATGAATCAGTTTTAAATGCTGAAAAGAAAAATTACTCCATTCAGTTCATAATTAAATTAAATATGTCCTGCTTATGTTATCTTTGGCATACCCCAAAGATACATTTCCACTTAGGACCACCATCTGTCAGTATAATGTAGCACTGCTTTAGTTCACTTAAATAAAGTACTGCATGCTGGTTTCATTCAGAAGAATGAATGGATAGCTTGGTCAGCTAAAACACTAAAGAGCAGTTGAAAGAGTGAACACATGGTTCAACCAAGAGAAAAACTACTGATTGTTTTCACTTGAAAAGAATGAATGAATAATTCAGTCTATATGCAAAGCTACAATGGTTCAAATTTTTTCATTTGATTGTTCCCACTGACTGCTTTCATTTGAAAAAAATAAATGTATAATCATCCAACCGACAAGTAAAACTACGACTGACACTCAGTTACTCCCACAACCTGGTTTCATTCAAAAGAATAAATGAATAATTCAATCAATATGAATAACTACAAGGACTTGGAAGAGCAGTTGAACGGAATGGATGGTGTCTTGAAGGGAGGATATAAGATGAACATCAACAAAAGCAAAACGAGGATAATGGAATGTAGTCGAATTAAGTCGGGTGATGTTGAGGGTATTAGATTAGGAAATGAGACACTTAAAGTAGTAAAGGAGTTTTGCTATTTGGGGAGCAAAATAAATGATGATGGTCGAAGTAGAGAGGATATAAAATGTAGACTGGCAATGGCAAGGAAAGTGTTTCTGAAGAAGAGAAATTTGTTAACATCGAGTATAGATTTAAGTGTCAGGAAGTCTTTTCTGAAAGTATTTGTATGGAGTGTAGCCATGTATGGAAGTGAAACATGGACGATAAATAGTTTGGACAAGAAGAGAATAGAAGCTTTCGAAATGTGGTGCTACAGAAGAGTGCTAAAGATTAGATGGGTAGACCACATAACTAATGAGGAGGTACTGAATAGGATTGGGGAGAAGAGGAGTTTGTGGCACAACTTGACCAGAAGAAGGGATCGGTTGGTAGGACATGTTCTGAGGCATCAAGGGATCACCAATTTAGTATTGGAGGGCAGCGTGGAGGGTAAAAATCGTAGAGGGAGACCAAGAGATGCATACACTAAGCAGATTCAGAAGGATGTAGGTTGCAGTAGGTACTGGGAGATGTAGAAGCTTGCACAGGATAGAGTAGCATGGAGAGCTGCATCAAACCAGTCTCAGGACTGAAGACCACAACAACAAAACAACTACAACTGAATGAGTTGATTGTTTTCCAACAACCAGATGAATTAATTGTTTTCATTTGGTTGTTCCCATCACTAGTGTCAGGAAGGGCATCTGGCCACCAGCTATGACGAACATTGTGAAAGCCATGTAACAATGCTGGTCTTGTAGAGAAATGAGAAAAAGTGAACAAGAAGAAGAAGAAGAAGAAGTATTCATGTGTATAGGCATACATCGGTAGAAGTAAATATGACATCCAGTATTTATAACTTGACCTGTATCTGATATAGAAAGAAACAAATTATACAGTGATAGATGTATTCAGTTGTATTAATAAATTGAAGATATTGATATATAACAAGAACAAATTTACAGTAAAATATTTCTTGTGTGACAGCTCCTATTACATTGTTGAGTAATTACTTGAAACACAGATTAATAACTATAAAATCATGAGACAGACTGGCTGCTCAGCAGTCACCTCCAGCAGGTGAAAATTTTTGGTATTGATGACAGACACGTATAAAAGTGCAAGCTGTCCCAAATTTTTGAAATATTTCCCTTCCTTTGGAGGAAAGGGGGATACGTTTTGGGAAAGTGAGAAAGGATTAGGGCTTATCACTCAAAAACTGTGCCACTGTAAACTAATTGACACTTTTCACTTCGTAGTAAGGTGTCAGGAACAAGATCCAAGGAACATGGAAACAAGTCCCAATTTATCAAAATATTTAAGTAACTGTAGGGGGTAAATTGCCTATCAGCTTCTGCCTCAGATTCTTCAGCCAACATTCGTTTGATGAATTTTGTGATGTTTCATGTGCATGAGTTACTGCCATTGTCAAAGCTTCACCCTCCATTCCTGATGACACCACCATCAATGGAGGATGGACCTTTGACAATGCACCACTTGTGCTGACAAAATGATAGAAAAGTCATCAAACACGTGTTGGCCGAAGAACCCAAGGCAGAAGCCAACAGGCAATCTGTCAACAAGTGGGCATGAAAGCCTTAACAGTTTTGCAACTGTAATTGCTTCTTCCATTATTGAATAGCTTTGACTAAGACAGCTCCACAAAAAAGGAAAAATAAAATACATTCATGTGTTCCTCATTTTACATATGAATGGAACAAGAGGGTGAATGATTAATAGTGGTACATCACACCCTTCACTATGCTTTGTGCAGCAATTTGCTGTGCTGATATCAGTCATGGAACATATATTTGATGATGGTGACATTAAGCACGGTGGGCCTTTGGTGCTCTTCGAGAGGAGCAGGCTGTGCGCTGGCACTGGGTTTCACACTATCCCTTCTCTCATCATCTTCATAATGAACATGACATGACACTACACACAGACCCCTTAAGTCACCTACACTTAACAGATACACATACACACACAGTTCTCATACTTCATGAAGGAAGGATACCTCCGGGCACGAAGGACAGGGAAAACCTACCCTTTGCGGTCTCCCAGCCATTCGTGCCATACAGCTTTAAGCTCACCAGAAAACTATACCTTTTTGGGTTGAACAGTATCAGCAGTTTTCTTTACATTAAATACTGGCAGATTCACTGTAACACTAAACTTTTTTGTTACACGGAATATATTTTTGAAGTTGATGTTAACACTGCCTCCTGGCGTCAGTATGAAGGGTCCTTGGGGTTTTGGAAAACCACACTTTCCAATAATTGGAAAACTGTAAAAGACAAAGGATAAATTAATTACTACCATGTGATAATGGGTCATTTTACTTAAAACTTGTACTGAAAATAGATTACTTCTGATAGGATATTTATACTGTAACAATGTTTTGTATGTTTGAGGAATAGTTAAAGGAAAGTACTCTTATTGTGTTTGCATAATAGGGGTCCATGTTTTGGCTTTATATTATTCCTTCCAATTTCTTTCTTTCTTATTTACTGTATGCTGATGTGCACCATTTGTCATAATACAACTATTCCTTAGTAAATTTCTGTTGAATATGCTTGTTCCTAAGGTGCTTTGATGTGCAGTTTATTGGCTTTAGTTTTGAGTGGCTGTAGATGAAATAACATTTTCTTTTTGCAATTGAAGTGATATGACAAAGAAATATTGATTGATCCTTCAGTCTTGACAAAGTATAGCTCAGTGGAAGGTATAAATTATAATACAAACTACAAAACTATTTTTGTTGATGTGGGGGAAAAAAATTAAAGCTACATCAAAGAGGATGTCATCAGTGAAACATCGACTGTCATCTGAACAGCTAGAAACAGGTTACCAGCATCAAAACTTGTAATAACAGCATCAAAACTTGTAATAAGTGCCATCACACACAAAAGTCTAGAAAATAGAAAATGATAAATATATATTGAAAGAATAAACTGTAGTGTCACAGAACAGAGAAACAGAGTAAAGAGTAATATCGATAGAGCCCAATATATTTATAAGCACAGGTTGTTTAACACAGTAAGGCTTACATATAAACAGAATGGGACCTTAAATACCCAGCAAAATGGTTATTAATGTCAGCAAGATTACTTTTGGAGTGAAGGAGATCACTCACCAAAAACCAGAAGCACAGATTCGTCAACAAGCACACATAAAAAGAAAACTTGGTAGCTATTTCAATAAATTATTTCTCAGCTAGAGTACAAATACAAACAGAAAACACACACATTCACATGGATACATATACATGGTGCCTCTACATGGCACCACTGGACACACAGTGCCAGGTGTTGCAGTTCAGCAGGTGGAGTAGGCTGGGGTGGTGGTGTATCAGGTGGGGTGGGTAAAGTGAAAGAGAGATGGGAGGGAGGAAGAGGGGTCAGAGGGAGGTAGCTGGTTTGTCAGCCAGGAATGCAGGAGAGAGGGTGGCAGACACATGGGTTGGGCATATGATGCAAGAGTGTTGAAATCGGTGGGGAATGGTGCATGCTGATGTGGACTTGAATGGGGAGGTGG
This sequence comes from Schistocerca nitens, assembly GCF_023898315.1. Taxonomy (NCBI): domain Eukaryota; kingdom Metazoa; phylum Arthropoda; class Insecta; order Orthoptera; family Acrididae; genus Schistocerca; species Schistocerca nitens. The sequence goes on along the minus strand of NC_064618.1, from coordinate 740,294,739 downwards.
TGATTGGACAGGAAGGAGGAACTGTTGAGTGGAAGGTGTGAGGTCAGGATGACTACAGTGGCAAAGATTGTGTTGCAAAGATAATTCCTATCTGCACAGTTTAGAGAAGTTGGCAGTGGAGAGGAGGATCTAGATGGTCCGGGATGTGAAAGAGCTATTGAAATTGAGTATGTTGTGCTTAGCTGCATATTGCAACACCAGGTTGTCAACTTTCTTCTTGGCAACTGTTTGATGGTGGAAATTCATCCTGCTGTACAGGTGGTTGGTAGTCATACCAACATAAAAAGCTGTACAGTGTTTGCAGCAGAGTTGGTATGTGAAATGGCTGCTTTCAAAGGTGGCCCAGCCTCTGATGGGCTAAGATAAGCCTATGACAGGACAGGAGCAGGAGGTGCAGGATGAGTGGTTTGGACAGTTCTTGCACCAGCATCTTCCACAGGGATATCATCCATGTGCAATCTTTACTGTATACACCACATTTATGAAATTGAAACCATTGCTCTTCCAGCACGTGGAAGAGCATTGCAGGCACCAAATCCATAATCTGTCCAACCTGTTGATGTCCTGCTCATGCCTTGAGACACCACTACCCATCCACATTTATCCAGCCCACAATGACACTCTTCTCAACCCCTCACAGAAGCCAGACCGTGCTTATCTGACCTTCTCAATTGACTGCATCCTCCAAAACTTGCTCCCAACACTTCACAAAAACCAGAACCCAAAGAAACCCGAAACACAGTTGTTAACCTTTCTATGAAAAATCTCAATGCCACAGAACTTTCATTCCTATCCAAAGGCCTCACACCCAAATTTAATAGTGTTAGACTTGTCAAAGACCTGCTCTCCTTCTCCTGACCCCTGCAGTGGGAACACTTCTTTGCCACCAAACCCTCCAACTGTTCATGACAGGCCTAATCTGTGCACCAGTGACTCCTCCTACCAGCATTCCTAGGCAGCAAACCAGCTGCTTCCCTCCATTAACCAGCCATACTCAACCCCTCTTCCTGCCTACCATCTCTCTCCCCCTCCACCCACCCCTTCCAACCCCCTCCCCCACCCCACCCTAATCTAATACTCCTGCCGAATTGGAGCACTGGCATTGTTTGTCTAGATGTTGCCATTTAGGGGCTTAAGAGTGACTCTCTCTCTCTCTCTCTCTCTCTCCCTCTCTCTCTCCCTCTCTCTCTCTCTCTCTCTGTGTGTGTGTGTGTGTGTGTGTGTGTGTGTGTGTGGACTAGCTTGAGAGAGGATTTACAGCAAAAGATAGTAAGTTTTCATTCTTTTTTTGAGTGTGCTTCTTGATGATTTGATACTTAGCTTTACTTAGGAATGGTCTCCTTTACACCTATTGTACAGTATTTGTATTCTCTCAGAACTTTTATAACTAAGCAATATTATAAGGATTGTTGTTGTTGTTGTGGTCTTCAGTCCTGAGACTGGTTTGATGCAGCTCTCCATGCTACTCTATCTATTATAACGATTATGGGGAACTAAATGCTAGTGTGAGGGAAGTGCCATGAAGGAGCAGGTGGTTATTTGTAGGGGGATCTTGCCATGGTGCACAAAGAAATAAAAATAACAATTTAGAATGTGAAGAAAAAATATTCTTATTTCAAAAGGAAATTAAGTACTGAAAACTATAAAATTTCAGCAGAAAGAAATGTTGCCTATGAATTACCTTCGGGAGGCAAAATTCCACCACTGCTGATTAACACATTTAAAAGTGAGAATACTGTGACAGATTTACTCCCTGAGGATGTACTTGAATTTTGCTTCTGAAGGTAAGTAGTGTATAATGAACTGTATTTAATAACTTGGATTTCTGCTTATGAGCTCTAAATGAAAAATTAGCATATACTTTTTATTCATTATCTTGTTAGTTATGGATCTACTGAAGATATTTAATGTGCATATCTAAAGTAGTGCTATGTAAACTACAATTTTCGACTTAGAAAGTAAGAGATTATTTTAATTTTCTTGTGTGAGGAAATAGCTACGGATGAGGAAAACATAAATTTTGCTTAGATTTTTTCATGAATTTGAATACAGTCTGTAACAGGCTATAGAAGGTATGAATGTGGTATTTGTTGGAACATATAAATAAAATAAATAACCATCAAATCATGGTGTGTAACAAGATGAAACCAAATCAATAAATAACCAGCCGACAAAACAAAAACTCTTGTAAATTTGCACCCCATGACTCTGAAAAATGCACAGTAGGAGAGGCTGCTAATGTTAGAGACATAACAATGCAGGAGAGTCTTAAAGAACTCCTGTACAGACAGATTAGATTAGATTAGATTTACTTTCATTCCAATTGATCCGTAGTGAGGAGGTCCTCCAGGATGTGGAACATATCAGAAAAACCACAATACATGACAAATATTTACAACTAAAACAAATAAGCTAATGTACCATTCCACAAGTCCCAAGTGGAATGATCATCATTTTTTAATGAACACTAAGAGTCATTTTACAAATACTAATGCACTGAATTTAAAATAAAAAAGTTTTTTATTTATTTATAAGGTAATACAACTACTGTAATACTTATTTACAATGAACACATTACTGCACTGAAATGGTGCAGAAGTAAGAATATACTAGCGCGCGCGCGCACACACACACACACACACACACACACACACACACACAAATTTTCAATGAACACATTACTGCACTGAAATTGTGCAGAAGTTATGTTGTACTTATATACAAATCAGTTGGTTTTACTAAGAAATTCATCAATGGAGTAAAAGCAGTTGGCCACCAATAAATCCTTTAGGCTTCTCTTAAATTGAATTTCATTGGTTGTCAAGCTTTTTATGGCTGCTGGCAAGTTATTGAAAATGTGTGTTCCTGAATAATGCACACCTTTTTGTACAAGACTAAGTGACTTTAAATCCTTGTGAAGATTATTCTTATTTCTAGTATTGATTCCATGAATTGAGCTGTTGGTTTGAAAAAGTGATATATTTTTAACGACAAATTTCATTAAGGAATAAATATATTGGGAAGCAATAGTTAGTATCCCTAGTTCCCTAAACAGGCTTCTGCAGGATGTTCTTGAGTTCACACCACATATAACTCTCACTGCACGTTTTTGTGCCCGGAAAACTTTAGCTTGGCTTGATGAATTACCCCAAAAAATAATCCCATATGACATTATGGAATGAAAGTAAGCATAGTATGCCAGCTTTTTCATTTTTATATCCCCTATGTCTGACAAAATTCGCATTGCAAACAGAGATTTGTTAAGAGCTTCAGCAGTTCTGTGGTGTGCTCCTCCCAGTTGAATTTATTATCAAGCTGTAGTCCCAAGAATTTAACACTGTCCACTTCTTCTATCTTCTTGTCATCGTATGTTAGACATATACTCTTGGGACACCCCTTACAAGTTCTGAACTGCATGTAGTGTGTTTTTTCAAAGTTTAGTGACAAAGAATTGGCTAGGAACCAGTGATTAATGTCCACAAATCTTTCTAAGACTACACTTGATTTGCTATTTATTGCAATGTTTGTATCATCGGCAAACAAAACAAACTTGGCATCTGGTAATGTTACTGATGAAAGGTCATTGATATACACAAGAAAAACCGAGCGAGGTGGCGCAGTGGTTAGCACACTGGACTCGCAGTCGGGAGGACGACGGTTCAATCCCGTCTCCGGCCAGCCTGATTTAAGTTTTCCGTGATTTCCCTAAATCGTTTCAGGCAAATGCCGGGATGGTTCCTTTGAAAGGGCACGGCTGATTTCCTTCCCAATCCTTCCCTAACCCGAGCTTGCGCTCCGTCTCTAATAACCTCGTTGTCGACGGGATGTTAAACACTAACCACCACCACTACACAAGAAAAAGTAAGGGCCCCAAAATTGAAACTTGTGGGACCCCACATGTAATTAGTTCCCAGTTGGATGATGCTTGATACATGTCTGTTTCCTAATAACACCCTTTGTTTCCTGCCAGAGATATAAGCTTTGAACCATTTTGCAGCATTTCCTGTTATACTATAATATTCTAATTTACTTAAAAGGATATTGTGATTTACACAGTCAAATGCCTTTGACAGATCACAAAATATACCAGCTGCCTGCAATTTTTTGTCTAATGAATTAAGCACATTTTCACTGTAAGTGTAGATAGCCTTCTCAATATCAGAACCTTTTAGAAATCCAAACTGTGACTTTGACAGTATGTTATTTGAGATAAGATGGTTATAAAGACAACTGTACATTACTTTTTCGAAAATTTTTGAGAATGCTGGCAACAGTGAAATTGGACGGAAATTTGATGCTATTTCTTATCTCCCTTCTTAAACAGTGGCTTAACTTCAGCATATTTCAGCCATTCCGGAAATATTCCACTAATAAACGACTGGTTACACAGATAGCTTAATATGTTACTTAGCTCAGAATCACATTCTTTAATTAACTTTGTTGATATTTCATCATACCCACTAGATGTTTTTGATTTTAAAGATTTTATGATGGACATTATTTCTGTTGGGCTAGTGAGGGTCAAATTCATATTATGGAAGTTACTTGAAATGTCTGGTCTAAGGTAATCCATAGCAGCATCTACCGAACCTGACAACCCCATCTTTTCAGTAACAGTTATAAAATGTTTGTTAAAAAGTTCTGCAACACTATACACATCTGTCACCAATGTATCATTTACTCTTAATGCTATTTGTTCCTCTTCATGTCTGGTTCTACCGGTCTCCTCCTTCACTATATCCCATATTGTCTTTATTTTGTTACCTGATATGACTATCTTTTCCTTGTAATATATTTGCTTTGACATCCGTATTACAGCCTTTAATATTTTGCAGTATTTCTTATAATGTGCTATAGCATCAACATTGGAAATGATTCGGATTGACAGATACAGTTTTCTTTTTGTTTTACAAGATACCCCTATTCCTTGAGTAATCCATGGCTTCTTTGTAGACTTTGCTCTAACCTTGGTAAGTTTTGGGGGAAAGCAGTGTTTGAATAAGGTAAGCACTTTATTAGCAAAAATGTTATATTTTTCATTCATGCCATGAGCACTGTAAACATCAGTCCAGTGAATGTCTCTGAGGAGTGTCCTAAAATAATCAATTTTTGGCTTACTGATTACCCTCTTGAGCTCAGATTTAACAGATTTTATATCCTGTTCAGTATTAACATTTAACAGAAGGAACTGCATGTCATGGTCTGAGAGGCCATTGACTATTGGTTTTGTAATATAATTTTGTTCATTGGACTTTTCTATAAAGATATTATCAATGGCTGTTTGTGAGCAAGTGGCTATCCTAGTGGGGAACTTTACAGTGGGAATTAAGTTGAATGATAGTGTTACTAACTCAAATAAGTTCTTATTGGGAGAGTCTTTAAGAAAATCTACATTGAAATCACCAGCAACCACTATTTCTTTGTTTTTGGTTGTTAAATGGGCCAGTACAGCTTCAAGGTGGTTGACAAACAGATTAAAGTTACCTGCAAGTGCTCGATATACACTTAACATTATGAAGGATTTTTTATGAAATTCTAATTCTATTGCACATGCTTCCATATGCTGTTCTAGGCAAAATTTATGAATGGCTATGTTCTTAAATTTATGACAGTTCCTGATGAATGTGGCAACTCCTCCTTTCTCCATTCTCAATGAGCAGTGAAGAAATTTCTGTTGATAGGAGACAGAAATTCATTATAAAAGACTTTCAAGTAATGAGGGATATGATTGGGCACTGGTATAGGCATTTTCCTTTCATCATCCATACCGAGTTATCAAATGAACAAATATGAATGTAAGAGATACAAATATATCTATGTCTCAGCTTAACAAAGCCAAAACAAGAGAAAATAGATTGCCATCTGGATGCATGGTAAAGTCTTTTTCAAAAGGTGACAATAGTGATATAATTTCGTCACAAATTCCATCCATGCAAACATCAGTGCCATATGATGAAGTATCACCCAAAGCACCTCAAGAGCTTGAAAGTATGAAAGTAATTCAGTTACAATGTGTGCAAGTGAAAAAACTGCACCACAGATTTCAATGAGATTCCAAGCAGAAACAGTATTTTTTTTGCCCTCGCAACCACAAGTATGTGATCATTACTTCAGACTTTAAGCTTATGCCCTTGCTTATTTCCCTATTTATGCTACATTATTGCTACTGTACACATCGGTTCATGCCCAACAGTGCACAGTACCAAAATGTTCCAAAAAGCCATGTGTGAAAATGCCATTTTCCAGGGCGTCATATCTCCTGTTCTATTGATCATAGAGATAAGGAGGCAAATGTTTTAGATTGCCACTGGTGTAGTGACAATTTGTATATGTATTGGAAGAATGGACATACTGTAGCTATCCTACAGTACAGGGTCAAATTTCAATATTTATACACTTCCTGCAGACCAGGCAAATAGAGCAGATTGGTTGGTTCTTTTGCATTAGGTGTGGCGTAGGGTAATTTATAACACCATCATTTGTTCATGGGCCGTTCCTGAGAAAACCCTGAAAAACCATGATTCTTGGATATGAAAAGTACCAATTGTACAGGTGACCACGACTCTAATTTCTATTCATGACAGATTGTTGAAATTTAAACCATATGTTGTGCAGATGATATTAATGTGGCATTTTGAATTTTTTTTCTATATCTTTATCTTTTACTAAGATCCAGAGCTTCAGATGTACTGTACTTAGACAGAAAATAGTAGAAACCAATTTTTAGCCATTTTTACTCTATGTGCTGCAGCTGACTAAATAAGTAGCCATAGAAGATTTATTGAAGTCATCTTCATGATCTGGACTCACAGTGAAGAACTCCAGAATTTCCTCTCCAACCTCAACTCCTTTGGTTCCATCAGATTCACCTGGTCCTATTCCAAATCCCAAGCCACTTTCCTCGACGTTGACCTCCATCTGTCCAATGGCCAGCTTCACACATTCGTCCACATCAAACCCACCAACAAGCAACAGTACCTCCATTTTGACAGCTGCCACCAATTCCATATCAAATGGTCGCTTCCCTACAGCTTAGGTATTTGTGGCAAACGAATCTGCTCCAGTCCTGAATCCCTGAACCATTACACCAATAACCTGAAAACAGCTTTCACATCCCGCAACTACCCTCCCAACCTGGTGCAGAAGCAAATAGCTTGAGCCACTTCCTCATCCTCTCAAACCGAGAACCTCCCACAGAAGAACCCCAAAAGTGCCCCACTTGTGACAGGATACTTTCCAGGACTGGATCAGACTCTGAATGTGGCACTCCAGCAGGGATATGACTTCCTCAAATCCTGTCCTGAAATGAGATCCATCCTTCATGAAATCCTCCCCACTCCACCCAGAGTGTGTTTCCGTCATCCACCTAACTTTTGTAACCTTTTGATTCATCACTATGAAATCCCCAAACCACCTTCCCTACCCTCTGGCTCTTACCCTTGTAACTGCCCCCGGTGCAAGACCTGTCCCATGCACCCTCCCACCACCACCTACTCCAGTCCTGTAACCCAGAAGGTGTACACGATCAAAGGCAGAGCCACGTGTGAAAGCACCTACGTGATTTACCAACTGACATGCCTACACTGTGAAGCCTTCTATGTGGGAATGACCAGCAACAAACTGTCCATTCGCATGAATGGACACAGGCAGACAGTGTTTGTTGGTGATGAGGATCACCTTATGGCTAAAGATGTGCACGGCCAGCACATCTTGGCACAGTGTTACACTGTCCGGGTTATCTGGATACTTCCCACTGACACCAACCTATCAGAACTCCGGAGATGGGAACTTGCCCTTCAATATATTCGCTCTTCCCGTTACCCACCAGGCCTCAACCTCCACTAATTTCAAGTTGCCGCCACTTGTACCTCACCTGTCATTCAACAATATCTCTGCCTCTGTACTTACGCCTTGACTGACACCTCTGCCCAACCTCTTTGCGTTTACATATGTCCGGCTGTGTCTGTATATGTGTGGATGGATGTGTGTGTGTGTGTGTGAGTGTATACCTGTCCTTTTTTCCCCATAAGGTAAGTCTTTCCGCTCCCGGGATTGGAATGACTCCTTACCCTCTCCCTTAAAACCCACATCCTTTCATCTTTCCCTCTCCTTCCTTCTTTCCTGATGAAGCAACCTTGGGTTGTGAAAGCTTGAAATTTGTGGGTGTGTTTGTGTGTTTTTTAGTGTCTCTATCAACATACTAATGCTTTCATTTGGTAAGTTACAGCATCTTTGTTTTTATATTTATTTTAAGTTTATATATCTCTTCTTGTTTTCTTGATTGCCTTCAATTTTGTCCTTCAGCATGATTAGAAGGTTTCTAATTTTATTGAGGTGCAGGGTGTACCACTTTTTTGTGTTGTGGTTTATGCATATTGCTACTCTTACATCTCTTAGTAATAAGAGGGCAGTTACTGTCTCATGACTTGGTCAATAGTTGCCACATTAGGCACCCCCCCCCCCCCCCCCCCCGCCAAGAGTGTGGAGCACAAACACAAATATGAGGACATACATGTAAAGGAAGCAACCAGGGGGGAGGGAGAGGGTGTTTAAACAGAAACAATACATTACATTATTAAATGAAGTCTTCAAGCCGCCGAGGGGGGCAAATGGTCTTTCACGACTGGGTGAATCCTCGTTCAGCAGTGGAGGGGTCTGGGGAGGAGCAGTGGTTTGTGAGGAGCCAGGGTAGCAAACCTGAATGCCTGTAGACTGGAGAAAGTGAATGTGGGTCAAGTTGTCATTGGGGAAGCTGGCTTGTTCATAGAATACAAACACATTATCATGATGCACAACAAAAAACACTTTTGAACTGCAAATGAAATCAGTGTCAACATTAACTACCAATTCCATATAGGGGTTGACAGAATCTCCAAACGAGTCATTGTTGTTGACGCCACTGTTCTGAGGCAGGCACCTGGTACGTCACTAAATCCTAAAAGGGGGGAGGTGGGGGCTGCCTGTAGGAGGGGCAGTCATCACACTGTTACTCTGCATGGGGATGTTGCACGCACCTGTAGCAATGTCACACAATTGGGAATAGGTAATTTCATACGTGCGGGAAAGGTCGTCACTCACCCACGGACTGTTGGTAGATGCTTTGTGTGCGGTGGGTGTAGCAGGGGGTAGGGGCCAACTGGGTGGGGTATCGGGCAGTTCTCCCAGAGACCACACCAGTTTGAGGTGGCAGACAGATACAATTTGAGTTGTGCTGTTAATGAGCACTTCAAACATGTTGTTACACTGCGATATGACTCTGTGTGGGCCCGAGAATGGAGGGCTGAGTGCCGGTTGGATGGTGTCATTGCACGACATGACATGAGTGCACGATGCCATGTCATTATGCAGGAATATGGGAAGAAGTGAATGTGGCTGAGGGGGGGACACAAGAATGTTAGTGATTAGCTCCTTAACATGTCTGATGAATGTCGAGTCGCAGATTTGATTTTGAGGGAGTGAAGGCTCAACTAGCTCTGCTGGGAGTGTGATGGGTTCTCCGTATAATACTTCTGCCAGAGATGTGCCAAGATCCTCTTTGTATGTGGTCCGAATGCCTAACATAACCCGTGGTAAGGCGTCGGCCCACTTGCCTCTGTGACACATCAGTGAAGCTTTAAGCGTTTGGTGCCAGTGTTCAACAACCCCATTGCTCTGGGGGTGGTATGCTGTTGTCCTAAATCGTTTCACCCCACACAGTTCACAGAGCTGAATGAAGAGGGTGGACTTGAACTGGCGGCCCTGATCGGTGGTGATAGAAGCTGGGCAGCCAAGTGCAAGATCCACATTAATAAAAGGGCTCAGGCAACCGTGTCGGCTGTGATAGTAGTGAGGAGAATTACCTCAACCCAGCAGGTAAACCTGTCAATGGCAGACAGTATGCAACAAAAGGGGCCTGAGGTGGGGGGGGGGGGGGGGGGTAAGGGCTCGACGATATCAATGTGTATATATTGAAATCTTTGTTTTGCCACATCGAACATATGCATGGGGAGCTGTGCATGACATCCTACTTTTATGGGCTGACAAGCCACACACGCTTCTGCCCAACTGTGACATCGTTTTATCACCCTGGGCCAAACAAAATGTTCAGATACCAGACATGTGGTGGCGTGCATGCCAGGGTGTGCCAAGTCATGAATACTATTAAAAATGTCCCAGCAGAGAGGTTCAGGAATCACTGGACACATGTGCACTGTCGAAATGTCACATCAGATGGGTGACAAGAACCCAGGAAGTGTCCGTAACTCTAGTTTGAGTCCTGTTTTCGCATCAGAGCGCAATGCAGCAAGTTCATTATCATCTGTTTGCAATTTAGGGAATTCACTGAGGTCCAATTGTGAAGATAATACTGACACGCGAGATAAAAAATCAGCGATGTAATGTATGTCATTTGTAAACTGTCATATGAGGTCCATATGACGAAAAATCCTTGGGGATGAGTCCTTGCCTGGGTTGCAGAAAACATATACCAGTGGTTTGTAGTCAATAAATATCATGAGGTGGCGACCTTTGATATCATCTTGGAAATATTTGATAGCAGCATAAATAGCAAATAGTTCCCAGTTGAAGGTTGACCATTTATGTTGGGAGGCAGGCAGTTTGTGGGAGAAAAATCTGAGCAGCTGTACAACAGAACCCACGGATTGCTGAAGTAAAGCCCCCCCCCCCCCCCCCCCCTGCTGTATCACTCGCGTCTGTAATAAGCGGGATGGGAGCATCAGGGATGGGATGTGCGAGCATAACGGCCATCTTTAAGGCTGACTTGAGGTTATCAAATGCACATCGCATATCTGGAGTTCGCATGACCGCCCAAGACCCTGAAGTGTTTTTCCTGCGAGAGTATCCATCAGTGGGACTTCTATGTCGGCGGCATGGGGAATGTGTTTACGGTAGTAATATACAGTTCCTAGGAAGTGACGGAGGCCTTGAGAGTGTTTGGGCAAAGGCACTGTACTAATAGCCTCAAACCATTCGGGTAGGTGGCAGATGCCACTGGCAGAAACCACATGACCCAGAATAGTAATGCTAGTGTGGTGGAGTTGGGACTTAGCATTGTTCACTGTGACACTGTTTGCTTGTAATAGTTGTAACACTGAATTTAAGTTGGGTTCATGTTCCTCAAGTGAGGAAGAGAAAATTAACAAGTTGTTCAGGTACGCATATGCAAAGTCCAGTTTTCCAACCAATGAGTCAATGAATTGTTGCAACATATGTGCAGCATTTTTAAGGCCGAATGGTGTAAAAAGAAACTCAAACAGTCTGAATGGGGTGATGATGGCAGATTTTTCAACATCCCCAGGTGCCATTGGCAGTTGGTGGTACACTTTGTGACAGTCGATGACACTGAAAATTTGTGCCCCGTGCAGTTAGGAAGCAAAATCTTGAATATTTGGGACAGGATAATTATCTAAAATTGTTCTGGTGTTAAGCACCTGATAGTCACCACAGAGACAGAAAGTGTCATCTTTCTTAGGCACTAAATGAATGGGTGACAACTGACTACTAGAAGAAGGCAAATAGTCTTACTGTCTGAAAGTTCCTAAATAATCTCTTTGGCGTGTTTAAGTTTTTCCAGGTTTAAATGCCTAGCCTTTGCAAGCACTGGTGGACCTTTCATGGTATCGATTCTGTGAACAGTACCATTGTTGATTGCAAACACTGATGGGGAAGATGGACCTGCACCTGATGAAGTATGACTAACCTATAATGCACACACTTGTGTGCCCTGGCCGGCAGATCAGCAGCAGTGGCAGTGATCCAGTGATAGTCCTTGTCGTGGAGCTCAGTGGGGTACTCGGTGGTGTTGCAAACACAGCTTCTGTCCAGCGGTAGAAAAGTCATGCGGCATCGGCGGCAGGTGCGAGGAGGTGGTGCGGGGGCCAGGGGCATGGCCATTTGTGACAGCTGGGTGACCTGCTCACAAGCGTCCATGAGCTTGGCTTGTATGGAGGTGTTGCATAAGTGGAGGGCTTCATTGTTGTTCTGAAGCTTGTCATTGTGTGATTTAAGAGAGAGCACTACAACGGCAGCTTGAGCTAGCTCGCACAGTAGAATGGCACTCTCGAATGAGAGGGAAGAAATATTGAAAATTGGTGGTACAGTCTACCGAGTTAAAGATTAGTGTACCTTGTTGTAAGTTAGGTAACAGAGCATGGGCTAAGAGAAAATCTACCCCAAGCACGGGTTCATCCACATCTGCGACAACGAAAGTCCAATGTAAGGGGGTGTTAATGTTCTGCAGTTTAAGGTTTAAATTAGTTATGCCATGAGATTGGATCAAGGAATTATTGGTGGCTCGAAGTGGGGGTGGGGGTGGGGGGTGGGGCAAGGCTGACGCTCGAATTTAATACCTGCGGACAAAGGTATGACACTAACCTCGGCCCCCGTGTCGACTAGAAACGAAACACAAGATACTGCGTCTTTCACATACAAGTGTCCTGGCACATGAGGTGAAGAAGTATTAAGGGACAGGCATCTGTGTGATGCAATGCGGCCTGTAGTGCCTGAGTGCGGTAGCGCTGATAGTTTGGGAACATGCATGGGAAACGACATTTCTTAGCCATGTCGCTGAAGCGGGAATGGAAATAACATCAAGCAGAACAGTGCGTAGCATCATCCGTCGAGTTGACTGAGGCTGAAGTGGCAGTGGAGGGGGTCATGTTTGTAGATTCCTCCAATAGCAGCACCGCAGTAAAGCTGGTAGGAAAGAAGATATGGTGGTACCTGCCAGACGGCATTAGGGCCGTGTGCATGTGCGGAGCGAGTCATGTGCACTCTGTACCGAACGATGGAAACTGCCGTACAGGTGTGCCAACCCCTGAGGTCTGGGGGCCCCCAGGGGATATGTGAAGGTGGCAGAATGTTGTAAACCTGGCCTGTGTTCTTCAGTTTAGCATCCAGTGGGGCCGAAGTTAAATGGAGAAGGTGAATTTGAACTTCCGGAGGAAGTCTGAGCAACCAGATGGTCCAAAGTGTAGCATCCAGCATATGATGTGTGTCAATCATAGTGCAGAGATGACGCCAGAGCTGTGACGGAGATCTGGAACTCGGCAACTGATGACTGATTATGAGGCACATAGCTTCCTCTGTAGATCTGGATAGGCGCTTGGGGATGGTGTGTCAGGTGAATGCATATTTGTCCGTAGCAGGAGGCAAAACCACAATATCACAGATCAGGTCTGGTTCATCATGGGTGTGACATAGTAAGCAAAGGAAGTTTGAGTTGTCGTCAGTGACACCATGTAGCTGCAGGATGTGGTTGACCGAGGCAAACCATGTGTGTGGGTGGTCCTTGCGAAGGGGTGGTAGCTTAGGCCAGTGGATGGGGGAGACTTGGCATAACTGTTTGTCGGAAACTGTCACACCTTGTCCATAGCTCTGCAGCATAACTGGCTTGGGTGCCGTAGCGGTGTATCAGTTCCAGACACTGTGAGTGGCATGCAGCACAGTAGGCACAGTCGAGAAATGAATGAGTTGGGTGTTTGACGGAGTGTCGACCGTAGTTGACTGATGTGTGGAAAATGACAGAGTACAGTTTCCAGGCCCCTCCCCTATGTTGTTGTTGTGGTCTTCAGTCCTGAGACTGGTTTGATGCAGCTCTCCATGCTACTCTATCCTGTGCAAGCTTCTTCATCTCCCAGTACCTACTGCAACCTACATCCTTCTGAATCTGCTTAGTGTATGCATCTCTTGGTCTCCCCCTACGATTTTTACCCTCCACGCTGCCCTCCAATACTAAATTGGTGATCCCTTGATGCCTCAGAACATGTCCTACCAACCGATCCCTTCTTCTGGTCAAGTTGTGCCACAAACTCCCCTTCTCCCCAATCCTATTCAGTACCTCCTCATTAGTTATGTGATCTACCCACCTAATCTTCAGCATTCTTCTGTAGCACCACATTTCGAAAGCTTCTATTCTCTTCTTGTCCAAACTATTTATCGTCCATGTTTCACTTCCATACATGGCTACACTCCATACAAATATTTTCAGAAACGACTTCCTGACACTTAAATCTATACTCGATGTTAACAAATTTCTCTTCTTCAGAAACGCTTTCCTTGCCATTGCCAGTCTACATTTTATATCCTCTCTACTTCGACCATCATCAGTTATTTTGCTCCCCAAATAGCAAAACTCCTTTACTACTTTAAGTGTCTCATTTCCTAATCTAATACCCTCAACATCACCCGACTTAATTCGACTACATTCCATTATCCTCGTTTTGCTTTTGTTGATGTTCATCTTATATCCTCCTTTCAAGACACCATCCATTCCATTCAACTGCTCTTCCAAGTCCTTTGCTGTCTCTGACAGAATTACAATGTCATCGGCGAACCTCAAAGTTTTTATTTCTTCTCCATGGATATTAATACCTACTCCGAATTTTTCTTTTGTTTCCTTTACTGCTTGCTCAATATACAGATTGAATAACATCGGGGAGAGGCTACAACCCTGTCTTACTCCCTTCCCAACCACTGCTTCCCTTTCATGTCCCTCGACTCTTATAACTGCCATCTGGTTTCTGTACAAATTGTAAATAGCCTTTCGCTCCCTGTATTTTACCCCTGCCACCTTTAGAATTTGAAAGAGAGTATTCCAGTCAACATTGTCAAAAGCTTTCTCTAAGTCTACAAATGCTAGAAACGTAGGTTTGCCTTTCCTTAATCTTTCTTCTAAGATAAGTCGTAAGGTCAGTATTGCCTCACGTGTCCCAGTATTTCTACGGAATCCAAACTGATCTTCCCCGAGGTCGGCTTCTACTAGTTTTTCCATTCGTCTGTAAAGAATTCGTGTTAGTATTTTGCAGCTGTGGCTTATTAAACTGATTGTTCGGTAATTTTCACATCTGTCAACACCTGCTTTCTTTGGGATTGGAATTATTATATTCTTCTTGAAGTCTGAGGGTATTTCGCCTGTTTCATACATCTTGCTCACCAGATGGTAGAGTTTTGTCAGGACTGGCTCTCCCAAGGCCGTCAGTAGTTCCAATGGAATGTTGTCTACTCCGGGGGCCTTGTTTCGACTCAGGTCTTTCAGTGCTCTGTCAAACTCTTCACGCAGTATCGTATCTCCCATTTCATCTTCATCTACATCCTCTTCCATTTCCATAATATTGTCCTCAAGTACATCGCCCTTGTATAGACCCTCTATATACTCCTTCCACCTTTCTGCTTTCCCTTCTTTGCTTAGAACTGGGTTTCCATCTGAGCTCTTGATGTTCATACAAGTGGTTCTCTTATCTCCAAAGGTCTCTTTAATTTTCCTGTAGGCAGTATCTATCTTACCCCTAGTAAGATAAGCCTCTACATCCTTACATTTGTCCTCTAGCCATCCCTGCTTAGCCATTTTGCACTTCCTGTCGATCTCATTTTTGAGACGTTTGTATTCCTTTTTGCCTGCTTCATTTACTGCATTTTTATATTTTCTCCTTTCATCAATTAAATTCAATATTTCTTCTGTTACCCAAGGATTTCTACTAGCCCTCGTCTTTTTACCTACTTGATACTCTGCTGCCTTCACTACTTCATCCCTCAAAGCTACCCATTCTTCTTCTACTGTATTTCTTTCCCCCATTCCTGTCAATTGTTCCCTTATGCTCTCCCTGAAACTCTGTACAACCTCTGGTTCTTTCAGTTTATCCAGGTCCCATCTCCTTAAATTCCCACCTTTTTGCAGTTTCTTCAGTTTTAATCTACAGGTCATAACCAATAGATTGTGGTCAGAGTCCACATCTGCCCCTGGAAATGTCTTACAATTTAAAACCTGGTTCCTAAATCTCTGTCTTACCATTATATAATCAATCTGATACCTTTTAGTATCTCCAGGGTTCTTCCATGTATACAACCTTCTATCATGATTCTTAAACCAAGTGTTAGCTATGATTAAATTGTGCTCTGTGCAAAATTCTACCAGGCGGCTTCCTCTTTCATTTCTTAGCCCCAATCCATATTCACCTACTATGTTTCCTTCTCTCCCTTTTCCTACACTGGAATTCCAGTCACCCATAACTATTAAATTTTCATCTCCCTTCACAATCTGAATAATTTCTTTTATTTCATCATACATTTCTTCAATTTCTTCGTCATCTGCAGAGGTAGTTGGCATATAAACTTGTACTACTGTAGTAGGTGTGGGCTTCGTATCTATCTTGGCCACAATAATGCGTTCACTAAGCTGTTTGTAGTAGCTTACCCGCGTTCCTATTTTCCTATTCATTATTAAACCTACTCCTGCATTACCCCTATTTGACTTTGTGTTTATAACCCTGTAGTCACCTGACCAGAAGTCTTGTTCCTCCTGCCACCGAACTTCACTAATTCCCACTATATCTAACTTTAACCTATCCATTTCCCTTTTCAAATTTTCTAACCTACCTGCCCGATTAAGGGACCTGACATTCCACGCTCCGATCCGTAGAACGCCAGTTTTCTTTCTCCTGATAACGACATCCTCTTGAGTCCATTAAAATTGTTAAAATCACCTAATGCTTGTTGAACACACGTGGCAGATGCAGCAGGAACAGCGTGTGCCATTAGAAATACTCATAAAGCAGATGCTGGTAGTGTGTGAAGGAGGGGGGGGGGGGGGGGCTGGTGCAAAATCTGGAGTTCCGGGATAAACATGAAATTTTCTGTCTTGAGCATCTGGTTTGATTTGTACTGCCACTGACTTGGGAGGAAAGTTCACACTGACACTTGGGAAACTTGTAAATATAGTCACTGAAGTTTGAGCACATTGTGTCGGCCAATGTTGAGCCCTCGGAACACATTGAAAGTTCACATCCGATGTAAAATGTTTGCATGCAAAGTTTTGTGCTCAAAAAAGTGTTCTGTTGGTATGAAAAACTGCCACATGACTGCTGATTCATGTACACTAATGAAAAGTTATTGTTCATACCTGATGCCGGCACACGTGGCTGTAGGAATGTAGAAGCACTGTCCTGCTGAGTACAGCTAGCTGATGTGTTTGGAAACTGTGTTGAACTATTGGAAACACAAGGTGGATAATTGGAAAACGATGCCAAAGTGTCCATTGGAAAATCTGGTTGGAACAGGTGCAGTGTAGTGGGTGGCAAGTGATCCATTGTGTACTGCTCGATGGAACGAGAGTTTGTTGTAGCACTTTTGAATAAATTCGGGGTGATCAGTATGGGTTTAATGTTGTAGGATTTCTGGATCCAATGATGTACACTATACTACATTCAATAAGCACTATTTTATTGTTCCAAAGCACACATATACAGATATACACATCTCTTGATTCTCAGAACACGTGTTTATCATTTCATGCATGACCACAGACTGCTCACAAAGAGCTTGCCAAACAAAGATGTTACATGCTACTTGGTTGATAGTCACCACAGGGGAAAAGAATTTTCAAAAGCAAAAGTAACTTAATTAATGAATGTTTTGTATTTTCCTTTTGAGTTAGATGTATTGTAAACATCTATCCAGTTCATGTCTTTGAACAATCTCCTAAAATTCTCAATTTTTAACTGATTTATTACTCTCCTGTACTCAAACTTAATAGATTTTTTTATCCTGACAAGTTTCAACATTTAACACAAGATGTTGCATGTCATGATCAGATAGCCTATTTACAATTGGTTTTGCGATATGACTTTTTTCCCTAGATTTGTCTCTAAAGATGTCAATAGCCATCTCAGAATATTTACATATCTTAGTTGCAAAGTTGACAGTAGGAACTAAATTGAATGATAGTGTTACTGATTGAAATAATTGTTCACTGACTTAGCTTATCAGTAAATGCACATTAAGATCACCTGCAACCATTATTTAGTTCCTTTTCTTTTTAACTGCGAGATGGGACAAAAGAGCTTCCAGATTTTTTATGGAGAAGTTAAAGTTTCCTGAAGGCATTCTGTATAACCTTACTGTCATAAAGGACTTCTTGTGAAATACTACTTCCGTTGCACAAGCTTCTAAGTGCTGCTATGAGAAAAATTTATTAATATCAATTTTCTTGAAATCAAAACAGTTCTGACAAATGTAGCAGCTCTTCCTTCCTCCATATTTTCTCTACAGAAGGAAGAAGCTAACTTGGGTCCTGTAACATTTAAAATATCTATACCAGTGGTCACATGATGTTCAGAGAGACAGATAATATTAAATGGTTTGCTCACCTCTAATTCTTCAACAAAAAATAAGCAACTCATTAAGCTTACTCCTTAGTTCTTAGATATTCTGATACATTAAGGATAAATGATTTTTTGCACTGGCTGAATTACACCTTGATGATCCTAGTTTTGCTGTCAATTTTTGAGTATCTCTAGTTTAAAACAGAGGCTGTCTGCATGAATTGTGTGCATTAAAATTTTGTTTCTGGCTGCCTGTCTCACCAGTGTGAATGTAATTTCCAGCATGTCTCTGATCGTCTTTTGATTCTGCCCTCCCTACCATAAAGAAACTGCTGTTTTGTCACTTGTAACCATTGGTACTTTACCACTTATGGTAGTGCCCACCTTAAGTTGTTTGCTATTAGCCCCAACAGTTTTCCTTTCCATTTCCTGTTGAGGTGAAGGCCGTGACTAGTATAGTCCCACCCTGTGATGGAGTCAACAGGAACCACACTGATATGAAACCCCATATCTGAACCAAGCAGCTGTTCCACATCTGAATTAACTCTTCTAACAGAAGAGTTTAAATGAGGCTGGTCATGGTGCCTCAGAACCAATAAAAGCCCAACACCAATATGTCTCGTTGCTGAAGCTGTCTTTATCAAGTCACTCTCCATTGGGTTCCTGTCTATGCTGTTGCCTGTCCCACCCACTATTACCATGGTGTCTTCCTTTGTGAAGTCTTTACAAAGTAAACCTACATCCTCTATTACTTGACCCAGACTTACACCAGGTTTAAAAAAACTTGCACTAGGGTTAAGAAAAACTTGTGGCCTCGTAACCTAACCCTAGTTCATCCTGCAACAGTTGGGTGACACCTCTATGATGTGAACCACATAACAAGAAAACTTTCTTCTTCTTCACAACTTTTTCTGACTTCTTACTTTTCAAACACTTTTTGAAAGTTTGTTGTGTCCTGTCTGCTGCTATGTCTACTTGTGGCTCATCAGTTTCCATCTGTGATGACAGATGAAACATGTTTCCCACATTCACAACAACACTGAGAAAGTCCTATTCCTATTTCTTCTATAACCCGTTGTCACTTCCCACCTCTCTTTTCCTTTCTTCCCCCTTAACCTTTCCAGGTCTTAGTTTTTCTTTATGTAATTCCACCTGAAGGGCAGCAATTTTCTTCTCTTGTTCCACTATCTTCCTATCTCTACAGCAAATACTACACAAACAATGAGCCTTGTTTATTTCCTCAATTCCCATGCCACTGCAGTCACCCACATGAAAGAAACTGTGTCAACACTAACACCACACCTCAGAACTAACAATCCTATGGCAAGTCATACACTTCTCACTCATTGCAAAGAAACCTAACCTTTAGTCTAAGTTAAACAAGAATAACTTCCTAGACTACTCAATTAATATATTAATTTTCTTAGGAAGTTTAGGTTGAAAGTTCAGATACTAATTCAAAAACTTCAGAGAAACAGAAACAATTAAAACCTGTATTGCTTAAGTGATGAAAAAAAAGTAAACAAAGAACAAGGTTTGAATTTACTATTAATATGATCTACAAGATCATTTAATGTATAACATGAAGAGTGAGGGTGCCAACACATTTGCCTGGGGCTCACCTGAAGTTACTTCTACATCTGTCGATGACTTTCCAACTGAGAACATGTTATGTTTTACACAGCAAGAAATCTTCATCCAGTCACAAATTTCACTTAATACCCTGAACAATTGTACTTTTAATAATAAGCCTATGTTTGGCACTGAATCAGATGCTTTTTAGAAGTCAAGAAATACTTCATCTACCTGTCTGTCTTGATATATGGCTTTGAAGGTGTCACGAGAAAAGAGTGAGCTGAGACTATATGGCCAATGTTTCAAAATCCATGGGTGTCAAGGAGGTGGTAATCCTGTTTGAGATATCTCATTACATTTGAGCTCGGAACATGTTCTAATATTCTACAACAGAAGAATTTCAAGTATATTTTGCAGTAGTTTTGTGGCTCACTTTCACTACCATTCTTGTAGATGCAAGTGACCTGTGCTTTCTTCCAACTAGTTATTCAAGGCATCTACAGTATATTCTGGTTAAAAGAATGATGCCTTCAGCTGCTAATTCTGTGTAGCATCTCATAGGGTTTCATTAGGCACTGTAGCATTGCTCAATTTTGCAACTTAAGCTGTTTTTTCAATGCCAATGACACTAACATTGATGTCATTTGTCTTTGCATTGGTGTGAGAATTGAAGTGGGGCCATTTTCCTAGATTTTGCTTTGTAAAGGAATATATAAAAATTAGAGATTAAAATTTTGTTTCCTATTCTTAATTTCAGTTCCTGTGTCATTCATGAGAGTCTGGGCACTAACTCTGGTGCCACTGACAGCTTTTATAAATGGCCAGAAT
Source organism: Schistocerca nitens (assembly GCF_023898315.1). NCBI lineage: Eukaryota > Metazoa > Arthropoda > Insecta > Orthoptera > Acrididae > Schistocerca > Schistocerca nitens. Next base: position 740,274,241 of record NC_064618.1, on the reverse strand, counting down.
ATCTTTCGGTTTAGTGGGAGATCTTTCAATAATATTCTGCTTTGGTAGTGGTTGAAGGATTCTCACATTGCCTTCTTGGCTCTGTTTCATTTAACAGCTGTCTATCTACAGCCCTTTGGTCTTTTTTAAATTTAAATGCAGTAATTGTTTCTTTAGAAGGCACTTTACAATAAATGTATACTGTGGAGAATCCCTCCCATCATGAACTACTGGGTATGTAACTATCAAATGCACAGTCAACTATACTCTTAAACTTGAGCCATACTTCCTTTATTTGTTCCTGTCCTTAGCTAAAAGTTTGAAATCCATCACTGAGATATGACATTACTGCTTCTTTGTATAGTTTACTAAACATATAGCTTTTGATACTTGTTTCAGCTATCCTCTGCATTTTGATATTTATTGTTACTACTACTGCCTCATGGTGATGCAAAAATGATATTTGGTTTTCATTTGAATGGTAGACTTTGCAAATTTAAGTGAAATGTCTGCAAAATCATAAAAAGGGAAACATATATTGTTGGGGGTAGTAAAGTATATAGTATATAGAAAAATATATAACATATATTGTTGGGGGTAGTAAACTACATAATAAATAGAAAAATGTCCACAGTTTCTCAGCATCTGAAACTAAGACATCACAGGAAATCTGTGAAAAGGTAGAATTTGGGAGGAATGACCTAAAGAAACAAAAAACAAAATAGATCTCAAAGTGCTATATCAAAATATTCAGTACCTAAGCAACAATACAAATACAGCAATCAATGAGTGTGGAGAATGCAGATGTGATCATTCTTACAAAACATGATTTGTCCAATAATTTATTTACTATGACTAAATTAGACTGCTATACTCTGTCCACTAAATTCAGTTGATCAGAACATAACATTTGGAGGTATTGCCATATAATGTAAAAACCATCTATATTTCACAAAACTGGGTTTCATCTCAGAGGTTAGCGTAGAAACAACATTTGAAGTTTCAGCAATGAAGCTATTTGTAAAAAATGTACCCCTCATTGTTATAGGGCTGTACAGATCTCCTAATGGTATAGTCAGCATTTTCTTACAAAACATGGAAGAAAGACTGACACTGTATGCGGGAAATATAAGGATGTAGGTAGTGTTGTAGCTGGTGATTTTAATATAGTATCCTTAAAGTACACTAAAGATTATGAAAAAATAAATGATATTCTGTGTGGTTATAATTTGTCAGACAGGGTAGATAGACCAACCAAATGAAAGACTCCTCTGGGTGTACAGCTCACATCTACACCATTTAGATAACTGTAGAGCCTATAATAATAAACCTGCACCCCTTTGATCGTATTTGTTAGACAATGGAAATACTGACTACACACAATTAAAAAAGTATTTGTGAGATGAGGGAAATTATAACAATATGTTTATCTCAGCCAAATAGCAAAGTACAATTATAATAGTACATGAAATTAGAAATTTTACATATTGTGGTTTGCATAGTCACTTATTGATCATACTCTTTTGGTGCAGAGTTCTATATGGTAATGTTTGCTTATTCGAAGACACAGTTTACACTCACATCTTGTGTTTGGTTCATGATATGATGTGTTGCAAAGAGGTTGGTGGAAACAGACTGCCATTCTGGTGAACATGTTTCTCATCTCAAAATTTTCCTTTGTCCATGTTCAGTCAATCATGTCACCCGTGCTGTAAAATTCTGGAGGTATGTCTTTCCTTTTTTCCTTCAGTGTTTTAAATAGACTATCTGATGATGATGATCATGGAGAGGGTTGTATTGGCGCACAACAGCTAGGTCTTCAGCACCCATTCAGTAACGGGTGTCAAGAAAATATTCAGAACAGTAAGATAAAACAGAACGTAAAACACAGGTAACAAGGTTGGAAAAATACGTACCTACCCACACTGAAACATGGGACAAAGCATGCCGTCAGCAGTAAAACATGGACAACACAAGAAAAATGTGGTAGAGGGAGCTAAAACAATATAGCAGATGGAAGTGGCCAGCTGACCGCAAGGAAAAAAGTGAGGAGCCAGCCACTTTGCAATACAGTACTGGTACTGGATAGCATCGGGTTTGCTGTAGATCTTCAATAATAAAAGATTCCTCAAAAGCAGGTATAAAAGTCTAGATCATGTTGTTTAGGACACTTTGACTGCTTTCTTTATATATGTTACCTTTAGTCTTTGTAGTGTTGTTAGGCTCTTCACTGTGAGATGTGGTCCAATGATTTCTATGGCATTCATGAGTATTGCAGTAATTTGGTTTTGAACACTGCCATTGTTGTCTGTAAGTTAAGGGATGTAATGTGTTGTAATTTACGGATAGCCATTATTGCTTGCAATGCTTTCTCTATTACATGTTTTGTGAAACATTTTGCGCTTGTTTTTTATTGTGACCCCTAGTTACTTGAAGTCTGAAATGATTTTCTGTTTTATCTCCCCTACAAGGATCTCAGATGATGCAGGTGCCGTTCCTCCATTTCTGAGCACCCTTATTTCTGTTTTAGCCACATTTATTTAATTTATTTAGAAGCCATATTCAGTGCACCATCTTCTATGGCATTTATTGTTTCTTGTAGTTTTGCAATGCCCTTTGAGTCTGCATATGTGTGTGAGATTACACCTTCCCATTGGGGTATACTTACAATTTCTTCCATTGCAAGGATAAACAAATGAGGACTTGGTGGTTTGACTGGAATATCAGCTCTGGTAGTAATGTTGTCCAAAATCCTTATTTCATTCCATTGCAGTATTGCACTTATGATTCATGTCAATATATTGTTTCCATTTAGAGTTCCCTCTAGTTTTTTTTGTCACTAGCTTTCTGTTTGTAACGTAAAAGGCTTTTATGAAATCTATAAATACTACATAAAACTTTTCTCTCTCTCTGCTAGAGCTTCCCATACATTCTTTAACAGGAGTTCCTTTGTGCTCAGAGTTGATGCTTTTTCCCTGGATCTTATTTGGCTCTCAGGGGGAGGTATTCATTGATAGTTTCCTTTGTTCTTTCTATTGTTATTTTTGTGAATATCTTGAAAGATGAGTTTTCTAGTGCTATACCTCTGTATTTGCTATATCCTATCCCTGTATTAAGTATCTTGCAACCATGTTCATTGCACTTTTGAGACCTTCTATATTCTATAGGAGGGTCTTTAAGGTTCCTACTGCTTCTACTTCTTTGGATTTATTTGGGTGGTGTTCTTGTGTCTTATTGAAGACACATCCTTTTGTTACAACTGAAGAATCTGGAAAACAAAGTCAGAAATTTCTAAGTTTGAAAGTCATGAAGAAGTAACACAGTGAGGGAATTCATATCTTGAAATTACAGCACATGAGCAAACTAGCCATCTACAACCACCTGGAACAACATAAATACTGCCATCATGACAGTCACATAAATCACAGCAAAGCTAGACACTACAAGATTCACAATATTCCTTTTGTTTCATGGTCACAAGGCCAAAATGACAATGATACACTATTCCAGTTTCAACCAGATGATACTCAAGATTACTACATGGAACACCTCATAACCAGGGCCAAAGAAGCAAGATACCATGCTCACATATGAATCCTGGATGCCTAGGAGAAGGACCAAGAGTGCTATAACTCCATGCACTGACAAGTGACATACAACCCACGAGACTTGATATGGCTTTTTATGCCTGCAGAAAGTGGGACTGTTGGATAAGTTACTAAACTGCCTCTTTGGGTCATTTAGTATCCTTTGTCACTTGTTGGACATCACATACAAAGTTCAGGATTATGAATGAACCTTCCTCAAAAAGACCAAAGTGCAGAGACATTGTGCATATCCTCCATATGAAGCCCTGCTACAGTCCTGAGTGTCTGATTAAGACCTGCTTGATGAATGTACTGCTTCTAGGAGATAACAGAGGATAACTGACAAGATCTGGGTCCAGGGTGCTGCAATCAGCTCCACTGAGAACTTCCGAAAGAGCGGGTCACTGTTTCTCCAGAGTAGGGAGAATGCTGTGAACTGTGCTGTTTGTTACCAATTTAATTTATTAATAGCATTAATGAATTTATCTGTACAACACAAGGCACCACAATCTCATTGTGGAAAACATCCATATCTATGGTTTGTGATGTAGTAAGCAGATTGGTGTTGATATTTTATGAGTGCTTTATTAACATAACATCCTCTTACCTGAAATTACCAGCAACAGGAGATGTTATGGCAAGTGTAGCACTTACTGTTCCTATATTGGTTGGCTCAAAAACAATGGGAACATCTCTTCTGTCACCAGACTCAAGTGTGATAACCTTCTCTACTTTGAAATCACTGTTATCAATCTGAAATTGATAGTCAAATGAAAGGTAATGAAACTCTTTTGTCAAGTCATATAGTTATTTAAAAAAAAAAAAAAAAAAAAAAAAAAAAAAAAAAAAAAAAAGAGAGAGAGAGAGAGAGAGAGAGAAAAAAGCCCACACACACACAAATGACACATTACATGGAAATAGAGTGTAAATAATAATAGAGAGCTATAGAAAAAATTCTGCTTACTTTATATCAAAGTGAATCATATGAATCATATGTAAGTTTGTATTCATATTGTAAGCTACATCAATATTTCTATGTAAAGACAAGTTGTTGAAAGTAGTTGCCAAAAAGCTTGAAAAGTTTCCAATTTTTTCATGATACTCTAATAAATGTTTGAAAAGACATATGCTACATAATTTTTTAATATTTATGATAAATTAAGATCTAGATAAAAGCTATACTACTACATAAAGACAAGTCATTCTTTAACATTGTTATCAAATATCTACAAAAGTTAATGACCAAATTACTTCAAATTTTTACATCTACATGTTTACCCTGCAACTCACAGTAAAGTGCTTGGCAGAGTGTTCATTGACCCATTTTCAAGCTATTTCTCTACTGTTCCATTCTCACATGAGAAAAATGAGCACTTAAATCTTTCTGTCTGACCTCTGGTTTCTGTTATTTTATTATGCTGATCATTTTTGTGTATGAGGTGATGGATGCCAACAGAATATTTTTACAATAGGAGGAGAAAGTTGGGTGACTGAAATTCCATGAGAAAATCCTGCCATAACAAAAAATGTCTTTATTTTAATCACTGCCACCCCAATTCACATATCATGTCCATAGCTCTATCTCCCCTACTTCAAGATAATACAAAATGAGCTGCCTTTCTTTTAATTTTTTTGATGGCCTCAGGCAGCTCACCTGTTGCAGATCACCCACAGCACAATGATACTCAGAAGAGAGTGGACAAGTGGGTGTAACCACTCTCATTAGTAGACTTGTTGCACTTTCGATGCAGTCTTTGGTTTTCTTTGCATACAACATTATCTCTGTGATTGTTCCAATTGAAGTTGTTCATAGCTGCAATCCCTAAGTATTTATTTGAATTTATGGCCTTTAGATTTCTGTGATTTATCATGTAACCAAATGTATATGGCATATAAATATATGTGTATACTTTATAAGGAACAAATGTTGTTAGCAAAAATCTTGAAAAATTCCTGACCGATTTACTTCAAATTTTTACGTGTTACTCCAATAAACATTTGAATGGATGTAGGCAGTGAATTTAACATTAAGTACAGAAAAATGTCACTTTCTATTGGAAGAAGATACATATTTAGGGCATGTCATTAGCAGTGAAGAGGTTGATACAGATCTGAGGTTGATGCAAGCAGCACAGGAATTTCTGATTTCTATCAATGCCAAGGAATTACAGTCTTTCCTAGGATTAGGGAAAAACTGTAAAAATTCATAAAAAGAATTGCAGATGTAGCAGGACCGTATACACGACAGTTAAAAAAGGGCTTAAAGTTCAGTCACTTGAAGGAATGCCAAGACATGTTGAGGATTGCATCAATATCAATTCTAGTAATAATTTTTCTGGACTACAAGACAGAGATTATCTTGTCAACTGGCACTTCCAATTAAGCTACACAAGGTGTGTTCTCAGTCAAGTATTAAATGGAGAGGAACATCTGGCAGTGTACACTTCTAAGCAGTAAAAAAGAGACACTTACTGTGGTAGGTCGACTCAGGTATTTTGATGTTATTTGTATGGAAAAAAGAGCAGACTATGCTGCTCTGAAACCATTATTGGGGCTTTAAAGACCCTTCTAATAGCCTGAGTAGATGGGCATTGAGATTAAGTGAGTTCAAGTATGAATTGATACAAAGCCTGGTAAGGAACATGTGGATGTGGATAGTTTAAGCTGAAAAGTGTCAGTGACACAAACACTGTGTCATGACCTTGCACAGCAGGTTTACATAGAATCTAGACAGTACATGTTGCAGTCACAATTCACTGTGTGTGATGGGTTGTTGTGTAAGACAATGAGGTTGGGGGCACAGTTAGTAGTGCCAGCAGAGCTAACAGAGGAAGTGTCGAAAGAAGCGCATGACCAGATATGTCAGGACTGGTGGTTGTAGAACAACGATTTAGTGAGTAGTCAAATGCTACTTGTGGAAGTCAAGGAAAGAACATGTAGCCTGGTATGTGAGGGGATGTGTACAATGCATGCAGTGGGCAAGTATGAGCCATAAGTTAATGCACTTGCAGAGGTTACAAGAAGTGATGCAACCATTTAAACTGAGTGGGTTGGATGTCCTCAGACCATTCAAAAGGACTGCAGCTGGGAATCAATTTGTGCTGATTATTATTAGCATTTTTATAGGTATTTGGAAATGGTTGCAATGCCTAACTGACAGGCAGCAACAGTAGTGCAAGCATTGGTCAACAGCCAGTTGCTCAAATTCTGAGTGCTAGAAATCATGATTACAGATCAAGGAACAAACTTTATGTAGATTTGTTAAAGCACCCTTGTAATTTGCTAAAGGTTAGGGAGTTAAGGACAAATCCACTGCACCCTGAGGCTAATGGTAAGCATCACACATTCAAAAGAATGTTGAATCCTTATGTGAACTCACCTCACGTCATAACAATTGAACACACACAGGGTGATTCATCAAGCTATGCAAATATTTTAATATGTTATTCTACAAGTAAAACTGAAGAAAAATGTTAATATAAACATAGGTCCACAATAGTTTAGTTATGGAGTTATGGCCAATAAAAGATTTTGCCTGAAATTCAGCAACTTTGCTAATATGAAGCAATTGCAACACAGTATGAGGTTACAGTAAAGCATGATTTTAATTTATTTTGTTGTTATTGGTCTGGTGAATCTAATGAAACATGTCCCAGGCATGTATCTCCAGTAGTTTTCGAGAACATCCAGAGAAGAAAAGATTATTATACAAGTAAATTTATTTACTTTCAATTAAGAATGTTGATGCATTTATGTCATTGTAGTGAGTTGTTTCAGTCATTTCCTAACCTTGAAATGAGGTAGATTTCTGTACTGTTCAGTGAAAGAAAATAATAACAACAGTGTGTTTAAGTAAAACCACATAGTAACTGTAGTAGTTTGTAGATTATTTATGAAATAGGGATGCCTTGCAAATTTACAACAGAAGAATATGCCGATATGGTGTTTATTTACGGCAAATGTGATTGTAATGCTACAGCTGCAATTAACAAATACCATGTAAATTATCCATCTCAGAGGATTCTGAATGCACCTGTTCCACATACTACGTGATTGCAAATGTATTTTCAACATGACAGCATCCCTCCACAATTCACCAATGCTGTTACTACACATTTAAATGAACATTTTTCCCAGAAATGAATTGCTCATGGTGCTATACATCTGTGGCCATTCCAATGGCCTGATTCAACACCAGAGGTTTTTTTGTTTATGGGGATGGATGAAAGACATAGTTTACAAGGACAAAGTCAATACACACGAGGCATTACTTGCTCACATTATGAATGCATTAGGCAAAATTAAGAACAACCCTGTGAAACTGAAAGAGCAACAAAATCTGTTCATACACTTGCAGCTAAATGCATTGAACTCAGTGGAGACATTTTTGAACATTTATTGTGAGTGTACTGTGAAGCTGTATGTACACTGTACAACTTCCTTAACATTGAACTCTGTTTTTTTTTCTTTTTTTTCAGTTTAACATGAATTCACTTGTGCTATGGTATTAATAAAAGAAGATTATCTGACACATTCATACAGTTTCAGTTGATGTTATTACCATCATTTTTCTAAAATTAAATCCTCTACAACTTCTGTTGAAAACTTTGCACAATTGTCTGGAATTTAAAAAACAAATTGAGTCATTAGTTAATAAATTAAAAATCTGTTGAAATTATTTCTTTGCTTCTCGGGATGTTATGGAAAACTATGCAGACACATGTCTGGGACCAGATCAGTAACAACAAAATAAATAGAAATTGTGCTTTACTGTAACCTCAAAGAGTTTTGCAGTGGCTTCATATTAGCAAAGTTGCTAAATTTCGGCAGAATCTCTTATTAGCTATAACTCCATAACCAAACATTTGTGGACCTATGTTTATATGAACTTTTTTCTTTAGTTTTACTTGTAGAATAACATATTAAAATATTGGAGTATCTTTGTGAATCACCCTGTATTTATCTTTCATTGTAAGTGCATATAATTCATAAGTCCATACCACTACAGGACTGTCACTGTATCAAAGCACATACCATCACTGTTTGACAAAATAAGGCCAAGAGCCTGTTCCCTTTTGGAATTAGCTCTCTGCCTGATCAGAAAGAAGACAACACATAAAGTTAAGTCTGCAATGACACTTGGCACAGAGGTGCTCAAAATAATCGTTATTTGCCATTGCCTTTCCCTATACAGAGTGACATGTTGAACAAGCTGTTCAGTAGATATGCATCCCTCTTGCTCTAAAATTAACTGGTTTATCGATCTCAACAGACCTGGTTCCAGAGTTTGATTTAACAAGGTCAGATTCTGCCTTGGCAAAAACTCTAAAGTGGCTTCTGGCCAGTACAGCTATGGCTGTGTAACATCCAATTGCGAGACTCCTGAAATTGGCACTGGCAGTTGGAAGGTTGGTCCTATTATGTTACACTTAGTTCCATTGATTAAAATTCTGCTTCCATCGAGCTCTATACGTTTCTCTTCTGCAAATACCCCCCCACTCAAAACAACTTGCTACTACTACCATATTCTCGGGGGTGGAGAAGATCCAATGCATCCCAACCCATTGAAAACTCAATTTTGTCTCCACAATGTCCCTTGCACAGTCTATTCCTTTACCCCTGGCTAAAAATAACTGCACCATGCACGTGTCTTATATTTGTAGCTTCACAGATTTTACTCCAACATTCACTGTTTTTGATTCACACTCAACACCGATTGTGTGACTACTTTCATTCTTAAATTTACCTTATATGAACTGGTGCAATACGCACAACTTCACTGACTGAGCACTGTCAATAACTAAAAATTTAAAAAGGAAATCATATGCTTCTGACATTGACCACACATTTTTTATTATGGATTTGCCACAAAATTACCTCCGACTCATTTATTTCTCCAGAACTGCAATTGATTTCTCCTCCAGCAACACTCCACATACGTCAGATGCTACACTTCCCTTTTCAGTGACCTGAGGACAGGGATCACCATCACACTTCATCCCTCTTCAAAAGACTGCTGCCCCAGCAGGCTCACAATAGTTGAAAACACATATACGAAAATACAATGCCTAGTTAATCTACGCAAACCCAATGATACATAACAAGAAAACAAAAACAAAACAAAAAATCTAGTAATACTCTACTACTTTCTAGATCACAAAGCATACAGTACTTCATGCTGTACTCTATCTTACTGGTTTTCTCTGTGCTTAGCAGCTCTCTTCACTCTATCTTTCTTCTTCTTTCCTTCCTGTGACACGCCTGGAATCACATCTGGGCAACCCTTAAATGGCCGTAACCACCGAATGTGTACTATCGTCATTCTAGTTGGCAGCTGAAGCTTAACATTAACGGGAGATGTGGTTTCAACAACTTGGTATGGCCCTTGACACCTTGAGAGGAACTTCTTTGTTTTCCCTTTTTGCGTACAGGGGCTGGACAGCATTACCCATTGCCCCACTCTATACTTCAGTAAACTTCCTTTCCACTTTACTGCATTTTCCTGCTTTTCCAAAGCCTTCGCATTCGCCTTTTGTACCCATTTCCAAACATCCTGAATTATCCTTGCGAATTGACGTACAGATTCAGCGGTCCTTCCTTTCTGCAGCTTCACTAAATCAAATGGTGATGGAATTTTCACCCATACACTTCCTCATGTGGAGACAAACCAGTATTTGTGTGGACTTTTGCATTGTATGCGCATACAATATGGTTCAAGTACTCGTCCCACTGATGGTGATGAGAATCCACATAAAAACTCAGCATCTTCCCGACTGTTCTGTGTACTCGTTCTGTCCTTCTGTTGGCCTGTGCATGCAGTGCGCTCATCCTCAACTTCATTACGTTCAACAGTTTACATAGTTCCTTCATTAAATCTGACATAAGGTTGGATCCTTGATCAGTAATTATTGTCTCTGGTACACCAAACTTCAAAATCCAGTTGTTTACTAATGCTTGCACAACCATTGCTGCCTTTTGATTTGGGATAGCCACCACCTCCACATACCTTGAAAAATGGTCTATTATTGTCAGAACAAATCTGTTCCCTGATGGTGTTCGCCTGAAAGGTTCCAAGATGTCAATCCCAAGCAAAGAGAATGGACATGTTGCTTCCAGTAATCATTGTAGCTGTATCTGTTTCCGACTCACATCTGCTCTCTGCGCACACAGTATACAATTCTTGACATACTGGTCCACATCTACTTTCCTACCTCTCCACCAATACCTCTTCACCACTCTCCTGTTTGTCGCTCTCCACCCTCCATGAGCAGATAACATGTGATCATGTGCTTCCTTTAAAACCTCATCCCTCAGCTTGACTGGCACTACTACCCTTGGTCCTAACTTCGATTCCCTCCACAGAAGACCATCGTACATATTAAATTGTGGCTGTGTCTGATACAGTTTACAATCATTGTCCGCATCCTGTAATTCTTGCCATACTGCTATGTCATACCCTATGACTTCTACTTTTGCCACCTTCCTAATTAGTGCATCCACATTACCTTGCTTCTTCCCAGGCTTGTGCACCAGCTCGTAGTCGAATTCACTAAGCCTCACAGCCCATCTAACGAGTCTAGTGGACGGATCCTTCAACCCCAACAACCACTTAAACACAGCATGACCTGTCACTACCCGAAATCTTCTCCCATATAAATAACAATTCAAATATGTGATTCCATAGATTACACTAAGCATCTGCCTCTCAGTTGTTGAGTAATTCCTTTCTGCTGCATTCAACTGCCTAGACACATAGGCTACAGGATATTCTTTCCCATCAATTTCCTGACTAAGAACACACCCTAATGCTTGATTCAATGCATTGCATGCTAGTATAAACAACTTTTTAAAATCTGGAAACACAAGAACCAGACTTGATGTTAACACTTCTTTCAATTTGTCCAACACTTCCTGACACTCTTCTGTCTACTCAAATTTCACACCCTCCATAACAATCGCATCAACGGCTGTGCTAAATCTGCAAAACCCTTCATGAACTTTTGATAGAAGTTGCAAAGTCTGATAAATGACTGCACTTCCTTAACTGTTTTTGGTTCCTGAAAATTTGTTACAGCCTGTACCAACCTCGGATCTATTCGCACTCCATCCTTACAGATAATGTGACCCAAATATTTTACTTCTTCTAATGCGAAATGACACTTCTCCAGGCTCAACATCAAATGAGCTGCTCTTAAACTCATAAAGACTTCCATTAACCGCTATGTTGCTCCACACTACTTGAAAACACTATGTCATCCAAATAGACAAGATACTGCCGTGGTTTCAAACCCCTCAAGACACTGTCTAGCAACCTCTGAAACATTGCCGGATCATTTTTCAGCTGAATGGCATTCTAATGTACTGGCAATGGCCTCCAGGTGTAGAGAAAGCAGTTTTTGGATGATCCTCTGGAGTCACCTCTAACTGATGATAACCACTTATAAAATCCATTATAGAAAAGTACTGGCACTGTCCTAAATGATCTAAAGTCTCCGATATGTTTAGAATGGGATATGCATCTGTTACTGTCTTATTACTGAGGTATTGGTAGTCACAACAGAACCTGTATTTCTTAGTTCCATCCGTAGATTTTTTAGGCACAATGACAAGGCTCTCTCCTCAGCAACTATTACTATGCTCTATAATACTGTTTGCTAGCTGCTGGTCAATGAAATCCTCCACAATTGGCTGAAAATACCTTGGTATTTTGTATGGTTTATGGTAAACAGGTGCTTCATTCCCTGTTGGTATCCTATGTTGAACTATGCAGTTGCTGGTAACGCCTCTTGTGGAAAAAACAAATCCTTAAATTCCCACAATAATTCTTCCATATGCTCTCTTTATTCTCCTTTCAAATGCTTAATTTTGTCCGCAATGCAGTTCTGTCAGCAGTTAGTGGTTGATCACTTCGCCTACCTCTTGAACACCAGTCTTCGTCATCTGGTACATTTAAATATGCTACTAAAACTTCTTTCCTCAAATTCGCGTCTACAACACTAAAATTACCCACGTTCATGGGAACTACTCGCCCATCGTTCCCCTCCTGTACGTGTACAACACTACATTACACAAAACAACCCATTGAACCCAAATCTTCATTATCCTCCAGTGTTTCAATAACACATACTGTTGATTTGACTCCACACTTACACAAAGCGACTTCCCGGTGCCAGTAGACACACACTCATGCGAATTAAGCCTTAATGTTAATTTACATGGTTCAATTGGTTTGTTCATTACGTTGAACTCCCTTCGTGACAGCTCTGCATTGACAACAGTTTCCCCTAGCGGAAATAACATTCCACGAAGTTCCACAGTTCGTTGTCCAAGGTCAAATTTGGCACGATGTTGATGCAAGGAATCTACTCCTAGGATCATGTCGTAGCCCTCACTTACCCATGGTACTACCTCCATGCATACATTAAATTGGACTTTCCCTATGTGAAAGTCAACTGTCACCAACCCCAAAGGCATGACCTCCTTATCCTCCACTCCACACAACCTATAACTTGGTGGGTCTAGCTTCCTTCGTCCCATTAACGTCTTAGTAGCTACTGACACTTGTGCCCCTGTGTCCAACAAAATCTTAAACTTTTTAGTTCCTACAGATCGTACCACTGAACATTCCACCTCTGCATACATATTCGTAGCGCTGAAATTAAACAGGAACTCCCTTAGGTGGGTCTAGGGCCCCCTCTGTTGTTTAACGATTGTCCACCTCTCCTATCTCCACTTCTCCATCCTCCATGCTGCAGATTTCCACCCCTTCCTCTATTTCTAGGTGACTGGGTACATTGCCTCTGCACATGTCCCATATGACCACACAAAAAATATTTCACATCTGCCATAAACACTGTTTACCTCTCGCATACCCGTGTTGCCACATCTATTTCCTCACATTGAATTGCTAGCTGAATGGCCAAATACAAATCTTTCAGTGTCCCTTCACGCACTTTCCATGACATATGTGTTGGTGACCCTCTCAAAAATGCACATCAAGTGCCCTTTGCTCAGGCTCCTGCACAGAACACTATTCACTTCATCACTCTGACACAACTCACAAGTATAGTCATTAATTTCCCTTTCCCTGTCCGCAAATTTCTCCACCATCTCCCCCTGTCTCTTTGTCATTGTACTCAACGTCTCTCTAAAGTACCGAGCACTTTCTGTTTTTTTTGTACCTTTGTAAAAGCCCTTCCTTTAACTGCTTAAACTGTCTTGCCTTCCTTAAGGCCTCAGAACACCTTACATATGTTTTCACTTCACCCTTTACTCTAATCTTGGCTATATGTAGCAACTGCTTATCAGACCAGCCATTCATCACCACTGCAGTCTCCGAGTCCTCCACAAACGAACGCACATCCTCAGATGCCTTGCCAGAAAATGGAATAATCAAACTTGCGGTGGCTGGACCAATCTCCTGCACCCTAGGCAACAACGACTGGTCAGATGCGGAGAGGGTAAGGAGGAAGCTGGGGTAATGAGGGAGAGGGATAGCAGGGTATGGGTGGAGAGAGATTAGGGCAGCTAGGTGCAGTTGGGACGTTAGATGGAGGGCAGGGCAATGGGGGGTGGAGGTGGGAGGGGGGGGCGAGGGAGGGGGTTAGCAGAAAAGGAGAGAATTAAAAAACTGGGTGCGTTGATGGAGTAGAGGGCTGTGTAGTGCTGAAATGGGAACAGGGAAGGGGCTAGATGGGTGATGACAATGACTAACAAGGGTTGAGGTTAAAAGGATTATGGGAAGGTAGGATATATTACGGGATAGTTCCTACCTGCACAGTTCAGACAAGTGTGTGTTAGTGGGAAGAATCCAAATGGCGCAGGCTGTGAAGCAGTCACTGAAATGAAGAATGTCATGTTGGGTAGTGTGCTCAGTGATAGATTGGTCCCTTTGTTTCTTGGCCACAGTTTGTTGGTGGCCATTCATGTGGACAGCCAGCTTGCTGGTTGCAACGTAGCATGTAGTTTACATGACCGGTTTCACAGGCAACCCTGCCTTTGATGGGATAGGTGATGTTTGTGACTGGACCGGAGTAGGTGGTGGTGGGAGGATGTATGGGACAGGTCTTGCATCTAGATCTATGACAGGGATATGATCCACGAGGCAAGTCACTAAGAGCTGGAGTTGTTTAGGTATGGACAAGGATATTGTGTAGGCTCGGTGGATGGTGGAATACTACTGTGGTGGGCGGTGGGGGAGGGGGGGGGGGGGTCTGGGAAGGATAGTGGAGGACATTGCTCATTTCAGGGCATGACAAGAGGTAGTCAGAACCCTGGCAGAGAACATAATTCAGTTGCTCCAGCCCTGGGTGATACTGAGTTATGAAGGGAATACTTCTCTGTGGCTGGACAGTGAAACTTTGGGAGTTGGTGGGTGACTGGATAGATAAGGCATGGGAGATATGTTTTTGTACAAGGCTGGAAGGATAATTATGGTCCGTAAAAGCCTCAGTGAGTCCCTTGGCATATTTTGAGACGGACCGCTCATCACTGCAGGTGCAATGAACATGGGTGGCTAGGCTGTATGGGAGGGGCTTCTTTGTATGGAATGGGCGCCAGCTGTCAGAGTGGAGGTATTGCTGGTGGTTAGCAAGTTTGATATGGTCAGAGATGCTGATGTAGCCATCTTTCAGGAGGAGATCAACATCTAGGAAGATGGTTTGTTGGGTTTAATAGGACAAGGCAAAGAGAACGGGGAGAAGGTGTTGAGGTTCTGGAGGAATGAGGATAGGGTATTCTCACCATTGACCCACATCACAAAGATGATTAGGTTAGATTAGATTAGATTCAGTTTTCGTTCCATAGACCCAAAAAATGAGATGACTTTCGTGGGTGTGGAACACTTCAGAAAGTATGACATAAAAACATGAAAAATTTGAATATAATACTTACTACCCTGATTATTTGTCAGTAGATAGTCGAAAATAAGCTAATACAATGCCTAAACTGGGATAGCTAATGTTTACAGAATTAACACACTGTCAGAATGAAACACTGTTATCCACTATTAACAAATTTATCATATGCAAAATACCTAATCTTGACTGTTGTGGTGAAGTGTTGTCAAAACTGAAATCTAACAGATATTTTTACTTAAGCTGACTTAACAGTCTGTTAAAATATTCATCTATGGAGCAGAAGGAGTTGCCTATCAAAAAGTCTTTCAAACTCTGTTTAAACCGTGCTTCATCTGAAACCAAGTTTTTAATGGTTGCTGGTAATTTATTAAAAATATGTGTTCCTGAATATTGGAGCCCTTTTTGGACCAAGGTAAGTGATTTTAGGCCTTTATGTAGATTCTTCTTGTTCCTAGTATTGATACTGTGTACTGAGTTATTGGTTGGAAATAGAGATGTATTACTTGCAACAAATTTCATTAAGGAATAAATATACTGATAAGCAGTGGTTAGAATACAAAGTTCCTTGAACAGGTTTCTACAAGATGTTCTTGAATTTACACCACAAATGATTCTTATCACATGCTTTTGCAGCCTAAAAACTTTTGCTCAGTTTGACGAGTTACTCCAGAATATGATCCCATATGACATAATAAAATGAAAGTAAGCAAAGTATGCAAGGTTTGTTATATTTATATATCCTACATCTGACATCATTCTCACGGCAAATACAGATTTGTTTAGGTGCTTAAGCAATTCTGTGGTATGCCCTTCGCAACTGAATTTATTATCGAGTTGTAATCCCAGAAATTTAACACTGTTAACCTCTTTGATCTGCATGTCTTCATATGTTATACTCATGCTGTAAGGAAATCTCGTACAGGTTCTGAACTGCATATGGTGGTTCTTCTCAAAGTTTAATGACAAAAAATTAGCTTTAAACCACTTTTTAATGTCAGTGAAAATTTGATTAGCAGCTATTTCTAAATCTGTATTTGACTTGCAACTTATTGCAATGTTTGTATCATCTGAAAACAAAACAAACTTAGCACTTGGCAATGTAACAGATGAGAGGTCATAAAAAGCAATGGACCTAAAATGGAACCTTGAGGAACACCACATGTATTTAATTCCGAGTCATATGAAGACTGACTACTTACTGCACAGATGTTTCACAAGGACACCCTTTTGTTTCCTGCTAGATAGATAAGCCTCAAACCATTTTGCAGCATTGCCGGTGACACCATAATACTCTAATTTACTTAGGAGAATGCTGTGGTCCACACAGTCAAAGGCTTTTGACAGGTCACAGAAAATGCCAGTATCCTGTAATTTATTATCTAATGAATTAAGTACATTTTCACTGTAAGTGTAAATACCTTTCCCTATATCAGAATCCTTCAGAAATCCAAACTGTGACTTGGACAATATATCATTTGCTGTCAGATGCTTAATGAGAGCTTGAACACAACCTTTTCAAATATTTTTGAAAAAGCTGGCAAAAGTGAAAATTGGTCGATAGTTTGATGGTATCTCTTTATCCCCCTTCTTGTAAAGAGGCTTAGCTTCAACATATATTAGCCAGTCTGGAAATGTTCTGCTGATAAGAGATTGATTACACAAATAACTTAAGATAGAACTTAACTCGCATGAGCACTCTTTGATTAACTTTGTTGATATGTTATCATACCCACTGGAATACTTAGATTTTAAGGATTTTATGATGAATGCTACTTCTTTGGGAGATGTGTCATTTCCATTTTACTGAAGTTATTTTTAAAGACTGGTATCAGATATTCCATTGCACTGTTCACATAACCAGATAACCCCAAGCTGTCAGTAACAGAAATGAAGTAGTTGTTTAAGAGGTTTTCAGCACTACCTGTACTTGTTACCAAAGTTTCATTTATTTTTAGAGCTATCTGTTGGCCCCACCTGTCTCTGTCTTCACAATATCCCGTACAGTTTTTATTTTGTTACCTTATGTAATTATCTTTTTCTCATAATAAAGCTGCTTCGATTTCTGGATTACTTGCTTCAATATTTTGCAGTATTCTTTGTAATGCATTACAATTCTAACCTCAGAGCTGTTCCTAGATAGTAGATAGAGTCTCCTTGATGCCCCACATGATATCTCTATTCTTTATGTAAACCACAGTTTATTTTTTGACTTCTGTGTGAGTTGAATTATGTTTAGGGGAAAACAATCCTCAAAAGTGGAGGCAACTTTATTAACGAATGCTTTGTATTTTCCATTTGAGTCAGATGTGTTGTAAACAACTATTCTGTCCATGTCTTTGAGCAATTTCCTGAATTTCTTAATTTTTGACTTATTTATTACCCTCCTGTACCCAGATTTAATAGATTTTTTATCCTGATAAGTTTCAACATTTAACACAAGATGTTGCATGTCATGATCAGATAGCCCATTTACTATTGGTTTTGTGATATGACTTTTTTCCGTAGATTTATCTACAAAGATATTATCAATAGCAGTCTCAGAGCATTTACATATCCTAGTAGCCAAGTTCACAGTAGAACTAAATTGAATGATAGTGTTACTGACTGCAATAATTGTTCACTGACAGAGCTTTCCAATTAATCCACATTAAAATCTCCAGCATCCACTATTTCCTTGTTTTTTGCTATGAGGTGGGACAGCAGAGCTTTCAGATTTTTTATGAAGAGGTTAAAATTTCCTGAAGGTGATCTGTATGTACCTACTATTATAAAGGACTTAATATGAAATACTGCTTCTGTTGCACAACCTTCTAAGTGCTGCTCTGAGCAAAATTTATTAATATCAATATTCTTGAAATAAAAACAGTTTCTGACAAATATGGCAACTCCTCCTTTCTCCATATTTCCTCTACAGAAATAAGAAGTTAACTTGAATCCTTCGTCAGGAAAGAGGGAAGGAGAGGGAAAGATGAAAGGATGTGGGTTTTAAGGGAGAGGGTAAGGAGTCATTCCAATCCCCGAAGCGGAAAGACTTACCTTGGGGGAAAAAAGGACAGGTATACACTCGCACGCACACATATATCCAGGATGGCAAATTTGCCCTTACAAATGTCTGCTTATGTCTGTGTATGTGCGGATGGATATGGGTGTGTGTGCGAGTATATACCCCTAAGGTAAGTCTTTCTGCTCCCGGGATTGGAATGACTCCTTACCCTCTCCCTTAAAACCCACATCCTTTCGTCTTTCCCTCTCCTTCCCTCTTTCCTGATGAAGCAACCGTTGGTTGCGAAAGCTTGAATTTTGTGTGTATGTTTGTGTTTGTTTGTGTGTCTATCGACCTGCCAGCGCTTTCGTTTGGTAAGTCACATCATCTTTGTTTTTAGATATATTTTTCCCACGTGGAATGTTTCCCTCTACCAGTGGTCACATGATGTTCAGAGAGACAGTTTATATCAACTGGTTTGCTCAACTCTAATTCTTCAACACAAATAAGCAACTCATTAAACTTACCCCTTAGTCCTTGGGTATTCTGATGCAATAGTGATAGCTGATTTTGTGCACTGGCAGAATTACAACTGGATGAACCTAATTTTCCTGTCAATTTTTGAGTATCTTTAGTTTCAATTGGAGGCTGTCTGCATGAATGGTGTACATTAAAATTTGCTTTCTGGCTGCCTGTTTTATTAATGTGAATGCCATTTTCAGCCTGTCTCTGAACAACTTTTGTTTCTGCCCTTCCTACCCTAAAAAAACTGCTGATCTGTCACTTGTAACCACTGGTACTTTACCACTTGTGACAATGCCCCATCCTTAAGTTATTTGCTATTAGCCCAGACAGTTTTCCCTTCCCCCTCCTGTTGAGGTGAAGGCTATGCCTAGTATAGTCCCACCCACTGATAGAGTCAACAGGAACCACACCGATATGAGACCCCATGCCTGATCCAAGCAGCCATTCCGCCTCTAAATTAATTCTCCTAACAGAAGAGTTTAAATGAGGCCGGTCATGGCGACTCAGAACAGACACAAGCCCAACACCAGTATGTCTCATTGCTGAAGCTATCTTTATCAGGTCACTCTCAATTGAATAATTTTGGTTCCTATCTATGCTGTTGCCCGCCCAACCCACTATTACCACGGTGTCTTCCTTTATGAAGTCTTTACAAAGTGAACCTACATCCTCTATCACCTGTCCCAGACTTGCACTAGGTTTAAAAAAGCTTGTGACCTGGAAATCTGACCGTAGTTCATCCTGCAACAGTTGCCAACATCTCTACCATGTGAATTACCTAACAACAAAACTTTCTTCTTCTTCGCAGCTTTTTCTGACTTCTTACTTTTCATACACTTTTTGAAAGTTTGTTGTGTCCTGTCTACTCCTACATCTATTTGTGGCTCATCAGTTTCCAACTGTGACAACAGATCAAACCTGTTTTCCATATTCACAAGCACACTGTCTGAAAACATCCTCTTCCTATTTTTTCTATAACCTGTTGTCACTTCCCACCTCTCTTTCCCCTTCTTCCCCCTTAACCTTTCCAGATCTAGTGTCACTTTGTCTAGTTCCACCTGAAGGGCAGCAATCTTCTGCTCCTGTTCTACTATCTTCCTATCTCTACAGCAAATCCTGCACAACCAATGAGCCTTGTTTATTTCCCCAATTCCCGCTCTGCTGTAGTCACCCACATGAAAGAAACTGCAACAACCTGACACCCCAGCACTAACATCCTATGGAAAGACACAAGCCCAAGCACTTCTCACTCATGGCAAACAAATATTATCTTTAGTCTGAGTTAAAACAAGAATAACTTTGTAGAATACTCAATTAATATATTAAATTTTTTGCTATAGTCACCCACACGAAAGAAACTGCAACAACCCTCACACCCCAGCACTAACAATCCTACGGCAAGTCATATACTTCTCACTCATGGCAAACGAATATTATCTTTAGTCTGAGTTAAAACAAGAATAACTTTGTAGACTACTCAATTAATATATTAAATTTCTTAGAAAGTTTAGGCCTTAAGTTCAGATACTAATTCAAAACTTCTGGAGAAACAAAAATGATGTAACGTGTATTATTTATGTAATGAAACAAAAAGTAAACAAAGAATTGAGCCTACACTGTATAAAGTTTCCACTTATTTTGGTCCTTTTCACTTTGACTACCTACTAGAGAATCAAATGGATAGCATATAAGAATACATTAAAAACACAACTTTACTGTGTTGAAATAATGACGTAACTTACAGTATATAACAACGTAAACAAATCCTAGTCCAAAACTCGTGCCCAGGAAATGTTTTCTTTTTTCAGAAAATTACACAAAAATGTGAATCAATCAATTGATAGCTTACAATAGGTATTAATTTGCTAATTATGATGTAATATTGCCTTAATTAATTGTTGCTATGCAATTAAACACTTATCTTTACAAGAACTGCGAATGTGCATGACCCACCAATCAATGAATCTCAACCAAGTGAGGGGTTTAGGATTCTGGGTTTTTAGGAAGGATTCCTCTAGATGGCCCATGAATAGGGTGAGATAGGATGGTACCATGCGTGAGCTCATAGCCATACCCCAGATTTGTTTGTAGGTAATACTTTCAAAGGAGAAGTAATTGTGGGTGAGGATATAGATGGTCATGGTGACTAGGAAGGAGGTTGTTGGTTTGGAATCCATCAGGTATTATGAAAGACAGTGTTCAATAGCGGTAAGGTCATGGACATTAGGGATGTTAGTGTAAAGGGAGATGGCATCAATAGTGATGAGCAGGATACCCTGTGGTAAAGGAAAAGGAATTGTCGAGAATCTCTAGAGGAAATGGTCAGTATCTTTTATATACGAGGGTAGGTTGCGGTTAATAGGCTGCAGGTGTTGGTCTACAACAGCAGAAATTCTCTCAGTGGAGGCTCATTAAACTGTCACAATGGGGCTACCTGTGAGTTTGGGTTTATGGGTTTTAGGAACATGTAGAAGGAAGGAGGGTAGGGTGTGGTAGGGGTGAGGAGAGAGATCCACCTGGGGAGAGGTTCCAGGGTAGGCCTAAGGATTTGACGAGAGGCTGGAGATCCTGTTGGCTTTCTGAAATGGGGTCACTGTGACAGCGTTTGTCGGTGGATATATCTGACAGCTGGTGGAGTCTATCTGACAGCTGGCGGAGTCATTCTGCCAGGTAATCCATGCTGTTCAAAGCTACAGTGGTGAAGCCTTTGTCAGCAGGTAGAATTAGAAGGTCAGGATCAGTTTTTAGGTGGTGGACTGTGTTTTTTTTTGTGGATGTATGGTTAGTTTGCAGTTTGAGGGATTTGGGGAATGAGAGTGAGGCAAGGTTTGATGTTAAGAAATTCTGGAACGTTAACAGGGGGTAATTTAGGGGCAGTGGGGGTGGATCGTGGTTGGATGTGAACTGAGTCATTCCTATATTTGCAATGACAGATGAGATAAAAGAAAATTTTCAGATGGTGCTTCACACAAGGCATACCAAGACTGCTTCCAGAAGTGGAAACAGCATTGAGAGTGGTACATCAAATGTGGAGGATAGTATTTGAAGGAGACCATGCACAGTATGCAAAAGGTAAGCATTGAAAAATTTTGTGGACAGAGGTCTGGAATTTTTTGAACAGACCTTATATGTACAAAAATTGGGACTGTTGCACAATTCATCCAACATATCTGACATTAGAACTTTTGTTGTGTGTTGTGATGTAGCAAACTCATTGGTAACAGTGCTGTTTGGGTGATGAATGGTAGATTCCTCTAAATGTAGAAAAATGTAAGGTACTGCGAATGGTTAGGTAAAACAATCTTGTAGTATTTGATTATAGTATTATTGATGTGCTGCTTGACACACTCACATCAATTAAATATATAGGGTGTAGTGATTTGAGAATTTCCATGTAAATTCTGGAACCACTCGATCTTCTGCTGCCTCGAACACCCGATGTTTTAAAAATAAGTGAGAGAGCCTATTTACTGTGCAACACATCTCTGTGTTTGCAGGATGGACATTGGTCCTTGGAGGACAGGAGCTGCTTCAGATGAGCACTGCTGACAAGTGTTTGCCACTCACACCATAGAACCCGTATGGAGGGTGAAAAAAATAATTACATATTACTCCTTGGTGGTCGAATAATTGTAATTGTTGTATACTATTGAAACATGATTTGTCTGAGAATCTTGCTTAATCTTGGTGTTAGACTTGCTAGAAGCAAGATCTGTTTTTGAATATCTGGGGGTTATTAAACCTACCACATTGTAATTATATTTAGTGGTATCTAAAAGTTATCATCGTGGTTGACTTGCAAGAATTTGTATGTTTATGTGAAACTTGTGGAGATGAAAATATACCTGAACTGAAAATATGAGGGTACCGAGTTATTTCTAGTGAGAGAGAGAGCATTTTTAGTTCCTCTAACCAGCATTATTTCTTCGGAGAAGAAGTTGCGGAGATTGACGCAGCCGCATATCCAGAGAAGAGGGTCGGCTAAACGTTTCAGGTAAGTCAACTGTGGTAAGAGAAGTGTGAAGTTAGCATTCCAGTTTTGCACAACTTCTCTTGTCACCAAAACCATTAGAAGGGATCACTTTGCAAAGCAGTATGAAGTGTAATGCGTGTATAAGAATGGTAGTAGGTAAGGTTTACTGGGGGAATTTTAGGAAAATTTAGCTCACAATGAAGGAGGCCTTGTACAGAACACTTGTGTGACCAAGTTTTGAGTACTGCTCAACAGTTTGGGATCACCCCCAGGTAAGATTAAAAAAAGACAATGAAGAAATTCAGAGGTGTGCTGCTAGAATTTGTTACTGGTAGGTTTGATCAACATGTGAGCATTACAAAGTTGGTTAGTGAATGCAATGAAAATCCTTGGAGAGAAGACAACATTCTTGTCACAAAATGCTGTTAAAAAGTTTCAGAGAATGGGCGTTTGCAACTGACTACATGTGTATGCAACATGAAGACAATATAAGGGACATTGGATCTTGTATGGAGGCATGTAGAAAACAGTACTTTTTCTCTCATTCCATTTTGGAAGTGGAACAGGAAATGTAAGGACTAGCAATGGTAGTCTGCTAAAATGACGTACCTCATGTTTCTTGTTACTTCCACAAGAGGTATAACTTTTTGGCATAAGATCATGTTCTCATGTTGGCAACACTATTACACAAGAAATGACAAGCCCCGTTTCCATAGATGCTTAAGTGTTATGTGAAGAATCTGTGCACACTGGGTTGTAGAAGTTGTGACAATTTTTCTTCTGTGACAGACTACATGTGGATCATTGATTTATAATATTTTTTACAAACAGGGTGAGAAAACACTTTGCTATAGATATGTCATTTTATCCACAATCACAGTTTATGTCTTGTCATTCATTTCTGTTTATGGACCATAACATATAGGTCAGTATTATTATTGTTATTGTTATTATTATTATTATTATTATTCAGTGAGTATGCAGAACCCTGTTGATGGTGTTACTAACAAGCAAATGGGCTGGCAGCATGCCTCAAAAATGTTTGTCATGTTTCAAGCTACTTTAAGAAGGAGAGTACAAGGCAAGAATAAGCAAGTTGTAGCAGCTGATAAAAGTTTAGGTCAGTTTCATCGAATGATTTCAATGTATCTAGAAATTGAGCTGTTACAACTCATTAAAGACCTTGAATCTGAACTATTTGGACTTACATTGAATCATGTAAGTAACTAGTATTTGAGTTACCTAAGAGGAATGAAACAGGCAATAAATTCAGCTAGCAGACATGGAATAAATAATACGTGTTCATTAGCCTCCCTATAATTTCATAACTGACACTTTTGTGATGTTTACATATTATGTTTGTAAATAAAAATGAATATCCAGTCAGCATGTATAGAAGACATGTAAGTACACCATTTTACTCAAACACTCTCATGACATGACATTGTGCAAGTTCTCTAATAGGACATTGTAATAATCATATTGTGTACAACATAGTTTTTTTCTGGTATCACTGTGTAGTTAACAGTTTTCAATGTTAACTTACAAGAAATGAACCTGGTAATTCAAAGAATGCAACCAAATAACAATTTTTCCCTTATGGTATGTCATTTTAGGACACCTCCCACATCAAGGTACCCCTGCCATACAGATGTAGTTGTAGATGATCTCTTCTTAACATAAAAAGATGAAGCTTTGTGGAAACTAATCTCCTTCCATAACACAGCAAGCTGGAACCAATATTCATTCTGTAATTACAACCTGTTAATAATTAATTTTTTTTCATGTCATTGTTCCTTTCATCTAGCAGTCTTCTAGTGCATATATGTATAATATGTTGTTGAACCTTTCAAAACAAGAAATGGGTTGTGTTCATGTAAATTTATTAGTCAGACTATAGTTTTCAATATGCAGCTCCCAATGGTGCATTTAGTTTTGCTGGAATCCAAATTAATTAAAAATAATTGAGACTTGAAATTGTTACTGTAGTGAATGCTAATTTGAACAAAGCTAATGGGTAGTCCTAGAAATATTCACATTACTCACTATAAAGACCAACGTAACGAGTTTACAGTACCATGCTGTGATTTTTCTGAAACTCATTAACTTAAAAGACAATTCATATTAAAGTTCATCCATACTCAAAATTTCTATTGCAGATTTAGCTGTTGTTGTTAAATTTCAGTTTCTACTGCTATACTTTCATTGCTCTAATTTTTTAAGATTGAGTTACAATCTACACTAGTTAATTAAGCTATTAATTAAGAATTTGCATAATTTATCATAATTTTCAATACATTTAAATACAATTTTCTATACAGCTGTAAATGAGTTATTCCCAACATAGATATACAAAGTGGTCCCAAATCTTTTGCAGTTTACTAACCCCTACCAAATTACTGTTGTAACATATAGGTCATGTAAATTAGAAAAATTTCATCAACCAGTTTTTCAAATCATTATGTAGTTTCGGAAATACATAAATGTTCATATGCAAGTCTTTATAATGGTAACCCTACTCAAAAATCTTCAGTCTGAACTCAGAAATCACAGCAACAACATCATGTAGCATGTTTGCATAGTAAACTCTGCCTGTAGTCAATGTCACGTTAATGTCTACATAACAATTTTATATAAGCAAACTGTATAAAGTACATGTGTCTCACCAGCATTTGCACCATCACTTATCAGTGTGTCTGTGTCACCTACTTAATATATCAAATCCAACTACTGATTGGTATTAATTTTTACAAAATCTTCCTTTTAATAATTTGGACCCTGACTATGTATTGTGTCTCTATGGACACTCATCTATTTGTCTCACTGATTAAAAGACACAGTGCATCACCCACTTAAACTGAAGCCACTATAGCAAAGTGTTTGTTGTATTGGAATTCAATTGTGATTGTGTATTGTTATTATTCTGTTACTGCCATACTGTTGAGCAGTAATGTGAAGATGCTTGCCTGTGTGAGGCAGTTGCATGTGAGCTGAACTTGTCCTCATGGTGCCTATAGTGACAAAAAATGTAGGAAAAGCCATATTAATTAAGATTTGTGTAGTGTACATTATTGGAATATTTCCTGTAACCAGCATAAGGGTTTACAGGTAGGTAACCTCACACTTCCTTGCAATGATGATGAAGTGAATTTGACACTTGAGTGTCCTGTTGCAATGTGTGTGCTTTTACTAATTAAATGGCTGCTCAGGAAGACTGCCGTCTCACGCTCTCTTAGTACGCTGGGAGTTGAAGTGAAGAGTTTGAAGACTCATTCTTCATCTTGTGAGAAGCTAGCAAAATAAATTTCATCCACACAAAGGTCTATCTTTCTTGGACAAGCCTAGCAGCACTTGGAGGTGATAGGTTCCCAACACATTATGAATATTTGGAATTCAATTCAGTGGTATGCCATTCAAATGGATTGCACCCTCCCCCCCTTTCCCCATCCCCATGGGACACACGTTTTAAATTAGAATTCTTGTACTTCAAGGCCCCCATTATCCCACAATCATGCCTACACAAGCAGTGAAGATGCCCTGAGTTTCTGACAGTCAGCTTCTGTTGCCTGTGTGTTATCATTAATTTCAAGCAATGTGTTGTTATTATTGTTCTAAATCAACATGAATGTTCAATATAGTTCCATCGGTATGTTTTTATTTTGCTGTCATTTGCATCTTGCTAATAAAAGTTTGCACCCATGAAGAAGCTACATTTTGAAAGCACTTGCATTTCATCCTCCCCCACTGAGACAGTATTTAGATATGCATTTTGGTCTGAATTAGCACCCAGCAGAAATTAAATCAACTACTGGAATTTTGTTACACAGTTTTTAGATGTATTTATGTTGTGCTCATCATGTACAGCAGCATTACTAATATTACCTCATGATTAAATATTTGAAAAAAATATGTCAAAACTTTGCCTAATTATGTAATATTTTATAGGTTACCTCCCCTTTTTTTTATTTCAGGTAAAGCATGTGTAAATATCTAGTTACTGTGTTTACTCACTTCACAGTTAAATGATGCCTTAAGACTTGCTTTGTTTTCAATAGAAGCAAGTGCAGTAACATTGCAGCCAAGTGTGCAGTTCAGGTTCATTGGTCTCTCAGGCAGAGCTGGAATAGCTGTTAGCAATAATTCATAGGGAAATAAACCAAGTTCTGTACAGTTTACTTCAAGCTTTTCCATGAATTCACCAGGAAACAGTGGCATATAAGTAATGCTGAATTCAATCTGAAAATGTGAATTAATCATTAATCGTTCTACCTATGACAAAGCAGTACTAATGATAAATAATAATATCTGTATATGAGTGCTAATGAAAAATAATAGTGTCTGTGTATCTATGAATCATGTATATGATGATTGAAAGTTTGGGATGGAACAAAACTAGTGATGAGTAGAGAATAGGTTTATAAAATAAATGAATTGAAAGAAAAAGAGACAATGGAAAATCCAGGATCGAATGTAATAGTATGATGAGAAGGAAAGTTGCTACTCACCACACAGAGTGTGGTTTCAGTTGCCCGAGACTGCAGT
The DNA here is from genome assembly GCF_023898315.1 of Schistocerca nitens. Lineage (NCBI taxonomy): Eukaryota > Metazoa > Arthropoda > Insecta > Orthoptera > Acrididae > Schistocerca > Schistocerca nitens. The sequence continues at coordinate 740,246,794 of NC_064618.1, read as the reverse complement.
CATGCTTGTGAGTTGCATTTGGATGTGTGTGTGCATACGTATGTCTATTGTGGACAAAGGCCACTGGCCAAAAGCTTTAAGTGTGAAAATCTTTGTATTGTGCCTATCTGCAACTCAGCATTTCTGCTGTATGGTGAGTAGCAACTTTCCTTCTCACAATATTGAAAGAAAAACAGATGTTTATTTTCCAGCAGTACCTGATCATTTCATTGTTAAGTTTTATGACATTTCTTGATGAATAACATAAAGCACACAGAGAAGTAATGTCTCTCCTTAAAATTTTTTAAAGTGGTAGATTATAACACTGTCCCAAGAATATGAGAATGAAAGTCTACTATAAACTCAAGAGCAGAGATGTACTGAGCATGGAGATAGGTTCACTAGAGTGAAAAATGCTGCCATTCAACTGCCAAATTTATAAACAATGAGATGATCATTTGAAAAGAGCCTTAATATCACACTTTTATGTTTGTATAAAATAATGACTGAAAATTCAAGCATTAGATACTGTACATCATGAGAAAAACAGTTAATAATGTGTTCAACATAAACCTTTCTGATAAAATGAGCATTAAAAATTATGTTACTAATTATGTAACTATGTATATTATAGGCCAAGAATTGATGAATCTCTTGCTGTACAATATGATCACAAGATCTGTAAAATGTATGTTATGAGATGAATACAAATACAGTACTGTAAACACTAGATTGGAAATTAGTTACTTTAAAATACACACAGAATGATGAATATCATATATAATGTCTAATTTAAAATCTGGCTTAATCATATTTCTCCCTTTAAAATTGGATTGATGTATAATGAACTGTATTTAATAATTTTCATTTCTGTTTATGAGTTCTAAATGAAAAATTGACATATACTTTTTATTCAGTATCTCTTTAGCTACAGGTCTATTGAAGATACTGAATATTCATATCTGAAGTAGTGCTATTAAACTAATTGCAGAACAAAAGTTCAGACTTTATTTACTTATTTATTTATTTGAAGCTCAAAATGTAAGTGTTGCATCGTTTACATAGGCATAATACATTGCAGGAATAATTTTAACTAAAAAATATTACACCATTTCATATTAAAGGAACCAATAATGAGGAAAACATGAATTGCCATTGAGAAAAATCATGGTTTATGCTTCATATCTATTAGGCAAGATAATTCATGAAACGAAGAGGATGCCAGCGTACACTTTGTTGAGCTGTTCTGGTGTCATGATCGACCACACCTTGATGGAGCTGTGAGGCGAATCAACGTGGGGTTAGGGATGGCCCTGAGGACAGCCAACTTTGCTCATGTGTCTCTGGTGCCCGTCGGGACTATCAACAGATGGGGTTTGACTAGGCATGGCCTATACCAAAACAGGACTGGGACTGATTCTTGAAAGTATAGGGGGTGGATCTCGGGCCACACATGGTCAAATACCTGTTGTCATAGGTAGGAAAAGTAGATCTTTTTTAGGACAAATCGAGACAACAGGTTCCCCTGCCTAAAGAGTATCTCCAGCAGTTTAAAAAATACTGAAACAATCACTCACAAAACAGATTTTAACACTTCAAATATCACATATACAAGATGTTACAAAGAAAAACAAATCATTGGAAAGAGTAACATGAAGCATTTCACAGACTTAACAATCCTCCATCAAAACATGAAATAAATAAAAAATAAAATACAACTATTAGAAGTTGAGCTCTAATCTTTGAACTGCACAGTAGTTTGTATTACTGAGCACTGGTGTAGAGACAAGAAATCCAACATGTAGTATCATCATCATTGTATGAAAAGGCAAACTCTTACTGTAGGCTTCTTCAAGGGGTGGAGGATCATGCATTTATATCATAAAAGGAACACAGTTCAAATCAAGACATGACCTCAGTACAGTAAGTGAAGACAAACACTTTGAAATATCAGCTATTGAATTAACAGGGCTTGATATCACCAAGAAATCAATCATTTTGTGTGTGTATAGATCTTCCAGTGGCCGTGTGGACACTTTTTTCAATAAATTAACAGAAGTTCTACATAAAGTCTCAAGTACAAAGGTTAACATAATTCTGTGTGTGTACATTAATATCACCACTAATATCATAAATGAATCCAGGAGAACCTTCATAAACATCATTCAAAGTTTTGGCATGTCCCTATTGATCAATAGTGCAACAAGGGTTACTACAATGACTGCATCAGTAATTGACCATGTGGCCACAAATATGGACAGGGAAAAATGTGATGTACCTGTAAAAGATCTTGGACTATTCAACCATCTCTGCCAAATAACAATGGTAAAATCAGGCATTGAATTATTCCCTAAACTAAAAGCCTACAAATGACATCTATCAGAAATCAAAATATAAGATTTTTCAAAGGAACTAGAAAAACAAAGCTGGGATGAAGTGTACGAGGAAACCAATGTGAATATGAAATTCTCTAAATTCTCCACATTGTTTAAATTGAACCTTGAAAAGGTATTTCCAAAAGTATGCATGTCTGTATCAACATCTCACAAAAATAGATGGATAACAGCAGGTATTAAGAAGTCCTCCCAAACACTTAAACACCTCAGTTCCATGAAAAAGATTTGCAGTGATCCATAATTCTTAAATTTCTATCACAGATACAAAAAGATCTATAGGAGGGTGCTGATTGTTGCAAAAAAGTAATTTAATGACAAAATAATATATAATGCATAGAATAAAAGCAAAGCAGTCTGGGATGTTATAAAAAAGGAAACGGGGAGAGGCAAACAAACGCAGAATAACATACTGCTGAGGGATGGGGATATGGTAATAAATGATCCACAACACTTAGCAAACTACGTAAATGAGCATTTTTCAAGTATTGCAGAGAAGTTACAGCAAAAATTCCCCCCAAAAAATGTAACACCTTTAAATAATGTTGCACTAAATACAACGATGTTGCTTCCAACCACAGAGAATGAAGTCAATAAAACTGTCAGTAGGCTTAGATGAAGTACCAATGTGTGTACTGAAAAAAAACATAAAGGCCTCTTAACAGATACAATATATGAATCATTCACATCAGGGTCATTTCCAGAACAGTTAAAACAGGCAAGAGTTGTACCTTTGCTTAAGAAAGGTAATGCAGATGACATAGAAAATTACTGGCCCATTTCCCTGCTGTCAGCATTCTCAAAAATAATAGAAGCAATTATGAAAGACAGATTAATGAATTATCTGAATAAATACAATCTTTTAAGTGAATCACAGTTTGGTTTCCGAAGTGTCAAAAATACGGAGTCAGCCACAGTAGAATTTACAAACATTGTACTTGCTGCTCTTGATAAAGATGAGTGTGTCACAGGCATATTTTTGGATCTTTCTAAGGCGTTTGATACAGTCGACAACAAGATTCTATGAAATAAATTAGAAGCATTAGGAATAAGACGGGTAGCTAATGACTGGTTTCGATCATATTTAACAGATAGGGTACAAAGAGAAGAGATAACACATACTTGAAATAGATCTAAATATTTAGTTAAACACTTATGAGAATCAAAATACATTAATATAGGGGTAATGCAAGGTACCATATTAGGAACAATACTGTTCCTGATATACATCAATGACTTTCCCATTAGTGTTACTCATGGTGAAAAAATTCTCTTCGCTGATGATAGCAATATTATAGTAACTGAGAAAACAACAGAACTCCTTGACAAGAAAGCAAATGAAACTCTCAGGGAAGTTAATGATTGCACAATAAGCAATAAAGTGACACTGAACATAAAGAAAACTAATGCCATGAATTTCAGTCTGAAGAAGAAAAATGACAATGTTAAATTAAATGAAGATGGCACCTCCATAGACTGTGCAACAAATGCAAAATTTCTAGGAATGAATATTGATTCTCAGTTGAAGTGGTGTGAACACACAAAGGTACTTGCAAACAGAATGTTATTAGCATGTTATGCCCTTAGAATCCTAACATTAGTGTGTAACATGCAGTGTCTTTTAGTTACATATTATTCATATGTACACTCAATTCTTGGCTATGAAATTCTTTTTTGGAGAACAAACACACAAACTATGAACACAATTTTCAAACAACAGAAAAGTGCAATAAGAATAATAACCAAAAATACTAGTTGTGCTCATTGTAAAGATCTGTTCAAAACACTGGGGATTTTAACTGCTCCATGTGAATACATTTACCAGTCAGTTGTACACATCAAAAATAACATTGGTAATTACTGCACAAACAGCTCTGTCCATGAGCATGCAACAAGAGATAGACTCAACTTACATTCACCAAGAAAAAAATAAACATAAAATTCAAAACAGTATTTTCTACTAAGGAATAAACCTGTACAATAAATTAGCAAAAGAGATTAAAGAAATTGCAAAAAATACACTTATTTAAAAATGCAGCTAAAAAGTACCTGTTATGCAATATATTTTATACATTGAAGGATTACTTAGATAAAACAGAGTAGGGGTTTGGTAAAAAAATGTTATACAAATAAATAATAATAATAATGATTATAAAACATCCAACATTCCACATAACACATTCACTTTATATTTTTTTGGTACTTTTTTCCTTTCTAGAAATACTTACCCCCAATCTATGCATAGCACAATACTAACACCTATTCCCCTTTCTGAGCTCAACAACTCACTCATTATGGAGGGATACTGACTCAGTTTTTCAGGATAGAAAATGGGAAGCTGCGGTACAGAAAATGTCAAAGAGATCACCAGTCACCAGTGTGTGTGTGTGTGTGTGTGTGTGTGTGTGTGTGTGTGTGTGTGTGTGTGTGTGTGTTTTCTGATAGTGAGATATGAGTGAACAGTGTGGAATTACATTATTTAATAAGTTATTTGTAAAAAAAGTATTGTATACCAGGAGTAAATTAATAATTGTCTCTAACTAGAAGTCCGTAAATATGTGTGTGTATGAATTAGCTTATTTTAAATTGATCTAAACTTGTAAATATATCTAAAAACAAAGATGATGTGACTTACCGAATGAAAGTGCTGTGCAGGTTGATAGACACACAAACACAAACATACACACAAAATTCAAGCTTTCACAACAAACGGTTGCTTCATCAGGAAAGAGGGAAGGAGAGGGAAAGACGAAAGGATGTGGGTTTTAAGGGAGAGGATAAGGAGTCATTCCAATCCCGGGAGCTGAAAGACTTGATCGTGTACACCTTCCGGGTTACAGGACTGGAGTAGGTGGTGGTGGGAGGGTGCATGGGACAGGTTTGTAACTGCCCCCGGTGTAAAACCTGTCCCATGCACCCTCCCACCACCACCTACTCCAGTCCTGTAACCCGGAAGGTGTACACGATCAAAGGCAGAGCCACGTGTGAAAGCACCCACGTGATTTACCAACTGACTTGCCTACACTGTGAAGCTTTCTATGTGGGAATGACCAGCAACAAACTGTCCATTCGCATGAATGGACACAGGCAGACAGTGTTTGTTGGTAATGAGGATCACCCTGTAGCTAAACATGCCTTGGTGCACGGCCAGCACATCTTGGCACAGTGTTACACCGTCTGGGTTATCTGGATACTTCCCACTAACACCAACCTGTCAGAACTCTGGAGATGGAAACTTGCCCTTCAGTATATCCCTCTTCTCGTTACCTGCCAGGCCTCAATCTCCCCTAATTTCAATTTGCCGCCGCTCATACCTCACCTGTCTTTCAACAACATCTTTGCCTCTGTACTTCCGCCTCCACTGACATCTCTGCCCAAACTCTTTGCCTTTACAAATGTCTGCTTGTGTCTGTGTATGTGCAGATGGATATGTGTGTGTGTGTGAGTGTATACCTGTCCTTTTTTTCCCCCTAAGGTACGTCTTTCTGCTCCCGGGATTGGAATGACTCCTTACCCTCTCCCTTAAAACCCACAACCTTTCGTCTTTCCCTCTCCTTCCCTCTTTCCTGATGAAGCAACCATTTGTTGCGAAAGCTTGAATTTTGTGTGTATGTTTGTGTTTGTTTGTGTGTCTATCGACCTGCCAGCACTTTTGTTCGGTAAGTCACATCATCTTTGTTTTTAGATATATTTTTCCCACGTGGAATGTTTCCCTCTATTATATTCATAAACTTGTAAATACTTCGACATGTCCTATATCCTTGTAAAAAGAGATCTATGGATGAATATAGCTACTAGTACTACTACTACTACTACTATCTCATACTATGTGAAGCAATAATGAGAAATGTATACATAAGTTTGAAGGAACTAGAAGTTATACCTCAGAGTTGCTTGGTACAATACATGGTGAAGTGAAGAACACATCAGATGCGGTGCAAGAAGCTGTATATGTTATGTTGTTTGTGGTTGGATTTTGTAGCATGATGTGGTTAGTTGTAGATTGACGAACACAAGTTGTCATATTTATACATTGCAAAGGTCCACATCTAACAGCACGAATAAGTAGCTCATGAAATTCATATTCTTCAGTGTCTTCATTGATGAAAGTCACCTTTAAAACATTTGCAATATTAGAATACATTTCATTTAAACAATTACATCAATGCATTTTAGGTACAAATTAAATTACAATAAGTGAATAAAATAGCACATTAACATAACGAGGAATACATAAAGCAAATTCACATAACAAAATACAGTAACTAAGAAATGGACAAAACTGAGGACAGGCAACTACTCTTATGCAGATGTATCAAGTGTGGCACATCATAATGTGATTTTGAATTTCTCTTCATTTCCTAGTAGAAAATAATCTCTCTCTTTCACCATTCTCCGCCTCCCCCAACCCCCCCCCCCCCTTGCACACACACACACACACACACACACACACACACACACACACACACACACACACACACACACACACACACACCTATCTAAACTGACAGACAGAGGATACACCTGACAGACAGTAGATACGCAAGCACACATTTACAGATAAATACACTCTCATGTAGTAAAAAACCCACACTGAAGTGGCTGCAGTCACATTAAAAACAGTATCAATTAAAAATTGTTGCTAAGAAATGAAAAAAGTGCTGGACGGAAGACAAGAGGAAAAAGATAAAACGAAGAACAGAAAAATGGTAAGATCAAGAAGAAAAAGAAAGATTGAAGAGTAAAGAAGAATGTTTAAGCACAATGTGAATGCAACAAGTAAATCACCATTTAGCAGAATTTTTTTATGATTTCAAATGAAAATAAAAAATTGTCTGTATTTATAAAACTGTGAAATAGGAAAATACAACTAAGAATCTGAACAAAGCAAATTAAATTAGGCTTACCGAATCATATACAACACAAAAGCCTATCAATTACTGCAAAATTAAAACAATATAAAACAGTGACACAATAGCTGAAACCATCTTCAAAATGACCAATACAGCATAAATTGGCAGAAAGAATAATAATTAAAACATGCATGTATAAAGAATATCAAGGAAATGGGTATTGGAGAAAAACCTCAAATTAAACAGTTATAACAAACCAAGTATTATGGTAGCTTCTATATTTTTAGTAATGTTTATCTTGATTTTTGGCCATAAAATATGAGATTCATGTTTTTCTTTAGTTAAACAATATTATGGAATATTATGGAAATTGAAGAGGATGTAGATGAAGATGAAATGGGAGACATGATACTGCGTGAAGAGTTTGACAGAGCACTGAAAGACCTGAGTCGAAACAAGGCCCCGGGAGTAGACAACATTCCATTGGAACTACTGATGGCCTTGGGAGAGCCAGTCCTGACAAAACTCTACCATCTGTTGAGCAAGATGTATGAGACAGGTGAAATACCCTCAGACTTCAAGAAGAATATAATAATTCCAATCCCAAAGAAAGCAGGTGTTGACACATGTGAAAATTGCCGAACTATCAGTTTAATAAGTCACAGCTGCAAAAGTACTAATGCGAATTCTTTACAGAGGAATGAAAAAACTGGTAGAAGCCAACCTTGGGGAAGATCAGTTGGGATTCCGTACAAATGTTGGAACACGTGAGACATTACTGACCCTATGACTTAGAAAATAGGTTAAGGAAAGGCAAACCTACATTTCTAGCATTCGTAGACTTAGAGAAAGCTTTCGACAATGTTGACTGGAATACTCTCTTTCAAATTCTAACGATGGCAGGGGTAAAATACAGTGAGCGAAAGGCTATTTACAATTTGTACAGAAACCAGATGGCAGTTATAAGAGTCGAGGGGCATGAAAGGGACGCAGCGGTTGGGAAGGGAGTGAGACAGGGTTGTAGCCTGTCCCCGAAGTTTTTCAATCTGTATATTGAGCAAGCAGTAAAGGAAACAAAAGAAAAATTCGGAGTAGGTATTAAAATCCATGGAGAAGAAATAAAAATGTTGAGGTTCGCTGATGACATTGTAATTCTGTCAGGGACAGAAAAGAACTTGGAAGAGCAGCTGAACAGAATGGACAGTGTCTTGAAAGGAGGATATAAGATGAACATCAACAAAAGCAAAACGAGGATAATGAAATATAGTCGAATTAAGTCGGGTGATGCTGAGGGAATTAGATTACGAAATGAGACACTTAAAGTAGTAAAGGAGTTTTGTTATTTGGGGAGCAAAATAACTGATGATGGTTGAAGTAGAGAGGATATAAAATGTAAACTGGCAATGGCAAGGAAAGCGTTTCTGAAGAAGAGAAATTTGTTAACATCGAGTATAGATTTAAGTGTAAGGAAGTCGTTTCTGAAAGTATTTGTACGGAGTGTAGCCATGTATGGAAGGGAAACATGGACGATAACTAGTTTGGACAAGAAGAGAATAGAAGCTTTCGAAATGTGGTGCTACAGAAGAATGCTGAAGATTAGATGGGTAGATCACATAACTAATGAGGAGGTATTGAATAGAATTGGGGAGAAGGGGTGTTTGTGGCACAACTTGACAAGAAGAAGGGACTGGTTGGTAGGACATGTTCTGAGGCATGACAGGATCACAACTTTAGCATTGGTGGGCAGCGTGGAGGGTAAAAATCGTAGAGGGAGACCAAGAGACGAATATCCTAAGCAGATTCAGAAGGATGTAGGTTGCAGTACGTACTGGGAGATGAAGAAGCTTGCACAGGATAGGGTAGCATGGAGAGCTGCATCAAACCAGTGTCAGGACTGAAGACAACAACAACAACAACAACACCACAATCTATTGGTACGTTGTCGAGTTCTGTGTGTTTCAAAGTTTGCCCATTACATAATAATATTTTCATTCTTTGTGATAATTGTTGTGTTATGAAAATTAGTTATCTTATGACGTTCAGAATAAAGTGCAAAACACAATCTTGATTTTGTTTTCTCTTCTTGAGATTGATGTGCTGTAATTATAACAAATTCCACTAATATATGGAAAATACAGGATGGAATAATGACAATATTATGTAAAGGAAAACTACTACTCACCCTGAGTTGCAGATAGCAACAACAAAAAGACTATCATCAGAAAAGACAAAAAAAACACACACACACACACACACACACACACACACACACACACACACACACACACACACACACAAGCAAACACAACTCACACACACATGAGCACAGTGTCAGGCTGCCAAGGCCAAACTGCAAGCAGCAGCGCTTGATGGGAGAAGCAATCAGGGTGTTGGGGGTAATGAGGAGACTCGTGAGTGGAGAGGAAAGGATAGAAGAGTAGCAGGGTGAGGGTGGTGGATGGTAAAGTGCTTCTTTGAAGAAGCATACAGGGATGATGTGGGGTGAGGATAGGGCAGCCAGGTGCAGTCGGGAGGTTAGACGGACAGTAAGGGGGGAGGGGGTGGGGAGAAGTAAAAGGACTGTTGGAGCATTAGTGGAATAGAGGGCTGTGTAGCACTGGAATGGGAACAGGGAAACCTATCACCTTCTCTGTACCCATTCCAGCACTATGCAGCCCTCCGTTCCACTAACATACTCTCAGTCTTTTTGCTTCTCTTCTTTCCTGCTATACACCCCCCCCCCCCCTGACCCTGCCCCCATTCCCTGACCCCTACCCTCATCTAGACTCCTGATTGTACCAAGCTGCCCTATCCTATCCCCACCTTGTCCCTGTATGCTTCCACAAACAGCACTTTACTGCCTCACACCCCTGCCCTGTTATTCCTACCTTCCCCACCACAGCCTCCTCTTTACACCCACCACCCAGTTTGCTTCTCTCATCATGCATGGCTGCTCAAAGTCTAGCCTTGGTACCTACAGGCTGTGATAATGTGTGTGTGAGTTGCGTTTACTTGAGTGTGTGTGTTTGTGTATGCATGTTGTCTGTTCTGATGAATCCTGTTTGGCTGAAAGCATTGATTGAAAGTCTTTTTGTTGTGCCTATCTGCGATTCAGCTTCTCTGCTATATGGTGAGTAGCAACTCTTCTTCCATGATATTGCCACTTATATATGATTAGTTTAAAAACTTAATTTCTGTAAAGCTTGCAACATGAAATATTTTGATAATTATTTAATTTATTTCATAGCTATATAAATGTCTTTTGTTCCTATTAAATTTTGAGAAATTTTTCATTCATAAAGAATATAATTTCATTTAAATTTGTCTCTATTATTAAAAGTGAAAATCATATCATCAATTAATTTGACTAATAGATCCTTCGAAATATGTGAAGTTTGTGATGAGTGAACAATAAAATAAAAAGTGTTAATAATAAAAAACACTGCATTATACTTCAGTCTTATCATACTAAAACCCCAGATGACTTACATTTTATGAAGATTTGTAATGGAGATGTGGCAGTTCTCTACCTTGAGTTTTATGGTAAAGGAATAACAATCACCAACACAACATACATTGAAGAACACTTTTATTAAATAACTGTAACACGTCACACAAAGCATGACACTGAAAAGCACAACCACACAAAGACAAACATATCAAAGATCCTCAGCCAAAGAGTCTTCAAGTCAAACTCAAACATGATGTGTCTTTTGGTCAATAGTCACCACAGAGCCCTCTCCAAATAGTGAAGAGCATGGAGAAGGAACAGAGATGCTGTCTACAGTGAAATCTTGAAACCATATACCGTATTTACTCGAATCTAAGCCGCACTCGAATCTAAGCCGCACTCGAATCTAAGCCGCACCTGAAAAATGAGACTCGAAATTAAGGAAAAAAAATTTTCCCGAATCTAAGCCGCATCTGAAATTTGAGACTCAAAATTCCAGGGAGAGAAAAGTTTTAGGCCGCACCTCCAAATCGAAACAAAGTTGGTCCATTGTAATATGAGACATAATTTAGGTCGAATGAATGACGATACAGCTACAGTAGTTTGGTTCGAGTCGTAAGCTTAGCAGTTAAGCTTTACCAGGTAGACATTGCTAGGCGTCAGTCGCTCCATCCGTATTTATACGGGAACTCTTCCTTTTTCACATGCTTCGTCTGGTTTGAATCAATTGCTTATTTTTCTTTGATCTGATAAGTGCCATTCTCTTTGTTATAGGTGTTTACGTCACTCTAAGTTGAAAATGCATTATTATACTGTGTCATGCATTGTTTGTCGCATTCTGATAATGTGTGTTTACGACCTGTTGCCGCTCGCGCCACGGTTTGCTTTTGCACGCGCTACCGCCGCTTACGATAAAAAAAGAGAGGAATTGTCTCATTAGCGAAACAATGGCAAGAGACTGCTATTTGTTGTTACTTACACTGCTGCTTTCTTTGATAATGATCAACAAGAACCAAATAATAGACTGCGTATGATAGAAGATGTTCGGAACGAGAGTTTAGCTAAAATTTTTCGCCGTTTGAAAATCTTTGCAGACGCCTCTTTTGTTCATTACATTCTGCACAGAAATTACAGTCATCTTAGATTTAAAAATCTAGTCAATTGCCGTGCTTCATTTCTGACTCTATCGCTATTAGGCGTAAGAATAATACGAATATAAACATGACATGGTATTAGAATGAAATTTTCACTCTACAGCGGAGTGTGCGCTGATATGAAACTTCCTGGCAAATTAAAACTGTGTGCCAGACCGAGACTCGAACTCGGGACCTTTGCCTTTCACGGGCATGTGCTCCACCGACTGAGCCACCCAAGCACGACCCATGCCCCATCCTCACAGCTTTACTTCTGTCAGTACCTCGTCTCCTACCTTCCAAACTTTACAGAAGCTCTCCTGCGAACCTTGCAGAACTACCACTCCTGAAAGAAAGGATATTGCGGAGACATGGCTTAGCCACAGCCTGAGGGATGTTTCTAGAATGAAATTTTCACTCTACAGTGGAGTGTGCGCTGATATGAAACTTCCTGGCAGATTAAAACTGTGTGCTGGACCGAGACTCGAACTTGGGACTAGGCCCCGAGTTCGAGTCTCGGTCCGGCACACAGTTTTAATCTACCAGGAAGTTTCATGACATGATATGTATATTCTTCCGCATTTGCTGTTGTCTCACACTAGTTTCATAGTTTATTAGGCACACAGGATTTAAATGAGATAGCAGCAAACACGAAAGAATACATGGCTAAATGTTTATATTCGAATTATCCTTATGGTGAAGAGAATACTGCATGTGATTCACAATTCATAAAAGTACCTATTAGCAACCATCTCTTCTCACAGGTAGGAAAAAATTCAGAACATAGAGTTGGCCATATTGACAAACATCCCAAACAGTCTTGCCAGTCGGATTTTCATAGTACATCAAAATGCTGCTACATTCGAAAATGAACAATACGGAATTTGTATTTACTTCGTTGGATAATGTATGAAAATGCAGTGGTTGAAACTCGGGGCGAAGAAAAAAGCTCGTCTTCCACCTTTTTTTAAATTTATTTACTGACTCTGAGGTTTTGGCGCCAATGTTTATCTTTGTGCCTGCAAAGCATGCCTGTGTAGTGCTACATATATTTGATGGCAGAAGTTAGTTGTGGCGGCACCTACCAACATTTTTCAGAACTTCCGCTTACTTTGCACTCAATTCTAAGCTGCAGGCGGGTTTTTGGATTACAAAAACCAGAAAAAAAGTGCGGCTTAGATTCGAGTAAATACGCTAGTTGGGCAGAGTTGTCATCCCAAGCAGGGAGCAGTGAGGTTTGCTAAGTGGGATAGGTCCATGATTTGTGGATGGAGAGGCACAGCAATGTAGAGGATGCAATGGTCTGAGATTCTGGCCACTGTGAGGTCCTGCATGGCATCTGGTGGGAACTCAAAGGATTTCAACAGGTGTATGTGTGTTGTTGAGGCACTGTATTGCGTTGGCAGAAGGCCAGTGAAAACGAAGACATTTCTGCGTCAAACCTACGTGGAGAGGTTATCCAGATTGAAATCTGTGACTTCTACCCTAAACACCATATCAAGAGGGGGCAAACTAGTCTGGAGAGGGGTGAGGGGTATTACACTGGGAGGTGGTGCCATTGTGCACTCCAAGTGTGTCTTATGGAGGAGCAGCATCTACTGTAGCCAGCAAAGCTATGGGAACAGAGAGCTGTAGATCATCTATCCCTGGTCAAGCTGGCTTTACTCAATTTATTGAGACTGCTTGGTGTTTGCAATTTAGTATGATGTCCAATGTGTTCTGTTCACAGTCAAGGACTTTGTGAGGACCTAGGACCTGGGTATGGAAAATGGGGGAAAGGGGGGGGGGGATGCACGGACAAAGGTATCAAAGGATAACATAATTGATAACTGTAGGATGTGAGAGCTTTATGAATGAGGACTCATGATATTAAATCCAGTTTTGATGGAGGAGTATGGTCATGTGTAATATGTTCACGTACTTTATTGACTAGAGTGGGAAGGGAAGTGGGTGTGTGTGATGAACTTGGCTGGGACCATTAGTGGTTCACTGTAGAGGTTGTCAGCAAATGAAACTCGTAAGTACTGTTTGTCAGTGGTGCATATTGCCAAGAGCATCCATGGTAGTGTGTTTGACCAGCAACTGCTGTGACACACGAGTGCTGCCTTAGGGTGTGGTGCCAACACACCATGAGACTGTTGCTCTGTGGGTATAGGAGATGATGTGGAACTGCACAGCTGACAATTTGTAGAACAATGAGGATTCAAATTGCTGGCAATGGTTGGTGGTTACAGATGAAAGGCAACCAAAATGATACATCCAGGAGTTGACAAAGGCATGAGCACCTGAATCTGCTGTACTATCAGATAGATGAACGGCTTCAACCCACCCTATGACCTGGTTGTTGAGTGAGTATATACCTGAAACACTGGGAGGGAGGGAGGGAGGGAGCCAACAGTATTGATATGTACATGATGGAGGCACCATTTGGGGATGCTGAACTGTCCTAGAGGAGGCTGTGCATGTTGTGCATCTTTACTTCTCTGGAAAGGTACACAGGTTCCCACTCAATCACAATTATTCTTAAGCCCAGCAAGATTAATCATTCAGTAACCAGATTAGTTGTGGCCTTGATGCCTGGGTGAGTGTAGGGGGTTGAAAACCACTTGTCAGTGTGGGGAAGGTACCACTGGTCAGAGAGTACCCATTGAAGTGCTGTACACAATGGGGGTGGCTGAGCCAAGCAGTTGACGTGACTCAAAAGTCAGAGAACATTTTGTGTCCTATAGCATGTCTGCTAACTCAATGTCATTAGTTTGCAGGCAGGTCAACTTGCTCATGTCACTGGTGGATATGATACAAGTTCAGCCAGGAAAGGTTATAGGTGACAATGATGTTAGAACAATGCATATAGTGTACGTGTGTCGAATATTGGCTGATTAGATCCATATCTTGCACATGTCGGGCAGGGACAGCTTTGCCCAAATTGTGTATGGTATCTGCAAGTGGCAATGGTTGGTAAAGATAGTAAACTCATGCCCATCAATGTCATTGTGAAAATGTCTGATCACCTTGTAGAAAATAAGGAGTTCATAGTCAAATGTAGACCACTTGCACTGTGCAAAAAAGAGTTTTTGGAGAAAGATTGGAGAGTTTCAGTAGTATCACCAATGTGCTGTTACAAAACTGCACCTATTGATGTATTGCTTGCATTGACCGTGATGGAGATTAGGGCTTCAGGTACTGGGTGTGGCAGAGTGATGGCATGGGCGAGAGCACGTGACGTTCATCTGCTTTATTTCTTCGTTAATGGCCCTCAATGTCGATGTACTGTGTTATGATACTGGCTGAAAAATGGAGAGTGTGGAAGTTCAATATTGATTACTGAAAATGATGTAGCCAACAGATGCACAGTTGTGTTTCACAGTTCTTTACTTTCACTGTTCACAACTCCCCAATATACTCAGTTAATATGGCCAGTCCACTACTGGTTAACAATGACAAGCCTCATTAATAGGTTGCAGGCAAATATCAGCATACTGCTACAATAGGTTACTGTGGAATGTCTATGACCAATAAAAACCTAACCATACATTTCACAGTTCTTGCAGAATAATATGGTATGTACTGAACAGGCACTGTCATTGTTTTAACACATGGCCTATTTCTCTTACACTTATTTCACAGGTAAGTTGATGCATTGTTGTTGACCTAACCAATGTGGGTTTCTCGTCTGAAAATCAGCTGTGGACTGACTGTCTTGGGACCAAAACTCAGACCTTTACATATCATCACAATAATAGGTACTGAAACTATATATGGTTTGATGTTTAATTTACAGAATTTACAATTAAAACATAACTTATTAAATTAAGTGAATACATCAAAACTTGGTTCTTTTTAACAGTTTCTTCTACCATGAGGATTAAGCTGATTTATTTATTTAAATGATAAAATTTACAGATATAGTTATGAAATCAATACTTTGAAGTAAACTGGTAATTACTTTGGAATTAATTAAGAGCTGGCTTTGCTAACATGTTTTCGAATAGAGCCAAATAAATACTTTAAGAATCCTAGTGATTCTTTTTCCAAATGTTTATCATTATAACAGAATTTATATTTGTTTGTAAGTCAACAATAGAATTTAAGTCATGGAACAGTTACTGATTTCACCCTGTAATGAAAGATATTAACTTGGAATAGTCAAAATAAATTAGGAAGTTGATGACATACACAAAACTAAACAAAAATTAGATCTCATGCTACATTATTTAAAACTGTGGATCAACCTTTCTCTTTTATGAAAATGCAGATTATACTCACACATGTTAATGATAATGAGTCAAAAATGAAACAAACAAATTTAAGAAGGCAGATGGCAAAACAAGATAGGAAATGAAAAGATCCCAGCTCTCTTCATCACATTACCCCCTCATTGGATTGACCAGATAGATATTGAAATAGCTAACTGGGCAATTCAGTGACCATAAGTGATACCAGAAATTGGGTTCAACAATCTACACACAAAAAACTATTACATACGAAAGCTTGTCAAAACTAAAGTATGTTTGCTTTTTCAAATTTATACTTATATGAACTGGCCAAATGAAAATCACCATACATTAGGCATCTTCATTGTAAGTGATGCCCTTTTTTGGGTAAACAAGGATTACATTCAAAGATACATATTACTTTATGCAAGTCCTGTCTTTAAAATTACAGTGCACATTGCAGTTCACTTTTTAAAGAGAAAATTTCACTTGCTCAATGTTTAGTATTTTTCACAAGCCCTTTCACACTTTTAATGAGCTTTTACACACTTTCTCATTAAGTTGGCCACACCTTCAGCAGGTCCAAGTGGCAGTTAGCAAGGAAATGCACTGCTGTTAGTTCCCTAGGAGGTGGTTCTCCTCTAGCATGGTACATGAAAAAATTAGACAAAATACTCTACTTTAGCACATTTACTTTTACTTCTAACTTAAGTATAAAGAAAAGTGTTTCACACCAAAAATGGAAGTCATTACTTCATAAATAGATACATTACACAGTTCTCATAACATCACAATAATTAACACTAAAATTGACTACAGTATGAAAGGTGGGGATTAGTAAAAATTTTAAAATCAAGTGCTTATTACACTACAAAACATTACTCTAAGTAATAACTGTCTGAAACTGATTAAACTTGAAAGATTTGGGTCTCTTTTCCAGTTGCAAAATAGCAAAAACTCAAGATGTTCAGTAAGATAGCTTTACTAATCATTACATTATGAAAAGAGGATAGTCACCACCACATAACTTAATTACTATTCAGCTCAAACTTAAGGGGATGGAAGTTGTACCAAATCATTGCCCCACTTCTCCCACTCAACTCTGAGCACTACTCTCATTCAATCAGAAAATTAAATCCTCACAAAATTAAAAAAAAAGTTACCAATTTGTTTACCTGTCAGAAATACTCACATCATTCTACCACCACAGTTACCGGTTAATCAGCAAAATTACTTTTCATGGTTCCAGTTTTACCACTTTAAGCTCATAATTCCTCAGAACACAAACAGAAGTTTACAGATAACCTACAGATCTGATAATGCAGCATTATGTGACTTGTACCTCAGTAAACTGAGGTAAGCTGTCATTTCCAGCTGCAGTGTCATGAATTTCACAATATACACAGTATCCAATGTTGCCTAGTTCAAAATTTAGATCCTCAATACAGTTACACCACATTTGCTTGTACACAGTTATCTTTTTCATTACTCAATCATGTCTCTCAGCTCCATTATTTTACTTACCTTTCTTACCTCGTTAACTAGTGGAGTGCATTCTCAAAAAACATCCCTACTGCAGAGACAGGCTCCCTAACAATTAAGACCCTAACATTATTCATTATTTTATTATTTCATTATTGTTTCATTATCTAATAAATAAACACCTGCTCTGCTTGTCCAATGCAAAACTGATTCTACTGAAAAACACTCCACAGTAACAGATCCATCTGCTACAGCAAACTTAACTCTCATTACCAATAAGACAAAATTATCACTTAGAAAAACTATTATTTCACTGTATTCCACCAAATTGCTTGAGATTCTAGCCAGAAGGGTGAGATACATACAAATCTTGCTTATTCTTTCCACACACATTACTCCAGGCAACTATGGTTAAAGTTTTATGTCCTCAATGTTAGAAGAGACTGTATCATGACACTTCCACGGGTAGATAGTTATCTCCGTATACTGACTGCACTGAACACAAACACTTCTGTTATACCACAGTTAATATTAAGTCCTAGTATTCAAGATGGTTTTTACTGTACATTGCCTCTGCTACTGCACCAATGATCTGATTACTTCAGATGTTAATTATAGTTTACAAATAATCTGCACCTTATTCTCCACATAACACTGACACCTTTCATTTTCTATTTATCTTATCTCTTTGTTTGATAGAAATTCTTTAACTATGACACCAAAATACTTTCTTCATTTCATTCTTCCATCCTTTTATGATTCCATTACTTATCACTAACATAAAATAATATATATAAATAGTACTGGAGAAACCTTTTCTAAAATATCATTATACCACAGTATCCTGCTGTACAAAATCACATGAAAGTCAAAGATAGACTGTTTCTGATTCACTTACAACTACAGATAGGATAGGAGAAGAGTCTGACTGTCTCAGGAAACATGAAAAATGAGACAGACAGCTGGGGTAAGCATTATCGCCACATAATGAATCCAGCACAGAAAGTTGAATCCCCTACTTGCTATTTGCACAAGAAATTAGTCCCAAATATTACATCAATGCTGAGGTTTTGAATCACCTGCCAATTCCACAGTAAATAGTGCCTCTTGTTTCACACTCTTTGATAGCTTACCAGTAGCACCAATAATTTTTATTATGAAAACATGCATCACTGCTATACCCTCTGTGTTCTTAATAGATTCAAAAAATGCCTGTGAAGTGCCATTCAAATCACTACCACTGTCCAGTAAGCACTTAACATGTGTACCTTGTACACTTGCTGTTATTACAGGGTACCACACTTCAATTTTAACTTACCATGTGATCTTCTTCATACAACAAATCCTCATTAATCGTTTTGCTGGAAAAACTATCATCCTGCTTACCAAAAAAATTATCAGACATTGACAAATGGCAGATAGCATGATTCTTTTCCTCATTGCCACTCTCAAACTCTAACTCTTCATTAGGCCTAATATTATTCTCCTTTATTCTTTCTTTACTTGCTACTTTCTTTGGAGGAGTTCAGTGCCATCTTTCTCACATGCTGTAATACTCATGTTTTCTGCTGTATGGTGTCTAGTTATTCATTGTTTAATAAAGGTATTTCCATTGGAACATGCACTACTAGTGATGTACATTACCTTAACTGCATTAACTCTATGGCAGGCACACTGAAGATGATTATGCTAGTGGGCTAACGTGGCACTCAGTGCTGCCTAACATCAAATACCATTTAACTTTATTTAATTTTCTGGTTGAATTTATAGAAGGGGTTTTGAGCTCATGTAAGATTGTTATAACCACAGATTTCAGTGCTATTACAGGCCTTTGTTAAAGCAAGTCTTACAAAAATGTATAGTGGAAGCAACAGAAATACTGTATATTCATAATAAAGAAAGAGACATCCCATTAAGAAAAAAAATTGTGAAAATATATCAAGAATCACACACTTGTTCCTCTGGAGAAACTCTGTGGTCATAACAGTGTTGTGGCTGTGTTGCTTGCAAACAAATCTTTTGTAACTGTTGCAAGTCACAGTAGTTTTGTTATTTTTTTACCACCACAAAGATAGCACCTTTGACACCTTCTAAAAACCTGTTTGTTATTTATGGGGATTGATCAGTAGGGTGACAGAAATCCTTTGATGTCCCTTGGTAAAGTAAAGAGTTGAGTCCTTTCTTTCAACTGGCTCTCCATTACAGCCAAGGCCAGATTTGTGAGGTATGTTCTTCTTATGAACCTTTTATCTGGATTATTTGCAAAGAACAGCACTTGGGAGTTAATTCCAGTAATACCCAGATATCAGAAGAACAAGACCAAGGGCCATATTCTTGTTGTCCTCTGGGTGGAGTATGATGTACACGTGTAATCAACAGTATCTACGCCACCTTTGGTTGCACTGTAGTCCAGATTTACAACAGACTTTACTATAGAAGTGTCTGTTTCATCAGTTTCATGCATGTCAGAGAAAGCACAGCCTTGTTTCTTTTCAGTAGGCACGAAACAAGACAGAAGTCATCATGTGATCAGAAAAGACAGTTTCCAGTTTCTTGAAACCTGTTTGGTAAGAATTCCAGAGGAATTTCCTTCTTGTTCTTTTTCAGTGCCCCTATGAAGGTTATCCCATTTTCTAGGATATACTGTCATAAAGAATAACTTCTATAATAGTTGTCTGTAGCTACATTTCTGTAAGTGCCCTTAATTGGTTCAACTAATCTCTTCACAATATCCATAGGCTGGTTAGATGCAAGATATGGTCCAGGATTCTTTCTGCTGCAGTATTCTCCAGAGTTACAAGTGTAAAACGTCTTGCTATCGCACACTGCATACAACTTCAAACCATACTTGTCAGTCTTATTGGGCACGTACTGTACAAAACCGAAATGTCCATGAAAATGAACAAGCATTTTGTCTATTGTTGTGAACTCCCCTGGGCTGCAGTTATTTCTGCAGTTGTTCAAAAATGCAAAATGGAGAGCATGGAGATCACATATGGCAATTTTGTCAATTGCAAGTTGCTCTTTTCTTGTTGAAGTATCATCATACCACAGTGATCGGAGTAAGAACAGAAAGCACTTGTAGCTAAATGCTGACCTCAGAATAATCATTCCTGTGCCACTTAATGTCCACAGCTGTAACATCTTTGTGCATCCTCATTTTTATACACCACTGAGAACCAGAGCTATTATTTCAGAAGCAGAAGCATTTCTGCAGTCTCTATCCCTCACATAATACACAGATGATCTCTTGTTATTTATATATTGCTATTGGTATTCATAAAAACACAATCAATTATCTCAGGATCAAAAGATTTGAAAAGTCTTTCAATTTCAGTTTTGGCCCCTGTTGCATTGTGTTTTAGGCCAGGTAAGACTTTATTATATTTTTATGTTTTGTTTTATATGGCACCACTAATGGATTATTTATCCATAAAGTTTCCTGGTCCTTACCAATATAGAAAAGGCATTCATATTTGATAATTCATTCCCTTCATTGCTGCCATTGTATGATTGTTCAGATTCTCTGGAATAGCCTGCAGCCTTGATTATTTCTGCTTAATCATCACTGTCAAAGATAACAGCATAAGCCTCTTTGTCAGATGATTCCAAACGAAGCCATTCAATTTCATCTAATGTCAATCCTTTTCTTTGGGTGAACCTTCAAGATAGTAGGAGAAGTATAATACTTATCTTCAGTAGCTAAATAATCATTTACTTGAAGTGTTTCTGTAGAATATAGCTTCTGATCTTCAAATCATTCAGCAGCGATTATGCTACATTTACTTACATCACTGGGCACGTGAAGTATACAGTACCACCAAGTGTCATTGTCTACCTCACAGGGCAGTCACAGTTATTATGAAGGATCTTATAGTGTGACAACATTGAAACTTGTTGCCTGACAATGTCATTGTGTGACAATAGTGAAACTTCTCACCTGACAATGTCATCGAAGCATGTCTAGCACCACTGCTGAGTGCTTGGTGCAGTAACTTATCTATGGAAAGAAAACTGAATTGGTGGTACTGTATGCTGCCAAGCACCTGCCACAGGGTTAATAACCACATTGGTGACCCCAATAACTGTTAGTAACATTAAAAAACTGTGAGTGGTTATCACCTTTGTTTCATGTGTTTCAGTTCCTATTGTTCACCACCTACATGGACTTTGCATTCAGACTTCTCCAGGCCTATAGTGAAGTTTGACTGTGAATTTGCTGTTGTATCTACCTCAGCATTCATGGCTAAGATGGAACTATGTGACTGTTTCACGGGTTTCTGATGCCACTGAGCCAGCCTCACCAGGCACAATATGGCTGACCTTGCCTGTTGCTCTGCATGCCAAGCGCAACATGCTGAGCGGCATGTTTGCTGACCTCATCCCTGTAAAGAATGTCACCACAACATTCAACACCACATCACTGGCCTATAGACAAGCTCGGAGCTATGTGGCTCATTCAATGAGTCTGCAGCATGCTACCTCTTTCTGCAGTGTTCTCATAATTTGCATCAGCAACACCAACACCCTCTGCCATAACAGACCCCACTCGCATGGTTTTGTTTTTGCACACTTACTCTGCGATGCCAGTCACCTCTGCTGCATTGGTTTGCCTTCATACCCACCAGGTATCCCATTTCACCTCTTCTGAGTCAGCTCCACTGCCTGCTTCAGAAGTGACATCATTCGCCTCCACCACATCAAATGGGCACACCTCTGTACATCTTACCTTCCATCTACACAGATTTTCAGTGACGATGGTTCCTTCTGCCACACCAGACACCTTCGCTCCCACACCTTAGTGCATCTCCCCTCCCAACTGCACAGATCTTTGGTGAAGCCAGTTGCTTCTGTCATGACGGAGCCTTCATTTTTGCACTTTCCCCGCCAGTTCCTGTTGCAGAGACCTACAATGCACATACTCTACTTGCACCCACTTCAAAAGCACTGGCCCATGGCACCGCAGCATGCTTCATGCCCATCTCACTCATGCCCACTCCTGCTGCTATGGGCCGCAGCATCCCTTCCTTATTCTCACCTGTGTCATTCATGCTGTTATTGACTATTCTACCCCGCCCCCCCCTTCACTCCTCTGCCTGCACCTACTCCTGCTCTGCCATCCTCCGTTGCTCCTGTTGCTGGCACATCTGTTTAGATCCATGCCAATTCTGGACAATAGCAGACTTTAACAAGCAACTCACTACAAGCCAGGCCAGGCTTCTGGTAATGACCCATGCATCACTCAATCATGTCTCCACACCACAGGCTGGTATGGCTTCCAGCCTCAGTGCACTTCACCTGCTTCCTTGCCCACTCATAATATTACTCCTCCAAGACTTCTCAAGCCACAAGCCCTGCAAAAAGACAGTCCTAAGACTTGGTTTGCCCTAGTGGACAATATCCTTGATTTCAATAGTATCTTAGACAATAGCGTGAGGTTTATTAGCTTAATCAGTCATCTGCATGACCACATCGACCCCCTCAGTGAACTACTGCCTTTGCCACCTCACTCCTGCTAAGGCCATACACCAAATTCTTCATGATGAACTGTTAGGAGAGTGCATGGTATCCCAGCTCTGGTGGCACCTTCACCCCCCAAACTGACAGTGAAGTCATGCCTGAAATTGCTCTCTGGACCCTTTCCCTTGTCAGACTTCCTTATGAGCTATAGCTGCAATTGGTTTCACATGTCATGGCCCCTCTGGAGTCATGCCTCCATTTTGCTGGTCAAGCATTTACTATTGTTTACCACCACCAGTGAATGCCTCGAGCACCGTCACTGACCATGGTGGTGGGGGCAGCACCCTTCCTGCTACTCACTCCCATGTGTGACCACAGCCACATCTGCCCGGGACAGTCTGCCATTGCTACATTGTTACCGCCTGGTGGCCACCAGCCTACACTGCCTGTATCAATAGCCTGATGCACACCAACTTCAGCTGAAGCCATGCCCGACCTGCCCTCGAGCACTCAGCAATGAACTGGCCCATCTGCCGACACTGCCTCCCCCCCCCCCCCCCCTCCCCCCATCCCTACCTATCCACACTGTTGGTATTACACAATATTTGGCACCACTACTCGGAACTGCAGGCCTTTGTGCAGTCACCCAAATGCCAGTGGCGGGCACGTTTAGGTGCCACATCCTGCCTCGATTCTACATGGTGCTTACCAGCCCAGGTCATGCAGCATCTGCTTCCAGCACAGTCCCACTGCCCCTACAAGCATGACATTGTATCCTGTCTCCACTTCCTCATGGACACAGGAACAGATGTCAATGTCATCCATGCTGCTGTGATGCCTGTACAACCCTCTCCATCTTCATTAGCTCTCTTCACTGCAAACAGGTCACATATTGCTGTTCAGGGCTCTATCAGGTTATCACTCCATCTTTCACACAATATGCTTTTTCTAAGGACTTTTTATGTGGCAGAAATCCATGAAACTGTTATAGGGTTGGACTTCCTCAACCACTATGACCTCTCACCTGACATTCATGCTGCAACACTTCGTCACTCTTCAGGCGCTTTGATCTCCTGTAATGACAGCCATGTGCCACACTCTATGCCCTGCAATTGGTAATCCTCATGGAATGCGCATCACTGGCCCCTCAGACTGTGATCACAATGTCTGAGTTCTTGCTCAAGGGCTCTCAGACAGCAGCTCCTCATGCACAAAATTCAGATCTGCTATCATGCATCAGGGTGATGTCTCACAAACTGTCATGTGTACTGGCTCATTTCCGTTGCCTCTCTACCAATGTCTGGGCTTCTGAGGGTGATCTCGACCTAACGGTTATGACCTGGGCTGCAAAGTCACTCCTTCCATCCACTGCTACTACATGGACACCACTACACAATGCCTAGCAACCTCACCCACTTCTGTGTGATGTGCATAGTGATTGCAACATTGTCCTTGCTGTTAGCTCGCTTGCTACACTACCCAGCCTGCCATTGCAGTGCGCCTCGCCTGGGACCTCCTGATGTCAACTGTTGCATCACTCATACTGCAGGTGGAACCAACTACACTTCCCACACACCAACAATCTGTCTCCTGTCAATGTTATGTTTCATCAGCTACCAGTGACACACAGCTCACCCCACCTGACCCCACCACCACCCTCCCACCTCACCTGCTGCTTAGGTGCCATCACTAGTGGTACCTGTCATGAAATAAATACCATGGAGGGGCTCCGGTTTGACACAAGGCTCGATGCCTTAAAGCATTCAAGCTATGCTGTGCTAAAGACATTGTCAAAGACTCATTCAATCCGGGTATCCTATGGCCCTCAGACAGCAACTGGTCCTCACCAGTACATCTTGTGCTAAAGAAAGATGTATATTCTGTAGGTGTGGTGATTACAGCTCCCTAAATTCTTGCATGATCATTGGTACCAACCTATTCCCCACATCCAGGACGTCACACAGCTGTTACGTTGTGCCCAAGTGTTTACAGTACTCAACTGTCATAAGACGTACCATCAAATTCCGATGCACCCAACCGACATACCAAATACTCCTATCATTACGTCGTTTGGACCCTTTGAGTAGTGATTCATGCCTTACAGCCTTAAAAATGCCGCCCAAACATGGCAATCTTTTTCGACTCTGTGTTGCCTAACTTTCCCTCTGCTATGTGTACCTCGACTATATTCTCTTGTTCTCATCATCTGTCATTGAGCATCAGCAGCACCTTAAACAAGTTCATGTGGCCATAGAATCAAACAGTGTCTAAATGAATCATGAAAAGTCACAGCTTAGTGGCACCACTATCACTTTTCTGGGTCATACCACTTTGTCTGACGACGTTCGACCATTTTGGTCTGGGTCAAACTCAGTTTCAGTCTGCCTGTCCGGAAGATTATTCTGAGCTAAGACACATGTAGGCATGGTCAATTTTTATCACCAACACTAACCCCACAGAGCTTCTATACAAATATCCTTGACTGATGAATTGGCCGGGAAGAACACATCAGACAAATGGGGTCTCCCTTGGACAAATGATGTGATTGATGCATTTAACAATCTGAGGACCATGCTTTCCAAGGCTGTTACTCTTGTACACCCTATCCTGGAAGTACATGTGTCCCTCAAAGCAGATGCTAGCAACACGGCCATCAGCTTCATGCTACAACAGCACATGGATGAACTACAAAACCACTCCGCTTCTTCTCAATGAAGCTGACAGTGTCTCAGTCTTGATTAGTTGGCTTTCGACTGAGAACTTTTAGTGGTTTATGAGGTGATCAGATACTCCCATAAGATATAAAAGGGCATCCTTTCATTATATACATGGACCATAAACCTCTTTCTGATGCCATTTGCAACCTGTCTCAGAATCTCCCTCCCCACAGGTTTTTCACCTCGACCTCTTCTGCCAATATTCCAAAGACGTGAGACACATACAGGGGAGAGAATATGGTGGCAGACTACCTCTCTTGGGTCGATATCATTGCCCTGCCTATTGACCCCCAAAGCCGGCAGGCTGCCAACACATCAAACCAATAGCTACACACTGACTGATCAAGTTCACTCACACTTGAAAAGCACCACGTTCCTGGAGTGATGACACCAGTGCTCTGCAACACATCAACAGGGGTGGTCCAACCAGTCATCCTGACTGAACTGTGACATGATATCTTCAATGCCTTACACAACTTGGCCCACCGGGTGTAAGAGCAACCACCACACTGGTAATCAAACGTTATATATGGCTGGGAGTCAAGCATGATTGCTGCATGTGGGGGAGGGCATTCACACCCCCTGCTGATATAGCAAGGTTGGCAGGCACACCTTGCCCCCATTGGCACCTTCACCATACCCCCCTCCCTGGCAGGCTGAGGCAGTTGCGTCTGATCCCTCTGTCCAATGTTTCAAATACATACTGTCTGTGACTGACCGGGGCATCAGGAGGCAGTTCCCCTGAAGGATATCATGGCTGATATCATTTCTTTCTTAAAAGACATGATAGTCGCTGTTGAATGTATAAAATATTTATTGTTACTTTTGCAATTTCAGCCTTATGGCCATTTTCAAGTAACACTGCAAAGTTACCTAAACACAAAAATACAAAAGTGAAGCACAGGGCGTATATACATAATTAAGCAAACATTCCATTAAGAAAGTAGCTGAATTATAAAAAATTAGAGATAAATGTACATTAATTACATTCTGTCAGAATATAAAACTATCTAACATGAGTACATGTCGTTGTCAAAATGCAGCCTTTCGACTGTGAGAGTCCCACAAGATCCGATGAGTATGACACTTATTACATTGTAATATGTTGTTAAATATATACTGAACTGTTGATGTTACCATCATTCTAATAATATATACAAGTTCAGGTGCACTGACAACATGTGGAGCTAAGTCAGTTGGTGTGAAAATACATTTACTAAAGATACTGCCTGTGCACGTAGCAAAGATAGTACACACCAAGGATACAACTTATAAGCTTTAAGTCTTTTCATCTGTTGACATCATACAGCTTACTAAATAGTGCTATGATTGTAATGGGCTATAGGATAGGATGGGGATATTTATTTATAACATAATAGGGGACAATACATGTGTTATCTGTTAATAAGCTCTCACATTGACTTAAGTGCTCGTAAATGAGATGAAGACAGAGCTCTGATGTATAATACTTTGTATGCGTATCAATTTTATGAATATAAATGGCTTAAAATGCTCACCAGCAATTCAATTCACTGTGCAGCACCACAAATTCTGACAAAACATCACAATGCCTCTGCACAAATACTTGATGCATCCTTCAACAAGGCTCTATTATAGCAAACAGGACTAAGTAAATATATATACTATTCCATCAAAACTGTTTAAAATGTTTTCCGTAAGTGTCTAAAATAACTGTACAATTCTCTGAATTACTGTTGAAGTAGACTGATACAATAAATCACAAGCTTCGAATACAGTGAAATGTCGAGGCTACATTTCATTTATAAAACATACAAAAATAAAATACATTGGAGTATGCTTTTCTTCCCTCGTTATAGTCCATAAACTTTTCTTTACAGTAAAATACACCAGATTACTGATAAAATTTGTTACTTATGATTTAAGACAAAACTGGTCAGATACATCACATAAAAACTGGTGATCTTAAAATACGTGAAATAAGAGGATAGATACATTGTGAGTGGTAGCAGATATGACATTACACGGTTACTAATATAATTTTGAAGCATCTACGTATATATATGTATATTTTCTTTTTTCAAAATTATTAGAACGATGGTAACATCAACAGTTCAGTATATATTTAACAACATATTACGATGTAATAAGTCTTGTACTCATTGGATCTTGTGGGACTCTCACAGTCAAAAGGCTGCATTTTGACGACGACATGTACTCATGTCAGATAGTTTTATATTCTGACAGAATGTAAGTAATGTACATTTATCTCTAATTTTTATAATTGAGCTACTTTCTTAATGAAATGTTTGCTTAATTATGTATATACACCCTGTGCTTCACTTATGTATTTTTGTGTTTAGGTAACTTTGCAGTATTACTTGAAAATGGCCATAAGGCCGAAATTGCAATAGTAACAATAAATATTTTATACAGTCAAGGGTGACTGTGATGTCTTTTAAGAAATATTATATGACTGTGAATCCCAATCATGAGAAGTTAATTTGATATCATTTCCTTTATGTTCATCAACATGTGGATCTCCAAATTTGGCCGCCCTTCATCCCTGACAATGGACCAGGGCCACCAGTTTGAGTCTAACCTATTTGACTGGCTGTGTGCTCTGTGTGGTGTGTCGAAGTTCCACACCATGCCCTACCAGCTGCAGAGCAATACCTTAGTTGAATGCTGGGACAGGACACTCAAGGCTGCCCTCATGTGCCAGGGAGGGCTCTGGTCTGAGGCACATACCTGGATAATTCTAGGCATATGTGCAGCACACAAGGAGGATCTGGGTGCATAAATCCAGTATGGTGAGCCACTAATCCTGCCTCCTGAGTTAGTGGACTACTATGTCTTGCTGCAGTCACTCTCCTATGGACTGCCACCTCCATATCAAGACTCACTACCTGCCCTGGTTGAGCATGTCTGCGCACACATCTGTATCCTTCGGACACCCCCACCTAACCCTCACACCCCTCCAGACGTGTTCTCTCTCTGTAAGAACTTGGAAATATGCCACTTCATCATTATATAGGATGATTCTTCAACCCCGTACTTGGAGTCACATCAAGTGCTCATGTGTGACACCAATACTATGCACATCATGCTCAACGGCAAAACTCAAACAGTATTGGTGCAGTGCTTAAAATCCACTTGGACTCTGGAACACTCCCTCAAGACACTGGCTCCCCCTTTGCCCCAAGATGATGTCCCTCTGGGTCTCCCCTCAGTGGATAAAGATGATGACAATGCTCCTGTTGAATCCATGCAAGCTGATGTGCCTCTTGTCTCTAGAGCGAGATGCTGTGTTCAGCCATCCTGCTGGCAGAAAGACTACTATGTCTTGCTGCAGTCGGTCTCCTACAGATTGCCACAGAGCCTCTGGACAACCTCTCCACTGTGCTCTGCACTCTGTGGTGAGGGGTGGGGTGGGGAGTGGGGGATGAGGAAGAGGGGGCTCTGTGGCAACTATTGATAAGTGAAAAATGTGTTTTGTTCTCAGCTCTATTGTGTCTAGTTATTCAGTATTAAATAAATGTATTTCCATCAAAATGTGCATTATTAGTGATGTACATTACTGTAACTGTATTAATAACCACAGGTTCTTGATATTCAGGTATTAATTGGTTAGGCTTCTTCCTAAGAGTCTAAGGACATTCAAGAAACTTCTAAAGGATTACTTAATAAAGCAGAGTTCTATGGTGTAGAGGAGTATGTATGTAAAGAATGAGTAATGCTGTTATTACTTGTAAGCATTACTGTAAACAGTTGAAGATACTGTAGTCTGATGTATGTAGGATGTTGTTTTATATTGTAAATATGTAGGCTAATTATTGTAAGATTTAGGCTAAGTTGGCCTGTCTATATTATAAGTATTTACTCTGTATCCACTGTAGCCAACTGGGACCAAATAAAAGTCAATTAATCAATTACACTGTAAATACTGCCAAAACGGCATCACGCTCCAATATAAACATTGTGTTGCTCTTGCAATGCTTTTATCAGCCCCAGCTGAACTGCTAAGTGCAGCATGTGAATACTGAGCTTCAAAGATCACTGCAGCAAGCAGATGATTTTCACATTTAACTTGCTGATGAACTGCCACTAAATTGGCAACATTCCACTTGTTGTGGCTTGCATAGAAATTCAACAGGTAATAGATTGCTTGAGAAGCTCATTCCCAAAAACACTACATGCAGGCAGGACAGCACCTGTCCAATCTTTGAAATACTTAACATTTGAAGATCTTCTTTAGCCTAGAGAACAAAGAAAGTTATGGAAAGAGGCACATCAGGTAAAGAACAAAGAAATGGTATACCTTTTCACAATGATTTAGCTGGCTGCTGTGACTGAGCGGTTCTAGGCACTTCAGTTCGGAACAGCGCCGCTGCTACGGTCGCAGGTTCGAATCCTGTCTCGGGCATGGATGTGTGTGATGCCTTTAGGTTAGTTAGGTTTAAGTAGTTCTAAGTCTAGGGTACTGATGACCTCAGATGTTAAGCCCCATAGTGCTTAGAGCCATTTGAACCATTTACAATGATTTAGATCAAGACAAATGTAGCATTAAGTAACAGATCAGAAATACAACAACTAATCTGTACTACTGAGAAATATTTTATTAAAATATGACAAGTTTCTCAAATGAAAAAGTTAAGGTGGGCTTTCTCTTTAAGAAATAGCAGACACTGATGCAACTGTGAGACCTTAGTTTCTCCTGAAAATTTGGACAAGTGAAACTATTGCTTATGTTCTCTATTTTACTGAACATCACCTAGAAGCTACAGAAATTAATCAGATACTTTTAAACACTTACAGATTTGGTTCTCATTAGTGAGGGACAATCATAAGACAAAGTGGGGTGGAAATCTAGGTGCTCTATACTTTCAGGCCATAAGTCATAGATATAATTCAGTACTGTATTGAACAACATTTCAAGTGCTCTGTTGTCAAATGAGCACTGGAAACATGCTCCCTCAGAATAATAACAGCTTACAGAGCACCAGTGGGAAATATTCAGAAGTTCCTTGGGCAACGGCCTTGCTGTAGTGGATACACCGGTTCCAGTGAGATCACCGAAGTTAAGTGCTGTCGGGCGTGGTCAGCACTTGGATGGGTGACCAACCAGGCCGCCATGCACTGTTGCCATTTTTCGGGGTGCACTCAGGCTCGTGATGCCAATTGAGGAGCCACTCGACCGAATAGTAGTGGCTTCGGTCAAGAATACCATCATTACGACCGGGAGAGCGGTGTGCTGACCCCACGCCCCTCCTATCCACATCCTCCACTGAGGATGACACGGCGGTTGGATGGTCCCAGTAGGCCACTCACTCATGGCATGAAGACAGAGTGCCTTTCTCAGTTAGTATCAGACTCTATAGAAATAATAGTAAGATTGTAGAATGTGGTGATTTAATATTAATTTTCTTTCAAATAATAACAACCAAAAACAGAAAACAGCTCAAATCATTATTGTGCACTTTCAACCCACTTCCTAGAATCCCATACCCAACTAGAGTACATGGTCACAGCAAGACTATGACTGACAATCTGTTTCTGGACCCCACAGATTACAGTGACATGAAAACACAGGCTGTAATGATTGGTTTGTCTGATCACAATGGTCAAATGAGATCCAAAAAACTTGTCAGGGGGAAAATAGTAGATGGTTAAACATTTTAGATCAATAAAAGCTGAATCTTTTGGTCTGAAATATTGTACATCAGGAACTATGGGATAAAGTATACCATGCAGACACAGTGAATGATAAATTCAACCCATGTTTGTACTTATTTCTTAATGAGACTGAAACTTTCTCTCCTCAAAGACAGGCATTAGAACAACATGTGCCAAAATGCTGTGTTCTATATATATCTCAAAGGACAATACTATGAAAAGGGTAGATTGCAACTCACAACATACCATTGTACTCATGTGTAAGGGGGAATTTAAAGTAGACTGGGACAGAATTTGGATTGAGAAGGGAAGGATGCTCTCTCTCTCTCTCTCTCTCTCTCTCTCTCTCTCTCTCTCTCACACACACACACACACACACACACACACAGAATCAGTAAAGCACAGTTCATACACACATGACCATTGTCTCTGGATGCCAGGCCCAGACTGCGACCAACCAGTAAACCAAAAAGTGGCTTAATGGTGGCAAATGTGATAATAAACTCATACTTCAAACTTTCCATTATTAAGCTGCCAGTCGATAATTTCATAATTATTAACATATATAGAGCACCAAGTAGAAATATGTCAGTCTTCTTGAACAAACTAGAGGTTCTGCTGAACAGAATCTGTGCATTAAATATGAAGATAGTTCTTTGTGGTGATTTCAATATTGATTTTTCAAATGACAGTAGTACCAGAGATGTTTTGGCAAATATGGACCAACACATTCTATATGATGTCACAATACACTGCCCAACAACATTAACAGAATGCACCAACTCCACCATTGACACAAGTAACAAATTCACAAGTAGAGTACTGAACATGAGTTAAAGTGCTAATGAGTCATGAGTCATGAGGCACAGTTGCTTTGTATAGAAATACCAACAGCTAGTAGTAGCCGCAAAAAGGTAGTCAAGGGAGGGGGGGGGGACATTTAGGAAGATAATATTAGAATTTATAATTTCTTGCTGTCTACAGAAAATTGGGAAAGAATGTGCATTGAGAACAGTGCCAATAGTGTGTACATGAGTTTTCAGGATATCTTTCATCATTATTTTAATGTAGCACTTCGAAAAGAAGTAAAAGCAGTAAAACCTAACAACAATAAGCAATGAATAACTAAAGGCATATGATTTTCCAGTTAGAGAAACAGATTTCTCTAGTATTGTTGCAATAAATGTAGAGTTACCCAAGAATTTGCAGATTATTCTAAAGCTTATAAAACAATCTATGGTAGAATAGTCAGAGATGCAAAAATTATGTGGAATGACAATTTGATCAGAAACTCATCTAAAAAAATGGGATCCTTGTGGATAATTATAAAGGAAGAAACTTGTAGCTCAGTACAAAGAATGTATCATTAACACAACTGGGCTCAAAACTCACTGATCCAAAGTCAGTTATGAGAAAACTGAATGAATACTTCACTTCACTAGCTGAAGACCCCTGTCAAGTAAACTGAAAAATACCAGTCCCAAGTTCCTCCAGAAAACTGGTGGCCTTGGATGTCTCAATTTATGTTTAAGAAACAAAGACTGATGAAATTATAAGTAAAATTAAATCATTAAGCAATAAAATGAGAAATGGCTTTGTTGAAGTACCTGATTTCATATTAATAGCATGTGCTCACCAAATAGCAAAATGTTTGGCAAAAATTTTCAGTCTCTCTCTAGAAACTGTTGTCTTCCCAGATGTTCTCAAAATAGCAAAAGTTTCACCTCTGCTAAAAGAAGGTTCTTGTGATGAAATATTGAACTACCAATCTGTGTCACAGTTAAGTTCCTTCTTAAAAATTCTATAAAAGCTTGTGGCGAATATCAATTGCCAATGGCACTAGAAAACCCTTAAACTCTATTAAGTTAGGCTTTTAAGTTTCACAAGTAAATATTTTCCTGTCACTGTATGACAACATGGATTTGTAAAGTCTAAATCTGCACAGACAGCAATTTTTGAATTCTTAGACTGTGCGTTAAAACACCTTAATTAACATAAATTAGCTGCAGGTATCACAAAAGTTTTGCATCAGTGTGTTCAGCAAAACTTAAAGTGGGATACATATATAAATAACTTGTGTAAGAAACTCTCATTGTGTGTTTTAGGCTAAGAATATTAATGTCTACAAAGAGCAGACAACAGTACTGCAGGCATACCATATGTAGTTTCACACACTGCTTCGATATAGGATCGTATTCTGGGGACACTCAACACACACCATAAAGGTTTTTAGAATGCAAAAAAGAGCTCTATGAATAATTTGTGGCCTTAAAAAGATGGAGTCTGAATATCTCATTTTACTGAGAGTAATGTTTTGAATTTTCCAAGCGTATTCATTTATGAAATTATCTTATTCACTAGAGACTACCTGTTGAAAACAGGCAAACTACTGCAGAACAAAAATGTATTTAACTATTGTACTGGTGCAAATCCAGTATACACCAAATATATCATGGAACAACAGCCTATCGGAGGAGTATAATTAACATCAGTGTAATACTACACAATAAGATACTACAGGATATAAAAGCTGCTACATCTAATATTTAACATTAAAATAAAGGCATTTCAAATAAATCACCATTCCTATTCTGTGACAGAATTTCTGAATATGTAACAAAAAAAGTTATTTAAAAATTAAACTCTAAGAATCTCTCTCTCGTAAGTCATTGTGCTCATTGATGAGTGTTGGGACTCCATGAAGCACCTTGCAAGATTATTTTCTCTAGATATTCTCCACCTTTTCTCACAATATGGCCAAAGAACAGGAGAATTTTTTCGGTGACTCGAAAAGAAAGGTATCTGGGGATACTGAGTTGTTCAATAATGGACACATTTGTTCTTCTTTCAGTCCATTTTATGCATAACATCCTACTCTAGAACCAAAGCACAAATGCATCAATGTGCTGTTTGTCTCTGGCCTTGAGTGTCCATGCTTCACAACCATAAAAGAAGACAGAAAAAACAAGCGTTTCAACTAGCCAGATTGCGACGGCGGTGCTGCAACATAAATTGTCCACCTACCTTGATACTGCTGCAGATCTGTACATGTAACTCCTGACTGGAGCTACTTAAGAGATCTCAGAAAAGCAATGTTGAAGAAACTGAGATTTCATAACTACACGTCGGAGGCTGTTATAAGTACAAAAAGCTGAAAATAGTCTTGTGAACTCTAAAGAATAAATCAGAAATGGGTTGCTGTTCAAATTTCTAATTTCAAGGGTCCTTTTAAACTTGCATTAGGATTTTATTATTGCTATTAAGCATGATCATCAGCCCACATGTGTTCAAATCATTAAAGTTCCTGTTCACAGCCCTCTTCATACTCAAACAGCCAGAACTTTTCCTCTCCAATTCTGAAATCATTTGCGAGAGTAACATAGTCAATAAACTGCTATTAACTTTTGCACTCGGCATTCAGTGGTTGTCTTTAAATAAAGTTTTTGCTCGCCATAAATACTTAGTAAAAAAAAATTACTTACCACCACGATTCTAATTGCAGTTATTTTAGTGCAAATTATTAATTAAACACATTTATTACTGTGTTTTTAAGCTTACTATTAAAAGCATCACTTTCATCTATATATTATTCCAGAAAACATGGAAAAACTGTATGGCTGTGTTGCAGTTATATTTTTGGATACTTTTGGCGCAATTAACTTGGAGAATCCCATTTAATAGTTTCGTTTTTCTTTACAGCGATTCAGGTAGAGTTCATCCACACATTACTAAGTTTACACTTCTGGAAAATAGCATAAATCTTAAGTTGTTTGATTTAGCAACTTTTGATCTCACAGGCGCTGACTCCATGGGGCCTGGGGTTTGGGACCCCACCAATAATTTAAGAAAATTATTCGTTATATTGTTGTTGTTGTGGTTTTCAGTCCTGAGACTGGTTTGATGAAGCTCTCCATGCCAACCTATCCCGTGCAAGCTCCTTCATCTCCCAGTACCTACTGCAACCTACTTCCTTCTGAATCTGCTTAGTGTATTGATCTCTTGGTCTCCCTCTACGATTTTTACCCTCCACGCTGCCCTCCGATGCCAAATTTGGGATCACTTGATGCCTCAGAACATGTCCTACTAACTGGTCCCTTCTTTTTGTCAAGTTGTGCCACATACTACTCTTCTATTCAATACTTCACCATTAGTTATGTGATCTACCCATCTAATCTTCAGCATTCTTCTGTAGCACCACATTTAAAAAGCTTCTATTCTCTTCTTGTCCAAACTATTTATCGTCCATGTTTCACTTCCATACATGGCTACACTCCGTACAAATACTTTCAGAAACGACTTCCTGACACTTAAATCTATATTCGATGTTAACAAATTTCTCTTCTTCAGAAACGCTTTCCTTGCCATTGCCAGTCTACATTTTATATCTTCTTTACTTCGACCATCATCAGTTATTTTGCTCCCCAAATAGCAAAACTCCTTTACTACTTTAAGTGTCTCATTTCCTAATCTAATTCCCTCAGCATCACCCGACTTAATTCTACTACATTCCATTATCCTCGTTTTGCTTTTGTTGATGTTCATCTTATATCCTCCTTTCAAGACACTGTCCATTCTGTTCAGCTGCTCTTCCAAGTTCTTTGCTGTCCCTGACAGAATTACAATGTCATCAGCGAACCTCAACATTTTTATTTCTTCTCCATGGATTTTAATACCTACTCCGAATTTTTCTTTTGTTTCCTTTACTGCTTGCTCAATATACAGATTGAATAACATCGGGGAGAGGCTACAACCCTGTCTCACTCCCTTCCCAACCACTGCTTCCCTTTCATGCCCCTCGACTCTTCTAACTGCCATCTGGTTTCTGTACAAATTCTAAATAGCCTTTCGCTCCCTGTATTTTATCCCTGCCACCTTTAGAATTTGAAAGAGAGTATTCCAGTCAACATTGACAAAAGCTTTCTCTAAGTCTACAAATGCTAGAAACATAGGTTTGCCTTTCCTTAATCTTCCTTTTAAGATAAGTCGTAAGGTCAGTATTGCCTCACGTGTTCCAACATTTCTGCGGAATCCAAACTGATCTTCCCCGAGGTCGGCTTCTACCAGTTTTTCCATTTGTCTATAAAGAATTCGCGTTAGTATTTTGCAGCTGTGACTTATTAAACTGATAGTTCAGTAATTTTCACATCTGTCAACACCTGCATACTTTGGGATTGGAATTATTATAGTCTTCTTGAAGTCTGAGGGTATTTTGGCTGTCTCATACATCTTGTTCACCAGGTGGTAGAGTTTTGTCATGACTGGCTCTCCAAAGGCCGTCAGTAGTTCTAATGGAATGTTGTCTACTCCTGAGGCCTTGTTTCGACTCAGGTCTTTCAGTGCTCTGTCAAACTCTTCACGCAGTATCATATCTCCCATTTCATCTTCATCTACATCCTCTTCCATTTCCATCCTTGTATAGACCCTCTATATACTCCTTCCACCTTTCTGCTTTCCCCTTTTTGCTTAGAACTGGTTTAGTTATATTATGCTTTATAAAATCACAAAATTAGGTTGGAATTTTTTATTTTCCTTTTTTGACGATAATAACCTTTTAAAATACATTCAGTAATGAGTTAAAACAAATAATTATTATGGTAGTAAGCAGGTTACGTGAAAATGAGCAGTGTGAATGATGATGGTGTTACAGTGCTGTGGGCACACTTAGAATGTGTCGTGCTATGCGAACGTTCGTGTGAAGTCTGGCGCTGGTGGGTCAGTGCTGCGGCCGCGGTGACATCAAAAGGACTGTAGCAGAACCACCTGGAACCCTCCGCTTTGTGTCACCTTGACACTTTGAGACATTACAATGCCACAGCTATATAAAGCCCACAGCAGTTGCAGACATTCAGTGTGGATAGTTTCGTTCAGTGCATGCTGCAGATGTGTTTAGTGTTCTGACTTCAGTGTTTAGTGGACAATTTTATATGACTATATTTTATTTGTTTCTCTAGTGTCTTAGTGTATTGTGAATAAAGTTTGCAATGGATAAATTTGTTACCAAAAGTTGCACTTGGAAGTTGATGATACTGCAAGTCAACCTCCATGAACTACTGTGTCATCAATTGCTTCGTCGTCTTTATGTGAGAACCATTCACAGCTGAAACCTGGACAATCAGGTAAGTGAAGAACATTTCAGAAGTCTTGTTTGATCAAATATACATGGCTAGAATATGAAACATCTACCAGAAAAGTTTTTTCCAAAACCTGCAAAGAGGCAGATGCTAAAAGTCTATTACAATTTTCTTCAAAAAAAAAAAAAAAAAAAAAAAAAAAAAAAAAAAAAAAAAAAAAAAAGATGCATTTACTTCCATTGGGTTTTGTAACTGGAAAAAGGCTTTGGAAAAATTCCATCTCCTTGAAATTACATTTATGCATAAAGAAGGTGTTCTGAAACTAAATTCTATCACTAACCGAAGTGTGGCCTCCCAATTGAATGAACAGTTAGATAGTGATATGAAGAAAGGCCGTTTACCTCTTGAGACAATTTTTACTAACGTGCAATTTCTATGCCAACAAGGACTAGCAATCAGAGGGCATGAAGATGTAAACTGAAATGGGACAGGATATATGGGGCAGGTCTTACATCTAAGTCTATTACAGGGGTATTAGCCATGAGGTAAGGAATTGGGAGCAGAGGTTGTGTAAGGATGGACGAGTATGTTGTGTAGGTTTTGTGGATGGCAGATACCACTGTGGGAGGGGTGGGATGGAGAATGGGTAGGACATTTCTCATTTCAGGGAATGACGAAAGGTAATCAAAACCCTGTCAGAGAATGTAATTCAGTTGCTCCAGTCCTGGGTGGTACTGAGTTACGAGGGGAA
Source organism: Schistocerca nitens (assembly GCF_023898315.1). NCBI lineage: Eukaryota > Metazoa > Arthropoda > Insecta > Orthoptera > Acrididae > Schistocerca > Schistocerca nitens. Next base: position 740,208,635 of record NC_064618.1, on the reverse strand, counting down.
TGCTCCTCTGTGGCTGGACGGTGGGGCTTTGGGAGGTGGTGGGAGACTGGATAGATAAGGCACTGGAGATTTTCCATAATATTGTCCTCAAGTACATCACCCTTGTATAGACCCTCTATATACTCCTTCCACCTTTCTGCTTTCCCTTCTTTGCTTAGAACTGGGTTTCCATCTGAGCTCTTGATATTTATACAAGTGTTTCTCTTTTCTCCAAAGGTCTCTTTAATTTTCCTGTAGGCAGTATTTATCTTACCCATAGTGAGATAAGCCTCTACATCCTTACATTTGTCCTCTAGCCATGCCTGCTTAGCCATTTTGTACTTCCTGTCGATCTCATTTTTGAGACGTTTGTATTCCTTTTTGACTGCTTCATTTACTGCATTTTTATATTTCCTCCTTTCATCAATTAAATTCAATATTTCTTCTGTTACCCAAGGTTTTCTACTAGCTCTCGTCTTTTTACCTACTTGATCCTCTGCTGCCTTCACTACTTCATCCCTCAGAGCTACCCATTCGTCTTCTACTGTATTTCTGTCCCCCATTCCTGTCAATTGTTCCATTATGCTGTCCCTGAAACTCTGTACAACCTCTGGTTCTTTCAGTTTATCCAGGTCCCATCTCCTTAAATTCCCACCTTTTTGCAGTTTCTTCAGTTTTAATCTACAGTTCATAACTAATAGATTGTGGTCAGAGTCCACATCTGCCCCTGGAAATGTCTTACAATTTAAAACCTGGTTCCTAAATCTCTGTCTTATCATTATATAATCTATCTGATACCTTCTAGTATCTCCAGGGTTTTTCCATGTATACAACCTTCTTTCATGATTCTTGAACCAAGTGTTAGCTATGATTAAGTTATGCTCTGTGCAAAACTCTACCAGGCGACTTCCTCTTTCATTTCTTAGCCCCAATCCATATTCACCTACTATGTTTCCTTCTCTCCCTTTTCCTACTCTCGAATTCCAGTCACCCATGACTATTAAATTTTCGTCTCCCTTCAGTACCTGAATAATTTCTTTTATCTCATCATACATTTCTTCAATTTCTTCATCATCTGCAGTCGTCAGTGTTGACACAATAATAATAATAATATTAACTTCGGCATGACAAATGTTATTAACTACAATATAATAATCCAAGATGAATACAATACATATTTATTGCAAATGTCAATAACAACAAGAAGTGTCCTAACAGATCAATTACAAGATAAATTAACTACATAGTTCTGTGAATGACAAATAAATAATCAAACAGATAATTAACAATAAGTATATGAAACAGTAATAAAATAGTCGCATAGTGTGGCATATGTACAGTTTGCAATTAATTTATAGTTCAAACAGTGGAAAATCCAGGATGGAATGTAACAATATTCTGAGAAGGAAGTTGTTACTGACCATATAGCAGAGATGCTTGAGTCACCGATAGGCACAACAAAATTATTTTCACACTTAAAGCTTTTGGCCAATGGCCTTTGTCAACAATAGACACACATACATGCACACACACACACACACACTCATGAAAATGCAACTCACACACACAACTGAAGTTTCAGATAACTGACACCACACTGCCAGCAGCAGCACCACTGCATGATGGGAGTGGCAACTGGGTGGGGGAAAGGAGGAGGCTGGGGCAGGGAGGGGGAGGGATAGTATGGTGAGGATGGCGGACAGTGAAGTGCTGCAGGTTGGGCAGCGGGCAGGGGAATGGTGGGAAGGGGAGGGGTGGGGGGGGGAGGGTGAAATAGTAGAAAAGGAGAGAAACAGAGAGAAGTAAATGAGAGAAATAAATAAAGGATTCTAGAGGATAAATAAGGAGAATAAATAAGGATTCTAGAGGAATCCTTCCTAAACACCCAGAATCCTAAACCCCTCACCTGGTTCAGATTCATTGATGACATCTTTGCTATCTGAATCAAAGGTGAGGACACCCTATCCACATGCCTCCAGAACCTCAATAGCTTCTCCCCCATCTACTTCACCTGCTTGTACTCAACTCAACAAGCCACCTTCCTAGAAGTTGACCGCCACCTCGAAGATGGCTACATCAGTATCTCCATCCATATAAAACCTACTAGCCACCAGCAATACATCCACTTTGACAGCTGCCATCTGTTCCATATCATGAAGTCCCTTCCATACAGCCTAACCACCCATGGTCGACACATCACAACCAGTCCCTCTCAAAATATACTGAGGGTCTCACTGAAGCCTTCACTGACTGTAATTATCCTCCCAACATTGTGCAAAGACAAATCTCCAGTGCCTTATCTATCCAGTCTCCCACCACCTCCCAAAGCCCCACCGTCCAGCCACAGAGGAGCATTCCCCTCGTAACTCAGTACCACCCAGGACTGGAGCAACTGAATTACATTCTCTGACAGGGTTTTGATTACCTTTCGTCATTCCCTGAAATGAGAAATGTCCTACCCATTCTCCATCCCACCCCTCCCACAGTGGTATCTGCCATCCACAAAACCTACACAACATACTCGTCCATCCTTACACAACCTCTGCTCCCAATTCCTTACCTCATGGCTAATACCCCTGTAATAGACTTAGATGCAAGACCTGCCCCATATATCCTGTCCCATTTCAGTTTACATCTTCATGCCCTCTGATTGCTAGTCCTTGTTGGCATAGAAATTGCACGTTAGTAAAAATTGTCTCAAGAGGTAAACGGCCTTTCTTCATATCACTATCTAACTGTTCATTCAATTGGGAGGCCACACTTCGGTTAGTGATAGAATTTAGTTTCAGAACACCTTCTTTATGCATAAATGTAATTTATTCTGTCACAGAATAGGAATGGTGATTTATTTGAAATGCCTTTATTTTAATGTTAAATATTGGATGTAGCAGTTTTTATATACTGTAGTATCTTATTATGTAGTATTACACTGATGTTAATTATACTCCTCTGATAGGCTGTTGTTCCATGATATATTTGGTGTATACTGGATTTGCTCCAGTACAATAGTTAAATACATTTTTGTTCTGCAGTAGTTTGCCTGTTTTCAACAGGTAGTCTCTAGTGAATAAGGTAGTTTCATAAATGAATACGCTTGGAAAATTCAAAACATTACTCTCAGTAAAATGAGATATTCAGACTCCATCTTTTTAAGGCCACAAATTATTCACAGAGCTCTTTTTTGCATTCTAAAAACTTTTATGGTGTGTGTTGAGTGTCCCCAGAATACGATCCTATATCGAAGCAGTGTGTGAAACTACATATGGTATGCCTGCAGTACTGTTGTCTGCTCTTTGTAGACATTAATATTCTTAGCCTAAAACACACAATGAGAGTTTCTTACACAAGTTATTTATATATGTATCCCACTTTAAGTTTTGCTGAACACACTGATGCAAAACTTTTGTGATACCTGCAGCTAATTTATGTTAATTAAGGTGTTTTAACGCACAGTCTAAGAATTCAAAAATTGCTGTCTGTGCAGATTTAGACTTTACAAATCCATGTTGTCATACAGTGACAGGAAAATATTTACTTGTGAAACTTAAAAGCCTAACTTAATAGAGTTTAAGGGTTTTCTAGTGCCATTGGCAATTGATATTCGCCACAAGCTTTTATAGAATTTTTAAGAAGGAACTTAACTGTGACACAGATTGGTAGTTCAATATTTCATCACAAGAACCTTCTTTTAGCAGAGGTGAAACTTTTGCTATTTTGAGAACATCTGGGAAGACAACAGTTTCTAGAGAGAGACTGAAAATTTTTGCCAAACATTTTGCTATGTGGTGAGCACATGCTATTAATATGAAATCAGGTACTTCAACAAAGCCATTTCTCATTTTATTGCTTAATGATTTAATTTTACTTATAATTTCATCAGTCTTTGTTTCTTAAATACAAATTGAGACATCCAAGGCCACCAGTTTTCTGGAGGAACTTGGGACTGGTATTTTTCAGTTTACTTGACAGGGGTCTTCAGCTAGTGAAGTGAAGTATTCATTCAGTTTTCTCATAACTGACTTTGGATCAGTGAGTTTTGAGCCCAGTTGTGTTAATGATACATTCTTTGTACTGAGCTACAAGTTTCTTCCTTTATAATTATCCACAAGGATCCCATTTTTTTAGATGAGTTTCTGATCAAATTGTCATTCCACATAATTTTTGCATCTCTGACTATTCTACCATAGATTGTTTTATAAGCTTTAGAATAATCTGCAAATTCTTGGGTAACTCTACATTTATTGCAACAATACTAGAGAAATCTGTTTCTCTAACTGGAAAATCATATGCCTTTAGTTATTCATTGCTTATTGTTGTTAGGTTTTACTGCTTTTACTTCTTTTCGAAGTGCTACATTAAAATAATGATGAAAGATATCCTGAAAACTCATGTACACACTATTGGCACTGTTCTCAATGCACATTCTTTCCCAATTTTCTGTAGACAGCAAGAAATTATAAATTCTAATATTATCTTCCTAAATGTCCCCCCCCCCCCCTCCCTTGACTACCTTTTTGCGGCTACTACTAGCTGTTGGTATTTCTATACAAAGCAACTGTGCCTCATGACTCATGACTCATTAGCACTTTAACTCATGTTCAGTACTCTACTTGTGAATTTGTTACTTGTGTCAATGGTGGAGTTGGTGCATTCTGTTAATGTTGTTGGGCAGTGTATTGTGACATCATATAGAATGTGTTGGTCCATATTTGCCAAAACATCTCTGGTACTACTGTCATTTGAAAAATCAATATTGAAATCACCACAAAGAACTATCTTCATATTTAATGCACAGATTCTGTTCAGCAGAACCTCTAGTTTGTTCAAGAAGACTGACATATTTCTACTTGGTGCTCTATATATGTTAATAATTATGAAATTATCGACTGGCAGCTTAATAATGGAAAGTTTGAAGTATGAGTTTATTATCACATTTGCCACCATTAAGCCACTTTTTGGTTTACTGGTTGGTCGCAGTCTGGGCCTGGCATCCAGAGACAATGGTCATGTGTGTATGAACTGTGCTTTACTGATTCTGTGTGTGTGTGTGTGTGTGTGTGTGTGAGAGAGTGAGAGAGAGAGAGAGAGAGAGAGAGAGAGAGAGAGAGAGAGAGAGAGAGAGAGAGAGAGCATCCTTCCCTTCTCAATCCAAATTCTGTCCCAGTCTACTTTAAATTCCCCCTTACACATGAGTACAATGGTATGTTGTGAGTTGCAATCTACCCTTTTCATAGTATTGTCCTTTGAGATATATATAGAACACAGCATTTTGGCACATGTTGTTCTAATGCCTGTCTTTGAGGAGAGAAAGTTTCAGTCTCATTAAGAAATAAGTACAAACATGGGTTGAATTTATCATTCACTGTGTCTGCATGGTATACTTTATCCCATAGTTCCTGATGTACAATATTTCAGACCAAAAGATTCAGCTTTTATTGATCTAAAATGTTTAACCATCTACTATTTTCCCCCTGACAAGTTTTTTGGATCTCATTTGACCATTGTGATCAGACAAACCAATCATTACAGCCTGTGTTTTCATGTCACTGTAATCTGTGGGGTCCAGAAACAGATTGTCAGTCATAGTCTTGCTGTGACCATGTACTCTAGTTGGGTATGGGATTCTAGGAAGTGGGTTGAAAGTGCACAATAATGATTTGAGCTGTTTTCTGTTTTTGGTTGTTATTATTTGAAAGAAAATTAATATTAAATCACCACATTCTACAATCTTACTATTATTTCTATAGAGTCTGATACTAACTGAGAAAGGCACTCTGTCTTCATGCCATGAGTGAGTGGCCTACTGGGACCATCCAACCGCCGTGTCATCCTCAGTGGAGGATGTGGATAGGAGGGGCGTGGGGTCAGCACACCGCTCTCCCGGTCGTAATGATGGTATTCTTGACCGAAGCCACTACTATTCGGTCGAGTGGCTCCTCAATTGGCATCACGAGCCTGAGTGCACCCCGAAAAATGGCAACAGTGCATGGCGGCCTGGTTGGTCACCCATCCAAGTGCTGACCACGCCCGACAGCACTTAACTTCGGTGATCTCACTGGAACCGGTGTATCCACTACAGCAAGGCCGTTGCCCAAGGAACTTCTGAATATTTCCCACTGGTGCTCTGTAAGCTGTTATTATTCTGAGGGAGCATGTTTCCAGTGCTCATTTGACAACAGAGCACTTGAAATGTTGTTCAATACAGTACTGAATTATATCTATGACTTATGGCCTGAAAGTATAGAGCACCTAGATTTCCACCCCACTTTGTCTTATGATTGTCCCTCACTAATGAGAACCAAATCTGTAAGTGTTTAAAAGTATCTGATTAATTTCTGTAGCTTCTAGGTGATGTTCAGTAAAATAGAGAACATAAGCAATAGTTTCACTTGTCCAAATTTTCAGGAGAAACTAAGGTCTCACAGTTGCATCAGTGTCTGCTATTTCTTAAAGAGAAAGCCCACCTTAACTTTTTCATTTGAGAAACTTGTCATATTTTAATAAAATATTTCTCAGTAGTACAGATTAGTTGTTGTATTTCTGATCTGTTACTTAATGCTACATTTGTCTTGATCTAAATCATTGTAAATGGTTCAAATGGCTCTAAGCACTATGGGGCTTAACATCTGAGGTCATCAGGATAGGGTAGCATGGAGTGCTGCATCAAACCAGTCACAGGAATGAAGACCACAACAACAACTACAACACTGATGACAGCAATTGCATGTAAACAGGCTTAATGGTTCAAATGGTTCAAATGGCTCTGAGCACTATGGGACTTAACATCTATGGTCATCAGTCATCAGCTCACTGGTGGAATAAAACATTTGTATTTGTATTTCAAAAAGATATTTAATGATCATTTCTTAAATGTAGTAGTTAAGTATAGGGATGAACAGTTGAAAAGAAAAATCACAGCGGTAGAATGAAAAATCAGCTGTCATAAAATCCTACTTTAAAAAATGTATCACTAACTTCTCCTTCTGAAATTAAGAAAATTGTACATTCTCTCAAAAATAAGGGCTCTTCTGGTTTTGATGCTGTTTCCAATAGAGTCCTAAAGATTTGTTCCCATACAATAAGCCTAAAATATGTAATGCATCACTAACCTAGAACATTTTCCCAGAGAGACTGAATATGCCTTTGTCAAACCTCTTCTTAAGAAAGGTGATATGAGAGATGTCAATAACTGTCAACCTGTTTCACTGCTGACATCATTTTCCATATAATCCAAGTGTTCTGGGATAGATCTCAACTGATCAAACATAATTTATTTATTTAATAAAACTGCTGCCAAATAGCCACAAACACTTACTTTGCTTGACATTTTACATGTTACATTTTTGCATATTCATTTATATATTATACTCTTTTACTGCACAGTTCTATGTGATGTCGTTCACAGGCTTCGTTACACAGTTCACACACACGTTGTGTTTGGGTCATGATAATTTTTGTTTTTGCAAATTAAATGATGAAAGCCATGAATAGATAATCTAGTTACGACATGTCACAATTCGAAGTTTGTCGCTTTCCGTGAGCGGTTCATCATTGCTTCAGTGCCATAGAACTCCTGCCATACTTTCACTTATTTATCCTCCATCATCTTCAGTTGATTTCTGGAAGCCTTGGTGTGTGGCATCATATATCGAACTTTGATGTATTCAATAAGGAACGTCTCTCTCACTAGCAGGTACACTAGCATAGATCTTGTTGTCTTTGAGAGACCTAGTGCTCTTTTTAGGTAAGTCAATTTTACCTTTTCTAGTGTTTCTAGATTTTTTTTCTGTCAGGTGGTCCCAATAATGTCCATCCCATATCCTAGGATTGGAAAGATTTTTACCTTTAATAATTTCATGGCTCTAGACTGAGTAGGGGGATGTTTTTGATGTCCTGTATTGCTATTATTGCTTGGGCTGCACGTTCTGTTGTATGTTTTGTGAAGCATTTGGCTGTTGGTTGCAATGTCACCGCTAGGTGTTTAACGTCTGATGAGATTTTTATTTTTTGTCCTCTGATGTTGATTTCTGCATTATTGGCTGTTTTGCCTCCTTTTCTGAAAATCACCATTTCGGTCTTTGTTATGTCTATGTGAAGTTTGTGTTCACTGCACCATTTATCTATTTACTCAATGGGGCAGCTTCTGTATATTTATTTATTTATTTATTTATTTATTATCATCCCGATGATCAAATTTGTGATATAGGATTTATCAGGGTACATTTTAACAACTATACAGTATCTTTACAAATTTTTTATATGTGTTGAATTCATATGAATCTATCTTATGTTTAATACAATATACAACTAATAAGTGTTTTTATAATATAATTTCTTATGTGCTTGACAGACATATTCACTGATGTAATTTCATTTGCCACATTAACTTAAACATATAATCTTATACAGTTGCACACAGATATTCACTTATGCTGTAATAACATTTGTCAAGCATGTGGTTCTTTATATTCTAAGACAGTTGAACAGAGAAATTCACTTACACTGTAATAACATTTGTCAAGCATGTGATTCTTTATAAAAGTTTTTAATTTATCTTCATTTTCCAGCTCTTTGATATGTTTTGGTAGTGCATTAAAAAGTTTGATGCCTTGATTACATACATGTTTCTGACTTTGGGTCTTGTTACAGCTTGTATGTGGAGATCTTTACATTGCCGTGTATCGTAATTATGGTAGTCTGTATTGGTTTTCATTTTGTCCTGATTTCTTTTGATCACCAACAGACATTGCAGAATGTATGATGATGGAATTGTTAAAATTTTCAATGCTTTAAAAACTGGCCTACAGTGTGTTTGAGGTGGGCTCTGGGTCATTATCTGAATAGTGCGTTTTTGTAATTTGAAAATCTCATTTAGACAACAATTTGTTTTTCCCCAGAATACTATCCCATAGGATGCAATGGACTGAAAATATCCAAAATATACTAATCTGGTACAGTCATTACTACAAACTCTTGAAATTATTCTAAGTACAAAACATGCTGAATTTAGTTTTAGTGCTTAGCTCACCACATGGTCCTTCCAGTTAATCTTCTCATCAATGTGCATACCCAAGAATTTTGTACACTGTACTCTTTCAAGTTGTTTGCCCTCCATGGTGGCATTTAGGTTGTCACATTCACTTATTTTTCCATATTGCAAATAATTAGGTGATCCCCCCCCCCCCCCCAGTGTTAGCTTGTTAGCGCTAAAACCATTTTTGTATATCTTGTAGAACATGGTTCACAGTACTGTGCAATGGCTGCTTCATATCACTAACTATTAAACTAGTATCATCAGCAAATTCTAGCTTTTCTCTTTGACACCTGAATATCATTAATGTAAATGAGGAACAGCAAGAGGCCTAATACACTTCCTTGGGGTACTCCTACTGTGACCTCCCTTGGATCTGATCTTAGTTTAATTTTTTGATTAATATTTGGTGCTGTAATTTGAACCACCTGCATCCTCTTTTCCAGATAAGACTCAAACCACTTTTTTACCAGTCCTCTGATACCTATAGCTTCAAGCTTTCCCAAAAGTATGCTGTGGTCAACAGTGTCTAAGGCTTTTGACAAATCTACATTTGTCTCAACTACACTTTTTCCCTCTTCAAATTTAGTGATTATTTCTTTTGTGTATTCCAGTACAGCTGTTTTGGTACTTCTCCCAGCTTGAAATCCATGCTGATTACTGTTTATCAGATTGTGAATATTAAGATAATGTGTGACTCTACATTTCATTAGTATCTCTAAAACCTTAAAGAAAGTTGGGAGAAGTGAGACAGGTATGTAGTTTTCTATTTTAAGCTTATCACCCTTTTTCACAGGGGAACGACTTTAGAAATTTTCAGTTTCTATGGAAACACGCCCTCAGCCATTGACAAGTTTGCTATGTGCACCAATGGTTTCACTATTTGATTAGCTGTTTTCTTTACTAGTATTATTGGCACTTCATCTTCTCCAACTGACATCTTGGACTTGAGACTTTTAATCACTTTTAAAACTTTCTTTTTGTTTGTTGGAACTGCCATCATACTGCTGGCTGCCTTTGTTGCTTCCATCTTAATCTGCTCCCCAAAACTCCTGTCTGGGGTACATTTAAAAAGTAATAATTTATATAATTAGGCATGGCATATTTATCTATCATTTTATTCTCCTCATCTTTTAGAATAATTTCCTTGTCTTTGATAGGTACCCCAGTTTATTTTCTCACAATTTCCCATGCTATTTCAGTTTTATTTCTTGACTGTTTTATTTCCATATCATTACTTAGTAACTTTGCATTTGCAATTACTCTGCGGTATATTTTCCTATACCTTTTTACATATTCTATAAAATCAGTATCTGTACACTCCCTCATCTCTGAATTCAGTTGTTTCATGTTTTCACATGATTTCTTAATGCCAAGAGTCATCCAAGAACTTGCTTTATGTGTCCAGTAGACTTGATTCTGGTCAGTTTCTTTGGAAAACACATCTCAAAGTTCATCATATAAATCGATGCAAATACACTATATGCCTCATCTGTACTTGTTTGTTTCATAACATCTAACCAATTTTCATTTTCTAAGATACTTATGAACTGATGAAAGCTGTCCACAGAGAAGTTTATTTGTAAATATTATTTACACCTTTATCTTCATTTGACCTTAAAGGAATTTCAATGGTGAGAGCATTGTGGTCAGACAATCCTAAATCTATGCTTGTTACCACTATGTCAGTTGCTGACATATATGAGAAAATGTTATCTATGAGGCTATTGGAGGTGTTTGTTATTCTAGTTGAATTGTTTATGTGTGATGACATGTTGAAACTATTTAATATGTCCAACAATTGCCTTTTTTGTTGACTTTCAACTAGAAGATTAATACTGAAATCACCACAAAGAATAATCACAGTTTCTTTTTTGTAAAAAGTATTTAGCAACAATTCTAATTTATCAAAAAAGACTTCTATGTTTCCATATGGTGACCTATACACTGTTATAACTATGACTTTTTCCCTCAGGCCATATAGCTAGACAGCACCTTTTCAATACTTAAGTTCTCTGCTTCACATCTCTGTTTAAATTCTAAATACCAACTCCACCACCTTTTGCAATTTTCCTACTATAATGATTTGCCATTTTAAATGGATTAATATGAATACTACTAATTTCATGGTCCTTACACCAATGTTCAGTAATACACAAGACATCAGGTTGGGTGTTACTGCTATTTCAAGTTCACAATATTTGTTCTTTAGGCACTGCACATTTAGGGTTATAATGTTTAGAACAGGGCAGTGAGCACCAATGGTATTTCTCCTTTCGTTTAACACTGTTAACTTGGAGTTTTCATTATGGCCGGATACCAAAAATTCTGTTGTACCACAGGTTTCTTGTTTCTGCTGCTTTTCCTACTTGAAGTGGATGATGCTGATTGATTGTTTATACTAGCTGTGGCAGCTGATGACATTTTAATATTCACTATAGCAGATGTTGATGTTTTTAGTGCTTCAGCAAATGTTGCTCTTGTTAAGGTTTTCATTTCTTCTGCTTCTGCTCTCATTTAGAGTGGGATTTTAGGGAACTTTTCTACTGATATACAGCTTATTTCTTCTAGTATCTTTTCACCCATAATCTTTTTTCCATAATAGTTCCTGCGCTGTCCATGCCTTGTGAAATGACTTCTCACTGAGCTGTTTGCATCCACAAAAGTTGCACAACTAAAAGCACAGCAGATCTTCCTAAATTTATTATTTGTTGACTTTATTTCTTTGTTTACACATGATTCGTCGATTAGATCATGTCTATGAGGCACACATTCAATGAGAACCTTTAAATTTAGATCTGACAGCTTTTTTAGAGTTGCCCTTGTTGCTAGTTGGCTTTCATTTTTGTATATGTCATTTGTTGATCCTACAGCTATGTTGTCAGAGTATGCATATATTATACATCTTCTTCATTTTCTCCACTTCACAGTACTTCTTCAGTGGCAAGAATGGACAGCAAAGGGCTCATTGGGTAACCCTGTAAGACTCCATTCGATTGCAAAATGAGGTTTGGAAAAGAGAGGTTGTCTGATATTGTGATTAAGTTGACTTGATTATTCTTACTCATACACTATCTTCTGCCATCGTGTTTTCCAGTTTTCGGACTATGAGATCTCTTTCCAGTAGGTCAAAGGCTTTGGTAAAGCCTATGGACACTGTAGAACATATATTTCTTTTGTAGCACTTGGTCGATGTTGTTTAGAAGAAGCCTGACTGCTGTTAGTGTTGATATTTCAGACCTTAAGCCCATTTGTGTTTATGGGAGGTGACTGTCCCCTCAGGCTTTTATTGATTTTTTGTGTAATTATCTTTGAAAACATCTTAAACTGAGTTTTTTCTAGGGCTATGCTTCTGTACTTATTTGTGTCCATTGGGTCTCCTCTACATTTGCAGAAAACTTTTATTATCGAGTGTCTCCATTGGGTCGGAATTCTTCCAAGTTCCAGGCATTTGTTGAATAGTTCAATCCATATGTGTTGGAGAGCCTCTTTCACATCTTGTATATGGTCATTATATATATTACTGGGTCCTGCTTTCTTGTTCTTCAGTGTTTTTATTACTTCTTTTACATCTTTTCATTTAGAGGTTCCCATACATTGTCTTCTTCCTTTGTTTGATGTTGTTTCTCTTTCTTTGGGGGTGTCTGGATTTCTTGTTTGTTCAGTATCTTACTGAAGTGCTCTTCCCATTCCTTCGCATCTGTGTTTGGTGTATGAGTCTGTCTTCTTGGTCTTACTGCTATGTACAGGTCTTTCACTGCTTCATCCACTTCTGTTTTTGCCTCTCTTTCTATGTATACTTTTTCTTCTCTTCAATTATTTTTTTGTAGATTTTCAATAATATATTTTCAGCAAATCGTAGTTTGCAAATCAGAGCAGTTACTCAGCTGAGAATGCTATTTACATATTCAGAAACATTGAGTCTCTCACATGAATCTGTTTTCTTTGTTTTGGTGCCAACTGCCCAGGCATATACTTGTAAAGGTTGTGAACCCACAGTGCAAACTGATGGTGAGCAACTGTTGTTTGGCTGAGAATTTTTTGAACTTAAAATATGTAAGTCTTAAAACACCAAATGTTATAATCAATTTTATGTATATGATGGACAGCTTAGTGAGAATTGTGACAAATGATCTGAAGTTTTATTTTCATTATGACAACCCACTTCCTTGAATTTTATTTTCTTCATTTGTTTCTGGGATAAAGAAGAAGACATTTTCCAACAAACTACCGTAGTGATTCAAGAATTTCTGTGTAAATTCTAGAACCATTCAGCCTTCTACCATCTCAAGCACATGATATTCTAGGTATGAGTGTGGGATGGTAAAATCCTAACAAATGTAATAATGTAGAATCAGAATATAATGTAGAATGGAATTTTAAAGAGAGAATAGCCAACTCTGATATTATAAATGTGATTAGTTTGGTGGAAACATTTGGGGAAATTATAGATCGAAAGGTTACCAAGAGGATAACATTCAGGAACGTGTCACCTATTCCTTCTTCCAAACTTAATGATACCAGGAAGGGTATTGAGGACCTGTGGAGAGAATTTAAGCTTATCAAAGACAAATCAGAAAAAACGGTAGCTTCACCTACTGTGGTGTTAACTAGTGAAGTGGTGACTGATTTGCAGTGGGGAGACTTTCAAAAGAAATTTAAAGAGAAATACAGGTCTGCCAGTGGTCAAGAAAAGCTAATATCAGTTCCCTAGGACCCGGGCGGAGTCATCTATCTCCCAGGGATGTTAACATTCTGAGTTAACGGGCGGAGTGATGACTGTTGGATCCTGAGTTGTTTTCGGTGTTTCCCAAAATAGTTTTCTTGCACCGAATTCCTTTAAAATCCAAAACTATCCTATAATCTTATTGCTTAAAAAACTGGATATGACTGTAAAATAGAGAACAACTTATGGGGAGTAGGACGTCAAACAGGCCGACTTGGAGCAGGAGAGGCACCACAGGACATTTTATTTTCTACTGTCTATACTTTTACAAATAAATTCATAAAACATTGTCAGCATGACCAGGAAGAATTCAGGATTCACACTCATAGCAGTGGAAGTGCAAAAACAACAAAATAAATTTTTTTTAGATATGAAATTTCATCATTTTTTCACTTACTGTTGGCTGCATTTGTTGCTATAGCTACATTTTTTTTTTTCACGAGTAAGAGAGATTCTTTGATGAATTTTGCACAGCATACAAACCATACTTATAGGTGTATGAAACTCTAGAATTTTCCAAATCTATTAAAAACTGTGGTAAAAATTGAGATAATTAACTACAAAATTTGACTTTTTCCTATACATAAAGTTTAAAACGTAACAGCTAATTCATTTTTTCATAAATTAAATAGATTCTAGAGTTTCAGACACCTGTAAGTATGGTTTGTATGCTGAGCAAAATTCACTGAACAGTCTCTCTTACTTATGAAGGAAAGTGTACCTATAGCAACAAATGCAGCCAATAGTAAGTGAAAAAATGATGAAATTCCACATGTAAAAAAAATTATTTTGTTATGTTTTTGAACTTCCGCTCCTATGAGTGTGAATCCTGAATCCTTCCTGGTCATGCTGACAAAGTTTTATGAATTTACTTGTAAAAGTATGGACAGTGGAAATTAAAAAGTCCTGTGGTGCCTCTCCTGCTCCAAGTCAGCCCATTTGACGTCCTACACCCTCTTAAGAGGGTCACAGAAAAAAGTGATATCTATACGAAATAAACTAAATAGAGTACTGTATTTGTGGAAAATGTAATATGATGTGAAAAGAAAAGAAAAAGTGTCTCCATAATTCCTAAATATTAGTAAAGCTGACTAAAACCACAAGTAAATGCTCATGTCTTAATAATAATGTAAAATAAGGAAAGAATAAAGAAACCATAAATGAAAAATTGTTCAAGAAAGAACAAAGAATTGTTACTGAAAGAAGAGATATGTATATAAATTTATGTACGAGATGTGTGCTATGAAGATGTGAAATACTATTATGAGTGATATTACTTGCATAATGATTATGTGTAAAATATTGCATGTTCGATGTGAGGGGGGTGGGGGTGGGGGAGTTATGTAGGGATTCAAGAATTTCTGTGTAAATTCTAGAACCCCTCAGCCTTCTACAATCTCAAACACATGATATTCTAGGTATGAGTGTGGGATGGTAAAATCCTACCTACTGCACATCACATGTTTGTGTTTGCAGGTTTAAAATCAGTCATGGGAAGAAAGTAGATGCGGCGGTTGAACGGCACCGACAAGTACCTGTTGGGCAATCCATAGATGTGTTAGTGAGTGTGAAATGAAGAACCATGGAGTTTACATGCCACTCTGTGCTTATTGTGTTATTGACTATTGTTAATTGTAAGAAGAACAGTTGAAAAAAAAGTACTAGTGTGGACTTTTGACTCAGCCTTATTAGAGGCAAGACGTATTTTAAGACTCTTTTCCTGAAAGTCATGGTGTCTAAGCAGACTTTCTTTTGAATGTAAAACAAGTTGCTTCTCACATATGACTGTATGAGAGACTTGCTGGAACTTACATAATTTGTTGAAAGTGAGAATTTGTTAATGTGCTTGAAAGTCAAATACATCATTGATTGACAAGATGTAAAATTTGTATGGCTACTTATTTCATGAGTAGGAAGAGGCTTGGAAGTTCCTGTACCTAACATTATTCTATGGAGAAGAAGTCAACAGAGTTTCCAGCAGCCGGCTATCCAGTAAAGAAGAGTGGCTTCAAACCCCAAGTAAGTCATCTCATAAAGAAGTGTGAATTTGTATGTCTACTTTCACACTTTATGTTGTTGGAATGTTAGACCACAAGATAGCAATTAAAACAGACTAAGTACATATTCATGTTTATTTGTGAAGCAGATAAGTTCAATTTCATATTTATTTGTCATTGATATCTTTTCTGTTTTTTTCCTTTTTCTCCAGAAATACGCTTACTAATAAGTGTAAAACACCTATAGAGGAAAAACTATATCAAAGGGCCACTGGACTGTCCTTAATCCGAATCAACATACTTTATAGGTGCAACAGTGTGAAAAATGGCTCTGAGCACTATGGGACTTGATCTGAGGTCATCAGTCCTCTAGAACGTAGAACTACTTAAACCTAACTAACCTAAGGACATCACACACATCCAAGCCCGAGGCAGGATTCGAATCTGTGACCGTAGCAGTCGCACGGTTCTGGACTGAAGCGCCTAGAACAACTCGGCCACCGTGGCCGGCTGCAACAGTGTAAATTTTGGTTACTGTCCAAAAGTATGACTTGAGCAAATACTCCCAAAAGTTTTAAGGATTTATTAAAAATTAATTTCAGAAAGCATTTGTAAATCATCATCGTAATAGATTCTTTGGTCTACAGTCACTTTTTTCTCTTTTGACATTTGGGAATAATTTTATGGAATACTCCCACCCATGCAGCCAACATCAAAGTGGTCATGGTCATGTCACTCAACACCTGTTCCTATCAATAAAAATTAAATTGAAAACCTCAGCTGGTTGATCTGAGAAGTTTCACATTGAAATTTCAACAAAATCTCACAAATAAGATATTTCAAGCACATCCATTGTGATTTTTTATGTATATGAATCTTTGTTTTCAAATGTTTCTAATGTTTCTAGAGCAAAAACATATTTTTAAAACCATAAAGTGTATGGAAAATTTTGTTTTTAAAAATATATCAAGGGGTGCCTGGGATAGCTTACTTGCAAATTGAGTGCACTTAAGGTGGGTTGGGATTGACATATCACTGCCTACTTGCTGGGTGACTAAACAAATCATTTATTTATTTATTCTTTGCCCATGGACTCCAGCTGAAAATCCAGCTGAGAGTATTGGGTGTGTAGTACAATAAGCTATTAACATTGATTTCATTACATATAAATGAAACAAACAATTAAACAGAAATAGTCTATAAGCATACAAAGGTATTACATGTTTCACATTATATATACACACAAATCCAAACAACATACAGAAACGATATTTTTAAAGGTACATTTCAATAATGACATAACATATTTAAACACCATCTTAGTATTCACTCAAACTGTATCTACATTTCTCTGTGAGATATAGTTTCAAACGATTTTTAAAACATTTTAGGTCTGTTTCTTTTTTAATGATTTTGGGGAGTTTATTAAAAAACCTTTTGCCTGCTTCTTCAGGGACAGTCATAGACAGTTTTAGATTTCTGTTTATCATGTAGTAATTTTCATTTCCTCTTGTACCGTGTTTGTGCACATCTTTATTTAGGAGGTGTTTATCGCTTGACCTTAGTGCCATTATACTTTGGTATATGTACAGTGAATAAACTGTCATAATATTAGAATGTACAAAAGCTTGCCTACAGGTCTGTGTTGGTATTTTTGCAGTGCATCTCACTGCCCTTTTCTGAATTGTGAATATTCTTTTTAAGTAGCCAGCTTGTGCACTTCCCCATATATGAACTGAATAAGACAAATGTGGGAAGACAGGTCCATAATACATTAATCTGAGGACTCTATCATTCACAGTCTTAGCTGTTTTATGCATGATGAAGATCTGTTTGTTCATCTTTTTACAGTGCATCTATGTGCTCTCCCATGCTAAATGTTTGTCTATTATAGTTCCTAGAAAGTTTGTGCAGGTTACTTCTTTCAGAGTTCAGAAAATTCACCCATAACCCTGGGTCAGGGGATACTTGCTGGACAGGAAGAGAAGGAAAGACTGATTGTTGGGGCTGCACCAAATGAGATTTGAAAATCTCAACCAAATCTCATCTGGTGCAGTCCTGTAAAAGGTAGAAGTGATTTTAAGTAACTTTTCAAAAATAATATTCAGGATGACATTGAGTTTTACAATTCTTATTTCACTGTTGTTATATGGAAACCAGATGACAATAGAAAGTTATTATCCACAAATGTTAGTCAGGCTTGTGGTCAGATTAATACTAAACAAACCTGCACAGTGAGAGACCAAATAATATGCATTGACTAAGTTAGCCCACTGCTTCTAGCAGTAGGTTTGCAATATGTCTTCATGGCAATTAGCCTGTACATTAGCTTGGCTGATGCTACACCAGTTATGTTCATTTCAATAGAAACAACAGTGAAGACTTCCTTACTATATGTAACTTCATGCTCATACCTTACATGTGTGTGCTCAAGTAGAGGGCTGTATGAATGAGCTCAGATCAGCAACACAGTAGCTGTCTACAAGAGCTGCAAAATGCATTGCAGTTGAAGGTCAACTTTCTGAATATCTGTTGTGAGGAAATGTACAAGATTAAACAGACCATCAGATCACAATATTTCATTTACCATCACCTGCATTTGTACTGTTCCCCATTGTTTTCATTAGTTTCTTCAGACACTGTTAAGAACAGGAGATATGTTCATAAGACATTTTTTGTTCAGAATCACTAATACTAACATCCCTCAAAGACTGTACCTTTCCTCCTGACTCACCCTGGGTTCATATTGTTCAAAGTCTCTCCCAGAGAGACTGTAGAACTGTCCACAATGGTGGAGAGGTTTGTGATATGACACTAACAGCTATGCCAGTGATAGCTTAGCTTCTGATGGGATCTCCCATGCCCACCAGGTCTTAGTTGATGAATTAGATGATGTGTGCCGCACAGTGCTCTATCTTCCCACTACCTGTCCTTCTTCCTTCTAATGTTTAAGGAAAGGGGAGATGAACCTTGACAGCTGAGGGAAAAACAATTCATCTATGAGGAAGTTACCTGAGAATAAAAAAAACCTGGTCCTCCAGGTTGGGTTAGTTATTGGTTACCACCCCATAACTGAAAACTTAGTAATGGTAAACAGACTACCAGGAAACCTTCAAATTTCATAATACAAAATACGTGAATGCATATGATTAGGAATGTGGAATATTTGTAGATTACCACAGCCCAGGTGTAAATGATTTTAGTCATGGGAATAAAAAGATATAGGATGGATTTAGTAACTTTACAGGAAGTTTGCTGACAAGTTATTGGTACCTTCAATGTTGAAAATTATGCAATCTTATATGAAAATTGTGATTCAAGAGACAAATTACATATGGGATTTTATCTGAGTAAAGCTCTAGCTGCTTCTCTTGGTCTTTGTCAGTGACCCTTATAATAGCAGTATCAACAATAGACTTGAGGAGATGTAAAATGTTTGTGAACTGTTATGCATCCACAGAAGAAACCACACCCAATCAAAGAATCAATTCTATGCAGAATTAGATGTGGTAGTGGGTGCCATTATGAATAGCAGTTGTAAAACCATATTGAGGGCTGCAGTAGGAAGAGAGGAAGTATTCCATTGTACAACTGAGAGATACACTTTACTTGAGCTCAGAAACGATAAAAACTTTAGCAAGATGGCAGATGAGATTAGGACATGTCTCGAATGTGCTCTGGAATGTTTAGGGAATATTGCTCAAAAAGGTGGATATCTGAAGAAGGAGGCACAAGAAAGCATTCATAAAATGGTAAGTGACATTATAAATCTTTTTAAGGAACTGCAACTTACCCTGGATGATACAATTAAGGCAAAAAATTAATCTGAAAGTGAGGTTGGAAGAGAGGAAACAGAGTTTATTGAGAGAGACAGCAGTCAATCTACGCTACAAGTGGCGGCATCTACCAGCCTGGCACAGGACGCTGCTAGTGGCAAACAGCCACTGCCGGCATCTAGCAGACAGCAATGGAACCACAACAGCTGGGAGACTGACAATGAATCACCACATGACAGAACTGTCAAGCAAATACAGATCACACGTAGGCTTACCGATGTCGAAATGGAGGACAAGATCACAAAAAATTTTACACAAAATTATAATTATGATGCAAAATTTCTCCAATAATATAAGAAATATTCTAAGAGAGGAAGTTAAAACCACAACAAAGCCAAAATCTGTGGCAAAGCATCAAATCACCCAGGAACCAATACCCCAAGAACATTCAAGGGAAGACAACAAGCTATGGTCAGTTATATCTGCCAAGCCCTCAACATTCAATCACAGGGACAATGCTCAAACAAAGAGCACAACAATCATGGGTACAAGTAAACTACAAAATGGACATGACAAACCACCAACAGGGCAACTACAAGCCTCAGATCACAGAGTTTGGTTATACAGGGTGTTACAAAAAGGGATGGCCAAACTTTCAGGAAACATTCCTCACACACAAAGAAAGAAAATATGTTATGTGGACATGTGTCCGGAAACGCTTACTTTCCATGTTAGAGCTCATTTTATTACTTCCCTTCAAATCACATTAATCATGGAATGGAAACACACAGCAACAGAAAGTACCAGCATGACTTCAAACACTTTGTTACAGGAAATGTTCAAAATGTCCTCCGTTAGCGAGGATACATGCATCCACCTTCCGTCACATGGAATCGATGATGCGCTGATGCAGCCCTGGAGAATGGCGTATTGTATCACAGCCATCCACAATACGAGCACGAAGAGTCTCTACATTTGGTACCGGGGTTGTGTAGACAAGAGCTTTCAAATGCCCCCATAAATGAAAGTCAAGAGGGTTGAGGTCAGGAGAGCGTGGAGGCCATGGAATTGGTCCGCCTCTACCAATCCATCGATCACCGAATCTGTTGTTGAGAAGTGTACGAACACTTTGACTGAAATGTGCAGGAGCTCCCATCATGCATGAACCACATGTTGTGCCATACTTGTAAAGGCACATGTTATAGCAGCACAAGTAGAGTATCCCTTATGAAATCATGATAATGTGCTCCATTGAGCGTAGGTGGACGACGAAACTAAAATGAGCTCTAACATGGAAATTAAGCGTTTCTGGACACATGTCCACATAACATCTTTTCTTTATTTGTGTGTGAGGAATATTTCCTGAAAGTTTGGCCGTACCTTTTTGTAACACCCTGTATATAGGAAAATTACACTGCAGCACAACTGAAGAAGCAGTTAGAAAACACCTCACCAGCATTCATGTAACCAACATAATAGAACTTCAATCAAGAGGCACATTGAAGGCCTTCAGAGTGGTGATTCCAATGCAAGAGCCAATAAAAAACAACACAGCAGAAGCGTGGCCAGAGCGAGTCATAAGACATTACCATCTTTTTCACTCCCAGGGGATGGGAGACAGATTCCCAGCTTAGACTGCTTCTGTGGAATGTGGAAGGACTAAAGAGCACACTAGCACTAACAAACAACAATTTTATGCATGCATATGGCATAATAATCCTCGTAGAAACTCTGACAACTAAAGCCTTAGAAATAAACAGATTCTACTCACAACATATACCAGCAACACAAGGACCAAAAGGATGGCCGAAACGAGGAATTTCCTGCTTCTTCAAGACAAAAATGGGAAAATTACTAAGCACACTGTAGTGCTTCAAGAATTTTGGAGGAAATTATAGAATCACTCGCCTTCCAACATTTCAAACACGCAATATTTTAGATATGAGTAGGAGAAACGAATCAGCTGACTGTGCGTAGTTTATTTGTATGTGCAGGTCAAAAAAGAACAACCATGAAAAAAAGATAAACATGGGGGCCAAACAGTTACAGACAAATACTTGCTGTATGGTCCACAGAGTTTTGTGTACGGGCAAAGAAGAACAAGAAAAGTTCATGTAGTATTCTGTGTTCTATAAAGTCTGTGATGATTGTAAAAAGACTAGTGGGCAGTTGAAAGTAGTTTCCTAAGGACACTCATGTGTTGGACTCAAATGAGAACAGGGCTTTGAAATTTTTTCTTGTATCAGTTACGATTGAAGTGAGACACATGTAAGCTATTTTGAAGAAGTGTAAATGATTCTAACATTCGAAGAATGAGTTAGCTTGCTGAAGTTATTGTTTATGAATGTTGAAAATATATTGTGATTGATTTGAAAAGTATTCTACAAGTACACAGTTACTTCAAGAATAGAAAAATAGTTAGTAAATTCCCTTAACCAGCAACATATCTTCAGAGAAGATGATGTCTGGAGATCATCACAGCGGATTAACCTGAGAAGATGATCTGTTACGCATAATGGGCCAGTTAATAGAATTGAGAGACATGTGATTCTTGCACCCCAGCACCACACTGTCTCTTGACGTCATCTGGAGAATGTTAGAATGTGGCGACCTAAGTGACAGGGCCTGAAGAAAACAAGAATTTTATGACAGAAATGGGAAAAAGGTATTATGAGTTACCATAACAACCGGACATAACAAGACATGAGAACTGTTTCCAATAGTTGTATTGAGTCCAATAAGCCAGTGGAAGAAAGTTGTGAGTGCAATGCAGTAAAAGACTTGAGAAAGTGATAATGAAGAAAACTGGAGAGAAGACCTCAATTTTTCGACAAAGAAGATCGGGTGTGGAGAGTAAGCAGTCTTCGCACACTTACATCGTTCCGACGCTGACTCAGTAACAAGCCACCGATGCTGACTGCACCAGTTGCTGCTCACCGGTGTTGACTCTCTGTCCGCTCACCAATGACGATGCTGAAACCAACATTTGATGCTGCCGGTGCCAGTGCTATGCCGGGTGAGCGTAAAAAAAAAAAAAACTTTATTACTCTAGTAAGAAGTGTTACAAAATACTGTGCAAGGGGACTTTTACTGTGTAATTGGTATAGCTGAAATTAGTCTTATATGCTCACAAGAGCTAAAGTCCATAGAAGCACGGACAGTATACAATCAGTTGGAGAGACGTCAGAACCAGCCATGGCTATAAGAATTGTTAATGAAGGGCCTGGCTTGTCTGAATTAGTCAATTTAATTAAAGCCCAGAGCGAAGCTATAAGTAGGTTAGATGCTAAATTAGAAGCACAGAGTGTAACTTCAACTGCTCAAATTGCCTCTTTGAGGAATGAAATAAATACTACTTTAAGTGAAAAGTTAGAAGCACTGGGTGAAGCTTTAGATTCTAAATTTGACGTATTAAATGTTAAAGTGGAGAATTTGCGATTAGATTTAAAGAATGAATCAAGTAGTTCCATAACTGTCCAGATGAATCAAATGTTTATTGACCTGAGCCAAAAGCAGGATGACCAATTTCAGAATTTGACATTGAAGCCAAGTGTACCAAAATAGAGTCTAAATTTGGTGAAAAATTAGAATCTTGTGAAAATGTATGTAATGTTATATTTAATTCTGTAAGACAGGTAATGAATATTGTGAAAGTGAACACAGATCGACCTAAGGATGTAATATCGATTATTCAATCGAAAATTCCAGGTGTTAGCATACAAGCTGTTACTACACGAGCTGTTGGTTTGTGAGTAAATAATGTAGAATGGAATGTCAGAGAGAAATTGGACAACTTTGACATGATAAATGTAAGTAGTCTGGTGGAACCTTTTGAGATAATTATAGATCAAGAAATTACTAAGAGTATAATCTCCGGAAACGTTTCGACTCTTGCTTTTTCCAAACATAACGATAATAACAATGTTAGAGACAACTCAAGGAAAGAATTCAAACTTGTCCAGGACAGATTAGAGCATAGAATAACTTTACTTAATGTCATGCTTTGTAGTAAAATGGTAATTGTTTTGTTGTGGGGAGACTTTCACATAAAATTTAACGAGATGTATTTGTCTGTAAGCAGTCGAGTGAGGTTAATGTCAGATCCATGGGATCTGGGCAGAGTCACAGAGTCACATATGTCCCCCCAGGGATGTTAACATTCTGTGTTAATGGGTGGAGTGACGAGTGATGGCTCCCAAGTTGTTTTCGGTGTTCCTTCCGAAACAACTTTTCCTTCAAATCTCAAATTATACTACCATTCTTATACTATCCTATGATCCTATTGCTACTCCATCCTTATTTTTACTTAACTGTCAAGCAATGGCTACTGCAAATCACTAATATGAAGGGTGTACTGGTTCTTGTAGTCTCAAAGGGGCTACGTTTGCTTCTGGTCCACGTTATGTAATCATCAGAATAAATTATGTTGTTATACCAAGTCAAGACTGAAGAATCTATTAGTCGTCTCATAATATGCTCTATAAATGCAGATGGATTCTGATTTAATATATACACAGCTACATCCATAACAATTAGTGCCTGATGTAGATGTAAGTCGACCACACGTTCTGCGTTAAATCCCGACATCAACGTAGAGTTAGAAGACGCTCTTGAGTATTTAGGTTACCCATGCATTCTGCTGTAGTTAGCATTAAATCATTAATGCAAAGTTAGAAGACGTTCTTGAGTATTTAAGTAACGCATGTGCTCCACTCTAGTCAGCGAGCAACTTGACTCCCAGTACCAAAATACAGTTAGGTCTTCGTTTTTCCTAAACTGTTCTTTGAGAGTTACCAAGAAATATTAGATTAATAGAAGATGGAAATTTGTATGAAACATTACGTAACAGATAATTTTTTTTTTTACCTTTTGTAAGATCTAATATAAATGTGGTTCACCAGCCAGTTTCTTCTGCCATCCACATATCAAGAGAGTGGACAGTATAATATGATGGTACTATTTAAACATAGTGATGTAAAGTGACATGAACTGAATAGAGGATTTTATATGAGTATAAAAGTATAATGTAAACCTTTCAGACAACCCTTGCACACAAGTGTGACTGATTCTTCAACATTTGCTGTTCCGTAGCGGTTGCTAAGATTTTTCTTTGGGGGCTGCAAAGGTGATGGTGAGAATGTCCATTCTGTAGGAGACATTTAACATCATACCTCCTCTGACTTCTCACTCAAGTACCAAAGAAGTAGGGATCCTGGGGAAGGGGGGTGGGAAGGGTTTCCTGTATTTGGAGCTACATTCTTTCACTTCTTTGATCTTAGCAACCGTCTCTACTTTTTCCTTTCTTACTTCTCTATTGAGTACCTATCTATCTTTCCATCTTTCCACATGCATATAATTCTATCTTTGAAGTCCTTCTCAATTTCCGTGGTGCATCATAACCTTCAACTTATTTCAAGTAAGTTGGCTGAAGAATCAGGGTAAACAAACACACTTAAGCTTACATACAACATAACACAAAGACGCAAACAGGGGAAGTACAGATTGCAATACTGTAAGAACTGTCAAGTGTTGTAGGGGGAAAGTATGTGCACATAGAAGAATATACACACATTTCTGTTTGTGGTGATGGTTCTACATCACATATGTGTAAGTACCGAAAAATATTTAGATGTGGAAGAAATGTTATGTCTATTGTTCTTATTGGTGACGGTTCTACATTGTCTTAATAATGACCCCATATCACATATGTACAGAAGTATAGAAAGCTAGGATAATTCTACATCAAGTATGCATCAGGAGGATATGGGGGTAAGGAAAGGGGACATAAGCCAGAGGAGAAATTGTAAAGGAGGATCAGTCTATTAAATACTCTGATGATGTGTAGGATAGTCGGACTCTGATAACCTAAGTAAGCATAAAATGTATTGAATATGGATGTAGGCATGATGTATGCTGGAAGTGTAGAAGTTGTTGTATAAAGGAGGAATCTAGGATATTAAGTGAGGTATTAATAAGTGAGTGCAAAGTATGAAGTAGATTTTAATTTTACCAGATAATATTTAATTATGGTGTACATAAAGATGTATACTGGGGCAATGAACTAAGATGGCTACTCAGGAAGAAGAAGGAGGGTGGACCCAGCATTTATTGGATGAAAAGGGCAGATAGACAGACCCAAGAGAGGCTGACCTATGCTGTCCAGGTAGGGGCACCAAGAAGGGGATTGACCTGTACCATAGATTAGGAAGTTAAAAGGGGCATACCTACCAAAACAGAAGGAGGAAGAGCATTCATAGAATCAACCCATAAGTAAGATATAAGTCTGTGCCTAAAAGGAAAAGGGCAGTATCATGACAAAAGTCACACATTTTGCAGAAATTATTCTGGTGAGTCTGAATTCTTTATTTTACTAGCAGTATCATGTTGTATGTTTAAGAATGTTTGAAAGAATAATTTTATTTGCCCAGAGTTCCTCCAGACTACGAGAAACTGTAAATAATGAAATAGATAAGTACTAAAAAAAGAAAATGAAAAACAGTATAGAATGGTAGTGTAAAGAGCTACCATAACAAAGGGGCAGTGACACCTGGAGTTTATGACTGGAAATGGAGACAGAGTCCTAATGAATCCTAAATATTAGGAAAACTTATCAGAGAACCATGAAATATTCGATTTTGATGTCAACTTAGTGTAAGAGTAAAATGAAGGAAAACTTAGTTAAAATTTACTATAAATAAGTACAAATAGCTTTGTTGCAATGTATAATGTTAGAATAGTATGTGATATAAGTTTACCTAATGATTTTATAAAATATTGCATGTTCGATTTAAGGGGGGGAATATGTAGTGCTTCGAGAATTTTGGAGGAAATTCTATAATCACGCGGCCTTCCATTTCAAACACCCAATATTTTAGAGATGAGTAAGAGAAATGAACCAGCCAACTGTGCATAGTTTATTTGTATGTGCAGGTCAAAAAAGAACAGCCACGAGAAAAAAGATGGACATGGTGGCCGAACGGCTGCAGACAAGTACTTGCTGTATAGTCCATAGAGTTTCATGTATGGGCAAAGAAGAACAAGAAAAGTGTATGTAGTATTCTGTGCTCTTTAATGTCTGTGATGATTGTAAAAAGACTAGTGGACAGTTGAAAGTAGTTTCCTGAGGACACTCATGTTCAAAGTACCAATTTTTTTACACAGTCACAAATGACCCTGGTCAACAAGGCAGACGAATGGACATACTTCGCACACTCAGGATGTAGCACCATAGACTTAATATTCTTCAAGGGATCCAACATCACATTAAATAATTATAAAGTACGTTACTCAGCAGATGAAACACCTCTAATGAAGCACTACGCTGTTGTGGCCAACTTTTGCGTCCCAAACATGGAGAGCAGAGTATAAGCCACAACAACTAAAGCCTCACAGCAGCTAAATAGCCATGTACTAAGTCAGAAGGCAGAAGAATGGAAAGAATCTGATAAACACATAAAGGGAAATGGCATTGAATTGGCCGCCATAACCATGATAAAAACGATTCAGTCTCCCTAATGTACAATTCCAAAAGGAGAGCACAGAAATGGTTCAAAGAAGAATGTTATGGAAAAAGAAAGCTCACCCTCCAGACACTACATATGGCAAAATCCAGCTAGAGCCCATAGGATATAAGATCCTACAGCCAAATCAGAAAAGAATACAAAAATGTTCAGAAGACTAAACGACAGGAATACATGGAAGAGTAACGATCAATATAGTGGAGGAAGCCAGAAAGGACCCACACTTAGCACTGAGGCCTTGAAAAGCTCAGAGCAGTTTACAAATAGATATGACAGTTTGCGAAGAACATTTCAGCAACATTCTCAACATAGATAAAACCAACATCGCATATGAACCGATCACTGTGGAGACAGACCTAGCGGAAACTAAGCCCTTCGTGATGGAAGAGGTGCACAAGATAATAACATCTCTAAAACACAGTAAGGCTCCAGGCCCTGACAGAATATGTAATGAACATATAAAAGGTTCTTCTAGCCTACTACTCTAACCAATAACAGATATATTAAACTTACGTCTGCAAGAGGGCAACATACCTGTAATATGGGGGACGTCGACAATTAAGTTGCTATTTAAGGGTAAAGGCAACCAAATGGATCCAAACTCCTACAGGGGAATTGCCCTGGAAAATGCACATTAAAGATACTATAAGGGGCATTAAAAAGAAATGAGCCAGCAGCGTAATTACAGACATCAGTACCTGTATGTTAGAAGTATTGACCCTGGCTGTTGAGACATTTGTCGCTCGGTGACACAAGGCAGTGAATGGCTGTCTCATAAAATTCCTGGGGCTGCAATGTTAACCAGTTCCACATGTACAGCTGGACATCATGGTCCGAGGTGAATCGTTTGCCCCTCAGAGCCTTTTTAAGGGGACCAAAAATGGCGTAATCACAGGGAGAGAGATCTGGACTGTATGGGGAGTGGCCGAGAACCTCCAATTTGAATTTCTGCAGGAGTGCTGTGACTGTTTTGGCCATATGAGGATTTGCATTGTTGTGGAGCAGAATGACCCTACCGGTGGTCAAGGTTTGTGTGTAATGCTGGGCGTTCACAGTTGTCCCCTGCTGCAGGAAGTGAATCAGAAGTGGGCCATCTTGGTCAAAGAAGAATGTCAATATAATCTTTTCTACACTGTTGTGGATGGCCTTGCCTTTTTTTGGTGGTGGTGACCCTGGATGCTTCCTCTGGAGACTTTGTTTTTCTGATTTTGATGTGATGAATCTGATTTTGATGTGATGAATCATGACTCATCTCCAGCCACCACTCATGCCAGGAATGCATTCCCTTCCTGAGCATAGTGCTGCAGATGAGCAAGATGGTGGACTATCTGACATGCTTCCTGGTGTGGTTGAAGACTGTGGGGCACCCACTGGGCACACACTTTGTGCATGTTTAGTCGTTCCTTCATGATGGTGTGAACACTTCTGGCACTCAATCCCACCATGGCAGCTTGGCTTTCACTGTCACTCGGTGGTCCTGGGTAATGAATGCATCCACCAGCTGGGCGATGTCATGGGTAATGCAGTGTGGTGCTCCAGACCACGCATCATTGGCTAACGGCACCAATCCTTCCCTGAAGTACTTGTACCACGCCTTGACCCTTTGCAAGGGACATGCAATGTTTGACGTACACTTGTGACATTTGTCGACGAATGTCCATTCCTCCTACTACTTCCGCTATCAGGAAATGAACAACACCTCTTTACTCTTCTGCTGACGCCTCCATGTCACGTTTTGCAATTAGACTGGCAGCATTGAACGATTGCTGCATGCTGCTGCTAGCTCTGTATAGTTAGGTGATGTGTACACGTGCTCTCTAGCAACGGGCTGTGAAATTCCACGCCCTGGTCAGAACCACACTTCGTTATACACACCACAATATTACCCTCCTGTCACTGGTTTGCACATTCCAGACTCTTGCTCATTTCTTTTTGAATGTACCTTATAACAAGCATTATCACAAAGCGAGTTTCTGAAGAAGTAGACCACAGGATCCCAGAAGAACAATTCAGATTCCGGAAAGGCAGGAGCACGCTACACACCATTAGCAACCTAATAGATGACATAGAGGACACATTAAGACAACCCCAAGGAAAATTGAATGCAGTCTTCATAGATTATACCAAGGCCTTTGATAAACTAAACAGGCACACACTAATCTCAAAACTAGAATCAATAACAGGGAAAGATAAACTTTCATTGTTGATCCATAACATGCTGACGGCCAACTTCATTCAGATCACAGATGACATAAGCATGTTGAAAACGATAACACAAACCAATGGTGTATTGCAGGGGGACCCACTAAGCCTTTTAACTTTCAATATTGCCACATACAATGTTGTACAGATGATAAGACAAGAAATGGAGGACGTCAAAATCTACATATATGCAGACGACATGGTCATCAGATTGAACTCCAGACTCAACCTGCAAAGAGCATCCAACCAACTTGAGAAGTGGGCACAGGAGAACTAAATGGAAATTAACATGGGAAAAACCATAAAAATAACATTCCACAATGGAGGTTGAGAAGCTGCGGAGGACAGAATATATCTTGGGACAGAACCTCTTATGACAGTCAATAGCTTCAAATACCTGGGACTGACTCTGCAAACCACTGCCAGATCATTCTACATACATGTAAAATCTCAAGCAGCAGCTGCCACAAAAGCCATGTTTGATGTCAAGGCAATATTCATACTGTCACAGAAAACAGCCATGGCCTTGGTCACTGCAAAAATAGTTCCCATCGCAACCTATGGAATAGATCTCATTTGGGAAAAGTTGAGTCTAAAAGAGGTAAGGACTCTGGAAGCTATTAAATCACGCCTCTTGAAAGCCACCCTAGGTGTTTCAAAATGCACAAAGTTGAGGCTAGTATATGAACTCACCAGGGAACCGTTTTTCATAGAGGAACCGTGTAGGAGGCTCCCATCCACCAACTCGAATAAACTCCTACATGAAAGAGAGAAGAAGAGAAGGGAAATTTGGTTGGACATTTCTACAACAGAAGCCATGACAAACAGATCCTGGAATAACACAAATCAAGAACTCCGAAACCTGGTGAACTCATTAGCAGTGCATGGATACCACCACAAAATATGCAAGAACAAGAGTTTCCACTGTGTCTGTGAATTGTGTCACCAACCCTATGACCATTACCTTGTGACCAGATGTAAAAAACGAGTAAAATCACTGGTAGAACTATGTAAATAATAAACAATGTGAACACTGAAATGTGATGAACAAGGTGTGATATCATAAAGCTATGTAATTTATGTAAAGCTATGTAATTTATGTAACTTATGCACAACTTGTGTGAATTTATTCTAATAATAAAGAAATGATACTGGCATCAGATTCATCATCTCTGCAACATCAAAAGTGTTGTTCGTTAGCAGCATAAATTTCCAATGGAAGTCTATACAAAAAGCAACTTTTGTGTCACAGGTGGTAAAATAGTCATTGGATAGATCACAATGCAAACAAAGAGTGATAGCTATGACAGTATTGTATGTGGTGTGTAGTAGTGAACACTTTCTATTAAAAAGCTGGCTACAATTACAGCCCAAAGTTCAACTCTGAAACAATGTTAAAGAAGTAGCAAGCTACTGTGGGGATATGCTCAAAGATGCTACAAAGAAAGATGAATTTTGGCTCCAGTTCAGCAACTGCTTTGATATTCTGCAAAAAAAAAAAAAAAAAAAGAAGAAGAA
The DNA here is from genome assembly GCF_023898315.1 of Schistocerca nitens. Classification (NCBI taxonomy): domain Eukaryota; kingdom Metazoa; phylum Arthropoda; class Insecta; order Orthoptera; family Acrididae; genus Schistocerca; species Schistocerca nitens. The sequence goes on along the minus strand of NC_064618.1, from coordinate 740,177,886 downwards.
GTATGCAAAGAAGTCAAGGAATCTGAAAATGAAGGGGAATTGCATGGATCAAAAATTGGATTGGCGCAAGAAGATTTGGTTTGGGGATGAATAGATTAAGGCATTTGCCAAAAGAATAAGAATCAAGGACATTTCACTATAAGGCACAGATTTTGCACAAGGTAAATCACAATTCAAAGATGTATGGAGAAATAACCAGGCACCTCGAAAGAGAGCAAAGATAATGTACATCAAAGTAATGATAGAGGAGGCTTGATAAGATTTCTTGAGAAAAAGAGATTTGAAAGATGAACTGAGAAGTTAATTTCTTCAAGAAAGGATACCGAAACTTAAAGAAATCTGTCAAGGCCAATGATAAGACCATATTCACCAATGAGTTCAAAATTGCTGAGATGGAAACAATATTTCAGGGAACTCCTCAACTGTGCTAAACGTAAAAATCTGTTTGAATTCCAAACTCCTGCCACAGCAGATTTAAATTGTCCACCAACAACAATGGAGGAAAAAAAGAATTAGCTAATGAAGGTAGGGAAGAAGATAAGTCCAAGATGATATGGAATCCAGGTTAAAGTCATTCTAGCTGGAGGAGAAAAACTCCACCCAAGTAACTGGTTTCGGATAGTAGAGAAGATCCCAGAAGATTGTTCAACTGTATACTGGATGGTATCCATCCAATTGCAGAAGAAGCGATTGGAGAATATTCAGGTGGTTTCACTACGTATTGTGACAGCTCACTGAGAAGTTGTGGAAATACAGCAATGATTTTCATGAGCCCTTCATAGATTTTAAGAAGGCATTTGACTGCATTGATCAAAGAGCCTGATGAATTTCCTTAGAAAGTTTGGAATACCCAAGAAGTTTGTCACTCTAATTATAGTTTGTCTCACTGATTCAAAAGGCAAAGTTAAGTGTGAGGGCCAAGTCATGGAGAGCTTCAACACAAACACAGGGTTGAGAAAAGCAGGTAGAGTGTCACTGGCACTGTTTAACCTGGCACTGAAAAAGATAAAGGGTAAAGCTTTCCACAAGAATCTTGAAAGGATCAGAGTAAAAGATGAAAAGTTCACACATCTTGTATTTACTGATGATGTGGCCCTATTGTCTAGATCTAAGCAAGAACTGATGTGGATGGACGACAGCATAGAGTTAGCAGAGAGCAAGATCAGTGACCTTGTGAATGGACTGAAGAGCAAATATTTGTTGCTGAGCAGGACTCATGCCTATTCAAGAGACCCACCTCAGGCATTGGTAGACAGAACTCAATTCTACAAAAGAATTCATAATTTTAGATTTGTGGAAGTGACCTGTACAGAAGACACATTATGTGAAGACATCAGTCTAGGTCAGCCTTTTAAATCATACAGTCTCTCAAGGCATTTCAGACTCCAGCAGTACAAAACACTGATCTAACCCACAGCACTGCATGTTTGAGAGTTCAGAAAAAATATTCAAATAATATTCTCATTTTCAACCCAAAAGCCTTAAGGAAGTTCTATAGTCCAGTAAAAGATGAAATCACTGGGGAATAGAGGATCTGGCATAATTGTAAGCTAGTTAAGATCTACAACAGACCGGATATAGCAGGCCTGATGAAAAACAAATTTGTGATATGGGCAGGTCATGTCATCAATGGTATTTTAGAATTCATGAATTTTATTCCCAGTGAAGAAGACCATTACGCAAACCAAAGAAAAGCTGGAGAGGTGGAATCCACAAGATCTTGCTGCTGATTGGTAGAAAGGGTGTCTGGCAACACAAAGCAGCAAACAGAATTCAGTAGAAGTGGAGCCTTGCAGCTGTGAGTGGTCCTATGGGCCTGTTCACTTAAAATATAAAAGTGTTTGCAGCTGACAAGGAAATGACTCTATAAAAACATTGTTACAACTTACCCAAGAAATGTTTTATATACAGTAAATATGTGTTATATGTGATTGCAGGCTTTTTTGGCTTATTTCAGCTATGAAATCTTCATGGGTTATCAGCCGAGTGGCGTCATCTTCTAGTCGCAACATTTTGATGGATTGCATATCAGTCATCTTCAGGCAAAGTGTATACACAGTCCATTGAAACATTGTGACTAGAAGATGATGCCACTCAGCTGATAACCTGTGAAAATTTCATAGCAGAGTAAATATGTGGTTCATCTAAAGTATTACTGGATGGTTGTACTAGCACATATGTAGACAGAGTATGAACTGACATTATGTGCTGCAAATGAGAGACAATTGTTCAGCCAGAAGTAGTTGGTAGCTTTGGACAACAAATTTTTACACTGAAATGTAATGAAAAAGTTACAAAATACAGCAAATTTCAGAAAGCCATTGTGACATATATAAGTAGAGTACATTCTATAGATTTCTGTTCTGTTGCCTGTATAAAAGTTATATTAAGGTTCATGTACTTTCTGTTCTATAAATATAGCAAGGAAAACACAAATAGTGAGGTGATCAATACATATATTACCTTGAATGTAAGTGTGCATTCCTTATACACAAAGAAATGAAACTGATATTCCCGACTGCTGTTGGCTGGTATGTCAATGTATTCAGCTCCTGACATAATGAATACTGGATCATACTTGTCAGGTTTAATCAGTTCATTAAATACACTAAATCTCCGTGTTTTAGTCAACCAGTTTCTTGCAGTAATACTGCCAGTATAGTCAGTCTTACAGGGAACTTCTATTTCTAGGTTAGAAGTTGCTGGTGGTGGCTGTGATGTTCCACTGAGCTCATATAAAATAACTCCACTTTCTGGTAATCGAAACACAGCTGTCCCCTATGAAAAAAAGAAAAATGGTATATATACTAGACAACAACCTGAAAAGTGAGAAGTGACTTTTCTGTCTGTATGTCTGTCTCTTTTGGTATGGCACTGGTGGTGAACAGAATCTTGATATTTGCACTGTGTGGTTCAAAAGACATTTAGCCAAATATGTTGAATTTTTTAACCTATCCCCCCTCCCCCCCCCCCCCCCCAACCTTTTCTAGGAGTATGGTTACATCAAATTCTAATATAGCTTCCTTCATTCAGTCTGTAAATGAATGGTAGTGGGAAGTAAAGTGGTGGTGCTTGTGCAATGTATGTTTTATTGATATCATGATATCACAGACAACTTAGGATTACTGTTAAGATTAATTGCCAATGTAAGATGACTCATTGAACAGAAAAGGTTGGAATTAAAATAAATAAGAAATGATAACTAACTGAAGCCCTGTTTACCTAAATTCAAAACAGGTACATGAAAGAATTCAGAACATCTCACAATATCCTTGTACACAAACCTATAGTATGCTTTTATTTTATGGTTTTCAAGCACATTCATTCGGAAATCCTGGGTATGTGCTAGTGTGTTAGTGACAAAATGGAGTTTTTTTATGCAGAAGTAAGAAACTAGCCATATGTTGAATGTAAATTCTTGTTTAAACATAACATACCATCACATTCTGTTAGTGTTTTGAAATAAATAGGAGTTGTATTTATAGTGCTCAGAATCATCACCATTATCAGCAGCAGCAGAGAGTGTTTGACATCCATGCTTTACGATCTTCAACCATCTGCACCCATGTTTCTCTTGCCACAATGTCATCTACCTACTTCTGTTATGCATCTGTCAAAATAGTCCTTAGGGATGCAGCACAGCGCAGTACATCCTTCACCCATCTACCATCAATTTATCTCACTACATGAACTTCTCAAATCAGTTTAATTAGCATTGTAATCATAATTATCTCTTGTTCTACAGTATGTTCACTCATACATTTTTTTCTGTTTCTGCTAGTAACCCTGACCATATATCTCTTTATTACAATAATTAATCAATTTTTCTAACTCAGGAACAGTCAATAATGGTTCTTGTTTCTTTCTCAAAAATTTATGAATTTGGGGCTAAGCGGCAAGTCTTGTTCCTTGCCCCTTTTCTTTAAGTTTTCTCATGACATGAAAATGAGCCATTATGCTGTATCCACTTCTAAAGCCATCTCATTTCTTTACTTGATTAAAAACCAAGTTTTTTTCTTCATGATGTTTTCTAAACTTCCAATCAATAAGCAGTTACATTCTGAGTCCCAGTTTTATTATGCCACAAAAATATTTTTATGGATTTAATTGAAAAACCATGATGAGTTACACTGTCTGCTCTCCATTCCAGGAGTTCAGTCCCAGTGTTCATCTCACTACTTACACATAAGTGAATCAGAACCATTTATTTATAGTATGATGTTTTTTGTGTAACCAGTACTTGCAAATATTGCTGTCAGTAATAATGGCCATTGGCCAATTTTTGGACTGCTGTAAAGTTAATTTTCACAGGCTTTCATAAAAATACAGGCATTGTTGGTCACAATGGTCTACCTCACATCAACTCCCACTAAAATGCGTGTGACATCTCTTCAGAATCTGTATATAAACATGTCTCTCACTACTAATTTAGGATATGTGAGGTTACAGAGTAGAAACATGTACTTCATGGTAAAATTAAACCACCTGAGGCCTAGTACCACTTTTAATTTTATGAGTTTAACATAAAAGAATTAGTCCTCTGTATTTTAATCCTATATTAAATAATATCATATATTAAATAATATCTATATTAAATGGAATCCTATATTAAATGGAATCATATATTAAATAATATCATATATTAAATGGAATCCTATATTAAATGGAATCATATATTAAATTAAACATAATTAATCATGTGGTACCAACAATATTGTATGAGATATGCCCCCTTAAACTTGTTCTGCCATCTTAGGAAAATAAAATAAATGTAAGATTTACAGTATTTAAAATAACTGTAAAATTATGTGAAAATATATCACCTTACAGAAATTTTTGCGCTGATTCGAGAACTGGTCTTAGATTTTGCAAAACTGCAATATTTTCAAAATTATGGGGAATTTAACTCTTTAATTTATATTTTGTTATTATTAATTAACTTGATATGTTTTGATTGCAGCTATGTGTGTAAAACATGTTCTTTTGTTTTTAACATCAGTCAAGGGATCATAAATTTTGACAACAGCCATTTAATTTTCTTTCAATATTGCACTGTAACTCCTTCATTAATACATGACTCAATTTTGTTATTATCCAAATGAACAGAAACATATTCTGAAATTAAAATGTTACAGACCGCCAGTTCATGATAGCTAAATACACTTATGGAAAAAATCAAGACACCAAAGAATAATTCATGCAGAGTAATGAAATTTCTAGAATACTTTTGTCTCGGTAACATATTCAAGTGATTAACATTGTGAGATCACAGATTAATGTAAGAACAAGATAAGCCATTACAAATGTGAAATGCTGGTACATTAATAACTGCCAGAAAGTGCAAGCATTATGTTGGACAGGTTCTGGATGTCACTTTGTGCAATTGTGTCCCAATCTGTTGTATTTGGTTGGTCATTACAGGGATGGTTAATGCTGTTTATAGATGACGCTGGAGTTGTCGTCGAATGGTGTGTGATATGTGTCTGATTGGAGACAGATCTGGTGATTGAGCAGGCCAAGGCAACATGTTGACACTATGTAGAATATGTTGAGTTCCAGCAACTGTATGTGAATGGATGTTATCCTGTTGGAAACATCCCCTGGAATGCTGTTCATGAAAGGCAGCACATCAGGTTCAGTCACCAGACTGACATACAATTTTGCAGTCAAGGTGCATGAGATAACCATGTGAGTTCTCCTGCTGTCGTATGAAATCAAGTAGCATATTTATGAGAACTCTGGACCAAAGAGCATATTTTTTTTTAATTTCTCATTTTAAAAATAAGATTTTAGTTTTTCTAGATCTCAGAATCAAAAATTTATCTATTCCCATGACAGAATTTTTTATTTTAAAAGTATAAAAAAATTAATAAAACGTTTTTCTTCATCAGTTAAAACGAAAAATGGCTAATGTGTGGGATGAATTTAAATTTGGTGACAATATTTTTGATAAACCAAGAGAGGAAAAAGTGAAATAAGCATATAATAAAGCATATAATAAAGCTATTGATCGTTTAAAAGCACTTTAATCTGAAGAATGACATATATGAACATTTTATAATAAGAGAAAACAGATATAGATATTTTGGAAGAAATTAAAAAATTAAACTCTGCATTTTACATAACTGAAAAAATAGCTAATTATTATTATGAAAAATATCAATATTTTGAAAGAAATTCAAAAATAAAACTCTTATCTATTGCTGCAAGAAATATAGCTGATTATTATTATTAATAACAGATATAGAGGAGAGATATGAATTTCATAAATTACAAAGCCATTAAAAGATTATATTTGTGGCTATATATTATTTTTAAATATTTTTCAAGAAACAACGAAAATATAAGTTAATCTTTCAATATCTAAATTTTTCAGTTTTATTTTCTCTGTCTTTCTGGAAATGCTTCAAAAGGCAATGTAAGCATGAAGTTGAAACTCCTATAACTTTTTCTAATTTTTTATACATTTATGTGATTAATTATTTTCAGTTAAAACTGTATGTTGTGAATCATAAGTTAAATTCTTTTTACCATATATAATTACATATACAACTGCATCATATGGTATATTTTCATTAACAAATGCACATAATTTCGTTGTTGTCTTTTACGTATTCAAGACATTCATTCTTCTAGACATATTTATTAAGTAGATAGGATAATTTTGAATAAAATTGAATGGATTTACATTTACATCATTATTTAACTGCATTATCCTACTGAAGCCCCTAAAAGCATCGTAAGCTTTTATAAAATTATTCTGCAGACAAAGATTCTATATTTTTGTGGAAAAACTTCATTTCTTCCATTTTTTTAGATATTTTGTAATTTAACATGATCAAATAAAGAAGAATTATTTAACTATTTCTTCAATTGGTTTGGAAAGAAATTTAAATACCGTGAGGCCTATCAAATTCAACAGGATTATAATAATTAGTAATATCTAGTTCAAAATTACGTTTTCCATTTTATCCAGCAAATTCAATTGTGTGTAGTTCTATGAAAGAAATTAGAGTTTTTAGATTTATTAATCTTTCTTATTCTAGTTCAAGAGAATATTCTGGTTCATATTTAACAACAGGAACATGAATTTCCATACATTTTACAACAATTTTACCTTCTTTTGGAAGTGTAGTATTATCATTACTAGTAATTCCATTGAAGTGTTGAATATTTTTGATCTTTTCTTGAATTACAAGTGAAAATTACTGCCAAATCTCCATCCCAAATTGTTGTTATTGTTGTTGTTGTTGTTGTTGTGGTCTTCAGTCCTGAGACTGGTTTGACGCAGCTCTCCATGCTACTCTATCCTCTGCAAGCTTCTTCATCTCCCAGTACCTACTGCAACCGACATCCTTCTGAATCTGCTTAATGTATGCATCTCTTGGTCTCCCCCTACGATTTTTACCCTCCACACTGCCCTCCAATACTAAATTGGTGATCCCTTGATGCCTCAGAACATGTCCTACCAACCGATCCCTTCTTCTGGTCAAGTTGTGCCACAAACTCCTCTTCTCCCCAATCCTATTCAGTACCTCCTCATTAGTTATGTGATCTACCCATCTAATCTTCAGCAATCTTCTGTAGCACCACATTTCGAAAGCTTCTATTCTCTTCTTGTCCAAACTATTTATCGTCCATGTTTCACTTCCATACATGGCTACACTCCATACAAATACTTTCAGAAAAGACTTCCTGACACTTAAATCTATACTCGATGTTAACAAATTTCTCTTCTTAAGAAACGCTTTCCTTGCCATTGCCAGTCTACATTTTATATCCTCTCTACTTCGACCATCATCAGTTATTTTGCTCCCCAAATAGCAAAACTCATTTACTACTTTAAGTGTCTCATTTCCTAATCTAATACCCTCAACATCACCCGACTTAATTCGACTACATTCCATTATCCTCGTTTTGCTTTTGTTGATGTTCATCTTATATCTTCCCTTCAAGACACCATCCATTCCGTTCACCTGCTCTTCCAAGACCTTTGCTGTCTCTGACAGAATTACAATGTCATCGGCGAACCTCAAAGTTTTTATTTCTTCTCCATGGATTTTAATACCTACTCCGAATTTTTCTTTTGTTTCCTTTACTGCTTGCTCAATATACAGATTGAATAACATCGGGGAGAGGCTACAACCCTGTCTTACTCCCTTCCCAACCACTGCTTCCCTTTCATGTCCCTCGACTCTTATAACTGCCATCTGGTTTCTGTACAAATTGTAAATAGCCTTTCGCTCCCTGTATTGTAATATAATACGTTTATCATCATCAGAACTAGAAACAATATTATTACATTCAACTGTATATTTCGTGTTTAAATGATCTAATTCAATTCATTTTTCAAAGTTGTTTTATTTTGTCAACTAAACAGTTTTTGTAATCATCAAAAGTAATTTCATTTTTGCAACTGATTTTTTAACTCCTTTACATTTTTAAATGCTTATGTTCTACTTTATCAGCATAAATTTTTGCTCATAAAGTAACATGCTCTAACACAACTTTTCCACAATTTTAACCAACCATATTTCTTAAAACTTTTTGTTTATTTGTGAAATTTTATACATATTGTATTATGGATAATCGCTTGTCTCAAATTCGTTTATCATCAATTTCATATCTTTATAAAAGTCTTTGGTTCTAATATCATAAATAAAAGAATCTTTATCCATATAGCATACATCAAAATTTTTGCCATATTTTCGTTTCATTAAATTAGAATGATAATCACACATTTTTATTTTTGAAAATCTAGAATATTCTTACCAATATAAATTGATTGATTGAATTTTACTACTGTTGAACTGCATAAACTGCAATTAGATATTCTGAAAGTACAATAGTATGTTAATAACCTGGTTTTGAAATCTATTTTATATACTTTCCTGGATGCTATTATTTTAATGTTTTGTCTATTTTTAATGTTTTTCATTCTTTTGCCAAATACCAATTTATTCATCAGTTGATACATACATTGTTCAAAATTACTTTGGCTTTTTTTAATATAGATATGTTTTTTCAGCCAATCTGATTGTTCAAACGATTGGAATCTGTGAATTTTTTGTTAATTTTAAACCAAGATTTAAACATTTTTTAAGATTTCTGTAATTTAAGACATGCTTTTCTTAATTATTTAATGTTGTTAACAATTTATTTCATCTTTCTATGGCTAATGTTAAATCCATGTGCATATCATCTAATTTATTTGGACATTTTGAATTCACTTCTCAAATGTTACCATATTTATTATCATCATCTGATATTTTATGTATTTTTTCAGAATTATAATATTTTGGATCTAACAACCGTAAATTTTTAAGAAAGTGTAGTTTCAGCTCTCTGAGACTCCAGACGTGCGTGCAAGTTGCATTTGTGTGAGTGTGTGTGTATGTGTGTCTACTGCTGACAGAGGCCTCAATGACCGAAAGCTATGAGTGTGTGAATCTTTTTATTGTGCCTGTCATGACTCAGCATCTCCGCTATATGGTGAGTAGCAACTTTCCTTCTTTGGTATTGCTACATTCAGGATCATTACTTTTAAATGATTAGAACTAGCTTGAGAGGAGTTTGTACTCTGATGTTACCGGCTGTTCTTTGTTGAGGCTGAGTACCAAAAACCCTTACTACTTACATGTATCCTGCTCCTTGTATCTCTTATCTCTGGAGGTGCTGCCATTCTTGATGTTGCATCTAATGATGTAGCTAATGTTTCAGTGGATGATGAAATTGCTTTTGAATCTGGTGTTTCAGTCGATGCCGGGGAAGTTGCCAGTTTTGGTGCTGAATCTGTTATTGCAGCTGGTGATTTGGTGGATGTTGGAACATTTGTTGACTCTGTAGTTTCATTGAAAGCTTGGATTGTAGATGCTACTGGAGTTTCAAAGGATGGTTGTGCTGCAGTTGAAGTTGATAATTGATGCTCTGATGATATTGATTTGGCTACTGCTGTGGTTTATGTCTGTGTGGCAGTTTGTAGCACTGATCTTGGGTCTGTTTCTCTGACTGCTTGTCTTGTCACTGATGCTAGTCTTTCTGTTGAAAGTTCTGGAGAGATTGATAAGTCTGCAGCTGTTATTGATGGTTCTGACACTACTGTTGAGTTGTCTGTTGTGACTGCTGTACTGGGAGACACTTCAGATGCAAACACATATTGTTTTACTCCATTTGCTGTAGAAGATTCATTTATTGTTACCAATGATTGAGGGAGACAAGCTCTTTCTCATTCCTGTGATGCTGATACTGTAGTAACTTCTTTATCAGGCAGACTTTAGAGTCTTTGATAGCATTCAATATTTCAGCTTTGATGGCTTCTTTTCCTTTCATGTTACTGTGAAGACCATGCATTAGAAAACATTAACTGAAATCACTATTTATCCTTACATATGTAGCCAATTTAACCTGTTGTAGGGAGATTGTTTGTGGTTTGTCTTTAGCATGATTGTCATTGTATTTTCTGATTGAATGAGAACCCAATGAGGCCCTGAATATGGCAGAGTTGGGGCTACATGAATGGAGTCATCTTGTAACTTAATAAAGTGATGACCTGCAAGGTCTTCATGGAGAAAAGCTTTCAGGCATGTGTGCCTGGAGTTGCAGTATGCACATGTGCATGATAAGAGAGAGAACTTGCTTCACTAGAGAAGGCAGTACATATTCATTGGTAGTATTTGAACCCTCAACAAATTCAGCAGTTAGTACGTGGGGCTTGCTGTAAAGGATTTCTACCACCAAGGCTTTCAAATCATCTTTATAGGCTGTGCCTATGCCCAATAGAGCCCATAGGAGTGTGTTGGAAAAGAGACTGAGTCACACATGAAAGCTGCTTTCAGCATTTGGTGCTAGCATTCAACCAATCTGTTACTATGAGGGCGATAAGCTGTCATATGAAATTGCTTGGTGCCACATGGAATGCACAAGTGGTCAAAGAGCGAAGATTCAAACTGTTTACCCTGATCCATGGCGATGGATGAAGGGCAACTGAAATGGGAGAGCCAGCATGTAATGAATGCTCAGCAGCATTTGCTGAGTTGTCATTCAAAGGGACCACCTCTACCTACCTTGTTATGCGACCAGTGTCTGAATGAAGGGTGACCATTAGATGGTGTTAGGGGACCAACGAAGTCAATATGTACATGTTTAAAATGTTCCTTCAGAATCTCAAAGTGTCTAAGATATGGCTGAGCATGGCAACCAACTTTGGCATGCTACTTGTGCTCAGCCCCCTCATGGCAGTCTTTCTTAATGTTCAGCCAGATGAAACATTCACTTCAGTGAAATGTCACTCTAATGTTCAGGTATGTGTGTGTGTGTGTGTGTGTGTGTGTGTGTGTGTGTGTGTGTGTGTGTGTGTGTGTGTGTGTGTGTGTGTGAAGTTTGAGGTTTTCGGGTGCTAAACAGCATGGTCATCAGTGCCCAACCGCATAGAAACAGGAACACATGCGGTGAAGGGACGTAGACGGACAGCGAACAAGGAGAACGGCTAAAAGACACAGACCTGACATGGTTCCAAATCATCACAAACAGAGGCAAAACAAGAGGAGAAGAAATGCACTAAAAAAGGAAAGGAAACACAAGGAAAAGAGAACAGAAATCGAAGTGAAACAAGTAGGTAATCGTGACTGGCGGACCTCTTACCTAAAACCTGGGTGAGCCAGTCACCCAGCAGCACATTAAAATCCTCTCCCTAAAATCCGAGGCAACAAATTGGACAGGACACAAAACCATAAGACCATAACTACAGTCGTTGTGTCGTCTTGCAAAATAGAGGGCAAATCCGGTGGCAAGGAAACCACCGCCCTCTGGTCAGAGAATAAAGGACAGTCAAGTAAAATGTGGTGGACAGTAATCTGGACGCCAAAAGCACTGCAGATTGGGGGGTCCTCCCGCCGGAGTAAAAAACCATGTGTTAAGGGACTGTGCCCGACGCGGAGGCAAGTGAGGAGAACCTCATCCCGCCAGCATGACTAGTAGGACGTACGCCATGGCCGCGTGGTGGCTTTGACCAGACGCAGCTTATTTTCACCGACTGCCAGCCACTCCTCTTCCCATTGACACATAATGTTCAGGTAAGCTAGTCCATGTAGTGAAGAAAAGATGGTCTGGTGAAGAGGTATAAGTGGCCGCAGTGCGTTTGTCAATGTATCACAAAAGATCAGTTGCGTGGTGACAGGAAAAGAACATAGTTGGATGCGCAGGGAGGTGGAGTTGTTTGTAGTTAGTGACTGCACCCCATTATCTGTAGTTTGTAATTACATGAGTTTTGCTGGGCTGAAGAGGCTTGTAGTAGAATGAAAGTGCAACATGTAGTCTGATACAGTGTTATCCAAGCCTTTGATAAAATGGATGTCCATCATATATTGGCTAATGAAGTCCATATGCAAAAAGCGGCATGGAGGGAGATCACTGGTAGGATTACATAGTGTGTTGCTGAGGGGACAGTGGTCTATGTAAAGAGTGATGCCACGTGCTTCGATATCCTCTCAAAAATAGTGTATGGCTTCACAGATAGCAAGAAGTTCCCTATCAAAGGTAGACACTTCTGCGAAGAAGCAGATAGTTTTTTGGAAAAGAAATGCAGTGAATGAGGGGCTTTGCCTACAGGTTGTTGCAGCACAGTGCTGATTGTGGTATCACTAGTGTCAGTAGTGATTGAAATTGGGTTGTTGGCAGTGAAATGAGCTAGCATTACTGCATTAGCTAGAGCCGTTTTCAGGTTATTAAAGGCTTGAGTCATGTATTGGGACCATGTGACTTTGGGATTGCCCTCGGTATGCTCGCCTTGTAAGGTGTCAGTTAGGGTCACCTGAAGAGAGAGGTGGTATGAGGGATGTGGCAGCTGAAAAAACTGATCACGCCCAAGAAAAGCCGTGCATCATGAAAAGTGATGGGCAGTGGTAAACTTGTAGCGTGAGTGATGCTTTAAGATGTTGGATGTATGCATTTAGATTTCATGGGGTGTCCTAGGAAAGTAACTTCTGTCAGACGCAGCAATGTTTCGTCATTTATCTCTATGCTGTTATCTGAGAATACATGGGGTACCTGGGAAAGGTGCTGCTCTTGTTCTCCAGCAGAGGAACAGAATTTAAATTTCATCAAAATAAGCATCACAAAATGGAAACTGGAGACATAAAGAGTCAACAAAATGTTGCCACACCTGAGTTGCATTTTGGCTATGTAAGGCATAAACCAATGTTTGAACAAGCCAAAGGGAGTTATAATGGCAGTTTTAGGAATGTCATCTTTATACATTGTAACATAGTGATCTGACTTACAACAACAACACTGAAATGCTGAGCACCATGAAATTGCAATGCAAAATCTTGAATGTGAGGGATGGGATAACTGTCTAAAATGGTGCAACCATTGAGCCATCATAATCCCTGCAAAGTCTTAAAATTATACCTTTTCTGGGGATGAGATGAATAGGTAATGGCCAATTGCTGTTGGAAGGATGTACAATACCTAAGCTTAACAATTCCTGAATGCACTCTTTGGCAGTGCGAAGTTTCTTAGCTGAGAGACAGCATGCTTTCACATGGACAGGAGGTCCTTTGATGGTATGTAGCCTATGACAAGTAACATTTGTACTATGGATGCCCTGAATGGATTTAAAGTAACACAAGCAGTAGGCACTCCTGGGCAGGAGACAAAGTCACATGCAGCACTGTTAAACAGAGAAGGACTGACCCGAAATGTAGGCAGTGAAGGCTGCCTCCTGTTGAGTGTGGTGTGCGTGAGGTCAGTGTCAGCTGTGGATGGGGAGACCAGATTGGCTGCTGTGGTGCACAGTGACAAGGGGAGCTTGGTCCATGTCAGCTGTGGGTGTGGAGGTACAGGCTTGTACAGGTTCAGTGGGAGCAGTAGAGGGTGCTGTGTACCTCACTGGCTTGATTGTTGTGAAGGCGGCATTATCTGCCTTCGTGGTGGATGTCATTGAAGCTCTCTGTTGTGGAGGAAGAAAGTTGTTCACAATGTGAGCAAGATGCCATTTCAATATGAACCTTCTCAGCAATGGCCATGAATGTAGCTGTGGGATTTGGCTGCACAACATGTTCTGTAGTAATGGGTGTCCTTGAAGTAAGTGCAGCAATGTTTGTCTGTTCACATACCAGATCCACTGATGTGTTGTTGATGAGTGCTTGTGGCATGCATTTGTCTTGGTTAGAGCTGTGATATCATGTCTCTGGTTGAGCAGTTTGCACAATGAATTTACCATGTCAGAAGTGAGACACATGAGTTCAGCTAACTGTAGTAGAGATGTAGCAGCCCTCCCTCTCGAATGTGCAGGCATTGTGATGACAAAGACCTCGATGTGTTGGTAAGACGAATGTTGTAACAGTGTGGCCATTGGAAGGTCTGGATGGAATGTCCAATCATAACAAAATGTTGATTGCAATTTAAGTTTGAGATGAGCAGAGCCATAAACTTTAACCCATAAGTTGTTGGCTGCTTGCAGAGTCATGGTGGAAGATGTCAGTGGCATAGCAGAAAATGTCAGAGGTATAACACTAGCATCTGCACTGGTGTCGGCCAGGAAGACCATGTCCCTGATGAGGTCACAAATGTACCGTCTGCATGGCGGTAGTTGTATATTATGTGATGACTGTGGTGATGTAGGCAGTCTGTAGAATACCTGTGAGATGATGCACCTAATACACCCCGTGGTCTAAGTTTGAGTGCCATGAGCAAGGCGGGTGCCACTTCTGAGCTGCGTCCCTGGTGATTGACATGATACCAACATAGAAGACTCATTGCAAACTAGGGCAACATCTGTTGTTGCAGTGGTGGACCCAGTGAAGGCCATATTGGAGGCCAGGCAAGCACGAGTGGTGAGGACAGCAGGCTTGCTACTACTGCCACCAAGTGGTGGCTCGATTGAGGTTGTCGACTAACACGACTTCCTGCAGCTGCACATAAAACTGCATACTGAAGTGCTTACAGGATCCCCAATCATCAGCAGTGTTGATGAACTTAGCACAGAGGTGAGCTGATTATGTCTTATGATTTTCTAGGTATTGTCTGCCAGCCGTAAATGCATTTCTAGTGACTTGGTAGCATGGGATAAGAGTTGTAGTCAGAGGGCTGATGGTGTTCTAAATATTCAGAGTGACCACAACACTCTGTCTGATATGAATGAAGTGACTATTAAAGTTCACTGTTCATGCACCGCTGCTGATGTGCTGGGTTGAACACTTGTGAATTATCATATAATTGGACGAGGTTATGTGTATATGTCAGCAATATGGCATGGTGATGGAAAGCCTGCAGCCTGGATTGTATGTTAGGCTCAGCAAGAGCAACAAAGAAATCACATGGCATTTCAGAGTGTTCATGACATAAAAGCCACCCGATGAAGGGATGTGATGTGTAAAATATTCTGGGAAATGTCTGTGGGGCATAGAAACTGGTGCAGCAAAGTTCACTGTTTGAATTGTTTGTTGAATGAGTTGTGCTGGCAATGAAGGGAACTGTTCACAGTTTTCAATTTCACATGATTTGAATCATCATGGTGGCAAATCATATTGGGAGCAATGAGCACAGGTGCAGATGTGCTGAATGAAGTCAGCTGCTTTGTTGTAGCAGTTGTTCTTGTCAGTCACATTGACCTGTGTTATTTCATACACAGAAATTGTCCAAATCACATAAGTTCACCAAAAACATGTAACACAGGGTCACCAGTGTTGGTGTGAGTGCATTTTGTAGTAAAATAATGTCCCAGACACCACATTAAATGAATAATGCTTTATTATAAGTCACACATTTACATAAGTCAACCACACAGTTAAACAGTAAACAAGGGACTGCCTGAGTCCTTTTTATAGGCCAAAGATCTTAGTAGAGATATTTCATGTTACTTGATGCATCAGTCTGCCATGAAGTCACTAGCAGAGTAAGAGGAAAAAATATTTGGTGCCAAGTGTCTATTATAGAGAGAAGACTATAATGTCAAAAGAGATTGATTGTTATGTCTACAATTGTATGAAGGATCTTACATAAAGTCCTAGGAATATATATTTTGTAGATATACTCAACAAGATCAGAAACAGCAGATTTAATTAGAATTATTGTATATATTTGCAGATATGTAGAAGAAATATTATTTTAAAATGAAAAAATGTAATGGGACGCTCTTTTCTAACATAACCTTTTTCTTATAGAAGTAGCCAATACCAGGATTAATCCCAAATCTGGTATAGGTGAAAATTCTCGGCTGTTTTACTGAAAGAATTTCATTTGATTTTGTAGACCATGTATTATCTTTCAGGAATAAATTTATAAAAAGAAATTAATTTGTTAGTACTCTGTACGTACAGTAAAATTACTCTTCTTTTAAAAATATTTGTAATTACGAAATTTATAGTATACTTGAAATTCATATTATTAATTGCACTTTCTAATGCTAATTATTAAATTTATTTCTGGATTCATTTATAAAATAATCTTATATCATGGTGATAATTCTTCTTTTGTCAAGAAAGTTTGTAAACTCTTTTGCTTTGTAAACTCTTTGAAATATTGTGAGTACTGCAGAACGTAAGTTAGTAGTGGGCATACCTCTGATAGAGACAGATGTATGTATATGATCAACACTAACAATGTAATTTGGAATATTAAGTGGAAATTGTAAAAACAGTGTGATATTTAATAATGTGATAAAGAATAAAATTCAAGAAATATGCAGGCAAATTTTCATCAATTATTTAGTGATCAGGAACCCACAATGCTAAATCACAATTTCAGCCACAAGAATGTGCCCCTAAATGCAAGACTTGCAACCAACAACAAGAGAAAATGAAGATAAGTAAAAAGGTTTTCTTTTCTATATCTTATGCCTCTTGAAGATACCGAAAATAATGAAGAGACTAAGAAGGATTTTTAACAGTGAACAGTGATGTGCTTTTGACTGACAACTATATATATATATATATATATATATATATATATATATATATATATATATATATATATATATATATATATATATATACAAAGGTGATGTGACTTACCGAACGAAAGCACTGGCAGGTCGATAGACACACAAAATTCAAGCTTTCGCAACAAACTGTTGCCTCATCAGGAAAGAGGGAAGGATAGGGAAAGACAAAAGGATGTGGGTTTTAAGGGAGAGGGTAAGGAGTCATTCCAATCCCGGGAGCGGAAAGACTTACCTTGGGGGAAAAAAGGACAGGTATACACTCGCACACACACACACACATATCCATCCACACAAAGAGCTCTTTGTCTTTAAATATGTCTGCTTGTGAGATGTCTGCTTGTGTCTGTATATGTGTGGATGGATATGTGTGTGTGTGCGCGAGTGTATACCCATCCTTTTTCCCCCCTAAAGTAAGTCTTTCCGCTCCCGGGATTGGAATGACTCCTTACCCTCTCCCTTAAAACCCACATCCTTTCATCTTTTCCTCTCCTTCCCTCTTTCCTGATGAGGCAACAGTTTGTTGCGAAAGCTTGAATTTTGTGTGTGTGTTTGTGTTTGTTTGTGTGTCTATCGACCTGCCAGCGCTTTCGTTCGGTAAGTCACATCACCTTTGTTTTTAGATATATTTTTCCCACGTGGAATGTTTCATATAAGAAAATGTCGAATCAACAGTGACGAGATAATATCAGCACTTTTCAATGACGACGACTAACATCAATAAGAAAGAAGATAAGTACAAACTATTTGCGAAGGTAACTTTGTTTTGCTAGGAAAATGAATAGAGATGATGTTAGTGGTGATGAAGTGAAAGAAGATCTAAGTAGGAAATGTAATTTTGACAGTAATATATTTTGTGTTTCTTCTGTAACAAGTTGAGGAGGAAGTTAGGGTCGGTTACACCAAACAACACTCCCATTTTCCATAGCGTCTAAAGACAGTGCTCGGAGTCTAGAGACAAACGTATATCGATGCTGGTGTCGACCTCATCGGCGCCACATAGCTCCCCCCCACTGCTGCAGTTCAGAGTACTCTTGAGAGGCCAGGGGGGGGGGGGGAGGTGAAAAAAGCATCGGCAGGGGTGGTCCGTGGGAGCCGGACCACAGTCAGCATGACAGCATCGTCGGGGAGCTGCATGGGTAGATGTCGTGAAGGAAGGTTCGGCCACCGAACCTTGAATTGAAGTCGTTGAAGCGTGCCAGGCATCGTACAGGGCGTGCTGGTTGTGCGGCGACAGGGAGGCCGGTGGTTTGCAGGTGGGACGGAGCAACGACGATACTGTCTCCGGTGGGCGTGGCGAAGTATTATAGAGATGTTGTGGATTATGTCCGGGGGGGACAGGCACAAACACCTCGAGCGAGGGCACGTTCAAGATGGGGGGGTGAGAGAAACCTCGACAGGGCGAGGCAGGCGACGGGGGAAGAGGTCGAAGGGACCGGAGAAGGGCCCGGTGGCGAGGGCGTGATCGTAGGTAAGCTCATGTGGGGAGCATGTGATCACTCGATGGAGTGTGTGAGACCGGAGTAGAGGGCGAGGTCGGAGAAGAGCTCGACGATTGGAGCTGGAAGTCACTCGACCGACTGTGTAAGTCTGACGTGGAGGGAGTGGTAGGAGCGTTGTGAGCCACGACAGTGAGTGGCGTGGTCGTGGCCTGAAGGGGGGTAGAAGCGGGCTCGACATGAGCAGGCTTAAGTCTGTTGATAGAGACTGTAACAGCTGAATCTTTTATCTGAATGTCATAGGTGTTGGCTGAGCGCCGGAGAACTCGGTATGGGCCAGTATATGGAGGTTGGAGGGAAGTATGGACACTGTCATCTCGGAGCATGACGTATTTGCAATTGTCCAGAGATTTTGGGACATGAACCTTAGGGCAGGAGTGGGTGGCAGGCAGAAGAATATGGAGGTTGGTGAAGTGGCATCTGATGCGGTTCATGAAGGCAGGTAAGTCAGACTGAGGGAGAGAAGCGGAAGGGCTCACAAGTTCACCAGGGAGAACAATGTTCTGGCCATATACGAACTCGGCTATTGTGCCTTTGAGGTCTTCCTTATAGATCGCGCGAATGCCGCAGTTTCTGCTGTAATATTTGGGAGGGGGACAGCCTCGATCCAACGAGTTGTTTGGTTGATAGACGAGACAACATAATGAAAGCCGTTAGATGGGGGGAGAGGGCCGACAATGTCAATATGAATATGCTGGAGGGATCAAAAAGGCTCTGAGGGGGGATGAAGTGTGCTTGTGAACTTTGCAGCGTTGGCACACGACACGCAGGAGAGTGCCCATTGCTGGCAGTACTTGTTGACATTTCTCCACACAAAGCACTCCGCAATGAGGCGGGCGGACGCACGAACACCGAGGTGTGCTAAATTATGCAGTGTGTTGAAGACAGCTTGATGGAGCATGGTTGGGATGAGGGGGCGTAACGTGCCCGTACTGTCTTCGCACCAGATCTCGCCAGAAATGCCAGGGAAGGTGGTGCGGACGAAGTTTAGTGAAGAGGTAGAGTCTGAAATCAGGTTTTGTGTGTCCTCGTCTGCGGGTTGGAGGTTAGGCAGTTCAGGGAGGTCTAACAGTGAATGAACGGCATTGACTCGTGAAAGGAAATCAGCAACTATATTGTCAGCATCCTTTATGTGTCTGACGTCAGTGTTGAACTGAGATATGAAGACCATGTATCTCAAGTGACAAGGAGGCGGGTCAGCTGGTGTGTTTGTAATGGCCGTAGTCAGGGGTTTGTGGTCTTTTAAAACATAGAAAGGGCGTCCCACAACGTCAGTCTTAAAATGCTTGAATGCTTCGTAGATTGCGAGCAACTCCCTGTCAAACACTCAAACACAGAATATTTCCGTTGTTCATTGGTGAGCTTGCGCGAGAAGAACTGCAGAGGCGAAGTTTGGCCGTCGACTGTCTGGCTAAGGACAGCGCCGATGGCAGTATCGCTTGCATCTGTGGTGATGAAAAGCTGCGCATTGGGATGAGGATGCATGATGGTGCAGGCCTCGGCAAGAAGTTTTTTGATTGCAGTGAAAGAGTCAGTCATAGCAGGGGTCCATGGAATGGGCCGAGATCCAGGAGTGTGGGTGCCTGCCAAGGCGTCTGGCAAAGGAACCTGAATCTCCGCAGCCTGAGGCAGATGTCGGCGATAATAATTAACTGTCCCCAGAAAGCGCTGGAGCTCTTCGAATGATGCAGGTCTGGGTAGGTTTAGTATTGTTTGTACTTCCTCAGGGGGCAGTGAAATGGCATCAGCAGAGACCCGAAAACCAAGAGAAGTGACAGCGGGTTGATGTAGCTGCAATTTGTCCTGGTTGGTCTCGATGCCTGCTGCCACGAGAGTGTTCATAACAGTTTGCACATGTTGAATGTTGTCCTCGATGGAGGAGCTGAACACAAGAATGTCATCAAGATATGCAAAGCAGAATTTTAGGTCGAATAGCACTTCGTTAATGAAGCGTTGCCAAGTCTGGGTTGCGTTTTTCAGACGAAAGGGCATGAATCGAAACTGAAATAACCCGATCGTGGTGGTGGTTGCTGTCTTGTTGATGTCTGTGGTGGTTGCTGTCTTGTTGATGTCTCCAGGTGCCATGGGGATCTGGTGGTAGGCCCGTTTGCAATCAATGACAGAGAACTTGGTCGCACCTTCGAGGGAACTGGTAAAGGCGGCAATGTTGGGTATGGGGTAGGTGTCCATAATTGTTTGTGCGTTTAGTCGATGGTAGTATCCGCACATGCGCCAGGACCTGTCTTTCTTGGGTGTCATATGTATGGGCATAGACGAGCTACTGGCAGAGGGTTCAATGATGCTGGAACTTAGTAGTTCAGAAATCTGCTTTTTAAGGTCGGAGAGGCGCTCGGGACAGAGTCGACGTGGTTTACTGGAGATCAGGGGACATGGCGTGGGGCAAAGTTTGTGAACCATGCCATTGGTGATGACGGAAATGTTTCCAGTGGTGCGGGAGGCAGTTTGTTTACAATGTGTGGTAGGCAGGGCGGGCGAGGCGTGGTTGTGGTGTTCAAAGTCACTCAGCAGATCCGAGAGGAGCCAAGGCGGCAAAGTGTCCCAGGAGTCAATGTGACAAGATGGCCGCCAGCCCAAAGCAGTGGCACCAAGGTCAGGTGAGCTCGGTAGAGCTCGTGAGGCGTTAGTGAGTCCATTGTCTGAGGGCGCGGCCTGTGGCAGCACAGTCACGGGTGAAGTGCTAGGCGCGAGTGCACTGTTTATGTTGTCAGCGGTGATCGCACGGCGGTGCGCAGGAGCTGAAATTGCATAGTTTGAGGTGCTGTCCGCGAGGGGCAGGGTAGGAGCCATCAGTTCGGCAACATGTGACACTCATTGCGCATGCATATCCAGCCGAGTGTCAAATGCTGCCGTCTTAGGAGGGTGTGGCCCTGCGGAGCTGTCAGTACGTGTTATGGCAGTCATGATAGCACAGTGTCGAGGGATAGTGGGAAGTAAACACACAAAGGCTCGATTGCTGGGATTGCAAGCAGATTCGGCGCACTTATGACCTGGCTTTGCCCTTGCTGTAGTGTCTGTAATTCCTTTGCTACATCGGAGAGCTGGAGCTGTGTTTCGTGGAGCCAGAGTGAGAGCTCGAAGTTTTCTTTGCATAGGCGAGCAATGTGTTCGCGCTTGGCAAGGCACTTATGCGTTGTTTCTTGTAAAGTTGTCGACAGAGACAGGTACAGTGATAGTTTGTGGTGTCACAAGAAGTCAATGCCTAGTATAGGTTCATCAATTTTGCACACTAAAAAAGTCCACTCGAGTTTGCAGTTTGCGGAGAGTGAGACGATGTGGGAAGTTGAACCCGAGCATTGTAGTTCAGTTGAATTCACGGCTTGCAGTGTAGTATGATGAGGGCAGATGTTCGACAATGCTAAGGACGTTGGCAGCAGTGAAACATCGGCGCCTGTGTCCACTAGGAAAAGGTATCCCAACGAAATGTCTTTAATGTAAAGTTGTCCACAATTATCCGGTCATTCCCAGACAGAATGGAGCACTGAGGGGTGCCTGTCATGTTGTGTGCAGGAGGCGACACCTGAACCTACCTGCGATTGGCGTTTGGGAAGTAGCAGCATGGTCTGCAGTTCCGTGCTGCCTCACCAAACCGTGTATGGAAGTAACAGTATGGGTAGTGCGGTTGCAATTCCTGTGGAAAGTTCGTTGCCGGTGGCAGTGGCAAAGGTTTGGCGGCCACAGCAGGTTCAGTTGCAGGAGGGGACGTGACCAAGGGAAGAGCTGGTGACATCCCAGTTGCTTGTTTACTGCTTCCCGGAGCTAGTTGAATGGTTGGCACTGTAAGGCCCCAGCCGCATCTGGACGCAGGGCGATGAGCCTGAACCTGAGACTTGTCAGGTAGGCAGTGGCTGGCGAAGTGGAGCAGTGATGCATTGTGTAGCTTGTCAGCAATCGTCATTCTTTGTTCGACAGGTTCAGGACGCTTTTGAGCCAGAGCAAAGCGGATGTGAGGAGATAGTTTATCTGACCAGATGACGAGGAGAGCTGTGTCAGAGAATAGATTGTCGCTGACCAGGGCACATAACCATCTCCAGAGCTGGGAAGGTTTGTCGTTGCCTAGTGGCTCTATGTGGAATACTTGCCCTATTGCTGCCTCAGTTGAGCGTGCAAGCCGACGTAGAACTGTCTCTTTGGCTAAAGTGTACCAGGTAAATGAGTCCGGGGCGTCAACCAGGTCAGCAATCAAATCCTCCTGGTCGTGCAGGTGGGTGATGGGACACAGAAATCTGGTTGACTCATCAAGTTTGTAATGGCTGAACACTTCACCTGCAATTTTGAACCAGTTTGTAGCTCTGTCGGGATTAAATGTCGGCAGTGTCGGTAAGAGTTGTAGAATGTTCGGAAGAACAGGTCGAGTTGAGTTCGTCGGGGCACTGCCTGAAACGAGCTGTTGTTGCTGTAGTATTCCAGGAGAGTGTGCCTCCAGGGGATGTGGCAATGATGGCTGTTTGGGAGGCAGCATGAAGATGACACGTTATGGTTGAGCCCGATCCATCACGACGCAGAAGGCCGACGCACGTGAGACACCATAATGTGTCGATTGCAGTTGTGAAAGCTCAACACGTTACGGGTGTGTTCAAATTGACGCGTTGCGGAAGACCGACATGGATGAGGCACCAAGATGTGCCGAGAATGGTAGCGGTAGCTTGACTGGAGCCGGCGCTTGGGCGACAGGTGAGAAAAAGTTCAAAGCTTGAGAACGCGTGTTAGTCCGCGGAAAGCTTGACGTGTGATCAGAGCCGGGGCCGTCTGTGTTGCAGGAAGGCTGTGGAGGTGCGGGCTGTCCAGAAGCACAGTGTGGGAAATGATGTCAAACATGGGATGGAACGTGTGAAAGTTCACTGTTCATAGTCACTCCACTCAAAACGGTGTGCGGATAAGGTGAATGTCATGGCACAAAACAGTTAGGTATAGCAGTGGGACAGAGGTGGTCAGGCACAGATAAGAAGTTATTGTTCCTGTTGCAGGCCAAGGTATTGAAGTAGGAAGGCAAGTGCTGATGCTGAACTGAAGCAGGCACGGGCATGGTTGGATGCTGAATAGGTTGACCAGTGAATGAAGCAGTTCCGGCCATGTGGCAGGTATCCGGGTGGTACTGCATGGATTGCGGTGTGGCAAATCATTGTCCTGGCGGTGGTAGGTTGTCCAACGAAGCAACTGCAGAAATCGGCATTGGTCACACACTGCACGGAGATCCGTAAAAGGTAACTGCACAGTCAATGAGGGAGGGCACATGTGGTGGGAACAAAGGCGTTTGATAGCCGGAGTCATGTACACTCCTAACCTCACTTATTCTTGCAGGCTCGAAAACGTCTGGCGAAATTGGAATAATCATCAAGTGAGAGGCATCGTGTTGCAGTCCTGGTGGGTGTACATCGCCCGCAACCCGATGCATGTCGATCACAAAATCCAGCATTAGGCGTTGGGCCGAAGTGATTATTCGAATGCTGTGTCGATGTAATACACGCGAAAATAACCGACGCGGGGGTTGTGGACACAGTAAAATGGCGAAAACGGAATACGTTACAACTCGGGGTCACCAGTGAGGAGGAAGTTCAGGTCGGTTACACCGAACAACACTCCCATTTTGCAGTAGTTTGTTTATTCACCTAAACACATCAAAGGCTTACAAAGAACTGGACATGGCGGAAGAGAGCAAAGATAATCTTAGGTTAGCATCCAAAGACGGTGCTCGGAGTCTAGAGACAAATGTATATCGACGCTGGTGTCGAACTCATTGGCGCCACAAAGTGATGTTAACTGTGCTGTGGAACCCATTCAGTGTACTCAACTTTTACCTGAAAACATGTGTATCCAAAGTAATGCAATGGTACCAGTAAAGTTGATAAAACTCGGCAAAAATTGTGTGGCTCTAGCACTTGATGAAAGTGAAAGTGATCTCTTACATGAAGTGTGCAATAACAAAGATGATGATTCAGATTTTCGATCTCCTTACATTAAGATTAAGATTGATCAGAGGGAAGGGAACTGTTAGATTGATACAGGTAGTCTGATTTGTGTTATATCTGAGCAGTTGAGAGCCAAAATCCAGTGTAGTTAGAATTTTATGGAAATACCCATTGTAGCTGTAAAGATAAGAGGAGCTACAGGTAAGCATTAAGATTAAGATTGATCAGTGGGAAGGGAACGAATTGATTGATACAGATAGTCCAATTTGTGGTATATCTGAACAATTTAGAGACAAAATCCAGTATAATAAGTATTTTGAGGAAATGCCCACTGTAGGTGTGGAGATAAGAGGAGCTACAGGTAAGCAGAGCAAATTGGTAAAATCTCAGGTACTTTTATTATTTTGTAGAGACAGCAAAACCTTGGAACATAGATGCTTAGTCCCGAAGAAAATATAATTCTCGGTATGGATTGGATAGTGAGAGTTGAGGCTTGTTTTGGATGCAATGCTAAGGAATTGTTTATTTTGGGACCTAAACGTAATACTTATATGAAAAATAATTTTTGTATTTTACTGTGGGAAAAGTTGTAACTATTGCAAAACATTGTGAACAAGGTGAGTACCAGATGTTTGATAATGATATAGATTTTGATGAGATTGTGGATCAAGATTTTGAAAGTGTAGTAGATTCTAAAGTAAGGGAAGCTATGACTCTTACAAACATACAAAAGGAACAACTTAGGAATTTGTTATTTGAGTTTAGACATGTGTTTAGTGAAAAACCAGGGAAAGTGAAAGGCTATCAGTGCATACTTTACTTTAGAGATCATCAACCTTTGTTTCTCAAGCTAAATAATACGTGATTTTCAAAAAGGAAAGATTTAGAGAAAGAAATATAGAAAATGGAAACATGGGGTGTAATTGAGAGAAGTAGGAGTGTTTATAATAATCCTTTAGGTGTGGTAAGTAAGAGAAATGCTGGCATGAGAATTGTTTTGGACTCTAGACATCTTATTAAATTTCTTATCGGAGAGAATGACCATTCTGAGAACATGGAGGAGCTGTTACGCTAATTTGATTATATAAAATACATGAGAAGTTTAGATGTGCCTTCTGGATTTCAGCAGATCCCACTTGAAATTAATTCTAGAAAGTATACAGCATTTTTGTATGGAGGAATGTGATTTCACTATAGTGTGGTGCCATTTGGGCTAAATGTATCTGTAGCTGAATTCATAAGAGCTCTGGATTCTGTATTGGGAAGTGAAGTGAATTCAAAATTAATTTTGTATGTTGATGACATTCTGGTCACTGAAAAGACTTGGGAACAAAATTTGAATCAGTTAAATGTGTTTTCAAAATTAGAATCAGGAGGTATGACTTTGAAAATAGGTAAGTGTAAGTTTGGTGAGGAAGAAGTTAAATTTTTGGGACACGTTATATCTGAAACAGAAATTGCACGTCACAAAGAGAAAATGATGATATTTCTAATTTTCCTACTCCTTGCAACAAAAAACAGCTTAGATCGTTTTTAACTGGATTTTATAGAAAATTTTGTAGCAGTCAAGCTTTGAATGCTCCATGCTTGTGTGAACTTTTGAAGAAGAACACCATTTGGGATTGTCATCAGGATTGTCAGGATTATTTTGATGAGATAAAACTACACTTGTGTCAAAGTCAGATACTGTTGAGGCCAGATTTGTCTCTTCCTTTTTGTATTATGACAGACAATAGTGATGTTGTATTGGGTACTCATTTATTTCAGGAGGTTGAAGTCGGTGTTATTGAACATAGACCTCTTGCATTTGCTAGTTGAGTATTGCAGAAACATGAAAAGACTTACACTGTAACTGAGAAAGAACTTTTGGCTGTACATTGGGCATTCAACAAATTTATAAATTATTTACTAGGTCACAAACTCATCATCTATACTGATCACAAAGCATTTTATCTTCAGGTGTGTAAGTTGTCCAATAACAGAATTACTCTTTGGGCCTTGTTTATACAGAAGTTCGGTTATGAAATCAGATACGTTAAGGGCACAGATAATGTAGTTGCTGATGCTTTGTCTAGACTACCTTTAGGAAGTGAATCATCTAACAACTTTGTAGAAGCTGAAAAAGAGTTGAAAATTATGTACTTGAGAGGTGTGAAAGAGGAAAAAAAGATCTTGAAAATTTACAAAGACATCTGTGGGTATCAAAATCTTGATCAAAATTGGAAATTGGTTAAGAGTATGTTGGGTAAGAAAGGGGGACAAATGACAGAACAGTATTAAAAGGAACTCAAGGGTATTTTATTCAGAAGACATAAGACTGTCTCAGAGGATTGGAAATTATGTTGGCCAGAAAAGTGTATTGATACTTTAATTACTTATACACATGAGAGTGTTGGTCATTGTGGGTCAACCAAATGCACACAAAAGATTCAGGGAAACATTTATTTTTATAACATAGGAAGGAGAGACAAGAAGGAGATTGCCAGCTATGACAGATGTCGAAGAGCGAAGGTAAGTAACCAAAGAAGTAGCGGCCAGATGCAAAATATACTGCCTAATAGTACCCTTGATCTCATGTCTGTGGATGTCTTTGGATCTGTACCTAAGTCTAAGAATGGATTTTGTGTTGATTGGTGTATTTTTGAAGTTCCTAAAGCCTTTTCCTCTTAAGAAAGCTACTAGTAAGCAAATCATTTATAAGTTTGAAACGCATATTTTCATCAGATGGGTCCTAAAACAATTTTATCTGATAATGGTT
This sequence comes from Schistocerca nitens, assembly GCF_023898315.1. Lineage (NCBI taxonomy): Eukaryota > Metazoa > Arthropoda > Insecta > Orthoptera > Acrididae > Schistocerca > Schistocerca nitens. The sequence continues at coordinate 740,150,763 of NC_064618.1, read as the reverse complement.
CTCAGTTTGCATCACAAGCTTGGAAAGATTTTGTTGATCAGTGTACCATCCTTCGAGTAACCCTGTAGAAAGATATATGAGAGAGATTGGAAGACTGTTAAGAACATATCGTAATAAGAATCATACCACTTGGATAGATTATTTCAGTGATTTTGAGGATATTATGAACTGCTTACAACATTCTTTAACAGGTTTTTCACGATTTGAAATCATGTTTATTTGCAGACCAGCTAACTTTCAAAATGGTTCAAATGGTTCTGAGCACTATGGGACTTAACATCTATGGTCATCAGTCCCATAGAACTTAGAACTACTTAAACCTAACTAACCTAAGGACATCACACAACACCCAGTCATCACGAGACAGAGAAAATCCCTGACCCCGCCGGGAATCGAACCCGGGAACCCGGGCGTGGGAAGCGAGAACGCTACCGCACGACCATGTCCAGCTAACTTTGTTCCTGAAAGTATTGTGTTTCCACCATGTAAAATTCTGTCTCCACAAGAGAGGAGAGAGTGTGTTAGGGAGATGATGAAAAAAGAGGGGGATAGGGAAAGCAGAGACATGATGGTGAAGATACATTTTCTAAGTTTGAAGTAGGAGATCTTGTGGTGGTGAAAGCCAAAGAGAAATCTAAAGTGTTGACATCTGAGATAAAGAAATTTTTCAATATTTATATTGGACCATTTGAAATTCTTGAAAATCCACATCCTAATGCATACAGACCTATGTATCCTAAATCTAAGAATTTGTTTGGATTACGCAATATCACTGAACTGAAAGCATATAGACATGATCCATAATTATCTAATTTTTGTTTGTTTGTTTGTTCTTTTTCCTATTGAGTTAAAATCTGTGATACACTATATAGTTGTGTTGTGGATTAGATGTGTCCTTTAGAATCTGATACATATATGAATGAGACTAAATGAGTAGATCTTTTTATAGTTTTGAAATGGGAAATATTCATAATTTGTACTGAAAAAAAATTAAGAATAATATCTTAGCAAATCTGTGTGTATTACCTTATTAGTCCATTCCTTTCATTGCATTTAACTCTGTTTATTGATGTTTCATATGTGAACACTTTTTAATTTCATGTAACTTAAATCCCATACAATTGACTTTGAAGAGTTACTAAGGAGAACATATCTCATGTGATGTGAAGGAGGTACTGAACAGCATATTTAGTACACAAAAAAATGTTTCAGGATTTGATGTGAATGGTCCAATATAAATATCAAAAAATTTCTTTATCTCAGATGTCAACCTATCTGTTGAAGTGTGTGATGAGAACTCTAGGGAGGAAGCTGAAAGATGAGGGCAGATCCACTCCCCACACTGCTGTATTGTTGTATCCTGCTGCACCAGTCAACTTGCAAGAGATCATGGGTGCTGGGTAACGTACTCAAGCATCTGTTGACTGGATCTGTGTTGTGACTGATATTTGTGAATTGTTAGCCAAGAATGCTAAAGACAGTGTTACTCAGCATAATGCATTTTTTTAAGTAGGGGGATTGACTTTTCAATACATTATGCAATTTCAAATCAGTATGTATTTTTTTATCAATTGTAAATGAATCTTCTAGGTCTTTGCATATGCAGGTTAGTTGTATGGACAATCAGCAAATAATTTCGAAGGCATTTACTAGTGTAGACAATATAACAAGATGTATACATGTTTGCTTTCATACTCTGATTTTGGTCCTCAAGCTACTAGATTGTGTCGTCATTCAAAGCTAACTTATGACTGTTTACCTGTATTTATCCTAAGTATTGCAATACAGTTACTCTTTGCATATAATTGAATTTATTGATATGATTATTAACTCTATTCATTTTGTTGTGTCTGAACTTTTTAGCTGGTTTATACCCAGTGTGGTTTGGATTCATGGGTCAATCCTCATTTTGTAAACTTAAGCCCTAATATTTTTCCATTATTTTGTTCTCTTGAGTCAAAATTTCATTGAATACTCTAGTTTACGTGCCTGATTGATTCCTGCTGAAGATTGAGTATATTTTTCTAGTCTGTACCTGTCGTTGTGAGTTTTTCGAGTATACTCACTCATTGTACACTTAGGCTCTAAAATTTTTTCTCTTCTCTTAAGAAGATTTCGAAGGTTTGATTGTATGGATGTTAACTTACAATTTATTATTCTAGTAATTTACATTGTCTCTGTATTCATTTCTCTAGTTTAGTGGTGTAATGTTATAGTTCTTATTTTGTTTCATTTGTCTCCTGACAGTATGTTCCACAGATCTGAAAATCTGAATGCCACATCCTTATGTATAGATTATGTTTTGTATAGCAGATATTTTTCTTATGTCCTTTATAACATGTTGTGTATCAGTACTTCTATTATATCTATCTGCTATCCTGGGTATCATTATGTACACTGTTTGACAAACCTTGTAGTCTAACACAAAATATTGTAAAAACTCTGTTTCCAAATTTTGTGATGGAGATATTGTAATAGGGCTCCCTTTTCTAACATAACCTTTTTTTATGTAGAAGTAGCCGATACCAGGATTAATCCAGAATCTGATATAGGTGAACATTCTTGGCTGTTTCACTGAAAGAATTTCATTTGTTTTTGTATATGATGTATTATATTTCAGGCTTAAATGTATAAAAAGAAATTAATTTGTTAGTACTCTGTTCACACAGTTAAAATTACTCTTCTTTTAAAAATATTTGAAATTACAAAATTTTTGGTATACTTAAAATTCACATTATTAACTGCATAGTCTAACGGTAATTATTAAATATATTTCTGGATTCATTTATAAAATAATGTTATATCTTGGTGACGATTCTTCTTTTGTCAAGAAAGTTTGTAAACTCTTTTGCTTTGTAAACTCTTTGAAATATTTTTTTTTATTTTATAATATTTTATTTTATTTAATATATTACATTTCTTGAATTTTATTCTTTGTCACATTATTAAATATCACACCATTTTTACAATCTCCACTTAATATTCCAAATTACGTTGTTAGTGTTGATCATATAAATAAGTCTGTCTCCGTCACAGGCAAGCCCACTACTAACTTACATTCTGTGGTAATATATTAAATAAAATAAAATAAGATATCCACAATATCTTGTCACAGGCAAGCCCACTACTAACTTACATTCTGAGGTAATATATTAAATAAAACAAAGTAAGATATCCACAATATCTTATTTTATTTTATTTAATATATTACCACAGAATGTAAGTTAATAGTGGGCTTGCCTGTGATGGAGACACTTATTTATATGATCAACACTAACAATGTAATTTGGAATATTAAGTGGAAATTGTAAAAATGGTGTGATATTTAATAATGTGACAAAGAATAAAATTCAAGAAATGTACAGTCAAATCTTCATCAGTTATTGAGTCATCAGGAACCCACAATGTTAAATCAATATTTCAGCCACAAGAATATACCCCTGGATGCTAGACTTGGAACCAACAACAAGAGAAAATGAAGATAAGTGAAAAGTTTTTCTTTTGTATATCTTATGCCTCTCGAAAGTTTTGAAAATAATGAAGAGACCAAGAAGAATTTGAATAGTGATGTGTAGTAGGGTAAGATTACAAACAGAAAACTAGGACTCAGCTATCTGCAGAAGCATTTGTGGTTCAAAAAAGTAGTTAAATCTTATGAGACAAGTGCTGGAATTATTTATTTTTGATTCTGGCAGGTGGTTTCAGTCCATAAGACCATCTCCACACTAAAGGATCCAGATGACATCTAGAGACAGTTCACAGAGCTGCTGAGTAGCACCTACTAGTGCATTTCGTAAGATGTATCAGCTGCTTGCATGTTAGTAGGTAGTACTCAATGGATAGATGAAACAGCTTCTCATATCATCTGGAGCTTCTGGTCCGAATATGGTGTTGTATATCAATAACGGTTGTTTGAATAAAAAATGAATACATTATCAGTAAGGAAGAACAGTAATCAGTCATGAACAATTTGAATTTCATTGCAAATCAGTTTTAGCTATATAATGATCATCATCAGTGCATAAAACAATTGGTGTGGTCACATTGACATGTAGTTCATGTATGTGTAGACCACAATTTGAATATGGAGAAACATATAGGAATCATTACAAAAGATACAGCCAGAGGAACAAAAGTGGTCAAAGTCTAATACAATTTTTTTATTTAATTTTATGTATTACAATTATTATTTTTATTACACTTCACTCACCTTTGTTCCATTGATTGTATCTTTTGTAATGATTGCTATTTGTGTTTCTGTATTCAAATTGTGGTTCACATTAACATGAACTTCATGTCAATGTGACCACACCAGGTGTTTTATTCTCTGATAATGACTATTCTATAGTTATTTAGGTTGTTCACAACTGATTGCTGTTCTTCCTACCTTAAAATACAAGTCACTGCACAATGGGATCTTATGGATTCCAGTATAAATGAATAAGCAGTTGTGATTTGAATTGCTTTTTACTAAAATAGTAAATAGTATGATTGCTGTGTTCCACAATGATACTGAAAAATATTAATTTACATTTGTAGATGTCATGTTTGTCCACACTAAATTTCTCCTAGACTATCACAGCAACCTGCTACACATATGATATGGTACTAGCAGGATGTGCAATCTATGCTCATTACCCATACTGTTGTTGAGCACATCTTTGACATTTCTAGGTGTGAAGAAAAGTAATTTAATGGTAATCATACAATACAGAACTGATACGGGATCCATCCTGGTTTAGACTACATCTATTTCCTGAAAATGGTAATTCTTTAAGTATTACCATGACAGAAAGCACACTGTACCCACTATTTTACTTATATCAAATCAAAACAGAATTCTATTTTATTGTAACCTTCAAAACATCCTGGTTGGATTCTTTGTCCATTCTCAAATCATTTTTACCCCTGGGGTCACATGCCATCACCTGTGGTTTTATGTGCTCTCATACCATTACATACTCAAAGATCACAAGAGTGATAAAATATGTTTCAATACAGTGAGGGCCAGCAGTGGGATAATACCAATTTATTTGTGATCATTGTTCAGCTGTCATTAAGGATGGACAGTCACACACAGATGGTTTGCGTGATCTGTCTGTGATGACATTCTTGTTAATAGGTCATTAAACTTGATCTTCCTTTCTTTAAACTGGTAACATACAGGTCCCTGTGACAGGGGTTGCTCTGTAGTTATTAAATTCAAACCTACAGTGAGAAACTTGAGTGTGGGTTCTTCCTTGTAGCATCAGTACCACAGAGCTATGAAAATGAGACTGTCTTATGCAAAGTACAATTTTTTTATGCTCATCTAAATGCATGCAGCATGATCATTGATTTATTTTTCTATCTACTTTCTTACAGTGTTAATGTATCAAAAAGTTTCCAAAGTTGTTTTACACATGTTTGCTGCAGAACAAACTTCATGACTCTTATATCTTCCTCTTTTTCTAATGATCTGATACTTAAAAAAGTGTTATACACAGCCATAATTTAACGATAACATATCATAATAACAAATCATGGTAACTGGCTGAAAATACAATTCTTTTGGAATGTTGAGAGTAAAATGATAATCAGTTTTACAAATACTCTCATTTGGTCTAAAATGAAATTTTCACACAGTCTTCTGTTCATATGGTACTTTTCATAAGTGCATCATAAACAATACTTGTATGTAGGACTGTCACCTGACAGGCATTTCATGGGATATTGCAGAAAGTCTCTATAGGGGTAAACAATTATAGCTGGAGTTTACAATCTCTTAAAAGTCCATGATGACATTGAAAAAAGCTGTATTTTTTTATGTGAGTGTAGTAGTGATACCAGTGGGAAATTTGTGCTTCAACTTACTTTTTCTCTTGCAGAAAGTAATCTTAATGAGTGAGATATAATAAAGATTCAATGAGGATCTGTATACTCACATCAAGTTTACAAGCTAGAGAGTTTACATGTAACAGGAGATGGAGGTATCACTCCAACACAGATTCCAATGCAATGGTGCTGCACTTTTTCCAGTTTGGTGAGAGTTAACTTGATGCCATTAGGGTAAAAGTTCACAGTGTAACATAAGATTGCATTAGTAATCAATATAAGATGAACATTGTGGCTAAATGAGTGAGTCAGTAAATATGTATCAACACACAGAGTATGTGACATGTAATTGGCGGTAGACATAATCACTATTATGGCATCCATGCAGGTTGATTTCCTAGTTGTAAGCATAATAAGCCTCTTTTGCTAAATTACTACATACTTTACATGGATAGAAATCAAGCAATAAACTATGCTCTACACATACATTGTTTCAAAAGTAGTATATTTTTATTCATTTGTAATTACCATGTGTTTTTCTCCTTTTGTCATAATTTGTGGATTATATATTATAGTATATGACGCTTTTGAATATGGAGGAACACTCAGAATTTCAACACCACTGAAAAATTCTCCTGTAATATCTGGATATATTTCCCAAGTTTTACATGTGCTGAAAAATGTAATAATGGCTGTCAGATCATACGGTCAGTAAATACAATCTTGTATACTTTATTTAATTTAAAAAAACTCAAGTGTACAATGTAGCAATTACTAATCCTTCTTGAAATAAAAGTATTCTTAAGTGATGTCAGCAAATTTTCAAGTGCAAGAAAACTCCAAAATCACAATACAAGTAGTGACACCTGTTACATAATAAGATTAAGCACATATGGTTAAAAAATGATTTATAAATACAAGAATAAAACTTATTATTTTTCACTATAGTGTGAAAACTACACATTGTGTACAAGTGTAACTGCAAGGGAACAGTGGCATTAGCCATGGAATTATGCAGAAGTTGAATGGGGAATTGCATGCTGCTTCACTTCTTTTGTTCCCATAAACACAGGTACATTAAATTTCAAACCCATGCCTCCTGCATTCCCAATCAAGGTAGATTACACTCTGTGCACATTTGTCACAGTCTGTATTAATATCATAAAATATATACAAATATTTTATCAGAGTCTTGGAAAGCTTTCAAAGTTCTATGTAATAAAATTTTGGAAAAATTGAAAAGGCAGATTGTAACATGTATTGGACCATCTACCATCTGGTTATATTATTGTGTAGAAAACTGAAGTGAGATTGTATCGCTTCACTATCATTTAAAGTTCAGAATTATGTCAGAAGGAGCACACTAGTTTCTGAGGAACCATCAAAAAACATTGTTTTGCTTGTGTCTCAATCATAAGACAATTGTTCTTTGTAATATATGTATGTAACCTTATTGAACTTACAAATGTCCAAAAAGCCATCATTTTTGTTGATGATTCTATTGTAATCCTATAATGAACAAGATTTATGAGGACTTTTGATCAATTATGGATTACAATACTTAGCATGTTTGACAAAGATTGCAATACTGTTCTTTTTCTGGCTATGTCTTATCAGAAACTGCAAGAGAAAAGTAAAAGTGGGGAAGGGATGGGATGAATGGAAATATATGTTTAAATTTCACACCTTTTCAAGTTTTTTTGTAATATTTTGGAACGTTAATTTTATTTTTTGATTTTAAAAGATATAAATTATGCTACAAGCTTAATTTGTTTTATCTGATAATAAATGGCATACATTTACCACTTTACAATATCTTTATTTCTAAATTGTTAACAATATAGATAATTATTTGATTACAAACTTGCTAACCTCAAGAGACATATTTTCTTTGAAACTGTTCTCTCATGTGTAATATAATGTGGTGAAAAAATGATATTTGCGTGGTAAAGTTTGGGATGTGTATTGTTTCATAACACAAGAAAACAGAATACCACATCATATTACGAATATCCTCCACCAAATAAATAATATGTACCTTATGTAATCCGAGGTACTGCTTCTTAGTGCTGCCATGGATTCATCTTGGTGTTACTGCATCACCACTCAGGAATCATGCAGTGGTAGAATTTAGCTGCAGGAATTCGTGTTCACAAAGAGTTTTATTTCGCACGCTAGATGTTTGGTATTGAACTACATACAAAATTGACTTAACACTGTCTCTTGACTGGCATCAAACTGAACTCCAACTGACATATGGCTGCATACAAGTCACCTCTATTTATATGATTTTAAACAATTACTGACATTACACATTAAATTTTGAGGTTTAACAATGACACCTTTTACATATATCTTCCCAAATTACATAGAAATAAACGTGAAATAAAAGTGAATAATTTCCTACAAAGACAGGAAAGAATTTGTTTCTATTAAGACTATAAATTACATTTTATCATTACAACAATATATTTCATTAATTTGCATATATCATTCTACTTACTTACAAGATAATAATCCTATCATTTTCAGGTGAACAGAGGGATTAGTTTTATTAAGTGAAAGTTTGAGATCCGATTAATTAAATTTTGTATGAGCAAACTTTACATTTCTATATAGTTGTTATTACAATTCCATTAACTAACACAATTAAAACATTAGTATGCTTAATTCTGACCCAAGAATTATTATGTCATATTTCTATCATGGATACAATTTGTTTTTTAGTTTGAAAATATAAAAATAGCTGTCTTTTTATGACTAGAAATATCGGAACTCTAATCGTTAATTACTCCATAATTACAATAGCAATTTTATTCCCACCATGTGCCTGAAATTTGTATAATGTACAAATTGTGATGGTACATAAGATTTTAACCCAACATGTTTCCTTCATTCTGCATAAAGTAAACAATGTCAAAACAATAGCTTAATTCTGACCAAAGAATTATTATGTCATATTTCTATTATGGATACAGTTTGTTTTTTAGTCTGAAAACAGAAAAATAGCCGTCTTTCGATGACTAGAAATATCGAAACTCTAATCGTTAATTACTCCATAATTACAATAGCAATTTTATTCCCACCATGTGCCTGAAATTTGTATAACGTAGAAATTGTGATGGTACATCAGCTGTTAACCCAACATGTTTCCTTCATTCTGCATAAAGTATACAATGTCAAAACAACAGCATAATTTAATGCAAAATATTAATTTGCTGTGAAAGAAAATCTTCAGTGTATTTGAATCCAGATAACCAGAAAAGACAAAATCAAAACAGCACAGTGATTTTACTCTCTTCAAGAGAGTAGGGATGAGACTGTGTGATGAAGCAACTTGGAATAATTTTAATTCCCCTCTTGTTTTGCCATCTGCATCCTTTTGATTAATTTTGTTACTTCTAACTATTTACCAAAAACATACATGAATATAATCTGCATTTTCACAAAAAAAGAAAGGTTGGACCTTAGTTTTAAATAATATAGCACAATGTCTAATTTTGTGCTTAGTTTTATGTTTGAAACCGATTTTCTAATCTATTCTGACTATTCCTAGTGAGTATTTTTTGTTATAGGGTGAAATCAGCAATTGTTTAGTAACTCAACGTCTATTATTGATGTATAAACAAATATAAATTCTGTACTAATTATAAACATTTGGTAGAAGAATTACTTGTAATCTTGAAGTATCTATTGGGCTCTATTTGAAAACATATTAGTATAGTCAGCTATTAATCAATTCCAAAGTAATTAACAGTTTTGTCCAAAGTATTGTTTGTGTACTTATATATGTTGATTTCATGCTTTAAACAAATAATTCGACCTTACTCTTGCAGTAGAAGAAACTATTAAATAATGCAATTTTTCGATGTATTCAGCTAATTTAATGAGTTAAGTTTTAATTATGATTTCTGTAAATTAAACATTAAACAATGTGTAGTTTCAGCACCTATTACAAGTCAGTCCATGTCTGAGTTTCATATGAGAAATCCGTGTTGCTTAGAATGACAAAAATGCATCAATTTAACAATGAAATAAGTGTTACACCAACAGTCCATGTTTTAAAATACTGACAGTGTCTGCTCCAAATATGTACCTTTCTGTTCTCCAAGAACTGTGATTATGTTCAACAAGGAACTATTGTGGCAATATGTGGAGGTTTGCCTGCAAACTATTAATGAGGCTTATTGAAGGTTAAACAATAGTATGCTTGCCATATCACTGTGTATTCTTGTGGGGTTGTGAACAGCAAAAGTAAAAGATTGTGAAATGAAACTGTGCATCTGGTGGCTACATTATTTACCATAGTCAGTGTCCAAATTACAAATCCCATATTTCAGCCAATGCAGCAACGCAGCAATTGAAGAAAATAAAGAAGGTGGAACCACTACATGTGGTGTTCTGGTGGGTGAGGAATACTGTACGTAGCCACAATAAAACGATGACTCGTGAACTTTGAGAAGTGAAGTGAACAGCGGTTTACAGTGAAGAGATACAGCCAATCAGCAATGGGGTTTCATAATGAAGAAGCTGCAGCAGCTAATCAGAGAGCGGGTTCTGCGGATGCAGGCATTGAGTACAGGAGCAGCCAGTCAGCATGCAGGTAGACACAGCTGACCAGAGATAAACAAAATGCCTCGATGAGAGAATTACAACTCACAGCAGATGATGGGTCAAGATAACCTCAGCAGAGCAGCAGCTAATGAGTGATTAAAAACAAGGTAATTCATAGCAGAAGCTGTTTTGTATTAAGTGATACATAATGAGTGACCTTAATGAACAAGACATTGTGACTGAGAAAAAAGCTCTAGAGGTTAAGTTTTTAAGTGAACAGAAAGACCTAAGTGTGACTGGTTCTATAGCCAATTATAAATCAAACATGAATGTAACTTTTTAAGGATGGGGATGAAAGTCCTATTGTCAAGTGCAAAATGGAGGAAAACAGTACTGAAGTTGATGATGTTGTTAAGGTCAACAAGGGAAGAAGATTATGGCAGGCGGAAATGCGGAAGTGATGTTAAGGCAAATTATGAGTAATGTGGAAAGTAATATGAATAGGATGGAAACTAACATTAGTAGGGTGGAAAAGAAAACTGATAGCATTAGAACTGACCTGGTTAACTAAAAGGATGAGTTGAAGAAAGAAATTAAAAAGGAATTTAATGTAGTTAGCACTAATCTTTCAGGATTAAATAAGATGTTTGGGAGTCACCAGAAGAACATCTGTGAATGCACAATGAAACAGCATTATTCTGCAGTGAGGAATGCACGGACAATCTGCTCTGCTCGTATTCTTTGCATTGACTTATGTTTTTCAGTAGATTGGTGTTCAAGCTTTAGTCATTGTCATTGTCTGACTACTACATTGTACCTGTTCAGCAGACAGAGATAAGCAGTTGTTGACTAAAATATGATAGAGGATGGTAATCATCAACAAGCAATTTGTTATCAAAAAGTTTAATGAAAAAGACTCAGAGAAGAGTCAAAGGTGATAGCATCAAGGATGAATGATAGTGCTCTAGTTGTCGATGGTTGCCAGATACTTATTCACATTTTCATCTCATTTTGGTTTATTTCCCATCCAGACATAGCAGTCCACAGCTCGTGGTCGTGCGGTAGCGTTCTCGCTTCCTGCGCCTGGGTTCCCGGGTTCGATTCTCGGCGGGGTCAGGGATTTTCTCTGCCTCGCGATGACTGGGTGTTGTGTGATGTCCTTAGGTTAGTTAGGTTTAAGTAGTTCTAAGTTCTAGGGGACTGATGACCATAGATGTTAAGTCCCATAGTGCTCAGAGCCATTTGAACCATTTAGAACCAGACATAGCAAACAATGAATTTTATGTATCAGAAACTTCCAGAATGAGATTTTCACTCTGCAGTGGAGTGTGCGCTGATATGAATCTTCCTGGCAGATTAAAACTGTGTGCCCGACTGAGACTCGAACTCGGGACCTTTGCCTTTTGCGGGCAAGTGCTCTACCATATCAGCTTCCTGCACATCACTAAAGAGTGGCTTCTTGTGAGCAAATACAGATTTCACACTAATCACTGTCTTAAATTAATGTGTTTTCAATAAAAATCACTTTTTCTAACAGAAAGTTCATACATGGTGCACATTCTGTTCACAGCCAAAGACTAACATACAACTATGCATATTACCATAGATGTCCCATTCAATCATGAAACAAAGACAGAATAATTTTTTTGTATATGATAAATCATGTATTAACTTTTTTACGTAGATTTCTGCACAGATCTGTAATACCACAACTCTTTGGGATCCTATATCCTTTACCAGTCTCTTCCCTACTCTCCCACAAAGGGCATATGTGTAATATCAGTATGGTGCTTTGATTTTGTCTTTTCTGTTTATCTGGAATCAAATACACTGAAGATTTTCTTTTGCAGCAAGTTAATAATTTGCATTAACTTAAGGTATTGTTTTGACATTCTTTACATTGGGCCTCACCAATATGCAGAATGAAGGAAACATGTTGGATTAAAAGCTGATGTAACATCACAATTTGTGCATTATACCAATTTCAGGCACATGGTAGGAATAAAACTGCTATTGTAATTATGGCATAATCAACAATTAGAGTTCCGATATTTCTAGTCATTGAAAGACAACTATTTTTATATTTTCAAACTAAAAAACAAATTCTATCCATAACAGAAGTATGACATGATAATTCTTCAGTCAGAATTAAGCATACTAATGTTTTAATTGGTGTTAGTTAATGGAATTGTAATTTCAACTATATAGAAATGTGAAGTTTTACTCGTACAAAATTTAATTAATTGAATCTCGCCCTTTCATTCAATAAAACTAATCCCTCTGTTCACCTGAAAATGATAGGATGGTAATCTTTTAAATAAGTAAAATGATACATGCAAATTAACAAAATATGTTGTTGTAATGATAAAACATGTAATTTATAGTCTGAATAGGAACAGATTCTTTCCTGTCTTTGTAGGAAATTATTCACTTTTATTTCATGTAAATTTCTATGTAATTTGGGAAGATGTATGTAAAAGGCGTAATTGTTAAACCTAAAAATTTCATATGTAACAATGTCAGTAACTGTTTAAAATCATATCAGTAGAGGTGATTTGTAAGCTGCCATATGTCAGTTGGAGTTCAATTTGACGTCAGTCATGAGATAGTGTCAAGTCAGTTTCACATGTAGTTTGCCGCTGAACATTTAGCATGCAAAACAAAACTCTTTGTGAATACAAACTCCTGGAGCTTATTTCTTCCATAGCATGATACCTGAGTGGTGATGCAGTAACATCAAGATGAACCTATGGCAGCATTAAGAAGCAGCACCCCGGATTACAAGAGATACGTATTATTTATTTGGTGGAGGATAGTCATAATATGATGTGGTATTCTGTTTTCTTGTGTTAAGCAATGATACACATCCCAAACTCCACCACACAAAAATCATTTTTTCACCATATCATATTATAACATGGTGGAGAAGCTGGGATGTGTATGAAACTGCATCATATGCTAATGGTTATTAAGTTTCAGGTGAAATAATCATACACAATATACTGTGCCATACACCAGTATCAGGGCATGAACTGAAACAAGGACCTGTATGGAAGAAGCGGGTGTGTGAGTCAATGGGCCAACACCAACAGCCAGTAGCATGTATTGCCAGTGAAATTTGTAATATTGTGTTCTGTAATGTAATAATGTACTATTTTCCTTTCCTATCGAAATATCAAAAGTTAAGGGGACACAGTCGCGAAAAGGCTAAAAAAAAAATCGATATTTTTTAAAGTCTTAATCTATGCTCCAATTATTTGGCTACAAAATGCCATTTGTTTCATACAAATCTGACTCTAAGCTGAAAATACATTATTGTACTGTGTCATGGATTGTTTGTCGCATTCTGATAATGAGTGTTTACGGCCTGTCGCTGCTTGCGGAATGGCTTGCTTTTTGCACGCTATCGCCACTTACAATTAAAAAAGAGAGAGAGAGAGAGAGAGGAATCGTCTCATTAGCAAAACAAAGGCAGGAGACTGCTATTTGTTGTTACTTACGGTGCTGCTTTCTTTGATAATGAACAACAAGATCCAAATAATAGACTGTGTATGATAGATGATGTTCTGAACGAGAGTTAAGCGAAAATTTTTCTCCATTTGAAAATCTTTGCAGACGCCTCTTTAGTACATTACATTCCGCACAGAAATTAGTCATCTTAGGTTTAACAATCTAGTCAATTGCCGTGCTTCATTTCTGACTGTATCACTATTAGGAATAAGAATAATATGAATATAAACATTACATGACATGTATATTCTTCCGCATTTTCTGTTGGCTCACTCTAGTTTTGTAGTTTATTAGGCAGACAGGATTTAAATGACATAGCAGCAAACATGACAGAAAACATGGAAAAATGTTTATATTCATATTATTCTTATGGTGAAGAGAATACTGCACGTGATTCACAATTTATAAAAGTTCCTATTAACAACCATGTCGCCTCACAGGTAGGGAAAAAATTCAGAACGTAGAGTTGGCCATATTGACAAACATCCCAAACAGTCTTGCCAGTCGGATTTTCATAGTACATCAAAATGCTGCTACATTCGAAAATGAACAATACGGAATTTGTATTTACTTCGTTGGATAATGTATGAAAATGCAGTGGTTGAAACTCGGGGCGGAGAAAAAAGCTCGTCTTCCACCTTTTTTTTAATTTATTTACTGACTCTGAGGTTTTGGCGCCAGTGTTTATCTTTGTGCCTGCAAAGCATGCCTGTGTAGCGCTACATATATTCGACGGAAGAAGTTAGTTGTGGCGGCACCTACCAACATTTTTCAGAACTTCCGCTTACTTTGCACTCGATTCTAAGCCACAGGCGGTTTTTTGGATTACAAGAACTGGAAAAAAAGTGCGGCTTAGATTCGAGTAAATACCTTAGGTAAACCACTTGACAAATTAATCGAAATTAACGTGCTGAAACGGCGTTTACTTGGTCGTGTTCAGTGGAGTCTTGTTTATGGACCAGATGACACTATTGAGGAATTTCTGAAGTACATAGATAAGTTATATCATGTTTGGGAGAACAGTTTTCAAAATGGGGGGTCATCACAACACCACCAGAATAACAACAACAGGCACAATAATAAGATATAAGATGGTAATAGAAGTAACAATAATTTTGGTAACAACTATCACAACCAGAGTAATAATAATAATAGAAATGAGCAGGGTGGAGGTAATCAAAGGAGAAATGGTAACAGATCTTATGAAAATAATAATCAGGAAAACAGCACCTCACTGCTAACCTGTCAGTTTAAGGTGAAGAACAGTTACAGAAATCAGGCTGGAGGTAGGAGAGGAAGGTGAAGTTCAGGTCATAGACACCAAAATAGATACAATAATTACCAGATAAACAGAGTTGTCAACTATAATAAATAAAACTTTTGTTACAGTTGCAAAAGACGGAATATTTCTCAATATTACATATGACACCTATGTGGTACTTAAATTAAATGAGATATTGGTATACAGTAAATTTTATATGAAATTTAGGTATCTTGTCCACATTTCATTCTCAACATTGTGGCAACTAAAATCGACCATACGAAAAGTATACGCTATGGACTTTTACCTCTGCAAACTCTTCAAAATTTCGTGCAATGGTTTACAACATTTAATGCTGCAGAATAACTGGGTTGAACATTGAAACAAAATTAAGTCATTTATGGGGGGAAGGTATCAGTCAAGAAGATGCGTCAAAATCTAATTTTTGGGCCAAATAGTTTTTGTGAAATTGAGTGATAAGTGTGTCAAAGCAGTGGGAATACGAGTCTGCACAGGCAGTGCAGTGATGACAAAATCACAAAAGCAGCGAAAGGGTTAATGAAGAGACAAAGCACTAGAAATTTCAAAAAATTGCATTCAAACGAATAAAATTCGTTAACTAAGACACTTCGATATTGTTTTTAAATAAAGAATATTAAGCACCGCACAAGGTTTGAACTCACAATCTGCCGCTTACTAGTCCAACGCCTTAACCGTTACACTAACGCAGCTTGTCTTACAATGTAACTCCATGAGGTTACAATGTAATTCCATGAGGAGTCTAACACATTGCGCAATATACTGACAAACATTGTTGATACGACCATGAATTACTCACATTTCATTGAAGTACAATAGGAAATAAACAATTACCGTTGTTCTTTATTGCGAAAAAGAGGTACGTGAGATTGATACAAACACATTTCCTTGCTATCGCCTGAATTAGGAGTCTTATTGCTTGTTTGGTTTAATTAATTAATAGAATATGAAGCAATTGGTATAAAGAATGCTTTTTCCAAACTTTCTATAAAAGAAAGTCTGCTATCAAGACACTGCTTTTGTTCTATTACTTTATTTATGACTGATCATTTCTAAAACTGAAGACACTCGTCTGTACTCTGCTCTGCAGTCGAGATCTGGCAATGTCGTTCTATGTTCATTGGCTAACTGTGTTTTGTGAAGTCAGATGCGCAGAACGCACCTAAACTCAGCCGCCAACATAAATGACGCGCACTTTAATTATAAAATCTGGTCTAAGTGCCAAAAATAAAAAATTTAACCGTTAAAATATGGGCTTTGTGCCTTACCTTTGTCAGTAAAAACTGGGCTATCTAGTGATCAGTGTGGAAGTGGTTTAAAAAATTGTCACCAGAATGCACCATGTACTAAGTGCCACCTGTTCTGAAACAAATTCCAGGCTATGTTCCCATGCTGTTGTTTTTAGTTTGAGGTTCCATTGTTTTCAAGTTGCAAGGACTAATCCTGTCTGTTGTGTTTACTATTGTGGTTTATGTGATGGATGAAACAAGAAAACACTGGAAAAGGGATGAAGGTGATTTTTTCCTAATAAATAAGAAGCTAAGACCCAAGGGAAAACCATATGAAAACAATAAGGAAATTACTGTACCTTAAAAACAACCTCCACCTGATGAGGTAAGTGTGTAACTTTAATGCCTTAGGACTAAGGTATTTTTGAAGAACTTCACTTGATTATGATTTTTCTATGGCGTTTTAAGCTAACCTAGGTTTGGACTGTGCAGACCGTGTTAGGTTACGTTTGACTTGGTTCCTGGACTATAGTAGAGCTACTAACTGTGCAGAATAGCAAACTAACAGGTTATTCGTGGCAGTCACAAATTATTTAATGTCTCTAATTCCCGTGTTTGCTTGTTGTAAGTTTTATGCTGGTGCTGCTATCAATGTAGAGACATTGCATTGGAAAACAAATTAAACATATTCGATCAGTTCTACAAACTAAGTGATAATGTTAAGCAAAACTCTTATTTGATGGGAAACATAAGTGTATACAATGTTAGAAGAAGCCATCATGGCTCTGGAAATACACAGAATTACCAAGCAAAGAGTGGAAACCTTGGTAAAAACAAAAAAGGGTGGTGATGGTTCCTACATTGAATGTAGAGGAAACAAAAACAAAGAAAGTAAATATACAGCTGCTGATGTAAAACGCATTGTTGAACACATAAAAAGTTTCCCCAAGGATGAAAACCATTACACAAGGGCTAAAACTCTCTTCTATTTTTAAGCCAAGATTTAAATTACAGCAGAATGTATGAGGCTTTTGTTACACTTTATCCAAACACAAACATTAGATATTTGCACTACAAAAAAGCATTGAAAGAATACTTTCCCAAACTGAGATTTCACTGCCCAAGGAAAGATACCTGTAACACATGTGATCTCCTTAAAAGTAAAATGTTGAATGGCTCAACCAATAGAGCTATACATCGTACTTAACTAGAATTTAATCATAGTTGCACTGAAAAAGCTAGAGGAAGAGATGACGCATGCTCATGTATATTCTAGCACTCCTACAAGTGATACATGCACAGTATTCATAAATTTACAACAGGTTTTCTCCTTGCCAACATTGTCACACTATCAACTGTATTATTTATGTTAACTTTCTTGTTACAATTTGGGACTGCATATGGCAGATAATAATAAAGGTTTTACGTTTCTTTGGCATGAGGGCATGAGTGGCAGGGAGGCAACAAAATAGCAAGCTGTGTGTTAAGGGGGATTAAAAGTAAAATTAGCTGACAATAGCTGTGGCCAAAACAAAAATCAAATGCTATTGTTTCTATGGATATACTTGGTTGTAATGATTTCTTTGATGAAGTTCACCACAAGTATGTCTCTGGACACTCATACTTAACCTGTGACCGAAACTTTTCTCTAATTAAAAAAAGAAAGAGAGTAGAAAAATGTGAAGTTCCTTTGGATCTTCTGAGAGTTTTGTGTAGTGCCAATAGCAAAACTCCTTTTCTAACCACTATGATGAATGATGATGATTTTTATGACTTCTCCAAAGTAGCTGAAGGACACCTCATCACAAAAAAGTTAGAAATTTCCAAGGTTGTTTGGCTCAAAGTTTCCAAAACCAACCCAGGAAAAGTGTTTACAAAAAAACATTCAATGAAGTTGAAACATGGATGCAAATGAATTTATTCAAAAAAGGTGTGAAGATGGAAACCATAAAAGGCTTAGATCTACCCCAACTTGAACTAACAGCTAGATTGAAAACTCAGAAGCAGGAGGACTTGAAAGAAGATGATATCCTATTTCAAACAAGAAAACGAACTGTTTTACCAAAATTTGACTCAGTAAACACAGCAGCTGTTTATAGACTGTAACATTGTAATATTTTGTTTATAAAATAATGGTAAATTAATACAAAATGTAACTTTTTAAACTTTGTAAAAGGCATTTATTTTGAAATAAAACTTGTAAGAAACAGTCACGTGCAAGATTTTGTCTTTGTTGTTTAACAAGTTTGTTTGTTAGCACAGCGCTTCTATAGGCCTAACTGACTTTTCATAATAATATAGTTATTGTAGAAAAACTGTAAACAACAGTTTCCAGATTTTTATAATAATAAAATTATTATTATTATTATTGTTATTATTATCCTTCCAACGTCCCTTTATTTACAGATATAAGTGGTAGACTTAGCCCAGTTTTTATGTTATTGATGTTGGCACATAGCCCTGTTCTTGTTTTGTTCCATCAACAATTTTTGTAGTTGTTCTTAAACGAACTTATATGATGAGAGTTGTGTGTGTAGTAATAGTAACATTTATGATGATGCTGATGAGTATGGTTTAGTTACCTTATTTTGTGATGATGAATTTTCAGTGCTGTATGAAAAAGATGTGGAGGAAAGCAAGGATCATATACCTAAGTTGAATTATTTTTATGTGCTTGTTGGCACAATTTCTGGTACCTTTGATAGTGATTGTGACGTGGAAACGTGTAGTTAAGATTCATGTAGGTGCAGTTGATGTTGCAAATGAGTATTTTGAGGCTACTGACGCTGACACTGATGTATTTTATGATGAATTAAGTGACATGGTGTATGTGGAAATACTAGACAAAGATATGAGTAATGTAATGATAGGACATGATGATTTGGAGTCAGAAAAACAGGTACTTGAAAATCAGTTGATACCCATCGAAGTCAGCGAGATATTACATGACTGTTACAGTAAGGAGGGTCAAGATAAGCTAGTTAGTGATAAGATACTGAAAGTGATGGGAGAGAGTGAGGAGTCTGTAGGAAAAGATGATCACACTCTAGTTGTAAGCTACCTTTAAGTATTTTACAACCTAAGTTAGGAAATGAGGTTCAAGTAAATGCTGATTTAAATCGTAGGGATATTGAAGATGATTTATTGTCCGAAGAGGATGGAAATAATAAGCATGAAATACTTGGTAGCCCCTACATTGACATATCTGTAGGTAGCTGGAAGGGAGTTTGTCTATTGGACACTGGTCGCTCAGTAAGTCATGTGTCTGGTAAATTAAGAGGACACTGAACAATATACTGAATTTCCAGTCAATGAAAGGAGCCAGTGGTAAACATTAAATTAATCAGTAGGCAAGCATTAATTTCATTTACTATCAGTAATGTTGTATTTGAACAAAGATGTGTGGTAGTAACTCACCTAAATAAACACATGTTATACATAATGATTGATGAGAATTGTAGCAATGATTTAAGAGGAGTGGAAGTATTTGATGACAGGAATTATTCAGATGAAGATAATGAGTATTTTGATAACCAGGTGGTTAGTGAAGACTTTTCTCATTTAGTACTGGACAAACTTAACTTCGCAGACAGTTTCAGTAGAGATGAAAAAAGTGACTTGGAGGGATTCCTGTGGGAATATCATAGCATTTTCAGTGACAAGCCAGGCAGAGAGAGAGATTATATGTGAAGGTTAAAGCTAAGACCACATGAACCATTTTTCATTAAGCCATATGGAGTACCTATTTGTAAGAGGAAGGTGGTTGAGCAGGAGTTAGAGAATTTGCAGAGATAGAGGTTTAATATAATCAACCCTCAGAGGGATACACTCTCTGTGTGTACCATATGTTTGGCAAGCACAAGGGCCCCAGATAGCATAGTATCTGCTTCAACACCATTATACATCGATACTAAATTCACACATATATTTATACACACTTCTGCCCTCTGGATTTATACTGCCTTTGTTTATCTATTTGATTCATGATATGAATATAATAGAGGGAAACATTCCACGTGGGAGAAATATATCTAAAAACAAAGATGATGAGACTTACCAAACAAAAGCGCTGGCAGGTCGATAGACACACAAACATACACACAAAATTCAAGCTTTCGCAACTAACGTTTGCTTCATCAGGAAAGAGGGAAGGAGAGGGAAAGACGAAAGGATGTGGGTTTTAAGGGAGAGGGTAAGGAGTCATTCCAATCCCGGGAGCGGAAAGACTTACCTTAGGGGGAAAAAAGGACAGGTATACACTCGCACACACACACATAACCATCCACACATACACAGACACAAGCAGACAGTGTTGATTCATGATATGAATATTTGATGATATTCTCTGAGTTTTAATATGAGCAACCCTCAGGGGGGTACACTCTCTGTATGTACCATGTGTCTGGCAAGGCCTTTCTCAGAGATAGAACATACACACGTGCTCATGCATATGTAACTCACACATATGACTGCACTCTCTGGGTACTTAGGTTACACTGTGATTGTCAGCACATGATGGAAGATTCAGCCGGATGGTGGGGGTAAGGAGTTGACTGGGGTGGGAAGGGATAGCAGGGTAGGGGTGGGGTACCATAAAGTGCTGCCTGTGGGAGCATACAGGGACGAGGTGGACAGAGGGAAGGGCAACTGGGTGCAGTCAGGACATTAGACGGAGGGCGGGAAAGGATTAGTGTAAAAGGAGAGAGAATAAAAGGCTGTGGGTGCATTGGTGGAATAGGACAGTGTAATGCAGAATGGGTACAGGGAAGGCACCTGAGAGTAACAACAAAGACTAACAATGATTGAGGCCAAGAGGGTTACAGGAATCTAGGATACATTGCAGTGAGAGTTCCCAGCTGTGCAGTTCAGAAAAGCCGATGTTGGTGGAAAGGTTCCAGAACATTCCACCAGTGCATCCAAAGTCTTTTTACCTCTGACCTTTTGTACTAACCCTCCCCTGCCCTCTGTCTAGCATCCCAGCTGCACCTAGAAGGCCTACCCTCTCTCCACATCTTCCAAGTATGCTCCAGAAAGCACTTTACTTCCACCATCCCTACAGTGCTATCTCTTCCCCTCTCCGCCCCAGCCTCCTCCTTACCAACACCACCTGGTCACATCTCCCATCAAGCACTGCTGTTCACAGTGTAGCCTCAGCAGCCAGAATCCACAATCATATGTGTGTGAGTTGCATTTGTGTGAGTATGTTTGTATATGTTCTATCTCCGATGAAGGTTATGTTGGCTGAAAGCTCATTTTCTGACAGTCTTTTTGTTGTGCCTCTCTGCCACTCACCATCTCCACTATACAATGAGATTTCTTTCTCCAAAGACAGGGTCCTCCTGAATAGTTCCAGCATGGAAATTAAAATGGGGGACTATCTTACTTCTGTAATATTTTAACTAAGAGAATTCCATCATCATTAATTCATACAGAGCAGTACTGTTCTGTATACATTTAGAATTTGGATGTTTGCTTTTAAGCCCTGTCTCATATATTTAAATTCATGGCACGCACTACACATTTTAAGTAATGACTAATGCAATATGGTGGCTTAAACCATCTTAACCTTTCATCCATGAAGATGGTCCAAGACCAAAACTGATATAATTTGGGTTTAAAATAAAAACAGCTGATGGTTCAAATATGCATTTTATACAACCATATGTTAGTACCACAATAGGTACTCCTAAGGGTTGGTTGCAACTGCGGTATGGTTATCTGTATTGTTCTTGCACAAAAGCCACCACACAAAAAGGTGAGTTTCAATGTGTTAATGCTTTCTAACACAGTATTACACATAAATACAAATTTCAACGGATGGTAAATTCATGTGAAAATTTTTGAAAGGTAAGTATAAAAAAATAAATATAGTAGGAAAGGTCTGGTAGAATGTATATACTACAGGAGTAAAAAAGACAATTCACCAAAAGCAGCAGCATGGAGCATTTGACAGGCACTCACAAAAAAGAAAGAGAACTTGCTAGCTTTTGGAGTAATTTCTTTCTCAAGCTAGAGTACAAACACACACACATGTCCATGCCAAGGCCTATGCCCCTATGTGGCACTGGCAGGACATATAATGCCAGTGCTGCAGTTTGGCAAGTGGACTATGTCTCTAATGGGGTAGGAGAAGCCTGTGACAGGACTGGAGTAGGAAGTGCTGGGTGAGTGGATTGAGAGGTCTTGGACCTGGGTCTTCCATAGGTATGTGTTCTTGTGGTGATGGGTTGGATATAGGGGTGGCATAGGGAGCTGCACAAATCCTAATCCATTCCAATGCCATCTACACTCGGAACCCCTTGCCATGTGACACCCCCCCCCCCCCCAACCTTGTCCACCTGCCAAGCTGCAGCACTGGCATTGTGCATCCAGCTGGCACGATGTAGGAGGATAGGCATTTGTATGTGTGCATGTGTATGTGCACATGCATTTTCTGTGTGTATTTGTACTCTAGCTGGACAAAGCAATTACTCAGAAACCTATCAACTTTTTTTCTTTTTTGTGTGTGCCTGCTGATGTCTCAGCACTTCTGATTTTTGGTAAGTTGCCTATGAAAATAAAGTCCGACAATAACAAGAATTCACTAAATTCTTTTCTCTTTGGTTCCCACATTATGCATTTATCTAAATTTATGTGTTTTTCATACTTAAGAAGTACATAAGTAATTACTTACACCTGACTATAGTTCTTGATCTTTTGCATTTCTTGACTCTATGTTTAGAAACTTTTATTTGTGTGGTTTACTTTTTAAAAATTGTCTTGTTCCCTCTCTACATCTTCCTCCAGATGGACGAATTATTTTTAAGGGTCTAAAATAATTTTTCTTCATCATATGGGTCATGGTACACATGGAAACTAAATTATACAGGGTGTTTAAGAAGTGATGGTCAATAATTCACACATGGGAAGTATAGGCCAAAAGTAGCAAATAAGGTCCAATAAACATGGGTCCACAAATCAACCATTGTTCTACATCTACATGGATACTCTGCAAATCACATTTAGGTGCCTGGCAGAGGGATCATCGAACCACCTTCAAAATTCTCTATTATTCCAATCTTGTATAGCATGTGGAAAGAATGAACACCTATATGTTTCCTACGAGCTCTTATTTCCCTTATTTTATTGTGGTGATCATTCCTCCCTGTGTAGGTCGGCATCAACAAAATATTTTCACGAGAAGATTCCGTCGCAACAAAAAACGCCTTTCTTTTAATGATTTCCAGCCCAAATCCTGTATCATTTCTGTGACACTCTCTCCCATATTTTGCGATAATACAAAAATTGCTGCCTTTCTTGATATACAACACATTTTCTGTTGCAGTTCACCAGTGTCTAGGAACCCATGGCATCTATAAACATTTAAGTTGGTGTTCAAAATGTTGTCCATGTGTCTGAATGCAACACTGAACTCATCTCTGAAATGAGTTGTTAATCCTCTCAGGCAGTCTAGAGGAATTCGGTAAATGCTGGAAGGTTGCTTCAATGAACAAGTGTAATTCCTTGAGAGAGTTGATCTCAGTAGCATAGAACAGGCTTTTGACATGACCCCAGACACAAATGGGATTTAAATCTGAAGATCTTGGAGGCCCTGTTACAGGTCCTCCTCAACCTACCCATTGCTGATCATATGTCCGAATTGGAAGCCGGCACATTTGTAACCGAAAATGTACTGGAACACCTTCATGCGTGACCCACATGTTCAGGCATTGGTTCAGTGGGACATCATCATGTACATCTGGAAGTACAGTCTGCAGAAACCACATGTACTGCCGTCCGGTTAGTCTCGGTGGTAGGAAGTGTGGTCCAATTATGCGGTCTCCAAAAAAATCTTGCCCAGACGTCCAACGAATGATGCCACTGATGTCATGATACATGTGTAGCATTAGTGTTGCCTTCAGCACAAACATGACGTTCTGGTAGTTAAGAATACTGTCATGGGTAAATACAGCCTCATGTGTGAACAGAATATTGCTTACAAACAGGGGATTCAGGGTACACTGTTGTTGGACCCTTCAGCAGAAATTGTCTCTAGGAGGGAGGGAAGTCGGCTTTGTTCAGGGCTTGCACTCACTGGAGATGATATGGATAGAGTACTTCCCAGTGTAAAATCTGTTACACACTGCTATGACTCAGGGCACACTCTTGGGTAGCAATCCTTCTTGTTGAAGTACTCAGATGTTCATGTACAATGCATAACACCCTTTCCTCAACATCAGGTGTTATGGATCTGGGTCAACCTTCTTGTATATGGTGTGCAAAAATCCTGACTCCTCTAAGGCACTTGTACTGGTTGTTACCTATCTCGTTTCTTGATAACTGAATGAAGTGGAATCTTACGCGGTATATTGTGGTAGGACCACATTCACACCACGTGTTTGTAATTGATAATAATACGAGTAGTTCCAGCACAATTTCAGCAAGGCTTATTTATTAGTAGCTGCTGAAAGATTACACACTGCAGATCTCGTTTGTCTAGGGGTTTTGTCTGCAAAACATTACTATAACAAGCATGGCCTGGGTTTTCTTCTTGTTTGAAATAAACACTACCGGATTCGAATTACTTTCGGCTAAAAAATAATATTTATTCGTACTTTTTATTTAGTAACTACAATATTTTCACTTCGAACATTGATACCCTAAAAATGCATTACACTGTACTGGTCACATAAACACGTCCATCTCCCTCCAATATCGACAAAGAAGTGGCGGGCAAGCCAACATGTGCCCGGAAGTTGCAGACATTCCTGCATTCCAGATTCTTTGGTCTTCTGACCTTAATAAACTCCAAAGACACCTATACATAAATGCATATAAATATACAACATTTAACATCTCAAACAAATCTATTATTTATCATAAAAGAAAATATTCATAAATAAATAAATTAAACACATTGTATGGCAACATAATGAAGTTACCTTAACTCTCTACTGTGGGCATCGTACTTTTCGCATGAGATAAAGTTTATCTCTGACAGTTAATTACATTACAATAGCCCACCAGGACTTACAAGTGTACCTTGGTCCACTTGTCAGTCCGATACAGAAATTGCATCATTGTCTTGGCTTGTATACAACTTTTTATCACAACTGTAGTAAACTGTTTATTCTTTCATCAACCATTGACTTCCTCCTTTGTCTCACAAAATAAATACATATGTCGATTTGTTGCCCAGAAATTTACCATAAAATAATACTAAAGCTAAAACATTTTCTCATATTAGAACAAACATAGTACTAACTCCTATATCATCAGTGAGTTTGCAAAAGTATTTCAATTCAACCACACTATTCTCTCATGAACCTTGTAAATTATGTGATATCAAAATTAAGAGGCAAAATCAGCCAACAAAGTATCTTTATGGGGTTATAAACAGAGCTGAATAAAAACAGTTATGGTGAGCATGATGTAAAACAAAAGCACACTTGCATATACAAGAAAACATATTCTATTAACTATACAATTTTTTTTAAGCATTATGGTCTATTTAAGAGAATGAACAAGATTTCAAAATTTAGGAGATTTGCTATTCTCAAACTGTGAGGGTGGGTGACATGTCTTGTCTCCTAGCATTATCAGTAAAATAAAATCCCTTATTTATCAAGTTTACATATTTTGCAATTCATTAAATACTGTAAAATTACTTAAAAAAACACATAGGAATCATGAAATCTAATCTTATAATAGAATTATGTGACAATCAGTCTAGATACATCGTTTTGCATGAGATGTGTTACATGGCATAGTATGGTGACTGCATTTTTTTTTTCTTTCTTTCTTTACTTCCAGTAAAATTCTTTCCAGATAAAGGCATGTTTTTAGGCTCAGTTTGCTCTTTTCTCAATATACGGCTTCAAAGAAACAACATTCCTAAGACCAAACAGCTTTCTCGACTTGGGATATACTAATCGGTACGCATTTGGATGGGGGTTCTCAATAATCTCAAATGGCCCAATGTAAATGTCAAAGAACTTCTTGAGTTCTGCTGTTAGTAACTTTGATCGTTCGTGGGATTTCACTAAGACATGGTCACCTACTCTGAATGTGGTAGCCTTTATTTTCCTATTATGTCTGTTTTTCCTAGCTTCACCTAGTTTCTTCATGGTTTTCTTTACAATCTCTTCACGTTCTTTCATTGATATTAAGCTACATTGTGGAAAGTCTATTAATTCAGAAATAAGATTTGCTGGTCTGAGATGAAACATAATTTCATATGGTGAAAACCCAGTAGAGCTATGCTGCAAGCTGTTCATGATATCCTCGAAGTTGTTTACATGGTCGGACCAACTAGGGTGTTTGTGACTACAATACGTCCTACAAAGTCTCCCTATTTCTCTCATGTACCTTTCTGCTGGGTTTGAAGATGGGTTGTACACGGATATCAAGATATGTTTTGTGTTAGTTTTTCCCATGAATGCTTTCCAGTTTTTTGAAACAAATTGTGAACCATTATCCGATAGTATAGCTTTAGGCTTCCCTACACTCTTGAAGTAATCTCTCTCAATTTTTGTAATGATCTCTTTACTTGTAGCTTTTCGCACAGAATAAAGTTTAATTAGTTTGGAAAATACATCAACCATGACGAATATAAAACAATGGCCACCTTTGCTTTTAGGTAAAGGTCCATAAAAGTCTACAGCTACTAAATCTAATGGCTTATCTGGAATGATGTTCTGCATTTCTCCCTGACATGTTCTGTTGCTTACTTTTACTCTTTGACATTTGTCACATGTTGATATTTCGTTCCTCACCTTCTTTACCATGTTATAAAAGTAGATATTTTCTTGTAACTTTTTTACACATTTCTGTATTCCACAGTGACCATAACTCTCATGGGTGTACTTTATTAATTTGTCTGCCTCACACTCTGGCCAACATAGCGTCCAATTGTCAGAGTCCACATCTGTTCTTCTAAAGAGTGTTCCCTTAAAGACCTTATAGTACTTGTCAAGTTTATCATACCCTCTTTTGCCTAAACAGTCCTTAACCAATTTCCAATTAGGATCGTTATTCTGTCCCCTCCTGATGTTATTGCAAAGTGTCTTTATGAGCTTTTCATCTTGGATTCCCTTCATGTATCTTATTTTAAATTCCTTTTCTTCCTCTTGATCAAACATTTCCTGATCTCCTCCTACTGGTAACCTGGATAAAGCATCAGCTACTACATTTTCTGATCCCTTAATATACACAATTTCGTAATCAAACTGTTGCATGAACATTGCCCACCTGGTTAATCTACTGTGATATAGTCTACACTCCTGCAAGTAACTTAAAGCTTTGTGGTCTGAATAGACTTTTATCTTGTGTCCCAACAGGTATGTTTTAAATTTTGTAAACGCCCAGTGTACTGCGAGTAATTCTTTTTCTGTGACAGTGTATGTTCTCTCATGTTTAAGTAACATTCTGCTGGCAAATGCAATGGTACAATGGAGATTTTTTTCATTCACAACTTTCTCCTGAAATAGTTCTGCTCCTAGCCCATAATCACTACTGTCAGTGTGAAGACAAAATGGCAAACTAAAATCTGGTCTGTGTAAAAGACTGTTCTTACAAAGTTCATTCTTAATTTTATCGAATGCTTTCTGGCACTCTTCAGACCAATTCCATGGAGTATTTTTTCTAAGTAAGTTGCTTAAACATGTTACATTAAGGCATTGTCCATTTACATATTTTCGATAGAATCCACAGAGTCTGTAGAAAGACTTTAATTGTTTCCGGTTTCTAGGTGATGGAAAGTTTACGATAGATTTTATTTTCTCCGGATCTGCACTTATCCCTTCCTTAGTAATGACATGACCTAAAAACTTGAGTTCTGACACACCAAATTTACATTTTTCCAGTTTTAATGTCATACCACCTCTTCTGAGTTTCTCACACACCTTTTTCAATAACTTCAAATGATCCTCCCAACTTTGATTTGAAACTAATATATCGTCTACATAGATTGTTAATTCTGACACAACTTCTTGGCCAAGTACATAGTCTAGTGCCCTTATAAATTCAGCGACTGATGAGTTTAATCCGAAAGGCACTACACAATACTGGTAACATCTCCCATTGTATAAGAAAGCAGTGTACTTTCTAGAAACCTGAAGTTAGGTCAAGGCTTGACATAATTTGGATATTTTTAAATTTATATAACAACTCATCGATGTTCTCTGGGTGGTCAGTTTCTCTGTATAGACATTTGTTTAACTGTCTGGAATCTAGTACTAGTCTGACTTGTCCATTAGGTTTATTTACAGTGACTAAGGGATTATTATAAGGGCTTATACTCCTCTCAATGATTTCACACACTTCCATCTTTTGCAATTCTTTCTCCACTGCTACCCTTTTCGAGATTGGAATACTGTATGGTTTTGTAAAGAAAGGTTCATGTGGCTTCAACTGTAAAGTACATTGGTATCCAATTACTTTACCTGGTATATTGCTAAATACATCACTATATTCCCACAAAAATAATTTCAAATCTTGTTTTTGGTTCTCAGTTAGTTCTCTAGCCTCGACTACTTTTTCATTTACTAACTTTTCAAACTCTATCTCATCTGTATCGAAATCTGTGACATGGCTTTCAATGTACTTACCTTCTTTTGTAAATTCAATACTGTTCACAGTCTTATTCATACAAAGCACATCTGATTGAAGAAGTTTCGTAGTGATGACTTCACCACTTGGTAGAGTCATCATTAATTTCTGCCCTGCCCAATCAAATGCTGCACTTACTTTTGTTATCCAAGACATGCCTAGGATAAAATCCTCTGTGAGGTCAGGAATGACAAGACACCCATGTGACCATGATACTCCTTCAATTTCAAAAGTAATAAAAGCCTGACTCCTTATTGATTTACTGTGCTTCCCGGTAGCACCTCTTATTTTAATTCCTACCACAGGTAACTCGACATAATCCTTATTAGTTTTCAGTTTTTTACTTAATGATTCTGATATCCCAGATACTTGACTTCCTGTGTCCACTAAACACTTTCCTTTCCATGATCCTATCTGCACATCAATAAACGGACTGCTTACATCAAAGTCAAATTTTTTGTTAATATTCTCATGTAATAAGTCATCTTCAATTTCACTGAATCCATATCCCTTTCCAGTATCCTTACCTGTATCATTACTACCAGAGTTGTATGCTGTTATTACCCTAATTGCATTTTCTTTGGCCTGATTACTATTCCTGAATATTTCATTAATCCAACTACATTCATTTGTGCTATTGTGTGTCTCTCCTTTATATTTCTCTCTTAACATTTGTGCAATGTGATACTTAATTCTATGCCACCAGTCTGGATACAAAGTTTCACATATATCAAGTGTTACCTTTCTGAAATTTTCATCATCCTTAATGGCACTACTGTTAATCCATAAGTTAAACAAAAATTGCTCACTATCTGACATTTCATCATCTACTCCCCTAATGCTGTTAAGATTACCTGCTGTCAATTCCTTCTCAT
This sequence comes from Schistocerca nitens, assembly GCF_023898315.1. Classification (NCBI taxonomy): domain Eukaryota; kingdom Metazoa; phylum Arthropoda; class Insecta; order Orthoptera; family Acrididae; genus Schistocerca; species Schistocerca nitens. The sequence goes on along the minus strand of NC_064618.1, from coordinate 740,120,893 downwards.
TTTTCTTCCATGTATTAAGATCAAATAACTCATTGGCTGAAATTCTGGCATCCTTATCATTGAAATTGTCAACTGTGTTCATGTGTACCTCGCTAATTTCATTACTATCCTCTTTTATATTAGTAATCCCTAAAGCTTCAAACTCCTCACTTACACCAATAAAACATCTATCTTCACTACTATCCTCAATCTCCTTTTCTTCCCAATCAACATCACAAAAATTATCATCTTTATCCTCTGCACTCTTACCTTCAGTATGCAGATACTCATTTAAATCATCCTTACTAGGTGCTCTTTTCATTCCTAGTCCACCAGACTCTTCCATAAGTTCTCTAATTCCTAATACACTTTGATCATTTGAACAACTATTTTCCAGCAAGGGGCTCCTCTCAGCCCACTCATAGAATGAATCTAAGTTTAATTCTTCACAGTTTTCCAAGCAATCAGTGTCTTTAAATAACTTACCTTTTGTTTCTGGTTTCTTTGTATGACATATATTATTTGTAACAGATACTACATTAATGGGATAACACTTCTCTTTAAAATAATTACTCATTATGTCACAGGTATCTTTCTGTTTAGTTAGACATTTTGGGTTGGCCCTTTCCATTTGCGTATAAGTAGCTCCTACCTTGCGGACCGCCAATGGAGCCTCATTCAGTTTTTTGACTCCTGTTCAGTTCTCCCCATACCATTATGACTATTCCACTCCTTTGGTTTATTTCCAAAGTGTCTGTTACCAAATTGGTTATGATTATTTCCATACTGACCTTTGTAATGGAAATTGTGTCCTTGTGATCCCTTGAAGTTGTACTGGTGATTTCTCTGATGAGAATCACTACTTCCAAAATTGTGTGTTTCCTTTTTATCATGTTGTATGTTTCCCCAATTTGTATGCCCTGTCTTTTGAAAATGGTTTTGACTATGGTGTGGTGGTTTACCCGTTTTCTCAATAATTCTGTCTAGTTTGTCAACATATTTCAAAAACTGATCTATTGTGTCATCTGGACCATAAGCTAACTCCCACTGTAGTTCACATGGTAGCCTCCTTTTGAGTGCATCAATTTGAGTGAGTTCATCAAAAGGTTTGCTTAGGTGAGTGAGTTTCCTTAACTGATTTCTGCAAAATTGCTTCATGCTACCAAATTCATGTTTATAAACAGGTCCATTCAAGAATTCGCTTTTTATTCTTGCTTGTTCTGTCTCTGACCAGAATTTACTTAAGAACCTCTCCTCGAACTCTGCAAAAGACATTCCCTCCGTACAATAATGATTAGTCCATGACAATGCTTCACCTTCTAGAAATCTTTTCACAAATTTAATTTTCGAATTATCGTACATATTTGGAAAAAAGTTATCTTTGCAATGCTGCAGGAAATCTACCGGATGCATACTACTCTCATCTGAAAAGTTTTTTACTGGAATATTGTACCACAAAGTGCCAATATTGTTCGGCAAACTATTGGTGACCATATTGCTACTAACACTTTCAAGTTTCTTAGTGATGTCATTAATACTACTTTCTAAACTCTTGACTTCATTTTTGTTTATCTGATTATTTACATCTATTTTTTCAGTGATAATTCCTATCTTTTGTTCAAATTTGCTTTCTACTTTAACAATTTTATCGTCTACAAGAGAAATACGATCAGATACTGTTTCTTCTACATGTTTGATATCTGAATGCACAACTTTAAACGCATTATGGATTTTCTCTCTACCTGTAGTAACTTCAGTTTTCAGATTTTTTACCTTTGCATCTACATTTTTAACTTTTCTCCCGATATAATTGACCTTACCCGTGATCTTAACCATATTACGACTCAAACTGGAAATTTTTGCTTCTACTTTCTGAAAGTGATCGTCATTTTTCTTTTCATATTCTTTGAACTGTTTTTCAAATTTATCACTCATGAGCTTAAGGGTCTGGTCTAACTGAGCAGCGTTGTTTTGCTCCATTTGATCCAAACGAATCTCATTAGCATCGAGTCTGTCTTTAATATTTCCTAACCACTGTCCGTTTTGTCTGTTAGTGTCATCAATTGCCTTAAATTTTCCCTCCATATAATTCATTATTTTTGATAGCATGTCTTTAACTTCATTCTGTCTTTCCGTATGAGTTTCAACTTTGTCTACAGGATTCGGACTATTACTGTTGCATTCACTTTCGTATGATAAATTTACATCTGTACTAGCGTTGGCGACACCGTCGTCAATACCTTCCTCTTTTACAATAGTCATCTTTTTACACAGGAATAAACAAAACACAACAAATTTATCTTTTCTAAAGGATACTAAACTATTTTACTCACAGTTTACTGGTTTTCTTATCTTATAACGTCTTCTTTGTTGATTGGTGCGTGATGGAATTCACAACACTGAAACACTACACTTATATGAATATTGCTTTTTTGTTGCACAACACTTTAAACTTTTTTCTTCTTTCTTGACTTATTGCGCCGTTATTCTTGCTCCAGTAACTGCATTCCGATGTCTTGAAGGTACCAGCATACGATTTCCTTTGTCTTGAAGGTATCAGCATACGACTTCCTTGAACATTTTCATCCAGGATGTACGAATTCTGTCGTTTTCTTCGCAATCTCGGTGGTAGTTTATTTCGGTAACATTTTCAATAATCCCGGACGACGCCACCATATTGTACTGGTTGTTACCTATCTCGTTTCTTGATAACTGAATGAAGTGGAATCTTACGCGGTATATTGTGGTAGGACCACATTCACACCACGTGTTTGTAATTGATAATAATACGAGTAGTTCCAGCACAATTTCAGCAAGGCTTATTTATTAGTAGCTGCTGAAAGATTACACACTGCAGATCTCGTTTGTCTAGGGGTTTTGTCTGCAAAACATTACTATAACAAGCATGGCCTGGGTTTTCTTCTTGTTTGAAATAAACACTACCGGATTCGAATTACTTTCGGCTAAAAAATAATATTTATTCGTACTTTTTATTTAGTAACTACAATATTTTCACTTCGAACATTGATACCCTAAAAATGCATTACACTGTACTGGTCACATAAACACGTCCATCTCCCTCCAATATCGACAAAGAAGTGGCGGGCAAGCCAACATGTGCCCGGAAGTTGCAGACATTCCTGCATTCCAGATTCTTTGGTCTTCTGACCTTAATAAACTCCAAAGACACCTATACATAAATGCATATAAATATACAACATTTAACATCTCAAACAAATCTATTATTTATCATAAAAGAAAATATTCATAAATAAATAAATTAAACACATTGTATGGCAACATAATGAAGTTACCTTAACTCTCTACTGTGGGCATCGTACTTTTCGCATGAGATAAAGTTTATCTCTGACAGTTAATTACATTACACACTGATGTAACCAGCTAAATGTACACCTGGCAGGCTACCCGCAGAGAGGAGAATCTTCTTCATACAATCATGCAGCCTCAAGGGCACTTCCATTCGCTTTGCCATACATGAAGTGTGTGCCAGTTTACTCTTCATTGGTGTAATCTCCATCCGTGGTGCCTTCACATTCATAACTGAATGTGAGGCTGGTATGGAACAGTGCACTGAGGGGGAAAGGGAAGTAGTTGTGCATGTGTAAAGAAACAGGTAGTTGATCCCAAACCTTGAGGTACACTGTGGTAAGCAAGTGTGTTTACAGATGAATTAATGTGATCCCTCGTCAATGGTTGATTTGCATCCCCATGCTTTTTAACTACTTTTGGCCTGTACTTTCCAGGTGTGAATTATTGACCATCATTTCTGAAAGTTCGTGTATAACTGAAGTATATGAAATATTATTTTTAAGTTGGTTAGATATCTACACAAGTTACAAAATTTTAACCTTCCACAGTCACAAATCTGTCAAAAATCAATATACTCACTTGTTTGAAATTTCAATTGTTTTGCTGTCAACAGTTCTGACAGTAGTAATGAAATTAAGCACTTCTTTTGGTTCTGGTAAAGCCGCACAGGTGCCAGTGACAACTAGTTCCATGGCTTTATAGTTTTCTATTTCACATAAAATCTGAAAAATTATTGACAAAACAAGAAGGAAACATAATAAATTATATGAGATTACAAGCAGCAACATATGATAAACTTAAAAAAATGTGATATCACACTAGAGACACAGACTGAATACCTCTATAAGTCAAATTTAATTTTATGTTAAAAAGGCAGACTGGGATGATAAATATCTGAAAAATTATTGACAGCACCAGAAGGAAACACAATAAATTGCACATAACAAGAGAGTACAAGGAGAAACATGCGATAAACTTAAAGAAAATAATATCACACCAGAGACAAAGATTGAATACCTCCATAAATCAAATTTAAATTTATGTTAAATAGGCAGAATGGAATGATGAACCATTTCCAGGAGCTGTAAGACAAGGGCTGATAAGGGGACCACATGGCAATTATATTGTTGTAAAGATGCCATATCCCTTCCAACCACTGTGAAATTCTGTGAAATCTTTTGTCCCCAAGGAGCTGTGGCCCACTGCACAGATAATTTTGCCACTGTAAGCATTGAACCAGTGGTATGGGATCTCAATTTCAGCAAGTGTCATCAACTAAAAGTAATGTACATACTGCAATGTCTGTGAACACACACATAACAACTGCTGCTAACTCTCTTTGTAAAGAGGAGCTATCTAATATTGCATTTCCCCTCAATTCACATGCAATTTCCATAAAAATTGGAAATGAGATATGTGTTAATTATCATTTATTAATAAAATTTGTATTTTTAAGATTTAGGTATTCAAAGTGAATGAAATAATAATAATAATAATAATAATAATAATAATAATAATAATAATAATAAAGGCCCGGGAAAAGAATAGGCCTCCGGTATGTTCTGCCAGTCGTAAAAGGCGATGAAAAGAACAAACCACTAATAGGGCTAACCCACCTTTTAGTGTGATTACTTGGTTCAGGACAGAACTAAAGAAGCCTCGGACAAGTGCCGTCATGGTCGGGGACGACGCTTGAACCCTATGCCCGCCCACAATGGTAATGACACTGCTAGCCAACTGGAAAATGATTTAAATCCAAATAGAGGTGTTTTGCAGGATATGCTTCCTGCAACCACCCTAGAAGGAAAACAAAGTCAGAGGATGAGATGGTCAGATGAAGTTAATCGACACCTCATGTTCTGTTATTACCAAGCAACAAACCTAGGAACCAACACAACTGGATACAGATCACAAGTATACACAACATTTATTACCAGATACCCAGAATTAAAATTTTTAACAGAACAACGTCTAGCTGATCAGATTCGTGTAATAATAAAAAATAACAGGATACCCCAGTCAGAATTAGAAAACATCAAACAACAAGTACAACAAATACTGGAACAAAATAATGTGCAATTAGAAGAAGAAGAAAATACAGTAATGGACTCAAACATCCCAGAGCAAACAAACAAAGAACAACACGCATCAATTAAACAATCAGAGGAAAACAAAATCTTAAGACAGCCACCAGCACAAGCACAAATAGAACACGAAGTGACACACATGTTAGATATAGAAGAAAAATTTCAGCTGACATATATAGAATACAAAGACACAAATACAGACATTAGACCATTCTTGCATAGACCACCAAATAGCCCACAAGTTGAAACAACAATAAAAACTATCAACACAATCATACACAACAAAATAAATGAATACACAACTATGGAAGAGTTACAACTACTGGTTTATGTAGGAGCACTCACTACACTAAATATACACACTAGGCAGAGATCAGAACCAACCAACACACAGAAGAAACCCACAAAACCAGCATGGCAACACAGGCTACAGATCAGAATAGAAAAACTGAGAAAAGACATCGGACAGCTAACACAATTTATAAGAAATGAAATATCAGACAAAAAACGAAAAAGGTTAGGTAAAATCTCACAACAAGAAGCAATAGAGCAATAAGATGAAAAGAAGCAGAAATTACAAGCATTGGCCAAACGACTTAGAAGATACAAAAAAAGTGAAAATAGAAGGAAACAAAACCAAACATTCAACACAAACCAAAAGAAATTTTACCAAACAATAGATAACACACACATAAAAATAGACAATCCACCAAACATAACAGACATGGAACACTTCTGGAGCAACATATGGTCAAACCCGGTACAACATAACAGGCATGCACGGTGGATACAAGCAGAAACAGACTCATACAAGATGATACCACAAATGCCTGAAGTGATAATTTTGCAACATGAAGTCACCCGAGCAATTAATTCTATGCACAATTGGAAAGCCCCTGGGAATGATAAAATAGCAAATTTCTGGCTAAAGAAGTTCACCTCAACACATTCACATCTAACTAAATTATTTAACAGTTACATTGCAGACCCATACATATTCCCTGATACACATACACATGGAATAACTTATCTGAAACCTAAAGATCAAGCAGACACAGCAAACCCAGCTAAATATCGCCCCATAACATGCCTACCAACAATCTACAAAATATTAACTTCAATCATTATACAGAAATTAATGACACATACAACACAGAACAAAATTATAAATGAAGAACAAAAAGGCTATTGCAAAGGAGCACGAGGATGTAAAGAGCAACTGATAATAGATGCAGAGGTGACAAGCTAAAACTAAACAAAGGTCTCTACACTACGCATACATTGATTACCAAAAAGCTTCTGATAGTGTACCCCACTCATGGTTACTACAGATATTGGAAATATACAAAGTAGATCATAAATTGATACAGTCTCTAAACATAGTAATGAAAAACTGGAAAACCACACTTAATATCCAAACAAATTCAGATAATATCACATCACAGCCAATACAGATTAAGTGTGGAATATACCAAGGAGACTCATTAAGTCCTTTCTGGTTCTGTCTTGCTCTGAACTCACTATCCAACATGCTAAATAATACAAATTATGGATATAATATTACTGGAACATACCCACACAAAATCACACATTTGCTATACATGGATGATCTAAAACTACTGGCAGCAACCAATCAACAACTCAACCAATTATTAAAGATAACAGAAGTATTCAGCAATGATATAAATATGGCTTTTGGAACAGACAAATGTAAGAAAAATAGCATAGTCAAAGGAAAACACACTAAACAAGAAGATTACATATTGAATAACCACAGTGACTCCATAGAAGTGATGGAAAAAACAAATGCCTATAAATACCTAGGATACAGACAAAAAATAGGAATAGATAATACAAATATTAGAGAAGAACTAAAAGAAAAATATAGACAAAGACTAACAAAAATACTGAAAACAGAATTGACAGCAAGAAACAAGACAAAAGCTATAAATACTTATGCTATACCAATATTGACCTACTCATTTGGAGTAGTGAAATGGAGTAACACAGACATAGAAGCACTAAATACACTTACACGTTCACAATGCCACAAATATAGAATACATCACATACATTCAGCAACAGAAAGATTCACATTAAGCAGAAAGGAAGGAGGAAGGGGATTTATCGACATAAAAAACCTACATTATGGACAGGTAGACAATTTAAGAAAATTCTTTCTAGAACGAGCAGAAACTAGCAAAATACACAAGGCAATCGCTCATATAAATACATCGGCTACACCACTGCAATTTCATAACCACTTCTACAACTCTTTAGATCACATAACATCAACAGATACGAAGAAAGTAAATTGGAAGGGGAAGGCACTACATGGCAAGCACCCGTATCATCTAACACAGCCACACATCGATCAAGACGCATCCAACACATGGCTAAGAAAAGGCAATATATACAGTGAGACGGAAGGATTCGTGATTGCAATACAGGATCAAACAATAAACACCAGATATTACAGCAAGCATTTTATTAAAGATCCCAATACCACAACAGATAAATGCAGACTTTGCAAACAACAAATAGAAACAGTAGATCACATCACAAGCCGATGTACAATACTAGCAAATACAGAATACCCCAGAAGACATGACAATGCAGCAAAAATAATACATCAACAGCTTGCCTTACAACATAAACTTATAAAACAACATGTTCCCACATACAAGTATGCACCACAAAATTTACTGGAGAATGATGAATACAAATTATACTGGAACAGAACCATTATAACAGATAAAACAACACCACATAACAAACCTGACATCATACTCACCAATAAAAAGAAGAAATTAACACAACTAATTGAAATATCCATACCCAATACAACAAATATACAAAAGAAAACAGGAGAAAAAATTGAAAAATACATCCAACTGGCTGAGGAAGTCAAGGACATGTGGCATCAGGATAAAGTTGACATTATACCAATTATACTATCAACTACAGGAGTCATACCACACAATATCCACCAGTACATCAATGCAATACAGCTACATCCAAACTTATATATACAACTACAGAAATCTGTAATTATTGATACATGTTCAATTACCCGAAAGTTCCTAAATGCAATATAACATATACCGTACAGTTAAAAGGAAGTGACGCTTGATCAAGGTCCGCGTCACTTTCCATTTTTAACCAGACTTAACGTCTGAGAAAGGTCCGCGTCACTTTCCATTTTTAACCAGACTTAACGTCTGAGAAAGTAAAGAAATAATAATAATGATAAAGAAATTACAATGAGACTTCAAACAGTGATCCAGTGATGACCAATCTATAGTGCTTCAGACAGAGTTCTGCAGTGCGTTGATAGCTGTTCTACATTTAGTGAATTAAAAATATTCTGAGAATCACAAAATCATTTTTTGAGACTTTTTAAGAGTCATGGTGATCTGTTTCTGGTGTTTGATATATGAGATCTGAACTACACTTGCCATAAATATGAAAACGGCAGACAGCATGGATTCATGAAACATACACATTTTGTAAACACCCATATGCAGCAATGTTCACTGAACAATCATTGTGGAGACACTGTTGGTAGCCCCTGGGTAGTCAGTTGCTCAACACTGTATGTCTATTTATGCGTACACATCACCACAGCTGTCATCCGCTCATGTCATCTGTGGCCCACCCCGGTCAGAGATTTTCTCCACTTGTGGACTGGGTGTTGTGTTGTCCTCATCATCATTTCATCCTCATCATCAGCCGCAAGACATCCAATGTGGCACTGACTGAAATAAGACTTGCACTTGGTGGCTGAACCTGAATGGGACCTCCCATCCAACAATGCCACAAGATCATTTCATTTTTTCATCTATGGCCCATGGTACATCACAGTTGCTTGAGTGCCAATTCTGGGTGCATCATTTTGCCATGCACGGTATTGTTTAACCACAGCAGCATGTGACCAGTTTACAAACTGAGGCATTTCAGAAGTGCTTCCATCCTTGACCAGAAAGCCAATGATCAGGATCTTTTGGACATTAGCTAAATCTCTCTGTTTCCACATGAAGACAACAACTGTACTGTTTTCCATATCCCCTCCCACCACCTCCTCCCTCAAATGCTTTATGTACCCTCCATTGCTAGTGCTGCCACCTGCCAGCTGTCAGTAGTTATTACAGGGAGTGGTCACGTTAAAGACACTGGACCATGTAAATACTTGTCAGTAATCGATAGAGTGTCCCATTGGGTCAAAGTGATACCTCTGAAGGAGATCACAGCAGAACAAATGTGTGCATTCACTGGTAACTGAATGCCCAATTTGGCTCACTGAAAACAAATGACCAGGGACAAAATTTGAACTGGTGCTCTATGCAACCGATGCAGTACTAAGTGCAACCACTAGACAGCATGCACCCCCAGAGCAATAGGTTGGTCTAGAGGTGGCACAGAACACTTAAAGTCACTCTCATGTGCCATGGGGGAGTTATGGGGAGAGAGGTAAGCATGGGTATTGTTAAGAGTATGAACATCATTCAAGAAGGATCTTCAAGTATCGCTGGCTGAAATTCTACATGGTAAGTCACTAATTCTACCTAGAGTTTTCATCTTACTGATGCAGCCTCCTAAACTATGCCAATGACAAGAAGGGCCAAAAGCAACAGAGAGGAGCAGTTGTTAAAGCCCAAAGTCATTTTTGACTGCAATAAAAGCATGGATAGAGTAAATATATCCAACCAGTATTGTATGTCCTACAGCTTCATCAGGAAATCAAAATAGTGATGCAAGACATTTTTCTGGCATTTGCAGGTAGCAGTAGTCAATAGTTTCTTACTGTACAGTCTGGATGCCACTTCCAACCAGAAACACAAGTTGAGCCACAAGAGATACAGAGCAGCAATTCTGAAAGCTCTGGTTGGAAGTGTAAGTAACACAAATGGAAGAAAGTGGGGAAGCCTATCTACTTTCTATGATCAGGAGAGACTGTCAAAGCAGCCACACTTCATTTACTCCAATGGAAAGATTAACAGCAAAGATTGTGCTGTGTGTAGTAACAGGGAGGTGAAAGGTGGTGGAAGGAAAACTGTTTACTACTGCAATACATGTTCCAGGAAATCAGGACACCATCCCAGTGAATGCTTAAAAAAGTACTGCTCCTTAAGTAATATAGAGCCTAAGTGAAGAAATACATGAACTAATATAAAAATGAAAATAATAAATTTTTGACAATATAATGTAACTGGTTAGAGGTTTAGGATAAGGGGTAGAATTTGTAAAAGTCAGCCAGAACCCATAGTCAGGGGAGACTCACTGGATGGCAGTATTTCCTTCTCATCATGTCTGGTAAGTCTCCCATGACCAGGGGTTCTGGATAACTTTACCAACTCTACCCCTTTTCCTAAAACTGTGTAGTTCCTTTCCCTCCACCCCTATTCCCTCCCCTACAGCCCTTCTGCTGGAGGAAGGAGCCACTGGCTCTGAAAGCTTGCATATGTAAGCTTTTATGTCTGTTTTTCTGCTGCCACTTAGTGAGTAGATTTTTTATCTATCAAATTATGAAATACATGGAATGAAAACAAAACATGGCATCTTTAGTGTTGTATGTATAATTAGTTTTACTGTTTAGTTCATAGTTAGCTTGGTATAATTTCATTACATATAACAGACATTATTTTCAGTGCAAATATTATGAGTGCAATGGCAGTACCAGGCGGGTGTGGGAGGGGGGGGGGGGAGGAGGGGGAAAATCATTTAGATAGGAATAAAACATAAACAATGTATGCAAGATGGTGCTTAAAAAAGCAATTGTTTTGCAGTGCAATGTGCAAGGAATGTAAAAAAAAAAAAGTTTTGTAAAAGGTTTTGTAAAGTGTTGCTTCTGGCTACATGAAGAGTGTGCATAAATTCATAAATGATGATTTCTTGTGGTGCTGCCAGGACTGTTCACATAAGTAACTGTTCATGTGATGAAAAAGTTGATCTCCAAAGTCAAGTGAATGCAAAAGAAAGTGTTATTCAGATCCTGCGAAAAGAAATTTAATCCCTCAAAAAAGAGTTGTTAGCACCAAAAAACGAAAACACTGAGCTTATGCCCAAAAAAGACTGTGATTACTGCTATTTACATGAAAAAACAGATGATCTTTTAAGTGCAGTGGACTCAAAAAACGAAATTATAAAGCTACTTCAAAGTGACATTGAAAGACTAAAAACAGAGTATTTACTGTAAAGAAAGAAAAGCAGTCCTGTGTTTGTGAAATACAACAAATGGAAAAGCAAGATGGTGAAAATACATATGCTCCTACGAACATTAAAAACAACAACACATCTAGCATTCCTGATGTCACAATAAACTCAGCAAGCCAAAAGTCTGTAGGTAAAGGTAAAAGGAGGACATTGACATACAATAAATGAAAACACCAGAGCTATCCAAAGGGTCAAAAATGAATATCTAATAATATTACTGTCCCCAACAGGAAAATCAATGTTAGACTGGGAATTAGAATGCAACAACTTGGTAAATATTTTAAAAACATGGTAAATTCAAAGCAGATGAATACAAAACTGGATTCTGGGACCAAGACTAATTATAGTAGTGTCATTAGCCCATACACATCAGAACAAATTCATTAAGAAGCAGTAGTGACAAAGAAATTATTAACAAAACAAGAAATATGATTCGTTCAGCAACAAGTATCTATGTGGGATCCCAACTGATATGTAGCAGATTCATAAAAAGAAGCCCAGTGAGTGATAAATATATGGTATCCCCAAAATAAGTTAGACCGTCACAATATTGTGAGATCTCCTTGGTGCTGTTTCCATAGACCCAAACAAATTTCTGAGTGAAAACTGCCTTGGAAAGGACGGCATGTATTTAAACAGATTAGGGTCTGTAACAATCAGCAGAATGTTTACAGATGTCTGCAAAATAATCAGAAGAATGGGAAACTAATATGGCCTGGTAGGGGTGAATAACCAATTGCAGCAGCTGAAGAAACAGAATGTAAGTACCACACAAAAAAGGAGAGACTATAGAATATGAACACACAATGCAGCCCAAAACACGTAAGTCAACAAAAGAAAAGTTATATAAAAGTACAACCTCAGAATGTTCAATACATTAGTAACAAAAACTAGAAGAAGAAATAATCTTAAATGAAATAAACCACACATACTATGTATCAATGAACAAGTTCTAACTGAAACCCAGATAGCTAACTTGACAATAATGGACTACATCTTATTCAGTTACTTCTGTAGATCTAAACACAAAGGTGGTGGAGTTCCCATATATATTAAAACAGAAAAGCCCCTAAAGACTGCAAACAGTAAAGTTGTGAGATTACCTATAGCTAGAGAAAAAGGCTTTGAAATTACTAGTGTAATGACTGGTGATATGATTGTTTTGTGTGTGCAGAGCACCAAGTGGCAAGATAAGCATCTTTCTGAAAAAAATGGCCAATTTACTACGAACGATGATTAAGAAAAACATCGCTGTATGTGAAGAGTTCAGTATTGACATGGGAAAAGACAAGATTTTGAAGAACTGTTAATACAGTACAGCATGGAGTAAAAAATATCTGCACCGACAAGAGCGACTTCTCAAAGTCAGAGTTACTGACAACATGATTGCTAATATTAGTAGGCCAAACTATGAGTCACATGTAGTCGAAACAGAAATATCTGATCATCATGGACAGCTGATCAGATTCTGCAGAAGCAGAGACATAATCTCTGAACTAAAACAAACAACCAAAGAAATCAGGAACATCAATCAAAAATATTGACTTAACATCTTTAGAATGATATTTATCAGGGAAACCTGGAAGGAAGATCTACAGATGTGGAATGTAAATGGAAAATATGATTCATTTATTACAACAATTAAACACCATTTTAATGTAACATTCCTCAAAGTAAAGAGACAAGAAAAGATGCAGGATCAGTTGTTGTTGTTGTTGATGTTGTTGTCTTCAGTCCTGAGAGTGGTTTGATGCAGCTCTCCATGCTACTCTATCCTGTGCAAGCTTCTTCATCTCCACATACTTACTACAACCTACATCCTTCTGAATCTGCTTAGTGTATTCATCTCTTGGTCTTCCTCTACAATTTTTACCCTCAACGCTGCCCTCCAATACTAAATTTGTGATCCCTTGATGCCTCAGAACATGTCCTACCAACCGGTCCCTTCTTCTTGTCAAGTTGTGCCACAAACTCCTCTTCTTCCCAATTCTATTCAATACCTCCTCATTAGTTATGTGATCTACCCATTTAACCTTCAGCATTCTTCTGTGGCACCACATTTGAAAAGCTTCTATTCTCTTCTTGTCCAAAGTATTTATCGTCCATGTTTCACTTCCATACATGGCTACACTCCATACAAATACTTTCAGAAACGACTTCCTGACACTTAAATCTATACTCAATGTTAACAAATTTCTCTTCTTCAGAAATGATTTATTTTGCTCCCCAAATAGCAAAACTCCTTTGCTACTTTAAGTGTCTCATTTCCTAATCTAATTCCCTCAGCATCACCTGACTTAATTCCACTACATTCCATTATCCTCGTTTTGCTTTTGTTGATGTTCATCTTATATCCTCCTTTCAAGACACTGTCCATTCCGTTCAACAGCTCTTCCAAGTCCTTTGCTGTCTCTGACAGAATTACAATGTCATCGGTGAACCTCAACGTTTTTATTTCTTCTCCATGGACTTTAATACCTACTCCGGATTTTTCTTTTGTTTCCTTTACTGCTTGCTCAATATACAGATTGAATAACATCGGGGACAGGCCACAACCCTGTCTCACTCCCTTCCCAACTGCTGCTTCCCTTTCATGCCCCTCAACTCTTGTAACTGCCATCTGGTTTCTGTACAAATTGTAAATAGCCTTTCGCTCCCTGTATTTTACCCCTGCCACCTTTAGAATTTGAAAGAGAGTATTCCAGTCAACATTGTCAAAAGCTTTCTCTAAGTCTACAAATGCTAGAAATGTGGGTTTGCCTTTCCTTAATCTATTTTCTAAGATAAGTCGTAGAGTCAGTATTGCCTCACGTGTTCCAACATTTCTGCGGAATCCGAACTGGTCTTCCCCGAGGTCGGCTTTTACTAGTTTTTCCATTCGTCTGTAAAGAATTCGCGTTAGTATTTTTCAGCTGTGACTTATTAAACGGATGGTTCGGTAATTTTCACATCTGTCAACACCTGCTTTCTTTGGGATTGGAATTATTATATTCTTCTTGAAGTCTGAGGGTATTTCGCCTGTGTCATACATCTTGCTCACCAGATGGTAGAGTTTTGTCAGGACTGGCTCTCCCAAGGCCATCAGTAGTTCTACTGGAATGTTGTCTACTCCCGGGGCCTTGTTTCGACTCATGTCTTTCAGTGCTCTGCCAGTGCAGGATCAGAAAAAGTGGATTACCAGTTACATAATAGAACTGCGAAGGAAGCTATGGGATCTGAGATGGAGCAGTGAAGCCGAAAATTATAAAATGCTGCAAAAGAATTTCAGAAAAATAATACAAAAAGCAAAATCAAGAGCAATCTACTATAATGAACTCAAGAAATAAGGCAAAGGCTGTTTGAAATGCAATTAATGATGAGACAGGAAAAAGCTGGATCAATCAAAGAAACAGATATCAGGTCAATGAAATAAATAACACAGAGGTTTCAGGTGATAGAGAAATAGCTATTATACTCAATTATAACTATATAAATGTGGTAGAGAACTTAAAACTGGAAAGAAATAGTCCACAAAAGAAGGCTACATAGTTATCACAAAAATCAAGTAGAACCATGTCATTGAAACCAGTTAAGAAAGGTGAACTGAGGAAACCTAAACAGAAACTGAAGTTCAAGAAATCAGCTGGTGATGAGGAAATATCAAATCATGTAATAAAGCAAATAAGTTAGCAAATAATCTCACCACTGCTGGACATAGCAAACAGCTCTCTCAGAGATGGAATTTTTCCAGAAAAACTGAAGATAGTATGTTATTACTATGGTACCAGTGAACAAGAAAGAGGATAAGGATGACCTCAACAACTACTGGTCTGTTTCACTGATATCAAGTTTCTAAAAAATCCTGGAAATGTTTGTGTATAATAGATTAGTCGATTATCTAGAGAAATGCAACATTCTCATGCCATCTCAACACAGTTTCAGAAAGAGTAGATCACAGAATCAGCAACTGCCAGTCTGACAGAATACGTTACACAGTCCTTAGATGACAAACAAGTTGTATCTGCAGAACATATGCAGAACAGATGTTTTTGGATCTCTCCAAAGCATTTGAAACTGTTGACAATGAAATACTGATAAAAAAATTGTATGACTATGTTATTCGATGAAAAGCAGGGAAGCAGATATAATCGTACCTCTGCAGCAGGAAGCAATGTGTGTCAATAGGGGATGCATATCAGTCAGAAACCAAAACCATCAATTATGGAGTGCCGCAGTGATTGGTAATGGGGCCATTGCTGTTTAATCTCTTTGTTAATGATATAGCAGTTGAACACAAAGAGAAGAAAATATTGTATGCAGATGACATGACAATACTGAACATTGACCAAACCGTGACCCAGCTTGAGAGAAGAACATATATATGTGCAAACCTCACAGCTCAGTGGCTACTGGACAATGACTTGCTACAAACCTATAAAAGACTATCTGCGCAGTGCTCAGAAATAAAGAGAAGGCTGTGCTCATGGGTTAAGAGGTGTATAAAATGAGGCTAGAAGAAGAAGAATCATCTATATACTTAGGTATTACTGTGGATAACAATCCGAAATGGAAACAACATATTAATTCCGTCTGTAAGAAACTTAGATCTGCCATATTTATAATGAGGCAGCTAGCACAGTATGCAGACAAACAGCTTCTGTGCACAGTATACCATGGACTTTTCAAACCATATGTGCAGTATGGAGTGGTAGTCTGGAGAAGCTCCAAAAACATTCTGAAACATGCAGAAACTGCTTCAAAAGACAAGGCATCTACTTTTTCCTCATATATATATAACTTACCAAACGAAAGCATTGGTACATTGATAGAAACAATAACAAACACAAACACACACACAAATTTCAAGCTTTCGCCACCCATTGTTGCTTCATCAGGAAAGAGGGAAGGACGAAAGGATGTGGGTTTTAAGGGAGAGGGTGAGGAGTCATTCCAATCCCGCGAGCGGAAAGACTTACCTTGGGGGGAAAAAGGGACAGGTATACACTCCCACACACACACATATTCATCCGCACATAACAGACACAAGCAGACATTTGTAAAGGCAAAGAGTTTGGGCAGAGATGTCAGTCAAGGCGGAAGTACAGAGGCAAAGATGTTGTTGAATGACAGGTGAGGTATGAGCAGCGGCAACTTGAAATTAGCGGAGGTTGGGGCCTGGTGGGTAACGGGAAGAGAGGATATATTGAAGGGCCAGTTCCCATCTCTGGAGTTCTGATAGGTTGGTGTCAGTGGGAAGTATCCAGATAACCCAGACAGTGTAACACTGTGCCAAGATGTGCTGGCCGTGCACCAAGGCATGTTTAGCCACAGGGTGATCCTCATTACCAACAAACACTGTCTGCCTGTGTCCATTCATTCAAATGGACAGTTTGTAGCTGGTCATTCCCAAATAGAAATCTTCACAGTGTAGCCAGGTCAGTTGGTAAAAGGTAATCCCATTCCTGATGTCCATGCGGAGCTTCAAGGAATCCTCAGAACCTTAGGCCCCCTACAAAACCTTTCACCTTACTCCATCAACCTCCTGACCCCACCGACACCCGGCACCCCTACCTTCTACCTACTTCCTACAATTCACAAACTCAATCATCCTGGCCGTCCCATTGTAGCTGGTTACCAAGCCCCCACAGAATGTATCTCTGCCTACGTAGATCAACACCTTCAACCCATTACATGCAGTCTCCCATCCTTCATCAAAGACACCAAACACTTTCTCGAATGCCTGGAATCCTTACCCAATCTGTTACCCCCGGAAGCCATCCTTGTGACCATTGATGCCACTTCCTTATACACAAATATCCCGCACATCCAGGGCCTTGCTGCGATGGAGCACTTCCTTTCATGCCGATCACCTGCCACCCTACCTAAAACCTCTTTTCTCATTACCTTAGCCAGCTTCATCCTAACTCACAACTTCTTCAGTTTCGAAGGCCAGACATACCAACAATTAAAGGGAACAGTCATGGGTACCAGGATGGCCCACAAGTAAGCAAACCTATTTATGGGTCGCTTAGAGGAAGCCTTCTTGGTTACCCAGGCCTGCCAACCCAAAGATTGGTACAGATTTATTGATGATATCTTCATGATCTGGACTCACAGTGAAGAACGCCAGAATTTCCTTTCCAACCTCAACTCCTTTGGTTCCATCAGATTCACCTGGTTCTACTCCAAATCCCATGCTACTTTCCTCGATGTTGACCTCCATCTGTCCAATGGCCAGCTTCACACATCTGTCCACATCAAACCCACCAACAAGCAACAGTGCCTCCATTATGACAGCTGCCACCCATTCCACATCAAACGGTCCCTTCCCTACAGCCTAGGTCTTCGTGGCAAATGAATCTGCTCCAGTCCGGAATCCCTGAACCATTACACCCACAACCTGACAACAGCTTTCGCATCTCGCAACTACCCTCCCGACCTGGTACAGAAGCAAATAACCAGAGCCACCTCCTCATACCCTCGAACCCAGAATCCCCCACAGAAGAACCACAAAAGTGCCCCACTTGTGACAGGATACTTTCCTCATCCCCCCCAAACTCAGAACCTCCCACAGAAGAATCCCAAAAGTGCCCCACTTGTGACAGGATACTTTCCGGGACTGGATCAGACTCTGAATGTGGCTCTCCAGCAGGGATACAACTTCCTCAAATCCTGCCCTGAAATGAGATCCATCCTTCAAGAAATCCTCCTCCCCACTCCACCAAGAGTATCTTTCCGCCATCCACCTAACCTTCATAACCTCTTGGTTCATCCCTATGAAATCTGCAAACCACCTTCGCTATCCTCTGGCTTCTACCCTTGTAACTGCCCCCGATGTAAAACCTGTCCCATGCACCCTCACACCACCACCTACTCTAGTACTGTAACCCGGAAGGTGTACACGATCAAAGGCAGAGCCACGTGTGAAAGCACCCACGTGATTTACCAACTGAGCTGCCTACACTGTGAAGCTTTCTATGTGAGAATGACCACCAACTGACCTGCCTACACTGTGAAGCTTTCTATGTGGGAATGACCAGCAACAAACTGTCCATTCGCATGAACGGACACAGGCAGACAGTGTTTGCTGGTAATGAGGATCACCCTATGGCTAAACATGCCTTGGTGCACAGCCAGCACATCTTGGCACAGTGTTACACTGTCCGGGTTATCTGGATACTTCCCACTGACACCAACCTATCAGAACTCCAGAGATGGGAACTTGCCCTTCAATATATCCTGTCTTCCCGTTACCCACCAGGCCTCAACCTCCGCTAATTTAAGTTGCCGCTGCTCATACCTCACCTCTAATTCACTAACATCTTTGCCTCTGTACTTCCACCTCAACTGACATCTCTACCCAAACTCTTAGCCTTTACATATGTCTGCCTGTGTCTGTTATGTGCAGATGGATGTGTGTGTGTGTGTGTGGGAGTGTATACCTGTCCCTTTTTCCCCCCAAGGAAAGTCTTTCCGCTCCCGGGATTGGAATGACTCCTTACCCTCTCCCTTAAAACCCACATCCTTTCATATTTCCCTCTCCTTCCCTCTTTCCTGATGAAGCAACCGTGGGTTGCGAAAGCTTGAAATTTGTGTGTGTGTTTGTTATTGTTTTTAAACTATACTATATGTCACAAAAGATAGTGCAGAGTGGACTACAAGTGCTAGTGTACACACCCACAACAAATGGAGGAAGAATGAAATATGAAGCATTTCCCACTGACTGACAACGATTGAAAAATGACCCCAGTACTCAGGTATCAAATTACTAAGAAGTCTGCCTAAAAAACTGCAAGACAATGTACATGAAACTAAGTTTTCAAAGAATGTGAAATACTATCTGGTGGAAAAGGAATTTTACAGTGTTGATGAATGCTGCTCAAATTAAATTTGTAAATATTGTTAATTATGAAGGTTTTTTATATTTTTGACATGTCTTATCTTCCATGTACATTCACTGTACACTAGGTAATCCTACAGGATCAAACAAAATTAAATTCATTGTTTGTGTATTATGTGCAGTGACTGAGAGTGAGAACAGTGTAGCATTAATCTTTTATGTTATTAAATAACTTATTTGTAAAACAGTGTTGTATACAAGGGGTAAACTGAATGAGGCAGCACTGTTTTAAACATGGTGGCCTTGTATACAGGAGGGTGGAGGCTCCTGTCTTAATCTGGCAATCCTGAGTTTGGTTTCTGTGGTTTCCCTGAATTACTTAAGGCATATGCTGAGGTGGTTCCCACTGTAAGGCAATGGCTGACTACCTGTAGCATCCTCATCGCACTACGCATGTAAGTATGTAAATGTATATTGAAATTACTTTATTTTTCGCGTTCTTAAACTGTAATGCCAAGACACATTCAATCGTTATAAAAGAGATCTACAGATGAGTAAAGCTACTACTACTGCTACTGACATAAGAACATTCTATGTTGTACATTTCACAAACAGTAAAAATATAATATTTTTTCATTGCAGGATTAATGAGACACAACTAGTGACTTCCATACAAATAACTTGGAGCAACTATGTGCAATGTCGCATGGCCAGGGCCTCCATTGGGTAGACCGTTCGCCGCGTGCAAGTCTTTCGATCTGACGCCACTTCGGCGACTTGTGCGTTGATGGGGATGAAATGATGATGATTAGGACTACACAACACCAAGTCCTTGGGCGGAGAAAATCTCCGACCAAGCCGGGAATTAAACCCGGGCCCTGAGGATTGACAGTCTGTTGCGCTGACCACTCAGCTACCAGGGGCGGACACTGTGTGTAATTATTTGATGTGGAATGACTACAAAGGCTCTGTTGGAAATACTGCTGGACCTACATTAGTTTGGATTAATAGGTGACATTAAATGTATATAAAGAGGGGTCATCGGTTCATTGCAAATGCCCATAAGCTTATTAACACACAGAGGAAGTATAATAGAAATGTTGAAACATCTTAACTGGTAGTCAAACAATTGTGCAAATAAAATTATGGAATTAGCAGCTCACACAGAGGCATTACATGCAATCAACATTCTCATGATCCACCAGAAAATGAAACATGAAGAAATTTTCCTATTTGTGCAATGAGAAGTACACTTGGCCATACATTTTACAGTGAGTTACAAAATAAACATAGAACTCATGCATGATGGGCATTGTGATGTTAACTATAAACAGAGTCTCTAAGGGTGCATTATTAGATGTAGGAGAGAGCCTGAAAATTCTAATATTTCCAGCAAAAATAATGGTGTAAATGAATTTATATTAATTCAATGTGCCTTCTTTTTAATGAACGCAGCAACCTCTCTTACTTTTGAGGTAGACACCTACTCTATTCTTTATGTAGTTAGGTCTATACATTGTCTGTACGTTACTCATTGTCTGTAAATCACTCAATATTTATTTTATGCAGCCTTTCTCACATTTCAATGTTTTCCATAACAAAATAACTCTGCTGCTATTATGAAAGTTACTATGCCAAAAATTGTGCTATTTTGTTGCAACAAACTTACCACCTTTCTTAGGTACTGTTGTTCTTTTATTGGATGGAAAGATACAGTAAATACCACTTCTGAACCTGGGCTTGAGTAACCTGTTATGGGCTTTATATCAAAATTTTCATCGTAGGTGTTCTGAAGCCATGTGAACCTGAAAATTTTTTGAACATTATATGAACATCAAATACCGAGTTAACACCTATGTTTTCAAACAGTCATATACAGTGTTCAGCAGTCCTCATCATGAGGGGAAAAACTTCATGGATCTAAAACAAGACAATATATGCACTACCACTTTAATACTGTTATGGTAATTTACACTTTCCTATCACCCCCAAAGGAGAAAAGGATATGCATCCTTGAAGTATGCGTAAATGAGTTAATGACTGAACCAGACTTTGACTCTTTTCCCACAAATAAAGCAGTGTATTAGTAACAGAAATTGAAATTATGCTTCTTTATGTCTCCTGTACAGAATATTAAATATTACCAAGCTTCACAAAACATGTGTTTGGACTATACATTTCTGAATGATTATTGTCAGTTAAGGAAACATTTCCACAGATAAAACTATGCTCTTCAGTGGATTGAAAACACCACATTCTTATATAATTCAGTATAAGCAGATAGTATAGCAATTTTTGTCCAGTTTGTAGTTGTAAAATGAAGCTGTAATTTTGGACTGTGATATCACTCTGTGACTGTATATGATGCATATTATACATTAATACAGAAAATAAGAAAATCACTGAATGAGCATATAATGTCAATAACATTTTTTTTAAAGTCCAGCTATTTCCAAATTATTTTTGATAAAGAAGGAAATTTTAAAAACAGTGTCCACTACAAAAGTGGGAAAATGTACAGAGGAAAGGAAAATAATAAAAAAGAAAACTATGCACATGGGAGAAGTAATACCAAAATATTAGCATTCAGGATCATCAGTACAAATACAAAATACATAAAATTACAAGGGTACAAGGATAAGTTGTGGCAGGCTGGTATTTAACTATCAGGTGGAAAAAATTCAGTCCCATCAATGAACAAATTAAAAGCAGGAAATATCTAGTCCTAGCTTTTGGCGCTATTAGTTACTTCATCAGTGAGCAAAAACATTGAATAAAGCTACCAGCAGGAGATGTGCACCAGCTACTTAGAGTAACTGCAGAGGAATCAGCTTTTTATAGAGTAGCAGGTTTCTTACATTTATTTGATGGAACATGAATAATACTGCAAGGTGTATTATAGTTAATTGTCATTATTTCAGTATTTGGTTTGAGTTTCTTTAGCTTGCTTGTGTTATGTCAATGTATGCCCACATTCATTCCACATCCCTGATGATTCTAGCTCTTGATGGGATTAACAGATCACAAATAATAAATGAACTTGTATCGAATGTCTTTCATGAAACAGGTGGGAATTTCACAATGAAAAATTTGCTGGTCAAATGGCAGCAATAAAGCAACTCTTTCAATTACACTTATCTAAGAAAGGAAAATGAATGGTCACTCAGACAGCCAGTGTAGTGCATGTTCAGTCATGAGGTATTGGTTGCCCCAAAGGTGTAGCTGAGTAGTGGTCATTCCTAAAACAAAACTGTGTTAGTTGGTAAATGGCACGTGGGGGAGAACAACTGTGTGGGTAACAACAGTGTGATTAGGCATAATGCTCTGAAAATATCATGTAATTTGAAAGATTTTACACTGGTGCCAGTGGCAGTGGTGAGTGGGGGGGGGAGGGGGGGCAGGGAGCGGAGGCATGGAAAGAAGCAGTGAGGGCAGTGGTCATGATAACAGGCAGAGATGATCTTATTTCAGTGCTTGACTCGAGAAGAAAATATCCTAAGGCCTGTGGGATAGTTGTGGAAGAGGAAAGTGTAGCGGGACTTTGAATTTCGCCGCGCTACACTCGTTCCCTCAGATAAAAAATATCCCGTCGCAGCGGTATGAGCGCTCGACGGCAGAGAAAGTACCAAAATTGTAACCTTTTTTTGTTTTTCTATCCGTTTTCAATTGTCTCTCGATAGCGGTAGCTTAAGGCAGACGTGATCTGATGCTGACGTAAAAAACTTAATAGCTAGTCTGATTGTAATGTGTAGACATTGTGGAAGTTGTTAAGAAATTCGGATGATGGAAGTAGCAAAGTGAATTAAATTGCATACAGTATCAAGATGATTTTAATTGGTATAAATTAGTGATTCCTGGACTATTGCAAGATTTCGGAGCAGTTTTTTTCATGCAGAAATGAAGGAGATTTTTGAAGACCTGGACGCCGCCCGAAAGAAGACATGTTAACCTGGTAAAGAATGAACTCAAAGCTACGCCATTTCCCCCTGTCAGTTACATTTTGTTGTTCTCTGTTCTTTTTCAAAAAATTTTGTAGTGGAAATTGGTTTAACTTTTGCTCAAAAACGCCACAAGGACCACCCCAACAATAGCTTTTCCGAATAACGAAGTCCGATAGATTTTCTGTAATACGAAGTCCGATTTGCTTTTCATTCTTTCCTTTTTTTCACGGTCATTAACGATTTAAAAAAGACCATTTTCACTTACGATTTCTACCCACATTTTCAACCTTTTCCTTTTCTTTTCTTCTCATTTTCTTTTTTTTATTAAACCACTACAACTGGCTCCCGCGACAGGACGCAATTTTCGGATGTGTCGTTTTTGAGCAAATTTGAAACTTTAATTTGTATTTTTTCCCAACAGAGAATATCAAAAAATCCTGAACTCTAAATGGTAACAAACACCAACTTTATTGTACCTAAGCAAATGATTATACAACAATATTGTAAAGAATTTTTGTAACTAATTCAATCTGTTTTTCTTTTCATGGCATATATTGATGCAAAACTGTTATTTTGAGACTTTTTGGTGATTATCCGATGGAGATGTATTAAGAAAATCCATATTTTGACGAATACGATTGACGCAGAAGTGTTTGACCAGCCGCTGCAGGTCAGAAAATTTAATGGTGAGTCACACAATTATGTTTCATTCAAGCATTCAATAGCCAACTGCAGAATCCATTTTTCCCTTTCCACACATCCTGTAGTTTTCTTCCTGAATTTTCCAAAATTATCTATCTCTATTGTAGTTTGTGGTAATTATAGTATTGTTGTAGCATATGAAGATCGTGAATTTGACCGCCAAACAGTCATTTGTTACGAAAAATTTTGTCCGCCCTGCGGCATCTTTCTCAATCATTGTTTGCAATAGAGCAATCATTTACATTGACGAGAAAACATTCAACCTAAATTTGAGTCAAATCTTTATTAATCAGACTCATATTATTCCCTTTTTGACTTACTATTATACATCCTATTACAATGGAACGCGGTATGGTAGAGATAGTTTCGGCAGATGAGTTAAGTGAAGTAGATTCATCTTTCAACCAACAAGAAAGTCCGCGTTTCCCTCCATGGACGAGTTCACGGATCAATGCAATGATTTTGCCTCAAACTCGCAACATTTGTGATAATACACAGATGGCGACTTTAAATGACGAAATGTGGAATGGACGCGAGACTAGACCGTCAGCGCCATTGTTCACAGGAAACTGACAAACTGGACCGACTATTAGAGTTATTTGCAGACATGAAACGAGACGTTAGTCAGAAAATTGACATATTAAACCATACTATGACCGAAAATTTTGAACGGTCGACAAAACAAATAACAGAATTAAATAACACCACTCAACAGCTCAGCCAGCGATTTGAGACACTGTCCGATCGAGTCACTAAACAGGAAGAAACTTTGGTTAGATTCACACATGAAACAAAAAACAATATCACCCGATGTGAGAATCAGTTAATGTGCAGCAGGAAGTGAACACTCGTGTGGAAGAGTTAGCTCAGGCCCACACTTCAGCTAGCTCCACCCAAGAAAAGCTGACTGAAGAAGTGGGAAATATTACCCAACAACTCACAATGGTAGTTCTCGAACAAACCCACCTCAAAGAAAAGATAGAAAAATTAGAAGAACGAGCGGACCTCGCGTCACTAAACAACGACACCAACATGGCCGAAAGAATTGTACACGAATGTAAATTGTGTGACGACTATCTGGACAAAAAACTTGAAACAATTACACAGGACATACTTTCAAAAACAAAGACACATGTTAAAGACGAGACAAAACACACAGAAGACGAAGTGACAAAATTACGAGACAATGTTGTGCCGTGTTTGGCGATTGGTGCAAACGCATCGCTAGGAAACGACAAAACAGCTAAAACCATGGCTAATGACACAGACAGAACACCTATTGTGAAATCACTTATTTCCAATCAAAATTACAATGTGCCGCTTTCTTTTCCACCAAACGAACAATATTACGGTACGACACCTAGAGTAGCAAGTGACACAAACCTATCAGGTTGATGACCTTGTTCTTTTGCGTTCACATCCCAAGGCTACAAAATTAAAACAACTGAACAGAAAATGGCAGATATTATATTCAGGTCCTTTCAGAATAGCAAGCATACCTCACCCAGGTTGTTACTCCCTAGAATACCCGTTATCTCACAAGCCGAGGGGGCTGCCTGCATCCCCACAGACATTTGAAACCCTTTGTGCACTAAAACAACATAATATAATGATAACTAAGTTGAACATGAGCAAGTTGCTGTGAAAACGAGATCATAAATATTTGTATTGAATACACGAACATTAAGTTATACAGCCTAAGAACACAAACATTCATTTATGGAAAGTATATACGGCAGTTACACTTGTACACATAATTATGAAGAGAATGTAAACCCAGGTGAGTACACTTACTGAATGAGAAAAGATATTCATATAGGAATGAGGTCTACGCAGGTTACATTGGTTGTTAATTGTAAATTATAAGATGAATCTACAATTAGTTATTTCAAGGCACTCTAATGACAGGAGATAATAGCTGTTGAGATCGGTAATGACATAGATATGTAGCAGATGAGGAATATGTTTAATGTATAAGAATATATATATTATGATGAATATGTGAGTAAGGAATGAGTGAGAATGTTTTGGTAATATTGTGCTACATGGAGAAGTGAGTAAACAGTCTACATCTTTAAGATTACATAAGAATTTCAGTTTGAAAGAAAACATTTGTGATGAGTTAGAACATGTGAGTACAAGGCGTTAAAGGTTAATCTATTTACAGTGCCCTCGAAAATGAACGAATGCAAGAAAAGCAGAGTGAACATAATGATGATTACAGCTGTGGAAGTAAGTATAATAAGAATGTAGCTTGGAAACACATTAGCTTTAATTTAGTGCAGAAGTGTAACTTGGTAACCTTTCGTTAAGTTTTGTTAAGCCAGTGTGTGGAAGAAAACATTTATAGTTCGTGTTCAGACAGGAGAATGATATTTTAAGGAACTTAAGTTGAAATATAGTTTTTACACAGCCTTCATGTGAATACATTTGTATAGAAAAATTTTTTTTTTTTACACAAGACAGAAAACCATGAGGAAACAAAACATAGGAGAGTTATTAAGGCCGTTTTGTGATTCGTACAACACCTCCACTTAAGCGAATAGATGACAAAATTACATCTACGTTGAAGACATTTGACTTTTCAGGCTATGCAAGGTAAGTGCAAAGGAGCAGTGACCATCCGTGCAGCCGACGTCGAACAACGGACACTGAGAAAGAGACATTTTACTGTCAATTATAATACTATGTCCTTTATTTATGATTTATAGAAAGAAATGATATATATACACCACATACATGATGTTTAACCTTCACTAAAGTAGAAGAAAGTTCATAGTTGAACTCTTGAGAGGAAATTTGATATGTCATTATATAATACACATTATGAGAGAGACAATCTCTGAGATACATTTTCCATTTGTATAGACGGTATCCACAAGAAGTTGAGATATTGAGGAAGTACTGAGCAGATATGCGATTCACTCATGCAAAGATTTGTTAAGGTATAATACACTTAGTCATATGAACAGTCAGAACACAAACAGAGAATCTGTCATGACGTTACACTACACAGACTTGACGTAAGGACACTTACATTTACCCATGATTTGGTAAATTGTAAGCACCTCCTTTCACACACCCCTTGAAGGTGATGCAAACGTTATAATGTATTGTGTTCTCTTTTTATGTATTAGCTGTAGGATTTGGTAGTTTATAGGTAGTGACTAGTTTCTTCCAGTCTATCTTTCTCCATTATCCTACCACCTCCTGCAGCTGGGTATTGTTTGTTTATGGAATGTAAGAATATATTGTGTGACAGTAAACTTTCAGGTATGAATTAAAAGAAATGAAGAAAACTGAGAATGGCATTACAAGCCTGGTCAACCACTAGCCAAGATATGGAATCAAAAGAAAGAGATAAATAATAAATGAAGGAAAGCCCGTGCTTTTAAACATTAAGTCTTATATCCCTTGGCACGCCCAAACCTGAATAAAAAAAAATTAATACCCCAATAAAAGAAAGCCAACGGGACTTAGTATAATTTTTTTTAGTATAGATATTTCACATGCATATTCTTGTAAATTTATATGTATTTGTATATGTATAAAAACTTTGCATATTGTCAACATATTTTGAAATGTGACCACGAAATGTAAGCTTTCAGAATTAACGATGTAAACATGCTTGGACAAAGTGAGCTTTGTTAAAATGTAAATATGGCAAAAAAGTGTTGCAAACTGTGTTAAACAGTGAACGTTATAAACGACGAATTTTGTGAAACTTATGGTGCATAAACCAAATAACTGTTTGTAAATCGATATAAACTGCAATTTACTTCGACGATAATGAGGATTTTCACACTGCAAATGAACGTTTGTTGACAAGTGTAAACAATGTGGTGAAACACCTACCTTTGCGAACATCGACGCCGTTGTTCCTGGCCGGCCTTCAGATGCTTTGGAGACAATAAACTCAGCACCTGTCGTAGGCGATGTGGAGGCTAAAAACTACATCGACCATATATGCCCCGGGAACAATAGTCATGAAAACGCACAAGGACCCGGAGTGTTGTGTCGTAACAGAAGACATAGACATTGCTTCAGATCACGCACACGCTCAATCTTATGGTGTCACCGGACTTAACACGCCATTTATGCTGGAATAACAACTTGTAATGAACACTACGTGAAAGTGAATACTGTTCAAGACTGTCATAACACAGCGATTTTGAAACTGCCGCACGCGAAATTCAGTGATGCTACTGCGCGTGCGCAAAGACTACGTGCTGCCAGAGATGCATTGGGAAACCAACGCTGGGAGCACACAACATTAACTGCGCTGGCGAGCAGCTTTTTCAAACGAACTGCATGTAAATATATATATTAATTGTGTAAAAAGGATCCAAACTGTAATAATTGTATTTAGTATATAGGTTTAGAAAGTAAGTGTTGGGAAAGATTATCCCTTATGGATGCACGTGGCCTTTCCAATGAAAATATGCATATATTGACTTTTAGGTTTACTAGCCTGCCACGCTAAATGTTTTAGCGTGACAGTCGAGGGGGCGATGTAGCGGGACTTTGAATTTCGCCGCGCTACACTCGTTCCCTCAGATAAAAAATATCCCGTCGCAGCGGTATGAGCGCTCGACGGCAGAGAAAGTACCAAAATTGTAACCTTTTTTTGTTTTTCTATCCGTTTTCAATTGTCTCTTGATAGCGGTAGCTTAAGGCAGACGTGATCTGATGCTGACGTAAAAAACTTAATAGCTAGTCTGATTGTAATGTGTAGACATTGTGGAAGTTGTTAAGAAATTCGGATGATAGAAGTAGCAAAGTGAATTAAATTGCATACAGTATCAAGATGATTTTAATTGGTATAAATTAGTGATTCCTGGACTATTGCAAGATTTCGGAGCAGTTTTTTTCATGCAGAAATGAAGGAGATATTTGAAGACCTGGACGCCGCCCGAAAGAAGACATGTTAACCTGGTAAAGAGTGAACTCAAAGCGACGCCATTTCCCCCTGTCAGTTACATTTTGTTGTTCTCTGTTCTTTTTCAAAAAATTTTGTAGTGGAAATTGGTTTAACTTTTGCTCAAAAAGGACCACCCCAACAATAACTTTTCCGAATAACGAAGTCCGATAGGTTTTCTGTAATACGAAGTCCGATTAGCTTTTCATTCTTTCCCTTTTTCACGGTCTCTCTTCTCCCATTTTTTTTTATTAACCACTACAAAAGCCTGTAGGGAGTTGCTGAGGGAGTGAGTTACTGCAGCAGATACGTACAAAATGATTGCCAACACTGTAGGGAATAGTGTCTTTGGTGTGGAAATGTGGAAGCTGGAAATGAGATGGAGGCAAATGTGAAAGAATTGGATTTGGAAAAGGAGTAGGTGGGTTGAGAGACCAATTGCCTGTGGGATGTTGGTGTTTGGTGAGGTTTCTCTGTATTTTTCTTCTTCACTTCTTCCCTTCTTTTCTCTCTCTCATTTTTTCCTTTCGTTAACCACTGCTTTCTATTTACCTTGTAATCTTCATCTTTCACTTCCCCCCCCCCCCCTCTCTCTCTCTCTCCTCTTTTTCCATTGCATCTCTTGCTTCCATCCTACTCTTTATGGTACCTGTATTTCGACTCGTTGTATCACTCACTCTCAATCAGTCTTCACTTGTCTGTCTACCCTTCTATCACCTCTGCATTGACTCTGGCACAGTGATTACCAATGTACTGTCCTTTGACTCCCACTCCCTCTGACACCCCTGCACTTTCATCTTTGTCTCTCCTTGCCTCATATCGGGTGGACCCCTCATCCTTGGTTTTGAGTAATATACTTCTCCTTCTCAACCTTCCAAAACATAACCTCTTTCATCCCTGATGAAGGAGCTAAAAATTCAAAACTTAGGTAATAGATTTTGTCTAATTTCTACCACAATTAATGGAATTTTACCTCATAAAGGTAAATAGTAGTCAATCATTCTGTATACTTCTAATTTTACAGTTTTCTTACGTGTTTTTTCTTTCAATGTAGTTTTACAGACTTCATAAAAGACAAGGAAGATTGTCACTTGGCACCCTCTACTGCAAGACAAATGTGGAGGACAAAGGAAGTGAATGTGAATGAATAAGACTTTTGAAAGAAAATAGAAAATAAAATATAAATAAATAAAATTGCAGAATGAAATTACAAGAGACAGGAGGTCAAGCAGTGAATAATGAATAAAAGAAGAGCAATCGAAAATACTGCAAAAATATTAAATAATTCTTCTTCTACATGTTTGAATAGCTGTTGATTTGTTGTAATCTGTTTAGTGAAGATAAAGCTATGTTTAGTGAAGACAAAGTTAGTGATTGAACCTCTAGGGAAAAAAATGGCAAAGAAAGAAGAAATATTTTGAAAATAGCCTTACTGAAGTTTTTAAGTGGTTTTCTGCATTTATTTCTTATGTGTAGCAAAAATATTACTGGGTTGTTGTATTTTAAGCATAAATGGCAACAATGGCATCTGAGTAATTGAAACCACTATTTAAAAGTTAGGTAACATGCATTACTAGGATAGCAGTAAGAAAAGTGCCTGAGTAAAATACAGATGCAGTATAATAATTGTTACTATATGATAGTAAACTGATCTTAAGCAAGAAGGGTTCAATTAAAAAAAAATAGTGTACGGGATCTCTCGTAGATGCTGCACATGAGAAGAGTCAACAAATGTCTTGATTAGTGCTGCTATAAGTTTCATTGTTCACTGTATCAGTCACTTACAAGTAAGTCTTTACCATATCTCATTTTTGTTTATTATGAGGATACACTGAAAAGTAATGCCTCTGAATTTTTTAACTGGAAACTCTTAAAACTTTTTAAATAAAAGAACTGTTGTTAACATGCAACATCTTTATTCTTCAGGTCTACATATTTATTTCTCAACATAGTCACCCTGGCAACACATTTCTCTCTGTGAGAGATCAGTTTGATGATACAATCACTGTGAAATGTTTGACTTTGTTTATGAGAAGCTTCACCTCTGCTTGCACTATTTCATCATCAGCTGAATTCTTTAAATTTAAGGTACAGATGAAAATTGCATGGGCCAAGTTGGGACTGTATGGAGGATGATTGGTGGAGGTTATGGACTGTTGCAGCTATTGTAGCACTTGTGTTTGTTATGGAATTGTCATGCTGAAGGAGAGATTGCTCCATGTGTGGACAAACTTTTCAAATTTGTGCTTTCACTTTTCTGAGGGTTTTGCAGAACCTTACAGAGTCTATGGTAATGCCTTTTGGCATTAATTTCAAATGCACTACACCTTGAACATCCAAGAACACTATGAGCATTATTTTTGCCTGCTGATGACACGGTCTTGACTTTCTTGGCATTAGTGATCATTTGTAGAGGAATTCCACTGACACACTTTTGTTTTTGGGGTTAAAGCGGCGTAAAAAGATTTTATCACCTGTCACAGCCATGTTAAGGAACCCATCACTCTAATGCTCGAAACACAAAATAAACTGTTGCCAAATGTCCAGTCTTCTCTTTTCTGTGCCACAGTTCTGCAACAATGGCCTGTACATGCTCTTGTGATGGGGAACTCTTACCTGATGGCAGTCACTGGGTTATCCAAAGATTTTATCTGATGAGTTCATCAACCTGATTCCAATAAGTCTCATCAGTTGCTATAAGTGGTTATCCACTCTGAGCTATGCCACACACATTGAGGTTAGCACCACCACTACAAATATGAGCAAATCAATATCACACATTACAAATTTTGATGCAATCATCACTGTACGCAGCTTTCAATCATCTATGGATAAAGTTGTAGCCATATTTTCTGTGGTTTGAAACTTGATAACACCTCGATGTCTCTCATGCAACAACATAGTTATGTAACATACTGTCATGTTACATGCTACACACACACACACACACACACACACACACACACACACACACACACACACACACACACACACACACACACACACACACACACACACACACACACACACACACACACACACATATCCATCCACACATATACAGACACAAGCAGACATATTTAAAGACAAAGAGTTTGGGCAGAGATGTCAGTCGAGGCGGAAATGCAGAGGCAAACTCTTTGTCTTTAAATATGTCTGCTTGTGTCTGTATATGTGTGGATGGATAAGTGTGTGTGTGTGCGAGTGTATACCCGTCCTTTTTTCCCACCTTCATCGTGACCCACAACTTCTTCACTTTTCGAAGGCCAGACATACCAACAATTAAAGGGAACAGCCATGGGTACCAGGATGGCCCCCTCGTACGCCAACCTATTCATGGGTCGCTTAGAGGAAGCCTTCTTGGTTACCCAGGCCTGCCAACCCAAAGTTTGGTACAGATTTATTGATGACATCATCATGATCTGAACTCACAGTGAAGAAGAACTCCAGAATTTCCTCTCCAACTTCAACTCCTTTGGTTCAATCAGATTCACCTGGTCCTACTCCAAATCTCATGCCACTTTCCTTGACGTTGACCTCCACCTGTCCAATGGCCAGCTTCACACGTCCGTCCACATCAAACCCACCAACAAGCAACAGTACCTCCATTATGACAGCTGCCACCCATTCCACATCAAACGGTCCCTTCCCTACAGCCTAGCTCTTCGTGGCAAACGAATCTACTCCAGTCTGGAATCCCTGAACCATTACACCAACAACCTGACAACAGCTTTCGCATCCCGCAACTACCCTCCCGACCTGGTACAGAAGCAAATAACCAGAGCCACTTCCTCATCTTCTCAAACCCAGAACCTCCCACAGAAGAACCCCAAAAGTGCCCCACTTGTGACAGGATACTTTCCGGGACTGGATCAGACTCTGAATGTGGCTCTCCAGCAGGGATATGACGTCCTCAAATCCTGCCCTGAAATGTGATCCATCCTTCATGAAATCCTCCCCACTCCACCAAGAGTGTCTTTCCGCTGTCCACCTAACCTTCGTAACCTGTTAGTTCATCCCTATGAAATCCCCAAACCACCTTCCCTACCCTCTGGCTCGTACCCTTGTAACTGCCCCTGGTGTAAAACCTGTCCCATGCACCCTCCCACCACCACCTACTCCAGTCCTGTAACCCGGAAGGTGTACATGATCAAAGGCAGAGCCACATGTGAAAGCACCCACGTGATTTACCAACCGAGCTGCCTACACTGTGAAGCTTTCTATGTGGGAATGACCAGCAACAAACTGTCCATTCACATGAATGGACACAGGCAGACAGTGTTTGTTGGTAATGAGGATCACTCTGTGGCTAAACATGCCTTGGTGCACGGCCAGCAGATCTTGACACAGTGTTACACCGTCCGGGTTATCTGGATACTTCCCACTAACACCAACCTGTCAGAACTCCGGAGATGGGAACTTGCCCTTCAGTATATCCTCTCTTCTCGTTATCCGCCAGGTCTCAATCTCCGCTAATTTCAATTTGCCGCCGCTCATACCTCACCTGTCTTTCAACAACATCTTTGCCTCTGTACTTCCGCCTCGACTGACATCTCTGCCCAAACTCTTTGCCTTTACAAATGTCTGCTTATGTCTGTGTATGTGCGGATGGATATGTGTGTGTCTGCGAGTGCATACCTGTCCTTTTTTCCCCCAAGGTAAATCTTTCCGCTCCCGGGATTGGAATGACTCCTTACCCTCTCCCTTAAAACCCACATCCTTTCGTCTTTCCCTCTCCTTCCCTCTTTCCTGATGAGGCAACAGTTTATATATATATATATATATATATATATATATATATATATATATATATATATATATATATATATATATATATATATATATATATAATAGAGGGAAACATTCCACGTGGGAAAAATGTATCTTAAACAAAGATGATGTGACTTACTGAACGAAAGCGCTGGCAGGTCGATAGACACACAAACAAACACAAACACACACACAAAATTCAATCTTTCGCTTTATTTCCATTTCCGTTTTTCGCACATCACTGATAATTTTTATCCGCTTCCCACAGGTTTTAACGTCATTATTTCTCCTTCAGACAATTGTTAGCCTCATTTTCATAATCTGCCACCACAAAACCACTCCTTTTAATATATTACACGCAGTTTTTCGAAATTTTCCCGAATTTCTCCGTCCTTTAACGTGTTTTGGCGGCAACACAACCACCTAACCTTTGTGCACATCGTTGTCTACCAACCCAAGTCCAACATAGCCCAGCTGTAACCAACACCTTCTCGCCTTTTTTCACACCAGATCTCCAGTTACTTTCCAGCTCACCTTTACCTCTCCCCATATATTTTTATTTTCATTTTCATTTCAGCCTCATTTTACACTTTCCACCTTCTAATACCATGTCACCCTCACAACACCCCCACAACGACCCCATTAAGTTTTATTTACATTCCCTCCGCAAACATGCCTTCTCCCTAGCCAGATTACGCTCCCATATTCTATTTTCTCAGGCTTGTCTGACATTTGGCATTACCCCCAAAGGCCTCACACTTAAAGTTCCCATCTCTGGCTGCAACCCCTCTTTCCATCAGTCCCTATACCAGGTCCAAAACGAACAATCCATTGCCCTCACCCACGTGATCATTCACCTACACATCAACTCAGCCAATGAACACACCTGTCAACTCCTATCCTTAATAAAAGTCCTTAATCTTTCCTCTCCCACATCCACACCGGCTGTTCAGAGCATCCTCCTACAGGCCAACCGTAAATTAGAACAGCATGCCACCCTCCACCTCAAAAAACTATCCAATCTCCTGGTTTCCCACCTCCGGAAAGGCAACTCACTCACCCTTCACAACCTTTCCAGCAAACCTCAACCTCCTCTCATTGCACACAAACCCAGTCTCTCCCATCTACTCAATCTCCCACTTCCAGCTCCACTCCCTCCAAAACCTCAAAATTCCAATCAACACAATCTGGAACCACAACACCCTAATTCAGTAGTTAACCTTTCCTCCAAACCTCTCTCCCAATCCGAAACCTCTGTCCTATCCAAAGGCCTCACCTTCAGCCCCACTCCCAGATTCATCCAAACAGCCCTCGTCAAAGATTTACTGTCCTACACTCGTACTCTCTGCTGGAAATATCACTTTGCCACGAAGAAAAATGATCCTAATCCTACTCCTAATGATCCAACTCCCCAAGACACCATCCAAATTGAACCCTGCTTGGAACAGTTCCGTCCTCCGTCGCAGCAGGACCCACCTCCTCTTCCTCAAAATCACCCTCTCCAAACCTTCCAGGAATTTCTGACTTCCAGCCTTGCATCTCAATCCTTCTTAAAAAACCTTAATCCTACTCCCAACATCACCACTGCTGAAGCCCAGGCTATCCGTGATCTGAAGGCTGACCGATCCATCGTCATTCTTCCGGCGGACAAGGGTTCCACGACCGTGGTACTTGATCGTCGGGAGTATGTGGCTGAGGGACTGCGTCAGCTTTCAGACAACACCACATACAAAGTTTGCCAAGGTAATCCCATTCCTGATGTCCAGGCGGAGCTTCAAGGAATCCTCAGAACCTTAGGCCCCCTGCAAAACCTTTCACCTGACTCCATCAACCTCCTGACCCCACCGACACCCCGCACCCCTACCTTCTACCTTCTTCCTAAAATCCACAAACCCAATCATCCCGGCCGCCCCATTGTAGCTGGTTACCAAGCCCCCACAGAATGTATCTCTGCCTACGTAGATCAACACCTTCAACC
The DNA here is from genome assembly GCF_023898315.1 of Schistocerca nitens. Taxonomy (NCBI): domain Eukaryota; kingdom Metazoa; phylum Arthropoda; class Insecta; order Orthoptera; family Acrididae; genus Schistocerca; species Schistocerca nitens. The sequence goes on along the minus strand of NC_064618.1, from coordinate 740,085,156 downwards.
CATTACATGCAGTCTCCCATTCTTCATCAAAGACACCAACCACTTTCTTGAACGCCTGGAATCCTTGCCCAATCTGTTACCCCCGGAAACCATCCTTGTAACCATTGATGCCACTTCCTTATACACAAATATTCCGCACGTCCAGGGCCTCGCTGCGCTGGAGCATTTCCTTTCACGCCGATCACCTGCCACCCTACCTAAAACCTCTTTCCTCATCACCTTAGCCAGCTTCATCCTGACCCACAACTTCTTCACTTTTGAAGGCCAGACATACCAACAATTAAAGGGAACAGCCATGGGTACCAGGATGGCCCCCTTGTACGCCAACCTATTCATGGGTCGCTTAGAGGAAGTCTTCTTGGTTACCCAGGCCTGCCAACCCAAAGTTTGGTACAGATTTATTGATGACATATTCATGATCTGGACTCACAGTGAAGAAGAACTCCAGATTTTCCTCTCCAACCTCAACTCCTTTGGTTCAATCAGGTTCACCTGGTCCTACTCCAAATCCCATGCCACTTTCCTTGACGTTGACCTCCACCTGTCCAATGGCCAGCTTCACACGTCCGTCCACATCAAACCCACCAACAAGCAACAGTACCTCCATTATGACAGCTGCCACCCATTCCACATCAAACGGTCCCTTCCCTACAGCCTAGGTCTTCGTGGCAAACGAATCTGCTCCAGTCCGGAATCCCTGAACCATTACACCCACAACCTGACAACAGCTTTTGCATCTCGCAACTACCCTCCCGACCTGGTACAGAAGCAAATAACCAGAGCCACCTCCTCATCCCCTCGAACCCAGAATCCCCCACAGAAGAACCACAAAAGTGCCCCACTTGTGACAGGATACTTTCCGGGACTGGACCAGACTCTGAATGTGGCTCTCCAGCAGGGATACGACTTCCTCAAATCCTGCCCTGAAATGAGATCCATCCTTCATGAAATCCTCCCCACTCCACCAAGAGTGTCTTTCCGCCGTCCACCTAACCTTCGTAACCTGTTAGTTCATCCCTATGAAATCCCCAAACCACCTTCCCTACCCTCTGGCTCCTATCCTTGTAACCGCGCCCAGTGTACAACCTGTCCCATGCACCCTCCCACCACCACCTACTCCAGTCCTGTAACCCGGAAGGTGTACACGATCAAAGGCAGAGCCACATGTGAAAGCACCCACGTGATTTACCAACTGACCTGCCTACACTGTGATGCATTCTATGTGGGAATGACCAGCAACAAACTGTCCATTCGCATGAATGGACACAGGCAGACAGTGTTTGTTGGTAATGAGGATCACCCTGTGGCTAAACATGCCTTGGTGCACGGCCAGCAGATCTTGGCACAGTGTTACACCGTCCGGGTTATCTGGATACTTCCCACCAACACCAACCTATCCGAACTCCGGAGATGGGAACTTGCTCTTCAATATATCCTCTCTTCCCGCTACCCACCAGGCCTCAAAGACAAATATGTCTGCTTGTGAGATGTCTGCTTGTGTCTGTATATGTGTGGATGGATATGTGTGTGTGCGAGTGTATACCCATCCTTTTTTCCCCCTAAGGTAAGTCTTTCCGCTCCCGGGATTGTAATGACTCCTTACCCTCTCCCCTAAAACCCATATCCTTTCGTCTTTCCCTCTCCTTCCCTCTTTCCTGATGAGGCAACAGTTTGTTGTGGAAAGTTTGAATTTTGTGTGTGTGTTTGTGTTTGTGTGTCTATCGACCTGCCAGCACTTTCGTTCGGTAAGTCACATCATCTTTGTTTATATATATATATATATATATATATATATATATATATATATATATATATATATATATATATATATATCAAGTCAGCACACCTTCCTATTTCAAATACCTCTGATTGTGCTTGGTAATTTTTGTTTCATGAGCATTAGGCCTTTGTCTGAGGCATGTTTCATCTTGAATACATCATCAGAAGCTATAAATAATCATAAATCAGTTTCAAACTTACACAGGATCACGAAGATTGAGCAATTCATTCATATCCATACAACAATTTAAGGGAGGCCATAGATATTCAAAGATGAAAATAATTTAACAGAAAAGGAGGAAGATTGAAATTAAAAAAATTGTAGACCTTAGTGCTAAATAAAGCAAACAGCATGAACTCTTCCCCACTGGAAGCTTCACAAAAAGTGTGACTATGACTCCACAAGCTTTGGTAGTGATCTGATGATGTTTTGATCCAACAGTTGGGTGTAAACAAAGACAGTTCAGCTCTCTGTGGTTGCTGAAGTCTGAAACTGCTTTCTGAGTCTTTTTAGTCTCTGATACTGTCTCCAACATTAGACATGGAAACATACCTTGGACCACAGCGTAATGTCCATAAAATAAAAAATCACCAAGGACACAAATACTAGCTGTGAAAACCTGCAATATTTGATTTTACTATTTTGTTTATCTTTTATCAGTTTATTTTTTTGCACTCAGTTTCAATTAGTTTGTAGACTGACCAGCCACATTGCTGCTGTGAATCAGAAATTACACCTTTTGAAAGTAAATCAGCCACTGTTCCTTCAAAATGTGTCCTATAAACTATTCTACAACTTGCAGGCAAGCAGGTATTTATAAAGCTGAGTAATTGATTAACTAACTATGTTTCTGTCACTTGTGAAAACTTATTTTCAAGGAAAGATGTTGATCAATCTCCCATATATGATTACAGATGAATTGCAACAATATTTTGTACATACTCATTCTATTAACTTACCTGGAACCAATGTCACCTGTGTTTCTGAGACTCAATGTTAGATCTGAGTGACAGCCTTCACAAACAAAACCAAAATATATATGATCTCTGTTAAATGAAAACTCATATCCAGCACAAATTCCTTTAAGTATACATAATGGTTCTGTATGATCAAATACTTTCATTATTATCTGAAAATAAAATTATATTTGTATCACAAATATTAACTGTAAAATGACACTCATGAAAATACTTTTGTAGGTTTAACACATACCATTCTCTGAAAGCTCATCCTTGCAATTGCTGTGAATGTTACTGTTATATCAATAATTTCCTGTGGTTTCAAGACTATCACTTCACTTGGTAAAACTTGCAAGAAATCAGTCTCCTCTTCAGTAAATATATTGCTTTGTTTTGGCATTACTCCTTCCTTAAACTCTTTTGATATATAAAATGATACTGGTACTGCAGTCACACTTTTGTTTATGACTGACACATGCTTTACTGATGTCTGGCCCACTTGTAATAGACCAAGATCAACTTGTTTCTGTCTTGCTTTTAGCAATTGCACCTGAAAGTAATATTTTTTATTTATTGACTTGGCTTCCAAGAATCTTATCTCATACAGTGTGCTAAAGATATGAGACAAGTCCATAAATAGAAACACAAAAATGTGGCAGAGGAATATGATAAAGGACACTGTTACATTCAAAGTATGTTACTAACAATAAGTATAATAGAGGTTCAACTGGAGTTAATATAAGCTGAACTGTAGATATTCATCAACTGAATAAAAAGAATGTGCAAGTAAAATGTTCTTAGCTTTATTCCTAAATCTATTATTGTTTTCATAATCTGGCAGAGGTATCTTATTGTAAAGACATTGTCCATATTGCTTACCTCTGCTATGTTCCTGGTCAATTTTGGTTTGCAAAATGAATGTTTGCACAGGAATATGTATTTTAACTATGAACAGCCTTACTAGTCTCAAACAAATCCAGGTTCTTGTCAGTGTAGGCCACAGATTATAGTATATAAACATAGGGCACAGACAATGTATTTAATTCCCTGAAAATTGGCTGATTTTGCGGTCTAGAAGACAGCTATTTCATCACAATAGTTTTATAGTGAACAGTACTGACTTATAATATATAATTGAATGTATTAATGAAAAATAATCTGTCATTTGTGTTGGTATATCACAAAATTGACTAAGGATTTGAAAACCATAGCACAGACTGCTCAATTTTTTGAGTAGTTTGGTTTGTCAATTTTCCATTGTAAGTTATTGTCACAGGATTGACTAAGGATTCAAAAAACAAAGCATACACTTCTCAATCTACTGAGCGGCTTGTGTACACAAATTTTTCATTGTAAGTAACTGTCTATCCACAACAGAAGCAATTTTATTTCTTTGACATGTCCTACTGTTTCACCACTTATTCATAGGGGATCTATTGAGGCAGAGTGATTTTTGAAAGCACAGATAGAAGAAGAGCATTTTTGCTTTCATTTAAGAATAGTCCATTCTGTTCCTGTACACAGGCTGTATCACAATTTGTAGTTGTTGGTATATTTAGTTACTCATAAGTAATAAGGAGATTGACTCATTCTGTTCATGAGAAATATATACATAAAAAATTAAAGAATGTGGAATAGAATTTCTATTAATCTGTCTTCAGCCAAACTAGATAATAATTAAATGTTATGACACCAATGGTCCTTTCAACAAACAATAGAGGGAGTGGGAATGAGAGAACATTAACATTCAGGCATCATGGTCTCAGTACAAAAGGAACACAGAAAGGTAGTATGTGATGGAAAACACCATTTAAAATTACAAAACACATACATGGTGTAAATAATTCAGTAGTTATGATAACAACCCAGCCACAATTACTTCTCCTTTGAAGGCATCACCTACAAACAAGTCCAGGACATGGAAATGGGCATCCCCAGGGTACCATCCTATATCAACCTTTTCACAGACCATCTAAAAGAATCCTTTCTAATGATCCAGAATCCAAATCCCTCACCTGGTTCAGATTCATTGCTGACATCTTCATGATCTGGATCAAGGGTGAGGATACCCTATCCACATTCCCCTAGAACCTCAACAACTTCTCCCTTATTTGCTTCACCTGGTCCTCCTCAACCCAACTAGCCACCTTCTTCGAAGTTCACCTGCATCTCAAAGATGGCTACACCAGTACCTCCATCCATATAAAACCTACCAACATGTATAGCTACATCTACATCTATAGCGTGCAAACCACCATGACTTGCACGGCAGGGGGTATGTCTCATTATACCAGTTAATAAGGTTTCTCACCATTCCATTCATATGTGGAATGGAGGAACAATGATGATTTGAATGCTTCTGCATGTGCAGTAATTATTCTAATCTTGTACTCATGATCCCTATGTGAGTGATACAGAGGGGATGTAGTATATAAGGTTTCACACAAGCCTCATCTGCAAATTTTCTTTTGTGTCATCTACCTTTGCAAATCTCCATTCTGTGAACAGGGTTTTCAACTTTGTAAATCCAAAAAAATGTCTGTAGGGATCAGGTCTAGAGGGAAGGGAGGATGATACCTATGTGAGTGATACAGAGGGGCTGTAGTATATGAAGTTTGTTCAAAAACTTCCATAACTATGTCAACAAAATTTTTCTATGTTTAACATTTACTTATTGTGCATAGTCTCCAAAATATTCTCCTCCACAATTGACATACCACTCCCAATGCCATTTCCACTTCCAGAAGCAGTGTTGGTAGGCTTCTTGCTGGATTGCATGAAGCCTCATCTGAAAATTTTCATTTATCTCAATTATCTTTTAAAATCTCCATTCTATCAACAGGGTTTTCAACTTTGTAAATCCAAAAAAAAGTCTGCAGGGGTCAGGTCTAGAGGGAAGGGAGGATGAGGCAGCATAATGATTTTTTTTGTGCAATAGTCTTGCACCAACAGGGATGAATGTGCAGGTGCATTATCATGATGCAAGAACAATGAATTGTCTCACCACATTTCATGCCATTTCTTTCTCACATTTTGTCACAGGCATTGCAACATCTCCTGATAGTACCATTGATTAACAGTTTGTCCATGTGGCATGAACTCATGGTGAACTAATCCTTCTAAGTCAAAGAAAACTATCAGCATGGCTTTGACATTTAACATGGCTTGACAAGCTTTTTTGGTCTTTTGATGAAGTTTCCCAACCCATTCTGAAGATTGAACCTTGATCTTAACATCGTAAGTGTAGACTCATGTCTAATCACCAGTTATGATTATCTTAAGAAACATTCCTTTCACATTTGCGCAGTCTAAAAGCTCTTCACAGATTGAGAAGCAAAGGGCTTTCTAATCTTGACTCATAAGCCATGGGACGAACTTGGCAGCAACACAATTAAAATGTTACATTCTTCTGCAATCTCTCAGTCAGTCAGACTTTGAATGGCATGCACAATTTCAATGACATTCCTGACATCAGCATCATTGGCAGATGTCAAAGGACATCCTGAATGGAGGTCATCTTTAACTCCCATCCAGCAATTTTTAAACCATGTGAAGCATTTGTAGCACTGAGTATGTCTTAAGCACTCATAACTCTAAGCTTCCTGCATCATTTGGCATGTCTCTGTAAAGATTTTCTTGAGTTTCAAGCAAAATTTAATGCAGACTCATTATTCAACTAACTCTGCCATCACAAACTGTGTAACACAACATTATACTAAATAGAGTGCTGAACAATAACTAACAGACACAAAACAATGAAGCTGCTGGCAGTTACACATTAAACACAGACATGTGTGGAGACACCGACCAACTTTCGTTCCAACACCTCATTGGCTTGAAAGAATGAATGATATGGAATTTTTTGAACAGTCCTCACACTTATAGAGTCATCATTTAAAGCTGGTTCTTGAAACTTTGTTAACAGACTTTCTCAGGATGGTTTATATCTATCTTCAAGAGTCTTGCCATTCAATTCCTTCAGTATCTCTGTGACACTCTCCCATGGATTAAACAAACCTGTGAGCTTTTTTGGTGCCCTTCTCTGTATGCATGCAATGTCCCCTGTTAGTCTTGTTTAGCATGGGTTTCACACACTTGAGCAAAATTCTAGAACTGCCCACACAAGTGATACATAAGCAATCTCCTTTGTAAACTGATTGCAGTTCCTGAGTATTTACCAATAAACCAAAGGCTACCACCTGCTTTACCAATTACTGAACCTATGTGATCATTCCATTTCATATGCCTACAAAGCGTTACACCCAGGTATTTGTATGACTTGACTAATTCCAACAATGACTCGTTGATATTATAGTCATAGGATACTATGTCTTTTTTGTTTTGTTAAGTGCTCTATTTTACATTTCTGAAAATTTAAAGCTGGTTGCCAATCTTTGCATCACTTTGAAATCTTATCAGGGTCTGACTGAATATTTATGCAGCTACTTTCAGATAGTACTTCATTATAGATAGCTGTATCATCTGCAAAAAGCCTGATATTACTATTAATATCGTCTGCAAGGACATTAATATACAACATGAATAGCAAGGGACCCACACAATTATCTGGAGCACACCCAAAGTTACTTCTACATCTGATGATGACTCTCCATCCAAGAAAACATGCTACATTCTCACTACCAAAAAGTCTTCAATCCAGTCACAATGTTCACTTGATGCACCATACAATCATACTTTTGACAATAAGCATAATGTGGTACTAATTCAAATGGTTTTTGGAAATCAATAAATACCATATCTACCTGTTTGCCTTGATCCAAAGCTCTCATTATGTCACATGAGAAAAGTATGTATTGGGTTTCACATGATTGACATTGGCAGAATCCATGCTTGTTGGTGTTGAGGTCATTCAAGATACTTCATTATGTTTGAGCTCAGAATATGTGCCAAGATTCAACAAGAAATCAATGTCAAGGATCTAATATGGTAGTTTTGTGGATCACTACTACTACCTTTCTTGTAGATAGGTGTGACCTGCTCAAGGATTTTTGTTTGAGGGATCTATGATAGGTTATAGTTAGAAGATGGGCTAACTTAGCTGCAAATTCAATATTCCACCAGCAACACCTTCACTTCAACAGCTGCCACTCATTCCATACCGAGAAGTGCCTTTTATATTGTCTAGCCACCCACAGCCATAACATCTGTAGTTTACATTCAATTAGATTAGATTTACTTTCATTCCAATTGATCCATACTGAAGAGGTCCTCCAGGATGTAGAACATGTCAGAAAAACAATAATACATGACAAATATTTATTTAAAATTTAGAAAAAAATGTCTTTTTATTTATAAGATAATAAAAATATAATAGAACTACTACAACACTTATTTACAATGAACACATTACTGCACTGAAACGGTGTTCAAGTTAGATTGTACTTCACACACACACACACACACACACACACACACACACACACACACACACACACACACACACACAAATCATGTGGTTCTATTGAGAAATTCATCAATGGTGTAGATGGAGCTGGCCACCAATAAATCCTTAAGGCTTCTCTTAAACTGAATTTCATTGGTTGTTAAGCCGTTTATGGCTGCTGGCAAGTTATTGAAAATGTGTGTTCCTGAATAATGCACACCTTTTTGTACAAGAGTAAGTGACTTTAAATCCTTGTGAAGATTATTCTTATTTCTAGTATTGATTCCATGAACTGATCTGTTGGTTTGAAAAAGTGATATATTTTTAATGACAAATTTTATTAAGGAATAAATATATGGGGAAGCAGTAGCTACGATACCTAGTTCCCTAAACAGGCCTCTGCAGGATGTTCTTGTGTTCACACCACAAATACTTTAGTTTGTCCAGTCTTTAGAGTATTGTTTGTGTGTATGGGACCCATGCCAGTTGCTGATACAAGAGATTGAGAAGGTCCAAAGAAGAGCGGCAAGATTCATGACTGGTACATTTAGCGATTGTGAGAGTATTATAAATCTCATAGAAAGTTTGAAATGGGACACACTTACAGATAGACGACACACTAGACGGAAGGGGCTGCTCACTAAATTCCAAAATGCGATCTTCACTGAGGATGTAGAGCGTATATTATTACCACCAACTTTCAAATCATGCAATGATCACCATTCAAAGATAAGAGAAATTAGATACTGAGGCTTTCAGACAGTTGTTTTTCCCTTGCACATTCTGTGAGTGGAACAGAGTAGGAGAAATTTGACTTAGGTGCAAATAGTGCCCTCCGCCACACACCACTTGATGGCTAGCAGAGTACATATGTAGATGTAGATGTAGAGGAATTACCCCAAAAAATAATAATGACATTATGGAGTGAAAGTAAGCATAGTATGCCACTTTTCCTTTTTTATATCCTCTCAGTCTAACAGAATTTACATTGCAGATAGAGATTTGTTTAGACACTTCAGCAGTTCTGTGTTCTGTGGTGTGTTCCTCCCAGTTGAATTTATCATCAAACTGTAATACCAAGAATTTAACACTGTCCACTTCTTCTATCTGCTTGTCATCATATGTTAGGCATATACTTGTGGGACACCCCTTACAAGTTCTGAACTGCATGTAGTGTGTTTTTGCAAAGTTCAGTGACAAAGATTTGGCTAGGAGCCAGTGATTAATGTCCACAGCTTATTAGCCAATCTTTCTAAGTCTATTCTTGATTTGCTATTTACTGGCAAACAAAACCAACTTGTCATCTGGTAATGTTACTGATGAAAGATTATTGAAATACACAAGAAAAAGCAAGGGCCCTAAGATGGAACCTTGTGGGACCCCACATGTAATTAGTTCCCAGTTGGATGATGTCTGATTGCTTAATAAATGTCTCTTTCCTAATAACAGCCTTGGTTTCCTGCCAGAGATATAAGATCTGAACCATTTTGCAGCATTTCCTGTTACACCATAATATTCTAATTTACTTAAAAGGATATTGTGATTTACACAGTCAAATGCCTTTGACAGATCACAAAATATACCATTTGCCTGTAATTTTTTGTCTAATGAATTAAGTACATTCTCACTGTAAGTGTAGATAGCCTTCTCAATCTCAGAACCCTATACAAATCTGCACTGCGACTTTGACAGTAGTTATTTGTAATAAGATGGTTATAAAGCAAATTGTACACTACCTTCTCTAAAATTTTTGAGAATGCTGACAAAACTGAAATTGGATGGAAATTTGACACTATTTCTTTATCTCCCTTCTTAAGCAGTCGCTTAACTCCAGCATATTTCAACCATTCACGAAATATTCCAGTGATAACTGGTTACACAGATAGCTTAATATGTTACTTAACTCAGAATCCCATTCCTTAATTAACTTTGTTGACATTTCATCATACCCACTAGAGATGATGGACATTACTTCTGCTGGGGTAGTGTGGGTCAAACTCATATTATGGAAGTTATTTGAAATGTCTGGTCTCAGGTATCCCATGGCAGCATCTAGAGAACCTGACAACCCCATATTTTCAGTAACAGTTACAAAATGCTTGTTAAAAAGTTCTGCAACACAATACACATCTGTCACCAATGTATCATTTACTCTTAATTCTACTTGCACCTCTTCATGTCTTGTTCTACCAGTCTCCTCCACCACTACATCACATTCCCCCCCCCCCATCTGTTATGACTATCTTTTCCTTGTAGTGTTGAACAGTCACTCTTAATATATACCAATAGTCTCACTGAGACCTTCACAGACCATAATTATCCTTCCAATCTCGCACAGGAACAGATATCCCATTCCTTATATCTCCAGTTCTCCAGTCACCCCCACCCCCCACCTGATGTACCTGCAGGACAATCCATAAAAATTCTACCTGTGAAAATAATACAGTAAACATATGCAGCAACTCATCTTCATAAAAGTCTAGAATTACTACTACTTTCAGATGTCATGTAATCTGAATCATTGATAAATACTTTGTTCTCATTATCTATAGAGTCACCACGGACTTTATATATCATCTGATCCAAACATTTCTCCTCTTCACAGCAAATTTTGAACTAAAATCAATACAAAAGCACACAAAATGGATAAAACTGATAGAGCTCAAATTTCACCTAGTGCCTACAAAGCAAGAGACAACAACAAAGGTTTCAAAAAATGATGAATTTTTCCATTGCTACTGCTACAGCCATCTAGCAGGCAAAGCAGAAACTACGAAGCATTCAGGCCTCGCAGACAATTCCGGGAACCATAAAAATAAGTTCAGCATCACAGAAAATCATAATTACTGGCATGACAAAATATTACATCCATCACATTATGGACAAAGCAATGAGGACATAAAAAGCAGACAAGCACAGACGAAGTTCTGTTGATATTGGTATCAATAAAAATTCAACCAAGATTGTGCACAGATTCATAAATTACCTTCAAATTTTTTTCAACTATTCTTTACAATAAATTTTTACAATTATTCAAGCAATTATTAATTCATTTCCACATCCCTATTCATGTTTGAGATGTGTTAACTATTTCTCTAAATTCTTTGCATTGTTTTAAAAAAGTTACATGCTCATTCACCTCTGAGATTTGCTCTTGAACCTGGTTGAACTCTCTAATAGCTAATTGACCTAGTTTGTTAATTTTACCATCAGAATCATTGAATTATTCTTTTACTTCTTTGCGAACTAAATTTCATTGGTTATTGATCTCATCCCTCAACTCTTGGGACTGGGTCAATGTATTTGCAGTGTTAGTTAAGTTAGCTTCTACTTCCTGTTTGATGTGTTCTGTTATCTCTAATTTTAGTTCTTCTTTTGTATTTTCTATCTTGACAGACAGTTCATTACTTTCAATTCTACTTTTTCAGATAATTTCTTAAAATTAGAGTTCATTTCATCAGACATTTGTTGCAACAAATCTTTAAACCATTCTGGAACCTCTGCAGCAATTTTTTCTAGTAATAACTGGCATAAAACTCAAATATTGTCCATTATGTACCTTCTGTAATGGTAAATGGTAACTGCACAGTTTTCTTAAACATGATAATACTGAAACACTGTGCTACTGTCTACATGAAAAAAAGTTTTTAGAGTGGATATCTGCATTATCTGAACTGTTCACCCTGTCCAATGAACTGCACTGTAACTGCATGTACATGGCAATGTACTGCAACCATCTGCACACCCAGCACAGCTGACATCTCAAACACTGATAGGTGGATTCCACTGTGTCATACAGCAGCACTACTGCACCCCTTGCTGATGTCAGGATTTGAAATCTTCTTCTACAAACCCACCAAAAAATTCTTCTCCTCCAAACCTGCAAAGAAATTACTCCAGCATATTTATAAGATTCTTTTATTCACATTTTGATGTTATGTACTTGACACACAAATTTAATTGAAGTTGCCGTAGTACTTGTACCACAATTGCAAAGGTACGGTTTGTCTTCAGATTTCCTGAATTGTTCTGATATGCCCTTTTGCTTTCTTCTTAATGGATCATTACTGAGTTGAGATTATATAGTTATGTCTGTTCATTTATAGTTTCTCCTTTTGTTTAATTCCTGTTGCTGTTAGCAATGCTTATCACTCATTGAATTTCAAGATTTTGGAAATGTATAGTTCTTTATTTCCTTCCTTTTGCTCCAATGCCCACTGTCCTGTACACTGGGAGCCAAATGAAGTGTTTTTCTTGTTGGTTTAGGGTTTTATGTAGCTGCTGTCTCGCTCCTTGTAATTGTATTTGAGTCACAACACTGAGATCTGACACCTGTCATAATATCTGACATATTTAACATTTTTCTTTTTTCCCCAGTAACCATAGGTGATTCTCGTTAAGCAGAGGTACTGCTAATCAGTGCCTCTGAAATCCCATGTGTAGCTGAGGAAAGGCTTGATTTCTTCTTGATCTACTGCTGTTACTGGAGCAAAAGAAGATAACTTCTACTCTATCATGAAAAATCATGTCTATGATGTTCCTTTTTTAAACATATATTTCCTTGAATGGGTGTACAGAACGAACACAACTTTTAATATGACATCCAAGATTACAATATATTTTATTTGTCACAAAACCAACTTGTCTTTTGTTTTCATTCTTGGAGAGTGTGGTTACTCCTTGATAGTCAAGCCACCAGCAAGCTACGACACCAAAATGTAAAAGGTCCTGTCCACTGCAGGTGAAGGTGTTTACTTGTTGTCATCTAATATCTGCACATATGAAAACAAACACTTGTGCATGATATACATTCTGTGACTTACTCCATACTTAATATTATTCTATCACAATCATCTTTCCTTAGAGTACACAAGGAGTGTGAAATGTTGTTTGCCAAAATGGAGTGTAACAATTCACAATCCTCAGTGAATGAGAAGAATTACAGGATTTGTTGGTTGGAATGTACACTCTAATGTGTACAGAATATGCACTGAGAGGAAACTTGAGAATGACAAAAGTAATGAGATGTAGCAGATTTGAGAATAGTGAGAAACTTAACATCAGAACTTGGGATCACGAAGTAAACAAAGCTGAACAATTCTGCTACCTTGGAAGCAAAATTAACGATTATGGACAAAGCAAGGAGGACATAAAAAGCAGACAAACACAGACAAAGAGGGCCTTCCCAGCCAAGAGAAGCTGCTGGTATCAAACATTGGCTTTAATTTGAGGAAGAAATTTCTGAGAATGTATGCCTGGAACCCAGCATTGTATGGCAGTGAATCATGAGTAGTGGGAAAACCAGAACAAAATAGAACTGAAGCATCTGAGGTGTGGTGCTACAGAAGAATGTTGAAAATGAGGTGAACTGATAAGGTATTATTGGGGTTTGCACAGCTGAATAAGTATTAAGGAGAAAAGAGACATCTTACTAATAACTATATTTGCACATTCAAGAACAAAAACAAGATTACAGCGATCACAACACAATAAACAGTGCACACAAAGAGTGTTAGGCAATGCCAAAGAGGTCAAAGAGGTCTAGTCAAAGAGGTCTATTTTACACAGTGCACTTTTCTCCGTCACACGCGAAATATATTGTTCACACAATTCCAACACCCCTCCTTGAACTTATATTTTGTGTGTTGCTTCCACAAGATAAACCAAATAGTCCCACAATCTTCTCAAACTTCTCCCTTTCCAAGGGTTTGGTCAGAAGGTCAGCTAACATGTCTTCTGTCCGCAGATAGTCCACGGCAATGTTCTGTTGTTCTACGTGGTCCCGAATGAAATGGTGCTGTATATCAATATGCTTTGTCCTAGCACTAGTAACATCATTTTTTGCTAGGTTTATGGCTCCCTTATTGTCACAGAAGATGGTTGTAGGTTCCTCAATTAAATTGGGTTCTATTTCACTTATTAATGTTCGTAGCCATAATGCTTCCTGTGTGGTGTAGGATAGTGCCATATACTCGGCCTCTACGGTGCTCAATGCAACAGTTTTTTGCTTTTGACAGGACCATGATGTGAGGCCCCCCATTAATTTAAAACAGCAGCCAGTGGTGGAGTATCTGTCTCCCAACTCACTCCCCCAGTCCGCATCGCTATATCCCTCTAGTTTTGCGTTACCATCTCTATGGTATTTTAGCTCATAGTTTGAGGTTCCTCTTAGGTATCGGAATATCCTCTTTACAGCTTTCCAGTGCTTTTCCTTTGGGTCTCTGCAATATCTGCTCACTGCATTGGTGGCAAAAGCAATGTCGGGTCGTGATGTTTGAGACAAATATAACAGACTCCCTACTGCTTCTAAATAAGGAACATTCTTGTCACATTCCACATCAGTCTCATTTACACTTAACTTCACTCCTACTTCCATTGGAGTACTTATGGGTTTGCAATCACTCATGCCAAATTTCTTTAATATTTTTTCCGTGTATGATGATTGACTAATGCTCAATTCTTGTCTTTCTTCATCCTTAGTAATTTGCATACCTAAATAACGTTTAACTTCTCCCAAATCATGCACCTTAAACTTGGTTTGCAGCTGTTTCTTGAAAATTCTCATTTGGCCTTCACTTTCAGTCAGGATAAAGAGATCGTCCACCCATATCGCCATTATTATTGTTTCTTCTTTTCTCCCTTTACTCCCTTTATAGTAAATGCTGGGATCTGCCTTGGATTGCTTCATATTCATATTTATTAGAGTTTCATGTAGACATCGATTCCAGCAACGTCCACTTTGTTTAAGTCCATAAATACTTTTTCTCAAACGCCAAATCTTTTTACTTTCTGACCTGGTTTTTATGGCTTCCCTTGGTGGAATGACATATATCTCCTCCTCCAATTTCCCATTTAAATATGCCGTTTTAACATCCATATGATGAATTATTAAATTTCGTTTTACTGCCAAGGCTAAAAGATATCTCAATGATGCATACTTGACTACAGGTGAAAAAGTTTCTTCGTAATCTACCCCTTGTTTTTGTGAATATCCTTTTACCACAAGTCTTGCTTTGTATTTTGGTGATGAGCTTTCAGGGTTCTTCAAATTGAATACCCATCTTGCCTGCAGTGGTTTCTTATCTCCTGGCATATCTACCCATTCAAAGGTTTCGTTTTGATATAAAGATTCTAATTCTCTCTTCATCGCTTCTTTCCATTCTTGAGAGTTTGGGCCACTCATTGCTTCTTCTGCTGTTCTTGGCTCATCATTAAAAGACTGTGCTGTATACATCTCAAAATCCGGATATTCCTTTGGTTTTGGTACACGAGAAGAACGCCTTACATTGGTTTCTTCATGTTTTCCATCTTCTAACTCATTGTCATCATAAATTGCTTCCATTTGTCCTTGGCTGTCGTCTTCCTCTTCTTCACTTCCTATTTCCTCACACAAGGTTTCACCTTCTGAACTAGGTGCAGTTGACTTAGTGGTTTTGCTCTCTTCTGAGTCCTTTCTATTTTCAAAGAATATTACATCTCTACTTGTGACAATCTTTTTAGTCAATGGATCCATTAATCGGTAGCCCTTTGAATTTTCACAATAGCCTACAAAAATATACTTTTTAGCTTTTGGATCCCACTTTCCTCTTAGCTGTTTTGGAATATGTGCCATTGCATCACACCCAAAAACCCTTATATTGCTTAGATCAGGTTTCTTTCCTACCCATATTTCATAAGGGGTCCTACTCTTTAATGCTTTTGTAGGTGATCTATTGTTTAAATATACAGCTGTTGACACTGCCTCTGCCCAAAAATCTTTGGATAATTCAGCGTCAGTCATCATGCTCCTTGCTTTCTCAACAATGGTCCTATTAGCCCTCTCAGCAACCCCATTTTGAGATGGACTGTACCTTATGGTAGTTTGATGCCTGATTCCCTTTTCTGCCAGAAGTTTCTTCAATTTCTGGTTAATATATTCTCTCCCATTATCAGACCTGATGATCTTGATCTTCTTTCCTGTCCATCTTTCAACCATATTGCAATATTCCTCAAAGATATCACTCACTTGGTCTTTAGAACTAAGAAAATAAACATGAGTATATCGTGAGTAATCATCAATAAACGTAAGAAAATAATTATTCCCACCTATGGATTCACACTCCATTGGACCACATACATCTGTGTGGATTAACTGTAAGACTTCTGTGGATTTACTCTTACTAGTCTTGAAGGGTAACCTTGCTTGTTTTCCCTTTATACATGTCTCACAAGGATCCTTGGACACACTGAAATTCTGTATTCCCTTTACCATATCCTTTATTATAGACATACTCTTTCTATTTAGATGTCCAAGCCTCCGGTGCCATAAAAAACCTTCTGCTGAATATACTGAATCACTAACATTTTTATGTTTACTGTCAATGATATCCAACTTAAAAATACCCCTTTCGTTACTTGCTGTAGCTATAACTTCTCCACTTTCACTGATTACTCTTGCACCCTGCATGTCAAAGGTGACTGTATTTCCTTTCTTGACAATTTCCCCAACAGACAGCAGGTTAGTTGCCACATTTTTCACATAATGAACATTGTGTGCTGTAACCATATCTGATTCACCATTTACACTTACATGTAGATCTAGTTTCCCAGCCAGGTGACACTGGAGTTTGTTGCCATCAACAGTAGATATTCCCATATGAGTCTTATCCTTGATGTCATAAAGAAGTGATTTATCTTTAACAATATGCACAGATGCACCTGAGTCTAAAATCCATTCCATATCACGGTTGCTCATCCCACCAAAAGAATAAAAACATGAGAGTGCTTTACCTTTGTTATTGGTCCTTCTCTCTGGGCTATCAGTAACATACCTCCTTCGCTGAGTGTCTGATCCTGGGCTTACTTTTTCTTTGCACTGAGACGCAATATGTCCCATCTTCTGACATTTGTAGCACCTCACCGGTTTCTTCTTTTTGTTTTTTGAGTAGAGAGCAGACGCACCTTCCTTCTCCAATGTACAACAGTTTGGAGCACTCTTTACGTCCTGCAGGATTTTCACCTTAACACTGTCGCCTGTGATTGGTATACCAGAGCTTTCAAGTCCCATAATCATAGGTGCATACCTTTCGGGCAGTCCTGCCAAAAGCAATGTTCCTATCCATTCTTCAGCGATCTCGAATCCGATGTTTCTCAGTCGGTTCGACGTGGTTAATATTTTGTTAACGTATTCGTCTACACCCTTACATTTGTCCAGACGAGTGGTAATTAACTCGCGTAGTAATCCTACTTTTCTCGTAAGACCACCATCCTCGAATGCACTTCGTAAATTGTCCCAGACTTCTTTCGCTGTAGCAGCTTTCTCAACGTGAACATAATTCACCGAATCAATCAGTAATATCAATTTTGATTTTGCTTTCCTATCCTTACTTGAATAATTCTGATCTGTGGATTTCATTGTCCCATCTACCACGTCCCATAGGTCGTCTAAACGTAAATACGCTTCTACTGCGAACTTCCAGGTTGCATAGTTTTCGCGACCTATAAGTCTTTCAATCTGTGGAATTTGTGCCGCACTCATTCTTAACGGTAACTTGCTTTTTATTGCCGTAAAGAACACCAACAAATAATGCGGAAAAAAATTGCGATCGTCTTGTAAGGATCACTCGCACTTCACGTAAATTGGAACTTTTCCAATTCCTTCTCCTTACTATTTTGTTGATATACTTATTCCAAATGCACGCTGGGCCCATAACCTATTGGGGTTTGCACAGCTGAATAAGTATTAAGGAGAAAAGAGACATCTTACTAATAACTATATTTGCACATTCAAGAACAAAAACAAGATTACAGCGATCACAACACAATAAACAGTGCACACAAAGAGTGTTAGGCAATGCCAAAGAGGTCAAAGAGGTCTAGTCAAAGAGTTCTATTTTACACAGTGCACTTTTCTCCGTCACACGCGAAATATATTGTTCACACAATTCCAACAGGTATGAATGAGGAAGTTCTCTGCAGAGTCTATGAAGGAAGGAAGGATCATGTGGAAAACACTGATAAGAAGGGACAGGATGACAGGACACGTAGAAAGTCATCAGGGAATAACCTCCATGGTACTAAAGCAAACTGCTGAGGGTACAAACTATAGGGGAAGATGAAGATTTGAGTATATCTAACAAATAACTGAAGACATTGGGTCCAAGTGGTCATTTGGGATGAAGAGGTTAGTGCAAAAGGGGGATTTGTGGCAGGCTGCAGCACACCATTGAGATTATTGACTCGAGAGAGAGAGAGAGAGAGAGAGAGAGAGAGATCATAAGTTTCACTTCAGTACAGGTCAACACTCCTTACTAATACCTTCAGAAAAGACTTCTTAACACTTATTTTTATGTCAGATGTTGACAGAGTTTTCTCTGTCAGAAATAGTTTTCTTGCCCTTGCCAGTCTACATTTTATGTCCTCACTACAGAAGCCACTGTCAGCTATTTTGCTGCCCAAATAGCAAAACCATCTACAGATTTCAGCATTTCATTTCCAAATCAAATTATGCTAACATTGCTTAGATATATTTGATTATATTTAGTTACCATTATTTTACTTTTGTTGATATTCATAAAACCCAACTTGCACTTTTCTCAAATAACATACTGAAAGCTTTGGATCAAGGCAATCAGGTAGATGCAGTATTTCTTGATTTTCAAAAAAAAAAAAACATTTGACTTAGTACTACACCTACACTTATTATCAAAAGTTGGATCATAAGGTATTTCAAGTGAACTTTGTGACTGGATTGAGGGCTTTTTGGCAGGGACACAGCATGTTCTCTTGGATGGAGAGTCATCATCAGATGTAGAAGTAACTTGTAACTTGGGTGTTATCCCAGAGAAGAGTGTTGGGACCCTTGCTGTCATTTTGTATGTTAATGAGTTTGCAGACAATATTAATGGTAACATAAGTCATTAAAGTGGTGCAAAAGACTGGCGACCTGCTTTAAATTTTCGGAAATGTAAAATTGTGCACTTCACAGAAAAAAAAAAACCTGGGTGTAACGCTGTATATAGATATGAAATGGAATGGTCATATAGGCTCAGTTGTGTGTAAAGCAGGTGGTAGATGTTGGTTTCTTGATAGAATATTGTGGAAGTGCAATCAGTATACAAAGGAGATTCAAGATGGCATCGAAGGTAAAAGTTCGAAATGTGTCTCTCCACAAAAAACGTAAATTTTGCGACAAAAAAGAAATCGTGTGAAAACTGCAAGGGCGAAATTACGAAGCTAAATGAACGAATTAGTAGCCTACAGTTCGTAATCAATGCCCTGAAAATGGATATTACTAAAATTCAAGAAAGAAAAACTGAAGTGAACACGCCACGTTTTCTGCAAGATAGTTCGACAGTTTCCCAAAAGTGGACAAACATCTGCCGACCTTATGTAGTTCCGATGGATTATCGGCTTGTGTGAAAAAGAAAGAGGAAATAAATAGCGCAGTTAGGCCTACAATTTGTAGCTCCAAAACAATTACAAAAATCGAAATATATTCAGATAGCCAAGGGCGAAACATAGCTACTGACTTTCGTAATAAAAGCAATGTGAACTTAACTTCCATGGTGAAACCAGGTGCGAAATTCTGCACAGCAACTGCAATAAGCCACGAAAAAATTCCCACATTAAGCAACAAAGACTTTGCCGTTTTCCTGGCGGGAACAAACGACGTCGCAAGAAACGAAAAACAATATCTGTTGCTTTCACTAAAAAGGCGGCGAAACATAGCTACTGACTTTCGTAATAAAAGAAATGTGAACTTAACTTCCATGGTGAAACCAGGTGCGAAATTCTGCACAGCAACTGCAATAAGCCACGAAAAAATTCCCACATTAAGCAACAAAGACTTTGCCGTTTTCCTGGCGGGAACAAACGACGTCGCAAGAAACGAAAAACAGTATCTGTTGCTTTCACTAAAAAGGCGACTGTATGAACTAAGATGTACTAACGTCATTGTATTTACAATACCACATCGTCATGACCTAGCGGAAGTGGAAAGTACAAATAGTGAGATGAAACAGATATGCAGACTATTTGAAAATGTGACTTTCATTGATATAAGCAAACTAGGAAGAAGATTCCATACTAGACATGGTTTCCACCTAAATAAATTAGGAAAAAAATTTGTAACTGCAAAAATAATAGAAATAGTAAACGCCAAAACGAAAGTAAGTTGTGACACTTCAAACGTAATTCCCCTCAAGGACAAGACCCACAAACTACTTGGTGAATCTGAAAATGAAGCATCACCACTACAAGACAAGTGTGATTGTTGGAATTGTGTGAACAATATATTTCGCGTGTGACGGAGAAAAGTGCACTGTGTAAAATAGACCTCTTTGACTAGACCTCTTTGGCATTGCCTAAC
Source organism: Schistocerca nitens (assembly GCF_023898315.1). Taxonomy (NCBI): domain Eukaryota; kingdom Metazoa; phylum Arthropoda; class Insecta; order Orthoptera; family Acrididae; genus Schistocerca; species Schistocerca nitens. The sequence continues at coordinate 740,064,664 of NC_064618.1, read as the reverse complement.
ACTCTTTGTGTGCACTGTTTATTGTGTTGTGATCGCTGTAATCTTGTTTTTGTTCTTGAATGTGCAAATATAGTTATTAGTAAGATGTCTCTTTTCTCCTTAATACTTATTCAGCTGTGCAAACCCCAATAGGTTATGGGCCCAGCGTGCATTTGGAATAAGTATATCAACAAAATAGTAAGGAGAAAGAATTGGAAAAGTTCCAATTTACGTGAAGTGCGAGTGATCCTTACAAGACGATCGCAATTTTTTTCCGCATTATTTGTTGGTGTTCTTTACGGCAATAAAAAGCAAGTTACCGTTAAGAATGAGTGCGGCACAAATTCCACAGATTGAAAGACTTATAGGTCGCGAAAACTATGCAACCTGGAAGTTCGCAGTAGAAGCGTATTTACGTTTAGACGACCTATGGGACGTGGTAGATGGGACAATGAAATCCACAGATCAGAATTATTCAAGTAAGGATAGGAAAGCAAAATCAAAATTGATATTACTGATTGATTCGGTGAATTATGTTCACGTTGAGAAAGCTGCTACAGCGAAAGAAGTCTGGGACAATTTACGAAGTGCATTCGAGGATGGTGGTCTTACGAGAAAAGTAGGATTATTACGCGAGTTAATTACCACTCGTCTGGACAAATGTAAGAGTGTAGACGAATACGTTAACAAAATATTAACCACGTCGAACCGACTGAGAAACATCGGATTCGAGATCGCTGAAGAATGGATAGGAACATTGCTTTTGGCAGGACTGCCCGAAAGGTATGCACCTATGATTATGGGACTTGAAAGCTCTGGTATACCAATCACAGGCGACAGTGTTAAGGTGAAAATCCTGCAGGACGTAAAGAGTGCTCCAAACTGTTGTACATTGGAGAAGGAAGGTGCGTCTGCTCTCTACTCAAAAAACAAAAAGAAGAAACCGGTGAGGTGCTACAAATGTCAGAAGATGGGACATATTGCGTCTCAGTGCAAAGAAAAAGTAAGCCCAGGATCAGACACTCAGCGAAGGAGGTATGTTACTGATAGCCCAGAGAGAAGGACCAATAACAAAGGTAAAGCACTCTCATGTTTTTATTCTTTTGGTGGGATGAGCAACCGTGATATGGAATGGATTTTAGACTCAGGTGCATCTGTGCATATTGTTAAAGATAAATCACTTCTTTATGACATCAAGGATAAGACTCATATGGGAATATCTACTGTTGATGGCAACAAACTCCAGTGTCATCTGGCTGGGAAACTAGATCTACATGTAAGTGTAAATGGTGAATCAGATATGGTTACAGCACACAATGTTCATTATGTGAAAAATGTGGCAACTAACCTGCTGTCTGTTGGGGAAATTGTCAAGAAAGGAAATACAGTCACCTTTGACATGCAGGGTGCAAGAGTAATCAGTGAAAGTGGAGAAGTTATAGCTACAGCAAGTAACGAAAGGGGTATTTTTAAGTTGGATATCATTGACAGTAAACATAAAAATGTTAGTGATTCAGTATATTCAGCAGAAGGTTTTTTATGGCACCGGAGGCTTGGACATCTAAATAGAAAGAGTATGTCTATAATAAAGGATATGGTAAAGGGAATACAGAATTTCAGTGTGTCCAAGGATCCTTGTGAGACATGTATAAAGGGAAAACAAGCAAGGTTACCCTTCAAGACTAGTAAGAGTAAATCCACAGAAGTCTTACAGTTAATCCACACAGATGTATGTGGTCCAATGGAGTGTGAATCCATAGGTGGGAATAATTATTTTCTTACGTTTATTGATGATTACTCACGATATACTCATGTTTATTTTCTTAGTTCTTAAGACCAAGTGAGTGATATCTTTGAGGAATATTGCAATATGGTTGAAAGATGGACAGGAAAGAAGATCAAGATCATCAGGTCTGATAATGGGAGAGAATATATTAACCAGAAATTGAAGAAACTTCTGGCAGAAAAGGGAATCAGGCATCAAACTACCATAAGGTACAGTCCATCTCAAAATGGGGTTGCTGAGAGGGCTAATAGGACCATTGTTGAGAAAGCAAGGAGCATGATGACTGACGCTGAATTATCCAAAGATTTTTGGGCAGAGGCAGTGTCAACAGCTGTATATTTAAACAATAGATCACCTACAAAAGCATTAAAGAGTAGGACCCCTTATGAAATATGGGTAGGAAAGAAACCTGATCTAAGCAATATAAGGGTTTTTGGGTGTGATGCAATGGCACATATTCCAAAACAGCTAAGAGGAAAGTGGGATCCAAAAGCTAAAAAGTATATTTTTGTAGGCTATTGTGAAAATTCAAAGGGCTACCGATTAATGGATCCATTGACTAAAAAGATTGTCACAAGTAGAGATGTAATATTCTTTGAAAATAGAAAGGACTCAGAAGAGAGCAAAACCACTAAGTCAACTGCACCTAGTTCAGAAGGTGAAACCTTGTGTGAGGAAATAGGAAGTGAAGAAGAGGAAGACGACAGCCAAGGACAAATGGAAGCAATTTATGATGACAATGAGTTAGAAGATGGAAAACATGAAGAAACCAATGTAAGGCGTTCTTCTCGTGTACCAAAACCAAAGGAATATCCGGATTTTGAGATGTATACAGCACAGTCTTTTAATGATGAGCCAAGAACAGCAGAAGAAGCAATGAGTGGCCCAAACTCTCAAGAATGGAAAGAAGCGATGAAGAGAGAATTAGAATCTTTATATCAAAACGAAACCTTTGAATGGGTAGATATGCCAGGAGATAAGAAACCACTGCAGGCAAGATGGGTATTCAGTTTGAAGAACCCTGAAAGCTCATCACCAAAATACAAAGCAAGACTTGTGGTAAAAGGATATTCACAAAAACAAGGGGTAGATTACGAAGAAACTTTTTCACCTGTAGTCAAGTATGCATCATTGAGATATCTTTTAGCCTTGGCAGTAAAACGAAATTTAATAATTCATCATATGGATGTTAAAACGGCATATTTAAATGGGAAATTGGAGGAGGAGATATATGTCATTCCACCAAGGGAAGCCATAAAAACCAGGTCAGAAAGTAAAAAGATTTGGCGTTTGAGAAAAAGTATTTATGGACTTAAACAAAGTGGACGTTGCTGGAATCGATGTCTACATGAAACTCTAATAAATATGAATATGAAGCAATCCAAGGCAGATCCCAGCATTTACTATAAAGGGAGTAAAGGGAGAAAAGAAGAAACAATAATAATGGCGATATGGGTGGACGATCTCTTTATCCTGACTGAAAATGAAGGCCAAATGAGAATTTTCAAGAAACAGCTGCAAACCAAGTTTAAGGTGCATGATTTGGGAGAAGTTAAACGTTATTTAGGTATGCAAATTACTAAGGATGAAGAAAGACAAGAATTGAGCATTAGTCAATCATCATACACGGAAAAAATATTAAAGAAATTTGGCATGAGTGATTGCAAACCCATAAGTACTCCAATGGAAGTAGGAGTGAAGTTAAGTGTAAATGAGACTGATGTGGAATGTGACAAGAATGTTCCTTATTTAGAAGCAGTAGGGAGTCTGTTATATTTGTCTCAAACATCACGACCCGACATTGCTTTTGCCACCAATGCAGTGAGCAGATATTGCAGAGACCCAAAGGAAAAGCACTGGAAAGCTGTAAAGAGGATATTCCGATACCTAAGAGGAACCTCAAACTATGAGCTAAAATACCATAGAGATGGTAACGCAAAACTAGAGGGATATAGCGATGCGGACTGGGGGAGGGAGTTGGGAGACAGATACTCCACCACTGGCTGCTGTTTTAAATTAATGGGGGGCCTCACATCATGGTCCTGTCAAAAGCAAAAAACTGTTGCATTGAGCACCGTAGAGGCCGAGTATATGGCACTATCCTACACCACACAGGAAGCATTATGGCTACGAACATTAATAAGTGAAATAGAACCCAATTTAATTGAGGAACCTACAACCATCTTCTGTGACAATAAGGGAGCCATAAACCTAGCAAAAAATGATGTTACTAGTGCTAGGACAAAGCATATTGATATACAGCACCATTTCATTCGGGACCACGTAGAACAACAGAACATTGCCGTGGACTATCTGCGTACAGAAGACATGTTAGCTGACCTTCTGACCAAACCCTTGGAAAGGGAGAAGTTTGAGAAGATTGTGGGACTATTTGGTTTATCTTATGGAAGCAACACACAAAATATAAGTTCAAGGAGGGGTGTTGGAATTGTGTGAACAATATATTTCGCATGTGACGGAGAAAAGTGCACTGTGTAAAATAGACCTCTTTGACTAGACCTCTTTGGCATTGCCTAACACTCTTTGTGTGCACTGTTTATTGTGTTGTGATCGCTGTAATCTTGTTTTTGTTCTTGAATGTGCAAATATAGTTATTAGTAAGATGTCTCTTTTCTCCTTAATACTTATTCAGCTGTGCAAACCCCAATAGTGATGTTCTGACATCGCAAGAAAACACCCCATGTGCTAGCAGTTCACAAGGAAGCATATCAATAACAACAGAACCAACACCTGAAGTATCAGAGACAGCTACACCACCATCATCATCATCATCATCAACAACAACAACAACAGAAATGACAGCATCAGTGACACCAGGAGCTACAACAGCAGCAGCAGCAAGCAACTCACCATATCCCAGTGAACGATCTACAAGGTGCAGAAAACCTGTCCTTCTGGAGGATTTTTGGTACCTCACCAGAGCAAGGAACCTAGTATGACACCACGAAATATAAATACAAATGTAACCAGTTCTTATCCTCATCACCTGCAGATTCTAAGCTTAAACATTCAGTGTATTAGAAATAAATCATTAGAACTTGAGGTAGCTATGAATAGTGCAAATATTGACTGCATGTGCATTGTGAAGCATTGGTGCAGAAGTTTTGAACTAAGTAGCATTAATATTCATCCTATTAAGTTGGCAAGCCAATATTGTAGAAAAAATACAAAAAATGGAGGTGTATGTATATTTACCAAACCAAGTAACAGCTATAAAAGAAGGTGTGAAGCTGAATCATTGAGTGTGGAAAATCATTTTGAAGCAGCAGCTGTGTAGTTGAATGAAATACAGGGAAAAGTCATAGTCATAGCAATATACAGACCACCTACTGGTGATGCAGACATATTCTTTAGCCAATTAGAAATATTGCTTAACACTCTGTTCACCGATAGAGCCACTGTAGTTGTGTGTGGTGACTTCAATATTAATCTTATGAGTGAAAGTAGGCTAAAAGACCAGTTATGTAGTTTCAACCTGCTTCCACACATACACACATAACAAATAATACAGTCAGTCTTATTGATAATATCTTTTCAAATGTAGGACGCACAGAAGTTGGAGTAACAAATACTGATTTGGGATTATCAGATCACAATGCTCTTGTCCTCAAAATTTCTTGAATGTGAAATTTAAATATTTTGTTTTGCTATCTTCAACTGCCACAATAGACTGGTCAACTCTCTCCTAGTTTTCTTGACTGCTTTATTAACTTTCATATTCATAGTTGCCATAATGACATCATGAATGATAATCCCCATTTCTACACTGACATTGTCGATGAGCTCTGGCATATTTGTAGCTACAAGGTAAAATATTTTCATTGCATGTTTGCTGTCAAGCTAGCTGCTCAATTCAAATTTCAGAAAACATGTTCAAAAGCATTTCACATGACTATCTGTCTGTATTCCCTGCAGTGAATCCACAGACATCCCAGTCTATACATGGCAGGTTAAAGTCACCTTCAACTAGCAATTCATGGTCTTGGTATTTACACCCTCTTGAACATAAGCTTTCTTTGAATGACTCTACAACTGTCACAGCAGAATTGGGTGGCTGGTAAAAACATCCAGCAATTATCCGTTGTCATTTTCTTGCAGGTTTTATTTGTCAAATCTAGATTTCCGGTAGTGCCTAGCCTTTATCAATACACAATTTCTTAGTATCAATGCATATTCTAGTACGTCAGTTCCCTGTTGTTCAGGCTTCTGTCACAGTTGTTTCAAGACTGAGTTCCTCACATTTTTGTGAGTGTAAATTCATTCAGTCTGTAGCACAGTAATTGATCATTTGTTCTGTTTTGAAAGCAACCATCTGTTCATATAGTAAACCAGTCTGTCAGGTTCCAGCTTTTAGCTGGTACAAGAGAACAACTACAGAACAGAAAGCTAAGTGTTTTATCTTTTTGTGTATTTTCCTTGTAGTGTGTTTATTAAATCAGTTCTTGATGCATGTTGGCAAATTAAGGTTTAACTTGACCTTGTCATTGCACATGCAGTATTTGCTGGAAAATGCGTTTCACTTGAATAAATCATTTTTTTAAACAGCTGTCCAGGAACTTGGTATCCATATTGAAGTTGTAATTGTTGATGACAGAGCTAAAGTGCCCATTCACAATGAAATTATAGGATAAACTCGAGGACTGCAAATGTGTTGATGCTGATCATCTTATCAGAAGGTAAGATGGGTGTGGTAACGCTTCTTAGTCTTCCCTTGTTGTGGTGAAATAGTATGTTATCCCTTTCAGGGGAAGTGTTTCCGTTTGAAACCACCTACAATATTCTCATTTTGTGGCAAAAGGGCAGTGGCTACAATTGGGGACACCATTCAGCAGCCTAGTTGGTGCTGCCCTCTAGTGGCTGTCACTGGAACTGCTTCAAAAGCTGTAAATATTAGCAATTAGTGAGGCGAGTTGGATAGCCATTTTTGTAGACTGTGAGCAGACGTCTTTGTTCGCAAATTGTGACTGTATTCTTCTGTATTAGGTAACTTTTATGCATGTATTAAATGCAGAATACTGTTCTGTTTACATTAATACTATATGTACTGCAATAATAACCAAAATAATGCATTTACTTCCGTGAATGTTGTGGTGGTTCCATTTGAAACCACTGCTCCTGTAACGGCAGCATTAGTAGGTGTGATGAATTTTTTTTCCCCAGTTTCACATGATGTATTCTCACAGACTAAAGGATGAGGAAATTTTGGAGTGCCTTTTCGCAGATATACCTTCAGATCCAGACTCACAGATTGATACTAGCAGTGACAGTGAAAGTGATGTGCTAGCTGAAGATAGTGATCTGGATTTGCGAATGAAAACACATGTTTTATCTCAAATTATTTCGAAAAGTGAGAGTGAGGACCATTTTGACAATGACAGTGATGATAATTTCAGCACTAATGACGATTTGCCACTGTCTTCCATTGCGAATTTTTTATGGAGAAAGGACGTCAGTGCAATGAACTTTGCTGCCAATTTTTCAGAGGAAGCTGGTGTACAAGGAAAACTTAAAAATGACCGTGAAGTTATGCAACCAGTAGATTTTTTTTTTGGTCTGTTTCGTGACACTATGTTAGAACATATAGTTTTCCAGTCTAACCTGTACGCAACACCGAAAGGTGGCAATTTCAGGCCTCTTTCTAAAGCAGAACTAAAAGTATTTTTGGCTATAAACATTCTAATGGGAATCAAGAAAACTTGTTATTATCGTGATTGCTGGTCATCCCATAAGGAACTTCGAGATGAATACATTTCCTCACTAATGTCGGTAAAAAGGTTCAGCTGGATTTTGACACATATTCACATCAATGACAACGCTGTTATGCCTTCAAGGGAGAGCAGAAATTATGACAAATTATATAAAATCCGTCCACTAATCAATCAGATACTGATAAACTTCAAAGAATTCTATGCACCTACTAAGGAGCAAGCTATAGATGAATGCATGGTGAAGTTCAAAGGACGAATCACATTCAAACAATATATGCCCCAAAAGCCAATCAAGAGGGGATACAAAATCTGGGTCAGAGCTGATAAGCTTGGATATATTTGTGATTTTCAGATGTATACTGGAAAAGTTGAAGGCAAAGTGGAAAAATCCTTAGGAGAGAGAATTGTGGGAGATATGTGTAAAGGCTTGGAAGGAAAGGGATACCACATATACTTTTTTTACCAGTGTCTCACTTTTTCAGAAGCCAAAAGATGACGGACTTTTTTCCTGTGGAACAATTAGATCACACAGAAAAGGACTTCCTATGCTAAAAACAGACAAAGAGTTGCAAAGAGGAGAGTTTGATTGGTCAGTTTGTTCTGATGGCATTGCCTGCATCAAATTGAAAGAGAAATGTGTAGTCATGTTGCTGTCTGCAATTGATTCGCCTGTATGTGTTGAAGGAGTCAGCCGTAAAGAAAAAGATGGAAAAATCACAAAGGTACCTTGCCCAAAAATAGTGACATCATATAATGCAAATATGGGATGTGTCGATAAGGCATATATGATGAACAGTTTTTATGCAATAGACAGGAAATCAGAAAGGTGGTGGCTAAGATTACTTTGGTATATAGCTGATATTTCTATTGGAAATTAATTTATTCTGTTTCGATTATGTAATTTAACAGCGAAGCAAGTGCTAAAGGATTTTCGAAGACGTGTTGCCACAGGCCTGGTAGGCAGTAGTGTCTTCAAAGATAGTCCTGGCCAACCCAATACACCATCAGAAACATCCGCAAAAAAATTCAGAACTCTTGTTCCCCATGAAGAACGTATATCGGAAGCAAAACATCTGCCAAAACATAGAACCTTAAGGTGCTGTGTGCACTGCAGCACAAAGAAAAACCCCACAGAAGCAGATGGACATGTAGTCTCTGCCAGGTAGCCTTATGCTTATCTGCAGAAAGGAATTGCTTTTTACTGTATCATCCAAAGTGATGACATTTAGCAGGCATTGGCTCCATTTGAAACCACCCTGTATGTATTCAGTTTATGTATATTTCATTTAATTTTTACATTTTTCTGTCTCATTGTATGAAAATTAATACAATAAAAACAAGGAAAAATTAAAAATTTATTTTTTTTATTTTGCCCCTGAAAGGGTTATGCAACATGGAATAAATCAGTCCAGGGTCACACTGTATCTACCCACTTTGTCCTACTACAAAAGACAGATACATACAAACAACACAAAATGTTTTATTAAAATAGCACTACATGAAGGAGACAGATGAAATACATGTTGTTGTTATGGTATTTGTACAAGTTGCCTGATTCCAACTGTGACTCATTAATACTAAAGTCATAGGATACTACCTTTTTTCATTTTTTGATGTTCAAAATTTTAGATTTCTAAACATATACAAAAAGTTGCCTATTTTGCACCACTTTGAAATCTTATCAAGCTCTGACTGAATAGTTGTGCAGCTTTTTTGAGAAAGTACTTCATTATAACTGCACCATCTGCAGAAAGCTGGATGCTACCATTTCTAATGCATGCAAGGCCATTTATAAACACAGTTAACAGTAAGGGTCCTATCAAACTTCACTGGATCACACTTGAAGTTAATTCTACATCTGTTGAATCTTTCAGTAACTATACATGCAAGATAAATTGATATGTCCTCCCCTCCAATAAAACCTTGAGCCAATCACAAAACTCACTTGATACTCCATGTATTCATACTTCTGATAATAAGCATAAGTTTGGTAATGACTGAAATGCTTTTCAGATATCAATAAATGAGGTATCTACCTGGCTGCCATGATCCATGGCTTTCAGGATGTTGTGCAAGAAAAGAATGTTTGGGTTTCACATGATCAAGGTTTTTGGAAACCTTTGCTAGTTGAGTTGGAGCAGGTCATTCTCCTGGAGATGACTCATCAAAAAAGAGCTCATAATATGTTCTAAGATTCTAAGTAAATTGACGGCATGGTGCTCTTTCCAACCCTTCGTGTCATACTCATAAGGGCCACCTTTATTAACCATACAAATAAACTGCTGTTGATTAATGGACCCCTACATTCTTATGTTTGCCTCGACTTAACATTGGCCACTAGATGTTCCCCAATTAGTACTAGTCTCCAATATCAGATTCATTTACAGTGTCAGTGGAAGACTGCAGCTCAGAATTGTTGGTTAAGGTGACAGGTGTAACATCTTGAATTATCCCTGATCACTGAGTCCCCCGCACAGAGTGCCTAAAACTACCATTAACATGGCACTTAGTCAAGTGAATGAGTAGTGATGAATACCATACTTCCTGTAGAGAAGAAGAATCTACAGCTGAGGTTAGTTCTTAGTTCTTGCAATACCACTGGCATCCCTGGTACATAGCCCTTGGTTGCCCTACCAACACACCCATTTGTAGCAGCTCCCAATCACTTGAGAGTAATCAGTATGAACTCCAGCTGCTTTTGAAAAAAACTTAGTCATCCTATGCTGGACAAGTGACAAACAGTTCATGTGAAGCTAAAAAGATAAGTACTAAACCTTAGTACTATTTCTTATTATTTATGTTGAATTAAGTGTATTTTTTGGGAAGCTACAAGTGAGGCATTTCCTTTTTATCTTTGAAACTGAAAATACTTAAAGGTGGTAGACTGAAAATTAAAAATGAATTAAACTTGTAAAACAATGCTGAGGGATGATAAAGGTCATCTTGAAGTTTGTTTTCAAGTGCAATTTCAATTTTTGAACCCCTGCTGTGGGAGATAATAAGGAAAGTGGAACATGAACTGAGTAGCGACTTAGAATAGTCAAAAAATGAACTAAAAGTTAATTGAGAGGGTCAAAATTGAACTAAAATGTGAAATGGATTGTCAAATAAAGAAAACAAATGAAAAGGCAATAGCATATAAAAATTAAATGATGATACCAATTTCAACTGCTAGTGAAAATGTGGGCAGTTAGACTGACAATGTAGATGAACTTTCTAACTGAATAACTAGTGTTGAATCCAGGTTCCAGTCAGTAGAACATAATGTGACTGATGTGGAGCCTTGTGTAAAAGAAAAAATTTCAAAATAAAATCCACTTTAAAATACCAAATTGTATCTACAAATGATAACTGCAAAATTGAAGTATTCATAGTAATTAACTAACAAAGTTGAAACTGTTTTTTATTAAAAATTTTGTTCACTGCAAAAACAGTGTATCTAATTTTGAAGGAAATTTAGTAAATGAAAATGTTCAAAAACAGCTCTGGGAATTGCTTGACAGTGTAGTTTATAAAAGTTTGTTCATCTCTAATTGCAATACTTGGACAAATCTGCCAGAGAAAAGTTTTTGTGGAAATGGTAACTTGTATGTGGTAGATATTATTTGACACTGTAAAGATAGTTCTGCATCTCAAGTGAATGATAATTAAAAAATTATGTTTCTAAAAAAATCTCTTGATGCTGTCTTGAGCCAAACAAAATAATTCTCAAAACTTAACCTATTAAGAATGTAAGAGGAACATTTTGAAGAAATTTTGATCCACATAAGAGCAAACATAAATTAAAAGTGAATTTTTAGATAGGCAAAATTGTAGAGAAGGACGTGGTACTATGAAAGAATTATGTGAACGACAACTCAGGAGATCAGTTCATTTAAACAAGCCTTTTGATGAATCAGAACAATTTGATTCATTATAGTTAAGTCTGGATTTAGGTATGGTCTTGATTGTTCAAATAATCAATTTTTAAAATATGTTTGCAAGTTGGATGTGGCGTTAGAGAAGAAAGGGAGTCAAAACATGATCAAGTTGGTTATCAACATGGGGGCTGGAACTAGAACTTTAACAGGGGAAACCAAGGGAGGAGAAATACCAGAAATTATCTGGAATGAATATCAAAAGAGAATTTAGTGGGGTAGGAGAGACAGGAATAATAATAGAGGATTTGATATCAAAACCGATAATGGGTAGATGGAAAAATATGCAAAATAATTACAGACAAGACAACAGTGTGGATCATCAGGGAAATGGGGGGGGGGGGTCGTCTCATTGTGGTCACATCAGTTTGGGGTAAAAAATTGGTCACAAAATATGACTGACATAAATTAAAAAAAAACTGAGGACAGTAGAAAAAAAGGGATCTTGGTGATCAAACAACAGGGCAATAATTATTTGGCATGATATTTTTGGAAACCATTAGAGAAACTGTGACAGAAGAAAATAAAAGTGAGCAGGATAATGTTAAAAACTTTGTGTTAGATGAAGAATTTTCATAAAATTTTGTGACTAGGCTACAAATAACATTCAAAGGAAAGGCAAGGTGAAGGATAATAACAATGATGCTGTTTGTATTACTGAATTAAATCATGATGTTACTAAAAATAAAAAAAAAAAAAAACTCCACCCAAACAGGCCATGAAGGCTCAATGGCACTGACTGGCTGCCACATCATACCGACTGGCTGCCATATCATCCTCAGCTCACAAGCATCACTGGATGCAGAAATGGAGGGCACACTGCTCTCCCGTCCATATGTCAGTTTATGAGGCCGAATCATGCTGCTGGTGGAGTTAAATGTGATTCAGTGCATGAACAGAAAATGAAGCTTAGACATCTCCTGTAGGAATATTACAATGTATTTGATGCGAAACAAGAAAGGTTAAAATTCATGGGTATAGGCTTTATAAAATCATATGGTACTCCTTTTTCCAAGAGAGAAACAATACAGAGAGGCCTACAGAAAATGGGAAGTTGGGGCACAAGAGAAAGAAGCAGCAATCCTTTTTTTGTTGTTTCCAAGAGAGACAGGGGTGTTAGACTTGTACTTTACTCCAGACATTTAAAAAAAAAGACCAAAAAGATGTGACTCTTCAGTTTCTCCTGGTATATTTGTTTATTGTACAGCTAATGGGTGTACTGCTGGTGCACTCCCACCACCACTGATGGAGGGTGAAGCTTTGACAATTCCAGCCATTTATGCTGGTGAAACATCCAAAAAATTGTCAAATAAACATTGACTGAAGACCCTAGACAGAAGCCAACAGGCAATTTGTCAAGAAGCAGCCATGAAAGCCTTTACAATCCAGTATTTTATTATTTTCTAATTTCTGTAATAGACACATCTTTTTTTAATATAGGCATTGTGTGCCAGGCCACAGTCATTCAGAGGTGAGAACTCAGTATGTATATTTACATGTTAAGTAACTGGTATCAAATGTTGGCTGAGCAAAAAAAAAATTCTGTTAGACCACTAATAGATTATGTGAAATGTTGACTACTGATATATTTACTGTGAAAATTCCAATTGAAAACTAATCATTGTATGTTTAAAGCAAAAAATAAAATTAACTAAACAAGAAAACTTGACTGTATTGTGTGGTATGCGTCATTGTTTACTTAGAAAGAATCTATAAATTTGCTAAAGATGAAAACCCATGAGACTTAGGAGACATAACAATATGCCAGTAATTTTATATAATAGGAAGAATATATTGGAAGTTACAGCTCAGAGACTTCTGGAAATCATATACTATCTTTCATGATGAAAACATGCTAATACTGACTGAATGCCATTCAATCCTTTCCAATTTAATTTTTCTACCAAATGCATTCTCCCCAACTTTAATTTATTTTACACAAATAGAAATGTGTCTAACACCATCCAACATTGGAGCTGTAGTGAAAAATCATAAGGATGTAGTCCAACAGTGGATCTTAAAGGCTTAAAAACTGTGAAAACATACTATTTTCTAAAAAAATATTAGAAGCTGTGGAACTGCTAAAAATATTTAAAAGAATCTCATGGAAGCTGCATATGTGACTTTTTTCACCTGAAAATATAAATGATAAATTACTAACCCTCAAGTTTGCTCCTTCACCAGTTATGAGTATTTTTTGACAATGAACTCCATTGATAAGCAGTTCTATCACTTCCTCGTATCTGATGGTATTCAGTGGTTTGAAAGATATTATAATTTCTGTTTGTTTTCTTGGTTCTATACAGCTGTCATTTACCTCAACAGTGAGATATGGTTTGTTAACAAAACCACAGTCTAACCTAGGGAACAAATAGAAAGCAAATTCCTATTTACTAATTATAATGAACAAAAGCAAATTGAATAATAATAAACATACAACACTGTTTGTACACTTACAGCAACATCAAAGCAATTTACTCTGTACACACATATGTGAATGCCATCAATAGGCATTGCTGAAATGCACAGTACATATTTTACAGTCACTGCTCCTCTTGTAGCTCAATGGAATGTAGGGTAGTAAAACAGAAATTGTATACTGGGAAAGAGGCAAGAGGCTCCTCACAAGACCTTCACAGACAGGTATTCCCACAGAACTAGACCACAAACAGATCTCCCATGCCATTTCCCATCACACCCCCAAACCTCCCATCACCCACCAGAACCACCCACAAAGGAGTACCACCTTCGTCACCCAACAACTGAACAACTGAACCATGTCCTTTGCCAGGGCTTTGATTATCTATCATCATGACTGAAATGATGGTATCTAAAAGTAATGAAAAATCTGTGCTTCTGTATGGACATAAAACATGAAAAGATAAGCTGCAGACATTCAACAACAGATGTCTGAGGAAAATCTTGGGTGTATTGTGGCCAAATGTCGTCTCTAATGAAACACTATGGGAAAGAACCAGCCAGAAGCCAACTGAACTGCAAATTATAAGGAAGAAGTGGAGACATTTGGGAGACCAAATGAACATATTGCGAAGGAAACACTTTATTGGATCCCACAGGGATGCTAGGGACAAGGCACGGCCCAAAATGATTTAGAGATGATCAGTTGAAGCAGGTCAATAGTAAGTAATAGGATGGGAAGAGGTGAAAATACTAGCAGAAGACAGAACAAGATGGTGATCTTTTGTTGCAGCCCTATGCTCCACACAATGAGTTAAAGGAATTATTAATAACAAAAAAGACTGAAATGAAGGACATCCTACCTGATATCCTTCCCACTCCTCCTAAAGTTGTGTTTTGTTGCCTATCCAACTTTCGCAACGTACTAGTCTATCCCTATTCCACTCCCAGTGTCAACCCCTTGCCACAAGTATCATATCCCCAACAAAGATCTTGGTGGAAGACCTGCCCAATCCATCCACTCAGCACTTCCTATTCCAGTCCTGTCATACGTATATAATACCCCTTCTGGGGCCAGGCCACTGGTGAAAGCAGCCTTGTCATAGAGCAGCTCTGCTGCACTCATTGCACAGCTTTTTATAATGGTATGACTACCAACCAGATGTTCATTGGGATGAACAACGACTGCCAAACTGTGACCAAGAGCAAAGTAGACCACCCAGTGGTGCAACATGCAACTGAACATAAAACTGGGATGAATGGCCACTGCCAAACTGTGGCCAAGAGCAAAGTAGACCAGTCTGTGGCACAATATGCAGCTGAACATAAAATGTTGGATTTCAATGGCTGCTTTACATCTGGATGCTCCCCTCCACCACCAGCTTTTCTGAACTGTACAGATGGGAGTTATCTTTACAATAAATTCTCCATTCCTATAATCAGCACGGCCACAACCTACGCTATCATACTGTATCCACACTCTCCAACCATCAGTTTCCATCCCCTCTTTGCTATCATCTCCTCCCCTTTCTCATCTCCCACCCTCTGTCTTTGCCACCGTTTTCTAATGCACCTGCCTGTATTTTCATGCTCCTCTCCTTTTTTGCCCCATTTGTCCCATCTCCCTGCCCCATAATCTCCTGACACTGCACCCCTTAGCAATCTATACCCTGCACACTCCACCAGACAGCATTCCTCCCTCCACACACTAGTACACTGCTATCCCTTGCCTTTCCCTTCCCTCTCCAGATTGCTGCTTTCATTTCACATGACAGCTGCATTCTGTTCCTTGCTGCTGGAGTTGGTGGCTAAGTGTGTGTGAGGTGTGCTTCTCTGTGTGAATGAATGGTATGTCTTCCTCTTTTTTTTTCTATGAAGGCTATGACCAAAAGCTTATGTGTGAGTGTCTTTTGAATTGTGCCTATCTCCAACATAGTGGGTCATCTTTATGGTAAGTAGTAATCTATCTTTTGCTGCATTAGGGATGTATTACAAATAGGCATATAGAAATGTCTCTTGTAACTGTGTTCTGAAATGTTTTGATACTGAACTGGTAGTATGTGCAAAATTATTACATTTCTGTAATTATAGCAAGGAACAATATAACACCCTGCTATATATAAATAAAAGATAACTGTGATTTGAGACATGAGTTTTAGGGATAAAGAGGGGACGATTTATGGGTGATTTTTTTTGTCTCACCTATTAGTATTTTTCTGAGTCCTCCCTCAATACTACCGAAGAGACACTGTTTCTGCTGTGACTCACATGACAACTGTAAATTAATTAGTCATCTTTTTAAAATGGATGGCTTGAAACTATGTGCTAGAACTGACAAGACACCAAATAAAATCTTAGATATTGTTAAACATTTAGTGACAACATTTCTGTGCATCTTGCTTCAGACAAAATGTTCAAAACCAGGCATGGTTAAAGGGAAACTTACTTTGATGACGATGATGATGTTTGGTTTGTGGGCACTCAACTGTGTGTTCATCAGTGCCCGAAACTTACTTTGATAAAGACATCAGTATTAGCAACCTAGAATGTGTGAAATATAAAATGAATCTATACTTTTGTGATATCTGTGCAGTAGTAGACAGTGATACAGATTTTCCATATGAATCTCTAAACACCATTCTCATTCTAACAATATTTATTGGCATTTGTAAAACATTCTTTCTTTGTGTGAACTTGCAGGTCCATTTTGGGTATATGGTGACATTTTTTTTTTGAAAATATAATTTATCACACGAAATTTCTTAATTATATTTTGAATATCTGTTTTTTCTTACTTTTGCCTTTTTCTGGAAATATTAATTACCTTACATGATCAGTCTTACAGCTATCAGCAGATAAGTTTTTCTTGCCAAATACAAGTTCCTAAAAACCAATTCTAAAAGCTATATTTAAAGTACCTAACAATTTATATATTACAAAATGTACTTCATTCAATATTATTTTCCACACAAAAGATATCACAGATGAATTGTATTAATATCTAAGAAACTCTGTGAACCATTGAAATGTATCTTTGTTTTACTTTGTAATATTCACTTAATTAATATGAAGAGAGTTGGTATAAAGTGTGAATGGTGCACAGATGTGGGGAGGCTAGTCTGGGACATGTCTCCATTGCAACTATGTAATATGAATTTATAAAAATTTAATGCATGAAAGTTTTATATTCAGAATCTATTTGGATCTGGACTATGATGAAATACATGCAAAGTGATTCTTAAAAAGTATTTAAGTTAAAAATTCATACAACTTCATTTTCACAAAAGTGAACAGATGATCATTATTAATATAGTTGTTTGATGAAAGTACTATGCCAAACCACCAGTCACAGGAGAAAGGATTTTGTTCAGAAAAATAACAAACCCAGGTCACCTGCAAAGAATATTCAAGCTTGTTACAGGACAATGAGCAAAGCCATGTAACAACATAATAAAAATTAAGGTGAATATAATTTTGTAACTCCTGATTTATACAACAGTCAATTAATTAATTAATTAGACTGTGTCATCTGTTTGCTTCGAAAATGCAAAAGAAACAGTGAGGAAAGCATTTCTTTGGATATGCTATAGGAGGTTAACTCTGGTGCTCAGAACCAAACTCAAGTAAAAGAACAAAACTTTGGCTGTAGGCTCACTGGCAGTTTAGTTTGGTACAAACTTACACAGGTACATTACCTCAACACTATGTCTCTCATTTAGAGATTGTACTGGCTCGAGTGGATAAAATGAAAATGAAAAATAAATGGTGGAATGCATGCAGAGGAAAAGTGGGGAGGTGGTTTATTTTCTTGAAAATATGTAGAGTAGGTTTTGTATATACCAATCTTGAAGGTTTTCTGTCCCATGTCAAGTGGAATAATGCTCCTGCATAAAATGAGAAAAATTATTTCTCTTATTATAACAATATTATTCTGAACTATTGCCCCTTTCCCCCACAATATTTTCTCACCTCATTTTGTTGCATTGAAAGACCATCTTTTGGTTTCTTTCAAGATCCCAATTATGACCTAAAATAATATAGTATAATGTATAGTTATATATAATGTAAATAATGCAACCTGTATTAGCTCACAGTTAGCTTTTTGGAATATTAACAGTTACATCTGCACTTTAAAAACTTTAATCCTAGAT
This sequence comes from Schistocerca nitens, assembly GCF_023898315.1. Classification (NCBI taxonomy): domain Eukaryota; kingdom Metazoa; phylum Arthropoda; class Insecta; order Orthoptera; family Acrididae; genus Schistocerca; species Schistocerca nitens. Next base: position 740,046,684 of record NC_064618.1, on the reverse strand, counting down.
CTACAACACAAAACACACAAAATGTTACAATTTAGTTTACCATGGGGAAAAAGGAATGTTGACTTTCTAAAAGTTCTATTACTTTGCAATTTGTATCTGTATCTTTTTACTCACGTCATTGAACTGTACTCTTCATTACTGAAAATCAGTGTTGTATTGTAATAAAATATGTTGGTATTAAATATAAGACAAGGTCCAAAATTGTATTCAGTGAAAGACACGCTGTACTGTGGCAATACTGCAACACCACGAAGCAAAAGTTTATATTCTGGTCCATTTACAATCTGCAATTAGAACAATAGTTTTCAAAGATTACATACAATAGTATGGCTCACATATCATCTCAGTCAAGTTTGAAAAACATTTCATAAAATTCTACAGTAGTTAAGATATGCAGTTTTCAGTAACTATTATTATAAATAGATCTCACTGCTAGTTAAACATTAAAATCCTTAAAGTCAAGCACAAAATATCACAGAGGCAGCAAATTTTCTATCATTATTGATAGTATCTCCAATAATTTCAGTTATTTATTTTAGTACTAATCATAATGTGTTCAATAGTTTGCATCATGATCTGATGACTGGCTAAAGTCTAGTAGAAAATCAAACAAGATCTGATGTGATTAGATAGTTCAGGAACAAAGTAAAAGATACAGAAGGATCTCTTCAGATGACTATCATATTAGAAAAGTTAAATAATAACAATGGGCAATATTTATAATGAAAAAATATTATCATATTTAGTAAGTTTGCTCATTGCTGGGTGTCATGGTTTTATTTCTTCATTATTTTCTTAAGTAACTAAATTTTCAACTGGGTATCTACTGATGAAACATATTGCTTTGGTAAATGCCTAACCAATGAATGATGTTGTGACAGTTAAATGTATTTTTATTAGTTAAGTAGTTTAGAATCACAAACTGCATGGAAGTTCTGTAATTGTTTGAGCATATTAACTGTTGCAAACAGATGCTGCATGTCTTCAAGGTAGAATGACAATGGCAGTTTTTCTACTCATTGCATCGCCTACTTTCTTGGCAGCTATTCCCAGCTAGTGTGTCATGGGTTGGAGAAATGGGGCACATCATCAAATAAAATGGCATGCCATGATAATAGTACTGATGCCACGGAAGACAGAGAGCATTAGGTTAGCTATCAGATTCATACAGAACTCTCATTTGTTAATGTCAAACAGAATTAATGTAATGTCATAATGAATGTCTGAACATGAATAGAACATAAAGTGGTGTCTTCCACACTTAAATTATAATGGGAAGTGAAATATGACTATGTTTCAGAGGATGTGCTTTGAGGATATGCTTTCTATTATTTAATAGAAAACTAAAACTTTGTCAAAGCTTCCACATTACATCACACAAATATGAAATACACGGTTTGTCTGAATAATATTGTTAGATGTAGCTGTTCAGAATTTAAGAGTAACAGCACTTGCAGTTTAAATATATGCATTTCCATCACAATCTAGGTGGACTCACACTTCATTCTGGTGTCCCAGTGGAGGATTCAGAATAATTTCGGTGCTGGGAATCAATAAAATTAGGACAAAAATTAAAGAATATAAAGAAGAGATGCACTATTTTTAAAGAAAAATTTCATAACAAATAATACTGTGGTTCTTAGCAACGTGATCAGCAGCAGAAGTATTATGACAAAGTGTTTCAGTAATTATGTCTAAGAAGGATCACAGTCCTCAGAATATTTGATTGGTTAGTAAATAATCATTCCATCAATCTACGACAGTTACATCACAGAAGAATTTATTATAATCTATGACTCAGAAGGCTGGCAATCAGAGTTATAAATGGACTGTGACTGTTTCATCAACTCCAAAAACAATAACCTAGGAGCCACTGGTGTTTACATCTGCTGCTCACCATAATCCATTAAAGTAGTTCACCAAGCACTATGAGATGCTTCCCTCCCCTTCCTCACGGTGCGGCAAGTCATGCAAACATTTCTCTGAGCTTTGTTAATGCCAACTTCAGCTTATTTATTCATTTGTGGTCTGTGCTGTGGGGTACACAGGATATTTTAAGTACCAAAAGCTTTTTTCAACAGAACTTTCTATACACTGTCACAGCTGGGAGGAGGAAAAGTTTAGTTGCAACTTATTATTGCTTCTACTGCATGCTGATATTGACACTGAAGATGGAGGAGGTGTTGAGGTCTATAACTGACTTAAATGTTAAATTAGAGAAATCCAGTACTGATTTAAATGCCATGTTCTATACTATAATGCAAAAATACATCCTCAAGATAACAAGGTAAAGGTGAACACACATACACTTGATGGTTAAGCTATATGCAAATGACGCTGAGTTAAACATGAACATCAAGGCACATGTGTTGTATTTCAAAAGGCACTTGTTGAAAATAATTCACATGTTGTTGTTGTTGTTGTGGTGGTCTTCAGTCCAGAGAATGGTTTGATGCAGTTCTCCATGCTACTCTATCCTGTGCAAGCTTCTTCATCTCCCAGTACCTACTGCAACCTACATCCTTCTGAATCTGTTTAGTGTATTCATCTCTTGGTCTCCCCCTATGTTTTTTACCCTCCACACTGCCCTACAATACTAAATTGGTGATCCCATGATGCCTCAGAATATGCCCTACCAACCGGTCCCTTCTTCTAGTCCAGTTGTGCCACAAATTTCTCTTCTCTCCAATTCTATTCAATACCTCCTCATTAGTTATGTGATCTACCCATCTAATGTTCAGCATTCTTCTGTAGCACCACATTTTGAAAGCTTCTATTATCTTCTTATCTAAACTATTTATCATCCATGTTTCACTTCCATACATGGCTACACTCCATACAAATACTTTCAGAAACGACTTCCTGACAATTAAATCTATACTCTATGTTAACAAATTTCTCTTCTCCAGAAATGCTTTCCTTGCCATTGTCAGTCTACATTTTATATCCTCTCTACTTCGACCATCAAGAGTTATTTTGCTCCCCAAATAGCAAAACTCATTTACTACTTTAAGCATCTCATTTCCTAATCTAATTTCCGCAGCATCACCTGGTTTAATTCGACTACATTCGTCCTTTAAAGACGCTGTCCATTCTGTTCACCTGCTCTTCCAGGTCCTCTGCTGTCTCTGACAGAATGACAATGTCATCGGCGAATCTCAAAGTTTTTATTTCTTCTCCATGGATTTTAATTCCTACTCCGAACTTTTCTTTTGTTTCCTTTACTGCTTGCTCAATATACAGATTGAATAACATCGGGGATAGATTACAACCCTGTCTCTCTCCCTTACCAATCACTGCTTCCCTTTCATGCCCCTTGACTCTTACAGCTGCCATCTGGTTTCTGTACAAATTGTAAATAGCCTTTCGCTCCCTGTATTTTACCCCTGCCACCTTCAGAATTTGAAAGAGAGTATTTCAGTCAACATTGTCAAAAGCTTTCTCTAAGTCTACAAATGCTAGATACGTAGGTTTGCCTTTCCTTAATCTATTTTCTAAGGTAAGTCATAGGGTCAGTACTGCCTCATGTGTCCCAACATTTCTACAGAATCCAATCTGATCATCCCCGAGGTCAGCTTCTACCAGTTTTTCCATTCGTCTGTAAAGAATTCGCGTTAGTATTTTGCAGCCGTGGCTTATTAAACTGATAGTTCAGTAATTTTCACATCTGTCGACACCTGCTTTCTTTGGGACTGGGAATATTACATTCTTCTTGATGTCTGAGGGTATTACGCCTGTCTTATACATCTTGCTCACCAGATGGTAGAGTTTTGTTAGGCCTGGCTCTCCCAAGGCTATCAGTAATTCTAATGGAATGTTGTCTACTCCTGGGGCCTTGTTTCAACTTAGGTGTTTCAGTGCTCTGTCAAACTCTTCATGCAGTATCATACCTCCCATTTCATCTTCGTCTACATTCTCTTCCATTTCTATAATATTGTCTTCAAGAATATCGCTCTTGTATATACCCTCTATATACTACTTCCACATTTCTGCTTTCCCTTCTTTGCTTAGAACTGGGCTTCCATCTGAGCTCTTGATATTCGTGCAAGTGGTTCTCATTTCTCCAAATGTCTTTTTAATTTTCCTGTAAGCAGTATCTATCTTACCACTAGTGATATGCACCTCTACATCCTTACATTTGTACTCTAGCCATCCCATCTTAGCCATTTTGCACTTCCTGTCATTCTCATTTTTGAGGCATTTGTATTCCTTTTTGCCTGCTTCATTTACTGCATTTTTATATTTTCTCCTTTCATCAATTAAATTCAATATCTCTTCTGTTACACAAGGATTTCTAGTAGCCCTCATATTTTTACCTATTTGATCCTCTGCTACTTTCACTATTTCATCTCTCAAAGCTACCCATTCTTCATCTACTGTATTTCTTTCCCCCATTCTTGTCAATTGTTCCCTAATGCTCTCCCTGAAGCTCTCTGCAACCTCTGGTTCTTTCAGTTTATTCAGGTCCCATCTCCTCAAATTCCCACCTTTTTCCAGTTTCTTCAGTTTTAATCTACAGTTCATAACCAATAGATAGTGGTCAGAGTCCACATCTGCCCCTGGAAATGTCTTAAATTTTAAAACCTGGTTCCTAAATCTCTGTCTCTCCATTATATAATCTATCTGCGACATTCCAGTATCTCCAGGCTTCTTCCATGTATACAATCTTCTTTTGTGATTCTTGAACCAAGTGTTAGCTATCATTAAGTTGTGCTCTGTGCAAAATTCTACCAGACGGCTTCCTCTTTCATTTCTTCCCCCCAATCCATATTCACCTACTACGTTTCCTTCTCTTGCTTTTCCTACTATCGAGTTCCAGTCACCCATGACTATTAAATTTTCATCTCCCTTCACTATCTGAATAATTTCTTTTATCTCATCATACATTTCATCAATTTCTTCATCATCTGCCGAGCAAGTTGGCATATAAACTTGTACTACTGTAGTTGGCGTGGGCTTTGTGTCTATCTTGGCCTCAATAATGCACTCACTATTCTGTTTCTATTAGCTAACCCGTACTCCTATTTTTTATTCATTATTAAACCTACTCCTGCATTACCCCTATTTGATTTTGTATTTATATCTCTGTATTCACCTGACCAAAAGTCTTGTTCCTCCTGCCACTGAACTTCACTAATTCCCACTATATCTAACTTTAACCTATCCATTTCCCTTTTTAAATTTTCTAACCAACTTGCCCGATTAAGGGATCAGACATTCCACGCTCCAATCCGTAGAACGCCAGTTTTCTTTCTCCTGATAACAATGTCCTCCTGAGTAGTCCTCGCCCAGATATCCGATTGGGGGGCTATTTTACCTCTGGAATATTTTACCCACGAAGACATCATCATCATTTAACCATATAGTAAAGCTTTATTCACATATGACTGTTTAATTACAATTTATTTTTAGTAATTATTATTATTATTATTAATTGTAAGTCATGAATCTGGAATTAGATGTCCTGAAGGGGTTCATGTAAAGAAAAATTAGAAATTAATTATGGGGTATCTCTGTTACAGGCTGCAATGAGAACTTTGGTAGAGGCCCAATATTTAGAAGTGATTAAACAATGTGACTTAGTAAGATATGACATTAATGAACAGTTCAGGTATGTGAATGAAGGGTTAGAAGAGATTAGAGATTTTTCTGAACAAGAATTTACACAAGTGCATCAACAAATCTAAGATGGGTAAAATGTAACAGAGCAAAGTAAAGAATCTGACATAGCTGCAATCTTGGGCTCTACTCTTGCAACTTTAGAGGAGTGTATTAGTGACTTATTTGGACAAACAGTACACGAAAAGACTGAATCATTTGCCAGCAAGACTGATAGGAACAGGATGAACTACAAGATCAAGCATTAACCCTTTCGTGGGCAAAATTATTGAGCAATTTTTTTTAATGAATGGTGAGCAGATAGTAGTTAACAGATTGGTATATTTAATCATACAGAATATCAAATTTGCTCCTACTGTGACAGTGAGGTCACACAACAAGGTGGGAAGTATTCTTCCCACTGCCCTTCATTGGAGTTAAATGACAAAAACAACTTTTTCAATATATGTCATATTTATTTGATAAATTTACTTCTCTTGTTACAATGATTGTCCACAATTACTTGCCATGAAAGTTTCTGAAACATGGGTCTATGCAAAGTGGTATTTGACAATATGTACAAACACGGCAAGTACTCTTTTCCGCAGCATTGGTGCTACAATGACGGCACGTCCAGTAGGTTTCTCCTAAAGTGGGTTGATGCTCCCGTACAGCCACATGACGAAAATCGTCAGGTACTTTACCCCTTTTTGCCAGAAAGACAGGTTTTGTTCATGCCTTTTTTGGGATGAGAAGCCAGCGATCAATTGTCTGGCTGGATGGATCCTGTGTGTGAGCTGATCATGCTGTCCACTTTCTCTTTTACGTATTTTCTATAGGATAAAACTGTTCACTGCAGCAACATCCACCAGGAAATAAAATATTCTGTGCCACCATTTTACAGAACGTCTGCCCATAGCATACCTTTCTCATAATTGATCAAACTTATGGTCACCACCCATTATTTTGTTGAATTCTGCCACAAATTCAGGACTAGAAATTTCTGCACTAGTACCATTCTTGTTTTTCCTTTTCACTGTTGCTGTTTCTCGTGGGTCTTGAATTGAGGACAGGAAAGTGACTGCAGAAATGGCTCCTTTTGTTTCAAACTGGAATTCTCCTCATTCCAATTTTACGTTTTCCTTCATGAATTTGGCTAAATCAAAAGTATTTACCTTATACTATAGCTTTGAGGAAAAAAGTCACAAAATGTCACGCAAACAGCACTGAAAGGCTCCTCTACAGAGCAACATTCAGCTATACAATGCCTCTGCGCGAAGGTACAGCAAAAACGGCGGGAACTTCCGATTGAAAGCAGTACCCTATACTGTTCACTAGGTGGTAGCACCGTACATAGGTGGGAACTGTGAATCGCATGGGACTAGGAGCGAGTTCATTGTAGTGGGAAGCATGTTTCCCATGGCTCACGAAAGGGTAAAATATTTTTATGCAAGACTAGTGTACTCCTTTTTGTACCATACTTAGATTGTTTTGTTCAAGATGTGGATCATTTTTTACCCTAGTGTCATAGTTATGATACATGCTCTTCATTTCAGAAAGGGAATGGTTTTTACACATGAAACACATGAGAGAGAAAATGTACTGAGATACTGTTGTGAGTACCCTCAGCTCTTGGAAGAGTTTCCTGCAGGAATGTCTGTAATTGACACCACACAGAATCCTAATGACTCTATTCTGGGCTTTGAGGATTTTGTTTGCCTTTGGCTGGTTTCCCAAGAATATAATTCCTTAGGCCATTAGGGCATGAAAATAATCAAAATAGGCAGCTTTCAAAGTATTTAAGTCACTGAAGGAAGCAACTGCATGAATAGTGTAAATTTCTGAGCTTAGTTTTTTATATAAGTAAGGAATGTGTAAGGACCAGTTTAGATCGCTATTAACAAGTAGACCCAAGGAACTTTGTTGACTCCACTCTTGCTGAATTCCCATCATTGTATTTAACATTAATCTCACCTTCGATATTTTGGCTTGTATGGAATTGAATCAATTGAGTTTTTTTCAAAATTTAGTGATAATTCATTAGTGGTAAACCAGTTAAAGGTCTCCTGAAAAATTGCATTTACAGTGATCTCAAGATTAGTATTTGTTGACTTGTCTACCAGAATCATCATGTCATTGCCAAACAAAGTAAATTTTATCTTAGCCCTTGTACACATTGGAAGGTCATTTATGAAAATAAGGAAAAGTAAAGGACCCAGAATAGAGCCCTGTGGGACTCCAAAGTTTATTGTGCCCCAAGAAGAGGACACTGGTTCCCCATTAGTGTCATTTACCATGACTTTCTGATTCTGGTCCTTTAAAAAGGAGGCAAGCCACATTCCTGCTTGTCCAATTAACCCATAAAATTCTGCCTTTCTCAGAAAAATCTCATGGTTCATGCAATCGAATGCCTTAGAAAGGTCACAAAAAATTCCAGTTGGAGACATTTTATTATTTATTGATTCATGAATTGCATTGGTGAAAGAATATGTTGCATCTTCTGTTGAGATATTTTTCTGGAAACCGAATTGACCTTTATTGAGAATATTGTATTTACTAAGATGTTCAAGAATCCTTCTGTGTACAGGTTTCTCAAGAATCTTGGAGAAACAACTTAAGAGTGAAATAGGACGATAATTGGTTACTTTGTTTCTGGTACAATGGTTTCACCACTGCATATTTATGTCTATCAGTTACAATTCCTAGTCTCAGTGATTCATCAAAGATGTGGCACAGGACTTCACAAATGAAAATGTGTGTGTGTTTCAACACTTTGACAGAAATACCATCAATACCAGTTGAGTTTGTATTTTTCATGGTCATTATTATCTTCTTAATTTCCTCAACAGTGACAGGAGCCAGGCTAATCTGGGGCATTGCACTAAGTCCACTTCTTTGTAAAAGATTCAGAGCCTCATTTATAGAACCATTACACCATATTTTATCTGCTGCAGTAAAAAAAATGCTTGTTGAAAATTTTTGCAACATTTTCACCTTTATCAATGTCTAACTTCAATATTTTCTGCATTGTTCGAGTAACTACCAGTTACTCTTTTAATAATACCCCAGATGGTTTTTATTTTGTTGCCAGAATTATCTACTTCTGATTTGACGAACATACTTTTTGCCTTCATCAGAACTTCATTTAAGATCTTGCAGTACATTTTATAATGAGCTCTTATTTCACAATCATTTGTATTTCTGAGAGAAACATAAAGCAGTCTTTTAGTCCTACATGATGTTTTTATTCCTTTTGTGAGCCACTGTTTGCTGGTATGGCTCTGATACTTGTTCTTTGCAGTTCTTAGAGGAACAACAGCTTCAAAGTGGCACATAAATTCAATTATAAATAGGTTAAATTTGTCATTGACTTTCAGTGCTCTATAAATTGGACTCCAGTCAATGAGTTGAAGATAACTGTTGAAGATCATGAGATTTTAATTATTAATTACCCTAAATGACCTTTTACAGACTTTGTCCTTCTTGTGTGGGCATATATCATTGATAGTTACCAATTGGCCATTATGGTCTGAAAGACCATTTAGGACTTGTTTTACTGTTGCATTGGTGTTTTTATTCTCATCAATGAAAATATTATCTATAAGACTTGAACACTAGTTTGTAACCCTTGTGGGGAAGTCTACCATGGGTGTGAGGTTGTATGTGTTCATTATATGTAGCAGGTCAGTTCTACTATTATCATAATCTAGAAAGTTAATGTTAAGGTCTCCTAAGACTACAGTATTTTTATTTTTTGAATATATATGGAATAGAAGAGATTCAAGTTGCTTAAAGGACATACATTGCTTCCCTGATGGGGCCCTACACACTGTTACTACAATGACTGACAGGGTCTTGGTGCTAATTTCTATACCACAAGCTTTGAAATGCTGATCAAAACAGTATTTTCTGAGCTCTAGAGAGCTATACATTATATTCTTTTTTTACATATATTATTACACCACCCTTCTGCACACTGTTTCTACAAAAGTGAGAGGTGATACGATAGCCATCTACATTCAGCATATTGATACCCTCCTTTACATGGTGTTCAGTAAAACAAACGATAACAGCATTATCAATAGTATTACTGTCACTAATATTCATTGTCAACAGTTCTTGTTTACTTCTTAGTCCCTTATATTTTGATGGAAAATACACAGTTTGTTACATTTAGTATTGACTTTCTGAGGAAGTGAGTTGCTAGGTTTCAAGATGGGTGAGTGTTTGCACATGCTCATTAGATAATTGGTCTTTTGCTAAGTGTCATTTCTCATTTGATGGAATAGTGTGATCTAATTGTTGATCCTGCTACAGTTAATGTTTCAGGTGCTGTAGGTGATGTATCTGAAGTTGATGACACTTCCACTCTTTTGATTGTAGACTGCTGCATGCCTTGGTGACACTGCAGTAGCTTTGATGGAGCACTGTGATCTAGTTGTTGATCCTGCTTCAGTTAATGTTAATGTTTCTGGTGCTGTAGTTGCTGTAGCTGGAGTTAATGACACTTCCACTGTTGACGGGACAGTTGATCTAGTAGAAACTGAGCTTGACAAATCATCTATGTCGATTACTTTACTGGAATTGGTTCTCAATTTATCAAATGTCACTGCAATTGTACCACTCTGTGATCCTAGATTAGACTTCACCATACTTACTGCTATTGGTGGATACTGTGATTCATTGAATTGATTTAGGTTTTCCAGTATTAAGTCACACAATCTAGATTTGCCACTGCTGTTCCTGTGCATACCATGTTTTGTGACGTCTTCTCTTAGACTGGCAGCTTTAAGAAAGCTCACATTGCAGATCAGTTTGCACATTTTCTCAGTTTTATGATTTGTAATTTCTATTTCTTTATTTACACAAGATGTTTTTGTTAGGTCATGTCACTCAGGAATACTAACAATAGTAATTTTGAGTGCTGGCACACACTCTAGCATTTTCTTCAGATCTCTTATTGCATGTTTGGCTTTGTTTTTGTAAACATCCTATGCTCCAGCTATTATTATAAATGAGTTATTTGAACCCAAGTCTTTGTATTTGTGGATATCTTTCGTAACAACAAGCAGAGGTGCACCTGGTTTCACTAGACTCATAACATTTACCTTTTCCATTTTTTCTTTCAGAGTTTAAGCTGGCCCTCTTCCATGACTGTCTGAGAATAAGTAAATATTTTCTTGATTTACTTTCTGATTTTCAGCCCTGTCATTTTTCCCCAGCAATAAAGTGTTCACCTTATCATCACATTTGTTTCTAACATATAATCTAGTAGTACTTTTTTTGCTGCCAGAACAAGTTAAATGTTTGTCATTGAGACCTTTTGCTGTAAGGTATTCACGAGAATTTGCAATGACTTTCTCTTTTTGCACTGATATCTATTACTTAATTTGATATGAAAATTATCTGTAGAAACTACCATGAAGGAAACTAATAGAGAATCATGGGTGGTCAAGTGTAAATGAACTATTGATTTTCACACAAGGTTTATGCACATTAAATAAATAATGAGGAGACTGTAACCATGAGGGAAACTTATGATCCAAGAATACTAATGGAAGTAGGTATCAACCTTGTTTCCAATATAGCAATGACAAACTATTGTAAAATAGAATAAAAAATAATAGACCTAGAATGAGTAATCAAGAAATCTATTAAATATTGTGTATAATTCTAATAATGAAGAGGGAGTTATCTAATAGACCTGTGCAGAGCCAATTTGTGTATCTAAGCTTGGAAAACAATGCACGATCTGGAGTAGGAACAAGGCAAGAAGCCCACATTTGAAAAAGTGGCAGCCCTCACATGTCCATTGTCTAAGGATGAATGATTATTGGAAGAGGAAATGGTAACACAAAGAACAAATAAAACTGACTGCATCTGGTAAGATTCTTGGGACAGAGGTTGAATCTACTTAGAGGCAGGTAGGAAGATGTGCCTAATAACACTGAATTAATGATAAAATTGCAAAAGAAATATGTTTGCCAGACACTCCCCACGACTGGAGTTTGTGTTGTAGGTATAACAGGAAGTAAAGAAAGACTTTTAAGATTGAATTGAGGATACCAATTAATATTTTGAGTTTTTACCAAACTTTGTTAAATGCACTGAATCTTAACTGAGATGTACTTCAAGGTTTAGAATGGTTACTTGACAATAAAGTGTCAGTAAGTTTGTATGAGAATAGAGTACTATGGAAATGAGAAGTCAATACATACACAGTACCATGTAAAAATAATTCACATTTAACAGCCACAGCTAATATAATAGCAGTGGAGAATCAGAACCTGAAAGAGGAAGAATGATTAGAAAGCAGAAAGCTAAAATCCTAGGAATCAAATACACTGACATAAGAGCAGAATATACATTAAGAATATATTACTAACACATAAATAAGGATTTTCAGCCTAACTGGATGCTATTAATGAATATGTGTAGAAGTTTAAGATAGAAGAGGAAAAATCTTTCTTCTTTAACCATTTGCTACAGCCATAAGTCTTGAAGCTGTTGTACAGGAAGAGATACAAAAGACGGATGATAATGGTACTGATGAATGCAGCTCAAGTGTACACAATAATCCTTTTCTAGTGCTAAAAAAAACCTGCAAAAGGCATTTGTTTGGTGTTAGACCCATGAAATTTATATAAAAACATTCAAACAGTGTGTAATATGTTGGTCAGTATAGACGAGTTTTCATCAAGATTTCAAGAATCATATGTCTGTAGCTGATCTGATTTATTCTTTAGCTACTGGAAAGTTTCCCTACCAGAAGAATCCAGACTTTATACATTATTCCTATTTGAACAAAAATCTCGTCACTTTAAACTACAACCTTTTGGGCTAAACATTTCCATGGCAGCTTTTATCTATATACTGGACGAGTCTTTAGGTAGTGAATTAGGAAAAGAACTAATTATATATGTGGATGACTTATTAATAGTTTCTGATCACGAAACCTGGGTGGATCATTGTAATTAAAAAAAAAAAAAAATTGTAAGAAAATGGAATAACTACAAATCTGTCTATGTCTCACTTTGGAAGTCAAGAATTAAAGTTTCTGGAACATATAGTCGCTACAGAGGGGTTCTAAACCAATCAGGGGAGAATTTAAGCAATGAAAGATTGCCCTAAGCTTGAAGTGTAGCACAGTTGCACTATTTTTTTAGGTTGAGTTGAATTTTATAGATGTTTTGTAAGAAGAAAACAGTGAACACTCCATGAATACTGTGATTACTGAAACAATGGACTAAGTGGATTTGGGATAATGGCACAGCTTATGCATTTAACAATACCTAGCAAACCCTATTAGATGCCAAAATTGTAAGCCACCCTTCGATTCATCAAACCTTTAAATTAGCTACTGATGCTTCTGAATATGGGTTAGGTTGGTAGTGATATATCCCATTCCTTGAATGAGAGGTAACACATCTTTAAATACAAGTCAGAGAAAAGATGTTCATGACAGAGAGTACTCAAAAAATGGTGAGCACCCCACTGTTGGCAGATGTTTTAAATCATAAGTGCTGATACGAGAACTAATGATCCAGTAACTATACAGAAGTGGGTAGCAGTCAGATGACCCTATCTGCTGTGGTGGAGATAGGAGTTCCGTGGAGTCGGCAGTGCAGAAGAAAGAACTCTGTGAAATCTAAGAATGCAAAATTTCAAAAATAATAAATTTATTGTAACTGTCAGTTATCAAGTTGAATATCAGATCTGTTAAGTATGTAGTACATGTAGTATGTAGAGTTGGTAGCTGCCTTTATTTATTATGTATTGAGTTGTAATTTTGAAGCTAATATAAGAAGGTGAATTGAATCTCATTTCCTGATTATGTGGTGGAGTGAATGAGAATAAGATACTTTTCAGTGCATTTCTCTGTAGCCAGCTACTACCCCACAGTAAAATTCCATAAGAGATGATGCTTTGGAAGAAGGCAAAATATGCTGATCTCACATAGTCATTGAGAACATGTCTTTTTAAATTCTTAATTAGATAAATAACTCTTGAAAGCCTGGCCAATATATTTTTAATGTGTGGTTCCCATGTCAATTTATTGTCAATAGTAACACCTAAAAATTTAACAGTTTCTAATTCCTGGTAGTTAGGAATCTCTTTGAGGCTAAAGTAAAGTGTCTGGGTTTTGTTTTCATTTAGCAAGAAGCCATTAGCTTTGAACCATAATAAGGACTGAGCAAGGGTATTTTCAGTCAGTGTTTTCAGTGTACCTAGATCAGAGCTTTTATGTAGAAAAGCTGTCGTCAGCATACAATATTGTATTTGAATTTACCACCATGCAGCTGAGTCAACCTGAAACATTTCCATTTCTGAACTATTTCAACAGGAATGGAATCCTAAAAAAGGGGAACACAGAAAAATAGTTTTTGTCAATGGAAGTCTTAGTAAAAATGAAATAAATTATGTGTCTACTGAAAAGGAGTTATTGTCTACAGTTTGGGGTTTGCAAAAATCTCAACTTATAATCTGGGGACCAAAGATAATAATATACACAGATCACCACATACTGACATTCTTCATTGAGAGTAGGCTACTACACAGCAGATTAATGAGATGGGTTCTCTTTCTATAGGAACTTAAGACTGAGGTAAATTATATTACAGTTTCATATAACACAGCACTTAAAGATCTTTCTAGATTTCCTATAGGAATAACAAGAAGAAGTATATTTAGAGTCAACTTTTTGTTTATTAGTTAAACAAAAAAATGATGTAAGATTAACAGCAAGAGGTATAAGAGAAGAATTGGAACTGATAAATAGTTTGGAATATTATCAGACTCCAAGAGAAAGGAACATTAAAGGAGATGAACAAGAAGAAGTGGTTAATGAATGAAATTACTTTGTTTTGGAGAGTCAATGAGAAGTAATGTCACTGGAAGGTATTTATTCCTTCAATAGTCATAGAAGATGAAATTTGAATTGAATTGAATTGAATTGAATTTTATTTGATCCTGTAAGATTACATTGTGTACAGTAAATGTACGTGTAATATAGGACATGTCAAAGTATTAAAATTCTTTATCTTTGGCTTTCACATGAGGAACATGGATATTTCAGTATGTGAAAATGCATTAGACACATGAAAAGATTTTATTGATTTAAGAATTTAAGTACATAAGCAAGAAAAATTATACAATTGTGTGAATTATGTCAAATGGTTAAGGAAGATAAAGGTCAAATAACTTATAAAATATATCCAATAGTAACAAAAGCTCCACATGATTCGACAGCAGCAGATTTATTTGGAACATTTACCAAGGGCAGAAAGTGGAATACATTACAGATTTGTTGCAGTGCAAAGTTGGACTAAATATGTTAAACCATATCCTATGAAACTGGCAAACACAGCCACTACAATTATTTGTTTTAGAGAATACTTTGTGGATATAAGCAAGCCAAACAGATTGCTCACTGAGAATGTAACACAGTTTCTAAGTAATAGTCTTAAGGCACTTCTGTCATGGGAAAGCATAAGACATGTTACTACATCTATCATTCCCAGTCCAAACCCTCCACAAGAATAATGCAATAAATTGGGAGACTTTGCCTTAAATATTGTTCTGCTAGGCATACCAACTAGGCACAGATGATACCAGAATTTCAGGTTATTTTAAATGAATTGCCTCATTGATCTATGGGACTTTCACCAGCTGAGGTAGTAAACAAGAAATTCATAGAGAAACACTTACTAAAATTATTTAATTGGCCAGACAGTAGAATTCAAGAAAGGGACAATTTGGATTATTGTATGGAGAAAGAGCTGAAGAAGC
Organism: Schistocerca nitens; assembly: GCF_023898315.1. Taxonomy (NCBI): domain Eukaryota; kingdom Metazoa; phylum Arthropoda; class Insecta; order Orthoptera; family Acrididae; genus Schistocerca; species Schistocerca nitens. Next base: position 740,031,297 of record NC_064618.1, on the reverse strand, counting down.
AAGCATACCATAGAAGATTCATCACCACCCATTTTTTTTATTTAACTATAAAGCCTTTTCAAATTGCAACTGACAAGATACTGGTTTCCCAGTTGATCATTTCTGTTATAACCAGCAACACAAAGCTTCTTTCAAAAGTTCATTTTTATTTTTTTTTTCATCATTTTTCAATGTTTACTCCTGTCTTCACTAACAAGTTTGCAAGTACCTCAAAATTGAATCAGTATTCTTGTCAATACTGATTATCATAGAAAACCTACACCATACTTATTAGTTAACTTATGAACAGTTTCCCTTTTTTAATGAGTCAATAACATTTATTTTATATTTAAGCAATGAAATTCCTATTTTGTTTTGACATTTTTAAGCACAGGCAAGACATGTCGAAGTGGCATTGCAATTGGCTAGTGACTAACCCAGACAATAATGAAATGCATGCTTTCTGACTCAAGCAATAATGAAACATGTGCTGTAGCTAATGACATGTATGGGGCAGAGATCGTACCAGGTGTGGGCAGGTAGCACCAGCATAAAATATCTGTGCATGCATGGATCAGATTTCAAAGAAATTTGCTCACAGTTGACAATCCAGATAATCACAAATCCATATAACTGAGGTCCAGACAATTGAGTCTCCACTGTATATGAAAGCCATATATTAAAATACAGGGTACTATCTTACCTTTACTGTAAACTTCACTATGTAATATTTAAGAGTGATAATTTTCTGTGTAATATCTTGCTGATTATACTTGCTATAAGGAAAGGATAGAAATTTAACATAGAGCTGCAAGATTGGTTTTTACTCACAAACATTCTTATAGTTAAACTAAGTGAAAACAGCTTGCAGAAGGATTGCACTTACATGGGTATCTGGATGAAAATGGTTGTAGGATACATACAGTTAATGTTACCATGAATCCAGAGAAATGTTTCTTTGAAACTTAATTATATGGATGTCGTAGGTTAGTATCCTGACACCAATGAAGAGAAGACAAGGAAGGGTGTGTGGTACTTTCATACAGAAACTGAATGACAAGCTAATATCCAGATAAGATTCAAATAGACTGAATAAGAGCCACAATAGGACATTATGCTTGCAAATAAGCAAAAATACACTTTAGTCACATGGAGTGGAACACAGATGAGTATGCTGTATCTGAAAAAACCTCAAGAATCTGAGGAAGGGCATGTACATGATATTATTTACAAAAGAAGAATACTGTTAGTTTTTAAGCCTATTTCAAAGTTGCAAAATAAAGGAGACTATCTGATCTATAATGGTCCAGTTAATTCAGTTATCAGCTTTGTGCACTGTTCCCAGTGTAGGTAATAATAAGTATGGGAGTATAGTAGACAATGTTATAAAAGATTACTATTGGCCCTAAACTTGTAACTCCTCTTGTGTAATGGCAATGACATACTAAATAAGTATGTTCTGTGACCACTATAGCAACATATTGTACAAGTACACCTTAGCATATTTTGTAAGTCTTTTGTATACCTGATTTATCAGACTGCAGTATCTGTTAAGGAATTAGTATGCTTCTTAATGTATGGTAGTAACAATGGTTACTATGAGTTTGTACAAGAGTAATTTGTACTATCTGATAATCTACTAAGTTTTATGTTTGGATATGTGCAGATTTCTTATGGGACGATATTTTGAAATAGTGTATATACTAAAGCTATTTGCTTACCCCTTCTAACTTGAAGGAAGTGAGAAGCGAATAGTTTAAACTGTTAACTGGATTTAGGGTCTATTTGTTTCGAAAATGTCTCCACAGGCTTCTGTGGGACAACAGAAAATGTAAAATTGGTGGAAATCTTCATCCTCCAGCCCACCAATGTAGCACCCTTTCCTCCCAAGAGAGGGATCCTTGGGGTGAGGGGTGGGATAGGTATCTCTCTTTGGGGTCTGTCATCTTCCCATTTTTGGTTCTGATGTTACTAATCTTGATTTTATTTTATTAGGGAAGCAAAAACAACGTTGTTCAAGCCCACTGTTGCCCACACCAAAAAAGAGTTCATTGTGCGTTATCATTCCCCATGTCTCTAGTGAAGTCAATCAATGCCCTTGAACAGTGCAAGGAGATCGTTTACCAGTGCTTTGCTAGACACAATTTCTTCATGTCTGGTTGATCCAAATATTCTGTGTCTTTTAATCTCCAATTCCTCACATTATAAGATCAAATGTGATGCAGTTTCCTCAGCAACACCACACACCCTATATTTGGTGTCTTATATTATTCCCATTGTATGTAGGTGTTTTTTGAAATTCCCTTCGCCTGTAATGAATTTCATTTCTCTCCTGTTCAAGCCCAGGATTGTTACTAGTCTTACTTTCCTTTTCTTTATTCACTACCAGGAGTATCATATCTATCTTCCTCCTTTTCACATTCAATAGTTTCCACGGTGGAAATTCTTCTCTTATCCAGGTACTAAAACAGTTTTCACAGGAGTCCCAAGATGTAGCAATATATAGTTGGCTTCTGGATGAAGTTGAGCAGAGTAAAATTCATAACAGGTAGTTGTAACAGTACATCCTCCTCTAGCATTACTTTACCTCAGCAGCAGCAGCAACAGGTCAATATTATCTCAGTTGCTTTTCTGGAAACACTTATATAATTTTATACACAGTATGCTATATTTCAAGCCAAAATTCATGAAAATGAATTAATTTATAAATTTTTTTAGTTTTGATTTTATAATTGATAAGTACTAGTTCTGAATGTACAGTTAAAATTACTTTTTTAAAAACATTTGAAATCACAAATTATTGGCAGACTTAAGATTTATGTTATTAATTATGCATTCCTGAACTGTTTACTATGTATATTTCTGGATTCATTTATTAAATAATAATCAAAATAAATAATGTAACAGGAACAAGTAGAAATTAATTTGTTTAGAAAAATTGTAAACCATTTGGAATATTGTTATTTCCACAGCACGAGGGAGTCATAAGCATTCCTCTGTAGGGACTGGCTGAATTTTTCTATTTTGTGCAAACAATGTAATTTCAGCTTTGTTAATGTGAAAAATTAAAATATTATATGATATACTAAATATGAGAAAAAATATTTACATAAAAAAATGCTGCAACAACTATCTTCAGATTTATTTACTTCAAATCAACCATAAGGACCTGATGTGACATTTTCAGTTTCAAGAATCAGACCCCTAGACAAGATGAACTGGAGCCAACATGAAAACCTAAGTAAACTAGAAAGCTTATTGTAATCTTCGTTCCTCTCAAATCTTCATAAAAGACTCTGCTTATTAACTAGTTGGACTGGATATGGCTGCTCAGACAGTTCCCCCTGAGCAGCCATAGTGTACGGATCTCCGTGCCGGCACGTTCACAGGAGCTCAGTCCGTCAGTTCACCTGATGATGGTGACATGTATGATCGCCGAAATATTGTGCCCGTTGGACACTGTAGATCGGCAGTACACCCGTGGATATTTTGATCAGTGTAGTAGCAGCGTTTGACAATTATATCATATAGCTTTGTTTTCAGTTTCTCTAGGTTCATACTCAAGAGCATTCCTTCCTTTTAGCTTGTTATGAATTTTCATTGCCATATACTGAGGAGACTGCGCATATAGGTTTAAGCGATGAGGGGGAAGCATAAAATTGTCTTTGTTTCTCGTGTTATATGTTTGATTGAAACAGTTTTTCTCGAATAATTCTAAATTGCTGTGTAGAAAGATGATAATATCATAGATGTATAAGGAGGGAACTGTTAATAACTGTTGTTTTTCAATTAGTGGGCAACATGATGTCCTTGGATGGGCAGTACACATGTTCCTTGTTATTCTTTTCTGTAACTTTAGTATGCACAATATATTGCTTGATTTTCCCCAAAAAATAATGTCATACCTTACAACTGATTGAAAGTAGCTGGGGTATGCAATTTTCCTTGTATTCGTGTCTGTTGCACCTAATATTTGCATAGCAAATGCAAAGTTGCATAATTTGTTTAAAAGGTACTCAACATGTATATTCCAATTTAAATTTTTATCTAGGTTTAACCCTAAAAACTTCACAGAATGCACTTCTTCTATATCCTGACTTTTATGAATTATTTTAATTTCCTGGGGCTTTGACTGTTTTGTTCTGAATTGGACCATGTAGGTTTTGGGGATGTTCAGTCTTAATCCATTCAGCTGGAACCATGTTTCTAGTTTGTTCATTGTGTTTATTGTGTACAGAGGGATGTTTTCTGGCTCTTGGTTTTCAATTAATACAGATGTATCATCTGCAAATAAAATCGATGGATCATTTATTTTGGTCGGTAAATCATTAACATAGAACAAAAACAAAATGGGTCCAAGAATCGAGCCTTGAGGGGCAATTTTCTGCATTTGATGAGACAATCACTCTTTGTTTCCGATTTGAAAAGTACGAAGTAAGCCAATTTAGAACATTACCCTTTTATGAATTATTTTAATTTCCTGGGGCTTTGACTGTTTTGTTCTGAATTGGACCATGTAGGTTTTGGGGATGTTCAATCTTAATCCATTCAGCTGGAACCATGTTTCTAGTTTGTTCATTGTGTTTTTTCTGTAGAGAGGGATGTTTTCTGGCTCTTGGTTTTCAATTAATACATATGTATCATCTGCAAATAAAATCGATGGATCGTTTATATTGGTCGGTAAATCATTAACATAGAACAAAAACAAAATGGGTCCTAGAATCGAGCCTTGAGGGGCAATTTTCTGCATTTGATGAGACAATCACTCTTTGTTTCCTATTTGATAAGTATGAAGTAAGCCAATTTAGAACATTACCCTTGATCCCATACTTGTTGAGCTTATAGATGAGCAGTGCATGATTTACAGAGTAAAAGTGATGTGCTGATCTTGTCGATAAACTTGTTAATTGCATCAATTGTAGTTTTGCCGTGCTGGAAAACAAATTGGTTTTCCATAATATGAGGGCGGTTCAGAAAGTAACCTCCGATTGGTCACAGTGCGGGTTGTGGGGGGAGTAGCGACGCCATCTGTGCGTTCACGCACTCAACAGGTCAGTCGGCATCAAGCCGTGGTCGAGTGAACGTCGTACCTGTGCTAGTTTAGTTTTTGTGGCAGTTTGAAATGTGTGCTGCAATAGAAAACCCCCCCAAATGTGAAGTGCGTGCTGTCATAAGGTTTTTTACAGCCAAAGGATATTCTGCAGCAGCTATTCATCGTGAGCTTTGTGCCGTGTACGGACCAAGAGTTATGAGTGAAGGAGTTGTCCGTGAATGGGTACGTTTATTTAAAAGTTGACGAGAAAACGTTCATGAAGAAGAGAGGAGTGGTAGACCATCATTGGTGACTGACGAACTCGTTCAGACAGTTGATGCAAAAGTTCGGGAAAATCGACGTTTCTCAATGTCGGAGTTGTCTACTGGTTTTCCACAGATTTCTAAGACTCTCTTGTACGAGATAGTGGCAGCAAGATTGGGTTACCGTAAGTTCTGTGCACGATGGGTGCCCAAAATTCTTACCGACCACCACAAAACTCAAAGAATGGCCTCTGCATTAGACTTTCTGTCACGTTATGAGGACGAAGGAGAACCATTGTTAAACAGAATCGTGACCGGTGACGAAACCTGGATTAAGTACGTGAAACCTGAGACAAAAGAACAATCAAAGATGTGGGCACATTCAAATTCGCCTACCAAACCAAGAAAAGCCTCGCAAGATTTTTCTGCCAGAAAACTAATGGCAACGGTGTTTTGGGATGCCAAAGGGGTGTTGTTTGTTGAATTCATGGAACGTGGTATGACCATTAATCAAGCGTGTACTGTGAAACAATAAAAAAGTTACGACGGGGTATACAGAACAAACGCCGTGGTATGCTGACTTCCGGTATCGTTTTTTTGCACGATAACGCCCGTCCTCACTCTGCTCGCAGAACAATGGCCCTTCTTGAGTCCTTCAAGTGGGACGTTATCAACCATCCACCTTACAGCCCAGATCTGGCGCCAAGTGATTATCACCTCTTCATGCATTTGAAGAAATGGCTCGGGTCACAGCGGTTTGATGACGACGAAGAGCTGAAAGATGCGGTCACAGGCTGGCTCCAGGCACAAGCGGGTGATTTTTATGCAGAAGGAATTTCAAAGCTTGTGAAGAGATACGATAAGTGCCTCAATCGCTATGGAGACTATGTAGAAAAATAGTGCAAAGATGTAGTTGTAAGATGTATATATTAAAATATTTTTATTTAACTTGGTGTATTTTTTTAAATCAACCGTAGGTTACTTTCTGAACGGCCCTCGTAATATCATATTTCTCCATAAAATTTCAAATCTGCATAGCATCAGCATTTTCAAAGATTTTTGATAGGACTGGATGGAGGGAGATAGGATGATAATTCCCCATATCCTCTCTTGACCCTTTTTTGAGCATCAGTTTTACTTCTGCATACTTCAGCACCTCTGGGAAGCTTACTTGTTCAAAGGATTGATTTATTATTTTAGATAGTGTGTATCTTATTATTTTAGACACAAATTTAAGGACTTCTGCTGGTATTCCATCCCAGCCTGCAGAATTTTTGTTTTATAGTTTTAATATAATTTTTCTACATCTATTGTTAAAACTGTTTTGAATTTTGTGAGGCATTCAGAATTATGATTTAGTCCAAAGGGGCATACATTGTTCTCATAATCTGCAATATTAACATCTGGTTTCACTACATTAATGAAGAACTCATTGGAGCATTCTGAAATTTGAGCCACATTTTACAATGCTCCCATCTTCAAGCTTAATTGTACTAATTCCATGTCTAGAAGCTTTGATACCTGATTCGTGTTTTACAACTGATCACACTGCCTTTGATTTATTCTCATGTTTTATGATTAATTTATTATTTGTCATTTGTTTTGCTGCTTTGACAACTTTCTTAAATGTACTTTTGTATCATTTAACATACTCAATAAATTCAATTTTGTTATTATGTCTTAGTTCCTTATGTAGCTGCCTTTTCTTAGCGCTGGAGATTTTTATACCTTTAGTGATCCATTTTAATTTTGTCATTTTATTAAAATAAGTTTTTTGTGGAAATATTTCATTGAAAACACTTAGAAAATACCTTAGAAATGCTTCAAAATTTGCTGTGCATGAAATGTTTTTCTCAAAGTGTCATTCTGTCTCCTTCAGCTTATCATGGAATAGAGTCAAAGTTTCTTGGTTGTAGATCCTTTTTACATAAACTTTTTTACATGGGACTTCTCTACCTGCTCTGGGTAGCTCAATGAATAATGCTGAATGATCAGAAATTCCTAGATCTAGACAAAATTTATATCCATCTTCAAATACATAATTCGTTAAAATATTGTCAATGCATGTAGCTGACTGAGCATTTTCTATTGTAGATTCAGAAAAATTTAATTTCAAGGCATATATTTTTTATTAAGTCTGTAAATTTTGATACCTCACATGTTTCATTCAACACATTGATGTTGAAATCAGCAGCAGCTACAATTTTTTTCCTCTTTTCCTTACTGAGGTATTCTAACAAAGTTGTCACCTTCCCTGGGATTTTATAAATTTATATTATAACAACATTTAAGTCCTTTAACTCAACACAGCAACCCTCAAAAATACACTCTTCATTAAAACAGTATAAGTCACATCTTACATGGTAATCTAAATCAGAATGTATGAGTATGCATGAACCTCCTCGTGAGTTATTTATCCTACAAAAGCTGGTTGCTACCTTGAAGGTTTCAATTTTATTTAAGATTTTTATGGTATCAGTACTAAGCTAGTGTTCATTTAAACAAATTACTTTAACATTTAGCTCATCTAACTTAGAGCTTCTATCATATGAGTATTCAGCACTTAAACCATTTATATTACAATGCATTATGTAGTTAGTCATCAATTTTATTTTTTAAAGACCTAATATTTAATAATGAGTCATCCTCACAAAAGGGTAGGTCTGGTTTCTTCTGCAGTAGCCCATCAGCTTGCTCACTTGGCTTGTACATTTCTTTGTCACTTTGATATTGTGTACTTGCATCCATAGTTACATTCTTGATGGCACTGTATCTGTTGCAGAGATTGTTTTATTTCATTGATTTTATGAAATACATGTATGAATAAATTTTTGATCACATGGAGCAAAACTGAAGGCTGCCCGACAAAGAGTCTTTATACCAACAGTGACGATGTACTGCCAATAATGATGGACTGGATCAAATGAAGGTGAGGAAGACTTTACAGCTACAACTAGGAACATCAAAAAGGAAATATAAGTAAAAATTATTTGTGAAGTTACTTTGTTTGTGGAGTTGTGAAAATGTTAACAAAATGAATAGGGATGAAAGCAAAAGTGAGGTAGAAATGAAAGCTGCAGGATCCAGTCAGGAGATGTTTGAGCTGAGTAAAATTGTAGACAGTAAATAATTGGTAAAGACTTATGTTCTGTTCTTAATTTTGGCAAAACTAGAGGAAATAAAGATAGATAACCATAGCAAATTTAGTGCAGTTAATGATCAGTTAACTGATGTGAGAACAGATAATGATAGCAAGTTTTCTTCACTACAAGGACAATTAAATGATTTGAAAGCTGAAAACAATAGTAAAATGGACAGGGTGCAAGATCAGATAAATCAACTGAGTAATCAGTTTTTGAGAGTTACAAATGGGTTGTCAGAGTGGATAAAAAAAGAGTGAATGAAAAAGTTGATGTTTTAGAAAAAAATTATTGTTTTGAAAATGAGTTGTAGCTCAGTCAGTGAAACAATCAAACAATGTTGATGACCTCAGAGTTGAAGAGAAAGCTGTAGTGGGAAAACTGTGTGAGTTGGTAGCTACCACCCACCGAATGTCACCAGTTTAAACCAAAACATTTTAAATGTAGAAAACAATATGCAAACTAATGTAACAGTTTTGGATCAAACACTTTCAGCAGTTCAGGTAAGTTGTATTATCAAAAATGTTTGTGCAATAAATGGTATTGTATGGTACAACATTCCTGTCAAAAGTTTTCTGTCAGATGATTCACATCCAGTGGATTTTCTGCACCACCACAGACAGAGCTTCGTGTCAGGTATCAATGACAATGAAATAATTAAATTTGTTAGAAGATTTCTGAAAGGAAAAGCTCTGTCATGGGTAAATTTAAATTTAAGTCATCGGGAAACATATCAGAGTTCCGATAAAAGTTTTTAAAATAAATTTTGGTTGGAAGCAAAACAGGGGAGAATCAAAAGTGAATTTTTGAATTGTCCTATTTATAGGAATAGGGACAGCACTTTGAAAGAGTTTTGTAAGAACCAACTTAAAAAATTAACACATTTTGACAAACCATTCAACAAAATGACCTTGACTGATGCACTTACAAGGAGATTACTAGAGAGGTTGCAGTGGGATTTAGTACATGGATGATAGTACTCGTAGAGTTATGACTGTAGTGTAGAATTCTCAGAAGTAGAGAAAACAGTCTCAGGACATAATTTCACTGAAAACTGGTGATTTTAAAGGTGTGTCACTTAATTTTAACTTCTTAACTTGTGCCTTTAAAAGAGAAATAGCAACAAAATAATACATTTCCTCAAATCCATTGTATTTCCACTTCGACAGCTGAGAATGCACAGATTCTGTAGTACTTTCTCTGGTGTAAACATAAAAATGATTTGTTTCATCTGCAGTGAATTGCAACAGTTCTTCAGACATAAATATCACAAAAATAAAAGAATGCTTGAGTCTGTGTCTTGTTGACATTTGTGTCATGGACTTGTGTCATCAAAGTAATAGTTTAATGGTTGGAAATCAGTATCTTTGCAGTCAAACATGTCACTTATGCTCACTCCTTTCTGGACTGTTTCACTGTCACATAGGATTCCTCAGATTCAGAGGAACTGCTAACTGTAATTCTTGCTCTCCCCTCATATGTGAAGGGCTGAGGACTACAGGTTCGAGATTCTGTTGAAGACTCATCACTAATAGCAACATCAGATAATTCACACTGTCACTCCTAGTGAGCATACCTAGGGTCTCTTTATCTGTGCAACCACAACGGTGTGCCATTTCTCGCATACAAAACAAGAAAACTGATGAAAACACAGGAAGCAAAGTTGAATTCTGCAAAGAGGAAACATGGCAACAAACATATACACCATCTTGAACTATGCAGTCAGACCACTGAACAGCTACTGGAAGAGCAGGGCACAAAGACAGCTCTGTGTGTTTACACATCTGTCACACTCAGGTAGCTGTGACTCAGCACACATTAACTCTTCCCTAGCAGTGAAAAGGCCAGTGGCACAGTACATGTCGACAAATCCTTAGTGCTGTATGAAAAACCCAAGGACCACACTTAAAAACATCAGGCACGCCAGGAGAACAGCGAGGCATGATGAGTTAACACATCCCCAGAGTCCAAAGGGCTAATTTTATTTATAACAAACAATTAATTTGTCACATCAAACAAGGCATCTGCTTCTTCTTGAGTCTTGCTGGAATTGATGCCTTTTGAGTGCAAAGTTGCGTCACCTCTAAATTTCAATAATTGTCCATGAGAGTTTAAGTCATTTTCAAAAACTAGAAACAGGAATGGGCCCACTATACATCCAAGTGGCACACCATATTCCTACTTCCATTCATATGACATTGCTCCTTGGACTAATACAATCTGTTTTCTGTTTTCTAAATAAGATTTGAGGGTTGCCAGAGTAGTGCTTCCAACTCTGCACTGACTGATCTTATGTAAAAGTACATTATGAGGAATGCAGTCAAATACTATCTAAGTTTGCAAAGTGTAACTGCTAAAGATTCTTTTTCTTCAAAACTGTGGTTAATCCTAGTAACCAGATCTGCTGCTGCCATTGCAGATTTGTCTTTCCAGCAATCAGCATATGAGATGAGTTCATAAATTTCAAAGTAATTTGAAGTTTGGTCTTTCACTGTAGTCTCAGTGACTTTTGCAAAGCCTGGAATTATTGAGATAGGTCTGTAGCTTGCTACGACATCTGAGCAACCCTTTTTATAAACTGTACTGTCCTTGTAAAGTTCAGAAAGTCCAGAAATCCATCAGCAGAGAGTCACTTATTAACTACCATAGTAACGGTTTAGCAAAATCATGGATGATTTTCTTGAGGACATTAGTGGATATCTTCAGAAGGCTTATACCATTTTACAGTCTTTATTATTTAATTTTTTTGTAATTTCCTACAGTTCATCATACTGCTATTTTTTTCATTTCTCACAGCAGTTGCAGAGTCTATATTCAAGTCAGAGATAGTACTTACAGTGTTTCTCAGAATGTAATCAAAATAACTGTTAAAGTTATCTGGACTACACAAGCTTAATGGAGAGGTGATTTTTCCCATGTTAACTGATCAGGTCTCAGATGCCTTGCATGGGTTGTGAGCACCTTAATGAACCTATCATTGATTTTCTTTTTGGCTTCTTCTACATCCTTCCTGCAAAATATTTCTGCCTGCAAATATTTGCTGTAAAACATTTCCTTTGCACTGAGATCTATTGCTGTTTTGAAGTGAACATGTAATAGCAGTACATCACATTTTAATTTTTTTTCAGTTCACTAGTATACCATGTTTTTTCTTTCACCACATTTTATCTCTGTTGTGATGTGTTTCCAGGACATTTTATAGTTTTCTGTAGACAGATATAGTCAAATTTGGCTTCGATATTCTGGTAGATATCTTTAAATGCACTGATCACTGCCATTTTCTGCAATCCAGGCAGCCATTCTACTGCAGATGGTGCAGTGTGAAGAGTACTTAATGTTTATTTATGACCCCTTTTGTGAATTAGAATGCCAGGAAACATTTCTATGACAAGTGCTCTGTGGTTAGAGATCACTGGTTCAAATATACTCATCTCATATCCCTAAGCATTTAGTTTTGTGATCACAATGTGAAGGCTGGCATCATCTCTGGTTGGTAAATGGTATGCTATTAGATTCATAAATTCTCTCTGCTTAGCGCTCTCTTTACAGAAGTCTGCATTGAAATCACCACATAATGCCATTTTTGATATCAAGTGCATTAAGCACCATAACATGATTCCATTTAGATGAGAAAATTTTCAAAGTTGCCATTTGGAGAATGGCATCCTAAGTCAATAGTTGGTTTAAATAGATACACCACAAAAGGGAAGCACTTGTTCTGTACTATGGACTTGCCAAATTTAGGTATTCAGTACAGTTGTATTATTCAGCTTCTTGTGATAATAATCAATTTCCATACAGTCACCATACATCTGGCTTCACTTCTTCTATACATAATGATAACACACCAAGCTTAGTTATAAGACATCGTAAATTGGCAATACTTATGACTATGGGAGTGACATTCTGAGCAGCATGTGATCCATTTAAACTTAGCTGCTCTTGATATCTGTCTGTAACAGAAGACGTTATTTTGTAGGAAGACTGGCCATTCTCTGGAATAAAAAATGCTTTATCACAATATTTTTGGACTATATAATGTTATTCATTACTTTATCTCTAAGCTCAATAACAACACTAACTTTGAAACTGCTATTAAGCCCCATTGTTTCAAGCTTTTAATTTATAAATTTGTTGTGGCTAGGGAAGGTCTTTTGCACGGATTTACTGATATTTTCATGAGTAGTGCCACTTTTGACTTTGCTTGGATGTAGCCATACCCTTTTCTCACCATATTGACATTTCCAGATGGATCAGAATTCTGTACATAGGTCATCTAGAGGAAACCTTTCTAGCCTCCCAAAAGACCAAACCCATTATCTGGTTCAGATTTCTTGATGATATCTTAATGATCTGGACTCAGGAATCAGGACCAGTACACTGTATCATCATTTATTCACAACTTCAATGTCTTCTCTCCAATCCACTTCACTTAGTCTTTCTCAATGCAGAATGCTATCTTCCTGGATGTTGTTTCCTCCTCTTGGACTTCTGTCCACATTAATCTCATCAGTCTCTATCTTGACAGTTGTCATCCCTTCCACACAAAAAAATTCCTTCTGTACAGCCTAGCCACCTGGGGATGGTGTATCTGCAGTGACAGCAGCTCCGTTGCACAGTATTGTGAAGGTCTCACAAAGGCCTTCACAAAGAAGCACTATCCACCAAATATAATCTACAGACTGCTTTCCACACCATAGCCCCACACACTCCAAATGCTTCCATCAATCACGAGAACTAGCTACAAAGGAGTGCTCCCCTCAACACAAAATACCACCCAGGACTGGAACAACTGAATTACATCCTTTGTCAGAGCTTTGACTGTCTATTGTCATGTCCTAATATGAGGATCATCCTACCCAAGATCCTTCCCGCCCCTCTTAAAGTGGTTCTCTGTTGTCCACCCAACCTCTATACCATCCTAGTCTATCCCGATACCACTATCAGTCCCACATCTTTGCCACAGGGGTCATCTCTGCCCCCTCAGCACTTTCTGTTCCAGTCCTGACACAGGTTTATCCTACATCATCAGAGGCTGGACCACTCATGAAAGCAGCCATCTCATATACCACCTCTGCAACAATCATTATGTAGCTTTTTATGTTGGCATAGTAACCAACCAGCTGTCCACCATGGTGAATGGCCATCAGGAAACTGTGGCCAAGAGCATGGTAGATCTTGCTGTGGTACAACATGCAGCTGAACATAACATGCTCAATTTCAATGGCTGCTGCACTACATGAGCCATCTGGATCCTTTCCTCTACCACCAGCTTTACTGAATTGCATAGATGGAAGTTATGCTCATAATGCTCCTGGCATTATCCAGGCGTCAACCCACAATAACCTGCTGTCTCTCCGCCTTCCATCCAACAGTTTCTGCCCCCTCTCTCCTATCATCTCCTCCCTATTCACATGCTCACCCTCACTGTGCTCTCTGCCAATGCACCCACTGATGTTTTCCCCTTCTCTTCTCCTTTCCTTTCTGTTCTCTTTTATTCCCTTCGCTCCCTCCCCCTTAGCCTCCAAAAGCTGCACCACATAGCCTTGTCTGCTACATCTAGACCCTAGATACTCCACTAGTCAGCATTGTTTCCTCTTCTTCAACCAGTGTGGTAGTGGTCTGACTTCTTTTCAGTGAGGCTTAGTTTTATTCTGTTAAATATTTGTATCATTAACAGTAAGTCTCCAACCATCATGTCAGAGAGACCATTCAACTTTTACTAATTATGATATTGCCCTCTTTCCTGTGTAATTAGAGTGCTTGAATTTGGAGTTACTCTTATGGCTGGAGTTACTCTGTAAATACTGTGTTGAGATTGTTGGTGTGCATCAAATTTTGCAGGTCTGCTTTCCTACAGCTGCTATCTGCTATCCTTCCCCCTTCCCCACTCCACTATAAGTTATTGCTCCTGCTTGACGTGTATCAGTTTTGGTCTGGCCTGAGCAGCCAGAGGTAGTGGTCATGTGTGTGTGAGGTGTGTTTGCTTGTGAGAATGTACATGTGGTTCTCTTTTCTTCTGAAGGCTGTGGCGAAAATCTTAATGTGTAATAGTTTTCATCATGTTTGTCTGCAGCTTAATGCACCATCTTTACTGTGAGTAGTGATATACCCTTTCCATAATTGTTAATATTCCAATCTGGACTTTCCATTGTTTGAACTTACTTGGTTTGTTTGACAAGGGAAAGTCATTTGTATATATGAGAAATAGCAATGGACCAAGGACAGACCCCTGGGGGAGGAGGTTCCTCAGTGAGTATAGTGCCCACTCAGGCTTTACCCTTCACCTGAAATGCTGGTCTGATACAAATCGGCTTCCTGTCATTGAGGTAGGACTGTAGACAGTCTCCACTGCCCTTCTGATGCCATACTCTCATTCTTTGTTGAGACATAAATATTTTGCAATCTACATAACTGGAACCATTAGAAGAAACACAAAATATACCAACTAGCATAATTTTTGGTCTAGGAATTCTAGCACATATTTCATGAAAAAAAAAAAAAAATACAACTTCAGCTGTAGGCACACACTTTTTGGAACACGAACTATCTTGCACTGTGAGGTGTAAGTTTTTGAAGTGCCCCAGAATTCTGGAATACAATACTTTCGTGAGGACTTTTGGGTATCTGATCAATAAAGAGCTGTGTTTCATTTTTTGTGAAAATGCTTCAATATAGTAAGCTTCATTCTGTCTGGGAAAACACCATAATTCATAGAAGTGTGAAGCATCCC
This sequence comes from Schistocerca nitens, assembly GCF_023898315.1. NCBI lineage: Eukaryota > Metazoa > Arthropoda > Insecta > Orthoptera > Acrididae > Schistocerca > Schistocerca nitens. Next base: position 740,016,150 of record NC_064618.1, on the reverse strand, counting down.
AACCAAAACTTTGCATAACTTATCTGAGCAATCTTTTAAATGTTTACTGGAAATGTTGTTTTTACCTGATGATCGTTTGATTTTTAAAGAAGTGTTTTTTCTTTATTTCATTTTCAGTTGTGGTGTGATATGCTTACTCAGTTACAGTATTATGAAAATGGCATTTTAGTATTTCTGTGGCACTTTACAGGGGTTCATTGTAAGCTATTTGCCCAACAACACTTTAAAAATTACAATTTGTGGTTTTTGCAAGTGTCATATGATTACTTAAATGTTTACTATCAATATTTATGTCAATGTCTTCAATTTTACTATAACAACTGACACCTGCTTCTCTCCTTATTATGTCCTGACCATTTTGATTTTTGATATTATTACAGTATTAGTTTGATGCTATTAACACTTTTTGTAATGATTTATTTGGATATGGTTGCCTGAATTTTTTGATGTCATGTACAATTGTCATTTTTATTTGTGGAGATGTCCTTATCACGTTTGTGATCCAGGGCTTTTTAATGAATTCTTCGAATTGATTCTTGGATACTATTTTAGGACAGGAACCTTCAAATATTTTTACAGTTTCACTGAAGAAAGATTGTATTTAGAATTGACACCTCTTCATGATGTATATGTCTTAAATTTATATATCTGAGGCATGATTTAAAGGCTTTAATCATTTCTTGTAGTATTGCTTTGACTTCTTTCCAATGACACATAAATGGGCAGATATAAATTTCATTAACAGCAAGTCTCTGAACATAATGTCAGAGAGACCATACATTATTTTACTAATTTTAGTTATTACTTTCCTTTGGTTTATGAAAATGTCAGCTAGGGTGCTTGACTTAGAAGTTACTCTGGCAGAAAAAGTAAATACTGAGGTGAGGTTGTAGGTGTACATCAAATTTCCTCGGTCTGCTTTCCCACTGGTGTATATCAAGAAATTAACACTGTGTTATAATATAACATACAAAAAGTGTGTTCTCCAGTTGCATTATATTTCATGCAGCTATTTTAAAAAATAGCAATATCTCCTTCTTCTCTTTGTTTTCTGAGTATGATGTTTGCAGATTGTAATAAGGTACTGAAAGTCATTCAGTCCCAGCACATATGTGGTGCTCAGTGAAGTACAGTGCATAGGTATGCTTTATACTTTCATGGGTGTGCACACTGACTGTGAATCCATTTAGCTAATTACACAAGCCCATAATATTCTGGTGGAAAACTGCCACTTGCTGCTTTCCAGAAACACTGACCTTTCATGTAGATTCTGTTGTAATGCTGTACATAAATATGCACACAAAAACTGTCTTGCATTATTAAGCCCACTCATTTCATTTATAGTTTATCTCATCACAGAGGAAATTTTTCCCATGGTAATTGAAATGCTCGCCAGTGTCTGTCTGAAAATTTTCCTCTACTCTATTAATATCCATCAAATAGCATTTTGTGTGAATTTAGCACAGTTGTTTGATTTTAATGTTGGTTTTACCTACATCCTTATAAAGGCATGAATTAAAAATTAGGTCACATCTATGATGTATCATCAAAATAACAATGTCTTTCATCTTATTCATATCTAAAAAATTCTTCAAGCTTGTTATAAACTTTTTGGCTTCAGTATGTGCTACATGATTAGTAACTTCATACAAAGAGCAGTGATTGTGTTTAAGTATACTAAATGTGCTGAGATAGCTTCAATAACATTCTTAATCCTTGAGCCAGATTTCATTGATTGACTGATTGATTTCTTTTTGGTCCCATTTAATTACATTTTGTACAAAGTGTGTACTTGTAAGATAGGACAAGTCGACTTAAACCTATTTTCTTGTAATATTAATGTATTTATTACAATTTAATACATCAAAGTGTCAATACTTATAATAACATCGCATACATTTTTCACCCATTTTTTAGGTCCTGAAAATTATATATATATACTACATTACACTCATATTTACATTTTATCTCAGTATTCATGTTCTGAAGTTACTTACATATCATAATATGTTCAATTAGATACAGTACCTTGTATAACAGTAATAGTAGAATTCTTCGTTCATTGATACATATACTCTTCTGCACTATAAAATACTTTTTCCATTAAATAATCCTTTAAAAGTTTTTGGAATGTCTTTTCGCTCACATTGTCCTATAAACTCTTTGGAACACACTTTATGAATTCCACACATGAGTATTGAGGGCCTTTTTCAGCAACTCTCAGTTTGTGTTGCATGTTTCTCAGCTGACCTTTATTTCCTGTTTCATATGTATGAGTGTCTGGATATCTTCCTAGTACTGCATTTCCTTTTATTAATGATATTATTGTTTTGTAAATGTATAGAGATGGAAATGTCAGTATTTTTAGACTATGGAAAACAGTTCTGCATGAGTCTCTTCATTTCTTGCTCTAGATGGTCCTAACAGCTTTTTATTGCTATGTAAGTATTCTTTTTGTATTTTTGCTCCTGGAATTTCCCCAAACAGTAATCCCATATTGTAGGTATGGCTCAAATAGAGCATGGTACACTGCGCATAGAAGCACTTTGCTGGCATAATGTGCAAGCTGTCTCATAACAAATATTGCAGTGCTTAATTTACAGCAAATATTATCTGTATGTTGACTGCACTGGAGCTTATTGTCAACCGTAATCTCCAAAAATTTAATAGTGGTAACTTCTTCCAGTCTTGTTTCATATATGAGTATATATCTATGTTTCTTCCTTTTCTCGTCCGCAGCTCGTGGTCGTGCGGTAGCGTTCTCGCTTCCCACGCCTGGGTTCCCGGGTTCGATTCCCGGCTGGGTCAGGGATTTTCTCTGCCTCGTGATGACTGGGTGTTGTGTGCTGTCCTTAGGTTAGTTAGGTTTAAGTAGTTCTAAGTTCTAGGGGACTGATGACCATAGATGTTAAGTCCCATAGTGCTCAGAGCCATTTGAGCCATTTTTTCTTCCTTTTCTCCATTTGTGAACACCATGAACATTGTCTTTTTTATGTTGAAATTAAGTTGTTTTGTATAAGCCATTGTATTGTGTTATGTATTGACATAAACACACTTCTCTCCTGTGTTTCCAGATTTTTTTTTCTACATTCATTAGTGTCATGTCATCTGCAAATGGTATTTTTTTGTCTTTCTCACTGACTTCTATATACAAGGGCTGGAACTTTAATAGTGGCAACTATTTATTTACAGCTCATACAAAATGGATATGTGTTTCAAAGTTTTACTGACCTTCAAAATAGTCACCAGCATTGTGTATAAGCCATTGCCAGAGATGTGGAAGTTGTAGGGCACTCATAGCATTGCCAATTGACAGTTCGAGTGGTGCAGTCTATTTCCCGACGAATTTGTAGCAGTTCTGAAATGAATGCTGTGAAGTGTTTCCTTCAGTTTAGAAATCGAGCTGAACTCAAGTTAGGGGAGTGCAGAAGTTGTCATCAATTATCACTGACGTAATAAAATTGCTGTTTTTGACACCTTTTTGGCTATATCTTTCACTGTTGATTATATCTCATGTTGTTTTTCTTTTTTGATTTGAATTTTCTATTGCTTTGCTTACTGAAATGGCTTTTACTCCTCTTATTAATTGCCTGTACTTCTTCTGATACTGTTTATGTGTCTCTGTATTCCCTGCTTGTCTGATTCCTTCACTCTAGTCCTGAGTTCAATTATTTCTTTCAGATTCAGATTCTTTATTGGTCATTCAGCATTATTACATGCAATAGACTTCATCAGTTCACTTAACCTATTAATTTTACAAAATAAATTTTTACATATTTAAGTTGATATTGGGCATTTCTAATAATTCTTCTAATGAATAGAATGGATTAGTTAACAAGAAGTTATGAACATTGTCTTTAAATAATTTGTCAGGCTTGATTGACCCATTTTAGACAATTTTTATATATTTTAATTGCCATATACTTATGACTATTGTTAGTTTTAGCTAATCTATTTTGTGGCAACAGCAGAGAAGTACACGTTCTTGTATAGTAGTCATGCCTTTCATTTGTTACACTGAAATTAGGTAGTTCAGCAAGTACGTAGTTAACACTGTCAAGAATATATAAATTAATTACTGTTAAAATTCTATATTTAATGAACAATGGTTTACAATGTGTTCTATTAACTACCTTAGCCATTACTCTTGATTGCTTTCTTCTGGATCACCATAATTTCATTTATTTTTCTGCTGTTTCCCCAGAGTATTAACCCATACCTTAAAACAGATTGAAAAAAGGCAAAGTACGCTGTCCTTACATACTCAAATGTCAAACAACACATCAGTCTCTTCAACAAATATATAACTCTTGACAACCTAACCACTATGTGATCAACATGAGAGTTCCATGTTAGACTGTTGTCAAGTACAATACCTAAAAACTTTGCCTTTCGTTTTTCTATTTTTGTAGTCTTTGATAGACTGAACCACATATTCTGGGTCTTTTCCTCATTTAATACCAGACCATTGGCATTAAACCATGATGTTGCATTTTCTTTTGCCAATTTCATATCACTTACAAGGTTATCAAGTACATGGTTTACAGATAGAAAAGTTGTGTCATCTGCATACATATATGTATTTACATCTATATTTCCTGGTAAGTCATTTATGTGTACAAGGAAAAGAAGTGGTCCCAATTTAGATCCCTGTGGCACTCTGTGTTGAACCTCGAGTACGTTTGACAGATGACGTCCTGAACTCACCGCCTGTTTCCTTTTATTGAGGTATGATTTGATGAGTTTTAAACTTTTATTACATATTCCACAGTACTCAAGTTTAGAGAGCAGAAGTGAGTGGTCAACACAGTCAAAAGCTTTGCTCAGATCATATAATAAGGTTACCTGTGTGTGCATGGTTCTCAAATGCTGCTAGAATGTCTCTGACTAAGAGCCCTGTGGCATGTATAGCTGACCTTCCTTTTCTGTAACCAAACTGTGATGCACTTAACATACCATTAGTCCTAGGTACTCATACATCTGTTTATATATTATGCCTTCAAAGACTTTTCCTAGTACTGGAATTAGTGAAATTGGTTTGTAGTTTGCAGGATCTGATTTGACACCCTTCTTAAAGACTGGAGTTACCTTGGATAGTTTGAGAGGATCAGGAAAAAACCCTTCTGTGAGACACAGGTTTATGTTAATGGTGCTGCAATGTAATGTATTATTTCTTTAAATAGATTGTTTGACATATTAAAACTATCTGTACTGTATGAATTTTTCATTTCTTTGACTATTTTAAGAACTTCATGTTGGCATACCTTTTTGAAGTGATTCAATGATGATCTGGCCCTATTATGATTTAGGTTTGCTCTCTTAAGATAATCTATACATGTTACATTGGGTTTACTGATCAGCTTCTTGATATCATCAGCACAGCTTACAAACTATTTATTGAATGTATCTGCTGGTATTGGGACTGTCTTGTCAAAGTCTGACTTCACCTTTAACAGTATTAATTACTGACCAGGCTGTTTTGCATTGGTTTTTAGTATTTTTTATGAAATTTGGTTGTATCTTTGTTTCGCCAATTGCAACTCTTTCTTACACAGTTTCTTAGTGATTTTTTCGAGATCCTTAATTTCATTAGAATTGTTTACTTTGGCAAGGCACTTCAACAGCAGTACCTTATTTTTTAGGCTCTCCAGTTCTTTGGTGTATCAAAATTTACCCTTTCTTGTATTATGGTATTTCTTTTGAACAAGAAGGGCTTTTAAAATACCTGTTAAGTAACTGTGGGATGTTTCATAAACTGTATGGGCACTGGAATCACAGTTTTGAAATAATTTGTCCCAGTTTGTTATGCTCAGCTGGTGTGTTAGTTTTATGAGATTATGTTTTGTTAATATTAAGGTATTAGATTTTGTTAACTTTTGCACAGCCTTGCTCACATCCCCTTTTATAAAATGTCTTAATTCTACTGTTAACATGGAGTGGTCTGAGAAAACAAATTCCTTTACCTTGGTGGAGAACATATCATGAGCACAGTTGACAAAAGCATTATCCAATCATGCATGTAGTCTTGTTGGTTGTGAATTTACATGATGGAAGTTGTGCTGCCTTAGCATATTCAGTAACTTATTTACACTGGGTTTGTTACATGTTACATCAAAGCTTGAATTAAAGTCTCCCCCAATTACAGTTACATACTGTTTCCATTTCGTTATGTAGCAGAGTACACTGTCTAAATCATCTAAAAATGTTTTATCATCTGAGTCAGAGGAATGGTAGATACATACTATGATAAGTTTCATTATATCACATATGATCCCAGTAATTTCAAAGTGTTCCTCTACACATGCCCAACTAAGATCTAGTTCTCTACACTCTATTTCATTTGAAACATAGATAACAGTACCACCATTACGGTACTGAGATCTGCAAAAACTGTTTCCATGTTTATAACCTTCTGGTACATAGTATTGTATTTATTCTGGTTTAAGCCAATGTTCTGATAGACATAAGAAAGAATACTTATTCTGTGGCAATGACTCCTCCAGAATTTCAACTTTATTTTCAAGACCCTGATGTCTGAAAATAGGATGTTGTTGTGACTTATCTGTGAGTTAGCAGGCTGGTTTTTCACATTTTTATTTTCTTCTTGGCTTGAAACCATAAAAAATTATCACTGAATGACACATGTATTTTTCCTTTGGCTCCTTAACCATTGCTGCGTTGCTGCTCCAGTCATTGTTGGTTCTGCTACTGCTGCTGCTGTTGCTGCTTCTGCTGATAATGATGGTGCTGCTGATGTTTCACTTATTTCTGGTGTTTGTTGTTCCACAACTGCTGTGCCTTTCTGTGAATTATTAACATTTCGTAATTCATTTCTTACTGTGACTATGCTTTTTCTGATAGGATACTTTGGGAAAGACTACATGAATGTGATGCATTAGTGTGTTAAGAAATGTATCATACTTCTCATTTGTATTTTGTACTTGCATTGTTTTGGTCCATTCTTCTTTCCTCGGCGTTGTTTTGAAAATATTCATGTTCTGTACATTGATAATCCTGACTTCTTTCTTATCTTGAATTTCTTCTGTTTTTGAGCTCCTATGTATATGGTTGTGAAGTATTAACCCAAGATGGTCAGAGATTGCTGACTTTAGAACTTTTGATTCACATTTATTATTTTCAGTATTTGTGATTAAGTTGTCAATGATGCTCATACTAGGATCAGTCACTCTTGTAGGTACATCTATTATTGTTGTCATGTTACACTGTAATAATGTCTGTTTCAGTTTTTGTTTTTGGTTTTTATTCTTTTCCTGTATCTATGTTATAGTCTCCACATATTACAACATTTTTTATTTTAATTTTCAGTAATAATTTTTCTAGTTTTATTTTTTCAGAAACATTGTAATATTACCACTTGGGGACCATAATCACAGATAATTCTGAGCTCTTCACTCATTGTGCCAGTAATTTACAGATCTTTTTCAATGCAAGCTGGAAGGTTTAGATATTTATAGTATTCAGTATCTGGCAACCTTCCAATTTTCTTCTTGTATATAGCAGCACCTCCACCTCTATGTTCTGATCTACAGCAATAATTAATCAAATCATAGTCTCTTCTTATTAGGCTGCTAAGTTCTGCTTCTTTTAGCCCATGCTCATGATTCATAATGTGCATAATATATCCAGTTGTGTTTCATTCAGGACCACTTCCACTTCATGTTTTTTTTTTTTTTTGCCTAAGCTATGAATATTTTGGTAGAATATTTTAATGTTTTTTTCCCTATTTATGAGTCCTGGGTCACTGAATACCTGTTATAGTAAGAACTAGATATGTGACTATGCTGTGTTCATTATTATTTATCTTGCCCTTCTTCTCTTTTGTTGGTTGTGGAATAAAACATCTATTGGTAAAATAGTGGGGAACTGCTCATACTCTCTGTGTAGTCCATGTTGGTTTCCTTTCTACTTGTTCAACTTTAAAATTTGTTGGTTGTATGCTTCGATGTATTTCACAATCTTTTTGTGATGCTGTGTGTGATGGTTCCTTTATTACATTTAATCCACTATCAGTTGTTTCAGTTGACACATTGTGATCTTCCTGTTTTTTACAGTGTGTTGGTTCCATTACTACAGTTAATGCTGCATCTGCTTTTATTTTTGTTGATTCAGTGTAGTCAATCCCATTGTTAGAATATGATGGTTCAGTTTTTCCATCTACCAGGTTTCCTGATTGTATAGAAAATGTTTCTACTTCTGGCATGATGGTTACTGCTATGTTTTTTTACCATCTATGGTCTGCTTTTTGGTTGTTATTGAATACTTTAAATCTCTGCATAGTTTTTCCTTCCTCTTTTGTTAATACGCAATCCTTGCCATGTGATATCTTGTCTTCTTAGGAATCTGTTTACACCAAGTACTGTGGCATGATTGTATTGTTCACCTGATTTGCTTCGAAGTGGAAGTGGTCCTTATTGAAACACAACTGGATATATAATACATCAGTGAGCATGTGCTGAGAGGAGCAGAACTTTGCTACTTGTTCAGCTTATACATGACATAATTTGTCTGTACCCTGTCTTCCAAAAGTGTGTAATACGTATTATTTGTGGAGTAAACTCATGGACATCCTGTAGAAACCTCTTCAAAGAACTGGGTATACTAACTACAATACCAGGAACAAAAATGATCTGCACATGGACTTAAAAGCACTTACTTTAGTTCAAAGAGGGGTCCACTACTCAGGAACACTCATCTTCAATAATTTGCCAGCAAACATAAAAAATTTGGTTACAAATAAAGATCAGTTTAAAAGGAGCCTGAAAGACTTACTAGTGGTCAACTCCTTCTACTCCATATACGAATTCTTTAATAGAAACAAAATATGTATTGTGTATTGTATATATTCATCTTGTTAGTATATATATATATATATATATATATATATATATATATATATATATATATATATATATATATATGGTTATAATAGAGGGAAACATTCCACGTAGGAGATGTATACCTGTATACTGAAACTTTAAATATGTCTGCTTGTGTCTGTATATGTGTGGATGGATATGTGTGTGTGTGCGAGTGTATACCCATCGTTTTTTCCCCCTAAGGTAAGTCTTTTCGCTCCCGGGATTGGAATGACTCCTTACCCTCTCCCTTAAAACCCACATCCTTTCGTCTATCCCTCTCCTTCCCTCTTTCCTGATGAGGCAACAGTTTGTTGCGAAAGCTTGAATTTTGTGTGTATGTTTGTATTTGTTTGTGTGTCTGTCGACCTACCAGCACTTTCATTTGGTAAGTCACATCATCTTTGTTGATGTATACAGGTATACATCTCTGCCCAAACTTTAAATATGTCTGCTTGTGTCTGTATATGTGTGGATGGATATGTGTGTGTGTGCGAGTGTATACCTGTCCTTTTTTCCCCCTAAGGTAAGTCTTTCCGCTCCCGGGATTGGAATGACTCCTTACCCTCTCCCTTAAAACCCACATCCTTTCGTCTTTCCCTCTCCTTCCCCTCTTTCCTGATGAGGCAACAGTTTGTTGCGAAAGCTTGAATTTTGTGTGTGTGTTTGTGTTTGTTTGTGTATCTATCGACCTGCCGGCGCCTTCATTCGGTATGTCACATCATCTTTGTTTTATATATATATATATATATATATATATATATATATATATATATATATATATATATATATATATATATATATATATATATTAAAAAAAAGCGCTGGCAGGTCGATAGACACACAAACAAACACAAACATACACACAAAATTCTAGCTTTCGCAACAAATGGTTGCTTCGTCAGGAAAGAGGGAAGGAGAGGGAAAGATGAAAGGAAGTGGGTTTTAAGGGAGAGGGTAAGCTGTCATTCCAATCCCGGGAGCGGAAAGACTTACCTTAGGGGGAAAAAAGGACGGGTATACACTCGCACACACACACATATCCATCCGCATATACACGGACACAAGCAGACATTTGTAAAGGCAAAGAGTTTGGGCAGAGATGTCAGTCGAGGCGGAAGTACAGAGGCAAAGGTGATGTTGAAAGACAGGTGAGGTACGAGTGGCGGCAAATAGAAATTGGAGATTAGCGGAGATTGAGGCCTGGCGGATAGCGAGAAGAGAGGATATGCTGAAGGGCAAGTTCCCACCTCCGGAGTTCTGACAGGTTAGTGTTAGTGGGAAGTATCCAGATAACCCGGACGGTGTAACACTGTGCCAAGATGTGCTGGCCGTGCACCAAGGCATGTTTAGCCACAGGGTGATCCTCATTACCAACAAACACTGTCTGCCTGTGTCCATTCATGCGAATGGACAGTTTGTTGCTGGTCATTCCCACATAGAAGGCTTCACAGTGTAGGCAGGTCAGTTGGTAAATCACGTGGGTGCTTTCACACGTGGCTCTGCCTTTGATCGTGTACACCTTCCGGGTTACAGGACTGGAGTAGGTGGTGGTCGGAGGGTGCATGGGACAGGTTTTACACCGGGGGCGGTTACAAGGGTAGGAGCCAGAGGGTAGGGAAGGTGGTTTGGGGATTTCATAGGGATGAACTAAGAGGTTACGAAGGTTAGGTGGACGGCGGAAAGACACTCTAGGTGGAGTGGGGAGGATTTCATGAAGGATGGATCTCATTTCAGGGCAGGATTTGAGGAAGTCGTATCCCTGCTGGAGAGCCACATTCAGAATCTGATCCAGTCCCGGAAAGTATCCTGTCACAAGTGGGGCACTTTTGGGGTTCTTCTGTGGAAGGTTCCGGGTTTGAGGAGATGAGGAAGTGGCTCTGGTTATTTGCTTCTGTACCAGGTCGGGAGGGTAGTTACGGGATGCGAAAGCTGTTTTCAGGTTGTTGGTGTAATGGTTCAAGGATTCCGGACTGGAGCAGATTCATTTGCCACGAAGACCTAGGCTGTAGGGAAGGGACCGTTTGATGTGGAATGGGTGGCAGCTGTCATAATGGAGGTACTGTTGCTTGTTGGTGGGTTTGATGTGGACGGACGTGTGAAGCTGGCCGTTGGACAGGTGGAGATCAACGTCAAGAAAAGTGACATGGGATTTAGAGTAGGACCAGGTGAATCTGATGGAACCAAAGGAGTTGAGGTTGGAGAGGAAATTCTGGAGTTCTTCTTCACTGTGAGTCCAGATCATGAAAATGTCATCAATAAATCTGTACCAAACTTTGGGTTGGCAGGCCTGGGTAACCAAGAAGGCTTCCTCTAAGCGACCCATGAATAGGTTGGCGTACGAGGGGGCCATCCTGGTACCCATGGCTGTTCCCTTTAATTGTTGGTATGTCTGGCCTTCAAAAGTGAAGAAGTTGTGGGTCAGGATGAAGCTGGCTAAGGTGATGAGGAAAGAGGTTTTAGGTAGGGTGGCAGGTGATCGGCGTGAAAGGAAGTGCTCCATCGCAGCGAGGCCCTGGACATGCGGAATATTTGTGTATAAGGAAGTGGCATCAATGGTTACAAGGATAGTTTCCAGGGGTAACAGACTGGGTAGGGATTCCAGGCGTTCGAGAAAGTGGTTGGTGTCTTTGATGAAGGATGGGAGACTGCATGTGATGGGTTGAAGGTGTTGATCTACGTAGGCAGAGATACGTTCTGTGGGGGCTTGGTAACCAGCTACAATGGGACGGCCGGGATGATTGGGTTTGTGAATTTTAGGAAGAAGGTAGAAGGTAGGGGTGCGGGGTGTTGGTGGGGTCAGGAGGTTGATGGAGTCCGGTGAAAGGTTTTGTAGGGGGCCTAAGGTTCTGAGGATTCCTTGAAGCTCCGCCTGGACATCAGGAATGGGATTACCTTGGCAAACTTTGTAAGTAGTGTTGTCTGAAAGCTGACGCAGTCCCTCAGCCACATACTCCCGACGATCAAGTACCACAGTCGTGGAACCCTTGTCAGCCGGAAGAATGACGATGGATTGGTCAGCCTTCTGATCACGGATAGCCTGGGCTTCAGCAGTGGTGATGTTGGGAGTAGGATTAAGGTTTTTTAAGAAGGATTGAGAGGCAAGGCTGGAAGTCAGAAATTCCTGGAAGGTTAGGAGAGGGTGATTTTGAGGAAGAGGAGGTGGGTCCCGCTGTGACGGAGGACGGAACTGTTCCAGGCAGGGTTCAATTTGGATAGTGTCTTGGGGAGTTGGATCATTAGGAGTAGGATTAGGATCATTTTTCTTCGTGGCAAAGTGATATTTCCAGCAGAGAGTACGGGTGTAGGACAGTAAATCTTTGACGAGGGCTGTTTGGTTAAAGCTGGGAGTGGGGCTGAAGGTGAGGCCTTTGGATAGGACAGAGGTTTCGGATTGGGAGAGAGGTTTGGAGGAAAGGTTAACTACTGAATTGGGGTGTTGTGGTTCCAGATTGTGTTGATTGGAATTTTGAGGTTTTGGAGGGAGTGGAGCTGGAAGTGGGAGATTGAGTAGATGGGAGAGACTGGGTTTGTGTGCAATGAGAGGAGGTTGAGGTTTGCTGGAAAGGTTGTGAAGGGTGAGTGAGTTGCCTTTCCGGAGGTGGGAAACCAGGAGATTGGATAGTTTTTTAAGGTGGAGGGTGGCATGCTGTTCTAATTTGCGGTTGGCCTGTAGGAGGATGGTCTGAACAGCCGGTGTGGATGTGGGAGAGGAAAGATTAAGGACTTTTATTAAGGATAGGAGTTGACGGGTGTGTTGATTGGCTGAGTGGATGTGTAGGTGAAGGATTAAGTGGGTGAGGGCAATGGATTGTTCAGTTTGGAACTAAAAACTAAGCTAATCTAATCCAATTTTATTCTTGCTGGTATGGAATTATGGAATTGTACACAGTATCACCCTTGTCTGTAATGTATTCCTGATTAACTTTACTACAGCATTTTTTAAATTATAGGTCTTCTTCCAGTTTCTGCTGTCATTTTATCCAGCCCAGGCCATTAGTGTGTCTTCTTTTCCTAGGTGTTCAATTTTGCTATGAATGTCTCTAGTACTGGTAACTTCATTAAATAATGTGCCTTGTTTAACAAAGGATGCTACAGAGAGTGTTTCTTGTGATAATTCATTTAACAGGCTTGCAGAGTTCCTGCTACTTTCCTCAGTCAACATAAGAACTTTAATTTCTGGTATAGCTGTATTACATTGAGTCCTGGTTCCTTTTGCTGCTAATTCCATTTCTGTTTGTGCAATATTTACTTTTATTGGCACATTTGATGTAACACAATTAACAATACATTCAGCAGTGTTGCTGTTTTGTTTTTTCTTTTGCAAATTTTGTCTACATTTTCAGATATCTGAATGAATCAACACACTGTTTAATTGTCCTTTTAGAGCCATCAGACTATCAGTAAGATGTGCAATTAGAGTATCCACTCGCAAAATTTCATCTGTCATTCGTTGTCAGGAAATTTCATCCTGAGTATTTCCTTGTACCATTTTACTGTCTATTTGTTTAGTTTTGAGCTGTTGATTTTGTTCTGTGCCTTGCACTGACCAATTTACATAATGTGCATCATGACGACAGTTGTTTACTTTTCTGCATCATGCTTCACAATTTTTTTTTCTCTTTTATTAGAGTAAGCATACATGGAATAAGCCTGCCTACTTAGCCATGTGGTCTAACACACTGCTTTCCAGGTGGGAAGGTGTGCCAGTTCCTGGCACGAATCCCCCTGGTGGATTAGTGTTGAGGTCCAGTGTGCCGGCCAGTCTATGGATGGTTTTTAAGGCGGTTTTCCATCTGCCTCGGTGAATGCATGCTGTACACTCACCTGGTTTGAGATGTTCCCAGGGGAAGGGGAGGGGGGGAGGAGGGTTTCAATGGAGCCTGAAATGCACAATAACCCTGGGTTCAGTGTGCTGCGGTGGAGGGGTGAGTGGACTGCTGTAGCCAGTTGTGGTGTTGTGTACCACTGTGGCTAAGGCAGGGAAGAAGCCCCTCCATCGTTTCTAGGTCTCCAGTCCAATACAATACAAAACCTGGAATACTGCTACTGTTGTGTCTTCATTTCCATTTCGTTTGTGCACTTCAGATCTAAAGTTCAGAATTGTACTACACACTTATTTGAAAGGTTTTCACTAGTACATACACTGATTTATATTTATGCTACATCCACACTTTATTCAATTTCACTAGCTTGATACTGTAACAAACTCTCTTGCAACAACAAAAACCACACCTGTAGGCTTTATTCTTCTCTCATTTATTTTCGCAAATTGTACTATATTCACAGGCTTATTTCCCTAACAACTTGCTATCTTGGTTTATTTCACTATATTTAACTGTTTCTACTTCCTCCTTTCCTCTATTTTTGTGATAATATGATGCACAATACACTTAGGAATGCTATAAAAACTGTGACATCTGTATATTACCCATATTTTTTAGTCTTCCATCTTGCCCATCATGCACCATATTAACATCCTGCAAAATGCTAGCTAACTTTTTTCTGTTGTTGTCAAATAGGAAAAAACGTTTGATTTCTTTTCCCATTGTTTATGGTAGCTGCTGACACTACAATCACAACTTTCCATTTTGTTTCAAACTACACATGACTGGAATGTTTGCTTTTGATGTTTTAATGAATTTGTTGCTGTCACTTTTGACAGTATACTAAACCTGGAGAGTTTGGTTATTTAATAGGTTTATTTCTACATCTACATCTACATAATATTCTGAAACCACCTTAAGGTGCATGGCAGAGGGTACTCTGTACCACTACTAGTCATTCCATTCCCTGTTCCACTCACAGATAGAGCACGGGAAAAATGACTATCTATATGCCTCCATATGAGCCCTAATTTCTCATATCTTATCTTTGTTGTTCTTACATGAAATGTATGTTGCCAGCAATACAATTGTTCTGCAGTCAGCTTCAAATACCAGCTCTCTAAATTTTCTCAATCATGTTCCTCAAAAAGAAAGTCCCTTTCCCTCCAGGGATTCCCATTTGAGTTCCCAAAGCACACTTCCATAACACTTGAAAATTGTTTAAACCTATTGGTAACAAATCTAGTAGCCGGCATCTGAATTGTGTCAATGTCTTCTTTCTATCCCAAACACTTGAGCACTACTCAAGGACAGGTTACACTAGCATCCTATAAGCAGTCTCCTTTACAGATGAACTGCGCTTTCCTAAACTCCTCCCAATAAACATAAGTCAACCATTTGCCTTCCCTACCACAATCCTCACATGCTCATTCCATTTCATATAGCTTTACAGTGTAATGCACAGACATTTAAATGATGTGACTGTGTCAAGAATGGTAATACTCTTGTGGTATCTGAACATTATGGGTCTGTTTATCCTACTCATCCACATCAACTTACATTTTCCTACATTAAGAGCCATCACATAAACTAGAAATTTTTTCTAAATCGTCTTGTATCATCGTACAGTTTCTTGCACACTAGAGCATCACCAGCAAACCAATGCACACTGCTGCCCAGCCTGTCTGCCAGATCCTTTATTCATATAGAAGATAATGGCAGTACTATAGTACTTCCCTTGGTTACTCCTCACAATATATTCATTTCTGATGAACACTTGTCATTGAGGACAACATAGTGGTGTCTTCAAGCAACTCACATATCTGGGAACCTATTCTGTATGCTCATACCTTTGTTAACAATCTGCAATGGGTATCGTGTTAAGTGCTTTTCAGAAAACTAGAACTATGGACTCTGCCTGTTGCCCTTCACCCATAGTTTGCAGTATATCAAGTGAGAAAAGTGCAAGCTGAGTTTTACATGAGTGGTGCTTTCTAACATCATGCTGATTTGTGGACATAAGATTCCCAGTATCAGGAAAATTCATTATATTGAAACTGAAAATGTGTTTAAAGATCCGCAGAAAACCATCATCAGGGATAAGTGATCTGTAATTTTGGGGTCTGTTCTTTTGCCTTTCTTATATACAGAAGCAACATACCTTTTTTTCCAGTCACTTGGTACTTTGCACTGGATGATAGATTTCTGATAAATGCAAGTTAAGTAAGGGACCAGTGTTGTAGAGTGCTCTTTGTAAAATTGAACTGGGATTTCATATGACTCTCATAACTTGATTTGTTTTCAATTGTTTCACTTGTTCCTCTATACCAGAGGTGCCTATTACTATGTCACTGTGGAGTCATCAAACAGTGGGCGAAGGTGATGGTGTTGCAGAATTTTAGCACTTTCTTCACACTTCAAGATAAACTGGTGTTTGTTTAATTTTTTGTTGTTGCTTTTTTGTCTATTGACAATTGTGGGTGAACTGTACTTTTGACCTGCATTTTCCACTAGTAGACTATCACCAGTTTCAGATAACTTTTTGTGTCATTTTAGCTGTTGGTAAACTGCTTAGGATGTTTGTACCTCACAATCGTCATTTCTCAGGTTAATGGTATCTTATCTCAGAACATCAACAACTAGCTGAAGGTGTTGCCATCAATCATTTATCTTTTTGATTTTGCCTTTACAGGTATTGCAAACACCCATTTTTGCTTCATAACTATAGCTATTAGTCACATTAGTATTATTCACTTCTATACTTGATACTATATTGGCCTCAGCATCTACTACAACTGTAATGCCTTAAGCACACACTACTCTACAGGTGGCAGAACAACTTGTGAAAGCAGATGCAGCATACATATTGTGCAAACACTTCACAGATTTCTATTAAAGAACAACCATCATCCAACTGACCACATGCAGGTATTTGGATAAAATTTTTCAGTGTTCAGATCACATGCAAAAAATGAACTAAAACTTGAGATTTAAAAGATAGTTGAGATTAGCTTTCAAAGCTCAAGTTTTAATTCATGTTGGATGTGGTGTGAACTCTAAGAAAATTTTATACAAAGGTGCCACCATGAAAAACTTTGATGTCACATGTAGATATGGCTATTGCTCTTCTTTCCAAAATGTCTTTGCAAGCTCATCAATATAAAGCAAACTCAGAACAATAGGGTTACTTCAACAGATACTTTACTAATAGTGAGGCCTAAATTCTCTCTACATAAGTACCCCTGCTGTTTCTCTCAAACTGTCATCTCACGTAATGCCTCCACCCCCACCCTCTCTCTCTGTGTCTCTGCCAGTGTGTCTTTGTCATGTCTCATTTCAAATGATTCTCTGTTCTTCATCTTGGTTGCTAACTCCTCTTACTCCTCAATCCACAACTGCTGTTTCCCCATGTACTTGTTTGACAGCCCTGATATCACACTATTACCATCTCCTGCAATCCTTTATTTTCCATATCCCTTAATCATCCTCTCTTCATTGCAACTGTGCTACAGTGATGGTAACTGAGCAACAATTTGATAGCTGCACAACAATAATATTCTCTTCCATGTACCCCTCCACTTTTGCAATTATGGGCATTTCTGCTAGTAATATTACATTCATTTGGAGATTCCTTAGCAAAATAGAATGTATCAGGTTACTGACAATTTTAACTCTTAATGAAATCCACAGAGATATTTCTTAGCAAATATTTCTATTTCAAAAACAGTTTGTCATCATAATGGTATCAGGGAAATACCATATTTGAATGAATGAACACACTATTCAATGTAATGGAACCCAAAATGTCCAACAGGGAATGATCACCTTCATCTTTTATAAATTCTAGATAAACAGCAAAAAGCAATTGATAAGGGTAGTGTTATTTTTCTCCCTGCACTCACAGCTGTGAGTAAGCAACAGAACAAGCTGCCAAAACAAATGACTATTACTACCAAATTATTAATTGTTATTGTTGTTTTAATTTACACTTCTTCATCATAAATGTAATTCAATGTTCACTGATAATTTGAATCTTACCTGAAGGGAAAATGGATATTCTGTGAGTGAAGTTTTCTTTTTAAACGTCACAGTTAATATGCATTCAGCTGTCAAATGGGAAGTAACATAACCCTTTGCTTCAGATGGAAACACTTTCAAATTTTTTTGTTTCATGATACTGACATCAAGAATCCAGTGATAACAGAATGTAGTTTTACCAGCATTTGTTAATGAAAACACAATTTTTAGTGGTCTGCATGGAACAGCCTGTAGTAATGAAAATAGATTAGAGTAAACATAAAATAAATCTTCAGTGAGAGGTACTTGATACCAACAGATATGCAATCAAAATATACATTTCATAATTTTGTAACCAATGTTTACAAAACTATTGAAACTTTTACAGTCTTTGTATTTGAATAATGTATGACCATGGAAACTCCTGGGTGGAATACAAAAATTAGTAGGAGTAATGGTAATAACTTACCATATAATGGGGGCATTAAGGCATATAAAACAGATTGAACAAATTGCTAAACTTTCTGACTACATTTTTCTTGGTGTTAACTAATACAGGAAACAAAGCCATGTGTGTGTGCATATGTGTCTGTGCTTGTGTGCATGCGCTTACACACACACACACACACACACACACACACACACACACACACAAAATACACAAAATGAAGTATTACATTACCAGTATATTTTTTTTATGGATTTTGCACCATAAAAAGCAGCTAACTGAGAAAAAAATAAATTTGGCTTTTTTCTGCCACATAATAAGCAATTCATATAATTTCATGGCTATTAATTTTTTCTCAGTAGATATGATAACAAGCTGAATATTATCTTTCCTACAAGCTGTTTATTAAAAAAATGCTGTTAATCAAGGAGCAGAGGCTGTACAACATCCTGAGGTTCATATACACATTTTGACCAGGGCTTAGGCCCTCCCACAGTATTGACAGTTCTGCCCATTTTCCTACTCAGCAGACATCAACAACAACTTTTTACAGTCAGACTTGTAGATGTTGTCAACTCAGACAGACAGTGCCAGTGTCACTACAGCACTTCCTTATACCAACCACGTGTATGAAAATAGAGTGGGACAAGTATCCATCCACTCAGCTACTATTTAGAAAGTTGCACAGTTCCAACCCAGCAGTTTTGGCTGTTCCAGCTGTAGAGCCAATTGAATTGTAACTCCAGTGAAGTCATCGGCAGTAAAAAGCAGTTGCCTACAGGTTGTGCAAGCAGTTATCCACAAGTTGCTTAGCAATGCTCATTGAGTAATTTCCAAGCAATCTTTTAGATTTCTACTCTGGTTTACAAATATTTACAGAGTGGGCTATATATCCAGCAAGCTACTAGCCTGGATTGGACTTTGAATCAGAAATGTATAACTTATTCGGTTTGGACTTCACTTATAACTGAAGTTTTGTGAAGTTGTGTATTTTATCCAGCATCTTATATAGGGTACAGCTTAGACTAGAGAGCACAATCTCTCTAGGGAAGCTGCCAACATAGCTCAGGTAGAAATATTTGTTATGAGAGTGGGTGTGGAGGAGAATGTATGCACGTGCTGTGAGGTGCTCTGAAATCTGTATCAGCCCTACAATGAACTCAAAGAAACCTAATGAGGCTAGGGGAAAGCAACAGGGTGAAACTGTTGTGGGTTGCTAGTGGCAATGAACAAGCTGATAAGCTGGCCAGTAGATGAGCAATGACTCATTTTGTTGGACTGGAACCCGTCTTAACCCTCACCAAGGTGATGGTAAAATCAGAACTATGTAGCTGGATCAGGAGGCGGAACAAAGGAGATGAAGAATGAAAACATGGTAAACAGGTGATGCTGAAGTCATGGTTTAAGAGCAGTTCTGCAACCATGGGATCTAACAGGATGAAGAGGATGAAACTGTGTTGCATTTAAAATGGAGCACTGAATGCCAAAAGACACAAAGTATTTTGTCCATTAATTCCTGAAGAAATGGTGTCTAATAAAGCAATAGGAAAGGGTCTTTCAGTGCTGACTGGCTTTACTAGAATAGCAGGTAGAAAAACTGCAAAATATACTCAGTTTTGGTGTGCCAATAACGGGCTAAGACTGAAGGTATTTTTTCTTCCTGTATAAATCACATCAAATCAGATCTGTCCAGAGTCTTTTCATAAATATCAAATTATATATATCATGTCTTAAATAGAAATTGATAACTTTTAATAACAAAGTCATTTGCAGCTGTGTAGCTACCTTGGAGAAACTGATACCATATTTATTTAGCATAGAAAACAGCACTCTGTGACTGTCATCAGAACAAAATGATGTTGAGGAGTTTTTGAATATGAGTGATAATTTTCATTCCAATTGTGAATTCATTATGTGGTACATGTTTCTAAATTATTCTCTGTGGATTATTATGTTGCTCCATCATTTCTTTAACTCTGTTGTAATCTAATATTTCTACTTTCACTATGGCAGCCCCAGACTTATATGTACTAACATTGTCACTACCCTTGCTCCAAAATATGCACAGGACAGGAGCTTATCTTGGCAAAATTGTTCCATCCAGATACTAACTGAGTCCAAGAAATAAGAACACTTCCTGTTTTTAAGTTCTGATTAGAAGCTGGAGTTGTGTCTGAACTACATAGCCTGGATAGGACACCACTTTGTGGCCCACAGGATCACCAGTGAATGCAAGAGAAAGCCTTTGTACTTGAATACTCTGGAGCAAATGTGGATAGTTTTAGTCTTGAACTTAACCTGGAGATAGATACTAGTAAACTAAAGGTTGAAAGACAAGCTAGAAGATTTCTGTAATTCACAAATACATTTAGTGACTGCTAGTCATAATTTTTTTATATTGCACTAAGAAAAGTGGACAAAGTTATCATGGATGAATAGCCCAGTTACAGGGATTGACACGCTGTTGTAAGGTCCAGTGTCTCAAAGACAAGTGTAAGCAACTATGTGTGGAGTTAGTTGGTTAGTTAGTCAGTTTCATTTTCCACTTTGCGTGACAGACTTTAGTGTAATTATTCATTTTATATTCACATCACAAATTAATTTGTACATATGGTTATATTCTGAACATTTCTAAGTTCTTAATTTTTTTCCCCAATAAGAAAAAAGGTGTATAGATTTTGTGTGATAGTAAGTCCTACCACCACATTTTATGCAATACAGTAATAGAAATTCTTCTATGGAATAGAAGGTGCTGAAGGAGAAACTTTCTCAGTTGCATTAATCTGCAACATGATTCTAGTATTCTCACAGAATGAGTGTTCGAAAAATTAATTACTGAAGTTGAACAAAGCTTTGTTAGAAGCTGATTACCACTCATCCATGCTTCTGAACTAGCAGTGATGTCATTTGCATCAGTATATCTAGATCATATTTCAGATTAGTAAACAACACCTGAGCCTTTAGTGCTCAAACAGCCTTGTTCATACACTGGAATGTAACAATATTATGAAAAGGAAAGTTGCTACTCACCATATAGTGGAGACACTCAGTCGCAGATAGGCATAACAAAAAGACCATCACAAATGGCCTTACTAGCCAAAAGCTTTATTTGTGACAGTCTTTATGTTGTGCCTATCTGCTACTCAGCATCTCTGCTATATGGTGAGTAGCAACTTTCCTTTTGATAATATTGTTACATTCCATCCTGGATTTTCCATTGTTTGATTTCTGTTCATACACCGTGTCAGTGTATGAACTTCCTGCTCTCTGGGCATAGCAGGAAAAGAAGTTTCCACTAAGTTATGCTCTTGATTTTTTTTATAACTCATCAACATGAGAATTGTTATTTTTGAAGCATCAAGTGTAATTCTTTATACAAGAAAGGCCACAAGGCTGAAGTGTTTAATTCAGCACATTGGATGAAAGTGAATGTGACATTCTTACTGATGATAGTTTGAGAAATGGGGAACATATGACAGATTGGTTTATGGTAACTTTCAAGTCAGTATGATTTGACCTTCTTACACAAAAACTTTAAATTTAGATGTGGCAATCATCAGCATTTCTATCACTTTCCAAAGTGATGAAGAAATGTTTTCAGTGATTCCCAGTTTGCAGACTTATGGATAACTAGGTTCACCACAGGTCAATCTGCCTCACAGTAATTTGACCAGTTACAGTAATGATTACATAACAGTCTTTGCTCAGTCTTATACTGACTACATAACAGTCTTTGCTCAGTCCTGTACTGACTGATGCTTATTGTAAGGATAACACAGTTTCAGCAAAGTTTTCCTAGTCCAGTTTCAGGATGCTAATAACTTTCTTGGTCTGGCCCTGTTCTCAATGTTTTAGTCCAGAAATTCACAACTCAGTCAACCAGGTGCCAACTACACTACCTGATCTGCAACTTACATATCTCTTACACAAGACTGCAACTGTTTTCAATGGCAAAACAACTTATGACAATGATTCTGAAGTGCACATCATGCCAAATTCATCAGCGGTACCAAATTTTTTCCATGTATGAAATGTATCCTGGGCCTTAAAGGATAAACTCCAGTTGGAATTGCAGTTATTACATAAAGAAGGATGTCCACACTGAAGCATGCCCCATGATGGTCAAAGTCCAATGGAAAATTTAAACAGTTGACTTCAAAGGACATTGCTGACTATTGTCAAGGCAGATGACTGTGGTGATCCACCAACTCACCAGCATCTGCACAAATTCAATCTCCATGGTGACATATATGGCTCTGTATTTCAACAGGGCTAGCTGGAATACTCAGCTGCTGAGTCACTTCATCTTTGAAGTTCAGATTGACAACAAAGCTAGTGCCAGACAGCACCTCAATCAGGTACATCAGCAATGGAGTTTGATCCTGAATGACAAAAATGCTACAATGTTTTCGTTTTCAGATCCACTTTGTTTGGATCTGCCTCAGGGCAGCCATAGCACCCACAGCAGGGCCTTCCAGACCTCACATCTGCATCTTCTTGGACAGAATCCAGACAGTCATCTTCTAGACTGTACCTATGGAGGTTAACATCACCAACCCCGAGACTTCTGATCCCATCAAAATGCCCTCAAAGACTGTTCTCCACAACATCGAGAGTGCTATACTGTCTCTCTGTGGTGGAGGGAGGTGGATAAGAGATGGTGTACCCTAGGGCTTAGGCCCTCTTGAAGTAGAACCAGATCTGCTAGACTGCCTACCTGCCAGATGTCGACAATAACATGTTTACAGTTAGGCTTGCATGCGGCCCATTAGGAAAAGCAGTACTAGAAGTGCCACCCTACTTCTCTATGCCAGCCACACGTATGAAGATAGAGCAGAACAGGTAGCCATCCACTCACCTATTATTTAGGAGGCCACATGGCTCCAGTTGAACTGTGACTTCAGTGAAGGGAAGTGAAAAATCAGTTACCCCTGTGTTCTACAATTGGTTATCCACAAGTGCACATCTAGTAACCTTCAAATGACCTTCAAGATATCTGCTATGATTTATGAATATTTACAGACTGGATGATGCCCAGCAAGCTGGCTGGCCTGTATTGGATTTTGAATCAGTAATGTATTTCTTGTCCAGTTTGAGCTTTGGCTCTAAGTGATATTTAATGAACTTGTGTATTTTATCCAGAGTCTTCTCATACAATACAAACTGTATATATTGTGCCTTCAATAAATGTGGTGACTTTTATTAATACTGTCATTTGTATTATGTAACCACTTTGGAGAAACTGACATTTATTCGGCTTGCAATATAGCATACAGTGACTGCCATCAGAACAGTAATAACAAGTTAATTGCACAAGTAGTAGTGGTACTAGTGCCAGTGTCAACAATTTTCTGACTTTACAAAACACACCCAAACAAATATGATTTGACATTTTGCCAGCTGACTATATTGTGCTAGCACTGCAGCTTGATTGTTGGATGGAGAGGGATTAGGTACTAATTGTTTCAAATACAAGTAGAATTGGTGAAAGAAGGATGGTGACAATGAAGGGAGGTAAGGGGGTAGTTTTGGTGGTGATGAATGAGAAGGAGAAATAGCAGGGCTGTGGGATATGAATATGGCTGCAGTGTTTAACCAGATGCAAGCAAGGCGAGTTGTTTGAGGCAGGTGGCAAAAAAGACAGGGTACCAAATGACATGGTTTGTAAAGCTGCTATTGAAATGTAGCATGTAATGCTCAACAAAGTGTTCTTCCACTGGGAAACTCTGCTAATGACAACAGTGTGTGATGGCAAGTCATTCTGCTAGGCAGGTATTGTGCAAATGTTACAGTAGGTATTGCTTTCACAGGTGACCCTAATCTCTGGGTATTCCACAAGATTAGGACATATTTTACACCTGGATCTTCCACAATGATATCTACATGTATATCTGTTCACTGCAACTATCTCACAGTGTGTAGTACAGAGGAATTCTCATACTACCCTTTTTTTCCCCCTTTCATATTCCATTCAGAAAGAATGACCATCAGTAAGCCTCTGTAAGAGATCTAATTTCTTTGGTTTCTCACTGTAATCATTTTATGGAATGTATGTGGGAGGAAGTAAGATCTTGTCTGACTCCTCCCAGGATGTACTCTTTTTAAATTTCAATTCCAAACCTCTTCATGATCCACAATGTCTCACTTGTAGCATCTGTCAATGAAGCTTGTTGGGATCTCCATAATGCTCTTCCACAGATTAAATGATCCCATGATGAAGTATGCCTCTTTTTGTAGGATATTCTTAATCTCTTCTATTAATTCTACCTGGTAAGGGTCAAGAATCAGTCAAATGAATTTTATGTGTTCCATGTGGCAAAGGTAGGGATTCAATGAGACTTGAAGATGAAACAAGATTTTTGTAGAGTGGGTGGGTGTTGGAATAACACTTTTAGAGAAATTATTGTGAGTAGGATGTACCTCATTCCACAGCATGATGATAGAAAATAGAAGCCCTGTGAAGGATGTGTGTAAGTATATCATGACCAGAGTGTCATGGGTAATGAAGTGACTTTCCATTTACAGCTGATTTGTGGAACAATTGGAGGATTAATGGCATATGTGGCTATGGCATGGGAAATCTGTTTGTAAAGTAAGACTGACGGATGGTGCCCATCTGTGAAATCTGTGGAAAGAACTGGAAAAGTGATAGCTTGTCAGTGAAGATATATTTGTTCACAAGTGGCCAGACAGTATGGGAGAGACTTTTTAATATGGAAGGAATGGCAGCTATCAAAATAGAGGTACTGTTATTGTTTAATGGACAGACATTTTATACAATATTGCAGTGCCTGAGTTATTCAGAAAGTTGATTCAATGTTCCTTCCAGACATGGATGTATGTCCAAAGGAACAGGCATGGCAATGACTACAGCAGTTATAAAATACATTAGATGTTATAAACAGTCCTCAGGGGCTTTCCACCAGATCACATTGTGCAAATTCCACAATATTTCCTTGGAGCAACTGTCCAACATCTTCAGGTGGTTCAACCTTGCTGGTGGCTAGGTATGACTGAGAGCATCCACATGTCGACACCCCATTGAACACACTCGCAAAGTATGTGCAGGCACAGAAATCATGCATGAGCAATGATTTGCATATAGTTGGTGCCATACTCAAATGCCCTTTGCCAAAAATTGGAGAGCGGCTCTCCTGCAAGACTGCTGTATGCTGCATTAACTAACAGGGTGGCCAGACGTGTCTCACAAAAGACCATACTAGACCAATGTTATGATGTGTCTATTATTGAAAATTCTTGATTTCTGCATCATAATTTAATAGCAGCCAATGCAGAATTCCAGGCTGTGCTCAGTTGAACACCAAACAGAAGGTATCTGCAAGGAACAACATTCTCTGTAAATTATCGGCTACAACATGGGGGATGCATCCTTGCATCTTAAGAACTTCTGTTGTAGCTCTTTGTTATTCAACTGCAGAATATGCTTGCCCTGTCTGGTGCAGATCTATTCATGCTAAACAAATGGATATCACATTGAATGAAACCTGCAGAATCATTACGGGATGTCTAATCTCTGTACCACTTGATAAAGTTTATTGTCTAACAGGCATCCCACCTCCAGATATCTGTAGTCTAAGGCATTGAATCTGAAGACCCACACATTACATGGGTCTCAGCCAGCAGTGCCAAGGCTCAAGTCAAGGAAAAGCTTTCTCCATTCAACTGAAAGCCTCAATGAACCACCATCGAACTTCAGAGTCAATTCAAGGCGTTCCAGGTCCAGCCACCTTGCAGGGTAGATGATCCTGACCGAAAGCCTCCCTCCCAGTCACAAAGAAAGCCAGTCAATATGGAAGACCCTCAACAGGCTGTGTTCTGGAGTTGGAAGAATGAAGACCAACTTGAAAAAGTGGGGATTTGCATGCGATTCCACAGTGTGTAGAACAGACAATGAGTCATCTTCTTCTCTGCAGCCTATGCCCAACATCATGCTCGCTATAGAATGTCATTGATGCCATCAAGGAAGCACGTGATATTGCTGCATACTGGTCACGCCACATTTAATTGTAATTGTAATGCTTATAGTACCATGTTTTGAACATTTTGTATAACTTTTAAGCTATAGTGTGTGTTTCTGACATGATTAAATAAATAAATAAAATGATGTAATCCCAGAAAGATGATGCCAGGAATAGAACTTCTGTCTTTTCATAAATCATGCAATGTCCTGTATTCAGACAGTGTTCAACATTGCCAACTTTTCCAGTTGACAAAGGTGTGTATGATGCTGACTTTAATTGCAGCATTCTTGTACAGTGTGACATGTCTGGCCTATATATGCTGCCCCACATTGACAAGGAATCTTGTATGCGCCTCATTTCCTCAGGCCAAAATCACCCTTAACTGAACCAAACAGGTTTCTCAGTTTTGCACATGGTTGAAAATCACACTTAATGCCATATCTTCTGAGGACGCTTCTGATTCTTGATGAGATGCTACTAAAATATGGCAACAAGGCCAAAGTGATGGGTGTCTTCACATCTTCATTCTGCTCACTTGGGCCGGGATGCATTACACATCTATCTCTCAGAATAACTGTTTTGTTGTAACACTGTCTTCAAATGTTGTACTTGACTCGACAAGCTTTCAAGGTCATATACCACATATGTTCTATGAATTAATGTACATAATGCACTACCACATTGTGCAGGATGATAGCAGCTTGTGACCTGCAGGTATAGACCTGTATACATTGGCTTGTGGTAGATGCTGTGTCCCAAGGTTCCATCTGCTTTCCTTCTTACCAAAACATTATATAACTGTTGGTTTCCATGTTCACAACAGTGAATACATTAAATGTGTAGAGGTATTTATGGAAATATGGAAGAGTTGAAGGTCAATGTCTAGGTAGGTGGCCATTAGGTTGAAGTGGACAGAAGAGAATAAGTTAAGGATTTGGAGGAACGAGAATAGAATACCTTGACTTCCAGATAAAGAAGATATCATCAATGTAACTTAGCCAGATAAGGATTTAAGTTCTTGACTGGCTAGAATGATTTACTCTAGATAGTCCACAAACTGATTGGCAATGCTTATGTTGGTGCCCATGATCATACTGCCAATTTATTTTATGTCATCTCCTCAAAGTAGAAGTAATGAATACCATCATGTGTTCCTTTGTAATAATGATGTTGAGATATATTAAATGATTATGTTAAATATAAGCTGACAAAATGGCAGTCACAAACTTATATCAAACCTCAAAATTTGGGATTTTACAGTCTCTTACTCAGCGAGGTGGAGGAAAGCAAGGCATAAAAATGATGCACAGATTTTGAGGAGGCAAAGGCTATTCATAATTCTAGTTCAAGGAAGCATATTAACTGGAAACATGTGAAGAATCAATAGATTTATTTTAATATCTCTTTTCTACATCTAATGAAACTCTCCTAATCCAGTGATATGAGTGATCCATCTATCCTTTCATATACCACCTAAACAAATATTCCTTATCTCTTCCTGTCCTGTGCAATATTCATATGGGATAAGCTTGTATCAAGATTGATAATGAAGTTGGTATGTAATGTAAGGACACCAATGCATGTATACATTATGTATGCAGGATACACAACACTGGTGTAATATTCTAAAATACAGATTATTTGTTATGTGAACCAGTTTTCAGCTGTTATGTCATCATCAGGTACAAAATAAGTAATGTGATGCAGTGAAATATTGTTGGATCAAAGATTTTAAACTGGTTCATGTACAGAGTATCAGCATTTCCAGAGATGAAAATTTTAATGTTAGAATTGAAAATAAAACAAGAGGAATTATTTCATTCTAAATGTGATGTATGATTATTTACCTATGATAAAATATGTGACACATTAACTAATGAACTACAGACAAAGTACAACAGTTGTATATTGGAGAACATAACTGAACAATAAACTTGTGTGGTGTTTTCCAAAGATGTGGCTGAATAAAATAATCTTGACTTTAACAGGCCCTAAATTACAAACAGGTAAGATGCATTAGTGATATTAAGCAAGAGAGTGAAGCAGCTGTGATTATACAAAATAAAAATTTCTTAACACAATGAGAGAAAACATAGTAACTGAAATAAAGGAAATTGGGCGTGTGAGTTAGACAGGAAATTTACAAGATGGCCTGGATGGGATTTTCAGTAGTATGTACAGTTAGAAGTGGTGAGTAAGAGATCTGAGTCTGGTTGTTCAGATCTAAGCTTGGATTGATGGACATGTGTTTGTTAATCTCCATTATTTAAAGGTCGTTCATCTTTCATCCTTTATGGATGTGATGTAATATTTCATGTTTGCCTGGAAATTATGGCCTCCTTTAAGTAGAAGGTCTGACAGAGTTGCCTCCTTTTATAAGTTTCCAAATTCTGTGGTGTTCCTTCAGGTAGGTAGACTAACCTGAGTAAAATTTGTCACAGTTACAAGTAATTGTATATAATCCACACTTTTACAAAGCTGGAGTGCTGTCTTTACTATCAGGCGAAAAGTGTCCAACAACGTTGTGCAAATAGAATGATGTTTTTACATTCCTGGATTTAAGCTTTCTGGCTGCATCCAGTGAGACTTTTCTTAAGTATTTAATTGTGCACCATTTATTGCATTCATGAGGTAGTAGGTCAAGGACAGGGGAAAGAAGAGAGTACACCTGTTGTTTCTGCTTTTTGTGTGTTATGGAGTCCACTAAGGTAGGAGGATAGCCATGATGGCACAACAGCCAAACACTGATTTGTGAAAGAGATAATAGATACTGTAGAATATTACACCAGTATTGCATGTGTTTCATTCATAATGTATAAAATATGCTGCCATGAACCGACAGACCAGGCAATCAATGGTATACAGTTTAATTCAGTAAAGAGATTTTTATATTCTTTCCAATTAAAACAGCTGACTCCATTCTTTAAAATTGTTCAGGAGATGGGAAGACCAGCCTTACATATATTCCACCCAACTGCTGAGCTGAAATTTTTCCAAAAGATTAGTAGTAGTGGAATGTAATTATTCTCACCTTGCTTTCCACAGTATAGTACACACATCAAAAAAAAAAAAAAAGTTTTGCATCACCTCGGTTCTGAGAGTTCCAGAACTGTCCAGAAAATTGGAATAGATATCAACATAAACATCATTTCTGTGCTTTTTATTGCTCATGAAAAACACACAGTTTATGTTGTACCACCATACAGCGAGGCCTTCAGAGGCGGTGGTCCAGATTGCTGTACACACCAGTGCCTCCATACCCAGTAGCACGTCCTCTTGCACTGATGCATGGCTGAATTTGTCATGGCATACTATCCACCAGTTCATCCATGCACTGTTGCTGTTCAACGGTGATTCGGCCTAGATCCCTCAGAGTGGTTGGTGGGTCATGTTGTGCATAAAGAGTGCTTTTCAATCTATCCCAGGCATGTTTCATTGGGTTCATGTCTTGAGAACATGCTGGCCACTCTAGTAGAGTGATATTGTTATCCTGAAGGAAGTCATTCATAAGATGTGCATGATGGGGGCACAAATTGTCATCCATGAAGACGAATGCCTGTTCAATATGCTGCCGATATGGTTGCACTATCAGTCAGAGGATGCCATTCATGTATCGTACAACCATTACAGCACCTTCCACGACCACCAGAGGCGTACGTTGGCCCCACATAATGACACCACAAAACAGCAGGGAAGCTCCACTTTTCTGCACTCATTGGACAGTGTGTCTAAGGCATTCAGCCTGACCGGGTTGCCTCCAAACACGTCTCCGACGATTGTATGGTTGAAGGCATATGGACACTCATTAGTGACGAGAATATGATGCCTATCCTGAGTGATCCATTTGGCATGTTGTTGGGCCCGTCTATACAGTGCTGCATGGTGTTGTGGTTGCGAAGATGGACGTTGCCATGGACATCAGGAATGAAGTTGGGCATCATGCAGCCTGTTGTGCACAGTTTGAGTCATAACATGACGTTCTGTGGCTGTACGAAAAGCATTATTCAACATGGTGGCATTGCTGTCAGTGTTCCTACAAGCTGTAATACCTAGTTAGTGGTTATCCACTGCAGTAGTAGCCCTTGGGTGGCCTGAGCGATGCATATCATTGACAGTTCCTGTCTCTCTGTATCTTCTCGATGTCCAATCTCTTTGGTTCCCTCTGAGATACCTGCACACTTCCCTTGTTGAGAGCCCTTCCTGGCACAAAGTAACAATGTGGATGTGATCAATTTGTGATATTGACCGTCTAGGCATGGTTGAACTACAGACAACACAAGCCGTGTACCTCCTTACTGGTGGAATGACTGGAACTGATCTGCTGTCAGAACCCCTTTGTCTAATAAGTGCTGCTCGTGCATGGTTGTTTATATCTTTGGGTGGGTTTAGTGACATATCTGGACAGTCAAAGGGACTCTGTTTGTGATACAGTATCCACAGTCAACATCTGTCTTCAGGAGTTCTGGGAATTGGGGAGATGCAAAATATTTTTTGATGTGTGTAGAATATTAAAACTGTGTTACAGGGATAGTGATGTTTGTAACTAAATTGTGGGATTAGCGTTCTTTATAGCTTAAGCTGTAAACTGTATAATGCATTGTGGCACACAGTGTTCACAGTATATAAACCACATTATTGTAAATTTAATTTGAATAAAGATGTAAGAAACCCTTTTTCATAACTTCAAATGTAAAATATGAATATTATAACCAGTATAGAAATACTATTAATTTAATCAGATACATAATTTCTTCAACAATTTCAAGCACATCTGTAGCATTTCTAAGCAGACAGTCATGATTATCAGCATTTGCAGGTCAGCTTGGTTTAGTATAACTTTCCTACAAAAGATTTTGAAACCAGTCCAGTTTTTCTATTTTGACACTGTTAATTTCCAAAGTTTTCCACTAACAGATTCTTCACATCTTCAATATTCAATGCAGCCCCTTAATGTCAGTGCAGTAGGACTCATGTCTTTTGGATTCTTATCTTTTGTAATTATGGACAATGTACTGTATGATAAAAAAAAACTGTATCTACATATGCCACAAAAGTGATGAAAATAGGCTTCATTGTAAGCACAAGCCATTTCTTACCCAATATTTTAAACTGACTGTGCGAAGGGATCATTTACATATGCATTTTTTAACTTCAGCTTCACACTCAGTATTTTTCCAGAGTTTTACAAATTCATGCTTCTAAAAAATTTTGCAAAATTCATCCACTTGTGATACAATTTTATTCAACTCACCATGCTTTTCATAACATCAAGACCAATAGTGGATAGTCAGTTACACCAAATTGATTTCTTCAGATGAAAACTGCTTTGTTCATTATAGCCTGAATTCTGTGTAAGGAAAGATGGTTCTGATGTATCATAAGAGAGAATTTTGGTACTTGGCACTGTGGGAAAGTGGTACCAGAGGTGTGATAGAAGAATAGTGACACATGTCAGAGATATAATTTCCACACTGTTTACTGCTAAGCACAATATACTGTAATTGTTACGGGCATACAGAGCACACTAGCTCCCAGTGTCATCTGGTGTAGTGACATCCTTTTCTCCAGTAGCGCAGAGCACTTAAGGAGGGCCTGCATGGGGTGTCTTATGTCAGAAGTGATTTAAATGGGTGTGTGATGGTGGTGGATGCAATGGAAGATGGAAGACATGATGTAGTCAGCAAGGTGTGCTGGATGGCACAGGGCATGCCAAAGTGTAATGCCAACAGTGTGACTAACAGATTGCTGCTGGCAGCATTAGCAGATAAAGACGTAGTCTCGGAAGCATCTTTAATGTTTCTGGCTTGGCAGCAGCATTTGAATGGGGAGGCATGTTGGCAGCATTGCCTTGCATTGTTGTGTCCTCAGGAGTTGTTGTGGGGCCTGCGGCAGTGTAAGCCAGGGCAGTGATGGTAAGTGTACTTTCTGCCACGTCAGAGTCTGGTGGGGCAGGAGTGGTGTGCACAAAACTGTGTGAGAATGCTCACACACAACTGCCTGTCTATGTAGGTAGCGGTAATCACGAGGTCGGTATCACATAATGTGATGAATATGTCTCCAGGCAGAAAATCATGGAAATCTATACACACTTGGAAATTGCCTGGTGGGTGCATAGGAGAAGGTGGGGTGGGGAGTGTCTGCTGTGACATGTCCACTAAATTCCAAGCCAGTTCATTGACCTGTGTTGGTTTTCAAGGAATTTCAATATCAAATGTGTTTGTGTATTTTTTCGACGCTTGCTGTGGTCCTGTGAAAGGTGGTTATAGGGTGAATTTCACTGTGTCTGTATGTAGCATCACATGAGAACATGTGGCCAGACCTTCATGAATTAAATTCATTGTGACATGTGATGAGAGTGGGGTGACACACAGAAATTTTGTATATGTGTGTGATGTGTGTACACACGTGCAACTAAGTCTGGTAAGTCCTGGGCTGTGGTGACCCTCTCATACACTACGAGTTCAGCAGGTAGTATCTTTCAAGATGGCCCCGATAGGAAAGTGTAGTGACGCTTCTCTCTCGCTAAAAAGGCAAAAAGTGAACAGTTCTTCGTGTAGAGAATGTGAAAAGTGTGTGATGAAGGGTATTCTGTGTATCAAATGCAACTTCTGGTTACACGAAAAGTGTACTAAAGTAAATCTAAAGTTCGTCAGCGATGATTTTCCGTGGACATGTCACAGTTGCTTACGTGATGAAACGGCCGATCTTGTAAGTGCAGTTAATACAAAAAAAGAAATTATAAAGTTACTACAAAATGACATTGAGGCATTAAAAACAGAGCTTTTGACCATCAAGAAAGAAAACTATACATTAATACAAGAAAAGAAGTCCTGTGTGTGTAAAAGCCATCAGACGGAAAAGCAAGAAGACCGCAAAAATACGAGTGACCGATCGGACTTTAAAAACAACATTTAAAATGTTCCCGTTGAAGTCTCGGTAAACTCAGTAAGCCAAAAACCAAAAGATAAATATAAATGGAAGGTGGTGACATACAGCAAAAGGAAAAACAAGGTGACAAATACGCAACAAAAGGAAAATGACTTTTTAATAATTGGCGATTCGCTGCTGAAGAATATCGCTGTCCCCAGTTGCAAGATCGACGTACGATCTGGAATTAGAACGCATCAACTCGGTAAACATTTTAAAAATATGGCAAATGCAAGACAAGATACTATAGAACCAGATTCTGAAACCAGACATAACTATAAAGGGGTGTTTATACATGTTGGAACGAATTCGTTAAGGAGCAGCAGTGAGGAAGAAATGGCAAACGAAACAAGAAACATGATTCATTCTGCAAGAAATATGTATGCAGGATCTCAGCTGATACTTAGCGGAATCATAAACAGAAGGTCTGTGAGTGAAAAATATATCACCAAAATAAACTGTGCTCTTAAAGAACAATGTGATCATTTTGGGGCAATTTTTATAGACCCAAACAAATTCCTGTGTGAAAACTCACTAGCGAAGGATGGCTTGCATTTAAATAGACTGGGGTCTGTAACATTCAGCAGAATGTTTGCAGATGTCTGCAAAATCATTAGAAGCAAGGGAAACTAATATGGCCTGAAGGGGGTGAAAATTCATACACTCCACCTGGAAAAGAAAAATATAAGCACCATACAAAGAAAGACGATACTAAAGAATTTGCCCCAGAATACAGCTCACAACATGTAAACCAACAAAAGAAAAATTACATAACAGTACTTCATCAAAATATTCAATACTTTGGTAACAAAAAGTTAGAAGCAGAAGTACTCCTGAGTGAAGTAAGACCAGATATATTATGCATAAGTGAACATGGACTAACTGAAAGTAAAATACATAATGTTGCAATAAAGGACTACAAACTAGCTAGTTACATCTGCAGATCTAAATATAAGGGTGGTGGCGTTTGTATATATATTAAAACAGGTACTCTATCAAAGAATGTAAACAGTGAAGATGTTACATTTCCCATAGCTAGAGAAAAAGACTTTGAAGCTACTGGTATAGTGACAGAGGATTTTAGAGTGTTTTGTGTGTACAGATCACCATGTGGCAATATTAGCCTCTTTCTGAAAAAAATTGCTAGCTTATTGAGAATGAATGTGAAGAGAAATCTTATTATATGTGGAGACTTCAACATTGACATGGGAAAAAGACACAAACATAAGACAGGATTTTGAAGAATTGTAAATACAGCATAACATGAAAGTGACAATAACTGCAGCAACAAGAGTGACTTCACAAAATGAAACAGTTATTGACAACATAATTACTAATATGCGTAACTATGAGTCACATGTTGTTCAGACAGAAATATCTGATCATCATGGACAACTAATCAGCTTTTGCAGAAATAATGACACAGTATCAGAACCAAAACAAACAAGCAAAGAAATTAGGATCATCAGTGAACAAAATATCAACATCTTTAGAACAATGTTAAGTAAGGAAACCTGGAATGAAACCCTACAGGCCCAGAGTGTAAATGAAAATTATGATGCATTTATTTCAACAATTAAGTACCATTTTAATGTAGCATTTCCCAAAGTAAAGAGACAAGAAAGGCAGCAAGATCAAACACAGTGGATTACCAGTGAAATAGTAGAACAGCAAAGGTAGCTTCAGGATGTGAAATGGATGGGCGAAGCTGAAAACTATAAAATGTTGAAAAAGAAGTATAGAAAAACAATAAGAGAAGCCAAAGCAAGAGCAATTGACACCACTATAGCAAACTCAAAAAACAAGGCAAAGGCAGCTTGGAATGCAATCAATGCTGAAAGAAAGGAAAAAGATGGGTCAAACAAAGAAGAAGGTATTAGGTCAATTAAAATAGACAACACAGTGGTCACAGATGGTATAGAAATAGCAAACATACAGAATAATAACTATATCAGTGTAGTAGAAAACTTAAAATTGGAAAGGGATAGTCAAAAACAGAAGGGTATTAAGGATGACCCCAACAACTACAGACCAGTTTCACTTATATCAGGTTTCTCAAAAATCCTAAAAATGCTTATGTATACCAGATTAGTTAACTATTTGGACAAACATAACATTCTCATACCCTCACAACACGGTTTCAGAAAGGGTAAATCTACAGAATCAGCAATTGCCAGTCTAACAGAATACATTTTACAGTCCTTAGATGAGAAAAAGGTTGTCTCTGCAATGTTTCTGGATCTTTCAAATGCATTTGACACCATTGACCATGATATGCTGATGCAAAAATTAAGCAACTATGGCATTCAGTCGCAACCAGGTGAATGGATAAAATCATACTTTTGCAACTGCAAGCAGTATGTATCATTAGGAAACTCGTACCAATCAGAAACCAAATCCATCAAATATGAAGTGCCGCAGGGTTCGGTAATGGGGCCATTGTTATTTAATGTGTTTGTCCATGATATAGGTGTTGAGGAGGAAGAAAAGAAAATATTGTATGCTGATGACATGACAATACTAAATAGTGACCAAAATATGGAACAGCTTGAGAGAAGAGCATACATATCTGCAAATGTCACAGCTCAATGGCTGTTGGAAAATGAACTGGTTATAAATCTAAAAAAGACTATGTATGCAGTGTTTAAAAACAAGGAAAAGGCTGTAGACATGGATTTAGAGGTTGATGGAATAAGGCTGGAAGATGTAGAATCTGCTAGATTCTTAGATATTCTCGTGGATAATGAACTGAAATGGAAAAAAAAAAAAAAACATATTAATAATCTCTGTAAGAAACTGAGCTCTGTCATATTCTTAATGATGCAACTATCACAGTATTCAGACAAGAACCTTCTGTGTACAGTGTATCATGGACTTTTCGAACCATACTTACAGTATGGAGTGACTGTGTGGGGAAACTCAAACAAACAAGAGACAAAATGAGTGTTCACATTACAAAAAAAGCAATTAGGACCATTTTAAGAAGAAAGACCTCTGAAACGTGCAGAAACTGTTTCAATAATTTAGGTATCTTAACATTTTCATCGTTGTATATATACAAAACAGTAATGTACATCACAAAAGGTAGTGAGGACTGGATTACAAATGCTAGTGTACACACCCACAATACAAGAAGGAAAATGAAGTACGGAGCATACCCCACTGACTGGCAATGCTAGAAAAAGGACCCCAGTACTCTGGGATCAGACTACTAAGAAGTCTGCCATAAAACCTGCAAGATAGTGTACTTCACAATGACTTTCCAAAGATAGTTAAAGACTTTCTCATTGAAAAAGAGTTTTACAGTGTTGCAGAATACTTATGACATTAAATTTGTATATATTGTTATTCATTATCAGTGATGTAAAAATGTAAGCTAAATGTGTAGAAAAATAAGTGATAAAGAATGTTAATACTTTGACATGTCCTATATCACACGTACATTTACTGTACACAATGTAATCTTACAGGATCAAATAAAATTCAATTCAATGGGCTTGTCCTATAGTATTTTGGCAAGCAACACATTGTAATAAAACTGGTTATGGTGAGATAAATGTACTAACCATTCTTGGATCAAATGAAATGACTGATTCCCAAGTTGAAGACACAAAACGCAAACATCCACTACCATATACCTGTACAAAAGTGTAAAAATGTCAACATATATAAAAACTTAATCTAATTATGATGATTATTATGCACTTATTAAAAAGATAAGCAATGATAAACAATTATTTGAATTTTATTTTTGAAGTATATGTTTCAAAAATGATTTTGCACAAATAAATCGATATATGATAGTATTTTTTTGCTACGTGTTGTTAGAGGGAAATCTTTGTCTTTAGGTAGTTAGTACTATGAGTTTACAGTGAGAGGATGGAGTACAAGTCAAGATATGTTGTGTTAGCATTGTGACTGATGCTGATTTTTACTGTGAATTGAAATGATTGAGAAAGTATGTGGTCAAAAGCAGGGAGCCCACTGGTGTTCATATTATTTAATAAAATGGAGCTGATTATCCTGTAGACCAGTAAAAAAAGTTACATTTCAGAATGGATTAAAGCCTACAACTTACAACAAAGAAGAAGAATAAAAAATGAGTATTATGAAAATTGTTTATTCAAATTCTACCGTTGCTACTTCTCTCTGCAGAGTGTCACTAACTGAGCATGCCAAGTGCTGTGAAAATGTGAGCAGCCACCCAGATCAGTAACTTACTTCAAAATTAATATATCATCTTTGGGCTACAAGAGGGTGGTGACAGTCAGTTATCTGGGATTTTCCCAGAGTGAAATGTGAATACTGTGTGGGATATTTTTCTTGTTGCAGAATAAAAGTGTAATACATTGAGAAAATTTTATGTGAACAATTGGCCAAATATGAACCACAGCTATGAAACAGCAACAATAGCACCAAAAGGAGTTTGTAAACAAGAAGAAGATAAGGATGAAAAATAAAAGGTGAGGTTAACAATTAACGATGTCGAAATCCAACAACAAAGTTAAGTACTGGAAATATTTTTAATTTTCTTTTCTTGGTGAACTGTTTCATTGAATAGTCATTAACAATGACAGTCATTGAACAAGAATCTGAAACACTGTGGAGTAGCATAGACATGTGAAACTTTAGTGTTGTGAAACAAGAACAGGAAAGCTTTTTTGATACAGCTACAGAAGAGAAACAAGATATTGATAAATCAAGGTAGTAAAACGAGATGATAATAATGACATAAGTACCATGTTGGCATTGTTAATAAAAATGAATAATGACCAGTTTCCAAAAATTAATGAGCAACTTGAAAATCATAAATAAGGAAGAAAAAAACAATTCGCAGAATTTCGTCATTCCATCAACTGAACAGTATGAATAAAAGAACCTGATAGATTAGATGTTTGAGTAGCATCTCTTGAGTCTAAAATGAAAGAAATTGAACTAAAATTTAATACTGAAGTCAGAAATATCAAAGATGACATCACTGAAGATAAGGACAAAATTTAAAAAAATTGCTTTTGGAAAAGTGCATGAAGAAATAACTACTGATGACAAAAATGTAAATAGTCAAATTTTGAGTTTGGAAACTAATGTTGATACCAAACTGGCAGTTGTTGAAAGATGTTTTGATGAAGAGGTGAAGACAGTAAACAGCAAGTTCACGCAAAATGTATTATTAAGGAACAACACCACCAGCACTCTAGAAAGTAGAGTTTCTGTTCTATGTAAAAATGTTGAAGAATTGTCCAGAGATGTAGTTAATAGGTATCTTATAAATAATGTTGATACAATGTTTTGCAACATTACAGTAAAAAACTTCTCAGGTGAGAATAGTTTACATCTTGCAGATTGTCTACAGTGCAGAGATAACTTTGTGTCTAATATGACTAATGATATGAAAGTCAAGTTTGTTAAGAAGGTTCTGGAAGGCAAAGCATTAAGTTGGGGTAATCAGTGAACTAATGATGACACAGCCTATGCAGATTTTGAGGGCAGATTTTTAGATAGGTTTTGGTCAGAGATTGAAAACGCTAGAATAAATAGTGAATTTCTCAATGGATGAAACTACATGGAAGGGCAAACTAGCATGAAACACTTTTGAAAAAAATAAACATTGTAATTCTGTCAGAGACAGCAAAGGACTTGGAAGAACAGTTGAACAGAATGGACAGTGTCTTGAAAGGAGGGTATAAGATGATCATCAACAAAAGCAAAACGAGGATAATGGAATGTAGTCGAATTAAGTTGGGTGATGCTGAGGGAATTAGATTAGGAAATGAGACACTTAAAGTAGTAAAGGAGTTTTGCTATTTGGGGAGCAAAATAACTGATGATGGTCGAAGTTGAGAGGATATAAAATGTAGACTGGCAATGGCAAGGAAAGCGTTTCTGGAGAAGAGAAATTTGTTAACATCGAGTATAGATTTAAATGTCAGGAAGTCGTTCCTGAAAGTATTTGTATGGAGTGTAGCCATGTATGGAAGTGAAACATGGACAATAAATAGTTTGGACAAGAAGAGAATAGAAGCTTTCGAAAGGTGGTGCTACAGAAGAATGTTGAAGATTAGGTGGGTAGATCACGTAACTAATGAGGAGGTATTGAATAGGATTGGGGAGAAGAGAAGTTTGTGGCACAACTTGACTAGAAGAAGGGATCGGTTGGTAGGACATGTTTTGAGGCATCAAGGGATCACAAATTTAGCATTGGAGGGCAGCATGGAAGTTAAAAATCGTAGAGGGAGACCAAGAGATGAATACACTAAGCAGATTCAGAAGGATGTAGGTTGCAGTAGGTACTGGGAGATGAAGGAGCTTGCACAGGATAGATTAGCATGGAGAGCTGCATCAAACCAGTCTCAGGACTGAAGACCACAACAACAAACTTAAAAAATTTGCCCATTTGAGCAAACCTTTCGATGAACTCAACCAGTCTGATGCTTTAAAAGGGAGGTTACCAGCTCAGGGTTCAGTGGGACCTAGTCTATGAGCCAGATTACACAACAGACCAATTTTTGAAATATGTAGATAAATTAGATAGAGTTTTGGAAAAAAAGAAAAACAGAGAAATACAACCAGAACAGTCACACACATTTTGAAAGTGTAGCAATCAAAACAGGCACAATAATAATCACAGCAGGAGGGAACATAGTAACTACAATGGCAACAATAATCATCAGAATTAACATAATAGGGTAAATGGTAACAATATTCATTCTTGAGAGCAACATGACAATCGTTGGAACAGAAACTGGAATAGAGATGATAACAGAAACACAAGGAAACTGGATAGAGTACTAATTCAGGAAACAGAAAACTAGTTTGGGCCCCATTGTCAGTGCACACAAGTTATGGGCTCAAGAAACAAATAACTAGTGGACCAGAAATTACATAAATACCAACAGACAAGAAAACTACTCTACTGACAAACAAGAAAAACACACTAGTGAAGTGATTAGGAACTATCTTAAGGATGTGTACTATCCAGTTAATACTTTATCCGTTGAGAGAGATGTATGTTCACCAGGTAAGGCAAAATACGCAAATAAGGCAAGTGAGTACACATAAATTGGAAAAGAAGATACAGAAAAAATTAATTTATCAGTATTCTATAACTGGATAGAGATTTGTCATTTGTTAAATGCTGAAGTGACTGATTTTTCTGATGATATTGGAATTCAGTAACTATTGGAAGAACCAGGTAGTGGAAAAACTGAGTACTATATTAATGAACAGTAACTTAAGGAAAACTGGGTATTTAAATAGTAATGAAGTGGGGAATGAGATGTTGGTAATTTGTGTGGTGATACTGATGATGTTTGTGGTATTACTGAATATCATAAATCGAAGGTAAGTGATTGTGAGTATAGTAATGAAGAAGAAAAGTATTTTGCTTGTTTTAAAGAAGAATTGGAGGCTTAAGTTATTAGTAGGGAAATGTGTAGTAGTGGCTATGATGCTATAGGGATACCCGGGGACACTGTTAATGGGTTAATGACAGTACGGTATCACAGCAAACAAAACTCTTGGTTTAATTACTAATAAGGAAGTACGCATTAATGATCATACTAATTCAGTTACCAGTCATGATAATGACAGTAAGCTGCTTAATGTTATGAATCAGAATTAATCTTTTTTATGTAATTCCAGTATGTAGATAAAGATGAAAGATGGAAGTTTAAAAACATGGTGAAAAATTTGTGTGCAACTTTATATCCAGACTGGTGGCATAAGAAATAAATATGTTACTGTGAAACAACTTAAAGGTAAGTGCCATAGTGATGATCTACATGAAACAAATAAGTGTACATGGATTAATGAAAGTCTCTGTGACAGTATTAATTACATCAATGTTAATTTAATGAAAGTGTGCCAAAGCTATGAAAAGGCAAGAACAATAGTGATTTTTGAGGGTGTCAAGACTGATAAATGTACTGAGGTTTCTTTGTCCATTTATTAAAGTCAGAATGGGATCATGAGAAGACAAGTGTCTTTTTGACATGTTGTTGTGGTCTTCAGTCCTGAGACTGGTTTGATGCAGCTCTCCATGCTACTCTATCCTGTGCAAGCTTCTTCATCTCCCAGTACCTACTGCAACCTACATCCTTCTGAATCTGCTTAGTGTATTCATCTCTTGGTCTCCCTCTACGATTTTTACCCTCCACGCTTCCCTCCAATGCTAAATTTGTGATCCCTTGATGCCTCAAAACATGTCCTACCAACCGATCCCTTCTTCTAGTCAAGTTGTGCCACAAACTTCTCTTCTCCCCAATCCTATTCAATACCTCCTCATTAGTTATGTGATCTACCCACCTTATCTTCAGCATTCTTCTGTAGCACCACATTTCGAAAGCTTCTATTCTCTTCTTGTCCAAACTAGTTATTGTCCATGTTTCACTTCCATACATGGCTACACTCCATACAAATACTTTCCGAAACGACTTCCTGATAATTAAATCTATACTCGACGTTAACAAATTTCTCTTCTTCAGAAACACTTTCCTTGCCATTGCCAGTCTACATTTTATATCCTCTCTACTTCGACCATCATCAGTTATTTTACTCCCTAAATAGCTAAACTCCTTTACTACTTTATGTGTCTCATCACCCGACTTAATTCGACTACATTCCATTATCCTCGATTTGCTTTTGTTGATGTTCATCTTATACCCTCCTTTCAAGACACTGTCCATTCCGTTCAACTGCTCTTCCAAGTCCTTTGCTGTCTCTGACAGAATTACAATGTCATAGGCAAACCTCAAAGTTTTTATCTCTTCTCCATGGATTTTAATACCTACTCCGAATTTTTCTTTTGTTTCCTTTACTGCTTGCTCAATATACAGATTGAATAACATCGGGGAGAGGCTACAACCCTGTCTCACTCCTTTCCCAACCACTGCTTCCCTTTCATGCCCCTCGACTCTTATAACTGCCATCTGGTTTCTGTACAAATTGTAAATAGCCTTTCGCTCCCTGTATTTTACCCCTGCCACCTTCTGAATTTGAAAGAGAGTATTCCAGTTAACATTGTCAAAAGCTTTCTCTAAGTCTACAAATGCTAGAAACGTAGGTTTGCCTTTTCTTAATCTTTCTTCTAAGATAAGTCGTAAGGTTATTATTGCCTCACGTGTTCCAACATTTCTACGGAATCCAAACTGATCTTCCCTGAGGTCCGCTTCTACCAGTTTTTCCATTCGTCTGTAAAGAATTCGCGTTAGTATTTTGCAGCCATGACTTATTAATCTGATAGTTCGGTAATTTTCACATCTGTCAACACCTGCTTTCTTTGGGATTGGAATTATTATATTCTTCTTGAAGTCTGAAGGTATTTCGCCTGTCTCATACATCTTGCTCACCAGATGGTAGAGTTTTGTCATGACTGGCTCTCCCAAGGCCATCAGTAGTTGACATAGGCAGCCAAATTTCAGGAGTGCCTAAATCCTTAAGTAAAAAATTAAAACATAATGAGGACTATGTAG
Organism: Schistocerca nitens; assembly: GCF_023898315.1. NCBI lineage: Eukaryota > Metazoa > Arthropoda > Insecta > Orthoptera > Acrididae > Schistocerca > Schistocerca nitens. The sequence goes on along the minus strand of NC_064618.1, from coordinate 739,973,604 downwards.
AAATACCTGTAATTGGGTTATGGTTTAAAGGTGCAACTGGGAAACATAGTCAAGTGATTAAAAGTCAGGATTTAATAAGTTTTACAATTGAGGGAGTACTTTTACATGTGGATGTTTAATGATTCAAGATCTCAGTGAGGATCCTATCCTCAGCATGACATGGTTGGATAGTGAGAGTGCAAGTTTTAATTATGGAGGGCAGAAGTTGAGTATCAGTACACCTGATGGAGGTTGTATTTTTACTGATTTTATACAGTCAACTATATCTTATGAGGAGGATACAATAAACAGTATACAATATTTAAATGACAGTAGATTTGCAGTCAAAGCTATTCCAGAATTGGATTCAGATGAATCGAAATTTAGAGAACTTGTAGACAGTAAGATTTCAGAAACAAAAGGCATAACTGATAATCAGTGACAGGCATTGGAATATTTGTTGTGGAAGTATAGTGGTGTGTTTACTAATATTCCAGGTAGAGTGAGAGAATGTCAGTTTACTTTACAGTTAAAACAACATCAACCATTTCTAATAAAGCCATATTGTATACTTATAGGTAAGAGAGTTGCAGTTGAGAAAGAGTTGGATAAGCTGGAAGTGTGTGATACGATTGAGAGAAGTGTTAGCCTATATAACAACCCATTAGTCATTGTTTCAAAAAGAATGGAGGAGTGATATTGGTTCAGAATTATAAGCATTTGAACAAGTTTTTGAACTGAGAATCAGATTGCACTGAAAACACTAATGACCTTTTGCACAAATTTAAAAACATTCATATCATTTGTAGTTTGGATTTAACTTCAGAATTTCATCAGGCACCTTAATGCAGGACTCTCATAAATATACTGAATTTCTTTACAATGGTAGATGTTACCAGTACTGTGTAGTACCTTTTGGTTTGAGCTCATCTGTAGAGTATTAGATTGTGTACTTAGCCAACATGTGGTACAAAAACTTACTGTGTATGTAAATGACATTTTGGTTACTGGACAAATTTGGGAAGAGCATTTTTAATTGTTGAAACAGGTACGCAAAAAATTTAGGCAAGGAGATATGACTCTGAAACTTGAAAAATGTAAATTTGCATCCCTGAACTAAAATTCTTATGTATGTAATTACTAGGGGAGGGATCGTGGCAGATCCTGATATAATTAAGGCAATCTCAGATTTTCCAGCGCCACCCATTAGAAAACAAATGACATCATTTTATGGTTTATGTGGATTTTATCAAAAAATTGTGAGTGGACAAAGTTTGAATGCATTCAATTTAAGCAATTTACTTAAAAAGAACACTAACTCAGTTTGGACCCAAGAATATCAGGAAGTATTTGAAAATATTAAGAAAGAATTGAATAATCAAAATTTGTTACGCAGAGCAATTTCAGCCTAGCATTTTGTTTACACACAGATAGTACTAATTATGGTTTGAGAGCAGAACTATTTCAGGAAAAGTATGTTAATGGGGAAATCATGCATAACACATTGCATTTGCAAGTAGAATTCTGTTAAAACATAAGAAATCTTACACAGTCAGAGAAAAGAATTATTAGCTGTTTACTGGGGATTTACTAAATAAAGTAATTGTATATTCAGACCACACAGCATTAAGCTGCCTACAGGAATGTACACTATATCACAACAGACTTATCAGATGGGTAATGTATTTACAACAATTTGATTATAAAATTATATCTAAAAACAAAGATGATGTGACTTACCAAACAAAAGCGCAGGCAGGTCGATAGACACACAAACAAACGCAAACATACACAAAAAATTCAAGCTTTCGCAACCAACGGTTGCTTCATCAGGAAAGAGGGAAGGAGAGGGAAAGACGAAAGGATGTCAGTTTTAAGGGAGAGGGTAAGGAGTCATTCCAATCCTGGGAGCAGAAAGACTTACCTTAGGGGGAAAAAAGGACCGGTATACACTCGCACACACACCCATATCCAACCGCACATACACAGACACAATGTGACACAGTCAGGAAAAAGAGTTTAAAATCAGACATGTGAAAGGTAGACATGCTGAGAAAATTACTAGGGCAATTAGAAGGAACTAAATCCATGATTCAAACTGGAGGTTACTAAAGAGTTGTTTAGACAAAAGAAGTTATGAAAAATTTGACAGGTATTATAAAGTACATAAAAGAATGCTTTTCATGAGAATAGATGTAGATTCTGATGATTGGAACTTATGTTGACCAGAGGAAGAAGCTGGGAAGTTGATTAAGTATATTCATGAGAATATGGACACTATGGTATTCAAAAATGTATTCAAAAGCTTCAAGAAAATGTTTATTTCTAAAATATAGCTAAAGAGTTTAGGAAGGAACTATCTACTTGGGACAGGCATCAGAGAGTCAAGGTAATAAACAGAACCTTTCAAGATGCAAAATATAACAGCTGAGAAGCCTATGGATTTAGTTGCTGTGGATTGTTAATGAAGTTTACCAAAAACTGAAAAGAGTTGTTATATTTTTACTATGGTTGATGCTTTTCCAAATATACAAAACTAAATCCTATTAGAAAAGCTACAAGTAAGAAGATTATTGCTGTAATTGAAAGAGACTTTTTCAAAATTGTAGTAAAACATAAAGTACTACTGTTGGAGAGTAGATCACAGTTTGTATCAAAGTGTTGGAAGTCATTCATGGAAATATCTGGTATCAGACACATTTTACTCGTTCATTCAGTCCAGCAGAGAAACATAAGCCTGAAATTAATCATCTATGTTGCACATACTGTAGCCAAAAAAACCCTACATGATATGAATACATAAGTGATTTTGAAGATGTAATGAATAGTTTGCGACAATGGATTTTCACCTTTTGAAATTATGTTTCACAATAAACCAACAAATATTATCTCTGAAGTAGTAGATTATCTACCATGTAATGTCATGTATACTTAAGAACGTGAAAGAGTTGCGAGAGAAACCTCTGAAAAGCAGGGAGAGGTACAAAAGAAAAGACATGATAAGGTCAAAATATGTAAGATCAGCATTGGGTAATGAATTACTACTTGTGTCACTTCTACATCATTTTTAGTCATGATATTCATGTAAAAAGATTCTGGAATCTGAAAAATAACCATTACAGCATTTTTGCTGTCTAGAATTTTTTTTTGTCATCCAATGAAACTTTGACTTTCCTTCTGTATTAGTTTTGGAAATGTGTGTGGAAGGCACCACATCATTTCTCACAAAATAACTGACATGCAGCCTAGTCATGAGGAACAGAAATTTTAAATTGTCATCGGTGACATAGAACACTTCGAACAAGTTCTCCGCCAGTGGAAACCACGTTGCTGGGTTGTCCTCAGATAGTGGTGGCAGGGTTGGTAAGAGGTCTGGTGGTTGCAATAAAGGCCCAACTAATTCTGTATCTGAGTCCCTCGTATCACTTGTATGACATGGATGCTGGACCGGCATGGTCAATGCAGATGGTGAGCAAGCAGTTGGAGTGGATGAGAATTGCACTGAAGCACTAGGAAATTATGCTGTAGAACTGTCTGATGCAACATTCATGGCACAGAAGTCTGATGCAGAAGGCATTGCTGGCACCATGTGAAAAGTGAACAGGGGAATGACTGCAGCGGAAACCCCCTGCAAGTTTACTTGCAGTGGCTGGGGGTGTGAAAGAGCATACATGCGTGGACCAGCAGAGTAAAATGTTTCCACTGGGCTGTCAATACGACAAGCCAGGGCATGTTTGGAGGGTCAGAGACCACAGTTAGTACCACTATGTGGCACATTGTTCACATCAGGTGGGACCTGAAAAGTGCACCAAGGGGCCGAACAGTCACTGGGGGTAGAAACTGGCCTGGAAATGTTCAGGATATACACTGGGCATTGCCCACTTTGTAAACCAATAAAGTGGTAAAGCACTCAGGTGTTGCAGGAGCACAATCGGTACCAGTGGTCTGTCCTAATGAAGGCAAGGTTGCACACGGCACTGTTGTAACACTCGTCCAGGTGGCCAGCGTGTGATACATAGTTTGCGCACGAAATGCAGAATCCTCATGAGCATGATGTAGATGTGCCCCCCTCATTATTTTCAAAATGCATGTGTTGAATCACACTAGCTAGGGAGGCAAATCATGAGCCTGCAGTCACACACATGTTGCAGTGTCAAGTGAAGAAAGTGTGGAGGTGATGAAACCTCATGAAACATGTTGGAGTATCCAGTTGGTGGTGAAGTGATGTAATGTCCCATTATAGGTGCAGGAGCTTCAATATCCACATGTTGTGTTGCAGGATACATGGCCAAGTGGAACGAATTAAGGTGTAAACAAAGCTGGTGCATTAGATGTGAAAATACTCGCACTACGAGGAAACGGCGCACAAATTCTTACTCGGGGTCACACCTGTGGGATTTCTGTTGGGTTGTAGCCCTAAGAAAACATTCATTTCTGTAAGAATTGGTGTATTTCATAGAGACATCCACATTACAACAAATAATACAATGAACTGATTTAGCAAGACGGCATGGCCCGTTAGATTACAGAGTCAAACAATAGATGGCGCAGATATGTCATTCGTACTTTTCAATGCCACACAATCATATTATAATTGCTTGGATTCAGTTGTCTTGTCACATTATACTGCACAACATGAGAACATTTCAGCAGAGGAGAACATGACAAAATGACAGTTTTAAAACTTCTTTTCTTTTGCTTTTGCTTCTCTGTTCTTACTATTATTATAGTGAGCACCATTCTTCCATGCCACAGTACAGCTCCAATCTGTGACATCTAAGTACAATGCACAGATAGTGAAGATGCTGAACCTATCCTCCCATCTTGCAGATATACTGCACCCATGTACCTTGTATTACGTGCATATAATAATAGACCATTTCTCTCAGTCTGTGCTGTACAAAACTTAAGTGCTAATGAAAACATTATTATTTATACTGATCACTTTCATTGTTTAGAAGGACAGAGAGTTTAACTGCTTGTTTTCCTTAAAATGATATGTTATATCTCAATGTGTGTGGCAAAATTACTGAAACATGGTCAATTGATCCATTTTTACTATCTAGTTTTGCAAGTTAATTGTTGAACAATGATATGTTTTCAACCATGTTTTTCATGTTGCATCTGAATGACAGTTCAACATACATCAAGAAAGGAGGGAAAAACTACAACCCTATTCATAACATTAGCAATATTTTCAATTTTTTGTTAACAAATAGAAAGCTAATTTCCGATCATATGGGAATTTAACCGTTGAGTGGGCACACCTGTGTATAAAGCACACCATCTGCAAATAACATTGTCATACACAGTTCCATTATTGTTCTTCAATAGCAAGCCCCTACCTATTCCTACATTATTGTTTCAGCTAGCACAGTGAGAAGTTGTGTTGTCATAGTTTCACTTGTGCTATAGTAATTTAAAATAAACTGCAAGTGTGTCATCTTCATGTACAAAGTATGCCATTCACCCAGTCATGTAAGTAATCTTTCCTTCACTTTCATTTCATTCCTTTTTAATTGAAACAAAAGATAACAAGTAACAAGTGGGTATATCACTGTGCAGGGTGAGACCAAAGCTGACAAACAATTAGCTTCATTGGTTACTCAATGAGGATCCAGAGTTCAGTTCTGTACCAGACCATGAAAATGATGACCACTCTGAAAAAGAAGAGGAATTTATCGCATGAAGTGTCTGTGATTCAGATCAAGTTCATGATTCAGATGATGACTGTGAAGAGCCACTCTCCACTGGTGGTATTTTTATTGGGAGGGACAAAACGTGTAAAGGGAATAAAATATGTCCTAATGTGACTTCCAAAACAAAAAGAAAGAACATTATGAAAGTATTCCCTGGGCCTACATGTGTTGCCAGAGGTGTCACAAGTGAAATAGATAATGGACAATACTTAGCCTGGAAATGATTTATGAAATTGTAAACTACTCTAACATATACATTCAGTCTAAGAAAGAATGTGCGCAATATTCCAGAGAAAGGGGTGCTAAGGAAACTACAAGATGTGAAATAATAGCATTGTTGGGATTGCTGTATCTCATCAGGACTAAGAAATCAAACCACACAAATGTCATTGAACTGTGGACAGCAGATGGTACTGGTATGGAGATTAAGAGAGCTGATATGAGTTACAGAAGGTTTCTGTTCCCTTTACGATGTAGCCATTCTGACGACAAGAGTACCAAGGCAAGAAAGAAGAGTAACTGAGAAACTTTCTGCAATAAAGAAAATATTGGATGCCTTTGTGGTGAACTGCAAGAATGCTTATAGTGTAGGACAATTTGAGACAGTAGACAAAAAGTTGCAAGCTTCCCGGGGTCATGGTTCTTATGTTTAGTATATCCTGAACAAACCAGTGAAGTATGGGATAAAGATTTTTGTTTTATCAGATGCTAAAAACATTCTTCACTAGTAATATTGAAGTATCTTGTGGAAAACAATCTAAAGGACCATATAATGTTTCTAATTCTCCCTGTGATATTGTAGGATGGCTAGTTACTCTCACTGGAGGCTCAGGAAGAAACGTTACAATGGATAATTGGTCCACTTGCTATTCCTTAGCCAACTCCATTTTGAAAAAAAAGCAACTAATATGGATTGGCATGTTGATAAAAACCAAATGCAAGATCTCACAAGAATTTTTACCTGGGAAATGTAGGGCTATCCACTCATCTTTATTTCTTTTTCAGAATGATATGACGCTAGTTTTGTATGTGCCGAAACAAAACAAGGCAGTTATATTACTTTCAAGTATGCACAATTTTGAAACCATTGACAATGTTACAGGTAACCAGAGATAGTTTTGGATTATAATATAACAAAGGGAGGAATCAACACAGTCGATCAACTGGGAGGTGTGTATTCTGTTGCACGGGATGATAGGAAGTTGGCCATTGGTTGTATTATATTCTCAAATGGATATAGTTGGTATCAATGTTCAAATAATTTTTTATGTAAATGAAGCAAATCCAAAAAAGAAGAGAAGAATTTTCTTGAAAGATTAGTGCTGTCTTTATGATGTCTCAACTACTGTAAAGAGCTAATATTCCTTCACTTCTTGCTGGTATTGCAACTTTCCTTGTCAAATATAAAGATCACCATCTTGAGAGAACTGCAAAGCCTACCACCAAGAAAAGGGGTTGGTGTGTGATATGTAGATGAGCAAGAAACACATCTACAACCATAAGGTGTAACTCATGCAATAGCTTTGTTCACAAAGGACATGTAAAAACAGTGCATACATGTGAGAAGTGTAAAGCATTTCCTGAAAATGTGCAAGGCAATTAACTGGGTAGATGGAAAGAACTTTGTGATAACTGATAGTTCTTTAATATATAAAGCATTTGTCCTTTTATATCACAATGAAAGAGTGTTTTTGTTCAGTAAGTGCTTAAAAAAGTGTTGGAATAGATTGATATGTTGACTGTGGCAATAGAATGTTATGAAAGGTTCTTATTTGTTTAATCAAATAATAAATTAGTGATGTAATATAAGTTTCTTGTATTGTTGTTTAAATAAACTAAATTTAAACTCTGATTTAGCTCATACATGTTTCCCTTGGTAGCATAATGACAGCTTTTGACTACATGTGTAGAAAGTTAGCAATGCACCCACTTGTGTTACAAAAGTCGGCATGCCTGCTCAAGTGTTAATGATAGATGAAGTTATTTATCCATTATGCTGATGTATAGGCTTTAGAGATAACAGAAAAGTAAACAAAATAATGGTTTGAAATTCTAGGCACTCTTTAGTGCAGCAGCAGGCTATGTGCTGAACTGTGATGTGTATTGGTTACAGGAAGAACAAGAAATACTGACAACGACACCAGCTAGAGTGGATAGGTTGAGATGCCCACACTATGGGAAAGCCCACTGTATTAACACTGAGCAATATTATGTAAGTGTGACCTTAACAAAGATATTGTGGCAGTAAGCAATATTGGAAGCATATAAAGAAAAGAAATGATTTACCACCAAGCTTCAAAACAATACACAGTATGTATTGCTTGTTAACAAAACATTAGTCTACCATGATGGAGATTCCCTGCATTTGAAAGTGATTATGACAAAAATGATAAGGTCAGTTACTGTTATTGACTACATCATCCCCAAGACTGATATGGACCAAGGGAATCAGTTTTACACGTCCTACCCTGTGCAGTGTAAAACAATGATATAGTTGGAAAAATACTATCCTAATGCCAGTAGTAAATAGTTGCATTCTCTACCTCAAAAAAACCCCAAGCAAAAGATCTGTTTCATGGAATTCATTAAAAGAATAATTTGAAATAATTTGAAATTGGTAATTACAGGAGACATTAGATCATTAGAACTACCATAAGAATAGGGAGAATTTTTGGCCTCCACATCCCAGAAAAAGTACTTCGAGAATTTTTGCGCACCATTTCCCAGAAAAAGTACTTCTAACTGCTAAAAAAATAAATGCCATGAACAACTGTAAGGCTTGCTCTGATAAAAATAAGAAATACAGTGGCATGCACTCAGAAAAGAAAGTGGATGGCGGTGCAGAATTTTATGTTGAACTTTGAAATCCTCATTTTCTACAAAATTATCATTTGAAAGTAAATTATCTGTAAATTACTTGTTAGTATCTTACATAAAATAAACATCAAATAAGCAAAACAATACTATTTGCTTGTTTTCATTTTTACTTGAAGTTAAAAAAATTTTTCTGAGGAAAGTTTTTTCATATCCTAGACACTTTAATACACCTTTATTGCTTCAACTTTCTTCCACCTCCTCTTTTTCTTCTTCTTCTTTCCATTTGGGCCTGCTTTGGACCACAGGTCTCAGTTTGGAACTTTAATGGGTTTTCTGGTTCTTCTTAGCCCAGAAAGCTTTCATTTCCTGTCTGTGAGCAAGCTTTCTCTCCTCCATCAAATTTGGTTTGCTGGTTTCTGTGGTCTTTTTGCTCATAATGGATACTGGGAATATTCCTTGCAGAGTCATCTGCTGGAATTTGGATCAGTCCTGTATTGTTTCAACTGGAATCAGTTTGCTCCAGGCTTGATTTCACTCTGGTGATCCATTTGTTCTTGGAGCCTTTCCCTCTACCTCTCATGATGAGCAACCTGCTTGTGATCCCTGAAAGCTCCATCTGAATCAAAAATCCATAGAAGGGCACTCACATTTTCCTCAAAGATCTGATTGTATCTTCTTGGAGTTGGTACAGCTCACTGTTGTGTTTCGTTCTGCAGGTACTTATCTTCTCTTATTGACCCTAGTATTCTTCTTAAATGTGTCTGTTCCTTGAGATCTAGTTTCCTGAGTGGACTCTTCCTGTACATCAGTGAGCATTCAGAGGTGTGCAATATGGAGGGCCTTTACCACTGAGGTGTATTTTTTGAATTTAAGGTTATTGGAAAGGTACTTGGAGATGATACTCATTACCAAGTTCTCATTCTCATTTGCTGAAATCCATTCTCTTAAATACCTCACTGCTGGAATTTTGGAATGGAACTATCTATATGAATTCCATGCTCTGTTGCCTCAGTGGATGACAGATTTAGTCACAAGTTTATACCTACAGTTTATTTTTCTCCTAAAACCCCTTAAAACTTCAATGTTTTTTGGTATACAGGAGAAAAATAAACTGCAAATGTAATCCCATGTCCAAAATCATCATCTACCAAGGCAACAGAGCATCACATCTATTGGATACAAAGGCCTTTCCATGCAGCAGCTAGGTACATCTTCTCCACTAGTGATAATGGCAATCAGTCATGATCACTGAATAACAAATAACATTGTGAGATATTCCACATAGAGTCTGGCAGCGTACAAAGTCATATTTGATACTGAAGAGGTGGTCTAGTTACAGGTACCGACACATGCAACTTTGACACTCTGTAGCATTGTAGGATGAAGTTTCCAGGAATAAGTTCCTATCCTTGATTTGTTTCTCAAGACACCCTCTACAACCCCTCAAAGTTTGTTGCAGCATTTCTGGGACAGTTCACTCATGCAGTCAAAGATGAATGATGACTGTGATGAAAGTCTTAAGTCACATATTATGGACTGCCTCACTTGTCACATTATTTCTATCATAACTTGCATGGAATGCTGCTAACTTGCACTGCTTCATCTTCACATTTAGTAACATAGTTGAGTAAAAATGTAAATGGAAAATTTTATGATGGTGCAGATGGCTTTAGTTATTCTCAGGATAGTGATCCAACATCAGCATGGTAGGAAGAGATGGAGTCCAACATTAGTGGGCCTGCAAAGGGCATCAGCTGTAATACTACACTGCCTGAAGTGTCACAGGGCATGATTATCTCAGACTGAGTCCAACAATGAAATTCAAGACAAACTCTATAAAAATATTTATTGACAGTTGTACAACACCTGGATGCGGAGTCCCACATAGATAAACAGTTCCAAGTGACTGGTAATGTGCTAACATGGCAAGAATCCTCCTAAGGGCTCAGTTCTTTGAATTAGAACTGCTCTAACAGATGAACTGTCTTTGCAGTCAGGAAATAATGGCCTGCTTGTGAGCCTCATGCCATCCCAGTTATTATGTGCTAAGTTTCCCTTGTTAACAGGAGTGCTGTTGTATACATCCAACTCGACTTTCAGCTTGTGATGACACAAGCTGGGATCTCTTTACTTCATCACTTGTTTTTCCATCTGCCTCTTTAAATTCATGTTATTTTCATTTTTGCCTAATTACCATTAACATGCATGAATATAATATGAATTTCCATAAAAGATAAAGGTTGGTCCTCAGTCTTAAGGAATATAGAACCAGGTCTAATTTTGTGCTTAGTTTTGTGTATATAATTAGTCTTGTAATTTATTTTGACCAATCTTAGTTAATACATTTTGTTATAGGGTGAAATCGATAATTGTTTTGTGACTTAGATTTTAATGTTGACCTATAAACAAATATACATTCTGTAATAATTATGCAGGATTTACCTGGAGTAGAACCATAATAACACACTTTTAGAGTCAAAATGAACATTTATTTCGGCATTGAACAGAGAGAATACAGAAACGGATGTCAAACATGGCATGAGAGAACAAAGACAGAAGGCAAAGCCAAAGAGAATAATCAAAGAAGTATCACTTTATATCAGAGTCACCACAGAGCGCCCCCCCCCCCCCCCCACACCACCACCTCCCCACCTGGCAGTGTGGAGCATGAATGGGGATAGCTAGCACATGTCCACAAAAAAATCTTCATGCCAGTGAGGAGGGTGAAGGTGGAATCTGGTGCACAAAGTGTGCAGCTCGGGCACGTCACTGTCATGGTCTCGCATGGAGGACAGCTGCACAGGTGATGGTGAATTGAAGGGGGCTGCGGTGGTAGGGGTGGCGGACAAGGCATCGGTGGAGGCAGATCGGCAGGGAGTGGCTCTAAGAGGGACCACGCTTGATTTAAATGTACTGAAACTGTACTCTGGCTTCTCTTGAGTAGAATCACTAATGTATTGACCCTGTGGCCCAATATGTGGTGAGGGCCGGGGTATAGAAGTAACAGAGATGCACGAACAGAGTCATCCTATTAACATGATGAAATCGCAAGAATTTAAGTCCTTATGAGCAAACACCTGTGGCGTGTTGTGCATGCGAGGTAAAGGTGGGTGAAGGTGGGCCACATGAGCACACACTCATTCAATGAGGGGAGGCAGGTTGGTCGCATCCGTTGGAGAAGTGTCCTCAACGAATTTGGCAGGCAGGATGAGCGGTTCACCATGTTCTCTAAATTCTGCTTCAACCTAATCTAATTCTTTCATATCTTTCACTACAAACCCACTGTCTTTTAAAGATTATGTACAATTTATTGAGTCCTTCTCATAAGATATAGTTGACATTATAAAATTAGTGCAAATACAATCTCCATCAGGTGCATTGATAATCAACTTCTGCCCTCTGTAATCAAAACCTGCACCCTGTCATGACAAGGTTAAGATCCTCACTGAAATCTTGAATTATTAAACATCCATGTGTAAAAGTTACTCCCTCAATTGTAAACGTTATTAAAGCCTGAGTTTTAACCACTTGACTATGTTTCTCAGTTGCACCTTTAAACTATAATCCAATTACAGGTAATTCCATATAGTTTTCATTATGTTTTAATTTTTTACTTAACCATTCAGACACTCCTAAAATATGGTTGCACGTGTCAACAAGACACCCGGCTTCCCACGATTCCATTCTGACTTTAATGAACGGACACAAACATCAGTTCATTTATCAGTCTTAACATGCTCACATGACAGGTCATCTTCTGTCTCTTCAAAACTAAAGCCTCCAATATCTTCTTGTTGTTACCATTTTCTTTCCCTTGGCATACATTCATTAAATTAACACAGACATCATTATCACTGTCACTGAGAATTCCATTAATGCATATACACTTACTTGTTTCATGTAGATCATCACTATGGTACTTACCTTTAAGTTGTTTTACAATAACATATTTATTTCTTATGCCACCAGTCTGGATATAAAGTTACACAAAGATTTTTTACCGTGATTCTAAAGCTTTCCTCATTCGCTAGCATGACTATTGAACTACATATTGATATTATATAAAAAAGATCAATTCTTATTCATAACATTAAGCAGCTAACTGTCACTGTCATAACTGGTAACTGAATTAGTATGATCATGAATGCATACCTACTCATTAGCAATTAAATCAAGAGTTTTGTTTGCTGTGGTACTGTCATTAACCCTTTAAAAGTGTCCCTGGGTATCCCTTCAGCATCATAGCCACTACTACATGTTTCCCTACTAATAATGAAAGCCTCCAATTCTTCTTTAAAACAAGCAAAATACTTTTCTTCTTCATTGCTATACTCATAATCACTTACTTTAAATTATGATATCCAGTAATACCACAAAAATCATCAGTATTGCCACACAAATAACCAACATCATCATTCCCCACTTCATTACTGTTTAAATATCCAGCTTCACTTAAATTACTTTTCATTAATATAGTAATAATTTTTTTCCTTACCTTGTTTTTCCATTAGTTACTGAATTCCAAAATCATCAAAAAATCTGTTACTTCAGGATTTAAAAAATGATAAATCTCTACCCAGCTATAGAATACTGATAAATTAATTTCTTCTGTATCCTCTTTTCCAATTTATGTGTACTCACTTGTCATATTTGCATGTTTTGCCTTACCTAGTGAACATACTTCTCTATCAACAGATAAAGTATTAATTGGATAGTACACATCTTTAAGGTAGCTTCTTATCACTGCACTAGTGTGTTTTTTTTGTGTGACAGTATTTAAGTAATTCCTGGTAAATTTGATATTTGTTTCTAGAGCCCCTAACCTGTAGACTAACAGGGGGCCCAAGTTAGTCTTTTGTTTCCTGAATTAATACCCCATCCTATATCCTTGTGTAGCTGTATCATCTCTGTTCCAACTATATTGATGTTGCTCTCCAGAATAAAAGTTGTTACCATTTACTCTATTACATTTCTTCTGATAATAATTGTTACAAGTGTGGTTACTATGTATCCTCCTGTTGTGATTATTACTGTGCCAATTTTGATTACTACCACTTTCAAAATGTTTTTGTCTACTGTGGTTGTATTTCCCAGTTTCTTTTTGCAAAAATCTGTCTAAATTATTTACAAATTTCAAAAACTGGTCTACTCTGTCATCTGGATCCACTGTACTTGAGTTGGTAGCCTCATTTTTAAAGCACCAGTGTGGGTGCCAGTTTGTTATCAACATTAGTTTCCAAAATTGAAATTTGATTATTTGAATTTTTATTATTAGTACTTATTTCTTCAGACAATTTTTTGAATGCAATTTTGTTTTTAGTTTTTTCCTATTTTTAGTGATATCGTCTGACATTTTTGACTTCAATGTTAAATTAAAGTTCAATTTCTTTCATTTTGGACTCAACAGACTCCACTTGACCATCTAACCTCTCAATTTTTTTTTATTGATACCGTTTAGTTAAGCTGTATTTTTATCAATACAATGAAATAATGCTCCTATTGAATGGCAAAATTCTGTGAACTGTTTTTTACTTTCTTGTTTATGATTATCAATTTGCTTGTCAATTTTTGCAAACTGGTCCTTATTATCTTTAACTTGATGATTGCTCATTTTTATGAAGAATGCCAACCTGGCACTTATGTCATTCTTATCATTTCATTTTAAAATGCACATGATCCATCAGAATGTTTTTCTGTTCTGTTGGTTCATCACTAAAGCTATCTTGCTCTTGTGTCACAACACAACTTAAGTCTCTCCAGATTACTGTTCAATGACTGCCATTGTTAATGATTATTCAACGAAAGACTTCACTACTAATCGAAAAGAAGAGTTAACAGGAAAATAAATAAATAAATAAATAAATAGTTTCCAGTACTTAAATTTGCTGAAGGATATTGACGTTGTTAATAGCACACCTCACTCTTTATTTTTCGTTCTTTTTCTTATTGATGATTGTGATCTCCTTTTGCTCTTATTCTTGCTGTATTGTAACTGTTGCTTATACTTGGTTTTATTGCTCATATAAAATTTTCACAGTATACACATATTTAATCTGGAACAAGAAATGTAGCCAAACACAGTATTCACATTTCACTTTCAGAAAATCCCAGATGATGCCACCAAATTCTGACAATCATCACCATCTTATAGCTCAAAGTAGATTTATTCATTTTGAAGTAAGTTACTGATTTGAGTGGGTCATCACATTTATACGGCTCTTGGCACACTGAGATAGTGCCACATTGTAGAGAGAGATAGCAACTGTAGAATTTCAATAAACAGTTTTCACAATACTCATATTTATTCTTCTTCTTTGTTCTAAGTTGCAGGCTCATGGTCCATTCTAAAGCATAACTTTTTATACTGGTCTAGAGGATGTTTGGGTTCATTCTATTAAATAATATGAGCACTGGTGGACTTTTTGCTGTTAAACACCTATATTTTCAGTCATTTAATTTCAAAATACAAATCAGTATCATCCAAGATGCTAAAACAACACACATAACTTGTACTCCATCCTCACACTTCCAACACATGCCACAAACTACACAAAGAATTACCTCAAACAACATGTAGCCAAGAAAATACTATCATATATCGATCTACTCATGCAAAATCATCTTTTGAACATACATTTCATAAATAAAATATGAATAATTGTTTATCTTTTTAAGAATTCCATAAGCATCATTGTGATTACATTAAGTGTTTTTATGTGTTGACATTTATACATATTCGT
Organism: Schistocerca nitens; assembly: GCF_023898315.1. Lineage (NCBI taxonomy): Eukaryota > Metazoa > Arthropoda > Insecta > Orthoptera > Acrididae > Schistocerca > Schistocerca nitens. The sequence continues at coordinate 739,958,369 of NC_064618.1, read as the reverse complement.
ATAGCCATGTGGCAGTGTATTCTGAGTTTTGACTATTCAATTTGTAATTGGTCTTTTCATATGATCCGAGATTGGTTAGTACATTATCTCACCATAATCAGTTTTATTACACAATTCGCTCAAGATTTACTGGTGGAGCAGTGGATACAGATTACATGAAATGATTACATTTACAGATCAATAACATAAGCAGTTCTGAGGTACCAGGTATCAACCTATGCTGAAATGTGCGTGTTAGAATGTGGTGTAGCCCTCAAGGGCAGTAATGCAGGCACCTACTCTGGCCTCTGGTTGAATGTACAGTTGACAAATACTATCCTGGTATACATTATGCCACACCTTCTCGGTCTGTTCACATAGTTCTGTAGGAATTGTTGGATGATGAGTGACCCAACTCACTTCTCATCCCATCATATCCCATATGTGCTCCACTGGAGACAAGGCTGGAGATTATGTTGGCCAGGGAAGTTGTTGCATATTTTGCAGAGCATGCTGAGTTTCACAGGCAGTGTGTGGGTGAGTTGGAACAACACCAACAATACATCAGCTTTCCATTGCAAGAATAGCAAAAGAGTGGGTCTAACAACATTCTGCATGTACCAAGTGCTGGTTAGTATTCCTTCTACAAACACCCAAGATGAATGCAAGTTGTAGCTTGTAACATTCCAGACCATAAGGCCTGGAGAGGAGCCAATGTATCTTGGACAAATGCAGTCTACAAGAAAGTGCTCACCACGTCTAGGTCGTACATGGAAATGACCATCAATTGCATAGAGGCAGAATTTACTTTCACCACTGAAGACCATAGTGTACCATTCAAACTATGAAGTGAACTGTTGAATTGTGATCTGGTGGAAATGTGCATGTCGATGATGTGGCATGAGTTGAAGACAAGCTAGAGTATGTGTACCTGTAGTCTCACTGCTAATAACTGGTTCACAATAGCTTGTGGTGACTTGTCTGTGTTCACAAGCCCTCTTACCTGTGCTGTGGTAGCTGTACAACCATCCTCATCTGCCCTTACAATATGACAAGCCTGGTGGGTGCTGTGCTGTGTGGATGTCCAGAACATGTTCTATGGGTGTGAGAATATTCATGTGACCACTGATACCAGCAGCATGCACAGCACATCCAGCTTCTGTGGCAGTTATGTATCCCACCACTTGGAAGGCCACAATCTGACCCCTTTAAAACTTACTCAGATGGCTGTAGGAAGCACAAGTCCATCTCTGTGGCACGGTTCATTCTATTAAATTCACCCGTTTGAACCACACTGAGCTTTATAGCTGTGAGCATTCCCTATTAAAGAGTAGACACAGATGGCACTGCCACTATGCTAACTGTTAAATCGATGTAACCTTTCCATGTGTACTTTTTTTCCCCAGCAGTGTATTACATCTCTGCCTTTTCATGTGAACTAATTTTTTTCCATTAGCGTACTACATCATAGCTGCTTTTTCCTTCATATATACACTGCACATCAGGCCACTTTCAAATATGCCAAGAATCTGCTACACACTTTAAGAGCAAGCTGCAGTCTCTTCCAGATATACAGAAAGGCAATGCTCACTAGAGCTCACAAGAGGACTGCAAATGTGGAAGTTTTCTCCCAGTAGCTTGAATTACAGAACAACTCCCATAAGCGCAATACAAGCCACAACCAAGGAGGAGTGCTGAGCCTGAAGTTTTTCCAAGGCATCCATCCATGGTCAGCTTCAGTGGCAGAACCTCTTTTTCTATCATCTTTTCTATGGTCTTCTTGTTCCTTCTTAAAGCATGTCTTTATTTAGAATAGGTCATCATTAACTTCATTTCATTAAGTAATATTAATGTTGGAAAACATACAGTTGACTTGTACAGTTCATTATTCAGTTATGAGCTATGAATCAACTGAAATTTAAAATTTCTTTTAGAGGCAAATTTGACTTGTTGTAGCTCTTACACATTTAGATATGATTTAGTAACTAAATATAAAATCCTAGATAAAGCATTCTGTGTGAGGATCCACTTTATTTTTGTAGCTGAAAGACCATTACCATTGCTCATGAATCATGCAGACTTTTCTTTATTTCATTCTTTCTTTTTTCCAATAGCAAATATCATGATTTACTAGAAGCAATATACAACAAAGTAATTTCAGTTATGATGCATTGTTCCTACTTTATAGTATAATTACTTCAAACTGATATTCTTCATTCATTATGAGCCTATAGTAGCACAATACATTCATGTAGTTCTATTATATGCAGCTATGTCTACCTACAACAACTACTGTTTGCAAAGTGTCTGTTATTACATATTTCTTACAAGCTGGAAACAGTCACAAATACCATTAAGATTCTAAGCTCTCTTATACTCCATAGCCAATATTATGTTATATTGTGCTGTAGAATGGCAATGGCTATTAGTAGTGACCTCAGCTGCACAGTAATGTTGTCTTATGACATGTTACTTGCCACTATCTATGCCTGAGGGAGAACCTTGAACATAAAAACTAAATATATTGAAGGAAAAGGTCATTAATTCTTTGAAAATTTGCTTGTTTTTGCAAGCAAGCATAGAAGTAGGTGCTACTTTTTAAATGTCTGAGTGATTCCATGCTTTAAATACACTTTAAATCAATTTGTAGTATATTTTTTCAGTTATGTACTCAGAATGTTGGACACAAATTTATATTTTCCAAAAATGTCACATAATTCAATAAAAGTAATTACCGATACACTACTCCTCTTTCTCTCCAGAGGATTCATTTAATTTTATGTCACCTAATGATACATCTTCAATCAGTTTACAAGAGTAACTTTAAAATGGTCCTCTAAACAGTACTGCCAATGTGACAATATTGTGTAAATACAATGAATACAGTTTCAGCTACAGCATCTTCTGCATAAACCTGTAGGTAGGTGGGAGCAGGTGTGGTAATTATAACAATAAATAATCACTTACACTCCTATCACTTACAACAAATACTTTTATTCTCGTAGCATATACACAATGCGTGTGGCATAGAGCATGTACCACAGAGAACTGATCTGGCAAAGATACAGTTGCTGTGGCAGGGCAGTGATATTATTGGGGGGTAGAGCCAGTGGTTCTATGTTCCCACAAGCCCATTGCTTTACAGAATAGGTTGATAATTCTCTCCTGCTGCAATGATAGTGATCAACAGCACCATTTTATTCATACTCTAAATTATCTACAGCTTGCCAGTTCCCTCCACATCATTCTTTAGATGGAGCTTAAACATAGAGTTTACTTTATGTTAGTAGTAAAATAACATAAAATTGACTCTTACTCGGCAAAAATGACTCATGTTTACTCAGATAGAGCTTTTTACAACAATGGCTGGAAATGATTTGCAGATATAATTACTGAATACAAAATATTTTTAACTCTTTGTTCAGTATTGTTAAACATAAGGAACTACTTCTTCCATAATGCTATACCAGAAATCTCTTGTCCTTGTTGTGGGAAACACATTACTAAATGTAATATGTAGTTATTAACTGAGATATTTTTTGGCACAGAATATTTTCAAGTCTGGTGTATGCATAACCACATAACTACATCTCAGATCCTTATAAAATTTCTTTATAATTTGTACTGTCTGTCTGGTGTAATTACATTGACACCTGAATTATATTTTCCTTGGATCTGTGAGTTCAGCTTCTGATAACTTTGAGAGTGTCACTTGCCGAAGTCCTCCACACTGCCATCTTGGTTGCTCCAAAGCATGATGAAGCTACCACAGATGTATGTAAGCTCATGAAGTAATCAAATCTGTAGTTGATCTACAGAACTCTCCCAGTATTCATAAAGTAATAACAGAAATATATGAAAAAAACATTTGTTTACTTTACATAAGTTATACTTACTTCCTCAATGTCTATCACATTAACATCATTCATGTCAAGTACTGTAGATGTCTGGGATGAACTTCTGCATGTTATTATTGGATGTATATTATAAACTGTGCCAGATACAGTGAGATACAGGGGATTTTTCAAAAAGGACACAGTGCAAACTAATCTGACGTTCATTGTCCCAGCTATTGTTGGCATGTATTCTATGCTGAAATAAAAGATAGAAAGAATGACATTTCGATGGTATTAAGGTAATAATGATAAATATATTTTATGTGAATATCTAAATTGATTTATATACCTAAAAACAAAGATTCTTAACTTACCGAACGAAAGCGTTGGTATGTTGATAGGAGACAATAAAAAACACACAAACACACACACAAATTTCAAGCTTTCACAACCCTAGGTTGCTTCAACAGGAAAGAGGGAAGGAGAGGGAAAGACAAAAGGATGTGGGTTTTAAGGGAGAGGGTAAGGAGTCATCCCGGGAGTGGAAATAATAATAATAATAATAATAATTTTATTGTCATTCGGCCATTACAGCAATAGACAACGTCATATACATACTAAAATACAATTAATAGTTTGAAAGAAACAACAGGTTTCTTGTTAACATTATAGTATTATATTACAGTTGATAAATTCTCTTATGTCATAGAATGGGTGGAGGACTAGCCAGTCATGAATTGTTTGTTTGAATAATTGTTCAGGTAATTCTTGAGCAGATTGAGGAAGCTTATTAAATAATTTGTACCCCATGATTTCGTAGCTGTTGAGTGACTTTGACAGCCTGTGGTAAGGAATATAGAGGCACCTATTCCTCCTTGTATTGTGGCTGTGTACATTTTCTCTGGTTTTTGTTTCTGGTAATTTCTTCTTCGTATAAATTAGAACATAGTATATGTACAAGTTTATAACAGTCATGATTTTCTGTTCACAGAACAATGGTTTACAGTGTGCTTTATATGCAGAACCAGTAATTATCCTAATAGCTTTTTTTTGCAGTATTAATATGTCATGTACACAGCTAGAGTTCCCCCACAAAATAATTCCATATGTTATTATACTCTGAAAGAATGAAAAATAGGATGTTCTAACATATTTTTCAGGAACACAATCCATAAGTCGCCTTTAACAGGTAAATAACTCTAGACAATTTACCACTAATATATTGTACATGTTGACCCCAAGATAATTTATCATCAATGTACACCCCCAAAAATTTGACATAACTTGGATCATCTGACAGAAGCTTGTCTCTAAGACTACAGACCATCTGCTGTGTTTTGTTTTCATTCAGCAGGAATCCATTTGCCTTGAACCAATAGGATGCTTGGTCAATTGTCTTTGCTGCACAAGTTTTAAGGCTATTGAAATCCTCACTAGCATGAAGAAATGTTGTATCATCTGCATACAACACAGTGGTGGACTTGATAAATGACGGCAGATCATTTATCATTATCAGGAACAAAAAGGGCCCCAGCACAGATCCCTGCGGAACACCTACCTTGACTTGCTCTATACTCGACATTTCTCTCCCTACACAAACAACTTGCTTACGATTCTGAAGATATGATTTTATTAATTTAAGGCTGTTATGTCTAATGCCATAGAATTCCAGTTTTTCTAGGTGTGGCTTATGCTTTACACAGTCAAAAGCTTTGCTTAGATCACAAAATGTGAGTTGAGCATAGCCCTTATCCTCAAACACTTGATGTAAGTATTTGACTACAAAGTCTATAGCATCCACAGTAGACAACTTTTTCCTAAAACCATACTGAGATTCACTAATTATTCCTAATTTTTCAAAATAGACAGATAGCTGTTGGTAAATTACACATTCCAGTATTTTAGAAAAAGCTGGGACTATGGAGATTGGTCTGTAACTGCAAGGTGAGTCCGTATCTCCCTTTTTATATATTGGAATTACCCTAGCCACTTTGAGTTCTTCGGGAAAATATCCTTCAGATATGCATTTATTTATACAGAATGTTAAGGGGTACACAATATAGTCTATTACTTTCTTTAGTAAATTACAGGATATGTCGTATATATCTACACTGTCTGAAGATTTCATCCGTTTTACAATGCTTAGGACATGACTAGGTGAGACCTCGGAGAACATAAACGTACCTGTGTCTGTTGGTGTTCTGCAAACATTTTTGGAAAGTAACTCTGATGAATTGATATCAGGTTTGATTATAGTATTTCCTAAATTTTCAACAGATTTAATAAAGAAATCATTGAATTTTTGGGGACTTATATTAATTTTTTTGCTTCTTACATCTTTAGCAACACCATTTATTAATTTCCATGCAGCTTTGCACTTATTTGTGGAATTATCAATGGTATTGAAATTATGTGCTTTTTTGGCTTCCACGATGGCTTTTTTATACTCATTCCTGCATTTTATATAGGCTAATCTGGCATGTTCTGTTTTATGATTGCTACATATATTGTGCAACACTATAACTTGGTTTTTCATACTTGATAATTGTTTAGTGAACCATGAATTTTGTCTGTTTGTAGCCCTGTTTGTAAAGCCTTTGTCAGTTAATTTGCATTTCTTTATGGGGATATTGTCATTAAATAGTGTCAGAAATGTTTTAAAAAATCTCTCAAACAATAGTTTCCCTGACAAATCAGCACTAAGACTATAACTTGTGTCACCATGACATTGGTTGAACCAGTCTCTCTCAGCAAGGGACTTACAGAGCTGAACAATTTTGTCACCTGTGACAGGCCTGGTGATTATAACTTTTGGGACAGGCTTAGGAATATTAATATTATCAATACAGAACCTACTTGTATAGTTTAAAGATACAGAGTCATGATCTGAAAATGGAAACGCTGTAACAGCACATGATTCTTCTGTAGTTTTAAAGTTGACAAAAATATTGTCAAGACATGCTTTATCTCTTGTGGGCCTGTTATTGATTGAGTGCAAATTGCACTGTCTTAAAAGGTTTTTCAACTCAGTCACAGTACGTTTATGTGTTGTTATATCAAAATCTGCATTCAGATCTCCACCAATTACTATGTCATAATGCAACCATCTGGTCCCTCTTAGTACATCGAACAGCATGTCCAATTTTTCTAGAAATACATTGATGATACCCTTAGGTGACCTGTAAAGGGATACTATTACTAACTTAAGACTGTCCATAACTATACCAGTGGCTTCAAAGTTCTGTTCCTCACATAAATAATCTAGGTCCAACTTAACAATGGAGCAGCTGAATGACTGATTAATATATACTGCCACACCACCTCTTATATGCAGTTTTCTACAGTAACTATTTGCTACATTATAGTTATCAAGTTTGACAACTGTAAGTACACTCTCAGTAACCCAATGTTCACTCAGACAGAAAATATCAAATTTGTTATCTAGTCCAAAACTGTTTACAATAAATTCTTTATCTATTAGTCCTTGAACATTCAGATAGCAAATTTTAAGATCCTAATTGTTGTTTATTTTAGATTGAATGTTTTGGTGAGGTGTTGTGAAATTTGTTACACTACTTATCTCCTGGGCTGCTTCATCTTGCTGCCTTCCACTAAAAAATCATTTAGACGGACAGGAGGTGCTGTTTTCCGTCTACACGTAACACTTGATGCTGCTTCTCCTGCTGCAATTCTCATTTCTCCTTTTAGAGGCACTATAGTTACTGTTGCTGGTGAAACTTCTGCTGTTGATGCTACTGTTACTTCCTTTTCCACTGCTGCTACTGATAATGCCACTGGTGACTGTGACGCTTTACATGTTTGCACAGTTGTAATTTTTTCATCATAGGGTGTATCTGCAGATGTTTCTTCCTCATATGCTGTTGGTGCACTTTTCTTTTCTGTTGTCATTGGCAGAAAACCTGTTGCAGGTAGTGCTATTTTTACATAGGCACCCACTCCTGCTGTCTTTATCACCTGGAGAATTTCTTTGGCCAGCACTTTCTTGCCTAGGTTGTTTCTGTGCAGTCCATGTCTAGTAAAATGCTCTCTTACTGAACTCGTTGCTTCAATGAAAGTTGTGTGCACAAAACCGCTACAAATCTTCCTGAATTTCCGATTTGTTGCGATGATTTCTTTGTTTACACACGAGTCTTCCGTTAAGTCATGTCTGTAGGGAATGTTTACAACAAATACCTTCGCCTGTGAAATTTTTCCTAGCGATTCTTTCAGTGTTCTTACAGCAAGGCTGCTTTCATTTTTATAGACATCGTTTCCCCCTCCGATTATGACACAGTTGACGTCGCTTTTCACGGAACTTTCACAGTTTTTCAGCACTTCTCGTAGAGGAGCACCAGGTTTCGAAATTCCAATCACTTTATATTCGGACTGCATATCAGACATGATTGTAGCCAGTCCCTTGCCATGACTCGTCGATAATATGTATATTTCTTCCTTCTTCTTCTCTGTTTCCATTTTTGTCTCGTGTTCAGTTTTATTACAAGTTGCTCTCACACGATTTTTTCGTTTAATAGTATTTGATGGTAACGTGTTTCTGCTGGCACTTTTTTGTTCAACAGATCTTTCCGAGCAGTTACCTGTTACACTGAGATTTTTTGTCCGTGATTCTGAGCTGTCTGCACTTAGAACATCGTATTTATTCATTAGTGGAACACGAAAAACATTGGTATTTAAGACAGGTCGATAGATTTTCTTAGGTCTAGTATATACACACGCTCGTTTGCCTGTTTGCGTATCTGTGGGAAGGTCCATATAGTCGATCAAACTTTTCAGCATTTCTGCATATTGTCTAGCTTTACTTAAGTCACTTTGCAGTTCTTCCCTCACACTTATTTCGAGTCCAGCGTTGCACATTTCAAATGCAGTTTCAAGACCGTTGCACTCAGTTCCACAGTCACATGTAGGCCTATGTTGACCGAGATTTGCTTCCACGAAACAACAAGAATGATACCATTTATGCGCCACTACACATATTTTAACACCTTTTATCACTTTTTTTGCACATAGCATACAATTCACTGATGATAATTTACCGATATTCACGGAGCGATTTGCCACTACATTCATATACGCCGCCATCTTTCAAACCAGTAATAAATGGCAAATAAAAATTCATACGAGAACACAGAAATAAGACAAAAGCAGTGTGGTCAGTTGTTCAGTCTGAACTAGGAGCCAAAGTAAAAATTCATGAGATTTTGAAAATTAGACATGAAAATGAAATTATAGTAAACCCTGTTCAGATGTCAAGTTGTATCTTAGGGGGAAAAAGAGCAGGTATACACTCGCTCTCACATACATATCCATCCGCACATATAGAGACACAGGCAGACATATTTAGATATATTTTTCCCATGTGGAATGTTTCCCTCTATTATATTCATATCTAAATGGATTTACATCAAGAGAAAGAAAACTGGTGTTCTACAGATCAGAGCGTGGAATGTCAGATCCCTTAATCGGAAAGGTAGGTTAGAAAATTTAAAAAGGTTGAAGTTAGACATAGTGGGAATCAGTGAAGTTCAGTGGCAGGAGGAACAAGACTTTTGGTCAGGTGAATACAGGGTTATAAATACAAAATCAAATAGGGGTAAGGCAGGAGTAGGTTTAATAATGAATAAAAAGTAGGAGTGCGGGTAAGCTACTACAAACAGAATAGTGAACGTATTATTGTGGCAAAGATAGACACAAAGCCGACGCCTACTACAGTAGTACAAGTTTATATGCCAACTTGCTCTGCAGATGAAGAAATTGATGAAATGTATGATGAGATAAAAGAAACTATTCAGGTAGTGAAGGGAGACGAAAATTTAATAGTCACGGGTGACTGGAATTCGACAGTAGGAAAAGGAAGAGAAGGAAATGTAGTAGGTGAATATGGATTGGGGCTAAGAAATGAAAGAGGAAGCTGCCTGGTAGAATTTTGCACAGAGCATGACTTAACTATAACTAACACTTGGTTCAAGAATCATGAAGAAGGTTGCATACATGGAGGAACCCTGGAGATATTAAAAGGTATCAGATAGATTATATAATGGTAAGACAGAGATTTAGGAACCAGATTTTAAATTGTAAGACATTTCCAGGGGCAGATGTGGACTCTGACCACAATCTATTGGTTATGAATTGTAGATTAAAACTGAAGAAACTGCAAAAAGGTGGGAGTTTAAGGAGATGGGACCTGGATAAACTGAAAGAACCAGAGGTTGTACAGAGTTTCAGGTAGAGCATAAGGGAACAACTGACAGGAATGGGGGAAAGAAATATAGTAGAAGAAGAATGGATAGCTTTGAGGAATGAAATAGTGAAGGCAGCAGAGGATCAAGTAGGTAAAAAGATGAGGGCTAGTAAAAATCCTTGGGTAACAGAAGAGATACTGAATTTAATTGATGAAAGGACAAAATACAAAAATGCAGTAAGTGAAGCAGGCAAAAAGGAATACAAATGTCTCAAAAATGAGATCGATAGGAAGTGCAAAATGGCTAAGCAGGGATGGCTAGAGGAAAAATGTAAGGATGTAGAGGCTTATCTCACGAGGGGTAAGATAGATACTGCCTACAGGAAAATTGATGAGACCTTTGGAGAAAAGAGAACCACTTGCATGAATATCAAGAGCTCAGATGGAAACCCAGTTCTAAGCAAAGAAGGGAAAGCAGAAAGGTGGAAGGAGTATATAGAGGGTCTATACAGGGGCAATGTTCTTGAGGACAATATTATGGAAATGGAAGAGAATGTAGATGAAGATGAAATGGGAGATATGATACTGTGTGAAGAGTATGAAAGAGCACTGAAAGACCTGAGTCGAAACAAGGCCCCGGGAGTAGACTACAATCCATTAGAACTACTGACAGCCTTGATAGAGCCTGGCATAACAAAACTCTACCATCTGGTGAGCAAGATGTATGAGACAGGCAAAATACCTTCAGACTTCAAGAAGAATATAATAATTCCAATCCCAAAGAAAGCAGGTATTGACAGATGTGAAAATTACCAAACTATCAGTTTAATAAGTCACAGCTGCAAAATACTAACACGAATTCTTCACAGACGAATGGATAAACTGGTAGAAGCTGACCTCGGGGAAGATCAGTTTGGATTCCGTAGAAATGTTGGAACACATGAGGCAATACTGACCCTACGACTTATCTTAGAAGAAATATTAAGGAAAGACAAACCTACGTTTCTAGCATTTGTAGACTTAGAGAAAGCTTTTGACAATGTTGACTGGAATACTCTCTTTCAAATTCTGGAGGCGGCAGGGGTAAAATACAGGGAGCGAAAGGCTATTTTCAATTTGTACAGAAACCAGATGGCAGTTATAAGAGTCGAGGGACATGAAAGGGAAGCAGTGGTTGGGAAGGGAGTGAGACAGGGTTGTAGCCTCTCCCCGATGTTATTCAATCTGTATATTGAGCAAGCAGTAAAGGAAACAAAAGAAAACTTCAGAGTAGGTATTAAAATCCATGGAGAAGAAAGAAAAACTTTGAGGTTTCCCGATGACATTGTAATTCTGTCAGAGACTGTAAAGGACTTGGAAGAGCAGTTGAACGGAATGGACAGTGTCTTGAAAGGAGGATATAAGATGAACATCAACAAAAGCAAAATGAGGATAATGGAGTGTAGTTTAATTAAGTCAGGTGATGCTGAGGGAATTAGATTAGGAAATGAGACACTTAAAGTAGTAAAGGAGTTTTGCTATTTGGGGAGCAAAATAACTGATGATGGTCAAAGTAAAGAGGATATAAAATGTAGACTGGCAATGGCAAGGAAAGCGTTTCTGAAGAAGAGAAATTTGTTAACATCGAATGTTGATTTAAATGTCAGGAAGTCGTTTCTGAAAGTATTTGTATGGAGTGTAGCCATGTATGGAAGTGAAACATGGATGATAAATAGTTTAGACAAGAAGAGAATAGAAGCTTTCGAAATGTAGTGCTACAGAAGAATGCTGAAGATCAGATGGGTAGATCACATATCTAATGAGGAGGTATTGCATAGAACTGGGGAGGAGAGGAGTTTGTGGCAAAACTTGACTAGAAGAAGGGATCGGTTGTTACAAAATGTTCTGAGGCACCAAGGGATCACCATTTTGGTACTGGAGGGCAGCGTGGAGGGTAAAAATCGTAGAGGGAGACCAAGAGATGAATACACTAATCAGATTCAGAAGGATGTAGGATGTAGTACGTACTGGGAGATGAAGAAGCTTGCACAGGATAGAGTTGCATGGAGAGCTGCATCAAACTAGTCTCAGGACTGAAGACCACAACAACAACAACATGGATTTACATATAATACATGTACATCAAGCAAACACGCAAAATGATTATCCAGTTTGGCACTGTATGTAACCATATTTAATAATAACTGTTGCTTGAAACAGTCCTTTTCTGAACATTATTAATTAAAAAATGAAGTACTAACATGGTTTTAAATGTATGATGTTGGATAATAATGCTATACATCTATATCTCAGTATGTAACTGAATGAAACTAGGTACTATTAACCCACAGGCCTCAGTTCAGTACTCAGTGAGTCCTAGGATTTTTTTTATCACATATTACTTCTTATGCGAAATAAATTGTTAATGTAAAATATGATAAGCTGAATGAAGGATCATGTTATTTGCTAAACTGCCGATGCCCATAACTCACTGGATAAGACAGTTGGAAGATCCAGGGAAGGCAAAGACATACCTCTTCAATAGTCATGACAAAGCCAAGACAGTAGCCAAATAGGCAAATATTTGGTTCACAATTAAAACACTGTAACTCTTAAAACAACATATCTTGTGAATCTGAGATTTATGATAATGAGGTACATGTCACAAGAATGTGCACTGCTCCACTGCCAGATGTTCATAAATCGCCCTTGGGTGTCTATATGAGAGAGAGAGAGAGAGAGAGAGGGAGAGAGGGGGGGGGGGGGGAGAAAGAGAGGACGAGCAAGAGAGAGAGAGAATGAGGGGGAGGGAGAGTACTTATACTAAAAAAATGAAAATCAAACGTAAGTCAAAAACTGGTAATATTTCCACATTAGAATGTGTTTGTAAATATCAAGTACAGTTGAGTTGTTGGCTTTCTTCACATTTCTTTATTGTTACTTGAAATTTCTGTTATTGTAACAATATCACAATGTTACTCGACTACATCTTGCAGCTATTAAATATAGATACAAATAAAATGTTAACCAAACAAACTATTTATTTCATTGCATATCTAGTTTCAAGTGTTTCACATGGCAGAAAATCTCTATTTGAAACTAAATTTATGTTGTGTGGTCTATTGCACTTCTGTCATCACAGTTCAGGTGTAATCAAAAGTAGGATCTGGAGTACCAATTTTTTCACTTTCAGTCCACATGAGATATATATTGTAATGAAAACAACTATGTTTCATGCTCACTTTAGTAAACAAGTTGATACATCATGTTCATAAATAGTACTGCAGATCAGTATTACAAATAAAATATCCTGGGTGAGATTTTCGCTGCTTTTTACTAGCAGGACATTTATATAAATAGGTAGCAACATAAAATGCTTTTTAGGATTTTACTTGCATATAAATGATGCTCATTTCTGAAAACTTTGTATATTTTCTCTCTTTTTTTATACTTGATATTTTTTTTTAGAAATTTACTGGTTTATGATACATTTGTTATGATTAGTTATTGAAAGGTTTGTAAGTGATCCAGCAAAAATATGTGATGTATTTGAAATTCTTTTAATTTGATGAAAATACAGATACAAACACTACTAAAAATCAAAATCGCAATAGTTATTTATAGTCAGCACAAATAGAAAATTATTAGTGTGAAAAAATCTAAATTGTAACATAAATAAATTATGTTGACAATGTAAAAGTTAACTAGAATTATGTAAAGAAAAAATATTGCTTGGTAAAATGGATGAATGTCACTGCCAAGTATTTACCAATATTATGAAAGGTATAGTAGCTAGCCATCATGTAGCATTGATCCTGGGTTGTAGATAGGCACAACAAAATCACTATCATACAAGTAAGCTTTTCACCAAAAAGGCCTTCAACAGAATGACACAACATACATACACACACTCATAAAAACACAACTCACACACAATGACGACAGTCTCTGGCTGTTGAGGTCAGATTGCAAGCAGCAGTGCATGATGGGAGAACCAAATTATGTGTTGGGGATAAGGAGGATTCTAGGGCAGGGAGGAGGAAGGGTGGCATGGTGGGTGTGGGGGACAGTAAATTGTTGCTTGTGGTAGCATACATAATGTAGTGAGCAGGTTCTGTGGAAGCAGCCACTGAGCACAGGAACAGCCAATCAGTATGTAGGTGGACACAGCTGATCGCAGGTAAACACCTGCCAAGGGAATTACAACTTGCAGCAGATGGCGAGTCAAGATAAACACAGCAGAGCAGCAGCCAATGAGTGATTAAAAACAATGTAATTCATTACAAAAGCTGTTTTGTATTAAGTGATGTAGAAAGAGTTGCCTTAATGAACAAGACAGTGTGACTGAGGACAAAACTGTAGATGTTAAGTTGTTAAATGGACAGAAGAGAGTAAATGAGACTGGTTATGTAGATGGTTATAAATCAGACATGAATGTAAGTTTGAATGATAGTGACGAAAGTCCTATTGTAGATGATATGGTAAAAGCATCATTACATTGTGTGGTGAGGTGAGCAGAATGGACGTAAACAGTACTGAAGTACATGAGATCATTAAAATTAAGGAGGTGGACCTAGTAGTGAAAGTCAGCAAGGCAAAAAGTTTATGGCAGATGAAAATTTGGGAGCAATGTTAAGGCAAATTATGAGTAGTTTGAGTAATATGAATACGAAATAAGACATTATTAGTATGAAAAAATACATTATTAGTATTAAAACTGACATAACTAACTTAAAAGATGAACTGAAGAATGAAATTAAAAAAGAATTAAGGTAGTTAGTGTTGATCTTTCAGAATTAAATAAGATGTTTGATGCAGTAATTGAAGATTGTGATAATAGTAATGAGAAATTAATTTTAAGTAGTAAATGTGTCAAAGAGAGAGAGAGAAACTTTGTGATAACAATAGTAGGAAGGTGGAGATTTCTGAGAAACAATGTGCTGAAAATAGAGTTAAATTTGAGAACCCAATCAATCACATTAGAAATGATTTAGTATACATGTTAAGTGTTTACTGGATAGTGGTAGTGAGTCCAATGGCATTTTACAGGCATTTTTTGAATCTATTAAGACCACAGAGGGTATAGTAGTGATGCATGTTTCTGAAATAGAAATTATTGGTGCTACCAGTAAGCTATCAAAGAGTGTGAAACAAGAGGTACTATTAAGTGTGGAATTGGCAGGATAGCTGTTGGAGAGCAATTTGTTGATGGTTCAAAATCTCAGCACTGATGTAATATTTGGAACTAATTTCTTGCGCAATTAGCTAGTAGGGGGTTCAACATTCTGTGTTGGATTCATTATGTGGTGACAATGCTTACCCCAGCTGTCTGTCTCATTTTTTATGTTTTCTGAGCCAGTAAAACTCTTCTCCTATCCCATTTGTAGTTTATATATGAATCAGAAACATTATGTCTTCAACTTTTATGTGATTTTGTGCTGTAGCATACTTTAGTATAGAAATATGTTAGTAAAGTTTTCTTCAATGTTATCTATATATCTATTTATATTATGAATATAACAGAGGGAAACATTCCATGTGGGAAAAATATATCTAAAAACAAAGATGATGTGACTTACCAAACGATAGCGCTGGCACGTCGATAGACAAACACAAACATACACACAAAATCCAAGCTTTCGCAACCAACGGTTGCTTCATCAGCAAAGAAGGAAGGAGAGGGAAAGACGAAAGGATGTGGGTTTTAAGGGGAGGGTAAGGAGTCATTCCAATCCCGGGAGCGGAAAGACTTACCTTAGAGGGAAAAAAAGGACAGGTATACACTCGCACACACACACATATCCATCCGCACATACCCAGACACAAGCAGACATTTGTAAAGGCAAAGAGTTTGGGCAGAGATTTGGACATCTCTTGAATTTTGTGTGTATATTTGTGTTTGTCTGTGTGGTTATCGACGTGCCAGTGCTTTCGTTTGGTAAGTCACATCATCTTTGTTTTTAGATCTACTTATATTATGTTATGTTAGTTATAAGTAATCATAAGATGATGGAAGAAAATAAAGTGGTACCTAGGTTATGGGATGTATGTCAAACATAGAGGGAAAGTAAACTGACAACAAAAGGAGTCAACACATTTGGACGGTAATTACCATCTGAAGTAATTAGCTCATTGGTGTAGCAGCAGAGACAATATGCACTAATATAAATATGAGATCTTAATATTCATTCAGGAGCAATGGAAGTGTTTGTGTTCAATGCCAGCAGTATTGGGAGATAAATATCTATTCATAGAAGTGTGTCATGGTACAGCCTTTTCTAACATAAGGAATTCCAACTTTATAGACATAGTTTCCTGGAGTAATGTGTGTGGAAGAATAAGCAAGATTTGTACGTATATCGCCCTTCTGGCTAGAATACAGTGAAACAATGGTTTTTCTAAGTAATAAATTTGTCTTATCAGTAACGAGGGTTAAGTTTGAATTAGCATAAGGATCTGTTACTGTGGATATCAATAGAATCAATTTTGCATTAGATAAGCAGTGCAGGTGTTTAATTATTAAATAATGAACCAATAATGGAATAATAAAACAATGAATAATGTTAGGGTCTTAACGGCTATGGAGCCTGTCTCTGCAATAGTGATTGTGAAATAATGCCTCCCGTGAGCCGGTGGAAATAATTATTTATGTCTAAGGAAAGATATATTTTGAATTAACTGCAGCGATCACGTAATGCTGATTGTCTGAGTGTTAATGCCAAGCTTCTTGGCACAGCATTAACATTTCTGTTACTAATATAAATTATGATGTGTGGCCGATTTTGCACTCTCTATTGTTCTTGCGCCTTTCAGTTAGCCTCTCGAACTATCAGATTCTATCTTGTCAGACATTTTAGTTCTTGTGAGTTCTATTTCTTAATACTGTATTTATTCCTTGTGTCTTATGACATATCATGCATCGCTATTATTGCAATATTATTATTTTCCATGATTATTTCCTCTGCTGATGAGCATTCTAATTTCTAAACAGGACTAAACTTTGTAAACGATAACTAATTTTTGC
Source organism: Schistocerca nitens (assembly GCF_023898315.1). Classification (NCBI taxonomy): domain Eukaryota; kingdom Metazoa; phylum Arthropoda; class Insecta; order Orthoptera; family Acrididae; genus Schistocerca; species Schistocerca nitens. The sequence goes on along the minus strand of NC_064618.1, from coordinate 739,941,355 downwards.
GTAAATGGACAAATTCCATTGTGTTTTCTTTGCAGATGATGTCCGACATGAAACTTTTAACTGTACAAAACAATTTTTCTAAACAATAATCTGAATTATTGTAAAATAAAAATGGGATGGTTTTTACAAAATTATTTATTAGTTAGATTTCCAGAGTCTCAGATATTCTATATTTCATCTTTAGTCGACCCCACTTTTGGACACTAATAAGAAAAAATATTTTTCTTAACAAAGTTTTACCCTGCTCTTTAAAAGCTAGCCAGTATACCAGGCAAAAAACAATACATTTACCGTGAATGACTTCTTCCAGAACTTTGCTACAGAAACTACTAAAGGTAAATTTCATGTTACTAATGTAACGTATAAAAGTTACGATTTATGGTCAATAGAAGTCATCTCAATTATATAATGTTCTCTCTATTTAACAAGATTTGACATTCTTTCAAGTAAACTATAAATAGTAAGCTATATTTTATGATATTGTTTGGGAATGCACTCCAATAGCTAACAAGGTAAGAAATGTAAGTACAATAATGGAGCTGACAGACAAGACTGTGTAATGAAAAAGATAACTGTACACAAACGAATTTGGTGTAACTATCTCGATGATCTAATTTTGAACAAGGCAACATCGAGTACTGTTTATATTGTGCAATTCATAACACTGCAGCTGGAATGACATATTAACAGAAAGAGCAATATTTACAAGTCATATATTGTCACATCGTTGGATCTAGAGGTCATCTAAAAACTTCTTTTTGTGTTCTGAGGAATCATGAGCTTGAAGAGGTAACACTGGGATGAAGAACAATAATTTTGCTGATTAACTGATAACTGTGGTGCTAGACCGATGTGAATATTCTGACAGGTCAACTATTTGGCAACATCTTGTGATGAATTAATTTTCTGGTTGAATAAGAGTAGTGCTCAGAGTTGAGAAGTGATTTGGTACAACTTCCATCCCCTTAATTTTATTTGAGTAGTTATTAAGTTTTCAAATGGTGGCTCTATTCTTTTTCCATAACATAATGATTAGTAAATTTATGCTACTGCATATCTTGAGTTTTGACTAGAGGTAGTGTACATATTTTAGACACTAAGGTGCAATTTTGCAAATGGGAAAGAGACCCAAATCTTTCAAGTTTAACCAGTTTTCAGACAGTTAGGATTTAAAGTAATGTTTTGTGGTGCAATGTGTACTTCATTTTAAAATTTTTACTGGTCCACACCTTTCATACTGTAGTAAAGTTTAGCGCTAATTACTGTAATGTTATGAGAACTACATATTTATTTATGAAGTAATGACCATTTTTTGCCAGTAGTGTTAAAGATTTTTTTGGACTTAAGTTAGAAGTAAAAGTAAGTGTATTAAAGTAGGGTGTTTTGTCTCATTTCTTCATGTACTGGGGTGGAGGAGCACCACCTGCAAGTGCACTAATCATGGTGCATTTCCTTGTTAACTGCCACTTGGTCCTATTGAAGGCATGGACAGCTTGATGAGAAATTGTGTTAAAGCTCATTAAAAGTGTGAAAAATACTAAACATTGAGCAAATGAAATTTTTTGTCTAAACATGAACTGCAATGCACAGTGAAATTTAACTTCTAAGCTACCCATGAGGATTAATTTTTGTTAAACAAGACAGGACTTGTATAAATTGATATGGGTCTTACAATGTAATATTTATTTACCCAAAAAGAACATAACTAATAATGAAAATGCCTAAACTTTGTTGAAAGTACAACTTACGGATATTTTTTGTAAATGTAGAATACACTGTATGTAAATATTTTATATGGGGATTTTCACATGGCCTGTTAGTATAATTATAAGTTTGAGAGGAAAGACGAAAAAAGAACTTGTACTGTAGTTTTTGATAAGATTTCTTATGTAATATTTTTGTGTGTGTAGATTTTAAACCCAATTTCTGGCATCACTTGTGGTCATTGAATTGCTCAGTTAGCTACTTGCAATATCTATCTGGTTAATCCAATGAGGGGGTGATGTGACGAAGCAAGCTAAGATGCTTTTGCTTTCCCTCTTGTTTTGCCACCTACCTTCTTAAACTCATTTTTCACTTTTAAATAATTACCATTAACATACATGTTTATAATCTGTATTTTCATAAATGAGAAAGGTTGCCCTCAGTCTTAAAGAATATAACAAAAGATCTAATCTTGTGCTTAGTTTTATGTATGTAACTGATTTTCTAATTTATTTTGACTATTACTAGTAAGTATCTTTCATTTTAGGGTGAAATCAATAATTGTTTCATAACTTAACTTCTGTTGTTGACATATAGACAAATATAGATTCTGTAACAATTATAAACATTTGGAAGATCAACTAATAGTATCCTTAAAGGATTTACTTGGCTCTAGTCAGAAATATGCTAGCAAAATCAGCCATTTGTTAATTCTAAAGTAATTAACAGTTTTGTCAAAAGTATTGTTTGTCTAACTATATTTGTTAATTTCTTGATTTAAACAAGTAAGTAGGCTTAACCCTTGTAGTAGAAGAAACTGGTAAAAAGGACCTATTTTTCAATGTAGTCAGTTAATTTAATGAGTTAAGTTTTAATTGTAATTTCTGTAAATTATACTTCAAACAATGTGTAGCTGCAGCACCTATTATTGTGACAATATATAAGGACCCAGTTTCTGGTCATGAGACAGTCAGTCCACAGCTGAGTTTCAAACGAGAAAACTGTGTTGATTAGAACTACAACAATGCTTCAACTTAACTGTGGAATAAGTGTTAAACAATTAGGCCACGTGTAAAATAAATGAAAGTGTGTGCTCCATAGTATCTGATTATTCTTCAAGAACTGTGAAGTTTGTGGTTACGTTTTGCTGCTCATAGATATTCAACCGGAAATTATTGTAGCAGTATGTGGAAGTTTGCCTGCAAACTAGTAATGAGCCTTATTGAAAGTTAAACAATAGTGCACTGGCCATATTACTGTGTATTATTAGGGGGTTGTGAAAAGTGAAATTAGAGTACTATGAAATACAACTGTGCACCTATTGGCTACACTATTTACAGTAGTCAGTGTCGGAATCAATAACCCTCTTTCAGCCAATGTAGCAACGCAGTACATTGACACCAAGGAGAACATCAAAAAGATAAAGCGGATGGAACCACTACAACATACATGAGTATAATCTACATTATCCATAAAAGGGAAAGGTTGGCCCTTGGTCTTAAGTAGTATAGCACCAGGTCTAATTTTATGCTTTGTTTTGTGTATGTAATTAATTTCCTAGTTCATTTTGACCATTCCTAGCTAATACGATTGTTATAGGATGATATCAGTGATTGTTTTGTGTCTTAGATTCTATTTTTGACTTACAAAGCAATATAAATTCTGTACTAATTATAAACATTTGGAAGAGGAACCACTAGGATTCTTAAAGTATTTATTAGGCTCTATTCCAAAATATATTAGAAAAGCCAGTGCTTAATTAAATCCAAAATAATCACCAGATTTGTCAAAAGCATTGTCTGCATAACTATATCCATTAATTTCATTATTTATATTTAAAAACAAAGATGATGTGACTTACCACACGAAAGTGCTGGCAGGTCGATAGAAACACAAACAAACACATTCATACACACAAAGTTCTAGCTTTCGCAACCAATGGTTTGGCCTGGCATTTGTGGTAGAAGAAACTCTCAAAAAGAAGGAATTTTTTGAGGTATTCAGTTAATTGAATGAGTCATGTTTTAATTGTAAATTTCTGTAACTTAAACATTAAAAAATGTGTAGTTTCAGTGCCTATTATTGTGGGGATGTAAAAAGACCTGAATTTTGGTCCTCAGACAGTCAGTGTATGGGCGATTTTCAGACAAGAAACATATATTGCTTAGGCCAATAACAATGCATCAACTTACCATGAAATAAGTGTGACACAAATAGGCATGTGTTAAAATAATGACAGTGTCTGTTCAATAGTGCCACATGTACTGTATTATTCTGCAAGAACTGTGAGGTTAGGTTTTTGCTGCTCATAGATGTTCAATGGTATAAACTATTGTAGCAGTATGCTGAAGTTTGCCTGCAAACTATTAATGTGGCTTATCAAAAGTTAACCAGTAGTGAACTGGCCATATAACTGTGTAATATTGTGGGGTTTTGAACAGAGAAAGTAAAGAACTGTGAAAAGAAACTGTGCAAATGGTGGCTACATAATTTGCAGTAGTCAGTGTTGAGCTTCCACCCCCCATTTTTCAGCCAGTATAAAAATGCAGAACATTGACACCATGGACTATCAATGAAGAAATAAAACAGGTGAACATCACATTTGGTGCCCTTTTGGGTAAGGACTATTCTATTTTGGACACAATAAACAAGGACTTGCAAACATGGAACAGCGAACTCAAGAGTGGTTTACAATACAGTGATTTTAATGAAAAAGGTGCATTAGTCAATCAGTGAGCAGGTTCTACGGAAACAGCCATTGAGTGCAGGAGCAGAAAATGAGCACACAAGTGGACACAGCTGACCGGGATAAACAAGACACCTCACTGAGAGACTTACAACTTGCAGCAGCCACGCAGACAATGAATTGAGATGACAATCATAGCAGCAGGAGAGGAGTGAATAAAAATAAGGTAATTTATAGCAAAAGCCATTTTATATCAAGCAATACATAAGGTGTGGCCTTAATGAACCAACAGTGTGTTGGGGGAAATGGACATCAGGGGAGTGGTGTGATTGATAACAAAGCTGTAGAGGTTAAGTTTTTAAATGAACAGAATGACTTAATGGGGACTTGTTTGGTAGGTGATAGTGGTTATAAATGAATGTAACTCTGAATGATGAGGACAAAAGTCCTATTGTAGATGAAATGATAAAAGTGTCATCTACATTGTGTGGTGCTGTGAGCGAAATGGACTAAAACAGTACTGAGGTGGGTGAAATTGTGAAGGTTAAGGAGGAAGACTCTAGTAGCAAAAGTCAGCAAAGGCAAAAGTTTATGGCAGATGGAAAACTGGAAGTGATTTAAGACAAATTATGAGTGCTATGAGTACGAAAGAAGACATTAGTAGTATGAAAAAAGACATTAGTAGTATTAAAACTGACATGACTAGCTTAAAGTATGAACTGAAGAAAGAAACTAAAAAGGAAATTAAGGTAGTCAGTTCTAATATTTCAGATTTAATCAAGAAGGTTGTGGTGGTAGTTAAAGAATGTGGTGAAAAGATAAAAAAAGTAGTACATAATACCAATGAGAATTTAACATTAATGAGTAGTAAATGTGTAGAAGAGATAAAGAAGCTTTTTGATGACTATAGTAGGAGCGTGGAAGCTTCTGTGAAACATTGTAAAGATGAAGTCAAAGCAGGCAGGAAATTTTGTGCTGAGGAAATTTTGAGGATGGTTTGAAAAGTTCTCAGAACAGAAAAAAGTACTTATATCACTGAAACTTTTCTTATTTTTCAATATAGTCTCCTTGTGGATTAATGCACTTGGTGCAACAATGTTCCAGTGCCTTTATCCCAATTCAAAAATGAGTTTCCTCCAGGCCTGTGGAATAGGTGTCAACACCAGCTATCAGTTCTTCATTTGAAGTGAATCTTCATCCAGCAAAAAAAGTTTTTAGTTTTGGGAAGAGATGGATGACTGACTTAGTCACATCAGGTTAATACGGCATGTGTGGCAACAGTTTATAATTTAGTTCGTGTAATTTTGCCATGGCGACAGCACATGTGTGCAGGCGCGCATTGTGTTGATGGAAGATGACTTACTTCCTTGCTAAGCCCTTATCGTGTATATTTTGTTGCTATTTGTCCAGGAGGTTACCATAGTATTCTCTAGCGATTGTCTGCCCAGTGGGGAGATAATATGCAAACAGAACCCCCTTTGTATCCCAGATTACTGATGCCATGAACTTTCCTGCTGAAGGAATTGTCTTTGCTTTCTTTGGTGGCAGAGAATCAGCATGTTTCCACTGCTTTGACTGTTGTTTTGTCTCTGTGGTACAGAAATACACCCATTTTTCAGCTGTTGTCACAAAAAATCTTGTTTGTTTCTCCTAAAATGGGTCAAACATTGTTCCAATTTGTCCATTTTCATGCGTTTTTGATCCAGCATCAAGATTCGTGGCACCCATCTTGCAGACAATTTTTTTTCATTTCTAATTCTTCTGTTAAAATGCAATATACCCTTTCAGATGACATCTGGCAAGCATGAGAAGTTTCATGCACTTTCAACCAGCGATCCTCAATGACCATTTTGTGCACTTCTGCAATGATTTCTGGAGTAGTGACACATCTTGTCTAACCACTGCACAGATCATCTTCTAAGCTCTCTCAACTAAATTTAAATTCATTTGTCCTCTTGTCAACAGCTGAATATGAAGGAACAGAGTTCTTCAGTGTATTCTGGAAATCAGCATGAATGTCCTTTGCTTTCATACCTTTCTTTACAAAGTACTTAATCACTGCTCGAATCTCAATTTTTTTCCATCTTCACAAATCACTATGTGGAAACAACGACAGTGCCATGTCATTGCCACAGCTCTCTTCCAAGAGCACTGACATGGCACATGTTTACAGGCAAGAGTCGAATGAATATCACGTGAACAACTTGTTGCGCTAGCACTGACCTCTTGTGGTGATTCTGAGAACTTTTCAAACCACTCTTGTAGGGTTAAACTTGAGAACCAAATTGGTCAGATTAAAAATGATTTAGAAACAGAGGTATAAACCAAGTGTGCAAAAGCAGTAGAGGAAAAACTGGTAATAGTAAATAAAAATGTGGATGCAAAATTTGCTGAAATGGAGAAAAAGATGAATGAGGTACAAAATCTAAAGTATAGAGTATGTAGTGTCCCAAACAGTCCTTCATTTGTTTGTTGTAAGAAATTTAATAATTTTGAACCATATGGGGAAGTGCATTCACTGGATTTCATTAGAGAATTAATTTGCCTGAAACATAGAATGACAAAGAGAAAATGTCATTTGAGAGAGGTTTTTTGAAAGGGGACGCTTATGGATGGGCAGTGCAGGTAGCTGATAGTTGTGATTCATGGCATAGCTTTAAGAAAGCATTTTTAGAAGCAACAGAGAATTTTGAGTGAATTTTGGCGAGAAGAGAGATTTGACTCTAGGAAGGGTACTGCAAAAGGTTTCTGTCAGCTTTGGATAAACAAACTGAAATATTTCGACAAAAATCTAGGTATTGAATCAATAATTATGGGTTTTGAAACTACGTTGCCTCAGAAAGTTTGAGAATTATTTCTACCTGCCCCCAGAGGGTATATTAGTGTTTTTTGTTATGTTGATAAAGTGGAGAGGATGAAGATCTCAGTGGAAGATTGTAGGAGGAATTTTGATGAGAATAATCAATCAGTGAGAGAATTTCAGGTAAATAGGAAGAACAGAACTAATAATAGAGAAATTCAAGGAATGGTTTGGTGGAGGATAACCAGAATGGACACAAAAATGGTAGGAGAAATCCAAGTAACAGAAATGGAGGAGACAATTTTCATTCTGGATCAAATCATTTAAACTAGATAATGCTCCATTTTTGACTCACACTAGAGTAGGTAGTGATGAACAGCCACATGTGTATAAATGTGATGTAACCACAGGTAAGGGTAATGTAAATGATATTAGTTAGACAAGTGTACATTCCAATTCTAGTGAGATGTTGAATGACAGTGCATGTAATAATGTTTATCCTGTAAAAATAGGGGAGGAAGCTACTATAAAAGAATTAACTGATGAAAAAGAGTGTGTTGCTGTTGCTCAGGTTGTCTAAAGTGTCAAAATGGATAGTAAATTTTTAAGAGAATGAAAGAAATTCAGATGTTTTGCTTTGTGGTCTAATACTGGAAACAAGGATCAACTATTTAGCCAAGTATTTGAGGACAACGAAAGTGACAGATGGTATGATTCTGTCAGTAGCTGTAATAATGATAACAGTGACAAAGCCAGTAGTGATGAAGATGAGGTATTGGACTTTATAATTGGTAATGATGGCAATGTGTTAAGTTAAGAAAGAATAAAGGAGGACAATATTAGGCCTAATGAAGAGATAGAGTTTAATAGTGGTAACGAAGAAGAGGACCATGCTATCTCAGATTTGACTGTATCTGATAACAGTTTTGGTAAGCAGGATGATAGTTTTTCCAGGTAAATGATTAATGAGGATTTGTTATATGAAGATCACATGGTAAGTAAAAAGGATTTGTGGCACCCTGTAATAAAAGCAAGTGTAAATAGTATACATGTTAAGTGTTTACTGGACAGTGGTAGTGATCTGAATGGCACTTCCCAGGCATTTTTGATTGTATTAAGATCACAGGGGGTATAGTAGTGATGCATGTCTCTGGAATAAAAATTATCGGTGCTACTGGTAAGCTAACAAAGAGTGTGAAACAAGAGGTACTACTAACTGTGGAATTGCGGGATAGCTGTTGGAGCGCAATTTGTTGGTGATTCAAAATCTCAGAATTGATATAATATTTGGGACTTATTTCTTGTGGAAATGGAGTGTAAATATTGATTTTGCTAGTGGTAAGTTTAGTTTTAAGTGCAACAGAAGTAGGTATGAAGTATCAATTTTGGAAGGTATGGGAAGAATGTGCAAACTGAATTAGATTTGCCATTAAGAGTTTGACCACTGAGCGGGTTACTGAGGAAGAAGAGGAGGAGAGTAAGGTTGGAAATAATAAAGAGAGTTGAGGATATTGAAGGTATTACAAATAGTCAAAGGGAGGAATTAAAAGGTATTCTCCTGAGCACCTGTAAGGCATTTTCAGAGAGACCAGGTTTGGTAAAAGATTCTGAGTGTAAATTGAAGTTCAAGGATCATGAACCATTTTTCAAGAAAGCTTATATTATTCCATTATCAAAAAAGGAAACTGTGAGGAAAGAAATTCAGAAGATGGTTTCATGGAAGATAATTGAAAGGGCAACCAGCAAGTATAATAACCCACTTGTGGTTGTAAAGAAGAAGAATGGTGGTGTCAGATTGGTTCTGGATGCTAGGAAGTTAAATGAAATTAGGGGAGAGTGACAGGCCTACTACATAGATGAAAGTATGCAAAAGTTCCATGGACATAAATTTTTTACTTCTTTTGATGTGACTTGTGGCTATTGGAATATCAATTTGGCCAAGGAATCTAGGCCATTTAAAGCATTTTTGCATGAAGGTAAGTGTTACCAATACTACGTGCTACCATTTGGTCTGAACGTGTCAGTGTGTGTGTTTATCATGGGTATTGACAAAGTGCTAGTGAGATATTAAACAATGAAATCACAGTCTATGTAGATGATATCCTAACAGTGAGTGCAGAGTGGTTCAAACATTCTAATATTCTAAATGAATTACTGAGAGCTATGTATAGGGGGAGGTGTGAAACTAAAATTAAGTAAATCTGAATTTGTGAAGAAGGAAATTTCATTTTTGGGTCACAGGATTAATGAGGAAGGCATACAACTTGATGCAGAAAAGCTTACTGCTACTGCAGATTTCCCACCTGAAAACAACAGGAACATTTTAAAGCTATGTTTGGCTTGTTTGGCTTCTACCAAAAGTTCATGTCAGATTGATCATTTAACTGTCCTAGCCTTGGTAATTTGTTGAAAAAGAATGTGGTGTGGAATTGGAAAGACTAGTGTGAAGAGGTCTTTTAGAGTTTGAAAAAAGAATTAATAAATAGCAAGATGATAGAACATCCAAATTTTTCACTGCCTTTCTGTATGAGTACTGATGCAAGGTTTGTGGTTTGGGGATAGAAATTTTCCAATTAGTACCTACTGAGATGGGGGTTGAGCACAAAACTACTGCTTTCACTAGTAGAACATTATGGCCACATGAAAAGAACTATTCCGTTTCAGAATTAGAGGTTTTGGCGATTATTTTTGGATTTCAAAAGTTTGAGTGCTATTTGTTTGCACATAAGACCACAGCATATATGGATCGTAAGGCTTTGAATTACCTTCAGAGGTGTAGGCTGAAATACACCAGGTTAACTAGGTGGGCTTTGTATTTGCAACAATTTGATTTGGGGGTAAGGTATGTAAAAGGAAAAGACAATGTTGTGGCTGATGCATTATCTAAGATGCCAGCATGGAAGAAGGATACTGACAGTAGTGAGAACCATGAAGAACAAGTAAGGTTGTTTTATTAGCAGGGAGTGAAGGACTTATTATGCAAATTTGCAAGCAAATGAGAAGGGAGCAGAATGAGGATACAAATTTAAGGTTGGTTAAATAGTATCACAATTGAGACAACATACCAAAGGTGAAATACTACCTTACTATACATAAAGGGTTGTTGTGTATGGGGAAAAATTTGTATGATCAGGACTGGAAGTTATGCTTTCCTGACCAACACCTCGATAAATTTATTGACTACTTGCATGAGAGTTATGGACATTATTGGACCAGGAAAATAGTAGCTAAGATATAAGAGACAGTAATACAGGGTATTTATAAATGAATATCAGGGTTTTAACACTTTATAATATTTATTACATAAAACTTACAGCTATAAATGATATGTAAAATGAAAGAGCAGCTCAAACAGTTTTACCAAGAACCTTATAAATGTTCACTGGCATAACGAAGTATGTGATTGGTTGAACTTCACTGTACCCAAGTACTGGATAGGCTGCAAGGGGCCCAATGACAGGGCTTGCTTTGCATGGCCTCCACGATCACCCAACCTAACGCCAAGTGATTTTTTCCTTTGGGGTTTCATCAAGGATCATGTGTACATGCCTCCACTACCATTAGACCTCCCTGAATTAAGAAACCTGATTGAAGCAGCTGTTACTACAATCACTGAAAACACACTTCTCAATATTTGGGAGGAACTCGGCTATAGACTTGATGTGTGCCGTGTGACAAATGGTGCTCACATTGAACATTGAACATTTATAAGTTTCTTGGTAAAACCGTTTTTGCTCTTTCATTTGACATATCATTTACAACTGTTAGTTTAATATAACAAACATTATAAAGAATTAATACCCTGATATTCATTTATAAACACCCTGTATTTAACAACTTGTGGAGAGGGTTAAGCAAAGACTAGTTGTGATGAATGTCAGAGATAAAGACAATTGGTATGCCGTCAAAAGGCTTAATGCATTCTGTCCTTCCTAGCGAACCTAAAGAGCTTATAGCAGCTGAACTTCTAGGAATGTTGCCTCCATCAACAAGAGGTTGTATATATATTTTCATTGTTTTGGACACATTCTCAGAATATGTAAAACTGTATCCAATTAAGCCGGCTCCAGATGAGCTTCTGCTACCATTCTTGGCACATTCCGGTGCCTCATCTGTGTCGATCATCCATGACACGTCAATCCGAACACAACTGCAACATGTTGAGCTTCCGCAACTGCAATCAACACATTACGGAGTCTCACCCGTGTCGGCCTTCCGAGTCACGACGGATCGTGCTCAACCACAACACGTCACCTTCACGCTGTCACCCAACCAGCTGTCATTGCCACATCCCCAGGAGGCACACTCTCCTGGAATACTACAGCTACAACAGCTTGTTTAAGGCAGTGCCCCAACATATTCAACTCAACCTGTTCTTCCGAACATTCTACAATGCTTACCGATGCTGCCGCCATTGAATCCCGACAGAGCAACAACCTGGTTCAAAATTGTGGATGAAGTGCTCGACCATTACAAACTCGACGAGTCAGCCAGGTTTCTGTGTCTCATCACCGACCTGCACGACCAGGAGGACTTGATTGCTGACCTGGTCAATGCCCTGGACTCATCTACCCAGTACACTCTAGACAAAGAGACAGTTCTATGTTGGCTTGCACGCTCAACTGAGGCAGCAATACAGCAAGTGCCTCATGTCAAGCAACTAGGCAATGACAAACCTTCCCACTTCTGGAGATGGCTACGCACCCTGGTCTGCGCCGATCTACTCTCTGACACAGCTCTCGTCGCCATCATCTCAGATAAACTATCTCCTCACATCCGCTTTGCTCCAGCAAAGAGGTCTCCCGAATCTGTTGAACAAACAGTGACAATTGCTGACAAGCTACACGATGCATCACTGCTCTATTTCGCCAACCACTGCCTACCTGACAAGTCTCAGGTTCAGGCTCATCGTCCTGCGGCTGGATGCGGCCAGGGACGGACTGTGCCGACCGTTCCGCTCACTCCGGAAAGCAGTGAACAAACTACTGGGCTGTCACCGGCTATGCCCATGGTCATGCCCCCTCCTGCAACTGATCCTGCTGCAACCACCGAACCTCGGCCACCACCACTGGCAATGAACGTTCCGAAGGAAATGCAACCGCACCACCCATACTGTTACTTCCACACAGGGTTTGGTGAGGCGGCACAGAACTGCAGACCACCCTGTTACTTCCCAAACACCTCCTGCACACAACATGACAGTCACCTCCCAGTGCTACATTCTGTCCGGCACCGACCAGATAATTGTGGACGACTTTACATTAAAGACATTTCATCAGGATATCGTTTCCTAGTGGACGCAGGCGCCATTTGGTGAGGCGGCACAGAACTGCAGACCACCCTGTTACTTCCCAAACGCCTCCTGCACACAACATGACAGGCACCCCCCAGTGCTACATTCTGTCCGGCACCGACCAGATAATTGTGGATGACTTTACATTAAAGACATTTCGTCAGGATACCGTTTCCTAGTGGATGCAGGCGCCGATGTTTCACTGCTGCCCACGTCCTTAGCGTCGTCGAACATCCACCCTCATCATACTTCACTGCAATCCATGAATTCAACTAAACTACGATGCTCGGGTTCAACTTCACACGTCGTCTCACTCTCCGCAAACTCGAGTGGACTTTATTAGTGTGCGAAATTGATGAACTTATACTAGGCATTGAGTTCTTGTGGCACCACAAACTTTCACTGCACCTAGTGTGAAACACCGTGTTTCAACACCTGTCCCAGACTCACTTCCCCTGTGCTCCGTCGAGCTACCCCCCGTGACACATCGGTCCGGGTTCATCACATCCGTACATGCTTGTCTCTGTCAACGACGTTACAAGAAAGCATACACAAGTCCCTTGTCGAGCTAGAACACATTGCTCGCCTACACAAGGAAAACTTTGAGCTCTCCCTCTGGCTCCACGAAACTCAGCTCCAGCTCTCTGATGCAGCAAAGGAATTACAGACACTGCAGCAAGGACAAAGCAAGGTCAGTAAGTGCGCCGAATCTGCTTGCAGTCCCAGCAATAAAGCCTCCGTGTGCTTACCTCGCAACTGTGCTGTCAAGTCTACCATAACACGTACTGACAGTTCCACAGGACCACACCCCTCTAACATGGCAACATTTGACACTCGGCTGGATACGAGTGCGCATGTGTGACGAGCGTCACGTGTTCCTGAACTGACAGCTCCTACCCGTCCCCTCGCAAACAGCACCTCAAACTATGCAACTTTGGCACCTGAAGACATTGAGAAGACAGCAATCACCACCCCCATCAGGTTATTTCAGTATCGATTCATGCCCTCAGTCTGAAAAACGCAACCCAGATCTGGCAACACTTCATCAACGAAGTGCTATTCGACCCAAAATTCTGCTTTGCATATCTTGATGACATTCTTGTCTTCAGCTCATCCAATGAGGACAACATTTGACATGTGCAAACTGTTATGAACACCCTTGCGGCAGCAGGTATGGAGACCAAAAAGGACAAATTGCAGCTACATCAACCCGCTGTCACTTTTCTTGGTTTTTGGGTCTCTATTGATGGCATTTCACCGCCCTCTGACAAAGTAGAAACAATATTAAACCTACCCAGACCTTCTTCATTCAGAGAGCTCCGGCACTTTCTGGGGATGGTTAATTATTATCGCCGACATCTACCTCTGGCTGCGGAGATTCAGGCTCCACTGACAGACCCCTTGGCAGGCAACTACACTTCTGGATATCAGCCCATTCCATGGACCCCTGCAATGACTGACTTATTCACCGCCCTGAAAAATCTTCTTGCCGAGGTGTGCATCATCGCCCATCCTCATCCCAATGTGCAGCTTTTCATCACCACAGTCATGAGCGATACTGCCATCAGTGCTGTTCTTAGCCAGACAGTTGATGGCCAAACTTCGCCTCTGCACATCTTCTCACACAAGCTCACCAATGCACAATGGAAACATTCCGCGTTTGACAGGAAGTTGCTCACGGTCTATGAAGTGATCAAGCAATTTAAGACTGACGTTGAGGGATGCCCTTTCTATGTTTTAACAGACCACAAACCTCTGGCTGAGGCGATTACAAACCCACCAGCTGACCCGCCTCCTGGCCGCTTCAGATACATGGACTTCATATCTCAGTTCACCACCAATTTCAGACACATAAAGGGTGCTGACAATATAGTTGCTGATTTCCTTTCACGAGTCGATGCCGTTCATTCACTGCTAGACCTCTCTGAACTGCCTAACCTCCAACTCGCAGATGAGGACACACAAAACTTGATTTCAGACTCTACCTCTTCACTAAACTGCATCTGCACCACCTTCCCTTTCATTTCTGGTGAGATCTGGTGCGACGACTGTACGGGCACGTTATGCCCCCTCATCCCAACCACCCTCAATCAAGCTGTCTTCAACACACTGCACAATAATTCAGCCCACCCCGGTGTTCGTGTGTCCGCCCACCTCGTAATGGACTGCTTTGTGTGTAAAAATGTCAACAAGGACTGTGAGCAATGGGCACAATCCTGCATAGTGTGCCAATGCTGCAAAGTACACAAGCACACTTCACACCCCCTCGGCGACTTTTGATCCCCATCTGGGCGTCTCCAGCATACTCATATTGACACTGTCGGCCCTCTCCCCCCCTCTAAAGGCTTTCTTTATGTTCTCTCGTCTATCGACCGAACAACTCGCTGGATCGAGGCTGTCCCCCTCCCCAATATTACGGCAGAAACTGTTGCTTGAGCTTTTGTCAAGTCATGGGTATTGCGTTTCGGATGTCCAGCTATCATCATGACTGACCAGGGCAGACAATTTGAGCCCGCATCTCGTGGTCGTGCAGTAGCGTTCTCGCTTCCCACGCCCGGGTTCCCGGGTTCGATTCCCGGCGGGGTCAGGGATTTTCTCTGCCTCGTGATGGCTGGGTGTTGTGTGCTGTCCTTAGGTTAGTTAGGTTTAAGTAGTTCTAAGTTCTAGGGGACTGACGACCATAGATGTTAAGTCCCATAGTGCTCAGAGCCATTTGAACCATTTGAACCAGACAATTTGAGTCAGCCCTGTTCAATGAGATTTGTAACATTTGTGGCATCCAGCGCATCCGTACCACAGCATATCACCTGCAAAGTAACGGGCTGGTTAAGTTCTGGCACCGCACTTTCAAGGTGGCTTTTCGATGCCATGACTATGGATGAGAGCCTTCCTCTTGTGCTACTCGGCATTTGTGTGATCTATAAGGATGACCTCAAAGGCACAATAGCCGAGTTCGTATACGGCCAGAACATTGTTCTCCCTGGCAAACTTGTGACCCGTTCCACTTCTCTCCCTCAGTATGACTTGCCTTCCTTCGTGGACCACGTCAGATGCCACTTCATCAACCTCCCCATCCCTCTGCCCGCCAGCCATTCCCTCCCTAAGGTTCACGTCCCGAAATCTCTGAACAATTGTGAGTACGTTATGCTCCGAGATGACACTGACCATGCTCCCCTCCAATCTCCTTATACCAGCCCGTACCAAGTTCTCCGGCGCTCAGCCAACACCTATGACATCCAGATAAAAGATTCAGCTGTTACAGTCTCTCTCAACAGACTTAAGCCTGCTCATGTTGAGCCCACTTCTACCCCCCCCTTCAGGCCACAACCACGCCACTCACTGTCTTGGCTCACAATGTTCTGACCACTCCCTCCACAGTGGACTTACACACTCGGTTGAGTGACTTCCAGCTCCAATCATCGAGCTCTCCTCTGACCTCACCCTCTACTCTGGTCTCATGCACTCCGTCAAATGAGCACATGCTCCCCACAAGCTTACCTACCATCAGGCCCTCACTGCCTGGCCCTTTGCCGGTCCCTTTGACCTCTCCACCATCGCCTCCCCTACCCTGTCAAGGTTTCTCATAGCCCCTCCCCCCATCCCCCGTCTCACTCAAGGTGTTTGTGCCTGGTCCCCGAGACATAATCCATGACATCTCAATAATACTGCACGATTATACACTGTTCGTCATGTGTTTCTCTTTATCCACTGCTCATGACACAACCTCCACCATACCCTGCCACCTGGTGAAATGTGTTCCCCTCCTGCCCGACGTCGACCTGGACATGCTTTGTGTGTTCGCCATGCACACCAGAGACATCGTCGTCGTCACTCCATTCTACCCGCAAACCGCTGGCCTACCTGTCACCGCACGACCAGCACACCCAGTACGATGCCCGACGCACTTCAACGACTTCCAGTTTCGGTGGCCGGACCTTTCTTCATGACATCTACCGACACAGATCTCTGATGACGCTGTTGAGCTGATCATGGTCCAGCTCGCGTGGCTACCCCTGCCGGCACCATAGTAAGCCCCTCCCTCCTGGCCTCTCAAGAGTACTCTGGGCTGTGTGGCACCGATGAGGTCGACATCAGTATTGATCTGAGTATCGTCTTTGAACTAAGCTAAACATTATATTTGTGCAGCTCCGCCATGTTAGTTCTTTGTAAGCCTTGCTTGTGTAAAGAGGTGAATAAATGAACTATTGCAAAATGTGAGTATTGTTTGGTGTAACCGCCCTGAACTTCTCCCTCCTATCAAAAGGCCACAAGTACGCTCCAGACATGATAACATAATCTCAAGTGTTAGACCATCTAAGGGTAGATCTCGAACTAGCTCTACAGAAAGATATGGTAACGAAAGTGCAGTGTGTGGAAGATACAAAGCAGGCACAGAAACAACAACTACAACAATAACAACAACAACAAGCACAATATTGGAAGAACAATGAATTCTTAGTCATGAAGGAACTTGAAACTAGGATTCAATACAGTAATGTGATTGTGACTAGGGCAGATAAAATAAGGACTGTAGTGCTGTTCAATGAAACAAATTTTATAAGCAAAGTAGAGGATTTTTTCCAATCAGTTAGCTAAGAAAACTACAGAGATTCTCGACAGCTAGATCAAAATTACTTCTGCTTTCAAGGGAGCTATTATCACCAAACATATGGTCTGGCAATGAGTTCACCTTTATCCACCTTACTAGCAGAAATGTTCATGGACAAGTGGGAGACTGATTTTCTGAAGAGAGAACCACTGGCAAAACATGTTGTGTATTGGTACACATATTTAAATGATATTCTTTGTATGTGGAAAGGTTCCAATGGGCAACTCCATAAATTTGTAGGAAATATGAACCAGTGGCACACTAACATAAAGGTCAGCATGGAGTTAGGAGGGCCAACATAAATTTCCTGGACATTAGCCTAAAAATAGAAAACAGTAACCATAAATTTGATATTTACTGAAAAGATTCCTTGACTATCACTTTCATCCTGACTTCCTCCCAACATCCTATAACCTACAAACTTGCAGCATTCCATCATATGATCCACTGTCACCTTTCTATCCCTATGTCCCAAGAAGACTTTGACCAGGAACTTAACACAATTTCATTTCATTTCATTTTCATTTCATTTAATTTATTATCATCCTTTTCATCATTTACACGATAAAGGAATTGTCATAATACTGTGCAGAATATGTACATTAGAATATTAAAAATTTCTATCAATCACACAAAATTAATATTATGTTAAAAATTAAAACATTGAATTAAAACACATAAAATTAACATTATATAATGTGTTGAAAAATAAAACATTGAATTAATGTGTTGTTCTTTTACATGCTCCTTTAACATGTACTGTATGTGATGGATTTATATATATTTAGTAGATTTGGGAAAACACATATTACATATGATTTTAGAATTTAAAAGAGTATAAATGAGACATAGAACTGACAATGAGAATATGATATTAACAATACAACTATCAGTTAGTGATTTAAGGATTCAAAATATTCCTCTATGCTATAAAAACATTTACTTATCATAAACGTTTTTAATTCTGACTTAAATTTTCCTTCATCTTCTGTTCCCCTGATGCAGAGTGGCGGGGCATTATAAAGCTTTATTCCATAGTGGCTTACATGTTTTTGAGTTTTTGTTTTTCTTGTTCTTTTTGCATGAAGATTCTTACAGATACGTGTATTGTAGTCATGAAGATCTGAATTTACACATAAACTACTCAAGTGTGTTCTTGTATGCAGTATGCTTTTTAATATGTACAAAGATGGTACTGTAAGTATGTTTAGCTGCATGAACAAGGGCTTGCAGTGTGTTTATGGGGAGCTGTGTGTAATAATTGTAATGGCCCTTTTCTGTAATTTAAAAACCTCTCTCAAGCGACATTTAGTTGCATCCCAGAATGTTATTCTATAGGATATAATAGAATCGAAATAAACCATATACACTAATCTTGTTTATTCTGCACTGCAAACTCTAGAAATGATTCTCAGTGCAAAACATGCTGAATTGAGTTTTTTGGATATTTTGTGGATATTTTGTGACATGGTCTTTCCAGCTCAAGTGCTGATCAATGTATATGATCAAAAAATTTTGTAGACCAGACTTTCTCTATTTCATGGGCACTCAATGATAAATGGTGTTCATCCTTCTCATTTACTTTACCATACTGTATGTAATTTGTTTTATTTAAATTGAGTGTTATCTTATTAGCATGAAACCACTGTTGCACACACTTCAGAACCTTTTCAGCTGTCGTGAATAAGGATTTGCTGTCATTAAAATTACGCTTGTATTATCTGCAAATAACATAATTTTTGATGATCTGTTGGGCCTTTCAATGTCATTTATATAGATTAGGAATAATGGGGGGGCCAAGAACACTACTCTGAATGACACCTATTTCCACTTTCTTAGCATCAGAAACCCACTTTATTTTTTGATTATTCTGAGATGAGGTGAGTTCCACAACCTGAGTTCTATCTTGGAGATAGGATTCAAACCATTTCCTCCCAATTCCTCTGATGCCTATTGCCTCCAGTTTGTCAAGGAGAATTTGATGATCTACTGTATCGAAGGCCATGGAAAGATCTAGGTTGATTCCTACCACACATTTGTTTTTGTCTAAATTTCTAATAATTTCTTCCGTATAGGCCTGAATAGCTGTTTCTGTGCTGTAACCTGTACAAAAACCATGTTGATTACAATTTAGAAGACTGAAGGTGTCAAGGTAGCTTATGAGTCTAATTTTCAAAAGTTTTTCAAAAATTTTTGATAAAGATTTATTTAATTATTTATCTTACAGCTCGAAACATGTATTTAACATGCATGGGCAATGTTACAATAATTGCATTTAGATTATTGATACACAATATATATAGATTACATGCTATTAAGTAAAAGATCATTGAAGTATATTTCACATAGCATTCCTGAGGTCAAATCATGTCAGCACCATACTGTATGGACACTTCAATATAAGGCATTTTTTTAACTCATTTTTAAAAATTCTACCAGAAACCTGTTTCAGGTTGTTTGGCAGAGAATTATAAAATATTGCTCCCTTAATGAATGGGGTATTTATTGTTAGATTCAATCTTCTGCTCACCGTATGAGAGTCTGATTTGTGTCTTGTATCGTAATCATGGATTTCCATATTCCTGTTTGTCACTTTTGTCTTTTTTAACTAATAATATTGATTGAAACATATATACTGCATAGATAGTCATAATATTAAAATTAATAAACAGGTTTTTGCATGAAGTTCTGGGTCTTACTTTTGCCATAGTTCTTATTACTCTTTTCTGCAATACAAATACCCTTCTTATATTGTATTGGCTACACCCACCCCACAATACAATTCCATAAGATAGATACAGATTAGATGTTATTTTACCACAGACATGATGTATTTGCTGATTCCACGCAAGTCTGTCATCTATATATATCCCCATAAATTTACATTCTGAACAGGTATTTTCCTGAATGTCTTCATTTACAACAGTATTTGTATTTGAGCCACTTGTCTTAAAATAAATTAAATTAGTTTTGTTAATATTGACCCTCAGGTTTTCTTTTTCAAAATGTGTTTGGGCTTTTTCAACAAAATTCTGTACCACTGAATTTAGGTCATCATTACTGTCCAGCATACCCCAGAGGTGTCATCAGCATACATGGTAATATGATGACTGGTGTCTAACACTTTTGGGAAATCATTCACGTAGCAAATAAACAAGAAGGGGCCCAAGATAGAGCCTTGTGGCACACCAAAATTTATATTTCTTATCTTTGATCTTCTTTTTTCGATTACCTCTCCATTATCATACACAACTTCTGTGCATTGTTGTCTATCTTTAAGGTACGATTCTATTAAAAGCAACAGTTTCCCACTGACACCATTACAAGTAAGTTTACTTAAAAGAGCGCCATGATGGACTCTGTCAAACGCTTTGGAAACATCTAAAAACACTCCTGCTGTTTTGCAACCCTCACTTATTTTTTCCATCAGACAGTGTACAAACTGTACTGCTGCAGATATGGTGCTCCAACCACTTCTAAAGCCATGTTGGAAATCTCCTATTGAGTTATTCGTATTATAGTGCTCGATTAAGATTTCTAGCAATATTTTTTCAATTAATTTACCAAACACTGAGGTTAAGGCAACTGACCTGTAGTTCTGTGGTTGCTTTCTTTCCCCTTTTTTATATAAAGGTTTAACTATAGCAAGTTTCAGTTTCTTCGGAAACACACCTTCTTCAAGTACACAATTTATTAGACGGACTAAAGGTCTGGCTCACTCACCCTTGCATTTTTTCAGTAGAAAAGGAGAAAATTCATCCCATCCAGCTGATCGTTTATTTTTTAGGCTGTCAATTAGCTGTGTTACATCCTTGATGGTTACTGTAGGTAGTTTACAAGAGTCCCATTCCTTTTCCTTATCATGTTTAAACTGCCTCTCCAGTTTAACGCAAGTATCATTTTCAATTGCATTTATAAAGTAATCATTAAATATATTGCTAACTATATAAGGATCAGAAAAATTCTCATTATGTACACATAACTGTATATTATTAATTTTAGTTTTTGAATCAGTGTTCCTCATATCATTAACTACTGCCCAGCATGACTTTGACACACAGTCAGAATTTCTGATCTGTTTGCTAATATGTTCTACTTTCCTTCTCCTTACTTCTTTGCGATACTCATATTTATATTTTTTATAATCCTCTTTATATAAATCAAGACTGGTTTCTGTGTGTAGCTTATACATATACTCCATTCCTTCTCTGAGTCTCTTCGTTTTTGCATTCAGTTTTACACGTTTGACTACTGGAGGTTTATTTTTATTCACATTGATCTTCTTTGCCAGGATAATAATATCTATATGTCTAGTTAAAGTTTTTACAAATACTTCCCATTTGCTGTCAACTCCCCTTTCTCTATAAACTGATTCCCAAGATTCTTGACTCAAAGTTTTCTTTAGCAAGCTGATGTTATATTCAGAAAATAATCATCTATTCTCATATTTTCTTTGTTTTGTTTAACTTTATTAAGACAACCAATCACTAATAATTGTCCTAGATGATGAGATATGTGCCCGTTTAAAATCTGTGCCGACACAATATTTTCATAATTGGTCATTACATGATCTATGGAACTACTGCTTGACTCAGTTATTCTAGTGGGCACATGACCAAGTATATCTTTAATATCATAGGATCGTATGCAGTCTTGTAAACCTTTGCATTCTTGGCTGTCACCTAGTGTGTTTATATTAAAGTCTTCTAACATTATAATATTTACTGTATTGCCACCCTTGCTTAGCTTCCCCAATGCACTATCCAGTGCTTCCAGGAAAACGTCGAGATTACCAGAAGGGGCTCGATATATACCTACGACAGTAAATGGGGCGGATACTATCATTAACTTAATTATCACCACTTCAAAATCTTTCTGAATACAATAATCATTAACCCATGATACTTTTTCTACAGAACTTATTAGGTTACATTTCCTTACATAAGTAGCAACTCCCCCTCCTTTATGTTCTGTTCTACAGAAAAACGATGTAAGATTATACTTCTGTAACTTATAGTATTGAATGTTATGGTTAGTTTTCTGATGCTCTCTAACCACGATTACATGTGGAGCTAGATCTGTAACTAAGGCCTCAAATACATAGATTTTGTTACCCAAGCCCTCAACTTTATAATGTGAAATTAGTACAATCGTGAGAGGATATATCCTTGTCAAGGTTAATATTATCACACAAATTGAAAGTTTCTAAATTAGGAACACTGAGGGGCTTTGTTCTCCTAAAAAATCAACAGTCTTGACATTGCAGTGAGGAGTTATTTCTGTTTGCTTTCTCTGCAGGTATATATAATTATCAATTCCGTATTTCACGTGTATGAGAACTGAGATACAAGGTAGCAGATTTGAATTATTGCTTTTTGTTTCCTCAGATGTCAGTTGCTAGAGTATTCTTACCCAGATGATTAAGATGTAGTCCATGTACAGTGAAGCTGCTTCTTTGGTAACTGTTAAGGTCCAGCAGTCTCATGTTTTTTAACTTGGAGCAGAAATGTTTTAATTTTTTATTTGTAGATAAGATTTCTCAGTTCACACACGACCAGTCAGGCAGATCAAATCTCGCCGGAATATTTGACACGATCACATTTGTATGGGACAGCATCATTAACATAACAATCAACTTTTTAATAAATGAACTGGCCTCATTGCAATAAACGTCGTTTGAACCTGCTATAATAACAACGACATCACTTTCTGTAAAATCAGTGCAGTCATTGTTTACAGAGCCTGTTACATCAACAAACTTTGCCCCAGGTTTAATAACAGATGAAATTCACACTTTTTATGTGGTCAAGTTAGACATACATTCTGAAATATTGCGTGCATGACTATCTCGGTAAATTTTAACATTAGTTTTACACTGAAATTGAGCTTGTTTAACCTTAGGACTATATTTTGTAGTTTTGGTGACACTACTTGAAGTTGCACTTTCACACATGGTTTTCAATTCTTGTTGCTGTTTTGTTTGATGTATTTCACCCACACAGGACTGTTTTTCACGTATTAATCTAGCATTTTCCTTCTTTAAACATAGTATTTCAGTTTTTAATGCCTCAATGTCATTTTGTAGTAGTTTTATAATTTCATTTTTGGAGTCCACTACACTTACAAGATCGACCGTTTCGTCATGTAAACAAACGTGACACATCCAATGGAAAATCCTCACTGATGTATTTTAAGTTTATTTTCGCGCACTTTTCGTGTGACCAATAGTTGCACTTGACACACCAAATACCTTTCGTCACTCGCTTTTCACATTCTTTACACGACAAACTGCTTATTTTTTGCATTTTGGATGAGAGCAGAGTGCCGCTACATTTTTCTATCGGCGCCATCTTAACCATGGAAGGAGGGATATAGGTCTATAGTTTTCTACCTTATGTATATCCCCATTTTTGAGTAATGGTTTAACCTTAGAAATTTTCAGCCTTTGGGGGAACACACCTTCACTGAATGAAAAATTGGCAATATGTACCAGTGGTGCCAAGATTTGTGTGGCGACTTTTTTTATTATTGTCACTGGCACTTCGGCCAGTCTGCCAAACATTTTGGGTTTCATACTGTTAATTACTTTCAGTATTTCATATTTATTAGTGGAACTTATTATCATGCTATTGACTACTTTTGGAGCTGTTGTTTTCTCTTCTTTGGTAAAGCTCTTGCTTAATTTATCAGGTACACTTAGAAAGTAATTGTTAATGTAATTGCGCAAGACTTCCTTCTTTATTTCAGTGTTATCACTAGATTTAAGTACAATATCCAGGTCTTTAGAGCTTTTTCCTATTTCTCTTTTAACAATTTCCCATGTGGTCCTTGATTTATTGTCTGACTTCCTTATTAGTCTATTGTTACTTAATACTTTTGCTAGATTAATTACCCTTCTATATACCTTTTTATGGTCTTGGAAGAGTTTTTAATGCCAAATGTGATCCAAGAACTTGTGTGTCTATTGGTAGATGAGTTGATTTTAATTAATCTTTTTGGAAAGCACATTTCAAAATTTGTCATGAAAACCGAGGAGAAAACATTGTATGCAGCATCTGTATCAGTTTGTGACAATACTTCTGCCCAACATTGGTTATTCAGTGTGATACCAAATTGGTTGCAGTTTTTGGGAGAGAAAATTCTCTTATACATATGATGTACTGTTTTAGCATGTATTGGAACTGTGAACACTTTAATAATAAGTGTGTTATGATCAGATATTCCTAGGTCAATATTCAAAACTTCTGTATTTGGGCTTTCTATATTTGAAAATATATTATCTATAAGACTTTCTGAAATGTTTGTTACCCTTGTAGGACTGCTTATTTTAGAATATGGGTGTACAATATTGAGTAATTTAATTTAAAATGGACTATCTACCAACATATTGACATTAAAGTCCTCACATACAATTATTGATGACTTCTCATCATGTATGATGCTCAGTAGTTCCTCAATCTTATTTAAAAATTTTTCTGTCTCCACATGGTGATCTATACACTGACATGACTGTAATTTATCCTACTTTTTACATTCATTTGCACTGCTGTTGCCTCAAAATGTTTTTCTATGCTCAGGAGTTCAGCCTTAGGCCTGTTTTTCACTTTAATATCTGATTTCACATACATGCAGACACCCCCATTCTTGGCTTCCTTCCAAGAAAAGTGGCTAACCAAGGCATATGGGGAAATATTGACGTTTTCTACTTCATAATTTTTGCACCAATGCCCTTGAATACAAATACAATTAACACAATATTCACTGGCCTCAATCTCGAGATCTAGAATTTTATTTTTGAGACACTGTATATTAAGGGTAAGTAATTTTAAGCTGTTGCAGCTCGGTTGAGAGGAACTTGTAAATTCTGGTGTCAATGGTTTCTTCATGTTGAGGCTGGGTACTGAAATTCCTTTCAGGACACAGGTTTCCTGAATCTTGTCTTTCTTTCTTCTGGATGTGCTGCAACTTTTGATGCTGGAATTCCTGTTGTATCTGATGACTCGCTGGCCGTATGCACATTTCTTGCTAATGATGCCGCTGTATAGTCTGTAGCTGCTTCTGATACTGTTGGAGATGTTGAGGAGGCTTCATTTGCTTCAGCTACTTTTGTGGCAAGTGAAGATTCTGGATCTGTTGCTGTTTCATTTTTATGTTGGAGAATTTCAGTTGCTGTGATGGGTGGTGGTAGTGGTATGGTAGGGCAACTCTTGTCTTCAACTGCTAACACTGCATTAAGTATTTCTCGACTAATGAATGCTTTTCCAAGTTTATTTCTGTGTAGCCCACACCTGGTAAAATGACTTCTTTCTGAAGATGGTACATTCACGTATGTGGCATTCAGGAAGCTTCGGCATATTTTTTCAAATTTTGTATTCGTAACAGTGATTTCCTTGTTGACACAAGATTTTTCCATCAGATCATGTCTTTGTGGTATACTTGCAACATAGAAGTTCACATTTGTAATTTTCTGTAGTGTGCTTCTTAGCGCTCTTGTGGCGAGTTTACCCTCATTGCTATAAACATCGTTAGCACTCCCGAATATTAAACAGTTTCTTCCAGGCTCCAAAAATTGTTCACAGTTTTTTAGAATTTCACTCATGGGAGTGCCTGGTTTCGTTATTCCACTAACTTTAAATATAGTTTGCATGTTACACATGATACCAGCTAAGCCCTTTCCATGACTGTCTGAGAGCACGCAAATATCTTCTTTATTATTCCTACTTGAGGTTGGCATATTCTCATGACATGTATGTTCCCTGCTATTTATAGTACCGATATTTCCTTGCTTGTTATTACGAGACTTCGTACTTGACTGGTATTTAATCTCTGCATTTGGTGAAAGTACTTCATTTCTTTCGCTATTTTCACATCTTTTAGGCTCATAACAGGTTAAAAGTTCAAAATTATTTGCTACTGGTAACCTGAAGTTGTTCTTGTTATTGTTAACACTATGGAACTTTTTGGGCCATATGAAATTATCGTTTTGCCCATTTACTACAGTTTCACTACACTCTGCATTGACTTCTATCACTTTCTCAAGCTTCTGTACATACAGTTTGGCTAACATAAGATCGTATTTTAATGAAGCAGTCACACAGTCTTCTTGATATTCCTTTTGTAAACACAATATATCACTATAAATGGATCCATTTTTGCGTCCGTGGCCATAATTTAACACCATTTCTCAAATTCTTACCACATTTTACACACACAGGATTTAAAAACTCATAATTTTCCATGGATCTGTTGATTAGTATGTTTATACATGGCGCCAGCTTGTTAAACAAATTATGTAGCTTTGCATTTGCTATGCAAATATTAGCTGGTGCAACAGATATGAATTCAAGGAAAATTGCATACCACAGCTACTTTAAATCAGTTGCAAGGTATGGTATTATTTTTTGGGGAAATTCAAGCAATATACTGTGCATCCAGTAGCCTTTTAAATAATGAATTTGGCCCCGACACCATTGATAAAATTCTAGGTAAAAATACAAAGAAGCAAGCTAGTTACCTACTGTCCCCTATGAAAAACACAGACAAGCAGGAAAAGAAGTGGCGCACATTACCTTTTATATGGAAAACATCAAATAGCATAAGTAACATCTTGAAGGCAAAGGGTTTCTCTGTGTTTTCTATGTTCCTCAGACAATAGGTGGTTTCCTGTTCAATACAAAGGACAAACTACCAGCTTTCACAAAAAGTGGGGTTTATAAAATCACATGCCGGGAGTGTCATTCTCGCTACATTGTACAGATGGTGAGATCAATCTGTACCAGGCGTAAGGACCACCACAGAAGCTGGAGATTGAGGAAGCCTGATTCAGCCTTTGCTGAACATTGACTGAAGAATAATCACAAATACACAGTAAATGTACAATTCCTACACACAGAGAAAAAGAGCTCAAACTAGACCAATTAGAAATTTTAGAAATTAAAAACAAGATGTGTATATCCCCACATCTATTATTAAATGAGCAACCCAATTCAGTTATTCACCTCTTTCAGATGAGATCACAATCCCAGGATAGAAGCAAAACTTTGGACCCCAGACCATCTTAGTTAAAAATATCGTAGCTGATGCATAACTTTAGTATGGTCATTGTAGTGTAATTGGTGAATATGTAATAATGGATGCAATTTGTTAAAAAATGGTCATTGATGTAAGTGTACATTAAGCTATTGATCGATACCTAAGAAGTTGAGGTTATCTTTGCCTTGTCACCACGTTTATCTATGAATTATCATCTTTGGGAGTCAGTAATGTACTTGAAAATGGGCTTATAACCAAAAACTTAGGTTGTGCAATAACATTAATAATAAATTGTGAAAGAATGCTAAGAGTAGTGTTTGTTTAGTTAACTTCATAATTTGTAGGCTTGCATCTTGATGAGAATTTAAACTTTAATAAACACATTTTTTGGACTCCCAAAACAATTCTGTTCTGTCACATTTCCATCATAAATCTTTCCAAACCTGGGGATAGACAAATTAATTAAGTTACGACATTGTGAATATTCGCATTTGATAATGTAGAATTGAACAATGTGTTGGTGTAACTAATTTCTAAGAAAGAAAGTTTTCATTGTTCAGTAGCTGTAAGGAAATTAAGTGTCACTGTCCTGTCATCATCCTGTGAATAGAGTTTAAGGAGTGAGGCATTTTCACAACTGCTTCACAGTATTTTTATATCCTCATGAAATTTGTCATAAATAACCCCATGTGGTTTGAAGGAACAATAAAACAGTGATGTATGTAATTACAACATAAGGAAAAAACTACATTCATCATTCAACATTAACATTGTCTTTAGCTCAAAAAGAGTTGCACAATGCTACCACCAAAATTTTTGATGATTTACCCAATTATATAAAATATGTGAAAACAGTAAAATTAAATCTGAAAAGAAACTTGAAAAGTTTCTCATTGACAAGCATTTCTATTACATTGAAGAATTCATATTTATAAATATCTGAAATAGTACACCATTTCATTACCCATGTTTTGATGTTTTTGATTTTCATCTTATATCTTCCGTTCAGGTCTGTCCTTTCCATTTAATATCTCTTACTAAACATTTTCAATCTCTAAAAGAATTACAATGGCTCTGGCAAACTGCATAGTTTTTATTTCTCCCCCCTGAACTTTAATACCCCTTTCAGATTCCTCCTCCAGCTCATTCACAGGTTGCTCAAAGCACAGACTGAACAACATTGGGGACAGGCTACAATCCTGTTTCACTTCCAGTTAAACTACTCTTTTTCCTTTCATGCCCTCTGACTTGTTTCTTTACAAGTTGTAGAAAATATTTTGCTCATTGTATTTTACCCCTCTACCTTCAGAATTTCAAAGAGCACAGTCCCATCAACATCATCAAAAATTTTCTCTAAATTTATAAATGCTGTAAATGTAAGTTAGTTTGTCTTAATTCTATCTTCTAAGATAAGTCACAGGATCAGTATTGCCTCACATGTTCACACATTTCTCCAGAATCCAAAATGATCTTCCCTGACGTGGGCTTGTACCAGTTATTCTATTATTCAGTAAATAATTCCTGATTCACAGAACATGTTGATAACCTACTAACTACATGGTAAGTCACAGTGGTTGTTGTGAAGATGCATGAAGTGGAACCCTGTTGTCTTGGAACACAGCATCGCCAGCAGCAATCTTTCATAAATAGGGTTAAGAAATGATGGATATATGTACGTAATTTTTTAAAAAATGCTGTTGTATCCAAACTTATATGGACCTACTAATAACAGCTAAACAGTACCTCCATATTATAGATCAGGAGGTAGCAACTTTCTCCAGAGCAGCAGCTTTCTTTCTAATGCACTCAATTTAATTTCGATCCCACAATAGTGAATAGCATTAAGTCATGTAGTGACAGTCAATACAGTGGTCAAATTTCTATGATTTACTTGTCTTTTCTGAAATGTCTGCAGTTCATTATTTCTAGAGGCAAAATGGAGATAACATTTTTCTGAGACACTAACTGGACTTTGTTTTTGCCATTGTAATTTGAACCTAATGAGTTTACTTTTTGCTCTTTCTTTCTAGTATAATATATTAATATTTGATACTCAATAGTAGTATCAACTATACATTACCCAGTAAATCTTTCAATTCATTTTACCCAGGACACATAAAACTTTACTTAAACAATTTTGTTTTTTACCCCTTCAGTTGTGATAATGTAGGAGTTACCAACATAATGAAAATTAATGCATTGTAGTGGATGATACAATAAATTAAATTTCTTTCCATCTATTATTTATATAGTAAAATTTTTATCAATAAAATAATTTAATTCATATTTCCAATGGTTTGATGCATTCCTACCAAAATCCAAACTGATGTTGACACCGACATTCCATTCCAGCACTTAATTTTAAGTTCTAGCAGCAGGTAAGTGCAAATGGATTCATATATACAATTAATACATCCTTAGGTAGCTGAGACACAGAGCATAGTGAGAAAATCTCTGTAAAGTTTGGGAGGAATAAAGGAGAGAAAATGGTAGTACAAGTGATCTCATTTAAAAATAAGAGTATTGAATGGAAAATAAAGTAATCATGTTCAAGTTACCTACATATTTCAAATATACTAAGAAAGAAATAAAATCCAGATAGTATATTATACCTGATGAGTAAATCACTGTCAGGCAGAATTCGGCCAGACATTGGTTTCACAATTACATGCTCCAGATTCTGGTCACAATACAATGAGTAACTGTCAAACTTAAACATGATAGGAACTGTTTCACAGTTGACAAGGTAAGTAGTGGCTGAAGTCTTTACACCTGAAGAAAAGAAAGGAATATTACCATGCTGGAATAAAGTAACAAACTGTTCTTAAGTATCAGCACAACAACATCTTATCTTGTACATAATCAATCTTCTGAAAATTAATTACACCAGCAGATATTTTTTGTTTGCTGAAAAAGATACAATGAAGTAATTTTAATGATGATTAAGAAAATAGAGGCAAAGGGTACTGGCTGACATTAATTAATTTATAGCATTGTCTATTTTTACAAATGATTCAACTCTAACCTCTTCCCACATGACTTTGATTGTTGAATACCATCTCGAATGCTGTATCATAATGATGGGCTTTGAAATACCCAAGTCAGTAGAACAAACAACATTACAGTGGTACAGAGGGAAACTGAATTTAAACGCACAATCATATTGTGTAGAATGAACATGTAGCTTTAAATTTGTCTTACACACACACACACACACACACACACACACACACACACACACACACACACAAAGGGAATATGCAAGAAACACCAGTATCCATCTTCTTATATTGATAAGGACTCAAGACTAATGTAAATATGGTTGTTAATATTTGCAGCCATTTCCCTCAGTTGCTTTATCATACAGATAAGAAAAAAAATCCTCTCTTTCAAGCTAATGTTTCATTTGTGTGTATCAGTTTGGTATAAGGAAATATGTTTCACCTATTTGTACTAGGAATCTTATACATATTTTTGAGAAGAGATATGTAGATATACTCGGAGGCTCATTTCATTATCAAACTATTTAAAACTATATGGTAGTAATTTTTAGACTCACATCAAGAAGAACTAAACATGATCAACAACATAGCACATAACAATGGATGTATCAACAAGACTGTATGAACACTGAGCAACACCATTAAAAGGGAAATACAGGCAGAATACAGTTAAATTAAAAATTATCCACATATACCAACACATATCAGTTATAAAGAATGCACACTCAGAGCAAAAAACTCATCCCTTAACACAAACACAAAATTGCACAATGTAACATGTCACAGTCATTGACACACACAACATTAGTAACATCTTCAAAAAACACAGATCTTAAATACCCTTCAAGACAAATAGCACAATACAAAAGAAATTTAAAGACTGTGAGAGGAGATGATGATGATGTTTAGTTTGTGGGGTACTCAGTTGCACAGCCATCAGTGCCTGTACAAAGTCCCAATTTTTTACACAGACCAAATTTTACACAATCCAATTTAGCCACTGTCACGAATGATGAAGATGATGGTGATGATGAAATGATGAGAATAACACACACACCGAGCCCCCAGGCAGAGAAAATCCCGAACCCAGCCGGGAATCGAACCCAGGTGTGTCAGAAGAGAAAAAGAAATGCAACAGTTCAGGAATAACTGAATTAATGTATAACAGCTACAGCTCTATATACACAAACTCCATATATGGAGAACAACTAATAAAACCACCACTGCACTGGGATAAAAACAGAGATGGCACGATAACTATGAAAGAAAGGGAATTGCCACTCTACCAGAAGAATATTTCATACATATTTCAGAAATAAAAATGATAATTTGCCCAACAACCAAAAGAGTGATAACAGAAGTGTAATATTCAAACTGATACAAAGTTCCGCATAAATAAAAAAGTAAACAATTAAAAAACAAAAATTTCACACTTTCAAACATGCACACAGTGTCCCCACCACCCACCCTCCATCCAACCAACCCCAATGGAACCCTGTACTCTCACACTTTGCAACTCCTTTCATCTCCAAGTCTGCCCTAAAGCATATGATCAAGAACATTTGCAGAGTGCTACACTAAAATGTTTAAATCTAACCGATTTATTGGAAGAAACTGGTTCTATAGCATAGTACATACAGGAGATCACATGGCTGACATAAAAATGAATGCAAGTGCAAAAAGAATGAATGTTATAAATGGTTGGATGCAATGAATTCATACAATGATTGGGAAGGCATATATTATTCTTTGCTCAACTGGCTAGGATTGCCTTGTTGTATTTACTCTTAGTTCTAGTTTGACAGTTTGTTGTTCACTGTTTGGTTTTCAAGCTCCATTTTGATTAAGCAGGTGAATAAATCTTGTTATCTGGAGATCATGTGTGTCTCTGTACATTTACAGCTGAAATGATAGAAGCTGCCTATTAATTGGAGACCCAAAAATTACAAGAAAAATCAGAGATCTCAAGCAATGTACCGAGTGAGACAGTAACTTCACATGAAAATGTTAGGAAATGTTAGGTGTGGTCAGATCCACGTCTACATACATTTCTCCACACAAAGCACTCCACTATGATGCGGGCAGACGCACGAACACTGGGGTGAGATAATAGTGCAGTGCATCGAAGACAACTTGACGGAGCATGGTTGGGATGAGGGGGCGTAACATGCCCGTACTGCTGTCACACAAGATCTCACCAGTAATGCCAGGGAAGGTGGTGTGGATGAAGTGTAGTGAAGAGGTAGAATCTGAAATCAGGTTTTGTGTTTCCTCGTCAGTGCATTGGAGGTTAGGCAGTACAGAGAGGTCTAACAGTGAATGGACAGCGTCGACTCGTGAGAGGAAATCAGCAACTATATTGTCAGCATCCTTCATGTGTGTGACATCGGTGGTGAACTGAGATATGAAATCCATGTATCTGAAGCGGTGAGGAGGCGGGTCAGCTGGTGGGTTTATAATGGCCGCAGCCAGGGGTTTGTGGTCTGTTAAAACATAGAAATGGCATCCCTCAACGTCAGTCTTAAAATGCTTGATCGCTTCATAGACCATGAGCAACTCCCTGTCAAATGCGCAATACTTCCGTTGTGCTTTGGTGAGCTTGCGCGAGAAAAACTGCAGAGGCGAAGTTTGCCCAATGATTGTCTGGCTAAGGACAGCGCCGATGGCAGTATTCCTCACGTCTGTGGTGAGGAAAAGCTGTACATTGGGATGAGGATGCGTGATGGTGCAGGCGTCGGCAAGATTTTTGAGGGCAGTGAAAGAGTCAGTCACAGCAGGGGTCCACAGAACGTATCGAGATCCAGAATTGTTGGTGCCTGCCAAGGCGTCCGTCAGTGGAGTCTGAATCTCCGCAGCCCGAGGTAGATGTCAGCAATAATAAATAACCGTCCCCAGAAAGTTCCAAGGCTCTCTGAATGACAAAGGTCTGGGCAGGTTTAGTATTGTTTGTACTTTCTCAGGGGGCTGTGAAATGCCGTCGGCAGAGACTGGAAAACCAAGAAAACTGACAGCAGGTTGATGTAGCTGCATTTTGTCCTGGTTGGTCTCAATGCCTGCTGCTGTGAGAGTGTTCATAACAGTTTGCACATGTCGAATGTTGTCATCGATGGAGGAGCTGAATACAAGAATGTCATCAAGATATGCAAGATATGCACTTTAGGTGGAATAGCACTTCGTTGATGAAGCGTTGCCAGGTCTGGGTTGCATTTTTCAGACTGAAGGGTATAAATCGAAACTGAAATAACTCGATCAGGGTGGTGATTGCTTTCTTCTCGATGTCTTCAGGTGCCATGGGGATCTGGTGGTAGGCCCGTTTGCAATCAATGACAGAGAATGTGGTTGCACCTGCGAGGGCACTGGTAAAGTTGGCGATGTTGGGTATGGTGTAGGTGTCCATAATTGTTCGTGCATTTAGTCGACGGTAGTCTCTGCACATGTGCCAGGACACGTCATTCTTGGGTGGAGACCAGCTAGTGGCAGAGGGTTCAATGACGCCAGAGCTTAGTAGTCCAGAAATCAGATTTTTAAGGTCGGAGAGGCGCTTGGGACAAAGTCGATGTGGTTTACTGGAGATCGGGGGACCTGGCATGAGGCAAAGTATGTGAATAGTGCCATTGGTGACGATGGATATGTTGCCGGCGGCACAGGAGTTGATTTGTTTACAATGTGTTGTGGGTGGGGCGGGCGAGACGTGCTTGTGGTGCCAACACTGCAAAGTACACAAGCACACTTCGCCCCCCCCCTCGATGACTGTTCTATCCCTCCTGGGCGTTTCCAGCATATTCATATTGACATTGTTGGCCCTCTCTCCCCCTCTAATGGCTTTCGTTATGTTCTCTTGTCTATCGACCGAACAACTCGCTGGGTCAAGTCTGTCCCCCCTCCCCAATACTATGGCAGAAACTGTTGCTTGAGCTTTCGTTGAGTCATGGGTATCACATTTTGGATATCCAGCTATCATCACGAGAGACCAGGGCAGGTAATTTGAGTCAGCCCTGTTCAACAGGATTTGTAATGTTTGTGGCACCCGGCGTATCCGTACCACAGCATATCACTCGCAAAGTAACGGGTTAGATGAGCGCTGGCACCGCACTTTCAAGGCAGCTCTTCAATGCCCCGACTCTCTATGGACAGAGGCCCTTCCCCTTGTGCTACTCGGCATTCGTGCGATCTATAAGGAAGACCTCAAAGGTACAATAGCCGAGTTCATGTAAGGCCAGAACATTATTCTCCCTAACGAACTTGTGAGCCCTTCCACTTCTCTTCCGCAGTATGACTTAACTTCCTTCCTGGACCGCGTCAGACGCCACTTCATCAATCTCCATATCCCTCTGCCCGCCAGCCATTCCCGCCCTAATGTTGAAGTCCCGAAATCTCTTGACAATTGTGAGTATTTCACGCTCTGAGATGATGACACTGTCCATGCTCCCCTCCAACCTCCATATACTGGCCCGTACCAAGTTCTCCGGAGCTCAGCCAACACCAATGACATCCAGATGAAAGATTCAGCTGTTACAGTCTCTCTCAACAGACTTAAGCCTGCTCATGTTGAGCCTTCTTCTACCCACTTTCAGGCCACGACCATGCCACTCACTGTTGTGGCTCACGATGCTCTGACCACTCCCTCCACGTTGGACTTACACACTCGATCGAGTGTCTTCCAGCTCCAATAGTCGAGCTCTCCTCCGACCTCGCCCTCTACTCTGGTCTCACACACTCCATCGAGTGACCACACGCTCCACATGAGCTTACCTACAATCACACCCTCGCCGCCGGGCCTTTTGCCGGTCCCTTTGACCTCTCCACTGTTGCCTGCCTCACCCTGTCGAGGTTTCTCACAGTCCCACCACCCTCTGTCATGAAGGTGCCCTCACTCGAGGTGTTTGTGCCTGTTCCCCCGTATATAATCCATGATATCTCAATAATACGGCCCGATTATACACTGTTCGTCGTGTGTTTCTCTTCATCCACTGGTCACGACACAACCTTCACCATTCCCTGCCACCTGGTGAAATGTGTTCCCCTCCCACCTGAAGTGGACCTGGACATGTTTCGTGTGTTACCACAACCACCGGAGACATCATCATCGTCGCTTTGTTCCACCTGCAAACCGCCGGCCTACCTGTCGCCGCATGACCGGTACGCCCAGTACGATGCCCGGCTCACTTCAACGACTCCCAGGTTTGGTGGCCGAACCTTCCTTCACGACATGTACACCACACAGCTCCCCGACTACGCTGTTGAGCTGACTGTGGTCCGGCTCGCACGACCACCCCTGCTGACCCCGCCCCGCCCCCCCCCCCCCCCCCCCCGTCCTCTCAAGAGTATTCCGTACTATGGGGGGTGGGGCTATGTGGCACCGATGTTGATGTGTAGAATTTCAATACTAACGCATCCCAGGAGCTCCTCTCTACTGGAGGGGTGCTGTGTTGGAAACAACTAATTTGGACCATGACTGAGAATACGTATATTATTTTTTGGGCAGTCAGCTGGTTTCACCTTGTTATGTTTACTTGTAGCTACAGTTTAACTGTTCTCTCTTTACTGTTAGTCGTCAAGTTGCATTCTGATTAATGTTGTTAACTTGTGTTCATGTGTGACTCTGTATAATTGTGGCTGAAATGATGAAAGATGCCTACATAGTTAGATAATTAAATGACTGCCAAAATTCATTACACATCATCATCATCATTTAAGACTGACTATGCCTTTCAGCGTTCAGTCTGGAGCATAGCCCCCCTTATAAAATTGCTCCATGATCCCCTATTCACTGCTAACATTGGTGCCTCTTCTGATGTTAAGCCTATTACTTCAAAATCATTCTTAACCAAATCCAGTTACCTTCTCCTTGGTCTGCCCCAACTCCTCCTACCCTCTACTGCTGAACCCATGAGTCTCTTAGGTAACCTTGCTTCTCCCATGCGTGTAACATGACCCCACCATCTAAGCCTGTTCACCCTGACTATAGAGTTCATTCCCAGTTTTTCTTTGATTTCCTCATTGTGGACACCCTCCTGCCATTGTTCCCATCTACTAGTACCTGCAATCATCCTAGCTACTTTCATATCCGTAGCCTCAACCTTGTTGATAAGTTAACCTGAATCCACCCTGCTTTCGCTCCCATACAATAAAGTTGGTCGAAAGATTGTACGGTGCACAGATAACTTAGTCTTGGTACTGACTTCCTTCTTGCAGAAGAGAATAGATCGTAGCTGAGCGCTCACTGCATTAGCTTTGCTACACCTCGCTTCCAGTTCTTTCACTACGTTGCCATCCTGTGAGAATGTGCATCCTAAGTACTTGAAACCATCCACCTGTTCTAACTTTGTTCCTCCTATTTGGCACTCAACCGGTTTATATTTCTTTCCCACTGACATTACTTTCGTTTTTGAGATGCTAATCTTCATATCATAGTCCCTACATTTCTGATCTAGCTCTGAAATATTACTTTGCAAACTTTCAATTGAATCTGCCATCACAACTAAGTCATCCGCATATGCAAGACTGCTTATTTTGTGTTCACATATCTTAATCTCACCCAGCCAGTCTATTGTTTTCAACATATGATCCATAAATAATATGAACAACAGTGGAGACAGGTTGCAGCCTTGTCTTACCCCTGAAACTACTCTGAACCATGAACTCAATTTACCGTCAACTCTAACTGCTGCCTGACTATCCATGTAAAGACCTTTAATTGCTTGCAAAAGTTTGCCTCTCATAGAACAGACAATAACTTCCTCCTAGGAACCTGGTCATATGCCTTTTCTAGATCTATAAAGCATAGATACGATTCCCTGTTCCACTCATAACACTTCTCCATTATTTGCCGTAAGCTAAAGATCTGGTCCTGACAACTTCTAAGAGGCCTAAACCCACACTGATTTTCATCCACTTGGTCCTCAACTAATACTAGCACTTTCCTTTCAACAATACCTGAGAAGATTTTACCCACAACGCTGATTAAAGAGGTACCTCTGTAGTTGTTACAATCTTTTCTGTTTCCATGTTTAAAGATTGGCGTGATTACTGCTTTTGTCCAGTCTGATGGAACCTGTCCTGACTCCCAGGCCATTTCAATTATCCTGTGTAGCCATTTAAGACCTGACATTCCACTGTATTTGATGAGTTCCGACTTAATTTCATCCACCCCAGCTGCTTTATTGCACTGCAATTTGCAATCTATTGACCATTTTCTCCACTTCCTCAAATGTGATCCTGTTTCCATCATCATTCCTATCCCATTTTACCTCGAAATCTGAAACATTACTGATTGCATTTCACCTACATTGAGCAAATCTTCAAAATATTCCCTCCATCTGACCAAGGCATCCACAGGATTCACCAGCAGTTTTCCTGACCTGTCCAAAATACTTGTCATTTCCTTCTTACATCCCTTTCGAAGACTGCTAATTACACTCCAGCAGCTTGACCCATAGTCTCCAACCTGTTTCCAAAGTCTTCCCAAGATTCCTTCTTGGATGCTGCAATTATCTGTTTGGCTTTGTTTCTTTCTTCAACATAACTTTCTCTGTCTACCTGAGTTCTAGTCTTTTGCCATTTTTGATATGCCTTCTTTTTCCTTTTACAGGCTGCCTTGACTGTGTCATTCCACCAAGCTGTTTGCTTCATCCTACTTTTACACACTACTGTTCCAAGACATTCTTTAGCCAGTTCTAGTACTGTGTCCCTGTACCTTGTCCATTCCTTTTCCAATGACTGTAATTGACTACATTCAACTAACTGGTACCTTTCTGAGATCACTGTTATGTACTTGTGCCTGATTTCCTTATCCTGAAGTTTCTCCACTCTTATCCTTCTAAATATGGACCTGACCTCCTGCACTTTCGGCCTCACAATCCCAATTTCACTGCAGATTAAATAATGATCAGTGTCATCAAAGAATCCCCTGAATACACGTGTGTCCCTCACAGCCTTCCTGAATTCCTGATCTGTTATTATATAGTCAATGACAGATCTGGTTCCCCTGCCTTCCCAAGTATACCGGTGAATGTTCTTATGTTTAAGAAAGGAGTTTGTGATTACTAAGCCCATACTGGCACAGAAATCCAAGAGTTGTTTCCTGTTCCTGTTGGCCTCCATATCTCTCCAAATTTACCCATAACCTTTTCATACCATTCTGTTCGATTTCCAATCCCGGCGTTAAAATCACCCATGAGCAGAACACTGTCCTTGTCCTTTACTCTACCAACTATATCACTGAGTGCCTCATAAAAACTATCCATCTTATCTTGATCTGTCCCTTCACAATGCAAATATACTGACACAATCCTAATTTTCTTGCTAGACACTGTCAAATCTATCCACATCAGTCGTTCGTTTACATACCTTATTGCAACTACACTGGGTTCCATTTCTTTCCTGATGTAAAGCCGTACACCCCATTGTGCTATTCCTGCTTTGACTCCTGACAGGTAAACCTTGTATTTTCCCACTTCCTCTTCTTTCTCACCCCTTACCCAAATGTCACTAACAGCTAAAATGTCCAGTCCCATCTTACTTGCAGCCTCTGCCAGCTCTACCTTCTTCCCAGAGTAGCCCCCATTGATATTAATAGCTCCCCATCTCATTACCATTTGTTTGCCAAGTTGTATCTTAGGAGTCCCTGGTTTGTCAGTTAGAGGTGGGACTCCGTCACCTCCAAAGGTCCAAGGCATTTTGCTCTGATTGTTGCCAGCATCATATTTAAAGTACCAGGGAAGCAGGTTGCTAGCCTTACTTGCCCCAAGTCCCGGCTGAGGGACTAACTGGTGGATTTGGTAGTCTTTGCTGTATGAGCACAAAGGTGACCACGACTCAGAATATGTTCGAGATGCCCAGCCTTATTCCAAAGTAAGTATCCCGACTGTCGGGACCACTTTCTTGGCCACTCATACATTGCCCGTGGTTCATGAACTAGGACAAGACTACAGGAACCCACACCATTAACCATATCTCTTATCAAAAATATGTATAATTAAATAATTTTCTTTTATGTTAGACAACACTGAAAATGCCCAGCATGAACAGGTGAAACATGTTTGGTACACACCCACTCACACACACACACACACACACACACACACACACACACACATTCACTTGCAAATGACTGATTATTTATAACTTTATAATTATATGATAACAGTATTCATTTGTATTATGCCTTATTCATCAGTCTTGGTCAAATGTAACAATAGGTTAGCCCCAAACTCCCTCTCAGACAGTGAAATAAAAATATTGTGTAACATAATGATAATATTTATGAGAGTTTTCAATCTAGTTTAGTCATTGGAAGACATTTATAATGTAGATAACATTGTTTCCTGTGGTTATAAAGGTGCCTGTTGTGGAAAAATTAAAAAGCTTATAACATGCATCTCAAAATGATTTCCTTATAGTATTCTTTGCAGTGTATACCATGTAGGCTCATGACATTACAAATGATATGTTGGTACAATTCTTCCAGCTCAGCCACTCATTTAGCATCATGCATTGGAACAGACCAGTTTTGAACAAGTCATCAATTAAATGTACAGTTTATTTACTCCAGACTCAGTGAGCAGTGCTACCAACAATGTCAAGAAACTGATCTATGAGCTGTCAGCTACCTCCGATGGTTCTGGCCTCCAAACTGGATCCAGAAATGCAGGAAATGGGTGCAACCACTTGAAACTCCAGCCAGTCTACATATACATCTACATCCATAATCTGCAAGCCACCTGTCGGTGTGTGGCGGAGGGTACCCTGAGTACCTCTATCATTTCTCCCTTCTATTCCAGTCTTGTATTGTTCGTGGAAAGAAGGATTGTCTGTATGTTTCTGTGTGGGCTCTAATCTCTCTGATTTTATCCTCATGGTCTCTTCGCGAGATATACGTAGGAGGGAGCAATATACTGCTGGACTCTTCGGTGAAGGTATGTTCTCGAAACTTAAACAAAAGCGCGTACCGGGCTACTGAGTGTCTCTCCTGCAGAGTCTTCCACTGGAGTTTATCTATCATCTCCGTAATGCTTTCGCGATTACTAAATGATCCTGTAATGAAGCATGCTGCTCTCCATTGAATCTTATCTATCTCTTCTATCAACCCTATCTGATACGGATCCCACACTGCTGAGCAGTGGGTGAACAAGCGTACTGTAACCTACTTCCTTTGTTTTCGGATTGCATTTCCTTAGGATTCTTCCAATGAATCTCAGTCTGGCATCTGATTTACCGACAATCAACTTTATATGATCATTCCATTTTAAATCACTCCTAATGCGTACTCCCAGATAATTTATGGAATTAACTGCTTCCAGTTGCTGACCTGCTATTTTGTAGCTAAATGATAAGGGATCTATCTTTCTACGTATTCGCAACACATTACACTTGTCTACATTGAGATTCAATTGCCATTCCCTGCACCATGCGTCAATTCGCTGCAGATCCTACTGCATTTCAGTACAATTTTCCATTGTTAAAACCTCTCGATACACCACAGCATCATCTGCAAAAAGCCTCAGTGAACTTCCGATGTCATCCACCAGGTCATTTATGTATATTGTGAACAGCAATGGTCCCATGACACTCCCCTGTGGCACACCTGAAATCACTCTTACTTCAGAAGACTTCTCTCCATTGAGAATGACATGCTGCGTTCTGTTATCTAGGAACTCCTCAATCAAATCACACAATTGCTCTGATAGTCCATATGCTCTTACTTTGTTCATTAAACGACTGTGCGGAACTGTATTGAATGCCTTGCGGAAGTCAAGAAACACAGCATCTACCTGTGAACCCGTGTCTATGGCCCTCTGAGTCTCGTGGACGAATAGCGTGAGCTGGGTTTCACATGACCGTCTTTTTCGAAACCCATGCTGATTCCTACAGAGTAGATTTCTAGTCTCCAGGAAAGTCATTATATTTGAACATAATACGTGTTCCAAAATTCTACAACTGATCGACGTTAGAGATATAGGTCTATAGTTCTGCACATCTGTTTGACGTCCCTTCTTGAAAACAGGGATGACCTGTGCCCTT
Organism: Schistocerca nitens; assembly: GCF_023898315.1. Taxonomy (NCBI): domain Eukaryota; kingdom Metazoa; phylum Arthropoda; class Insecta; order Orthoptera; family Acrididae; genus Schistocerca; species Schistocerca nitens. The sequence goes on along the minus strand of NC_064618.1, from coordinate 739,900,207 downwards.
TTCCAATCCTTTTGACTGCTATGCTCTTCTAGAGACCTTCGGTACACCGCTGCAAGAAGGGGGACAAGTTCCTTTGTGTACTCTGTGTAAAATAGAACTGGTATCCCAACAGGTCCAGTGGCCTTTCCTCTTTTGAGCAATTTTAATTGTTTCTCTATCCTTCTGTCGTCTATTTTGATATCTACCATTTTGTCATCTGTGCGACAATCTAGAGAAGGAACTCCAGTGCAGTCTTCCTCTGTGAAACAGCTTTGGAAAAAGACATTTAGTATTTCGGCCTTTAGTCTGTCTCAATACCATTTTGGTCACAAAGTGTCTGGACATTTTGTTTTCATCCACCTACCACTTTAACATAAGACCAGAATTTCTTAGGATTTTCTGCCAAGTCAGTACATAGAACTTTACTTCCGAATTCATTGAACACGTCTCGCATAGCCCTCCTCACACTACATTTCGCTTCGCGTAATTTTTGTTTGTCTGCAAGGCTTTGGCTATGTTTATGTTTGCTGTGAAGTTCCCTTTGCTTCCGCAGCAGTTTTCTAACTCGGTTGTTGTGCCACGGTGGCTCTTTTCCATCTCTTACCATCTTGCTTGGCACATACTCATCTAATGCATATTGTATGATGGTTTTGAACTTTGTCCACTGATCCTCAACACTATCTGGACTTGAGACAAAACTTTTGTGTTGAGCCGTCAGGTACTCTGTAATCTGCTTTTTGTCACTTTTGCTAAACAGAAAAATCTTCCTACCTTTTTTAATATTTCTATTTACGGCTGAAATCATTGATGCAGTAACCGCTTTATGATCGCTGATTCCCTGTTCTGCGTTAACTGTTTCAAATAGTTCGGGTCTGTTTGTCACCAGAAGGTCTAATATGTTATTGCCACGAGTCGGTTCTCTGTTTAACTGCTCAAGGTAGTTTTCAGATAAAGCACTTAAAAAAATTTCACTGGATTCTTTGTCCCTGTCACCTGTTATGAACGTTTGAGTCTCCCAGTCTATATCCGGCAAATTAAAATCTCCACCCAGAACTATAACATGGTGGGGAAATCTACTCGAAATATTTTCCAAATTATCCTTCAGGTGCTCAGCCACAACAGCTGCTGAGTCAGGGGGCCTATAAAGAAATCCAATTACCATGTCTGAGCCTGCTTTAAGCGTGACCTTCACCCAAATCATTTCACATTTCGGATCTCCGTCAATTTCCTTCGATACTATTGAACTTCTTATCGCTATAAACACGCCTCCCCCTTCACTGTCCAGCCTGTCTCTGCGGTATACATTCCAATCTGAGTTTAGTCTCTTATGGTAATGAATATGATGTGGGTCCTGTACACTTCCTACCAGCATCACCAAGTGCTGGCATCACTCAACTGCCCCTGCCTTGGCCGGTCGTCATCAAGCTAACAAAGTGACTCATGTAAGAAAGGTCACTGACCACTATCAAATGCTGTTGTCTTAGCATAGCATAGGGATGTCACTCGCCGGCTACTAGCAAGAATGCACACCTGGGCAGCTACAATTCAAATACTGCGTGGTAGGAATTAATTAATAAAAAAGTTACTGATGTTACTGTTGAGCTCCTGACTACACATTTGTTGCAGTACTGGAGAATGTGTGTCTCAGCTTCCCGCACATGTATCTATAACACCAGTCCACATCATCACACTGTGAGGCTTCATTGTGGCTTTTGAAGTGTTTTACACAACAGTGAACGAATAATTTTAAATTAATCTTGCTGAGTCTCTTTTAATTTCAGGATTTGTTACGCTGTGTGGAATGGACATTTCCTTTAAGACATGATGATATTTTGTCCAAGAATTTATTTATTTATTATTTTTAAAAAAGCTGGGATAAAACTTGTTGATGCTTTGAAGATATATTTTTGTTTATAACTTTTGCTCTAGCAAAGCTGTTGCAGTGGAAACTAAGAAAACATGATTTGAGATCTGTAAATGAATTATCGCAAAGCAGTTGACCGTGTGAGAGCTATGTTCATGTCATGAGCATTAAGCTTCAAACACTGGCTTACAACAAAGAGGTCAAGAAATGTAAAGAAGTGGAATTATTGTGATTATAACATACTGGTAATTATTTACACTGTAATGAAGGTGACACAATTTTATGTACAAGCTATTTCTGTCAAAAGTTGTAGAATACATAACTGTGTCTCATAAATCTTTATTTGCTATGAAATTCAACATCCATAAGTTTCCACAAATTCTCATATACATTTGTAGATATACACAGAAATTAGAGTAACAACTATCGGAATAAGAATACTACAGCCGAAAATTGTAGGACCAGTGTTGTTTGCAATGAAGGATGTGGTATGAATTACTTTTTTTCTGCATTCATTGTTACCAAATATACTGTGCCTTGGAAATGTTGCAGATTCGATACAGTCATTGAAAGATAATTGGGAAATAACACAAACTATTCATTTAGATTGTGCATAAAATGTTAGAAGCCAAATTTTCAAAGTGAATTTATGTGACATATGCAATTTTGATTGAATAAATAGGAAACATGGAATTCAATTTATAGTCAGCTTATATATACCCACATCTGTGCTCCCATATTAATGAAATGCACATACGGATTTATTGGCTAAGAGACCCCAGTTGAGATGTTTGGCAGCTTAGTGCAAGTATTTTTATTTGATGACTTTTGGTGACTTGTGAGTCAATGATGATAAGGACAAAACACACACACACACACACACACACACACACACACACACACACACACACACACACAAAGTCTCAAGCATCAGAAATCTAACCAGGCTGGGAATCAAACCCAGGACAACATAAGCAAGTGTCAGCAATGCTAACCAGAGGATCACGAACTGTTGACACATACTGGTAGTTTTGTTATGACAAGGGAAGGTGATGGTACTAAAATAACATGTGGTTTCTTAAAATTATTAAATAGTGTTAAACTGATGAAGAATGAAAATCAATAACTTTTGGTTGGAGTAGCATGAATTTTATAACAGTTTAAGTGCAACAACATCAGCTTCCCTCATGTGTCTGCCTATTACCTCTGGATGCACTTGCTTATCATAATAAAATGCAGCCCCAAGGCCTCCCAAGTTCTACATGTAAAAGCACAACATCTCTCTTATTGTCTTACACCTTTTAAAGGATGTTATTCTTGTGAGTCTTCAAGCATGTCAGCAGCTATAAGAGATTCATAACTCCCAGTGGCTAAAATGTGACAGACTTGTGACTGATATTTAAAGTATGGATTAAACACATTGAGGTTGTATAAATATTGTATTCATTACATTGCATCATTTTACATAGAACACAAAAGAGTAATTAATGTTCCATGTTTCACATTATATCCTCCAAATCAATAAATATCTCATACTACACGCTTTCTAAAGTGACCTATGTTCTTCCTGAGCATTCAAGCTATATCCATACCAAATTTCATCAAAATCAGTTCGCAGTTTAGTCAAGAAAGTATAACAGACAGAGTTACTTTCAAGGAACACTGCAGCATCAGTTTATCATATTAAAAACAGTGAAATTAATAAAGCACAGTGAAGCACTTCTTCTGCATGAGCTGGCTAACAATGTGCATGACCCATGTATTTCACAGAATATGAGTAATATGCATTGTAATGCCTCTGACAGAAAATATTGACACCAGTTAACAAAAATTGTCAGTCTTGGGATATTTATTGGGATTTACTTGATTGACTGTTTATGTTCTTCCATGGGTGATATATAGTTTCATATCAGCACACTCTCTGTTGCAAAGTGAAAATTTCATTCTGCAGAAAACCCCCAGCCTGTAGCTATGCTATGTCTCTGTAGTATCCTTTCCTGCAGGAGTGTTAAGTCAGAAAGTTTTGCTGGAGAATTTCTGTGAAGTGTGGGAGGTAGAAGATGAGGTACTGGTGGAAGTGAAGCTGTGAGTATGGGTTATGGGTTGTGCTTGGGTAGCTGAGTTGGTAGAGCACTTGCCCACAAAAAGCAAAGTTCCTGAGTTCGAGTATCAGTTCAGCACACAGTTTTAATCTACCAGGAAGTTTCATATCAGCACATGCTCCACTGCAGAGTGAAAATATCATTCTGAAAGTAAATGTTTGTTTTCATTTGCCACAAAAGTTCTCAAGGGACATGATCTTGATTTTATCATATATCATGTGTAAGCAGTAACCATATAAATATTTGTGCATTATAGGCTTTTAAAATCAATTCAGTTTTATTGATTAGACTTCTTTTCCTATCCCACCTCTAATCCCAAATGGCGAATATGAATTGGTTTAAATTCTGATTATTAGTCAAGTATTAAACCATGATGTCAAAAAGGCCAATCTGATCCCTTTTTTTTTTTTTTTTTAGTATGCCCAGCAAAAAGTCTAAGTGCATTCCAAAGAATAAAAGTCAATAGTGAAATGAGACTAATTTTATAAAAGTGATCCATGCTGTAAGGAGAGGAGAATCAGTGCTCTTAAGGCAGAAATAAACTTTCAGTGTGCATTGTAGTACACCTGAGGACAAAGTTTCACCTTTTAATGTCGTATGAAATTAGAAACCTGTACTTGGAGAAGAGAAATTGTGTGGCTTTTTTTTCTTTTTCTTTTTTTCTTTTTCTTTTTCTTTTTTTCTTTGGGGGGGGGGGGGGGGCGTTTTTTAATGTTGCAAGGAGGACTGCTTCCTTTGGTGTTATGGTATAGTAACACTCCTTAGGCATTTCTGGTTTCTGAAACTTTTGAAGCTTGACATGTCTTTTTTCTGGCAGTAGTATTTTCATTTTATTTAATGTCAATGTTATCCAAATGTTACCTTTCACTGGCTAGTATGTGAGCAGGAGTCACTGCTTGGGGTAGATGAGAAGTGGTCACATGCAGTAGCATCATGCATAAGTACTCTGAAAAACTAGTTAAATAGATGATTATGAGTTTGAAAGTATTATGTTGATTCACAGGGAAAAAGTGATTTATGATTCACTTTATTCGTGGAAAGTTGTACAGAATTATATATGAAATTTGTGGAAGTGCTTGTTGGTCAATACTCTTCATTGGTGGAACATATTTATATTTGAGCAGATACAAAATGGCTACAATGAACAGTCATAACCTGTTAAATTAATATGGAAATGCAGTGCAGCAATGGTTACTTCAGCATGAGTGTGAAATGAGTTTAACTGGTAGAGCTTATGGAGTATTATGGGGTGGGTAATATTCCAGATGGCTAATAAAACTATGTAATATATTTTATACTATTATTATTTCAAAGTGATATTTTTCTATTCTTAAATTGAGAAATATTAATGTCTACAAGCATTTGGGCATTTGCTCCTATTAAGCTACATAATCAAGTTTATTTAGTAGCGAAAGGTCACGTACTTGAGCCTGACAGCCATGAAATTAATAAAATAAATATACAGAGGAGCTTTACTATTAGTGAACCATGCAAAGAACTTTGCTTTTTGATGAAGAATGAGAAACAATTATGAATAATATGGTGTCAACTTCACATGCAGATAGCATAATAAATGTGCCATTGTGAAGAAAATGATGTGAGAAATGGAAATCTGCAGCATCTTGGATTGTAATTGTTTGAGACTACCAAATCAATGACACACATGTAGTAGCACAGTTTACAGCACCAAAAAATTGTGTAGTGACCAACAGTCACAGAAAGAAACATGTGTCACATGAATGCCAACTGCACGTAGTTTTAAAGTACTGTTGTAGGTAAACTTCTGAATTACTTGGTCTGTGATGAATGTTATGTGGAGGAAATTAGTTAGGCTTGCACTCTGTACTTTTGACTTAAGTGTAAAAAGTTCTTTGGTAAAGAGAAAATACTAGTAGATAGTGCTGTGGAACCTCTGGTGATTAAAGAAGAAGAATACAAGGTATGTCCACAAAGTAAGTTCCATTTGGTTGCATGAAACAAATGTGTACAGATACAGAGAAAATATTTATTGTGCAAAAATCTACAACTGTTAAACTACTTTTCTAGATAGCTTCCGAAACTTTGTAGGCACTTGTCATAGCATGGCACTAGTCTTTTTATGCCTTCTTCATAGAAGTTTGCCACCTGTGTATTCAACCATGTGGTAACATGTTCTTTCAGCTCATCATCATCATCGAAATGTTGACCACCAGGGACAGATTTTAGGTGTAAGAAGAGACAAAAGTCACTAGAAGCAAGATACGGGTTGTATGGAGGATGATCAAACGTGTTCCAGTGAAACTCTCGTAAGAGTTGTTTGGTCACATTCGCTGCGTGTGGTCAGGCATTATCATGGAAGAGAAACAACAACTTTTGACAGTAATCTTCAGCACTTGTTCTGTATTGTGTGGCACAATTTCTTAATGGTTTCACAGTAATCATGTGCATTGATTGTTTGGCCTCGTGGTGAGAAACCAATCAGCAAAATGCCTTTCCTGTCCCAAAAAAATTATGTGAATGACTTTTCAAGGTGTCAAGAGTTGCTTAGGCTTAACCTTCATTGGGGAGGAAGTGTGCCTCCATTCCACTGATTGCTGTTTTGTTTCAAGGGTGTCGTATGATACCCAAGTTTCATCTCCCATGACTATCTGAGAAAGAAAACCATCACCTTCTTCATTGTAGTGTGTCAAAAACTGAAGTGCGCTGCCCATTCGTTGTTGTTTGTGTTGTTCAGTAAGAATTTTGGGTATCCAACATGAGCACAGTATTAGAAATTTCAGTTTTTCAGTAACAATTTCATGAATCAGTGATTGTGAGATTTGTGGAACTTCCATAGCAAGTGTAAACTTGATGTTGTGCTTAATCTTCTCTTCAGTTGTCTGAACAAGTTCATCAGTGAACACAGAGGGACATCCACTTTGTTCTTAATCATGCACTTGATCACATCCTTCATTGAACAATCTGACCCATCTTCTAACCATTGAATCAATCACTGCATTTTGTCCATAAACCTTGCAGATTTGCCAATGAATTTCCTTTAGTTTAACTTTCTTTGCGTTTAGAAAGGGAATCACAGATCTGATTTCACACACGGTGGCATTTTCATTTATGGCTGACATTATAAAGAAGCACTACAAAGCACACATCGGCAGCAGTGATCTGAAAATGGTGTACATGTCTTATCCTTGAGTCAGAGTAACTGCCGCGCATGCTCGAAACTGCGATTGTAGTGTTGCCACGAATAGATATGGAAACGTAACTTACTTTGTGGATGACCCTCGTACAATGTTACTGGATACAAAGATTCTGGTTTTCATGATGTGACTAATAGAGAACCTGTAGATGTGGAATGATTTGCAGAATTAAATCTAGGGTATGAAAATGAGTTGGGTATTGCAGTACTCTTCAACATGATAACTTAAGTCAACATAAAGTGACAAAAAATATCTAAGGAATTAAGGAAGGAAATAAAAGAAGTAAAGGAAGATCAAAAAATCAATGAAGGAATTAAAAAAGGAATTTCAATTAGGATTAAAGGAAAGTCAAAACAAATTTGTGAATAAAATTAAATCTGTATTGCAGAAGAGTCAGGAGAAATTGCAAAGATACATATGAAGAGTTGAGAGGAAAAGCCAAAAATATCCGAAGAGAGATAAGAAGAGAAACATACAGATGTAGGTAATGTGGTGCGAGACAGACATATTGTTCTTCCAGGATGTTCAAGACCTATGGAGCCACAGTCAAAAGAAACATCAGACACAGACTTGTTAAGTGAGATACCTAATTTTGACCTTAGCATGTCAAGCAGAATGTCTGCCACTATGATATTAGATGACATATTAAATGACAAAACAGGTAGCACATGGTCAGACAGTGATAATACTGAATTGGATGTTCACATTTTTGGTGCAGATCAGATCTATTATCAGTGGCTAAAGAACATACTTTGAATTAGAAGATTCAAGAAGGGCATGCAAAGATTATTGTTACAAAGAATCTGAAGTAGATCATTACAAATAAAAAACAATATTTAGAAGAAAAATTTCATAGTTCCTTAGATCATGATAAACTGGGAAAAAATGTTTTCTTTGAAGCAAGAAAAAAGTAAGCTTGTCATACACAGGGATTGAGATGATGTGCTTGGAAAAAGTTCTGGTTTAAAAGCATGAAAGCTGAGATTTTAAATTTAATTTGCAACCATCTTACATCCAGAGTTATGATGCAATGTACCCTAAATTTTTGGAGATGGGATTAGACAGAGGAATCTGTATCTTGAAGTACTGTGTGAAGAATGTCACATCATGTGTTTGTACTGCAAAAGCTGTTGTGCAACGTTTGTAGGCATCTAACTGGGATGATAACTCAACCTGTAGAGCAGACAGGTCAAATACTTGTTCCAATCAAAAGATAGGCGAAAAAAATGAGAGGCATGAGGAAAGACAACTGGAGGGTGCAGAAGAAGCCAAAATAATTACTGTAAATGTAAACACCATGATTACTACTCACCAAATTACAGACAGTGGCACAAGAGGAGGTGGAATGATTGTGGAGTGCTCAACCTAGGTCAACTGTAGACATACAGCTTGTGTGAAAAACAGCAGGGAGAGCTGAAGGGACGTGACCACTTTTGAATGTTTATAAACATGTGTGTATTATATAGTGGAACAAGAGGCATACGAAGATGGTAATGAAGTCAACAACAGTTCATCTGTGTATTATGTATGGCCACAAGAAGACTGGATGGTACCCACAAAATAACAGAACTCTCAAATTATTATGGAAAGTGTTTTGCATGGTGTTTCATACTGCTGGTGATATTATTCTGAATGCTTAGTGTTAGCAGCAATGTTAATTGTCCTTTAAGTAAACAGTGGAATTTTGTTTAATTTTCTTGCCACTGCAACAATTAAAAGTGAAAGGTCTGAGAAAGTGGGTGAGTTATACGCTGTGCATATTTTGATTCTTGTCTTCAATGTAGACACTGAACCACACAATTGTTTGCATGTTTGCTGTAAGACTTGTAATGAGTCACCCTCTTCTAACATTATCTATTTTTTTTTTATTGAAATAACTGATACCATGTACACTATTAATTGTTGCATAGGTGAATATTGTATCACCTGTCTACCTGAATGAACTTCATATGATTTTGTATATGATGTGTTATGTTTTGGGGTAAAATATGTAAAAAGAAATTAATCTGTTAGTGCTCTGTATGTATCATTAAAATTACTCTTCTTTTAAAAATATTTGAAATTACAAAATTCCATATTATTAATTATTCATATTATTAATTCATTATTTATTATTAATTATAATTAATTAATTATGAATTCATATTATTAATTGCACAATATAATGCTAATTATTAAATTTATTCCAGGACTCATTTATAAAATAATGGTATAACTTGATGATTCTAATTCTGTCATGAAAATATGTAAACTCTTCCACTTTGTAAACTATTTGAAATATTGTGAGTACTGCAGAATGTTAGTAGTAGTGGGCATGCCTCTGACAGAATCAGACATAAGTTTCATTTAATTTACGTCTATGGTCACAATCTTTTCTGTTTAACTGACAACATGACTCGTGCATGTGATGTTATTTATATGTATTTGACGATGCTGGTGCTGATTCCGCATTTAATAGTTGACTATGGCACTATGGCTACAGGGCATTAGGACTTTGTGTTTATGAGACAGATCTAATGATCGTCATTAAAGACCGAAACCAGTAATCTGTCAAACAGAAAAGATTGTGACCATAGACATAAATTAAAGGAAACTTATTACATACACGGGTCACTGTTTTTTCACGATGATGTTGCAGCTTGTGAGAATCAGACATATTTTTGACTGTGTCAACAATAATGTAATTTGTGGCATGATAGAAGTGAAGATTGCAAACTCATTGTGATTTAGAAGAATGGTTTAAAATAAAAAGAAATTCATAACAACAGGCAGATATTCATCAGTTATTATATAAATTTGAAGTTAGAATATTGAGAGTTTCCCTCTGAACATTTAAAGCCTCACACTGAGTATTTAATCTGATGAGTTTAACTTAAGACTCTGAACATTTAATTGAGAATTTACCAAGCCTAACTCTTTCCTTAGAGTCTCACTCTGAGCACGTGATTGCAGACTCTGAGCTTTAATTAAATTGATCAACTCAGCCCAGTCAGGCACTTCTTTGCTGACTTTCACGGCCATAGCTGGTTGTTGAGTGTCCCCAGCCTGTTGTATATTTTCCATTCTCTTGTATACTTTAGCTCTTGCAAGCATTTAAAACTAACTTCAAATATGATAACTATACAAATAAAGTTCACTTAACAGTATCTTATACCACTTCATGCTAAAGTAATGAAGTTTTGTTTCACACTCAACTGGCATGGAATTCTTGTAGCATAGGTGAGCGGATGTGGAGGCAGGTCAGCACCAGTGAAAAGCAGCTGGCACTGGCAGCATAAGATGTAAGTTGGTTTCCACACCCGCATCCCCATGACATGTGTGAGAGCTGTATACTCCCCGCACTGGATTTTCTTGCTTGAAGTATTCTATAAATATTGCTTCTTAGACAAATACATAAAAATCTTCTTTGCTGTTATCACTGTGAATTTTTTGTGGCTTCACCACTTTTCATTCAAATTTTTCTCCATTAGTTACTTGAACATATTCAAATATCTCAGAGTAAATCCCTTGTCATATTACGTTTGTTTGCTATGGCATCACACAACAGCTTCATTTCTCATTTTTGACTGAAAATTCCTATTTTTTTCAGTTCTTTCACACAGGTCACCATGATCTAATGTTTTGTGATGACTTAAAGTGTGAGTGTGGGTGTAGGTTACACTGATTTATTTCCCCAACCCACATTTCACTTCTTTACAAGGTGACATACTTGGAATTTTGCAGCCCTTCTTCTTTACAGGATCGTCAGCTGCTGCAAAATCTCTTGACTTCTTCTCTGTCGAATAGTGCTAGGTACAGGAACTTTTAAGACTCTTTCTACTTATAAAATGAGTAAACATACAAACTTTCCTTTTTGTCAGTTAACGATGTATTTAACTTTTATGCACAATATAATTCACACTTTAAACATACATATGTAACTTTCTGTAACTACCTCATATGGTCGAACATTAGAAAAAGTGAGTTACAGTTAAAAGAAAGTTGGCTTGACTACCATGACTTTCTTAAAATGAATCAGAAAATACATCTTGCCTCTACCGAGGCTGAGTCAAGAGTCTACAAAAGTACTTTTCAACTGTTCTTGTTTCACATAACAAGAGTCAGTGACACAATAATCACAAAGCTGCATATAGATTCCATGGTTCTTCCATACACACCCACTAACACATCTAGTATTGTCTAACAGGTACTAGTTGGTGCCGTTTGATTGCTGCATCTACCGTCTTCCCGCAACTCATTTTGAACCTGCACACACAGTCACGTGTCATGCAGTAGGTTGTATTCTGCCATCCCACACTCATACCTAGCATATCATGTGCCTGAGATGGTAGAAGGCTGAGTGGTTCTAGAATTTACACAGAAATTCTCGAATCACTACAAGAGCAATGAGAATTCAGATGTAGTGTGTGCTAATGATTTCTTCTCTGGGTCTGACAACAGTGTTATTGACATATGTAAAACTGGTGATGACTGTATTGGATCTGAATTAGGTGGTATTTTTTATGTAGATGAGAATGAGAGCAGAGAAATAACTGAGCATGGAAAGTCTGAGACTGGTAGCTTATTGCATATGAATGTAGGTGAGGTGTGTAACTTTTGATGGTGATGAGACTTGTGTTGTTAATGGTGTTATTAATGAAGTAATTTTGGAAGAACATGATGATGATGGTGATGATCATGATGATGCTGAGTATCAGGTATTTGTGAAGCTTAAGAATAATGAAGTTTTAGTGTTGTCTGCAAATAGACTTAAGCAAAACGATGTTTGTGATGATATAAGTAAGAGTCATGGAATACCAGTCCAGTCAAAGCAGTTTTTCATTAATGTTTCACAGAGTAATGATCCAAACAGTAAAGGTGAGTTATCTGTAATCCTAGAGACTAAAGGTGAAAATTTTTTGAAATTTGTTTGGGACCAAATTGATGATAATGTAGATAAATGAGCATTCTGGAATAAGTTAGCTGTCATTAGTCAACATTTGTATTTAAATTGGTGGAATGAAGTGAAAGAGGATCTAAGTATGAAACATAATTCTGACACTAATATGTTTTGTGTTCCTTCTGTAATAAGCGATGGTAACTGTGCTATGTAATCCACTTAGTGTGTTCAATCTTTGCCTGGCAATATGTGTAACCATAGTAATGCTATGAAACCAGTAAAGTTGATAAAAACCTGCAAAAACAGTGTAGATGTAGCATTTGATGAAACAGAAAGTGATCTTTTCCTTAAGTGTCTCACAAAAACAGAGATGATGATTCAGATTTTGGATGTCCTCACATTACGATTAAGATTGATCAGTGGGAAGGGAACTGTTTGATTGGTACAGGTAGCCCAATTTGTGACATATCTGAACAACATAGAGACAAGATTAAATATAGTAAGAATTTTGTGGAAATATCCATTGCACGTGTAAAGATAAGAGGTGCCACTGCTAAACAAAGCAAGTACATAAAATGTTAAGTACTTTTAACATTTGGTATAGAAGGCAAAACAATGATCATGAATGCATAATGAACCTTAATATAGAAGAAAATATTCACTATGTCTGTGTATTTTTAAGACTATATTATTGTGTTTTGTTTGTCATGAATGTAGAATGTAAGATCATGTAGTTTCTAAAGTTCTATCTTATCCATTTTCTGAATTTAAACCTATTTGTGGATTCATAAAACTATATAACTGTGTTTCATTTGTCTGGAATTTAGTAATTAGATGTAATTTCTAAAGTTGCATGTTATCCATTGACTGAGTTAAAAAAATTGTGATACACTATATAGTAGTGTTCTGTAATATATACCTGCTTTAGAATTTGATGTTAGGTTTTTTCAAAATTCATAATGCACAGGTTAGGAATAGTATCTGAGCATATTTGTGTGTGTGTGTTACCTTATTAGTCAATTCTTTTCATAGCATTTGACTCTGTTTATTAATGTTTCAAATGTGAGCCTTTTTAATTTCACCTGACATAAATCCCATAAAACTGACTGTGTAAAATGATTGAGAAGTACATATCTCGTGTGATGTGGAGGAGGTATTGAACAGCATATTTACTAAGAAAACAATGTTTCATGAGTTGATGTGAGCACTAGACAGGAAGTTACCTATCCACTGGGGCATGTGATGAAAACTCTAGGTAGAAAGTGTAGTGACTCAAGAATTTCTGTGTAAATTCTAGAACCACTCAGCCTTCTATCATCTCGAACACATGATATTATGGATATGAGTGTGGGTTGTTAGAATCCTACCTACTGCATGTCAGATGTTTGTGCTTGCAGGTTTAAAATCAGTTGCAGGAAGAAAGTAGACACGGCAGATGAACGGTGCCAACAAGTACCTGTCAGGCAATCCACAGAAGTTTTAGTGAGTTCGTAAGGAAGACCCATGGAGTTTGTGTGCAACTCTGTGCTAATTGTGTCATTGACTATTGTTATTAAAACAAAGACACTTGAAAAACAACTCTTGAAAACTCCTGAAGTAAGCTTGCTATAAGCAAGACTTATTTTCTGATTGATATTAAGAAAAGTTATGGTATCTAAGACAACTTTCTTTTAACTGTAACTCAATTTGTTTCTGACATTCAGCTGTATGAGAGACTTACAGTAAGTTACATATTTATGCAGAAAGTGAGAGTTTTATTGTTTATACAGGGCAAATATATCAGTAATTGACAAAAAGTAAAGTTTGTATTTCTACTTATTTCATAAATAGAAAGAGTCTAAAAATTCCTGTACCTAGCATTATTAGACAGAGAAGAAGACAAGAGGGTTTACAGCAGCTGGCTGGCCAGTAATGAAGAGTTGCTGCAAGTTCCAAGTAAGTCACCTCATAAAGAAGTGGAAAGTGGTTTGGGGAAATAAACCGATATAACCCACATTCATACTCATACTTTATGTCATTAGAATGTTAGAAAAGCTGAAAGATGCATGCAGATCCACTCCTCACACTGCTGTATGGCTGTACCCTACTGGACCAGTCAAACTCAACTTGAAAGAGATCATGGGTACTGGGTAATGTACTCCAGCATCTGTCAACTGGATCTGCGTTGTGACTGATATTTGTGAATTGTTAGCCAAGACTGCTAAAGACAGTGTTATTCAGCATAAATGGATGTAGGGGGATTGATTTTCCAATGCATTATGTAACTTTAAATCAGTATTTTTTATCATTTGCAAGTGAATCCTTGTATGGACAATTAGTAAATAGAGTGGAAAACATTTACAAGTGTAGATAATATAACAAGATGTATGAGGGTTGGAACTTAAATAGTGGCAACTCTTTTTTCACAACCAATACAATAGAGTTACATGTTTGCAACTGTTACTCTCCTTCAAAGTAGTCACCAGCATTGTGTAGAACCCATTGCCAGAGACGCAGAAGGCGTAGTATACCGTTAGCAGAGCCTGTTTTGTTGGTGGTGCGAATGGAGCAGTCTACCGCCTGTCAAATCTCTGGAACAGTCCTGAAACGAATGCCACAAAGTGGTTCCTTCATCTTTGGAATCAAATCAAAGTGACAAGTATTTAAAATCCATGGAGTATGGTGGATGATACAGTACTTCCCAGTCCAGTCGACTGAACAGAGCAGCCACAGCTTGCGTTGTATGCACCCGTGCATTGTCGTGCAAAATGATGGGTGGGTTGCGGAGAAAGTGTCGCCACTTCTTTCACAAAGCTTTGCAGGTGATGCTCCAAAAACAAAGAATGATACTGTGCATTGATGGTCTGCCGTGGAGGAACATAATGCGTTAGTATAACATCATCACAGTCGTACAGTGGAATCACCATAACTTTAGACCGTTCCATTCACACCATCAACAGAACAGGCTCTGCTAATGGTATACTTCCACAGCACTGGCAATGGGTTCTACACAATGCTGGTGACTACTTTGAAGGACAGTAACAGGTGCAAATATGTAACTCTTTTGTATCGGTTGTCAATAAATAGTTGCCACTATGTAAGTTCCAACCCTCATATATATGTCTGCTTTCATACATTGATTTTGATTCTCAATCTACTGGATTGTGTCTTCATTCAAAGCTAATTATGACTCTGCTTACCTATATTTGTCCTGAATATTGCAATACTAAATATGATTGGATCTTGAGTTCTGGACTGACTCATTCTTAGCTCTGTTTTGGGTACCCCTGATCATCGTGACTGTGTGTGTACTCAAGGAGGACATACAATTTTGAGGCTAATGCTTCTTACAACTACTCTATGCACATGATTGAACTTATTGATTTGATTATAAACTTTATTCATTTTGTTTTGTCGAAACATTTTTTGCTGATTTCTACCCGCTGTGGTTTGGATTCATGGGTGGGTCTCCACATCTTAAAATTAGGCCCTAATATTTTTCCATTATTTTGTTCTTTTGTGAGTCAACATACCCTTGAATACTCTGGTTTATGTGGCTGATTGACTCCTACTCATGACTGAGAATATTATTCTGGTCTGTACCCATCATTGTGAGTTTTTTGAGTCGGTTCAGTAGTTGTACACTTAGGCTCTGAAATTTTTTTTGTCTTTTGAAGATTTTGAAGGTGTAATTGTCTAGATCTTAATTTAAAATTTATAAATTCTAGTTATTTACATTATCTCTGTAATCATTTCTATAGTTTAGTGGTGCAATGTTGTAGTTTTGACCTTGTATTATTTGTCTTGAAACAGTATGTTCCATAGACCTGAAAATATGAATGCCATATCATGATATATGTATAGATTATGATTTGTATAGTATATATTTTTCTTATGCTCTCTGTAATATGTATCAGATACTTCTATACATCCATATGGTATACCTGGCATCATATTTGTAGACCGTTTTTCAAACATTATAGTCTGTCACAAAATACTGCAAACATTCTGTTTCAAAATTTTGTGAAGGGGGTATTGCAATGGATCACCCTTTTCTCTAACATTATTCCCCCCTCTGTCTCTCTCTTTTTTATGAACGTCATATGATTTTGTGCATAATGTAAATATATAAAAAGTATATATATATAAAGCATATATATATAAGTATATATAAGTATATATATATAAAAAATATATAAAAAGAAATTAATTTGTTAGTACTCTGTACATACAGTTAAAATTACTCTTCTTTGAAAAATATTTGAAATTACTTAATTTCGGGCCCATTTAATATTCATATTATTAATTGCACAATCTGATGCTAATTATTAAATTTATTTCTGGGCTCATTTATAAAATAATGATATAATTTGATGATTGTTCTTTTGTCATGAAAATATGTAAACTCTTTCATTTAGTAAACTCTTTGGAATATTGTGAGTACCGCAGAACGTTGGTAGTAGTGGGCATGCTTCTGATGGAATAAGACATGGTTTTTATTGTGTTACCAATAATGTAATTTGTGGTGTGATAGAAGTGAAAATTGTAAATTTGGTGTGATTTAGAAAAACTGGCTAAAATAAAAAGATATTCGTAGCAACTGGCAAATCTACATCAGTTATTCTATTAAACAAGAACCCACAACATTATAAATATTACAGCTGCAAGAACTTACTCTTAGCACAACAAGACTTGGAGCAAACAACAATGAGATAATGAAGATAAGTAAAAAGTTATTCTTTTGTGTATCTTGAAGCTTTCAAAACGTTTATAGACAGAGAATTTTGATAGTGATGTGTAGGAGGGTAAGATTACAGACTCAAAGCTGTTATGTAAAATGGGGGTTCCAGCAGTGCAGCTCAATGCCTTGTCTTGCCCCTGTTCCTGCTGAGGCCAGCTGAGAAACCTGACAGTGTGTAGAAAAGCTGCACATTCTCTTTCTTTACTTGCCACCCCTTTCAAGCAGTGGGGGAGACCACCGACCTCAACCCACGCAGCTGGCCATTAAGCAACACCTGCTGTCTGCTGCAATAATATGGGGCTTGCCCACCTCATCACATGAGCATGCTCATTAGCCAAGGCATTCTCAGCAGTAGCATACATCAAAGTCAGCTGCCACAGCCATCTGCATTGAGTGCGCACAGTGTTTAAAGTATTAAGTGGAAAATTAAAAATGTCAGGTATACGTATATTTCTGAGTGTTTATTTCAGCAGACTAATTATCAACTTTTATTAATTGTTTCTATAAATGTTTTAAAATTGCAAATAGCACATTTTTTGGTCTGTTTTAGATTACTTACATAGAAAATAAACTTTTATCTATTTCTTAACATCACACTAGCTACTATAATTGAACCTTGATTACACCATACATATTTACCTCATGTTGCTTAACCTTGAGGTATATTATTTTCAGTGTATTGTCTATGTCTGTATATGTGGGAAATATATAATAAAACTTTTCTTTCTTTGATTTGAAGTCACTTTGGCAGAGCTTGTAGGTGGAGGCACCCCTTTGCTACTCAACTCTTTGCAGCTTTCTTCAATCAGTCACTCTTTCAATCCTTGAATTAATGCCATATTATTCAAGGCAAATCAAGGTATCAGGAGTACAATGCCAAAGATATAATGATTTCAGTATATAATGAGAAATGTTTTGTACTATTTGTTATCCAGGTGAATTTACTGTGAGCAGAAAAATCTAACATGCTAAAGTAGAGCTTGAAAACGATATTACAATTGAGAATCAAGAGATGAACAACAGATACTGGTTGTAAGTGCTTGTTATGGACCATTTTTTAAATTCACTATACACGTCCATGGAAAGAAATTAGGAGTAGAGGCTAAAATGTTTTACGTACTATAAAACGTTAATAAATATAATAGAGGGAAACATTCCATGTGGGAAAAATGTTTTATATATATAAAAAATATAAAAATGTTTTAGATATATAAAACGTTAATAAACATGAACATGAGAATATCCTACTTATATGAGAAAAACAATGTAATACAAGTTATTGCCAAAAATTAACAGTTAAGAAAGTATTTCTCTGGCTGAGATAGGAAAAAATACTTCTAGTGTAATCAGTAGACAGCTAAATGACATGTAGAATGTACCAGTATGAGCATGGGCAAATGTATCTGTAAAAATGATGCATGAAACCTACATCAAATTATGACCGCAAACACTGAAGGTTTACGAATAATTAGTTTCTGATTAACTGTAAACTTACTTGTGAATGTTGAGTCAAATTGCAAGTTTGTGTTTGCAAAATAAACACATGGTTCCATAACTGTTCCCACCAACAGAAATGGTATTTCAGTTTCCAGCTCAGGCACACAGAAATACCAGAATGACTCAAAGATACCAACTTCCTCTGATAAAAAGCTGAAAGATGCTGTTGTCTTATGCCCACTTGCTAACCAGCCACTTACTGTGTCACAGTGGAAGGGAAATTCTTTTTCAGACACAGATTCACTCAAACGGTGCCAAAAATAATGAAAATTTTTTTCTGTAGGATTCAAAATATCAAATTTTCTGTAAATGAAAGCATATGATCATATTATTAACATGTTCATAAAAGTATCTAGTGTAATGTAGCACAGCTGTATTTTATGATATCGCATTATTTGTCTACACCAAAGGCCAGCTACATGCTTCTGTCCACATTAAACCTACTAACAAACAACAGTACTTACATTTTGACAGTTGCCATCTTTCCCATGTCAATCATTCCCTCCCATGCAGCCTTCACATTCAAGGAAAACATATTTGTTCAGGTATATGCTCTTTACAGCAACACAACACCATTCTCACCTCAGCCTTCACTGGACATAATTACCCCACCAGCCTAGTTCAAAAGCAGATTTCCCTCGCCATCACATCTAATCCTGGTACTGCTGATCCCTCCAAAAAATAACTTTGGTGCACACCATACAATAAAACAATCCCTTGTTTTACATTCATTTTTTGGTACCCTAATGCAATACTTTCCAAAGAGGCAATTCATTGAAAGTTTTGTAATTTCAATTGTATCTAATAAGTGATTTCATATAATACATTAAATTTCATAAAATTTACTATTTCATTTGTTTACTTGTATGTCATGTTTGTCCAATATATGCTAGCATTATTTTGCATTCAGTAACGAAACCATAATTAACAAAAATTAGGTTGGCATTGCGGTTTTTCACTATTTTGTATAATGTGATGTATATCTTATGTAAAAATCTTTTATATTGTATACTCCAATTTGGGCATAATATATGAAAGGTTTTGTGTATAGTTATTCAAAATAACTTTGAACTTTTGATTGTTAATTTTATAAATTTACAGTATTGTTTTGTTAACTTCATTGTTAAGAACATATAACTAGGGGGAGCAGAAAGCTCAAAAAGCTCAGTTGGAGACAGTTCACAGATGCGACCATTGTGTCGCATGTCAGTGTAATAATATAATTGTTGTACTAAAGTTTTGTGACTATGTAGCCTGTTGTGTGGAGTGGGCTTCCCACCAACAAGTTGTGCAGCTTGTCATTAATAAACCATTATAAAACAACTTGGTGCCTGGATTATTTCACGGAATTAATGTAGCTAGATCCAGTTTGCAGATGAAATGGGTTGGTATGACAACTTCAGCACCAGCAACAGGAAGCTGATTACACCAAGTTACACTGAACTAAGATATGTAGAAGCAATGAACTGAACTTCATATGTCACTGCAAAACTAATTACTAAAGTGTAATGTTTGGAAACTGTTTTAGCAATAAGCATATGTATTTGTCTCAAAGTTAACTCTGAGTGGTGGAGGCCAGAATGATCTATAACAAAGACACACCCATGATCACACATTCTTGATGTCATTGGAACACAAGTATAACAACCAACTTTACAAATTCTCTGTTTAATCAAATAATCTTTCAATGATTATTTTTGTTGTATTTTTGTCACAATTCCAGTCCACTCCCCCCCCCCCCCCCCCCCCCCTACCAAAAAATTTTGTTACAACCACTAGTCACTCAGCATTATACTGATTATACTGGTATGGAAAGTATTAATGTATTCATCAGCTACTTCAACAAGGCTATGACTTCTTAAATCATGTCCTGAAATGAGATCCATTCTTTCTGAGATTTTCCCCACCATATCTTCAATAGCTTTGCATCACCCTCCCAATCTCTGCAATATTCTTGTCAAACCCTATGGTCCTGCATCCATGTCCCTATCCTATGTCTTCTACCACTGTGGCTATCTCCACTGGAAGACTTGCCCAAGGAAAGGATTGCAATACAAACTGTATTTTATCTTGTAAATACCTAACCATGTCCAATATCCTTGTATATATCCTATACATATAGGACTTGAAGGACTAAGTAAATAAATAAATAAATAAATAAACCTCCTACCACCACCTATATCAGCCCTTTCAAGGGCAAAACATATACTATCAAAGGGAGAGCCACCTGTTAAATGACATGTCATATACAAGCTATTACGTAAACATTATTCGGCCTTTTACAATGTCATGACTGCCACCAAATTATCACATAGGATGAATTAGCTTAGGCAGAGGATGTATACTGGCAACACACAACATCCTGTTGCAGAGCTTGCTCTACAACATGACCATTGTGGCCTCAGTGCCAGTTTCACCACACTCGCCATATGGATTCTTCCCCCAGACTTCAGTATCTCAGAAATCTGCAGGTGGGAACTAGTGCTACAACATGTTCTTGGTTATCACCACCCATCTGGCCTTAACTTATGTTAATTTCTACTGTCACAGCATTTCTTCAAAGTAACTACTCTTTTCTTCACCCTGTTTCCAATTTTACATCTATCATTTTTTACCTGTCAATTTTTTGCTGTCCCCCTCACACCTCTGTTACATACACTGCACTTAGCTTTTCAGTCTTATTAACTCACACATGACATTTTAGCAGTAATCTCTGTCTTGCATATTATACTGTCTTCTACCTTTAAACTCTCACATTTTCAAATCTCATCCAGTGCAGTCCCCAACAATCAGTCCTTCGTTCTCACCACAACCCATAAGTCTCCCTTGACCCACAGTTCTGGGTGACTTTTCTAAAATATACCCCTTTCCCATACCTCTCTAGTCTCTTTTCTTTACCCCTCTTCCTTCCCCTTCAACTCTTCTGCCTGAAGAAGGAACAACTGGCTATGAAAGCTAGCCTATCATAATTTTCTTTTACATGTGTGTTCTGCTACCACCTGATGAGTAGATTTTGTATCTATCCAATTGCATTACGTTACTCACTCTGGTGCATATGAGGAATGACACTCCTGAGAAACAATATGCACACACTCACCCCTAGTTTTGCAAACACATAGAATATCTTCAATTTTGAAGCCATTTGTCCATGGTCCACAAAGACTTGGGTGTATTTCCCTTTATCTTTCTAATTAAATGCTTCCTTGTCTTCAAACATGAATGAGCAAAAAATAATTCTATTTAAATGCTTCCTTCACAGCATTATAAAATTTATACGAGATGTTTTTGCTGGAAGGCTACAAATACTGCATATACTGTACAGTTTGGTTTCTGGTGTAAGCACAGTCAAAACTCTCCGAAACCATTTGTTGAAGAATTTCATGTTCATAAAATTATATGTGAAAATATTTTTTCCTTTTAAAAGCACTCTCTAACTTTCTCACTTTATTAAGCTGAGACAATCAGTCATGTTGCGCACACTCATGTCCTCAAAATATTGATATCCCTCCAGAGTGCTTCAGGCCATAGTGGATTTCTTCAATATTGTTTTTAAATGGATTCTGAAAACATTTATGATGTGAAACCCAATTTACTGTTTTCTCACATTGCATAATGAAAGTTGAGAATAAAGGTATGAAGGTAGATGCACTGTTTCTTGATTTCCAGAAAACTTTTGCCTCAGTAGCACATCTACACTTATTATCAAAAGTATGATCATATGGGGTATCAACAAAGTTTGTAAATAGATTGAGGAGTCTTTGGAAGGGAGGACACAGCATATTATCTTGCATGGACAGTCATCATCAGATGTAGAAGTAAATTCAGGTGTACCCCAGAGAAATGTGATGATAACCTTGCTGTTAATGTTGAATATTAATGATCTTGCAGACCATATTAATAGAAACCTCAGACTTTTTGCAGGTAATGCAGTTATCTATAATCAAATACTGTTAGAAAGAAGCTGCAAAAATATTCAGTCAGATTTTAATAAGATTTCTAATTACTACAAAGATCTTCAACTTGTTTTAAATGTTCAGAAATTAAAACAGAAATATGCCACTAAGTAATGATTAAATCAAATATTTCTTTTTGATTTGTCCTATAGCCAGTATTTAATTAATGTGTGTGTTATTTTATCATCTCTCATACCGTACACATGGGTGACCAGAACCAAAGCTTTTGAACTCAATCACTTTTGTGTCAGAGTTTAGTGGAGCTCCTGGTACAAAGGAAATGTCATTTCCTTTTCTGCATGGAGCTGGCAAGGAAGGTATTCGCCTTCCACTACTCAGGTAGTCAGATTCTTCAATTTGGAAATGGCAGACTGGCATCAGGGTACTGCCATGTATTACTACACATTTTTTTTCCATGTCAGGCTGGCAATTCAATACCCTAAAAAGAGAACATACAACTTTATCTTATGTATATTTTTTCACAGCAGAGAGTATACTTTATACAGATGAAGAATGTAGGATATGGTATAAATTAAAATATGACCTAGCAATTTATTGACAATACAATGAAAAGGATAGACTGCTACTCACCATAAACACGACACACTGAGTTACAGGCAAGCACAATGAAAGGACTGCTATGACTTAACTTTCTGCCAAAGCCTTCTACAGAAGAAGAAGAAAAAAATTTATTCATTCACTCAAGGAAGCACACCTCAACACACGACCTTGGCCCGAATTGCCAGAGATTGCTGTCATGTGTACATGAGATGTGCTTGTTTGTGTGAACATTTGTGTTTGTGTGGGCTATCTTCTCCGAACAATTGAATTGAATTTTATTTGATCCTGTAAGATCACATTGTGTACAGTAAATGTAAGTGAAATATAGGACATGTCAAAAGTATTAACATTCATTATCACTTATTTTTCTACACCTTTAGCTTACATAATTGATAATGAATAACAATATATACAAATTTAATGGCATAAGTATTCTGCAATACTGTAAAACACTTTTTCAATGAGATAAAGTTTGAGTTTCTTTGGAAAGTCATTGTCAAGAACACTATCTTGCAGGTTTTTAGGCAGACTTCTAAGTAGTCTGATACCAGAGTACTGGGGTACTTTTTCTAGCATTGCCAGTTGGTGGGGTATGCTCCGTACTTCATTCTTCCTTCTTGTATTGTGGGTGTGTACACTAGCATTTGTAATCCAGTCGTCACTCAAGGTTTTGGCCAAAAGCTAAATCATAACAGTGTTTTTGTTGTGCCTGTATGCAACTCAAAGTTCATCTTTATGTTGAGTAGCAATCTATGCATTTCCTTACATTGTTGATATTCCAACCTGGAGTTTCCATTTTAAGCAGTTACTGAAGCAGCATTGAATAATTGTTCACAAAAAGGAAGAGTAGGTCTGATAATATAAGCTGTTTATTACCTGCAGATTAATGTGGATTTATATTCGAACAGGAGGCTAGGTGAAAACTTAATACAACACTCTATCTCTTGGTTTGGTTCTAGACTTCCTTCCTTTGGACTAACTGAGAAGGGTATTTGATGTTCTCCTTCAATGCCTTTGCTTATTTCTGAAAAAAAAAAAAAAAAAAAAAAAAAAAAAAAAAAAAAAAAAAAAAAAAAAAAAACAGTTTCTTGATCTCCCTAATCAACCAAAATAAAAAGAAGTCCACTAATAATTAACAGTACTTTTATTTATAAGTAATACTCATTAATTATTTAATTGAACTATATGACTTTCCTTTATGGTTATAATTTATTATAAACCAGTAATGACATATAAGAGCTTTACTAGTATTCATAATAATAAGGGGATGACAACTTCTGATGAATGAAAAATATGGAAACCTGTAACAGTCATTTAGAGTTCCAGACAATTATGTAAAATTCCCGGTAAGACCATAGCTGACCACCTGTAGTGCCCTCATAATTACAGCCTTATATATTCTGTGTGAATGTGTATTTGAGCTGTTCATTCTCATTGCATTATGATGAAGAATTCTTTATAATTGTGAGACGATCCCTGGATAAATAAATATACCAACTGTTACTATATTATGAGAAGGATAGTTGTTACTCACCATATAGCAGAGATGTTGAGTCACAGATAGGCACAACTAAAATACTGTCGCAAAGTAAGCTTTCAGCTAATGAAAGGCCTTTGTCAGAAATAGACAACACACACACAAACACAACTCACACACACACATGACCACATTCTCTGGCAGCTGAAGCCAGACTCCAAGCAAAAGCACATGATTGAAGAAGCAACTGGGTGGAGGTTAAAGAGGTGGCTGGGGCAGGGAGGGGGAGGGATAGCAGGGTCCTGATAGTGGGAGCATGCAGGAACGAGATAGAAAGAGTGTAGGGCAGCTAGATGCAGTCAGGAGGTTAGATGGAGGATGATGAAGAGGAGGGGGGGGGGGAGGCTACCAGAAAAGGAAAGAAACAAAAACAGTGGGTGCTTTGGTGGAATAGAGGGCTGTGTAGTGCTGGAATGGGAGCAGGGAAGGAGCTTGATGGGTAAGAATACTGACTAACTAAGGTTGAGGCCAGGAGGGTTATGGAAAGGTAAAATATATTGCAGGGAGAGTTCCCATCTGCACAGTTCAGGGAAGATGGTGTTGGTGGGAAGGATCCAGATTGCACAGGCTGTAAATCAGTCACTGAAATGAAGAATACTGTGTTGGGTGGTGTGCTCAGCACCATGAGGGCCCAGTTGTTTCTTGCCCACAGTTTGTCAGTGGCCATTCACGCAGACAGACAGCTTGTTCATTGTCATGCCCGCATAGAATGCAGCATATTGGTTGCAGATTAGCTTGTAGATGACGTAACTGGTTTCACAGGTAGCCCTGCCTTTGATGGGATAGATGATGTTTGTGACTGGACTGGAGTAGGTGATGGTGGGAGGATGCATGGACAGGTGTTGCATCTAGGCCTGTTACATTGATAGTAGCCTTAAGGCAAGGGACTGGGAGCAGTGACTGTATAGGGATGGACAATAATATTGTGTAGGGTCAGTGGGCAGTGGAATACCACTGTGGGAAGGGTGGGAAGGACAGTGGGTAGGACATTTCTCATTTCAGGACATGATGAGAGGTAGTCAGCAGTACACAGCCCTCTCTTCCACCAATGCACCCACTCTTTTTAATTCTCTCCTTTTCCGCTATCTCCCCTCTCTCCCCCACCCACCATCTGACCTGCTGACTGCACCTAGCTTCCCTATGCTCCCTCCATCTACTCCCTGCATGCTTTCGCTTATGGCACTTTACTGTCCCCCACCCCTACCCAATTATCCCTTCTTCTACCTGCCCCAGCCTCCTCCTTATCCCCACAAAGTTGCCTCTTCCATAATGCACTGCTGCTTGCAGATTTGCTTCATCTGCCAGAGACTGTGGTCAAGTATACATGACTTGTGTTTGAGTGAGAATGTATGTATGTGTATATTGTCTATTTTTGACAAACGCGTTGTTGGTCAAAAGCTCACTTTCCGACAGTCTTTTGTTGTGCCTGTTTGTGACTCAGCATCTCTGCTATAAGGGATTATATTGTTACATTCCATCCTAGATTTCCCATTCTTTTACTTACTGTTACTGGCACATGACAGCTGGGATCCCAACTGGTCAATGGATGCAGCACTCCTGGTATTGGTTGCAAGCAATGCTTGCAATGACAGGTGTTTGTCTGACAACCAGCTGGGCTGTTGAATGTAATTAACTTCTGTCATTGTCAATTCCATTACAAAACTTGACGGAACTACCCCATCATTTTTTAAAGTGAACTTGTATTCAGATGTCTGAAAAAAAAGGTCAGAAAAATTGAAAATTAATTAACAGTAGTAATTTACACTTCCTGGAAAAGAAGGACATGATTTTACTTTTTTTGGTTTTGATGGAGGCTTTTGTAACATGTAGACTCCATTTAAAGTGAAGCAGAACAAGTGCTTTATTAGTATTCCATGAGTGTTTGCTGTGTGAATGAGATAAACTGAAGCTACAATTTCATCTTGAGCGCACTGTTACAGAAAGTGTCACTAATTCCTTTAACAATAAAATACAATAAGTTTCACCTAATATCACAATCATTCTGTTCCTGCCAGTACTACTGCTGCTGCTAGTATTCTGGTGGTGCTGATAGGCATAACTACTGCAGCACCTGAGGTCAGCCATATCTGCTTCAGCTCAGATGGATTTAAAGCAATCTAAATAAAAATTACTTAATCAGTTATGGCATAGCACACTGGAACTATTCCATCTGTTATATTTCAACTTTGTGAGTTATTCATGTTTTACACTGTGTTTATTTCCTAAATTCTGTACATTTTCTAAGTACTGCACATTTGTGAGTTGTTGGAATATTTCAAAATGTCAACTACTCTCTTTCCCAGTCAGATTCATTATTCAATATTTTTGAAGTACTGATTTCAATGTTGCACTTAGATTTTCTGAGAATTCAGATGATTACAAATTACACTTCATTGAAAATTCTATCACATTATTTAACAAGATATACACTATGAGCTATTAAGTATTTTTGGAAATTGTGACATCACAAGATATAAAGGTTGGTAGTTCAATAAATAACATAGTCCAAATTTTGTGAAACTGGAAATATAAGATTTCATAGACAGCCAAATTTTACATTACTGATTTGGCCACAATACTTGTTTAATTCTGATCCTTGTCATTGCACTTCTATTAACTTGATTTTCGTGCACAATGTGACAAACTTTACTAACTGATGAGTCATTAATTAAGAATTTTGCATATTTTACAGTGATTGTCAATATGGTGCTTGTATTTGTAAGTAAGGTATCCCCAAAACGTATGAATGAAGTGATTTCACTAATACTTATGGTCCATCCTAAATAGCAGAATTCAACATAGCCATTTTAGGAATGATTGTGTAGTTTCTAAAATAACAATTTGTTCACTGGCCACAGTGGCCAAGCGGCTCTAGGTGCTTCAGTCCAGAACCGCGTGACTGCTACAGTCACAGGTTTGAATCCTGCCTCAGGCATGGATGTGTCTGATGTCCTTAGGTTAGTTAGGTTTAATTAGTTCTACATTCTAGGGGACTGATGACCTCAGATGTTAAGTCCCATAGTACTCAGAGCCATTTGAACCATTTTTTTGAGCAATTTGTTCACATTACAGTAATAAATAAATGGACATCTCTCAAAGGTAGCAGTCTGCATGCAGGCCTGGTCAGTCTAACAAATATGTAACATCTGTGCTCCCAATAATTGCTCATATTACAGCTATGTCTACTTTGTTTATGGAAATACATGCACCTGCACTATGAAAACTAAGTGAAGCTGTTTAAAATTTCTGAAATGATTTTTGTAACTCAGGCTAATGAATATTTTGACAACTGTGTCATGGCTGGTAGGCGACTTCAACCGTCATTGTCATTTGAGTGAGCTACTATTGAGCACAGTCACTTTCAATTAATGATTAAATTGACCATTGCAGTGTACTGTGTGTGAACTGTAGCATTTTGTGTGAATATGGGCATTGTTTTGTACAATGTTTTATTGCTTGGCTTATTGACTTTTTAGAACTAACACCAATTACTGGTGATGGTCCAGTACAGTGTAGGAGCAGTATAACTAAGTTACGACAAGGTAATTACGATAATAATTCTTTCTGTATGAATATTATGCAGCAAGACAAACATGAATGCTCTACTCAGAAGCACAGAGCATATTATTGAGTACACAGTGAGTCAAAGATCATCTACTGTAAAATAAAGTCACTAGTCAGCAGTGTTAGCACTTTGGGTCCTGAGCCATTGCGCTTGGGTGTCTACCATAAAGACTGACTGGTTTTAATGTATTTTAAACTACTACAACTCATGAAAGGTTTCAGTTATAGCAATAAAATTACTCTTATTGAAAAACCTATACTTTCTTGTTTAAAACCATATATAATACCTTTCACTTGAATTAATACATACTTTTGTCAAGCGTTATTATTATAACATTGTTTTTGAAAAAAGGAAAAATTGGTCAAAGGTATATTCACTGTATTTCCTAGAAGGAAATTTTTTAATTTTACACAAAAATTCTAATTATGATGGATACAGTATGTCTTATCTACAGTAACCTCCTGTAACTATTTTAGGATGCAATTTTGCTCTTTGTGTGGTAAATTTTTAAGCACAGCATTTTGCACAATGCTACTTTACATTCACTATACTGGTAGCGTGTGTCTTTTCGCCACACTTTTCCAGTCAGTTTTTTTCCTCTCAGACAACACACTACACACTGTTTTTGTTTCTGTTTCTTACCTACTTCTGTCTCAATCTTTTCCAGGAAATGATTTCCAGTTGATAGTCTTGAGAGTCCAGATGGACCAGGTCGGGGTTCAAAATCTTTGCTTTGTGCAAGATCTGCGCAGATAACTGTCATGAAGTGAGATGTTGTGAGGCATTTTCCAGTAACCTTATTGTATAATATGCAGGACATTACAATTGCCATTAGTATAACATGGAATGCCAACTTTCTTCATCACTTCACAGTTTGATGTTCAAATGTGCCGTATGACAATCGCTGATCTGGTAAGTCAACACCAAACTTGTTTTTATTATAGTCCACTACACAGGCAGGCTTTGACTTCTCTCTTCCTCTCTGATCAGTGAAAGTGACCATCTCAGCAGTGTGCCTTGTACTTATCATATGCACATTTCTTTTGTCCTTCCAACACAGTGGAAACATATTTCCTTTATGCCTGAAAATAAGTTCACCTCGCTGAAGGTTCGGATCTGTTATAGCAAGAGCCAATCCCTGCCAAGATTTTCTTGTTGTTCACACAAGAGCAGTTTTTGCAACTTCCAGTTCTGAAGAAAGTACTGGAGCTGTGTAGAATCTGTCTGTAAACAAAGTGTAGCCTTTTCCTGAGAGATTTGCAAGCAATGTCTCTACCAGAGTCACTGTGTCAGACCTTTCACCCACATAAACAGAGAAATTCCTGATGTAACCTGTGTCAGATTTGGATAACATGTACAGTTTAATACAGTATTTATTTGGTTTTTGTGGCATGTACTGTTTGAAATACACACGACCTCGAAATTTACACATGCCTTCATTTATTGTAATTTTTTTAGATGGTGTATACGCACGCTGAAAATTAGCACACACATTATCTAGGAGGGATCTCACCTTGTGCAGTGGGTCATAGCCAGTTTCTCCTTTCCTCTTAGCTAAGGAATTATCACTAATGTGGAAGTTTCTCAAAATAGAAAGAAATCTGTCACAGAAAAAGATGTTTGGACAGAAATTACACGACACAACAGGGTTCTTGGACCAGTGCTCTCATTTACGTGGCTTCACACTTACACACATATGGACTACAATTGCCAGGAACTTCCTTATTTCCATAAGTGTAACTCCTTTCCACTTTGATTATGAGTAGGTGGGTAAAAGGGAATTTGTGCTTCGTAATTTCCTGATGCATTGTTGAGCATACAGATTAGATTGTTCCTTTATATGATTCATCATACTGTCTGTCAGGAAATACGAAAAAAATTCTTGAGGTGCACTGTTCTGGTCTAAACTGGCAACATTGCATATTCCAGATTGTCCTGAGAATAGATTGATATCTGGTGCATGATCAGTAGTCGTCCAACCTTCCTCAGAATCGGTGTGGCATGCAGGTCTCGGCTTTCCCCTCGCCGTCAGTCTTGCTCATTCTTCAGACACAATATCTATGGGATTACTTGCTGCTGAAGTGCTTGGACACCTGCTCGCCTCTTCTGAATCTATCAGAAGAGTAGTATTTGCAAATAAAGTCATAATTATGTACTGAGAGTTTTTTCAGTGAAAATCTGAACAAAAATTATTCATGTTTTGTTGTCAGAATTCTTTACCTGAACTGCCAGAAACTTCTTCTTGAACATAGTCCACATCATCATCAGAATCATCTACAACATCTTCCTCTGACAAATCAACGTTACTTTCTTCTAAATCATGATATAACTCGCGAGCAATTTCTTTGTCCATCAAACCATGCTTCACCATGTTGATGCTACTGAGACCACACGGGAAAAAATCGCCGCTCACAAAACTCGACAAATAAAAAGGGAAGCACACCCTTCCACAGCATGCCCACACCATCTAGTGACAAATACTCGAACTAAAGTCCATGCAGTGCCTCCCACACAAGCGGGAGCTGTAAGAACACACAAAGTAAGGAAGGGGAAGAATGAGAACACGTGCCCATAAAATTACGGGCGCCGGATTTTTGGGCAGGCCGCGGATACCCGTATTTTTACAGGCATTGGCACTAATTGTTAGGAGGTATGAGTTTCCCATAGAGATCGCCCCCCCCCCCCCCCCCCCTTCCTTGCAATGTGGAACAGAGGGGCGATGAGGATGAGCTGCTCATTATACTGCATGGAGGAATTGATCATGTAGGTATGGGGGCAGGTACAGTGTGCAGTCATAATGGGATTGATATGGGTATCTGGCACTGGATGCACTGTGTTGGGATTGGGTTGTGGTAGCTTATCCTTGTCTTCCATCACTGCTGCCATAGTGGGTAGTGATGTCTGAGGAATGGAAACATTGTAAAAGCCATCAGAAGATAGCCACAATGAGAGGGCTGCTGTTTCAAAATTATTAGGCAGTATACAAGAACAGGTGATATAGCAGCTGATGAACCCGTTCTTGGTGTCAAGTTTAGGGTGTCTGCCTTTGAAGATGAGGAAGTTGTCTATCAGTTCAATGCTCAGGCCATCAGGCTGGAAATTGTTGACATCAAGCTTTGCCATGAAGTCAGTGATGGGCATGGTATGCACGGTCACATTATCATGGAAACTGGAGGGAGTCAATGCATCAGTGGTGGATGGGTCATCCTGAAGCATCCACACCACTTTCAAACAGTTCACTGACACTTTGGTGGGTTTTCTATTGAGAAGTATGTTGAAGATATATGCTTTGAGTTTTAGCACTTTGTGTGGGCTCCTATGCATAAGCTACAAAGTGGGCCAGATTGTATCATCTCAGAGAGAATGACGGAGCAAGGCATGAGCATTTTGTGGGTGAAAATCTTAGGTGCATCATGAGGTTGTGGAGGAAGAATTTTCAGACAGACAATAAGTTCCTTAACTCTCACAATGGATGTTGGAAGTTCAGTGGTGTCAGACAATCATATCTGAAGAAAGAAAACAGCAGGGATGGTGGGTGATTTGCAATATGGGCGGGCGAGTGATTTGCCACATAGGAATTCGACGAAGGATGTATTGAGGCCTTTCTTCTGGTGGTGTGGTGCCTATTCCTAGGCACACCAATGGCAATGCTTCTATCTCAATGCAACATTAGAACAGCCTTTAATGTTTGGTACCACCGTCCCACAATACCACTGCTTTGCACAGTGGGTGCCACAGAGAGAGCAGAGTGCAGAGAAAAGAGCAGACTCAAACTGTCAGCCCTGGTCAGTGGCAATGGGTACAGGGCATCTGTAGTTAGCAATATAGGTGTTGAAGAAAGCTCTTACTGTTGCCTCTGCTGACATCTTGTATACAGGAATAGCTTATACCTTTTGTGTGACATGATCAATGATTGATAGCATATACCAATAACCTTGAGATTCAGGAAGGGGTCCCACAAAGTTGATGTGGATGTGTTGGAACAGCCCTTTTTTATGGTAAATTGTTCAAGTGGTGGTTATTGATATTGTCCCCTTTTTTGTTTCTCTGACAAGGTATATGTGTATGTGTCCTTCCTCTGTAATCTCTCTTGACAAGTGGCCATAAAAATCCTCAGCAACAAGTTTTGCCATTGGTTGGATCCTGCGATGTGCTAAGTTTTTGGTTCAAAATGAGTTTCCCAAATTGCTGCAGGAATAGGGGACAAGTTTGATTTTGTGAGACATTGCACAAGATTTGTCTTGTATCCGGTAGGAGGTTCATGGTTGTTACATTGAGTAGGTCTTGAATTTGTTTCTCTCTCTGTTGTGCTTCTGTGAACTCATCACAATCAAGTTGTGCTGAGATAACACTGATGCATGGCAAGTAATTCACAATGATGTCATCCATAGTCAAGGTATCAGAAATGTCTTGGTCTAATGTTTTATGGTGGGTCACAGGTTGAGACCACTAGTGGCCAGTGGTCCATGTAGATAATCAATGGTCTGCCTTTGATATCATCCTTAAATTGATGAATTGTTTGATAGACCACAAGTAATTCACAGTTGTAAACTAACAATTTGCATTATGAGGCAGTTATTTTTGGGTAAAAAGAATCTGAGTGATTGTTGGATGCCTGTAGGAAGACTGCACTGATGGATTAGTTGCTCACATCTAAAAGTTACTGATAACTGTGTATGAGGGAATGGATGGGCCAAGGTTGTCACATGTTTCAGGTAATCTTTTAGTCATTTGATAGCTGTATACATTTCAGAAGTCCATTGTAATTTTTGTTTGCCACTAGAGGTTTTGTGTTTTAGTGTCTCCATTAATGGTGACTGTATGATAGCCACATGTGGTAGATGGTGTTGGTGGAACTTTATCATCCCCAGGAAATGTCATGATTCTTGCTAGTCATAGGGAAAGAATAATTGATGGATGAGTTCTATTCACTGTAATGTTAGATGGGTGCCTATGGTGTTACCTACATGCTCCAGGAAGATAATTTCAGTTTGTGAGAGTTGGATTTTCTCATATTTGGTAGTGATGTGAGTTCTGAAAGAACATAGAAAACATGATCAAGAGGGACCGCATGAATGTGATTACCTTATAAGAAGATGAGGATGTCTTGTAGGTAAACATAACAGAAGGGCAGCTGCAATTGCACACTGTCTAAAAATCTTGGCCTTGTCTAGGCTGCATTTTTGAGGCCATCAGCTTAAAGAGATATTCAAACATTCTGAATGGTGTAATGATTACTGTCTTTTGAAAATCTTCCTGGTGCATTGGTATTTGATAAACTTGTTTACAGTTCAGAACACTGGATTCAGGTGCAACCACCAGATAGAGATTAAAGTCTTGTATGTAAGGTATCAGCCAATTATTGATGGTAGTACAAGTGTTAAGAGTTTTTTAGTCACCACATAAGTGTAAAATTCTTTCTTCAGCACTAGTTTGATGAGTGAAGCACATGGGCTGTCTGAGGGTCAAACTATTACTGCTTTTAGTAGATCATCAAACACTGTTTGCCTGTGCAGAGTTCAATGAGAGGGAAATGGCATGGCCTGTGTTAAAACAGGAGCCCTAGTGTGGTGAGGTTCTTGTTTACAGTACCATTTGTGATGTCACATAGAGCGAAAGACACTCATGGAACGCCGCTTGGTGGCTGACGGTGTGAACTGTATGTGGCAGAGGCAGAATGGACTTGTTTGAGGAGGATGTTACTGACCTGGATGATATGGCAAGATTGCATAGGCAGATGGAGGCATGTCACAGTTGTGTTATGTCTGTCTGATAAAGTTGTTATCAATGGCTGGAGTTGGTTTCAGGTTTTGGAGGTGGTGTAGTGCTGTGGTCAGCTCATCAGACTGTTTTTCATTGTCAGACATACTGTTTGATTATGTTGTTGGAGACATAGAGACTTTAATCAGATTTCAATGTAATGAAACTGGGTTTGTTGGATTTGTTCAAGTATGGTGTCACAATCAAGGAGATGATCGTAATGTTGATTTGTTTTGATATTTTGTCATTCATCACTTGAAGAAGCTGCAGTGATGTTGTGTTGCTTCTGCTGCTGGATGTGGCCAATGATGTTAGAGACTACACAGCTGGTGTTGTGTTTGGTTAGACTGCCACTGGATAAATCCAGTAGCTCCGAGGATGGGTTCACTAATATCTGCAATTTGAAAGTTCCATATAGATGTGTTATGGAGCCATAAACAGTGGTTGTAGAAACGTTTGCTGCATGAAGCTGCAAGGCTGTTTTGTATTAGGCTGTGGTGGTTGAGGTCTGGGATGCTAACACCTGAGCCTGAAGAGATTAAGTAGTATTGCTGTCTGAGTTGATCCAGGATGTAGAGCCTGCCATTATTGCATGCTGATGAGGAATACAGTGGACCATCAACACTTGGAACCAGATAACTTGAACGGTAATTGTAGTCTGGTACAATTATTCTGGGTTGTGCAAATCTGACCTGTTTTGACGGAACTTTGCTATCACTGTGTTAGTAGGAGGATCAAATGAAATCTATGAAAATGAGAAATACACAGTTAGTACAGAAATGAAAATTGTCTAAATAATGTACTCATTGTGAGTAACCCATTATATAAAGATTTACCACTCTGGTCATGTGTGAACTATGAAATTATGCTGTAAACAAGTGTATTGCAGAAGTACATATTTTAAGAATATTGATACTGTGGATTGAGCAGCTTGGAGTGAAGATTCCATGCAGTCCATAGACTTCATGTAATGCACCAGGAAAAGAATTACTAGCTGCAAAATTATGTACTCCCATTTTGAGAAAGAGTGGAGGAAAAAAGATGAGTGGTAAACAAATGGAGATTACAAAGTGTTTTAGCCAAGTTACGAACAATAATGTCATCCATGAAGTGCAAATAACCGAGTGGTTTAAACCAAATAGGCCAGAAGCAAATAATTCAAGTTGTCAGTCAAACACAAATTACAAAATGGTAGAACTAGAGAGGGCAGAGGTGAATAAAACAAAACTTGTACAAACCCCAGAAGTTAATACACCTATTGATTGTCTCCAGCAGGCAGAAGGCACATGCAATAAAGACATGGAAAGTTTTTTAGGGGAAGTGCTGTTTTAGAAGTGTCATTAGATAAAGAAGTAGAAACTGTTTCAGTAGAAGCTTCTAAATGTCCAGACTTTGCTGCATTACACCATAACAATTGGTCACTCATGAATAAAATTACCATGGTGGAAGCACCACTCCAGTATAAACTAAATGTAGACATATGTTGCATTACTAAGCATTGGCAATGAAATGATAAAGTAAAATCAACCTCAGTCACAGGATATTCATAAGCAACTCATTTTAGCCTAGAGTTCGCTTAACAACGTAATTCACTATATTTCTGAAAGAGCAAATACATTTCTGCAACATCAATAAAAATTATATTGACCCAACTGAAAGGCTTTGAACTTTCCATTACTAAGCTGCTGGAGTTTAACTTCAGAAATTTTAATGTATGTAGTGGAAATCTGCCAGTCTACAAGTGCAAACTAGAGGTTCTATTGAATAGGATCAGTGCATTAAATATGAAGAAAGAGCTTCGTGGTGATTTCAGTACTGAGTTTTCAAAAGACAGCAGTACCAGAGATGCACTGATACATATGACAGATTCAATATGATCCCCACAAGATTAACAGAATGTACAAATTCCATCGTTGACCAAATATTCATCTCAGACACAAGTCATAAGTTCACAAGGAGAGTAATGAGCATAGGTTACAGTGATCATCAGGCACTGATGTTGTGTGTATAAATGCCAGTAAGTACCAGCTGCAAAAATGTTGCTGAAAAAAGATCTTTTTCTGAAAATAACATTAGAATTTTTAATTTCTTACTGACTAAGGACAACTGGGAAATCATTTACATCTGTAACAATATTGATAGCATGAACATATGCTTCCAGAATATTTTTCTTTACTATTTTAATGTAGTTTTTCCAAAAGAAGTAAAAACTGTGATACCTAACAACAATAAGCAATGAGTAACTAAAGGCATAAATATTTCTGGTGAGAGAGATAGATTTCTGAAGTATTTCAGTAAGAAATATGGAGTTCCCCAAGAATTTGCACATTATTCTAAGGACTACAAAAGAATCTGTGGTAGAGTATTCCTGTGGAATGAAAATTTAATAAGAAACTCATGTAACAAAATGATATTTATGTGGAGAGTTATAAGAAAGAAACTTGTAGCTCAGCACCAAAAAACGAGAATGTAACACTAGAGGGCTCAAAAGTCACAGACCCAAAATCATTCATGACAAAATTTAATTAATACCATACTTCACTTCATTAGCTGGAGACCTCATTCAGGTAAACTGTAAAGGACCAGCAAATCAGTGATCTTGGAAAACTCTATGTATGTTTGTGAAACAAATCTTGATGAAATTATAAGGAAAATTAAATCATTAAGCAATAAAATGAGGAGTGGCCTTGATGCAGTACCTGATTTCATATTAAAGCATGCACTCACCACACACTAAAACCATTTGTAAAAATTTTCAATCTTTTCTAGAAACTGATGCCTTTCCAGATGTTCTGAAAATGGGAAAAGTTTCACCACTGTTAAAAAGATCTTCTTCTGATAAACTGGGTCACAGGTCAGTTCCTTTTCAAAACAACTCTTTTATGACAGGCTTTTAAGTTATTTATAAATAAATACCCTCCTCTTACTGTACAACAACATGATTTTAGAAAGTCTAAATCCACACAGACAGTGATTTTTTAATTCTTGGACTGTGCCTTAAAATCCCATGATCAACAAAAATTAGCTGCAGATATTTTTCTAGACCTGTCAAAAGCCTTTGGCATTCTGAACAATAAAATAGTAAGAGCTGTAGCACATAGCAGATTGTGTTCATATCTAAAAAAAAATGCCTCAGAAAATACCACTTCAGGATTAAATCAGTTTTAAGAATAAAACAAGAAAAAACACCTTTCTCTTTAGTGAATTACCAGTAAAATATGATGCATCCCAGAGCTCGATCTTAGGTCCACCACTCTTCTTGATTTATGTGGATGAGTTTGTTGAATATGGGCCTTAAAAAAAATAATCCTACTTGCTGATGACACCAGCATATTGTTTACTGGATCCAGTGAAAAACCTTGCAGTCAACAGCAGAAAGTTCAATGAAAGGACTTTCTGATTGGTTCACAAAAACAAACTCATCATAAATACTGAAAAAACTGTGTGTGTCAACTTTCATTTATTTTCTCCATGTAATCAAATGTCTGTTCCAGTATGATTAAACAATGATCCCCTAGAAAATGTGTCACAAATTTTTCACTCTGTGAGTTCAGCAAGATTTAAATCAAAAGACAAATGTAAATAACTTGTTTAAGAAACTCTCATCCATGTGCTATGGCCCAAGAATATTAAACTAAACAAAAAGCAAAACTATAGTACTGCATGTATACTGTGCACAGTTCCACTCACTGGTTTGATATGGTATAATTTTATGAGTAAGCTCAACTCACAGAGGGTTTAAAAAGATGAAGTTCTGTAGCTCTCATTTTACCGAACTTCATGTTCTGAATGTTCCCAGGTTATTTACTTATGAAACTATCTTGTTCACAAGAGACTACCTCTTGAAAACAGACAACCTACTACAGAACAGAAATGAATACAAATGTAGAGCCACAGGGAAGTGAAATATACGTAATAAATATCACAAAACAACGGCCTATCAGAGGAGCATAGATAACATTGATAGAATATGCACAATGAGACAACAGACGAAATAAAAATTGCAACATATCCAATATTTAAAATTAAACTAAAGGTGTTTGTAATAAAGCACTGTTTCTATTCTGTAAAAGAATTTCTAAATATGTAGCAAAAAAGATGCTTAAAATTAAATTAATGTAAATAGATGGATAAAAATGTCTATTCACCAAGCAAAAGCAGGAGAACACTCATACAAAAGGGTTTAACTTTTACAAGCATTTAGAACCAATGGCTCCTTCTCCTGGCAGAAAAGTTGAAGGGGAAGGAAGAGGGGTGAAGGAAAAGGACTGGAGATGTTTAGGGAATGGGGCAGAGTTAAGAAAAGTCATCCAGAACCCTGGGCAGGGGAGACTTAGCAGACAGGATGGTAAGGAAAGTATTGTTGTTAAAAACTGAATTGTAAGAATAGGTATCTAATTTTAATTTACCTACTATTTGCTAATAGTTTGTTTTGTTGCAACTTTTCTTTGAGCAGTCTAATATCATTGTACAATTTGTGCTGTACGATAAAACTGGAAGTATAAAAAATCAATCAGTCATTAAATCTATCTATCTATCTATTTATGACTGGATCTTGGAGAGGATGAACAGAAGTTAATAAAGAAAGTATTTTGCAATCATGATATTACAACTTGGTAAGGTGTCTTGTTGTATAATAAATCTTATGCTTTAAAATTTTTACAGCATATCGGTCATTAGTGTTGCAAGTTGTGTCACATTGAATACAGACTTTCCACTACTATGAAGATCACTACACACTGGTACATCAAATATAAAAGTATAGTGTTGTAATGTGCAATAAGCCACCTGGACCACATATATTCTCAAATTTATGATCTTATCAATTTTTCAGTCTTATTTGAAATGCTTTAAACTACAACTGTATAGTAGTATATGTCATGCTAACACAATTAACTCCTGTGA
The DNA here is from genome assembly GCF_023898315.1 of Schistocerca nitens. NCBI lineage: Eukaryota > Metazoa > Arthropoda > Insecta > Orthoptera > Acrididae > Schistocerca > Schistocerca nitens. Next base: position 739,861,712 of record NC_064618.1, on the reverse strand, counting down.
TTAAAAAACAAATTTTATAAAATTACTGTACTACAAAAAGGTAAATTTTTGGTTATGTGAATATATATTATTATAACTGTTCTATTGTGCGGCTGAGTGAATTTCATTTCCTGTAAATTATTTTTGATTTTAATGTTCAACATTTCAGTCTTAGCATGACTATATCTTTAGTATTGTACTTTGGAACGATGTTAACTGTGCGCGTGTTGTGTTGTGTGTTGGCTGAAGGGAAGGAAGGATGGAGGGATGTAAAGTTTTTCTGTTGTACTCAGTTATTGGACAAATTTTAAATTCAAGTTACATAAAAATGGAATGTATTTCACTGAGCAAACATTATAATTGATAGCAGTAAGGCATCTAGGAGTATTAAATATCAAAATTAGATACAAATCCAATTGTTGTCTATGTTATTCAAGAAACAAATCAACCTATTAGGTTTCCAGACCTACTATAGAATCTGGGTTCCAGACAGAAGAAATTCAAGCAACAGACTGAAGGAGATCCTCAGAAAACAAGATGAGTACTCTTTCTTTAAAACTACCACTTGACTCGGCCAATATTTTTTACTCCACGAACATTTATTACATTTACCTTCATCCAAATATGCGTAACAAAGGTGGTTGTTAAAATGTACAAGCATGAACATAACTATATTGCATCAATTCCACATGACCATGTTCATCATCAGCTAGCAAAATACTTTTATATTTGACATGCCAATGTGTAGTGCTCTTCATGGTAGTGGGAAGTGCATATGTAATGTGAAGCAACTTGAAACACTTAAGGACAATATACTGTAAAATTTTTAAAGTGTAAGGTATGCTATAATACCATAGGGTATTGAATAATATTATTTTTCTTTCTTCTCTTATCTGATATATAAGCTATATGTAAACTGAATCAGCTATAAACCAAAGACATAGACAAAGGAAAATTGTTTTGTGGCAAGGAAAAAGTTTTGATACATCCTTAAATATCTGTATGAAACATGAATTTATTAATTCATGTATCTTCACCCCTTTTGTTTCGGGAAGTGTTTCGTATCTGTCATACCAGCATTGTTAAAAATGTGTATTTTAACCATTCATTAAAAGTATTATAAAAAGTTATTAGCAAAGGAACATTCATTCACACTGTTATAAGTTCAAATCCTATCTGTTCATCATTTCACTCACCACTGAGATCCTATGTCAAGAGGTTTGGTGCAGACGAGAATAATTCACATCTTATCTGGAGGAACATTCCTGCATCAACATTGTCATACTTAAGACTAAACACAATGGAATTAATGTGAACATAATAACTCAGACTTGATAGCTACCTATTGAACTTTCTTTACTTGTACTAAAAATATTGTGCTTCATGTGACAGACTGACAATGATAATGATTATTTGGTAACACATACTGCCGGAAACAACAGTATATAATGCAAATTATATTTATTGACCTTGACTGTATTGGTATTAAAAGTCTGTTGATACTGGTATCAGTTACAGTTCACCACAGATTGTGCACAGATTCATAATTTACCTACAATTTTTTTCAACTATTCTTTCCAAACAAATTTTCCAATTATTCAAAGAATTATTAATCCAGTTCCACATTTCAAAGGCAACTGTTTAAAGGATGGCACTGAGCAAAATATGAACAGATGTTTCAATTGTTGAGATAAATGATACATATTATTGTTACAAGGAGCTAATGAAATTTTCGTTATATTAGTTACATGTCCACGAGATTGGGAATGATAAAACTACTGAAGCAGCAAATTAAAAGTAAATTCTGCCTTCATACCAGACAAGCCAGGAATGCTGATTTCAGTGGTAAAAGTAGGAAGCTGCTACACTGTATGCTTATATGGCTGCCCTTTGCACTGTCTCTCTGGCTGTAGATAATCTCTTTTCCTTCCACTTAATATACTTTACAGAAAGTGCATTTCTGCAGAGAAGTCAAAAATTTGTACAAACTCATCATTAAAGTGCAAGATAAGTCATTTAAATTCTATAAGACTGTCATATAATAGTCAGGTTCATTAGTTAATATGCAACTAAAACTACTTTAATAGAAAAATACTGTAACAGACAAAATTTCATTTTTGAAAAAATAAACTATTCATACTATTGTTAATAACTGTTCACGATGGAGTCAAAGGAAATGGCCATTGTTGAAAATTCATTACAAAGTGCAATATGGCAAGATATCAGAAATCTGAGCTATGCAACATTTGTAGGTAACACGCGAGCACATGAACTGGCCAATGGCAACCTAAACAATGATCTTGGCATCCCACTACCAATAAATGATGACACTGTTAATATAACTAATCATGATGTGACTTTTATGATGCTTGATGAGACAATTTCTCAGTTCTTACTGGGAAACATTTTTTCAAATAGTGAAACTGAAGGACACAACAGTGAAAATTCCTTTGATCATTTTCTCACCACGTCACAAATGCAAGAACAGGGCCCAGTTTATAAAAACAATGTGAATACTAGTGAGACACACAATGAGATACAACTCATGCAACAAATAGCGCAACAGTTTACAAAACAACAGGAATTTCAGGAAAGTGTAACACAACAACTTAAGGGTATGACACAGCAGTTCACAAAACATCAGGTAAGTATAGGACAACAGTTTACACAGCAAAATCAGGCATTTAACGATTTCAAGAATAGTATTAGTCAACAGTTCAGTGAGATGAGCAAAACTATATGCACTGAATTATCTGACAAACTATCCGGGAAGATGACAGTTCTACATAAACAACTAAAACAAGAAATAATTACCAACATATCCCACAATATAAATACATTAACAGAAAGGGTATATTCCATAGGCAATAAACAGGGACATCTTGCAGGGAGTTACAAAACCTCAGTGAAGCATATTTCTAAATTCAGGATATGCAATCCCAATTTGATGTGTTGGTAAAAAATGTGATGGACGCAGTCAGTGAGCCACAAGACGTGTGCAAAATCTTGCCTACAGAAATAAAAAAGATAAATCTAAGAGTGAACCAGCTAAGTTTAGGGTAAAAATTTGCCAAAAATCAGAGAGATAAGAGATATATGTATATGTAAAGGAAATAACTGAAAAAGCTGAAGCCAGGATGATGGATAAGGGCAGCACCCTTGCTGAAAATATAGTGTCAGAGTGCAAGATTTATTTACATATGGTAGAAAAAACTGTATGAGGGAAAGAAAGTCATTTGCTACCTAAAATAGATTCAAGTTTAAAGGGAGCAGGGGAAAGGTTATGAGGCAGTATTGCTAAAACCACTAAGTGCTGCGCACATTAGTGAAATACTCATTACCATTCTAGTTCATGATCCTGAATACTTTCTATCTGTACTGGACTCAATAGGTTTGATATACAAAGCAAGACCAGCACACTGCAAGCCTTTTATAATGCAAGTAGTACTACAGAGATTTATGGACCATCAAGTGAACAAAAGATTTGCAGTACAACACAGATGGCAACCTTATCACACAGAGACCTCTGTAATGCTAATGATAATCACAATGGCAAAAGCCATAAATTCAAGGGCAGATATAAAAGAAATGGGCAAAAATTTATCAAAACAACTATGGGCAAGTAGCATATGGCCAGCCTGTGCAATATGTACAGACAAAAGCTACCAGATATAATCAGCCAATCGATTGGCAAACACAAAACAATACCAGACAGCTGGATAATCTACAGACAGTGGAATTTGGCTAGCTAAGTAATGCACATATGCCAAGTAACATGCAAAGGCAAAGAGAATTTGAGTTGAGAGTCTCACAGGATACTAACTGGCATAATCAAACACCAACAGCCCATATAATAGAAGTTACGCCTAACGCAGAGACCGATGCCAGCATGATGCCGAAAAACTTGAACTGGTCAAAGTTGGCCCCTCTCCTGTGACCTGGAAGAGAGTCAATTTTATGCAATAAACCTAATCACGGGAAGACTGATAGTCATAAAACTAAAGTTACTCATAACTTTGAAGATCAATTGGTAAATATTTGTCAATTCATACAACCTCATACAGACAGCAGCAACAGAGGTAAATGTCAACATAACAAACACAAAAGTAAGTGAATCAAAGTGCTTGTTTCAAGAACAGCAAGTGAAATTTAGGGAACTTATACTTGCTCATGTACATGTATTTGAAAAAAGTTCAGGTATCATCAAGGATTTTGTGTTCAAATGGAAGTATATTCACATGAAACTTTTTGTTCTACTTCATGCCCTATCCCATCGACAAACAGGGAAGCAGTAAGAAAAGAAATTAATAGGATGCTTGAATGGGGTATAATACAGCCATCGTTTTCCCCTTACTGTTGTCCTATTTTGGCAGTGAATAAGCCAGATGGAAAGGTGCACTTGGTCCTCGATGCACGTAATATTAAAAATATGTGTGAACACATCCAGACAATTCAGATGCTAAATTACTTACTGTAATCAATCTCTGGCCCTCTTATTGGCATATAAAACTACATGAAGAATGTCAAAAGTATACCGAGTTCGAATGTGGGGACAGGAGCTTTGAATTTCAAGTATTACTGTTTGGATTGAACGTAAGTGCAAGTGTATTTATATCTGCTCTGGACAAAGTGCTAGGACCCAAAATTTTAAGTAAGGTAGAGGTAAATATGGACAACCTTTCAGTTGCTACACCCACTTGGGTAGAACACTTAAAATTAATTGAGCAGGTACTGAACTGCTTTTCAAAACATGGAGTAACAGCAAATCTCAAATCTAGTTTCAGATGAGAAGAGGTAAAATTTTTAGGACACATAATCTCTTCAGAAGGCATACTGCCAGATCCTAAAGAAATGCTCTGTTCCTCCAAGGAAGAGGCAATTAAAGGACTAGTCTCATTTTTCAGGAAATTCATCCCTAACCAACTCACAAACAGTGATACTCTACTCAATATTCTCTGGAAAAACAGACCTTGGTTATGGGAGAAGTAACATCAAACTGATTTCATGAACAGCAAGCAAGCCTTATTAAATATTAATATTCTGTCTCAACCAGACATGAAGAAGGATATTTGCTTATGCACTGAAGCGGCTTCTCAAGGTGTGGGTGCATGCAATTTTCAAATGATAGAAGAAAGGGAAAACTCATCCCTAAAGTAATTACCTTCACCAACCACACCTTAGGTGAAGCTAAATGTTCATATTCAGTTACAGTGTTGGGGGATTTAGTAGTAATATTGTCTTATAAAACGTTTTAATATTTTCTTTGGGGTGAAGACACAAAAGTGTACTGTGACCATCAGACCCAATTTTTTTGTTAACTTGTAAATTGGTATAAAAATGGATAGTCACATGGTATATGTATCATCAAGAATTTTATTTTGAAATACTGTACATAAAAGAAAACCAGATTACCACAAGCCTTAGAGGAATTTAATGATATTTTAGAGCAGGAAAGTGAAATAAGAGTATGTTGATGGAAGATAAAACACTCCAACCATATTACATCCACATGACACATGCTGGAGTAAGGTAAGAGCAAAACTCATGCAAAATGGGGATGAAAATTTAAAAAGGTTTTTCACTATTCCCAAAGATGTTCTGTTCCTTAGGAACCATCCTGAACAAGAAAAATGGTGGTGTTTTTGCCAGAGGAATATGCGGATGATTTTATCTTGTAGACACACAATACTTGGGGCCACTATGGCACTGCAAAGTGCACTGATAAGATAGGTAAATATTGTTATTTCCATAACCTAATCAAAGAGTATGACAGATGGTAAGAAAGCATTTGGTCTACCAGAAAACAAAACATTGTTACATCTACAAACAGATTGAACTACAATCCATTGTGGCTAAAACACCTCTAGAGAAGGCATGTTTAGATCTGGCTGCACCCTATCCCAGAGGTAAGGGTGGCATAAAGTATATAGTAGGTCTGTATGAAATTTTCACCAAATATGAAATATTGTATTCTGTACAGAACACTACAGCCAGTTCAATTGTAAGATGAATCAAAGAGGATTATTTTGCAAGAGCAGGAAAACCAGAATTCGTGTTAACAAATAATGCCTCATATTTTTTTGGATATAAAAGAGTTCATAGATTCCAACCAAATCAAACAAATTTTAGTATCCAAATTTCATCCTGAATCACCCCCACAGAAAGGTTGTTGAAGGATTTCAACAGGTTTGTGAGGAACTGTATATCTCGTAAACATATCAAGTGGATTGAATATGTCACTCCGTTCTTAGAAGTTGTTAACAACCTTCCACATACATCAAATGGTTTTATGCCAAATGAGCTGATGTTCAATTGCAAACAAGTAGACAAATGGGAAAAACCTTTTCCAAAGATACCAATACAGGAATTACCACTGGATGATAAAATACAACAAGTAGTATTCAACCTTGAAACCTGGGCTAAATACAGCAAAGGAATTTATGACAGAAAGTTGAAATGTACAAAACAATTTTATATAGGAGAAATGGTATTACTTAGAACACATCCAAATTCTACAAAAATTGGAAAACTGAACCATAAGTGGTAACTACTATACCCTGGACCATACATGATTGCTTAAATTCCCATACCCGGGAGCATACAGATCGGTACACATGAACAAGGGCCTCTACCCATGCAAAGACTTGAAAATGTTTATATATTGAAAGAAGTGCTTTATACCCTCTAAGTTGTATATATGTATAATAATATTAGATTTAGGCTGCTGGAAATTTCTATTTCAGAATTTATGTTGTTAGTTATTAAGGAAAATTTTTGTTTGAATTTTTCTTATACGTCCAACGTGTGAACAATAAGATGAGTGGTTGCAATAAGAAAGAATTTTACTTTTATGTGTCTAGAGATGACAACACACTAAATACAACGCTTTGCCATGCATGTAGCCAAACTGTAAAGAAAAAAATGAATTTGTGACATGCATGGTAGCATGCAATGCAATACACAACTCACCACGAAGCAAGTAGCATCAGAGTGAAGCAGTGCATGCACTTTGGAAAGAAAGCTGGTCAAAAAATGCAGGCATGTGCATGCCATCCAGACACAGCTGTAAGTGTTGGCACAACCAAATCAAACAAACCTGATGAGCTACAGCCCGCTCTACCATTTGTAAAGCTTATCAAATAAACAGAGACATAGAAAATTAAGGGAGAGTCTATACTACAACTACGACTACCTACACAATACAATATATATATAATAGAGGGAAACATTCCACGTGGGATAAATATATCTAAAAACAAAGATGATGTAACTTACCAAATGAAAGCGTTGGTATGTTCATAGACATGTGTTTGTTTGTGTGTCTATCAACATACCAACGCTTTCGTTTGGTAAGTTACATCATCTTTGTTTTTTTAAAAATATATATATATATATATATATAAAAAAAATAGAGGGAAACATTCCACATAGGAAAAATATATCTAAAAAAAAAAGATGATGTGACTTACCAAATGAAAGTGCTGGCAGGTCGACAGACACACAAACGAACACAAACATACACACAAAATTCAAGCTTTCGCAACAAACTGTTGCCTCATCAGGAAAGAGGGAAGGAGAGGGAAAGACGAAAGGATGTGGGTTTTAAGGGAGAAGGTAAGGAGTCATTCCAATCCCGGGAGCGGAAAGACCTACCTTAGGGGGAAAAAAGGACGGGTATACACTCGCACACACACACATATCCATCCACACATATATGTATATATGGTATATGTGTGGATGGATATGTGTGTGTGTGCGAGTGTATACCTGTCCTCTTTTCCCCCCTAAGGTAGGTCTTTCCGCTCCCGGGATTGGAATGACTCCTTACCTTCTCCCTTAAAACCCACATCCTTTCGTCTTTCCCTCTCCTTCCCTCTTTCCTGATGAGGCAACAGTTTGTTGCGAAAGCTTGAATTTTGTGTGTATGTTTGTGTTCGTTTGTGTGTCTGTCGACCTGCCAGCACTTTCATTTGGTAAGTCACATCATCTTTTTTATATATAGATGATGTGACTTTCCAAAATGTGTGTGTGTGGAATGAGTCCTTACCCTCTCCCTTAAAACCCACATCCTTTCATCTCTCCCTCTCCTTCCCTCTTCCCTGACGTAGCAACCATTGTTTGCGAAAGCTTGAATTTTGTGTGTATGTATGTGTTTGTTTGTGTATCTATCGACCTGCCAGTGCTTTCGTATGGTAAGTCACATCATCTTTGTTTTTAGATATATTTTTCCCGCGTGGAATGTTTCCCTCTATTATTTCATATACACTCCTGGAAATTGAAATAAGAACACCGTGAATTCATTGTCCCAGGAAGGGGAAACTTTATTGACACATTCCTGGGGTCAGATACATCACATGATCACACTGACAGAACCACAGGCACATAGACACAGGCAACAGAGCATGCACAATGTCGGCACTAGTACAGTGTACATCCACCTTTTGCAGCAATGCAGGCTGCTATTCTCCCATGGAGACGATCGTAGAGATGCTGGATGTAGTCCTGTGGAATGGCTTGCCATGCCATTTCCTCCTGGCGCCTCAGTTGGACCAGCGTTCGTGCTGGACGTGCAGACCGCGTGAGACGACGCTTCATCCAGTCCCAAACATGCTCAATGGGGGACAGATCCGGAGATCTTGCTGGCCAGGGTAGTTGACTTACACCTTTTAGAGCACGTTGGGTGGCACGGGATACATGCGGACGTGCATTGTCCTGTTGGAACAGCAAGTTCCCTTGCCGGTCTAGGAATGGTAGAACGATGGGTTCGATGACGGTTTGGATGTACCGTGCACTATTCAGTGTCCCCTCGACGATCACCAGTGGTGTACGGCCAGTGTAGGAGATCGCTCCCCACACCATGATGTCGGGTGTTGGCCCTGTGTGCCTCGGTCATATGCAGTCCTGATTGTGGCGCTCACCTGCACGGCGCCAAACACGCATACGACCATCATTGGCACCAAGGCAGAAGCGACTCTCATCGCTGAAGACGACACGTCTCCATTCGTCCCTCCATTCACGCCTGTCGCGACACCACTGGAGGCGGGCTGCACGATGTTGGGGCGTGAGCGGAAGACGGCCTAACGGTGTACGGGACCGTAGCCCAGCTTCATGGAGACGGTTGCGAATGGTCCTCGCCGATACCCCAGGAGCAACAGTGTCCCTAATTTGCTGGGAAGTGGCGGTGCGGTCCCCTACGGCACTGCGTAGGATCCTACGGTCTTGGCCTGCATCCGTGTGTCGCTGCGGTCCGGTCCCAGGACGACGGGCACCTGTACCTTCCACCGACCACTGGCGACAACATCGATGTACTGTGGAGACCTCACGCCTCACGTGTTGAGCAATTCGGCGGTACGTCCACCCGGCCTCCCGCATGCCCACTATACGCCCTCGCTCAAAGTCCGTCAACTGCACGTACGGTTCACGTCCACGCTGTCGCGGCATGCTACCAGTGTTAAAGACTGCGATGGAGCTCCTTATGCCACGGCAAACTGGCTGACACTGACGGCGGCGGTGCACAAATGCTGCGCAGCTAGCGCCATTCGACGGCCAACACCGCGGTTCCTGGTGTGTCCGCTGTGCCGTGCGTGTGATCATTGCTTGTACAGCCCTCTCGCAGTGTCCAGAGCAAGTATGGTGGGTCTGACACACCGGTGTCAATGTGTTCTTTTTTCCATTTCCAGGAGTGTATATATATATAATAGAGGGAAACATTCCACGTAGGAAATATATATAAAAAAACAAAGATGATGTGACTTACCAAATGAAAGTGCTGGCAGGTCGACAGACACACAAACAAACACAAACATACACACAAAATTCAAGCTTTCGCAACAAACTGTTGCCTCATCAGGAAAGAGGGAAGGAGAGGGAAAGACGAAAGGATGTGGTTTTTAAGGGAGAGGGTAAGGAGTCATTCCAATCCCGGGAGCGGGAAGACTTACCTTAGGGGGAAAAAAGGACGGGTATACACTCGCACACACACACATATCCATCCACACATACACAGACACAAGCAGACATTTGTAAAGGCAAAGAGTTCGGGCAGAGATGTCAGTCAAGGCGGAAGTGAAGAGGCAAAGATGTTGAAAGACAGGTGAGGTATGAGCGGCGGCAACTTGAAATTAGCAGAGGTTGAGGCCTGGCGGATAACGAGAGGAGAGGATATAGTGAAGGGCAAGTTCCCATCTCCGGAATTCTGACAGGTTGGTGTTAGTGGGTAGTATCCAGATAACCCGTACGGTGTAACACTGTGCCAAGATGTGCTGGCCGTGCACCAAGGCATGTTTAGCCACAGGGTGATCCTCATTACCAACAAACACTGTATGCCTGTGTCCATTCATGCGAATGGACAGTTTGTTGCTGGTCATTCCCACATAGAAAGCTTCACAGTGTAGGCAGGTCAGTTGGTAAATCACGTGGGTGCTTTCACACGTGGCTCTGCCTTTGATCGTGTACACCTTCCGGGTTACAGGACTGGAGTAGGTGGTGGTGGAAGGGTGCATGGGACAGGTTTTACTCTGGGGGCGGTTACAAGGGTAGGAGCCAGAGGGTAGGGAAGGTGGTTTGGGGATTTCATAGGGATGAACTAAGAGGTTACGAAGGTTAGGCGGACGGCAGAAAGACACTCTTGGTGGAGTGGGGAGGATTTCATGAAGGATGGATCTCATTTCAGGGTAGGATTTGAGGAAGTCATATCCCTGCTGGAGAGCCACATTCAGAGTCTGATCCAGTCCTGGAAAGTATCCTGTCACAAGTGAGGCACTTTTGTGGTTCATCTGTGGGAGGTTCTGGGTTTGAGGGGATGAGGAAGTGGCTCTGGTTATTTGCTTCTGTACCAGGTCGGGAGGGTAGTTGCGGGATGCGAAAGCTGTTTTCAGGTTGTTGGTGTAATGGTTCAGGGATTCAGGACTGGAGCAGATTCGTTTGCCACGAAGACCTAGGCTGTAGGGAAGGGACCGTTTGATGTGGAATGGGTTTAAATATGTCTGCTTGTGAGATGTCTGCTTGTGTCTGTTTATGTGTGGATGGATATGTGTGTGTGTGCGAGTGTATACCCATCCTTTTTTCCCCCTAAGGTAAGTCTTTCCTCTCCTGGGATTGGAATGACTCCTTACCCTCTCCCTTAAAACCCACATCCTTTCGTCTTTCCCTCTCCTTCCCTCTTTCCTGATGAGGCAACAGTTTGTTGCGAAAGCTTGAATTTTGTGTGTGTGTTTGTTTGTGTGTCTATTGACCTGCCAGTGCTTTCATTCGGTAAGTCAAATTATCTTTGTTTTTAGATATATTTTTCCCACGTGGGATGTTTCCCTCTATATATGTGTGTGTGTGTACAATATAAATTTAAGTATTGAAAGTGCATGCACTAACCATCCTTTGTAGTAGAGGAAAGTCTTGCTGAAGGTAAACAAGTGAATACAGTATAATGACAAACTGAATGAGAGGTCACACAACACCTCTAATACATTTTATCTTTCAGATTTATAAGGTAAGTAGTGATGCACTGATGATATGAAATAAGTTTTGTGATAACACGTCTGCACACTGAAGTGAATGAATACATGGTTGAATATATGAAGGAAGTATTTGTAGCCATCAAACCACTGTAACACTAATCTATGAAGATTTAGTTTTAAGTTAGTATTAATTTTTTTCTTCCAGGAAACAATGCATTGACACATCCTAAGGTGAAGAAAGATAAATGATTGTAGAGTGTTAGGTGCTATACAAACATAAGAAAGGACTGCATCATAAGTACGAGGGCAGTTCAATAAGTAATGCAACACATTTTTTTTCTCGGCCAATATTGGTTGAAAAAACCGGAAATTTCTTGTGAAATATTTTCAAACATTCCTGCTTCGTCTCGTATAGTTTCATTGACTTCCGACAGGTGGCAGCGCTGTGCGGAGCTGTTAAAATGGCGTCTGTAACGGATGTGCGTTGCAAACAACGGGCAGTGATCGAGTTTCTTTTGGTGGAAAATCAGGGCATCTCAGATATTCATAGGCGCTTGCAGAATGTCTACAGTGATCTGGCAGTGGACAAAAGCACGGTGAGTCGTTGGGCAAAGCGTGTGTCATCATCGCCACAAGGTCAAGCAAGACTGTCTGATCACCCGCGTGCGGGCCGGCCGTGCACAGCTGTGACTCCTGCAATGGCGGAGCGTGCGAACACACTCGTTCGAGATGATTGACGGATCACCATCAAACAACTCAGTGCTCAACTTGACATTTCTGTTGGTAGTGCTGTCACAATTGTTCACCAGTTGGGATATTCAAAGGTTTGTTCCCGCTGGGTCCCTCGTTGTCTAACCGAACACCATAAAGAGCAAGGAGAACCATCTGTGCGGAATTGCTTGCTCGTCATGTGGCTGAGGGTGACAATTTCTTGTCAAAGATTGTTACAGGCGATGAAACATGGGTTCATCACTTCGAACCTGAAACAAAACGGCAATCAATGGAGTGGCGCCACACCCACTCCCCTACCAAGAAAAAGTTTAAAGCCATGCCCTCAGCCGGTAAAGTCATGGTTACAGTCTTCTGGGACGCTGAAGGGGTTATTCTGTTCGATGTCCTTCCCCATGGTCAAATGATCAACTCTGAAGTGTATTGTGCTACTCTTCAGAAATTGAAGAAACGACTTCAGCGTGTTCGTAGGCACAAAAATCAGAACGAACTTCTCCTTCTTCATGACAACGCATGCCCTCACACAAGTCTTTGCACCCGAGAGGAGCTCACAAAACTTCAGTGGACTGTTCTTCCTCATGCACCCTACAGCCCCGATCTCGCACCGTCGGATTTCCATATGTTTGGCCCAATGAAGGATGCAATCCGTGGGACGCACTACCCGGATGATGAAGAAGTTATTGATGCAGTACGACGTTGGCTCCGACATCGACCAGTGGAATGGTACCGTGCAGGCATACAGGCCCTCATTTCAAGGTGGCGTAAGGCCGTAGCATTGAATGGAGATTACATTGAAAAATAGTGTTGTGTAGCTAAAATATTGGGGAATAACCTGGTGTATTTCAATGCTGAATAAAACAACCCCTGTTTCAGAAAAAAAATGTGTTGCATTACTTATTGAACTGCCCTCGTATGTGACACCGATGAGGTCGACACCAGCATCGAGATACATTGGTCTCTGGACTTCGAGCATTGTCTTGGGATGCTGAGCATAGTCTTTGGGCTGTTCCACCATGTCAGTTCTTTGTGAGTCTTGCTTGTGTTCAGGTGAATAAACAAACTACTGTTAAATAGGTGTTGTTTGGTGTAACCAATCCAAACATTTACCTCAAGTAAATATAGTTTAAGCTTATGATAGTATGAATGTGATAGTGTGAAGTTATCTGAAGAAGAAAACAGTTGCAGTACAAGACTTATCATAATGCTGAACTGAGGCTGAGTACTACCAAATAATGAAGGAGTCCAAATGTAACTACTGCGAGTCTTGACTACCCATGAAAGTGACAAACACCTGAAATACAGTGAAATTTTTATGCTTGTTTGTTACTCATGTAAGCATTGTTTTATGCTCATTATATGTAACTTATTGTGCTGATGATACAACTCTATAAACATAAGCACATAAAATGGTTATCCTTTATACAATGAACATAACAAATAGATATTGAGCTGCACTCTTAAACACTGCATAAGTATTTGATATGATTGGTATCATCATATCTGAGTTGTTCTCAGAAGCAAGAAACTATTTTACTCTGGGGGTCACAGCTAAGTTTATTAATGAGATGTAACTGAGCACATAAATGCCTTTCATGGAATTTCCACAACCCTGCAGTGTGTAGATCCTTCCTGGAGTAAGCTAGAAAGACAAGGCTGTGCGTAGTTATCTGAGCAGCATGTAGTAGCTATTGTAGCTACTATTGTTTCCTTCTTTAATTCTATTTGAATTAATAAATTTGCTCCAACAGGGAGTCACTGTAAATTGAAATGCAATGTATGTCAGTTTATGCTATAAATGAAAACAGAATCTATTACTGTGTGAATTTTATATGAAGCACATATAAACAAACGATAGTAAAATATGTGCTCAAATGATTGGAATTGAATAATGTAATGAAAATGAAATCTGACAAAATGTACTTTAACCAAATGACAAGTAATGATACTATATATGAAAAGGGGGAGAATATGTTTCAGGCTATAATGTATATGAGTGATGATAAAAGCATGTCAGCAAAGGAATAGGATAAAAGTGTTTTGTAGCTGAATTTGTGTTTTATTATGTTATGTGTACAGTATGTGGAAAGGACACTACAGAAATTTTATGTAACGTGACTGTATGAAAGACATTGAAAAACAAAGCGCATGAACATACAAAATTTGGCAGCAGAGTGTTAATTATACATGTGTTAAAACAATACATGGGTGTGCATGTGGCAAACTAAAAATGACAATACCTCGTGTAACATGAATTTTCTGTGCTCGACAACATCATAAAACCAGCAAGGAGCTTACCTTGTTGATGGATGTCAGATGTACAGCTGTCTCCCTACTAAATACATAAGAGCAACGAGGTGAAATAAATTCCATGGGCCACTGATATGGAAACCCATTGTCACCTCGTCAAAGATTTGACAAAGGATCATTCCACTGAACATGAGTTTTGAATCTGTGTGGGGAAAGCCACTGTAAATGCAAACATGGACACACTGGCCTTGTACTGGACACATGAGCATGAAATGTGAAGATAATGGATACTGGGCTGCTCGTGCATACTTCACAGGCTAAACACTGTGCAGATGCTGACTGACAATAGTGGGACTACACAGTTACCGCATGCACTTTGTTACGAGAGAAAAAACTTATGTATATGTGGGATGAAAGAAGCTGACATGCCCATACAAATTGATAACCATTCAGGAAAACTCAAATGATCTAAAATAAAGCCTATGACCATACCAGCCAGGATTATTAAACCTCAAAATGGAAATCTGTACGAATCAAAGTAAGAAATATGCTCTTCAATTTATTAATTTCTGTATCTTCACACCTTTTGTTTCGGGAAGTGGTAGCATATAAACGTGTGCTTGGATCCATCGTACCAGCACTGTTAAAAATGTGTGTTTTAACCATTCATTAACAGTATTATAAAAAGTTATTAGAAAATGAATATTTATTTGCACAGTTATAAGTTCAAATCCTACCTGTTCATTATTTCACTCACTGCCAAGATCCTGCATCAAGAGTTTCAGAGCAGACAAGAATAATTCACACTGTATCTGGCGGAGCATTCCTGCATTGACATTCTCACACTCAAGACTAAACACAATGGAATTAATGTGAAAGTAATGACTCCAGACTTGATAGGCACTTATTGAACTTTCTTTACTTATTCTAAAAATATTATGCTTCGTGTGATAGATAGACAATTTCAATGGTTGGAGTGATTATTTGGTACCCCACACTACTGGAAGCAACAATACATAATGCAAATTATGTGTATTGACCTTGAATGTTATGATATTAAAGGTCTGTTGATACTGGTATTGGCTAAGTTCACCCAAGGCTGTGCACAGATTCATAAATTACCTTCAAATTTTTTTCCAACTATTCTTTCCAAACAAGTTTTCCAATTATTCAAGCAATTATTAATCCATTTCCACATCCCTATTCAACAGGTTATCTAACAAGACAGTTTATCAAGTTGCAATGTTCTGATTGTAAAATGTTTTGTTATCAACTTCTGTTCATCCTCTCGCTGAGACAATGATGATAGCATAACTGCTGAAACTGATGATTCAGTAAAATGATCTTTTAGTGGTCTTAGCTTGTGAAGTTTTCTTCAGTTATCATGAATCTGCCTATATTTTGTAGTCCATTTTTACATGGTTTTAAGAAAATAAACAAATAAATAATAAGGATACATATGGCTAAGCTTTGTAGGCTATTCACGACTTAGGGAACAAGAGCTAAATTCAAGCAATGGAAAGCCAAGTTTGGGTTGTCAACAGTATTATGAGAAGGTTAGATTGCTACTCATGAAATTTTGAGTTGCAGACACATGCAGTGAAAAAGACTGTTACATGCTGGGCTTTTGGCCAAAGTCTTTTTCAGAAAATAAAACACATAAGCAAGTACACCTCTTGCTCATGAGTGCTATCTCCAGCCACTATAATGGAATGACAGGCATTCTGGTCAGAGCAGCCAAAGATACTAGTCACGTGTGCATGAGGTGTGCCTGCTTGTCTGAAAGTGAGTGTGTTTTCATTTCTGAAGAATGCTTTGGCTGAAAGCTCAATGTTAACAACTGTTTGTTGTGCCTGTCTGGAACTCAGTGTCTTGTGTTAACAGTGATCAGCAGTATATCCTTTTTGGAGTAATGAGTAAATAATTATAATATGCAAGTCAGCAAAAAGTTTCTAATACTTTGAAATGTGAGATTCATTTGGTTTGGTGACAGGTCCAGTATGAAATAATGTATCACACTGCCAGCTTCGTTTAGTGTAGTGTATCCCAGTGATAGTCTGGGAAATATTGAGTTTAGCACTACAAAGGAATGCCATTTTCTAAAAGGTCTTGTGAAGGTATAGTATGTGAATATACCTTTGTATATTTTTGTACAGTACTATGTGGGTTTGCATAAAAAAAAACAGAAAAGTTGTTTGTTAAGAGTTTATACCAAGGGAAATTTGTACTCTTTCTGGAACATTTTAAGTTATATGCTTTGGTTTATAAGAGTTTTGTAGGGGAGGTGGCTTTAACATAGATGGAATAGTAAATCCACCCCCTTATCTTCATTAATGACAAGCAATGTAGGCCAAGTAAGAGGTATGGCCTATATTAAGATATAATTTTCATAAGTACTGAATGGTGGGTGAATTTTATACTCTCAGGACTGGAAGCATAGTTGCTTAAAGTAAAGGTGGAACTGTATTATTAATCCTTATTGGTTGGTAGTTCACATGCACTTAGTCATAACAATACTGTAAAAAGTTAGTATATGCTTAGAACCTTGTTTTGACCACAACTTAACTTACGAATTTCAAGATGTGTTAAAAGTATATTTATGTGAAAGGATACACTTATTTTACTTTGAGCAATGTAATATGTTGATAGATATGTGGCACAATGGTGTAAGGACTGAAGACTTAAAACAGAGGTAAAAAGGACTGTAAATCCTATAAAACCACATAATTAATGCTACTAGAGGCAATACATTGATTGGATTGTTTTATAAAACTGAAAGTGGGTATCATAAGAGAAGAGGCAGTGGTTCTAATTCATAGTTATAACTGAGAAAAATTTGTTAGCAGCTAAGAAAAGTTCTTTGGTTAGATCATAGATACATCATGATATCATTTGTCTCAATGACGGGGACTTGTGGCATAACATATCACTTTGAGGAAAAAGATGTGTTGCCCCTTGTCTTTCTGTAGTCAACAAATCATATACACAATCTTGTTAGTTAAGTGGTTAATATCAACCTGCACCCTGTGCAGGAATTATTATTTTTTTAATTTTTTATTTTTTAAATTTTATTTTTATTTTTATTTATTTAATTATTTTTGGCATGTATCTGAGCCTGGATGGACACAATATGTCTGTACAACAGGGAGACTGGGGCACTCTTTCTGTGCATTGTGACACCTGTTAGTTGGCCAACTACACTGTGCCACCACTGTACCAGCTTCAAAATACACTGTGGGGCATGCAGTGTAGATCATAACAAAAGTGACGAAGTCATGGTAAATGAAGTTAGCATTCACAGACTGTATGTAAAAGGTTATTCATTTATTTGTATAGACAGTTACCGTCCATATAAAGGTCTGCAAACAATTTGTAACTTAAGTTTCCTGAATTGTAAATATAAGATACAATATGTACATCTCTTAAGAAGAGGAATTGGATACTGTTTCCTAAAAGATGGTTTTTCTAGGAAGACATTCCATCTAGTATAGAAGAAGATGCACTGTCCTACCATCTCTCCTTCTCAAAAGGGACAAAGTAATAGTTCAAAAACCTAGAAATTAGTCATGATTTTTTATTTGTGTCTACCAGCAGTACCAAATATTTTGCACGTTGAAAGTAAGTAGCAGCCAGACATTCTTTCTCATTGTTTTATAAACCAATAGAACTCTCATTCATACAATTTTATATTCTGACATGAAGCTTCACCTTGTATATCCCATTGCTTGTACATGCTGTTCTTCAGTGAATAATTAACTCAGCAAATTCCATAATGGGATTACAATACTTGACTTTTTTCTCTGTACGATTTGCGTAAGTGTTCTAGCAGTCTGTCCATAGGAGAAGGGTATGCCCTCCATAGGAATATGTATTAATATCTATTTACATGTGAGTCTATAACTGAATACAAGAAGTAAAAGAAGTAGGAAAAGAACACAGGAGAAAAGTCAAAATTTGACTACTAAGAGTCTAAATATGCTTTCCCAACAAAAAGGTTTTTAGTTATTTGAGTCATTGAGTCAATAAAGAAAAGTTGTCAACACAGAGAGTAGTATTTTTGTGACTAGTGCTTCAGAATGACACTACAGGATTCCAAAGTGCTGTAGCAATACATACAGTACTAGATAAAATTTACTGAGATTGTTACAAAACCTCCTCGTGCATTAGATTTGTTGCTACATAAATTTTACTTCTTAAAAACGAATAGGAATGGTAGGAAATGGACAGACATACAGTAGCAGAACAGTATTCAGTCAGATAGTTTAAACCATACTTCCTTTCTACCTTTAAAGAGGGAAATAAAATATCTCTTTCTTTGGAAATAAATGTTTTTCCAGGCGAAAGGACTAGGGAGAAATTTGAAAAATATTTTTGAAGAATATACTGTGATGTCAGAAAAGTTGTAAAATGGTTTTATTTTTTGTCTTTGATTACACGCCATATATTTTTCTGAAAATGTGCAAAATTCATAACTACTCAGATAACTATTTTCTACATCTTTTGGACATAATTGCCCTAAAATAGCAGTGTATAACCTGGTATAAGAAAGTGTCCTTAAAGTTGACATCTTGAACTGAGACACTAATGCTGCTATAGTCAGAAATTGCTGAAAGTAGTACAATCAGATTCTGCTTTGTCCCTTCAATGATATCATATTTTGGTTCAGCAGCTGGCTCCACACATTTGACCTGTAGTAAACTGTCAGTCAACCTAAAGGTGCAAGATAGAAGACATGTTAATGGACAGAACTGAAATGTTTTGTAGAACTAAGCAATGAGAACTATGATATACTTACAGATTGCAAGAAGTCACGGAGCTCGAGAAATTTCCACAGCCATTCCATGTCCAAGAAACAACATCTTGTGCATTATCCCAGGTATTATCACTGCATTTTGCAAAATAATACCAAATAATTTTGTAAACTGAACAATTGAGTTTTTCCTGCATCAATAAACAAATTACAGAGCAATGATAAAATATGATGTTCACTTAAAATTGCATCAACAATGTTGGTTAAAAAGAAAATGAATTTGTTTCTAGTAAAAAGTCCTCTGAAGAGGGAGGCATTGCTACACTTATTCTGATTACACTATACAGAGACACAATACTTAAAATTTAATTAAGATATAAAGGCTATTTTTAACTAAAAACAAGATCATCATTTCTTTATTTGTAAATGTAACAATAATGTTGACAAAATGATAAAATAAAATTATCAGATTTGATACCATATGGAAGCAGATGTACCCAGTGCCTTTATTTATTTAAGTAGTAAAGGATAAGGTAATTAGTCCCAAATAATGTTTATTGCAATTCCAGATTTCAGTCATTGTTTGATCCTCTTCATTGCATGAGTTTTAATGTTTTATCTTACATTTTCTGTACTGAACATGGCCACACAGTGACTGAAATTTGTATTTGCAATAAACGTTATTTGTAAATGATAAGTGTATCCTTGACTACTCAATAAAAGAGAATTTCTGACCACAGAAAAAGAATTTTAATGTTCTACAGACTAAATTTGTTTGCACAAGATTGAGTGGTAAATATTTTTCTACAGAAATCATATAGAGATCAGAGTGATGCAGCAAAAAGAAAGAGAACAATTCAGTTCAATTCAATTGTATTTAAGAAGTGTAATTTAGAAAATATTATTTCCTTTAATGGATTTTTTTGTATAAACAATGTGATTTTTTTCATCTTGCATGTAAAAAGAAGACAAAATATATAAAGTGAAATTAAGAAAATGTTAAAGTGTAATCAAGGAACTTCCTGGCAGATTAAAACTGTGTGCCCGACCGAGACTCGAACTCGGGACCTTTGCCTTTCGCGGGCAAGTGCTCTACCAACTGAGCTACCGAAGCACGACTCACGCCCGGTACTCACAGCTTTACTTCTGCCAGTACCTCGTCTCCTACCTTCCAAACTTTACAGAAGCTCTCCTGCGAACCTAGCAGAACTAGCACTCCTGAAAGAAAGGATATTGCGGAGACATGGCTTAGCCACAGCCTGGGGGATGTTTCCAGAATGAGATTTTCACTCTGCAGCGGAGTGTGCGCTGATATGAAACTTCCTGGCAGATTAAAACTGTGTGCCCGACCGAGACTCGAACTCGGGACCTTTGCCTTTCGCGGGCAAGTGCTCTACCAACTGAGCTACCGAAGCACGACTCACGCCCGGTACTCACAGCTTTACTTCTGCCAGTACCTCGTCTCCTACCTTCCAAACTTTACAGAAGCTCTCCTGCGAACCTAGCAGAACTAGCACTCCTGAAAGAAAGGATATTGCGGAGACATGGCTTAGCCACAGCCTGGGGGATGTTTCCAGAATGAGATTTTCACTCTGCAGCGGAGTGTGCGCTGATATGAAACTTCCTGGCAGATTAAAACTGTGTGCCCGACCGAGACTCGAACTCGGGACCTTTGCCTTTCGCGGGCAAGTGCTCTACCAACTGAGCTACCGAAGCACGACTCACGCCCGGTACTCACAGCTTTACTTCTGCCAGTACCTCGTCTCCTACCTTCCAAACTTTACAGAAGCTCTCCTGCGAACCTAGCAGAACTAGCACTCCTGAAAGAAAGGATATTGCGGAGACATGGCTTAGCCACAGCCTGGGGGATGTTTCCAGAATGAGATTTTCACTCTGCAGCGGAGTGTGCGCTGATATGAAACTTCCTGGCAGATTAAAACTGTGTGCCCGACCGAGAGCTTCTGTAAAGTTTGGAAGGTAGGAGACGAGGTACTGGCAGAAGTAAAGCTGTGAGTACCGGGCGTGAGTCGTGCTTCGGTAGCTCAGTTGGTAGAGCACTTGCCCGCGAAAGGCAAAGGTCCCGAGTTCGAGTCTCGGTCGGGCACACAGTTTTAATCTGCCAGGAAGTTTCATATCAGCGCACACTCCGCTGCAGAGTGAAAATCTCATTCTGGAAACATCCCCCAGGCTGTGGCTAAGCCATGTCTCCGCAATATCCTTTCTTTCAGGAGTGCTAGTTCTGCTAGGTTCGCAGGAGAGCTTCTGTAAAGTTTGGAAGGTAGGAGACGAGGTACTGGCAGAAGTAAAGCTGTGAGTACCGGGCGTGAGTCGTGCTTCGGTAGCTCAGTTGGTAGAGCACTTGCCCGCGAAAGGCAAAGGTCCCGAGTTCGAGTCTCGGTCGGGCACACAGTTTTAATCTGCCAGGAAGTTTCATATCAGCGCACACTCCGCTGCAGAGTGAAAATCTCATTCTGTAATCAAGGAAATTT